>NW_023425366.1:33380807-36170807 GCF_014108415.1 Molossus molossus
GATCATAATTCATCTTCTTGGAATGATATGTCTAGTTTTATAACCTGAATTAGGAAAAAAAAAACAAAAAACAGAGAACTTTGTGTCAAAGTAAGGCAATAAAAATAACTACATATTGGAAAATGAACAGTGTCTCTCTTTATATGTAAACCATCATTAATTGTTCAATTATTTCAATTTGTCTTTACTATTTAAAATTTAATAACACTTTTTCATTGTTTCTTTTATGACAAAAATAATACATATTTGGGAAAGTTGTATGGACTTAAGACATGCGGTTATGAAGACAGGAAAATGGAATGCATCAGAACTAAACTTGCCTTATTAACATTGTGCTGTGAATAATGATGCCCACCAGTAGATATCATTCAAACTGTGGGTCATGATTAACCCTCATGCCTTGGAGAAATCAGTACTGAAGTGGCAGCACCCAGACTTCAGTTAATTATTTGTTTACTAATGTAAGCCCTGGAATTGTGGGGAAAAAATGATTTATTATATACTCGTTGAATATTGTCAGTGCAGAGAGGGAGATACAACTAACTGAGACAGGAAGACAATCAAGGCCGAAGCAGAATTCAGCACACCTCAACTCACCACAGTCATTCCAATCTATTAAAATTATCATCAGTGAACATTTTCCAGCCATATTTTCTATAAGATCTTTGGCTCGTGCTCCTTTCCAAAGGGGTTAACCTGAGTCTTCTTGTCTGAATATGGTTAGCCAGTATTTTTTTTGTCTGAAGTATATACAACCATTATTTCCTGAAAAGAACGTGCATAGAACTACTGACAACTGGGCAAATAAGAATATTTTGCAAGAATGCAGGGTGACGACAGTAGTTAGAAGATGGCAGCGAATGGGGAGATGGGGAAAATTCAGGGACTGGGCAGTAGAAGTGTAGCACAGAGAGTGCGAGGGGAAATCGAGTTTAAAACTGTGCATTTATTTCCTCTCCTATCTCCCTTCCTTGTTTATCTGTCACCAAGAAGTTCTTGTCACTTGCCTTACCCCTAAGCCATCTTCTGGAAAAGGTCCACAGAGTTTTTAAGCATTTTCTAGATACCCTGCATAGCCCTCCCAGATCACCTGGAGGAGCAGTCACATGTCAGCCTGACTTAGGAATATTTCAACATAATACTCTTATCAGTAACACCCTTCTTACATGTTGTCACTATTGAGGCTGATTTTGCTCTTTCAGAAAAGTTGTGTTACAAAGAAAGAACAGGAGACAGAAAGGAAGAAAGGAGGGAGTGGAATGTTCCTGTGAAAGCTGGGCAGGACTGAAAGAGAAGGTGACAAAATTAAAGGCAACAGTGTTGCAGAGAAGGTGTGTTCCCAAAAAGAAATGTCTCAAGCAGGAGGGCTGCAAGTGAACAGCTCACATGGTGAAGAATCCTTGTGTGATCTCCTGTGGGCCATGTGAAGGTTGGGGCGAGGACAGCAGGAGGTGGCAGAGGTTGGGCGCTACAACCCTGGAGAGGAAAGATGGAGCAGTGGAAGATCTCAGGCTCTGGAGTTAAGGGAACATAGTCTCCATACTGGCTGCTTGACTACTGGTGCAGGCTTGGACAAAGACTTTACCTCTCTGGACTCAGCGGTAAAAGGATGTGCCTTGGTCACTCCACCTCCTGGGTTGTGATAATTAAGTAAATTAACGTGCACATGAAGGTTGTTTGCTTATCTGACTTTTCCTGTCCTTTTCCATCAGAGGAACATAGAGAATGAATTAGGCAAATGCTAGACTTCAAAATTACTGTTCTAATGCACCTACCACATCCAGTCTTTCCTGGTCTTGCAGGGTCATTGCCTTGGGTATATAGAGCCAATTGCCATGGGGAGCCCTGTTTCTAAACTGGACAGAACCTGTATACCAAGGTCACCAAGATGGAAATGACGAAAAAAAAATTAATGTTTGTGATAAGAATCAGGGTCTTTTAGTCTAAAATCCAAAAATGGCTCTTAGCATATTACATTTACCAAATACGTTTACTTCTTTCTAATTTTAAATTATCTCAGCCATGTAAGGCAACCTAAATCTTTTTAACACATAAAAGTTATTATAAAAGTATACTGTCATTTCCTGCTGAAAGAAAATGATAAAATGCAACCATAATAAAACGAGAAGGAAACACATTCAAGCTATGTCTACAAGGCAAAAAATGTATTTGTATATTTCCTGATGTAAACACAGAACTGGATGTGCTTGCCTAAAAAGATAAGCCACATAAATTAACGCAGTCCCAAGAGTGAAAAAGTCACTCTGGACCAAAACCAATGAGGAATTGGATGTAGAAAATCTCAGGAAGCAGGCATGACAAATCTTTATTTAATTCATCCTTCCATTTATCCTGCCATCTGATGGGGTTTCATAGGGATCTGTGTTCAGGAGGTTCAGAGATCTAGTGGGCACTGAGAATGGATGAGCTGTGGCTCAAGTGTCCTGGGAATTGGGATATGGCAAAGGCACATCATTTGTGCTTCAGGAAGATATCACTGGCCTTTACATTTTATGTATATATACACACAGTTTTTTTTAAATATTTGTGGTAGCATTTTTAAGTTTTTATATTTTTTCTTTTAAATTTTATTAAACAATTTAGTAAATTTTACTTTTGTATATTGAATTTCTGTTGCATTATTCATAAAATAAGGAATTGTATTATCTTTGAAAATTTGCACATTCTTCCAGCTATATTTTTAATACCTTTCTTCTACATGAATTAGACTAGTCATGTTTTCTACTCCTTCTTTGGTCCATGTTATTCATTTACTTTTTCCACAAAGTGAGAGAGCAGCTTCCTCAGCAGAGAACTCTTGGCACAGGAGATTTCTCCACAATAACATGGAAAAGATACCATTGCTCTCCAAGGTGGAAGCTATCTGTGTGGCTGGTTTCCCCAAGGGATGGTGCTATAGCCAGAGCTCACCATTACTCACTACTTCTTGCTGGTTTAACATCAATCAGTACTTGTAGGTAAATCAGCCTTGGTTAAATGATCAGAGACATTGCTGAGGAGACATAGTCTGCCTGTCAATCACTGTACTCTGTGGGAACTGGCTTAGATCTGGGAACTATCATCTGGAACAACTTCCAATAGTGAATGTCTTAGCCTAGTTTTTCTACAGAGAGCCTGATGCTACAGAAAATGTGGGGGTGAGGTATGCTAGCCCAAACAGGGAGAGTAAGAAGAAAGAGGCAAGGAAAGCCATGAAGCAATGCAATACAGGTATGGTAACTGGGAGGCTACCACTGAACTAGTTATAAGGGAAAATCAGTATTTAAGTTGTACCCAGAAGGAAGAAGGTGCAGGTGATGGTGATGCTGCTGGGGGGACGTGTGGTGAGGGATTTATCAAAGAAGTTACTTCCTATCTCCCTTTTCTCACTGTTCAAGATTCACTCCATGGGTAGTTAACTGCCCTGCAGTCCAAGGCTGTCCTTCAGTGACTGCCCAGAGAGCCAGCTCCATGTCTTGAAGTGCAGCACCTCTTCTAAGTCTGAAAGTGGGAGAGTGACTTAGCATGGATTCAGGGAGCTCAGCAAGGTTGGGGTGGCATACAGCTCCTTCAGAAGGAAGCAGTCAAGGGATTATGAGCAGGTGAAAAGTTTGGCTCCTTATTTCTTTCTGGGCAAAAAGGAAAATGTGGGGTCTATAATGGAAAAGAATGGTACATTTGACCGCATAGAACTTATTTGTATAAGAGAAGAAAAAAAAAGTGACCCACCATGTAAAGAGAAAGAGACAAAATGTTAATGATAATAGAACATATAATCAAGACATAAATTTCTTATCTGAAGATCCCTTTCAAGTCACTAATAAAGACAACTTATCCAATAAAAATGAGCAAAGAATAAAGAAAGGTAAGGCATTACAAAAGCTAAATATTTAATAACCACACATAATATTCCAATCATTATATAAATAAGTGCTAATTAAAGTGATAATAAGGTATTGTTTTTCAGTGATCATATGGGCAACTATTTTAAACTGATAAAATGCAGTGTTAAAGAGGATAAGAAGAAAAAGACACTCTGGACTTTTGGCAGAACCACAAATTGGAATAAATATTTGGAAAGATAATTTGATAATATCTGTCAAAACTTAGAATTTACATATGATATTTCTAAAACTATTTCCTAAAAATATATAAATACATAAATATTATATATAAACATTTTTGGAATATTAAAAAATAAAGTTTTAAAGGCCAGAATAATACTAACATAAATATAAGCTAATTAGAAGGGGGGGTAATTTGGGATACATTTTTGATTTAGATTTTAAAACACATTACAAAGTAATGGTAAAATAAAAATGAGGGCATGGTACTGGTACAAGCTCAAAATTGTGAGAAGACATTTAAATACCTCAGAATGCATGAGATGGTATCATGGATAAAAGAAAATAGAATCAAGTTTTCTTTTACTATTACTAGGCATTTCAATTAGGCTTATTAATTTAAAATGTAAACAATAGAGAAAACGAACTTAAGAAAAGTTTCTACATTCAAAACCCTGGGAGGATACACAGGAATCTGCTGAGTGAAGTTAGCGTTGCAGAATGGCCATTGGCACCTTGGGGTGGTGGAGAGCAAAGGGAAATTGGACTTTAACTCTCACTGCAATATCTTTCTATAGTGTCTGAGATTTTTGCTATCAGTTGGTGTTACATTTCTTCAATAAAAGAAAAAAATAACTAAATCAACGAATATATAAACATCTTACCCTTCATGGGATTTCAAAGTATAAAATAAAATGAAAGAAATCACAAAAATATCAACTGTGGTTATCACTGAAATCATAAAACAAATTAAAAGGCACATGACAAACTTGAAGAAATATATTCAATAACTGTAAGTGCTATGGACTGTTTGTGTTCCCCCAAAATTCATACGTTAAAACCTAATCCTCAACTTGATGGTGGATAAAGGTTGGGCCTCTGGGAAGGGATTAAGTCATGAAGAAGGAGCCCTCATGAATTGGATTAGTGTCCTTAAAAAAGAGACTCCAGAGAAACCCTTTGCCCCTCTACCATGTGAGGTCACACAAAAAAAACAAACAAACAAAAACCAGCCATCCATGAACCAGAAATTGGGTCTCATCAGACACTGAGTCTTTGGTACCTTGATCGTAGACCTTCCAGGCTCCAGAACTGAGAAATAGATTTCTTTTGTGTATAAGACACCCAGTATTATATTTTGTTATCACATCCCAAAGAGACTAAGACAATAGACCAACTATTAATAGAGATAGATATATAGATGATAGATAGATAGATAGATAGATAGATAGATAGATAGATAGATAGATACAGACAGACAGACAGACAGACAGACAGACAGACACATCTAGAGGTCACTCAGTATCTATATGAATAGCTTGAGATTGAGTACTCAAAAGATATACCTAGTGATATGATTCAATAAAAAATAAAACATTGGAGAAATTATTTTATATTTTAAGTGAATAATCAGCATATTTATTAATCATTATTATTTCAAAAATTTTAAAGTAAAAACACAAGAAAATATATTATCATTAATAAACTGTGGGTAGTAAAATTATAAATTACTTTTCATTGCCTTATTCTTACATTTCTTTACTTTATGTATTTTCTAAAAAGACCATGTATTCCTTTTATAACATATTTCTAAATTATAAAAATAACTAAATAAAGCATTCTGACTTTATGTCAAGGACTAGAAACAATAACAAGAATATTTTTATTATTGCTATATGTATAAAACCATTCCATTTAAACACATGAAGGTATTGTTTCAAGTGTTCATTGTGAATTAAGCAGAAATAGACAATTTTTTGAAAGGCTCACAAAACGCCTGACAACTACTTTGAGGAATTACGATCTAGTTTAGCAGCTAATTAAGCATAGCTTGAGATTCTGTTGGAGAACTCTCTAAGTCTGAAAGATAAGAGATTTCACTGCTTACCACACCTAAATCTGAAGGTAATCCATACCCAGCTGCCTGGCAGAAATTAAACTCATTCTCTATCAATGAGAAGGAAATGAAAGAGTCAGAAATAATGCTCTTTTAGTTCTCAAAAACATTTTTTTTTTTAATAAAAATTCAGAGATGCTCTCTGTGGTCTGAAATACATCAAGGTGAACTGTCAGGCAGTCCCCTGGGGCAGACTCTCCAGGTTGTACAGGATAAGAGGACCCAGTGAGAAACACAATGCACCTGACTTCTTCATTCTGAGCTCCTCTGGAAGTATGGACTACACCTTCAAATTTTTACTTAATAGTGCAAGATTATGATTTTGCTGCCTTTCCAGTTTTTTGCCTTCTCTGCTCAGGAAGAAATATTTTACGTGAGATCACTAACCATTTCTCCCCAGTCAATTTAGCTTTGGCTGTGGTAAGAACATATTGAACATATTTGTACTGTATCAGCAACCTAATAGCAATAAATACGAAGTACCCTCACACTTAGTTGTTTAAAGCAACCATGGTTATTTATTATTTCTCATGGTCTCTGTGGGTCAGAAATTTAAAGGAAGACAACAAGATGGCTTCTCTCTGGTCTGGAGGCCCAGATAGGGCTGCTGGCCAGACACCAAATAATGGCCTCTTCAAGTAGACTTAATCCCTCACAACATATTTGGGTTCCAAAGACAAAAGTTGAGAGAAAGAAGGGAAGAGGGAGGACAGGCAAAAGCTGTGTTATCTTCTATGATCTAAACTTAAAAGCTACAGAGGGCTATTTTGTCCACATCCTATTGAGACAGTTACAAAGGGCCACCTGTATTTAAGCGGAGGGAGTGTTCCGAGTTCCACTCCCGATGGAGGCATTTTAAGACCATATTTTGAGAAGGGCATACAGGATGGGATATACATTGGTTCAGCCACTTTAGGAAAAAATAGTCTGCTACCTGTGTGTACTCATTCATGCAATAAAAATTGAAGGACACTTCCACATAAGAGGCTTGGTGTCGGAATATTTTTACTATGGTTATCTAAAATCAATATCCCCACCATGCTTAATAATAATGATGATCATCTAGTATTTCCTCTATAGTGGTATTCTCTGATGGAAGGGAGGACAGACAGGGAGAAGACCCAGGACAAAAAAAAGAAAAGGAAAAAGAGGAAAAGGTAAAACTGAAATTAATTTACTGAACTCCAAGGAAATGTGCTATGTATATCTTTGTTGTGTATTTCTCACAATGAACTCTAAAAGCCAGAGTTCCTTTTTCTTCCCACTGAGACAGATTTACCTATAAAATTTCAATAAATTCTCGACTACAAAGATGTCTGTGCCAATGGATCTCAGTTGAGTATTTCGAGCTCAGGCCATTTTTCCAGGTTCCAGTCCCAAATACTCAGAGATTAAATTTTTTAAGTAATGTATTACTTTTAATCATAGTTTAAATAAAATATTATATTAGTTGCAGGTATACCACATAGTGATTAGACATTTATATATCTTATTAAGAGATCAATCACCCCAATAAATCTAGTACTCATCTGGTACCATACATAGTTACTACAATATTATTGACTATATTCTTTAAGCTATACTTTATAACCTCATCACAGTTTTCTAACTACCAATTTGTACTTCTTAATCCCTTCATTTTTATCACCCATTTTTTCAACCGTCTGACAACCATCAAAATATTTCTTCCTGCCCCAGAGCCCATGCACAGGTGATTCCCACCACATAAAAAGCGATTCCAGAATTGTACTTTCTGCCTTGTAGTTCTTGGCATAGATGGGTCTCTCTCATCCTACCCTCATCCTTAGGTCTTAAATATCACACTGGAAATCTTACAATCATTTTGCAATTATTTCTTTAATATACTTCTACAACCCTCCCACAAAACCAGTGATTTTTAAACTGTAGATTTATGAACTATGAGGGAGGCACACATAAAATCAGTGTAGTGAATGGTGACAGAGACTTTTAATAAAATTAGAATACACTAAAAGAGAACAGAAAGTTTAAGAGTACATTACAGGTTGTAAAAATAAGTATTGTTTTATAAAACTATAACCCCAGTTTTATATAGGTAAGTATGTTTTTGTGTAGAGTTGTGCTATAAAAGGTATTCCTGATTCTGCATTGGAGATCAAATAAATTTGAAAGCCACTCTACTAAGTTATCGGCTCCATCTTTTATTGAATGTTTATTTTGGGCACAATCCCTGAATGTCTCTGCTGAAATATCTTCCTTAAGGAGTAATTGCAAGGGTCAAATGAGTTAATATTTGTAAGTGCTTGTACAAATACCTGGTGCCCTTGGAAGTAATGTATGAGTGTTATACAATATTATATTTATTTGTAATTATATATTTTTGTTCACTCTATTCTAAGTGACTAATATAGTGTCTGGTACAACCTAGCTTTCAACAATTATTGGTTGAGTAAACAGCAAGGCCTCTGTGACATAAACCATCTTATATGTACTTACAGGTTTGAGAATGAAGCTTATGGGGATTCAGCACATTTTTGTCCGTAAGTGCCAGAGGGGTTCTCGAGACTGTCAGAACATCTCTCACTCTTACTGCTTCACCACCCTGCATCCTACTGAAGGCCACTCTGGGCCAGTATCTATTTATTTATGTGTGCGGCAATCTCTAAATATTACATAAGTAGGTAAGAGGAACCTAAGGCAATGAGTGGGAACATCTTCACTCACAAGTGAAACCCAGCAAGACCCAAACATTTCCTCATCCTTTTTCAGAGCAACGCTTCCCGAGTTGTCCAATGTGCCGGAACGAGGCATAACTGAACTGTTTGGTTTATTCCAAAACCTCCATAGACTAACCGGGGGGTGGGGTGGGGGGGTGGGGCGGCGAAGTGAGGATGGCGTGAACTATTAGCACTGTTGAGAATCAGACACTCTAACTCAGAAGGACATATTAAATTTCTACTCTTCTGAAGAGACAAGAGTACTGTTCTGATTCCATTATCAGTGAAATAGAATGAAATGGTTTATTTCCTGTTTGACTGTGGCTGACCCAGGAATGATCACTCATATGTAACATCCAGCTTTGTTCCCAGGCCAGCTCAAAGGATAGTGGACCCTAGGACATGTCATCTGCTTTGCTTCCTTTTTATGTAAAGAAATGGTTGGTGGAAGTTGCATGAAGACAGGTTTAAGGTTAGTTAAAAGAGCTTGAGTTATCACATGAAAGCTGTAACCTAAGGAATAGGTTGCCTCACAGAGTGTTGGATGTCTATCACCCAAGGAGTTTGTACCTCTGAGGGCCAGATGACCATTTTTATCAGTAAAATTTGTGTCAGGGGTTTCCACAGAGACTAGGATTTTGAAGTTCCTCTCTCCTCACAGTTCTCAGTAATGTCACTGATATAGGCCTTCACCTTGCAGGTATGGGTTTGCAAGGAGAGCCTTCATGAGATGGTCTCTTTCTTCCCAGTACCGTGACTTTAATATGATGTGTAGATGCATCATTGCATTTTACCTATTTCTTGGGTCCAAAGCTCTAGACTTCCTTTACTCATGATTATATGAGAATGTGGCTGTCCATTCCAGTCCTAGCGAAGAAAATGGTGATGAACTTTAAAAAATATCAGCCTTTCAAGGCACATGGAAGCGTGAGCTTTGTGATATACTTATATGCCAGAGTGGCCTCTACCACTTTTGTGTGTGAATAATTATTATATCTTAAATTTTTCTTTTCAGAATAATGTTGAAGTTGGATTGCACAAAATATTAAGAGCATTTTGAAAGCTTTTCTGAGGTATGAAGAATATGACTTTGAACATGTGAGTCTGGCAAAAGGATATAATTTTGTGCAGAGTGGTGATTTTGAATGAAAAGGTAGAGTTGTTATTTTCTGTAGGTGTGGCATTTACCTCACAGAAATCCATGTGTATGCCAGCTGGTTTACTTTTTTTCAAGTTTCCTATGCACTGAAAAACAAAGTTTTTTTTTTTCTGTAAAATAAAATACACATTTATTTCATCGAATACAGATGCATTCTTTTCGTAAATTTCATAATAATCTTTCAGTAAATGTTTGTTGAATAAATAAATCCACAATGAGAATCATGTCTCTGTTTTTAAATTTTAGAGAATAAGAAAGATGGATGGATGATTGACATAAATCTACAAATGTCCTTTAAAATATTCAAACTATTTTAGAATCCATGGTTTAATTTGAATATTTGGGTTTTTTTTGTTTTCAAAAAAAGAATTGTCAGAGAAGAAAATGAAAAAAGAAAACTTTCTTCTGAGAGTAAACCTTTTAAAGAGAAGACATTTTCAGTCCTGTATGTTTTTATTTACTCACAGCTACACTAAAAGGTTATTTTGAATTAAATAAAAAATTATTCAATCATGTATCCTTTCTATTGAAAAAAGTACATATTCTAGAAGACAGGTTGTGTGAATATGAACTATAGTTTAAATAAATGAATAGAGAAAATGATGATTCTGAGCACCTAAAGAGGAAAGATTTGTTATCATCCAACTTGATGTAGCACTGTCCTCAAAATTGACATAGAAATTGTTTTCAGGGCAAGTTAAATTTTAGAAGACCTTAAAGAATTGTCCAAATATAGTTAAAACCACATGAGCATTGGTTGATGTGGTTTATATCTATAAATTTTTACCACATAAGAAATAAAAAGAGGATTTTTTAAATTATTTATTTATTTATTTTTATTATTGAAAGTATTACAGATGCCCCCCTTTTCCCCACTGATCCCCTTCTTTCCACTCCCACCCCCCTCCTGCTTTCCACAACCTAATGTCTATGTCCATTGGTTGTGCATATATGCATGTAAGTTCTTTGGTTTATCTCTTCCCACCCCTCTGTTAGTCTGTTCCCTACTTCCATGACTCTGCATCTCTTTTGGTCAACAGCTTATTTTGTTCATGATGTTTCATAAATAAGTGAGATCATGTGGTACTTATCTTTCTCTAACTGGCCTGTTTCACTTAGCATAATACTCTCCAGGTCCCTCCATGTCGTCTCAGGGTAAGAGATCTTTCTTTCTTACAGCTGCATCGTATTCCATTCTGTACATGTACCACATCTTTTTTATCCACTCATCTACTAATGGGCACTTGGACTGTTTATAGATCTTAGCTATTGTAAATTGCACTGCTATGAACATAGGGGTGCATATATTCTTTCTGATTGATGTTTTGAGCTTCTTAGGATATATTACTAGAAGTGAAATCACTGGGTCAAATGGCAGTTCCATTTTTATTTTTTGTGAAAACACCATATTGCTTTCCATAGCGGCTGTACCAGTCTACATTTCCACCAGCAGTGTACTAGAGTCCTCTTTTCTTACACCCTCTCTAGCACTTGTTGTTTGAGGATTTGTTGATGGTAGCCATTCTGGAAGTTGTGAGGTGATACCTCATATTTTAATTTGCATCTCTCTGATGATTAGAGATGTTGAGCATTTTTGCTATGTCTCCTGGCCATTTGTATGTCCTGTTTGGAGAAGTGTCTATTTCGGTCCTCTGCCCATTTTTTAATTGGATTGCTTGTCTTTCTTTTGTTTGGTTGTATGAGTACTCTATATAGTTTGGATATTAACCCCTTATCCAATGTATCATTGGCAAATATGTTCTCCCAAAAGTAGGTTTTCTTTTCATTTTAATGCTGGTTTCTTTTGTCTTGCAGAAGCTTTTTAATTTGATGTAGTTCCATTTATTAATCTTTCTATTGTTTCTCTTGCCCTAAGTGATATATCAGTGAAAATTCTGCTACATATGATGTCTGAGATTTTTCTACCTACATTTTCTTCTAGGATTTTTATGGTTTCACAAGAAAACGGAAATTTTAAAATATGTATTTATACTTAACACTAGTTAATTGCATATGTATAGAAACAACATTTTATGAAAAGTATATTTTCCCAAGCCAAAATAAAATAGTGAGATGAGTGGCATTGTTTTACATTTTTGCAAATTTATTCAGTGTCTGCTTTAATGAAAGACAACTAGATTTTCACCTGCTTCTACACTCAATCTGTTATGACATGTCATTGTGTCTGAAATACATAAAGATAATCTGGCCTTATATAGATGTACAGCTGAAAAAGGGAGGAATATTTGAATAGTCTTCTCTGATCATTTTTTATACTCTTTGTTACTGCACCAAAACTCAAAAACAGTAGTTCCTCGAAGGTCAACTGTAATAGATATGAAACAATAACGCACTCTGTACACTCATGAGAGAATGAGAATGAGAAGGCAAATAACGATTTTGGATATTTTCCCCAGCTTTATTGAGATTTAGTCAACATATAACATCATGTATGTCTAAGGTATACAATGGGATGTTGTGATAAATGTATATATTGTGAAATTATTATCTCAATAAGGTTAGTTACCACATTTATTACCTCACATAGTTACAACTGTTTCTTGTATGTGAGTGTGTGGTGAGAAATTTTAAGATCTACTGTCTTAGCAACTTTCAAATATACAATATAGTACTGTTAACTGTAGTCATCATGCTGTACATGACGTCCCTAGAACTTACTCATCTTATAACTAGAAGTTTGTGCCTTTTGACCACTTTCACTCATCTCCTCATTCCCCAGCCCCTGTCCCTCACAACCGTAAATCTACTCTATATTCCTATGAGTTTGGCGTTTTTAGATTCTAGATATAAGTGAGATCAGGCAGCATGTGTCTTTCTGGGGAAACCATAGACTTAGGGGAGCCTTCTCGGTAACTTGTTGCTCCAGCCTGAGGCAAGGGTGATGTGGTCAGGGTGGACCCAAGCCTCTTATCCTTTTCATGTGGTCCTACTCCATCTCTGTGGTCCACAGGGTACTTTAGCCTCATCCTCTCCTCCAGGTTCTGGAATTTTTTCAATAGTGTCTTGAGTATAGATAAATGCTGGTTGGTTTCCTTGTGAGGGAGCTGAACTTAAAAATGACCTCACACTCTAATTTGGGATTCTGTATGAGAAGACTTTTGACTCTGCAGACATCCCAAAAGGCTTATCACACTTTGAGAAATGCTGTTTTGACATTTTGGTGTATTCGCTTGGAAGGTATGTCTAGGAAAGAGAGATTCTTAACATAAATAGCTTAACAATTCCAGCAGGCTTTTTTTTTTTTTTTTTTTAACATAATAACAAATACCAAAAATTCATATGGAAAAGTAACAAATTCAGAATAACCAAAGCAACCCTGAAAAGGGAGAATAAGTTTAGAGACATATACTCTTCATTTTAAGTCTTACTGTAAAGCTATCCTATAATCCAGACAGTATGATTCAGGCATGAGGATAGACCGATCTATAAAATTGAATAGAGTTAATAAATAAATATGCCTATGTGTACCCAATTTTATGTTGGCAAATGCACCAATGCAATTCAATGGTGAAAGGAAAGTTTTTTATTAACAAATGATGCTGAAACAACTACATATCTGTGTGCAGAAAATTGAACCTTGAGTTATGCTTATCAAGAAGGCTGACAGACACTGATAGATTCCAGACAAAATTTGAAAGCTAAAATTATAGCCTCTGTTTTAAAAAAGGAGAATATCTTTGTGACTTGCATAGTCAAATATTTCTTAGATAGATTGCGAAAGTACTAACTCTAACAGAAAAAAAGGGGAAGGAGGTATACTAGATTTCATCAAAGTTAAAACTTCAGTTCTTCAAAAGACTGCTAAAAAATAAAAAGGAAAATCACTATCTCGGAGAAATATTCTCAATCAATATATACAACAAAGACTTGAATACAATCTATATAAAGAACTAGTACATTTTAATTTTTTATTTTTATTATTCATTTATTGTTTCTTTTTTTATTATTAATTTGTTTTTGCTATAAATGTTTCTCATTTTTCCCCAAATGGAACCCTCCTCCTTCCCCCCTCCCCGCCCCATGCCCAGCTTTGTTGTCTATGTTCATTGGTCATGCATACATGCATGCAAGTTCTGTGGTTTATCTCCCCCTCCCCAAAACCCCCTCCTATGAGGCTTGTCAGAAGTAGTATATTCAAAAAAAAAAAAAAGGCAAGTAATCCAATTAAATGTCATCTAAAGACTTAGATAGATATTTCACATATAAGAACATAAGAATGGCCAATATAAGATGTGGAAAGATGTTTACTACTGTTAGTTATCAGGGAAATGCAAATTAAAACCAGAATGAGGTATAAAGAAACTGTCACTAGCGTAGTTTAAATTTAAATGATTCAACCACAAATGCTGGAGACCATGAGGAGCACCTGAATATCTCACCCTTGATGGTAGGAGTGTCAAATGATCCAACCCGTGTGTAACACTATGTAGTAGTTTTTTATGTACAACTACATTATTATCCAGCAATTCCACTGTAAGATATTTTTTCAGCAGAAATAAAAACATATATCCACACAAATGTTTGTACAGTAATGGGTACTGCAGCTTTATTCATAATACCAAGAATTTTAAGCAATCCAAATGGCTATCAACAAGAGTGAATAAACAAATTATAGTGTATTCATACAATGCAATATTACTCAGAAGTAGAAAGAAATGGACTATTGATGTACACACATGGATGAAGATCAAAAATATTATGTTGTGTGAAGGAAACTAGACATGAATATGAACTATACATACCCATTGTTATGAAGTTTAAGAACTAATTCATTGGACTGAAACTAAGCATGGTAGTCTTGGTATGGGGAGGGAAATGTACTATTAAGAACCATGGGGGGGCCCTGGCCGGTTTGGCTCAGCGGTTAGAGCGTCAGCCTGCGGTCCGGAGAGACCCGGGTTCGGTTCCTGCTAAGGGCATGTATCTCGGTTGCAGTTTGTCCCCGGCCCTGGTTGGTCGTGCGGGTGGCAGCCACCCGATGTGTCCCTTTCACATCGATGTTTCTCTCTTCCTCTCTCCCCCTCCCACTCTACCTGAACAAAAAATAGAAAAATGTCCTCAGGTGAGGATAAAAAAAAAAAAAAGAACCATGGGGTGGGGGGGATGGTGGCAGAGTGAATGGAAGCTCCACAGACAATTTCCCAGGATCAAACAGGAGTTATAACTAAAATAAAGACAAATTGTCAGAAAAAAAGCAACAGAAAAGCAGTGGAAAAGGACCATATAACCAGAAAAATTGGTAGGATAGTGGAGGCATGAGAGGGTGGCAGGCTGGGAGCCTACAGACAGCAGAAATCTCAGTGAGCAGCGCCCTCAGGGTTAAAATCTCAAGCCTGCTCCACAGGGCACAGGGCCGGAACAGAACACTGAATTGGCTACAGCCACTCACCTTGGGCTCCAGCAGAGGGAGGGCAAACTGGACTGGAAATCTGTGGGGACACCTGGGATTTGAAGAGCACTCAGAGTTTTTGCTGAGTTGTGACACAAAAAATGGTAGCCAGCTTGCTCATTCCCAGAGCTGTGGGGAAAAGCAGCAGCCCCTCCCTTGGAGATTCAGCCCTGTCCAGGTGAGCCAAAGAAATGCAAATTGAGGCTCATTAACAACCAGGATCTGTCCCTCCCTCTGGAAATCCTCTTAAGCAGAATACCACGGCTACATTCCAAGGCCCTGAATAACTGAGACTAATAGCCTCCAGGAATAAAGCTAGAGGATAACTGGACCATTCCTGGACTTGAAAATCTACCGAGGAAAGTAAGACTGAAAGTGGTGTTTCACATGGACCCTCCCATGCTTATCCAAACCCACTAGAGGGAGCCACAAACACCAAAACACCAACACCCACAGGAAAAATTTGGCAGGCTCTGAAACCCACTGAGATAGCCAAAATGGTGAAACAAAAAAATCCCAAATGAAAGAACAAGAGAACTCTATCAAAAATGAAATCAATGAAATGCAGCTAAGCAAACGATCAGAGGTAGAGTTCAGAGTCATGATCTTGAGGAAGATCAACAGCATGAGTAAGGACATCAACATCATGAGCAAAGATATAGAAACATTGAAGATCAACCAACTTGAAATGAAAAACCACCAAGAAGAAATGAAGAATGACATAGCAGAAACAAAGAACACATTTGAAGGACTAATCAGCAGAGAAGAGGAAACTGAGGACAGGATCAGTGAATTAGAAGACAGGGTTAAAAAAAAAAATCAACCAGTCAGAAAACCAAAAGAAAAAATAAAACAATTGAAAAACAGCAAGACAGCTGGACAGAACAGTAGAAACTGGAAACATAATAGTGTTCGCATCATAGGAGTCCCCGAAGAAGAAGAAAATAAGCAAAGGTTAAAAATATTTATTTGAAGACATAGTGACAGAACACTTTTCTAACTTGAAGGAAGAAAGCACTCAAGTTCAAGAAGCACAGAGAGCCCCAAGTAAGAAGAAGACAAACAGGCCCACACCAAGACACACAGTAATTACAATGCCCCAAAAGAAAGACAAAGAGGTAATCATAAAGGCAGCCAGAGATAAGCAACAGGTTACCTACAAAGGAACCCCCATAAAGCTATCAGCTGACTTTTCAACAGAAACACTACAGGCAGAAGGGAATGGCATGAAGTAATCAAGGTCATGAAAAACAAAGATCTGAATCCAAGACTACTCTATCCAGCAAGGCTATCATTCAAAATAGAAGGTCAAATAAAGAGCTTCACAGACTAAAAAAGGCTAAGGAGATGTATTAGCACCAAACCAGCATTGCAAGAAATTTTAAAAAAAAAAAAAAAAAAAAAAAAAAACTACTGCAATTAGTAAAAGAAATAGGAAGAAAAATAGAACCAAACTAAACAAAAATGGAAATCAAGTACATATCAATAATCACTTTAAATATAAATGGTTTGAATACTTCAGTGAAAAGACACAGAGTAGCTGACTGGATAAGAAAGCATGACTCACACATATGTTGTTTACAAGAGACCCACCTCACAACAAAAGACTCACATAGGTTGATAGTGCAGGGATGGAAAAAAATCTTCCAAGCAAATGGAAAGGAAAATAAAGCTGGGGTAGCAATACTCATATCTGATAAAGTAAATTTCAAAATGAAGGCCATAACTAGAGACAAAGAAGGCCACTACATAATATTGAAAGGATCTATCCAACAAGAAAATATAACCTTGGTAAACAGATATGCATCCAATATAGAAGCACCAAAATATATTAAAAATCTTCTGGAGGACTTCCAAGGAGAAATCGAAAGCAATACAATCATAGCAGGGGACTTCAACACCCTGTTGACATCACTGAATGTGACAAAAAAAATTAACAAAGAAACAGAGACTCTAAAACACTAGATCAGATAGATTTAATAGATATCTACAGAGAATTACACCCCAAAACTGCAAAATTCACATTCTTCTCAAGTGCACATGGGACATTCTCAAATATAGACCACATGCTAGGGCACAAACTAAGTTTCTACAAGTGCAAGAAGGTTGAAATCATATCAAGCATCTTCTCAGATCACAATGGCATAAAACTAGAAATAAATTCCAACAAGAACATGCAAAGACATTTGAAAACATGGAGGCTAAATAGCATGTTATTGAACAATGAATGGGATACCATGGAGATCAAGGAAGAAATTTAAAATCTCCTGGAAACCAATGAAAATGAACACACAACAACACAAAATCTATGGGATGCAGCAAAAGCAGTTCTGAGAGGGAAGTTCATAGCACTGCAGGCCCACCACAAGAAACAAGAATAATTTCTAGTTGACTACCTAACCCCACAACTTCAAGAACTAGAAAGCAAACAAACAAACAAAAAACCCAGAGCAAGTAGAAGAAAGCAAATAGTAAAAATGAGAGCAGAAATAAACAACATGGAGACCACCCCCCACCCCCCAAAATAAAAAACAATTCAAAGGATCGATGAAACAAAGAGCTGGTTCTTTGGAAAGATAAACACCCTTAACTAAACTCACCAAGAAACAAAGAGAGAGAACCCAAATACACAAAATCAGAAATGAAAGAGGAGAAATAATAACTGACACCACAGAAATACAAAGGATTGTTAACAAATATTATGAACAATTATACGGCAACAAATTTGACAATCTAAGTGAAATGGACAAATTTCTAGAAACACATA
Organism: Molossus molossus; assembly: GCF_014108415.1. NCBI lineage: Eukaryota > Metazoa > Chordata > Mammalia > Chiroptera > Molossidae > Molossus > Molossus molossus. The sequence goes on from NW_023425366.1 coordinate 33,398,801, forward strand.
GTCTACTAAAACTGAACTGGGAAGAAATAGAAAACTTGAACAGACCAATAACAATGAAGGAAATTGAAGATGTAATCAAGACTCACCCAGCAAACAAAAGCCCAGGGCCAGACAGCTTCATGGGGGGTTTTACCCAGCATTCAAAGAAGAACTAACACCCATTCTCCTCAAACTATTTCAAAAAGTTCAGAAGAAGGAAGACTTCCAAACTGGTTTCATGAGGCCAGCATAATTCTAATTCCAAAACCAGAAAAATGACACTACAAAGAAAGAAAACTACAGGCCAATATCCCTGGTGAACATAGATACTAAAATCCTGAACAAAATACTAGCAAATTGAAACCAGCAATATATCAAAAAAATTATTCACCATGACCAAGTGGGATTCATCCCAGGGATGCAAGACTGGTATAATATTCACAAATCAATAAATGTGATACACCACATAAACAAAATGAAAAACAAAAATCATATGATCTTATCAATAACTGCTGAAAAAGGATTCAACAAAATCCAGCACCCATTTCTGAAAAAAACGCTCAGCAATTTGGGAATAAAGGGATCATATCTCAACATAAAAAAGGCCATATCTGAAAGACCTACAGTCAACATCATACTCAATGGACAAAAACTAAAAGCATTTCCCTTAAGAACAGGAACAAGACAAGGATGCCCACTTTTGCCACTCTTATATGACATAGTACTGCAAGTCTTAGCCGCAGCAATCAAACATGAAGAAAAAATAAAAGGAATCCAAATTGGAAAGGAGGAAGTAAAACTGTCATTCGCAGATGACATGAGATCATACATAGAAAACCCTAAAGACTCCATCAAAATTTTATTAGACTTAATAAATGAATTTGGCAAAGTAGCAGGATACAAAATCAACGTAAAAAAAATTGACATCATTCTTATACACTAATGATGAACTCACAGAAAGAGAAACTAAAAAAATCTTATTTACCATCACAGCAAAAAAAATTAAGATCCCTAGGAAGAAACTTAACCTTAGAAATAAAGGACCTAGTTGCAGAAAACTACAAGACATTGAAAAAAAGAAATAGAGAAAGATATTAAAAAGTGGAAGCACATACCTTGTACATGGATTGGAAGAATTAACATCATTAAAATGTCAATATTACTTAAGACAATCTATAGATTCAATGCAATTCCCATTAAAATACCAACGACATACTTCATAGAACTAGAACAAATACTTCAAAAGTACATATGAAACCAAAAAACCACGAATAGCCACAGCAATCTTGATTAAAAAAGGACAAAGTAGGCAGGATCACAATACCAGATATAAGGTTATACTACAAAGTTACTATAATCAAAACAGCCTGGTACTGGCACAAGAACAGGCCCTTAGATCAATGAAATAGAACAGAGAACCCAGAAACTGACCCAAAACATTATGCTCAATTAATATTCAACAAAGGTACCAAAAGCATACAATGGAATAAAGACAGCCTCTTTAATAAACGGTGTTGGGAAAATCAGACAGCTACATGCAAACAAATGAAAATAGATCACCAACTTATACCATACAAAAGAATAAACTCAAAATGGATAAAAGACTTAAATGTGACTCATAAAGCCATAAAAATCTTAGAAGAAAATGTAGGCAACAAAACTTCAGACATCATACACAGCAGAATTTTCACTGATATATCAACTAAGGCAACAGAAACAAAGGAGAAAATGAACACATGGGACTACATCAACCTCAGAAGCTTCTGCACAGCAAAAGAAACAACCATCAAAATGGAAAGGGAACCCACTGTATGGGAGAGCATAATTGCCAATGATATATCAGATAAGGGGTTAATTTCCAAAATATGTAGAGTGCTCATACAACTCAACAAAAGGAAGACAAAGAATCCAATTAAAAAATGGGCAGAGGAACTAAATATACACCTCTCCAAACAGGACATACAAACATGGCTAAGAGACATATGAAGAAATGCTCAACATCACTAATCATCAGAGAGATGCAAATTAAAACAACAATGAGGTATCACCTCACATCTGTCAAAATGGCCGCCATCAACAAATATTCAAACAGCAAGTGTTGGTGAGGGTGTGGAGAAAAGAGGACTCTAGTACACTGCTGGTGGGAATGCAGACTGGTGCAGCCACTATAGAAAACACTGTGCTGTTACCTCAAAAAGTTAGAAATTGAATTGCCATTTGACTCAGTGATCCCACTTCTAGGAATATACCCTAAGAAACCTGAAACACCAATCAGGAAGAATATATGTTCCCCCATTTTTATAGCAGCAATATTTATAATAGCTAAGATCTGGAAACAGCCAAAATGTCCATCAGTAGACGAATGGATAAAAAAGCAGTGGTACATATACACAATGGAGTACTACACAGCTGTAAGAAATAAAGGTCTCTTATCCTTTGAAACAACATGGAGGGACCTGGAAAGTATTATCCTAAGTGAAACAAGCCAAGCATAGAAAGACAAATATCATATGATCTCACTTATTTGTGGAATATAATGCACATAACAGTTTGGAGAACAGTGTAGTCCCAGAGACGTGGAAGTGGAGTACAGACTGACAATCCCCAGAAGAGAGGGTGGTGGGGGAGAGATAAACCACAGAACTTATATGCATGTACGCATAACCAATGAACATGGACAACAAAGCTGGGGATAGGGTGGGGAGGGAGGGGGAGGAGGGTGTCAATGGGGGACAAAGGAGAAACATCTGTAACAAACATAAATAAATAAAATAAATTTTAAAAAAGGAAAAAGAAAGAAAGAAAAAACAGCCATGAAGGAATGAACTTTCTAGGCTGAAGGCAATGCTTTACATCTTGATTGGATGTTGGTTCTGTGAGTACATACATTTAAAAAAAACTATCACAGAGTGCAGTTACGATCATCATATTTTACTATATGTAATTATACTTCAAGAAAAATATAAAAATGCATACCCTGATTATCATCACAACTGTTAGGAATATTTTCTTGGTTTATTAAATGAGACTTTTCAATCAAATATGCATCTTGATTGCATTATGAATATGAAACATGTTGATTACCAATTCATACTCATTTGGAAACCTAGAGGCAGAAGCGAAACTACCATGTGTGACAGGAAGATGGACGTACTCATCCTTCAGCGTTTCAGTTTTCAATCTCTTGTCTATTAACATGGTAATTGTCTTTAATGACTTTGTTCTCCACAGTGTAATCAGACAGGAAACTTTAGATGGAAAATGCATAAATTATTTTAACTACTGCCAGGAAAAGAATCCAAGACTTTAATCAACTTCTGTGTATTTTATTCTTTGTGTTAGAAAGTTTTCTTTACATTCATACTTAACTGACAGGCCCTCTGTCTGGAAGGTACAGTTCTTGTTCAGTGCCCTAATCAGTAGGACCATGTCCCCAGTGCAGAGGACAGATGGTATCCCTGTTCAAAAATGGTAAACTATACTATGGAATGCTGTGAAAACTCATTTGTCCCTCCCTGCTGCTTTTACATATTATCTCCTTAAAATATCAACACCATTATAATGGCACTCACGTACATAATTTCTTTCAGTTTATGAATTATTATACATAAAGCTAACATCTGGAAAAAAGATAGGAAAGGTGTCATTGCCCTCATTCTATGGAGAAATTAATTGAATTCCATGACATATAAGCTCATTCATCATTGTATTAATGAATTTGGGCCATGCTTTATGATGTAAACAACAATAAAATTTGCCTTCTTTCATGAAGCTTTCTAAATTGAGCTTTTCTTATTTCTTGTGAAACCTACACAATTCACTCTCAGTTTTTTTATATAGGAAGGAATCTCTGCATTTAAATTGTCCATCTGACACAGTGATCCTGGCCAGGTAGCAGGTGGGAGATCTGGGTAAAATCCACTCAAGAGCCAACAGTGCCCGGTTTTGATGGGTCCTGTTTATAATCTAGTCCACATGCTATGCCATGATGAGGTAGGAATAAAACAAACTGAACGCCTTTCTTTCCCTTTTTGAAACAGGCCACCTCTCTATTGATTTGCAATTCAGCACTTATTGAGTTAAGGAAACATTGAACAGAAGACATTTTATTTGATTCTGACCTGCATCATGCTAAATGTTAATTGCAAAATCTCCTACATAGAGTAACTTTAGTGTCCATATAGTCCAGAGGCACTAAGTGTGCACCAACATTACAAGGGAAAAAGGCAATAATTTGGTTGGTACCAGTTGCGATGCAAAGAACTGTCACCAGTTTAGAGTCCAAGTCCAAGTGTTGGAAATGATTTAGCATCAGGAATTTGGGTCTTGGTGTGAAGGCTAAACCTTGAATAGCCCAGATCAATAACCTGGACATGTAACATCTCCAGACATCCACTTCCTCGTATGTAAAATGCTCTTTGGGGCACTATTTATTTATTTATTCATTTATTTATTTATTTTTTTGGTACGTGCCTCTAGTGGGAACCAAACCCGGGACTCTCTGGTCTGCAGGCCAATGCTCCAGTTGCTGAGCCAAACCGGTCAGGGCTCTTTTAGGCACTATTTTAAAATCTTTATTGTTGAAAGTATTACAGATCCCCACCCCTTTTTCCCCCATTTACCCCCTCCTCCCCCTCCTTTTCCCCCAAACTATTATCCCTCTCCATTAATTGTGCATATATGCATATAGTTCTTTGGTTTACCTCTTCCCAACCCACCCACCTCCCAATCTCATCCTTTGAATGCCCCATTTGTAAGTGTGAATGTCCATTCTGGCAGGAACAATGTGTGTTTGCCTGTGTATAATTGGAAAAGAGAAAACATACTGTTTCCTTCAATGCAGAGCTCTGGTTAGCTCAAGTCTGGGCAACATGGACAGTAAAAAGAGCCCGAGTCTCAAGAGAAAATAGGGTGTTATCAACAGAAGAATTCTGAACACATAAAATTAATACAGGTCTACTATCCTGAAGCCCAAAGTTTACTATTATCTTCTTCATGTGTAAACAACCAGGCTGATGTTGACATCCACTGTGGCTCTGTGAATGCCCCACCTGGAGCAACATGGCTGTGCCCCTGCCTTATTAGAAGATGCTACATTATCCTCTTCTCCATCTGAAATGAAGCCTGGGACTTATGAGAGGGACAATTAGATATAAGAATTTCTCAACAAGTTTCCTTCTTAAGTTATTCAGTAAAAAAACATATTTCCTCAATAAAGACAGTCCAGCAATAATTTGTTTTTCAGACTTTGTATGTTTTGATTTTGATTGATGTTTTAGTCTCCTGTGGCTGCTGTAACAAATTACCTCCAACTCAGTGGCTTAAAACATCACAGATGTATTATTACCCAACATTTCTGGAGGTTGGAAGTCTGACATGGGTCTAACTGAGCTAAACCAAGGAGTCAGCATGCTGAATTCCCTCTGGAGGCTCGGCAGGGGTGTAGGGGGAATCCACTCCCTTGTCTAGTCCAGCTTCTAGAAGCCACCTACATTCCTTGGGTCATGGGTCCTTTTTCCATCTTCAAGACAGTAGTGTGTCATATTGAAATCCCTCTCTCTCACTTTAACAATCCTGCTTTCCTATTATAAACACTTTGTGATTGCACTGGGCCCAACTGGATAATACAGGATAAAGTTCTCATTTCAATATGTTTAACTAGATATGTTTAATCATATCTACAAAGTCCCTGTGGCATGTAAAATAACATATTCACAGGTGCTGGGCATTAGGGTGTGGCATCTTTGAGAAACCACTTTTCTGTCTATCACAATTGGCTTCAGGTTCTTGGATTCCATAAATGCACCTACTTTTCCATTGATATGTCCTAGCATGCATTATAATAATAATGTATTATTATTATTATTATTATTATTTAAGAGCTATCTGCCAATTTCTATATCTTTCTTAGACCTATGAAAAGACATGGTTAACTCCCTTTCTCAATTCCAACTTAGGTCAGGTCTTTAATATTGCCACTGTGTTTTACCAAATATAATTTAAAATAGAGTTTATTAAATTTGTTTAAACTTGTGTTCTTTTAAGCCTAGGGTGCATAATAATTTGATAAGATAGAGGCTGACTACAGAAGCTAAGTGTTGTATAGTAACTTAATACACTTCCCTCAAGCCAAACTACTAATTCAAGTTATAGAAAGACTTTAGTTTGATTTTAAGTTGTTAGGAAAAAATATAATGTAGGACTGGAAGATGTATGAGAGTCACTATATCAACAAATTTAATACTTGTTAATACCTTTATTTTTAGTAAAATTCTTTTGTTGCCCCCCCAAAAAAAACATGGTTATGAATTTGCATAATTTATCAGATACTGACTTTACTCTTGAATTTGAAATTATATGCTAAAGTTTTTTTCATGTTTATTTTATTTCTCAATAACTAATGTACCATGTCTATCAAATGATGCTTCTTTTTATGCCTTATTTTCCTTCTTCTCCTCTTAGAAGTTTTTCCAGGAATCCCTTTCAGGAAATTCTATTGATTTGATGCTTAGCCTTGATTTATTACTTAGTACAATGCCTTTTCAGCATTTACAAATAAAATAGGAATGACATGTTTGCATTATAAAATAAAAACAGACTACCTACCCCTGTGGAGATAAAAGATCCACATAACTGCTTTCTGTTTATTTTATGTGGAAGACCTTCAAGTTCCATAGAAAATGCCAGTGCTGAAATTTCCATAGCTGTCAAGGTCAGAAGAGATTAGAAGAGAAGAGAAAGACAGAGTTCCCAGCATATGCCCAGGTGATAAACTAGGTCCTCCACATTTGGTCTTTAATAGAAAGTTAGAAGGGCTTACTACTTGCATCTTGTATATATGGCAATTGCCATGAGACAGAAAAGCAGAGTAGGACCCACAATAACTGAATTAAGCAATTGATGAACTATTTGAGCCTCCATCAAAGACAGAAAATATGTCCTGCTACCGTAAAACCTTATTTACAGCATGAGTGGGAAACTGCAAGACCTCCTACAGCATTGTCCTCTTCTTGTCAGCCTTTCAGTGATTCTGTTATTTAAACTATTTTCATTAATTGTAGCATATAGCATCTTTGCCACCAATATGGAAAATATTATAAAAGAAATAAATATATTTGACTTTGCCATTTTTAACTCATAAATTTTTCTAAACCTATTTAGTTAATATGATCAATAAGCACAAAAGTAGTGTGTTAAAAATTGCCTCAGCTAAAAGCAGGTATAAGAGAGAACAAGGATTATGTAGCATTCTACAGACAAACTGTGTGATTTGAGGAGGAATTTGAAGAGGAGGTGTAAAAATTTGCTCTTTTTTTCTTTTTAGAGAAAACACCCAACAGATGCTTTGAGACTTTATAAAAACCCTTCACAGTTGCATGGGGAACAGAGTTTCTGCAGAAAGGTTGAATTTATAGAGCAGTATCCTTATGTGGCAACTTGGTGACCAGGCCCAAGTAGTGCTGCAGGGCATGAAGGTTTTCACAGGGGACATAAAATTCTGACTTTACAGGTGAGTACATTCTAGGATGCAATAAAAGTAGTCACATGGTTATTCTGATGAAAATGTCTTATGAAACAATAATTAACCTGGGGTGGCTCAAATATTTCTTTAATGCAACATTGTAATGGATCAATAGTTGGAACAGAGGTTCTTAGTTCTTCAAATATGAGGGTGACTTTTTCATCTCTATTCACAGCACTCCCCTCCAGCACTAGTGGCTGGCAAGCTGGATGGACCTTGGCTTCATTGTGTCATTTAGCAACTAGTAGTTTCATCCGCATTTTTTGCTCTTCTCCAGAAACTTAAGCCTGACCTTTAAAAAAACTGGGGAAAGAATCTTGGTTCTGAAAGCACTCTCAGCTTCAATGTAGATGACATGGAGATAACTTCTTACTCCTGAAAATAACTTCTACATCTATACCGTAAGGTAGTCATGTCAACAGATGATATTTCCTTGTGGATATTGGAAAATTTGTTAAAATTTTGAAGAATGATTTGTACGTTTGTAACAGGGAATGAATATGTTATACAACTTATACTAATCTTAGTAGATGTTGAACTCAGCTTGTTACTCTAACTTGATTTTTTTCCCTCTCTTGTAACCAGAGCTTCCATGTTAGAAGCTGAGTATACTTTAGTATACTTTACAAGGATATACAGTTTCAGCTCTTGTGTGAACCTTAGAGGTAGCCTGACCTCAAGACCCAAAAATTCACCTGACAAGAGCCAGATGGCCAGCTCAAGGATACGGACCATAAAGATCTATATCAAGGACTATGGAAGACGTCCTACAGGTCCTACACAAAATCTTATGCCAAACAACAAAATAACTTTCTTGATTAAATAATATATAATGGACAATATTTCTCCACATATCAGGAAACAGAATGTATGCCTTTAAACAAAAGCTCAGTTAGTTACATCTGCCATAAATTGCTAACTGCCTTTAGAGAATATTGAAGAAACCAGCTGTTCTAAATTCTGCCTGGGCCTTGCAGCTTAACCACAGGACTTCAGCTGACAAAGATCACCCAACTGCAGAAATTTGGCTGACAATGACCAGTTCTAGTATGCTGACATTAAGATTTATATCAGGACCTGCCAGAACACAGCTTAAATGTCCACAGCCCCCTCCCCCTGATTTTTTTTGCTCTGCTTTGCATCTCCTTCCTGATACAAAACAAACAAACAAAAAACCTGCCTGTATTGAGATAAGATGGTTTTTCAGGACAGAAGTTGGCTGTCTTATTTGGTCACTAGCACTTGAATAAATCACTTTCCTTCTCATCAGCACCTGTCTCACAAGTTTGGTTTTCATTACAACAGGCAGCCAGATCTGCATTCAGTATCACACTCACAACTAAGAACCAAGACTAAATGCCTTAATACTTATGTTTGAGTTTAAGATTTTCTCTTTTAAATGTGGAACATATTTTTCTTATTAACTTATTTTTTATTTTGTTTAAAGATGAACAAATTCCTGTCTTATATTTATGGTAAAATGTATACAGAAGAAAAAAAAATATCATGATGAAAAATTGTATACATAAAATTAATAATACCAACACATGCAATAAAATATTATAAAGCTTGTTGAGATATCTTTCCTAGAGTAATGCAAGGGTGTACTCCCTCATTTCTTATTTTTATAAACAAAACAGATGACATAAGGTATGTTTTGGGCAATGTATTATTTGAGCAGTGGAATTCTGAGTATTTTCCAATAGACCCAGCTTATATTCTCTGGCAAGCCTCTCAGGTTCACTTCTGAGAGTTAGATCTCCATTAGACAGGTTAGTAATATCTTTTCACTTCCAGAGTATGTTCTACTTTTTTCCCTTTCCTTTTTTCTTTTTTTCGGTAGTAATGTCAACCATACATACCCTTAACTTTAAATGATAAAACATGACAAAGATAATTATATAGTTCATTGTATTTGCCAGAGAACTATTATATCTCCCATGAGTTCTGATGATCATGCTCATATTCTGCCAGCCATAATTTAATTTAGAAGTGTGTCTTTGACAGTGACTCCTGGTTCGTACTCAAGAGTTTTAGAGTTTAAATCTCTAGTAACCATCACCTACATCTGAATATCTGAGTGAGAAGAATAGAGAGTATGTACTACTTATTGCCTTTATTATGCTGCTCTCCTGTTAACAGGATTTTCTATTTTCTTTTTGGCTCAATGTTAAAAATCTTCAGTCCTGACATCCAGGTTATCATTAGACATATCTGACAACTACCCAATCTTTTCCTTACAAATTATCTCCATTCTACCTTCAATTCTAATCAAACTTGTCTCCTATTCCATTAGGTGTCCTTGAAATCCCCAAACCCCAGCCTTGGCTCATCTCCTTCTTCCAAAGATAATTTTGGACGGCTATTTACTGTTCTCCCTCTCCCTATTCAAATCCTGCAGGTGCTTTGAAAGTCAAGCTGAACATTCTGACCATATAAGCAGACTTATTAAATTCACCCAGTTCCAGAATCACCTTTCCCTGCATGCAGCTGAACACTTTCAATATCATTGCACACACTATGTACCATGCTTGCAGGTCTTTATCACTGATTTGGCCTCTTCATCAGTACCTGGCTTCTTTTGTATGTGTATTTGCTTCTCCAGGGGAGGATCATCTGACCTATTTCTTTTGCATCTCCCACAGAACCTTGTATAAATCTTTTGGTACACTGTGAGTTCATAAGATTCTCACTGAATGGATTTTCATCATACAATGAAAAAAGACTGTCTAGTGAACGACATTTTTATTAACCTTTTACAACTCCCAAAAACAAAACTTTCTACCAAATTTTTAGTATTAATCTGAAAGTGAGCAAAATAATAAAGATGTTGTATAAAAAGTTAAGTTTGGGGGAAAGTAACTAGTGTTAGATACTAAATACATGCCTATTTCTTACATGTATTTGTGGTATTGGTCTCCCAATGGGGAGAATCAACATCCAGAGAAAAGCAAGATCTTTATCCAAATATTGTTGTTACTCAGCAGTATTAACAAAAGGAAATGAATGTATGAAATAGAGATATTTAGGTATGATGGAAAAAAGAAGACTTTTCATTTTAAGCCTCTAATATCTGAAACATTATTTAGATTCAAACATTTACATATGGATAGATAGTTCAAATCAAAGAAAATTTTACTGGATAAAAATTGTGTAGAAATTAAAATAACATTAAATGGAAGCACATACCTTGTTCATGGATTGGAAGAATTAACATCATTAAAATGTCCATATTACCCAAGGCAATCTATAGATTCAATGCAATCCCCATCAAAATACCAATGACATATTTGACAGAACTAGAACAAATACTTCAAAAGTTCATATGGAATCAAAAAAGACCCTGAATAACCACAGCAGTTTTTTTTTTTTTTTAATCCTCACTCGAGGACATTTTTTAAAAATATTTTGTTCAGATAGAGTGGGAGGGAGAGAGAGAGAAACATCAACATGAAAGGGACACATCGAGTGGTTGCCACCCACATGACCCAACCAGAGCCGGGGACAAACTGCAACCGAGGTACATGCCCTTAGTGGGAATCGAACCCATGTCTGTCTAGACTGCAGGCCAACACTCTAACCACTGAGCCAAACTGGCCAGGGTACCACAGCAATCTTGAAAAGAAAGGACAAAGTAGGCAGAATCACAATACCAGATATCAGGTTATACTACAAAGCTACTGTAATCAAAACAGCCTGGTACTGGCACAAGAACAGGCATATAGACCAGTGGAACAGAACAGAGAACCCAGAAATGGACCCAAGGGAATATGCTCAATGAATATTTGACAAAGGTGGTAAGAGCATACAATGGCGTAAAGACAGCCTCTTTAATAAATGGTGTTGGGAAAATTGGACAGCTACATGCAATAAAATGAAAATAGACCATCAACTTATACCCTACACAAGAATAAACTCAAAATGGATAAAAGACTTAAATATGACTCATAAAGCCATAAAAATCCTAGAAGAAAATGAAGGCAACAAAATTTCAGACATCATACACAGCAGAATTTTCACTGATACATCACCTAAGGCAACAGAAACAAAGGAAAAAATGAACACATGGGACTACATCAAACTCAGAAGCTTCTGCACAGCAAAAGAAATAGCTATCAAAATGGAAAGGGAACCCACTGTATGGGAGAGCATAATTGCCAATGATATAACAGATAACGGGTTAATTTCCAAAATATGTAGAGTGCTCATACAACTCAACAAAAGGAAAACAAATAACCTAATTAAAAAATGGGCAGAGGAACTAAATATACACCTCTCCAAAAAGGACATACAAACATGGCTAAGAGACATATGAAGAAATGTTCACCATCACTAATCATCAGAGAGATGCAAATTAAAACAACAATGAGGTATCACCTCACATCTGTCAAAATGGCCACCATCAACAAATATTCAAACAGCAAGTGTTGGCTAGAGTGTGGAGAAGAGGGGACTCTAGTACACTGCTGGTGGGAATGCAGACTGTTGCAGCCACTATGGAAAACAATATGGTGTTACCTCAAAAAATTAAAAATTGAATTGCCATTTGACCCAGTGATCCCACTTCTAGAAATATACCCAAGAAGTCTGAAACACCAATCAGAAAGAATATATGTATCCCCATGTTCATAGTAGCACTATTGACAATAGTTAAAATCTGGAAATAGGCCAAGTGTCCATCAGTAGATGAATGGATAAAAAAGCTGGTACATGTGTATATGTGGTACATATACACAATGGAGTACTGTGCAGCTGTAAGAAAGAAAGATCTCTTATCCTTTGAAACAACATGGAGGGACCTGGAAAGTGTTGTCCTAAGCAAAACAAGCCAAGCAGAGAAAGACAAATATCACATGATCTCACTTATTTGTGGAATATAATGCACATAACAGTTTGAAGAACAGTGTAGTCCCAGAGACGTGGAAGTGGAGTACAGACTGACAATCCCCAGAAGAGAGGGTGGTGGGGGAGAGATAAACCACAGAACTTATATGCATGTACGCATAACCAATGAACATGGACAACAAAGCTGGGGATGGAGTGCAGGGTATGGGGAGGAGGGTGTCAATGGGGAAAAAAGGGGAAACATCTGTAATGAAAACAAGTCAATAAAAAATAAAATAAAATAAAATAACATTAAATTTGTAATCTTAGACATTAGTACAAAAGAAATGCAAACCTGTATGAGACTCTTATAATAATTCATTTAAAATTGTATCATAATTAGGCCAGTGTGGCTCAGTGTTTGAGCATTGACCAAGAGGTCACAGGTTCAATTCCCAGTCAGGGCACATGCCCAGGTTGTGGGCCTGATCCCCAGTGGGGGCATTCAGGAGGCGGCCAATCAATATTTCTATCTCTTTTCCCCTCTCACTTTCTTTCTCTCTAAAATCAATACAGAGAAGAAAAAAAATTAAAAATAAATAAATAAATAAAATGCTATCATAGAACCATGTTTCTTAACCATCTGTGTTTGGAAAAGACCAGAATTTTTATTTTCTATTGATCATGGACTGATGCTTTTGTAAAATACAAAATTATGTTCATGGATACCATGGTAATGTTAAATTGCTATACAACTTTCCAAATGCTTACTCTCACTCTCTCTACCTATCTCATGGGTGAATAACAACACTAACATCATGGGGTCTAACAATCTGTGGGCCATACTTTGAATATCAGGGTCATGGGCTTCACTATAACAAAAGAATTGTACCAGAAAAGAAGCTGCTATGTTTGCTTACAATGGAAAAAGAAAAACTTTAAAAAATTATATTAGGTTAAAGTAAAGATTTAGTTAAGAATCACTCAGCAATGAAGAAAAGGTAATTGGGAAACTGTAGAAGACATAATTCCTTAGCAGTAATCAATGCAAATGTTTCAGACAGGAAATTCAATTCACTCTGAACAGTGTTATCAGTATAAAATGAAATGGACCTAGAAGTCTGTAAGAGTCTACCAACTCCTTTTTTTTTTCGGTCGTACGTGCCCCTAGCGGGAACTGAACCCAGGACTCTCTGGTCCGCAGGCCATCACTCAACCGCTGAGGCAAACTGGCCAGGGCGAGTCTACCAACTTTTGACAAGTAGTTTTGCAAGACAGTAGGTAAATAGATCAGATGAAGCTGACCAGTCAACAGGAAGTAGAAGTCAGATATATAAGTACATAACTCTAAATATCCATTGATGGCAACTAAAGGGTTTGGGACCTGACTTTCTACAACCTTTTACTTTCTTCTCTGCCCTCAGTATGCATACTGTGGTAGTGATGGAGGGCATGAGACGAGATGATCATGAGGAGGCAGTTAAGACCACCCCACCATTTCCGGCTCAGCCTTTACTTTGCCCTAACGGTCATCTAGAATCTTCCATCTCCCTCAGCTTGGCCCTGCTTTTGGCCTTTCTGTTCCTGAAGTTCAGTTACCTCAGCTTTGATCCTGAAATTTGGGAGGGGAGGGTTTATAAAATACCTTCGATGCCTTGCAGTTTCTTTGTGAGGTTCTGCTCTGGCCCACGTGGCATGTTTCACGCCAGCTGGCCCCTGCGGCAGCCAGGGTGAGCCTGCAAAGACTTTCATTCTAACATATCCGAGTAGGTTAGGAAACTAGAACAAAAATGTTGCAAAACTACCGCCCCCTCCAACTCTGCTGACCCTAATGTCTTGTCTGTACAATTTTTATGATGATGGCAATGAACCCGGGAGCTCTCTAGTTCATTAAACAGATGTGTGTATATGAAACCACCAGGAAGATATTTTATAAATGAGTGTCGATATTTCCCCTTCCAATGTAATTAGATATTCTGTTTCAATCTAAGGCCCTTATTATGCCAAAAAGGAATAATGAAGCTTTCAAACATGATACAGCTGGGCAGATTTCAGCATCCCCACAGAAAGAAAAGCAGGCTTACCCACCTTCCAAGCTTTAGAAGGAGGCTGCCCAGGGTGGGGGAGGGAACAGCTCTAAGGAAATCTGGGTCCAAACAAGAGAACACGAGGTGTTAGCTGTTTATTGTCTAAAATTTCAAAAGGCAAAGCAGAACTAAATTGAGGGTAAATTGGAATACATGAGTAGATCTTCCTACTGCTTTAGAAAAGAAACCCAGCTAAACTCATATGCGGTTGCATCCACTTGTACCCATCTCTTGAGTCACAGAGAACATTAATAGGCTTACAAGGTGTGCAGAGAATTTTGATTTCACAGTAGGAGGAAGATGTTGAAACTGAACTCCAAGGATGTTGGCACTGCCCCAAACATAGCAGAGCTGTTGAAAAGGGGATCTACTTGGGATCAGGGAGGTCCTGCAGAGACTCAATGTTAGTCTGATGCAGATTCAAAAGACCTAATGTAAATGGTTGCAAAAAGGTGATGCAGAAGGTCCGCTGCCCCTGAGGGTGGGCTGCAGCTACTCGGTGGGATGGTCTGTGGGGACTTGGACATCTTGGAGGGCAAGAGAGCTCTGGATGGGGGAATGGTCACTCGGGACTGTCACCTGGACTCCCTGATGTGGTTGTGTAATTTGGGCTAAATTATTTGACTACTCTGAGCATCGGTGCCCTTTCCTTCAAATGGGTATGAAACCTACTCTACTATATTGATGTGGAGATTAGTTTAAAAGGACTATAAAATGCCCAATATGTAGTGGTGATCAATAAATATGAATCCCTTCCCCAGACTTGTTTCTTTATAGCATACCCTCTGATCTTCTAAGTCAATGTTTCATTAACTTGTATGTCAAAGAAAGTAGAAACACTTTCTATTTTAGGAAGAACTCAGTGTATACTTTGTATTCTTATTGGAAAGTTCAGTGCTCACTTGTTAAGGACATGTAGACCTTTATGACATTTGCATTAGATAATTGATTGAAGGGAATGTACCCTCTAATAACTTTTTTTTTAATCTTTGAGGGCTCAGTTCTGGAATTTTTGCCCTCAGGAACCTCGATTTAATTATTCAGCATAGAGCTTAGAGGAGCCATGTGGCTCCAGTGTGGGTGAGCTGGCTTTTGGAGAAAGTTGGAGTGGGCAGAGCTGTGCCTCCCCTGTTCTTCCCACTCCTCCAGGTAGGGTCCTGGTGGGGCATGAGGAGGCTGATAGGTATGGATGAAGTAAGGATATAATCAGACTCCCTGTGGAGACTTACCCAGCTCACACTTCAGTTCCTTCTAGGAAGGAGTACACAGAACAAAATGTGTATTTATAAAAATAGACATTTGAAAAAACAAAATTAATAATTTGACTAAATACCTGAATAATAATACCGTCAACACTTACCTACTGCTGACCACATGTCCAGTAATGTTCTAAGCATGTTAACTCACACTACTGCCCATCAACCCAACAAAAACGATATTTTTATTGCCTCACTTTATGGATTAGGAAGCTCAGGCCTCAGGGATGGCAGTGAATCAGTAAATCATTTATGATCTCAGAGTTAATGGCAAGTGTCTGGGTCCAAGGCGGACCAGCTCCAAGTCTGGGCTAGAGACTGTTAACCTGTTTCATTGATTGATGTCATATGGATCGTTTTGTTAGTGTAGGCAGCTAGTTAGATGTTAACGAAAGAAAAGGGAACCAGACGTCTAATTAAGCTGGATTAAGTAGAAAGCTATAATTTCTAGACACTCCAGGGGATAGCCTCATAGCCCTGCCAAGGGGGTTAACATACCTCCATTCCCTGAGTGGGCAGGAAGAACCAGCTTTCCCATCTTCGAGGGGACAACCAGTTCATTCCCCCAGATTACCTGGAGAAGGGAGAACCAGTAAAGGGGAACTTTCTCTGCTGAGGCATGTTCCGTGGGAGCCAAAGACTGTGACCATAAAAGGGAAGGCTCTGGCCTGGGTAAAGGAAGGAATTAGATAGGGCGAGGGCCCAGCACAAGCCTGAGAAGAGCCAGGAAAGCGATTGCTTAGTTGAAAGAAAGCCTGTTCTTTCCCAAGCCTGAAATAATATAATCATTTTAACAAAGTCCCCGTGGTTTGTTTGTTTGCTCACTCATTCATTCACATGCTCTCTCTCCAGAGCAGCTGTGTGGGCCCAAGCGAAACACCAGCTGCAAATGGGGCTTGATCAGGCCTTGGTGGTAGCTGTGCAGAGGGGAAATGAGACACAGAGGAGTTCTGCATCTGATGGGTGCTGCTGCGGGCCTACTCATCCAGAGGCTGGACTTCTTTCACAGTGAGGACTTGAGCCACCTGGTTGCGGATGAAACGTTGGGGACCTAGGGACAGTCCTTTGTTTTTGTTCCAGTAAACCTTACCACAATTGCTCACATCCTCCTATGCGTTGATCCCCGAAATGCTTTTCTTGTGATTCCATAGAAGAATCCTGTTTACACCAGCCAACGGTTTGTATGGTTTTCTCACTCAGGAACAACCTTTCCTAACCGCAAACTTAAACCTTAGATTTATTAGCTCAGTGTTGGTGCAAAGTATTAAGTAACTGCAGTAGTCTTGTTAAAGTAGCCAGTTAGACAGACATAAGCAGAGTAGGAATGACAGGCCAGGTACAGAAGGTCACCAGGGCAGAAAGCCCCAGGTGCCCAGCCACAGGCAAAACTGATCAAATAAGTATTGTAGGGTGGCTCCTCTCCCCTAGAGTGACTTTTCTACCCCAGCATATTGCTGGTCATGTGGTTTAGACCCCCTGACCTTTCCTCTCCTGGCATGTCACTCATCAATGTGGTAGGTCTCCTTGGAGGAACAAGTGGGCCGGATTATAGCCTCACAGGACTCCCATATAAGCCTTTGCACAATCACTCTCTGAAGCATTAAGTCCTCAGAACAATAAGGTTCTGTCCTGCATGAAACAATTTTAGGAATAAAGCCTCAGGTCTTTTGACCACAGAGACAGAGTTTTGGTCAAACTAGAGATAAGATCTAGGCCTCGGTTGTGTTTCAGCTCCAGGCCCAGAAAAGCAGCAAAACCAGATGAAGTAATGCCATGGCTGACATCAGAACCAGCTGTATGAATTAATGACCCTATTATTCACCAACTAGTGGAGACCACCACGATCCTAAAAGGACACACCTGCAAAGGTGATGAATATGCTATTAGGATCCTCCCCTGAGACCTCTCATAAAATCCTTACCTTTGGAAAACAGATAAAATCCCTTAAGACAAAGGACCCAGCACTTGCACTTTCTCTCTAGAGCATGCTCACAGCTTTCCTCCCCCCTTTCTTCTCAAGGTGCATACCCTCGCTTTCTTTCTCCTAAGTTCCAAGGGCCCTTCTTTTGCTCTGTAATTTGTTTTACTGAGTCCACACAGCCCATCTGGCTCACTTCTACCTCTGTGACATTCTAAATAAATTTTCTGTTATAATTGGAGTTTTTGGATCTGAATTCTTTCTCAGCCAAACTCAAGGACTAAGGTCTAACTTTGCTGGTTACAACTGGTGCTATTTACCATCAGTAAAAAGTGATTATGACTTTATTTGAAATGCAAGTATATTAAGCATGGTTGACTTTATTTTAAAGTGAAATAAGCTTTCAGTTAGGTTTATTAGTCATTATTTTTCAGTGTTTGTTCAATGGGAAATAAATCCCATTGAAATTATTCATGTTGTACAACAAAGAAAACTTGTATACTTTCTTTAATCGTATCTTTGGTTGCAAAAGCTTAACCATAGAGCATTGCATTGATACCTCCCAAAGGGCAGAACAGAGGGGTGGACTTTGGATTAAAGCAGAGCCTTTGGTAATTTCAGGAGCACAGAGAAGCAATAAGAAGACAACTATAATAAAAACAGGATAACACAAGTGATGCTAATAACCAGTCATTCCACGGCACTAACTGCATCCAAGCCTGCTGTGTGCCCTTCCATGTGGTGTCTCATTCAATCTGGCCCTAAGAAAGTTTGACTTATACCCCCAACTTATGATTATTGTATCATCTTACAGAATTCTGACCGTTAACCCCAATTTACCCAAAGCAAAACACTTATGTGGGCATATGGCCTTAGTATAGGTCTGGATGTCACCATTGACTAACAGGATGACCATGGGCTAGATCATGTCTCTAAACCTCAGCTCCCCCATCCTGCCCCACATGTGACCATATGGAGAGTCTTTGTGATTGCACGTGGATTGCAGTGAAATAGTGCAGAAATTGTGTTCATACAGTTCCTGACATAAGGTAGTCAATAACTAGGAGGCATTATTATTATCTGGATTGTCCCCCAAAAAAGTGTGCAAGTTAGGACAGTTATTTAAAATTTACCAAAAACCTGACTTTTTCTATGAGCAGTTTTGACAATGAAATCAGAGGCAGGTGCAGTATTACTCACCTGGGGCTGTCCTAACAAAGAACCAAACACTGGGTAGCTTGTACAACAGGAATTTGTTCCCTCTCAGTTACAGAAGTTGGAAATCCAAAATCAGAGCCAAATACAAAGGCTCTAGTGGAGAATCTGTTTCTTGCCGCTCTCCAAGCTCCTTGTGTTGCTGGACATCCTTGGAATCCCTTGACTTGTAGCTGCATCACTCCAACTCTCCTCCCTCTTCACATGGCCTTCTTCACTGTGTCTCTGTGAATCTTCTCTCCCTCTTTAAAGGATACCAGTCACACTGCATATAAGCCACTCTAATGACCTCATCTTAATTTGATTACATCTGTAAAGATTCTATTTTCAAGAAAAGATCATATCTGCCGGTACTGGGGTTGGGACTTGAATATACCTTTTTGAGGAACACAATTCAACCCATAGTAGGTGCCCTGAAGATTTGGCTGACCTGCCGCTGATGAGGTAAGGGATTTAAATCTTCCAAATAAACCACTGTTTTAACTCTTTGGAAGATAGTACCAGGTTTTTTTTTGTTTTGGTTTGGTTTTTACTCTCTGTGCTAGTTCTTGCTTAGTTTTTTTTTTTTTTTTTTTTTTTTTTCTGATTAAACTGTGTTCTTTATCAAGAGCTGCAAAATCACAACATAATTTTTGGAAATCTCAAGATTACATTGAGAAAAGAAAACATTGTTCAGCTATCAACATTAAAGAATACTCAGGATTAAAGACAGCAGGGTGTAAGCCAATAACAATAGAAAATGTTCAATCGATTTTACCCTAACCCACCTTGACATTTCAATATGCCTCTATTTGTTCTTTGCCCACCTATAAGACAGGACAGGGCTGCAGTACTTAGGACACCTGGATACAATGATGACCAGTGTCAATCTACACCTGCAGAGCACAGAAAAATCAAGGCATGGGAAACTTTTGTTCCTTACTGTAACTTGTAAAGTTAGTTCATAGTAATTACTTTTTTTTTTTAGAAGAGTCAGTGCTGAAAGCCTTTTCTCCCCTACATTTTTATGCTGACATTATTATAAACATTATTACTGATATCTAGGAAGCATAGAATTGAATGGAGCTGTCTACTTGAGAGATGGTCAGCACAGTCTCTTGACAGAGCTGCATCTTCTAGGCTATTCTGTTTGGCTGGACATCAGTCTCCTCCAGCTTGTTTTTGCAAAGGCCAGGAAAGGGTGAGACTATTGTGCTCATTGCTGCCAGGAGGGAGGAATTCTGTCCTCTGGAAACACAGGTAGGTCAAGATCATCTCAAACTTTCAATTTACTAGTAGGGAAACCTCTGGTCCTTTGAGAACTAATCATCTCCAGTGGATAAAAGAAAGACCTGCTCTTGGGAAATAATGTTATAATGAATCACTAATCATTGATCCTGTTTGATAAGTACTGAGTGAAGTTTTTATATTTTTTAAGACAATGCTTTTATGCACTGAAGGCATGCCTCTGAACAAGCCCAGAATTAGAAGTGATGCTTCTTTAAATGTAAATGGCTATAGAGGCATTTTCCAGCTCCAGGAAAAAAAAAGGAAGAAGAAAGAAAGAAAAATGTGCTGTCAGTTCCAAGAAGCCACTCTCTCCTGATGGATAGGTCTTGGGGTCAATTGCTGCACCAGTAACTGAGCTGATGCAGCCTATCTCATTCCTCCACCAGCAGGCAAATGAGGTAGTTAGTGAAAGAGACAAGCATTTCTCTTCTGAGAGCATGTGCTGTCTATCCAGCACAATTTTAATATCAGCTGGAGAGCCAGGCTTCAAGTAACAAATATTCATCAACAGAGAAGGGAGCTGGAAGATATGTTATCTATTTGCTGGAGGAACTTGGATTTGCAGATTTTTCTCCAGCACAGGCTCTCTGTCACCAACACCTCCCTCTCCTGGTCCATGTGAAAGATAAGACTCCTATCTTAAAAATGTATGCATTGCATGCCATCAGGGAACATGAGAATAAAGCAGAAAGGCACGAGGCGTTGGCGCAGAATGCTAATTTCATTACTCATGCAAAAAACATTTATTGGCTGTGTGTTGCAGGTTGGGTTCTCTTGGAAGTGACTCTGAGATGTAGATTCATGTATAGAACATTTATTAGAACTGTTCTTGAAACTAACACATATAGAAGGGAGAGGGAGGAGGAAGGACAGAGAGAGGCTGAACTGAGATGCAGTCCTAACAAAGTGCTTGGCAGATCCTATAGGATGCTCTAAAGGTGAGATGACCCTTAAAGGTATCTCAAGATGGGGAAAGAGAACATGCCTGTATCCTCTCACATTAACCAGTCATGAGATGGGCATCCTTTGGAAGCAGGCAATTTTTCAGCTCAGGTAATCCACAAAGAAGTCTGACAATGAAGAACTGTCTATGTGGCAGTATGCCCATGAGTTGGGGAAAGTCTCTGCCAAAGAAGAGTCTGAATGGCACTTGGTATCTCCAATAAAACACTTGGCTTTGGAGAGTTCTGTGTCCACTCAC
The DNA here is from genome assembly GCF_014108415.1 of Molossus molossus. NCBI lineage: Eukaryota > Metazoa > Chordata > Mammalia > Chiroptera > Molossidae > Molossus > Molossus molossus. The sequence goes on from NW_023425366.1 coordinate 33,420,072, forward strand.
ATCCTCAGTTTCTTTATTGATAACTGGATGATTATGCTTCCTACCTCATAGCTCTTTCCCTTTAAGACACAGGGTAATCTGCCCAGTTTGGTTTGTGAACTCCAGGAGGACGAGAGACCTCATTTGAGTTTTTAACTTTAGGTCAAGCAAATGTCACACACACACACACACACACACACACACACACACACACACACACACTGAATGTTCCATAAACATTCAAACCATTGAATCTAAAGCTTATTATCTCTACTCCAACGCAGTAATTCCTCATGAGGAACTATCAAGGGCTCCTGCCAAGAACTCCCATGTGTGAGGGGCTGAAATAAAAGATGCTTTTGCTCTTTTCAAATGTAGGAGAATTGATGAGGGCCACTGGTAGGCTTTCCATGCTTGATTGCCTTGACTTCATGGCCAGTGACAACTAACCTTCAGCAGGGTGGGGATGGGAGTGGGGAGTTTTCTTTGCATGGGCTGAACCACTGAACCAGTATGAATATGTAGGAATTGTTTGTTTGCCTGTATTTTTCTACTTATGCAGCTCCCCGTTTCCACCTATATATTTTTTTTTCATTCTCACCCAACGACATTTTTCCATTTTTTGTTCAGATAGCGTGGAAGGGAGAGAGAGAGAGAGAAACATCAACATGAAAGGTACACATTGAGTGCTGCCACTCATACGACCCAACCAGGGCCAGGGACAAACTGCAACCGAAGTACACGCCTTTAGTGGGAACCGAACCCGGGTCTCTCCAACGCTCTAACTGCTGAGCCATACCGGCCAGGGATCCACCTATAATTTTATACCAAGGCACTAGTTTCTTACTTTGCTGTCGACCTTTAAATTAAATATATATCTATATCTATATCCATATTTATATCCATATCTATATTTATATCTATATCTATCTATCTATGCCATTTAAATAAGCTCTTCATTAATTAAAAGTTTTAAGGATTACAGTGTCTTTGTCCTCTTGGATTTGTAACCAGAAACCCTGTCTTTATGCTGTTTGCCCAGAGGAAACTTAGCAGCAACAAAAGTAAAGAAAGAGACTGAGTCATACAAATATTTGAAAAAGAAGAAGCAAAATGAATTTGACAAAATAATCTGGATCCTTCTTAAGACACAAGATGTTATGAGTATTATTTTGAGGCCCAAGAAACAGACTCAAAGCCAACACTCAGTTGCTCAGTTCCTGGTGCAGTGCAGTCAGCAGGAACCCACGGCACCAGGACTCATTTTTATCCAATACACCTGAAAGTTTAGGGCGGAGGTACTCTGTCTGCTTAGAGGAGCATATATTCTACTGTGACAATGTGGTTTGTCAAATAGGAGATCATTTTGTAACTCCTAGCATCTAAAAGTGTCTTGGCAGAGATGAGCTTTGACTTGGGCCTTGGGTCCAGGTAAGATTTGGATACTAGGGCATCACACCTGAGCAGGGGGGTAAATGAGAAAAGTCATGGGGACTGATAAAAGCACAGGTGTCTCACAGGGAAGGAGCACCCGCAACAGGGTGTTCTGATTGGAACTTGGCTGAGGTGCTCTGAGAAAGTGGATTTCAGATCAAAGAGTGGAATTCCAGAATAAACTCTATTTCCTTGGAGGATCTCTCCTTCTCCCACCTAGGGGTCCAGTCGAAGGATGCTTTGTTTTGCTCTGATCCCAAGCTACAAGGAGGCCTGTGACTCAAGCTGGAAAATGTTTTAACCCATTGTCTTGACAGGCATAGATTATCCACAGTGGGCAGAGGACCCCAGCAGGGCCAGTTTGAATTCTTCCATGGGTAGCTTTACTCATATTGGGGGCCAGAAGTCCTTTTTCTACTGGACTTGCTAAGTCAGAAGTTGTGATAAGGATTTGCAGCTGCAGTAATTCAGTATCAGTGATTTTTCTATCAAGTCTCTGCAGCTCCAGTTGGGCAGACTCACAGGCCACATAGAGCCCATTTCCTCCCATGAAGCTGTGATGACCAGCAACTTCTGGCTTCCACCCATCCTGCTGCTGCCAACTCCACACTCCAGGGTCCACCACTTACACCTCCTTATTTCCCAATACTGCAGCATTTTATTAAGTGCCTGGTATCCGCTAGTTATTATTAAGAAAGAAAACATGCCATTTTCTTGAAGATGTTTGCAGGCTGGTCAGGATAGATAAGACAACTCTCCAAAAGAAATAAGTTGAAATGCACAAACAAATCTAGCTTTTCCAAGAGAGATTTTAGATGGAAAGTGTATCGATAGGATGGCTTATCAAGATGAATGCTTTTTATTAAGCTGAATCCTGCTGGTATGGCCACTTTGAATATGCATGTGCAAGAAAGTTCTTGTTCTTCCAGGGGTATGGGAGGTAAACTCAGTATCAGAGGCAACAAAACATGGATGGCAAAATAAAATATTGTTAAGAGAAAAGGGAGCAGAAGGCAGGAGAGGAAGAAAGAAATAGACTTGAGATAACATATAGTTAATAAATAATCATTAGTTTATAAAGCTTTATTTGCATATTATCTTTTATAAATTTAGCTTCAATGTGAACACAACAGAGTTTTGTCATTTTTTTTTTTTCAGCAGTTGAGGGTAATTTACACTGAGCCCCACAAAATTGGTGGTAGCTAGAATCCTGCAATTCCATGTTCTAGTTACTCAAGCCTATTTACCGTGGTGCTACCTTAATTAGAGCAGTCTTTTACTGCTCACAGTAACACCTGGTTAACCACCTCAGGGAGAGAACATCTTCTGAAAAGAAGAGTGACAACATACACTTCACAGTTCTCCTCTTTCTGAGTCTTTGGAGGGAGCTTTGTGATAAAGCCCCCATGAAACCAAGCATAATAATTTCAAAGATGAGCCCACATTATGCTTTATAATGAGGTCAGCCAGATTCATCAGAACAATCATTTGAAGATGTTTTTGCTCCATCAGCAGTCACTCAGTCCAGGGAGGCCTGAGTCCAAGGCAGGGGCTCATGGAGAACGCTGCAAAGATTCCTGAAAGACAACAGCCCAGCAAAGACAAAGAGCGCACACTACTCTGAATTCTCCTATGGAAATGAAGATAAATGGCCTCACATATTTCACAAATTGCCTCTCGTTTCTTCCATTAAAGAAAAGCCTACACCGAGATTGCATATTGGCTTTGTAAGGAACATAATTAAAAATCACCACATCTCAGATTCAAACTAAATGCAAAATTTTCAGAATTAAAGTCTGAAAAGTATTTTTTACATTAAAATAACAATTTTTGTATGGAAAGATAGAATCACAATAGTTAGCCTGGTAAAGATATTTATAATTTATTTTGAAAGGCAATTGAAGAAGGACTTCTTAAAAAATATGTTTTAATGATTTTTTTAGAGAGAGAGGAAGGGAGTGAGAGAAACATCTATGTGAGAGAGAAATATCAACCACTTGCCTCCTGCACCCCCTCCTACTGGGGATCGAGCCTGCAACCTGGACACGTGCCCTGACTGGGAATAGAACAGAGACCTCTCAGTCCATGGGATGATGCTCAATCCATTGAGCTATACGACAGGGCAAGAAGGGATTTTTTAAAAGCATTCATAAAAAATAGTAGAAAACATTTTCCACTCTGGGAAACTGGAAGAGAAATAAGTTGCACATTATAGCTTTTACTTCTAGGGGCGATGTGCAAGTAAAATACACATGTAGAAAAGTATGGTGGTTTCCACTATGAAAATATACTGAAGACCAATAAATTAGGGATTTTATTTTATGAATTTATTTTTAAGTAGGTTTTAAATTTCACCAATATAATGATTTAGTGGAATTTTTGCTTTATTTGAATATTCTCTAAATTTGCATAGTGAGAGCCGTGTTTATGGAGAGTCAACCATGAACCAGTCAGAGGTCATGTTTATACCTTTAACCCCTTGGAAAAGGACCTCTTTCCCTTAGAGAAGAGGAAAGTAACTCAGTACAGCTGGGAGTATTTCAAAACATGTGTTCAGTTATGGTGGACGCTGTGAATGGGCTTTCAATACACGTCCAGAGTTCAGATATTGGTGACTATTCTAAGATTTCTATTTCTTTGGCTCCTTTGTCCCTCAGTTCTGTCAATTCAATGCCCTTATAGGAGATTCTGACCTGGAACTAAGTTACATGGGGGAAGGCAAAGTGCTGAGTCCCTATTTGCTGCTGTTAGCTGGGGACAGAGGCACAAATCTGTGGCCTGAAAATATAGCCACACTTTTTTGTATTCAGTTGGTGGATTCTGGTGGCTTCCAGATGCTTCAGTGACAGTGGTAGGCATTTCCCTGATTTTGGCAGAGGCGGTGCATTTGTGCAATCAGCAGTGCTAACAATTCCTTGATTTACTACAGAAGAGAACAGATCGGTGACTAAGAGTTACTCCTGGGAGCATCACTGGAGCCTGCGTCTCCAACTTCCCTAGTAATTTTGTAACACATGCTTCCTCATACTAAGTCCTTTTTTACTTACAACAACCAGAGTGGATACTGTTGCTAGCAATTAGACCCTGACCAGAGTATAAGGAAGGAGTTGGCCAGAAATTAATTTCAAAAAACTGAAAGATTTGCCATTCTTGGTGAACACACGTATTTTTTTGTACAAAGAAGGCAAATCATGAGAAGCATAGACCTTGTTTAAAGGTGCTAGGGGCACATTGGTTCACATACCTCTGGTGAAACATAAGCAGTTATGGTCACACTGAATAAGGAAGGAAATCTCCGGGCTTCTCCATGAACAGCTTGGTAGGGGAGGGGCCACTTTCTTCAGAAGGTTTACTGCAGCTCTAGCAGGCCCCCCTCACATTGTCATGACCTTGGGATGTTTGTGGACTACGAGAGGCTAGTTTAAAGATGGTGAAGTATTTCAGCTAGAAAGTGTGTATAGGGCTGTTAGTTGTCAAGTCTTCACAAAAATACTCATGGCCGATTTAATGCTTCCTGTTATGAGGGCTGCCCAAAATCGGGATAATGAATGCCTTTTTATTAAAATGTACTTTCCAGTTTTTGTAAAGTCTTATAGTAGAGGCCACTTTTTCACATATTAATTACTGATGATTATTGCAAACTAGCTTAAGCAGTATTGTAGAAATCAGTATTTAATATAAAAATACTTTGCATGAAGATCAATTTCAACATACACAGAGATTTTAAATAACTAGGATTTTTGCCAATCACCTCTTACATTGTGAAACAGGGAAAGTTGCATTGGGGATAAGGGAAGCAGGCTTTCAATTATAGATCTGAATTTAGTTAGCTGTGTGGTCACTCACCTACACAAGTCTCAATGTTACTAAAGTAACAAGGCCTCTTTCACTTATAAAACTCTACTATTTGTTACATGTATACATTTGAAAAGTTTTTGCATTTTAAATGTACTTTCAAAAGTTTTGATCCCTTAGGTAGAAAAAAAAAAAACAGAACCATAATCTCAAAGAGTATGGAAAATGAATTATGTGGTGAAATAGAGTTAGCACTAGAGTAAGACCTGAGTTCAGGACTTAGCTCCTCAATGAATATGTATTTGACTCTAGGAAGGTTAATTAAATTCTTCAAGCCTCTTTTTAAAAGTAATAATAGTGGTAGCTATTTCATGGGTCATTGTGATGAGTAAATACAACATGTATTGACAGTGTTGAAGTTAATGTTTATTAATCAGGAGACACCTTAATAAAAGGAAGAATATAAGTTACACATTGGGAAAGAAAATCTGTAGCACACAATTGGGAAAGCACTACTGCTAAAAATCTATTAAAATCAAATTTAAAAGAAAGAGAAGCAAAATCATCCAATAAAAAAGGGCAAAAGATATAAACCAGCATTTGAAAGGAAATAAGAAATAAGAGATGTTAAACATCAGGAGTGACCAGAAAAATGCAAATCAAGACCATGATTGGATGTCATTTTGCATCTATTTAGTTGGCAATAGTTTAAGAATCTGAAAATACCAGGTGCCTAGGGAATGTACATCTACAAGATCTCTTACCTACTGAGTGCAAGGTGCACACCGTAGAAGTATTTTGGAGAAAAGTGTGGCATTGTCTCTACAGTGCAACACTCATGTACCCAATGTCCCAACAAAGACAATTCCACCACCCACAGGGACACCTGGCACATGTACAAGAGAGGACGTGTACAAAATTTCTCATGGCAGCCTTGTTCACATGCCTAAGACTGAAAACATCAACAAAAGAGTGGAGGAGTATAAACTAGCCACAGTAGAACACATTATAACAGCCATAGTTGCACACAATAATATCAAAGAATGTTAGCCATATAATAGAGTGTTTAAAAAGGTAAATGCTGCCCTGGCTGGTTTGGCTCAGCAGTTAGAGCGCTGGCCTGCGGTCCAGGGAGACCTGGGTTCAGTTCCCGCTAAGGGCACGTACCTCGGTTGCAGTTTGTCCCTGGCCCTGGTTGGATCATGTGGGAGGCAGCCACTCGATGTGTTCCTTTCACGTCAATGTTTCTCTCTCTCTCTCTCTCTCTCTCTCTCTCTCTCTCTCTCTCTTCCTCTCTCTCCCTCCCACTCAATCTGAACAAAAAATGGAAAAATGTCCTTGGGTGAGGATAAAAAAAAAAAAGTGAGTGCCAAAGTTTACATAAAACATACATATTTTTTTTACAGATGTTTCTCATTTTCCCCCTGTTGGCACCCCCACCCCAGTATTGTTGTCTATGTCCATTGGTTATGCTTATATGCATAAGTTCCTTGGTTTATTTCTTCCCTCACCTCACCTCCTCCTCTGAAGTATGTCAGTCTGAACCCTACTTCTATGTCTTTGGGTCTATTTATGTTTTTATTGATTTTAGAGAGAGAGAGGAAGGGAGAGGGAGAGAGAGAGAAACATCGATAAAAGAGAGAAACATTGATCTGGTGCCTCCTACACACATCCCCAGACCAGGGACCAAACCTGAAACCTGGGCTTATGCCCTGACTGGGAATCTAAAGGGCAAACTTTTGGGGCACAGGACAATGCTCAACCATCTGAGCCACACTGGCCAGGGCAAAACATATATTTTTTCATAAGGCAAAACAGGTAAAATTATATGTATTTTAAAGAAAATATAAAATCATATGAAAACTACAAAAAGGTAATTAAAGAAAGAGTAAACATAGGATTTAAGATGTGGTTATTCTGCCCTGGCCGGTTTGGCTCAGCAGTTAGAGCGTCCAGAGAGACCCGGGTTCGGTTCCCGCTAAGGGCATGTACCTCAGTTGCAGTTTGTCTCTCACCCTGGTTGGGTCATGTGGGTGGCAGCCACTCGATGTGTCCCTTTCACGTCACTGTTTCTCCCTCTCTCTCTCTTTTTCTCTCTCACTCCTGCTCTTTCTGAACAAAAAATGAAAAAATGTCCTCGGGTAAGAATAAAAGAAAAAAAAAGATGTGGTTATTCTGCCAGTGATCCCACTTCTAGGACTATGTCCTAAGAAGCCTGAAACACCAGTCAGAAAGAATATATGTATCTCTATGTTCATAGCAGCACTGTTTACAATTGCTAAGATCTGGAAACAGCCCAAGTGTCCATCAATATATGAGTGGATAAAAAAAGCTGTGGTACATATACATAATGGAACACTATGCAGCTGTAAGAAAGAAAAAATTCTTACCCTTTAAAATGACATGGAGGGACCTGGAGAGCATTATGTTAAGTGAAATAAGCCAATCAGAGAAAGACAAATACCACATGATCTCACTTATATGTGGAATACAATGAACAACAACAACAAAAGCTGATGAATAAAGTAGACGCAGAGACATAGAAAGGAGTACAGTTCAGACTGACAAACTTCAGAGAAGGGGGTTGGGGGTGAGCCACAGAACTTATATGCATGTGTGCATAACCAATGGACACAGAGAACAATGCTTGAGGGAGGCAGGGTGGTATAGGAAGGAGGCCGCCTGGGGGGGGGGAGGTGAAACATCTGTAACTGGGTGGGGAAACTGGAGGCCTATAGATGTTAGATAAAGATTAATGTTAAAGCCTTAGATTTGGGGGAGGTGGGTGGAATTGTGGGTACACTGTTAAAATAACTAAAGAAAGAAAGAAAGAAAAACAACAGCCAACCATGCATAGGTGAATGAAGAGAGTTTGTTATAAGGCAGAAATTATGATTAATCTAATTCTTGCACCTGGAGTCCAAAAGAAAGAAATTTATATATAGTTTTGTATAGCACCTGCTCATATCAGATGTTTGATATCATTACTATTGCCACCCACCAAAAAAATGATGACTGTTTCAGACACATCGACAATTCTGCCAAACAGGTGAAGTTTAATTTTGTAAATGGCTTCCTCTCTCTTTGCTGAGCTATATTTTTCTCCATTCACATAAAGTAATTCAGTGACAACAGTCATAGAAAATCACTGCCTAAGCGCACATGTTCTTAGGCCCTTCTTAAGTGTCTACACACTCCAAGACATTAGAAACCAATACAGACCATACATGGGCTCCTGCAGCTAGTTTGGGATGAGGAAGGACTCTCTCTTAAAGTTCAACCCCTGGTGGGACAAGGAGCAGATAAGAACTAACTTCTTCCAGAGACTTAGATCACAATCTCTTTTTTTTTTCTAAAAAAAAAAAAAAGGACTTTATTGTTTTAGAGCAGTTTTATGTTTTCAACAAAATTGAGAGGGAGGTACAGATATTTCCCATATACTCCTGCCCCTACACATGCACAGCCTCCTTCATTATCAATATCACTCTCCAGAATGGTGCATATATTACCCGGGATGAACCTACACTGACACATCATCATCACTCTAAGTCCATAGTTCGCATTAGGGTACTGCCTGCTTTTACATCTCCCTTAGAACTAGAAGCACCTTTCTCCAATGTGATTTGGCAATTCATACATTATTTAATTCAGACCCAATTAGCTTGTCTCCAAAATCAATGGCTAGTTGCGGGATATCCCATTCACACTAAAAGGAGCCCTGAACCTGTGGTCCCTTTAACACTATATGATCCTCAGAACAATGGATGTTATGTACTGTTCCACTTTCACAAATAATCGGATGTCGACTTTGTGCCTACTTCAAAGCATGGCACTATAGAACCTAAGAAATAAACGCTCACCTTTCTAACATGGCTTATGGTAGAGTGAGGGAGACACACATGAAGAGTATAAGTTGTAATCAGTCGTCTTGAAACTCTTGGTCAAAACGGCGGTGTAAGCTCTATGTGAGGCCAGTTTACACTTGCCAGCCTCACATTCCTATGGGGAAGACGAGTCCCACGTGAGGAGCTAATCTTAGACCCCATCCCACAAAAGCAGGTTCAGCAGTACTGGTGAAACCTAAGCCGCATCCCAGGCAGGGAGGTGGCTGGACCCAGCAGTGCTGCTTGGGAACAGCTGCCTGGGGCAGCCTCAGGCCATCTCTGCATGGGCTTCCCTGCAGTGCGTCACTTTTCTTTTTATTTGTTTGTATGTTTGGTTTGGGTCAGGTTCATTGAGGTATAATTTGCATAATTATGCCTTAATATTCACATAGAGTAAAATTCACTTCTTCACGTGTACATTTCTATGACTATTTGATAAAATCTTACAGACATGTAACCATCACCTTGACTAAGATATAGAGCAGTTCTATCACCCGATTGAGGTCCCTTGTGCATCTCTGTAGTCAGCAACTGATCTACTTTTTGTCTTTGTAGCTTTGTCTTTTCCAGCAGGTTATGTAAATGGAATCATACAATACATAACCTTTGGAGTCTAGCTTCTCTCATCCAGTGCAGTGCAGTTGAGGTCCATTCATGTGGTCGTGTGCATAACGATCATTCCTGTTTATTGCTGAGTCATATTCCATTGTATGGAAGTACCACAGTTTATTTACCCATTCACCACTTGATGAGCATTTGGGTTTCTTCACAATATACCTTTTAGCAGTTGGAGGTTAACTACTGTCATTCTTCACCTCAGAGCTTGCCTGTAATGACAGGGAATAAGCCTTCATTTTTTTTGTCATTGATCCAGACCCTCATCCAATGCACAGGTAAAAATCAGGAGTAGGTGAATTGGAGGCATACTCTGAGCTATGCACATGTTATCGCCTTTCATCCTCACGACATCCTTATAAAGTGGGCTCCTATTTCCATTTCATAGAGGAAAAAATGAAAGCTGGAAGGTTAAGCGATTACCTGCATTCACCTAAATTTTAAGTACATTTGGAAAGCCTACCTATATATTTGACTCCCTTGCATATAAACAGCATATATAATTAAACTATTAACCCAAATGAACTGATGTAGGTATGCTAACTTATCAAATAAGGTAGAGATTTCCAATCATTGTTTTATCTAAGCATAGAAAAAATCCTGCATGCTATCTGATCTCTGGGTCCTGAAAGTCAAATGTGGTCTCAGGTCCCAACCCCCCTGAGATTCCTAGACATCAGACACAGAAGCAGCCACATAGGGGCCATTTCTTTTGGGGTCAATCTTATATGACACAGAATCACAGCTCTGCCTGATATACTTTGATTTGAATATGTTCTTTGGGGGAAATTAAAGTTTTTTGGATAAAGGCTTTTTTACTTATGAGAAAGACCATAAAATTACTAATAAGAAATTGGCCATCATGGACATTTGGAAGAGAACTTTGTAAGTAAGGGGCTTGAAACTAAGGTGTCATTAACTTTACAATAAAGTCATTTCTCATGTTATTTGCACTTATTTTTCTTTGAACAGCACCAATAGATATTTTGAGAAAACTTTAATAAAGATTAATTCAACACAGTCAAATTTTTTGTTTCCATCATTGATATTTTTAACATTTTTCTGTAAATAAGAAAATGTTAGCCATTGACTAATCTGTAGCCATTGAGGAATCTGTAATACCCAACAGACTGAAGCCCATTGGAATCAGTGACCTGTAGATTGTCATGGCTCAGCATCTGGGGAAGCCACAGAATATCTCATTTTAATTAGATCAAAATACAGAACAGACCTAGTAGGCAAAATTTTACCAGGCCACCAACTCAGCTGAGGAAACATAAAACACTTGACTATACTTAATTTTATTATACTGAATTTGTTTTTATATTGAGCCTCTTCTTCCATCCATAATCACAACTTAATCTTAGTCAGTTTTGGACAAATGCAGGCACTTGTCATAGGGGATTGACAGAGAGAGGAGGAGATGGTATGTGGTCACTGGTTATCAACTCTCAGCACTGGCTTTCCCTGGATGCACGTAAAGGACTGTCCTCCCTCCACACGAGCATCCCAGGAAGGGTCTGCTTCTTTGTCTGTACCTGGTTGCCAGTCTTTGCTCCAGTGGCAAGGCCTGGCCAGATGCGCCTTCTTTCAGGATTAAGTTCTGATCTTCTCTTGGCTATTTTACTAGTCACTGTGATGAGTCTGAAAATGTGGGGGCTTATCAAGGAAAATATAGGACTGTGAGATGACAGTATTGCACAGCAAGCTACACTGAGTAACACTTGGACAGGATTGCGTAAAAGGAGAAGTCCCATCCAGGAGAACTTTCAGAGACAGTCGTGTGAGGCCATAGGCCAGAAAAGAAAGAGGGCAAGGAAACTTCTGGGGTTGGGGGGTGAAAGTCACAGAGGGGCATTTCATGTTTAGATGCTGCTGCTCAGCAGCTAGGTGGGGAATCTTTGGGTTGGAGAGCTCCAAAGAGCAGCAGTTGCTTGGGTCTTTTATAGCAACAGGATTTGTCTTACCTACAGCTGGCAGATGCTGGGTGTAATTTCATAGCATGTGCAAACCAAGCAGGCCCTATATGGCTAAGAATCTGCCTATTTGGATTCTACTGAAAGGAACTGGATGTGTAAATATTTGAGTTTGGTGTCATCTGACTTTGAGCTAATGGTCATAGCTGGCTCTGAAGAAGTAAACATTATTGGGGTCAATACACAGAGGCCATATTTGGCCAATTTATACAATGATCCCTACACAGCACTTTTGAGGCTCCCTCAGTGCTATTTCTTACCCCACGCTTTTTGATTAGACACCATGCTGAGTGTCAAGGGGATTCCATTAGTTTACCCTCTCCTGGGCTCTGGATACTGAGACATAAGTCTTCTCCCATCTCCATCCCCAAATTGGTCGAGGCATTCTAGAAAAAGGTTTTAGAGTGAATCAGAGAATTGGTAAGAAAGTAAGGATTCCACAGAGAACAAAATATGAGCAAAATCAGAAAACCCCTCAGCCAACTTCTCAGTATCACAGACAATCTGATGACATGCTTGGGTGTCCATCACCTCATGTTCACCCCTTGGACCCAGCTTAATTCCTCCAGTCCCAGAAAAGAATGGCATCAGGATCATTTTCATCACTATCAATATTGATATGGAAGAGTAATTGATTTACTCAATAAAAGTTTCCTATTGCCTATAATATTTAATATGTAATCCATGAGAAAATGACATTTTTATAATACTTGTTAGGTAAAAATGTCCAACCTAGCCCAACTGTTTTAACAGTCTTTCTTTGGTTTAGGAAAGTATCTGTTGCCTGTGCTGGAAGTTATTTTCCACTCAACACTGCTAATGCTGTGATCTCCACTGTTTCCTGAGACTTCATTATTCATTCATTTCTCCTAGTTTTCTGATAAGCTTCAAAGACGAAAGTAAGGGCAAGGATAACACTCCTATGCTTTGTCCATTATTTAAAGTAGTTAGAAAGTGAATTTGTTTGATGACATACAAAATACCCATGTGCAAGGATATTTGTTTTCATGCAAGTTTTAAAAATGAAAAAAAAAAAAATGCCTCTAAAAAAAAGGAAGAAAGCCAATAACCCACGTGAAATATCTGAGGTCAGAATTTAAACCTAAGAGCTTCTCTTTCTTTGCTGAATCCATTCTATTTCTGGAAAATATCTAGAGCACTTATGTGAACATGGTTTAGATTTGAATTCAGATTTTCAAGACACTATTTGTCATAGAAAATGCGCTACTGTTGTCTGGCAAAGCAATCCAAGCTCATTGATGTGAGTGACTATTTTGTTTATAAACAGTAAGCATAAAACTACCACAGTAAGAAATAAAAATGTGGTGAATCCAGCTAAACATAAAGTAAATGACCTGGATTGGTCTGTTAGAGAAAAGTTTGCACCTTCCAAATCCCATCATAAATGCCAAAGGTTTAGGTGTGATATCACAGATACAACTTTGCAAATACATTACACTGTAGAAGTGAAAATGGCTTTGTGTGTGGGCTTGTAGGGTTATTAGATTCAGCAAATAGGCCCAGTGTCTTTCAGCAAGCTTCTATCACTGGGCTAAACTTGTCCTGTACTCCACCCACCTCAAACCTAAAGTCAGTCCATGCATATAAATGGAACCCCGAAGCCACCAAATTGAGTGGGCTGGGGGTTGGGTAGTGTTTGTTTCAACAGAGAAGGATGTTGGATCAAGAATGGCAATGACATTATATAACAGACTTTTTTATTCATAACAATACTAGGTAACAAGATTTTGAATGCTTTCTATGTTTGAGCACTAATTTTTTATGCTACATCAAAATTAATCTTCATTTTTAACCTAATATCACCAGCTAGCTGTGTCACAGCCAAGACTTGAACTCAGATCTGTGATTTGTCAACTCAAGTCTACCACTTCCTTTATAGTTAATCACCACAATTCTCTAAGTTCTTACAGATAATGTGTGATGTTGCCATTGCTTCTGACAAAAGAAAAATTTAGTATGCTTGCTATAATCACAATTCAGACAGCATTATTGTTTTAAATAGCTTTGCTTTTGGCTTCTTCTGTTTATTTTGATAGTTTTACTATACTCAGTTATTTTTCTAAGATTATCTGTTTTCTATATATGACTTGCTTAGATCTCTGAAAGCCTCTTTCTACATGGATCTTACATGGATCATTCCAGCAACCTCATTCATTCCACATTTGTGACTGTTCTGTTTCCCACTTGTAGGAGTTGTGAGAAAATCTGTGATTTATCCACCTTCTTTACACCCTGACTGCATCTTCAATCCTCGAGGGAAATCCATCATTTAGGAAAGGATGATTGGAGCCACTTGCCTACAATAAATGTGTTTTGTCTGTAGGCTCTCTATAAATATCTGTTCTCAATTTACTTAGAATCGCCCACACACTGGGGTACTGAGTGTTACTTTCATCAGTCAGTGTTGAGTTTTGTGATCCATGATGTTCCAAATTTAATGTCAAACCATTACTTTTCCAAAATATTAATCTACGTGTTCCTAAAACATCAACAATAATCAATAGCTTAAATATACCACTATATAAACCACAGAATTTATATGCATGTATGCATGAACAGTGGACATGGACAACAAACTGGGGAAAGGGCAGAGAGGGAGGGGGAGGGAGGAATCAGTGGGGGGGAAAAGGAGAAACATCTGTAACAAAAATTAATTAATAAAAAATAAATAAATTTAAAAAAATACCACTATATTATCCACTTTTTAAACATTAAAATGAGTGCTATTTATGCTAATGGAAAGAAAATTGCTCTTATTTAATTAAAAGATTTTCATTTCAGTTTGACAAAAACATTAATAGGAAGGGGAGAAATTTAAAAATTGTAGGAAACTTATATTCATCTCCTTTAAGATATTCAATGCAATATCTTAAAGCTTCAGTTTAGTAAATACGATAATTTTCTGAATACAGATAACCTTCGTTTGGTTATATATTAACCATGTGAATATAAATCTCCATCTATTTACATTTGGGTAGGATAATTATTTGGAGTGTGTGGGGAGGAGGGCTGTACATTATAGGAGGTTTAGCAGCATCCTTGCCCCCCTCCCACCAGATTCCAGTAACAAGCTCCAGTTGTACCACCAAAAGTGTCTCCAGACACTGCCAATTGCTAAATGTCCCTTAGGAGACAAATAATCCCCAGCTCACAACCACTGGTACATACATTTTATATATGCGGTGTTTGACTTTGGTGTTTTTCAGGTATTATAAAATTACAGCTGGAGAAAAATAGACCCTATTATCTTCCTTAAGGTAAAAAAAAGTATCATTCCTAAATATAAAATTACTACATACATGTACACAAGACTACATTCAATAAGAATAGTCATTTCTTGATTTAAGAATGATGCTGAGTTATATAAATGAGCATCAGGACCCAACTTTGCTTTGCTCATAACTGATTCCAGGATTTAGGACCCTTTTCTCAGCTGAGTCAACACTTCTTCTGAGAATCACCAATAAAGAGACAACTCTGTTAATGAATCCCCTGAGTCATTTTTGAGTCAAAAACCCCTCCTCCACCCCCATCAATCTTTTTCAGAATGCCTCCCTGTCAGAATGTTACTGGTGCAGTAAATAGTTATTATTTAACAGGAAAGGAGTAAAGGGAAATTTAACTAATTTAATACTCCAGGTCCAGTCTCCAAATGGGAGAAGGGCCTGGACAAAGGCAGTTTAGACGCATGCCTAGTGAGGTATAAGTGATGTGGGAGGTCGTCTTATGTGCCTATCTGTCTGTCACAGCTGGGAGTCAGTCAGTGGCCAAAATAGGTGTGGCCACTGCAAGTGCTTGAAACCTGAATATTTAATCTCCTACCTAGACAAAGGAGCTCGCTCTCTCTCTAGCCGCCACCCATGCCAGATTGCTTGCAGGGCTCCCATACCCTGCATTTCCCCCTCATGGCCCTCAGCCATATGGGACCCACAAAATGAACTAAAGGTTGAATCCAGACAAATCATAATCTGAACACAGCTGCACCATGGAACAAATACTCTGGACTCTGGCTTTGTTTTTTGCTTTGCTAAATCTGCAAATGCCCCTCTTTCAGGACTGGACTGAGGGACATGGGACTTTACAACTGCAGAATCTAATTCTATGCCAACAAAAAACATCCCTTTCCCCATGGGGCTTCTGTATATATTTATTCCGACTATGCCCCAAAAGCCTCCTGCCCATGAGTGTTGGCAGGGTCTGGCCCCTTTATTCCTCCATCGACAAAAACACCCAATGACACATAGAAATCGCCCTCAGTGACCTACAGTGGAGGAAAACCCTCCTTTCTATTACTGGGGCAGTAGACTAGGAGATGGTTCTTAGCTCCCCTATGGAGCTCTGAAAGCCTAGTGGCAGGGGACCATCCTTCAGTAGGCATCCAGTTTCCAGTCCAAGCTCCACCTCTTACTGTGCCTCTCAAGGTTTTTTTTTCTGACCTGCAACTTTTTCCTGGTAGGCTGGGACTGATACCACCCACCTCTCAGGATGGTTGTGGAAATGAAAAGAAGAAAACACATAGAAAGTTCCCAGGACATGGTAGGATGTTTGAAATGCAAGTCTTCGTATAGTTATCGACTTCTATATGGGAGCACTTGTTCATGGTGTCTAACATACAGGGCTATGTATGTATTAAAGTACAACTAAGTACAGTGTATCAGTCCAGCCCAGGTTTTTACCAGCAACGTAATTGGAGTTACTTTGAGAAAATTCTCTGAGTTCAGAAATGTCTGACTTGAAATGAGCTTTTGAATAATGTCTTCTTTTAATTTGAAGACCATCTGTGAGAGACTTGTTTTCTTGTACTTACTAATGCATTTGACTAGAATTCCTGACAGAACCATCCTTTTAGTCAGAGTATGAGAAAGATTCCTGGAATAGAAAACACAAATTCTGGAAGCAGGTCTTCTACCAATTATTGGGGTCATTTGGGGCAGGTGGCTTTATTTCATCTGGCCTAAATTTTCCTAAGCTTATAATGAGTGAAGCATATGGATGAAGTAATTTCCAAGACTACATCTGATAAAATTCTGTGCTATTCATCTTGTTGTAAATAGCAATGTCATGAAAAAAAAAATCATTCATTAAAGCAGACAAGATTTTCTAAAATATGCCCATAGTATTTCATGTCATTTAGAAAGGATTGTTGAGGCAGGTACATAAAATATTTTGAGCAATATCATTTTACCACTCTTTGCAAATCACAATGGAAACCCAATAGAAAGTCTTTCTTTAGTAGGAATTAGTGACCTTTGGAGTATGCTAGTGACCAGCTTATTTTGAAAACAGGTGAGTCAAGGAGAAGAAACAAACATGTATTTAATATTTTTCCCTGGGTGAATGATACCACTGGCTAACCAAACAGTGCATGAAGAGAATTTTTTATTTATAGAAGTATTTCAGCTAATAAATAAAGAAGGTGTGATAGAATTAGAACATGACCATTTTGTAATACCAGTAATTAGTGAATCCAGTTAATGAGTATTAACAGCAACTAAAAGCATAAAAATAGAGACAGTCAGATCCCATAAGCCTCCTCCCAGAGGTCCACAGCACCACCATCAAAATACTAGCCATAAAACTGAACCTGAATCTGACTGACCTCATCTAGATTCAATTATCTCTATAAAGAAAACACAGAGGACAAAGCAGCATTTGATAAAAACAGCAAAAACCAATCTGTGGAAAACTCTACAAGACAAATTAATCTTATTTATTTTGCAAATATATAATAAAGAAAAAATGATATGGAGAGAAAACTCTACTGATGGAAAGTGATGTAAGACATTTATTAATCAATTATAACACGTGAATGTTTTCTGCATCCAAATTCAAACAAACTGTAAAAAATATGTAGAATATTTGAGAAATTCATGAGGCAATTAATTATTCTGGATGGATGCCTACCAACTTCATTCCTTGTTTAGGAATTTATCACATACCAGGTACTACACTAAATAGTTAATACATGTTTTATTTAATAACTTTAATAATAGTCTGAGATAGAATTATTACACCCATTTTATAGATGAAGAAACTGAGCATAAAAAGAATTAAGTAATTTTTAGTAGGAGGTAAGACTTAGATTTTATCTTAGATTGTTTTCAAAGTTCAGGCTCTTAAGTATTTCATATACTGTTTGAAAGAAGAGGAAGAATAGACTTACTTCTTCAAAGATGGGTATACTAAACAGCAGAGGGAAAGCAAGGACATGTCATATAATAAGGAAAGAGGCATCATCAAGGGAAGACACAGGAAGAAAAGGATATTTATGAGCCAGTGAGGAGTCTACCCTGGCCGAGTGGCTGATTCCTCTTTGGGAAGATATGATATGAGCTGGCTGAGAAGACTGATTTTCTTGAGTGCTCTGAAAGCCAGACAGGGAAATTTGGCTCAGAAATAAGGAGTGACAAGGTCTTTGAGCTAGAAGGTGTTATAAAAATCACATAATTCAAAGAAAATTAGAAAATATATCAGAAGGATTGAAAGAGTAAGAGTGGAAACAGATGTTGTAATAATGAAGGTCTGAAACGACATCAAACTAAAATAATATAATAGATGTTTTCTTTGGAGTTTGAGGATTTTTTTCTAAATTATGGCTTATAACTAATGATAATGATAAAATCACAAAACAAACTTCCATAATTGGACAAGTAATGATTTTTTCCCTAGTCTAAACCTAATATTCTATGTTAAAGCAGATTGACTACTAAAGAGTCTCTGGTGTTCAGTATAACAGAGGTGCTCTGGGTGCATTTTGAATGAGAGGGTTTATTTTGCAGGTTGTTTTGGGTCTTATGCTCCAGGGTACCAAAAGCCAGCAACAATCCAACATACAGTTTGTGCAGGAGCTAACTTTAATAATGATGGGATTTTCTAGAAGACAACCTGCGTATTTGGAGCTGAATGTCAAAATTGTCGGGAACCCCAAACTTCAGATTCTGATTCCCTTTCTGTTTTATTAGCTGCTGTCTCCCTAGCAGTGGCATATCAATCACACACTCTCCCTTTCCATAATAAATGGTGCTGACAAAACCCATTCTAACTTGTATCACTTCTACACTGTCTAAATTTTTTTTCCCCATCTGACCACCTGATCCTACACATATTCCAGTAGTACCACACACCTAGTCTCCTTTACTAACACAAATATTTGGGAGTGAAGAGGGGTAAAGAGATGTCCACCCACTTTGGACAAACTTCAGTAACATGTAACACATGCAGTGGGGATTGACTTTGTATGTCTCGGGGTACATCATTTGGTTAGAAACTGACTGCTACTTATCATCTGACTCATTGGGTCTCAGCACCACACTCTTGACCTCTGCTAATTGAGCTCATGTGGTCAGGATGTCTTCTCCTTAAGATGTTCTTGATTACCTATGATAATAACAACATAAAGAATTACATTTGAGCAACTGAATGTGCAACATAGAATGAACTAGTAGTAATTGAATGACCATATCCTTAAGCTCAAATATAAATATTCAACCATAATAGAGTGATTCTGGCACTTATCTGATTGAAGTTCTATCAGAATGAAAGCCTAGTGAGGGTAGAACTGGGTTTATTTTGTTCATTACTGGGTGTCTGGGCAGTAGATAGAGGGACTGAATAACTATTGCTGAATGGGTAAGTTGTGCTTCACTCATGGGAAAGTGGGTGCTCTTACTGGTTATGAGTGTGGGCTCTGAATCCTGGTGGGCTCTTGCACTTGCCCGTGTGTATAAATTCAAGGAGTTATTTGTGCTCCCTATATCTCTGTTTCCTCGCCTATAAGCTACAGAAAATGCTACTACTGTTTCACAAATCTGTTGTGAATATGAGATGTGTAATTGCATGTGGGACTACTCTGAACCGTGTTCACTCTTGCTAATCTGAGATGAGCACTGCAGCCACAGTCATCAGTGTGCTTTTCAGAGGGCAACCAACATTCTGAGGCCATCAGGCAGTTTTTACTTGGTGGAAAATTGTTACTTGGAGGCTTCCCAAATGGTCAGCATAGGAGTCTATGCTAGTGTTTGGTTTCCACAAAGCTGGTCCTAGTTCCATGTATAGCAGTTGGACCCTTTCTATCTGATCACCAAATGTGACTCATTAACGGCACTCATGATGTCCTTGTCTATACCTTTAACTGTGATGACCTTGAACTATGATGGCTACTTTCCATCTGATGCCTTGATCTGCCTTTGATTTTGCCTTGGCCATGCTCCTTTGCCTTTGCTGTGGTTCTCAGCTGATATTGTGCTTCTTATGTCACAAGTCACAGAATAGACTTTCCCAAGGTTCTCAGAGGTCCTCTTACTCTAGTTTCCTGGTTGTGCTATCTCCCCATCTGAGCTTTTTGCCAACATGTGTTTCACATTATATTATGCCAAGTTGGCCATTTCCAAGTAACAGGATTCAAAACTTTATACTACTCTGACTAACCATGAAATAAAATTATAATAAAGTGTACTAACAAACTGATAAAAGGAACTCACATACTGACAGTTTTCTTATAAGCATATTGTAGGCATCAGCAGTTCCAGCTTCTGTTTGTACAAGAACAGACTTGACCACAACTTCAATTGATGCAGACTGCTCAGCTGCAGGAATTTGGCTAGCACTGATCGGTTCCAGTGTGCTAACATTGAAGATCAATATTAGGACCGGCAAGGACACTGCCTCATGTCCACAGCCCTCCCCTTGATCTCTTGTTCTGCTTCCCTTCTCCTTCCCTAAACACCCCTGCCTGCATTGAGATGCTGAGATGGGCTTTGTGACAAGAGTTCCCCATCTTCTCAGGTGACCAGCACTTAAATAACCTTTCTTTTTTCATCAGAATCTGTCTCACAAGTTTGGCTTTTGTGGCAGCAGGCAGTTGACCTGGATTCAGTTTCACCCATAAGATAGGGCTAATATCTTAGCTGTCCAGTCTAAACTTATGCTTTGTTTGGACTTAAAATAAACTTTACTCTAATAGTATTTAGTACAGCCTAACTGTAATTGTCACTTCATAATCTGCACTGCCAGTTTTGACAGTAGAGAAAAATATTCTGAGTTTGAGTATCTCTAACAGGAATGTCCTTCACCATTCTGAAACCATTTGCAAGAAACACTGTGCTTCACTGTCAGATTCTCCCAGGTTACATTCACCAGGTTCAGGGAGAGCCCACTTTCATCAGTTCCAAGTAGAGAGTAAGGCTTACCTCAGTCTTACTGTGACGAGTGAAATACTCTTAATTGCATCAACTTGCCACAGTGACGTTCTCGTAATGTGTACAGTGCCATATAATGTGAATCCAAAGGAAGTTAGCAAAATGATATAAATATTGGTAGATATTTCCTCCACTGGTATAACTGAACTTAATAGTACATGGGCCAAATGTAAATTAACGTCTTCAGAAGCAACAAAAATTGTATTAATGACTCTTAAAACAATTGGTATTCATTAGTTAAGAATATTCTGAGGATTTATGTCTGGTACTCTATGCACATTATAAATGGAGTATTTATAAAAATATATTTTATTTCTAAGAGGAAAAAAAATCATTCCAAATAACTCATTCAAAGACTGCCTGGTAGATAGAGACATATTAAGTGCTCATTCCTGTATAAATTATATTTAAAATATTCAATTATAAAGCAAAGGTGATAGAGCAACTAAGAGTAATGTTAACAATTTCATCTCCTACAATTAATAGTTCTAAAACTTCCACCAAGCCCTGGTCGGTTTGGCTCAGCGGTTAGAGCGTCGGCCTGCGGTCCTGAGAGACCCGGGTTCGGTTCCCGCTAAGGGCACGTACCTCGGTTGCAGTTTGTCCCCGGCCCTGGTTGGTTGTGCGGGTGGCAACCACTCGATGTGTCCCTTCCCATTGATGTTTCTCTCTCTCTGTTCCTCTCTCTCCTTCCCACTCTACCTGAACAAAAAGTGAAAAAATGTCCTCAGGTGAGGAAAAAAAAATAATAAAAAATAAATAAAAATAAAAAAATAAAACTTCCACCAAAAATTGAAAATTGTCAAACAAAATGTCAAAAATATATATTATTTATTTGAAAATCAATTAAATTACTCATTATTAATTTTATCTGCTTTTAGGTGTTTATAATTTAAGAAAAATATTTTATGGTCAATATATGTTGGTTATCTAAAACTAATTATTGATGATTTGTAATCAATATCTCTATTTTCACAACACAGAATGTTCTAAAATCTAACACAACAAAAAATTAGATAAATGTATGATTGGTTGAAAAATTGTGTATAAAGTTTAATTGGAATTCTAGAGAGTTTTAAGTTGGATCCTTCTTAAAGATAGACTATAAATAATATAATTAATTTATCTACTTTGTGAATTTTATTGCATGTGAGGGGATAAAGGAAGTTGATGATCAAGGAGTAGGTCATTAAAGGATAACATAAGAATAAAACCTTATCAGATTTGGAAAGGTTACTCTATACATAAGCACAGTAATGATGATAGAATTTACATTCCTCATAGACAGTCACTCTCAGAAGCACTTTATAGGCACTGACTCATTCAAGCACAGAAATTATTTTGCACAGAGAAAGTATAAAAATGTTTAGGAATAAGAAAGTGGCTTTTATTTCTTTTTTTATTCAAATATAGTTGCTATGCAATCTTATATTGGTTATATTAGTTTCAGCTATACAATATCGTGATTCAACATTGTTCTACATATATATATATATATATATATATATATATATATATATATATATATTTGTTTCTGTATATAAAAGTTAGGGGAGTGAAACCTCTTATTTTGAGGGTGACCAAATATTACATTAATACATTAAAATGGAAAATGGTAGACTCTCTTCCTTCCATATGTCTTATTAAAAATTAGACAAATTTCTGTTTATCTGATGTAGACATGGAATGTCCTGAGACAGTGGGATGGCCAGATGACCCTTTAACACTGTTTCTCTCTTTCTCAACCTATACTTCTCTGGTTACACACTACTTTTATTAGAACAAGTTGATAAAATTGTCCATAAACAAAAGCTAGCTTTCCTCTCTGACTGTTTCAGTTCAATTGGGAAATATAATGGCAAACCCTACATTCTTTTTGGTTCCTTTTTTGACATTTAAAAGAAAAATCTATTAAGAATACTCTTTTGGCAAGTGCAAAACAGCACAGCTAGTTGTAGGAGAAAAACAACTTTCCTGGTATAAGCATTTGGGAACGTCCTGAAGGCTCGCTGGTTTGGCAAGTAACAGTAGTATTTAATGTTCTCCATTATCCCCAACGTGGAAGATGCCTCTTCTCCAGGGTCGGAGGGGAAAGGAACACAAAGCTCTCATTAGTGGAGTTAATCCCTTGACTTTATCAAGATTCTATATGTCTATTTCCCATGCCTATGCAAGCATATTGTTTACTTTGGAATGTGAGAAATTAGGCACGGAGAATGAATGAGATTGTGTATGGGGTGCACACTTTTCTGCCTTAAAACTCACACTCTACATCATTGCTGACTAAATATACTATGTTGATTAATAAACACAGGTTCTACAAGACATATGGCCCGTTGATGATTAATCTGTGACTACTTTGTGCTCCAGGGAAGTGTTAGTGCATTATGACACTTGTGTTGCCATTTTATCATATCAACCAGGACACCTCCGTCTCTGCAGTATGTTATTGTAGCCTCATTTCCTCACTAAGGTATTGCCAGGTAACTGTTTATCCTCCGCAGATAAATCTACCTTCCTATCTCCTCCAGAAAACTCCTTGATTATACTGGGCTCTTTCAGCAACCTTCCTCAATTAAAATGTGCTCACTCACTTGTATATTGGTAAAAGAACAATTCTATAGGATGTGAAATTATTACCGATGCATAGATTTCAAGCTTCAATCTTCACCTCTTTGATAAGTAACTCTGTTCTGTGCTGAATTACAACCCTTCACAAGAACAATCATAAGGTTAAAAGGATAGCCAATTGAGAAAAAAGAATATCAACACTAGAGATACAAGTAAAAGCACACATTGCAAAAAAAATTTTTTTTCTAAAATAAGATAACAAAGAATTATAGGTATACTGTAGATATAATTATACCAGTATAATATTAGAAATATTAACAGTGCATTACTTTTCTAAGAATTTTTAATTATTATATTTTGGTTTCACCAAGATTTTATTTTACATAGTTTTGCCTTACTGTTTTACCTCAATAAATTTTTTTGTTATTCACAGAATTAATGGTAATCAGACACTCCTGTTTAATTTTTTAAAATATTGTATATAAAATAGGATTTATGCCAAAATCATTAGTACCAGAGAAAACAATAAAGATAATTTTCATCTTCTATTCACTAGAGGTTAGGGTTTTGATTCTCCCCCTTAGACATTTTCTGAAAGCTCTCCAATCTTGTCTATTGCTTTGAAAAATTTAGAAGTCAACAAAAGGCCACTTTTCCCTGGAGCTGATAGAAATATCTGTTAAGAGTCTGCTAACATGCAGAAACCTGTGGTTTACCCTTCATCTGAGTGTCCAAGCAGTGGACAGTGAGAGACAAAATAAAATGTGACGTATTATGTCTGGTACCCAACAGAGAAAGCAATACTGTCAACATACGTCCAACTTGGTGAAAGGTCAGCCTCAGGGTCAAGTAACATATAGGTATGTAGAGAATACCTTGGTTTCTTAGATAAGGGAAAGTGATGGAAATAAATATGGATTTAAAACATCTGAGCAATCTTAGGACAGAAGTTTGAAGGCTGTTCTTACTATTTCTTCAGAGTCTTACTATCTTCTTCAGAATGATAAAAATCTCCAAAATTTATAATTAGTGCAGGATAAAGCTGTTCTATTTTTATTCAAAATAAAGGAGTCAAAGATGCTGGGATAGTATAAAACAAAGGCTGGAGAATCAGGAGAGATATTTTGTTTACAGAAAGCGCTATTAAAATAATTTAAGATCTATCATGTTTCAGTAAGTTTTCTCCCCTCTAACAAGTAAGACAGTTTAAATTCAATCATTATTTATGGTTAATCCTCATACATCTGTGAAAGGAGGTATTATTCTCACTTTACAGATGAGTCACCTGAGGTGCAGCTGGATTTAACCTTGCTTGAGGTCACCCACCAGGACATTGCAGGGTCAGGATTTAGACCTGGACTTCTCAGACCAGACTCCCATCTCCAAGGACTTTCCTCCAGGACACCAGAGTGTTTCACCTAAAGTGTGTACTTTACAGCAAAATATAAAATTAGGGTTTGTAATCTCTAATTTCTTTAAATGTAAATTCTAGTATTATCTCCAAAGTACATAACTTATTTCATTTCAGGAATGCTGACTTTTTAATGCTTTAGGATAATTTTTTAAATTTAGAGTTTATTGGGCAAGGACCAAGTTGAATGGCTCAATTACTAGTTGATAATATTTTCAGTAGCATGATGAATGCCATATCTATGACAATAACACAAGTTATATAATTATCTATGAAATATAATGTATAAAATGTAATGCAATATGTGATATATATGTATATTCTTTGAAAATTATAAAATAATACCCTTATAGTAGTCATTAATCATGTTAATAACATATTAGGAAAGCACTTTCTTTTGTTTAAGAAGATCCATCATATTATCACCACTGTGTGCTATGTATCATTTCTTATAGTTTTTTTTTTCATTCAGACTGGCCATTAATCTTTTTGTTAAGATTCTTAATTATAAATATATACAGCATACTTATACTTCAGAATATAATTTTTCTGATTAAAAGTAGCTCATGTTGCCCTGGCCGGTTTGGCTCAGCGGTTAGAGCGTCGGCCTGCGGTCCTGAGAGACCCGGGTTCAGTTCCCGCTAAGGGCACGTACCTCAGTTGCAGTTTGTCCCCGGCCCTGGTTGGGTTGTGCGGGTGGCAACTACTCGATGTGTCCCTTTCACGTCGATGTTTTTCTCTCTCTTTCTTTCCCTCCCACTCTATCTGAACAAAATATCAAACAAAATGTCCTCGGTGAGGATAAAAAAAATTAAAATAAAATAAAATAAAATAAAAGTAGCTCATGTTAATTATAGCTATTATTTAAAAATTACAAAGAAGAATCATACAAAAATCACATAGTGATCTATAAATACATTTATTAAAAAAACTTCTAATATATTTGATGAAAGTGATTCCTATACCAAGTATTTTTTCTGTTCCTAAATATTTTAATGACATATGTATTTATTAGTATATATTAAATTGCTAAAATAAATAGACCCCCTTAGTAGTTTGAAAAATAATAATAACTGTATTTCACGCTCACAGAACAATCTGAAGGTGGTTCTGTCTGTCAGGAGGATCTGTTCCATGCAGCCTTTCAAGGACCCGGCCAGCAAAACTTCTCATTCAACATAAGTTTTCCAAATTTGCTTATTTAAAGTATTTTAGCCAAAGGCTTTCGTTGGCCTGGTAAGAAAGTGAAGAAAGGGAATGAAGGTGGTATAACCCAATCTTCATGCACTGTCCCAGAAGGAACATACATATAGGGATGGATAAAAGTGGGTTTACAGTTGTAATACAAATAAATTATACAATAATTAATAAACAATGATACAAGAATAAACTGTGTTTTGTGTACTCACAATGGTAAACCTACTTTTGTCCACCCCTGTACATGCCTATTCTCATAGTCCACTGAATGAATTCAAGCGATGGCCACATTTTGATGCAAGGGAAATGTGGAAATGCTGGTCTGCACGCCGCATCTGCAACTCTGTTTACCGTTGAAAAGGAGCCGAGGGATTCTGATTGATGTTGAGACATTTCCACCATTGGAGACTCTGGTCATATTTTCACTGGTGTGTAATGTTCCATATATTACAAAAACTAGTTCATTAAATGAAGTGGAATCTCTGTAGTGGAAATAGAAAACATTTTATTCTATCAGCATTTCCTTTACCTCTTTCTAGTCTTATCTTTCATTCTCACAGTGACAGGTCCCTTTCCAGCTGACGGAGCTTTCAAGTCACACAGTCACAAATTTCAGGCGCTAACAAACTGTCGCTTTTACAACGGTGTTTAAAGGACAAGACCAATCTAATATAAAACAAAACTGTCAATGTCATATTATACTTAAGACTCTTTGATCTTCCTGCTTCTCTGGCTTCCTCTTGATGACATACAACAAAGGTCTGTCTATTTCATTCATCTCAAATAAAAGCTGTCCTTTGTAGATAAACTTTTATTTTGTTTTTCATTTTATTAATTTCTGCTTTTATCTTTATTAATTCCTTCTGTTAGCTTTTTAGTATTATTTTATTTCTCCTTTTAATTTCTCAGCTTGAAACATTTCATATATTCTCATATTTATTAATTTGTTATAAATGCAATCACAACTATAAATTTTCCTCTGAACACCACTTTAATTTTATCCCATTGTTTCAATAAGGTATTGTCATTCTGTTATAAATAGTTTTCAGTTTCCATTTTTATTTGTGTTTTTAATAGGAAGGTTATTTAGACTTCTATTCCTCCTCAAGTAATTTGTGCAGTATACTTTTTTTTTGTTTTCAACTTCAGATTTTATTGTACTTTGGTCAGTTAATATGGCATATAGAGTATCATTTCTCTGGAATTTATTATGGTCAGTAAACCTGGCCTGTATCATATCAATGACTGTGAACTTTGAGGTTTCAGATATCTGAAAATTTCTGTACTCCACCTTTATACTAAACTTACATTTTAGGTATAGAAATCTGATCCCAGTTATTGCTCAGTTTGGGGATATTTTTTATTGTCTTCTTACATTTGTAATTGTCTCTACAAATTCAAATGCCGATTTGATAACTTTATATTATTGTATTTTATCATTTTTGGATAGAAGTTGGAAGGATTCTTATTTATACTTGGTCTGAAATTTCATGATATGTGTCTAGTGTTAACTTTTTTAAAAGTACTTATTGGTAAACTCTGAGCATTCTTTGAAGATTCTGTCTTGACTTCATTGTTGGGAGATGCTTTTTGCCTAATTCTCTAATCCTGCTTCCCTTACATTACTTCTGTCTCCTCCCAGTCAAAGTCATACTGGATTGACAATAGAATCTCTACATCTACTCATGACATTGTAACTTTTTTTTCTCTTACTTTTATTGTTTCCATACTGTTGGGTTACCTTCTGGAAGAATTTCTTATCCTAATTTTCTGGTTGGCTGATTTGTTCTTCAATTTTGTCCATTACATTATTCAATAGATCTTTGAAACTTTTATTTGAATAAACAACTTTGTAACTTTTATGCTAATTTAATTCTTACGAGATCCTCTTTCATTGGGTAAAAAACTTTCCCTTAGTTGGGATTATTAGTTCTCAGTTTGCAGAGCAGTTTAGAATTTCTCATTTTTGTATCTGAGAAACCCTGTTGTATTCATTTGTAAACTTCTTAGGACAGGGCAGGGAGTCCTGTTGTCCCACCTTCTTTTCTATGAAAGTAGAGGTTCTCCGACGTGCTGCTAGTTATGCTATCTTAACAACTTGCCTTCTGCCCTTTCACCCTAGGCCCCTTTATACATATTCCTGCTTTTGAACCCAAGTCTCCATACC
Organism: Molossus molossus; assembly: GCF_014108415.1. Lineage (NCBI taxonomy): Eukaryota > Metazoa > Chordata > Mammalia > Chiroptera > Molossidae > Molossus > Molossus molossus. Next base: position 33,448,319 of record NW_023425366.1, read on the forward strand.
ATTCAGATGGTTCCTTCACAGCTGCATAGCCATGGTGTGAGGCAAGCCATTGAGCAGTCAGCCCATTGGTTTCCTGAGCTGCTCCTGCCTTCGGATCCACCACCTTTAACCACGGCATGTATTTGATGCTTTTCTGAGTTTCCCGTGTTTGGGGTTGAAGTTTCTATTTCAAAACAACTCATGTCTGTTTTGTGTCTGTTTTTTATACTGGAGGATTTCTCATAGTTTTTAGAGACAGTAGATGCTTTCTTGTTTTCCATCAATATTTGGATTTTTAAAATAATGTCAATCATTTATAGAAATTTGGGGTATATGAAGATCTATCATGATGTGGAAAACCCCCTCTCTTTGTGTCTTTTGAAGGAAAGAAATTTTAAGAAGTAAAAGAACTGACAAAGATGGAAAAACTTGAGGAGTACCTGCTTTGACCTTATTTAGATTTAGATTTTTTGACCTTTGGGACTTAGATGTTGCTCACATCCAAAGAAAGAATTGAAGTTGGCCAAAGAAGATTGACGTTTTGGTATCTCAAGTAATTTGCAAGTTTATGACAAGAATATTTAGGGACAATGCAGTTTCTACTGACAGAGAAGAATCAGTGAGGTGATTGGGAAGAACATCTCTGTCTCTCACATCTGAGCTAACAACCAATCATTATGTGTTTGTCGAATATGCAAGTGTGCATAACACACTGAATTGCCTGTAATGAATAGGAAGTAAAATATGTATTTGCTTAAATACATGGGATGTGTTTTTTCTCTCATATAGTAGCCCAAGGCTATTATTTCTGGCTACAGACCACCTTTCTAAATGTTATTCAAGAAAGTAGGCTGACAAACACTACCATTTTCAATTCATGGCTGCAAAGACTGTCATTTTTGTTTCCACCCAGACCCTCAGAATGGAGAAAGAAAATGGGGGAGCATGACTGAGAAGTTCTGTTAGTCTAGGCTGAGCAAGAAACATAGCACTTCTCACATTTTATTGCCCAGAACTTAGTCACATGATCACCTAATTGGAAGGGAGCCTGGGAAATGGGGTCTAGCTATGTGTTCAAAAGAAGAGGAGAACATGGATTTTGGTGAACAGCTAGCATTCTGTATCAGAGTTGACTCTGATGGCCACCAAATATCACTTTGTACCTCTATGTCAACTCTATGATCTCCCCAAGTTTTATTTAGTCACTGAATTTCTATCAAAGCGCAGGAACTCTGGGTTATAGTCATTCCTCTCCACGAGGTTGGTATGCGGCACTTCCTTTGCTATTACTTTCTGACAAGGGTATGTAAAGCATGCTCACCTTGGCAGATGCTACCTTTCACAGGCTACTTCATGCTGACACAAATTTGGGGTATTGAGTAGTGTCTCCCAGTCACAGGCATTTGTGAGCCAAGCTAATCTCTAAACAATTTCATAAAATTCTTATCTATTTACTTCCAGTTCATGTTGTATGCCAGTAAGTTCACCAAAAATAACCTTCTAAGACAGATATTTTTAAAAATCTAAATTATGTCTTTAATTTCTATCTCTGCACTCAGCCTGCTTCTTTGACCTCATCTGAAATAAATACACTTTGGGTCAGGTCGCACAACTTATTGTTTGCCTTTCTGTTTTTTAAAACCATTCTCAGACTTTTTTTGTATTGGTTAAGGTCAAGAAACTGTTGGCCTTTTAGTCTCTATATAGGTCTGAATTTCTAGACTCCAGGCTCTTTCATTTCTTTTTTTTTTTTTTAAACCACTCAATTCTTTGCTGATTTTTTTTTTCTTTTTCTTGAAATAATTAGCTGAAGCAGAAGGAAACATCCACTACACACTAAAATTCTGGCTTGTTCTAACCTCTTCTCCCAGAGCTAAAGACCCAATAAGTATTTTGTCAGCCTGTCGAACCCTCAGTGGTTTAACTAACCTTTTGCAGCAGCATCTCAGGGCTCTTTAGGTCCCCCCAAACCTCCTATACTTGTTTCCTCACCCTCAGCCAAGTCACTAAATCAGTGCCATTCATTTCAGGTTTGCATTGACTCAGCATGCCACTTCAAGGCTGCAACTGCTGCTTTGGCAGCTGCTCTAACAAATAGCCTCAAATGTGTATCACAAATAAGAGTTATTTGTCACTCACATGACACCCAATGCAGGGTTGTCTGGTCAGTGAGGACAGCTCTTCCCATGGTCATATCTGGATCTGGCATGATGGAGCCCCATTACATCATACAAATGACTTTTAAGGGTGATTTTGTTGTCTCTATCCCCATCAACTAGACTAGTATATGTGGGTAGTTCTTGTAGGCAGACTTGAAGAGGCACCCATCACTTCTGACCTATTGTCAGGCCAAACCCAACTGCAAGGGAGGCTGGAAGATGTATCCTAAATGTATGTTCCACAAAAGAGAGCATGGGCTCTGTGCTCATTGATCAAAAAATATGCAATAAGGTTGTCCTCAGGGCAAGCTGATGTTCGTTAGACAATAGCACTGTTCAGAGGAAAATAAAATAGGTATAAGTCTAGCTGATCGGATCTAAGAGGAAGTTTATTACCTACCCTGAATGTGAAAAACTGGCTCTCACCTTTAAGGTTATTTCAACTTCTCTGAAAAAACACTCTCCTGGAAGTCATCAGGCTCCTAAACAAGTACAAAACAATGAGACATTGAATATGGGGTCTGTATTAGTATCCTGTTGTTACCATAACAAAGTACCACAGACTGATGGCCTAAAACAATAAAATTATTATTTTTTAATTATTCACTCAGTTCTTTAAAGAAATCCAAAGAAAGGTGATGTAAAGGGCAGGTTCCTTCTGAAGGCTCAGGGAAGGATCCTTCCTTGCCTGTTCCAGCTCTGGTGGCCAAGGCGTTCCTTAGCTTGTATCGGCATCACTCCAACCCCTACTGCTGTCTTAAGATGACTGTCTTTCCTGTGTGTCTGTGTTTTCATATGGTATTTTTCTCTCTGTGTTGTGTGTTTAAATTGCCCTCTTCTTATGAGGACATTAGTAATATTGGTTTGGAATTCACCTTAATGAACTCATCTTGTTTATATCTGTAATGATCTTATTTACAAATCAGATCATATTCATAAGTACTAGAGATTAAAATTTCAAAATATTTTTGGGGGAGGAGAATAGAGTTTAACCTCTAATAAAGGGAACTCGGCTTTTACCATGCAGAACTATTGGGAGTGTATCTGAAACCTTTCCACCTTGCATAGGTACCAGTGAATGCTCTAGAACCCATTAGCTGAATGGAAAATAAAACTGTATCAGAGGAACTGTCTCCATCAGCCTGATAGAAACTGTGGTCTGAGTTTTGTCTCCTAGTTTCCATCAGATTGGCCTAATATTCTTTGACAGAGTCTCCTCATTAACCTACTACTATGTATTATCAATAAATGTGCATTTATGAGGAGAGTGTACAAAGCACAATCTCTTTTCCTCTATGTACTTCCTCTTTTCCCTTCATTATTCTTATCTAATTGCATCACTAAGAGACTGACGAGATCTTTAGCACTTGACTCAGCCATGACTGGTCAATTCTGTTCTCTGCTGCCCCAGCAACAGTGACCTCTGTCTCTAAATCTACTAAGTCAAACAACAACAGAGACCCACCCACATCTGTGTTCAGAGTTTATGGAAGCCGGGACACCATGAGGAAGCTGAACAGGGGCCAACAGAGAAATTATCGTGGCTCAACATTTTATCTGCTGTGTTTAGTTTTTCCAACAGGCATCATCAGATTTACTTTCTTATCATAGCTATCTGTTTGAAGAAAAGCTCTTTTGATCTGAGATTCTTTCTTCAAGCCATGTGCTTGAGAAAGGAACAGCCACATTACCTTCACAGACCCTGACATGCAGGCTCCACAGGAGGCTGAATGGATTGTGGAGGGAACATGACTGTTTGGCTTCTGCCCATTTGTGTGTTGTAACAGAGAATAGAACCTGGCTGGCTCTGTCTGTTGCAGGCAGGAGCATTTGAGAAAATTTTAACACACTCCTTTACTTCTGTCTCACTTATTTTTATATTTGTTATATTTATATATCAAGTGATGTTGGCTTTCTATTTTTGGTAGTGATATAAAATTTTATTGCAACATACAATTATTAAAGCAAGAGTATATTTTAAAAGACACTGAAGTAAATAAAAGGCATAGTAGTTTTGGAAACTACTGAGTTTTGGAAAACGGTGGTGGAGAATGATTTATTTAATTTCTTTTTACAGTCTATTCACATTTTAAAATCTTTCTTGAGTCAGTTTTGATAGTTTGTGGCTTTTTCATAATTTGTCCATTTCATCTAGTTAAATCTAATTTGTTAACAGTTGATCATAATTTTTCCTTCCAAATCTTTTTATTTCTGTAGGGTCAGTAATGATGTGACTCTTTCATCTTCGAATTTAGTATTTGAGCCTTCTCTGTCTTGTTTCCTGGTCAAGTTAACTAAAGGCTTTGTAAATTTATTAATTTTTTCAAAGAATCAACTTTTTCTTTCATTGATTTGTTTTTACATTCTCTGTTTCACTATTTTTTTTCTATTATTTGTTTTAAATATAGTTTCTCTCATTTTTCTAGTGTCATAAGGTAGAATATGTATTATTGATTTAAGATCTTTCTTATTTATTTATTTATTTATTTATTTATTTATTTATTTATTATTTTTACTTTATTTTTTATTTTTTTGGTGTGTGTCCCTAGTGGGAACCAAACCCGGGACTCTCTGGTCCACAGGCTGACACTCCAACCACTGAGCCAGACCAGCCAGGGCTTTCTTTTTTTAAATATAGAGGTTTCCAGCTATAAATTTTCCTCTACGAACCACTTTAGCAGCACTCCTTACATTTTGATATGTTTTGTTTTCATTTTCATTTATATCAAAGTATTTTCTAATTTATTTTGTGGCTCCTTTTTTGGTTCATTGGTTAACTGTGTGTAGTTTAAATTTCCACATAATTATGAATTTCCCAAATACCTTTCTGTTATTGATTTCTAATATAATTAAGTTATGTTTGGAGAATGTACTTTGCATGACCTCACTCTTACAAATGTAGTTAGCTTGTTTTATAGCTTAAAATAAATCTATCTTGGATAATTTTTCATGTTCCCCTTTAAAAATGAATATTTTCCTGTATTTGGGTGGAATGTTCCATACATGTTTGATAGATGCATTTGATTTATAGTGCTCTTCTATTTTTTTGGTGATCTTGTGCCAATTTTTTTCTCTCCATCATTGAAAGTGAGATATTAAAGTTCCCAACTATTATTGTTAAATTGCCTTTCATAGTTTAGTTTTGTCAGTATTTGCTTCATATATTTTGGTGGATTTGTTGTATTGTGCAGATATGTTTACCACGGTCATGTCTTCCTGTTTGCTTTGACTCTTTATCATTAAAAAAGGTCCTTCTTTATCTCTAGTAACTTTTTATGTTTGTTTTAATGTTTATTTTGTCTGATACACCATATTTCTTGTTCTTGTTACATGGTATAACTTTTTCCATCCCTTTTACTTTCAAGCTACTTGAATCTTTAAATTAAAGTGTGTCTCCTGTAACCAGCATATAGCTAGACCTTATTTTTTTATCTAGTATAATTTACCATCTCTGCTTGATTTGATTATTTCATCCATTCACATTTAATGTTGTTATTGATATTATTTGATTTATGCTTGCCATTTTACATTTTGTTTTTTACATATCAAGACTTTTCTGTTGTTCCTCTATTTCTTATTTACTGTTTTGTTTTTTGTTTTTGTTTTTTTTGTAACTAAGTAAATATCTTAGGGAAATAAATTTCTTAATGAATTTTTACTTTTTTAGTGATTGATCTAGGGCTTACTTATCAGAATCTTCTGATTTATATGAAGCTCATAGCAAGAAGATGTGTGTGTATGTGTGTATCTTTTTCCCTTTTTTATGTGCTATATATATAATATCTATAGGTATTAGAAACCTATTATTATGCTAACTACTACGTAATTTATCTCTTTTAAGGAAGAAGAAAGAAAACAGAGGAAAAACAAATTTGTAGAGATTTTAAATAATCGAGCTTAAGATGGCTTCTGTATGTATTGGGCACCATGTTGTTTAGTTCTTCTTGGCAGACGAGAACAGTTAGCTGAAAGCCATTGGAATCAAACTCAAAAGTCACAGGGATAATATTAAAGTATAACATTAAGTATTCCAGTTATATTATTTTCTGATTCTCTACACCAATATAGAAATAAAGTCTAATAAGTCTAAAGGTATTAGCCTCTCACTGTTCTAGATACTCACTCCCAATTTGCTAGTAATATTTTTGTTAAAAGTATGTAAAACAAGCTCCAAAGAGTCAGTTCAAAATGAACCAATTTAGCATACTGAGAATGCAGATAAATTCTTAGCAGACAGCCAGGATTTTGCAGCATGATAAACCATTTAATCTAGAAACATTACAGTCAACTGTTACCAGTCAGAAGCATTAACTTTCTAAACGATATAAATGATTCTTATCATTCTAAGTGTATAGTTAAAATACAGATACCTGCCCTGCAGAAACAAAGTCTGTTACATAAGTTCGTATAACAGAGAATCATAGTCTTGTGGGACATGTCAGTGATGGCTTATCTGAAAAATGAAATGTAGAAGTTAAGTGAGCAGCAAGCCAGGTGTATTGAGACTAATCGTGTTGTGAACATCCAGTGGCAGGAAGGAGTGATATCATTTTTGAGGAGCTGAATGAGGACCTGTGTGGCAGAAGCTCAGAGGGAAAGTAATAGAATACGATACTGCAGACGTGTGCAGAGAGATCACCAGGACTTGCCAGCGGCCACCTGGAGAATTTTAATTGATATTCCACAGGAGCAAAGTGTGGAATATCAGTGTGTTTTATGCAGAAAGATAACGTCTTTTTATTTGCATTTGAAAATGACTATTCTGGTTTTGTGTGGAGAATTATATTGGAAGGGAAGCAGTAAGAGTGAGTTATTACTGCTCAAAAGACAAGGGAAGGATAGCACAAGCTGGGGTTGTGTGATTAAAGGTACAAACTCCATGCAAATGGTGAAAAGATTTTGCATGTTGGGAATAAAATGAGAAGTGTGAGCTATACAGAGAGCCAGGGAAAAAGCAGGAATATTTGCACAAAATTGCAACTCATAAAAGTCTTAATTAGAATGCCTCCACGTCAGGGAAAACAGGCTGTTTTAAGCAAATACAGTGATTTATTACGGAGCTTGTAAATACTTACACATTACATTTCAAAGCTACAATAATACAATCTTGTTGAGCCTAAATCAGAGCTACAATTGATTTTATTTTGGTTTTCTATTTCATTTTTCTTTCAAGTGTTTGTGCAGAGGAGGGACATGATTCTCACAGCATCTACTCAGGGAAGAATCCTTCAAGACATGATTCTCTCTCAGCCCCAATCTGATAAGCTGCTTTTATGGGCTTATCTTTCTTTTTAGAAATCCACCCCTTTCACCACCATTATTAACTTCCCTCCACCCACACTGGTATGGATCCGGGTTGATTAAACTGATGGGTGATTTCTAGCAGTGCTGCCTACTCAAGAACTGCGTGTGTCACAGTTTCATGTCATTACACAGACACGACAACCTCTCTAGATGTGAACAAGGTATAGTTGCACAGCCTTATTGACATTATGATCAAGGTCGTTCTTGGTTGTGGATTCTGCCCTGTGTATCGTCGATGTTTATCAGAACTCTTGCGCTCTACCCCTAGATGCAATAATACCTCTCCAGCTGTGGATATCAAAAATGTCTCCAAGTACTACCATATGCCCCTGGAAATAAAAACTGTCCCTGATTGAGAATTGCTGGTTTAGATTTTAAAATAAACTTTTTGTTGTTTTATTTCTGTCTTTGCTATGTTTTGTATTGAATTTTTTATCCAGTTTTATTTTTAATAGTGTGTATTGTAAAAATACATAATCATATTTTAAATACTGCATATTTAGTAATAACAATTTTACTATATAATCACATTTTCTAAGATAAAATATTGGGATATTTAATAAATTTTATCATTTTTAATGTCAGATATGGATTAGGGATCTCATTTTAGATCATTTTGTTTAAGATGTATAGATTTTTTTAAAACAAAAATAAATAAATGTATTGAATTTTTTACAAAGGAAACTGTTGTTTAAAATGCATTATTAATTTTCTCTTATCAACAATTTTTATTTTGTTATTTAAATAGAGGAATGCTTGATTTCATAATAGGAAAAATATAGTATTTAAAAATAAAAAACTGGTTCAACAAATGTGCTATGTGCATATAACTAATTTCAAATTAGTTATAAATAAGAAATAGACCTGTTGAAATGTCCAATAAATTGCAAAGGGAGAAAAAAAAGCAGCTATAAACTGATATGTAGAGCATAACACCAAATATATATATGTACCTATATGTGTATGCTCTGCAAAGATATATACTATAATATTATGGGAGATTATTTTTGGATAGTAAAATTACATATGAGTTTTGTCATTATTATATTTTTTGTGTTCCTCTCTGTGTTTTCCAACTTTCTTGCATTAGAGTGTATTTCTTTGCAATGATTTAAAAAGCAAACCATACATGTTATTCTTTAAAATGATCAAATTTGAGAACTTCTTTTATTTTATATTCAGTATCTACTTACTTCTGAAATCACCATTATATTTCCACAAATCACACCTGACCTTCACACAGTTCAAAGGATGCTTGTTGTGGTAAAGACATGCATCAACCTAATCACACCAATAACTCAAAAGTAATCATTTAAAGTAAAGAGAACTTTGAACTCTTAGCTTTTATATCATAGCACTACCATTTTTGTATGTGATTATGAGGAAAAACATAGTTACTAAAATGACAAGGAAAAACCTCTGCCATTGTTCCCTGTCCATAAAAGCAATGGATAATTATAGAGAAAAACACATTAAAATGTGAAAAAAAGTGGACAAGTTTTTGATGGTACTATTTCCTACAAATAAGACTTTGTAATATATATTATTTTTCCTGCCTTGATAGTTGCTTGAATGTTTTGTTTATAAAAGAGTTTTTGTCTAAGAAGTTCTATAACAATGACATAATGGACTATTTGTTACAAAGAAATTAGAGATACAATGCTATCTCCAAAAAAGTATTACCGGAGCTTATATTATGTATTTTCAGGCAGTTCCCATTTTACAGAATTCAATATGCATCAAAAACATATACTATTGTTTAATAATTATATATTACTGCATATTAATAACATGCCAACACTAGTGGCCATGAAACTTGTAATTAACACTATTTTGTTCTCTTAGAAATTTGAAGTCTATTTTCGAATAACTTTAACAGTGGTAAATTTAAAAATATGTTCAAAGAACTTTACTTCTGATTCTCAATACATTCCAGAATACATGGAGAGGCACTGCTGACCTTAGAAATGTTCTCAAAGTACCATTAAACAGGCCTAAAAGTTGACATTTTAAAGAGATTATCCAATATGACCTATTCAGTTAAGGTATTAGAGAAGTAAATAAGACAAAAGACTATTTCAGTTTGATATAAAAAGGATTTTCACTTTGAGTAATAGAGTGGAATAACTAAATAATGATGGCTGAGCAGTTTTCCCACCATGAGTAACAGAAAACACATGTTACAAAGTTATATAAGTATATGACATTTGTATCATGTCTTTTAGATTATACGTTTCATTAATTATGTGCATAATTGGGATCCTACAAAAGAGAATACAATAAAGGAGCAAAAATAATATTTGAAGACATAAAAGATGGAATTATACAAAACTGTTGAATGACATTAATCTATGTATTCAAAGACTGAAAAAACAAAGAAAGATGAATGTAAAAAAAAAAACTTCACCAGGCTCTGGAGGTGTGATGGCCATGGGCAGGACCAGAGGGAGGGTGACTGTGTGAGAGAGTGAGCGAGTGTGTGAGAGAGTGTGAGTGGGCGTGTAAGTGGACTACCAAAACTGAACAGTGCAGAGCCACAGAGCAGAAGGTTCCTGTGCTGTGGACAGGAGCAGCCAGCTACCACAGTAAGCTGCTCTTCAAGGTGCTTCTCCCTGCTTCATGGGGAGGACCCACCTTTTTGGGAGATCCCAGGTCTTCCCTGGGGGGAGGTAGTGGGAGTGGCTAGGGCCCAGCAACCTGAACCCACCAGCACACCTGGCACCATCATACCAATAGACACTCTGTGTCAACACAGACCTGTGCACAGTAGTGGAGCTCCCAAGGTGCTGTTCAAAGAAGCCTCAGACAGACAGGAGCCCAGCACTATCCCCCATAGTAGCAGCCCCATCAGAATCCAGACATACCCCCAGCAACAGAGGCTGGGGAGCAGACATCCATCCCCAGGCAACAGAAGCACAGACCAGCAGCTGAGACCCATCGCCAAAAACTATAGCAAAAGCTGAGCAGTTGAGCCCCACAGGGCGGCAGCACTCACCAGCTGCCAGCGGATGGACCAGGGGCTCCACAGAGGCCTGTGTGGTCCCGTAGCCCACAATAGCAGTGGGAAGCTGGAGCCCTAGAGAGACTGGTGCAATCCAGTGGAACTGCAGGGAGAGGGGGCACCAGAGAGGCCTGTGCAACCCAGCAGAGATTGTGCTATCTGGTTATCCACAGGACCTGTGGGATGATGAAACAGCAGAGAGGCCTGTGCAACCCAGGAGCCCATAACATAGGCATAGAGCCAGGTCCTTAAAGGGACTGTGCTATCCAGTTACCTGCAGGACCTGCAGGGTGCTGGGGTACCAGAAAGGTCTGTGAAACCCAGCTACACACAAGATAGGCATAAAGGATATGAAAATGGAGGTGGAGTGAATAGAAGCTATGCAGATGGTCTCCCAGGACCAAACAGGAATTACAACTAAAATAAAAACAAATCCTCAGAAAAAAGCAAGAGAAAAGCAGCAGGACAGGACCATATAACCAGGGACACTGGTACGATCTGAGGAAGCGAGAGAGGGTGGTGGGATGGGAGCCCAGGGACAACAGCAGTCTTAGCTGTGAGCAGCACCAAGCCTGCTCCACAGCACAGAGAGCTTGGACAGAGCACTAAAATAGCCACAGCCGCTCACCTGGGGGCTACTGCAGAGGGAGGCAGACTCGGCTGGAACTCTGTGGGGACACCCAGGATTTGAAGGGAACTCAGAGTTTTTGTTGAGTTTCAGCCACAAAAGATGGTGGCCAGTGTACTCCTTCACCCAGCTGTGAAGAAAAGCAGCACCCTCACCCCTCGGAGATTCAGCCTTTCCCAGGAGAGGAAAAGAAATGCACATTGAGGTTTATTAATAACCAGCATCCATCCCACCCTCTGGAAATCCTCTTATGCAGAACATCAGGACTACATTCCAAGGCACCGAGTAACCTTGACTACTAGCCACCAGGAAAAAGCTAGAGGATAACTGAACCTTTCCTGGGCTTGCACATCTACCCAGGAAAGACTTGACAGTGGTGTTTCATGTGGGCCCTCCCATGCTCATTCAAATCCACTAGAGGGAGCCACAAACAGCAGAACACCAACACCCAGAGGAAAAATTTGGCAGGCTCTGAAACCCACTGAGATAGCCAAAATGGTGAAACAAAGAAACAAACCCCAAATGAAAGAACAAGAGAACTCTATTGAAGATGAGATCAATGAAATGCAGCTAAGCAAACTATTAGAGGTAGAGTTCAGAGCCATGATCTTGAGGAAGCTCAACAGCATGAGTAAGGACATCAGCACCATGAGTAAAGGTATAAAAACATTGAAAACCAATAAAGTGGAAGTGAAAAATGACATAGCAGAAAGAGCACATTTGAAGGGCTAACCAGCAGAGTAGAGGAAGCTAAGGACCAGATCAGTGAATTAGAAGACAGGGTAGAAAAAATCAACCAATCAGAAAACCAAAAAGAAAAAAAAACAATTAAAATACAGGAAGACAGCTTAAGACAACTGTGGGACATCTGGAAATGTAATAACATTAGCATTATAGGAGTCCCCGAAGAGGAAGAAAATGGGCAAGGGTTAGAGAATATACTTGAAAAAATAGTGACAGAAAACTTTCCTAACGTGGTAAAGGAAGAAGGCATTCAAGTTCAAGAAGCACAGAGAGCCCCAAGTAAGAAGAACCCAAACAGGCCAGCACAAAGACACATAGTAATTAAAATGCCCAAAATTAAAGACAAAGAGAGAATCCCAAAGGGAGCAAGAGATAAACAACAGGATACCTACAAAGGAACCCCCATAAGGCCCTCAGCTGACTTCTCAACAGAAACACTACAGGCCAGAAGAAAGTGACATGAAGTAGTCAAGGTCATGAAAAACAAAGATCTGAATCCAAGACTACTCTATCCAGCAAGGTTATCATTCAAAATAGAAGGTCAAATAAAGAGTTTTCCAGACAAAAAAAGGCTAAGGGAATATATTAACAACAAACCAGCACTACAAGATACTCTAAAAGGACTGCTGTAATTAGTAGAAGAAATAGAAAGAAAAATAGAACCACACTAAACAAAAATGGCAATAAATAAGTACTTATCAATAATCACCTTCAATGTGAATGGCTTGAATGTTTCCATAAAAAGACACAGTGTAGCTGACTGGATAAGAAAGCATGACTCACATATATGTTGTTTACAAGAGACCCATCTCACAACAAAAGACTCACATAGGTTGAAAGTGAAGGGATGGAAAAAAATCTTTCAAGCAAACGGAAAGCAACAAGAAGCTGGTGTAGCAATACTCACATCTGATAAAGTAGATTTCAAAATGAAGGCCATAACTAGAGACAAAGAAGGCCTCTACATAATATTGAAAGGACCTATCCAACAGGAAGATATAACCTTGGTAAACATATATTCGCCCAATATAGGAGCACCAACATATATTAAAGCTTTTTTGGAGGACTTCACAGGAGAAATCAACAGCAGTACAATCATAGCAGGGGACTTCAATACCCTGCTGACATCACTGGATAGATCATCTAGACAAAAAATTATCAAGGAAACACAGACTCTAAATGAAGCACTAGATCAAATGAATTTTATTGATATCTACAGAGAATTACACACCAAAACTGCAGAATTCATATTTTTCTTAAGTGCACATGGGAAATTCTCAAAGATAGACCACATGTTAGGGCACAAACTAAGCCTCTACAAGTTCAAGAAGATTGAAATCATATCAGGCATCTTCTCAGATCACAATGGCATGCAACTAGAAATCAATTGCAACAAGAACAAGCAAAGACATTTGAAAACATGGAGGTTAAATAGCATGTTATTGAACAATGAATGTGTTACCATGGAGATCAAAGAAGTTATTAAAAACTTCCTGGAAACCAATGAAAATGAACACACAACAACACAAAATCTATAGGATGCAGCGAAAGCAGTTCTGACAGGGAAGTTCATAGCACTGCAGGCCTACCTCAAGAAGGAAGAAAAATTTCTAATAGACTATCTAACCTTACAACATCAAGAACTAGAAACCAAACAAAATGAAAACCCCAGAGCAAGTAAAAGGAAGGAAATAGTAAAGATCAGAGCAGAAATAAATGACATGGAGACCAAAAAAACAATTCAAAGGATCAATGAAACAAAGAGCTGGTTCTTTGAAGAGATAAACAATATTGATGGACCCAGCTTGATTCACCAAGAAACAGAGAGAACGCAAATACACAAAATCAGAAATGAAAGAGGAGAAATAATAACTGACACCACGGAAATACAAAGGATTGTTAACAAATATTATGAACAATTATACGGCAACAAATTCGACAATCTAAGTGAAATAGACAAATTTCTTTGGGAACACAGTCTCCCAAAACTAAACTGCGAAGAGATAGAACACTTGAACAGACCAATAACAACAAAAGAAATTGAAGATGTAATCAAGACTCTCCCAGCAAACAAAAGCCCAGGCCCAGATGGCTTTCTTGGGGGAATTTTACCAAACATCAAAGCAGAACTAATGCCCATTCTCCTCAAATTTTTTCAAGAAGTTCAAGAAGAAGGAAGACATTCAAACTTGTTTTATGAGGCCAGCATAATTCTAATTCAAAAATCAGAAAAAGACACTACAAAGAAGGAAAACTACAGACCAATATCCCTGATGAACATAAATGCCAAAATCCTGAACAAAATACTAGCAAATCAAATCCAACAATGCATCAAAAAATTATTCAGAATGACCAAGTGGGATTCATCCCAGGAATGTAAGGCTGGTACAATATTCATAAATCAATAAATGTGATACACCACATAAACAAAATGAAAGATAAAAATCATATATTCGTATCAATAAATGCTGAAAATTATTCAACAAAATCCAGCACCTATTTCTGATAAAAATGCTCAGCAATGTGGGAATGGAGGGATCATATCTCAACATAATAAAGGCTATATATGAAAGACCTACAGCCAACATCATACTCAATGGGCAAAAATTAAAAGTATTCCCCTTAAGAACAGGAACAAGACAAGGATGCCCACTTTTGCCACTCTTATTTAACTTAGTACCGGAAGTAGTAGCCAGAGCAATCAGACAGAAAGAAAAAATGAAAGAGATCTAAATTGGAAAGGAAGAAGTAAAACTGTCATTATTCATAGATGACATGATATTATACATAGAAAACCCCAAAGACTCCATCAAAATTTTACTAGACTTAATAAATGAATTTGGCAAAGTAGCAGGATACAAAATTAACATCAAGAAATTGATGGCATTCTTATACACCAATGATGAACTCACAGAAAGAGAAACTAAAAAAACAATCCCATTTACCATTGGAGCAAAAAGATATAGATACCTAGGAATAAACTTAACCAAAGAACTAAAGGATCTATTCACAGAAAACTATAGTTCATTGAAAAAAGAAATAGAGGAAAATATAAAAAAGTGGAAGTACATACCTTGTTCATGAATTGGAAGAATTGACATCATTAAAATGTCCATACCACCCAAAGAAATCTATAGATTAAATGTAATCCCCATCAAAATACCAATGACATACTTCACAGAACAAATACTTCACTAGAACAAATACTTCAAAAGTTCATATGGAACCAGAAAAGACCTCAATTAGCCACAGCAATCTTGAAAAAGAAGAACAAAGTTGGAGGGATCACATTACCACATTTCAGGTTATACTACAAGGCCACTGTAATCAAAACAGCCTCGAACTGGCACAAGAACAGGCATATAGACCAGTGGAACAGAACAGAGAACCCAGAAATGAACCCAAGGCAATATGCTCAATTAATATGCAACAAAGGTGTTAAGAGCATACAGTGGAGTAAAGACAGCCTCTTTAATAAATGGTGTTGGGATAATTGGACATGCAAAAAAATAAAACTAGACCATCAACTTACACCATACATAAGAATAAACTCAAAATGGATAAAAGACTTAAATGTGACTCGTGAATCCATAAAAATCCTAGAAGAAACTGTAGGCAACAAAATTTCAGACATCATACACAGCAGATTTTTCACTGATACATCACCTCAGGTAACAGGAACAAAGGACAAAATAAATACATGGGACTACATTAAACTAAAAAACTTCTGCACAGCAAAAGATACAGTCTTTAAAATGGAAAGACAACCCACTGTATGAGAGACCACAATTGCCAAAAATATATCTGATAAGGGGTTAATTTCCCAAATATATAGAGTACTCATACAGCGCAACAAAAGGAAGACACAGAACCCAATTAAAAAATGGGCAGAGGAACTAAATACACACCTCTTCAAACAGGACATACAAATGGCCAAGAGACATATGAAGAAATGCTCAACATCACTAATCATCAGAGAGATGCAAATTAAAACAACAATGAGGTATCACCTCACACCTGTCAGAATGGCCACCATCAACAAATCATCAAACAACAAGTGTTGTCAAGAGTGTGAAGAAAGGGGGACTCTAGTGCACTGCTGGTGGGAATGCAGACTGGTGTAGTCACTATGGAAAACAATATGGTGTTACCTCAAAAAATTAAAAATTGAACTTCCATTTCACCCAGTGATCCCTCTTCTAGGAATATACCCTAAGAAGCCTGAAACACCAATCAGAAAGAATATATGTACCCCCATGTTCATAGCAGCACTATTTACAATAGCTAAGATCTGGAAACAGCCTAAATGTCAACAATAGACAAATGGATAAAAAAGCTCTGGTACATATACACAATAGAGTACTATGCAGCTATAAGATAAAAAGATCTCTTATCCTTTGAGACAACATGCAGGGACCTGGAAAGTATTATTCTAAGTGACACGAGCCAAACAGAGAAAGACAAGTATCATATGATCTCACTTATTTGTGGAATATAATGAACATAACAGTCTGAGGAATGGGATAGTTTCAGAGATGTGGAAGTGAGGTACAGACTAGCAATCCCCAGAAGGGGTGGTGGGGGAGAGATAAACCACAGAACTTATATGCATGTATGCATGAACAATGGATCTGGACAACAAAGCTGGAGACAGAGCGGGAAGGGAAGGGGATGGAGGAATCAGTGGAGGAAAAAGAAGAAACATCTATAACAAAAATAAATTAATTAATTTAGAAAAAAAAAAAAAAAACTTGACTGGCTCAGCATCGAGCCATGCACCAACAGTTCGCCAGTTCAATTCCTGGTCAGGACACATGCCCAGGTTTTGGGCCAAATCCCCAGTGGGGGGCATGCAGGAGGTGGCCAATTGATGTTCTCTCTCATCAAAGTTTCTATCTCTTTCTCCCTCACCCATCCTTTCTCTCTAAAATCAATTTTTAAAAAAAATTTTTTTAAACACACAAGAAAACTTCACCACCCTGGCTGTGTGCCTCAGTTGATTGAAACATCCTCTTGTGCACCAAAGGTTGCAGGTTCAATCTCAGTCAGGGTGGGTATGGGAGATGATAGATAGATGTTTCTCTTCTCTCTCTCTCTCTCTCTCTCTCTCTCTCTCTCTCTCTCTCTTCCCCCCCTCCCTTTCTCTTCCTCTCCCTTAAAAAAATCAATAGAAACATATCCTCAAGTGAAGATGAAAAAACAAAACAAAACTTCACCAAGGTCCATTCTAGACACACAGATAAAAAACAAAACTAAAAGAAAAACCTTTAAAAAAGCCAGAGAAACAAGAATCGGAATGATGGGTGCATTTCCAACAGGAACAGTGTAAGTCAGCAAGCATCTTTAGAGTTAAAAAAAAAAAAAAAAAGGTTCTACATTTCTGTAGCATAATAAAATATCCTCACATGTGAAGGCAAAATAAGACATTATCAGATAAATTAAAGCTGAGACATGCATCCATCTTTGCTCTGTTTATAGCACCTTCATCTTTCTTTGGCTGCCGTTTGGTAAGATACTTACCTAATTTTAGTAAGAGAGTAGGCCAGATGCTCTGCCCTCCCTTGATCCAGGATTGATTCGAGGACTGAACAAGTACAGTCTTGAGCTATATGAAGCAGAAATAAATAACTAAAGTGGGGCAGGAAGTTAGGGTCCATAGAAAAACAAAAGATTAGGAAAGGACTATGGAGAGATAAAAAGAAGGGGGAAAGAAGGGGCGGAATAGTGGGAGAAACAAAAAAATTGCACAGTAGGATGAATCTCATCTGTTAAAATATTCCATTCCTCTCTGATAAATCAGCACATTTAGACATCTGTTTTCAAGGAAACATACATCTTTGTTATCTTCAACACATTTTAACATTATTTCTTTGGAGTTATACAGGAGGAGGGTGTCAATGGGGGAAAATGGAGAGACATCTGTAATGCATTCAACAGTAAAGATAAATTTAAAAAATAATCAATATTTTGGAGAGCAGAAGCAACACAGATGATAGCAAATAATGATTAATTTTAGAAAGTATGTTAATGAACACATGTAAAAAGAAAAATGCCGAGAGGCATTGTCACCAGCAGGCCAACACTTTAAGAAACAATAAAGGAGACCCTACAATTCGAAAGGTGCACATAATACAGAAGCATAGGATCTCAGGAAGAAATAAAGAATGCTGAGAAAAGAACGTGAGTGTCTTAAAAAGATAAGGAGATTTATTAAAGATATGCTAATAACAATGCAAGTATGCCTCATTTATTGCACTTTGCAGATATCATGTTTTTTTTTTTCAAATTGGAGGTTTGTGTCAACTCTGCATCAAGCAAATCTACGGCACCATTTTTCCAACAGCATTTGCTCATTTGGTGTCTCTGTCTCACATTTTGGTAATTCTTGAAACCTGTCAAACCTTATTATTGTTATATTTGTTATGATGATCTATATATAGTTAGTGATTGTTGATGTTATTATTGCAATTTAATGAGATCCACAAGCTGGACCCATATAAGACAGAGAACTCAATCATTAAATGTGTATGATCTAACTGCTGCACCAACCTACCATTCCCCCAACTCTCTCCCTCTCCTCGGGCCTCACTATTCTTTGAGACACAATAATGTTGAAATTAGGCTAATTAATAACTTGCAGTGATCTCTAAACATCCAAGTGAAAGGAAGAATCACATATCTGTCACTATAAATTTAAAAAAAGAAAGAAGAAATAAACAAGCTAAATGAAGAAGGCATGTCAAAAGCCAAGATAAGCCAAAATTAGGTGTCTTGCACCAAACAGCCAAGTTGCAAATGCAAAGAAAAAGTGTTGAAGGAAATTAAAAATACTATTCCTGTAGCTCACAAGTGATAAGAAAGCAAAACAGCCTTATTACTGATAGGGAGAAAGGTTTATTTGTCTGGCTAGAACAAGCAAGCCACAACACTGCCTAATCCAGAGCAAGGCCCGAACTCTGCAATTCCATGAAGGCTGTGAGAGATGAGGCAGCTTTCGAAGAAAAGTTTGAAGCTAGCAAAGATTGGTTTATGAGGTTTATGGAAAGAATCATCCTCCATAAAAGTGCAAGGTGAAGTAGCAAGTACAATATAAAGGCTGCAACAAGCTATCCAGATCTAGCTAAGATCATTAATGAAGGTGGCTACATTAAATAACAGGTTTTCAGTGTGGACAAACAGCCTTAGACTGGAAGGAAATGCCATCTAGATCTTTCACAGCTAGAGAGAAGTCAATAGCTGGCTTCAAAACTTTAAAGAATAGGCTGACTCTTTTGTTAGGAGCTAATGCAGCTGTTGATTTCAAGCTGAAGCCAATGTCTGTTTACCATTCCCGAAATCCTAGGATCCTTAGGAATTATGCTAACTCCACTTTTCTGGTCCTCTACGAATGGAAAAACAAAGTAAATTGAAAACCTTCTGGAAAAGATTCATCATCTTTGATGCCATTAGGAACATTGCGATTCTTAGGAAGAGATCAAATTATCAATAGTAAAAGAATTGGGAAAAAAGATTATTCCAACCCTCGTGGATGACCTTGAGGGGTTCAAGACTTTAGTGGGGGATGTAGCTGCAAGTGTGGCGAAAACAGCAAGAGAACTAGAAGTACAAGTGGAGCCTGAAGATGTAGCTGAATTGATGAAAGCTCATGATAAAACTGTTACAGATGAGGGGTTGTTCTTTATGAATGAGCAAGAAAGGTCCTGCAATGGAAGCTACTCCTGGTAAAGATGCTGTGAGATTGTTGAAATGACAACAAAGGCTTCAGAATATTACATACAGTTAGTTGATAAAGCAGCAACAGGGTTTGAGAGGACTGATTCCAATTTTTAAAAAAATTCTATTGTAGATATAGTGCTATCAAACAGCATTACATACTACAGAGAACTTCTTTGTTAAAGAAACAGCCAGTATGGCAAATGTCATTGTTTTCTTATTTTCAAAAATTGCCACAGTCACCCCAGCCTTCAGCAGTCACCCCTGATTAGACAGCAGACATCAACATCAAGGCAAGACCTGCCACCAACAAAAAGATTATGACTCATTGAAAACTCAGATGATGGTTCGCATTTTTAAAAATAGGTCCAGAGGCATGGATACATGGAACAGAATGACAGATCTCAGAGGGGAGAGAGAAGAGGGGAGAGGGGATGGGAAGAGCTTAACCATAGAACATATATGCATATATGTATAACCCATGGACACAGACAAGAGTGTGGGAAAGAACTGGGGTGGGACTGGGGCTGGGGGAATGGGGGCAAAAGGAGGCAAAATGGGGGACATCTGTAATACTGTCAACAATAAATAAAAATTTTAAAAAGCAATAAAATATTTTTAATTAAGGTATGTACATTGCTGTTTTAGACATGATGTCATTGTTTTAGACATAATGTTGTAAAAACTTGTGACTCTATTCCAAAATTTGCTTAATTGTGCTGGTCTGGTACTGAACTCACAATAGCTCTGAGGTATGCCTGCGTATATTTCAGATTTAAAATATACATAGAAATAAAATATAGAAAACCACTTGCAGCAAGTTCAGGAGATGTTAATTGAGTTGCACTGCCATAAGCTTTTACATTGTCTCTAAGAGATAAGATATTGATTCAAGAAATATATAATGAGTTAAGGGTGAATATTGTCACCTCTAAGTTCTCCACTAAAACAATACAAACATATATAACTATATATGTTTATATATATGTATATATAAACCTAAAAGGTAAAAGAAAAGATAAAATAGAATTGAAAAAATACTTTATTAATTGAAAAGAAAAAATTAGAAGAACAAAGAAAAGATATGACAATTAGGAAACAAATAGCAAGATAGCAAACTGAAATCTGATATTACTAGGAATTAAGTTTACTGCAAATGGGCTAAAGGTCCAACTAAACAACACACATTTTAGGCTGGATAAAAAAAGACGATCACACTATGTGATGTTCACAGGAGATATACTCTATATGGAAGAATATAATTAGGCTGTAACTCAGAGAAATGAAAAGTACTCTTAGCTAGCTACTCATGTCATATTATTAGCAGACAAAGACTCAAAGACAAGGAGTATAAAAGAGGAACATTTCATAGTGAGAAAGCAGTCCATGCAACTGGAAAATATAATAATTCTAAATATGAATGAACTTCACACATCGCTTCAAATTGTATAAGCAAATGATGATATAATGAAGGGATAGGAACATAAACAGTCACAATAGAAGATTTTAATGTACTACTTACACATATATTTATTTGTGTGTTGTGTGTATGTATGTCTTTATGTGCGTGTATACAATAGCTAACCAAAAACCAATAAAGGTATAGGATTTTTAAGAATAACTTTATTGAGGCATAATTGACACACAATAACTGCATATATTTAGTGTACCTCTGATAAATTTTCACACCCATGAGATCATCACTGCAATTACTATAACAAGCATATCCACTGTTCCAGGCCTTCTCACACCCCTTTGTAGTTCCTCTCCCATGTCCTTCCTCTCCAGCCCCTGTCCACTGACAACCGCTGGTCTACATTTTGTCAGTTTTCACCAGTGTCTCAGTCCATTGAGGTTGTTAAAACAGAATACCACAGACTGGATAGTTTATGCAACAGAAATTTATTCTTCTCTGTTCTGGCGGCTGGAAGTCTGAGGTCAGGGTACCAGCGTGGCCAGATAAGGGCTCTCTTCTGTGTTGCAGACTTCTCATGTAGCAGAAGGGCTGAAGGAGTGCTCTGGGGTCTCTTTTATAAAGGCACCAATCCCAGCCATGTGGGCTCCACCCTCATGATCTAACACCTTCAAAAGCCCACTTTCTAAAACCATCCTGTGGGCATTAGGTTTTCAACATATAAAGTTTGGGGGATGGAGGGATTCTGAGGGGGACCCAAACATTCAGACCATAGCAACTGGTTTGCAATTTATATAATTTTATACAGTTTAAATGATACACTATGCAACTTTTTTGTCAATGTCTTTCATTCAGCATTAACTATTCTGAAATTCATCCATGTATTATATGTATCAAATATCAATTTTTAAAATTTGGTGAGTACTGTTCTATTCTACAGATAAAGCATTTTTTTTATCCACTCACCTGTTGGTAGACATTTAATGGTTTGCAATTTGAGACTATCACAAACAAAACTGCTACAAGCATTCATGTATAAGTCTTTATAGGCATGTACATTTATTTTGCTTGACAAATACCTAGGAGTGAAATTTTTGGATCATGTGTTAGGTATATGTTTAACATTTTAAGGAACTGATGAACTGTTTTCCAAAGTGTTGGATCATATTACATTCCAAACAGCAATGAGTGGAACTTCACATTTCTCTACCTCCTTAGGTATACTTAGAATGGTATTTCACCATTCTAACTAACAGATTTATAATGGCATGTTATGATTTTAATTGGTATTTCCCTAATGACTAATGATATTGAACTTATCTGTATGTACTTATCTTACATCCGCATGTATTCTTTGGTGAAGTGTTTATTAAATACTATAATCCATTTGTATTATTTATTTTATTGAATTTCTAGCATTTTATGTATTCCATATATAAACCTTTTTCAAATATGTAATTTGTAAATATTTTTTCTTCTTATTCTCATTCTTTTTTTCAAATATGTGATTTGTAAATATTTTTTCTTCTTATTCTTAAGAAGAAATATTTTTTCTTCTTATTCTTAAACATTTTAAAGGCAGAAATTTTTCTTTTTCTTTTTTTTAATGATCATACTTTTGGTGTTGCATTTAAGAAATCTCTGCTAAACCCAAAGTCACAGACATTTTCTCCAAAGTTTTTTTTAGGAAGTTTTAGAGTTTAAGGTTTTACATGTTGGGATCTATGACACATCTTGAGTTCATTTGTGTGTATGTGGTGAGGGATAGATCAAAATCAATTGTTTTTCAAAGAGATATCAAATCATTTCACCACCGTTATTTTAAAAGGCTTTATAGTTTATGTATGTATTATGCATATATGTGGATCTCTTTTTGGATTCCATTCTGTTCCATTGATCTATTTCTTAATATTTACACAAATACCATTATCACTTTGATTACCTTAGCTTTATCATAAGACTTGAAGTCAGGTGGTTCAAGTTTTTTAGCTTGTTCTTTTTCGTGTGTATTATGACTATTATAGATCCTTTGTATTTCTGCATGAATTTCTCACCTAAAATAAGCATGTTTGAAAATGAATAGGGATTATGCTGAATCTGTAGAATAATGTGAGCAAATAGACATCTTCATCATATTGGGTCTTTGTTATATAAATGAACCAAAAATGACCTCTGGCTATTGGCCTCTAGGTTGTTTATTTCTTCACTGCAGGCTGAGATCTGTTAGCTCAAAAAGCCCCCAGCACCAAACCCAAATTTTTACACAGCCTGTTATTTGAAAATAGCCCCAAATAGCAAACAAGCTTTTTAGAACCTGCCTGTTTTGCATATCCAATGAAACCTCACTTCACATCTCTTGACCATTGATAAGATAGAGCCTTGTGATTATTCGACCGCAAGCACCTAGAATCAAATCTCTCCACCCCAGAAAAATCCCTGCTGTGTTGTTGGTGACATCCCCTACACATGTTAGCTACCTCTCTGATTACCCTCTGCTGGGAGTTCCCTTGCCCGCCCTGCATTCTGGATGGTGACCCCATTAACCTCAAGCCTACAGATGGTCTCATACTGAGAGAGACTTCTTCTCTTATAAGCCTGCCCAAAGCTTGTTGTGTGTTACTGCCCTCTCATGGTCATACATTTTCCCTGGATCAGCTCCCACATCGCCTACAGTTGTCCACCCATGCATATGGTATGCATCTCCTTTTATTTAGGACTTCTGACTCCTCTCGACAACATTTTGCAATTCTCATTGCAAAAGTCTTACATTACTATAGTCAAATGTATTCCTTGTTATTTCATTAAATGGAATTTTAAAGTTTATTTTAATTTATATTTTTATTGCTAATATATTAAAATAGTAATGGTTTCTGTATATTCATTTTCTACCCTGTTACCTCGCTGGACTCACATAGTACTTCTAGTAATTTCATCAGAAGATCACATAATATTTTCCATAGTTTCTAAATGTTTGATAGATTTCAGTAATGAAACCATTTGAGATGGAATTTTCTTTTGGGGAAGGTTTATTTATTTATTTATTTATTTTTGTTACAGATGTTTCTCCTTTTTCCTCCACTGATTCCCCCCACTCCCTTCCTCCTCGCCCTGTCCCCAGCTCTGTTGTCCATGTCCACTGTTCATGCACACATGCATATAAGTTCTATGGATTACCTCTCTCCACTGCCCCCTCTTCTTGGGTTGTCAGTCTGTACCCCATTTCCATATCTCTGGGACTACCCTATTCCTCAGACTGTTATGTTCATTATATTTCACAAATAAGTGAGATCATACGATATTTGTCTTTCTCTGTTTGGTTTGTTTCGCTTAGGATAATACTTTCCAGGTCCCTCCATGTAATCTCAAAGGATAAGAGATCTTTTTCTTACAGCTGCATAGTAGTCCATTGTGTATATGTACCACTAGTTTTTTATCCATTCGTCTACTGATGGACCTTTAGGCTGTTTCTAGATCTTAGCTATTGTAAATAGTGCTGTTACAAACATGGGGGTACATATATTCTTTCTGATTGGTGTTTCAGGCTTCTTAGGTTATATTCCTAGAAGTGGGATCGCTGGGTCAAATGGAAGTTCAATTTTTAATTTTTTGAGGTAACACCATATTGTTTTCCATAGTGGCTGCACCAGTCTGCATTCCCACCAGCAGTATACTAGAGTCCCCTTTTCTCCACACCCTCACCATCACTTGTTGTTTGATGATTTGTTGATGGCGGCCATTCTGACAAGTGTGAAGTGATACCTCATTGTTGTTTTAATTTGCATCTCTCTGATGATTAGTGATGTTAAGCATTTCTTCATATGTCTCTTAGCCATTTATATGTTCTGTTTGGAGAGGTGTGTATTTAGTTCCTCTGCCCATTTTTTAATTGGGTTCTGTGTCTTCCTTTTGTTCAGCTGTATGAGCACTCTATATATATTGGAAGTTAACCTTTTATTTGATATCTCATTGGCAATGATGTTCTCCCATACAGTGGGTTGCCTTTCCATTTTGATGAATGTGTCTTTTGCTGTGCAGAAGCTTTTTAGTTTGATGTAGTCCCATGTGTTCATTTTCTCCTTTGTTTCTGTTGCCCTCGATGATGTATCAGTGAAAATTCTGCTGCATATGATGTCTGAAATTTTGTTGCCTACATTTTCTTCTAAGATATTTATGGATTCATAAGTCATATTTAAGTCTTTTATCTATTTTGAGTTTATTAGTGTGTATGGTGTAAGTTGATGATGTAGTTTTATTTATTTATTTATTTTTGCATGTAGCTGTCCAATTTTACCAACACCATTTATTAAAGAGGCTGTCTTTACTCCACTGTATGCTCTTGCCACCTTTGTCAAATATTAATTGAGCAATTGCCTTGGGTCCATTTCTGGGTTCTCTGTTCCACTGGTCTATATGCCTGTTCTTGTGCCAGTACCAGGATGTTTTGATTACAGTGGCTTTGTAGTATAACCTGAAATCTGGTAATGTGATCCCTCCCACTTTGTTCTTCTTTTTCAAAATTGCTGTGGCTAATTGAGTCTTTTTTGGTTCCATATGTACTTTTGAAGTATTTGTTCTAGTTCTGTAAAATATGTCATTGGTATTTTGATGGGGATTACATTGAAACTATAGATTGCTTTGGGTAGTATGGACATTTTAATTATGTCAATTCTTCCAATCCATGAACAAGGTATGTGCTTCCACTTTTTTATATCTTTCTCCATTTCTTTTTTCAATGACCTGTAGTTTTCGATGAATAGGTCCTTTATTTCTTTGGTTAAGTTTATTCCTAGGTATCTTAAATTTTTTGCTGCGATGGTAAATGGGATTGTATTTTTAGTTTCTCTTTCTGTGAGTTCATCATTGGTGTATAAGAATGCCATCAATTTCTTGAAGTTAATTTTGTTAACTGCTACTTTGCCAAATTCATTTATTAAGACTAGTAAATTTTTGATGGAAACTTTGGTGTTTTCTATATATAATATTATGTCATCTGCGAATGACAGTTTTGCTTCCTCCTTTCCCATTTGGATCCCTTTTATTTATTTTTTTCCTGTTTGATTGCTGTGGCTAAGACGTTCAGTACTATGTTAAATAAGAGTGGTGAAAGTGGGCATCCTTGTCTTGTTCCTGTTCTTAAGGAAATTGCTTTTAATTTTTGCCCATTGAGTATGATATTGGCTGTAGGTCTTTCATAAATGGCCTTTATTATGTCAAGATATGATCCCTCCATTGCTGAGCGTTTGTATCAGAAATGGGTGCTGGATTTTGTCGAACGGTTTTCAGCGTCTATTGATATGATCATATGAATTTTATCTTTCATTTTGTTTATGTAGTGTATCACATTTATTGATTTGCGAATATTGTACCAGCCTTTCATCCCTGGGATGAATCCCACTTTGTCATGGTGAATAATTTTTTTGATGTATTGCTGGATTTGATTTGCTAGTATTTTGTTCAGGATTTGGGCATCTATGTTTATCAGGTATACTGGCCTGTAGTTTCTTTCTTTGTAGTGTCTTTTTCTGGTTTTGGAATTAGAATTATGCTGGCCTCATAAAATGAGTTTGGAAGTCTTCCTTCTTCTGGAATTTTTTGCAATAGTTTGAGGAGCATGAGTATTAGTTCTTCTTTGAATGTTTGGTAAAATTCCCCTGTGAAGCCGTCTGGGCCTGGACTTTTGTTTGCTGGGAGTCTTGATTACATCTTCAATTTCTTTTGTTGTTATTGGTCTGTTCAAGTTTTCTATCTCTTCCCAGTTCAGTTTGCGGAGTCTATGTATTTATAGGAATTTGTCCATGTCACTTAGATTGTCGAATTTGTTGTTGTATAATTGTTCATAATATTAGTTCACAATTCTTTGTATTTCTGTGGTGTCAGTTATTATTTCTCCTCTTTCATTTCTGATTTTGTGTATTTGGCTTCTCTCTCTTTGTTTCTTGGTGAGTCTAGCAAAGGGTCTTTATCTCTTCAATGATCCAGCTCTTTGTTTCATTGATCCTTTGAATTGTTTTTTTGGTCTCCATGTCATTTATTTCTGCTCTGATCTTTACTATTTCCTTCCTTCTACTTGTTCTGTGTTTTTCATTTTGTTTGCTCTCTAGTTCTTTAAGTTGTGAGGTTAGATAGTCTATTAGAAATTGTTCTTGCTTCTTGAGGTTGGCCTGTAGTGCTATGAATTTCCCTTTCAAAACTGCTTTTGCTGCATCCTATAGATTGTGTGTTGTTGTGTGTTCATTTTCATTGGTTTCCAGGAAGTTTTTAATTTCTTCTTTGATCTCCATGGTAACACATTCATTGTTTAATAACATGTTATTTAACTTCCATGTTTTCAAATGTCTTTGCATGTTCTTGCTGCAATTGCTTTCTAGTTTCATGCCATTGTGATCTGAGAAGATGCCTGATATGATTTCAATCTTCTTGAACTTGTAGAGGCTTAGTTTGTGCCCTAACATGTGGTCTATCTTTGAGAATTTCCCATGGGCACTTGAGAAGAATGTGAATTCTGCAGTTTTGGGGTGTAATTCTCTGTAGATATCTATAAAATCCATTTGATCGAGTGCTTCATTTAGAGTTTGTGTTTCCTTGATAATTTTTTGTCTAGAGGGTCTATCCAGTGATGTCAGCAGGGTATTGAAGTCCCCTGCTATGATTGTACTGCTGTTGATTTCTCCTGTGAAGTCCTCCAAAAAAAGCTTTAATATATGTTGGTGCTCCTATATTGGGCGAATATATGTTTACCAAGGTTATTTCTTCCTGTTGGATAGATCCTTTCAGTATTATGTAGTGGCTTTCTTTTTCTCTAGTTATGGTATTCATTTTGAAATGTACTTTATCAGATATGAGTATTGCTACCCCAGCTTTTCTTTGCTTTCCGTTTGCTTGAAAGATTTTTTTCCATCCCTTCACTTTCAACCTATGTGAGTCTTTGTTGTGAGGACGGTCTTTTGTAAACAACATATATGTGAGTCATGCTTTCTTATCCATTCACCTACTCTATGTCTTTTTATAAGAGCATTCAATCCATTCACATTTAAGGTGAAAATTGATATGTACTTATTTATTGCCATTTTTGTTTAGTGTGGTTATATTTTTCTTCCTATTTCTTCTACTAATTACAGCAGTCCTTTTAGCATGTCTTGTAGTGCTGGTTTGGTGCTAATATATTCTCTTAGCCTTTTTTTCTCTGAAAAACTCTTTATTTGACCTTGTATTTTGAATGATAACCTTGCTGGATAGAGTAGTCTTGGATTCAGATCTTTGTTTCTCATGACCTTGATTACTTCCTGCCACTCCCTTTTGGCCTGTAGTGTTTCTGTTGAGAAGTCAGCTGAGAGCCTTATGGGATTTCCTTTGTAGTAACCTGTTGCTTATCTCTTGCTGCCTATAGGATTCTTTCTTTGTCTTTAATTTTGGGTGTTTTAATTACTATGTGTTCTGGTGTGGGCCTGTTTAGGTTCTTCTTACTTGGGGCTCTCTGTTCTTCACAAACTTGAAAGCCTTCTTCCTTCACCAATTTGAAAGTTTTCTGTCACTATTTCTTCAATTATATTCTCTAACCCTTGCCCATTTTCTTCCTCTTTGGGGACTTCTATAATGCAAATGTTATTACATTTCCAGATGTCCCACAGTTCTCTTAAGCTGTCTTCCTGTTTTTACAGTGTTTTTTTCCTTTTGGTTTTTGGATTCGTTAATTTTTTCTACCCTGTCTTCTAATTCACTGATCCGGTCCTCAACTTCCTCTATTCTGCTGGTTAGTCCTTCCAATGTGTTCTTTATTTCTGCTATGTCATTCTTCACTTCCACTTATTTGGTTTTCAATGTTTCTATATCTTTACTCATGATGCTGATGTCCTTTCTCATGCTGTTGAGCTTCCTCAAGATCATGGCTCTGAACTCTACCTGATAGTTTGCTTAGCTGCATTTTATTGATCTCATCTTCAATAGAGTTCTCTTGTTTTTTCATTTGGGATTTGTTTCTTCTTTTCACCATTTTGGCTATCTCACTGGGTTTTGGGGTCTGCCAAATTTTCCCTGTTCATGCTGTTGTTCTGCTGTTTGGCTCCCTCTACTGGGTTTTGATGAGCGTGGGAGGACCCACGTTGAACAGCACTGTCAAGTCTTACTTTCCTGGGTAGATGTGCAAGCCCAGGAAAGGTTCAGTTATCCTCTAGCTTTTTCCTGGTGGTTAGTAGTCTCAGTTACTCAGTGCCTTGGAATGTAGTCCTGATGTTCTACATAAGAGGATTTCCAGAGGGTGGGATAGATGCTGGTTATTAATAAGCCTCAATGTGCATTTCTTTGCCTCACTTGGAAGAGGCTGAATTTCCAAGGGAATGCCGGTTGCTGCTTTTTCCCACAGCTCTGGGAAGGAGCACACTGGCCACCATCCTTTGTGTCCGCAACTCAGCAAAAACTCGGAGTGACCTCCAAATCCTGGGTGTCCCCACAGAGTTCCAGCTGAGTCCGCCCTCCCCCTGCAGTAGCCCCCAGCTGAGTGGCTGTGGCTATTTTAGTGTTCTGTCCAGGTTTTATGTGCTGTGGAGTGGGCTTGGTCTTTATTCCCCAAGGGCGCTGCTCAGAGCTAAGACTGCTGCTGTCCCTGGGCTCCCAGCCCGCCACCCTCTCTCACCTTTGCAGACCCTACCAGTGTCCCTGGTTATTTGGTCCTGTCTTGCTGCTATTCTGTTGCTTTTTGCTGAGGAGTTGTCTTTATTTTAGTTGTAGTTCTCCTTTGGTCCTGGGACATCATCTGCGTAGCTTCTATTCACTCTGCCTCCCTTTTCGCATCCTCTATGCCTATCTTGTAAGCAGCTGGGTCACACAGGGTGCCCCCACACCCTGCAGGTCTGACAGGTAACTGGATAGCACAGTCCCTTCGGGGACCTGGCTCTATGACTATGTTATGGGCTGCTGGGTTGCACAAGTCTCTCTGGTGCTTGAGCACCCTGCAAGTCCTGTGGGTAACTGGATGGCACAGTCCCTGCTGCTCACACAGTCCTCTCTGGTGCTTCAGCACCCAGCAGGCCCTGTGGGTAACTAGATCGCACAGCTTCTGCTGGGTCGCAGAGTCCTCTCTGGTGCTTCAGCACCCCCCAGGTCCCACAGGTAACTAGATTGCACAGTCCCTACTGAGCACACAGGTCTTTCTTGTGCCCCCGTACCCTGCAGGTCCCGCGGGTAACTAGATAGCACAGTCCCTTTGGGGACCTGGCTTTAGGTCTATGTTATGGGCTGCTGGGTCACACAGGCCTCTCTGGTGCTTCAGCACCCGCAGGTCTAGCAGGTAACTGGATCACACAGTCCCTGCTGGGTTGCACAGGCCTCTCTGGTGCCCCCGCACCCTGCAGATCCTGCAGGCTGCAGCTGGATCGCACCAGTCTTTCTAGGGCTCCGGCTTCCCACTGCACTTGTGAGCTGCTGGACTGCACATACCTCTGTGGATCCCCAGGTCTTGCTGCTGGTGGCTGGGGAGTGCTGCTGCCCTGTGGTGCTCAACTCATACTCAGATTTTGCTATAGTTTTGAGGGATGGGTCTCAGCTGCTGGTCTGTGCTTCTGTTGCCTTGGGATGGTTGTCTGCTCCCCAGCCTCTGTTGCTGGGGGTATATCTGGACTCTGATGGGGCTACTACCTTTGGGAATGGTGCTGGGCTCTGGGCTGTCTCTGGCTTCTGCCACTGGCACCTTGGAAGCTCCACTACTGTGCACTGGTTTGTGTTGACACAAAGTGTCCACTGGTCCGATGGTGCCAGGTGTGCTGGTGGGCTCATGTTGCTGGGCCCTAGTCGCTCCCACTGCCTCCTCCCAGGGAAGACCCTGGATCTTCCAAAATGGTGGGACCTCCCCTCTGCTCAGGGAGTAGTATCCTGAAGGGCAGCTCACTGTGGTTGTGGGCTGCTCCGTCCACAGCACGGAAAGTTTCTTCTCTGTGGCTCTGCACTGCTCGGGTTTTGTTGTCCACCTTTATGTCCACTCACACTCTCTCACACACTGGCTCACTCTCTCACACACTCACCCACCCTCCGGTTCTGCCTGCTGCCATCTTCCTGACCCATGAGTCAAGGTGTTTTTTTTATTATTATTTATTTATTTATTTGTTTTTGTTACAGATGTTTCTCTTTTTTCCTTCATTGACACCCTCCTCCCCTTCCCCCCACCCCATCCCAGCTTTGTTGTCTATGTTCATTGGTTATGCATACATGCATGTAAGTTCTGTGGTTTATCTCTTCCCCCACAACCCCCCCCTCCCCGCTCCTCTGAGGCTTGTCAGCC
This sequence comes from Molossus molossus, assembly GCF_014108415.1. NCBI lineage: Eukaryota > Metazoa > Chordata > Mammalia > Chiroptera > Molossidae > Molossus > Molossus molossus. The sequence goes on from NW_023425366.1 coordinate 33,479,531, forward strand.
TGTACCTCACCTCCATGTCTCTGGGTTAGTTTTGTTCAGCAATTTGTTTAGTTCATTATAGTCCACAAATAAGTGGGATCATGTGGTATTTGTCTTTCTCTGCTTGGCTTGTTTCACTTAGAATAATACTCTCCAGGTCCTTCCATGCCATCTCAAAGGATAAAAGATTTTCTTTTACAGCTGCATAGTATTCCATTGTGTACATTTACCACAGCTTTTTAACCCATTCATCTATTGATGGACACTTGGGTTGTTACCAGATCTTAGCTATTATAAATAGTACTACTATGAACATAAGGGTACATATATTCTTTCTGATTGGTGTTTCAGGTTTCTTGGGGTATATTCCTAGAAGTGGGATCATTGGGTCAAATGGCAGTTCAATTTTTAACTTTTTGAAGTAACACAATAGTGTTTTCCACAGTGACTGCACCAGTCTGCATTCCCACCAGCAGTATACTAGACTCCCCTTTTCTCCACACCCTCGCCAACACTTGTTGTTTGATGATTTGTTGATGGTGGCCATTCTGACAGATGTGAGGGGATACCTCATAGTTGTTTTAATTTGCCTCTCTCTGATGATTAGTGATGTTGAGCATTTCTCCATATGTCTCCTGGCCATTTGTATGTCCTTTTTGGAGAAGCGTCTATTTAGGTCCTATTCCCATTTTTTAATTGGGTTTTTTGTCTTTCTTTTTGTTGAGTTGTATGAGCATTCTATATATTTTGGAAATTAACCCCTTATCTGATGCATCATTGGTGATTATGGTCTTCCATATGGTGGGATTCCTTTCCGTTTTGATGGTTGTTTCTTTTGCTGTGTAGAAGGTTTTTAGTGTAATGTAGTCTCATGTGTTCATTTTTTCCTTTGTTTCTGTTGCCTTAGGTGTTGTATTAGTGAAAATTCTGCTGTGTATGATGTCTGAGATTTTGTTGCCTACATTTTTTTATAGAATTTTTATGGATTCACAAGTTACATTTAAGTCCTTTATCCATTTTGAGTTTTTTCATTTTAATTTTTTTGTTTGGTATAAGTTGGTGTTCTAGCTTCATTTTTTTGCAGGTAGCTGTCCAATTTTTCCAACACCATTTATTGAAGAGACTGTCTTCACTCCACTGTATGCTCTTGCTTGGGGAAGGTTTTTAAGGACAAATTCAATTTTTTCAAAAGATATAGGGCTAATTAAATTATTTATTTCTTCTCAAGTAAACTTCTGCAGTTTATCTTTCAAGGAAGGAACATGTATATTTTATCTGAGTTGATGAATTTATAAGCAGAAAGTATTTGTTCTATCATTTTAATATCTGTAGAATCTGTTATAATGACAAGAACAGTGCAAATTAAAAATTTACAAATTAATATTTTATGAACAGATGTAATAGTCCTTAACAAAATATTAGCAAATCTAATCTGGGGATAAATTAAAAGGATAATACTTCATGGTCAGGCAGGGATTGTTCTATAAATAGAATGTTGGTTTCACATTTGAAATTCAATTATTGCAATTCACCTCATGGACACACAAGGGAAACATATATTTATCTCAATATATGTAGAAAAGGAAAGTGATAGAATTTACTATCTAAACATAATAAAAACTCTCAGAAAAAAAAGTAAGAAAAAGGGTATGCCCAAGAAGTGTATAGCTAACATCATAGTTAATTATAATGTATTCAATAATTTCTCCTTAAAGTGTAGAGAAGACGAAAGTCTTCATTATCATCAATCAAATTTTTTAATATTAGAAGGAAAGAAATCAACTCCTTTTATTTTCATATAACATGACTGTGCACATAAAATCCAAAATAATCTAAAATCAAAACTAGAACTAATAAGTATATTTAGCACAGCCATAAGATACAAGGTCAATATACAAAAATAATGTATATCCTGAGGGTCACAATACACAATTGATAAATTAATAAAATTTTAAACTTTCAAACAACATTTTCAATAGTACCAAAAAATTCAAGACCATAGAAACTAATTTAACAAGAATATGCCAAATATCTTTACTGAAAACTACAAATATGATTGGGAGAAATTAAAGAAAACCTAAATAGATGCTGAAATAAATCAATAAATAAAATTAAAAGGTGTTAGCTTCAATACTCAGAAGGGAAGTACAGACTAAGGTCACAGTGAGTCACAACCCACCAGAGACCATGATTATTAAGTGTTGGCAGGAATATGGGGCACAGGCATCCTCTTTAGTGCTATTGGAATTGAGAAATGCATGAGCTCTTAGAGACCTTATCTGGCAGTTTCCATGAAAAATAATATTAAAATTAATTGATTCTAAAAGTAATTTTCTTGAATGTTCATAGCAACTCTATTCATAACAGTCAAAAAGAAAAAAAGCCTCAGATACTCACCAGTAGGTGAGTAGATCAAAATTATTACACAATGGAATATTATGCAACAGTAAAAAACAAACTATTAGTAGATGCAAAAATATGGAAAGTTCTTAAATATGTTACTTGAACGAAAAAGACTAGACACAAAATTTCAGGCTCTATGATTGTTTTCACATGAAGTAACAACAAAACAAAATCAGTGCAAAGGAAACAAAACATCAGAATGAATTGATGTTTATAGAAGTCAGAAGAGTGGTTAGCTTCGTGGGTAAAGAACTGAAAAATTCACAAGGAGATCCTACCAAATACTGGAAATCTGTTTCTTCATACTTAAAATTGCAGGAGTGTGTGTGTGTGTGTGTGTGTGTGTGTAAAGAGAGAGAGAAACCAAGCTTTTTAGATATTTATGAAAGAATATTTTAACCAGGAATTATGTAAAATATATATATATATATGTATATGTATATATATATATATATATATATCTTGAGAAAACAAATCTTCAAACTCAAACACAGTTTATAACACTAGCTAATCTGACATTTTTAGCACCACAAAGAGACCATTGCAGTGTTGGTAGAAGCCAATCTCTCTTCCTTAAAAGTCTAAAACTCTTCAACCAGCAGAGTCTATTAGGAAGAAAACATGTACCAAATATGTCATTTAAATTATTCTAGTAACCACATTAAGAAATTTTTAAAAACAGGTAAAACTAATATTAATAATGTATTTTTATTAAATTTATTGCTGTGACATTGGTTAATTAGATGATATGGGCTTCAAGTGTTCACCTCTGTGACACATGATCTGTACATTGCATTGTTTGCCCACCACCCAAAGTCTTCTGTCACCATTTACTTGACCCCCTCTACCTCTTACCACTCCCCACCCCCTTTCCTCTGATAACCACCATACTGTTGTCTATGTTTGTGAGTTTTTGTTTGTTTTTCTTGTTTGTTCATGTATTGCTTTCAGGTTCATAAGCCCCATGTGAGTGGTTCTTACCTTTTTCTGCCTGACTTATTTTGCTTATTTTATTATGATATTCTCAAGGTCTATCCATGTTGTTGCAAATGACAGTATTTCATCTTTTCTTATGCTGAGTAGTATTCTGTTGTATATATATGTACCACATCTTCTTTTATTTAGCCTGATACATCTAAATATTTCAACATGTAATCAAAATAAAAAATAATACAATAGTTTATGTATTTTTTTATTCACACCAAGACTTTGAAGTCTGGTGTGACTTATGCATAGGGAACACCTCAGTTTGGATCACCCACATTGCAAGTGCCAGTTGCCTAGTGGTGACTGCAGTCTACGACAGAGGATGAAGGAAGTTCCCATCTTAGTTTGTGCTTAAGTTTTTTTTCATGGGAGAGGAAGTGTGAGAGAAAAGTGGGGGTAAGAAGGAACATAGAACTTAAATGCATGTCTTCATATTTACTCAAGTTAATTAACACTTTATTCTTAATGATTTCAGCTAGTCTTCCATGAGCCCTGAACCTGCATATGTTTCTCAGTTTTGTCCACTATAAGAACATTTTACAAATGCAGATAAGTGATGCCTATCTTATTTTTTATATGTCAGTAGGATGCCTCCTTAAAGAAAACATGAGATTTCTTTGTCATGAGCAATTTTTAAGTGCCATAGTGATTTTTGATAATCACTTAGTATGTATTTAGTAAAACCTTTGAGAATTTATTGTGGAGAATTTTAGATTTCTGGTGTCTAGCTGGGTGATATCTGGTTTTTCTCTCAGTTAAAAGAATGGGCCCGCAGTGATGCGCCCCCAGCTCTGCAGGACCATTTACGTTTCCTGTGATTTCTGAAGGACTGCAGAGCCTCTGAGTCCACGTCTGCACCTTGAACACACGTGGAGAAGTGAGACAGCCTCTTTCCATTTATTCTCACATCAGGACTCCGAGCCTCACATCCTTGTTTCCTCTGTTCAGCTTTGCTCCTTGATGGAAAAAGATGAAACAACAGAACCATGCTTGACATTTCTACCTCCTCTCCTGTCATCTGTGAAAGTTAAATTATCTACCACAAACTACGCTTTCGTTTGTCTCCATGTTTCTTTTATTATACCCCAAATACAGAAAGAAACTAGCTTCGTGGTTTTAATGTGTTCCGAAGAGGTGTTTGCCATGTTGAGAATGAACTTTCCCGAAAGATGGATTTAGACTTATCCTTGTTCTTGGATCTACACAGCTTCGTAATATTTAATACTTATTCTCATTCTATGAAAATTGGAGCTGAGCATACGTCTCCCAGAGAAGTTGTGTTTGTTTGTCTCTCTCTTTTTAATTTATTGAAGTGACATTGGTTAATAAAATGTCCCTTTTCAAGTGTACATTTCTGTTATACATCATCGATATATTGTATTGTTTCACCACCCAAAGTCAAGTCTCCTTTTGTCGTCATTTATCCCCTTTACCCTCACCTACCCCCCCACTCCTCTTTCTCTGTGACAGTCAACATACTGTTGTCTGTGTCTACGATTTTTTTAAATAGTCAGTGATATAAAACTTAAGTACCAACAGGTCTGTTCTTAATAATATGGCAAATATAAAATGAGCTTTTAAAAAATCAAATAGCTTACATTTTTAGTAGACTGTTGAAAATAACTATGTTCACTAGATCATGCACTGTAATAGAGCGTTCACCTATGCTGACAGTCTGTTCTCAGTCTTGAAAAAATTAATTCTCTCAGTTTGGTGGGAAGAGTGCTGGACAGGCAGGGGCAGGTCTGTTGATGCAGAAGGAGGTTGAATTCTAAGCAATAAAGCCATTCAGGAGACTTTTGTTTTTTAATTTTTCATCCTCACCTGAGGACATTTTTTTTTTTATTGCGTTTATATTCATATAGAGCCGGAGGGAGAGGGGAGGGAAGAGAGAGAGAAACATCAATATGAGAGAGACACATTGACTGGCTCCACCCACACGACCCCAATTGGGGCCGGGGACAAAATGCAACAAAGGTACGTACCCTTAGGGGGAACCGAACCCGAATCCGGGACTCTGTTCCACTGGCCAATGCTCCAACCGCTGAGCCAAACCAGCCAGGGCTCAAGAGACTTTATTTTAAAAATTGGGCAGAAAAAAGCAATAGAAGAATACAGTTCTTTTCTGTATCTAATGACCACAGAAATTCTGTCCTGCATATAATTACTTCATCAAATAAGGTTTGTAAAAACCCATTTGGATATCTGGATTTCAGAGTTTTAATGTATCTCTTACAGAATTACACTATTATGTCTCTTAGAGCTTTTTATTATAATTGGTCACCATGGGTACCAATATTTAAATTGATGTGGTTATTCTGAAAGGTGGAGAAAGCCTCTGCTTTTTTTTTTTTTTTTTTTTTTTGTTAGACCTAAGGGTCTTTGACCATTCTGTATTCTTTTTTTTATCTTTTAAAGTAACCATACCTGTGACTCTGGTAGATTCTTTCACTTAAGAAAATGAGTACACCAAGTGTGTTCTGTCCATTTGGGACCTGTTCTCAGATAGCTGGAGTGGAGAGGCCCAGGAGAAAGGCTGGCCAGTGCCAGATAACCTGCTCAGAGCTTTGGTCTCCATCAGGGATTTGCTGCCTCTGCCGAGTCTCTAGCCAGAGAGGAAACTCCAGTGAAGAAATGTTTGCAGGGTCTACAGAGTTGTAGAAGGGGTGTTAAGGAAATATAAGCAGCACTGTAAATATTTCCTGTTGGTGGTGGATTCTTTGGGTTACAAACAATATTCTTGAATTTTTTTCTTGTTCTTTCTTGTACAAATAAGTTTTCATGGATTTGAATATTTGATGAGACACCATTTCCCCTTGTCTTGGCAAACTGAATAATAAACTGATCAGCTATTGGGAGAGATGGTTTCTCAGTTGCTAAGAAGCCAAATAGAAGGCTAAGTAAGGTCTTCAAGAGCAATTTCAGCCACTCTGACAACAACCACATCACTTTCCATCTCACTCCCTCCACTATCCCCATGTCAGCAATGCATCAGCCCTCTGGGAGAGTCAGTCCACTGATTCCACCACCAGGCCCATTGCTTTGTGCCCCTGAAGGAGAGTAGTAATAAAAAAAAAAAAAAAAAGAAGAAGAAAGAACAATGACTTAGATGTGCACAAAAGGGAAGTGTCCTACAATTTCCCTTTTGATTATTGTTTTTCTCAATCCCGACAAATAAAAATATCAATTATAGGACGAAAGAATCAGATCAAACACAATACTAGTCTAAATAACCAGAACTTTCTCAGCTTGTGGTCTCACTTCATTTCCTTTCATTCTTTCATATGAACCATCAGAGGGATGTAAGACAGCATTCGTATGGGAGATGCCTTTTTCTGACGCTCTTTGGGGAAATCATTAAGACACTGTAAGGGTTATAGCACTGGTCTGTGCTCATTTTTAAAATAAAAATAAAAGGTTTTGTAACATATAGAAAGCCTTCATTTTTAAGATCATAAACTCAGTTTTATATATAATAAATAGAAAAATTCCCAAGATTTATATTAAGAAAATTAAATAATATAAAATTCTTTTAATTTTGGATCCCAAAATGCACATGACTGTGGGTTCTTCTCACTCTCCTTTGAATGTTCCGTGAATGAATGCCCAACAATGGTAAGATGGTTTCATTTCATTTAATTAACAGAGCTGGGTCTTAAGGGAATCTCCCCCATTAAATCTGGGAAGTTCTGTAAATGGAGAAGCAGTTTCTAGGGAGGAGGCCAACATAACCACCCACTGATGCTATTATTGAAATAATTCTAGTTGAACAGTGAGCCCCAGGGTAATGTTAGCAGAGTTTTAATCATGGCTTCTAATTATAAACAATAAGTCATTTCAACAATTTCTTGTGTCTTAGAAATAATAAAAGGAGTAATGAACAGTCAGCAATAATTCTCAGGCTGATAGAGTTACCAGCCAGGGAGTCTGAATCTGGTAGCTCAATAAAGTACTTTGTAGAATATCCTTCTAACCTGACTTTATTATTAAAGATCATTTGGCAAAGAGCAGGTCCTCCTAAAAGTGTTCAGGCTATACCCAACAATTTGCTGGGAAGTTATTAAGGCTCAGGGATGATGAGCTGAGAACACTTGATGTTAGCAACAGACAGCAAGTGTTGGTTTAAGACTATAATGCAGGTTATTGCACACCAACCCAAGAGTGCTCCTGAAGCTTATGTGTGTTTGAAGCAAATACTACCAAATATTCATAATGGTGATATTGATAGTGTTGCTATCAATTCTGTTAATTTTCTTTTCTAATCTTTATTATTTTCCAGACTCTTAACAATAAGTTAGAATTCCTTTTACAAAGAGAAAACAAATTAATGTTCTATAGCAAGAATCCTGTCAGTCTTTTCCACATCCTTCAAGCTGCATTTCCGGAGGATTTGCTCTCCTCTGGGATTTTCAAAACTTCCCCCTGTCTGGCCCCCTGGCCCTACATGGGCAGCCTCACATGAGTCATTTTGCCTCTGAGCTTATCTGCCTTTAGCCTCACCTTCAGCACTGGCAGATCAGTTTGCCAAAAATGCACTATCTTACTGTTACTGGAAAAACTAGAAAACCTTTTTTCTGGTGACTTCATTTTCCTTACAAGATAAAAATAGCCAAGCTTCTAACCCACCACTCACTGATCCTGGCCCTTGGTTACCTCCCCAGCCATACCTCTTTCTCCTTGTGGGGACTTTAAATCCAGTAACATTGAACAGTTGGGTTGGCTCGATGTGTCTACTCATGTCCCCTCTTTCTGAAAACCCCTCAGTCACTGGTTAACTCTTACTCACAGAATGCTGAGATCAGGAAATATGCCCTCTGTCAAACTGTTTTATTTTCCCTGCTCCTACCCCTGCTGCCTACAATGCTACTTCTCTGCATTCCCCTATATTACTTTTACTTGTCACCACCACTATATTTTATTACAATAATTCCATGTGGCTGTCATCCCCACCAGTTACATGGGTCCTTTTGGGACAGAGAATGTGGCTGTTTGCTTACTTGCACCTGGGGTCTTCATACATGTATGATCAAAAGTCAATAAATGCTTGTGGAATGAATGAATGAATGAATAAATGTTGAGATTTTTTTTTTTCGTTCAACAGTTTTGATGGTAAATTTTAAAGAAATATTTTCAAGTGCTTTTAGGCTCAGTACCAGAGAAGTAAAGCAGAGTCATTGAAGACTGTGCTGTAATGCCTGCTGTAATATCAGATTATAAGACCACAGTATGTGGTATATGCCAAAATGTAGGATAATAATTTGGTGTGGCACCAAAACCTATCAACACGGTGAAGTATAGCAGTGTAATACCCGACCGCATTGAATATCACAGAGTAACACGATAGTTATTTGTGATAAAATTTTCACTATCAAACTATAGTTACATTGGTCATGGTACGATGGGACAGGCAATCACAACAAAAGGAGAAATCTTGGTAGCATCACACAGTTTTGCTTTTTGTTCTTATTTGGTGAAGGTCAAGCAACCTCCTCCAACTATAATTCATCCATTTGACTTCTCCTGCTCCTTTGTCATCACGAACTTCTTGCTTTCCAGACACACAAATGGTGATAGAGAGAGGAGTGCTGGGGAATGGGGGAATGATGCCTCAGTGGGCTTCTTTCAGCTCCCCCCAATTCTGTTGTCTTGAGGCCCATCATACAGAGTTTCCCTCAAGCTCTCAGGATAGTTGGTGTTCCCTGGAGGAGGAAAAAAATGGGAAGGGTCAGAGAGCCCAGCATGCCAGTGGGGTGCTGGAGCAAACCCAGAAGAATCCCACTGTGCAATGCCTCAGTGCTCCCTGTGGCTCGTTGTCCCCGCTCTGATCTACTGATCTCTGCTCATATGGGGTCAATTACCATATTACATTGGAGAGGCCATTATTCACCTGCAAACTTAATATCTGGCTCACCCAGTAAACAGGCAGAACACAAAGTAAACCTACAAACCCTCAGTTACATTAGGTATTTATTCCCATATTTCAATAGCATCCCTTCTCCTCCACTCAAGCATAATTAGGTGTATTGGGAATTGATTTTTTTTCTCTTCTGTGGGAGTAAGATACAAAATTATTTTAGCTGAAATTGCTCAAACAATGGCATTTTACTTCTGCTGAATGAAATTATTGCTATATCCAAGTGGCTGCTTATTAGAAATCAGGTCAAAACATTACAGCACAAGTTTCAATGCCACTGACTACAAGACCCCACTTCAAGGAGGCAGCAGATACCCACAGCTGGCTCATGACATCCTCTATTCTCTTTTCTTATGGCCATATAGAATATATTCTCCAGAACACTGACTCATGAGGAGTGGGGTGCGTGTGTGTGTGTGTGTGTGTGTGTGTGTGTGTTGAGCATATGACCCTCTGTCGCAATTAACCATACTATAAGAAAATTTACAACTGAGGCAGACTACAGACCCAAGTTAGTAGCTGTGATTTAATCCAGTCATGAATACTTATAGATTTTAAAAGCCATTATTAGAGTATCTTAAATGCACCTTAAAATGGAACTTCAGTTTGAATTATTCGAACACTTTTAAGCTTAATAATATAAAGTGTTACATGTTGGTGTCAACAAACATAAGTAGGCTCATGCTGCATTAAGAGCTTTAGTAGTCTTCAGAGTCCCCTCACATGTGGCAGAAAACAGCACAGTTGCCAAGACTGCTGAGAGCAAGGCAGCCTGAGAGAGGAGCAGCCGGGAGCAGAGCATCTCACGCTGATCCTGCCTCCACTTGGACAGACCCTTTCCCAGGAGGTGCTCATGGACACAGCCCCAAGTGTGCTTCGCCCCACTGTGGCACGTTTGAGCCTGGTTGATAATCTGCTCACATCTGTTGTCTCTGGCAGAATGGATACCTATGCAGGGCCGAGAGCAAGGCTGGTGGACAATCCACAAATGCTGTTGATGGGAGGCACTGGCTCTAGTAAGTGTGACTTGGGTTAGCTCTGGAGTTCTGTGAAAGCTGCTGTTGTTTGGAGCTTCTAGGCATCTCTAAGCTCATTCCAAGCCTTCAGAGAAGAGCCTACTTTTCTCCCAGATCCAGAGGGGGCCTGGAGAAGGGGCGGGTATGGGACACGAGCATCCAGTCAAGCAGCACATTCTCGTACTAGCGTCTCTGACCGAGAGAAGCTCCACAGCCTAATTGGGGGAAAAGACTCCTTCTAGAGGTTGGTGGAACTTTCGGGAAAACAGACTCTATCCTTATGTTGAGATTCCAGGCAGACAAATGACATAGAGTCATAAACTTGTAACATCTAGAAGCCCACATGTGGGCTGAGAACCTAAACTAAGGCACAGAGGTGTGAGACCAGACGCTGGTGGTGGTATGTGAGGCCCACACCCAGTCCAACCAGAGGCCTACTTTTCAGTTGCTTGACTTTGATTTTTTTTTTATTTTGCTTTGTATTTTGTTTTGGTTTTGACTCTAACCAAAGTGAGTTAGGTTGCTATCATTTGTAGCTAAAAGAATAAATAAATACTGACCGATTTAGCTCTCTAACCTTGCTGAATAAAAAATAAGAATCACAGATGTTTCATCTGCATTATGTTAGAAAAGATTGTGTACTTCAAAATTTATGACAAGCATCCATGATAGAATGATTAAACCATAACTATTTTTTTAATCCTCACCCAAGGATATCTTTTTCCATTTATCTTCAAGTAGAGTGGGAAGGAGGGAGAGAAAGAGAAACATTGATGTGAGAGGGACACATGGACTGGTTGCCTCCCTCACGACCCCAACCGGGGCCAGGGACTGAACTGCAACCGAAGTACATGCCCTTAATGAGAATCGAACCCACAACTCTATGGTTGGTGTGCCAACACTCTACCACTAAGCCAAATAGGCCAGGGAAAACCATGCCTATTTTTATATAAAATAATAGACTTCTTTATGTATCATGATATTTAATGTATTTTATTATTTGATCAGAGGTTGTATTTGAATTGATAGTTAAAAATCTTGTTCCATTAGAATACATTAAATTACAACATTGGCCAAGTTTTTTTGTTTCATCAGCAACTGGGAAGGTGAGTAACTCTAAACTTTTAAATATAGCCTTCATAAAATATATTCTTGCCCTATATGTATTTTCCAAATGCACTATACCCATATAACTAACTACCAATTCTAAGTAGGAATTGTCTAAGTAATATTCTGATGACATCATGTACTATTTTGTAACCCTCCCTAACATCCCCACCCATACATTGATGGGGGAGCAGATTCAGGGTCCTCCTCTAAGTACAAAGGCCCCTGTGAAGTCCATGAGAGGATTGCGATGGGTTTGTGACCTCGTTGAGATTCTCTGCACAAGGGTGTATTTTTGTGCATGTGTGTGCATATGTACTTACATGCACATTTCAATGGAGGCTGTTCATAAAGTTTTATCATCTCTAAGGTCAAGTTGACCTCTCCAGTTCCATATCCCACATACATCTCAAGGTTACCATTTCTGAACTCAGATACCCTGAAATGACACCTGACTCTGCTGTTCACTGGCTGTGTGGTTTTAGGCAAATTGCTTATCCTCATTATGCCTCAATTATTTTTTCTTTTATACATGGAGGTGGCACTAAGTGGTAGGAAGATAATACTGGTGAAGTGCTTAGAACAGTCCTGACAGGCAGGTCTTCACTGATGTGCTGGCTTTTTCCAGTACTGTTGTTATTCTCTTTGCCTGCCAACAAATGGTTCTTTCCAGACCTTTCCTCCTCAGCAAATGGCACTCCCAGCTGCTTAGGCCCCACACCAAAATCACTTCTACCCTCTCATGTATATTATTTCTAAGATCTTCCTATTGTTTCTAAAATATACCTCCACTGTACCAAGCTGCCTCCCTCTCCACCACTCTCTCATCTTGTCTGAATTGCTATGGGCAGAACAGAATGCTTTCTTTCTCCATCCTATTTCCAGGGATTCACGTGGTGTTGAAGTAAAAATAGAGAACTTTTGCTATCAAATTAATTTTGAGCACCAGTCCTCTTTGGAGATTACATCTCCACGTTGCTTCCTCTGGTTGCCTTTTATTATTGTCCCCTTCGTGGCTCGGTTCTCCTGGCTCTTGACTCTATAGTGATTTTATCTCCGATGGAGTCATTATTGAAGCTTTCTTTTCCCTAACCCTTCCACCCACTGTTGTCAGAGTCTGTTGTTTTATCTTTTTTTTTTTTTTTTCATTTTTTGTTCAGATAGTGTGGGAGGGAGAGAGAGGAAGAGAGAGAGAGAGAAACATCGACATAAAAGTTACACATCAAGTGGCTGCCACCCGCACGACCCAATCACTGCCGGGGACAAACTGCAACCAAGATACGTGCCCTTAGTGGGAAGGGAACCCAGGTCTCTCTGAACTGCAGGCCGAAGCTCTAACCGCTGAGCCAAACCGGCAGGGCCTGTTGTTTTATCTTCCAGAACACATTCAAAACTAGGTAAAAATACCACTTCCCCCATCAAACTCTTCCTGTCCTTTAACAGTCATATGTTGTTTCTGTCCTCCATTGTGTACACTCATCTTCTGGCCCTTAAGACTTCCCTGCCTTGTGTGGACAGTCGTTTATGTGTATCTACCCGACCACAATGGCTGCTTCCAGCACTCCTTGCTGGCACTGCTCAACGGCAAGAATTCAGTACCTTCTGTGAGCTGTAGATCTGCGAGAGGGTTTGGAAACCAAAATGAGTGACAGCCTGCTGGCCAGCACACAGAAGCAATTCGTTCTGCCTGTACGTCTCTCTCGACTCCATTCCAAACCTTGTTCTGTGGTGTGAGTACAGCTGCAGGGTAAGTTTGTTTACTAAAATGATTCATCTTATATGTGAAGAGCATATTTGATCAGTGGTCATACATTTGGAATAAAAAAAAATTTGAAAAGAGCCTCTCTGAATATTAAAGAGTTACTAGTTTTAAAATCATGTTTTCAAGTTATAAGCCATTTAATATTTCTGAGTTTTCTGGGAAAAGAATGTTCTATATATGTCCCAGTTTAATATAGTCTAGCTTTTAACCTGGAACAAACAACAGACACACACAGACACAGTGTGTATTTTGAGCAACTATATTTTTTAAGAACTCAGTTCATTTCCTGAAGCATCAAGAAGTTTAGGAGAGTTGTGATAACAGAAAGTTAAATAGTTTATTTTAAATTTAAATATATTTTAAACAGTAAAAATTATATTCTATCTGGCATCAGCCACAATGATGGTTATAAAAACATGTATCTCTTAAAATATCACATTATCATGAATTATAAAAAATAGCATTGAAATAATATAAATAAGAATATTTTTTATCCTGAATAATAGAAAATTTACTCTACAAAAAAGTGTTTTCTGGTTTCTCTATTTTGCTTTTTCTTCCTCTTAATTCTATTCAATATTAATGATCATATTTTTACTCTTCTTTGGTCTTCTGCAGTAAATCTTCAATTGCTTCATGTGTTGAAAATCTTCAGTAATTGAGTTATGTCTTTGATTTATAAAATTTCTGCCTGGACTCAAGAAATTATGACCATCAGAAATAGACTATATAATTTTAAAAATCAGTTTCTATTAGTTTCAAAAATATGTTTTTATTGATTATTTTAGATAGAGAGGGAGGTAGAGAGAGATAGAAACATCAATGTGAGAGAGAAACATCAATCGGCTGCCTCCAGCATGCCCCCTACTGGGGATCAAGTCCACAACCTGGGCATGTGCCCTGACCAGAAATCAAACTGGGACCTCTCAGTCCATGGGACAATGCTCAATCCACTGAGCCACACCAGCAGGGCCAGTTCCTATTATTTTTAATCAAGCTTATGTTGGTTAAAATATACTTTCTCATCTGAGTGGGTCACTGATTGACTGAAGGCTCTGTAAATGTCTAAATATTTAAATTAAAAATGCCATTTCTACTGTGTTCATAATCTTGAAAATGACAGAAATGTTGTAGCATGGGTCAGGTCTTCCTATGAACTCCAAGAGCATAAACATTGACTTTCTAAGTTTCCTGCTGTCAAAATGTGGAGGTGAATGACCTTTAGCACCCAATTAAGTACATGTTTTTGAAGAATGTGCATAGTAACAATTCAGATGAGACCTAAAGGAGGGGGAAACAGGATAATAACAGAGAAGAAAGTAAACAAGAGTGTAAATTACATCTGCATTCATCCAGAGCTGCTGATTCAAGTGCTTTAAAGATTAAAGTTAAAATAGATAGTTGTATGCACAGATGGATGAAGGGATATAAATATAGAGAGAGATGGTAAGTGGAAAGACATACAGATACAGAACTCATAGCTCAAAATTATCTAATTTTAAAGTCCATGCCCTAGTATCAGGAATAAGCACTGAAAATTGAATTTTCAGGCCAGAGAACTAATGCTTTGATATTGTTACAGTTTTGATGGAATAATTTTAGAATTGATGGAGGTTTAACATAACATTTTTTAAGAAGTTTCCGACTTTCCTTAATTGAAAAATAACTAGAAAGAAAATTTGGTATATATACACAATGAAATATTATTCAGCCATAAAAGGAATGAAATTCTGCCATTTGTGACAACATGGATGGACTTGGAAAATCAAGCTCACGGATAGAGAACAAAGGTGGGGGGAAGGGTAAAATGGGTGAAGGGGGTCAAAGGCACAACTTCCAGTTGTAAAATAAATAAGTTGGGGGATATAATAAGTCAGGGGATATAATCTACAGTTTGATAAATATAGTTAATAATACTGTGTGGTATGTTTGATAGTTACTTAGAGAGTAGATCTTAAGAGTTCTTGTTACAAGGAACAAATGTTTTGTAACTATGAATGGTGATGAATGTTAACTAGATTTACTTGTGGTGATCATTTTGCTGTGTATACAAATATTGAACCATTATGTTGTACATACACCTTAAATGAATATAATAGGTCAATAAAATTTTTAAAAATAACTAAATGGAAATACTTTTCAACACATACAGAGTCTGTATATTTAAAATTATAAAATGCTGATGAAAGAAATCAAAGAAGGCCTAAATAAATGTTCAGATATATTGTGTTCATGGATGGGAAGATCCAAAACAGTAAAGATTTCAATTCCCTCCAAATTGATCTATTGGTTTAATGCAAAAGTAAAATCCCACAAGATGGAGAAAGGATAGTCTTTTCACTAACAGGTACTGGGCAAGTGGACATTCGTCCATGTCAAGGACAAATCCACGGTTCCAATCACAGCAGGGCTTTGCCCAGTAGTTGGAACGTTATCCTGGTGGTTCCTGGTTTCACTCCTGTTCTCATTCTCAGCCACAGAAGGAATTAAGACCAACAGACACTCTCTCTCTTCCTCATGGAAACCTATCCACAGCTTTTCTCCTGTTTGTTCCTCTTTCTCTGTTGACTCCGAGGCAAGTGTGGCCTTATCTATTTGCAAGCCTGCACCCTATGCCGTAGACGCCATCTACTTCTTTCTGCTTGAGCTCAGAGTTATCAGCAATCTTTCTCCTGTCTCCAACACCCCTTTATTTTACACATGCTCAGATCTCACATGAAGAGAGAGCCTATCCCTCCTTAGCCCTGCCTTCTGAGTCTCAGTCTTTTCCCTGGTCTTCACTTTGCATTTTGCTTCCTGGCAGTAGTT
The DNA here is from genome assembly GCF_014108415.1 of Molossus molossus. Taxonomy (NCBI): domain Eukaryota; kingdom Metazoa; phylum Chordata; class Mammalia; order Chiroptera; family Molossidae; genus Molossus; species Molossus molossus. Next base: position 33,495,507 of record NW_023425366.1, read on the forward strand.
TCTCTGACCATTTGTCACCTCCACCCCCTCAGCCCTCAGCACTCTGCCCCCCTCCCCGCACCCCTGGAAGAGCTTCAGCAGCGTCTCCTCTTCATGTCGAATCCAGAGACTTTCCTTTGTAAGTTCTGTCCTATTTGAGTCCTATAAGATATTTGAATTTGCTTCTGTTTTTTTTTTCTCGATGTAGATATCCAATTAATCCAACATCATTTGCTCAAAAGACATTAATTTTCTCATTAAGTTCCTCAATACCTTTATGAGAAATCAAGCAATCATATAAGTCAAAGTCTATTTCTGGACCTTTTATTTATTTCATTGATCTTCTTTCCTTATGCTGACATAATACTCTTGTAGTTGTGATAGCCTTTTAGTGAAGTCAGCAATTATACATCTTCCAGCTTTGCTCTTTTACAAGATTATTTTGGCTAAGTTGTATTTTCCTATAAACTTTAGAGTCAGCTTCAATTTCCAAAGAACATTCTCTGGTGATTAGGATTATGCTTGCCTTGAATCTATAATCAGTTTGGGGAGAATTGACATCTTAACAATATTGAGTTTTCTTACCCACTAATAAGGTGTATCTATTTATTTGCTTCTTTGTTCTTTAAAACTTAGGCTGGCATAGTTACTCCATTGTTACCAGATTCTGGGTTGCCTCACCGTATTGTTTGGTGACTTACTTCTTCCATCATCACTTTTGTAACCAAATATCTACATTGTGAAATATTTTTGAAAACTATTTCCTAGCTGGATTCTGAATGGCCCACCCTGGAACCTTCTCTTGCCATCTCTTCCTACAAATATGCTGTCAGATCCTCCTAAATATGGGAGTCCAATGCACCTCCCTGCTTAAATACATGGCAGGTAGTGGCAAATCAATATCTGGGTGCTGATTGTACTTCTACCTGATGTTCATTTTAGAATAAAGATATTAGGAGAAAATGGTGAAATCCAGTAAATACACATGATGTTGAAAACAAGCACAAACCAGAAAGTATGGCTGTGCTACTCTAAGATGAAATCAGGAAATGGTCTTCTAACAGAGAAGGCTAGACACCTGCTGTCACTACTGCTTTGTGAACACGGTTGCAAAGCCTTCTGCTGTACAGCACATCAGTGAACTTTCATTACCCGAGAGACAGAAGGCAGTGCTTACAGAAACCCTGCCTTCACAGTACCCCTTCTGCAGTTTGATTTTCCACAAATAGTTTTTATAAGCAAAGTTCCATTATCATCTTTTCCTTTGGGAAACTACATTGATATTGAAAATATAATACTGTAAGAAGTTGACAAGATGACAGGTTTACCAGAGTCATTCTTCCGCTTGAAGCAGCAGACAAAGGCCTCTGTGACCAGCGCCAATCAAAAGTGATGACGACGGAGCTGTAATGTACTGTAAGAAATATAGTCAATAAGATTATAATAACTGCACATAGTGGACTTATCATGGTGGTCACTTTGTAAACTATATAAATGTTTAATCACTATGTTATACCACTGAAACTAATATAATATTGTATGTCAACTATAATTTAAAAATAAACTTTAAAAGTGACATGGATTATTTTATATCATTTGTATTTTTTTTAGATTCCACATATTCGTGAAATCATGTTGTCTTTCTTGCCTGATCACTTTGTAGGGTATACAGATGTTATATTATAATGTTGCATCTGAAACTCATATAATTTTTTAAAAATGTGATAGTGGAGAGCACAAACATTTTTGTATTTGACAGCAACTGAATTAAGCATATGACACAATGAATTTTGAAAATGTAGGAATGTTAAAAAAAAACCTTAATGATAATAAAAGCAATTATTATGGAACATGTAGACATTTCACTTTTAAGTTTTCTTTTTTCCTGATAATAAAAGTGAAACATGCCTACTTTGAAAAGTTTAGAATATACAGAAAATATAAGGGGAAAGTAATAGCTCATATAATTTCATTACACAGAAGCAAATACTAACAACATTTTGATAATTTTTTAATCAATAATTCCTAAAACTTTTTTTTAAGTTGATGTACATCAAATTCTGAACCTTTTCTTTTATCACTTAATATAGCAACACCATTGTCTATCTTATCAGTACTTACAAATGTTATTTAAATTTTACATTTTATTTTATATTATGTTCTATTATTGAAACCGAATAGGTTATTTATAATATTTAACTTAATATGCAACATTGCCAAGACCACCTTCATTATGTGTTTAGTAATTAAAATGACTAGTTCAAAGGAAAAAATTTTTAAGGGTTCTTGCCACATATTGCCAAGTAATTTTATAAAACTACCAATTCCCACTGCCCAGATGTATACATCTCACTTTAGCTCTGCCATGATTAGTATTAATCTATATGTTAGATGCTATCTAATTTACAGTATATATTGTGATGATTGTGTGTGTGTGTGTGTGTGTGTGTGTGTAAACATTTAAATTCTACTCTCAACAAATTTCACTTTATACAACACAGTGTTTACAGATAGTCACCATGTTTTCCATTAGGTCCTCAAACCTATACATCTGAAAGTTTGTATACGTTTACCAGCCTCTTCTCATATTTCCCCACCCACCTGCCCTGGAAACTAATTTTATACTCTTTGTTTCTGAGTTTAATTTTATTTTAAATTTTCCATTCCACATATAAGTGATACCATGCAGCATTTATATTTTTTCTGACTGACTTATTTCACTTAACATAATGCCTGCAAGTTCCAGTCATGTTGTTGTAAATGGCAGGATTTCCTTCTTTCTCATGGCTGAATAGTAGCCTATTACGTGTGTGGTGTGGGGGGGTGTGTGTGTGTGTATTGTATGTACGCATACATATATTTTTTCCCATATTTTCTTGCCTACTGTGAATTATGCTGCAGTAAACATGGGAGTACAGATCAGATATCTCTTCATTGTCCTGTTTTCATTTCCTTTAGATATATACACAGAAATGGGATTGCTGAATCATATGGCAGATCATACAATTATTTTGAATTGTATATCTCCATTCAGTAGTGTAAAAAACAGTTTAAGCTCCTTTTAGTAATAATATTTTTATTGCTTTGTTGTCTGTTTATATTCTTTGCTTTCCCCCTCAAATAGATCCTGAGTAAAATTTTAATTGCAACCTTTAAATACTTAGCATATCAATTCTTTGTCATAATTTTTTAAGATATTTTTTATTTGGCTTAGGCTATTTTTTTTAATTGATTATTTAAAATTTTATGAAGGCTAAATAACAGTCCTTTGTAACTCAGACATCTTAAAAACTAAATTGATGTAACATTCTGAACTACCAATTTCTTGTGAAAATATTTTACCTTAATGTTACAATTTATCATTTTACTCTATGGGATTTGGGGGATTCTCTCAAAAACCATCTTTTGTCCTAATCATAAAATTTTGACACAAAAATAAAGCAATAGTCTTATAAAATGTCCAAGTGATTTTGTTTCCTTTTGTTCTTCTCGTTTTACAAAAGATCTCTGTGGCCATAAATTCCCTGTGCTCTGGCCCATCAATTATGTATGTTACCCAGGTTGAGATTTAAAACTATGTGAAACTTCATGGATATTATAATTATAGTATATTTTAAAGTAAATATTGTAAGATACACATACATATTTTTAAAATATTTTTAAGTACAGAAAATGAATTTCTTTCTTTAAGAAGCAGGACTTTTTACCTGACCTGCTCCTATTCTAATCAATTATGTTCCAAAAGAATCAAGGTTGCCAACAGCTGACTTTTCTTTTTGTTGTTTTTTATTTTGATTTTTTTTGGTATACCAGGGACTTTTTCAAGGTGTTGCTGTAAGTTATAGATTTTATGCCAGAATTATTCACTCACACTGAATTTATATATAATTATTTTATCTCATCACAAAATTAGATTATAATTTTATTATAATAATCATATGTATTTAATTAATTTATAATATGTTTATGTATTTTCATTTTATGCTATTATTTGACAAACATTATCTCCATTTATAAGATTCACTGAATACACTCATTTATCTCTGCTTTCTCCTCTCTCAAACTCTACTCTCATCAATAAAAGAATACACACATACATACAACACACACATAAAAAAGGAGAGGAGATAACAGAGGGTGAGAGCCAACCTTCCCTTAAGGATGGAAATCCCTGACTTAGCAGAGCACAGCACGCTCACCTTAAAAGTCTGCTGAGGAAGAAGAGAGAAGCAGCAAACAGACTCAAGAACAAGACCCCAGAAGGAGCAACTACTCCATGTGCTAGAGTCATCGTGTGAGCTGATGGGATTAAAAACAAGTAGAGGATTATTTAAAAGCAATAGGGTCATTAAACTCCTTAAACTGACTTTAAAATGACCCTATGATTACCTTTCTTTTACAGATAGGGAAAACGAGGCACAGAGGTGTTAAGAACGTCTCTTATAGTCATATGACTACTAAGTGAAGGGTTGAGATTCAAATCCTGGCACTTAGCTCCAGAACCCATGCTCTTAAATGCTCTGTCATCTCTCAAACAAAAGATCCTAAGAGCTTCAGGCTTGGGAGGTGCCTGAATAGAGAATCTGACTTCAACAAGAACACTGGAAATTAGATTTTAGGGGAGAAATGGCTTCAGAATATCCAGGCATGCTTGGTTGTTAATGGGGTTGTTCATTCAGCTGTTGTAACTAAGACTTCTTTTATCTCATGTGAAGTCTGGGTAAATAGCCCTGACAAGTAGAGAGTCCATGTAATAACCAGGAACTCAAAATTCCTTTCATTCCATTCTCTGCCTTTCTTAGCATGTTGCTTCCACCTAAGAGTCCAAGCTGGCTGCTCCAACACACACTATTCCCTCTTCACTTCAGCCAGAGGGAGGCAAGGCACTTCCCCTTCTCTTCAAGGACATGACCTGGGAGTTCAGGCCCATGCTCCTTCCTCTCACATGCCACATGTAGCTCATGTGATCATACTAGCATGCAGGAAAGATGGGAATGCAGTCTTCGTTTTGAGTCCCCTGGAGCCCCGCCACAGTTCTTAAGAAAGAAAGGGCGAATGGATGTTGATGAAAAAGTAGCTTTTTGATGCGTGTGGTCTTTAAAACATTCTTTGCACATTTGTGAATGAGGTGCTCCACCAAAGACAGAGCGAAAAAGAAAGAGTAAGATATGAGGCCAAGAAGTAGGTGGTCCAACAAGGGAAAGAGGTAGAGAGAATTCCCAGAGAGTCGGAGGAGAGGTCAGGGCAGATGCTACGCAGAAAGCTTAAGAATCAACCGCACCTGTGACAGCAATAAACACACCTGTGCTGCCAAGAGGAAAAATGGCTCTGAAAGATTTCCTGATGTGCTTGACTGAATGAAGAGTGAACTCTGACAGAGAATTTGGGCATAAATCTATGGGTACACAGGAAATTAAGTAAATGAATTGAGCCAGATAACCATTCACTCAGGAAGGAAAGGGGGGGATTTAATCCTAGTATATAGTATGTAGTTAATCAGTGAGTTATATTGTAGAATTATAAAATAAACAGTAAATATTTGCATTGTGGTTTTAATTGTGTCCCCTTAAAATTCATATGTTGAAGTCTTAACCCCTTGCATGTAACTTTGTTTAGACATAGGGTCTTTGTGGTAGTAATCAAGATAAGATAAGGTCAATAAGGTAAACCCTAATCCAATATAATGAATATCCTTATAAAAACAGGAAATCTGGGTACAGACTCACACAGAGAGAACCTGGTGTGAAGATAGAGGCAGGGATTAGAGTGATGCTTCTACAAGCCAAGGAATGCTAAGGATGGCCAACAAAGCCCCAGACGCCAGGGGGCAGGCACAGGACAGATTCTCCTCTCAGCCCCAGAAGGAACCAACCCTGCCCACACCTTGATCTGTCTTCTGGCCTGCAGAAACTGAGGCAGTATCTATTATGTAAGCCCCCCAGTCTGTGGTACTTTGTTACAACAGCTCTAGCAAATGAATGTAACTGGTTTAAGCAAAATTATTATAGACATTTGATGGGGGGGGTAGTGGGTATACGTGTGAAAGGTCAATTCTAATTTTCCATAGAAATCCTAAATTTTTAAAAACTCAAGACTACTCAATAAGTATATGTTGTAGAAATGTGAGGAGGTCAATCGCAGGAAAAACCGCTGAACATGATGAGCTGCTTGCCTTTGAGAAGTGTGAAGAATCGGGGGAGAATGGGGACTCCTGCTGCCTTCCTAAAATATGTAAATGAGGCACACACACATGTATTAGCTGTATGAAACCAAAAAATGAACATATTTTAAATGCCTCAGCATGCATAGAGTGATGCCTGTGGCACTCCATGGGAGATGCTGCTCAGTGAGCTGTCCCCTTCCTGCATCCTGGGCTCCCTCCTGGACCGCAGTCTGCTTGCCAGTCATTCCACCACAAGCACTTCCAACACTTCTGGACCCAGGTGTCATGAGCTGCAACTTCAGAAACTGCTCCCCTCCTGCTTTGTCTGGTGTGTGTAAAATTTGATAGCACTAATCTGAAGTGCTGTTTAATTGGCATAGTCCTATCCTCAGACCCCTAGAGGTGGCAGCTCTGCACTCTCTCAAATTCCTAAATGATCGCAGCCCATTAATGTAAGACAAGGCAGAGCCTTACCCCCAACTACAATTCTGACATATTCAGTTCACGGATTACTTTAACTGAGTAATGGCTCTACAGTTTGAACACCAAACATCGACGTCACCTGTGTTTACTCTCATGTTCCCTGGACCTGGCCTTTCAGAGGGCCAAGGGGCTGGATGACAGTAGGCATGTCAGTCCAAATCTGTAAGCACCTGCTGAGACCTACTGAAGGCCATGTCCTCTCAGCTAACATCTTCCAAGCTCGGTGTCATAATTCTTTCTTCAATGTACAGGGATGGCTCAAAGGTGGAGAACAACGATGTGGGTTTGCAGATGAGGCATTTTGGCTGGTCTGTGAGGGTCTGAGGACATTCTGCTTCTCTAAACCTTCCGTGTGCTCCTGTGCACAAGAATGACAGCGCAAGGAGCAAGCTGTGGTGTGCAGCTCCCAGCTCTGCAGGGCCCGCAGCCCTTTCTGACATGTTCCAACACCATTGAGAGGTGTGACAATTAGTGTCCTGGTGACTTAGGGAGTGCCACCTCTCAATACAGCCCTGAATAATGCAGGAAGACTGCTACTATCACTAATCAGTGCACAATTTGCCTCCATCCACTTAATCTATAAATGAGAGAAACAGACAGAAAACTCAGAGATATCTGTCTGTGAAAGAAAGAAACATTTTTTTTATGTAAGCTATGGTTTAAAAATAATAGGCTAAAAATGGAAATGGCTTAAAAAATAAAGACACTTGGGAAAAAAAGGTAAGAATAGAAAATTTGAGTTTGAAAGGTAATTAATAAGAATCTGTATTATGTAGTACTTTGCCTCTTTTTAACAGTTCTTATCATGCTCTCGTAACATCAAGCATTTCTTGCACCCGTTGGCCTAAAAGACAACAGAAGCAAAGAGAGACTTAGGGGCTGCATAATGTTTTACCGTGAGGTAGTGAGAAGGCAGGAGTGGAACCATGTCTCATAACTAGTCCAAGTTTTCAAGATCTTTTTGCAGTAATGGCTTCACACTCTCCAAGCCAAGCCAACCGCAGATAGCATGGGGTGCAACTAAACCAGCATATGGGAGGAAGCTGGAGAGGAGGAGAGAGTGACCCTCAGAAAGCCCTTGCCCCTGGCAGAGTGTTGCCTTGGAAGCCTATCCTTGTATACATTCAGGGACTTCTCCCAGTCGTACTTGTGTGGGGAAGAGGTCAGATTGCACCAAGTGTGTGCAGGGTGCAGTAAATGGAACCAGATCAGTACTAGCAAATTTTACACACAGAGACAGAAGCAGGAGGGAAGCAGAGTCTCTAAAGTTATGGCATGTGGCACCTGACCCAGGTGTGGCATGTGGCAGGTGTCAGAAGTTCCTGGGGTGGAATGACTGGGAAGAGAGACAGAAGTAGAGGACAGAACTGAAGACAGAGGAGAAAGTTCCTCAAAGGCATCTCACAAGGAGTGCTATAGCATCACCCCATCGGGGCCAAAATATTTTAAAGATTATTCTTTTCAGTTTTTTAAAAGTATTTGTATGTGTGTGTGTCTTTTTTTTCCTAAAGGCTTAGTTTTCAAGAAAAAAACTGCAGGTGGTCAGGCCCAGAGGTTGTCAGGGGCAGAGGAGCAGGCAGTGCCGGCTCCACTGTGGTCTGAGTAGATGTGAAGCCCATGCATGACATGGCAACAACATGGATGGACCTCAGAGCACTATGCTCAGTGAAATAAAACAGAGAAAGACAAATACCATATGGTTTCACTCATGTGGAATCTAAAAAAACAAAAAAACAAATAAACGAAACAAAAAACAGGCTCACAGAAACACAGACCAAAGGGATAGTTACCAAAGGGGAAGGGATGAGAGGAACAGTGAAAGGGGGGAGGGGCATACAATCAATACTATTGTGATAAGTTTACATGGTGACAGATCGATATTAAAATTAGTGGGGAGATCACACTGTAAGATATAAAAATTTCAAATCACTATATTCCATTTTTCCTCCACTGCCTGCGGACACTCACCCTTCCTGAGCATACTCCTGATTAAACTAAATTCATGGGCTCAGTTCTTTTCTCGTGCACCTTAACTAAATGCAAAGAAGTTCTGAATATTTTGGATGAGTTAGAAGAAAGGGTAACATGAGTCTTGGAACTAGCCCTGCAACAAGGTTTGTGAAATGGGATGAGTATCCTTCCTGATACCCTGCAATTACTCACTGTTAACAAGATTGCTAGGAAGACACTCCAAAAATCCTTGCTCAGTCTTTAAGTTCTGTCATGCACTGAATTTTGTCCCTTCAAAATTCCTGTATTTGGAGATACTGTATTTGGAGATAGGGCCTTTAAGGGAGTTATTAAGGCTAGATGAAATCACAATGGTGGACCCTAATCCAATCGACCCTGTGTCCTTATAAGAAGGGAAAAGACCCCAGGGATCCATGCCCAGAGAAAGTGGCCATCTATCTGCAAGCCAAGGAGAGAGGCCTCTGAAAACCCAACTCTGTTGGCACCTTATTTTGGACTTGCAGCTTCCAAAACTCTGACACATAAATGTCTGTTGTTTAGGCCACCCGGGTCATGGCATTTTGTTATAGCAGCCCAAGTAAACTAATGCAGGTGCTATACTCCAAACATTGAAACTTGGACTAAACGGGTCAAACGTGACGCAACCTTGTCCTCTACTCCTAGGCTGGACACTAAGAAGTAGGGAGGAGAGGAGGAGTGCAGACAGGGAAGCGGTGATCTCCGTCTTGTGTTCTTTGCTTCTCCAGTTGACTCAGAATAGCAACGAGGCCTTCTCCACACCAGTATACACATGTTTGCTCTCCTGCGGCACAAGGTGATTTGTTTACAGAGACACCACAAGAGGCCCCACCACATGTTTCCTGGACGTGGGAGACCTCACTTGACTTGCCTTCTTCCAGTAACCTAGCTTTGGTTCCCCTGGCTTCCTGCAAATGGTCCTCTTAGTAGAGTCCTGGAAAGACAATCTAAGCCAGTTCATTTCTCACTGGGGCCATTTGACCCAAGGCAAACCCAAAGATCCATGTGCCATGAGGAGAGAAGTGACAAGTTTAACTGCAGATCAAGAGGAAATGAGACATCAGCCTCTCGACACACCCCAGCCTTTGCAAGATAAGTCTGTCGATACCCCGTTCACTAGCCCTGAAGTGGCCTTGCTGTGGGTTGGAAAATGAACCCTAGTCACTTTCACTAGCCCCATCTGTCTCAACTCAGTGGTTCTTGCTGTCTGATCCCCACCACATAACCTCCTCACATGGGCTGAGAGGACAACCATGGGTGGCAGAGATGGCTCTACAATTTCCTAAAAGGAAATTATCTGGTTCCTCTCCACTGGGTCACTTATATTTTGTCTTCCATTTCTTATGAAAAGAGATCAATAAACCCAAGTTGGAAAATTTAAAGAAATAATACTAGAATCAATCTAAGATGTGTTTTTCTACATGAAGGATAGAAAACGGAACAGGCTGGAAATATATACCCTTATCTAATGACTCCATGGAATTTTTAAGAGTGATGCAATTATTGAGGGAAAAAGTAAAAATAAAGAGAATAAAAGACCAAACTGGGTTCGTTGAATGATCACCACGTAGGGGTGATGCCAAAGATGTTGGTGGAAGAGTTTAAAATGAGCCATCACAAAGGTAGGGATTGTGTGGTACTGTAGACCAGAAAAACAGGTGAAGAGCCTGGGTAAAGGAATACCTTTTGAGTCAGAAAGTAAGTCTGAAAAAGGACGGATGATAATGTGATGGTGATGAGGGTGTTAATCGTATTTAGAAAGCGGGTACTCTGAGCCAGGATGTAATCCTCACAACCACTTTATGAAATAAGTACTATTTTTTCCACATTATACAGATGAGAAAACTAAGATGAACTTCAAACTGGGAATTGGTAGGTGCTGTTTAATCGAGAACTCTGTCTTTTCTGATCTAGGTACTCTTTAGCAGTAACTCATGAGCATGCTCTGAGCATGACTATGAATAGCCTCCTGAGACATGTAAAACTTTGAGGCCATGAGCAAATGTTAAGGGAAAAGTAATCTGTTTCCCTCAAAGTACTACAACACCAAGGCCTGATTATCCAAGGCTCCTCGATGTGACATGTTTTTGAAGCTGAGAGTACCTCAAACACTAAAGTTAGAAACAGCTTTTGCTTCCAGAAAGGTAGCTACATTTATCTTGCCAACTTACACATTAATTACCTCTCTAGTTCTTAGAGGAATAATAATGACTGCCAGCTTGGTATGTGCTCAGCCTGAGTGTGGGTAATGTCAAGTCACACAGCTGGTCTTTTGGTAGGGCACAATAAAAACATAGGGACTCTGGCTCCACAGCTTATAAACTTTACACCAATTTCTGTGTCCCATCAGAAAGTGTCAAAGTGACTGAGAGGCTTTAAAACAGGGGTTTGTGGATCCCAATTAGTGTTTTAAACAGTGTTTTCTCACTCAAGTTTACATGGATTATTCTCTCAGTGGAAATAGTCACATTAAAACACATCTGGAAATGAGTGAGATTTCTAACTTTTCTGGGTAGGAGAAGATTTAGAGAATGTATTAAGGTGTCACCACAAAAAAAAATAAAAAAATAAAAAAATATATAAAAAAGAATTGTGAGAAAAAAAGATCTCAATACAACAGTATTTTTTTTTATCCTCACCGGAGGACATTTTTGCATTTATCTTCAAATACAGCAGGAGGGAGGAAGAGAGAGAGAGAAACATCGACGTGAGAGAGACACATCGAGTGGTTGCCACCCACATGACCCCAACCGGGGCTGGGGACAAACTGCAACCAAGGCACGTGCCCTCAGCGGGAACCGAATCCAAGACTCTCTGGTCCACGGGCCGATGCTCTAATGGCTGAGCCAAACCAGCCAGGCCCAACAGTATTTGATAGAAGTTAAACGATCCTAGACTTATGAGAATGGAACGTCTTTGCTTTTAACAGCTTTATTGAGGTATAATTTATATGCAGAAAGCCCTGCACATGTTTATTGGATACTATTTGATGAGTTTGGACACATAATACACCTGTGATATCATTGCTCCAATTAAAGTAATAAACATATGTAGGCACCACTTTGAAAGTTTTGTTGTGTCCCTTGTGTGTGTGTGTGTGCGCTCGCGCGTGTGCGTGCGTGTGTATGTGTGTGTGAAGAACACAATATGGCATCTACCCTTATAACAAACTAAATGCACAATAGAAATAATATTAACTGTAGGCATTATATTGTTCAGGAGACCTCTAGAAATTAACTTTTAAGTAGGTTAATTAACGACATCATGAAAGGAAAGAAGTTCTGTTTATCTTTAATATCACTAGTGTGGATATTCAAATCTCACTGATACTGTCACAAGTTTAGAGGTCACTCCCCTTAGAACAAGTCATTAGGTAATGTTTTCAGTTGTCCTAGAAAACACTGCCAGGGGGGAAAAGGTAATAAATTGATGCTGTGGTAAGCTGCTAAATGTGTGGTAATCGGTTATACAGCAAAAGAAAACTCATGCGTTGGTGAGCTGAAAAATCATTTCTTTAACTATTGCATTTCATTTTAGTTTCTAGTCTTAAAGAACTCTTTGGGATTTTGGTATTGATACATCTAAATTAGCCCTGAAGGGAATTTAAGAAAAATCACTGTCACAAAATTATCAGCCTACATATGTGACAAGGCTTTTGCTTTCCTCAGTCACATGCCCAAAGGCCCCTTCCTCTCCCTTCTTCCCAGATTTACCTCTCATGGATCCTGCAGCCTACAGATATTCCCCAAATAGAGACTCAGGTGGTGGTCTCCCCATTCTGGCTGGCGAATGAACAGAGTTGCACTATTAGTTCTCGAAAGCCAATCAATTTGTAAACCCTGGGATTGAATTATCTAGTCCATTTAATGACAGAGACAGCGTCTTCTTTGTTTTATACCTTGTGCTTAATAGTACTTAGACCAGCATAAACCCCAATAAAAGTCTTTTGAATGAAATAAACTATGAACAGGCTAAGCCTTTAGGGGACTCATCTTGGCTGCTAATTTCATAATCTAGCATTTATTTCCATAATTCTAAGAATAATATATTCTCCCTATGTTCTTCTCATCCTAAAGTCCTAGATCAAATTATATGTGAAGGCTTTCTTGACAATTCCTCTCTCTACTGACATTATAAATGTTTTGCTTACCTTATTGAAGTCAATATATAATATTTTAATGATGACTTTATAAACTGTGAAAGTGAATTTTGGGTGAAATTCTAGATCTTTTTCATTTTTGTTTTCCTGAGACATTTCAGAATGCCTATCTTGTAGTAGATGTGCAAGAAAAAAATTTAATAAGGTATTGTATTGATTTGTGTTATGTCATTAAATAAAGTGACTTCTGGAAATCTTTTATATCTAAGTATATCTGTTTAAAAAAAAAAAGGGAGCTCCTCAATTATATTTAAGAAAGCATAGTCCAGCTGGTGTGGCTCAGTGGTTGAGTGTCGACACATGCACCAAGAGGTTGCCGGTTCGATTCCTGGTCTAGACATATGCTCAGGTTGTGGGCCCAATCCCCAGTGGGGGACATGCAGAAGGCAGCTAATCAATGTTCTCTCTCATTGATGTTTCTCTCTCTCTCTCTCTCTCTCTCTCTCTCTCTCTCTCTCTCTCTCTCTCACTTTCCCTTTCTCTGAAATCAAAGGGAAAAAAAAGCATTAAAATTGGTCAGTACATTTAGGGGGGTAAAAACCTTCTGAGACAATGACACCAATTAGAAGGATGTTCTAAAAATCCAGCTTACAGATCAGATATTAGTTGGAGGGAGGAGCTCACTGCTAGAGGTTGAACATAAATGAAGTTTTTGCAACTAACTGTGTAACCTTGTGAAAGTCACCACTTAACCCATCTGCATATCAGATGTAAACTGAGAGGATTGGGGTCAATATCTCTAAAATCCTTTTATTCTGAAACTTCTATGACTCTATATTAAATATTATTTATTAAGATTTTTAAAATTTTTATAAAGATAGTCATAATCACTAATTCTTGCTTAGTTCTAGAAACAGTGGCTTAGCTGCTGATTTTTTTTTGAAATCTTATTTTTAAGAAGTACCATCTTATAGTCAAACAAGGAATGACACACTTTTGAGTCTTTGTTCCAAGAACACAGCTTGAACACAACCTATCTTTTGAAAGTGATGGTAGCATATCATAGATCGCAGAATATGAATTGTCTCAAAACCTCCCCACAGATTTGTAACCTGATAACGGCACCCACACTCAGTGACCACCTGTTCGGTAGGTCAGGTGAATTGCATAGAGGTGTGAAAAAACATTCTGTACCATTACAAGCACAATAATAGTTTATTGCACCTTAATAGTAATGAAAATGTCAAATTATATATTTCTTAGGTTAAGCAGAAAACAACCAATAAGTATTTTAGTAGGTATATATAAAATATAAATGCTTTGGGAGTGGTTGGGGATTTTAAGGAAGATCAAAGTCACATCCTTCCAAAAAATTATAGAAATTTATAGTGTTATAGTTTGAATATTGTCACCTCAAATTCATATCTACCTAGAATCTCAGAATATGGCCTTATTAGAAATGAAGTTTTTGCAGATGCAGTTAGTGAAGTTAAGATGAAGTTGTATTACATTAAGTTGGGTCCCAAATCCAATAACTGGTAACCTTCTGAAAAGAGGAAAGGACACTCAGATGCACAGAGGGAAGAAGGCCAAGGGAAGATGGGGGCAGAGATTGGGGTGATGTAGCTACAAGCCAAGGAACACCGAAAATGTCTGGCAACACCGAAAGTTGGAAGAGACAAAGGATTCTTCCCTAGTTAGTCTTCAGAGAGAGCACAGTTATTTCAATACCTTGCTTTGGAGGTTTTAGTCTCCATAACTGTTAGAGAATAAATTTATGTTGTTTTTGGCAACTAAGTTTGAGGTACTTTATTCCATCAGCCCAAGGAACTAAAAAAAAATGGGGGAAACAACATATACTGAAGTCCTGCTATGATTGTGTACTTTCCATATTTAATCCAGTTTTATTCTTACAATTGTCCAACAAGATAACTATTATTATCTCCATTTTACAAAACGAATAATTGTTTCAGAGAAATTAACAGACTTGTTCATGATTATACAGCTGGTGAAAGTTGGAAATCAGACCACGTAATAAATTCCTGCTTTACCTACTATTGCCATTAAGGGAAGCAGAGAGCTCATCAACTATCTAAAGATACTACACATATAGCTAGTGGAGGGAGGCAACTCGGCTCCAGTTACTCAGGAGGGAAAACTAGGAGGATGTGGACAGTCACTCAGGGGAAGAGCCACCACCAGTGGTTATTTCAAGCAGGAGGCCGTGCCCTCACCTGAGCAGTACCCTCTCCAAACCTAACCTCACAACAGTGGGGCTTGTTGCCTCAGACAGTGGGAGCTCCCAGAAACAGTCAGGAGGCATCTTGCATCTCACTGTTCCCAGTGAGAACATTCCCAGCAGGTCCAGCTGTGGGAAGTGAGCACATGTAGAGAATACAACTGTGTGGTGAATACTGACAGAGGCTGCAGTGGTCTGTGTGTTCTAATATGTACCTGTTTCGATCTGCAGCATGCTTTCTCTGTGCCGTATCTCTAGAGGCCTGGCACTGCAGGGACACAAAGGTGAATAAATCTTCCTCTCAGCTTTGCCATGTCGTACGAAAGGTAAAGCTACACATAGACATAGACTACTCATGTATTGCCACTCCCTACCATCATACAGAAACATTGTAGGGGTGTTGACTCAACTTCTGATTTCAAAAGGACCAGATCTGTGACTTCATTGTCTTTTCAAGGCTTACTGGAAATCAATGCAGATGGTCCTGGAGTTGCCCTTTTTCATGCATGGCTCACTGTATAAAATAAATAGCCACTCAAAAATGTAGCAGTGCAATGTATATCCATGGATTCACCAATTTTTTAATTTTATTACCTGATGAAATGAGACTAATAGTGTACTCAGATTCAGCAAGGTTACCTTAAAATTTATAAATAGTATTGAAAAGAGAAAGAGGCATTTTATAATGTCAATCATGCTTAGTGTGTGGTTGCACATCTGCTAAGGTGAGCAGTTTCTCCAACTCCTCGGATAGTTGGCAGGTCCTTGGATTGCCCTTGTCCAGGCCTTTGGAGCTGTGTTTCATTTCTTGTGCATTCTGAACACCACATTTTAGGGCACTGAATTTCTGCAATTGGTTCCTTGCACTGACCAGTGTTAATTAACGCTGCCCACTTGACCTTATGATTAACCAAAGCTGGAGAAGGACGATGGGAAAGCAAAGGATCGATGGATAGACTTCTACCCTGGTGACCAAAGGCAAAGTTGTGTCATCCTATCTTAACCATTACTCTAGTAAAAATGTGAATTTTATACTATTTCAGATGATTTTCCTATAAAATTAAGTAGAGCATAAGGGCTGATTTTGGAAACTGACTGTTTCTGTAGCTTCTTAAAATTGGTGAAAACCAGACATGGGTTTCTGAGGAAAAAACGTGTCTGTATGTTCAAGAGAAATGTGTCAGTAAAATATCCTAGAAAATGGTGATTATGTCCCCAGCTTTGTCTGCTAATGGAGCAATTCTGAAATTTCAGCCACTCCACGCACTGTGTATTAAACGTGCCCCCCAGACCCAAGGGGCTGATAATGGCTTTAATGACGGTACACTGGGGCTCCAAAAGGAGGCAGGAGAGAAGAAAACACTGCTTGGTTCCAGCTTACTGGTCAAAGCCAATTTTAAGTAATTTATTTTGTATAAGAAATGGCAGTTCCATGTAGTGAGTAAAGATCAAATAACTTTGTGTTTATCAGGAAAAGGACACTTAGTTCCAGAAATCCATCTGAAACAGGAAGTCAACCAGGCTCTTGGGAGATTTGTCAGCCACTATCAGACCGGGGTGTCGTCAACAGGGCAGGAAATGGGCACCAACTAGGTACCAGCTCACCTGGACACAGGCTCTTTAATAAGTAACTAAAATTTAAAAATAGAGCTCCAGAGAGAAACCTAGCTCCAGCTCCGTTTTTCACTCACTTTTTCCTCCCTCGTCATTCAGACATTTAATCATATAAAGCTCTCTGCTATCCTGTACAAAAGCATGCTTCCCCTAATCTTTACTAGCAAAATGAGGTGGGGTGGGATTCTGAGTGTGTGTCCTGTGGGACCCCTCCTCTGAGGACTGAGAGTCGGCAGCTATGGGGAGATGGCACGTGGGCCCTCGGAGGGGCACACACCCAAAGACCCATGCCCCACAGCGACTGCAGAAGGACCAACAAGTCTGACCACCTGTTGTGGGCTGGTCCCTCTTTCTTCATCAGTGGAATTAGAGTGAACACAGGGCTTCGTGATGAGTGAGCCCGTGAGGCCTGGTCAAGCGGACGTGAGCGTGGTCTGCACATAGTCTGCAGAGCTCGGCAGGAAAGCCTGTGAGCTGCTGCAGGTTTTTGAACATGTTTTTCATGCCTTCTTTGGAGTCAAGGAGACCGGAGCTGAAATACCTGCCACTTAGTAGCTGTGAGGCCTGAGGAAACCTAACCACTTGAAGCTTCACTTTCCTCGTGTACATCATGAAAGTGAATGGTTTCTGATGCCCACGGCAGCTGTGAAGATCAAACAGGGAAACACTCTTGTCTAGTGCAGTGCTGCCGAAGAGAGAAAGGCATTTCCCCTTGTATTTCGCATTAGGCTTTCATGTGGAATTTTATTTGAAGATAAGGGTGAACTATTGAAGTGACAGAAAGAAGGATTGATATTCACAACCTTAACTCGTTAAATTTATCTCAATGTGAGCATTTCTGGTTTATTGGTAGACTGTTAGAAAAGAACATTGCGGGTCAGGGACACCGCCCTCTACCCTTCCCCCAAACCACCCCACACACAGCTCTTTAAATCACATGACATTTCCATTTACCTCTGTATGTGGGTATGCAGTGAAATAATCTCTGAAAATCAAATAACTAAAACCACACCCTGTCAAGGGTTACAAACAGCTTTCTCATCAGTATATATTTGAGCTCCATCAGGACAAGGGTGCAGAGGACGTCAGCCTCTGGGGAGTTATGTACCTATTATAGTTGTTGAATCCTAAATGCTGTGGTTTAATCAGAGCCAGAAATTGATATTTAGACATGAGTTCTCTGTAGTATAACTGCCTAATGACATTGTGTACAAAGGAGGTGATATCTGCTTAGAATTCAAATCTTGGTCATTATCTGGTGACACCATAACATCTAAGGTTAGCAAAAAACGAAAAGACAAAACTATATTACAATAATCTGATTATTGTAAGCCTTGTTTTGAGAGAACAATAATAATAAGCAGCTAACTCTTTTTTGAATCATATCTCACAGTCTTTCTCTCCATTAAATTCTAAGTTACAACTTAATGGGCACTAAAGTGAGGGTTTAAGTATGGCGTCCAGCATTCACAGAATTTAATGCGCCCTTTATTCCCAGCTCTGATCCAGTCCATAGCAGGAGTCCCCAGAGCACCCCAAGTTTTTGATGAAATTCCCCACCTTCTGCTGTGGCTCTGCCCCCATCCCATGCCAGAATGCCACAGCTCCCAGGACACCATGCCAACCACTGCAAACCACCTGATGCTAAACACTAAATGATGCCATGAACTCTGAAAACAAACATCTTTGGTGAAGATTCAAGTGACAGGTGACACACTCCAGTAGCAAATCTAGCTGTTATGGTGATGGACAATGGCTGATATTCAGAAAGAATCACAAACATTGCAAAGAGAGAAGGGTTTTCAATTTCCTTGTAAGTTTTATGTTTTTTCTAGTCTTATGGGTCAAAAATCATAACATCCACAAGGATTTCTAAAGTAGACAGATCAACTGAAAAATAGATTCTTATACTGGTAACAGTAATAATCTCTCAAACCAGTTTAGCCTCCCTAATTAATAATGTCTCATTGGATAAGGGCCATCTATATGCAACTCAGAACTTTTGAAAATAAAAACTTAAATTTAAGAATATAGATGGTGGTTTATTATTCTTTAAACTCCCCAAAATTCCAAAACAAATATGCTTTTAAAATTTTATTTTTATTTAAATGAAAAGCCATTCATCTAAAATTGAGTGCCGAGAAAATATTGTTGCTGGTTATTGGTGCTGATAGAAACACCACCAATTGGCTGGGGGAGAAAAGACAAGTGACATCTGTGGCTTTGCTCTACCTTTCAGAAATAAAGCAACAGCAGAAAATTAATTTCAGCCTATATGTGTTTGTGGTTTGTCTGCCCTTTTCCCCTTCCTCCTTAAACATAGTTAAGAAACATTATATTAGTTCTGTACATAAAATTCAGAAGATAGGATATTATTCATTTTTCCATGCTAGGCATCTCCTCCTACCTCTAACTGACTCAACAACAATGAAGTCACTATTATTCAGTATCTACCATATTCTAATCACTTTCATAAGCATGGAGAATACAAGAGTAAAGAAGACAGCCCAAGTTTCTGTTCTCATATAACTTAAGTTACATCCGCTACTTATGTAAGGAGAGTATAATGGGAAGGATTGTGTCCTCCCAAAGTTTATATGTTGAAGTCTCAACCTCCAGTACTTCAGAATGTAACTGCACAGCATTTGGAAATAGGGTTTTTAAAGAGGTGATTCAGTTCAAATGAGGTCATTGGGGTGAGTCCTAATCCAAAAGGACTGGTTTCCTTCTAAGAAGAGGGGGTTAGGACACAGACATGGACAGAGGGAGAAGATGGTCATCTACAGCCAAAGAGAGAGGCCTCAGGAGAAACAAGTCTGCCAATACCTTGATCTCAGACTTCCAGCCTCCAGAACTACAAGACAATAAATGTCTGTAGTTTTAACTCCCAGTCTGTGGTACTTTGTTATGGCAGCCCAAGCACACTTATATAGAGAAAGAACAAAATTACAAACTTCTTTCATAGAAATGCAGATAAATGAAAAGCTCTTTATTCTCCACGACATCTCAATGGGTTAGTATATACACATTTTGGGTGAAGTCTTAATTATGATTAATTGAGAGAAAAGAAAGGGATGTTCATAATCATCTTTAAAGGGGAGCTGAGGAGCTGGGGGAAGTGAATGAGAAAGGGGAGAAAGGCAGCAAGATTGTGGGAAGCTACCACTGTAAGCCTCTTACAAAGTCTAAAGGTGTCATCAAAGTTGACCAAATTAATGAGTTAATGGGTATAAGTGGGTTTCTTGTGGAAACTGGTGAAGGTATTGCTTTTGGATCTAGACTGATATGGGACAAGATAGACAGTGGTCAAATACTAGGAGCTGAGTGAATACCAAGAATCTAGACCCACTAGCTCTGCTAGACATTGTGGAGAGGACAGTAAATTACTCAGGCAATGAGAGTGAGGATACAACCAAGTTTAACTAGAGTTTTCCTCCCCTCCCCCATGCATCATCTGAGTATACTTAGAAACACACAAAAAGAGCAATATGTGTAAATAAATCTAACCCACTTTGGGATTTTACATTATTTAATGCAAATTGATTTGTCCGTGTGTATGTAGCTGCAAATGGCTAAACAGCACTATCTCATATTTGACTGTTACATCACCCCTGTCCATGATGGGGGCTGCTCTGAAAGATGAAGGATAGTGGGGTAGGCGAGGGCAGGAAGAAGAAACAGAAATAGAAAGTCTATGTTTTGGAAAAGAAAGCCTACATTCAGTGTTGCTAAACCCCAAACTGTAAAACTAAGCTCAACCTTTTATTTTCCCCTTAACAACAGCAATATTTGGCAAACACTGGAACATATAGGGAGCTCTAAAGAACTACAGGGACAATTGGGTTGTGCCTCAAAGGAAACAATGTTGAAATCCCACTATCATCTAGAAAATGTAGATGAGTGAGATACTTCAGATAATTTAGAGGAACATCAGGGTGAAACTTTATAGGAAGATTTTAAAACTTGGTACTTCTTGGCATTAGATACAAGAAGCCATTTAAACATTTCTGGAATGATTATGTGACACTGAATATCAAGAGAGCAAACATTCTTCTTGATGCCAGGTTTTTAATGCACTCAAGTATTAAACAAAGAGCATCTTGTTTTGCAAAGTTTATTAGAAACAATTGTACTTGGCTATTAAAATTTGCATGATGTTCCCAAGTGTGTTTGGGAACAACACAGAAATGTGCAGATTTGGAGACCAGATATATCAAAGCTCACTTGTCACCCTGTGCAAAATGTAAGAGTTGAGTGCATGGGCAGGGGGTGCCTTTACTGAAACCAGCCCAGATTCAAAGCCCGTCAATTCAGTTTCGATGGTAGTAAGAATTACAACCACATTATTCCATACAAGACAGTGCAGCCAGCTTAATAATATTCATCAACCCCAGTGGAATGTAGGAACTGGCCAACATTTTATCCTAAACAAGCACAAAATGACAAATATGATTTTCTGAGTAACAAGCAAATGTGTGTTGGATTGTAGTCCCAAACAAGAAAGATTTTGATTCCTCAAAGCCTTGGGCTAACCTGCCAGATGTCTGATCATCTTACATCAAATTTTTAAATGGGTCAGGAAATAGACATTCGGCCAATGAAATGCTAACAGAGGTTTAGTTTGTCTTTCACAAAAGTCGAAAATAGGTAAATGCCAAAACTCTGTAAACAGAGAGTTTGCGACAGGAGTGGGGGAAGACCTGTTCTGTTCCAGGAGGGTAAATTGGATCTTCAAACTATGATGTCAGAACCTGAGAAAAACTCTGCAGCTATGTTTATGTAATGGTCTGGCTCCTTAGACTCAGAACTGGGGTAAGGATTTATCTCGTGCTGTGAGATTTCCCAAGGAGCACCCTGTTGCTTGTAGCTTTTTCCCTTTGATCAGGTGCCTGTCCCTTATCAGGGAAGCAAGGAATGATGCTCTGGGAAGGAAAGCAACTCTCAAACTGCTTCACTCATTCCTGATTGTGTGACCTCAGGCAAGTCACTCCTCTTAGCTTCTGTTTCCTCATCAAAAAATGGCAATAATTGCAGTTCCGGACATATATGACTTTCATGACAATTAAATAAAACCAAGCTTGGCAAGCACTTTGTTGGCACAGAGACTGGTCGTCGTACATTTTCTATTTAAAAAAATGTCTTACTATATTATCTATTATTATTATTATCAATATTGACACTGCAATAGTCTCTTCTCCATTTTAGTACAACTCAATTCAGCAAACATTTATTGAAAGCCAGCTTTCAATTATTTAGCAGGTTAGCTTTTGTTTCAGTAACATATGTGATACTGGCTGCTTAAATTCTGAGTCCTAGCCATAGAGTCCTGTAAATCCTTAGGATAGGCAAGATACAATGTTCATTACCATGTCCTCTTAATATTTATTACACTCTATCCTTACCAACATTTATCTCTGGGGATTTCATATGCAAAATACAGTTGTCAGTGCTCAAAAATTATGAATTAAGACTGCGAATAGTAAAACACTGAAAGAGTTCTTTTACTCAGTAATTACCCATTAAAGTTTAATAGCATATAGACATATAAGAAAGGGGAGAAAAAAAGGTCTTAAAAGCCCAGGTGTATGCTTGGATTACTCACAGCTGTGTTGTATTAACTTATGTTACTATGCCTGTCCATGTATCCATTGCTCTAATATAGTTGAAAGGAAAGGCTCATGACTGCCCACGCCACCTGCTCAGGCTCTATCTGAAATGTGCTTTAGGAATTCAAGCTACAAGAGTCCCTTGTACATTATACATTTCTCTTTCATGTTTTATATGGCTTTCTGAAGGAGGTCGTGTAGCTTCTTAAGTAGATCATAGCATGAACATTGGGGAAAATCAGAGACACTCATTTCATAGCTCGGTTCAATCTACGTTTCATTGGGGAAAAGGCTATGTGAAAAACCAAATACAAATTGAAGGACATTCCAAAAATACCTGACCAGAACTGTGAAGGTCATAAAATCAAGGAAAGTCTGAGAAACTGCTACAACCAAGAGGAGCCTAAGGAGACATAACAACCAAATGTGGTGTGTCCTGGATGGGATCCCAGAACAGAAAAAGAACATCAGGCAAAAACTAAGAAAATGTGAATAAAGTACTAAATTATGGACTTTAGTTAATAATAATGTTTCCATACTGGTTCATTAACTGTGACAAATTGACCTCACTAATGTAAGATGTTACTGGTAGTGGAAACTAAGTCCAAGATATATGAGAATTTTCTCTATTACCTTAATGATGTTCCTGTAAATCCAAAGCTCTTCTAAAAGAAAAAAATTTAGTTTTAAAAATGCTACGTGATTAAATGTAAACAAGTGGATTACTTAGTGGGAGTAAAGAAAAACATATGCATGATCATTTTCGACCTAAAGCATGCACTAATGGTTTAATGGCAAAGATTCCCACAGGTTATAATGATAACACTTGCTGTCTGGGGCACTAGAAAGAGTGTGAGTTTGTTTTCATAGCTGTGTATCCATGCTCTGTTTTTTGTTTAGACTATAACTAGCTATTACAAATAATTTTAACAATGCTAAGCATGATTGCCTCATAAGAGATAAATTCTTTAATGTTCAGTTCCCACTGATTTTTAATCATATTTGAAGTGTCTGCACACAAAGCCGAAGCTCTAAAAATAATATAAAGATGTAAAAGAACCTGATTGAGATGTTGCTTTTGTTTCATGTTTTAGAGGGGGGAAAAAATCAGGTAGAACTTGAAGGACCTATATGTTAAAAAAGAAAGGAAGGAAGGAAGGAAGGAAGGAAGGAAGGAAGGAAGGAAGGAAGGAAGGAAGGAAGGAAGGAACTTCTCTATAGAAAGATGTTAAATCTACCTGCATTTACCATTTTTTCTGAAGTAAAAAAAATCCATAGGGAATAGAGAGAAATAAGCCTATTCTGACTATCTATGGCTCTCTCTTAAGGGGCACAAATAATTCAAATAAAAGTTTACACATTCATTTAAGCAACTAACTTTCAAGAATACACTAGATGTGAATTTTCATAATTGAGTCTGTAGATAGAGGCAAAGAATACTCCCAGTTATTAAATTGCTCACAATCTGGTCAAATATATTCCACAGAGAAACACTTGACCCTTGTCCAGGGTTAGGATTCAAGAGAGTGTCCCAGAATGTGCAATTCTGCTGAGTTGTAAAGGCTATCCAGAGGGAAATGAACACATGGAGCTGGCCTGAGCTCAAAGTCCATGCCACCAACTGTCTCAAACTTCAAGCTTCTGCAAAGAAATGTAGGAATGAAAAATAAGACTGATAGATGAAGCAAAAAAGCCAGGCAGTGTCCAGGTCCTCTGCTCAGACTGCTCAGCTCAGGAGTTGAGAGAAGAGGAATCTGTCTAGGCTTCCATTGTAGATAGATCTTAATTGTAGGGTGCAGGGCAAACTGAAGTGGGCTGAGATTGAAAGCAGGTTGAAGACCCTGATAGAGTTCAGACAAGAAGTGATGAGAAATTAAATAAGGTAGTGGCTGAAAGAATGAAAAGCAAACATGTGAGTTGACATTGAGGCGGTGGTGACCAAATGAATATGGAACACAGCCTTGGATAACTTCCAAGTTTCTGGCTCAGGTCACTGAGACTATTATTGTGTATTCATCAACCTGAAAAACAGAGGAGGAGGAACAGGTGTGGAGGGGAGGGTGAAGATCATAGCTTCAAACAGGAAAATTCTGAGTTCGAAACATCCACAGGATGTCCAAGATACAATTGACCATAAGACTAAGATGAAAGCAGTAATTCTCAACAAGCAAGAGATAGTGATGTCAATAAACCCCACTGGAATTGGGGGTGGGGAATTAGCAGGAGAGGTGCTGGTACCAAAAAGTTTAATTATTTTAAAAGCTTAATTGTGTGAAACATTATTATTAAATGTTTTACATAAATAAAAAAGAAATAACCTGAACTCTGATAAAATATGAAATTTAACAATTAAATTTAAGCATTATTTAAGAAAAGTTTGAGGAAAAGAAGACTGTGGGATCATTGGGGTAGAGGTGGTACTTGCCATTTGCTTCAAACCAAAGAGTAAAGTTATCATGCAGAAACCTCATTGAGATGGTTCTGAGAAGTCTAATTTCTTCCTCTTCCTCTTCCTCTTCAATAATCGCCTCCCTGAAGCTGCCACGTATTGAGCATTGATGATGGACAAGAAACAGGATGTGCAGAAGTTCCTTCTGAAACTCTAACATGCAGTGTGGTTGAGTGGTTTCTAAGAACAAGCAACACTGATTACAAGCAGAACAAAGATGTCATACAATTCATTTTCAGGACACACAAAACTAACAACATAGCAATAAAATAAAACAATGTGCTACCCAACTGTTAGACTACTTTGTAAATGTATTCTCAAAAGACATACTTATTTTTCTATCACTGATACATACGACAATATACTTGTATAGTCAGGATTCATTTTGACTGTGGGTGACAAAAAAAAAAAAGTGGCATATTCAAAATTGGAGTTTATTTATTTCTAGTGTAAAGAAGTCTACAGTAAATATTCTGGGGCTGGTGCTAGCCCCGGGGTTATCAAAATCCCAGAGCCCTTCTGTGGACCTGCACCACCATCCTCAACACAAGGCTGCACATCATGACCCCTGGTGTTCCAGTTATCTCACAATCCCAGTCACCAGGAAGGAGTCAGGTGTACCTGCCTGAACTTGGACAGAAGATTTCCCTTCCATCCACTGGTCAGGACCCAACCACATGGCTTAGTCACCTGAGACAGGGAGAAATTCAGTCTTTCTTCTAAAATGGCATGCACCCAGATTAAAATTAAGGAGCTTATTACCAGGGAAGAATGAGAAGAATGAGTACTAGGGCAATGATAAGTATCTACCACACAATGCTTCCTAAGATTAGGATGGTCAGATTTGGAAATATGTATAATTTACTCCATCTAAATATTACATATTGAGCCCCTATCATGTACCAGTCACTTTTATAGGTGAAAAGGAAATAGCAATGAACAAAACAGAAAAGAAAAATATCTCTGTCCTCATAGAGTTTAAAACCTAAAAAGATTACTATGTGTTTACCCTTAGGATCAGGCCAACTTTTCATTAGAACCAGGACAAAGGACGCACTATATGTTCTTTTGTGATTGACTAAGGAGTTAGTGCACTGGACCTTGGCTTAACAATTCCAGGGCCAGGCAGAATATCTTGTCCTCTGACATATGTAGATTTATGGGCAGAATAATATTGCTCCCCCCCAAAAAATGTAAAGATGAGCCTCTCTAATCCCACCATTGGATACCTTCAAATTTGATATCTGTTAAACTTTTAGCAACAAAACAACTAGATGGCAAGGTTAAGAATCTCCCTTGTGTTTTCATCTACCATCATGCTAAAAACTGTATGTACCATTGTGAGGTTCCTTGGTCTTATGTGCCATGAAACAGTTTAGAGTGGAAGTGGCAGCTTGGGGGTCATCATTTTGTGCCACTTAAAGGCTCATGATGGGTAGGGTGTGATGTGATGCTGCTCCACTCTGGAAAAGAAGAGGGAGGGATCAAGCATCAGATTCAATATCAAGAGCCCATCTGTTCCTCTTCTGTTCATCACTACTTATAAGTCTATGAACTGTCCATTCTTCAGCCTGAGATTTCATGTGAGGTAATGGAAAACTCAGTTTACCACTTTGGTTATTTGTTTGTGGATCAATTATGCACATTGTTTGAACTACTATTTCTCTCCTATAATAAAAGCAGAAAAATAATATTGCCTATCTCCATGTGCTGTTTTAAGAGTGAATAAGGTCATATGTATATATGTTTTTCATCTGTAATACATTTTTAAATGCCACAAGTATATTAATATTGTGGTGGAAATGTAAATTTATTAAGCAGACTAAGATGTTTTATAATTAGTATGTGCTTTGCTTTGTTACCTTTTAGAAAAGATAATCATTCAAAAAAATTTTTTTCCATGTTGTAGGAGTTTAGATCATCCTAGTTAACGTTTCCCAAATCTTGACAATTACTGGGTGAAATGGAGTATGTCCTGTGAGAATACATAGTGTACCTTACTGCTTTGATAAGAAAAACAGGAAACCCAATACCAAGTAGAATGCTGTGAAGGCAATTAAAGTCTGTAGAGGGTGTCAGTCCAATGTTTGATGAAAGACAATAATCTCTAACAAGTGGTACTTTAATTTGCCATGAATCCTTTTATTTTTACCAGTGAAAGAGCTGAATTTGTTTTCTCTGGGTACATTTCATATTTTTCCAGAACAAAGTTTATTTTTGAATTAGATTTCCAAAAATCATCAGGTTGGGCTGGCCTTTAACATTTTGGAGTGTTCTAGTGGCAGTAATGGCTAAGCTAGAAAAGACTGTCTGAAACATGTGTTGTATTTTTATGGATACAGTTGGCTCTTGCCACCTCCTCAAGGGTGGGAGGAGGAAAGGGGGTGAAAGGTTGGTGGATAGGCAACAGATAGAAAATCTAGAGGAGACTTAGTAGGAGAAAGACTATCTCTAACAATGTATAAGCCTAGAGAGAGTGATTCAGAACTGCTTTATAAGACACAGTGCTGGTCTTTGTCAATTGCTTCTTCGATGTTTTCTTTTGAAATGGTGACATCACTTCCTCACAAGACATGAATAAAAGTTCTGTTTATCTAATCACATTACACTGATTTATTTTCTAAGAAAAATTAAAAACTGGGTTGGGCAAAATGACTTTTAGAAGTGTTTTATTGATTATAGAATCACCAGAAGATCAGACACCTAGAAACCTCAGAAATAACCCCTGGAAGAGGGAAGAAATATATGCCAAGAGAGAAAGAATTTCTAAACATCTGTTCTGAAAAGGTGCTGTACAGGCCTGTATGATTTACTGAATATCCTTGATTTAAGATTCCAGGACCCCAGAAAATGTGTCCCAGGGAGAAAATTAGACCAAGAGCATCAGGGGTTGGGCACTGGGACATATTGCAAATGCCCCACAATGATTTGAGAACTCTAGAAGGGTGGACCCTCCATACCCAGGTTTGGATTCCTTTAAGGATATTGTTCTGTCCCTATCAGCACTCCACACTGGAGACCCCCGATGGCTCCAGGACTGAGCTGCTGTCTGGTGCTGTGACCCTCCAGGGAAAGTCTACTGGAGTAGCCTCCCAATCTTTTCTTATTTGGAGTCCCTTCTTGGGGCTCCAAAGCACCCTCACTGGACATAGACGAGTCCATATTGATAAGTTTGGCCATAGAGCACAACTCAAAGGGGCCAAGTCTTCCTTTCCCCACTACATAATTAGATTTCTGCATTTGATGGAGATAATTCTGCCTTTTGTTAAATTACAGTGTTCAGAAGTCTAAACAGCTCATTGAGCAGGATGCATTTTTATCAAGAAAGGAAATGCTGCCCAGAGATAAATTAATTTAAAGGGAATTATCCTTACTATTGCATGTGCCAGAAAAGGCAGTGGGAAGTAGGCAGGAGATTAGAAGGACTTGAGCAACTACTTAAGCTCTCCAAAGTTAATATTTTTTAAATGTCCTTAATGCTGATTACAAAAGGAACACAAAAGCCCTGGGCTTTCCTTTTAGGATTTAGTCCTTCATATACCAAGTCTCTGACATAAGTCTTAAGACTTTTGCAGCATATCACTGAAGCGTTTCTATTGTCATCATTCAATGTGTTCGCCATGCTTTATTTTTTGCACCAAATACTACTGATGATACTGTGATCCCAGATTTATCATTTCCTCTGTTTAGAAATAGATACTGGTAGAGTTTAACCTAACCAAGGGTTATCCTAGTTTGAGTCATCTCACACTAAGGCTAAGTCATTTTCTCTGAATTTGTAGTAAAGTTAAATTAATTAATAAGATAAAGAAAGCATATTCAAGTCATTTTTAACATGCACTCAATGTGATTTTTATTAAATAAACCCAGCCCTTAAAATTCAAGATTATGAATATATCTAAATCAATGTATTTCTACTAAATAGTAGTACAAATATTTTAAGACAAGTTTTTGTGATTTCTATTTTAAGAAAAGGGACATGTTTAAATGTGGAGAAGTAAGGGGGAAAGTGGGGTGGTGTACAATAGCAGTGGAGTGGCATTATAGGGTACCTTGTGTTTTTGTTATTTCATCAAGTTAAATATGCCCAAAAATGCATTAAGTGATGCCATTCACCAGTTATTAGGGTGTCCGTGACTTCTGAGACTCAGTGACTTAGGAGAGAAGATAGAAGCCTGGGGAACCTTGATTCCGATGCTTCAGAGGCAAGGCATATTTTTTCTTTGCTTGTCCCAAGCTTGCTGTCTTAATGAGCTGTGACCAGCACTGACCCAAAGTATTGATTTTCCCATCTCCTGTTTTTATCAGCCACCCACAGGAAAATGGTGGCTGCAGGCACCAGCCTCCAAAACAGCCCATGTGACTCTTAGCCAGTGGGTTTTTTCCTTCCCACTGAGCATAACAAGAGGACTTGAAACTTACCTCTGTCTTTTCAGAGCCTAACATTTTACTGGTGTCTAAGCAAGCTTCAGATTTGTATTACAGTTATGTGCCACTTAATGATAGAGATACATTCTGAGACATACGGGTAGCTGATTTTGTCATTGTGTGTGCATCCCAGAGTTGCTTACACTAGCCTAGATGGTGTAGTCCACTACTGTGATTGTACGAGCTATGCTTTTTCAGGACTGGCAGCACCATAGGTTTATTTACTCTGGCTTTACCACAAACGCATGAATAACATGTTGTGCTATGAGATTACCACTGTACACTAGGTGATAAAAGTTTTTCAGGTCCTTTACAATCTTACGAGACCACCCTCATCTAAGCAGCCTGTCTTGACTGAAATATTGTTATGTGGCACATGGTGTACATACAAGCAATATAAAATTATTATTTTATTATTCATTTTAGGGTTGTAAGACTGATTCTTACAATTTTCTTTCTGTGTTCATCCCCTACAGCAGTTACCAATAGCCAGCAGGATAAAGTCAGGCAAACGGGAGTAGATAATTTGTGGAAGCAGAAAACAATCTTCCTAGGCAAACATGTTTCCTCTTCATGCACAGATATTGATAGTGACCACTGGTGCATTGGCACATAACCATACTGTAGTCTATGTTCCATTAACCTGGTTGCCTGTATATGTGAAACAGAAGAAGGAAATAAGTCAATGACAGTAACTTCACTTCTCATTCGCTTTTAAAGCCACAAAAACATGGGGCAACAACAAGAAAATGGGTAACAAGATAAATATCATTTTTGATCTGCTAATAGAATAATATAATTAACTAAATTACATAATGTCATAAAAAAGATAAAAATTCAGACTGAATGCCAGGAAATGTTTCCTGATAATAGGAAATATTTGATTAATAGAAAGGCTCTCTAGAGGATGGATCATTCTACCACTCAGAACATTTCAAATTAGATCAAAGCCAGAAAAATGGAACCTGGGTTTTTGTTGACATGTGCATGCCTCTTGGGTTTTCTTTACCCAGACTGTCTAATAGATGAGTGAGAATATTATATTTTTACTCTGGTAAGCAAGCTGTTGACGGTAATGTTCTTTCAATACTGATTATACTTTCCAATTTTTTGACAAAAGTCATCTTTGCAACACAATTCAAAAGGAATGGTTTTACTCAATTTGGGGAAATATAAGACTGATGTATAACTCTGTAGCCTTCTTATATATTTTACCTCTGTTCCTCATGGCTTTGAAGTTGACCTGTGAAGCAAGATTTCTTATTTTTAGTAAAGACTCTTATTTGACTCCTGGAAGTATACAAGGTATACAACTAGGACCATAAACCAGTCTTAGAAAATGTCTGTCACCTGCCCTGGCCGGTTTGGCTCAGCGGTTAGAGCATCGGCCTGGGGTCCGGAGAGACCCGGGTTCAGTTCCCGCTAAGGGCACGTACCTCGGTTGCAGTTTGTCCCCGGCCCTGGTTGGTTGTGCGGGTGGCGACCACTTGATGTGTCCCTTTCACGTCGATGTTTCTCTCTCTCTCTTCCTCTCTCTCCCTCCCACTCTACCTAAAAACAAAAAATGAAAAAATGTCCTCGGGTGAGGATGATTAAAAAAAAAAAAGAAAAAGAAAGAAAATGTCTGTCACCTAATAAGATCCCTCATGCCTATTTATAGTAGATCCTCATTTCCACCTCCAACTCCAGGCAACCCCCATTGTACTTTCTGTCTCTACAGATTAGCCTTTCCTGGACATTTCATTTAAATGTAATTATACAATATATGGTATTTTGTGTCTGACTCCTTTTATTTGATATAATGTTTTTGAGGTTCATTCATGTCATAGCATATGTGAGTATTTTGGTTCCTTTTACTGCTGTACATTATTCTAATCCAAGAATTGAAAAAATAAAAAAAATAAAAAATTCAAACTGTATGTACAGAAATCTGTGAGTTAAGAACATACTCTTTAAAATGATTCATATTATTTCCCAAGTTCTCTCACATTTGCTGTGTCACTGAGGTTCAGAAATGTGGGGACAAGTGACAAGTGGCCGAGTGGGGGTGCAGAAAGAGTGGCAAGGGTCTTTTCTCACTTTGCATGTTTACAGAGACAGGGAAACAAAGGTAAGAGAATGGAGGACGGAAATTGGAGTCTTAGATAAACTGCAGAGATTTACAAAATAGACATAAATTTAGATCAGATGGGTAACTAAAGACTGCCAATATATTGAGACTTTAAAATCAAATTATATAAAGGTGGGAAATACTAAAGATTACCCTCCTCTCCCTTCATATATTAAACTCAGGACATGCAAAAAAGTAGAGGAATCACAGGAGAAAGAAATAGGCCAGGCAGAGGCAAGCACATGTCCAAAGAACCCCTTGAAGACCCTGCTCAAGCTCATCCCTCTGTCAAAACTTAGCAACATCCTACAGGGCTGGTGTGAAGAAAGATGGAAGCTTTGGAGAGCTTCTCCAGCCTAAGGTCTGGAATTTTTCTTTGGCATTATTTTCATATCAACTAAGATCTCTCTGGAGTAAGAACTATCCAGGTTACATCTGCACATTTTAATTCTTCTTCCTTTGCATCCTAATTCTATTTTCCCTCTGGTATAAAAAACAAATCTTGCACTGGCCGGGTAGCTCAGTTGGTTGGAGAATCATCCCCTGCACCAAAAGTTTGCAGGTTCAATCCCCAGTCAGGATGAGTATAGGAGCCAAGTGACCAATGTTTCTTTCTCACATCAATGTTTCTCTCTCCCACTCTCCCTTCATCTCTCTAAAAAAAAATAATAATAAAAAATTAAAAAGTTAATAAAGATATCCTCAGGTAATGATAAACACACGCACACAACACACACACAATGCATTTTAATACTAAATGCATACAACAGAAACTGAATTTAAGTCTTCTAAAAAGAAACTCAGATCTCTCTGACAGTAAGAATGATTTAATGACATCATAATCTTCTTAAAAGCTAACCTGGAAGGGTCAGAGAAAAGAAGAAATGGAAAAAGCTTTTATTCCTGGGGGGAAAGTCTACCACAGACAGTTGAAAACAATATTAAATGACTATTTTGAACTTTTTATCCTTATATTTATATTACAGTAGATTTTTTTAAAGGCACACAGCAAGTTTGAAGAACTCCTCCCTACATGCTATCAAGAGGATAAACTATGGATTATTTGGAAAGGAGGAAATGGAGATGTGTCTCCAATGAGGTTGCTAAGCATACCAGAGGGGAAGAAACAAAGATAAATTCTGATGCTACAATGTGACTTTAGGCAAATAGGGCAAATTTCTGAGTCTCTGTTGTCTAACCTGAATATTGAATTTAGTATATGGTATACTCCTTTAGATCTATCTACAAAGTCTTCAAGTCTCTCCTGTCCAAAAGTCAAACCTATCCCCTTTCACAGGTGTGGGCTTAACTTAGTGATTAAGGTTAACACTTCTAACAAACAGACTGTGGCATGTGTGATGATGTGTGACTTCTGAGACTCTGAGGAAAGCCAGCTGCCATGTTGTGGGGACACTCAAGTAGCCCTATGGAGAGGTCCAATGATGAGAAACCAAGGCTTCCCATCAACAGTCTGCAAGTAAACCATCTTAGAATGGCTCTTCTTCCCCAAGTCAAGTCTTCAAATGATTCCAGTCTCACCACATTTTGACTTTAACTGCATAAGAGACCCTGAGCCAGGACTATCTGGCTAATCTACTCCTAAACTTCTGATCCATAGAAACTGTGAAATAATATGTATTGTTTTAGCTACTGAGTTCTATTGTAATAAATAACTAAACAAGGAGACATGCTACCTCACAGAATAAATATGAAGATTCAATGAAATGATGTGAGTTCCCTGGGACACCTGTAGGAGCCTATAAAATCCACAGTGATTGTAACCTCTGTGTGATATGGCTGTAGTGACAGGGGAGTAGTTTTAAACACTCTTTGAAATAGGATTATATCAAGACTGTAACGCACAAAGGCAGGGGCTGTACCATTTCTATCTCTCCTCTACTCTATCTCTATCAACTAATGCCTTTCCTGAGACAGATTAGCTGATTACTAAGTATTTGCTAAGTGATTGAATCAACACATTTTGAGCAAAGCATTTAAATTATCTGAACTGCATTAGCTTTCATTATCAATTAAAGGAATTGATAAATAATTCTAAAATGCCGTAGGCAGAGATTTACATAATAGTATTCCTTTGTACTTCAAAGATCTTTAAGCTCTTGCTATGTGCTGTGTGCCAGGTTTTATAGCAGGTTTAATGCAGGTGACGCTTACCTAGTCTTCCCAACAGTAGTATGAGGTAGATAATGTTATTGTTCTGATTTTTAAACTAAAAACTCTGTGATGCAGAGCAGTGACATAATTTACTTGAGGCTACACGGGTGGTAAATGTGAACCTGGATTTGAATGAGAAAGACTGATCACATCACATTATAATCAAAAGGTGAACCTGTTTAAGGTCTTCAACTTTGTGGTGTAGTCAACTGATCTGTCTTCATGTAAGACTCTAAACTTCCTAGGACAAGGACACTTCCTTATGAATAATTGTATTCCCAATTCCTAACATCTTAGCAAGTGCTCACTGAATAAAAGAATAAATAAACAAACACACAATGTGGTGTGGAAATACCTTTAACTTACATTAATTGTGGTTGCAAAAATTATGGAAAAGTTAGACATTTGGGATTCCGTGAACTGTTCTCATGTGACTTTTCAGTTACAAGGACACCTACTGAGTATTACAGGGAAATCCTATCTCCTAGCCCTCTCCTTAAGCATATCTTAACCATCAGAGTATTATACAGGCTATTGAAATAAATGAGTTATACATCCGAGAAATGCTATAACTACATTTCGGTATAAGGAATAAGGAAGTATCATTCATAAAACTGTAGAAAGTTCCAAGGAAGCCATTCTCTAAAGTGGAGAGATCCAGTGAAACTTGTTCTTAGTCAAGGCTGTTGTTAGCTTGAACAGAGAATTGGAAAAATTAAGAATTAATGAGAACCTATACATAAAAATTTGAATGTTTCAAACTAGTTTTGATTGGAATATTGTAACTCTCTTTGAATGACTAACCCCCCCCCCCTTTTTATGGGGTAGACCACTTAAGATCCTAGAAAGAATGGCTTCTGGATGGTATTAACAACAGCAGCAGTACCACCAAGATATGTTCTCTCTTTCAAAAATGTAAAGGAAGATACACAGAAGCCTTACATGAGTGGTTTGGGGATGGGCGAACCATCAGAGGTGAGGAAAATCAACAAGCTGGAGCTACATGTTGGCTAACCTGTGAGGACCAGATGTAGAGGCCCGGCCCAGGAAGACAGCACATTACTGTAGTTAGAGTAACAGAGAAAAAATGCCTTTCATTAACATGAAGTTCTAGTCTCCACGTGGTCAGCTGTGCTTTAAACACTGTGTTCTGTGGGAAATTTGCATATTATAAATGTTTTAAATTGTGGAAATGAAACATACCTCCCTCCAACCCAGATTTTATTTTTGCTTAAAGTTCTACGAATTCCATGCTTTTCCTATGACTTCTCTATACCTGAGTTATTTACTTTAATTCTTTGCTAATTAGATAGATTACATCATTGAGTTTTTTTGCTTAAGAAGAATTTACTTGAAAAAGTGTTTTACTTGTAGGACTTATATACCCTAAGCTCTTTCATGCTTAAATGTCTTTATTCTTCAATGATGATTCAGTAGACACTAATATTCTTTCATTATTTTGTTTCCAGTGCAATTTGCAGGTATTGAAACTTACACTGCAACGGTCAGGGTCCACCCTGACTTCCCCTTTCAAGTTAACTTATTCTCCTGCCTTTGTCCTTGAAATTCTCTTCAGAATTGTCTTGGTGTTGAAAAGTACATACAATTCTTGTGAACCCAGTGTAATTTTCAAACCTATAGATTCAGTTATTGTGCCAAGTTGGGGCTTTTTCAGGTACTTTTGAAGTCTACTGTGATTTTATCCTCAAGACCAGAAACTATATTAGATCATTTTAGTCTATTTTGCACATCTACTAGCTTCTCTGATTATAATAAAATATTTGTTTTAATGATCATCTCTGATCATTGCATGTCTTCCTAGTGAAGGATTTCACTTTAGTGTGGGTTTCGTTCCCTTCTTCACTGTTTCTGTTTTACTTATTAATTCAGTAAAAATATTTTGTTCTTCAAATGTGTTTCCTTGGGCATGCCATCTCCCTTTTCATCTTCTCTTGTTTATTCATATTGTCTTTGAGCTACTATTTCTTTGAGTGCAAATCTCATTAACTTGTCTCACAGCCTGACAGTATTGTGACAAATTCTCTAGTGCTCCTTGAATTTTATTTTACTTTTGACTTCTTAGTCTGTCATTTACATGGTACCTTCTTTCTTGTATGATTTGAGATAAGGTGCGATAGTAGACTTCCCACAGAATTCTCTGTTATCCTGCTCAGAATTGCAAAGCTGTGCCAACACATTCTCCTTGCTCTGATATGATTTTGGTGTTTTGACCCACTTCCTATCAGACCAGGACAGATTTGCTTTTTCATCTGCGCTTCAGTTCAAGGCTGGGTATCATGAGTGCTATTGGTTTTCTGTGACCTAAGAGCATGACCAGGAGGAAGAGGATCTTGCCGAGGCGGTGGTGTCCTGCCCTCATGTTGTTCTGTGTGTTAAGTGCCCTGTACCCAGTTGGGGCTGGGAAGATGCCCCAAAGCCTCAGACCTGGACCCAAACAGTAAAGCATGAAATCCTTACTTTCCTTTCCCTTAACCTCTTTACCAATTTGTCCCCAGCAGCTCCTTCTGATACCCTTCAATTAAGAAAGACAGATGTCTATTGCTTTGAGTCTCCACATATTTGGGGAGATAGACCAAAAAAAATCTCATGGTTTGCTAAATCACCATGATGAAAATGGAGCAGAGTCGGGAATGAACCATGCTATACTCTTTACTCAAAATCACTTTCTTTCTTTAGTTTCAAGTTCAGAGTATTTACAGAATCAGATTATATTCATCTCTTTGTTTCGTGCTGTAAGGTATTTTGGGGTTGGGCTTCTGGTTTCCATTGCGTTTTGTTCTTTTAAGTACAAAAGGAGAGATTCTGTAGTGCTATTTCAATTCTCTACCTTAAATTGCAAGTATATTTTTACAGCAAACCTCCAGTATCTTCATTCAAAAAATAAATAAAATAAATTTAAAGTATTTGTATAAAAGCTTTCACTTTATCATGGGCAGCTTCATGCATGCTTAGCTTTTCTTAAATCAAATTATCCCTTTTGAGGATGATGGCTAATAATATAGTTGCCTTGGCTGATTTAAGTAAATGCTTTTACTTTGCATTTCCTTTATTTTAGTATAAATGCGATAAATGTTCATTGTAAAGTTGGGAAGGAAATTCACATGCTTAGATGCAATGGTTTATTTTATATGTGCTTTTAAAATATTTTTTCTTTGTTAATTTTAGAAAGAGAGGAAGGGAGAGGGAGAGAGAAATAGAAACATTGATGAGAGAGAACATCGATTGGCTGCCTCCTGCACACCCTCACAGGGGACTGGGCCCACAGCCTGGGCATGTGCCTTGACTGGGAATCGAACCGGAGACCTCTTGGTGCATGGGTTGATGCTCAACCACTGAGCCACACCAGCAGGGCTATTTTATATATGCTTTTTAAAAGTATCTGAGAGAAAATAAAATCTAAATGCCCCTTCCTGCCTCCCCTCCCCTTCTCCCTTTGTCTTTACTGAAGCTCTGACAAGATGGCATGACCTTAACCGTGGGGATGGAGTGGACTAGCAACGTAGGGGAGAAGAGATCTGTTCTTCCTTCCACAGCCATCAAGGCTCGTGCTGCACAAGCCCTGCCTGGTCCTCATCGTCTCCAACAGAAGTTGCCCCACATGAATTAGTGGTTCTGGCATCATTGGTGCCATAGCTGACCTTTGCTACCCAGGCACACAGGTGTCCTCAATCCTCAAAACTGCCACAGCCTTTCCCACCTCCCAGCTTTGCCTCCAGCCCTACTCTCTCCCTCCACATTCTGGCCCAGCTCTCCAGCACCACTCCTTGGCCCCCTCTCAGAAAGCCCCCTTCATCACTGTGACAATCTGCCTCACCATTTATTACTCTCCTCATTACCCACCAGCATCTGCAACTGCTACCTGGGGCATGTACTGGTCACATGCACTAGAATGTAAGTTCCAGATGTGAGAGACCTGGTCTGGATAGGGCAGCTCTACATTTTTACCATGAAGTCAATTTTTCTCATTAGATGAATCAAATGCATCTCTAAACTGTGAGTCATGTCTTTAGGACTGGTCTTCAACCCGTATCCTGCTTAGCATGTGGGTTCTTGTCTAGCTCTTGTACTCTGCCCCTAAACCCACCTCTGACTTGAGAGCCTTTCAGTTCTGCTGGTCTATGCTCTCCCCTGAGGTCCTGCTCCCTACACTTCTACCCCAGCTAGCTTTTCCCATTAAGGTGATCACCTTGAGGGCTCTCCAGCCACAGGCATCTCAGTGGCTGTGTCCACCCCAAAGTGACACCTTCAGATCCACCCTGACCTCACCATGTCTTGTAAGACTCAGGGAACCTGCAGAGATAATGAAGGCAGCGTGACAAGCAAAGGACAGGTCATGGTGGCCCATTGCTCTGACTTTGGATCATTTCTGAAACTCTATACCTGACCACTCTGGAGTAGTGCTGGGGTTTGAATTCTTGACGTTTCCATGGCCAGAGGGGAAAATGTTCTAACCTACAGCTCAGCACTGTCCTCTGTAGTTCTCCATTTCACTCCCAACTCTCCAGGGTGGAAAGCAGGCAAGTCAGCCACTCCTCCAGAACAGATTTCAGAGAAGTTTTAAGAACAGAGCACACATGCTGCTGCTGTTCTAGTCTGCGTTTCTTTGCAGGAGCACCTTGCTGCTACCTGGAAAAGAAACATTGATGGTTGCCTTGTGGATGTTTGGGGTATTTTTCATTATCCCTTCCGGGATCTAGCCCAAGGCAGGCCCTTTTCTGCTCAGGTCCAACCCCCAGAGGAGTGGGAGCACTTTGGTCTCTGAGAGTTGCCCTTGTTCCCAAGAGGAATCAGCTTGTCAGTTTTGCTGGAGAAAGCGACCTGCCACAGAGATGAGATGAGAATCCGGGTCTAATCGAACAGCTGGATGGGAATCCCTGCAGAAAAGGTCCTCCTTTTCTCTTCTCCTCTCATTGACAGGCCATTTCCTCTCGTAGAGTTATGTGTGTAAATCACGGCAGACAGGTTTACCTTGACCTCAGAGGATTCAGATGGGGAGAAAAAGGGATCACCTCCCTTCTCTGCTGTCACCAAGGGATCAGATGAAAGTATTTTAGGTTCACATGAAATTATTTTAAGTTCACACGTTTGAATAAGTCAGAGAGTGTTCACCTGCCAGCAAGAAATCAGCTTCAGAATGAAGATTCAGGTGGGAAATAGAGGATCAGACACGGAAATAACAATCAGGCTCAAGTGACTCGGAGTCCTCGCTCTGCGTGCCTGGGGAGCCAGGTCACCTTTGCTATTCTATTTATAGAACCCACTCTTGGCAGTAGTCACTTTCAATGCCTGTCGTAACTTGGGAATGGGTAATTTTAACACAGTTACCTCTCTGAGCAACCAGAAAAGTCTCTTTTCTAGAGCTTTTATACAAGCTAGGATGGGTTCTCAGGTCAAGAGGCATGGCTTTGTTAGGCCTGCTGGCATCAGTGTTTACATGGGCAAGTCAGCAAACATGCCACACAGAGCTGACATCGTGTGCCTGGTCCTATGCCAGGGACCGGACATCAAAATAAAAATACAGCCTGAGTGTCCTTACCCCTAGGTTGTGCACCGCCTAGCAGGTGAAGATCCTTCAAGGTCACTGTAAATGATGAAGAACAAGAAATTTCAACCTGAGAAGTTCTATTTGCATTAAAAGGGAATGGAACATTGAAATTCTATTATACCATCCTTAGGATATTTTATGCTGCCACTATAAAACTTACCTCTTACTTCACAAAATATTATTTTAAACACCCATAACCCATGAAGTTTCTACATGAGCTATTGAAATTGTCAACTCTGTTTTAAAACAGAATGTTTAGTTATTAGATCATAAATAACTAACGTTTTAGCTACTGATAGCCTGAGAAATTTTTTTAAAAGCTAAAATAAATAAATAAGGTCTAAAAAACTAAAAAGAAAACAAGTGAGTTGAGGCATCATTTAAAAACACTTCACTTAGTCATAATTATTTTCATTTCACTAAAATTTTCATGGTCAGAGTTTATAACTAGGATGGGAGGCTGACATTATTTCATTAAAAGTCATATTTGTTAGGATTAAATACCATTACCTTCTTTGAATATTAACTCCTGAACTTTAAAAAAAAATAAGCATAAACTCACAGGCAGTTATAAAAACAGTACATAGAGTCTCATGAGCACTTTATTTAGTGTCTTCCAAAAGTGATATCTTATGTGAAAGTAAGACAATGTTAAAAGCAAGAAATTGACTTTGCTATAATCCTGTTAACTAGACTACAGACCATATTCAGTTTCCACCAGGTTTTACTGCCATGTGTGTGTGTGTGTGTGTGTGTGTGTGTGTGTGTGTGTGTGTACATGCAGTTCTGTGTCATCTGATCCCACTGCAGTCAAGACACAGAACTGGCTGTCACTGAGCAGGCACTCCCCCATAATACCCCCCCCCCACCCCTGTCCCTGTCCCCTGGCAACCACTGAATGTTCTCCAACTCAGAGTTAATTTTAACCATCCTGTTTGGCCCACCTCACTGGCTTGGATCTTGTTGATGAAGAGTTTCAGCCAGATTTTGCTTGGCATCCAGACGAATTAAACATTAAGGGAACATCAAAGTGGGACATGGCGACCTTCTAGCAAACTGAAGAAGATAATCCATTTACTCTGTTGTTCTTGTCCTTTTTTCTAATAGAATATGTTTTAGTTGCTCTTTTCTGTAAGTTCAGGAGGTGGGATGGGAGCTCCCTCAGAGACAATCTGAAGGGAAAATGTCAATTAATAGTGTATATATTATATATATAATAAAAATACATATATAATCTATAATATATATTACATATATAACAGTACCACTTCATTTAAATTGAAAGTAAATCAATTTTCCAATAATTTAGCAAAACAGTAATATTAGTAATAATGAAAAAAAGTGATTCCAATAACAAAAATTTTATGACATTGTAATTCTCTAAGTTGTTTATAGTAACTCTAAATCCTGGTTTGAACTTCAAGTCTTTTTCCTCCAAATCATCTTATATCATTTTAAATAATTACATAAGGAGCTCCCAAAGGAATTTTTGGCATTCATGAACCAAAGAACCAAAATGGCATAAAACATATAAAACACTGTAATTAAATGAATTAATTTTAAAATGTTTATATTCCATTATTTGGCAAGATTACCTCTCCAAAACATAGTAATTTTTTTATTTATTATACATACACAACAATAATATCATAAAATATATATTATTATTATCTATTCATACTGATATTGTAAATCAGCAGTTTCCAACCTTTTTCATCTTCTGGGACACATAAACTAATTACTAAAATTCTGCAGCACACCAAAACATGGATTTTTTTCAACCTGACAAAATAAATTAGGTATAGTTTTGATTCATTCACACTGAATGGCTATTGTTGTGTTGGCTGTTGTCATTTTTTAACTTCACAATCTAAGAGAAACAGATCAGTGCCCCTGAAAAATTGTCAGGTATTGCATATTTTAAGTTTTTGTGTTTTTTTTTAAACCTCACCCGAGGACATTTTTCCATTTTTTGTACAGACAGAGTGGGAGGGAGAGAGAGGAAGAGAGAGAGAGAGAAACATCGATGTGAAGGGACACATCGAGTGGCTGCCACCCGCACGACCAACCAGGGCCTGGGACAAACTGCAACCGAGGTACGTGCCCTTAGCAGGAACCGAACCCGGGTCTCTCTGTACCGCAGGCCGACGCTCCAACCGCTGAGCCAAACCGGCCAGGGCAGGTATTGCATATTTTAAAAATCTTTATGGCACAACTGTTGAAAATCACTCTTATAAACCATATAATAAAGCTATGGTAACATATAATATCATTGTTAGATTATAATTCATTATTGAATACTATTACTGTATATATTTTATCATACATACATGCAAGTTCAAATATATGTAGTACAAGTATAAATATATTAATTACATAGAATTACCTATATATCTATTATATAGTTTAATTACTATTATTATTATATAATAAAAGTCATTCAGAAATACATGAATATGAGGACCTCACCAAATACATTCTGCATTTAACATGTGAATGATGTTCAGGCAGTTAGCTTTGCAAAATGACAACAAAGTTGTACTTCATGGTAAGTCCAAATATTCAGTCTCCCACAGGGCTTTGAGCACCTGAGCATTTGATTAATATGTATTCATTCTTCTTTCTGACTGTAAGCCCCTTTAGAGTCAAGTCCTATTGTTCTTTGAATCTAAATTATATCCAATCCCAGTTCCTATTAGGTGCATAACAAATGGGCAAGTTGAACAAATAGCTCTTAGGATATTTCTACTAGAATTGAAAACAAAATCCAATCTAAAAATTGGGTGTTTTCTTCTGTAAAGGTAGCAGGTTTCCAGTGCTACACTAATGGTTGAAGACAAATTTATCTTTGGAGTTGGTCACTGTCCTTGGTGCTGAGCATAGCTTTCACTGCTTCTTCAAAGACTAATGTTTAGTAAAAACATTTTATTTATACACATTTTCCAATAGAAACTATGGTTCTTTGCAACTCGCTTGGACTTGAAACCATGAGATACTTACTTCATTGGTAACAAACATTTTATTTATCCTAACTATAATATAAAGTGTATTTTTAGTATTTTCTCCAATATTTATTTAGAAAATATTCAAACATAAAGACAAGTTGTAAGAATTGCATAGGAAGCATCTACACAACCACCAACTAAATTCTAATTTCTTATTTTTTACTATATTTGCTTCATCATGTGTCTCTCTATCTATCCATCCCTCAATCCACCTATCAATCTACTCTAATTTTTCTGCATTATGATGTAAATTGTTGCTATTGAAATATATTATGCCTAAATTCTTTAGCATGCATTTCATCAACTAGTGTTTTATATATCTTTATAGTTCTTTTATTAGAGGGCCTTGCTTTAAAAACCCATTCATCCACAATTTGACACTCTGCCATGAATATGACAAATAAAAACTCATCTAATACCATTTTTTATGGCATATGGTGTTAGAAATGAGATTCTGTGGTTATAATTTCTAGTGACTTGGCTCCCCACACCCTGGGTGCAGAGAGGTGGGTATGCTTTTTGCCCTCCTGAGAGGGCTGTTACGACACTCCTTTCACAGGCTCTCCTCAGTAAGCATGCCCAGCATGAGGTTATCCTGGTCTGCCAGGGGCACCACCCTCTCTACCTGAAGGGGGGTTCCCAATGGGCTCCACAGACCTTCTAAGAAAAGTACCAGCCTTCTTCGCACCTCTAATATGCCTTTGTCCTCTAAGAAAGGGACTCTGAACAGCAAAGCCCTCTGTTCTACATCTAACTGAAAATTTTCTTTAGGTGTAACAAATGTATTTTCTGTTCATTCTCTTTGGCATATGGCATTTGAAGTTTCTTATCACTGGCTTGATTTTCTATATGAGCCTATCATTAAGTAACATCTATATTCCTCTGCCTTCATTAATTATCTTAGCTAGTCTTCTGGATAACTTGCCACAGCGTCTACATCAGCACTTGCTGCTTCGCCTTCCTGCATTTTGATGTTATGGAGGTGGCTCTTTCCTCTGCTGGCTTCAGACATTTTGTTTTGCAGCTTCTTCATCTCTCTCAGCCTTCATAAGACTGATAGGTCAAGGCCCTCTGGATTAGGCTTTGGCTTAAGGGAATATTGTGGCTGGTTTGATCTTTCTAGATGATAAAAACTTCCTTCATATCAGAAATTGGCTGTTTCACTTTCTTATCATTTGTGTGTTTACAGGAGCAGCACTTTCCATCTCTTCAAGAACTTTTTCTTTGCTTCACAACTTGGCCAACTGTTTGGTGCAAGAGGCCTAGCCTTTAGCCTGTCTGGGCTTTCAACATGCCTTCTTCACTAAGC
Source organism: Molossus molossus (assembly GCF_014108415.1). Classification (NCBI taxonomy): domain Eukaryota; kingdom Metazoa; phylum Chordata; class Mammalia; order Chiroptera; family Molossidae; genus Molossus; species Molossus molossus. The sequence goes on from NW_023425366.1 coordinate 33,538,718, forward strand.
TTAGTCATTTCTAACTTTTTTATATAAAGCAAGAGACATGTGGCTCTTCTTTTCACTGAACATTCAGAGGCCATCGTAGGATTTTTAACTGGCCTAATTTTAATATCGTTGTGCCTCAGGGAACAGGGAGGCCTGAGGAGACAGAGAGACAGGAAATGGTCAGTTGGTGGAGGAGTCAGAACACACATCACTTTTATCCACTAACTCTTTCTTGGGTGGGGTTCATGGAGCCCACAAACAATTACAATAGTAACATCACAAATCACTCATCTCATGTCCCCATAAAAAATATAATAATAATGAAAATGTTTGGAAGATTGTGAGAACATGTGACAAAATGTGACACAGAGACAGTAAATGAGCAGATGCTCTTGGAAAAATGACACCATTAGATTGGATTGACAACTGTTATCAGGCTAAAGGTGTCCTTTGCCTGCACATATCAAAGCCCGAACAAATGCAAACAGGAGTTTGCAGCCAAGAAAGTAAGGATTTATTAGTTGAGGAAATGGCACCAAGCCTGGAGTCACAGGTAATTAGTGCTCAAAGACCTGACTCTCCTATGGCTTCCAGGGGATGGATTCCATAGGGGAAAACCATTAATCATGGTGGCAAAAGGATTTGAGGTTGTGGGCTCTCCTAACTGATTGGGGCCAGGTTAGGAATTAGTTGTTCATTGTGTCAGGCCCTGATGTCAGCCATGGCGTTGTTCTGTCTGGTTTCAAGAGCATATGGTCCACAGAGTTGTTCTGCTTTCATAAGTCAGAAACTGAAACACAGGTGAAGTAAAGATGCTATCTAGCTTGACTGAAACTTTGTTTTTGTGGTCAACAGACCTGAGGTTTTGTTCTTTAGGCAGTTTGATGCTGACCAGAATCTGATGTCCTAAGGGCTTAATGATTAAGGAAGGGCTTGGACAGACAAAAAAAGGAATGGATTATACTAAAGAAATGAAATTTCTGCATGATTACTACACAGAGTTGCCAAACCTTCAATTTGTAAAAAACAAAACAAAACAAAACAAAAAAACGCTATCTGGGAAGAGTAATAAAGTAAAGCACAATAAAATGAGGCATGCTTATATTTCTAATTTTCTCCTTCTCTCTGTACCAAATCTGTTAAGGCCAAGACTTTGTTGCTCTCTGCCTTATCCTCTGAACCTATAACAATGCCTGGAACAGAATAGGTACATAGGATATACTCCATGAACAAACAAATGAATGAATAAATGAGCTGATGAATTGCTTCCTTTTGCCTTATTTGATATAACAATTGTCCAACACTGCTGACATTTCTCAGAAAAACAAAATAAAGTCTAACCTAAATAATCCCTCTAAATTTCAGATCTACATGAACAGTGTCTATATAACGGCCCTGCAATTTAGGAAAAGTATTCACATTGATAATGTGATTGTATCCTTGATGGAACTATTCTTGGACAGGGAGATTTATGTCATCTTCCAGGTGGCTAGAGTGATTCTTATCTGGGCTCCACCTCCTTGTTTGGTTTGCCTAGAAGACATCTTTTGTCCCTGTGGTAAAAGGCTTTGAAGTGGAAATAAAGGAGGACCTGGTAACATTAGCCACAGGACATTCTGTGCAAACCACTGAAACTTGAATGACAAGCAATACCAATTAAAACACTGTCAGCTTCTGCCAAAGAAATGTTGATAAGATGACACAACAGCGACAAGCACAGCAAGCCCTGTGTCTGCAAACTCAGAGCCTGTTAGTTTCTGTGGGAAATAAAAACCAGAATTTTAAAACTTTAAGCAATAGTCTATAAATATAACTGAACACAAACAGGACATAGTATAAAAAAATAAAGATGTTAGTGCAAATCAATAACATGGATATTGGGTATTGGTTTGGGGAGGCAAGTGAGTGTCTTTTTGGAAAACTCTGAAGTCACATCTCCTCTAAGAGAATTTCAATTTTTGGAACTAGTGGAAGATGAAGCCCTGGCTGTATTCTTCATTCTTCATTTGCATTTGGTTATAAAGCATCTTCAGAGAAGTAATGGCCAGCTGTATCCAGCACTTACGTTGGTGAGCTAGTGCTTCTGTGATTTCAGATGATACTAATTAAGCATTATTTGAGTTAGATTGTCACCAGCTGCCTACTAAGAATAATGCACAGTACAGCTGAGCATGTGGACAAATGTGGCACCATTGTTTCAAGGGTGCCATGTTGGGGTGGGGGCAGGGAACAGGCACCGATCACTATTTGAACTGAGAAAGTAATTACAACCTCCCCACTGCAGAAAATTACTACATATAAAGACTCAACACAGCCTTCCATTCCTCAGCCTCACAGTGGCTCAGGAAAGAACTCACACAACCCATGAGGAATGTGGGCATGAAAAACAGGCAGAACCCTGGATATTATACCACATAGGTCATAAACATGAATCCGAGCATAAAAGAAGCTTATCAACTAAACAAAATGAAACAATAAAAATTTCATAGGACTTATGCTTATTACAATAGGCCTATTACCAAACTGTTCCTATTAGAAAAATCTTCAGAATGAAATGAAAACTAATAGGCTTGCGTTAGGAAGTCATGCAAGAATTTACTGTAACAGTAAACTTTATAAGTCTGTTTTAACTTATTTTGCCTATGTATAAATTATCTCTTAATTTAAATACATATCTTTGGGCAGCAGAATGGAAAGCTGACATTTTGCAGATAAAAACAAACACTTGGAAAAAGAGTTAGGTATTGAGTGGGGTGACTTTGAACCACCTTGTGTGTGAAGGAATAGATGTCTGTGGCCCACTCTGTGTCATTTGGGCATTTGCTCCCATCCTTGTAAAAGCATTTACCACGTGGGGTCTCAGTGGCACAAGTGCTGCCCTCCTCTACTCCTCGAGTTCCACAGAGGTGGGGGAGGGGTGTCATCGTCCCCTTACCCAGCACATTGCTTAACAGGCAAGAGATTCTTTGTTGAATCAATGAATATGAACACAGTGTTTATTTTGTAGTCAAATGCCAGTGAGTCACATGGATAAAGAACTTCAAAAACTTTATAACTTCAATCACAGCAACAGGAGGAGCAATAATTTAGAAAATATGAGAACAACATGAATATCTGACTACATTGGGAGTTTCCCCAGAGCTAGTAAGAGGTTTAATATGCTCTGTAGATGGGGGGAAATCCCTAGTGTAACTACAGAACCTGCTAGAAATGGTCTTATCCTGTTTCTACTGAGATACTAAATTTCTTTTCAGAGACAACAAACCAAATCTGTTAGTCATGCAGTCAAAGGAGCAAATTTTGACCTCCAGCTGAACTCGGAACTAAAGTCTCACCCGACCCCATCAAGAACTCAAGGGCAGGGAAATGACCAGAACTGGAACCCTTTGAAAAGTAAAGGATCCATTGTCCAGAAAAAGCAGGTTCTGAAGCCCTTTACCATGTCTTACCACTAATGGCCAAGTTCCAGAGGTCTCCAGTGAAAACCTGCCCGACCAGTGCTTCACCATACTAGCTTATTCCCCCGACCCCTTAAAATTTGCCCCAGCCTTGGATCAGAGACACAGATTAGAGCCTTTTCTTCTGTCTCCTTGTTGGTGAGACTTCAGAATAAAGCCTTTTTTTTTCTTCAAGAGCCAATGTCATATTATTGACTTCTATGCGTGTTGGGCTCTTGCTTGGTAACACTAGCATAGCATCTGATTGACAGTCATTTTTCCTTCAGGGTTTTGAAACCAGCTTCTCGCTGCCCTTGACAATCCCTTTACCTGCCCAGACACATCCCACAGCCAGTTGGAACATGCAAAAGGCTGCCCCAGGTGTTCCTCTCAAGCACAATTCTGAATCCTAAGGAAACCGTGGGTTGCATGGTCCTAAGATAGGTGATTATGAAGTTATGGGTTTCCCATAAAGGCCAGGACGCAGTGTTTCCAAGGCTGTCTTCTCTGAACTGCCACGTCCAAGGGCATGTCAATGACAAGACAGCAAAGCAAAGTACAGTCATCAATCCCATTCGGCTCTTATGGGAGGAGCCGGGAGTTGGGGGTTGTAGGCAGGAGAACACTACTTAGCTTTCTGCCATAGTTCAGCAGTTGTAAGATACAGAATCAGGCTAGTGCTCCACTCTGTCTCTCAGAACCCCTAAGACAGGCAGTATCCATATCAAAATATTTAAAAATAACTTTTGCTATCGCTCTTCATTCTCACATGCATCTAAGTCCTATCATTAGCCCCTCACTTACTCTGGCCAACTAATTCCTCCATGTGGCTCTTTTTGGGTCTCATGTCCTGTTTTCATAAAAAACAGTGCCAAATGCTGCAGCAATTTTCCATGTGTTGGTAAATGGGTCACATGAAATTTGAATGACAGAGCCCCCATAACAGCTAAGCTGAGAGAAACCAGTGGTTAGAGACCACACATTATAAAAAGCGATTTGAAACGTTGCACATCAGGGGGATCTTACAAAGGCACGTCTGACTGATTGCTCTTGAATCAACAGGTCTATTTTTGCTGCTTCAATATGGAAGTTTTACAGATTCTTGGAGAGAACCATTTTCCCTCATTTTGTTTGGTGTAATGAACAGGACTTCTGAGAATTTTTAATTAAGCCCTTGTCACAGCGTCCACACAAATGCTTCTTCCTTCCATGTGTTTTTCCAGAGTCAGGACCTTTGCACTTGCTTTCCCTCTCGTTCACGTGAATTCCCCCACATCTTTCTCCTGTTACCTTAATCTCAGAATTCAGGCTTACTGCTTATATCACCTACTCTGTGAGACCCTGTTGGCTTCTCTAAATAAAATAGCTCTCCCCACTTGCGCCAGCCTATTACTTGTCAGTCTCTTCAGAGCACTTGTTACTGAGAATATTACTGCTTTGTTTTCTACCCTCCCTGACAGCAAAGCTGCTCCTGGGACGGCAGGGGTGCCTGTCCTGCTCACTGCTGAATCCTTCATGAAGGCATAGAAGAGGATGCTCAGTGGATTTAGGGATGATGGGGAAGGAGATGCTTGCCCTTCCACGTCCTCAAGTCCTTAGAGAAGAGATGTAAATGCCCTGAGATCCATCCTCTCTCCACAGCGTCCATGGCTGCCTATCCCTCTTTGCTTCTAGGGGAAAGTCTAGTTTCAAGATCTCATAACAATGCAAACAGCCAATTTCAAGGGTCTCAGAATGATTTGTGGTTGATTTTTGAAACCTACCCTGTTATCCCCAGACACCTGGCAGGACACTTTACACATAGAAGTACCCTAGAGTTTAACTGACGTGAAAATGATGTCGGATGTATGGAGCTAGTCACAGTCACTTCTCACTTTTTCTCTTCTAAAATATTTTAAAATGGGAAAATTCAAATAATGTTAATCACAGAATAATCATTCCTGGAGAGTTGAGTCCATGGGAGAACACCTACAAGGGGTACATGGCTGAGATTGATCTTAAATCCCAGGATCAGCCATCAGGAAAGGGAACCAAGAGAACTTGTGAACCTTGTGAAAACTGAGTCCATTTTCTGTTAGTTCTCCAAGACACAACACTTAACATTAGTAAAATTAAACAGACATGATGTTGCCAAGACAGTTCTTGGTTTTCACTCCCCCAAAAAGTAGTAGGATTGATCCTAGGTTTTCCAAAATAGGAGGCCCATGGGTACTCCCTGGCTGTATTGGTGAATGCTCCTCGTTGGTACTTCTTTAACATCTTCTGTGCAATCTCATGAAGAAGCATTCATGGTAGGTGTTGGCAAACCTAGAACAGCAAGGGGAGATGACTTCACTTCTCTGCTCTGAGTTGACCTGTTGCTCAGCTGGGCGAAGACCACAATGGCTGTGACCTATGAGATGGTGACTCCTTCTTTGAGCTGAGTAACTCACAGGCCCGAACTTGTGTTCTGTCTCTGACTTTTTGTGTTTTGCTTATAAATTATTTATCGCTTAAACTTCTTCAGATTCACCCCCAAAGACCCATAAATTATTCCTATTCCCTTTTCCCTACTCTAGTCCCCTTGCTAGTATTTTTTCTTGCTGTAATTACCCTTTGCTATAATGTGGATAAGTTGTATTCTGAAAACAAGATTGAAGAGAAAGCAACATTGGAAGAAAAGCAAAAAACAAAAAACAGTGTCTTCTTTTTTTAAGAAAGGAATGCCAAGGAGAAGAGAAAAAATTAAACCAAACTTGTCAGCACAGTTTATACAAGAGGTTACATCATATTTTAATGAAGAGCCTTTGCTATAAATGAAATCACTTGGCCAGGATCATTTTCCCAAATATGCAAAAAATGTACTCAACCAAATGGCCAACATAATATTATAATGGATGTTTCTGGGATGTCGTCTAGCATTCTTATAAAAATAAGATTCAGTGTTTAAAACAAGGCTGTCTAATTGTGGGTACAAACAAGAAACACCTCCCAGAACAGCAGGAAGACTGCTGAAAGACTGCGGTTTTCTCCAGTCCTGGGAAGAAAAGTTCTCCCTGTACAATTCCCATGCAATTGCAGTCTCCCCTAGTTAACAGCTAGAAGCTTCCTCAGGAGCATGTCAGGAAAGTTGATAAACATTACAGATGTATCTTCTCCAGTGTGCAGACTGTTTAAAATGGAGAGTACTATTTATTTTGGTAACCATGAGAATTGCAGACGAAAAAATTAGTATTTCCGTGGTTAGGCACATTATCTGAAGCTCGGGTGTCAAAACCTGCTTGCTCGTTGAGGTGGCTATGTGGGTCCACAGTCCTTGGCTGTAAGATGCTGGAAGACGTCTTTAGGGAAGTTGGCAGCATGCAAGGCACACTCACACCTCTCAGAACTCTTTGAGATCCCAAACAACATTTAAACAATGGGTGCATTGACATGTCGGCATTCTGGAAGAACACATGGTGAGTGGAAGTAGAACCCAAGGATGCCTCTGCAGAATGGCACCCAGAGTGTACATGTATATAGACACAGAAAAAAGACTGAAAGAAAACTCACCAAGAATATAAAATATTAATCATGACCTCTGGGTTATCAAATTATAATGTCTGTATTATTTCCATTCTAACTGTTTACAATGAGCATTTCTTAATATATCACAAGGAGAAAATAAAAAACCAGGCTACAGATGTTGGTTTTCAAGTATTAAAAGGTTTGTTTCCATCCTTTCTGAATCAGCCACAGGAATCCATTTTAATTTTTAAAAAGTTAGGAGCCACCCAGGTGAGATGGATTTCCAGTGATGGTTAAGATGGAAAGTGTGAAATCACCTGGAGGAGAGTTTTATGTGGCCCAGTGACGCCCTCTGGTGATAACTCTGGTGTTGTTTAGTTAATCCGCACAGTTTTTCATTCATTTACTCATTCATTCTTTCGTTCACTCATACATCCATTCACTCGCTCACTCAGTCACTCATTTAACAGAAAGCTATTGAGTGCTGACCTATGCCTCGAATGTTGTATGTAGTTCTAGACCAAACAGACAGGATCCCCTCCTTCCCCATGGAGCCAAAGCAAGGGAGGGGAGTCAACGCCATTGAATGTGAACACTTAGAACATCCTGCAGGGCTGGCAAATGTGTTAGGGAAAAATCAGAACATATGCAATGTAATTTGGGGCACAATGGAGCTTTCAGTATGGTAGGAGGGATATACCTGATGTGAAAGAAATGACTAAAAAATATACATAAAGCAGGACACGAGAAATATTCATAGAAGAATGAGAAAAAATAAAAAAGAAAGAAGGGGCTAGTGTCAGGTGAAGTCAACCAAAAAAACTTCTTGGAGGAAAGACATTGCCTGCTCAAAGAAAATAAACATGACCAGATGATGATTTAGGAGAGCGTAACCAGGGGAGGGGCATTAGGAGGGTTACCTTTTGCTTACACCAGCTTGTCTGCAGAAACCCATTACCCTTGTCAGCACCCTATCCAGATCTGCCTGGCACTCCTGCTGGTTAGATCAAGAATGTTTCCAGAGAATTTCTACTTCCTGGCCTCTCTTCTTCTGTTTGAATTTCTTGGGCTCCTACAACACTGGTTATCCAAACAAAAAGTTTCAGTTCTTCTCTAACACAGTGCAGGACCCCTGGGAACAAGGGCTGTGGTGTCCATTGCCACCGCCACTCCCAAAGCAGAATGCCACAAAATAGACAGGGGCTTCGTGTATCTTGGCTGCAAGTTTACACCCAGAAATTCTGGAAACACTGTCCATGGACACACAACAGAACTTGTTAGACTTGCTCATCCCAGAGGAAATCAAACTGAAAGAAACTGAAGGCACTGAAAAGAGGTCAAGGAGGAACTGGGCTCGAAAGGGTGGAGCCTTGTCCACAAGGGAGAGCCCGCTCTGAAGAACATGGGACCCAGGACCACATCCTTCCCTCACTCAGGATGGTGGAAGCTACCAAAAGGGCACAAGATCTGCCTTATTAGAAATATATGTCTTGGTAACTGATCTCCTATGAAAAACACACATCATGTGCAGCTCAACAGGTAATCTCTTGTCCTACTATGACCCAGAGGGAAGAAGGTTTCCCAAAACATGTCAAAATTTGATATTTAAATGTATATAGCTATCTGCATCAGGCTTATCTCAAAAAGAATGTCCACCGAAGCCCAGAGGCTAATATGTATGATCTCTCTTATACATGTAATCTAAAACAAAAAACAAACAAACAAAGGAACAAAAAGCAGCTTACAGATACAGAGAACAGATTGGTGATTGCCAAATGTTGGTGGTAGAAAGTGGCAGAAATGGATATAGGGGTCAAAGGTAAAAAGATAAATAAATAAACAACCAAATAAATGATGTAAACCCAGATCAGTCTGAGCCCTGAGGATTGGCAGCTGCTCTTGGCACTAAAACAGAGAGAGATGATCCATATGGTGCCTACACATCATTATCCATGTCTTCACAGTGGCCTCAGGCTGCCTATGGTGAACACCACAGTGGAGGTCAAGCCTGTTCTTATGAAGGCCTCATGGTCCTGGGATGGCACCATTTATTAGGAGCAATGCCGTGTGTGTGTGTGTGTGTGTGTGTGTGTGTGTGTGTGTGTGTGATCTACGTGTATGCATGCTGTGAGTATATGTGTGGGTGGGTGTGTAAGGTGTGTACATATATATGTGCTTGGGTATGTATGGTGTGCATTGAATGTGTGTGATATACAAATGTGCAAGAGTGTGTGCATGAGTGTGGGTGCATGTGCATATGCATATGTATGTACATGACTGTGAATGTATACCTGAGTGTAAATATGTGTATCGTATATGTGGACTGTATGTGTGTATGGACATGTATGAAAGGGTATGTGAATGTATGAGTGTGTGTACAGGAGCAGGGTTGTATGTATGTGGTGGTTGTGCCTACATACATGTGTGAGTGGATGATGAGTGTAAACGTGTATGGATATGCATGTGTATGTGTGTGGGGTACATGAATGTGTGAGAGTGTGAACCTGTATGCTTAGAGGGAATGAAAAACCTGACCTGAGAGTGATATCCAGCTCTGCTGATCTGCCTTGATCTCAGGATTTATTTGGAGTGTATGGGTCTGTGTATCATTTAACTAATTTTCTTGAAATAGTATTTGTCTCTACTGAGGCTTGGGTGAAGGTTGAATGGAGACACGTTGAAATACTCCTCCATGCATGTGCAGACAGTAGGTGTCTTGAGATTGCAGCCAAGCCCAGTCCTGCATGCAGTGTCTCATGGAAGAACATACCTCTCTGCATAAAATGGGCAAGGGCTGGTCCCACCAGCAAAGCTAGGGTTGTTTTTAGAATTTCCTTTTGAATCTGCTGCATTGCACACAATGGAGAAAGACTGAGCCTCACGCACAAGTCCCCCCAGCACTGCCAAAATGGTCTTGGCTGGGTAGAGGTGAGGGAAGTCCCATCAGATGTCCACCCTGGTGAAAGACAACCTCAGTGAAACATTCAGGACTAGCTTTGAGCATCCCTGCTTCCCTGTGAAACCACTATGGTCATCCTCCTGGGACACACACCAAAGCTAAGCAGATGAGGTATTTTGCCCCATCATTATCCATATAGGAGCTCAAAGACAGAAAGGCCAATACCAAGAATGTGTGTTTACTTTATGAGGGTTGTTCTGTAGTTCTTCCTGGCAAGGGTAAAATATCAGCAACCATCTTTTCTAATCACAATCCATTAAACATTCCAGAAGGATCTTGCTAAAGTCCTCAATTTTTACTTATGCTCTCAGATAGAGAATGATCTAAGGAGAGTTTCTAGTGAAGAACATTGATCCAGGAGGATAAAACACTAGGATGAGAAAGTTTAGATTTTTGCTTTGGTTTCTTTGCCCTTCTCGCAGGCACGGAAGGGACGGAAATGGTCCCCTTGCTCCCTCTGCACAGGTGTTGTAGATAACATGAGATTTACACTGAGAAGTGAAAAGCGCGGTATTGTCTCTGAATGCAGTGCTCATCACTTCCTTATACATTAGGCAGTGACAAGCTTGAAATTTACAAAATGGGATCTCTTTAGCATCCCTAGAAGAAATCTGCATTGAGGGGCCTCTTGCGAAAGAGCTGGCCCTTCATTCAACCTTTATTGCTTTAGCCCACCCACAGGTCTCCGAAATTACCTTCAGCAATTCTAGTGATTTATTGGTAAGGAAGGTTAATGGTGGGCAATTTTCAGTGACCACAGGGTATCATGAAATGCAATTGCTGTGAATTCAGGCTGACCGTGGGTGGCAACACAAATCTGTGCTGATTTGTTCAAAGGTATATTTTGAGGGACTTGAAACTTCAGCCTGAGTTGTGCTATACTAATTGAAGAGTGTATGTGTTTACATTTATATTTAACAGCATCCCACAGAATGCATTTTCAAAGAGCTGAGAGTGTAGGACACTGTTGGTCCCACATAATTTAGGAAGTCTTCTCTCCAGGTGGGAAGCCGGGTCATGTCTGGGGTCTTCAGCTGTCCTCCCACTCCTCTGAGCAGCAGGAAGGAGGGTCTGGTTGTTTACTGGTGAGCTGATTCTTGGTGGGGACTAGTTCGGGCGAAATGAGGGCTTTTCTGATTACTTCCATTTCTTTGCAGGTGAGACCTTGAGCAACTGAGGCTTGAGGAATTAAATGATTTTTAAGCATATCATGCAACCATTTTGTCATTTGCAATGGTTGTATGATAATACCGAGGTGACAACACTGGCCAAGAAAGCACCAAAGTAGGGAGCAAACTGTAGCAGCCGGAGGAAAACGTCAGCTTCATGGCCAATGCTGTACTCGTCTTATGTAATGAGGATAGGAAACAGTGACATTTCTAGTCATGATGCAGGACTGTTTGTTCTGTCATTCTCCTTACTTTTGTATTTATTAACTTAGAGAGAAATTGGGAAGGCAAAAATGAAGGGGATAAAAAGAGAATAGAGAACTATGACAACCGCTGGCACGGACGCCAGATATAAGTCACAGCAGTAAAATGTGACGAAGCTCAGAGATGTCCTTCTCACCAGAGGTCATCTCCAGAGGCTTTCAAAAATAAAGTTTCCTGGATCACAACACAAACCTCTTAAACTAAAATGTTCTGGGAGGTAGGGTGAAGAAATCTGTCTTTTTAAAAAGGAGGTTCTTAAGATTAGCAGAATTTTAAATTGACCTTGTTAACTCCTCCCTGATGGCCTCCAGATCTGTGCCTTAATCCCTCTGCACTAACCCTGCCCTCCATTAACCTGAGGACGCCTGTCTGTTAAAAGCTGCTGTCCAACAAAGAAATGGTCCCAGAAAGAGGCCACCTCCAGCATGCTCCTCAGCATCTCTGCAACTCATTTGTTTCATCTATAAAAATTAGGGGTACATGCTTTATTACAGGGATTTTGAGAAGAGATGATGGGCCACCTGGATGGGCAAAATGCTTTGCATCATACATAAGATGAAAACTGTGAGCTCTTCTGTCCCTCTGCCAGAAAAAAAAACAAAACAAACAAAAAAAACACCATAAAGCATAACATACATGTGCAAGCTATTCATCTATGTTGTTTAGTTTTTATGAACTCACTAAAAGTAAATATGTTTTCTTTTGTTCCTGGAGTAATACCATTACCTACTTCTCTTGCCTTGTCTTTTTCAGCCATGTGACAAAGATCACTTTGTTCTACAAAATGTCTTCCTATGTTATCCAGCCCTTTTCTTTCTGAATACCTAAAACTATCAAAAGAAACAAACTATGCTTTGATTAAAGTTAATCAAGGTTCTTTACATTGGTTGCCCTGTAGTCATGTTGTTTATTCCATTCTAGAAGGCATGCCATGCCAACTTTCTGAGAGTTCGCAATCAGATGCTTTAAAATCAGGACATTTTATCAGGACATTTTAAAATGCTGGGTCAGGAAGAACCCAGTGAGACTGAGAGCCCTTGCTACATCCTCTCAGCTGACATTCCTGTGTCCATGCCAGTGTGGAAATCCATCTGTTTTCTAGGCTTTCTTCATATCTCATTAGGATTCTACAATGTTGCAAAATCAAACCCCTGGAAGGAGTATCAGATATGTAGCCAACAAAATACTCAAAAATCCCACATTATTCTGATTTATTTGCTTTCTTTCCATCAACTCACCAAACCAAGACTATCAAATTTATTGTACATGGCAATAGACATGACATGCCCAAGATACTTCATAATCCTTTTGGGAGAAAATTTGAAAATCTGTCCATTTTAGATCTCAGTGCACTTTAGGTTTCCGTAAGTATAATTGCAAATTACACTTTTATTTTTGCCAAACTTTTAAGCTTGACGTGATTGAAACTTCTATATTTCTCCAATTTTCTCCTCTAAAACCACACAGCTATCTAATTGAAACTGCTTCACTGGAGAACATAACACAATTTATAGTTTCCTGTGATGCCCTAGACAAACAAAGCTCTAATTTACAGCTACAGAAAGGTCCATGACCGATGACTTGCAAACCACTTTAATTTAGATCATAAGTGTCTCTTTGTCTTACTGAGGGTTTTAGTTTAATACTGTCCTTTTATCAAACTACCTGACCTCAGATAGTATTACAGAAAAATCACGGTCACCTGAGAGGCAACAGAAGAGATTGGGTGTATGATTCTGCTATGAAATAAGGCTTAAAGCATTCCCTGCTGGTGTCTTCTGGGTCACAAAGAGAGCAGGATGCCATCTGAAACACTTGTATCATTTCTGCTGCCTGAGCCATCATGCCCTCCATGGTCCTGGGATAGCAGCCTAAAACCTTCCTCCTCACGAAGTGGACACAAGCATCAACATCTAAGTTAGGTGACTGAATTACTGTCGGGGGCTTCAAAACTATGGAAATCTGCCTAATGAAGAATAAATACACAACCATTTCTTCTTACCCTCTGTGTTTATGAGTTTCATTCTGTCTCTCTCTTTCCCTTGCTATAGAAAATCTCAGCAAAGGGGGCTTCCTTCCCTGATTCCCACTGATTGCTCAGCCCTTGAATATCTAATCTGTACCCCCACCAGACCAGGCTGTAAACACAGACACCACAAACCAGGAAACTGACAGAGTTCCTGCTGTGTGATGGGGAACTCCTCTGGGCACTCTGGGTCAATTAACCTCAGCCACCCACTGAAGCAAGTGCCAACTCCCTCTTTACAGATTCGGATCAGAAATGCTAAGAAATGTTATTACAGGCAGCTCCAGGGTCATTCCTTGTCTCATGCTCAAACATTACAAACAGTGAAATTTATGGGGAATATAAACATGGGTTTGTTTACTAAATCTCAGAAGACCAGCATTTGGAAACTCCCTGTCAAACCTGGGAGACAAAGAAAATATGCCTTAACCCCACAGAGATCATACAACGGAAAACAAGACTTTGTCTGTGACATTTTTTTCTTTCTTTTTTTTTTAAGCCTTCTTTTTTTAGAGTAGTTTTAGGTTCACAGCAAAATTCAGCAGAAGGCACAGATTTCCCATACACCACCCCCTCCTCCACACATGCACAGCCCCCACCACCTACTATCAGCATCCCCTGCTTGAGTGGTACATTTGTTGCAGTTGATGAACCTATAGCCATCCATCATGATCACCCAAAGTCCATAGTTGACATGATGGTTCCCTCTATCTATGGATTTGGACAAATGTATGATGGCATGTATGCATCGTTATACAGGCATACCTTGGACACATTGCAGGTTTGGTTCCAGACCAGTACAATAAAGCAAATAGCACAATAAAGTGAGTCCCACAAATTTTGGGGTTTCCCAGTGCATCTAAAAGTTATGATACATTAAGTGTGGAATAGTGTGCATTAGGTTAGGACAGTGTATGCTGAGATGCAAACAAGCCCTGCATCTCAGTGGGTCTGCACACTCAGAGTATATTTCATGCTCATACAAACCCCGATGCCAACTGGAGTGGGAAGGGTCTTTCCACTCTGGCACTTGTACAAGCAGTTAGGGAATTTCCAATATAGAAATGAGCTTGGCAAATTCTACAGATAGAAAAATAGAAGAAAATGGCAATAATGGTGAAGAAGCACAAGGCTGGTAGAAGAACCAGGCTGTGTAGAGCAAGACTTTAACTCTCAGTGCTACTGATATTTGGGGACAGATGTATTGTGGGGCTGCCCTGTGCCCTGTAGAATGGTTAGTAGCATCCCTGGCCTCTTCCAGGGTGCAAAACTGAAAGGGGGTGTTTGAGAACCACTGGTGTAGAACATTACAAGCCTGAGAAATGTGTTTATAGTTCACTGTCACCACAGTGGGAACCAGTGGCTGATAACAGACAGTGTGGTGATGTTGCCTATCTGTACTTGAACAGTGATTCCAGGCAAAATTGAAACCACTAAAGCCACTGACGAAGTTGTTTTTCTTGTCAGTTAAGAGATGATGGCTGCTTTGCCCATGAGGGTTACAGGGTGGATGAGTGGTGTTATTGGTCATTTTTTTAGATATATGATGTCGGTAGAATCTCCAGAACTTGTAGTTGGGTTGAATCCTGTGTGTGAGGGAAAGAGAAAAATGAATTATAAAGAATCAATAATCATGATATATACCAGTGGCTTCCAAACACTTGTTGGAATTGGATTGAGTTGGCTTTATGAGAAATGTTTAGGGAGCTTGCTAAAATTATATAATCTTGAGCCCCACACCCGGAAATTCTGGTGTATTAAACCTGGCGAGTGGCCCATGACCCTATTTTTAACATGCCTCTTCAGTGATGCTGAAAAGCAGTTAGTTCTGTGACTCCCAGCATGAATTGTGTGGGCTTCTGTGGGCCTGCGCCACTGGTGGGTCAATATCATGTGTTACTCTATTTATGCTGTGAGAGCCCAGAATGGTAACTATGGTTATTTCTGAGATGTAAAACCAGGGGTGCTTTTTGCTTCCTTTTTCACATTTCTCCTAATTTGAAGTCAATAATGAATTCAAGATATTTAATAATCAGGAAAAAAATATGTCACACAACAATATGGCTAGAGACTACAAAGAAACTTATTAAAACCTACAATGTAGTAAATAAAATACTATTTACATACTTCCAAAAATAGCTCAGTGTAGACAGCACAAAATGGCTGTTTGATATGGTTATATTTAAGAAATTCATGTTATTCAGCATGTTTACTGAAATTTACATGCAGAGAAGTTTTTGTCTCACAATGTAGGAGACAGGTTCGTAAATTGAAGTTTGTTTATTCCTGAGGAAAAGTATTTGCCACTGAAAAATCTCATCAAAGGGAGATTTCCGCAGATGTTGAAGGCACAGTTTATGGGCACCAAATCCAAAGCAGAAGTTGTTGCCTCATGCCTTACACAGAAGTATTCTATTTCTCAGAACAGGAGAGATTTCTCAACTGACTCACATGCTTTTCTTTCCTACTTCCAGGTTTACAGCTGAGTAAACCCCCACCCCACAAAGTGAATCCTGGCCGCATGAATATTTCTGGCTTGTGAAGAGCGAAGAGTAGTAACGTGTCTCTTTCCAAGCTGAAGCTTATAACTGCTGGACCGCCTCTCCATTCCTCTCTTCCTGCTGCCATGGCTGTGGGAGCCCATGTCAGAATGAGATGCCCCGCGATCCAAGCAAACAGCCTGGAAACCTGAGCCACAGCAGGAAGGTAAGACACCCTGGATGGGCACTAAGACCTGTGGCAATGAAGAAACTGGTATCATGCCACTCAACAGAGAGGTAGGTGTCCTTTTTCATTTTAGCATAATCTAGCCTATCTTCAATGATATGCCCAGTTTTGAAATTTTGGGTCTTAGTGAAGAACTGTGTCAGAACTGCCTTGCAGATTCGGTGGCAATTAAGATATTTATTGGTGTCTCCTCCTGGCAGCTTGATTGACATGAATGGGGGCTCAAGGGAAGCCACTGCCAGTGAAATGGCTAAAACATGTCACAGAAATTAAAGTACCAGCTTCTAATGAAATGCCCTTGATATTGAAAGAACGTGAAGGAGCTTGTAGAACAAACAAATTTGAATTTGAAGTAATGGTGCCATTTCAGACTTTCCAAACCTTGTCTGTCTGTTACGTTGTATAACCTACCTGAGCTCCTGACTTCAGAATGCAGAATATTTTCAAGAAAAGGGAATTCCTTGGGGAAAAATTCATCAGGTTGGAGTCCAGGTACTGTGATCTGAATGATCATTCTCTAACATCACATGGTCTTCACCATCAAGTAAAAATGAAATGCTGAGACTTGGCCAGGTGACTTAGCCAGTCAGAGTATCACCCCATACACCAAAAGTTGTGGGTTTGATTCTTGGTCAGGGTATATACCTAGGTTTTGGATTCTTTTCTCTGCTGGGGTGCATGTGGGAGGCAACTGATTAGTGTTTGTCTCTCACATTGATGTTTCTCTCTTTCCTACTTCCTCTCTCTAAACATATCCTTGGGCAAGGATTAAAAAAAAGAAGAAGAAATGTTGAATTCTTGTTTGGTTACAAAGATAAAGAGTTGAAAGTGCTCAGGATAAAAAGGAATGTCTTACTTATAAATCTCCAGTAGGAAAAGTTAGAAGTTGACCATTGTAGTGATCTGTCAAGAATTGATAATGATGCTTTCTGTATTATTTTTCCCCTACAAGACTTTTTCCCAACTCTGTTGATGTCGAAATATATTCAACAAGATTATAATTATCATGATTGAAGTTGAGTTGTGAAAGGCATCTGAAAATTTGCTTGATAGCGAGAGGCATGGTGCTAAATCCCCTTTCAAAGACCTGGTCACTCCACAGTGTTCTGACACCCCAGGCAAGCATTCAGCCATGGAAACTAGCTCCCTTATGGTATTATATCTTGAGATTTTTTCTGGTGATTCTCACAGAATAAAGTTACTTTAAGGAATCAAGCAATAATCATTAGACTATATTAATCTAAACACCCACTAAGTCATTTGAAAGTTATAAATGTGTCTTTAAATATATATGAAAAGGACCTTGTTCATCCAGTTATCTTTACCAAAGCCCCAAAATAGTTGATATTTTTAAGGATTATCATTACCTTTGTAACAAAGGCATGGTACCCATATGCACTGTACCTCTCCTGGGTGGTTTTTCGGGGGGAAGAGTCTTTCCAAACTCAACCTTGACTGCAGTTACAATTTACCATGGATGATACACTGCAGACACTCAAAATTGGGACTCAGTATTTCACAAGACTGTTTTAGATCTCAGGGGGAAGGTGATAGGGAGTCTTTACTCTAGAGGTCTGGTTTGGCATGATAACTCTAGTTTCTCTCTCATGAACTCACTAGGAAGTAAAATTCTAGAAGTCCCTCAGTGTTTTGGTTCCATGCAGAGGAAAAAAGGAGATGTGAAATGCGTAACTTGCCTACCTGGCAATGTCAGTACCTCTGGTGTTACTTCCGCCCAAGATGAGGTCTCACTCCACCACCTGCTCCAAAGGGCTTCCAACATTTCCCTCCACAGGGCAAAGTATTGCATAACACCATTATCAGTTAGAAAATGCATCCCATAGTGCTGAATTTTCCAGCTGTGGGTATGACCCAAAAGGCCAAGGAATCATATCTGAATTTATGCTAGCAAATTATTAAAATGTAAGGAAACATTTCAGCCTTTTATTCATTATACTTTATCTTCCTTTATTAAAAATGTCAGCTAGTACCAAAGCTTATTTTTTTAATTAATTTTTGTTACAGGTGTTTCTCCTTTTTCCCCCACTGATTCCCCCCTCCCCCTCCCTCCCTGCCCTTTCCCCAGTTTGTTGTTCATGTCCACTGTTCATGCATACATGCATATAAGTTCTGTGGTTTATCTCTTCCCCACCACCCCCCTATTTAGGGGATTGTCAGTATGTATCCCACTTCCGCGTCTCTGGGACTACCCCCTTCCTCAGACTGTTATGTTCATTATATTCCACAAATAAGTGAGATCATATGAAACTTGTCTTTCTCTGTTTGGCTTGTTTCACTTAGGATGATACTTTCCAGGTCCCTCCATGTAGTCTCAAAGGATAAGAGGTCTTTTTTTCTTACAGCTGCGTAGTACTCCATTGTGTATATGTACCACAGCTTCTTTATCCATTCGTCTACTGATGGATATTTGGGCTGTTTCCAGATCTTAGCTATTGTAAATAGTGCTGCTACAAACATGGGGGTACATATATTCTTTCTGATTGGTGTTTTAGGCTTCTTAGGAATATAGATTCCTAGAAGTGGGAACACTGGGTCAAATGGAAGTTCAATTTTTAATTTTTTGAGGTAACACCGTACTGTTTTCCATAGTGACTGCACCAGTCTGCATTCCCACCAGCAGTGTACTAGAGTCCCCTTTTCTCCACACTCTCGCCATGTTGATGATTTGTTGATGGCGGCCATTCTGACAGGTGTGAGGTGATACCTCATTGTTGTTTTAATTTGCATCTCTCTGATGATTAGTGATGATGAGCATTTCTTCATATGTTTCTTAGCCATTTGTATGTCCTGTTTGGAGAGGTGTCTATTTAGTTCCTCTGCCCATTTTTTTGTCTTCTTTGTCTTCCTTTTGTGGAGTTGTATGAGCACTCTATATGTATTGGAAATTAACCCCTTATCTGATATATCATTGGCAATTATGCTCTCCCATACAGTGGGTAGCCTTTCCGTTTTGATGATTGTGTCTTTTGCTGTCAGAACAATGTTAATTAAAAAAACAAGTTTAAAATTTTTAAGTTTCTACTGTTCTGTCAGAGGACAAGAAGTACCTTAACCTTAAAATACCTCTAGAATTTTTTTTAAATAACTTACACCATCTATAAGTTTGTTTCAGAAATCAATAGGTAACTATTGTGCTAATATTTTTCCATTCAAGTCACAAACAAAATTGAAGGGAAAAAAAAAGAAAGTCACCTGTAACTTCCCTTCCAGAGACTACCATTGTTAAACATTGGAGAGGATATATTTGTAAATATTTTATAAATATTTATACATTTATGTATTTTATATGGGGATATATTGTATATACTATTTTGTTATTTGCTTTTCTCACTTATATATTTAATTTTCATTCAATGAATTATAGATATCATACTTTACATTATATACAGGGTTGGCAAAAGTAGGTTTACAGTTGTGGGTACACGAAACAAAGTTTATTCTTGCATTATTACTTATTAGTTGTTGTATTATTTTCTAAATGAACAACTGTAAACATATTTTTGCCCCACCCTGTATGTGTGTGTGTGTATGTATGTGTGTGTGTGTGTATATATATACACACACACACACATACATACACACACACACACACACATACATGTATATTTTAGCAAACAAAAAATACAGAATACTATCAGTAGACGAATGGATCAAAAAGCTGTGGTACATATACACAATGGAGTACCATGCAGCTGT
The DNA here is from genome assembly GCF_014108415.1 of Molossus molossus. NCBI lineage: Eukaryota > Metazoa > Chordata > Mammalia > Chiroptera > Molossidae > Molossus > Molossus molossus. Next base: position 33,558,482 of record NW_023425366.1, read on the forward strand.
AAGAAAGAAAGATCTCTTATCCTTTGAGACTACATGGAAGGACCTGAAAGTATCATCCTAAGTGAAACAAGCCAAACAGAGAAAGACAAGTATCATATGATCTCACTTATTTGTGGAATATAATGAACATAACAGTCTGAGAAATGGGGTAGTCCCAGAGACGTGGAAGTGGGGTACAGGCTGATAATCCCCAGAAGAGGGGGTGGTGGAGGAGAGATAAACCACAGAACTTATATGCATGTATGCATGAACAATGGACATGGACAACAAAGCTGGGGACAGGGCAGGGAGGGAGAGGGAGGGAGGAATCAGTGGAGGGAAAAGGAGAAACATCTGTAACAAAAATTAATTAATAAAAAAGGAAAAAAAAATTACGGAATACTAACTAATAGAATGCAATCTTAATAGAAGCAAGGAACAGAAAAATCGTTGCCAGGGGTCGAAGAGAAGGAAAAATGGGGAGGTGATGGCCTGAAGGTGTAAAGTTTTATCTATGCCAGATAAATGAGTTCTAGACATGTACTATGTAGCATAGGGCCTATAGCTAACAAGATTGTATTGTATACCTACACTTTTCTAAGAATATAGATTTTATGTTGTGTTCTTACCACACACATACACAAAAAAAAATGATGATAATAACAATACAGGAGGAAACTGGATGATGGAGATAGTTTCATGGGTATATACTTATTTCCAAACTCATCGAGTTGTATACATTAAATATGTTTACATGTTTTTTACATGTCGATCATACCTCAATAAAACTTTTTTGAAGACGAAATACACGTTGCAACAACAAACTAGTAAGCAAACATCAGCAACTCAGGGTTAAAGGTTATATAACAACTATTGCAGGAGAGCTTCCTGCAAACAAATCATTCTCTTTTATGAAGACAAGACACTGAACAATTACAAACCTGATGAGGAGTTCTTTATCCTTCAACGTCACTGTTATTCTTGTGTCGTTAATGTTTTCCAGCTTTACTCTTTGTGACAAACAGAATAATGGCCTTCCAGAGATGTTAACTGCTCAATCCTCAAATTTGAGTATGTTACCATACCTGGCAAAATGGACTTTGCAGATGAAATTAAGATTCGGGGCCTTGAGATGAAAGGACTATTTTTGATTATGAGGGCGGATCCAATATATTCACATAAGTCCATAAAAATGGAGACTCCCAGCTGGAGTTAGAGAGAGATGTGTTGACTGTAGAAAGGCCAGGCAGATGCAATGTAGGACATATCTTGATGTAAGACCTGACCTGTCATTTCTGGCTTTGAAAGGAGGGAGGGGCCTAAGAACCGAGGACAGCAGGTGGCTTCTAGAAGCTGGAAAAGGTCAGCAAACAAATTCTCCCCTAAAGAAAATGTTCAGAGAGAAACACAGCTCTGTCTGTACCATAATTTTAGTCCAGTGACATCCTTGTCAGACTTCTAACTCAAAGAACTGAAGATATTGTGTTTAGACCACTATATTTGTGATAATGTTATAGCACAATAAGAATCACTATGATCTATAAAACAAAAGCAATAATTAGCTGAGTATTTTTCTAGCAAGGCTTTGTGTCAATATTTTGTTCGGCGTATTTCAAGGATGTGTGTACCAAAATGGGAATTATTTTTGTTAAAAATTCTTTTAGCTAATTTTTTTATGTGGGTTTATCATTTTAATTCTATAGCGTAAATCAATTTGGGCCTTGGTGTTCTGAAATTTAAAAATACAAGATTTTTACCAATCAGAAAAATATCTAGTTGTCTCTCCATCTTTGCTAGGTTCTGATTTCCACCACTGCCAACACCCACTGAAGGTGACAGTGCTCCAGAAACAGCCGTGCAGACAGTGCAGCAAAGGGGACAGGAGGTAGCACATGGCATCTGAGGGAATGTCTCCACAGCGTAGGTGGGAACAGAGCAAAAAGAATCTGGTGCCGATGGGGGCTGGAAATTATAATGAGCTTCATCTGTTTAGACTCTGGAGTATAAGAGAGTCAGACAGTAATAGGGAAAAAGTAGAACTTATGAAAAAATGCTGCAAAAAAAATAGGACTTGTGAAAAAGAGACTGCAAAAAATAGAACATATAGAAAATAAGTACTGCAAGAAAAAAAAATGAAATGAGAGCAATATTATGAAAATGCAGAGAAAAAGCATGTCTCTTAGAAATATTAGCACCATAAACAGATAACAATCAAGAACTGGGGGAGTACATGCACCAAGATCCAAAGTAGATATGTCCCTGTCAGAGGAGCAGAAAGCCTTCAGGTGCAAAGGACAGAGGAAAGGCAACCAGCGGAGCAACAGAAGAAAGGGCTCAGATGAGCTGAAGGCTCCACGGTGCTACAGATGGACTGGAGGAGTAACATGAAGCAAGGTTTGCTGCAGGACATTAAGTCAGTGGAAGTGGGGTCTGACTTGGCAAGTGATCCTATATGCATAGGAACGGGAAAAGGAAATTTTGAGTAATGATGGAGAAAGTGGCAGAGATGGAAAACAAGAAAGGTTTCATCCAAGCTGAAGATTTTAAATTGTTTCCATAGAAAGAACCGGAACAATTACAACAGAGACGAGAAGCACAGATATACTTCAAAACTATTTTACTGGATTGGCCCTGGCCAGTTGGCTCAGCAGTTAAAGCATTGGCCTGCGGACTAAAGAGTTCCAGGTTCAATTCCGGTCAAGGGCACATACCTCAGTTGCATTTGGTCCCCGGCTTTGGTTGGGGTCATGTGGGAGGTAACCAATCAGTGTGTCTCACACTGGTCTCTCTCTCTCTCTCTCTCTCTCTCTCTCTCTCTGTCTCTCTCTCTCCCTTTCCCTCCCTTCCTCCCACTCTATCTGAAGATAAGTGGAAAAATATCTTCAGACGAGGATTTAAATATATACACACACACATATATATACATATATATGTATATATACACATATATATATATTTCACTGAATTAAATAAATGAATTATAGAGACTAAAAGAATTTACCGTCTGGCACAAACCTCCCCTGTATGGCTCCTCTCATCAAAACTCGGTGCTTCTTTCTGAGCTAACCTTTCTTACAATTAGTATATTGATTATGGCCTCTAAAAGTTTCAAATGTATGTGAAAAACTAAAACTCTACACCAATTAAAACTGTATCTTCTATTGTTTAGCTTCCATTCACTCTGCCGCCATTTCGGAAGATATCTTCTATTGTTAAATGAGCTTCTGAGTAATTTTTAATATATTGTTCTATGTTTTCCCACTTTTCTAAAATGAACATATATTACTCATAATCAGGAAAAAAATTTAAGTTAAAATGTAATAAAATATTCTAGTCTGAAAACACCATACAATTGTTTAAAAATAGGTACAGAAAAAGACTAGAATTCTTTGTAATATTCCTACCTCCAAGTTTTCTGCATTTACTAAATTTTCTATAACAAGCATGTATGATTTTTATAAGTTAAATTGAAAGAGGAAACCTCATTTCAAAGCATATATAAAATCTTCGGATAGAAAAAAAAATGCAGGGGAGTAAAACATCAGACAAGATCTGGATCATTTGTCTAAGACTTCTACTCTCCTCCATGAGTGAGCAGTGATGTGTGAGTAAGCAAGAATCATTTCGATGTGGTGGAAAATTTGAAGGTGAGAACATTTTTTTTATCCTCACCTGAGGACAATTTTTCCATTTTTTGTTCAGATAGAGTGGGAGGGAGAGAGAAGGAGAGAGAGAGAGAAACATCGACGTGAAAGGGACACATCGAGTGGCTGCCACCCACACGACCCAACCAGGGCCAGGGACAAACTGCAGCCTAGGTATATGCCCTTAGAGGGAACCAAATCCCGGTCTCTCTGGACCACAGTCCGACACTCTAACCACTGAGCCAAACCGGCCAGGGCAAGTAAGAACATTTTAAATCATGATTGACTTCTTTCCCAAATGGTTTTGTGGCTCTTGGACCCCCTCTAAAGCCTCTGTTGCCACCATCACAAGACCACAGAAATTTCAATATGCAACAGGTAAATTTGCATATTGGAAGGTAAATTTTCTCACAGAACATTGAAACAGAAAAAATTGTGGACAGACAAGTAACTCATGCAAATTGTCAGTTTTAGATGGTACGGGAGCCTGAGGAATTCCTGAAGCACATTTGTTAAGGAGACTGATCTTATTTCACAGATTATTCAACACCATATGTTATTTTTGCTGAGCTACCAATGAGCTATTGTATGTACCAACACTACAGACACTTGACAGGTATTAAATGTTTACTATTAGGCCACAACTGGTCTAAGTATTTTATTTTATTTTTTAATATGTTTTTATTGAATTTTTAGAGAGAGAGAAAGGAAGAGAGAGATAGAAACATCGATGTGAGAGAGAAACATCCATCAGCTGCCTCCTGCTCGCCCCATACCAAGGATCGAGCCTGCAACCCGGGCATGTGCCCTGACTGGGAATCAAATCGGGACCTCTCAGTCCATGATGTGACACTCAATCCACTGAGCTATACCAGCCAGGCTGTTCTAAGCATTTTAAATGTGTGAACTTACTTAATCTTCACACAAAAAATTGTGAGGTAGGTGCTAACATTACCTCCATTGTACAAATGAAGAAATGGAGGCAGAGAGATGTTACGTAACTACCCTATGCTTTTTGCACCAGTAGTAGAGGTGGGGGGGTTCAAAAATAATTTATCTGGGTTTGAGTGTTAATCTCTACGATAAACTGCTTATATCAGTCAAGGTTCTTCAGAGAAACAGAACCAAGAAGTGAGAGAGAGATCTCAGTCTACATTCACTCACACTTGCCACTCTTCATTCATCTTCAGTAAACACTTTGAATTTGAAAAATTTATATGCTATTATCTATTTATGCTACTCATATATGTGTAATCTTTTTGAGAAAGATTAACCTGTCACCCAGTCCCTGTGTCTTGAACCCTTCTGGGGTCCTGTAGCATCTCAGAGTTGGCCAATACACCACCGTCACGGGCTCCAGCAAAACTTCAGTGTCTTAAAATATAGGGCTCTACACTTCTCCAGCTTTCATAAGTGATCTGCTGTTTCTACATCCACCAGGATCACATAGGAGCTTTGGCAAAGATTTGCTCAGATGTTAACTAGAAGGAAATGATAGATGCTATGAATGACTTGTGCCAACTTTCCTGCATATGGCAGGCATTTAGAAAGTCTGTGATCACTCCCTGATATAACTGGTATTCCCAGTAGTGAAGAATTTCCCACCAAGATCAGCTCATCATTTTTGTTTAGGCTGTTCCATTGTGGGTGTTTACCCAACACAATATCAATATAGTTACTGATTTTCCCACCTCTTGAGTTTTAAACAGGGCATGAAACTTTTTTCTTATCAGTTTCAAAATCTGAAACTTTTGGCGATGCAACTCAGGACTCACTCATATTCTAAAACTTAAGGGAAGTGATCCCTTTACCCTCTGCTACCACCGTTCTTATGACAGCAGCTACTCAAAAAAGCTTTCAGAAGCCCTTTGAAGAAACCTCCAGTGATCCTCCAGCTTTTCTCCAGCGAGACCATTTGTATCCTCAGTCACTGTACCTGAAATATTAACTAGAAGAGAGAGTCACTTCTGTAACTCGAAAGCTCAGAAACAAGGGTCAGCTTTGAACCTTCCCTCCTCTGCTGATAGAAATTTTTTCTGCCTTAGGCTGTTGGGATTTAGTTATCAATTTGGAATGGCAAGATGTGGAAAGTTACTGTCAGTGCTTAAGGGAGATTTGGTCTTCTCTTTAAAACCTCATTCTCCTCTCTGGTTTAAAAATAGAATTGAACCTTGTAAACTGAGCATCATTTTCAGATTCCACGGAGGCCGCTAAATTGTCAAAGCCAGTAGGCTAGTTCGCAAACTGCAAAGGTGGCACAAGTCATTCATGTTGGTTTTCACTTATTTCAGAGTTGCTTATTCTGGTTTTGCAGGTTCTACTTTTATGACAGGATATTCCAATTGGATATGAACATTTTTTTAAGGATAAAAATGCACATAGGGTTATTTCTTGAAGAACTGTTCATTAAATCTACATTGCAATTTCTAAAGAAATTACCCAAGGGTATTACAAGTAAAGTTCTGATAAACCCCACTATTAGCCTTAAAATTCAGATTTTTTTTTAGATGATATTATTTATTCATACTTAATATTTGGAGAGAAGTCTGGAAACATGTCAGAAGACTGTAGAAAAATAAATGAAGATATAATACAAATATTTATTTTTCTTATTTTAATTTATATAACAGATAACTGTTCAAAATTATAATAGAGACAATATATTTTTTATTATAACATATGGAAAAGAGACATGAATAACAATGTTATAAAGAAATAATTGAAAATACTGTAAGTTACTGATATTACCTGTGAAGCTGTATACAGCTGACCCTTAAACAAGGCAGGAATTGAAGGAGTCAACTTCCTGTGCAGTTGAAAATCTGCATATAACTTTTTCTTTTTCAAAAACTTAAGTTGTTCCTTGATATCTGTGGGGGATTGGCTCCAGGACACTCTGCAGATACTAAAATACACATATGTTCATGTCCCTTATCAAAAGACACAGGTAGCTGAATGGATTTTAAAGAAACAAACCCATATATATATTGTCTCAAGAGATCCACCACAGAACTAAAGATACAAACTAAAAGTAAAGGATGGAAAAATATGTATATGCAAATACAAATTTTAAAAAAGCTGAGGTTGCAATGCTTATATCTGACGAAATAAACCTTGAAACAAAGGTTATAGTAAGAAACAAAGAGAACACGACATAATGATAACAGGAGAAATCCAACAAGAGGATACAAGCCTCGTAAATATAAAATTCAGATCTTTAGCAACAATTATCTGAGCTGTCAGTTGTAGAGAATATATGTAGTTGGAAGACTGCCAAATTGATCCCAGCTATCTGTATAAACAGTGTGCACCTGGGTGAGAGACAAACATGAAGGTATTATCAAGCCTGTTTTTCAGGCAGAAAATCAAGTTAGAAATAAATCGGTTCCTATTGTATCGTCACAGAAGCTCGGGGACATCTTTTTTGACAGTGGAATGTCCAAAGGAAAAAAAGACAGAAGCCTTTAGAAATGTGCCCAGTTTCTCTTTGATGCATATGATTCTGTGGTCTTGAGGAAAGTGAACATATTGGGATATTCATATTTCTGAGGGAAATTTTATCCATTGGAGGAACACCCTAGAGAATAGTCTGGCCTCAAGTAGCTAAGGATGAATAGACCTATAGACTGTTTACCGGCTGTGGATTGAAACAGGTCCTCCTAATTATTCAGGAAAAGAGAGAGAGAGAGAGAGAGAGAGAGAGAGAGAGAGAGAGAGAATATAAGGCAACAGCACATTTCTAAACAGTGCTATTTCTAAAAGGAATTGCTCAGCAACTTGAATTCCAAAGTTAATAATACCGAAACACTGAATGCGCTAAGGCCGATTTCGCTTGCTTCCATAGTTTAGCTGCTTAGTTATCTGGGTTATTCTAGGGAATGTTTTTACAGGGCCACACTCCAAAAATCAAATTGTCGAAAACAATACTAAAGTAAATATCTAATGTTTGTGAATAGTGGTTCAATTGATACAAAGAACCAGAAGTGTCCTGTGCTTTATGTGTGAATATATATTTCTATTCAATTTCTTGGTAACTATTTCAAATATTGACAAATATCTGTTTATATATTGAACATATATACAGCTTACATGTTTTAAAGTTACATGACAATATATCTCAGCTTATAACATTGGGGTACATGTAACTAAGTATAGGGATATATATATTTGTTTTTGTCTCTACTAGAACAGAGAAATATTGTAGGTGGGATAAGGAATTTTCATTATTAATTACAGCACCCAACCCATGCTCCTCTGGAAGGCATCTCCACTGATCATGTAGCTTTTACTTCATCCTTCATGTATGGCTTTTGAAGACCTAATGTTTCCTGTGGTCCTTTGCTCTTCCCACACCTACCAGGCATTACACACTCATTCACTCATTCGTTTATTCACACATTCATCCAGAAAATATTTACTGAGTACCCAGCAGTACTCTGGGTGGAAAATGTTGATACAGTAGAGAACAAAACACTTTCTATCCTCATAACACTCTAGCCATTTATGTTTTTCTTCCATTACAAGACTTTGGCCATTTCAAAGTATCATCAGCACCAATAATAATGATAATACAATCTTTTCTATTTTTCCTTTTAGTGACTTTTGGCTTACAGACTATCAATGGAAGCCAAATTCACATTTGGCTTTATTATCATAACATTGAACTACCACTTATATTCTTCTGTGGGTTTGTGTCTCAAAGCCAAAGATATAAAATGTAGTCCCAGAAATACTTCAAGTGTCCCATCCTTAAAATTACCTCACATAGCCCTGGCCAGTTTGGCTCAGCGGTTAGAGCGTCAGCCTGCGGTCCGGAGAGACCCGGGTTCGGTTCCCGCTAAGGGCACGTACTTCGGTTGCAGTTTGTCCCCGGCCCTGGTTGGTCGAGCGGGTGGCAGCCACTCGATGTGTCCCTTCACGTCGATGTTTCTCTCTCTCTCTCTCCCTTCCTCTCTCTCTCTCCCACTCTATCTCTACAAAAAATGGAAAAATATCCTCGGGTGAGGATAAAAAAAAAAAAAAAAAAAAAAAAAAATTACCTCACATAAATAACCATTATATGCAGTGCTTGTTAACATGCAAATATTCTTTCTGAAAAAAAGTAAATTTTTTTCTGATATTATAATTTTTTTTTTCGGATAGACTTCAAGAACAATCTAACACAAGTTAATCGTGATGTAACATTTCCAGTGCAGCACATTCTTGCACAAAATGCTCCCTTTTGACAAAGATTAAGTTTTGGTGCAGATTCTGTAATGTCCCCTGGAAAACAGAACAGCCAGGGCACATGGGCGACAGATTAAGGAGAAACTGGCATTTAACTCTTTTGAATTGTGTTGTTATTTTTTAATTTAAATTTATTTAAATGAAGAGCTTGGCTCTCCTTCAAAATGTGTGTTTCTCCTGTTGACATTTATTAGTAGTAAAATAGATCCCAAAGCCGAAGAGTTGGAGGTTTACAATGCCTCTGGGAGCCCAGTTTGCTTTTCCACATCCTATTCTGACATTGTCAAATATCAGTCTTGGCAGGGTGATAGAGGCTGTCAGTACCAGCTCAAAGGCTTGATGGCTGTCCCATCATACATTGTCCAGTGATGGCAGAGTGTAGAAAGTGTCCTCATCACCCAGAACTGCAAATAAATCAAGCTGACTTCTACAGTTGTACCAGACATAAATGATGCATCACATTCTGGCTTGGTAAGCATGGCCCTGGGAGCTACGGGAAGGCAGGGTGGCAAAGCTGTGCAGAGCTGGCACTACCAGCAACATCAAAAGTAAGAATGATGTCTTTGGGGCTCTTTCCCTGGGCAATTTATGACATGAATTTCTTGTATTGGATTTATTTCTGCAATAACTCTACCAACTTTCACGTTTTGTTTTTTGCTCAACAGAGACCAATTCTTAAATGACCTGGGCCAGATCTAGTGAGGAAATGAATGCTCCAGAGAGAAGCCACTATCCAGTGTCTTTCAAAGTTAAGGAGAACTTAGTTTTTAACTAAATTTGTTTCTCTGATTCTCTGTATCAACCCAGATATAATATTTTTAGAAGAATGCAACATTATTTTGCTAGAAATAAGTACAAGTGATTATAAGATTTTTTTTTAAAGCATGATAAAATGAAATTAAAATTCACACAGACTAGTAATGAAGATGTGAGTTGATGTAATTATTCAGATTAATTTGCTTCAGAGGCAAAGATTTTAAACAGTTTCATAAGTTTCAATCCCAAATATTTTAAAGATAATATTATAGCAGCAAAGTTTTAAATTTCCTTTACATATTGTGAGTTTTGAGTGCCTCCTAATTTTTTTTTCTTTCTTTCAGGGATAAATAATGGAATGCCAGTGCATGTACTTGGAAACCAATGACCTCCTTAACTGCTGCTTTTGGAAACAATCTCAGGAAAAAAAGAGGAGTACAAAAATGTTCCCTTTTCCCTACAGCTAGAGAAAAGTTAACACTGTGCTGTGAACATGACAATGCATAGTCTGGTTTTTATAAAGTAGAAAAAAATTGAGAACATCTAGAGAATTTTCAGTTCTCATTCTCTTGTCTAACATGATGCCTTATGTTAGAATGTGTAGTTCTATTCTGTTTCTGTTATGACAATTGCCCTTGAAAGTGTTTTTGTGAAACAGGGACACAAAGACTTCAGCAATTGTAGCTGCGTCCTATGAAATATGACCTATAACTTTGGAGTCGGAAGCTCCATTTGTACAGTTCACATGTGTCCTCATAATAAGATACAAATTGGCATGTCTGTCTTCTGCAAGGATCAAATACACTGAGTTTTCTCTGTGAAGTCACAGAGGCTCATCGGCACATCCCCCTTACCCACATGACAGGAAGTAAAATAAACCCCCAACTGTAGTAGAGTCTACAATTAAATTGAAAGTTTCAGGGTATTTTTAAAATTTATGTTAACATTATCTTAAGAGACTAATTAGAAAATTTGATGAAAAGATATGTGGCTAAGAATGCTCATTGAGGGTTATTGATACCAGCTCAGAAAATCAGGAACATTATTAATGGCCACAGGAGAAAGTTTGGCCATTTGGGCATGTCAATCATATCACTACACAGATCAGGCAAGTGTGTCACATTTCCCAAAGCAGTGGAAATGTGTTATATGTCAAAAATAAATAAATAAAACAGAATACTAAACTATAAACACAGAGCCAAAGGCTTCTTCCACTGAGTGGAAGAATTCGGGGTGATTTGTGTCTTTTTCTTTATATTCCTCTGAACTTTCCACTTTTTCTACAGTAAACATGATTTTTATAACTAGATTAAAAATTACTAAAATATGAGAAAACCCCAAAAAATGTATTTATAAACATCCCAATACTTTTGTGTAGTATATTAAGACTCTATTTGATTTTAGCTCTATTTTTTTCATATTAAAAAAAGTCAAAGTCTACATGGGAAATCAATTTATTTGTATTGACATTGCAATTTTTATCTTTCTCTGAAATATTCTGCCTTCTTCTGTAGGGAACCATTGGTGAAAATCTGGATTTTTCTCTGTCAGATTTTTTGTATTTCTTATCAATATTTAAGAAATCTACACTGCTTAAAAATAAATCTCATTTTTCAAAACATAATTTACTTCTTTCACTGGGGGAATAATGAAAAAAATAACAATATACCTACTGACAACTGAAAAACTATATAAAATTTATGGAACAAATTGTAGACCCAGTAAAAGCTAAAATAAGTGCTAATGTCTTCATTTCTAAGAAAATTTAGCACATCACAGAAGCCATACCTAATTTTTGGAGCAATTCATTAGTAGTACCCAGAACTGTGTGTAGCATGCTATACCCAAAATAAATTACTTGGGAAGAGAAGAAGCTGCTTGCATATGTAGTCATAGCATAACACCAAGAAATCTATCTGCTTCCTTTTACTAACTTGGTATATTTCCCTTATTTTTGGTTCTGGTGTAGTTGACATTTTGAAGGAGATCAGGTTCATTTCCAAAAGCAATAATCTCATAGGCCCTTCTCAATGTTCTCCCTGTGGATCTGCAGAACAGGTTTTGTCATAGTTCTCTTTGGAGAGAAGTCCCCAAGCTCATTAACAACATTTTGATGCACAGGTTTTTCTTGTTGAAAGTGTTAGGTAAAGATTTTATAATCACCTCTTGGATGCAAATTAAGGCAGCCCTTTTGTCAGAGGTGGTCAGTGTCAATGTCACCCACTGTGATGGTCCCCCTTTTTCAGACTTGTCCCTGAAGTAGGAGAGCACTCGTGGAAGGTCCCAGAAGCATCAGGAACAGAGCAAGAAAAGTGATAGGAAAAGCACATGTGGGTGACAAGTCACAAAAAATGGAAGCAGAAAACACTGAGTGGGCTCATAACTGGTTTGGAGATATTGGGCATCAACAATGCCTTTCTTTTAAATATAAAAATACATTTACAAATAAAACCTCCATTATGAGTCAAAGTCACATTCTCATTTGCAAATGGTCATAAAACACACAATTTATAGAATGCAGATTTTTAGCAATTTAGCACTCCTTGCACATAAAAAAAAGGAGCATCACAGCATAAATATTGTATCAATCATTTTACAAATGTATAAATATTAATTTTGAATAACTTTACCATGCATCAATGTTGACTGTGCTAAATAAGTTTTGTGAGTAAGTTAATCCTGGCTGAGTTGTAAAAGAAACTATAATTTTAGGTCAGAAACAAAGAGACAATAAAATATCTATTGATTTTTTGTGGGTTTTGCAATTTATGGATTCACTTCCTTTTTATACCCCCAATTTGCTAAAAATGAATGGTGAAGCAACAAAATGACTACCAATCTTGTTCCTGGTATAGTCATATCTGTCTAAACATTGTGGTGTGTCATTCACTAAATCAGTCATACTCTGCCAAAATTTGTGGGGACTTGGCTGTGCCCAGGTGAACTACCAGGAATGAGCATGGACCTGGAATGACTTTACAAGAGCTTGAAGGAAGAAGCAATTATAGATTTTGTATGATTACAAAGGGGAAAAAAAAGGTAGAACAAGAGTAACTGCCTTTGAGAACTTTATTTAAAGCCCGAATGGCAACAATTGCATCTATAAGCAGTTTTCTGTAAGTGATATCACAGCTCTGACCCAAAGAATGCAGTGGAGCATACATAAGAGGACCATCAGAAACAGAGATCTAGGTCCTGAACAGCAGAGGTCTGAGCAGACAGTGGAGCTGCATGTGCAGGGCTCATAGGTGCTTGTAAGAGATGCAATTAGAGGTCATTGTGGTAGGCTGAAAAAATGCCCTCAAAATATATAAACATCCCGATCTCTGGCTCCTGAAAAATGTTCCCTTATATGGCTGTAAGGAACTTTGCAGATGTAATTGAAGACCTTGGGATGGAGAGATTATACATGATTATCTATATAGGCCAATGGGAAATCACATATGACCCTATAAAAGGAAGGCAGAGTGAATTTTCACATATGTATAGAAGAGGAAGTGGCGAAGTGGCAAATTGACCACGGAGGCAGAGATTGGAGTGATGCTGTCACAAACCAGGGAATACTGGCAGTTACCTCCCTCCATGCCCTTGCCTCTCCTGCCCTGGCGATTCCACCATGGTTCAGTACATTGTGATGTCATCTTGGCTACTCCCCTGACACCCTGTCTAGTTTTAACCTCCACCTTCCACTTCAGTTAATCTTCTGTAATTTTACCAAAACAAAATCTAAAGCCCTTCAGTGAGATTCCTTGTTCGCATTAAAAACACTGCACTTGGGGGTCTTTCTTAATCTTTCCTCATCCCTGGCATCTCCTCGGCATCACTACACAGCTCAGCTATAGTTCCCTGAGTGAGGCAGGCCATCTTCCACCTTTCAGTGGAAGATGGCCTGACTCAGGATTCCAAAATGGCGGCAGAGTGAATGGAAGCTACACAGACAGTCTCCCAGGACCAAACTAGAATTACAACTAAAACACAGACAAATAGACAGGAAAAGCAACAGAAAAGCAACTTGCGAGGACCATATAACCAGAGACACTGACTTGATCCTGGTAGAATTGCGGAGGTGCAAGAGGGGGGCTGAGAGCCCACAGACAGCAGTGGCCGTAGGAGTGCCCTTGGGTTAAACTCCCAAGCAGCTCTACAGCGCAGAGCCAGGACAGATGCTAAAATAGCCACAGCCACTCACCTTGGACTCTGGCAGAGGGAGACCGGACTGGACTGGAACTGTGTGGGGACACTCCAGATTTGGAGAAGGCTCAGAGCTTTTGCTGAGTTCCAGCCACGCAGGACAGTGGCCATCTTGCTCCTTCCCAGGGCTCTGGAGAGAGGCAGTGGACCCTCCCTGGACATTCAACCCCACCCTGGGGGCCACTGAAATGCAAATTGAGGCTCACTAAAAACCAGCATCTGCCCCACCCTTGGGAAATCCCCTTACACTGAGCACCTGAGGGAGTTTTTAATCAACTGACAACCCAAAACTCTTCAAGTAATCTACTGATAGCCTCCAGGCAAAAAGCTAGAGCATAACTGTACCATTCCTGGGCTAGTAACTCTAACCAGGAAAGTAAGACTTGACAGTGGTGTTTAACGTGGGTCCTCCTTCACTCATCCAACCCCAGAAGAGGGAGCCACAAACAGCAGAACACAAATACCCACAGGGAAACCTTGACAGGCTCCACAGCCCACTATGATAGCCAAAATGGTGAAACACAGAAACAAAAACCAAATGAAAGAACAAGAGACCTCTACCAAAGATGAGATAAATATGAAGCAGTTAGGAAAGATAACAGAGCTAGAATTCAGAGCCATGATCTTGAGGAATCTCAACAGTATGAACAAGGACATAGAGATGCTGAAAATCAAACAATTAAAAATCAAAAACCACCAAGAAAAAATTAATAATGACATATCAGAAATAAAGAACATCTGGGAAGGTCTAAACAGCAGAGTAGAGGAAGTGGAGGACAGGATCAGTGAATTAGAAGACAGGGTAGAAAAAAAAATCAACCAATCAGAAAACCAAAAAAATAATAATAATAATTAAAAAACAGAAAGACAGCTTAAGAGAACTGAGGGACAACTGGAAATGTAATAATATTCACATCAGAGGAGTCCCCAAAGAAGAAGAAAATGAGCAAGGGTTAGAGAATATATTCAAAAAAATAGTGACAGAAAATTTTCCTAATTTGGTGAAAGAAGAAGGCATTCAAGTTCAAGAAGCACAGAGAGCCCCAAGTAAGAAGAACCCAAACAGGCCCACACCAAGACACATAGTAATCAAAATGCCAAAAATTAAAGACAAAGAGAGAATCCTACAACCAACAAGAGAGAAGCAACAGGTTACCTACAAAGGAACCCCCATAAGGCTCTCAGCTGACTTCTCACAAGAAACACTACAGGCCAAAAGGGAATGGCATGAAGTGATCAAGGTCATGAAAAACAAGGATCTGAATCCAAGACTACTCTATCCAGCAAGGTGTCGTTCAAAATAGAAGTTAAAATAAAGAGCCTCCCAGACAAAAAAAAAAAAAGGCTAAGGGAATACGTTAGCACCAAACAAGCATTGCAAGAAATGTTAAAAGGACTAATATTATTAGTAGAAGAAATACAAAGAAAATTATAACCAACCTAAACAAAAATGGCAATAAATAACTACATATCAATAATCACTTTAAATGTAAATGGACTGAATGGTCCTATAAAAAGACACAAAGTAGCTGAATGGATAAGAAAGCATGACTCATCTATATGTTGTCTACAAAAGACCAACCTCACAACAAAAGACTCTCATAGGTTGAAAGTGAAGAGATGAAAAAAAATCTTACAAGCAAATGGAAAGCAAAAGTAGCTGGGGTAGCAATACTCATATCTGATAAAATAGATTTTAAAATGAAGGCCATAATTATAGACAAAAAAGGCCACTACATGATATTGAAAGGATCTATCCAACAGGAAGATAATAACCTTGATAAACATATATGCACCCAATATAGGAGCATCAAAATATGCTTAAAAAAATCTTCTGGAGGACTTCAAAGGAGAAATCGACAGCAATGCAATCAGAGCAGGGAAATTCAACACCCCATTGACACCACTGGATAGATCCTCTAGACAAAAAATTAGCAAGGAAACAGACACTCTAAATAAGCACTAGACCAAATGGATTTAATAGATATCTACAGAGAATTACACTACAAAACTGCAGAATTCACATTCTTCTCAAGTGCACATGGGACATTCTCAAAGATAGACCACATGATAGGACACAAATTAAATCTCTACAAGTTCAAGAAGATTGAAATCATATCAAGCATCTTCTCAGATCACAATGGCATGAAACTAGAAATCAATTGCAACCAGAACATGCAAAGACATTTCAACACATGGAGGTTAAATAGCATGTTATTAAACAATGATTGGGTCACTGACGGGATCAAGGAAGAAATTAAAAACTTCCTGGAAACCAATGAAAATGAACACACAACAACACAAAATTAATGGAATGCAGCAAAAGCAGTTCTGAGAGGGAAGTTCATAGCACTACAGGCCTACTTCAAGAAACAAGAAAAATTTCTAATTGACTGTCTAACCTCATGACTTAAAGAACTAGAAAGCAAACAAAAAGAAAACCCCAGAGCAAGTAGAAGGAAGGAAATAGTAAAGATCAGACCAGAAATAAATGACATAGAGACCAAAAAAACATTTCAAAGGATCAATGCAACAAAGAGCTGGTTTTTCAAAAAGATAAACAAGATTGATGGACACTTAGCTAGATTCACCAAGAAACAAAGAAATAAAACCCAAATACACAAAATCAGAAATGAAAGAGGAGAAGTAACAAATGACACCACAGAAATACAAAAGATCATTAACAGCTACTATGAACAATTATATAGCAACAAATTCGACAATCTAAGCAAAATGGACAAATTTCTAGAAACAAAGAGTCTCTCAAACTGAACCGGGAAGATATAGAAAACTTGAACAAACCAATAACAACTAAGGAAATTGAACAGGTAATCAAGACTCTCCCAGCAAACAAAAGCCCAGGCCCACATGGCTTCACGGGGCAGTTTTACCGAACATTTAAAAAAGAACTAATACTCATTCTCCTCAAACTATTTCAAAAAATTCAAGAAGAAGGAAGAATTCCAAACTCGTTTTATGAGGCCAGCATAATTCTAATTCCAAAACCAGAAAAAGACACTACAAAGAAAGAAAACTACAGGCCAATATCCCTGATGAACATAGACGCCAAAATCCTGAACCAAATACTAGCAAATCGGATCCAGCAATACATCAAAAAAATTATTCACCATGAGCAAGTGGAATTCATCCCAGAAATGCAAGGCTGATACAATATTTGCAAATCAATAAATGTGATACACCACATAAACAAAATGAATAATAAAAAACACATGATCATATCAATAGATGCTGAAAAAGAATTTGACAAAATACAGCATCCATTTCTGATAAAAACACTCAGCAATGTGGGAATAGCGGGATCATATGTTGACATAATAAAGGCCATATATGAAAGACCTACAGCCAACATCATACTCAATGGACAGAAACCAAAAACATTTCCATTAAGAACAGGAACAAGACAGGGATGCCCACTTTCACCACTCTTATTTAACATAGTACTGGAAGTCTTAGCCACAGCAATCAGACAGGAAGAAAAAATAAAAGGAATCCAAATTGGAAAGGAGGAAATGAAACTGTCATTATTTGCAGATGACATGATATTATACACAGAAAACCCTAAAGACTCCATTAAAAATCTACTAGACTTAATAAATAAATTTGGTAAAGTAGCAGGATACCAAATTAACATCAAGAAATCGACGGCATTCACATACACCAATGATGAACTCACAGAAAGAGAAACTGAAAAAACATTCCCATATACCATTGCAGCAAAAAAATTAAGATACCTAGGAATAAACTTAACCAAAGAAGTAAAGGAACTATTTGCAGAAAACTAAAGGACTTTCAAAAAAGAAATAGAGGAAGATAGAAAAAAGTGGAAGCACATACCTTGTTCATGGATTGGAAGAATTAAAATGTCCATATTACCCAAAGCAATTTATAGATTCAATGCCATCCGCATCAAAATACCAATGACATATTTCACAGAACTAAAATAAATACTTCAAAAGTCCATATGGACCAAAGAAGACCTCGAATAGCAACAACAATATTGAAAAAGAAGGACAAAGCAGGTGGGATCATAATACCAGATATCAGTTTATACTACAAAGCGACTGTAGTTATAAGAGCCTGGTACTGGCACAACAACAGGCAGATAGACCAGTGGAACAGAATAGAGAACCCAGAAACGGACCCAAGTCAATATGCTCAATTAATATTTGACAAAGGTGGCAAGAGCATACAATGGAGTAAAGACAGCCTCTTTAATAAATGGTGTTGGGAAAATTGGACAGCTACATGCAAAAAATTGACACTAGACCACCAACTTACACCATACACAAAAATAAACTCAAAATGGATAAAAGACTTAAATGTGACCTGTGAATCCATAAAAATTCTAGAAGAAAATGTAAGCAACAAAATTTCAGACATCATACACAGCAGAGTTTTCACTGATACATCAATTAAGGCAATAGAAACAATGGAAAAAATGAACACATGGGACTACATCAAACTAAAAAGCTTCTGCACAGCAAAAGAAACAACCATCAAAATGGAAAGGTAATCCACTGTATGGGAGAACATCATTGCCAATGATACATCAGATAAGGGATTAATTTCCAAAATAAATAGAGTACTCATACAACTCAACAAAAGAAAGACAAAGAACCCAATTTAAAAATGGGCATAGGAGCTGAATAGACACCTCTCCAAACAGGACATACAAATGACCAAGAGACATATGGAGAAATGCTCAACATCACTAATCATCAGAGAGATGAAAATTAAATCAACAATGAGGTATTACCTCACACCTGTCAGAATGGCCACCATCAACAAATCATCAAACAACAAGTGTTGGCGAGGGTGTGGAGGAAAAGGGACTCTAGTACACTGCTGGTGGGAATGCAGACTGGTGCAGCCACTATGGAAAACAATATGGTGTTACCTCAAAAAATTAAAAATTGAATTGCCACTTGACCCAGTGATTCCACTTCTAGGAATATACCCTAAGAAGCCTGAAACACCAATCAGAAAAAAATATATATGTACCCCCAGGTTCTTGGCAGCACTTTTTACAATAGCTAAGATCTGGAAACAGCCTAAGAGTCCATCAGTAGACAAATGGATAAAAAAGTAGTGGTACATATACACAATGGAGTACTATGCAGCTGTAAAAAAAAAAACAAAGATCTCTTATCCTTTGAGATGATATGGAGGAACCTGGAAAGTATTATCCTAAGCAAAACAAGCCAAGCAGAAAAAGATAAATACCACATGATCTCACTTATTTGTGGAATATAATGAACATAACAGTCTGAGGAATGGGGTAGACCCAAAGATGTGGAACAGGGGGTGGTGGGGGGAGGGAAGAGGTAATCCACAGAACTTATATGTATGTATGCATAACCAATGAACATGGACAACAAAGCTGGGGATGGGGTGGGGGGGATGGGGAGGAAGATGTCAACGGGGAAAAAAAGGAGAAACATCTGCAACAAAAATAAAATAATAAAAAAAAAAGTTAACATACATATGTGACAAAAAAGAAACAAAAATTTCTAATAAACTATTTAACCCTCCAACTTAAAGAATTAGGAAGAGAACAAAAAGAAAAACCCAGAGTAAGTAGAGGAAGAAAATATAAAGGTCAGAGCAGAAATAAATTATATAGAGACTAAAAAACAACAATAACAAAAAAAAAAAAATACAAAAGATCAATGAAAACAAGAGCTGGTTCTTTGAAAAGATAAACAAGATTGATGAACCTATAGCCAGACTCACCAAGAAACAGAGAGGATCCAAATAAATAAAATCAGAAACAAAAGAGGTGAAAGAATACCACAGAAATACAAGGGATTGTAAGAAAATACTATAAACAAATATATGCCAACAAACTGGACAACCTAGGCAAAATGGACAAATTCCTAGAATCACACAAGCTTCTAAAACTCAACCAGGAAGAGTCAGGAAACCTGAAAAGACCAATAACAACTAAGGAAATTGAAGCAGTAATCAATAAATACCCAACATACAAAAGCTTGGGTCCAGATGGCTTCACAGGGGAGTTTTACCAAACACTCAAAGAACTAACACTCATTCTCCTATAGCTATTCCAAAAAATTCAAGAAGTAGGAAGACTTTCAAACTCTTCTAATGAGGCAAGCATAATTCTAGTTCCAAAACCAGGTAAAGACACTACAAAAAGAAAGAAAGAAAGAAAATTACAGACCAATATCCCTGGTGAATATAGATGCCAAAATCCTCAACAAAATATTAGCAAATCAAATCCAGCAATACGTTAAAAAAATTGTCCACCATGACCAAGTGGAATTTATCACAGAGATGCAATGTGGGTACAATATTCACAAATTAATTAATTGATACACCTCATAAAATGAAAGATAAAAATCATATGATCACATCAATAGATGTTGAAAAAGCATTTGACAAAATCTAGCACCCATTTTTTATTTTTAAAAAAACTCTCAGCAAAATGAGAATAGAAGGATCATACATCAACATAATAAAGGCCATATATGACAAAACTATAGCCAACATCATACTCAATGAACAAAACAAAAAGAATTTCCTTTAAGAACAAAAACAAGACAGGAATGTCCACTTTCACCAATGTAATTCAACATAGTACTGAAAGTCTTAGCCACAGCAATCAGACAATGAAGAAAAATAAAAGGCATTGAAATTGGGAAGGGGGAAGTAAAACTTTATTTGCAGATGACATGGTATTATACATAGAAACCCCTGAAGACTCCACCAAATAGATACCAGATTTAATAAATGAATTTGGCAAAGTAGCAGGATACAAAATTAACATTCAGAAATTGATGGCATTTTTATATACCAATAATGAACACTCGGGAAGAGAAACTAGAAAACAATCTCATTTACATTTCACCAAAAAATTAAGATACCTAGGAATAAACTTAACCAAGGAGATAAAAGACTTGTTCTCATAAAACTACAAGACATTGAAAAAAGAAACAGAGGAAGATATAAAAAAGTGAAAGCAATACCATGTTCATGGATTGGAAGAATCAACATCATTAAAATGTCCATCCTACCCAAAGCAATCTATAAATTCAACACAATCCCTATTAAAATACCAATGGCATATTTTACAGATCTGGAACAAATATTCCAAAAGTTTATATGGAACCAAAAAAGATCCCAAATAGCCACAGCAATCTTGAAAAAGAAAAACAAGGTTGGAGGGATCACAATACCACATATCAGGTTATACTACAAAGCCATTGCAATCTAAAGAGCCTGGTACTGGCACAACAACAGGCATATAGATCAGTGGAACAGAACAGAGAACCCATAATTTGTCCCAAGACATTATGCTCTATTAAAATCTGACAAAGGAGGCAAGAGCATACAATGGAGTAAAGACAGCCTCTTTAATAAATGGTGTTGGGAAAATTGGACAGCTACAAGTGAAAAAAAATGAAACTAGACCATCAACTTGCACCATACACAAGAATAAACTCAAAATGGATAAAAGACTTAAATGTAACCTGTGAAACCATAAAAATCTTAGAAAAATATATAGGCAGCAAAATCTTACACATCACAAGTAGCAGAAATTTCACCAGTACATAACCTATGGCAAGAGAAAAAAAGGTAACAATTAATAAATGGGACTACATCAAACTAAAAACCTTCTTCACAGCAAAAGAAACTAGCATCAAAATGAAAAGGGAACCCACATATTTGCCAATGTTACATCAGATAAGCGGTTAATTTCCAAAATACATAAAGTACTCATACAACTCAACAAAAGGAAGACAAAGATCCCAATTAAAAAATGGGCAGAGGACTGAATAGACAATTCTCTAAAGAGAACATTCAAATGGCCAAGAGATATATAAAAAAGTTCAACATCACCAATCATCAGAGGATGCAACTCAAAATGACTATGAGGTATCCTCTTATACCTGCCAGAACAGTTACCATCAACAAATCATCAAGCAACATGTGCTAGCGAGGATGTGGAGAAAAGGATAATCTAGTACA
Source organism: Molossus molossus (assembly GCF_014108415.1). Classification (NCBI taxonomy): domain Eukaryota; kingdom Metazoa; phylum Chordata; class Mammalia; order Chiroptera; family Molossidae; genus Molossus; species Molossus molossus. Next base: position 33,580,288 of record NW_023425366.1, read on the forward strand.
CTGCTGGTGGGAATGCAGACTGGTGTAATGACTATGGAAAACAATGTGGTGTTTCCTCAAAAAAATTAAAAATAAAACTGCCATTTGACCCAGTGATTCCACTTCTAGGAATATATCCTAAGAAGCCTGAAACACCAATCAGAAAGAATATATGCACCCCTATGTTCATAGCAGTGCTATCTACAATAGCTAAGATCTGGAAACTGCCCAAGTGTTCATCAGTAGATGAGTGGATGAAAAAGCTGTGGTACATTTACACAATGGAATACTATGCAGCTGTAAAAAATATATATCTCCCTTTGAAATGACATGGAGGGACCTGGAGAGTATTATGCTAAGTGAAATAAGCCACTCAGAGAAAGACAAGTATCACGTGATCTCACTTATTTGTGGAATATAATGAACAAAATAAGATGATGAAATATATCCAGAGACACGGAAAAAGGATACAGAGTAACAAACCTTAGAGGGACGGGGCATGGGAGAGTAGGAGATTAACCAAAGAATGTATATGCATATATGCGTAACCAATGGATACAGACAACAGTGCAGTAAAGGTGGGGGGTGGGACGAGAGCAAGAGGAAGGTATCATGGAGAAAAAGAAGGGAGACATCTGCAATACTTTCAACAATAAAGATAATTTTTTTTTTTTAAAAGGGGGTTTCTTAAGAAGTAAAGTTAGCTTTGTTCTGAAGGTAGTTTCTTTCTCTAGTCAATGACCAAAAATAGCATCCTCAATTGCTTTGTGCTGAATTAAGTAGACTGGTGTTTTCAAATTGGCAGGTGACCCCGGAGAGAAGCAATTACAGCTCCTAAGTAGCAAAGATGACATATTCTTGGCTACTGTGTTCTCACATGAAAGTATTTCTGCTTTTCCTCTCATTAAAAAAGACCCAATTTTCCTCTTTAGTATGCCAGATTTACAGCTTCCTTGTGATGAAAATAAATAAAAATGTGTACTTTTCTTCATGACATTTCAGAACTGATGTAGAGATGCTGCCATTGCTTCCTAATAAATGTGCCCAGTGTGCTCTAGAGAGACAAAGTTTCGAGAAGCATGATTCTGCATTCAAACGTCTTTATGCTGCGCTTGCCAGACCCAGAGTTGTCTCCATGTTTAATGAGGAAAGTCTTCAAGGGGCAAAGTGTTTGGTTTGCTTGTTCTGACCCTGCCTCGTCATCTGTAGTGGAGCTCCAGTTTGCAGTCTCACTTGTGCCATTAATTGGGAATTGAGACATTTGCCACAAACTGCTTCCATTTCTTCTAAGAACCGGCAGCTTATTCTTGTAATCTTTAAAGAACTGGGGCCCTGGGCCAAGCAAAGGAGATAGCTTTTCACCCAGGTACTATCTTAACACACAGCCAGCCTCTTCTGCCCCCAGGGCAGGTGCTGGGTGAATTTACATCACCTGCTGGGAAGGCAGCCAGTTTGCCCTTTCTTTTCAGTCAGGATTAGAAAGAAGAAGGACACTGGGCAGAAAGCCTGGCCTGATAACCTGTCCATGACCCCACTGCACTGAACATCTTCACAGCAGAAGATCAGTATCCTCCTGTTGGTTTTGATTTGCAGTTGGCCCTTTGTGCCTGGAGCTGGCATAGCTGCCTCATCATTTTGATGTTACTACACAACCTCTAACTCAATTTTTGAAATGTCTCCTTCACTGAAGATCAGAATCCTTCATTTTAAAGATTGCTATTGGCAAGTCGATAAACAGTTAACCTCATTTCTGAAATGGCCTGCGTGGAAGGAAACGTTTACATTTCTGTCGATTTTGTTTTCGATTGAATATAAAAGATAATTAGAGCAACATGGGTCATCTTTCCTGTGGCAGCTGACTCCAAAGATGTGTGAGTAATGACAGAAATCCACATATTTAAAGACCTTTTCCCTGCAGTCTGGAAAGAGGAGACATTTACCCCATTAAAATGAGAGCATTCTTTGGAGCAATTTTGACCAAGAAATTGATCATCTCTGAGGGCCTGTGTTTCTTAGTGGCAGTGGTTCTTTGGGGTTATTTAGATGAGGTATTACAGAAAGATGAGGTATTCGCAGCCTTGCCTGGAACCTGGTAGGTGCATGTAGGAGCTGGTGGATTTAAAAGAATGAAGACATTTCTGCTGACGGAATATAGAGAGGCTTATTAGCAACCTGATGTACCCCAAAACACAGCAGTCCAGTAAGACTGAGTACAAACGAAGTCCAAAGAGAGACATTTTCCCAAACACTTTAGGTGCCCAAATATTATAATACATCTCATTCCCTCCCAATTCCACACCCTCTCAGTAAGTACAGTGGCAAAAGTTCCTGACACCTAGCCTCCACCAGGGGATGTTTCAGATTCATACCACCACCAGCAGCGTGAGCATATTAGTAGAGCTAGCTTCCATCTGGGACACTGTAAAAGAATTATTGATATGTTAAAGTAATTAGCTTTATAACAACAGAGAGCAGAAAATGTCAGTGAGAAAGTCATTTTACACAAGGCTTTTATTCAAAGCTGTTCTGCCATGAGCAGCCAGCCAGGAAAAGGAGACAGAAATTTCAAAAATATTCTAACTGTGTTTTTGAGTCTCCTTACATTTTAATATTAGTGTTTCTTCATACGAGAGGAGTGTTTTTCTATAGAAAATGCATTTCTTTTTGTTTTCCTAAGTGTGTGCACTCTGTGGATTTTCAAGAGCAGGAATCTGATAAGATGATGTTTATACAATGCCAATGCTGATCCAGTAGTATTTCCGTTTTGCATCTTTGAAACCTGTTTTTTGCCTGAAACCTAGTACTACACTAGGAGGGTGGTGAGCATGTACAGGGCAACTATGCAAGTCTCTCAGATGATTAGCATGGGAAGCACCAGCTACTAAATGGAGGAATACACATGCTACCTCGGGTTTACCTGGCACCACTGCGGAGAAGAAATTTCTAACCTCATCTTGATTTTTAAAAGGTCTGAGATTACAAAACCAGGGTGTTTTGTTCTGGCTGAGGAAGGAGCAGCCCTGCCATCCCCAAGTAGCACTGCTCCCATTTGCTTTGTAAATTCCTTCCACTTTGTGGGTGTCTGACTGTGTTCAAATGAGTCCTGATCCAGCTGATGATTCCAGAGTTTTTAATTAAGCAAAGATCCAGCTCCCTACCTCAGAATAATTTAATGTAACTATACCCCTGAGGGCAATGCTTATTTAAATGAACAAGGCTATATGAACTCAAATGCCCATTTCCAAATATTATGCAACAGAGCAGTTCATAATTAAAAGAATGTCTGCTTCACATAACCTAAATGAACATTTGGATTTCTATCACAGATGCTTAATGCAAAGCAAATGGAGTGAAAATATTCAGATGGGGTTAACTCATAAAATTGAGAGTCACATTCCAGGAGGAAAATCAAAGGCTGTCATAGCAAACAGTACAGGGTTTCTATGTGCCCACATAGGGTCAGCAGACAATGCACTGCACTTTGGTCATTCAGCTCACAGACCTGTCTTTGTTACGAGGATGTTTGCCAGCCTTGTACCTCAAAACTGACACTCTCCTGTTATTTGTAAAGCCAAGATCTTCCCCTTATTTTCTGTGTGGCCCTGGCCAAGTGCTTTGCCTGAAACTATTCAATGGAATTACCAATCTCTCTCAAAGAGAGAGAATGGGAATAAAATTAGGCAGAATGCATGACAGTAATATATATTATCAGTGTTAAATTAAAAGTCGACTAAAATCACTATTTGAAATCAAGTGTGTGCATCAATAAAAATCCTCAAGAGCGCCCTGGCTGGTTTGGCTCAGCGGTTAGAGCGTTGGCCTGCGGTCCAGAGAGACTGGGATTCGGTTCCTGCTAAGGGCTGCAGTTTGTCCCCAGCCCTGGTTGGGTCGTGTGGGTGGCAGCCACTCAATGTGTCCCTTTCACATCGATGTTTCTCTCTCTCTCTCTCTCTCTCTCTCTCTCTCTCTCTCTCTCTCTCTCCCCCCCCCTCCCTCCCTCTCTCTCCCTCCCTCTCTCTCCCTCCCACTCTATCTGAGCAAAAAAATGGAAGAAATGTCCTCGGGTGGGAATTAAAAAAAAAAAAAAGTCCTGAGGCAAAGTTTATAAACACCTTTAAAAAAATATCCTCAAGAGCTTTATTTTCCTCTGTAATTATACTTCTATTTCTATATTATATTTATATATATCAAGAAGACCTACGAAAGTTATAGTTTCACAGGACCATTAAGCCTCAATCAAGCTAAAAGCTCCCTTGAAAAGAAGTCATTTGTAAAGAATCTGATTTTAACTGGCATTGAGTCCCATCTCTCATAAAGCGATCCATGCGTTCAAATGCACACTAAATCGTTTATGCTTCATGTCGCCTCCAAACTTCCAGTCCATATAACTCATCAATTTATGCAATGTGCTAAAATCTGGGTATTTGATTTCACATTCATAATTTTTTTTCACTCTTCACCAGAATTTTAAGGGTATTATCAATTCAGTATTTTAAAGTTAGAAAACAGTGACCCAAATCATTTGAAGAGTATCTTCAAGGTTGCATTAATGAAGAAAAGAAAAGCCACTGTTCAATCTTTGTATCAAATATTTTACATTGCTAAACCACCCAGGCAATACCTAGGAGCTGAGAGCTCTATGGACAACCAGACTGCATATGTGTGTGTGCTCCTCTCTGCCGCATAGCAGCTAGAGTCTCCTCTAAAAACCACAGGTCTGGCCATTTCTCACCTACTGACCTCCCTGTCAAGGGCTAGCCATTGCACTTAGGCTGCAATCCCAGAGCAGAGCTCTCCCCACTGGCCCCAGCCATTCTCTGGTCTCATTTCTGTGTGATCTTGGAAGACAGTGAAGAGGGAAATTCTCTCAGTGGGCTGTGCTTTGGGATGCATTTGGCCATCTTCTGTGTATAGAAAGAGAAATGACTGCTGTGTGGAATATATATTCAAGACTAGTGGGACACTAGACTAGTGAGATGAATGGCCTGATCAGCTAGCTTGAAAGAAGAAAATTGAATAATGGACACAAAGAAGTCTATATAGAGAAATGTGGAAGGGCACACAAGCCCGGTGGTGTGGCTCAGTGGTTGAGCATTGACCCATGCACCAAGAGATTGTTGGTTTGATTCCCAGTCTGGACACATGCCCAGGTTGTGAGCCAAATCCCCAGTGGGGGGCATGCAGGAGGCGACCAATCAATGTTCTCTCTCATCAATGTTTCCCTCTCTCTCTCTCTCTCTCTCCCTGTCTCTCTCTCTCTCTCTCTCCCTGTCTCTCTCTCTCTAAAGTCAATAAAGAAAAAAAAAAGAGTGTATGGACACATAGTAGAATCATCTTTGCATCACATAAAAGTAACTACCACAGAAGATGTTCTAAGCAACCAAGGAAGCAAAATAGCTCAGCTAGTTGACACGAACAAATCTTTGTCATTGGCTTAAACCACAGTAAAGCCCTCTAGACTCTGAGCTTCTAGAGTGTGGGACTCTGCTATATTGATTGATCTTTGTACACCAAGTACTATGCACTATATGTAGCACATGGTAGGGACTCATTATATGTTCATGGAAAAAATGAGAGTCATTCATTAACATCTTCCTATGGGTTTTTGCTCTGTTTTTCCATGTAATTCTACTGTCTACCTTGAAATAAGAGAAAAAACACACAATTCATGAAAAAAACTGTGCAGGACACAAATCACTTTTATATTCAGGGTCAAAGGGATTTGTCTTTAAAAAACTGTGATAAGACTGACCTTGGTGGTGCTTTTTCTGGCCTCCATGCCCAGGCCTTGAGTCCAGTCAAATGACAGGCTCCTGGCAAGCTTGGTGACAGTAAGAGAGTTAAATGTTTGTTTTTCCACACACCACAAACATTGTTCAGGGACTCTGAAATGCTGAAAGTGTGGAGTAATAAATTTGCGTTTACGGTTTAGGAGGAATAAAATCTCAGTCTCTTTTTTCTTCTAATAATTACATCAACCAGATTGGCAGCCTGTTTTTCTTCTTCCCAGAAAAAGTCTTTCGTACATTAATATATAAATAATGACACTGCTTTTTTAGACCAATAAGCCCACACACACTGTAAATTTATAGTTGTTTCCATCTGTGAGGACAATAAGTACATCCTCATGAGCAAGAAAGAAACCCTGAATTCACTTCATTCTAAACCTAGTCTTTTATTAAAAATAAAAATGTACATTTTTTCAGCCTAAATGTAATTAGTTTTACATTTATCTCAAATTTATCTGAAATTGAGTTTTCATTTTAATTGAATAGACAAAAATAATTGCTTTAATCATAATATAAGGCAGAAGTATGAACAGTAAAATTGGTTGTTCCTATGTACTCCTTTGGTTTGGAAAACAGGAAACTTCAGGCATAAAGGGGTATGATGAAGTATATATTATGAGGGTCTCTCAGTTGGCATGTACAATGATGTGCTCTATGTTGTACCCTTCCGTGCCCAATTTAAATCATCTCATCTAGACCTGGTCAGAAAGAGATAGGTTCTACAATAAATTTCTCACAATATCCAGCCCAGTGGTTTGAGTAGGCAAGAGTATTTGTTAATTGAACAAAAGTTCAGAATGTTGTGATTTAATATTAATAGAGGGTGGACTAGAAAATGTGGACCAATACTTCTACTAAGAACAACCAAAAATGTAGACATAATTTTAAAAGTCTGCTGGAAGATATTAGGGAAAAATGATAAGGTTGTAAAATATTTAGGAGAGGATTTGGAGTCTAATTTCACTTAATGGCATCTTCCAAATTCTAGACAATGTAAGGGGGAAAAAAGGACTAAAAATATGAGCAGTATTTCTGACAGCCTTGGAGGACTATAGGGAAAAGATGGACCCCCCAGGTCATACAAATAGTAGAGAAAGGTCCTGACAGGCTATCCAAGATCTAAGTTGTGATGCTTAAAAAGAAATGAACTAATCTTAGGACGTACTTAGTTAAGCTTTGAATCATTTTAAAGTCTCAGACCCTGAGACTAATTAAAATGATGCCAGAATCTAGTGCCAATGCCTGTCAAAAACAAAATTAAATTTAAAAAATTAAGTATTCTCAGGAGAGATCAGAGCCATTATTCAGGGCCTCAAGGGTATTTATACAATTCTGTATATAATGCTTTATACTCAATTAAAAATGACCAGCATGCAATCAGACCAATATCATGAATTAAAATGAAGAAAAAAACAAACCAAAGAAACATCTGTTTTCAAATATATAAAACACAAGACTTAAAACTAGAGAAAAGAACTGGAAACTATAAAATAAAATTATAAATATAAATATTAAAATGACTAAAATTAAGAATGCATTAGATGGATTATCAGCAGATCAGATACAGCTAAAAAGAAAAATCAGTGAACTAAAAGATGAGACAGAATGAAACAAATAATTTTAAGAAAGGAATTTAAAAAAGAAGAGAGGATAAGTGAAAATATCTAACATATATATAATTGTCCCACAGAAAAAAGGATTAAACATAATACAGAAATAATACTTAAGGAGAGAATGAATGACAATTTTCAAAAATTAATCAAAGATGTGGAGACACAAATTGGAAAAGCTCCTGAATTCCCAAGCCAGACAAATAAAAAGAAATCCACAAAGTTTAGAGTAAATTTAAAGAAAATCAAACAAAAAAATTAAATATGCTAAGAAAAAGAGATTGCCTTCAAAGAAGCAGCAATAGAACTTGGAACTCACTTCATAACAAACAAAACTAGATTAAAATGCAATGGATATATTCATGCTGTGAAAAGAAAAATAAAACAACAAACTGGAAGTCTACATCCAAAAAAAATACATTCCTTCCAGTTGGAAGTATATGGTTTGAACAATAACAACAACAAACCAAAAATATGTAACTTATCACTAACATACCTGCAAGACAGGGATATTTAAAAGTGCCTTTAGGTAGAAGAAAAATGATTTCAGTTGAAAGTTAAAGATGCAGGAAAGAATAGAAATGGAAATCAATAAAAAGGGTAAACATATGAGTAAAACTGAAGAAATATTGAATAATAAATAATAATATTAATCACATTTAAATGTTTAAATACATGTATAATTAAAACACAAAGGGCAATGGAATTATATTTATAAGAGAGTGAAACAGAGGTAAAGCATTCTAAGGGTCTTGCATCATCAAGCAAGAGGGTGAAACACCAAAGAATGTCAGACATTAATGAGCCAAGCTTGAAGGCTGCAATCTCTGAGAAAGCAATTCAAAGAAACAGTAAAATTATACATAATTTCTAAGCTTATAGAGGGACATAGAAAATCCAACTATCACCAAACTAGTGGCAATAAAATGTCCCTAATAAGCAGAAGCTCTATACTAAAATGTTAATGAGAAGTCTACCTCCAATTATTTTTAATGGGAAAATTATAATTCATTACACCTTAGCCAGAACCCCTAATCAATGCCCTAAAGTGTAGCTAAGACACAGTAAAGCGAATTGCAACTATCCACATCACTGAACAATGCTAGTGTGGCTGAATTCAGTAGCAAACCGCTCTCATGGCCAGCTACACGGCAGATGTGTGATGTCTTTGACAAATGGTTTGCTTTTCAAAAAGTTCACACACATGATTCTTTATGTTCTACCAATTTCGTATAACAACTTTATTGATATAATTTTTTTTTGAGTTTTCAAGTTTTAGCTCCTATGTTCAGAACTAAGGCTCATTTCAAGTTAGTACTTATATATGGTATAAAGCAGCTATCCAATTCCATTTTTGCATGTGGATATGCTGTTATTCCAACACTATTTGTGGAAAAGACAATTCTTTCCCCTATTAAATGGTTTTTATACCCTTGTAAAAAAATTAATAGATCATAAATTTGAAGGTTTGTGAATTCTCAACTCTATTCCATTGCTCTCTATGTCAATATTTCAATCTTATGCCAGCACCACACTGTCTTGATTACTGTGACTTTGCAGTTAGTTATTTTTAATTCTAATGATATATTTATTGACTTCTAGATGTTAAGCCAACACTGTGTTCCTAAGATTAATATCAATTGGTCATGCTGTTTAATTATTTTATATGTTACTGGATTCAGTTTGCTATTATTTTCTTGAGAATTTTTACATCTACATTTATAAGAGATATTGGCCTATAAGTTTCTTTTCTTATAATGTCATTGTCTGCTTTTAGTATCAAGGTAAAACTAGCCTCCGATAATGATTTGAGAAGTGTGTCAGCCTCTTCTAAATGCTGAAAGATTTTGTAAATAATGGTTCTAATTCTTTCTATGTTTGCTTGAATTCACCAATGTAGCCATCTGAGCCTGAACTTTGTGGGAAGTTTTAAATTACTGATTTAATTTCTTTATTTCTTATAGACCCGTTCAGACTTTCTAATTCTTTCTGTATGCTAGCAATAAGCTGAATTGAATATCTTAAATAAGCACGTGTACCATTAACTACATTATGAAAATGTCTAATCTAATGCCAAGAAATAAATCTAACAAAATATGTGTATGACTTCTTTGCAGAAAACATTATTTTAAAAAATTACAGAGCACAAAATTATATGAAAAAATATTCCATGCTTATCAATTATAAAATAAAATTTTAAAGTGAAAACACTCCACAATCAATATATAGAATCAATGCAATCCCCAAAGAAGTAACAGTGGGGTTATGTGTGTAAACCAAAAACCCAATTTAAAATGTTTATGCTTTTAATAGAAAAGCATAGGACTAAGAATATCAAAGACACTCTTGAAGAGGGAAAAAAGCACAAGTAGGAGGACTTATTTTACTGGAAAACCAAAGAAAGACATAATAGAAAACACAATGCTGTATTGGTGCAAAGATAGACAAATAGATACATAGAAGAGGATAGAGTCCAGAAACAGAGCACACAAATAGGGACAGCTGATTTTTGATGAAGGTGCAGAAGCAATGCAGTAGAGAAGAGGGAGTCTTTTCAACAAATGGTGCTGTCAGTTGAACAACCATCTGAAAATGAAACCTGACTCCTATCTCATATTGAATAAAAAAATCAATTCCAAGAGGGTTATGGAACTAGATGTGAATAAAAAATCAAGTATGCTCTTAGAAATTATGAGAAGAATGTCATAATGACTTCAGAGTAGGAACATACTTCAAAATAGAATACAAAATTCACTAAATATAAAAGTAAAGATGGGTAATTTCAACTAAATTTAATAGTCTCTATTGATAAAAATCACAAACTTTAGAAGGTGAAAAGACAATCCAAAAAGTGAGACAAGATGTTTACAACATGTGTTGTAAATTTATTTACAAAGATTTATATTTAAATAAGGGACCTCCTACACATCAATATGCAAAATGATAGATATCTCAATAAAAAAAATAAAAAAAATAAACAGGCAAGTGATTTGACCAGACATTTTGCAGAAAAGGAAATAAAATGTTCAATAAATATTTTTAAATGTGTTCCAGATAAATTATAACCAGGGAGGTGGAAATGAAACTTACAAAGAACTGAAACTCTACCTATCAGAAGAGCTAAAATATTATGATGTCACATTTTAGTGAGGATTTAGAGCAACTGAAATTCTCATCAAGTGCTAGTGGAAGTTTAAATTGACATTAGCACTTGGAATTCTCTACTGAAGTTGAAAACAAACATGTTCTATAACCCATCAATTCTAAATTCCTGAAAAATGTAAGTACATGCAACCAAGAGACATGAACAAATTGGTCATGGCAATAGCAGCCGTTAACCCAAAATTGGAAACAACCCAACCGTGCTTTAATAATCTATAGAATAAATCCAATTATACTATTTTCTTACAATGTTTCTAAGAAAGAAAAAAAATCTACAACTTTGTAAATAAAATTCATAAATATAATGTTGACTGAAATAGCCTAAATCTTCCCAGGACAAAATACTTCAACTTGTCTTGTCTTTTTTTTTTTTATCCTCACCAGAGGATATTTTTCCATTTTTTATACAGATAGAGTGGGAGGGAGAGAGAGGAAGGAGAGAGAGAGAGAAACATCGACATGAAGGGACACATCGAGTGGCTGCCACCCGCACAACCAACCAGGGCCGGGGACAAACTGCAACCGAAGTACGTGCCCTTAGCGGGAACCGAACCCGGGTCTCTCCGGACCGCAGGCCGACGCTCTAACCGCTGAGCCAAGCTGGCCAGGGCTCAACTTGTCTTTTCAAAAAAAGAGATTAAAAAGAAGGTGGAAGAAGAAAATGGAGAGAGAAAGACCAGACTTGTCATTTTGGAACTGAGCATTTTGCTGTGTAACATAACCTATCCTATAAAAGGCCAGAAACTAAACATTAGAGTCAGAAAAAATGTCCACTTACCATCATCAGTTAATGTTGGTTTAAATCAAGTATGATATAAAAGTACCTTATTTTATTTTTAATATTAATCTTTATTGTTGAAAGTATTACAGATGTCCCCCTTTTTCCTCTCCATTGACTCCTCCTCTCAGCTCCTGCCCTCCACCCCCACAACCTGGCTTTACCACACTATTGTCTGTGTCCATTGCTTATGCATGTATGCATATACATTCTTTGGCTCATCTCTTCTTGAGCATGATGTGAAATTAAACAGCTCCATGTTCTTCCTCTTGCATTTTGATTGTAAATTGGGAGGAAATATGTATATTTCAAAACCCACATATCACATCTTCAGTTTCTCTCCAAGTTTCTTATTGGCAGGGCAATGGTTTGGTCTCCTTCAAAGTAATATTCCTGAAAGACAAACAAACACAAAAGCAAAAAAATGTTCTGAGTGTTAATTGAGGACTGAACACAATGTGGAGAAAGCAGAAAGACAAAACCAAGGGCAGGGCTCAACTTGTCTCTGACATCTTCTTCTCCCCCTTGCCAAGTGAAGGCTGTCAAGGGCCAGACCCTCACGGCATGTCTCTCCAGCATGTCCCATGGTGGTTCCAGACCCCATCCCCAGCAGCTTATTCAATATTCCTTTCATTCACCTCTAATACTCTCTGAGAAGAAGAGTTCTGGTGAAGCTAGTTTTTTGTGCTGTTATGTTTATGTGGTATTTCCTCACCTTACTAGCAGTTTAGCTCCCTTATGTTGTCTCCATAAGCCTGTGACTTGTCAAGCAATCTCCTCAACCAATATATGAGTATATGTCATGATCTGAGGGTAATTGTAACTCCTACAGAAAATTATGACCCATACGCTCCTGCCTATGTATTTGATGTTCCAGTGTGTGCTTTTGTAATACCAAGTATTACAATACAAGTATTACAATACTTTTATTAAAATGCATGTGCATTACTTGACATTAATCATACATGAAAGTGTGACTAGTCATAAAGATAATACCCCATTAATCTTTTTATTAGTCTGTCTATCAACAAACATTTGAACACCTACCACCGGCCCTAACAAAATTGAACATAAGACAATGCATTTGGGAAGGACAGGAGGAGTACTGTGAGGGACACCTTGTCAATAGGCTCCCAGGAAGCCAAGAGTCACATGACAACACTAGAAATAGTGGGACAAGATGAAGGGGAAGTGTCCAGGCAGTAAACAGGAGACATGGGGCAATTAAAAACCAGATAAGTACTGATGACACATTCTGGAGGACTGAGTCCATGGTGGGCTGACTAGGATACATTATTGCTAATACATTTGTAGATCCAAAATAGATAAAATTCTCACTCGCTCAGTACTCACTTTCCTTTGTACATGTTTTATACCTTGCTACAATAAGCTTTTTAATGTGAGAATCAATTGGTTTGATTTTAGTATCCATGCATTTTAGATACTATTTATGAAGACAAAGTATACATATTTTTAGACAGGAGTTAAAGGAATATGAAAAAATAATTCTAAGATGCAATACTTCACAATTAGGTCACAGCCTCTATTTTTCAGGGAAAATTTCCAACTCTCCACATTGGTACTTTTCCACTTAAAAAAGGCCACCCTGCTGGGTCATATTTAAAACAGAGATGGCAGGATAGAGTTTTCTTCTCTCACAATATCATACATTGGAAAAGTGAAATGTAAACAGGATTTTTACCTGCAATATTTTAAAACCATTATACATGCTCTTTCCCATTTTTCATAAAGTTCTTTCCAGAAAAGGCAGATAAATCTAAGATGTCCTATGACAAATTAGGATTCACTGGGCCATGAATGTTTAAGTGGAATTCAAGAAAATAATTTATGTTCATCTTTTCTTTCCCAGTAAGGGGTATCAAATGTTTATCATGTCCTTGCAGAGATTGCTGAGGAGGAGGTGATTCCTAGTGCCTATCCCCCAACCAGGGGAATTTTTCTTATGGCTCCTGAGTGTGTGACGGCCAGTCTCTGAAGACCAGAAAACTAATCAGCACCCCTATGATTCTAATGCCCTACCTTAGGGAGGTGTTGGCCATCTGGTCATTTCACTTGGACCCCGCCCCCTTAGAGGCCCAGGACGGATGGGATGGTGCAGCCAGATGGCTGGCAGCTCCCTGTTCAGGGTCTCTAATTTTATTCCTGACTAGGATTGAGTTGGGCTCTTCTGAATGTCAAGCACTCGTGGGTGCTGCCTTTTCCCCGCCTGGTAGAAAGCTGAGAATGGCAAATAGGCTGACTCGCGTCCACTGATTCTCACACCTCAAAATTCCTTGGGAAAACAGTATCCCAAGATTGCAGACTATTCATGACAGGCAGGCCACTGAGTTCTTCAGGCCGCATATGACGTTTCTCTTTTGTGGATGTGACTGTCCTCTGGTGGCAGTTGCAGTCAACACCCGTCCCACCCGAGGATACCAAGGTTTCCCTTTCCCACTTGACTCAGTTAACCACTGCAGGCCCTGCCAATTCAAAACATGTTCTTAATCCTTTTATTTTCTATTCTCTTTGAGACAACATGTTGTTAAAGGTAAGAGAAAAGGGCACGGAGAGGAGCAACTCCCATTCTACTGCTGAACACCGCCACATCCTCTAGCTCACCTGATGCACATGCACACGCACACATGTGCACACACACACATGCAAGCACACACTCGCCTTTTTTCTTCTCCAACAAAGAGAAAATCACTGAACTAGAAAAAGGAGTCCTGGTCATTTTTACTTCTATTTATTTCTTCATGGAATCAGAAAATAAAATCTTCCTATAGAGATTTTTCCTCCAAAGATATGTTTTCAAAGAAAAAAAAAAAGCACAACTCAAACATAGTCAAGTACAATATGTCTTTTCTTTTGGAAAAAGCACATGTACCAACCAACATTTTAAATTACGCTGTTCTCCATATCTTTTATGTTTTGCATGCCTTCATTTTATATGATGGTTGTTGGTTGTCCCCATATCACTGTATAGCTAATCGATGGTTAAATAACAGTCAAGAGATCATTATCCCAACTCTCAAAGACATCTCAGATGCACTAAACAGAGTTTGAGATGTTCACTTCCTGTGGATTGACTCATTTGCCTCCCGGCCCTTTTACCACATAATGTTCTATATAAATGCGTTCATTGGAGTGTTCTCAAAACCTAAATTACACTATTCATATAGACTAAATTTATAATAGCATATATTCTTCAATTTCACTCCCTGATGAAAATCGATTAGTCAAAGCCAGAGAATATAAAAAAGCCATTAAAGGAAAAGCCTCTGTGGAAATAACGAGTGCATGTGCATATCCATTTGCTTCTGGAAACCTAATATTTCCTAGTGGAAAGTCATTAAATTCAGGTTTAGAGTTATTTTAACATAAGTCATGTTAACATATAGCCAAACCAAGATTATTTTCTCTAATCATGTTGTCCAAAGACATTATTCACAGTGAGAAAGCAATAATGATAATAATAACAAAACAGAAACAAGAAAGAATATAGTGGGTTCTTCTGTGTGAAACTTTATATGACTAATATCTGGTAGGATGATATTGTAAACTAGAAGCCTTCAAATTCTTGACCTATTAAAAATGTAACACAGAGGTGGGTAAAAGTAGGTTTGTTGTTGTGAGTACACAAAACACAGTTTATTCTTTTTTCAATTTATTTCATCATTTTTAAAATGTTTTCATTGATTTTTGAGAGAGAGAGGAAAAGAGAGAGAGAGAGAAACATCGATGTGACAGAGAAACATTGGTCTGCTGCCTCCTACATGCCCCCCACTGGGGATCAAGCTTGCAACCTGTGCATGTGCCCTGACTGGGAATCAAACCAGGACATCTCAGTCCATGGGACAACACCCAATCCACTGAGCCACACCGGCTGGGTTTTTCAATTTCTTTTTATTGTTGAAAGTATTACAGATGTCCTTCATTACCCCACATTGCCACCCCCTCCCCCTGGCTGCCACCCCACCCCAGGACTTCACCACACTATTGTTTGTGTCCGTTGGTTATGCATATATGCATACAAATTCTTTGGTTAATCTCTTCCCACATACCCTTTGCTCTGAGATCTGTCAGTCTGTTCCATGCTTCCATGTCTCTGAACCTATTTTTTTCATCAGTTTATTTTGTTCATTAGATTCCATACATAAGTGAAATATTGTGATATTTGTCTTTCTCTGACTGGCTATTTCACTTAGCATAATAATCTCCAGGTCTATCCATACTGTCTCAATAGGTAAGAGATTCTTTTTTTTTTTTACAGCCACATAGTATTTTACTGTGTAAATGTACCACAGCTTTTTTATCCACTCGTCTACTGATAGGTACTTGGCTGTTTCCAGATCTTAGCTATTGTAAATAATGCTGCTATGAACATAAGAGTGCATACATTCTTTCTGATTGGTGTTTCGGGATTCTTAAGATATAGTCCCAGAAGTGGGATTGCTGGGGCAAATAGTAGTTCCATTTTTAAAAAGAGGTAAAGGACTTGAATAGACATGTCTTCAAAGAAGACATAGAATTAAGTAGCCATCAAGCATATGAAAAGATGCTCATCATTAATAATCATCAGGGAAATGAAAACCTAAACCACAATATGCATTCCTGTTAAGATAGCATATACATATAAAACAAGTGTTGACAAGGATGTGGAGAAATTGGAACACTTGTATATTGTTGGTGAGGATGTAAGATGGTGCAGCCACTATGGAAAGTAGTGTGGGGGTTCCTCAAACAACTAAAAATAGAATTACCATATGCTCCAGCAATCTAAGTTCTGAATATATATCCAAAAGAATTGAAATCAGGATCTCAAAAAGATATATGCTCTCCCATGTTCAGTGCAGCATTTTCCACAACTGCTAAGATAAGAAAACAGTCTAAATGTCCAACAACAGAATAATGGACAAAGAAAATTTGGTATACACACACAATGGTATGTTATTTAAACTCAGAAAAGAAGAAAATTATGCTAAAGGTGACAACATTGATTAACCTGGAGGACATTATACTAAGTGAAATAAGTCACTAACTGAAAGACAAATACTGCATGGTTCTATTTATGCAAGGCACCTAAAATAGTCAAACTCATAGAAACAGGAAGGAGAATGGTGGTTCCCAGAAGCTGAGGAGAGGGGGGAAATGGAGAATTACTATTAAATGGGCAAAATTTTGAGTTATGCAAGATGAATATGTTCTAGAGATCTGCTGACAACATTGTGCCTATGGTTAACAATACTGTATTGCACACTTAAAAATTTGCTGAGAGGGTCAATCACATGTTAAGTGTTCTTACAATCAATCAATCAATCAATCTCTCTCAGCCTTTGACTTCTCTGTCCATGTCCTGAACAATAACAAAAACAAACCTTTGTTTTAGAGAACTATGACCTGCTCTGAAATGCAGTTGTCAATCCAAATAAAATATTTTAATTACAAAATACCTAATCTATATAAGGTCCTTAGATTTATTAATTTCATGTTAAAAGGACTCTTTTGGTCTTCTCTGTATTTAAAAACTTAACTGCTATAATTTTGCTATTGAGGATACATTCCTCTATGAGCCCAAGAAAGCAGAGTGCAGTGGATAACAAGGCTGGCTTAGGTGTCAAAAGGCCCAGGTAAAATTTTGAGTTGCTTAACATCCTAATAAGTAAAATTTACATGGTAATAGTTTTATATCATAAATATTTATGATCATTAAATATAATCATCCATGATAAAATCATCATCAATATGTTCTATGCCTTCCTGACACATAAGATCTCAATATATATTGGGTTCCCAACTGCTTCCTGTAGAATGAATTTTCTTAGACACACACCTTTCCTTTCCTGTACACCTGAGTTGTATGCAGCAAAAATGAAATGAAATGACGATGGGTCAAATGAAAACCACACAGGCTGGCACCATCAGGCCAAGCAGTGGAGAGCAAGTGGTCTTTGCCAGATTGCAGAGTAGTAAGGTGTTATTCCTCTCTGCTTCAATCAAACAGGCACACACCAACCCACAGGGAATATCAAACGAGCCTTAGGTCAAAGAACACAAGAAAATCTGATGTATCAACTGCACTTCTAAGCCTGAATTTGAAAGGATAAGGTAGGAGTCTCTGAGCATGCGATTCAAACTAGCTTTCCAGTTGAGAGCAGCCCCCAAGTCAGTGACTAGCTGGATGGCCTTCTGTTTTCTACATCTTGAAAATTCTAAGTAACATGGCAGTGGGATCAAACAACTGATAGAGGTACAAAGATATCTCAGCCTCTGCGACACTCAGTTATCCAAATCTATTATTGCATTTTTCCTCAGGCTTGTCTTCCAGATGGAGCCTCTCCCATGTCCTAGGACCTTAAGACTGATCATGAATTATTTCTAGGGCTCAACCCCTTCTTCACCTATGCAACCTGGCCTTCCAACCAAGATTTACCTCTTGAGCCCTGTATTTTCACATGGTGATAATTAATATTGAACTGTACCTTATGTTTTCTCCATCTCCGTTCAAAAAAATTGGATTGTTCTTGTCACTCTTCTCAAATGTGAAACACTCTCTGACGTGACTTTAATCATCTTTGCCACTTATTTGAAAACAACCATTCTTAATTTTCGAAGGAGTGAGGAAATGAATGTAACAGTCTACAAGATAGGCAAAAGTGAGGTTCTGTTATAGCCTAATTACTGATACAAATGATCAAGGGATTTTTTTGATGACTTTTTAAGTGTTTAGGCAAAATTGACTTAGAAAGTCATATTCAAAAGTATAGCTATAATAACTAAAACTCATAGGGACTGATAACATTTTCAAAGTCATCAATAGAGGTATGAAAAAAAAAAAATCTAGGAACCAATTCTTTACCATTCCGTAGGACTTTGATCTCCGCCAGTCCCTTCAGCCTCCTCTTTTGACCTTTTTCTCTTTGGATGTCTCACCACCTTCTTTCTGTTAGTCATAGAGGCTTAGCCCTTTCCCATCTCAGAGCTTTTGTAGGTGTTGTACCTCCTGCTTTGGATTCCTTTTTACACACTCTTCCCATCTTCGTACCCTGAGACCCTCACACGTGATGTTTAATCTCACGTCTTCAGAGGCCTCCCTGTCTGCGTCACACAAGCAGCCTTCAGTGGCTGCAGCGACTCCCTGTCAGCTCTCCTTGGATGCTTTCCTTACATCTTTAACCACAAAAGGTGAGTGCATGTGTATTTTAAATTCTATGATTATAATTGTCTACTTCTTTTCTCTTTGTCCTACAGTCAAAGTTCCTTAAGTATTTTTACTCCCCTCCAGTGTTTTAGCACCTAGACTAGTGTTTGAACCACAGATGACATTAATAAAATTTCTGGAATGAAGAAATAAATGAACTCTATGTTCACTACCTACTGATGATTCAGAACCGATAATTCAAGTGTACCTACAGGCAATAGGTGACGTATCTGGTAATATTTACATGATATGATATTTTAAACAAAATGATTTGAAGCCTGACCCCATTATTGGATGATTTATTTCTTCATGTATGCACTTTGTGTTTGTTTCTGAACTACACGTATGTCGCTGGAGAGTTTTTCATTGTCCAAACTCCCTTCGAGGGAAGTAGCCTGGTTAGTGTCATGGGAGATTAAGAGGGTTTACAATCTGAAATCTGAATTCTACCTTCCTGGTCAGCAACCATGTTGGACTGTTAAGGGTTGTCAGCAGCACCTTTTTCTGGATTTATGACAAGACAAATTAGGGGACTGGAATATCTGAGCTTCACAAGATCCTTGTCTAACAAAAAACAGGACTATAAAGATCACGTTCTCTCTGCTGACACCTTCCCCAGGCAAACCAGTGTGGTTTCTCCTCAGGGCCTGTGACCTATGGGGCATCTCCAGCAGCTATATAGCGAAGGGTTTTATCACCAATGCTGACGAGCTGCAGGGAAATCATTCCATCCCATGACTGCACATTCTGAGCATCTCTCCTGCACGGTCAGAGTTAGATTACCTTGTGCATGTCCTGTGTTTGAAGCTAACTGCTCACCCTAAAACATTCTGGTCAGATGGTATTTACATTCAGAATTAACATTACACAGTTGGAATGAAAATCATAATTACTGATAAAGTCAAACTATTTAAAACTGCAATTTCTGTGTGTATACATATGTGCCCACACATACAAGTATGTACAAACAGTAGCAGGAAAAATATTCTTTGCATGTCAGTGATGAATTTAAGCTCATTCAATATGCACTAGTCTAGCTATATGACTCGTTTTAATTTGCAAAGAAGTTCAAAGTTCTGTGTAGAGGCTTTCTGGTTGGTGGTCAGAGCGTAGTCCCTGAAGCTCTGCTGCCTCTCTCTTCTAGACACATGATCTTGGGAAAGCACTTCATCATCTTTGAGCCCCTGTTTCCTTTTTTTTAAATGGGGATACTGATAGTCAGTGCCTCATGTTTGTTTTGAGTGAATATTTGCAAATATAGTTTGTAGCACGCAATAAACTTTCCAGATGAATTTGATGAGTAAATAAAAAATCATGTTTCTCTAATTGGGGACTACTACTCCATGTGTACATGGCAATGTGCCATGGGGTACTCGGCACCACAGAACACACTCCAGAATCTTCCTGAGGTACCTGTTTTAGTCAATTATAAGTAATAGCTATTTATTTGTTTATTTTTTAAAAAGACAGGTGTGTTGTGAAATAGACATTTTAAAATAAAATATGAGCTTTGAAGAGATGTATCTTTTGAAGCTGACTCTTCGGGCTACAATGCAAGACTGCTCCTCAGTTTTCTAGCACTTTTCCATATTGTCTTACATCTGCGAGATTTCTATCATCTTTGCCAGTGGCGACCACCTCCTCCCCATGTAGCCACTCATGAAAATCCAGCCCCACTTCAAGAACTAGAAAACTTTTTATTTTCCATGAGGATTTTCTCAAATCTGCCACCTCATACAAATTCCCCTGCTGTGAATGGGCAGAACACTGGGCGAGAGTTTTCTGATTGTTGTCATGTACAGTGTAACAATGCCTGTATGTGCATTAGTGCTCCCTCTTTTCTTGTTAGACTGAAAGCAACCTGAGTTCAAATATTATTCCCACTATTTTACATCTTTTTTTTCCCCCACAGAGTGTCTAACACAGTGCATGTTTGTTGAGGAGGCTACATTCCATACTTGCACCAATAATAACTGCTGTAGGGCAGCTAGAAATCACTCAGCCACTGTCACAATGACATCAGTGGAAAAATGACCACATCAATGGTTTATTGGCTTGATCTCCATGAACGTACCAAAGACAAGTGTTTTACTTAATCCCCCAACCACAGACTCCTAACCTTCAAGTAAGCCCAATCTGCTTTCCCTCAGAGGGCCTGTTAGCTTAGCTCAACATTGCCCAGAGCAGTAGTTCAATAAAGGAACACATTTATTAAGTAACCCATTTACAACAAGGTCTAATTCCTAACTCGGCATGAAAAGAAAAACTAAATAGTCTTCTTGGAATGTCAATTGACAGGTAATTTCATATCTAGCTATTCTCTGAAGAGTCTACTGGCCTCATTTTTATTTCACTGACTTTCTTTAGAGATAGTTCATGTCAGGGTTTATAGTAAACAACATAAGAGCATTAAATAATTTTTTAAAACTATTTCCTGAGTGCCAGTATATACCAGGCACAGAGGTTAAAATGAGAAACCAGAAATTACTCAGATGGAGCTTATCCATAGTCAGCAGTACAATTCAGACCACTAAACCAGAAATTAAATTCAGGGTAATATATGTTATGATAGTGGAAATACAGTTTGCCAGGGAATGTATAGAAACTATACATTGGCTATTGTTTAAAAAGTGCAAAAGAAATCTAGGGATGCCCAGCCAGTGCGGCTCAGTGGTTGAGCGTTGACCCCATGCACTGAGAGGTCGCTGGTTCAATTCCCAGTCAGGGCACATGCCTAGGTTATGGGCCAAATCCCCAGTGGAGGGCATGCAGGAGGAGGCCAATCGATGTTCTCACTTATCGATGCTTCTATTTCTCTTTCCCTCTTCCTTTCTCTCTCTCAAATCAATTAAAAAAATTTTTAAAGAAATCTAGGGAAAAGCCTATCCTTTGGTCTTGAATACTCAAGGGACACTAGAAATGAAGCATGTTCACCTGTGGTAAGGTTGAGGGCTAAGATGGTGACTTCGATGTTAGACAGGTTGAAATGAGAGGTCATCAGGACAGCCACATGGAAATTCACAATAAAGAACTGAACATCAGCTCAGAAATTCAGGAGAGACATCCTGGTAAAGATAGAGATTTTTAGGTACAAAGCAACTAATGGTAATTGAAACAAAAGGAATGCTTGAAATCATCAAGAGAAGATGCCTTTAGAGTAAGCAGAGTAAACAAAAAACCCAAGGGGTAGGAGAAAAACCAGTAGTGACATCATGGAGCTCAAGGGAGGAGATTCAGGGAGAAGGGACTGGTTATCACATCCAACACTACCGCTGGGGTGGGGAACCTTTTTCTGTCAAGGACCATTTGGATATTTATAACATCATTCACAGACCATGTAAAATTATCAATTTAAAAATTAGTCTACTATATTTAGTCAAGTATTTAATTAACTCACCCCTAAAGTGACTGAAACTGTTTCTCTTTGGTGAAACATGTGATGTTAGCTGGTATTGATGTTGCTACTCACAACTGCTTTTCTTTTTTTTTTTTTTATTTAGAGTTTTATTGTTTATCATGTCAAACAATTTCACCAGAGCTAGATTCTGAAATTCATAACCTGCACTGGCCCCATCTATTAATAATTCTCTTTTTATATATTTTTTCAATTTTTATTAATTTATTTTTGTTACAGATGTTTCTACTTTTTCCCCCCTAAACACTCTCCTTCCCACCTCCCCACCCCCCACCCCCCAGCATTGTTGTCTAAGTCTATTGGTTTGCATACATGCATGTAAGTTATTTGGTTTATCTCATCTATCCCCTCCATCCCCCTCCTCTGAGGTTTGTCAGTATGAACTGTATTTCTTTCTATGTCTCTGGGTCTATTTTGTTCATCAGCTCACTTTGTTCATTATACTCCATAAATAAGTGAGATCATGTGGTATTTGTCTCTCTCTGATTGGCTTATTTTGCTTAGCATAATACTCTTGAGGTCCCTCCATGTTGTCTCAAAGGATAAGAGATCTCTCTTTCTTACAGCTGCATAATATTCCATGGTGTATATGTACCACAGCTTTTTTTATCCACTCATCTATTGATGGACACTAGAACTGTTTCCAGATCTTAGCTATTGTAAATAGCACTACTATGACCATAGGGTACATATATTCTTTCTGATTAGTGTTTCAGGTTTCTTAGGATATATTCCTAGAAATGGGATCACTGGGTCAAACAAATAGCAGATCAATTTTTAATTTTTTGAGGAAACACTACATTGTTTTCTACAGTGGCTGTACCAGCCTGCATTCCCACCAGCAGTATAGTAGAGTCCCCTTTTCTCCACAACATCGTCATCACTTGTTTGTTGATGGCAGCCAAAATGCTCAATGTCACAATTGCTTTTCCAGGTTTGCGTGGGTCAGTCTGGAGCACAGTTGACTCTTTGAGATGGTAAGTTTTGAAAAGAACTGCTCTCAGCAGTAAGTTGTTCTGAACACACAGATGCATATTTCAATGCGCATCTATCTCCTCAAAGTAGGAAATTCATCATTACTTATGTACATTTGTAGAACTCAGGCAGTGGGAGGTTTTTGTGCCTAGCTTTCATCTCATCATCGCTTTGCAGCTGAATGATTTCATGTTGTAGGTGATCAGGCACATCAGCTAGTTCCACATTGAATGGTATAGCAAAGATGTTCAATTCCATTTGTTTACTTTTCACATTCTTGAATCTTTCATTAAATGCTTGTTAGTTTCACACTTTCATCAGCATATTCAAGTGTTGTAGAAGGCTTTTGTCCTTCCAGAGTGGGAAAATGCACCATGTTATTCCTTTCAAGTTGCACTTTCCACAGCCTTAATTTAGCTTCAAATGCTTTCACATTTGAAAGCAAGAATTGACAAGCTGGTGAGGGCCCTGCTGCTTGATGTTCAGCTCTGAGAGGTACTTGGTAATGTCCACCATGAGCGCTAAATCACACAGCCACTTGCAATCATTGCCTTCCCTGACAGGTTTTCCCTTCATCTGTGTGAAATACTTCACTTCATCCCACAGTTCATAAAACCTCATGACCATGTTCCCATGACTCAGCCACTACACTTCACAGTGACAAATAAGATCACCGTACTTAGAGTCAAGATCATTCAGTAATTCCTTAAACTGGCCGCTGTTAACCCCTCTGCTTTTGACAAAATTTAAGCATGACACTACTGTTGACATCACATTGCTGAGTCACAACAACTGTGCACAGAGACTTCCTTGGGGTATAATACAGTGGCATATAATTAAATCACTTGGATTAATACTGAGACGATTTCTTGACAAATGCAATTAACCCTTTTTTGCTAGCCAACCATGTCTGGAGCTCCATCTTAAATTTTCAAACGTTAGCTCAAGTTTTTCCATTGATAAAACAGTCTCTCAAACAAGTCCTCACCTCTTGTAGTGCCATGCATGGCTTCCAGTGACAGCAGTTCCTCTCACGTGTCAAACTCTGCAGTTATCCCACAAACAAACACAGCCACTTGGGCAGCATTTGTGATGTCTATTGTCTTATCACAAGCCAGAGAGAAAAATTGGAAATCTCCTGCAGAATCCTTCAGTGTTTTTTTCAATATCTTGTGCTAAATCAGTAATACAATCTGAGACACTTCTCTGAGACAAAGTAACACTTGGAAACAATTTTACTTTGTCTGGTGCTAACAACTCTGCAGCAGCCACCACGCACTCTTTCACAAATTCTCCCTCTACAGGAGGCCTTAGCTTCTTTGCGATTAGCTTTCTCACTACATAACTCGCCTGAATAACATTGTTTCTGTCACAACAAGGCCTAGTGAAAATGGCTTGTTGTATTCCAAACTCCGCTGAAGAGCATTGATTTTATCCAGATGCATTTGGCCTCCCAATTCATTGAGTTTAGTGTGTTTTGAGCTGTAATGATGCTCCAGATTGGCTTTTATCATTACTGCTAACACATCGCCACAAACTAGGCACACAGGTTTGCCTTTGACTTCAACAACAAAAAATCATTTGTCCATTTCTCTAGGAAAGATTGACACTCTGCATCAACTTTTCTTTGTAGTCACCATTTGTAGGATGTCACACCACTTAAGTTTTAATAACTATCCAGTGTGTGTTTCACCAACAACATGACTATTTTGCTTTGATCACTGTTCTAAACCTGAGTCTTGGATTTGGAACATATCCAACGTTCATATCATCAACTCTTGAAGTCTCTTCTGTGTACTGTAATTTCCTTAATCTTACCTGAGATTCAGTTTTTGCAAGGCTTGTTGATTGTGGACTCATGCATAAAGGTTGGAGTTATCATCTGTGTCATCAATCATTACAGGCAAGGTCATCAATGTTACAAAGAATCATCTCATTACATCTCACCTCATCATCACTGGATCGCCTTGCAGTTTCACCACAGTGTGATAACACTTTTGCAACATATATACTCCCAGCCTACCTGGACCTGACTGTCTTCTGAGTCACCACAATATAGGCAGACGGTCCATGGGCAGCTGACAAGAATCATACATGTTTGTCTTGTTATGTATTCGTAAGTGTTCTGTCCATCCTATAATGGATGTTTCTTGCTTGTCCCTCAAAATTTACATTATTATTATGATTCGCTTAATATAAATTTCTGTTGCTATGAAAAAAGCTCCTAGATTTGTTGAATTTCAAGTCCTGCCTGTGGTTGCCTTGTAAGGGCCAGACCGAATGATTTCTCGGGCCTTATCCTGCACTACCGAGAAAGCAAGAGAGGTGGGGACTATAAAAGGTGCTGGATTGAACCAAAAGAAGGTTATGGTGACTTGAAGGCTGTAATTTCATTGAGGTGACAGGGTCAAAAGCCAATGAGGAGTAGACGGGCAGTGACAGAACATGAGCAAAGCAGAGACAGCAAGTGCGGGCTGCTCTTCTCTGAAGCCTGACTGTGGAGAAAGAGGCATATCATCCCAGAAAGAGGTTTTTACACAACAAGAAATTTTTTAATGATATTTGGACCTTAAATATAATTATATATTTAGGAAAATATCCAGTAGTAAGGAAAAAAATTTTAAATATAAAAGACAAAGGGAGCATTGCACAGAGGAAAGAGGAATTGGTTTCAAAGCATGAAGAGGATAATATTTATGACATTGAATCAATAGGACTCAGTAACCAAATACAATGGCTCACAGAGAAACAAAACACCCAACTGTAGCACTGGACAAGTATATTGAACTCAGATATCCTGTCCTATTCAGATACGAGTTCTGGTGCATTCAGAATTCTGGAGGTTTCATATGAAGTTCTGGATCTGCCTCTGATCCTCTGAGAAGTCTTGGAGAAATCACTTTGCCTTTTTTTCTCACAGTTTCCTCATCTGAAATATCACAGGCTTGACCAGATGCTTTGCAGTTTCTCCTGACACAGCTCCTCTGTACAAAATGCACCAAGAGGTCGTGGGTTTTATTCCCATTCAGGGCACATGCCCAGGTTTTGGGCTTGATCCCCAGTAGGGGGCGTGCAGGAGGCAGCTAATAGATGTTTCTCTCCCTTTCCCTTCTCTCTAAAAAAATCAATAAAAACATACTTAAAATAAATAAGTGTAATCTCAGAAGGTGCTGATGAAACCTCTCTGGGTTCTTTTCCTTGTGAGTTGGTGGGCCTGCTCTGGACTGAATCATGTCTCCTTGAAATTCATACATTGAAGTCCTAATCCCAGTGCCTCAGAATGTGACTGTTTGGAATTGGGGTCTTTATGAGATAATTAAGTTAAAACGAGGTCACTAGGGCAGGCCCTGATCCAATGTGACTGGTGTCCTTATAAGGAGATGAGGACACAGACAAGCACAGAGGAAAGATCACGTGAGCATGCAGAGAGAAGATGGCCATCTACAGGCCAAGAAGAGAGGCCTCAGGAGAAACCAGTCCTGCCCAAGCTTGATTTCAGACCTCTAGCCTCCACAACCATGTGAAAACAAATGTCTGTTGTTTATGCCCCCCGGTCTGTGGTCTTTGTTACAGCAGCTACAGGGAATTAATACAAGGTCCCACATGTGTGCTTGTGACTCAGCCTTTTTCTCACTGTGCGTTAAGTATGTGTGCATTATTGAATCCCCGCTAGGTAGGGAGATTCTAAGAGAAAGAATTTATCCCCTCCATTTTTCTTTATGGAGGACAGAGCAGTCCACTCAGACTTTAGTAGCTCCTCTATTCTGTGCCAACATTTACACATTCCTTGTGCACAAAAGTACTGTGTGGATCATTTCAGTTCTGGGTCCTACCTGGTATGTACTGTTTATTATTTGAATACTTACAACTCTTCTCTGCATCACCCTCTTGTGCCCCCAACAATGAGTCAGGCATGGTAGGCACTCAACAGTGATTGATGGCAAACTCAACAGAACAGAAGCCTGAGAAAGTGACTCAACAATGAATTCCAGTTTTGGCCCATTTGGCTTAGCAGTTAGAGCGTCGACCTGTGGTCCAGAGAGACCTGGGTTCAGTTCCCACTAAGGACACATACCTTGGTTGCAGTTTGTCCCCCGTCCTGGTTGGGTGGTGCGGGTGGCAACTACTCGATGTGTCCCTTTCACGTCGATGTTTCTCTCTCTCTCTCCCTCCCTCCTACTCTATCTAAACAAAATATTGAAAAATGTTCTTGGGTGAGGATAAAAAGAAAAAAATAATAATGATTTCCAAAGCAAAATGGTGGTTGAAGCAAGGTTCTCTCTTTCCTTACAACGAGGCTAAGAAATGAATTTCATAGTTATACAATCAGTTTAGGTAACAGGAAAATCACACAGACCTAGGAACACCTTGTCTGGTATGTAACAAAGTACACCTAGTGCAGAGGCTAAAACATGACACAACAATCAGAAAACACCCTGGAAACCCTGCAACCACTCATCCCTTCTGTAGTTGATGACCCTGCACCTTGCTGGTCCATGTCTCTCTGCCAGCCAAGCACAGAAGGGAACAGTGACAACATTCAATGCCACCATCACGCTTCTACAACCTGTTAGAGGAATGACCTTCCGTTTGCACGCGAGAGGAGGTAGAGAGCTCCAGCTGGCTGAACAAGATGCAAAGTATGGTTTTGGTTCATGAATATGTTCCAGAAAAAGCAAAAATGCACATATTGAAAACAGGAAGCCACAAATAGGTTACATGCTTCAGTAAAATTTGTCCAGAATTTATTTGAGAATAGGTAATAAAACTGTGTGAATGTTTCTTCTTGTTTTGGTCTGAGATTGTCCTTAGAGAGAGAATTTTGAAGGCCATTTAACCAGGCAGCCCCAGACCACACATATTTTTTTTTTCGGAACACCTGTCTGCTCTTATTTCATGTGCATTTGTTATGATCAGCTTGTGTTTATTTCTCTTTTTTTAAATATATTTTCCCTTTTTTTTCCTTTGCAGCCTATTTCTTTATTCTTGTTTTATGTATTTTCTTCCCATTCTGACTGTGGTTTTCCTCTATTACTTGCAGTAAATACACTCCAAGTTTTCATACATATTCATTCCACACTCACTGTATCTGTCTTCTCCAGGGAGTCACCTGTCATCTCAGAAGTGTTATCATTGTTATTGCCTGTGTTTCACGTGGTATGTAGTGTATTGTCATGCAGCAGTGAGACCTTCAGAGAGATGGAAACTAGGCTCTGTATCCCTATTTTAGAACAGGGAAAATGTGATTATATACCTGGAAACTAAGGGTTGCCATTTACTGGATTCTGCTGTTCATGAATGTATTGCAGATCAGGAGCTGAAGGCAAACACAGAGAAATTAAGATAAATTAAGGTCTCTTACATTGTATATAGTTTGAAAGTATACTGTGGACGTGAAATGGACCACATACTAAACTGACAATATCAGGGGAGACCTTCATGGTGGGCCGTAGAAACTCAGAAACTGAAAATAACCACACGGGATGGTCTGAACATACAAATTTCTAACCAAAAGCAGATCATGATGGGTAGTCACATCTTAAGCCTGCAGTTTCCTTGACAAAGGTCAATCTTTACCTTAAGTGAGCCTGTCTGTTGTCTTTCTGCATCTAAAATAACATGCCTTCGAAATGTCAGAATAATCTTTTTTCCAGACCTTTCAAGGCACAAGCACCAGCACCAGAGCAGGAGAGCACAGAACCCCTTATTGTTATCCTGGTGCCCAAATACTATCTCCACATGCTGTAAATGTTAACTATTCTGTACCTACCAAAGTAAAAGTACTGTGTGTCTCTCCATTTTTATCCAATCCCAGGGATTTGCCTACTTTGCTTTTTCCCACCCCTTTAATTTACCACCAGATTTTATGTAACCCTCCATATGTCTCCTCCTTTTATCCCAATGTACAAAATAAGCTGCAAAACTTATTCCCTGGAGCATTTCCTCCACCCATTGAGATTTTGCTTCCCAGCAATTGTCCTCAGTTTGGCTCAGATAAACTCTTCTAAGACTTTTCTTAGGCTGGACATTGTTTTGTCGACAGTATACGTCATGTATATGTACACATAAACCTTGTAGACATGCAGAGACCATATATATTAAGGGGGCAGCTGGACCTTCCACTCACAGAGGTAGAGAGGAACTTATGGAGGAGCAGCATTCCAGACAAGATCTACTGAAAGCACATTACACAGAAATGTTTTCTTTTATTGGGCATCTCAAAAGAAAGATTAATCTGCACAGGATGGTCAGAATCTGACAAGAGAGAGAGAGAGAGCAATTAAAGTAATTGTTTCTGCAGTGAGATTCTATGAGTCTAGAAGTCCATAGTCATCTGTAGGTTTACTTCAGAGAGCCCATCTGGATTGTGGTTAATGCACGATAGTGTGTCAGCTCGCCCGGCCTCCAGAATGGCATTTTGTTCCTTGAATGTCAACGTTCCCCCACAGCCTAAAATGGGGGAAATAAAATCTGCTGCTCTTTTACTTCCTGACATATCATTTACAGAAAGACGCTTAACTCTTAAGAAAAGGTCAGCTTCTGTAGGCAAGAAGACTAAGAAAGTATCATTCCCATGCAAAGTGCTAACTTGTAGGTGATTCAAGGAGTCCCCCCCCGCAAAAAAAAAATTCTAAATAAATAAAAAACAATAATTGCCTGTTGAAGCACTTTATGAACCAAATACATTTTCCAAATTCATCTGTGTCTGCATTAATACTGATGGAAATAAATTCAGTGTGCTCTTGTAAGCAATTAATATAAGAATTATTTCCTTTCCCATTGCCCAACCCTGACTGAGGTGTGCTAAGCAGTTGAACCAACATCCAATTTATAAACTTCCAATTGGATGATTTTATAATTAGCAAATTATAAACTCAGAAAATTACTGTCAGAAAAATCATGTATAGGACAAAGAGACTGGCTAGTACAAGGAGAAGTCTTTTTCTCTCTAAGAAAAAACTTTCTACTTAAAATTGATTTTTCAAAATTTACTGAAATAAAAAATAAAATTGCACATTCTTTTCCTAAATAGATCCATGACTAAGCTAAACATAGAATCTTTTGAAAAGAGAACAATTTTACAAATGTTAAAATTGGGCTTTGTGTTTTAAGAGTACTGGTGTTATGACATTTACTTATTTTCAGATTCCCAGGAAGAACTTGAAATGTAGACTTATTATAAAGCATTTTGTACTCAATGGTAAAGATTACCTCTGAACTCCAGGCAATGGGAAAAAAAGGTAGTGATTTCTTTCTATTCTCCTTCATTCTCTTTTGGTCTTTCTTTTCTAAATTTTAACATATTTTCATGGGTATCAACAATCCCATTCTGTTGCTAGACTCTCATTGTTTCAAACAATTTTATGCCCATTTAGAAGTGTTGAAATAGGATCTAACTCCTTTGAGCAATTAGAAAGGGGGAAAAAAGACAAAATCCTTAAATTTCCTGTGATCCGATCTTTCAGAGTAACATTTAATAACAGAAGCAAATTCCAATAAATAACCAAATTACATTATATTAAACTGGTTTTATCTAAAGGATTGTACTTTGTCTACAGTGCTTGAGACAACTCACCCAAATACCTCAGGGCCAGACCTCATTCTCTGACTCTCTCTCTTTAATCACATTGACAAATTCCCAGATCATCATCAGGGTCTCTTATTCACTACTATGCCTTCCCAATCACCTCTCCACCTTTCTGATTCACTTCAAATTCAGTGAAGACTTTCATGTTTAGCTCATACTCATTTTTCCTCCCTCACTATAATCATCTTCCTGAGTCACTTTAATGCCATTTGGAAAGCCCATCCAATATGTTTGGCTTAAAGTTTTTGGTTTGTTTTTCTACTTTTTTGGCTCCATTTGCCTTTTCCATTTTACCACGGTGATTGGATTCCATAGTCACATTCTATATCTTATTGTCACTTGGAAATCTTCATATCTGATAATAGGAACTTCAAGATATCATAGACCCAACTTCTCCCTCCTAACCTCTCTTCATCCCAAACTATATGAAATTTTTATCTTTATTTTTTTAATCCTCACCCAAGGATATGTTTTTCATTGATTATAGAGTGAGAGGAAGGGAGCAAGGGAGGGAGGGAGAGAGATAGAGAGAGAGAGAGAAACATCAACAGGTTGCCTGCCTTTCATAGATGACTTGTCTGGGGATTGAATCAGTAACCTGGGTATGTGCTCTGACTAGGAATCAAACCCGCAACCCTTCGGTGCATGGGATGATGTTCTAACCCACTGAGCCACATACGCCAGTGCGATCCATATGTTGTTGGGGTTTTTTAATCCCAGACAGCTAATTATTTCATTGTTCTTTAGTTTTACTTTCTTTCTCATCTAACCTACACCTCACACTGTCAGTACCCTTAGCTGATTCTTTCATGTTTTTTTGTTGAATTTGCCTAACATGTTGCAGCCTGACCAGTTATAGTCTGATTATGGAGCTCAGCTCTGCTGCAAATGGCAGCCAAGAAGTGGTCCTCACTGGGAACCAACTTTGACACACCTTGAGCTTGGACTTTTAGCATCCAGAATGTAAGAAAATTAACTTCTCTTGTTTAAGCCACTCAGCCTGTGGTATTTTGTTACGTCTAGTCCTACAAACTAATGCACAGGGTATTATTTTTTTTTTTAATATGAATAATATTTTATTTATTTATTTTTTTTGTTACAGATATTTTACCTTTTTACCCCATTGGCACCCCCCACCCTAACCCCCCTCCACCCTGTCCCCGGCTTAGTTGTCCATGTCCATTGGTCATGCATACATGCATACAAGTTCTGTGGTTTATCTCTTCCCACCCCCCCACCCCCCATCCCCTCTTCTGAGGGATGTCAGTCTGTGCCCTACTTCCATGTGTCTGGGTCTACTGTATTCCTCAGACTGTTATGTTCATTATATTCCGTATATAAGTGAGATCATGTGGTATTTGTCTTTTTCTGCTTGGCTTCTTTCACTTAGGATAATACTTTCCAGGTCCCTCCATGTCGTCTCAAAGGATAAGAGATCTTTCTTTCTTACCGCTGCATAGTACTCCATTGTGTATATGTACCACAGCTTTTTTATCCATTCGTCTACTGGTGGACACTTGGGCTGTTTCCAGATCTTAGCTATTGTAAATAGTGCTGCTATGAACATGGGGGTACCTATATTCTTCCTGATTGGTGTTTCAGGCTTCTTAGGATATATTCCCAGCAGTGGGATCACTGGGTCAAATGGAAGTTCAATTTTTAATTTTTTGAGGTAGCACCATATTGTTTTCCATAGCGGTTGCACCAGTCTGCATTCCCACCAGCAGTGTATTAGAGTCCCCTTTTCTCCACACCCTCGCCAACACCTGTTGTTTGATGATTTGTTGATGGCGGCCATTCTGACAGGTGTGAGGTGATACCTCATTGTTGTTTTAATTTGCATCTCTCTGATGATTAGTGATGTTGAGCATTTCTTCATATGTCTCTTGGCCATTTGTATGTCCTGTTTGGAGAGGTGTCTATTCAGCTCCTCTGCCCATTTTTTAATTGGATTCTTTGTCTTCCTTTTGTGGAGTTGTATGAGCACTCTATATATATTGGAAATTAACCCCTTATCTGATACATCATTGGCAATGATGTTCTCCCATACAGTGGGTCGCCTTTCCATTTTGATGATTGTTTCCTTTGCTGTGCAGAAGCTTTTTAGTTTGATGTAGTCCCATGTGTTCATTTTCTCCTTTATTTCTGTTGCCTTAAGTGATGTATCAGTGAAAATTCTGCTCCATATTATGTCCGAAATTTTGTTGCCTACATTTTCTTCTAGAATTTTTATGGATTCACGGGTCACATTTAAGTCTTTTATCCATTTTGAGTTTATTTTTGTGTATGGTGTAAGTTGATGGTCTAGTTTCATTTTTTTGCATGTAGCTGTCCAATTTTCCCAACACCATTTATTAAAGAGGCTGTCTTTACTCCACTGTATGCTCTTGCCACCTTTGTCAAATATTAATTGAGCGTATTGCCTTGGGTCCATTTCTGGGTTTTCAGTTCTGTTCCACTGGTCTATATGCCTGTTCTTGTGCCAGTACCAGGCTGTTTTGGTTAGAGTCGCTTTGTAGTATAACCTGATATCTGGTATTGTGATCCCACCTACTTTGTTCTTCTTTTTCAAGATTGCTGTGGCTATTCGGGGTCTTTTTTGGTTCCATATGAACTTTTGAAGTATTTGTTCTAGTTCTATGAAATATGTCATTGGTATTTTGATGGGGATTGCATTGAATCTATAGATTGCTTTGGGTAGTATGGACATTTTAATTATGTTAATTCTTCCAATCCATGAGCAGGGTATGTGCTTCCACTTTTTTATATCTTCCTCTATTTCTTTTTTCAATGACCTGTAGTTTTCTGCAAATAGGTCCTTTACTTCTTTGGTTAAGCTTATTCCTAGGTATCGTAATTTTTTTGGCGCAATGGTAAATGGGATTGTTTTTTCAGTTTCTCTTTCTGTGAGTTCATCATTGATGTACAAGAATGCCGTCGATTTCTTGACGTTAATTTTGTATCCTGCTACTTTGCCAAATTCATTTATTAAGTCTAATAGATTTTTGATGGAGTCTTTAGGGTTTTCTATGTACAATATCATGTCATCTGCAAATAATGACAGTTACACTTCTTCCTTCCCAATTTGGATCCCTTTTATTTTTTCTTCCTGTCTGATTGCTGTGGCTAAGACTTCCAGTACAATGTTAAATAAGAGTGGTGAAAGTGGACATCCCTGTCTTGTTCCTGTTCTTAATGGAAATGTTTTTAGTTTCTGTCCATTGAGTATGATGTTGGCTGTAGGTCTTTCATATATGGCCTTTATTATGTCGAGATATGATCCCTCTATTCCTACATTGCTGAGCGTTTTTATCAGAAATGGATGCTGGATTTTGTCGAATGCTTTTTCAGCATCTATTGATATGATCATGTGGTTTTTATTCTTCATTTTGTTGATGTGGTGTATCACGTTTATTGATTTGCGAATATTGTACCAGCCTTGCATCCCTGGAATGAATCCCACTTGGTCATGGTGAATAATTTTTTTGATGTACTTCTGGATCCGATTTGCTAATATTTTGTTCAGGATTTTGGCGTCTATGTTCATCAGAGATATTGGCCTTTAGTTTTCTTTCTTCGTAGTGTCTTTTTCTGGTTTTGGAATTAGAATTATGCTGGCCTCATAGAACGTGTTTGGAAGTCTTCCTTCTTCTTGAATTTTTTGAAATAGTTTGAGGAGAATGGGTGTTAGTTCTTTTTTGAATGTTCGGTAAAACTCCCCTGTGAAACCATCTGGGCCTGGGCTTTTGTTTGCTGGGAGAGTCTTGATTACCTCTTCAATTTCCTTGGTTGTTATTGGTCTGTTCAAGTTTTCTATCTCTTCCGGGAATAGTTTTGGGAGACTGTGTGTTTCTAGAAATTTGTCCATTTCGCTTAGATTTTCGAATTTGTTGCTATATAGTTGTTCATAGTAGTTGTTAACGATCTTTTGTATTTCCGTGGTGTTGGTTGTTACTTCTCCTCTTTCATTTCTGATTTTGTATATTTGGGTTCTCTCTCTTTGTTTCTTGGTGAGTCTAGCTAAGGGTCCGTCAATCTTGTTTATCTTTTCGAAAAACCAGCTCTTTGTTTCATTGATCCTTTGAATTGTTTTTTTGGTCTCTATGTCATTTATTTCTGCTCTGATCTTTACTATTTCCTTCCTTCTACTTGCTCTGGGGTTTTCTTTTTGTTTGCTTTCTAATTCTTTAAGTTGTGAGGTTAGACAGTCAATTAGAAATTTTTCTTGTTTTTTGAGGTAGGCCTGTAGTGCTATGAACTTCCCTCTCAGAACTGCTTTCGCTGCATCCCATAGATTTTGTGTTGTTGTGTGTTCATTTTCATTGGTTTCCAGGAAGTTTTTAATTTCTTCCTTGATCCCGTCAGTGACCCAATCATTGTTTAATAACATGCTATTTAACCTCCATGTGTTGAAATGTCTTTGCATGTTCATGTTGCAATTGATTTCTAGTTTCATGCCATTGTGATCTGAGAAGATGCTTGATATGATTTCAATCTTCTTGAACTTGTAGAGATTTAGTTTGTGTCCTATCATGTGGTCTATCTTTGAGAATGTCCCATGTGCACTTGAGAAGAATGTGTATTCTGTAGTTTTGGGGTGTAATTCTCTGTAGATATCTATTAAATCCATTTGGTCTAGTGCTTCATTTAGGGTCTCTGTTTCCTTGCTAATTTTTTGCCTAGAGGATCTATCCAGTGCTGTCAACGGGGTGTTGAAGTCCCCTGCCATGATTGTATTGTTGTCGATTTCTCCTTGGAAGTCCTCCAGAAGATTTTTAATATATTTTGGTGCTCCTATATTGGGTGCATATATGTTTATCAAGGTTATATCTTCCTGTTGGATAGATCCTTTCAATATTATGTAGTGGCCGTCTTTGTCTCTAGTTATGGTCTTCATTTTGAAATCTATTTTATCAGATATGAGAATTGCTACCCCAGCTTTTTTTTGCTTTCCATTTGCTTGGAAAATTTTTTTCCATCCCTTCACTTTCAACCTATGTGAGTCTTTTGTTGAGAGGTGGGTCTCTTGTAGACAACATATAGATGAGTCATGCTTTCTTGTCCAATCAGCTACTCTGTGTCTCTTTATGGGAGCATTCAATCCATTAACGTTTAAGGTGATTATTGATATGTACTTATTTATTGCCATTTTTGTTTAGTGTGGTTCTATTTTTCTTCCCATTTCTACTGCTAATTACAGCAGTCCTTTTAACATTTCTTGCAGTGCTGGTTTGGTGCTAATGTATTCCCTTAGCCTTTTTTTGTCTGGGAAGCTCTTTATTTGACCTTCTATTTTGAATGATAGCCTTGTTGGGTAGAGTAGTCTTGGATTCAGATTCTTGTTTTTCATGACTTTGATTACTTCATGCCATTCTCTTCTGGCCTGTAGTGTTTCTTGTGAGAAGTCAGCTGAGAGCCTTATGGGGTTCCCTTTGTAGGTAACCTGTTGCTTATCTCTTGCTGCTTTTAGGATTCTCTCTTTGTCTTTAATTTGTGGCATTTTAATTACTATGTGTCTTGGTGTGGGCCTGTTTGGGTTCTTCTTACTTGGGACTCTCTGTGCTTCTTGAACTTGAATGCCTTCATCCTTCACCAAATTAGGGAAGTTTTCTCTCACTATGTTTTAGAATATATTCTCTATCCCTTGCTCATTTTCTTCTTCTTCGGGGACTCCTATGATGCGAATATTATTACGTTTCCAGTTGTCCCATAGTTCTCTTAAGCTGTCTTCCTGTTTTTTAATAGTTTTTTCCTTTTGTTTTTCTGATTGGTTCATTTTTTCTACCCTGTCTTCTAATTCACTGATCCAGTCCTCAGCTTCCCCTACTCTGCTTTTTAAACCTTCCAATGTGTTTTTCATTTCGGATATGTCATTTTTTATCTCTTCTTGTTGGTTTTTAATTTCCAATTGGCTTATTTTCAGTGTCTCTATGTCCTTACTCATGCTGTTCAGCTTCCTCATGATCATGGCTCTGAATTCTAGCTCTGTTAACATGCCTAATTGCTCTGCATTGATCTCATCTTCGGTTGAGGTCTCTTGTTCTTTCATTTGGCTTCTGTTTCTGTGTTTCACCATTTTGGCTATCACTGTGGGCTTTGGAGCCTGTCAAGTTCTCCCTGTGGGTGTTGGTGTTCTGCTGTTTGTGGCTCCCTCTCCTGTGTTTAGATGAGCGAGGGAGGACCCACGTTGAACACCACTGTCAAGTCTTACTTTCCTGGTTAAAGTTACCAGCCCAGGAAACGTACTGTTATCCTCTTGCTTTTTGCCTGGAGGCTAGCAGTCTAGGTTAATTGATGAGTTTCGGGTTGTCAGTTGATTGAAAAACTCCCTCTGGTGCTCAGCCAAGGGGCTTTCACGAGGGTGGGACAGATGCTGGTTGTTATGAGCCTCAATTAGCACTTCAATGGCCCACGGGGTGGGGTTGGATCTCCGAGGGAGGGGCTACTGCCTCTCCTCAGAGCCCTGGGAAGGAGCAATACAGCCACCGTCCTGAGTGGCTGCACTCAGCCAAAGCTCTGAGCGCCCTCCAAACCCCGAGTGTCCCGACACAGTTCCAGTCCAGTCCGCCCTCCCTCTGCCGGAGCCCAAGGTGAGTGGCTGTGGCTGTTTCAGCCTCTGTCCCGCTCTGAGCTGTGGAGCCGCCTGGGAGTGTAACCCGAGGGCGCCGCTTACAGCTGAGGCCGCTGCCGAGCTGCCGACCGTGGGCTCCCAGCCCCGTCTCGCGCCTTCGCAAGCCTACCGGGATCGAGTCGGTGTCCCTCGTTGTATGGTCCTCGCAAGCTGCTTTTCTGTTGGTTTTTCCCGTCGATTTGTCTGTGTTATAGTTGTAATTCCAGTTTGGTTCTGGGAGACGGTCTGCACAGGGTATTATTAAAAAAGAAACAAAGAAAGAGAAAGGACAACCTATTAAAGACAATGCTTAGCAAAACACTAATTTTCAAACCTGGTTATGACCTAGGGCAGATGACCTGGGGCACTCTTATAGGTATAGTTTCCAAGCCAAACCTAGGAGACTCTCATTTAGCACTTGGGGATGAGGAATAGTTGTAGGGTCTAGGAAAATGTACAGGCACACACCTGCTGCTTCGAGCAGTGGTCTGCAAAGCAGATACACAGCAAAAAGGGCTTATGAGATGGGAGTCCGTGAATTGTGATACTTAGGCCTTCTTTTACCAGAGGCAAAATATTTCTTAGAGTTCAATTCCTTGCCTAAGGCCTCTGGTGTGGATAACAAGGAGTGATAGGCCTTTCAATTTAGACACAATGTGTAGAACCCACACGACAAACAAAGGTCCCTTCTGAGCCCCCACTACGGAAGAATAATGGGATAAATGTTAACAAAACCACAAAGACAAAGCCAACAGGAGGGGACATAACAGTGAATGGAAGATGGTAACGACATTTCTGGAGCTATAGAGCAGACAGATGAGTGTGATTGATTATGCAGAATGGAGAAAGTATAAGTTAAGTGCCCACAGTGGGGCACACCAGGCATAAGTTATGTTGTGTCATAGAATGAGGAAGGTCCAGGAGCATAATAGCCAGAGGAACCTCTGCTACCAGTCTGTGGGAGGAGCAGAGCCCCCATCTCACCCCAGCCAAATTCTTTCTGGAGAGGTTACACTACAGATTCTAATCTCAGGGCATCAGGCCCCACCACGAGCTGGTTGCCTTCCTGAAGACAAAGTGGAAGTTCAGAGCAGCAGTCTTCAAGTGGATGAGAGGATGGAAATGTTCTGTATCTGATCTGCCCAACTGTTCAAGAATCAATTCTGAATCTTGAGTGCTTTATTTTTTTATTTTTTATCCTCACCCAAGGACATTTTTTTTCCCATTTTTTGTTTTGATAGAGTGGGAGGGGGAGAGAGAGAGAGAGAGAGAGAGAGAGAGAGAGAGAGAGAAACATCGACGTGAAAGGGGCACATTGAGTGGCTGCCACCCGCACGACCAACCAGGGCAGGGGACAAACTGCAAGTGAGGTGCGCACCCTGAGCGGGAACCGAACCCAGGTCTCTCTGGTCTGCAGGCTGCCGCTCTAACCACTGAGCCAAACAGGCCAGGGCTGAATCTTGAGCGCTTTAAATGTGGCCAGTGTAACTCAGTAACTTTTGTTATATTTTAATTCATTTAAAACAGGGCAGCACAGGTCTAAAAACTCTACATTGGCATCTTGTGCCCTTACCTCATCCAGAGCCTACAGTGATAGCAGCCAGCTTATGATGTATGCAGGAGAGAATTGTAAATTTCTCCCGGGAAAATTAACCATCCAAAAAAGAAAGAACTAGAGACAAACAGACATCTGTGGGTTCTCCACTAAGACCACCTGTAGGACGGCCCCACTGAAGAAGGCACTCTAATGGAGCAATTAATCATGTTTTTATCTACTCCCTTTCAAATAAGAGTGGGCAACCAAGCATCATCAGTCATTTGAAGAAATCCTCCAACATGGAAGGAGAAGACCAAGGTAAAGAAATACTTTTTTTTGAAGGCTGGGAAGAGCCAACAACAGGCACTCAAGGAAAGCTGACCTCATACAGGGAACATAACACAATTCACACACACTAATAATCTCAGAGAAAAGGAAAAGGCAGTGAATCCATGAAAGGGCAGGATGTGGGGTGTGGGTGAGCATGATGCTCGTCAGAGAACAGCCACGACAAAGGCCAGGAGATTAGAAACCAGGGGAGAACATTCGAGTGGAGTTGGACGGTGAGGCCGGTAGAGGAAATCTCCCTGTGAAGGGCTGAGATCTACATTAAGAACAGACACTGCTCAGGAAGAAGCCAACTGCAGGAGTCAAAGAGACTCTGAGCCTATCAGGTTTCCCTAAAATTCATGGAAACCTTGGGAGCCACTTGACTTCCCATGAGCTACACAATTGCTCAGGCTCAGTGGGTAGACCAAGAAATTCAAGGCAAATTCCCTCCCCCTGTGGAGCTGAGAAACTGTAGCTGGGGTCAGGATGTTACTTACAATGCAGAGCAATTTAGCCTGGGAGCCCACGCCTTGCAGAGCCCACCAGAGTGGCTCCCACATGCATCCCTGTGGCCTGACAGCTCGTCTCTGGAGGCTCAACCAGCCTCATGCATTGGGCGTGACAATGAAAGCATTCCCCGTTTAGAGCAGCTTCAAACAAACATTTATTTAGAATAAGGAGATGATGAGCGATTATTTTCACTTCTAAACCACAGATGTTGTTCATTAGAGTATCTCAATCAGAAACAACTCTTTCATATATATGAGCTCATTTTCAAGAATTCCCAAGGATGCATTTGAGCAAAACTGAAGGACTTTTTTATATTCCAATTTTACAGTCTCATGAGGCCACTGAGGGGGGATGTGGTGGCGGGGTGTCAGCTCCACACTGAGACACTTTAGATGAAAGCTAGCTTAATAAACAGCTGTTTCATTTAAGTACCTTGCAATCAATAGAACGTTTTTCTAATTTATTTTTGCCCTGGGTTTACTTTTTGTAAAATGTGAATCAAGTCAAGTGAAACAACCTCCACATTTTAAAAACTTTAAAACATGAAATAATTTACCTCCCTGAATTAGGCTCATAGCCAGCATCCCTAACATGATCAATATAGCTAAATAACTAGAGAAGTTGCAGAAAATGTGAGTTCAAATCCCAGCTCTAATGTTTTCTAGCTAAGTAACCTTGAATGAATCATTTGACCTGTCTGATCTTTGGTTTCCTTCTCTGATATATGTGGAATTGTTCAATACACTGAACAGCAACATAAATCTGAAGATGCTGGTTACTGAATAGAAGTCAGAAACTAGAAAATTCGTGTGTGCACCCTAGCTATGTGTATCTATAAATATTAGTTTATTAAGATTTAGTTGTCCAAATAAAAGCATATCAGAGTCACTTGTTTAATATAACACATTTTGTTCAACACAATATGGTTACCAACTTCTCCTAAAGACAGTCATCAATATTTGCATTCCATTTCCCTGCTTATTAAAGTCTCACAGAAAATTGCTCTTGATGTTTTATATAAAATCAGCAAAAAGCCTCTTTACAAAGCTATTTAAATAAATATCACATACCTATCTAAACACACACGTGCACACACACACGTGCATACACCACATGCACACACAGTCACCCACATACATATACAGTCACCCACATCCACAGAGCACTTCATCACAAAATGTTATTGGTATCAGATTCTGCCTGCTGGTATCAAGTTCAGAGATTTGTTGAACTAAGGAAACTGTTATTTATTTCTCTAGATAGTATTCCTTGAAGTCTACAATAATACAGTGACAAGTTTTGAAAGTTTTAAAGTTAATAAGTACAATAAAGCTATTTATAAGGGTTCTCAAAATTAAATTAAATCCCAGAAGTATTTTTATAGCATTACAAAATAAACTTGAAGTTCCTTTGAAAAAATAAACTAGGGTAGATAATTTTAGAAGATACTGTAAGATTAATGAAGAAAACATTCCCTACTGAATATTAATACTGAATATAAAACTAAAATAGCCCTGGCAGGTTTGGCTCAATGGTTAGAGCATTGGCCTGCGGTCCAGGGAGACCCAGGTTCAATTCCCGCCAAGGGTATGTACCTCAGTTGCAGTTTGTCTCCGGCCCTGGTTGGGTTGTGCGGGTTGTGGCCACTCCTGTGTCCCTTTCATGTCGATGTTTCTCTCTTTCTCTTCCTCTCTCTCCTTCCCACTCTATCTGAACAAAAAATGGAAAAATGTCCTCAGGTGAGGATAAAAACAAAAACAAAACAACAACAAAAAACTAAAATAAAGCAGAGTAGAACTAGTAAAATGTTAGGACAAGTTATTTAAGAACGTTTAATTTCTAGGTAAGGTAGATTTACTCTTTTTTTTTAATCCTCACCTGATGATATTTTTCTATTTATCTTCAGATAGAGTGGAAGGGGGAGGGAGGGAGAGAGAAACATCAATGTGAGAGGGACACATCGACTGGTTGTCTTCCTCAAGACTCTGGCCAAGGCTGGGGACTAACCGCAACCAAGAATCGAACCCACAACTCATTGGTCCAGGGGCCAATGCTCTACTACTTAGCCAAACTAGCCAAGGCAGGTGGATTTATTCTAATTTTTCTGTGATTTCTACTTTACCCAATACTAAGGATCCTCCATTGCTGCACTGACCATAATTTTTAAACACAAAATTATAAGCCATTGTCTGAATGCATTTATGAGGATAATATTAAAAATAGGTACCTGGCTGGGGAAGGCAGGTGGAAGGTGTGATTGGGAAGGAGGAGTGAACGGTGAACAAAGGGAGACACTTGTAATACTTTCAACAATAAAAAAATAAATAAGTAGATAAAAATAAAAGCAGGTACTTGAAAACTGTATAAATGATTTATCTACAGACAATAGTAAAAGAACCTCAAGAATATCAAATTACTCTAGTAATTTGGGGACAGGAAGTTAATTACAGATTATTTGTTCTCAGCATATCCACACTGAAAAACTCCTGCTCATCAGAAAGCTGAAAGTAAGACAGGTGGGAAAAGGGCAAACATAAGGGAATCCAAATTAAATGTTGTGTTAAATTCTCTTTTTCACATTGGGAAGATGAGCTGTTTAAGACAACTATAATTTAGCAATGAGAGAGATAGCTTTGTTTTCAATAGAAATCTAATTTCCAGGACTATATTTTCAATATATGAAAAATTATGTGCAATCATAACAAAATTAAAGCTGTTTTAAGTTAAAATATGCAGACTGACAATCATTTCACCTTTTATGCTCATTTGAGCCTTGAACTTAACACACACACAGCATTTAGCACTATGCTAGGATTTTGTCCATGTTTGTAGTGATAAATAACAATTAATACCACAAACTTCTATGACATTAAAAAATATTTTTGACCACCATCTACTCTGGACCAATAAAAACAGAATGCAGCAGCCCTGGCCAGGTAGTTCAGTCAATTGGTGTGGTTCTCAACCTTCCTAATGCTGCGACACCTTAATACAGTTCCTCATGCTGTGGTGACCCCAACCATAAAATTATTTTTGTTGCTATTTTATAACTGTAATTTTGCTACTTTTATGTCTTAGGCGACCCCTGTGAAAGGGTCGTTCAACCCCCAAAGAGGTAGCAACCCACAGGTTGAGAACCGCTGGGTTTGAGCATTGTCCCATTACATCAAGGTTGTGGGTTCTCGCTCCAGTCAGGGCACATACAAGAAACCAGTGAGTGAATAAATAAATGAAACAACAAATCAAAGTCTCTCTCTCTCTCTCTCTCTCTCTCTCTCTCTCTCTCTCTCTCTCATTCTCTCTCTTTTTCTCTTCCCCCCTTCCCCTCGCTCTCTCAAATCAATCAATAAATAAAAATAGAAGGCAGCACTGAATAATCCTCAGAAGTGATCAGTCTCGGGAAGGACAGAAAGAAACAGAAATACCATTGTTAGCTCAGACAGAAAATTTTGTTTTCTGAATTCTTACTAAATTACCAATGTTCTATTTTTCACTCATAAGTGCCCTGGAGGTTTCAAGTAGCATAGCCTCATGACCACAGAGGAGAAATGTTCTGACTAAATAGGAAAACTCTTTTCAGCCTAGAGAGAGAGTTTATCCATTCGAATATGTGGGATTTCATTTATGCAGTCTCTCCCATTACTCTTCCTAATGGACTGAGTCTCATTAGATAGAGCTAATACAAAAATAATGTAAAACTAAAAGCTAAATTTTCAACAATTAAGAGAAAATGGGTACCGTGACCCACAGAGAGCTTCCAAGAATTTGTTTGATTTATTTTTCTTTATTTTTTAATTGTATTAAGAATACTTATGATCTACCTTCTTATCAAATATTTATTAATACAATGTAGTGTTCTTAGCTATAGGCACAATATTATGCAACAGATCCCTTGAACTTACTCATTTTGTGACACTAAAACTTTATATAAACCAACATGGGAAGTTGAATTGCAATTACCCTTTCCCCTTCCCCCAGGTCCTGGAAATCCCCATTCTATTCTATGTTTTCCTAAATTTAACTAATGTAAATACCTCTTATAAATGGAATCCTGTTACATTTGTCTTTCTATGACTAACTCATTTTGCTCAACATAATGCCCTCAAATTTTATCCATGTTGTCAAATATTGCAGCATTTTCTTCTTTTTAAGGCTTAATATTCCATTGTATGTATATGCCATGTTTTCTTTATCCCTTCATCCATAGACAGACCCTTAGGTTGTTTCCTC
Source organism: Molossus molossus (assembly GCF_014108415.1). Taxonomy (NCBI): domain Eukaryota; kingdom Metazoa; phylum Chordata; class Mammalia; order Chiroptera; family Molossidae; genus Molossus; species Molossus molossus. The sequence continues at coordinate 33,624,005 of NW_023425366.1, forward strand.
ATCTTGGCTACTGTAGATGATGCTTCAATGAACATGGGAGTGCAAATATCTCTTTGATATATTGATTTCATTGACTATATACCCAAAAGTGGGATTGTTGGATCATATAGTAGTTCTATTTTAATTTTTTGAGGGCCTTTTATATAGTTGCACCATTTTATATTCCCACCAAATGTGTACAAATGTTCCCATTACTCCACATCTTTGCCAACAATTGTTACCTTTGTCTTTTTTTGATAATGACCAACCTAATCAGTGAGATGTGATCTCTCATTGTGGTTTTGATTTTCACTCCCCTGATAATTAGTGATTATGAGCATCTTTTAATGTGACTGTTGGTCATTTTTATGTCTTCTTGAAGAAATGTCTATTCAAGTTCTTTGCTTACTTAGGTCAGTTTCAATGATCATATTTCAGGTTGTTGCTTAAAATCTTGATTAATTTATGTTTAAAAAAGGGGGGGAGCTACCACTAAGGAATACATTGTTTATCACAAATGTTCATGGGAATGAAAATTTTGCTAATTAGGTGATGATAACCACAATACAACAGAGAACAAAGTTCTGAACCAAAGATTCAGAAATTGTTGCCTCACCACCTACTAGTGAGGACAGTCAGGAGTTCATGGAGTCTCTGACTTCTTGAGCAACCACATAGATGTTACCAACAATTTATACTTTCCATTAAATAATAAAGCATAGCCCAGCTGGTGTGGATCAGTGGTTGAGTGTCAATCCATGCACCAAGAGGTCACTGGTTCAATTCCCCATCAGGGCACATGCCCAGATTATGGGCCAGATCCCCAGTGTGGGGCATGCAGGAGGCAGCCAATCAATGTTCTCTCTCATCGATGTTTCTATCTCTCTCTCACTCTCCCTTCCTCTCTCTCTAAAAATCAATAAAGAAAAAAAATTAATAATAATAAAGCATAAAAACTTTCAGTACAGTGTCTGGCACTGCCAAGACCTCAGGGTGACCAACACCTCCCAGGTCTAACCATTTGTAGAACACAGGTATGAAAGTTGTGTGTGTGGATGTATCAATTTAGGCCCTCTGAGAAGAAGCCACTAATAAATAATGCAAAATATTATTAGGGCAAATGCCTGAGAAGGATAAAGGAGAAGGAGCAAGAGGCATGGAGAACTTTCAGATCATGATGCAGGTCTGATACTTGTGCAAGGAGGGAAAGAAGGAGAGATTGGGCAGAATTCTCAGAGCATGGTGAAGTACTAAAAGAGCTTTGCCTGGGCAAATGCAGAGTGCCTGAACCAATATTGCCTGCAGAGAAATCCTCCACTGGGCAGGGATGGCACAGTTCCAGTACATCATTATCAGTTGTTGGCTAGGAGCAGCCCAAGGGGAGTGTGATTGGCATGACCCATGTAGTCTCTGGCCCACAGACATTGCAACTAGAGGTTGTCAATCAGCCATATATCTAGGCAAGTTCTCTTGAGTGTAGGCATAAGTGGGGCCTCTAAATGGCCCTTCTCACTTCTGTCTCCTTAATTCAGAGCCTCTGGAGAGAGAGAGAGAGAGAGAGAGAGAGAGAGAGAGAGAGAGAGAGAGAGATGAGAGATGCCTATTGCTTTTGCTGCCCACCATTCATTTTATACCTTTCTGGTCATGACACCTGATTTTCCTTGAGGAAACCACAACCATGTTCTAATGTAATTGATGTGAGAAGGACTGACTCTCTGCTCTACCTCTTCCCCTACAGGTGTGATCATATGACTTTAAACAGTCAGGATAGGACGGCCCAACTTGAAGGTATTGATGAAGAGATGCACACAGCACCCAGAGTCACTAAAAATCATCACAGAGCCGGTGCTGGGGATGTTGAAAATGGAGAAAATATCTTTCTTCTGGGGTTGCTGAAGGAATAAGAATCAGCCTGGAGCTGCTGGTAGAGATTTTGACATCAGAAGGCAAAGTCTTCCTGAGAGTAAAGCCAACAGAGAGAAAAATAAGGCAAAGGATGTGATGAACCAGATTGAGATATTATGATTTCTGTTGAGCTCCTTGGTCCAGTCATGCCTGAAGGCAGGATTTATCGTGAATTTGTCAATCAATGAGCCAGTGTCTTCTCTTTTCTCTTTAAGTTAAATTTTCTGTAACTTGCCACCATGAGTTTTGATTGTTATATCTATTTTCACCAATAGCTTTGGTGGACTACAACCAATATTTTGATCCTTTTGTAAGAAATTGAGAATATGATTTCAGGCACTATAAAAAAATGCACTGGGTTAAATTGAAATTATTGATAAAGGAATTTTGCTTAAAGTAAGTAATAATGCCATCCATATCAGTTAGTATCTGGATATCATATAGTTAATGTAACAGATAATTTAAGATAAAGAATTGTTCATTAGTTAAAAAGAACTATTAACTAGGTGACAAAAAAAAGCAAAAGAGATCACTAAGGTGGCACGCAGGTAAAAACTTTAAAAAGCAGCTATCACCAGGGTTCTGGGGAGAGGCAGTGGCCCTTCCCTTGGAGATTCAACCCCACCTAGCTGGGCCATTGAAATGCAAATTGAGGCTCATTAACAACCAGCATCTGCCACACCCTTCGGAAATCCTTTTCTGCTGAACACCTGAGAGAGATTTTCATTCAACTGAGAAACCAAGGCTCTTCAAGTAACCTGACTAATAGCCTCCAATAAAAAAGCTAGAGGATAACTGAACTGTTCCTAGGCTTGCAAAAAGGCACAAACTAAGTCTCTGCAAGTTCAACAAGAATGAAATTATATCAAGCATCTTCTCAGATCACAATGGCAGAAAACTACAAATAAATTGCAACAAGAACATGCAAAGACATTTGAAAACATGGAGGCTAAATAGCATGTTATTAAACAATAAATGGGTTACCGAGGAAACCAAGGAGGAGCTTAAGAACATCCTGGAAACCAATGAAAATGAACACAAAACAACACAAACTTTATGGGATGCAGTGAAAGCAGTTCTGACAGGGAAGTTCATACCACTACAGGCCTACTTCAAGAAACAAGAAAAATCTTTAATAGACTATCTAACCTCACAACTTAAAGAACTAGAAAGTAAACCAAAAGAAAACTCCAGAGCAAGTAGAAGGAAGGAAATTGTAAAGATCAAAGCAGAAATAAATGACATAGAGACAAAAAAACACAAAAAATTCAAGGGATCAATGAAACAAAGAGCTGGTTTTTCAAAATAATAAACAAGATTAATGGACCCTTAGCTAGACTCAACAAGAAACAAAGAGAGAGAACCCAAATATACAATATCAGAAGTGAAAGAGGAGAAGTAACAACTGACACCACAGAAATACAAAGATGGTTAACAAATACTATAAACATATGGCAACAAATTTGACAATCTATGCAAACTGGACAAATTTCTAGAAACACATAGTCTCCCAAAACTGGACTGGGAGGAGATAGAAAACTTGAACAGACCAATAAGAACTAAGGAAATTGAAGATGTAATCAAGACTCTACTGGCAAACAAAAGCCCAGGCCCAGACGGCTTCATGGGGGAGTTTTACAGAACATTCAAAGAAGAACTAACACTCATTCTCCTCAAACTATTTCAAAAATTCAAGAAGAAGGAAGACTTCCAAACTCGTTTTATGAGGCCAGCATAATTCTAATTCCAAAACCAGAAAACTACACTACAAAAAAAAAAAAAAAAAAACTGTAGCCCAATATACCTGATGAACATAGATGCCAAAATCCTTAACAAAATCCTAGCAAATCGAATCCAGCAATACATCAAAACAATTATTCACCATGACCAAGTGGGATTCATACCAGGGATGAAAGGCTGGTACAATATTCGCAAATCAATAAACGTGATACACCACATAAACAAAATGAAAGATAAAAACCACATGATAATATCAACAGATGCTGAAAAAGCATTCGACAAAATCCAGCATCCATTTCTGATAAAAATGCTCAGCAATATGGGAATAGAAGGATCATATTTTGACATAATAAAGGCCATATATGAAAGACCTACAGCCAACATCATACTCAATGGGCAAAAACTAAAAGCATTTCCCTTAAGAACAGGAGCAAAACAGGGATGCCCACTTTTGCCACTTTTATTTAACATAGTACTGGAAGTCTTAGCCACAGCAATTAGACATGAAGAAAAAATAAAAGGGATCCAAATTAGAAAGGAGGAAGTGAAACTGTCATTATTTGCAGATGACATGATATTATACATAGAAAACTCTAAAGACTCCATCAAAAATCTATTAGACCTAATAAATGAATTTGGCAAGTAGCAGTATACAAAATTATCATCAAAAACTCGACAGCATTTTTATACACCAATGATGAAGTCACAGAAAGAGAAACTAAAAATACAATCCCATTTACCATTGTGGCAAAAAAGTTAAGGTATCTGGGAATAAATTTAACCAAAGAAGTAAAGGACCTTTTTGTTACAAAACACTGAAAAAAGAAATAGAGGAAGATATAAAAAGTGGAAACACATACCTTGTTCATGGATTGGAAGAATCAACATCATTGAAATGTCCCTATTACCCAAGACAATCTATAGATTCAATGCAATCCCCATCAAAATACCAATGTCATATTTGATAGAACTAGAACAAATACTTCAAAAGTTCATATGGAACCAGAAAAGACCCTGAATAGCCACAGTAATCTTGAAAAAGAAAAACAAAGTAAGTGGGATCACAATACCAGATATCAGGTTATACTACAAAGCTACTGTAATCAAAACAGCCTGGCACTGGCACAACAACAGGTATATAGACCAGTGGGACAGAACAGAGAACCCGGAAATTGACCCAAGACATTATGTTCAATTAATATTTGACAAAGGTGGCAAATATTAATTTGTGGCAAGATTAATATTTGGTGGCAAGAGCATACAATAAAGTAAATGGTGTTGGGAAAATTGGACAGCTACATGCAAAAAAAATGAAACTAGACCATCAACTTACATTATACACAAGAATAAATAGGACATGCAAACATGGCTAAGAGACATGTGAAGAAATGCTCAACATCACTAATCATCAGAGAGATGCAAATTAAAACAATAATGAATTATCACCTCACACCTGTCAGAATGGCCGCCATCAACAAAATCCTAGAAGAAAATGTAGGCCACAAAATTTTGGACATCATACACAGGAGAATTTTCACTGATACATCACCTCAGGCAACAGAAACAAAGGAAAAAATGAACATATGGGACTACATCAAACTCAAAAGCTTCTGCATAGCAAAAGAAACAACCGTCAGAATGGATAGGGAACTCACTGTATGGGAGAGCATAATTGCCAATGATACATCAGATAAGGGGTTAATTTCCAATATATAGAGAGTGCTTATACAATTCAACAAAAGGAAGACAAAGAACCCAATTAAAAAATGGGCAGAGGTACTAAATACACATCTCTCCAAACAGGACATGCAAACATGGCTAAGAGACATGTGAAGAAATGCTCAACATCACTAATCATCAGAGAGATGCAAATTACAACAATAATGAATTATCACCTCACACCTATCAGAATGGCCGCCATCAACAAATCATCAAACAAGTGTTGGCGAGGGTGTGGAGAAAAGGGGACTCTAGTACACTGTTGGTGGGAATGCAGACTGGTGCAGCCACTATGGAAAACACTATGGTGTTACCTCAAAAAATTAGAAATTGAACTGCCATTTGACCCAGTGATCCCACTTCTAAGCATATACCCTAAGAAGCCTGAAACACCAATCAGAAATAATATATGTACCCCCATGTTCATAGCAGCAGTATTTACAATAGCTAAGATCTGGAAACAGCCCAAATGTCCATCAGTAGACGAATGGATAAAAAAGCTTTGGTACATATACACAACAGAGTGTTATGCAGCTGTAAGAAAAAAAGATCTCTTATCCTTTGAGATGACGTGGAGTTTCCTGGAAAGTATTTTCCTAAGCAAAACAATCCAAGCAGAGAAAGACAAATATCACATGATCTCATTTATTTGTGGAATATAATGAGCATAACAGTCTGAGGAACAGGGTATACCCAGAGATGTGGAAATAGGGTACAGACTGACAACACTTAGAAGTGGGGGAGGGGTGGAGGGAAGAGATAAACCACAGAACTTATATGCATGTATGCATAACCGATAGACATAGACAACAAAGCTGGGGACAGGGTGCGGGGGATGCTAAGGAGTATGTCAATGGGAAAAAAGGAGGAACATCTGTAACAAAAATAAATTAATAAAAAAATTAAAAATAAACAAATTTTAAAAAATCAAAAATAAAAAGTAAAATAATTGTCACAGGGTGAAACAACCCAGTAGTCCAGCTTTACTAGGTCAGAGATCAGGCACATCAAAATGATAAATGACAACAGGGACCAAGGACCCATGCCGTAATGATCTCCACAATAATTGCCTCATGCTTGACATTTCAAGAAATGCCCAGAAAGATGATTTAAAGTGCTGCAGAAAGCTTTGTAAGTCTTGATAATAAGATCATTTGACATATTATTTTAATGATGGGATCCTAAAGCTTTCAAGCCCCCCACTGGTTAGACCTTGACTGCAACCTGAATATGTAGACCTCCGGTTCTTAGTGCAAACTAAGAATGACTTGCCTCTGGGTTCAAAAATAAAGTTAAATAAGAGGTCATATCTCTTTAATTAAAATGTTTAAAATATATATTAAAGAATATATAATACTGTTAACACATAATAGTAAATATAATGTCTTTTAACCTGCCGCTAACTCAAGCAGCACACCATAAAATATCAAATTTCTGAAGTTACTGTGTTTCTATTCAATAAATATTTTGAAGGATAACTATATTTTAAAGCCCTAGCCAGCCAGTGTGGCTCAGTGGTTGAGCATAAACCCATGCACGAAGAGGTCACTGGCTCAATTCCTGATCAGGGCACATGCCCAGGTTATGGGCCAAACCCCCAGTGGGGGACATGCAGGAGGCAGCCAATCAGTGTTCTCTCTCATCAATGTTTCTATCTCTCTCTCCCTCTTCCTCTCCCTTTTTCTCTCTAAAAATCAATCAATAAATAATTTTTTTAAAGCCCTAAATGTATTCCCACCAGCAGTATACTAGAGTCCTCTTTTCTCCACACCCTCGCCAACACTTGTTGTTTGATGAATTGTTGATGGCAGCCATTCTGACTGATGGAATGCAGACTGGTGCAGCCACTATGGAAAACAATATGGTATTACCTCAAAAAATTAAAACTTGAACTGCCATTTGACCCAGTGATCCTACTTCTAGGAATATACCCTAAGAAGCCTAAAACACCAATCAGGAAGAATATATGTTCATAGCAGCACTATTTATAATAGCTAAGATCTGGAAACAGTCCAAATGTTCATCAGTTGACGAATGGATAAAAAAGTTGTGGTACATATACACAATGGAGTACTATGCAGCTGTAAGAAAGAAAGATCTCTTATCCCTTGAGACAACATGCAGGGACCTGGAAAGTATTATCCTAAGCAAAACAAGCAAAACAGAGAAAGACAAGTATCATATGATCTCACTTATTTGTGGAATATAATGAACATAACAGTCTGAGGAATGGGGCAGTCCCAGAGACGTGGATGTGGGGTACAGACTGACAATCCCCAGGAGAGGGGGTGGTGGGGGAGAGATAAACCACAGAACTTATATGCATCTATGCATGAACAAAGGTTATGGACAACAAAGCTGGGGACAGGGTGGGGAGGGAGGGAAAGGGGAAATCAGTGGGAAAAAAAGGAGAAACATCTGTAACAAAAATAAATTAATTAATTAAACTTGAAAAAAAATAAAAAATAAAAAAAGCCCTTAATGGAAAGATGTTGGTTTTTGTTTTGTTTTGTTGCTGTTTTTTTTACCTCAAAAGATCAACTTATCATTGTTTTGAGAGGCAGTCCTAATGTGGCAGAGTGCATCTCCTATGTGGTTCTAATCAGTGTTGTTTAGATAAGTAGGAATGCTTTCAAAAAGTGGGGGGGTGGGAGATATAGTCAATAATATAGTAATAAGTTTGCATGGTGACAGATGGTTACTAGAATTAGTGGGGTGATCACATTGTAAGGTATAAAAATATCAAATCACTTCATTGTACACCAGAAACCAAAATACCTAATATAATATTGTATACCAACTACATTTAAATTAAAATTAAAAATTCTTTTTATCCACTCATTGACTGATTGACACTTAGGCTGTTTCCAGATCTTAGCAATTGTAAATAGTACTGCTGTGAACATAGGGGTACATATATTTTTTCTGATTGGTGTTTCAGGCTTCTTAGGATATATTCTATCTAATCTAATTTAGTGATTGAATTCCTACTTCACCATAGTGGATTTCCATGGTCAAGAACAATTTGTGAATATTCAGAATATTTTTGTTGGTTCCTATACCCTGATAATCAGGCCATAATCTGCCATTGACACTGAAGAACCAGGCACCATCTGGGGACAAGTGTCAATGACTATGTGCCTGGCCAGTCTTTGAAGTGAGTCCCTGATTAAAAGAAACCTGATAAAGCCCATTCACACAGCAGCCTCCCAACCTATCTCTTGGGCCTCCAAACGCATTAAATCAGTAAATGTGGAAATAATGTTAGATCATCTGAAACAATAACTTCTTTCTACAATGACTAATTTTCTTATTCATATGTCTCCACAGGACAGTGAGCTCCAGTTCCAAGGTGACTCCCTTGCTAACTCAAGGGCCCAGTTTTTGCTGAGATTTCTGTGATCTAGACCAGATTATTTGGAGAGTTTTGTAGATTTTCATTTCAATCACAGTAGGTGTCAAAAATTGTTTTCCATGGTGGTCAGTTATTTTTGTCTCGAAATACTGTGATTTTGTTACAAAGAACTTACAGGGGTGTGGACTTTTTCTAATTCACAATGTGCCCAAGAGCTGAGAGCACACTGCTTGTTACCTGTAGTGCTGCAACTGCTTGTTCAATGCTCTGGGATGTTTAAATTATTTGTACTTGGAGATGTCACTTTGACTTTCCCTACACACAAATGTCTCTCTATTTTAAAATTATAAGATCCTTTAGGATTTCCTGAAGACTCAGTCATGTCGCTCATAAATATATTCTGGAACAAAGAAATTACACCTTTGGATAGTTTTCCTAAATATCATCAACAACCATCATCACGAAGCACATACTCCAGAAAGGACATTGGCCAAACTCTGGGCTCTGAGATGAGAGAATCAGTGTCACCACTGAAGACGCAACTATTCAATTGATGAACTGAGAAAAAATAGTTTAGTGTTAAAAAGAGCATAACCCTGGGTACAAGAGCAGCTGTACTAACAAAAGGACTTCTCTAGGGAAAGACGTTTAAGAATCAGATCTGCTCTCTGCCTTTGAGTAAAGCAAATTAGCTAATTTCTGGTGTTTAAAATTCTTAATTTCAAACAAGATGCATTTTAAAAATATATATTGTTACTGAAATATCATTTGATTATAAACTTTCCTTGAGGATAGAAATACAAAAGAGAGAGAGCTGGTGAAAGATGGTTTATGTGTGAAGACAACTCATCTTCTGAGTCTCTTGCCCTTTGTTTCTAGAATTTTACATCAGAAAAGTCTTGTGTTACTCCCAGCTGGAGGAACGTCTTCCCTAAATCTGTGGGTTCTATGAATTTTGTTTCTGTTCCTTGTGGGTTTGTGGAGGGGAAACAGACCTCAAAGGATGAATGAGAGAGAAGGAAGACAGGCAAATACATTGAGAGAAAACAAATTTTTGCCTCACAATATTACCTGCCATTCTTACCTATATTGGTTTTCAGATGTCTTGTCTCTGAAACTTGTGAACTTACTACAGACAAAGACATTTTCATAGGTTTCTTGTGGCACCATCTAGGCATACATGAATATCCTCTGCACACATTACATTGAATGTATTAAATGTATTAAAGCAAGTTTTAATCTAAAAAGGGGCCTTCTCCAAAACTTCAGGGACTACTGCTCTGAAAGCTCTTGCTTGTCTTAAATTTTGCATGAAATGAATTAACTTTGTTTACTCTAAACTTGCATGCAGCCAAATCAGCTTCCTTATTCAAGACAGTGTCAGCCAGGCACACTGGGAGAGCAATTTTGTAAATGAATTGGCAATAGACTTATATTTCCCCATAACATATCCATCATAAATCTGGATGAACCAATTCTGGAAATCATAGCTCAGTCCAATAAGGCAAGTCATGCAACTTCTGGGAGTGCAGCCTTTTTATTAACTTAGAGAGGAGGAACCCGCTCCTCCCCAGATGTCCAGACAGCCAGAGCTGGAGAACAGTCCTCTTGGACCTTGCTGCATAAGGCAGTCAACATCACTCAGTCATGCTCTGTTCAGCAACTTATCTACTGAAAACCAGACCGAGTCACATTCCCATCAGCCTCCTCAAGAGGGAAGCTCCAAGAGTTACGATTACAAATCGATATACCACTGCCTATGGGAAACAACCTCTACTCCTGCTCAAGAGCCAGAATCAAGTAGCCATTATTCCTGCTTCTGATTGGGGGTGAAGATAGTTTACAGGCTAGAGTCATCTTGTCAGCCACCATGGGCAGTAAGAACATGGGAGACATCTGTCAGGAGGGACATGAAAACTGAACTGAGAAAATTCAAATTTCTGGGGTTATTTTTTCATCTAAACTGTATAGAATGGCCCTTCTCAGTCATTGTTGATGCAATCAACTAGAAAGTCTCCCTACTGGTATCATTTGAAAGAATTTAAATTAAAATGTAAAGGCAATCACACTTTGCATAATAGTTACATATTGTTCTTCCATAGTCATTCATTTCATTGGCTTATAAGATAACCCTATGTGAAAAACATCTCTCTTTTGGCAGAGGAAAATTACCAAAAGAAATGCTAGATTCCAGAATTATCAACTGAATTACTGGAGGGGCCCAAGAAAAGCAAGGGCTTACTGGGGTGGGGTGGTTGTTATGAACACTACCTCTAAAGTTCATCTGGCTGTGTCCCGTGGGTGTATCAGGATGCCCCAAGACTTTGAAGCACAGACCACAAAGCAGGATTGTGCAGGTGGCATTCTTGCTCTGTTTTCTGAATTTTACTATTCAGTTATTTAAGTTGAATTACTGTAATGACTCCCTAACAACATGGCCTTAAAACAAAGAAGAGTGATCTTTGACAAGGGCCATCCTCTTTTTCAACTGCAGCAAGAGTCATGGAATTGATTAGTTGCCATGAGGTAATGTGGGTCACCAAGACAGCAAGATATCTAATGTTCAGTGCTAATGTTGCTGGGACCTACTGCCAGAACCTGGCCTGGACCGCAGCCTAATACTTAAAAATAAGACAGAGGCTGAACTCATAAAGAGCATCTGGAACCTGGACTGACCATTCTTCTGATGTAGAAAAGACCTAGAGGGTCTCATTCAGCTAGATGGGGCTGGATGGGTGTGTGGGTGTGAAGGAGAGGTCCTATTCAGTCAACCAAACATGATTTCCACTGTAAAAGGCAATAGCAGATCAGAGTCCAAGCACGTTATCAGCAGAGAGGGTCACTCTGATATGGAAAGTGACTAACAAAATATGTGCAGGGAATGCAATTGGAAATACTTAGACACAGATACCTGCAGACCTTCAGGTCAGAGTGCTCTGCAGTAAATGACACTCAGTGCTAGATAAATTAGTTGAAACAAGCATAGACTCAGGTTTGACAACTATGGCTAGTGTCAAACCATGAGAATGAAGAAGGCTTTGCTCCTGGTGTCTGAATTAGATTGCGAATCTAGGGGCAAATGTCTTTATGGCAGAAATAGCTCACTGTCCCCCCAAACTTGTGGTGGACAGCCTGTTTAACCCATAGTAGACATTTGTCACTGAGAAACAGATTCTTGGCAAGGGATTATGTCCCCCAGTCTCTTTGGTATCTAGAATAAGCCACATACGTAGATTTTGTCAATGAAAAGTGAGGAAAGCCTTGTGTGCCTCTTCCTGCCCAAGATGAGAAGCAGAAGCCCCTCCTTCACTCTCTTTTCCCCATTCATCAGCATGGAGTAGAGAACTACAGATAGATGAAACTTGGAAGCCTGAATCACCATGGAGGGAAAGCTGCCTCATATTAGGAACAATGCACTGGACTGTTGGGGAACAAGGAATAAACTGTGTTGGGATGCATAAATGTGAAGTTTTATTTATAGCAACTGACTTTACTCAAATTAATATGGCCATGATAAGACCCAAAATAGCTGTGACTTGCCTGAGCCACAGTCTCCAACCCATCAGCTGCTTTCTTCAATCCACCACAGCAGAACTTGAACTATGAGAACTCAATGTGTTTCTATCATTCAGATATACCATGACTATCCTTTTGGTGGAAACACATGCAAGTCAGCCATTTTCCAGCCAGAAAATCTGCTGACAGCCAGGGCTGAGTGCTCACCAGGACTCTCCTCTAAAAGCTGCCACATTGCTCTGCCCTCAGCACCGGCTCTGTACCTTGAAACTCTATTCTCTGACTTCATATCCCTTTCTGCAAGCTATCTTTAGGTCAAGTTTAAGTCCTCTGCATTCTGCCTGTGGTTTCCTGCCATGCATCATGGAATTCAGCCTGTTTAGCCCAAGCCCATTCTTCCCTCATCCTGAGCCCGACAGAGGCCATGCAGTGCAGTAAAGAGCTCAGCTTTCACATTTGAATCCTAGCCAGTTACGCTCTGTGGGACCTCAGCCAAGTGTCTAATGTAATTAAGCTTAAGCCTCTTCATCTGAAAAACAGAGTCATCATCCATTGAAGGTGATTGTGAGGGTTATGTATGTGTACAGTGCTGGCATCAAGAGGTGCTCAACCAATGCAGTGTCAGCAGGTACTTATGAATACCCTCTATATCCCAAGCTCTCTGCCAAATGCTTTCTGTTTGATATCTTACTCCTCCAAATGAGGCCCTCAGGAAGTTATCTTTATCCTGGTTTTGCTCATTAGAAATGAATAGATAGCACGTGGCTCATTTAAAGTCACACATCTGGCAAATGTAAGGTCCTGAACACGAACCCCATATCTACCTTCTGGTTCAGTGCTTCTTCCACTACACTTTGGTTATCTTTAAACTTAGACTTCTAGTTTGGGCCATGTCCACGGTTTGGTCTGAAAATCTGTACCCTCCCTCCATTTTGTAAAAAGCTAAGGCTTACAGAAAGATTTTTTAACTTGGAGTTAACAAGTCTGATTTTGCTACTTAACCTTGTGTGTAACCTTGAACAAGGCTTCTATTTCATGGCTTCAGTTTCTTCCCTCAAGGAATGAGATAAATAGGCCAGATGGGTTATAAAGAATATGACCTCATAATTAGAAGTCTGGATAGCTTGCCAATTGCTCATCTCAATAATCCTGCTAGTTTCCTCTGCTGGCTTGACCTGACCCAAGCTCCATTCATGACCAAATCTAATATTTTTCTGAGGTTTTCCCCTAAACCAAGCCCAAAATCACAGATCACCAGGCCTGAGACCAGTGTATACTGATGGTAAAGAATTGGTTTGAATTTCTCTCTGTGTGCATGTGACCCTTGTTATAGGATAACACATTTTGTCATCTGTTCTGGTTATCAATTGCTTTGTAACAAACTATTCAAAACATGTACTTTAAAACAGTTATGTGGGTCAGGAATTCATGAAGTATTTGGCTAGATGACCGTAATTTGGAGTTTCCCAGGCAACTGCAATAAGATTATCTTATGGTTCCACTGTGCTGGATGTCAAGATGCTCACTCAGGTTACCATTAATCTGGAACCTCAGTTCTTCTCCATATGAGCCTCTCCATTGAACTTTTTGGACTTCCTTAAAGCATGGTGACTACATTCCAAGAGGTAGTGTGCTAAGACTAAGCATTCCAGGAGAATGAAGACAGAAGCCATGCAATCTCTTCTGACCTAGCTTCAGAAGTCACAGTACATCCATGCATTGCAGTCTGTTGGTCAAGCATGTTATAAGACCAGCTCAGATTCAAGGAGAGGATAAATTTATTCCACCTCTCAAAAAGAAGAATAAAAAAGAATGTGTGACCATCTCTACCTTCCACTCTGTCCTTGTTGAAGAACATCCAGATATGGCTACCTAAAGTTACCTTAAGAATAACCTTTTGCATAAATGACAATAGATTCAAGATGCTTCAAAACCTGAAATATACCAACTTTGCCCATGTCCTACCAAGACCAGACAGTCCCTGCTGATGAAGAGGGACTGGAGTCAGCCTTCTTGCTTAAAAGTTGATTCCTTCTAAGACAGTGCCCCTCTCCTCCACAAATCCCATTGAGTCCAATAAATACTTGCCATTTCCAATCAAAGCAGCTTAACAGATTCCTACACTGAGCCTTCAAGGGATGGCTTCCAAGAGGAGTTTCAAAAGGCATTATCTACCCTTCCACTTCATCCACCAGAATACCCTTGTATTTGATAAAATGAGTGTGAGAAATTGGGCACCTGAATAAACTATCAGGTATTAAACTACTTCAGAATTTATCCTAGAAATGTTTGATGCCTATGCTTTAAAGTTTGGACTTTTATTAAACATGTACTATGTTCATATATGAGAAAGGGGCCACTAGAAAGACACCCTTTACTGACAAAGCTGGAGCCATAAGTGTTATCTCTTCTTTGTCCCATCTCAGAGTGATAGGTGCCCATGATCAAGTATTATTAAATACAGGAATGCTTTGACTAAACTAGCTATTCAGATTGAATGTATTCTGCAGTGGTACTAGAGTTTCTTTAGGTTGATTTTAGAGAGGGAGGAAGGTAAAAAGGGAGAAACATTGATGTGAGAGAGACACATCGATCTGCTGCCTCTCATATGCACCCTGTCAGGGGATCAAACCCACAACCTAAGTATGCGCCCCAACTGAGAATCGAACCTACAGACTTTTGGTGTATGAGATGACACTCCAACCAACTGAACCACCAGGCCAAGGTGGGACTACAGATTTTGATCCCTGTAATCCATTCATTCCCAATTCCATTTCACCTAAGAAAATTAGGACAGGTCTAATATGTACTTCCCAAGGTGGTTGTAAGAGTTAAGAGTTAGCATATGTTTAAACATCCAGTGCCTAGCACACATGTTGGATAAATCTGAACAAGACTTCAAGCCTGTTCTCTTGGCCATCAGCCTGGTCCTGCCCCTAGTATCAGTGCAGTGAGTTCAGTTGACTCATTTCTCTAGTCCTGGCAAACAGCCCCAGGTCCACTTTGATCATGGTCTTTCAGTCACTGCTCTGGGACATGTCTGCTCCTACAAAGTTGCCTCTCCTTTTATGTTCTCCATTTTGTAGAGTTATTACTGATCTGAATCTCATGTCCACACTCAGTTAAAATCATTTGACACATGAGTCTGAGACTTATCTCATATATAATATGAAAACTGCCAATGACCAATGTCACTCCTTGTTGAACATTTCCTTTGTGTCTATGCTGTATTTTCCTCTCAATATTTGCATAACATGTTAATATAATGAGACATTCCTTCTACATTTGTGGTTAATATTGCGTTGAGAGCAGTATCTTTACAAAGTTATCTTAGAAACCAATTCTATATTAATAGAAAGAGTAGCCATCAGGCATTTCTTGGGCTAGTCTGACTTACTATGGAATGTTCTAGTTTTGTTATTCATATTAACCTATTAAACACAATCATGTATGAGTTTGCACTTTATAAGAGATGTGGTCCTTTAAAATATGTTTGTCATCTTCCTAAGCTCCTTCTTAATTTCTCTATATAATCATGGCCTATTTGAGGAAAGAGCAAGGATACATTTGGCCATCTGGCTGTCATAGTGCTTCCCAACTTTTTTTATTTTTTTCTAAAATTATATTGTTCATCCTGTTTAAATAAATACTGGGCCGGGGGCTCCAGTTACTCAAAGGGCCAAGAGAATGTGGGAGTCATTCTCAATACAAAGCCTGGGAAGCTCTGTTTTGGCAGATACTGGTAGCCATTTATCAAATGAGAGAAAGAAGCACATGTCCAGCCCTGTTCACGTGCCGTGAAAGACACAGATGTGTCGTGAAACTTAGGGCAATCCTCGAAGAGCTCACAATATCACTGGGGACACTGGAATGATCACAATCAGATTAAATACATGAATGAGATGGATTAAAACCATCAGAGCAAAATACACAGCACAGATCACAGTAAAATCATGTGCAAAACTATAGGTAACTTATCAGTAATGTTGCCATTAGTCAAAGGTTAGAAGTCAGACTGGGTAAAGAAGGCTGCAGTGAATGAGGTGGAACTTGAGCAAGACCTGAAGGTTAGTAGAATTTGGATGAATAAAGGCAGGGGGGATTCTTGGAAGGATAATATAAGAATGCTTTGACTAAACAGGCTATTCAGATTGAGTTTATTCTGCAGTGGTACTAGAGATTTTTTTAGGTTGATTTTAGAGAGAGAGGAAGAGAAAAATGGAGAAACGCTGATGTGAGAAAGACACATCGATCTGCTGCCTCTTATATGCACCCTGTCATGGTGGCAAAATAGCCATGACTTCTTTGTAGAATGAAGAAAAGTCATCTTGCTAGATGTTCAATGAGGTTGTATTTGTGAAATTCCCCTATAAATTTAAAAGCCTCTAATAATTTTAGTTTTTATTAGGAGCATTTTTATTGTTGTATATATTGTGAAAATTGGAGTTAATCTGAGAAGGGTTTTCATCCCATCTTTTCCCCTATAGTGAGTGTATAATTGTATATAGGTTATTTGGACCACCACAGCCTCCAGTTCCTTGGGCATCTAAGGTTCTTGAGAGGATGAAAGTCCCTATATACAGTGTCTACAGATGTTCATTAATGGTGTCCAGCACTAGTGCCCCCATCTGCATCATTGTCATGTATTTTGTCTTCCACTCTATCAGGCAGGTGTTCCAAGTTTTCAAGGTAGGGTTGGAAGGAAGGAGTCATTTGAAACCCTTGAATTCTGTTTGCTTTCATGTGTCCTAATTGACTTTATCATACCTTTTTTGGGTCAACATGAAGTTAGAGAGGCTCATCCACAATTGGAACTAAGCCAGGTGGTAATTTTGCTATGCAGCCCACAGACAGTATCCCAAAACCATGTTTCTGAGCTTTTTGGGTGACCAACGTCACTAGAGCTCTTGCCATATGTGCACTTCCCAGATCCTCCCTGGAGATTCTGACCCATTGTGTCTTGAGTGAGTTCCTCCAGATTATCTTTATGACCAAGGAGGAATGAGAGAACTAACCAAAGGCTGGTGATGTCCTCACTGCACCGAGGAAGGAAAAGTTCTGGATAAACTGAAGCTGGTCTTATACAGCAAACCGCTAACATACTTTCATGGCATCTGTGGAAGAACAGAGATGCTCTCTGTAAAAAATTCCTAATTTGGAATAAAGATAGCAGAAGACCACCCTGACTTAGAAACATTTTATAGAATGTAAGGTCTACTTTTTTCATGAAATATAGTCCTTTCCTGTGAAGTTTAACATAAGATATATAAAATTTTACTTGTCAGTTATGTGTTAATGAAGATGGGGAAACTTTCAAAATCTAGAATTAGAATTAAAAAAAAATTTTTTAAATCAAAAGGTACTTTAAATATTTTAGGAGAAGCTGCATTTTAAATCATAAAGTAATGCTTATTTTCATATCTTATTAAACCTACTTGAGCCCTGGCCGGTTTGGCTCAGCGGTTAGAGCGTCGGCCTGCGGTCCCAAGAGACCCGGGTTCGTTCCCGCTAAGGGCACGTACCTCGGTTGCAGTTTGTCCCCGGGCCCTGGTTGGTCCTGCGGGTGGCAGCCACTCGATGTGTCCCTTTCACATCGATGTTTCTCTCTCTCTTCCTCTTTCCCCCTCCCACTCTACCTGAACAAAAAATAGAAAAATGTCCTCAGGTGAGGATAAAAAATAAATAAAAAAATAAAAATAAAAAAAACCTACTTGAGCCCTGGCCAGTTTGGCTCAGCGGTTAGAGCGTCGGCCTGTGGTCCGGAGAGACCCGGGTTCGGTTCCCGCTAAGGGCACGTACTTCGGTTGCAGTTTGTCCCCGGCCCTGGTTGGTCGTGCGGGTGGCAGCCACTCGATGTGTCCCTTCACGTCGATGTTTCTCTCTCTCTCTCCCTTCCTCTCTCTCCCTCCCACTCTATCTGTACAAAAAATGGAAAAAATATCCTCGGGTGAGGATAAAAAAAAAAAAAAAAACCTACTTGATATTATTTTATTTCATATGTCAAGTTTACTCAAGGCATGATTCATGTGAATGTTTAAATGACTTTTTATAATTTTCAAATAGTACAGTGAAAATTCTTCCCCATTTTTTGTACCAAGAAAATTGCTGTGCCTTCTGATGGATGAATGAAGCTTTCTTTTATAGGACAATGAGAACAATTTGACACCTAAGTTTGAAATAGTCATAAAACAATTAACTCCTAAATATAGTCAAGTTTTACATATATCTATATATGTTAGCAACATTGACTGTAAACTCATAAAAACTTTTCATTTATATCATATAAATGATATATTTCATTTATATCATATAAAACCAATAGTTATGAGATAAAATTTATATGCTCATTCATACAAAAAGTGACTATTCCTGAATCTTATCACATGAATACTTTTGGCAAACTTTCACTCTGCCTTGAGTTGTTCTACACATTTGTCCAGTGATTATATATATATATATGTGTGAAAGCACCATAGGCCTACTGAATTAAGAGATGGCAGGACATTTTCTCTATTTCACAAATAATCACACAAGACTTACAAATAAACCCAGAATCCTGGGATTTTATACCTAGTACACAATGACTTACCTTCTAATTTTATGAAGGGCAAAGCTGGAAGCCAGAAAATTTATGGGATATGTCTATGGTGTAACCAGAGATGGTCACTTAGGGCCTGGGACAGGAACCCCAGGACAGAAGCATGGCCCTGGGTACCTGTTGTCTGCCAGAGTCCAGGCCACCATCTACCAACTAGACTTCAAGCTCCACCCTCAGAGCCTGGCCTCAGCAGGACTCAAGTAAGTACATTTTAAGTTATATTGAAAAGCATACAATTTACTCTCTAGAAAAATGAAAGCATTCCTATAGACATTTCAAAAAGGAGAATCAACAGAGTACATTGCAAACATGTTTTTGTTCTGCAAAAGACAAGGGAGGGGAAGGCAGTATCATGTCAGCTCAAGCTCTACAGATGTTAGATAATTTTGGATCTCATTTATTCACAGAGAAAACAAAAATGTGGCCTCATTACAGTCAAGAAGGGGGTTATTTGAAGCTAGCAGCTGATGCAAACTCAGTAAACACATACACATACAAAGGCGCATACATAAATATGGAGATCTATGCCAAAAATAAAAACTGAAAGTCTTTTCCCATCTGTCCATGCCTCAGAGAAGAAGTGGGTGATCCCTGGGTTCCCCAAAGCTACTTCCTAGCACAGCAGACACAGACACACACAATGGTCATTATACAGAAGCAGAACTATGGACTATTCCTCATAACTCTCTTAGCCAAGCATCATAATCAGAAGCATGATTGACTAAAATTACTGTATAATACATAGGCATACCCACAGGGAATATTAAGTATGGGGGCAAGGGAGAAGCCTGACCTGGATGGGACCTTAACTGTCACTGTTGTGAGTGAAGGCTCCCTAGGGGTTTCCATCAGACTCCTCATGTGCTGATGCAGCTACCTTGGGCATGTTCACAGCATTCCAGAGGACGCCCCCACCATGCACCCAGTGCACTGATTTCAGGACTCTCCAAAACCCACATTTGAGCAGCTCATCATTGTGGACACACAGGCTGTTGGGACAAACTTGGATTTGAATTCTTGCTTAGTTCATCACTATCAGCATGAACAAAGTTAACTAATGTGTCATTTTCCTGATGGGGATAATGATGTTACCTGCCTTATATGATTATGTGAAGAGTAAAGAGGCAAGTGCATATACAGTGCTAGGCACACATTATAAATGACAAAGATGGTGGTCACTGTTATTGTTACACAAATTCACATTCCTTGGGAAATGAACCAAGTACAGCATTAAAGGGGGTAGGGAAAAGGAAATCCTTAGCTACCACGTTCTTCATGCCATGAATCTCCATCTACAACTCCCTACTTACTTACTGTTGTCCTCATTTAGCCACCATCTGTCCTTCCTTGAAGACCATGTGTTCCTCACCATTATGTCCCCAACAAATAGTAGAAGCCAAAAGAAATACTTGTTTCATTAATGATGTCTTTCAGTCCTTGTCCTACCTTTCTTCATTTTGTCCATCTTCTCAAAAAAAGTGTTTGAAAGAGAAAAAAAAAAAAACAGACCTGTAAAAGTTCAGAGAAAAGTCCAAACATGATCCGCAGTCTCACAGAGATAAAGCTTGTCAGTGCCACCCTATTTCTTCCAGGTCACATCAGTAAATAGGAGCCCAACAGTACAAGCAGGAAGAACTAGAACCACTCATTTCCTAAAGAAATGAAAAGCCCTTCAGAATGAGTCTCTCAGTCCCAGTGACCTGGATGTAAGTTAACTGTCACTGTTGTGAGGCCAATCCCCATGGCTGAGTCATCTTCACTTCATGTAAAGGTCTTTTACTTAGCTGAAAGTGTTTAATCTATACACACTGCTATAAATTAGGCAAAGAAACAGGCTCAAATCAGTTGACTTGCCCCATCAGGCTTCTGGTAAAATGAAAGAGGTAAAACTCAAAGCTGGTTCTTCCAAATGCAAATCAAGGACTTCTCCCCCCCCCCAGCCCCACCCCAATATCCCAGCTTCATGGCCCTGCAGGCTGCTGAAACTACCCAATCTGTGCTGCTTACTTCCCACTCTATGCCCCTCTATGCTGGTCTGACCTCCTTTCATTCATCCTGTTTTTCATCTGCTGACGACTTGGCTTCTAATTAAAGCTGAGAGTGGGATGAGGGTGTTAATGGGCATCCTTTGAAGTCAAATATTAGATCTCAAAGTCCTGATTAAGGGGAGAATTTAAAAATTATGTGAGAACAGTGGCAAGTGTAACCCATTTTGTCTCCTTCTTTTCCTCCTCTTTTTTTATTTCTTTCTCCTCTTGTCTTGATAACTGGTTGATTTCTTCTTCCTGGAGAGCATCTTACCAGCCAAGTAACTCAGATGGGAAATTTGAACTATACCGTGGTGTTTTCTTCTGCTGTCTCAGACCTAGGGACTTTTTCCTAAATTCTTTAGTCACAGAAGGAGCCATTACAGGAATACAGCTGGAAGGAGAGGGGAAGGGAAAGATGGGGAGGGGAGGGGAGGGGAGGGGAGGGGAGGGGAGGAGAGGGGAGGGGAGGGGAGGGAGGGGAGGGGAGGGGAGGGGAGGGGAGGGGAGGGGAGGGGAGGGGAGAGGGAAAAAAGACAGAAAGAAAAGAGGGCAGAGAGAAAGGAAATAAAAGAGAAAACCCTATTCATGGCCCAGAAAAAATTTTTGTTTAGCTCTTACAAAATTTGCCATACATGGTTAAGGATTGAAAGCAAACAAAAAGGCAGCCGTGGAGAATGACCAGCACCCAAACAAGAGCTATCTCCTAGTGGCCTTTGCACACAAGGGTTGTGCCTTTCTCATGTTTCCTGCTTGGTGTTCAGCAGTGCCTGGTGCATGATAGAGACAACAAATGTCTTTTAAAAATACCTTACACAACACAATAGTCTTACACAAAGTATCTTAGGAAAGGAAAGAGAAAATCTCTGAAGTCCTTTAAAATTTTTTTGTAGCTAGTCATCTTCATCTGCCCTAACTAACAAAGCCAACAAGCACAGTTGGAACAAATAGGTTAATAAAACCAAGCCAGATGGCCAGCCATTAATTTTTTTGCCTCTCTGCAGCCATTACAGATTTATCTTTTAAAGTCTTACACTAATCAGAGTATAAATTCCCCTGAAGCCATTTGGTGTCTTGGCAAGTAAATCAGACTCATGAATTTCTAAGAATATTGTATCCACATTAGTCCCTATAAACTTCTTCTTATCCTGTTAGTGATCACAAAAAATCAGTTGTCTTGAAAACACCATTCTCGAACTGGAAATTTAGGATTATACTCTAATGCTATATTCTTCTGTTGATTTTTATCTCACTTGAAACATGTGACTATTAGAATAGTGCTTCAGTTACGTTTGGATGTCTTGGGAAGAAAAAAGGAACTTCTGGCCCAGGAGGTGTGGTAAGTTTGTACGTGGGATCTCCCCTTACTCCATCACCACCAAACACACAGGAATGACAGAGAATATGTCATTGAGACCATTAGGAGAACATAACTGAGTACAGAGTAAGACAAACATTTGTGTCAACAGAAAAGAAAAAAGCACAAAGGAGAAAATGAGGCTGACCTGCACCAGCTGTTCTCCAGCTCTGAGAGCAGATAGGGTACCCGGAGAGTGAATCTGGTAGGTGGTAGGGATCAAAGTCAAGTCCCCAGTTAGAATGGGTCTGGATCAGACACTTCTTCCTACAAAGGAAGGGTGAAAATAGAGCAAATAGGAGGACTGATGTGAGCTGCTTATCTGGGAAGCAAGAGGAGGCTTGCAAATAGAACCTGAGCCCCAGCAACCCAAGGCTGTTTGGTGACTATGTCAGGACCCAAAGCAGCAAGACAACAAACACTTTCTCCTGGACTGTGGGCTACAATAAATGACTAGACAAGCTAACAGCAAAGAGAGGGAGGAGAAGGGAAGGGGGAGGGGGAAGAAAGACTATCAGGTTATCCTGATAATCAGCCTGCAAATCAGAAGAAACACTAATGATAAGAATGATATACAAGAAAATCAACCACCAGAAAATTAAATTACCCCATATGAAATAAAAATAATTTAAAAATGTAAAAAATGGCTTTAAAATAAGAATATTTTGATACTCAGAGATTAAAGAAATAACAACCATGAAAAAAATATTAAACATTCTGAAACAGAATAATAGCCATTAAAATCATCAAAAATTATAAAAATTAAAAAAAAACTAAGTTTGTGAATTTAAAAATACACAGTAAAAATATAAACACAGGAAACAAATTTTTAAAAATTAAAGAATTAGAAAGGCGTTAGCTAACACTATGGTGGTAATCAAGTATAAAAATCAAGATAGAAGTGTATCAAATCAACATGTCTGTGCACTTTAAACTTACATGATGTTATATATCAATTATATCTCAATAAAGCTGGAGAAAAAATTGAAAATCATTAAATGTATTAATAATATAAAACACAGAGATAAAAAGTTTAAAATATGGAAAAGGCAAAGAATCTCTACACACATCATTGTGTAAATGTAAAATATAACTGATATTTTTTTTAAATCTTAAAAGCTATGAGACTAAAAATATTACCTGAAAATACACTGGCAGTTTTTTTGAAAGCTAATACTTTTCAAAGAAAATGGAAGACAATGGATTCCAGAAGACAATAATATCTTCCAAAAATTTAGAGGAAAGTATTGTCAGGTAAGAAGTTATGATTCTAAAGTGAAAGAAAAATAAAGACATTTTCAGAATGCCAAAGTAAGAGAGTTTACCACCACTCTCGAATATTTTTGCATAATAGTCTAGAGCTATTAAAGTGCGTATTTAAAAGCAGGGAAGTCCTCTTTTCTTCACACCCTCACCAGAACTTGTTGTTTGAAGATTTGTTGATGGCAGCCATTCTGGCAGGTGTGAGGTGATACCTCACAGTTATTTGCATCTCTCTGATGATTAGTGACATTGAGCATTTTTTCATATGTCTCTTAGCCATTTGCATGTCGTGCTTGGAGAGGTGTCTCTTTAGGTCTTCTGCCCATTTTTTAATTGGGTTATTTGTCTTCCTTTTGTTGAGTTGTATGAGTACTCTAACTATTTTGAAAATTAACCCCTTATCTGATGTATCATTGTCAATTATGCTCTCCCATATAATGGGTTCCCTTTCCATTTTGATGGTTGTTTCTTTTGCTGTGCAGAAGTTTTTTAGTTTGATGTAGTCCCATATATTAATTTTTTCCTTGCTTTAGGTGGACTCTAATACACTGCTGGTGGGAATGCAGACTGGTGCAGCCACCATGGAAAACAATATGGTGTTTCCTCTAAAAAGTAAAAGTCGAACTGCTATTTGACCAGTGATCCCACTTCTAGGAATATATCCTAAAAAGCCTGAAACACCAATCAGAAAAAATATATGTACCCCTGTGTTCATAGCAGCACTATTTACAATAGCTAAGATCTGGAAACAACCCAAGTGTCCATCAATAGATGAGTGGATAAAAAGCTGTGATACAGCCCAGCCGGTGTAAGTCAGTGGTTGAGCGTCAACCCATGCACCAAGAGGTTGCCTATTTGATGCCTAATCAGGGCATATGCCCAGGTTGTGGGCCCGATCCCCACTGGAGGGCATGCAGGAGGCGGCCGATCAATGTTCTCGCTCATTGATGTTTCTATCTTTCTCTACCTCTCCCTTCCTCTTTCTCTAAAAATTAATTTTTAAAAAAATGTTCTTTAAATAATTTTTTTTAAAAGCTGTGATACATATACACCATGGAATACTATGCAGCTGTAAGAAAGATCTCTTATTCTTTGAGATGACTTGGAGAGACCTGGAGAGTATTATACTAAGCAAAATAAGCCATTCAGAGAAGACAAATATCACTTGATCTCACTTATTTGTGGAATATAATGAACAAAATGAACTGATGAACAAAATAGACCCAGAGCCATAGAAAGGAGTACGGTTCAGACTGACAAACCTCAGAGGAGGAGGGTGGGGAAAAGGGATGAGAAAAATCACAGAACTTATATGCATGTATGTGTAACCAATGGACATAGACAACAATGCTGGGTGGCAGGCAGGATCGGGAGAAGGGTGTCAGGAGGGGAGGAGAAACATCTATAACAAATATAAATTAATAAAAATTTCAAAATAAATAAAAGCAGGGAAGTAATCCTAGGGTGAATGAATGGTATTCAATAAACAATGATGAGCATAGAAATTGATGAACTACATTGATTAACTAATTCACTATTGAGCACTTTAAAAAATCAGAATGATCAAATATTAACAGCAATGACAAAGGAAATGAGAGGAGAAATGATTAGGGAAATGTGGGAATTGAAAGTTAAAGCATACCAAAGATCTTTTCTTTTTTAAAAGATCAAAACAAATTATACTTAAACAATAACAAAAGTTTTCATTGATAGTACCACATGCTAGCAAGGATGTAGAGCAACTGGAACTCATACAGAGCTGGTAACAATGCAATAAGTTACAACCACTTTGGAAAACAGTTTGGCAATTTCTTATAAAGTTAAACATACACTTACTATATGACCCAGCAATCCCAAGTTTAGGTATTCACCCAAGAGAAATGTAAACTGAAGTTTGCAACAAACCCTGTATATAAATGTTTACCATGACTTAATTTGTAATCATCCAAACTGGAAATTGTGCTAATGGCTTTCAGCTGATAAATGGATAAGCAAACTGTGATAGATCCACAAAATGGGATACCTCTCAGCAATTTGTTATAAATTAATCACTGATATGTGCAACCCCGTGGATAAATCTCAAAGGCATTATGATAAATGAAAGAAAGTGAACTCAAAAAACTATATGCTGTGTAACTCAACTTATATGACTATCCAGGAAAGGCAAAACCAAAAGGACAGAAAGCAGATTGGTGATTGTCAGGAGTAATGGTGGGTGGAGGGGTTGAGTGCAAATTGGCATGAGAAAACTTTAGAGTGATAGGACTGTTCCATATCTTAATTGTGGTGAAGTGTACCTGACCATGTTTCTAAAAGCTGACAGAATTGTACATTAAAGAGGGTGGACTCTACCCTCTTTAATGTATATATGTAAGTTATGTCTCAATAAATGATTTCATTTTTTTAAGTGCTTGAGAGTTTTCTCTTAATTCCTGTGTCCAAAAGAATACAAGTTCTCACACCTGAGTGTCAATAAGCAATGAAACTCCTTCAAAAATGTAAGGACCCTGTTAAGGTGGGAAATTTCAAGTGAGAGGGCTCATTTCCACAGAAAGGCTGAGAGAGGCAGAGCCTAAAAAAACAGGTAGGGGAGCCCTGGCCAGTTTGGCTCAGCGGTTAGAGCATCGGCCTGCGGTCCAGAGAGACCCGGGTTCAATTCCTGCTAAGGGCGCATACCTCAGTTGCAGTTTGTCCCCGGCCCTGGTTGGTTGTGCGGGTGGCAACCACTCGATGTGTCCCTTCACATCGATGTTTCTCTCTCTCTCTGTGCCTCTCTCCCCCTCACACACTACCTGAACAAAAAATGGAAAAATGTCCTTGGGTGAGGATGATAAAAAAAAAAAAAACAACAGGTAGGGGAGAGTAGAGGGAAGTGATACCTTTGTGGTACAAAATCTCCTTAGGATACTGTGTTCTGAAACCATTGTTAGAGAATCTGGAGCGTTAGGTAAGAATTGAGGAAAGGAACGGAATTTAACAGATTTCAAAGCATGTGTGCTGGTTCCCCTTATTAAGGACCTTAAATCAATTCAATTCAATAAATATTGTCAGACTCTGGACTGGGCCCTGGAGCCAACTCAACGGAGAGCACCATTCCGCACAGTGAAGTTCCGCTCAGGAAGTGCCCGATTAAACAAAAGCACTCGAGATATTGACACCCGTTGAAGAGCTGCCCTATTTGCTGTCTTCTCCCAGCAGCTCCATGGGGAGGCTGCAGTCCTTAGGAAATCCACAGTTACATGGATAACTGTGTTTTGTGCACACTAGCTAGGGTCCAAATTCTTCCAATGAACTTTAAATTCTTTAAATTGGCTTGAATTACACACATTTTTTAGAGGCTGGAAGAGTATATGTGATGAATATTACCTGTGAGGGAGACATAAGGATGCCTCAAAATGATGTTGAATTCCTGAGAATCTCAGCAAATGTGAGAGGAAGCCCAGTAAAGGCTGGTTGTGAAGATAGGCAGAGGGCTCTTCACTGTGAATTGTTCCCCCACCCTATCACCCTCTTCCTCTTGGGTATGAGAATAAGTTTCACAAGGTCATTCAGTACATTTTTTTAATACCATAGACACATTGAAGTCCTGAGCATTGGGCCATAAAAGGGAATGATTTATAGGGTCTAGTAAAATACCATGGATAAAAAGTAAGGAAAAACACCTAACATTTTATATTGAAATTTTGAATAAAGTTAAAATCTCTAAATCTATGCATGGAAATTAGCGATTCTATATGCAATAGATGGCTTTTGCCACCACGTCTATTAACGCTAATGAAAAAGCTAAAGTACTTCTTTGTAAAATAAGTTTGAAAAGGAACCTCTTACTAAAACATTCATAAAACCATATGGTTCTACAGAAATGAAGAATATTAAAGAATTTTTAAATCTACATTACAAATGAAAATGGGAAGATCACTTTATAACCTACACAGGTACTGAATTTTAGCAAAGTGAGAATGAAGCAGGAGAACAGAAATTTTAAAAGTAAATATTCATTATTAACTAGAAATTTGTGTAATTGTAATGATATTGTCTAATTCACCTATTTCCTTTTTGTCTTTATTTCCATGTAGTTGAGCATGAAGAAACTATAGAAAAGAAAGTGAATGACTTCTTAAACTACTTATAAAATATCAAATATTTGCTAATGAGAACACAACATGGATGTCAGAGCAAAGTTGAAGGTCATGGAAGGCCAACAAGGATGGAAAACACAGGCCAAGGGAATATTTATGTTAAGGTCAAGTTCAATAGCTCATGCTGACTTTTTCATAGAAAAACATACAAACATTCTTGGTTAGTATTGTATGAATCATAAAAGAAGTGTCTTGATTCATAATTGCCAAAAGTGAAACCAACTTGAATATCTTGCAGCTGCTGAATAGATAAATAAATCAACAAATTGTGGTACATTAATATAGTGGAAAACTACTTAGGAAAAAAAACAAAAACTTCTCAGCAAATTGATACAAGAAGCTAAATGGGAATATACCATGTATCATATAACCCATTTCCTTGTTCTCTCACCCCTGCCAAAACATGGAATGATAGCTCTTGGTGAATAATAATAAAAATAATAAAAAAGGATATGGCTTATACTAATCAAATGTTTACTATATGCCAAGCATAGTTCTAAATTCTTTACAGATACTCACTCATTTGATCCTATCCTCATAACGTCTCTTTCAGCAGATGAGCGGGAGAACTCAAAATTTTGCTACAATCCACCAGAGCAACATTGGGAATTATTTTTTCTTCCTCATTCATTCAGCACACTTTTTATTTGTACATTCTTTTTTATTCCTTGATTAATTTTGCCAGAGCTTTGTCTATGCTAAATTCTTTCAAAGAACCAGCTTTTGATTTTGTCATTCAACTCAACTGTTTTTTGTTGTTGTTTTGCTGTTTTTGTTATTGTTAGTTTGGTTTGTTTTTTTAATTTATTTAGTGATGAGGAATTTCTGGTATGGCTTACCTTATCACATTGATCTACCAAGTTAAAATAAAAGTTGTTAACTCTAACTGCAAGTGTGTAGTTATCTATTCCTCCCTATAACTCCACCAGTTCTTATATATTCTGAGGCCAGAATATATAATTGATTCATAATTTTTATCTCCTTGATTCTTTACATCAAACACAAATGAATGTCAGTTTTGAGTAGTTCCTTAACTCTCTGTGCAGAATCCCTATCTTTCCTTCATGATATATTCCACTTAAAAGTTTATCATTGTCTGATATTGCAATTGTTACACTGGCTTTCTTTTTACTTTTTATGTGTATTTTTTGCATTGTTTATTTTTAACCCCTTTATATTATTTTGTTGAGTCTCTCACATCTCTATGTAAAACAAACTGAGATTGATTGTAAATATAAAATCTTTTTCAAATAAATGTAAGGGGGTAAATACTCTACTCCAAAGATCTGCAGATTGAACCATAAATTTCAGCTGTATAACTACTGAGCTGACTTGTTTATGCATAAATTCACCCACCTACTAAATTGCAAATAATCTGTGTTTGAACACAAAGTACAGTGGGCATTCATGATGGTACCTCTGTGGGTAAGTGCCTCTGCATTTGTTCCCAGACCATCTGTGTGAGTGGGGTTTTCCCATGCAGAATGAGAAACATTAGTCTTCTAGATCTGAGAAAATTTGCTTCCTCCTATTGTTTAAGAAAATTCAACTGAGTAAATTTTAAAGATCTTATTGGCTTTATTCAATGATTCATAAATCGAGCAGCATCCAATCTAGCAGACAGAAAGGAGTTCCAAAGAGCTGTACAAAATGGAAGACTTTTATAGGTGGAAGGAAGCAGGAACAAGGAGGTTATACTAGACAAAAAGGTAAATTGGTTTACAAAGTCACATTCCTTTATGGGATCGCAGGGACTGATGAGGCATTTCACTTAACTAATGTTGATTAGGTGATTCCTGATTGACTGGTTTAAGATTTCATTTCTGGAAAAGCTCAAACTGTGACTAAGTCTCTGGAGACATGGAGTTTACCATAAATGACTCCATTTTGAGCCCATTGCCTTGTATTTAACACTCTCAAGTTTCTAAATATATAATTGTCATAGTTCTATTATCAACAATTTTATTTCTCTCTTCAAATATTTAAAAATGAAAGGAAAAAATAAAAGGGATCAAAGTACTGAAACGTGAAACCTTGCTAAGGGACATGCCATGCCTGCAGGCTCTCTAGGAATCCTGTCTGACTCTTGGGCGGACTTTGGCTTTCCTTAATCTTGGGTGTGCATTAATTATTCTAACTCCACTGTTATTATAATCATTTATAGTATAAACATCATAGTAGTGACATTAATAAAGCCTGCTTTGCAATTTTCTATAGCTGCGAATAGAGCCAAGGTAAAATTCTGTATATTTTTGTCACTTACCATTACTTCATAAAATAAAATGTTTTCCCATATATTACTATTTAGAATTAATAATTTCCATTTTCATATTTGCTTAATATTCTATCAAATCAATGTACTATATTTCATTTTTCACTCCCTTACTTTTGTCTATATTTTGCTTCTACAATTTTAATAGCATTTCAAACAATACTTTTTACTGTTATTTTTTCTCTTTCTTAGATTAATCCCTTAGGATCTATAGGCAGGTTTTGATTGAACCAACCAGTTTCCTCCCATAAAGACTTTACCAATTTACTGCCAATAGCAATGTATGGGGGATACTGACAGTTCATCAAATTAGTTATTACTCATTTATAATTGTTGACAAATTAATAGGGACGAAATGCTCTATTAACCACTTCTCAGATCTGGACATAATGAGTCAGAAACTGAAAGAAGTTTTGCAGAAGAATTTTCTCCACTTGAGCTTCCATAAAAGTTGATCCAATAGGTCATATCACACTCACCTTGTTCCAAAAACATGGATTCAAATCAGACGTCTGATTACCATTTTGACCTAAGTTACAAAAACACTTAAAAAAAAAAAGTTTTAAAAATCTCTGTAACCTAGTTTTCATCAATGCCAGCACTGTGTAAATTTCCAGAGTCCTTTACCTCCAAGAAGCTCGTTTCTCTTGTCATGTTAAAATCAGACCCCTTTTAAAAACTCTGCTTGAGTTCTCTTGAGTATTGTGTCCTTTAAAAATCCAGAAGACAGAATGATTTAAAAACAAAATTCATTCAATTGGGAGATGATCATGAAGCTGCCACTTATTTTTTAAGTGAGCCACCTGAGCCTAGAGACCCATGCAACATTCACAACACAAATGAGCTACTGAGACAGTGATGATATTCATCATAAATGTGATGATGACTACTGCTATTTTGACGTTGTGTAACTGTTAAATAGAAAACACAACAGCAGATGTGAATTTCTCCAAAACTCAACCTATCCCCAAAATTTTGGGAATACATGAACATAGAAGGTAGCACTGTTATGCTTTGCTTTATTGTATTTTTAAAACCACTGAAATCTAGACATGAGAACCACCTGGTTTTTCTCCTTAATAGTGAAATCTTAACACATGTCACCTTCCTAATCATCAATTTATATAAATTAGAATCCTACTACTGGATTAATGTTCACATCATCAGTCTTGCCCTTTCTTTGGCCCCTTCTCAAACCTGTTATCTTTCACTCCTTTTTTTTGTATATGAATATTCATAGCAGCTTTGGGATTCTGTTAGCCTTACTGAGGTATAATTTATATGCAAAAATTGTACACATTTAATGTGTACATTCTGAAGAGTTTGGAGATATGCATTCCTCCGTAATACCATCACCACAGCCAAAGTACTAAACATGATATTCATCAACTTCAAAACTGTCCTTGTGATCTTTTGTGGGTTTTTTTGTTTGTTTGTGTGGGGTTTGTTTGTTTGTTTTGTTTTGTTGGTTAAAAAACACTTAACGTGAGGTCTATCCTCTTAACACATTTTAAATTGCACAATGTTGTCAGCAATAGGTCCTCTGTGTATAGCAGATTGCTAGAAGTTACTCATCTTGCATTACAGGAACTTCATACCCATTGAAAACACCTTTCTCTTTTGATCCTATTCCACAGCAGCTGGTGGTCACCACTCCTTTAAGAATCCATTAAACTGTCCAGCTGGTGTGGCTCAGTGGTTGAGTGTCGACCCATGCACCAAGAGGTTGCCAGTTCGATTCCCAGTCAGGACACATGCCCAGGTTATGGGCCCAATACCCAGTGGGGGACATGCAGGAGGCAGCCAATTGATGTTCTCTCTCATTGATGTTTCTCTCTCTCTCCCCCTCTCACTTCCTCTCTCTAAAGTCAATAAAGGATAAACAGTTTTTAAAAAAAAAAGAATCCGTTAAACTTACTCATTCAATAAATAAAGACTGAGGTAGGACTGTATGTGGAAAGAATAGAAATGTGAAATCGAATGATTTGAACTTAGCACCCAGTTCAACAGCTGCTTAGTAGTTTGAACCTTTGGAAGGTATTTAACTTCTCTGGGCATCTATAGGAAAAAAATATTATCCATCTAGAGCTCAAGATTGCTGTGTAAACAAATAAGAAAATATATGAGTGCTTTGAAAATTGAAAAACCCCATCATTTTGTCATAATCATAGTCAATGTACCCTAAGAATCACATCCTCAGAAATAGTCTGATTTTTTTATTATTATTATTGTGCTAAAAGCATGGCTCCAGAGTAAGGCTGGCTAAACTCAAGTCCTGTCTCCATTTCTCATTAGCTCCACCAGTTGGAAAAATAAGTTAACCCTTGTGAGCCTCAGTTTCCCCATCTGTAAGATAGAGATAATAACAATCCCACTTCCTGGGCTGTTGCCAAGGTTAATTAATTTAAATAAACTGATTAAATAGTATAGTGACTAGTTTAAACCTAATTGTCTGCACAAGTTGGTTGTCATTATTACCATTACTGTTATTAAATTTCTGCAGGAGAGTATTTTGTAGACCTTTGACCATCTTTAGAAACTTCAAATCATATCATGTAAGATTTCCTACTCTGCCCCATCAACAAGAAATGAGAAGAAAAATAAGTCACAGTTAATCAGGAGTTATTATGAAAATAGCGTTTTTCAGGATGGAAGGAAATTGCCATATTAATAATAGTAACCAAGAAATGCCAGCCCACCCTTATAATTCATTGTCTATCTGCCTAGGACATCTCTGAGAGAAGGGAAGCATTAGTAATGATGATTAATAAATGCACTGAGACAACAGATGTAAATAGTCTGCCTTGGGCAAAGCAGACATATGGTCACCCAAGCTGTCAGCTCATCTTTCCAGGTTCTTTCTCAGGATCTCCCAGGACAGATCTTCACCTAGAATAAAGCCAGACCACTTGCCATCTCCTGCACATTCCCCCACTGCCTTTCCTCAGAGGTAGCCTTAGAACTTTCTCTCTGACTGCAATGACACTCTGAAAGCCTGGCTATCGAAATTCTACCTGGTGCCCATTGTCCATCTCTGAATGTTCCTTTTTGAAGAGACTACCTCATATTTTCATCCCAAATGAGCTCCCTGCTGTAAGCTCCCAGCATTCCTCTTCTCTGTCATGGCATTTCCCTGTTCTTCCTTATATTATGATTGTTTCTGAACTTGTTCATGCCTACACATCTAAGTTTTTCAAAAGCATGGTCTGTGTCAGATTTACTCTAGAGCTTAGCGTCACACGTGGCAGGTAGCAGACGCTTGATCCACATTTGATAAATGAATTAAACAAATGCATTTTGCTTGGAAAAAAGCAAACATAGATTTGGCTTTTTTCCTGATGCTCCAACCTCAAACTTTAGAATTCCATCTCAGGCATGCCACAAAATTGATCACATATTCAATCACACTGGTGTTCTTCACTTTCCAACACAAAATGTCTAAAAACATACAACCTCTCCAAGCTCCAGGAAATGTCTGGGGAAAAAAGTTCTTTCTGAAAGAAAGATGATCCAGTATAATACACTCCATTTGAATCAGGGATTTTACACAATTAACAAGCTGTTCAATTCCAATACAGAAGAATCAGCATGCTGGTGAGACCATAGCAAAGGTATCTACTACAAAGATTTTATAGAAAATGTGTGTTTGCTACTGAAAGAGAAAGGAACAATTATGATGATTGGAACTTTGCAGGCAAAATCCTCATATGAGAGAGGCTGCTCATCCAACATGCTCCAAATTTTTAGTGATTGCTTACAATGATTGATGGTGCTGTCTGAAATGAGAAAATGTGGACAATTTACTTTGGATTGCATGCAGCTGATCTGCCAGATCACCTGTCCCATCCCTCATCTCAAGTACCACATCATCCCCAACATCCATCAAGTTAATAATCTAGTTCTCCAGAGAGATGATTCTGGGTGTACACATCATTTTGTAGTTTAAAGATTCCAGAAGTTCAATGAGATACTTTTTCTTTTATCCTCACCCAAGGATATTTTTCTATTTATCTTCAGATAGAGTGGGAGGGAGGAAGAGAGAGGGAGAGAGAGAGAGAAACATTGACATGAGAGAGACGCATCGACTGGTTGCCTCCTGCACAACTCCGACCATGGCCAGGGACAAACCTCAACCAAGGTGCATGCCCTTGACCAGAATCGAACCCACAACTCATTGATCCAGGGGCCAACGCCCTAACTGCTAAGCCAAATCACCTAAGGGCTCAATGAGATACTTTTAATCTGAGTCACAAAGTTCCTGGGTCAAAACAGATGCAAAAATCAAACATGCAAAACGGCTGCATTCGAACAGCCAGTTAAGAACGCCCCATGCCAGGCTCAGAGAGGCTGAGTTTCCTCCAAGAACATGCTCGTCCTTCTCCTGCCATGACCCAAAAGGCATGTGAACACAATGCAGAGTGTAAGCAGCATATGACTCAGCATGGTGCAGTCTTACCAGTGTCCACCATACCATTCGCAGTGCACAGAGATGGTCCACAGTGTTTTACTAATTCTCAAGCAAGACTGTCGTGCCCAACAGTGGAAATTTGACAATACAAACACCCATCCATCACTTCCGGGGAAGCAAGGACATTTTTATTACTGTCGAAAAGAATGAGATTGCTGTCGTGTTGCCTCTTATGAGTCTTCAAGTAGCCTTAGTTATACCAATATCTGTAAGCAGCATTCATTTTACTAAGAGAAACTTATGGATGATCCTACTCTTTTTAGTAGTGATTTATCATGAACTACCTGACTGTGGTAGGCAGAGTTGTTCATTTAGGAATCAGTGCTTGCTGGTAAGAGGAGAACTGACACCCAAGTTTTGTTTCTCCAAATAAAGTATTAACAAGTAAACTAGACAAGTTTCAAACAAGGACCAGTCAGAGGAAAAACAGCAAGCCCTGAGATGAAGCTGCCCTGTACAAAATGAGCTTTGCTGGGGCCCAGATCTGAGACCCTGCTCCAGGTGGGCTGGTCCTGAATTCAATCTAGTACCAATTTTCACCAACATCTTAGCAGAATGGGACCACAGCAGATAATGGCTCTTTATCTCAGGTAGGTCTTGACCACAGTTTGATGTGAGTTTATGCATGTCTCCTCGGAAGAAGGTACCCTAGGTTTCACAAAATTTTCAAATGTCATGTGCTTTAAAAGAAGTATAAGAATTGGTGCTCTAAAGGCAAAGTTGGTGAAGATAAATGTTTAAAATACCAACTGTTTAGACACACTGACAAGAGGCGGTGAGCAGGATCCTTCTCGGAAGAGGAGGTCTCTCTGAGAGGGGAGCAGGGGACAAGGGTGCAGGGGGGGAGGGGGCAGAGCACTGAGAGGTCCTTCTGGTAGCAGCATGGAACCAGAGGATGGTGCTCCAGCTTTCCTGATCCCAAACCACAGTGCTGCCAGGTGCTGCTCTGCATTCTGAAGAAAGACCACAGATGTGTGAGCAGCTAGAGGGCATGGCGGTGCATTTGCTACAGACCTCTCCTCTACCCCATTCTTAGTTAACAGTTCAATTCCCATCAATGCCAGTGCCTGAGGGGTCTATCTTCTTCATTAGTATAGAGACTTTTCTCTAAAACCATGTATTTCAAACATGTTTCTGTTTGGGGACACCTTTGAGTGAAAAATATTTTTCATGGGCCTCCAAAATAAAGCCCCTTTGCTTGTCATTTAAGAAAAGGGAAAAAAGAAAAAGTCTAACAATATTTAAAGTTCATTGGAAAAGATGGAGAAAGATTGTATGTGTTAAATTTCTCCCAAAGACCGAGGCAGAGATGCTGAGACATACAACTGTGTGACAAGGTCTCAGCTCCCAGGTCCTCAAGAGCCTTCCTGATGAGCAAGCTTCTCAAAACCACACTCTGAGAATTTCTAGAGGCTGCTGGAGAGAGCAGAAACTAAGTCACAACAGAGGAGGTGCCCACAGGGGTCCCCAGCACTATTGCTTTCCTAGGTTTTGTTTGGCAGGTTGGCCAATTGGAGGAATACTAGAAAAATTTCTCTGGACCTAATGAAATTAACTACTTACTTAACTGAATCCCAGATTGCTTGTCCAGGGCAAACATCCAGAAGAACTTATTAGAGAATTTGCAAGGTGTTACCTTCTACCCAGATAAACTTCTGTGGCCTGGGGCTCCCTGTGACCAAGAGGGGACAGGTGGGAGGCAGCACCCAGTGTTAGTATGGGATTCAGCATGACTTTGCTTTGGGGAAAAACCAGACAAGTTTACCTCGAGCCCCAGGCCCTGTACTTCCCACTGGGGATACATACAACCACACATAATAGGAAAGACAGACTTTGAAATGGATATTGGTGACATGGTGTGAAAAGAATGCAAATTCCTACAGAAAAAAAAAAACTGGCATGGAAGCAGAAATGATACTTGGGGCAGAGGAGAAATTTTGTTTCTAGGAGGTGACAGCTGGTTTTGAAGAAATATTTCTTCTTAACAGACAGGAGCCCTAAATCTCTTCATAGAGGGAACCTGGGGGCAGGGGCGGGGGATGGGGAAGATTAAACACTTTGGAAATTTTCTGGAGGAGACAGGTCCTACCCCTCCACCCACACCCAATGCAGGGTCTGCCTGTCACCCAGAGAGAACTTCCATTCTGGCTTTGTCTTACTATGAAATGCAGCAGCGGGAAGCATCTCTGGGACAGGCTTTGCTGAAACTGCCCATCCTGTGGAGCTGCCTGGAGACCTCCCAGAAACCTCATGATTGCAGTTTGTCAGTTCAGATGTGCTCTCTGTCACACAGAGAAAGATGTCTGCCTGAGATGGAGGGTAAGCTACGCAGAATCCAGTACAGACAAATACTCTGTGTCACAATCTCCAGCTGCCTCTGAGCTTCTGACTTGCCCCCTGGCTCATTCCAGAAAGAACCTAGTGTGGCCCATGACTTCTAAAGGCCAGAACACGTGGCCTGCCTGGGGAGCCGGTGCTGGGTCATCTCAGCATAGGGCCACAGCGAGCCACTCAGGGTGTTGCCACATCACCCTCAGGCTACTTAGGATGCTCACTGAGATACCATCCTGATGAGAGGGCAAGGACCAGGCACGCATATTAAATGAAAGCCAAGACAGCACAGCTTCGCCTCTGGCAGGAACAATTCTCCCAGCTCTCATTATGCCCAGTTCCCATGAGCCTGTGACACCATCTTGGCCACACCCAACTGGAGACAAAGGGACTGAGGGAACAGGGAAGATGAGTCTGTTACACTTAGGAACCATCTCATGGTTTTAAATCCAAAAACTATTCAATTTCCACTGAATTCAAGTATGTGTTTTGACAGAAACCAAACCAATTAAGTCTGTCACTCTCAGCTATGAAAAGTTTATTTTATATTTCTTTAATGTCCTTTGTTGGACTGCATTCTTTGACAGCTGAGAAGCCTTCCAGGGAAGGTAACATCGTTGCTTTCTCATTTCTCTTCCACCTTCTTCCCTTAAGGCTTTGGGAAGGAGTTAGCTTAGTAGTTATACCCCAAAATGCTCAGGTTTGTGTGCATAATTTATTGTCAATTATTATTTTAATTTTTTATTTCTTATTAGTTAATTTATTTTTTGTTACAAATGTTTCTCCTTTTTGCCTGAAGACACCCTCCTCCCTATCCCACCCCTCACCCCAAGCATTGTTGTCTATGTCCATTATTTATGCACACATGCATATAAGTTTTTTGGTTTACTCATCCCTCCTTTGAAGTTTGTCACTCTGAACCATACTCTTTTCTATGTCTCTGGGTCTGTTTTGTTCATCAGCTAATTTTGTTCATTATATTGCACAAATAAGTGAGATCATGTGGTATTTGTCTTTCTCTGAATGACTTATTTTGATTACCATAACACTCTCCAGGTCCCTCCATGTCTTCTTGAAGGAAACGAGATCTTTCTATCTTACAGCTGCATAGTGTTCCATTGTGTATATGTACCACAGCTTTTTTTTTTTTTTGTTATCCTCACCCGAGGACATTTTTTGACATTTTGTTCAGATAGAATAGGAGGGAATAGAGTAGGAGGGAGAGAAAGAGAGAAACATCGACTTGAAAGGGACACATCGAGTGGTTGCCACCCTCACAACCCAACCAGGGCTGGAGACAAACTGCAACCAAGGTACGCGCCCCTAGCGGGAACCGAACTCAGGTCTCTCAAGACTGCAGGCCAATGCTCCAACCACTGAGCCAAACCGGTCAGGGCTGTACCACAGCTTTTTTATCCACTCATCTACTGATGGACACTTGGGCTGTTTCCAGATCTTAGCTATTGTAAATAGTGCTGCTATGAACATGGGGGTACATATATTCTTTCTGATTGGTGTTTCAGGCTTCTTAGGATATATTCCTAGAAATGGGATCACTGAGTCAAATGGCAATTCAATTTTTAATTTTTTGAAGAAACACCATATTATTTTCATCGTGGCTGCACCAGTCTGTGTTCCCACCAGCAGTGTACTAGAGTCCCCTTTTCTCCACACCCTCGCCAGCACTTGGTGTTTGATGATTTGTTGATGGCAGCCATTCTGGCAGGTGTGAAGTGGTACTTCATAGTTGTTTTAATTTGCATCTCTCTGATGATTAGTGACATTGAGCATTTTTTCATGTCTCGTGGCCATTTATATGTCCTTTTTGGAAAGGTGTCCATTTTTTAATTGGATTTTGTGTCTTCCTTTTGTTGAGTTATACGAGTACTCTATATATTTCGTAAATTAACCCCTTATCTGATGTATTGTTGGCAATTATATACATCAGATAGTGAGTTCCCATATAGTGGGTTCCCTTTCCATTTTGATGGTTGTTTCTTTTACTGCGTAGAAGCTTTTTAGCTTGATGTAGTCCCATGTGTTCATTTTTTCTTTTGTTTTTCTTGCCTTAGGCATTGTATCAATGAAAATTCTGCTGCTTATGATGTCTGAAATTTTGCTGCCTACATTTTCTTCTAGGATGTTTATGGAGTCACAGGTCACATTTAAGTCTTTTTATTCATTTTGAGTTTACTCTTGTGTATGATGTAAGCTGGTGGTCTAGTTTCATTTCTTTGCATGTGGCTGTGCAATTTTCCCAATACCATTTATTAAAGAGGCTGTCTTTACTCCACTGTATGTTATTGCTACCTTTGTCAAATTAATTGAGCATAATGTCTTGGGTCAATTTTCGGGTTCTCTGTTCTGTTCCATTGATCTATGCCTGTTCTTGTGCCAGTACCAGGTTATATTGATTACAATGACTTTGTAGTATAACGTGACATCCAGTATTGTGATCCCTCCTACTTTGTTCTTCTTTTTCAAGATTGCTGTGGCTTTTGGGATCTTTTTTGGTTTCATATGAACTTTTGAAGTATTTGTTCTAGTTGTGTCAAGATATGATCCATCTATTCCCACATTGCTGAGTGTTTTTATCAGAAATGGGTGCTGGATTTTGTCAAATGCTTTTTCAGCATCTATTAATATGATCATATGATTTTTATCTTTCCTTTTGTTTATGTGGTGTATCACGTTTATTGATTTGCGAATATTGTACCAGCCTTGCATCCCTGGGATGAATCCCACTTGGTCATGGTGAATAATTTTTTAAATGTATTGCTGGATCTGATTTGCTAATATTTTGTTAG
Organism: Molossus molossus; assembly: GCF_014108415.1. Lineage (NCBI taxonomy): Eukaryota > Metazoa > Chordata > Mammalia > Chiroptera > Molossidae > Molossus > Molossus molossus. Next base: position 33,663,481 of record NW_023425366.1, read on the forward strand.
GGATTTTGTCATCTGTGTTCACCAGGGATATTAGCCTGTAGTTTCTTTTCTTTGTAGTATCTTTATCTGGTTTTGGAATTAGAATTACACTGGCTTCATATAACACATTTGGAAGTCTTCCTTCTTTTTGAATTTTTTGAAATAGTTTGAGGAGAATGGTTGTTAGTTCTTCCTTGAATGTTCTGTAAACTTCCCCATGAAGCCTTCCAGGCCTGGGCTTTTGTTTGCTGGGAGAGTCTTGATTACATCTTCAATTTTTTTAGTTGTTATTGGTCTGTTCAAGTTTTATATTTCTTCCTGGTTCAGTTTTGGGAAACTGTGTGTTTCTAGAAATTTGTCTATTTCACCTAGATTGTCCAATTTGTTGGCATATAATTTTTCATAGTATTTGTTAACAATCTTTGTATTTCCGTGGTGTCAGTTGTTACTTCTCTTTTGTTTATGATTTTGTTTATTTGGGTCCTCTCTCTTTGTTTCTTGGTGAGTATGGCTAAGGGTCCTTCAATCTTGTTTATCTTTCCAAAGAACCAGCTTTGTTTCATTGATCTGAATTTTTTTTTTTTTTTTCTCTCTATGTGGCTTATTTCTTTTCTGATCTTTACTATTTCTTTCCTTCTACTTGCTCTGGGTTTTTTTGTTTGTTTGTTTGCTTTTTAGTTCTGTAAGTTGTGAGGTTAGATAGTCAATTAGAAATACTTCTTGTTTCCTGGGGTAGGCATGTAATGCTATGAACTTCCCTCTCAGTACTGCTTTCACTGCATCCCACAGATTTTGTGCTTTTGTGTGTTCATTTTTATTGGTTTCTAGAAAGTTTTTAATTTTTTCCTAGATCTCTGATAACCCATTTATTGTTTAATAACATGTTATTTAGCCTCCATGTGTGTAAATGTTTTTGTGTGTTTTTATTGTAATTTATTTCTAGTTTCATGCCATTGTGATCTGAGAAGATGCTTGATATGATTTCAGTCTTCTTGAACTTGTAGAGACTTAGTTTCTGTCCTAACATGTGGTCTATCATTGAGAATGTCTCATGTGCACTTGAGAAGAATGTAAATTCTTCAGTTTTGGGGTGCAAATATCTGTACATATCTATTAATTCCATTTGAGCTAGTGCATCATTTAGAGTCTCTGTATCCTTGCTAATTTTTTGTCTAGAGGATCTATCCAGTGATTTCAGTGGGGTGTTGAAGTCCCCTGCTATAATCATACTGCTGTTGATTTCTCCTTTGAAGTGCTCTAAAAGTTTTTTAATATATTTTGGTGCTCCAATTTTGGGTGCATATATGTTTACCAAGGTTATAGCTTCCTGTTGGATAGATCTTTTTAATATTATGTAGTGGCCTTCTTTGTCTCTAGTTATGGTCTTCATTTTAAAGTCTATTTTATCAGATATATATATTGCTACCCCAGCTTTTTTTTTCTTTTCATGTGCTTGGAAGATTTTTTCCATCCTTTCACTTTCAACCTATGTGAGTCCTTTGTTTTGATGTGGGTCTCTTGTAAACAACGTATATATGAGACATGCTTTCTTATCCAATCAGCTACTCTGTGTCTTTTGGTCACAGTGTTCAATCCATTTACATTTAAGATAATTATTGATATGTACTTATTTATTTTCATTTTTGTTTAGTGTGGTTATATTTTTCTTCCTATTTTTTCCACTAATTACAGCAGTCCTTTTAACATTTCTTGCAGTGCTGGTTTGTTGCTAATATATTCTCTTAGTCCTTTTTTGTCTGGAAAACTCTTTATTTCATCTTCTATGTTGAATGACAGCCTTGCTGGATAGAGTAGTCTTTGATTCAGATCCTTGTTTTTCATTACCTTGATTACTTCATGCTATTCCCTTCTAGCTTATAGTGTTTCTGTTGAGAAGTCAGCTGATAGCCTTATGGGGGTTCCTTTATAAGTGACCTGTTTCTTATCACTTGCTGCCTTTAGGATTCTCTCTTTGTCTTTAATTTTTGGTATTTCGATTATTACATTCTTGGTGTGGGTCTGTTTGGGTTCTTCTTACTCGGGGCTCTCTCTGCTTCTTGTACTTATATGCCTTTTTTCTTCACCAAGTTAGGGAAGTTTTTGTCACTATTTCTTTAAATATATTCTCTAACCCTTGCTCATTTTCTTCTTCTGGAACTCCTTTTATGCAGACGTTGTTACCTTTTCAATTGTCCCACAGTTCTCTTAGGCTGTCTTCCAATTTTCTAATTATTTTTTTTTTCTTTTTGGTTCTCTGATTGGGCAATATTTTTTATCCTGTCTTCTAATTCACCTATCTGGCCTCTGCTACTCTACTGGTTATTTCTTCCAACGTGTTCTTTATTTCTGCTATGTCATTCTTCATTTCCAGTTGGTTGGTTTCCAATGCTTCTATATCTTTACTCATGCTGTTGAGCTTACTCCTGATTATTACTCTGATATCTTGTTCAATTTCCTTTCATTTATTTCCTCTTCTATCGAATTATCTTGTTCCTTTATTTGGGATTTGTTTCTTTGTTTTACCATTTTGACTGTCTCAGTGGGTTTTGGAGCCTGCCAAATTTTTCCTGTGGGTGTTGGTGTTTCACTGGTTGTGGCTCCCTCATCTGGGTTTGTATAAATGTGGGAGGACCCCTGTTAAACACCACTGTCAAGTCTTACTTTCCTGGGTAGATTTTCAAGCCCAGGAAAGGTTCAGTTATCCTCTAGCTTTTTGCCTGGAGGCTGTTTCAGTTACTTGATGAGCATTGGGGTGTAACCTTCAATTGAATTTATTGTTAATTATTAACTCCCCTGGTTCACCCTCCCCCAGAACCATTCACTGCCCCTACACAAAAGTATACTCAAAGGTTCCAAGTCCGCAAACCAACTGCTGCAACTTGACTATAGTCATAAAATATGTTTGTTCTTCTGCAGCAACTGAAAGAGTGTCTGTCACCAGCTCTAGAAGCCTTTGTTAATAAAGGCAATGTGTTATAACTGCCTGGCAAAAAAAATTCCATTTCGGGCACAGTGTGGACCATAGCTAAGAGAATCTGAGAACTCCAATGGGATCAATAAAGACATCGAGAGTTTCTCATTTTTGGTATTTTGAAAGATTCAGAGCATATTTCTAAATTACTTTATTTAAAAAAACACAATATTGTAAAATGTGACAAGATCTAGAGGGACTCAGCCTTGGGAAACACTTTTGTATGTGGCTGAGGTGTCCAGGTGTCCAGCCAGGATATAGTCAAGGAATGATGGGGACATCCACAGAAGAGTGCTCTAGTGGAACTTTTGAAACTCAGGCTCTGCTGCTTCCTATCCTCCAGGGAAACCTAGGAGGCTCCTGGTCTCTGGTCAGCAGCCCTGGCCTCTGCTTTCCTGCACCTGCTGCATCCAGTGTTGGTGCAAGGTTAGCTCACAAAAGCCCCAAGCAGTGGCTTCCATCCAGACCCCACATCCTCAGCCGTCTCCCCTACACTGGCCCCTGATGCTGTTTGTTTTCACACCATCAATGTGTGTGGAATTACAGCAGGGACATGCCCCTCTACCAGGCCCCCCCAGCCATGGACAGGGGCTCAATGGGACTCTCAGGATGCCATCTGTGATGTGATTGGCCATATAACAGAGTGGTGCTGGTGACATCCCCCACCACCACTAAAGACAGCCTGGCAAGGAGAAGCTCTCTGGGTCAGCTGATTGGCCTTTTTGGCAGATAAAACCGCTGTAACACTGCATCCAAAACACTGCACTTTACAAAACCTGACAAACACCCTGGCACTTGCCATTCCCTCTACACCAGATTACAACCCACAGAGCCCAGAGCACTGATGTCATGATAGTGATCATCACTGGTTTTCTTTAGTTCAGTTTAGTACTATTTTTATTTTAACTAACACGTGTGGTGATAAAAATAATACTAAACCATGAGCTAAAGAATACCAGCACTGACTGATTCCTTCTGTGATATAAATCTCATTGATTTTTTTTTAATTCCAAGTATCATATTCTTTGAAGGAAATGTTTGTATCAGGCTTTGGTGTCTCTGCTCTACAGTTGCCCTAGACACAGGCTCACCTGAGTCCTTCCCTGTTCCTCATGACCTGAGGCCAGATATGGATAGGAAAGCTCAGGACCAAGACTTGACCTGAGAAGGATCCAGGAAAACCCAACAAGGTGGGCATTGCTCACAAAGGAGGGTGTGGTTGTGTCTCAGGATGATGATAAGGACTGACACCACCAAGGGACAATCTGTAAATGATAGCTCCACCTGTGTGCTACCCTTCTCCTTTCCAGTCCCAGGTGTCCACCATGTCCTTTGTCCTTTGTTCCTCTTTGCTCCTCTTCTTGTAATGCTATCAATATTTTTCTAAATCCATGAGCACAAAGCACACTCCTCTATACCTCCATCCTAGTGATATAGGAAAAAAGACAAAAATAACAACAGAAGCCAAAACAGTGGAGCATAATAATTTCACATGTATCATCTCTTGAGTTTATGCATCTGAAATTTATCTAAGTTCTCATAGGTTAATGTAGTGCCTGGGCAACAATAGCTCATGAATGTCTCCTCTGCAGACTGTGCACCAGGTTGATAAGTTCCTGCCTGGAGTCAAGCTACAGATGTTTACTCATGTCAATGTCTATAGCCCAGAAAATCCATTATGTGGGAGCAGAAAAGGTCTTTCTTAGTTTTTCTTCTTTAAAGACATTTATTTTAATGAGATTTCCAAGACTGGGCTAAATAAATAGCACTAAATAAATATTAATAAAATTTATAAATGGTAGATAATTTCTGGGAAAAAAAGACTCCTAGCAAGAGGTGACATAGGCTCTGTTATATTTTTTTAATTTACATTATTTTATTTTCAAACTGATCAAAGTTGAACATCAATTATGTCTAATAATCATAAAGCCTTGCTTTTTATTTTTAAATAAATTCAAATAGGCCAAATATTTCACCAAATAAGGTCAAATTGTTTTTTAAATAATTTTAATTTTGACTAATTCAGTGTTCATTTCAAATTCTAGAGGCCTGAGGGGAGAAATGCACTTTTAATCAGTTTGTTTGCTGATGAAATAGAAGCAGATGGTCTCCTACAATTTCTGTTAGAAACTTCACAGCTTCCCCGAGGCAGGGGTAGGTAATAATTTAACCACATTTGGATGAAAAGCAAACAATCAGCTTTAAAGAGCAAGGCCTCTTCTTTTAGCCTCCTCTCTGTCACCATGAAACACACATGATGCTGAGGCAGGAATTTCCTCTGGGGTCCCTTAAAGGACTTCAGGGACTTTGAAGGGCACAGCTGGAGAGGAAGGTGACAACACTTTTCAGCTCTCTGGCTCCTGTTTGCCAAACCAACAAGGGAAAGTTGTGTTTTGTTTTATTTGTTTGGTGGGGGAGAGAGAGCACATGAAATGAAAAGTAAGTTACTATATATTAAAAAGCTGACTTGATTTTCTGAAAAATGCACAGAGAAAAAACACTATTTCCCACTAGGGCATTGCATTGCAGGCAAGTGCGTACTTCCCTGGTGCTCTGAGCACTCCGCCCTCAGGCCTTGCTCAGGCTAGCCCTGTCTACCTGTCACTCTCACTGTCTCAGCACAAAGACCTCCTCTTCTGCTTCTTGGGTGGTTATTCCCCACTGAAAATGCTCAGAGGAGGCCCAATACACCCATCATGCTGAACTCCTCCTAGTTCAAAAACAGGCCACAGCTGGGGTGATAAAAAAGTCTCAAAAATAGACATTGACAGTTACACAACATTGTGAAGGGAACTTATGCCACTGAATTATACACTTAAAAATGGTTACAACGGCAAATCATACACAGATAAGCCCACACTAAAGTTACAGCGGATTCTCTTGTCCTTGGAGGATAGAGTCCAAGACCCCAGTGGATGCCTGAAATCACAAATAGTATCGAACTCTATAAATACTATGTTTTTCCTATACGTACATACCTATGATAAAGTTTAATTTATAAATTAGGCACAGTAAGAGATTAACAATAACTAATGATGAAATAGAACAATTTTATTATTCTATTCATAAGAACAATATACTGTAATAAAAGTGAGCGAATGTGGTCTCTCTCTTTCTCTCCAAGTATCTTATTGTCCTGCACTCCCGCTTCCTCCTGTGGTGATGTGAGATGATACAATGACTACGTGATGAGATGTGTTTCTAGTTTGAGGTGTGATAGCAAAACTGGTGCGAATTTCTTTTTCCTTCTTCACGATGTCACAGAGAGAAGATTTGTTCCAACCATTGGTCTCGGCAAACTCAGCATACAGTTTCTTCTTCTTTCATTGTTAAGTAGAGAACTTTCAACACCTTTTCACTAAAAGGGAGCATTTTAGAATTCTCTATGGCATATCTGAATTGTCACACCACTAATCTTGCTTGTTGGGGCCATTATTAGGTGAATTAAAGGAGACTTGAACACCAGCACTGTCATAAGGAAACAGGCAGTCTGATAACCTAGACAACTGATGAAGTGACTACAGGAGGGCAGTGTGCACAGTGTAGAGATAGTTCTCTGGGATGACTCACATTTCTGGCGGGATATCATCACGCTACTCTGAATGGCATACAATGTAAAACTTATGAATTGTTTATTTCTGGAATTTTCTATTTAATATTTTTGGACCACAGTTGACCATGGGTAAGTGAAACCATGAAAAGTGAAACTGTGAATAAAGGGGGCTACTGTATATGTGTGTGTGTGTGTGTGTGATATAATGTATAAATTATATGTATTATTATATATTATGTAAATCGTATATACACATAGTATAAATTATATATAATATATTATTACATATCACATATAATTATATATATATATAAATATAACTACAACATATGAAAATATAACCACAATAAAAACATTTTCAAAAAATAAGCCACAGCAATAGGATGGCCTATGGAGCAAATTGAGAAAACTTATAAAAATTAAAAAACATAACTCTTAGAAATGAGTTGTTCCTTCTGAGAAAGATTCACCTCTTTTTCAAGAATAACAAATAAATACCCAGCTTGCACATCAAAAAGAGAATAAATTAAACATCAAATAAACAGCAATAGAAAAAGTCTTCTCACAAGGTTTTCTTCCCCAGAGAATCGTCAGAGCTGTCAGCATTCCTTAAGATTGACAAATCTTTTCCCTTTTAATTAGCATCTCTGCTGACAAACTGCCCCAAACAGATGGCTATAAAGCCAGCTGCATATAGTTTTGTTTTTTGTTTTTTGTTTTTTTTGTTTTTTTTTGGAAAAACAAGTAAAAGGAAGAAAATCAACAGCAGCAAGACTTGAGCCTATTAAGTTACATTGAATTTTCTTTCCAGTTCAATTGATAATGTATTCTCTAAAATAATCACATAACCCTCAGGTCGGAAAGAAACAGCATCTGTAAATGGGCTTGCTTGTGACTAAGGCTTACTGCATTCAGCAATGAGTCCTTGATTCCTAAAGCAGTCATGTCAATTCTCAATGTTTTATTTCCTGACCTTTTTTACCTGATTCTACTGAAATTGACCCAGGATATTTCTTCCTAAATACGTATATATAATAATTCTCCACAGTGTGTTATCTAATAGTATACCCCATTCCAATATACAAAGTCGAAAAATGCCTTTTTTAAAGTATATCTCATAATCCCAATGTGACCAAGTGTTTTCAACCACAAGGTGATAAAGCAGAGATGCATTTTACATAAATGGATTCCTCAGACAGCCTTGTTTCTAGTGTGTAGACAGGCTCTCAGAACTGCTTTAATATAGTGTCAGCAGCTAATACTCTGGGAAGCTGAATGTCTATGTTGCAGGCACAGTTCTATAGGCCTCCACCAGAGCTTCCCAGCCCTATTAGGTAGTGTGGCATTACAGTTCCCACTTCACCTACAACAGTAATGGGCACAGTTATATCATTTGCTCAAGGTCACCAGACTAACAAGTGGGAGACATAGGACCAGCACGGAGGAATGCTAAGCTTCAAGTTCTGTCCACTCCAGCTACGCTGCTAGGTTGCTGGGTTGTTACCGTGGCAGACCCTACCTGCCCAAAGGTTCTTGAATCTTCTATGACTTACTTCAGGTCCTTTAAATCCACTAGGATTTACCTTGTAAAGATATGTTTTCAATATTACATTATATAGTATAATATAATACAACATTATAATGATTGATATTACATGGGATATAATGTATTATATTGCTACTTATTTTGTTATATATAAATATAATATATTTACGTTCAGGTGTGTTTAACACAGTCAAAGAAAGTTCCCATGTATTTACTATTTCTAAAGTGCCTGCTGAGATTTTTCATTGGTTTATTCTGTGTTGCTTCCATCACAAATGATTGCATCATTAACCTCTTACCTCTTTTAAAGTATGAATGTATCACTTTGCTTAACTTTACTCTAGATCATTCTCTGTGTTTGAGGGGAAAGTACTTAATGGTCCTTGGAGTCCATACATAGAAATAGTTTCATCTTCACCTTTTAGATGCCTTACCTGGAGATGCCACTTTTGCCTGTGGGCACCCTATATAAAGCTGCTCGCTTGCATCCTCACATCATCATATGAGGGTTGACCCTCATATCTAGTGGGTTGACCCTCTGGATGGGGGAGTGTATCCATTTACTTTGTATAACAATAAAACACCATTACTTATACTTCTGCAACCCAAGTGCTTGGATGCCCTTCAATTAACAACTCAGAACACATCCCATCTGAGCTACTAAATTAGCGCTGTCCAATTCCTGACAAAGTCCCTGTTCTGTCAAAGCTAATGTGAGGAAGGCAGAGGACTTCTCTGGGATGTGCGCCCTTCCTCCCACGAGGCTTTCGAAGCTCTGGCGTTGCACTGAGCTAGAAGGTCAGGAAGTAGTTCAGCCAGACGACATTAGCTCATCTCCCCAGAGATAAGCCTCACAGACTATGGTTTAGTAATATACTCTCAGCTTTCATTAATTAGAAAGCAAGCCATGCCTCCCGTGTGTCAGGCTCCCTCTCTCTCTCCCCATGTCTGCTTTTCTGTGCTGATTCTCTCAGTCATAGCTCAGAAATCACCTTGTCAATACTCAGGTCTACAGCCAGAACTCAAACCCAGTTCTATTTTATTTTTAAGCAAGAGAGGAGACACCAGAATAAAGAAGTAGGTCACTAAACATGGTCCTCGTTGACTTCCTTTTTACCTTTGTTCTAGCAGCTTGTATTGTTGTTTGGCAAATATCCATTTCTCCATCCCCTCTTCATGGTGTTGGGTCTGGACACATGAGTTTCTTTGTTTGATGAAATCTGATCAGGCATTATGTAAGTCAAAGGTTCAGATGCCACTGCATAACTGTGCTCGCCTCTTGAAATTCTGTCTTCACCATGAGAAAAAACACGTCCCAGGCAGTCACTAGTCCAGAAAGAGAAAACACATGGAGAAGACCTGAACTCAACATAGTCTAGAACCCAGTACAGCCAAGCCCTGGGAGTTCTAGGCAACCCACAGATTCTTAAGCAAGAAAAAGTATTTGCTCTTAGAAGCTACTGATATTTGGGTTTGTTTGAGACACAAAATTATCATAGCAAACCTGGCCAACACACTCTCCCATGTGTTGGTATTCCCAGTAAATAATGAAGTGTATCCACTGGGCCTATAGGGAAACAAAAAAGATAAAAATGCTGTGATATTAGAAGACCCACTGACTAGACAAGGCCAGCTTTGAATGGAAGTTGAGTTTATAAACAAAAGCTTCCAAAAGTGCTTGCTAAAAAACATATCAAAAACTGGCTGGTCCATATATCCCCTCCTGGAGCCTGTCAGGAAGGCCTTTATCCTTGACCTTGTGTTTGCACACAGAGGGAATTCACATCCCTGCCCTTACACATCCTACCCCAGGGGAAGTGGAATGGATTCTCTCACTGGTAAACCTGAGAGAAGAAACTAGACAAGGCTGAGAAGTTCCTTTTCTGTTCTGCTTGACACAGTGCACACAATCTAGTGGCCTGCTCCCTACCATTCTGTAGGGAGATTTCCCCCAGGGTGGACCACTGAGTCACTGGGTGAGTATATAAGTAGAATTCTACCTGCTCACAGACCTAATGACATTTAGAGTTAAAAAAGAAACAACCTAAAAGTTATTGATAATAAACATTGATTCCCCAGTGGCTTGACACCTATTTTATTTCTCAACTGGTTCCTAATTCAAGCAGTAAAGAAAGGGATATTAATGACTGATTCTCTAAAGTTTTGAACTAAAATAATTCAATGTAACATAATATAGATTAATGTAAAGATCATGTATGGCAGGAAGAAAATTACTGAACTTGAATCTGAGATCCATGAAGGGGTCAGCAATAAGTGTCTTTCTGTATTCATGCACTGCCCACCTCGGACCAGCATGGAGTACCATCTCAGTGACCCTTTGGTAAAAGAGGCTTCTGTATGAGGATGAGAAACAAGCTAGGCTCTAGAAAACAACCTTAAATCAATTAAATCCATGGCTATTTGTCCTTTCATGTGAGAACACTGATCAATTTTAGCATAAATAATAGTTTGGACCTTGGAGAGACCTGCCGATGATTCTCAAATGTTAATGAGACTAGACATCTGCTAAAGATTAAAAAATGTCTGCCATTCAGACACACTCGGTAAATTCAAAGCACTGCCTCCTGCCGAGAGAACTAATAACAGTAATGAACCATGGAAGCTTCTGAAAAAGGCACATGAAAACAGTTGATAATTGAAGTGGGGAGGACCTTAATTAATGAACTGCTAGTTGTTACTTCCAATTTTCTAGGCTTTGACCAGCATTTCCATCTCTAGCTAAACATTGCAACTTTGACATAATAAAGTCTTTGTTAGGATAGAAAGTCCACAGAATAAGAATGTTTTCTAAAAGGATTTTTGAGAAATACCTCAGGCTGGCTCTGTGCAAAAGGGATTTTTCACATCAGGGTCTCAGCCTTCTTACCATCTAGGGAACCACAAGTCCTCCAGTTTATAGAAAGACTTTTGTTTTTGTTTTTTTAATCTCACCTGTTTTTCTATTTATCTTCAGATTGAGTGAGAGGAAGGGAGAGAAAGAGAAACATCAGTGTGAGAGGGACACATCGACTGGTTGCCTCCCACACAACCCCCACCGAGGCCAGGGAAAAACTACAACCAAGGTACATGCCCTTGACCGGAATCAAACCTGGGACTCATTGGTCTGCTGGCCAACACTCTAACCACTGAGCCAAACTGGCTAGGGCCATAAAAAGACTTTTAACAAAACTTTATTAAGTAATGAAAATGTTTTTCTCATTTGCATTTATTGTAGATAAATTTAAAGTCCCCAATCTGCTTAGCAAAGCCCGTTTAAGCCCATCACATTGCTATAATTCCAGTCAACAATGAAACTTTACATTTTAATGATTTTCATGCTCTCATCCAAACAAATGTGTTTTAGTCATTGGAAATACCTGTAAAATAATTCCGAGACCCCTTTAACACCTTCTCCAAGACAAAGATTCTGTGGATTCATGAGGATACACTGATTTAAAGGGCCTGCCTACTAAAATCCTGTCTACAATAGAGCTGAAATGGCAAATATTAAAATCTTTCATGTGGAGTAAACCTCTTGCCAAGACTCCTACAATTAAATGCTACCAAAATGGTGGGGACCAGGTGAAATTCTTATCACTCACTTATTTGGATAAATGATTCTTAATTCACCCAGTGGCTATCTTGGGAAATTACTTGCTAATTGGAGAAGGAATGGTCAACAGAAAGATAGGAGTTAATCGGAATAAAAGTGGGGAAACTGCTCATGTAGCTGAGTTGTGTGAGGGTCCACAGTGGCCCATCCTTCATGTGCAGGGCGTGGCAGAGGGATCTAGGGTCCAGGGAAAAGGATGTGAAGGAAAAGCAGTGCCCCAACCCTTCCTTGGACTGCTAGTGGAAATTTCAGAAATCCAGTCATTTAAAGGTTCTATCTCTGATGAGTTCATGTTAAAAGTCAGTTGATGACAAATTATCAAGCAGGTTTTCAGTAAATTTCACATCCAAGTAAGTAGATGATGGAGAAGTTGATAAAGAATGAGCTTTTATGTGTTCATAGGAAAAAGAAATAAGAGGGGCTGGGATATTTTTCCTACTTTTAAATTATGCTATTGAAAACTTAAATACTGAGACACAGAGAGAGGTTCAAAGAGAGGGAGAAAGAAGGGAAAAAACAAAGAGAAAGAAATCCTATTCTGCTGCTGGAAGTGTAAATCAGAGATTAAAATGTTACTAGTTTCTGATTCAGTCATTGATTTCTAGGAATCTCTCCCCAGGAAATAATCATAAATATTAACAAAGACTTGGAATCATCTAAATATCTAATATTAAGGGAATAAAAAAATGTTTACTGTGCAGCTGCTGACAATTATTATTATAAAGAATGCATAATGACATGAAAATTTTTATGGAATTCAAAAAGACACACAACTGTGAGTAATTATATTTTTAACTATGAAAATAGTATGGACAATAAAAAACCTCAAAGAAAATATATTAATAGTGATAAAATTATGAGTTATTTACATTTTCCTCTGTGTAGTTTTCTGTATTTTTCCAAATTTTCTTCAATGAGTAAGTACTACTTTCATAATGTATATATATGGTAGAATTCTAAGATGTCCCCTACCCCAAGATTTCCCACCCTAATGCCCAATAGTGTCAACAATAAAAATAAAGAAAAAATATGTTTAATGTGAATTCAATGACATATTACATTCATGATTATGCGTGTTACTTGACAAAAGGGATTTGCATATGTAATTAAGGTTATTAATCAGTTGACTTTGAGTTCATCGAAAGGGAGGTTATCCAGACAAATGGAATCTAATATCTGAGCCCTGAACAGCAGTTTTCTCAGCTGGTGGCAGAGGGGAGAGTGAGCTGGAGTCAAAGCTTGAGAAGGATTCCACATACAGTTGCTGGCTTTGAAATAAAAGACGTCGTTAATAGAGGCAGGGATGACAGCCGCCTCTATTAACTATATCTTTTATTTTCTGTGTGTTGATACTTTAACATCTGGGATCTTGCTGGCCCTGGAAGAACTACCCCTCCTAGAGTTAGATCATTCCTAAAGATAGTAAGTAACTCACCTGAAGAGTACCTCTTAAACGTGAACCAACCAACCCAGAGCCCAAACCCCAACCACTTCTTCTATCAGGTTCTCATCCTCTCTGCCACTATCCACCTACCATTACTACCCCAGAGCCAGACAACCAGGGACAGCCCCTGTGCCTCAGAGTCCTGAAAGTATTCAAACTAGCCAATCCTAAACCTGTTCACCCATCCCATCCCATAGAAACCACAAAAAAGTTTTCTGCCCACACTTCCTCTCACTCCCTCTGCCTCCTGACCATCCCTATGCTTCTTCCCATATCCCCTCCCCAAAGAACTGTAACAAACTATCCTTTCAATGGCAAGTATTGCCTGATCTGTTGACCTTACTGAACCTCAAATTTTCTACAGAGAATAGCTGCGGGAGACCCCAGGAGTGACAGCAACCCCTGGTTGACATCCAGCAAGGAAACAGGACTTTAGTCCTACAACCACAAGCAACTGAATTTGGCTAACACCTGAAGGAGCCTAGAATGATATTCTTCCTTTAAACCTCACAGAAGAGTCTCATTGGGCCAACTCCATGTCAACCAGTAAGTCACAGAGTATAAAACCTAGCCAGCCTACCCAGACTTCTGAGCAAGGGAAAAGGGAGATAATAGTGGGGTTCTTTTGTACCCCTAAATTGGTGGTAATTTATTCCACAGCATAGAGACTTATATAATAGATGGATAGATGATAGATAGATAGATAGATAGATAGATAGATAGATAGATAGATAGAGCTTCTATATACACCTATTTATACATTTTATGTAGGCTGCCTTTAAATGTTATATACATTTAAAATTTAAAATTGGTGTATTTCCTCTAATCCAGATAAATCTTTTCATCTTGTTTACATTTTTAGAACACAAGAAATGTTTTCATTTTGGTTTTCAATAGAATTGAAAACTATGAAAAACAGTTCTCAAAGCCCTGAGCAGAGGTCAGCTTGATGACAGCCTGCATATTTCTGAGTAGCTTGTTAAAGTGGCAGGAATGACAGCCCAGGATGCGTTTGTCTGGAGTTCTTCGATGAGGCGTGAATTGCTCACCTTCTTAATGCTATATTCCCGTGCCAGCTGGAAGTGTGTCCATGGAGAGCTTCTCCCCTCTTCTGTGAACATGTCTGATGGCAAGGCTCAATCACAGAGAACAGCACCAATCCCCACCATCATCATCGTCAGCATCAATCAAGGGAGACACCTTTGGGGACCTTTAGAATGTGATACAATCATGCCTTTGATAGAATCGAGAATACCACCTTTCTGAAAATATAGTCCATTTTGACAGAGTTGTTTCCAAACTTAATCAAAATCTTACTGATATAGATACAAATTTTTATAAATAAATTCTAAAATGTAATGTATGTGTATTGCACACCTATCATGGAACTGAGCCAGGTGCTGGGATGGGAGGTGGAATAAGATGGATGGGACCCCAGGGTGCCGCTCCAAGCCACTCATGTCCTCAAACCCTTTTCTTCTCTGTAGATATTCTCTTCAGAAAGATCTGAGGGCCCAAACCCCCTGGATCAGGCAATACCCAAGCCAGCCTGCCTCCAGAATCCGGTTCTGAGTCACCATGGCAGCCTTCCACCAGAACTTGCATCCCAGGCTGACCAGGTGCTACCTGTCCAGACCGGAGGCTTCCATCCTACTCCATGTGGCCCTTGGGTATTTGCCAATGAAGTCTCACTCTCCTGCCACTGGGAGGGCAGATAATTAAAGGGTGGAATTCTCTGAGACATTCAGAGAAAAGGCTTTGAATCAACACCTGTGCTGCCGTTCTAATTTGCTTTCACATTAATTGCCACTACTCAATATTAATGGACCCAGGAATAGTATTGGGCAACTTCTAAATGGTTCTCTGCCTGAGTCACCTGCTACCAGCCTGCGGAGTTCTGCTTCTTGTGTGCAAACTCAGCCGCCCCTCCCTGCAAGGGCTGCCATCATGGCCCAGGTGGGCCTGGAAGCAAGGCCGTGGGTATTTCGCGGTACCATCAGCCCCTCCAGTCCTGAACGATTAAAGCCCTACAACGTGTACCCTTCAATTACATGCCTGAACTCGCAAGAGCCTGGAAGTGTTGGCTGTGCTTGGGAAACTGTGCTAAATTAGTCTCAGATCTGCTGGAGCAAAGCCAAGATGGGATTTCATCACTTTGAAGAGAAGTGCAATCTTATGTTATTATCTACTCTACACTATTAGTCTCACTTTCTTCTCAATCTTTATTTTTTAGGGGATGTGCGGTGGTTTCAAAGCAAAGCACTGAGACTAGAAAAAGCATGTCTCCACACTGTGTCCATCACACAGTGGGACCAGTCTAGGCCTTCTTTGTGTAAGCGTGGGGGGAGGGGCTGCAGTCTCTCTGTGGTTTGTTGCTTGGGACCACCTTCCAGGCAACACACTCCAGTGGCAAGGATAATCTCATACTCTCAAAGTCTGAGCAAAAAAGAAATTATTTTTACAAAAACAACATATTCCGTTTTGTAATAACCGAATCAATTCTTCATCAATAATTGGGAAAATTAAAATCAATCCCAAAATTTCATTTGGGACTTACCACAGATTTATGTCTGGCAAAAACTCTTCTAAAGAAACACAGAAGAGATACAACCATGCCACACACATGTATATCCCCAAAAGTCTCCCATTTCACTTGACGTCCTTATACCAGATCCCAAGGCCCTATGTGATCAGATTCCACCATCTGCAGACCTCATCTCCTACAGCTCACCCCCCTGAACACTGTGTTCCAGCCACACTGGTCTCCTTCCTGTTCCCTGGATGTGTCAATCAAGTGCCAACCTCAGGGTCCTTTGCACAGCTGTGCACTCAGCCTGGAACACTCTTCCCAGCCACCCACAAGGCTCATTCCTTTCTTTTCTTCAGGCCCACACTCAAAGGTCACTTTGTCCATAGGCTTTCCATGGACATATTATCTAAA
This sequence comes from Molossus molossus, assembly GCF_014108415.1. Lineage (NCBI taxonomy): Eukaryota > Metazoa > Chordata > Mammalia > Chiroptera > Molossidae > Molossus > Molossus molossus. Next base: position 33,679,528 of record NW_023425366.1, read on the forward strand.
TTGCACACCCATTCCATTGCCCTCTATTCCTCTTATCTTTTTCAGATTGAACAAGAAAAGGTGGAGGGAGATGGGACATAGGGTCCAGAGGTCCAGGAGGGCCTGGATCTAACTACGTCACAATTCAATACAATCATAAGGATGGTCTGCTCTTGCTGAAGGCCCAGCCCAGCCCTGCAGACACTTGTGGCAGGAACCTCACTTTTCCTCCAGACTCATCCCTCCAACACATAAAAAAATCATTTCTTCATGTATTTAGAGAATAGACATGCCATGGGAGCAAAGACTTTGTTTTCCCCACACGGTATCCCCAGTGCTCAGAGCAGTTCCAGGCCCATAGGAGCTTCCTTTGCTCAGTGAACAGTATGTCCAGAGGATTCGGTGGAGTTGTGGATAATGAGTGGGTTGTATGAAGATGAGAAAGTGTGGCTGATTTGCTCCACCACAGGTAGCAAGGGTTCAAGTCCTGAGGCAAGAAAGCCAGCTTGGCAGGAGCACTCTGACCCAAGGCTGGCAATACAGGATGGGACCAAACCACACAGCTCCTTGAAGAGTTGTGGGAGCTGGGGAGGTGGAGGGATTGAGCAAAAAAGGAGGAACTCATGGGCACAGACACCAGTGTGGTGATTGTGGGGGGATAAAGAGGTGGGTGAGGGTGGAAGAGGGTATGGGGGGGATAAATGGTGACGGAAAATAATAAATTTTTTTTAAAAAAAGAACTGTGAACATTTATCTACAGAAGCAATTAGTAGCCATGTTCAATTTTAATTAAAAAAAACAAAAACAAAAAACAGGCGATTTGACCAGAAAGAAGCAGAAGCTCTTTGTGGTGCAGATGGCTGTTATCTACTTCATGTCCACTTTCACCCTGGAAACAAAATCCTGACTCTTTGGGGCAGCAGTGTGCCCAGGTAAGACTGCATTTCCCATCTGCCCTTAAACAAGTTATGACCATGTAACTAGGTTGCAGTTATTGAAACATAATGTGAAAGTATATGAAAGATTTTTAGGAAGTCTTCTTAAAAAAAAGATTGATAAAAAGTTGGAAGGGCACCTCCTCTCCCTTCTTCCTATTCCCATTTCTGCTGCAAAGGATACAAACATGATGGCTGGAGCTCTAACAGCCTCTTAAATCCCATGAGTTGTATTTTATGCCAAAAGCTACACCCTGAGAGCGGCCAAGCAGGATGAGACAGGTCCCAGATGATATGCAAACTGTCACATAAGCCTCGACTACCCTCCACCCAACTTCTCCTGAGAAAATAAGCTCTTATGGTTTAAGTCACGATTATTTGGGGTCTTCTGTTAAGTGATGCCAGTAGTCTCCAGCTAGAGCCACCAGGGACACACATGTAGCTGAACAAGTTGTGTTTATAACTCATTTCAGTGAGGGAAAACTCACAGTATAGGTAATCATGGGGCATCTCAGTAAGAGTGTATGAGAAAGAACTTATCATAGCATTCAGTCTTTGTGCCTAACAGAAAGTTGGTAGTACATAAATATGTAATGAATGAATAAAATGCTAAAAAAAAAACAAACAAACAAAAAAACAACTTAGAATGCCATGTAGTTCTTTTATTTTTTACAAATACAAATTTAAATTTCCAGTTTAACATGAATTAACACATTGATAATATTGCTTATATTTCTGGTCACATTCAAAGTTCATATACTTGTTATAATATTTTCTTTTTATTTTACATTCCTAAAGTCCTTCATTTGGACATAAACAAATTTCGGAATTTGAAATATCAAAGTTTGTATGACTCAGCACTAGCTATGATTAGATTAAGGAATAGTTAACTCACTTCAACTTTCAGAACTATAAAATAATCCACATATAAATTCTGAAGTACAATGAGTCAAAATTGGGTAACATTTAAATTAATTTGGGATTGCAATAAAGAATCTATTTTGAGCTCATCATTATAGGTGAAAAATGGTTGTTCTGTGCCTGAGGCAAAAATCCAAGAAAAACAAAGTTGCTGTGTAATGTCACCCAGTATAGATGTTGTTGAAAGAAAATAAATCAAAATGATCCACTATGTGAGGGGACAAAGAAACTCTAAATGATCTGAACTATTAAAGGAAGCAGGGATGCTCACAAGAGGTAGATAGAGGAAAATCATTGTTCCGTAAATGTCCTTGAATGTGTGTGTGATGTTTTAAACCTGTTTCAAAACATGATTGTATAACGTTGTAGGATTTCATAACATGAACTAGATGAGATAATGCTCAGAAACAATTACCCATACAAACATCCATTCATGTTCAATAAATTCTTATTGAGCAGCCCTGGCCAGTTTTGCTCAGTGGTTAGAGCGTCGGTCTGCGGTCCAGAGAGACCAGGGTTTGGTTCCCGCTAAGAGCATGTACCTAGGTTGCAGTTTGTCCCCAGCCCTGGTTGGTCATGCAGGTGGCAGCCACTCAAAGTGTCCCTTTTACATCAATGTCTCTGTCTCTGTCTCTGTCTGTCTCTCTCTCTCTCTCTCTCTCTCTCTCTGTCTCTCTCTCTCCCCCTCCCTTCCTCCCACTCTGTCTGAACAAAAAATGGAAAAATGTCCTCAGGTGAGGATAAAAAAAATTTTTTTTTTATTGAGCATATAGAATGGATTTGGTTCTAACAAGGAACTGAGAATATACATCCTGAATCCAAGGAGCTTACAGCCTGCTGGAAGAGACAAAATAAGAATTTTTTTAAATCCCCAAAATGTGTGCAGAGAGTGATAAAACTAGAATGATGGAAGCACAGGTTATGAGGACCTAAGGCAGTCTGGGAAGTAAGGATGCTTTTGGAGGGAGAGACACCAGTGCCGGATACGAGAGAGTCAAGTGGAGCTCTCCAGGTGGAGAGGAGGAAACGTCTTTCCACGCAGAGGAAACAGCAAGTGTAAAGCACAGAAGGAAGAGAGACGAAGACTTATCCAGGATGCAGCTCTGACTAAATAGTTAGGTATTACATGTTTTAAAAATTCTTGCGGCATACTGGTTGAAAATCACTAACCTAGAGCCAAGCCCTCTGACCTGCAACCTGACCCAGGGGGCCCAGGCAAGCCCAGGCTGGATCAGCTGAACCACAGCCAACCTGAAGACATGTGAACTTAAAACAAACGATTGTCTTTGCCAGTCACTCTGTTTTGCAACATTGTGTTATGAAGCACTGTTGTGGCAAAAGCTAATTAATACACACCATGCTAAGAAATGTGGATGTCACCCTGAAGGAGAGGGAGAGTCAGCACCGCTGAAAGATTTTAGTCAGAGGAGGGACCTGACAGGATTCACATTTTAGAAATATCTCCTCTGGCATATGCAGAATGGTTGGCCTAAGAAAGAAACAGGAACTTGGAGTGGGTAGAGCAGTTAGGAGACTACTGGGATGTGAATGTGAATGAAGGCAATGGCACCAGAGGTGGATGGGGAGCTGCTGGCTGAGAAGGTGTTGAGATGATTGAGGGGCAGGAGTTTTGGATAACTCCCATTGTTTGGCTCCAATACATTTCCTGACCAAGAGAATCTGGAAGAGGAGAGTTTTAAAGGAAAACAAAATGAATCCTATTTGAACATATTGTGTCCAAGGAGCTGTGGTCCATCCAAACAGAATGCCCTCTCCTCTGGTCTGGAGCAGAGCAGAGAGATCCACACTCAAGATAAAGTTTGGGGAGCTTTACTGCACTTGACATATTGATATCAGGCAAAGAAACCAGGATGATAGACAGCACAAGAAGGAAGGGGACTGAGACTGAAAACCACAGAGCCCCCACATGAAAAACAGAAGCAAAAAGACAAGAAAAGAAAGGGTTACAGAGGAAATAGAGACAAATGCCATGAAAAAAAAATGCTGGAAAATATTTAATAGCTTCATAGCTTCCATGAATCATTGCACCTGTGGTAGAAAGATGATCTCATAAACCCGGAGCACTGTCCTGTGCTCAGCTTCTTCCGGCAGGAGAAACAGGAAGAAAGAACAGGAAGGAGAACTGAGTGGTAATGAATCTGCTTCTGGGATACATGGGTTTGGGGCTGAGAGCTGGGGATCCTAGGACTGAGCCAGGACTAGAAATACAGATTCTGTGTCCTTTTCATGGAAGCAATGGTCAAAGCCATAAAAAAGCAATGAGGGGACTCAGGAGGAGAGGGAGAGAGAGGAGAAGAGAACCATGGACAGCATTTAAATGACAGGTGTGAAATATGAGCTTCCAGTGGAAGCAGAGGGTCAACAGTAAGAGCTGAGAAATTACCAGAGACTGAGACTGCCCTGGGAGCAAGGAGAAGAGCAAGCCTTGGGAGGGAATGTCTGGTGAGTGTGACAGATGCCACAGTCAACCCAAGCAGAATTTAAAATGTTATTACATGCAGCAATCAATCAGGTTGAAGAGGTCTGGAGAACGAAGTCAGATTTAAATATAAGGAATGAAAGGAAATGAGGACCTGGTGGCAAACAATGATTTTATTCTTTTGAGAACTTGAGTGAGAAGGGAGGTGGTTGGCAGGCTAAATAATCTCTTTGGAATAGAGGACATGTTAGCATATTTGTGGTTGAAAGTCTGCAGGAAAGGGACGAAAAAGAACAAGGGACAGAGGAAGTATGATCATTGATGCAGGTTGGGTCCCAGAGAACAGTAGCAGAGTGGGAGCACCTGGGTAGAAATGGGTGTCTCAGAGCAAAAAACAAACCTTCCGTTCAAGACAAAGGAAGGATATAGGGACCCAGGTAAATTGTGACCACAAGGGAAAGAGACTGTGAAAATGCTACTTGACCTTTTGTTTGGATCTGTAGCAAAGAGGTCTGTTTAGAGACTTGAACAAGGGGAAAGTATTCTGAATTAAAAGCTGTCTTAAAAAATGAATAAAGGAGAGTCACACAATATTACATCTCAGCTGAGGTAAGACAGTTTTTTTCTGATTTCAGTGGGGCCATTTAGCAAGAATAACATTTTTTATATAGAATCAACAAAGAATAAAGGGATGGCCGAATTCACCCAGGGAAAATGAGAATGGCGGGGAAAAGGTCAAATCTTTGCCAATGACAGCATGAATGATAGATAACCATGGAATGAGCTGAAACGGAGACAAGCAAAGCCAGAACGAGGCTGGTATTACCAAAGCTACTTCACATCTAGAGATCGTTTGCTAGGCTCAGTACCATGTGTCTCCTTTATCACCTCATGTCATCTTTGAAACAACCTTAGAAGGGGAGGCAGGAGGAAGAAGATAGAAATACATGAGACCAGAGTCAGAATCAGGAAGAAATACCAAGTTTAGGCTGAGTGAAAACACAAAAGTATCAGTGTAAGAGGTTTTAATGGGAAATGCTAGACATGATGTTTTGAATGAACCAAGCCTTGTGTATGTATCAGTGAAATACATTAGAGGAAAGGGTCATCTGAGTTGGGAATATTATGGACAATTAGGTCCTACTACAGGCAAAGGTTGGGAGATAATCCAAAGGAGCATGTAATTTGTGGGAGGTCATGATAAAAGCTGCGTAAACATCTAAATAGCTATAAAAATCATATTAAAGACAGCTGTGGTATTATTCTTCAAAATGCAAAACTTTAATCTCATCACAAGAAAATATCTGACAACCCCAAATTGAAGGATGTTCTATAAAATGCCTGACCAATAATCCTTAAATATGTCAAGAGCACAAGATAAGGAAAGACTGTCACAGACTGAACAAACTAAGGAGACATGACAACTATATGCAGCATGGATCCCAGGTTCAATCCTAGAACAGAATAGGATATTAAGAGAAAAAACTGGTGAAATCTGACTAGATTCTATAATTTAGCTGGTAGTAGTGTACCAAAGTAAATTTATTGGTTTTTATAATTATACTATGGTCATACAAGAGAAGATGCTGGGTGAAGGCTATACAGGAACTCAGTATTATCTTTGCAACTTTTCTGTAAGTTCCAAATCATTTTAAAATTACAAATTAAAAACCAAGATGGGTATGAAGTGAACTGTCTACCTGTCCTAGAGAAGTGCAAACACTTCTGGCCCTTCCATACCTAAAAGATCTCATTTGGGTCTCGGATGAAGCCTCTCAGGCAGACAACGTTGCAGTAAGGAGCCTGTGTGGAGATACTTTGAGCTTTGCTGGCACTCCATAATACCAAGTAATTGTCCCACTTCTAAATTGAAGTAGGAGACTTTACATTTATATGGTAACATGCTGGCCAAGACCAAAATGACTCCACCCAGCTTCAGCAAGGCCACCGTGTTTCACAGCTGCATGAAGCATTACATATTTGGAGGGAGAATAATAGCTCTCCAAAGATGATCATTTCCTAATCCCCAGAAACTCTGCATGTGTTATGTCACCTGGCAAAGGGGAATTAAGGTTGCAAATGGAGTTAAAGTTGCTAATCTGTTGACTTTGAGATAGGGCGACTTTGAGATGGGCAGGCCCACTGTAATCCCAAGAATAAAGAGTAGAAGAGGACATTAGAAGAGAGAACCAGGGAGAAGGCAAGTCCAAAGTCTAGCTTTGAAGATGGAAGGAGGGGTCATGACCCTAGGAATGCAGGCAGCTTTTTGAAGCTGGGAAAGGCAAAAATTTCCAGAAAGTAATGCAACCCTGCCAACAGCTGGATTTTAGCCCAGTGAGACCTATATCAGATTTCTGACTGATGAAACTGTAAGATAAAGAAAAAATGTGTACTGTGTTAAGTACACATGGGTTCTCATTTGTTAAAACTAACATAAGAAACTAATACAAAGTACAGTGGTGGCCCTGGATTTATGTGATGCAATGGATAAGAGAAAAACAGAGACTGGCAACAAAACCACAAACCATATGTTGATGTCTGGGAAAATTTTCTCTACCTACAGCAAACACAGAAATAGATTTTAAAGCAGATTCTCAGAGAACACACCACATGTTCCACCATCTCTCCAGAACAAGATAGATAGTTCCAAAGAAAGATGCCTTGTTCTGGAATGTAGGCATTTACACTAACCAGACATGGGCAGTGACTTCCAACTCTAGTGTACCCAGGTGACTGTCCTCAGGAAACTGTCCTCACAGCAATTCTGACACTTCTTGGGAAGACTTTACCCTTTGTTCACCAACTGGTACCATATAACTTCAATGAAGTCTGAAGACATTAAGTGAAAATCAGGCTAATGCAACTCGATTTGAGTGCAACATTTGAAAGGTAAATGTGTCATTGGTTTTGTGTTCTCTTTTTTGTTGTTGTTTTGTCTTGATGATCCTCACCAAAGGATATTTTTCCATTGATTTTTAGATAGAGTGGAAAGGAGGGAGGGAGGGAGAGAGAAAGAGAGAGAAACATTGATGTGAGAGAGACACATTGGTTAGTTGCCTTCTGCACAACCCCAACTGGGAGATCCAACCTGAAACCCAGGTACATGCCTTTGATCAGGAATCAAACCCAAGACACTTCAGTCCAAAGGCTGATGCTCTAACCACTGAGAAAAACTAGCCAAGGCTCTGTTCTCTTTGTGAGGAACTAGTGAATGTCCAGTGGATGACCTCTGTTTTTGGCCTCACAGGAGAGTCATGGATACACCCAGATAACTGAGGAAGAAAGGCACCATGACTTGTCTCTAAGGCATTCAAAGCAAAAGCTCTCACACCCTCATACATGTTGCATGCTGGTACCACTGTACAGGCTGAAATCCCTGGCACTGGAATTCACCAGCAGGGAGACACACAACCTCCCCTGCTCAGGCTATACACTACGTGCTACAAGCTTTAGGAGCTTTAACTCTTTGCTTCTGCTATCACCAGGTTCTTTATTATTATTATTATTATTAATTTGTTTTTGTTACAGGTGTTTCTCATTTTTCCCCTATTGACACCCTCCTCCCCTTCCCCCCCCACCCCATCCCTAGCTTTGTTGTCCATGTTCATTGGTCATGCTTACATGCATGTAAGTTCTGTGGTTTATCTCTTCCCCCACAAACACGCCCTCCTCTGAAGCTTCTCAGTCTATACCCCACCTCTATGTCTCTGGGTCAATTTTGTTCAGCAGTTTGTTTAGTTCATTATATTCCACAAATAAGTGAGATCATGTGATATTTGTCTTTCTCTGCTTGGCTTGTTTCACTTAGCATAATACTCTCCAGGTCCTTCCATGCCATCTCAAAGGATAAGACATATTTCTTTCTTACAGCTGCATAGTATTCCATTGCGTACATGTACCACAGCTTTTTAATCCACTCATCTACTGATGGACACTTGGGTTGTTTCCAGATCTCCTCACACCTATCAGAATGGCCGCCATCAACAAATCATCAAACAAGTGTTAGCGAAGATATGGAGAAAAGGGGACTCTAGTACACTGCTGTTGGGAATGCAGACTGATGCAGCCACTGTTGAAAACACTGTGGTGTTACCTTAAAAAGTTAAAAATTGAACTGCCATTTGACCCAGTGATCCCACTTGTAGGAATATACCCTAAGAAACCTGAAACACCAATCAGAAAGCATATATGTACCCCTATATTCATAGTAGCACTATTTTCTATAGCTAAGATATCACCAGGTTCTTAATGGTAAGAACCCTCCCCACCCCATTAGCCAGTTTAACTTGTATAGGAATTTGTAAAAGGATATCAGGGGTCTCACTAGAGAGTCAGGCATGGGTCTTGGCAGCCGGACAATGTCTGAGGCCACCCTATGAAGATCTTAGTGCTACCCACTGGGCATAGACCCCATAAAAATGAGCACTCATGCCTCAGACCCAGACCCTCTGCCACTGTTGCTGCCCAAACAAAAGAGCTCAGTTGCTCCCCTAACCAGAAAGTGGACTTCATAAGGTATCTCATTCCTTGGAGTCAACATCATGTAGACATCTGATTGGCAGAGCCAGGTCACACACCTGGATCCTGGCCCAGAGGAGGCTAGGAACATGACTTGACTTCCAATGAAGTTGGGATTGAAAATATGGCAAAAATCTATTACATTTCTTTTGTGGGAGTACGTACTCTTTCAAACAAAATAAGAAGGGGAAGAGAAGAAGGAGAAAAAGGTTGAAGATAATTTAAACATATTCTTAGCAACCATATATTTAACTAGGCAAAACTGCTTACCTAATCAAGAGCAAAACTCTCAAATTGGATTAATAAACAATATCAACCTATGTGCTGCTTACATAAGATAGACAAAAGAATAAAATAATGCATGCGAGTTAAAATTAAAATGTGAATAAAGATCAGTTAGGAAAACACATATAAAAAGAAATCAGAACACAACACCAGACTAGAACTCAAGACAAAATAAATTAAATGTGACACTGAGGAGCATTATATCAATTTAAGGAATAATCCATAACAGAAGAAAAAGGGTCATGAAATCCTTAACAGACAAATAGTGTATCCTCAAGACCAGTACAGAAAAGGAGATTGAAATAGAAAAAAATATATTTATTTAAAAAAGAGAATGAGAAGGACACACAACCCAGTGTAAAACAGACCAAGTACACAAAAGCAAGGATGTAGGAAATGTAAGTAATGTGGCTGTAATTCACTGATATATTCTATTCTGTGGACCCTACAAAGAGAAGATAAACTACTTACATGTACCCACAATACTATTACCAAAAAAAAAAAAAATGGCCTTATCTTAAGATAGGAAAAGAATTAGACATTGATAACAGCTTAAATTAAACAATTCCAGAGACTTTAAAACATCCTCACAAATAACTCTTGGTTAAAGGTTGAACAAAAATAAATTTTCTAATGTTTGTCATTTTAATGAGGGCTTTGGCACATCAAACCTCAAGGTATGGAGTCAACACAAATTTGCTTTAAAAGCAAATTTTATTTCTCTAAATGCTTTTGTTATTAAAGGAGGAAGAATAAAATCTATGTGAACTAAGTATTTACTAAAAAAAAAAAAAAATTATAAACTTGAAAAGTTGAAGAATTGTAGTCCCAAAGAAGTAGGAGAAAAATAGTTAAAGTCAAATCAGACGTTAATGAATTGAAAAGAAGAAATTGGTAGAAATGCTCAATTATTTCATGGGCTGATTTTTAAAACAGCTATAAATAATATAGAAATTACATTTTATAAATAATTTAAATACTTTATACAAGTATATATTGTTTAAAGGAAAATGTTAAAAAATAATGGCTTTTCAAAAAAATTTATCAAAATTAACTTGAGAAAAGACACAAAATATTTGTCATCAAAAATTATGTCCTAGCCCACTACTGTAGCTCAGTGGTTGAGCATTGTCCATGCACCAAGAGGTTGCTGGTTGAATTCCCAGTCAGGGTGCCTGGGTTTCAGGCTCAGTCCTCAGTAGGAGGCATGCAGGAAGCAGCTGATCAATGCTTCTCTCTCATTGATGTTTCTATATCTCTCTTCCTTCCTCTCTCTCTCTAAAAGTCAAATATATATATATATATATATATATTTATATCCTAAAAGGATATATATGTCCTAAAAGGGCCACAAACCCAAAACACAGATCTTGGTTTCTAATATCATTATCCAATAAACGGAATTAGCCAACTGAAATCACTCCCAAAGGTGGATTGATTTCAGCAAAAAGTAAATAAAGTATAAGATCAGCATCCACAAATCTCCATGCTGATATAAACAAATAACTGGATAAATACATAGGAGAAGAGGCCAATCTCCCATGCAGAAGAATTCCAAAGAATGTGGTTACTCCGCCCTCAAGGGGATAAAATATAATGCCCCACACCTTAAGAGTGGGCTGCACAGAGTGACTTGCTTCCAAAGAGTAAAAAAAATGGAAAGAAGAGGATGACTTCACAACGAAGAAACCTAACACGATGTCAGCCAGCTGGTCAAGGTCAACATCAACAGTAAGAAGTCATGATGATAGTACATACCCTTGGTAGAGAAAGGCACTGTACCTCTGTGGTCCTCTTCCCCAAAACACATCACCCTCATTTAACCATAAGAAACACTTCAGGCAAATCCCAGTAGAGAGACTTTCAAGAAAATATGTGAACAGTACTCCTCAAAACTGTCCCGAGTCATCAAAAACAAGGGAAGTTTGAGTAACTGCCACAGCCAAGAAGAGATAAAGGACATGTAATGACTAAATGTAAAGTGGTATCCAGGATGGGATCCTGGGACAGAAAAAAGACATCAGATAAAAACTACAAAAATCAGAATCAAGAATCGAGTTCAGTTAATACTAATGCATTGATATTGGTTTGTTCATTGTAATAGATATACCATTGCAATGTAAGATGTTAACAGTAGGGGATGCTGGGTGAGATTGTGGGAACACTCTGCTATCTGTGACATTTTTCTGTAAATCTAAAACTTCTAAAATTAAAAGTTGGTTTTCAAACAGGCCACAAATATATGTTAACAAATTGTCAAGTATGTTTATAGTTTCAAGAAAATGATCATTGATTACACTGCCATAAAGCACAAGAAAAGATCACAAGTTTTTGTATTCATTTTAAGTAGCTAAGATAATCTGATACCTGATGTGACAGACATTGTAGATAGATGATAGATAGATAGATAGATAGATAGATAGATAGATAGATAGATAGATAGATGAAAGATAGAAAATCCTAAAATATTGGCAAATTGAATTAAATAGTGTATCAAAAGAACATTTCAGAGATATAAAATTTAATATTGCTATTTATTACTATAATAATCTATTACTTCAAAAATCAAATAAAAAAACAAATATTTCAGAATGTTTTAAAAGACTTTTGATATAATTTGGTATTTATTACAGATGAAAATTCTTAGCAAAACAGAAATTTTAAAAATAATATATTGTTTACATGATGAAGAATGTCTATCTTAAATTTATAGGCAAAATTATATCTAAAATTCAAGCAGCATTCCCACTGAAATCAGACATAAGACTACTATGCTTGATATGCTTGATAGTGTTTATCATGTTCCTGGAAGTTGAAAATAAGATTTTATAAGGTGAGAATTAGAAAAAAGAGAAAAACCCATTGGAAAAGAGGCAAAACATCATGTTTGTAGAAGACATCATTATACTTTTAGGGAAAAAAATGAAAGAACCTATTTCTTAAAAAGCATCAAAATTAATTAGGGAGTGCAGAAGGTTTGTCAGATTCAATATAAATATAAAATGATAAAACTTTATACTACCATTAACCTGTTATAAAATATGCTAGAAGAAAAAATCAACACAAAATATAAAATATCTGTCTAAGAAGAAATGAGGGAGACTAGACACTATGAAGATGGCCAAGGGGCAAAGAGAGACAGAGAAATTCAGTCAATAGCAAGAGTTAGAAATAGAACAGGCAGAGTCTATGGAAGAAGCCACACCAAGGAGGAGTGATACACACCATGTATTATGGAAGAATCCTAAAGGGTGGTGAGCAAGGAGCCTGTTGGATTGGGCTGTTAACCTTCTACCACTACCCCACTCACGGAAACTTCTGTGACCATGTGTGTGTGCACGTGCACTGAAGACGTAAAAAGAAGAAAGAAATAGAAAACTTTTGAAAATGTCCATACAAAGCTAGGTTTTAAGTCTAAGACATGCCAATAGTTTTGACCACTTTTACTTGGCCATTCAGTTCTTCTCAAAAGTGTGAATCAGTAGCTCAGGAAAACGTAGCCTATGTGTCCAATGGTTCGTTCATGATCAGGAAAGTGTAGGCAGTTCAGAAAGATTGCTGCAAGAACACAACTTTTGCACTCTTTTTCTGATTTGCTCAATATTCCATTAGCAGCAGATCCCCTGCTGACATGCATCTCAGCTAATGATTTTAAAAATCAATTTATTTTTCTGAAATTTGACTTGCACCAAAATCACCAGTCAACACTTTATCAAAAGGTGATGTAATTCAGTGTAAGTAGCAGTTGTTCAATTCCAAATTCAAAGAATTGAGAAGTAGTTCCTGAACCATTAATACACTTCTGAAAAGAAAAAGGAATCTAGGATATAGACATAAAGTAAGATCTAAGGATAGCCTTTGCCATCACTAATTTTGGGGATTATTTCTTATATTTTAACAGCTTTGAGGTATAACTGATACATAAAGAATTGCACGTATTCAATGTGTACAAATTGATGAGTTTGGACATATGCCCATGGGGACCATCCAACTCCCCCCCAGATTTCCATATGTCCTTTGAAGTTTTTTTTTTTTTATGCAATCACTAACTCTGAACTACTTTTCAAAAGTGCAGCAGAAAATAATACTAATAATATATAAATACACAAATACAAATATACACATAAAATCTACTGCGTAGAAATCTAAACACTTGGACTTGGAGTCCAGAGGACTACTAATGTACCTCTTTGTGTTTCAGGTTTCAGTCATGCACATGGTCAAAACTATAGCTAATTTAAAAATATAATAAATGAATAATGTTGTAAAGTACATAAAATATGACTCAAACTTAAGACACCTGGATTCATATTTCTTGAACGAATCATTTAATTATGTGACCTCTTTTTTTCTCATTATCAATAGGAGAATATATAAAAATAGTTCATAATGATAAATTACTACATAATTGAGAAATGTTATTATTGCCAACCTATCTCCCCATTTCACAACAAAATAGTAAAGATATGAACCTCTAGAAGAAAACCATTTTTGGACTATTTTTTAAAGCAAAGGAAACATATTTATAAAATAGTTTGAATATGTAGCCTCTAAATATCCATACAGGTAGCCAAACATTCTGCAAAGAAGTGAATTTTCTCTCTAATTCATATTGGTAGTGTTTTATAATTTAAATATTTTACCAAAATTGGACTTCATTGTAAAATTGGTCAACTTCCTTCAAATGTTTAAAATGCAGTCAACTTTTTTTCAAAGATGGAACAAAGAGACAATTAGAACAAATGAAAGCAGATGAAAATTGCATCAGGAGCCTTGCACATATAAAGCATTGAAACTCTAGCAAAGGATCAGGAAGGTCACTGGAGGGAAAGGTGGGCGGAGGGAACAGTGGGGCACAGCCTTGTCTGCTGTGCAGAGGGACACACCTGGCACCACATCCAGCTTGGTCGCATCAACCAGCCTCTGCTCCTCCTGTACCTTCAATAAAAATACCTGCCGGGGATACACAGGGGTTCCGAGGATTTAAAAAAGATGATGGGGAGAGTTCTAGCCTCACACTGAGAACTTAATAGGTTTTAACAAAAGTGACACAGCTGCTGGACAAAAAAGTTGAAGGTGACAGGAAAATGTAACAGAATTTGAGCTAATTGAGCCTTTGGAAAAGAAAGAAGTCTTTGGACCTGGAGTACTTAGCCAGTGAGAAGAGGGTGGAACGAGGCTAACAGCAAGGAGGCCGAGCCACACCTCTGGGGCAGAACCCCCCTTGTGGGGCTGGACACTGGGCTTCTGGTGACGAGAGCACCACCACCATCTGGCACACTCACCATTTAGGGGAAGAGGAACAGAGGGAAGTTCAGTGGTGCCTCTGGAGCCATTTTGTTTTCTCCTTGTTCTGGACACTTTGGTGCAATTTATATATTTTAAAAGTGAGTTTATTTACTGCTTTGTCAGTAACACTCTCATTATAACTTCTATTTAGTGACAGGGTGGTGCCTGTCACTAGACCCGTGGACCTATGGTCAAACCCATATGAGTTGGAGGCTCCAGTATCAAAAGCTTCCTGACATTGACCTTTCAGCCCGTCCATGAGCACAAGTCAGAATCATCCATTTTAAGTTATTTTCTTTTTTTGTGTGTAACTGAACTACAGTTAAGGGAAATAAAGCAGCCCCTGGGTCAACAGAGATGGTGAGTTTCTGAAGAGACAGTGGGTATGTCACTGGTTGGCCAAATGTCTCACCCATCCCTGGATAAAACAAATGACTCTTCTTCTGGATCTATCCCATCAACCAAGGAGATACCAGTGACCTTCTGCAAAGCCACCAGTCCCCCGTGCCCAGTCTCCCACCACAGCCCGGATGCCAGCTACCCCCTCTGGGCCCTGGCCAGCTCTCCTGGCAGCCTGCCCTGGAACACAAGAGGGCATCGCCATGCTGGTCAGTTCCAGCAGACACCCCTGTGCCAGCCCAAAGAAAGAGTCCCTCGCTACTGCCTGAGAAGCTGTGGCAGCCCCACCAGGACTGGGGCACAGATGGTCAGGGCCCTGGGGAAGGAAAGACAACCACCTTCTACCTGCCCTCACAGGCTACCCGTGGGTAATTGGCAAGGTTCCAAAATTAAAACAACAAAACAACATGTGTGTGCACGCACACACGTACACTCACACACCTTGGAGTGAGTTAGAACAGTCCTGCTGTGACCACAGCAATAAGAACTTCAGAACTCCGTGGCAGCTGCCTTTGTGTTGCCAGACCAGAATAAGAAGCCAGCGAGTTGCTGGGTAGAGGCAGGGAGGAAATACACAGCCCAGCCTGCCTGGTGATCCGTCATCAGAAGTAGGTCAGCTGTCAGGTGAAAGCGCTGTGCCAGCCTCGCAGGCAGGCAAACAAAGATCAGTGCCTCCAAGTGGGGCAGGCCCTGGGGGCTGCCTCCACGGTGCAGCTGAGGCTGGACACAAGGGCAGCCAACCAGGCATATACACTGTTGCCCAGACCCCAGAAGAGCACAGGGTGAGCAGAGGGACATTTCAGCACACAGCTCCAAAGCCAAGGAGCTGTGTCCACACCACCAATGCAGGTAGTGCATCTGCACTTTGGTTCTCATTTTTCCTTTTTCTGCACAATAAAATAAAACCATAGAACAAGATCATTGTGCTAGATCCTGTATAAGCTACAAAGTGTTGAAAGGATGATTAACTTGCAGCACTTCACATTCGAGCAGAGACAGAGAGCAGACATACAGTCATACACATGCCCAGACACATGAATGCACACACACTTGCACTAATACTTATATACATGCAACATATATACTTACACACATACATGCTCACATACCTATATGCACACATGCTTTCTCACACATGCTCACACAAGTTCACACACCACTCACACAAGCACCCATATACACACATACATATGCTGACACACTCACATATACACATGCTCACATGTGTATACATTCATGCACACATACCCTAATTCTCTCTCTCTCTCACCACACACACACACACACACACACACACACGGAGACTGAAGCCAGGGAGGGTTCAGCTCTTGGCAGTGGAATCAAGATAAAAGCCTATATTTCCAGACTCCAGTCCAAGGCTCTGGCACCAGACCACAGAGGCATAATAACAATTCACTAGTCCCTTATCCATTCTGTGCATGCATTGAGTGCCTTCTGGGTGCCAGTCCCCACAGTAGGCACCGAGCACACAAGGGACAACACCAGCACGGTCCCTTACCTTGCAGCGGAGGACACAGACATCACTGAACAATCACTGTAAAGCTGTGACAGCAAGGAAACAAATTGTTTTCCTAACAAAAGGGACAGACCCAGGTGGCAAATGCCTTTGCCTTTCGACTTTCCCCTTCGTCCTGCCTGGAATATAGCTGTAAGATCATCTGAAACCAGAAAAAAGAAAGCTACATACTAAGCATGGAGGAGCCGAAAGACCGGAGGAGCTGAAAAACCGAAGGAGCTGGGGACGTGGAGTCCATGGCACCAGGCACCAGCCCTGGACTGCCTTCGCCAGGCCCCTGCTACATGGAAGAAAATAAAGCCCTCCTTGGTTAAGCTGTGTACTCAGTTGTCTGCCTCATGCAGCCAAAGCAACCCCTGATAGATAGATTTTGGCCACCAAGCAGGCATTCAGTGATTCCAGCCATGGTCATGCTAACAGGGCCATTCAGGACAGAGAACAAATTTCCAAATCCAGAATAAGTGACTATCCAGTTAGGAGAGAGAATTGCTCCCATCAAGATTTTTAAAAGCCCAATGGAATCCACCTCCTCTCAAATAAATAATTGCCTCCTGGAGACAGGGTACCAGCTTGGGGGTGGGAAGAATATAGAAAGGATAATAATATCCAAGAAAATTCTAGAGAAACAGACCAACAAGATCCAGTAGCAGGAACCACGCTATAGGTGTATCAAGTTGTCAACACTGCAGGTGTGTTAACTCCATTCCGGCATCACTCCAGTACTCAGGAGCAGAGCTCAACATACAGCTTAGATCAGATGCATACTTCCTAGCTGCACTGTCCATTACCAATGTCTTTAGCATTTTCTCAGACCCAAATCCCAAGAAATCAGTTTTTGTGGAAGGACTTATGAGAGTCACTCCACATTCCAGCTAGAAAAGGGGGGCGTGCCCTGTGTCAATATTTCTCACTGACTCAGCCGCAGGGCCTCCATTTCCCTGAGTTTTGTTAACCCAAAGAGAAAAGGCCTGTCAAAACGAGAGGCAATGAGCATTTATTAAGATCAAAAAGAATAGCTATTCGGGACACATCGAATCAGGCAGAAGTCCAAATCATGTTTCGATTAGGAGACACTGGCAATGAGTATTTATGAGAAAAGGAAGGGAGAATGTGACAGCAATAGAAGGAAGGCATTTCTATTGGTGCAGATAACATAACATAGTGATGCCAATTCTAAACAATGTTTCAAATTTTCAGTCTGGTAGTCATCAGTGCAATAGTCATAAGAAGTGCTTTCTTGTAATCTTTGCAAACAGTTCTTCTTCAAGACACGAGGCTGCTTAAGCCCAGTCCAAAGGTTATTTCACCCCGTTCTTAATACTGAAATTTGAGAACCACCACGTGGGAGGCACTTCCTCTGGCATGGAGCTCCAGCTCCATTTTAAAGTGGCTTCATTTACTCCCTGGCCGGTTTGGCTCAGCGGTTAGAGCATCCGCCTGCAGTCCGGAGAGACCCGGGTTCGGTTCCCGCTAAGGGCATGTACCTTAGTTGCAGTTTGTCCCCGGCCCTGGTTGGTCGTGCGGGTGGCAGCCACTCGATGTGTCCCTTTCACATCGATGTTTCCCTCTCCCTCTCTCTTCCTCTCTCTCTGTCCCACTCTATCTGTGCAAAAAATGGAAAAATGTCCTCGGGTGAGGATAAAAAAAAAATAAAGTGGCTTCATTTATAGTATTGTTATAGCTCCTACATTCAAAATTACAAATTTCCTCTTGAGAAAACCTCATTATCACTGCAGTGGCCTCTAACAAATCAGCCGTGGCTGCAGGCCAGGACCATGTATCACAGACCGAGGGCAGACGTGGTGGTGGGAAGGAGGGATGTGGGCGTGGTGGACACAGAGCCTGCGCCATTGGGGTTGGAGAGCAAACACATAGAAAGTTAGAAGGTGCCACACTTAGACACGTTTTCACAACTAACCATTGGTATTTCTGCAATCTTTCCCATTACTTCGCTAAGGTCCTTGAATCACCATCTTAGTGACTATTGCATGTTCTTACATGTTCTAATAACTCTGGTGAGAAGTCTCACATTTGGAGAAGATATTCTGGGGGTTACATTCCCCAAACTTCTCCTGCACCCCAGCTACACTTTTGGGAAGTTCTGCTGTGATTGTTACATCTTAAAATGCAACTATAAACAACAGAACATAGTGGCAGTGTTTTCTTAACTAAGCCAACATCTGTTTGCAGGGGGTTATTGAATTTTCTAGGGTGACATTGGTTAATAAAATTATATAGGTTTCAGATGTACAATTCTAGAATACATCATCTGTATATTGTATTGTGTGTTCACCACCCCAAATCAAGTCTCCTTCCATCACCATTTATCCCCCCTTTACCCTCTTTTACCTCCCCCAACTCCCCTTTCCTCTGGTAATCACCATGTTGTTGTCTATGTCTATGAAGTTTTGTGGGTTTTTTTGCTCAATCACTTCACCTTTTTCACCCAGCCCTGCAACCTCCTTTCCCTCTGACAGCTGTAAGCCTGCTCTCTATCTGAGTCTGTTTCTATTTTGTTTGTTAGTTTATCTTGTTCATTAGATTCCACATATGAGTAAAATCGTATGGTACTTGCCTTTCTCTGACTGGTTTATTTCTCTTAGCATAATGCTCTCCAGGATCTGAATTGGTCAAGAGAAGGGGGCAGAATAGGCAACAGGAGGGAAGAGACCTCATTTGTGAGGCTCGTGGCCCTGGGGACAGACAAGTAGACAGACAACTTCACTGTGAGGAGCATCCTGAAGCACTCAGCCTGGGTACCAGGACGGTCCTCGGGAATCCAGTCATCCTGCAAGAGGTTCTTCCAGGAGAAAACAGGAGTGGTGTGCGAGCAGCTGATGACCGTATGGTTGAAAAAGCAGGAAGAGTCCACGCACCTGGAGAGTGACCAAGATCAACTGAGAATGTAGTGTTAAGAACCACAGTTATGCCCTGGCCAGTTTGGCTCCGTGGACCAGAGAGTCCCGGGTTCAGTTCCTGCTGAGGGCACATACCTCAGTTGCGGTTTGTCCCTGGCCCCGGTTGGGGTCGTGTGGGTAGCAGCCGGTCGATGTGTCTCTCTCATGTCATTGCTTCTCTCTCTCTCTTCCCCCCTCTCTTCCTCCCACTCTATCTGAAGATAAATGCAAAAATGTCCTCAGGTGAGGATAAAAAAAAAATAACCACAGTTATGAAGACTATGGTACAGAGAAGTGTACGTTTATTATTCATCAAATTCTAAACTGTATTATTGAATCAGAAAACTGTTAATAAGATGCAGGAGGCATTTTCTAACTTCCAAGATTCATTGTTATGTGCCTTAAGTGTTGTTAACGGAAATTTTTAATTTAACATACTGAAAATGAAATTTGAGCTTAATTCTAATCAAACTCATAGAAAAAATACAGATCTTTTTACGCAATTCAAAACAAGAGGGAATTCAGCAATTACTATGTAAATAATGTTTGGTTCTGCAAAAGTAAAAGAATGTACATGTATTTTTAAAAAGTATGCATTCCCAAATGAATACTTTGTTTGTCTCATAAATCTGAATGCATAAATGTATAGCATGGGTGTTTTATGTTAAGTATAATCAACTATAGTTTAATCAATTATTATGGAAGTAAATGTTAGAATATTAAGAATCATAAGATGAAGAGATACATATTATTTCAACCCAGTTATGCATAAACTAATCATTTCTAGATTATCTTCTCTGTCATTCAAGCTCTTTAGCCTACTTCATTTATTTGCCAAAATCACTATCAGAAGTGATATTACAGAGTAAAGCTAGGAATAAAATCCAATTAAGTCCACCTTTATATAAGTTGTTCTATTTATAGGGTTTCAAAAGAAGCGGTAAGGATAGTGATTTAAATTGTGTTCATAAACTTGTGAATTACAAATCTTTATTACTCTATATCCTGGTTTACACAAATTCTGTTCTCCAAGCCTATTAGAAAAAGAAAATGGTTTTATGCAAAGAAATTGCCATCATATCTTGTTCATTCCCATAAAAATATAAAAGAACTTCAACCCAGAAGCCATAAAATGCAGGTAAATAAGTTAGACTGCAGAAAACTAAAAAAAAAATCCAAGAAGTAGAAAAATAAATTATCCAAAGTTATAAAGCAAAATGGAGACTTAGAAAAAATATTTGCAACTCATTTCACAAATAAGAGCTTATCTTCTTAACACATAATGCTCTCCCATAAATCTTTAAGAAACAGGCCAACACGATACAGAAAAGGGGCACAGTAATTATAAGAGAGTTTATAGAATAGAAAATGAAAATGGCTCTAAAACGTATTAAAAAAAGTTCTTGAATCTGTCTTTCCATTTTTCTCCACAAACTTGGAATCATCCTTTTTCTTCTCTTTCTCTCTCTCCCATATGTAGTATGCCAACACATCTTATCGGCTGTCTTCTGAAAGAATCTAGAATCTTACCCATTTCTCCCACCATTAGCTCTGCTTGGATTATTGCAACTCCTAACTGAGCCCCTGTTTCCATACTTGTTCTCCTTTACTACTCTCCAGAGGACTTTCAGAGTAACCCCTTTAAAATGTAACACTACATTAGTTTTCTATTTCAGAGTCAAAGCCAAAGTCCAGTGGCTCCAAGGCCATCCATCTGGTCCCTATGACCCCTCTAACCTCCTCTCCTGGCCTTTTTGTTCACCTTCAGCATGATGTGGAAGATTGTATTTTCCAAAGATAATAGTAATAATATTGCCTGTGATGGTTAATTATATGTGTCAATTTGGCTAGACCCAGTACCCAGACACTTAGTCAAACAGACGTCTAGATGTTGCTGTGAACATATTTTTTTAGGTAAGATAAACCTTAAAATCAGTGGGTTTTGAGTAAAGCTGATTACCCTCCGTAATGCGGGTGAGCCTCATCCAATCGTTTGAAGACCTTAAGAGAAAAAAATACTGAGATCCACAGAGGAAGAAGGAATTCTGCCTCCAGACAGCCTACAGACTTGAACTGGAACAACAGCTCTTCCCTGAGTCTCCAGCGTACCGGCCCGTCCTGCAGCCTTCAGACTTGTTAGCCCTAACAATTATGTAAACCAATTTATTAAAATAAGTCTCCCCCCTCCTCTTCTCTCATTCTTTTTATAGATGTAGATATATAGAGACATAGATAAGTAGAGGGGCGGATAGATAAATAAATACATGAATGATGGGTATATAGATAGATCTATATGTATATCCTATTGGTTTTGTTTCTCTGGAGAACTCCAATTAATGTGTTGCCCAGTAACATGAACTTCTCATTCGTCCCATGAAGAGGTGGCATCCATACCCCTCCCCTGGGTATGCACCTACTGTGATCAACAGTGAGAATTCTGAGATTAGATTGATGCCATGCTGTGCCATCTTCCTGGACATGCTCCCTGACACTGCCCAGTTATCTCTCTCACCCCTTCAGGTACTACCCAAATTTCAACCACTCAGGGAGACTTCATTCACCCCCATTTAAAACCACCACCCTAACCCTCCACTCTGTGCTCCTTAGCTCCCTTCCCTGCTTTCTTTGTCTTCATAGAGCTTATCACCATCTTAGAGTCTATGTTACTTACTTCCTTTCTCTTCTAACTAAAATGTTTGTTCCATGAGAATAGCTGATTTGGGGTGCACTCTGTCCTGTGCTGTATCACGAGCAGCTAGAGTGGTACCTGCACACAGTAGGTGCTCAACTAATATTACAGAATAGGTAAACAAGTGAATGAATGCACAAACCCCACCAAAGAGGGCTAGAAGTCAAAACTTTAGTGGCATACAATTCTTTATCAGGTTGACAAAAATCTAACCATTTGGCAATACACCACACTGTTGAGCATGTGGGGAGACAAGCACTGTCATACTTTGCTGGCAAGAGCATTAGCTGATGCAGATTCTTCAGAGAATAATTTAGTAACATAATCCAAAATGTGAACTGCACATCAATTTGACCCAGAAAATTATCTCTTAGAACATATTCTACAGAAATTCTCAGACATGTGTGAGATGGTCTGTCTACAAGGACATTCTTTACAGCACATGTTTGTATAGACAAAAGACTAAAAAACCAAGTGTTCTTCAGTGTGTAACTGTTAAATAAATGTTGGGATATTCCTGCTAAGAGACTTAGGCAGGTGTAAAAGAGGGTGTAGCCATTCTGTACGAAAATAGAACTTAGAATAAGCTCCAAGGTATATTGTGAGACAATAAAGCAAAGTTCAGAATGGTGTGTTGTTGTGTCACCAATTTAGCTGTGAGAGTTGTACTATCTCCAGAAGGATAGAAGACAATTGAATAACAGGTATGTTGCACTATGTGTATTTAGTATCTATTGAAAGGAAATATGTGTCTGTTTTTTAAAAACAAGTATAATAAGCTTGAAGTCTTTTCCCTTTAATCTCTTTTACAAACAGCAATTACATGAGCTCTTACTTCCCTCCTGCTTGTCTCTGGGACAGACAGGTGGCATGTACTGAGCACATCCATCTTGTAGACAAATGGGAGGAAGGGAGACCTTTGGCTCTTCCCCTAGAGGGAGCCACATAAATGCTCCCAGACACTCTAACCAAGGCCAAGTACTTAGTAATCCATGAAATAAGCTATAAACACTTCAGTAAAATTTATAGCAACAGATATAGCTTACAGGCCCGCAGGAAACTTTCTCAATAGAAGAAATTATGGGATAACCCACTGCGTATGTTTACACATCACGATAGCATCCACCCACAGATGGTTACTTCAACAAATAGAAATGGGGCAGGGAGAAGCGTGAACCAAAATATATTCTGAGTTATATTCCCTCTGGGGATTTTCTTCATCAATATTGTAAGGCTGGATGAAGAAGAAAGATTTAAAATGCACTACATTCATGACTTTTTCAATCACCGAAGTTGAATAACTATACTTAAGAGCAGAGACATATTAGCTTTAAAAAGGAAACGTGACACGTCACTTAGTAACAAAATATTGTCTATCTTTATCTTGCTCTGAAACCTCTAAGGCTAAGACAGTTTGTAGTATCATTCAGGCAACTGTTTTTAACCAACATCAAAGCTACATTTTTAAAACATACATTCAGTACACACTGCCTAAAAGATGCCTTATCACAGCTGCCCAGGGTCTTCGAGCAGGTCATAGGCGTGTAGGCCCAGACAGGTAGCCCTAGCATGCTCTCCATGTATGGAAGATGAGAAGGACGTGACAAAGCGACAGGCCTTCAGGAATCCTGCCTTGGAGGATGGATGTGGGCAGAAGGACAGGCTCTTCCAGTGGAGGAGCAACTACGATGAGACCAATGAGGCAGACACTTCTAATGTCTGACCCCAGGAACCTGCATGAAAATAGAAACAATATTCTACCTGTAGGGGATTGAACTGCATCCCCCAAAAAGATAGGTTTAAGTCCTAAACCCTGTTACCTGTGACTGTGACCTTATTTGGAAATAGAGTCTCTACAAATGTAATTAAGTTCAGGATAATCTCAGGATGAGATCATCCCAGATGTAGGTGGGCCCTAATCCCAGTGGCCTGTGTCCCTATAAGAGGAAGGAGAGGGAGTGTCTCCCAGGAAAGACCATGTGAAGATGAAGGCAGAGGTTTCAGGGATGCAACCACCAGCCAAGGGACACCATGGATTGTTGGCCGCCACCTGAATCAAAGCTCCAAAAGGAACCCACCCTGCCTACACCTGAATTTGGACTTCTGGCCTCCACAACTGTGAGACCATACATGTGTTGTTTTAAGTCACCAGGTTCATGGTAATTCGTTACAGCAGCACAGGAACCTGGTACGTTGCCCTTTTGGCTGACCGTGATATCCTCAGTACCACCCCAAGGCCTGCACTGGGATGGGGACCAGGAATACTAACTGAGTAAATGACTGTAGTGTGTGGCAACTCTGAAGTGGGCAAGGAGACTGGGCGGGATCTCGGCGACGTTCTCTGGGTTTGTTCTGCAAGGCTAGAAGAGAAATTAAGGGATTTCAGAGGACCAGGATGACTTATCAGACATGTGTAAGATATCACAGCAACAGGTGGTAAGCTGGGAAGGTAGGAAATGAGGCTGAGTGCCTGGGATGGTGGTGAGGAGGCTTGAGCCCTGAAAATGGAGTTCACTGGTCTCATGGTGAGAGCTCACCCCAATGGGAATTTGGGTTCTGGCATTCCAGAATTTCTACCTTGATAGCTAATGTGGGTGAGAGGACAGGCAGAGAAGAAAGTCCAGGGAGGGGAGGGCACTTGTCTCCCCCTCATCCTATTCAGCCCGCCGCATCTCTGTGCCCTCGGTGCCAACTGGAAGTCCCTGTTGGTCTCCCAGGTCCTAATGCCAGTAAAGAGATTGGCTCATCTTCTAGTTCTATCCCCACAGGTAACTACACCTCCGAAGGCCTGTTGAGCCTTGATTGGGTAGAAAGTCTTCTCCGGTTCTGGATGCAACCAGGACATAAACCCAAAAGACAAAACACTGGAGTCTGGCGTAGCCTGGCACCATCTGACTGCAGCTGTCACCCTGCTCACCACTGCCACTCACCTGGAGACGTCTCACGCTGTCGTCAGCAGCAGTGTGCACCAGATGGCATATTGACAAACTGATGAGACAGATCACAGAGTGGACAGAGCTGGCACTCACTTGGAATGTATTTAGGCTGACATCCTGTGACCAGGCTATGCAGCCTCTGCTCAGAACCAGACAAACCACACAACACCAATGTCTGTTGTCAAAGAGGGAACTTGTGAGAAGAGATGAAGGGCTTAAAGGTCTGTACTCCCAAAACGTCACACACTTTAAGACATTTGAGGACCTTCTGTGAGTTTTGTTTTTTTAAAAAAACATTATCAAAACCAGGGGCATTCATTTGTTTGCTTTACAAGAGAACTTCAGGCAAAAAGACTTGGGAGCATGGACAGAGAAACGGACGAGGGAGTCTGGGAGGGTCTCCGGAGTCAGAAGAAGGGGGGGCCTGTGGGGGCAGGGGCAGAAAAGAGGACAAAGCACTGGCGTCTTATCCTTTTGAAATCTTGCAGGGCAATAATAAAAATGAGGTGGGGAAAATGCTGTTATTTAAAAGCTGCCTGAGCCCTGGCCAGGTGCCTCATTTGGTTAGAGCGTCATCCCAATACACCAAGGTTGCAGGTTCAATTCCTGGTCAGGGCACATACAAGAATCAACTAATGAATGTGTAAATAAGTGGAACAACTAATCAATGTCTCTCTCTCTCTCTCTCTCTCTCTCTCTCTCTCTCTCTCTGCCCCTCCCCCCATCTCACTCAAAATCAATCAAAAATTTTTTTTAATTTTTTAATTAAAAAAATAAGTCTCCTGAGGCACTGTCCCTCTCGGGGGCACGCCCAGGCCTTTCTTCCCTCTCAGGCGTGCATCTCCTAAACTCTAAGGGTCCTCATGAGACTTGCAATGAGGGGAGCAATGGGCAGTAGTAGCTCATCCCAGGCTAACGCCCTGAACCTGTGCCCAACGTCCCTTTTGTCTGACCTCCCAGAGAGCTGACCGCAGTCCGCCTTGGCTCGTTTCTTCTCTGTAGCAGTTCTAGAGACCAAAGCAGCCCACTGAGCTCTCCTGTTTCTCTTCTAAGCTCTTCCTTGTTTCACTGTTCCCAGCTTTAATACATGTATTCCCAAAATCTAAGTAAATGAATAAATAAAAGTTGCATGAATCTTTGCCTATCATAAAAAAAAGTAAAGGGATTGATTTGGGGTAGAAACTGGGTTATTGTTTGTGTACGGAGTGGGGATGGAGGGCATTGCCTTTTGTCTTAGCTTTAAGTCAGGATAATTTCTGCCTATGTAATTGCTATGAACTGAATGTGGGGACAGGTTCGGGAGGTTAGCCCCCCCAAATTTATGTGTTAGGTTTAACTCCCAATGTGATAACATCAAGAGGTTGGGCCCCCATAAATGGGATTAGCACCCTGAAAAAAGAAGCCCCAGAGAGACAAGGCCACTCCCTCTGCCATGCGAGGACACAAGGGGAAGCCTGTCGTCTCCAAGCCAGGAAGGGACCCTCACCTGACACTGTATCTGCCAACGCCTTGAGCACGGACCTCCAGTCTCCAGAACGGTGGGAAATCAGGGTGTGTTGTTTAAGCCACCTGGTCTGTGGCGTTCTGTTAGAGCAGCCCAGACAGACTACGTAACGGCTGAGTCCAGATCTTGTTCTGGAAGGGAGCGGCGGAGGGAAAAGGTATTACATATAAAAATGGACCGGAAACCTTTCTGAGGACACTGATGTTAAAGAACTGAGTTCCCTCTACCTGCTCGGGCTGGGGCGAGGAGGGAAGGATGCTGTGTCGGGAAATACCTGCCCACAGGCACTCTCCTCTGTGGTTGGTTGGTTGCTGCAGTCTGCCGACAGCTGCAGTGATAAAGAAGTATTGCTAGTCATGACCCTACGATGGGATTTGACCACCTGGCCACCAGAACAGTGATATTAGAAATCCAGACTTCCATGGATGTAGAACTCCACTTGGACATGAAGCTCACTCTCCAGCTTCAGTTGGCTCATGCATGGATAAGGCTGTTTGAAGATCATGTTGAGAAAGCAGAGAGCAAATCGACCCTGGAGTCAGGGGATGATGCTCGTGCTCCAGCCCCACTAAAGTTTGGCTATGACCTTGGAGTCACAATGGCATCTCTGAGCCTCAATTTCCTGACCTGTAATACATTCCTGCTCCCACCTAGGGTAGTTGTGCATTAATCCATGTGAAACTCTCAGAACAGCTCTAGGTGCACAGCAAACTGGTCTTGCCTCCTAAACACACCATGTGCATTTCATATGCCCCTCACCTCTGGAGACTTCTCCTGGCAGCCTGACCCCTTCTCACCACCCAGGTCTCCTCTCCCAGGCTACTCTTCAGCGAGGGCTACCTGGGTGACCGAGTACAACTACCCCTCCGCTGTACCTCCTTGTCCCACTACATTGCCCTATTTTTGTTATTAGCATCTCAAATCATATTAGTTACATATTCTGTATGTTTGTGGTC
The DNA here is from genome assembly GCF_014108415.1 of Molossus molossus. Taxonomy (NCBI): domain Eukaryota; kingdom Metazoa; phylum Chordata; class Mammalia; order Chiroptera; family Molossidae; genus Molossus; species Molossus molossus. The sequence goes on from NW_023425366.1 coordinate 33,706,813, forward strand.
TGTCTCCCACCAGTAAAACTTCAGGTTTCATGAGATTTGGCCCCTTATCTGTGTCCCCCATTGTTTTGTGCACCCAGCGCCCAGTAGAGTTCATTGTTGCCTTGTCCTTTGTTGAACAAATGAGTGAATGAAACCAGGAACACACTTGCTCAGAGACCCTGCCAGGTTGTGCCCCTTCCATTCCCTGGCTCTGATTTGATGCCAGTCCACTTTCCCCTCCTTCCTCTGAAGCTCTCTGACATTTAGTCTTAGGAGGAACGTGGTTCCCTGTCCACCTGGGCGGCAAGAGCATGAGTTTAGTTTAATTTTACACCTCTCTGAATTCCTGTTGATGCCTTGGACCCAGGGAAGCTCAGCAAAGAGATGTGTAAGGGTGTCTCCACATTGCTTCTCTGTTCCTGGGGTCACCATGCTGTACCCACCATGACTCTAGAGATGAGTGGACATCAGTGCCTGTGGTTTCTGGGATTCTGAGCCCACACTGTAGCGGCACTGGGCTGGAAGGCAGAGCTCAGAGCTGCTGTTGGGATCCCAGGCCCTCAACGAGATCACATTGGGCAATGTAGAGAGAGGGAAACCCTGAACCTACTTACAGTCCCTGCCAGCTGTGCCTGCTACCCAGTGCCCACTGCTTCCCTACAAAACTATCCCCAAACACTGTTCATGCATTTTCCTCCAGTCTTCCCCCTTCCTGCCAACCACTTCTCCCCTGGCTGGCTTAAGACCCACCTTCTAGAAGAATCTCACACCCAGTCCTTCCTCTAACTGTGCCTTGGCTTCCTATGGCTGGCCATCAGCCACGGCTCGATTGCCAGTTGCTGACTTTCGTCTCCTCTCCCAGCAGGACTGCAAACCCTGGAGCTCAGTGTACTCCTCACCAGGCTACACAAAGCACACCACAGAGTGCCAGACACGCAGCTCCGAGCGCGGGCTTCCTGGTTAATTGCCTCCGCCTGCCTGAGAGGGACGCTCACTCGCTTCCTCCCAACCATTGTGTCTGCTGAGTAATTCTCACCAGCAGTGAGTCACAGCTTTCTCATGGAGGCTCCGAGTCCCAATCCTGCAGCGACCAGATGAATATGGAAAAGTCTCAGCCTTGAGCCTAATAAGCAGTAAGAGAGAGAGACACTTGAAAGTGTACATTTGAGAAATAAATTAGCACTTAAAGGCACATTAATCTCGCCCTTCAGTAATGTCTTCCACGTTCCTCTGTGACCCCAGAATTACGTCAGGGGAGTCTGTAATTTATGTTCTGCAGCAGCTTGCAGACCTTCCTGCGACCTCAGCGTAAATCAGAGGACTGTAAAGCTCCCCTTGGAGAATAAAGGGAAATGTAACTGAAACTATTCTGCAGGAAGACCTGAAAAGTGGAAAGCTCCTGAATTAAACATAATGGGGAAATGATTTGGTGTCTGCTCCCGTTCATTTAGCAACCAAATCTTTCCGAAGAAAAAAACAAGGGGCTGGTATGGTTTGAAAAAAAATCCTCTCCTGATCAGCTGTTATTGAAAATAAAGAGAGATGGGCATGCAAACGCTCTCGTGTTTACTTTACTTGCAGACAATGCTAACGGGGCAGCCTCCCAAGCAACACCTGGATATAAGAACCACCCAGTTCCAGTCCATTTTTTTACTGCGAGTAAAAAGACAGGAGGTCTTTCATTTGCATGACTTGGAACCATGTAGTCAAGTTTCCCTACCTGCTCTTGCTCTCTCTTCTCCCTTCTCTCTGTTTCTCTCTCAGCCAGGTTACCTTCCTCCTCAAATATTCCATTTCTTTCAAGTCCACTTCCATCCGCCCCAATTTCCTCTTCCTCCTTGTTTTCCTTCTTACTATTCTTGGAGTCAGGACCTGCCACAACATTCTTGGGTCCCACTGCAAAATGGCAATGGGGAGCTCCTTATTCAAAAATGTTAACAATGTTAATACAGTGACAGCAAAGAATGCACCGAGCATGGGACCCCGTGTGGCCGCACAGGGCACCTGCCCTGGTTGCGGCTCTTCCTGCCAAGGTCATGGTCTCCACCGGCTGCCTCCTACTTTACTAGACTTCTTCACTCACACTACCTGCTGCTGACCAAGCCCAGACAAGATAAAACAGAATGTCGTTTATCAGCAGGGCATGATTCTCTACCCTTCCAGTCAGGCACTTGAGGGCCTCGAATCAGTGTAATTGCTCCTCAGAGAAGAACACGTTTTCCTCTAAGACACTTGCTGAAGGACAACATATTACTGTGTCTATGGTTCATCATGCTTTTAGACATACTTTAGCTTTTCAATAGCCAATTCTATCATATCTCAATAAAACAAAACCTTTTGCTGAATGGACACTGAGAGGAGGCCTGCAGTGAATCTTCGATGAGTCTAGATATTTTTCCAAACCCTTTGCTTGGAGTTGTGTCCACTCGTCCCTGTTTTTCATGCTCAGTCTTAAGACAGGTTGAATCTTGGGCCCGGGTGGCTCCTCCCCCCCCCCCCCCCCCACTTCCCGCTGAGATCCAAAGCCATGTTTTATGGAGGCCTCTCTCTGTGCAGGGCCTTTTAACATTCAGTGTTCACACTGCCTTGAAGATAAATGTCTTCACTCTCTATTCCTAGCAAATTGAACTTGAAAATTCCTGAGACAGGAACTCCCCCTTCAATCGCTTTATGCTACTATTGCAAGAGATGGGAAAAAAATCAAATTCCCAGGTAAGACCATCACGACTGGATTCCAGCACCCTCCCCACCCTCAGTATGGTGGCCTCTGGTGTCTCCCCATCAATCAGGCCTGCAGGAGGCAGGAGACAGCAAGGATGAGAGAACGGAGAGGACAGTACAGGAAAGGGAAGGGACCAGACACTTTCAGAGAGGGTGGCTCCCGGTGGTCTCACACTTGAGTGTGCAGGCAGAGCTGACTCAGAACAGAGATAAAGGGGAAGCTTGCATCTGAAATGCAGAAACACCCTGCTCAGCTCTGCATCAGAGGCTGAGCCGCTCTGAGGACAGACACACCTGGGACTCAGGTGGGGGCCGCAGGTCTCCAAGGTGGCCAGCTCTTTGGGCTTCCTGACATCTAAATGAAAGCGCCTGTCTTTTCCTTTGTATCAAAACTGCCCGGCACCCTGTGCCATCTCCCCGGGTGAGCCCAGGAAACTGCCTCTTTTATAGAATCATGTTAAATGTGTGCCCTGCTTACCCTCTCTCCTCACTAGCCATTCTCCCAAAACAAAATGACCCTGCGAGTCTGAAGAAAATGCAAGTGTATTACCACCAGCAGCCCGGGGCTGTCTATTTGCTTGAGAACAACAAGTAAGTGCTATTCTCCTTGGATAAGCAGTGAATTAGCAAATGTCTTTCTCGATCATAAACATTTGCTGAAAACAGCCCCTGGCTGATTGCATGAAGGATGCAGAACAGCTATTTTTAACTAACAAGTGAGAACAGCAGTGTCTAATTTTGGAATACTGCTCAGCTTCCATGCTGGGAGCTGACTCTCTGAATGGATGGACAATGCAAGGGGACTTTCATCCCGGCCTGGCCCTACCAGAGCTGTCACATGTGCTCAGACAGCCAGTTCTGAGGCACAGGCGGTGGTCACTTGTCTCCTTATTCCATGAGGTCACTGGTCAACAGCGTAGTGCTATTGAAGGACTTCCCCTGCCTACCCACGTCCCCAGGGGACAAGGAAAGGAAATGTGTGTGTTGGAGGGATGCTGTGCAGACACCCAGAGCATCAGCAGAAGGGACCTCGTGACAAGGGGGAAGGGATGGAAGACCAAACTTTCTGGGAGCAAGTCGGCAACAAACCCAAAATGATGAGAAATTAGGCCTTTAAAGTGTTTTAAAAGAATGATCCAACATTACTTTTAAAATATAAATAAATGGCATTTATAATAAATGCTAATAATAAAAACTGGTATCTATCCCCAGAGCCAAGTTGTCCCAGAAGCACCATTAATATACATGTGATAGCTACAAAGAAATACCTGGTTCCCTCCTTCTGGCTGAGTGACGACTATCTCCTGTGGGAAGGAAGCTCCCAGTCCCGGCCACTTAGCATCTTCATCTTACCAACAAGGATGAGAGCAAGAAACAGAAGGAACTGAGATCCAGGGGAAAGGAAACATGTCCAGCCTGACACTCTTGTTTTTCAGTAGCACTGGAATATCACACGCTGTGTGGCCTGCTACCAGATCTGCAGACAAAATGGAAAAGCCAAGGACCAGTGTTGTCTGAGTGACATCTCCATTATGTGACAGGACAGTACTCCATGGGCCCCCGGCGTGTCTGCAAGTGCTAACCACCTTCACTCCGGGCTGTCTGCTCCAGGGGCGCGAAGGGCCTTGGACAACGCAGCCAGGCCTCCTGCAGAGCAAAGGACAGGCGCACTTACTGTCAAAGGATCCAGTGTCCTAAACTCAGGGCTGCTCGCCTGCAACACAGCCTGCTGTGCGTGCACTGTCTCCTGGCCCTCTCTGCGTTGTCCTGGGGGAAGTGGGGCTTGTGCTGGTGCAAAAATGCAGATACTTGAAATTGCTATCACAGTGAAAAATAAACTGTCCATTTTTTTTAATCCACGAGTTTCAAGTCTTCTACCAGCATTCATGATGTCGCAACAAGCTGACATTTTATTTATTTATTTATTTATTTTTAATCCTCACATGAGGATTTATTTTCCCATTTATCTTCCGATGGGGGTAGGGGGAGAGAGAAACATTGATGTGAGAGAGACACATCGTTGGTTGCTTCCTGCACAACCCCAACCAGGGCGGGGACCCAACCGAAACCCAGGTGCGTGCCCTTGACCGGAAGCGAACCCGCGACTCTTTGGTCCACGAGTCAACACTCTAACTGCTGAGCCAAACCAGCCAGGGAACAAGCTGACATTTTAGCTTGTAAGTAGGACAAAAGCTTGGATCACACATAATTCTTGCCACTGAATTTATATAACCGTTGTTGACAATTTTGGAGAGTATGCTCTTGGGTGTATAAATGATACTGTGAAGTAAATACTTCAGGTACAGGCCCTCCTTAAAATGTGTTCTCCCCTTTTTTCTGTAGAAAGAGGGCCAGGCGTATGGCTGTCCAGAGCTACGTTTTGCAGCTTCCCTTGTAGATAAGTATGTTCACGTGACTACTTTTCAGTCAATGGGATGTAAGTGAAGTATTGAGAGGTGCTTCTGGTGGCATGCCTTAGGAGAGCTGGCGGGCACACCTTGCCCTTCCTTCAACTGCTCCATCTTTCTGCTTGGAAGACAGCTATGAGAGCTGATGCTGCATCCTGGCCCCTGAGGAGGAGGGCCATGCTCAGCAGCACAGAGAGAAGTCCAGGTCTCTGATGTAATGGACAATCATCCCTGGTCTGGACTTACTTAGAAAATAAAGATAAATCTTGTTCACCACTTTTCATTCTGTTAAAAGCAGCTGGGTCATCTCTGACTGGTACAGCGTTAGGCCCTCGAAGTAGAGTCTGCAAGAGAAAGACCCAAAACATGGGGCGAATTGCAGGCATGCGGCCAGCCATGGCCAAACCAAGAGAGAGCTGATGTCCTCAGGATCCACCGCACAGCACCCTCTTCCTCCGGTCCTCTCTGGCCTCCCCTCCTTCTATGCCCACTGCTCTCAGCCCCCTTTGCTCTGTGCTGCCCACTGCATGTACACCCGCCAGCCCCACTCCAGCTTCAGTCCTTCTATACACACAGAGACAGCCTCACCCCCACCAGATTTCATTCAGCATCAGCTTTGAGGAGAGCCGCTCCTGTCTCCTATGGCTTCTTCAAAAGAGCCTAAAAATAAACCAATCTCAAAACACACTTTCAAAAGTGTTTGGTTTATTAAATGACCCTAATTGGTGGGACAGAGGTATCCATCCTATTTGGATGAGACAGATGGGTTAGTAGAGAAGCCCCAGCACCTCCCAAAACCACCCCAGGGGCAACTGAATAGGTGGCCCGTGTCCAGCCCCAGCCACATATACAAACACGTGATTGGCCAACTCTGCCAACACAGCAGTCTTCCCCATGAGAAATAAATAGTGGATGCATCACCCAAAGGGAAACCCTGGAATCCAAGAGCAAGTTTTATTCAGGTGACATCACAGCGGTGCCCATTTTCTCACTCACCCACTCATCCACACCATCCTCTAAACACAATGCCACATTCCATCTAAATCCAGTCATCTGTTCACTTAACACACTCTTGTTGAGCAACTACCATATGCCAGACCCTGCTTCATACAGGGAACAGGAAGATGAGTATAGCAGGACCCATGCCCTGCACTGGTGCAGGATCCGATGAGCGTCAGGCTCCCCCAGAGCAGAAACTCACACGTGACTATTTGGAGATACTCACTTACAATGAACAAAAAGAGATGGGAGTGAGAATGAACCTTAGTTGATTCATGGGAGAAATTTCTAAAAGTTATGGTTCAGAAAAAGTTTTATTCTATGATAATAATCAAAACATACAACTTCTCAGATCAAGCCATCTCAGTGTTCTGTGGGTCAGACAGCAACTCCTATTAAAAACTTTCAAAAGTAAACATTCCTAAGTATCTGTCTATTGACAATCTAATCAGAAAATCAAAAATGGAGTGTCTGTGTGTCTATATATGTAGTTCTAATGGTGCTTCAGCCGAGAATGTGTTAGGATGCAAGTAATAGACAAATGCAACCGACCGTGTGTTTGAAAGTAGAGGTCCACATGAGATCTGGTTTAGGTCATAGTCAAGCTAGTAGTGTTGTGCTGATATCAGTTCCCTGGTTTTGACACAGTATTGTAGTTATGCAAGATCATACAAGGGATACATGAGAACTTTCTGTATTATTTTTGCAACTTCAACTATTTCAAAATAAAAAGTATTTTTTTAAAACATAGAGATAGCCCTGGCCAGTTTGACTCAGCAGTTAGAGTGTTGGCCTGCGGTTCAGAGACCCGGGTTTGGTTCCCGCTAAGGGCGCATGCCTTGGTTGCAGTTTGTCCCCGGCCCTAGTTGGATTGTGTGGGTGGCAGCCACTTGATGTGTCCCTTTCACGTTGATGTTTCTCTCTCTCTCCCCCTCCCACTCTATCTAAACAAAAAATGGAAAAATGTCCTCAGGTGAGGATTAAATAAATAAATAAAATAATAAAATGTAGAGATTTATGTGTGCTCACACTTAGAAATCCAGAGGTTCCTGGTTGCTGGTTTGGGTTTGTATGTTCCACATGCTGTCAATGACCCAGGCCATTTCTATCTTTTTATTATTCTACCCTTTCCTGATTGGCCTTCTGTTCTCTTCCCTGTGGTCTCATGGATGCTGCACAGTGACTGAGGCTCTATGTTTTAGAGACACAGTAGAAAGGACCATAGAGAGAGAAACTGAAGCCTCCAGCCAACAGCCAGCACCTTCTTGCCAGCCATAAGATGAGCCACCTTGGAAGTGAATCCTCTAGCCTGCCAAGTCTTCAGATGACCTCAACGACATCTTTATTGAAACCTTGTAAGAGACCGCAAGCCTGAACCACCCAACTAAGCCGATCTCAAGTTCTTTGCCCACAGAAACTTTAAGAATTATAGTCATTTAAGTCACCATGGTTTAGGATAATCTGTGACACATTGATAGATAACCTAATACAAGTTCCATAGGACAGAACCAGGTCATAGGTAAACAGTCACCAGCAAAGAGGAATGGGGTCACATAGCTGGTTTGGGCCAATTGTGATCCTTTTCCTGGGACTGACTGTCCCTGAGATCAAGGATCTCACACGTTACAGACTGAGGTCTTGTTAGGAGAAAAGAAGTTGGGGAGGGGAGAGAAAAGTGATTTTTGATGTGCATTTGACACATACAAATGCTTACTTGAGGGTTAAAGACAAAGATTTAGCTACAAATTCACCCAATAAACATACAAAAGAATAAAAAGAAAAGTAAATAACAAAGTCAAAGAGAAGATGAACTTTAAAAAAAAAAAAAAAACGCCCTGGCCGGTTTGGCTCAGCGGTTAGAGCATCAGCCTGTGGTCCACAGAGACCCGGGTTTGGTTCCCGCTAAGGGAATGTACCTTGGCTGCAGTTTGTCCCCGGTCCTGGTTGGGTCGTGCAGGTGGCGGCCACTCGATGTGTCCCTTTCATGTCCATATTTGTCACTCTCTCTTCCTCTCTCTCCCTCCTGCTCTATCTAAATAAAAAATGGAAAAATGTCCTCGGGTAAGTATAAAACAAAACAAAAAAAACTGAAGCTTTTGAGTTAGAATTGTAAGTAAAACCACACTCTGCCCTAGCTACTACTAGTCCAACCAATGCACCACGGAAATGTGTTCCCTTAAATAAAGTTGATGATGTAATGCTGGCATCTCATCCAGCTTACTAAAACTTGATCCCATCCTAACATGTCTTGGTGTTAGAGATAAATATACCTGTGTTTTACTGTGACTAATTTGGGAACCCCAAAACACTAGAGTTAAAGGAAAGTCAATATTGCAGAGACACACGCAGGGCACCCAGTGTGATGGATCTCTCTCCCTCTGCTAAAGACATTTGGTGAAGTACATAAAATAAAGCATAAGAACCATCATGTACAACGATCCCATGAGAAATTATAACACCTAGATTTCAATGAAAAAACAACAAGGACTAGCAATCATGGTGAGTAGGGCTGTAAATTGCATGGCAAGAGAATGGTGAGGAATTTCTCTCTCTGAAGCCCTGGGTTGTGGATTATGGGGTGCTAGAGTGGCAGAAAGGAGTGGGGATGAGAGACTCAAAATCTTAGTCCAGTCGTGCTGGCAGAGTGCAGACTTGGGAACTCTTCAGGCCAAGTGTCACTTCATCAGTGATCCAGAACCCAGAGTCACAGCCACCATCAATGAAGAGCATACTTCCAGGCACATTTATTAAAAAGTGTGGCCACCTCCACCCACTGTCATTGCCCAAGTCCCTGTGGCTATGAACATGCTCTGGATTCCTCAGCTGGCAACTGGCTCCACTGATTTTTCCCAGCCTTAGGCATACACACCAAATGCAGGTCATACAAATGCTTACTTGAGGGTTAAAGATTCAGTTTTAGCTACAAATTTACCAATGAATGTAGCCTGAATTAATGAAATGTTTTTCAAATATTCTTAATGAATAAAATCTGCTTCTAAAGACCATATCAGGCAAATTATTTGATAATGGAAATTATTTTCCAGAAGTTGACAGCATGGTGTAATTTTAAAAGGCAATTATTTGGCCCAGCCAATGTGGCTCAGTGGATTGAGCATCGTCCCATGGACTGAGAGGGCCCAGTTTGATTCCCAGTCAGAGCACATGTCCAGGTTGCAACTTCAATCCCAGTAGGGGACATACAAGAGGCAGCCGATCGATGTTTCTCTCTCACATAGATGTTTCTATCTCTCTCTCTCCCTTCCGCTCTCTCTAAAATATCAATAAAAGCATATTTTTAAGACATAAATAAATAGCCCTGGCCAGTTTGGCTCAGCGGTTAGAGCGTCGGCCTGCGGTCCGAAGAGACCCGGGTTCGGTTCCCGCTAAGGGCACGTACTTCGGTTGCAGTTTGTCCCCGGCCCTGGTTGGTCGTGCGGGTGTCAGCCACTCAATGTGTCCCTTCACGTCGATGTTTCTCTCTCTCCCTCCCTCCCTCTCCCTCCCACTCCATCTGTACAAAAAATGGAAAAATATCCTCGGGTGAGGATAAAAAAAAAAAGACATAAATAAATAAAAAGGCAATTATTTGAAAAGGAGAAAAGTAAAAATTAACCATAGAAAACAGATTTAATGATAAAAGAGTCTAAGAATTGGGCTCTGTGTTCACAGCTAATTCTGACCCCTTGTTCCTTGGAGAAATAAACTCTTGGGAGAAGTTGTCAGAAAAGTTCTTCTGAACGGTAATTTTGCAGGAGAGTTTTGTTCATTAAAAGCCAGCCAAAAGCGGCCCGAAACAATCCTCAAACAGCACCCCAGAAGATGTTTCAGATGGAAGCACGGCTCACTGGGGACCGTAAGCAGTGCCTTTAATAATTATCATTGCAGCCACGCTAAACCTATTAAGACTACTAACTTCAGTGCACAAATGTTAAGCTGTGAAAATCTCCAGCTCCCAGATCAAGAGGACTAAATATTTCTTTAATGTGTTTATCAGCTTTAATTAATAGCAGTTTGGGGCTTCAGTGATTTACAGTCTTAGCACATGATGAATGTTCATAAGGCAGGACAGTCAAATGCTCCTCTCTCACACCAGCCTCAAAGCCCGCCTGACCCTGCCAGGCAGAACTGAGGTGAATCAGCTGGAGAATACACTTAGGAGAGGCCCCCACAATGCAGAAGTGCATTGCATCCTCTGGGCACCAGCCTTTGTGATCAGAACTCCTGGGCCTCACACAAAGAAAACCTCTCATGATCACAGAAGGGACCCACATCACCTCCAGACACATCCAAAACAAGATGAGTAAAGTCTCTTATGTGGGTGCTCTGGAGGCTGGAGGAGGCAGGTATTTTGAGATCCTATCTCTGGTGGAAAGAGCTTGGAAGACCCCTCTGGGCAGGAATAAGTGGTGTTCTAGTGAGTCGTCTTAAGACATTCACAAGCTTTCTGAGCCATTTTTAAAACCATGAATTTAAGTGCTGCCAATTTTCAGTGACCTCTGCTCATGCTGGTGAAGAGAGGCATGGATAATTCAAAGTAGTGGATGTAAAAGATTGTGTTTAGTTTGGAAAGGCAATTTGCATTTATATTTCAATAAGAACAAGCCTACCTTCTGAAGATGTCCAGTAGTTCTGATAAATGGTGAATAATGTCCTTAGTGGAGGAGGACAACCTGTCTAGCCTTCCCACTTTTCACATGTGATACTGAAGATGAAATGTGTTCCCTCCTGAACTGGACAGCATCTGGCCATCTGCCCTGGAGTGACATTATGGTCCTGAATAAACACATATAGGCTCAGGGCTGAGCCAGCCGAGTAGGAGAAAAGACAATGCTTGTTTATGTAGAACTATGGAAGTATACAGCTAAGAGACATGCATTTGAGTGAGCCCCACCTCCCACCCACATTCCCAGGAAATGTAATTTCTCTCTTAATTTTTTCCAAAAAGTCTGCTCAGAGTATTTGCTTTAGTTAAAATGCACCCTATAACTCTGGCCAGTTTGGCTCAGCAGTTAGAGTGTCAACCCATGGACAGAAGGGTCACAAGTTCGATTCTCGGTCAAGGGCACTTACCCGGGATGCAGGTTTGATCCTTGGCCCTGGTCAGGGTTGGCGGGTGGCAGCCAATTGATGTGTCTCTCTCACATCTATGTTTCTCTCTCTCTCTCTCTTCCTCTCTCCCTTCCACTTTCTCTAAAAATCAATAGAAAAATATCCTCTAGTGAAGGTTAACAAAAAGGGGGGGGGGAGGAAGGAAGGAAGGAAGGAGGGGAGGAAGGAAGGAAGAAAGGAAGGGAGGGAGGGACCATGTAGAAATGCTGCCTAGTCCTTGACCCCTGAGCAGGCTCTTATATCTGACATACTTCTAACCCAATGATTTACAAGAGTCTGTAAACAGTTACAGGCTTCTGTAGACACCATTCCTTTGGCCTTCAGCACATTCCTAATTGGTAGAAAGACAAGAAATATGTTCTGAAAGTACAGAGGTCTTGGTTTGCCTGAACTTATTCTTCAAGTTAATAGGGCAAGACTTCTCTTGTCCAGGGAAGAGCTCAGCCCACCAGTAAGAACATTTGCTTTCAGAGGGTAGGCACCCAAATCAAATGTCATTGTCTAGAATGTCCCTGGGGAGTCCCCCTCCTTACTCAGCTGTCGGGAGCCACTCTGCCTATTCCCAGTGCGTCTCCAAGCAGATAACAGAGGAGCTGTGTGATTCCGAAAAGTGATTCATTTCCTCTTTCTTATCTTAACCTGCAGACTCAATTCCATTTCCTGCTCCTTTAGAAAATAGCCAACTCAGACAATCCCTCAGTTAGAAACTCTCAGACAGTTGTTGTCTTCATTCTTATCCTCAGCAAATCCAGGTTGGCTCCACCTTTAAAGTCATCCAGCGATTGCCCACCTCTCAGCATATGCACTGCTGCCTCTCTAGTGCACGCCACTGTTGCCCCCAGATTCCTCCACCCTGGTTCCCTGCTCACACCCCACCCATTAAAGCCAATTCTCCTCATAGCAGCTGGAGGAGCCTGCTAAAATATTGAGAAATTCTGCCACTCCTCTATTCAAATCTTCCACAGCATCTTCCCATCTTCCTTAGAGTACAGGTTAATGTCCCTCTAATAGTCTGCAAGGCCTTTATGTTCTGCCCACAACACATGCGCACATACACATGCACACTCATACATATGCATGTACTCACATGTACACACCTTCAACAAGCATGTATAGACTCTCAAACACACATTCATGCACACATTAACCCATTTACATGTATGCACATTCATACACATATACACACTTCTGCACATGCACACATCCTCATGTGTGCACACATGTGCACACCCACACAGTCACACTCACACATGCATGCACATATATGCACACATGCACATACATAGCCTGTGTGTTCGCATACATGCACAGACTCGTTTGTGTGCATTCACACATGGACGTGCCCACACATGCACTCTCACACAGACATGTATGCATGTGCACACACTCACATAGCCACACATGTTCACAATACATGCAGATTCATGAGTGCATGCATTCACATACATGTATAGTTACACATGCATATATGCATATGCACATACTCACATAGCCACACATATTTACACATATGTGCACAGACTCATAAGTGTATGTATTCACATATGTGCACACACATGCACATGCACACAGTCTCTTTGTGCCTACTACCTCTTTACCCTACTTTCTGCTGTGTTCACTGCACACTAGTCACACTGGCCTTTTTGCTTTCCTTCAGACTCCAGTAGTGTGTCCACCACAAGGCAATTGTACATGTGTCCCCCCCAGTCCTATCAGGTCTTTTTTTCCATGAGTCTTTCACTAACCTCCTCAGGGATATACATGGACCTCTTCACATACATACTCCTTGGTATACATTTCTCCTAAGCATTCATAACCACCCACACACGTGTTCCCCTATTTGTAATGTTTACACTCTGTCTTTTCTAGTGAGAATACAATCTCCTGGGGGGAGCAGGCTTAGTTATGACTCCACCCCAAACCTAAACTAGCTGTGGCATGAATTAATATACTGCCTCTTAACCCCAAAGACACCCTTCATGTCTGGGTGTGGTGTTGGATCTAGACTCTGCAAACATTCTTCCCACACCAGCAGGCATGATGCTGAGCTTTGTCAATAGAGGGCACTGGAGAGCACCACAGGAGAAAGAAGATCCGCTTCATTACATTGGTGTTAACTATATTCCCATTGTCGTGCAACCCATCTCCAAAACTTTTTTACCTCCCCCAACTAAAATTCTGCACCCATTAAATACTAACACCCTGTCCCCCTTTCCCAAGTCCCTGGAACCCATCATTTTACTTTCTGTCTCTATAAATTTGACTAGTATAGGGACCTCCTATAGTATTGGGCTTTTTGTGACTAGTTTATATCATTGAGCACAATGTCTTTAAGAATCATTCATATTTTAGTATATGTCAGAGTTTCCTTGCTTTTTAATGTTGAACAATAAATTTCATTGTGTGGATAGACCACATTATTTTATCCATTCATCTGTCAATGGACACTTGGATTGCTTCTACCTTTTGGCCATTGAGATTAATGCTGCTATGAACATGGGTGTACAGATGGGGTTGGTGTTTTGTCTCCATTTATATTGAGGAAGTAGGGCTCAGAAGGTCAAACAAGTTCTCCAAGGTTATATATCTCTAGGTGTCTGAGCTAAACTCCAGTCAGTTTCAGTATCTCACACCATTTTCACACTCTGACTCGGCCATGGAGAAATGACCTAGGGAAAATCAAACACAGCCAACAGGGCATTGTTCCAAGATCTGCAGAGAGGTAGCATACACCTACTATGTACACCGCTGAAGAAAGGTCATCTCAAAAAATAGCTACTTTGCAAATGTAGGTATAACCATTAACATTTGTTAATACTGAAGAGTACAACTGAAGGTATATGTTACATCTTTATTTGTATTGAAATATTTCCATATTTATTTAATGATTGGACATGAGCAGCCACCATCTCTGCCCACAACGATGAAGCTGGAGACTTTTCTTTTACACTCAGACTTTGGGTTCCAGCTTGTGGTTGTGCAGCACCCTTACCCCCATAAGCAGCTGATAGCTGAGGTGGATGGAGGTACATGAGCATTGCTACTTTGGGGTCCCAGTCCCCTTAGACCTACATTACTCATTCTCAGCCTATCCCGACTTCAGTCAGCTGATGTTCGCTCCTCAGGGCACACTGACAAGGTGGTGGGAAGAACCCCAGCCTTGCCACCTCACAGAACTGCTCAGCCAAGCCCCAGCACAGACAGAGATATGCCAGCCACCTTCTACTCTTGTCCCTGACTCACTGTGAACACTGGTACATATGCCTGCCCTCTTCATTTTCCTTTTTCTTTGCCTCCTCTGCCCTAGGAAACACAGACCTTCAACCAGTGTCTTCCCTTCTCTGGGCGTCTGTTTCACCATCTGTGAATAAGGAAGCAGTTCTGACATCATTTCCTAAGAACCTTTCCAGCTCTAAATGCTACGATTCCACGTAGAGGGAGGAGTTAATGATTTATATGTCTAAAATCTTCCCTTGGTAGGCAGTTGGGGCAAAGAGCCACCCAGTGAGCAATGTGAAATATGTCGGTGATGTCAGGAAGGTTTGCAGTAATTTCAAGATGAGATGTAGGATCCAGTCAAGGCAGATGGGAGTATCACAGGATTGTCAAGTGGTCATGGCCAACTCTCTCTTTAGATTACAAACTAATGTAACCATACAAAGCACCTACAAATCTAAGACACACCAAATTGTGGTGTTTTAAAAGTCTTCAATAGTTGTATGTTCAATAGTCACTTTTTAGAAGAGACAGTTCATCAGCTCCGCGCACTTTAGCTTTCTCCACATGACACCTGTTCAGATCGTGCTTTTTAACCCATCATACAAAGAATTGCTAGTGGTCAAATGCATCTTAGTTTTCACCTAAAGGCACCTGTGTCATCATACTCTTGCATCTGAGGATGAGGAAATTGAATTTTAGACACAATGTACTGTCACCGTAAAATATTAGCTACCGATGAGACTGCTCAGAGAAGGCAGGGCCTCCTGAGCTTTGGCAATTCGTAAACAAGATTATACAACATCCCTCCAAAGAATATTTTCTAGCACTGGAACAGCCAGGGACCAGTTACTGGGAAAATGCCAGGTGAAACAGTCAGAGTTTCAGGGCTCACAGCATGTTTGCGAAGCCACATCCTGCAGCTTCCTCACCAAGCTGATGACGTGAAAGAACCTCCATCCATCTCAACGGATCCACAAATAGTACAGACAGAAGGAAGACAGCCTCAGAAGGCCATTTTTGGTACAAATTTGGGACATTTGTACCAAAGATCGTAATGGAAGTTAGATGGTTTAAGTTAGTTATGCCAGGTCTTTGCTAACAAAGACTCAAAGGCAAGCAAATATCACCTGCACTCAGTACCCGACAGGTGCAATCGGTGCAAAAGCCAAGATGTGCTGACTAAATATCACCTCCAAAGTATAAAAGGAAATTATGTGACAAAATAAATCCATTTTTCTCTTCTGAATGTTTTCTGTTCTCTTCACAAAAGATCCATTTTTTTCTCTTCTCTTTTGTTTAGAATTGGCTTTATCTTTTCCTGACTCTTGGCACCCTGCCTTGACAGAAGCCAATGGTAGAAAAAGCATGTACACTGACATCCCTGAAATACTGCCATAAATATTAGGACTCCTGGCAAGTGACAGAAATGTTCTAAGTGGGACATCTACTGTGAATTTCCAAGAGGCTGGATCTAGAGAATAAAGTAATGTTGTCAGGACACCCTGTCCATCCTTTCTGCCTCTGTGCTCTGCTGTCGGCTCCTACCGTGTTGGTCTCACTGACTCTCACTACCATGAAACAATGTCCATGTAGTTGGGATGATTGTTTCTGACAGTCCAGCCTACATGCTTGTAGGTTATATAACTAGATTAGGAGCCACCCTTCCCAACCAATTCCAAGGGAATGTGCAGAGAGCTGCTCCAAGTAGCCTGGCTTTAGTAAAACATTCACCCAGAGTGAACACTGTGGATGCTATAACTTTATTTTCCCATCTGTCAAGTACTCAACACAATACCTGGGGGAGAGGGTGTAACTGCCAGTCCCACGGGACATAAGAGTTAGATGACACTTCTCCAAATATCCCAGGCAGATTAAAGCAAGACAGGGCTACACAACTAGTTTGACCAGCTTCCAGAGATCAGAGTGAGAAAGAATTATTTTTGGTATCCTCCAAAAGACCTGGGATGAGCCTATAATAATACTAATAACATTCAGCTCATTTTTTAAAAAAATTGACCCCAAAAAATTACTCCAGAAATCATAATCACCTAGTAAAGTCACAGCAAATAAGTTTTTACCCAGCATGAGAATCATTTTATAAGGTAGTTCTGGCTGAGCTCTAGCATATAAGTCTTTAAGTTGACTTTCCACAGTCACACACACACACACACACACACACACAAACACACAAGCTTGGACAGTGACTGAGCCAGATTAGGATAGGCTGTGCACTAAAATCTCAGTGGCTTAATTCAAAAGCAATTTACTCCTCACTCACATTGGCAGAGACTCCAGGAGTTTTAATCCTGTAACTCTGCTCTTTCAACGTATATCTCCCTGATCTCCAAGGCAAGAAAATAGCAAACTGAGGAAGAGTGCTGATGCTGGAATGCTTCATATGGAAAAGATGCTCACTGACCAGCAAGGGGCTGGGAAATGTGGGGGAGCCAATAGATATTGGGTGAGCAGTGTCTCTACTACAGTGTCCATGAACATGTTCTATGCTTCCAAGGATGTGATTATTAATTTTAAAGATTTAATTTAATTTAATTTTGTTAATTAAAATTAGTAACTTTTATTAATAAATTTATTAATTTTTTTGACTGGACCGAGATCCAACATTGTTCTGAATGTTTCTGAGAAGGTATTCTTTGGATGAGATTACCATTTAAACCAGTGAACTTTGAGTAAAGCAGATTACGCTCCATAGTGCAGGTGGACCTTGCCCAGTCAGTCAAAGGCCTGATAGAATAAAGGCTGACTTTCCTCAAGAAGGAAGGAAATTCTTCAGCTTATGGACTTGAACTGCTGAGCTGCAACTCTTCCCTGAGTCTCCAGCCTAATGGCCTCCTCCATCAAATTTTAGACTCTCCAAGCCTCCACATCACATGAACCAATTTCTTAAAATAAATCTCTATACACACATATACTCACTCACAGACGCTTAATGCTGTTTCTCTGGAGGACTTGACTGATACAAAGATAAGTTTGAAAAATACACTTGCTCAAAGCCTTTTTCATAAGAGGAGAGAGAGTAAGAGCATGTTTTCCCAAAGCTCTCAAGCTGTACTTAGCATGTATTTGGTGCTCAAGATCCTAATACTGGTCTTTTCCTCTCTTGGAGCCGTCTCACCTTCACAACCTGAATGAACCCATGGACACCTGAGGAAGCCAGCACATTACCCCAGCCCATGATTTGGGCACCATTTTTATCACTGGGTTATTTTTTTAACACCCCACAAAAAACAACATTGACCATTGTCTTTTTTTTAATTTTTTATTTATTAATTTGCTTTGTTACAGATGTTCCTCATTTTTCTCCCATTGACACCTTCCTCCCCTTCCCCCCCACTGCATCCCCAGCTTTGTTGTTTATGTTCATTGGTCATGCATACATGCATATAAGTTCTGTGGTTTATCTCTTCCCG
The DNA here is from genome assembly GCF_014108415.1 of Molossus molossus. Taxonomy (NCBI): domain Eukaryota; kingdom Metazoa; phylum Chordata; class Mammalia; order Chiroptera; family Molossidae; genus Molossus; species Molossus molossus. Next base: position 33,724,676 of record NW_023425366.1, read on the forward strand.
TTCCCCCACCCCCTCTTCTGAGGGATGTCAGTCTGTGCCCTACTTCCATGTTTCTCGGTCTACCATATTCCTCAGACTGCTATGTTTTGTATATAAGTGAGATCATGTGGTATTTGTCTTTTTCTGCTTGGCTTGTTTCACTTAGGATAATACTTTCCAGGTCCCTCCATGTCGTCTCAAAGGATAAGAGGTCTTTCTTTCTTACAGCTGCAAAGTATTCCATTCTGTACATGTACCAAAGCTTTTTATCCACTCATTTACTGATGGACACTTGGGCTGTTTCCAGATCTTAGCTATTGTAAATAGTGCTGCTATGAACATAGGTGTACATATATTCTTTCTGATTGGTGTTTCAGGCTTCTTAGGGTATATTCTTAGAAGTGGGATCACTGGGTCAAATGGCAGTTCAATTTTTAACTTTTCGAGGTGACACCATATTGTTTTCCACAGCGGCTGCACCAGCCTGCATTCCCACCAGCAGTGTATTAGAGTCCCCTTTCCTCCACACCCTCACCAACACTTGTTGTTTGATGATTTGTTGATGGCGGCCATTCTGACAGGTGTGAGGTGATACCTCATTGTTGTTTTAATTTGCATCTCTCTGATGATTAGTGATGTTGAGCATTTCTTCATATGTCTCTTGGCCATTTGTATGTCCTGTTTGGAGAGGTGTCTATTTAGGTACTCTGCCCATTTTTTAATTGGGTTCTTTGTCTTCCTTTTGTTGCGTTGTATGAGCACTCTATTTATTTTTGAAATTAACCCTTTATCTGATGTATCATTGGTGATTATGGTCTCCCATATAGTGGGATCCCTTTTCGTTTTGATGGTTGTTTTATTTTCTGTGCAGAAGCTTTTTAGTTTGATGTAGTCCCATGTGTTCATTTTTTCCTTTGTTTCTGTTGCCTTAGGTGATGTATCAGTGAAAATTCTGCTGTGTATGATGTCTGAGATTTTGTTGCCTATATTTTCTTCTAGAATTTTTATGGATTCATAAGTTAATTTAAGATTCAATGCAATCCCCATCAAAATACCAACGACATACTTCACAGACTAGAACAAACACTCCAAAAGTTTATATGGAACCAAAAGAGACCTCGAATAGCCACAGCAATCTTGAAGAAGAAGAAGAAGAAAGTAGGAGGGATCACATTACCAGATTTTAGGTTATACTACAAAGCCCCTGTAATCAAAACAGCCTAGTACTGGCACAAGAACGGGCAGATAGATCAATGGAACAGAATAGAGAACCCAGAAATTGACCCAAGACAATATGCTCAATTAATATTTGACAAAGGTGGCAAGCACATACAGTAGAATCAAGACAGTCTCTTCAATAAATGGTGTTGGGAAAATTGGTCAGCTACCTGCAAAAAAATGAAGCTAGAACACCAACTTATACCATACACAAGAATAAACCCAAAATGAATAAAAGACTTAAATGACCATTGTCTTTTCATTGCCTCTCCTTTTAGCCCTCTCCCACACCTTATTCCTCTGTTTTTATCCCACGAATACAGTTGTTAACCCCATGTGAGTTCCCTAAAATGGGGCTATTTGTCCATTTAACATATGTGCTAACACAACTCTAAGAAAGGACAGTGTTCTACTCTGCTCTTCCGACACAATTCACCACCAAACACCACACCAAAACTAACCCGGGTTTCCTCCTGCAAATAACCCAGCCAAAAATCCTCTAAAATCCAGGAGAAGTAGACTCCAAGAACACAAAAGCTAATGCTGCCGAGACGCAGCATTGTCATCTCCATCAGTTATCAATGCCCTTGCACTGACCCATGGGAACAGATATTGACACCAACTCTCAACACAGCTTTGATTCCTATCCTAGCCTGTTATATGACTCAGTATCCCCATCTGTAACAAAAATAAGAAGACAAAAATTTCCTCCAATTTCTTACAAGGATTAGTATAAGCACTGACAAAACAAGCATTCATTAAGTAGAAAGTGTGTTAACACATATAATATGAAATTGATAAACAAGTTCTGTCTGAGAGAATTAGCACCACAACTAAAGTAGCCTTCCTTCTACCTGCAGCCATTCTCTTCGAAATAAGGAGCCTGGTGTTTTGCATAAGTTGCCTATTGTCCTCTTATGTTATTGCAGCCGAATGTCTTTAGAAATGATTCTGCACCACTGAAAATAAAACCCATGTAGGACCTAGAAGAGCCATGTATAATCACTGGAGCCAAATTCAGGTTTTTTTAAAGAGCTCCTGTAAAACCATCTATAAATAGAAAGGCTTTCCCCTTATTTTTAATTACTTCATTTTAATGAAAACACACTCCATGGGGAAAGGACTGGAAGAGTGCCCTGGGGGCTCACAGCCTGAGTGGCACAGATCAGACCAGGGCCTGCCCTTCCAAAGGGAAGGTTGGCTCCAGCCAAAGGAATCAGTGTAGGGGTGTCACTGCACTCCAGCTGTCTCTGGTGTGTTCTCATTCCAGGTGAGTGAGTCCAAAGCCACTGTTGGAGATTTCCATGGGTGTTTCAAGTCTTTTAAATCTTATAAATATTTCTAGAACTAGAATGAGAATGTAATTTACTCGTATTTAAGTGAATGTGGACCACAAAGCGCTTCTCTGTGAGCTGGAGGAGGCCATTAGATGAAGGCTATAGCTCCCATGTCTGTTTGCAGATGGGGTGATCTGAGAGGAGCGGGGCCAAAGGGGGTCGGGGAGACCTCCTGCTCTACATCCCCTCCCAGGAAGAGAGATCACTCCTGGGAGGATAGTAACCCCACTTCCACCCAGACCCAGGTGAGATGCCGAGGTCCGGGCTGGTCCTGCCTGATGGCCCCAGTGTGCCTATGTGATGCTCTGTGTCCAGGGAAGTCAGACAGGCAGAGGAGTCAGGCCCAAGGAAATCCATTCTGCTTCTTGTGAAATCTTAGTCTTCATGTCCCCAGCCCCAAATGGCTCCATCCCCTAATGGGAAGGTGTGCCCAGGGTTAACCCCAGCCAAACAGACTGGCGAGCTGAAGTGAAGAGCTCCCTGTCTTCCATTTCCTGTCTGTGCCTGAAGAGACCAGGTGATACTCACCCAGGAGCAGAAGGTTGTTACTCTGTCAACTACCAGCTGTACGAGCTCAGACAGATTCTTCAAGCAGTCTGTGCCTCAGTTTCATCATCTATAAAATGGGAATGAAAATTACACCTACCCACTGGGTGATTGTGAGGACTAAGCTAACTAATGTATGGAGCCTAGAATAGCTCCTGGCACATAGTTAAGCTCTATATAAGTATTTAGCTGATATAATTATTGCACATACAAATTAAAATAATCATGATAAGCATAAACCCATAGCATTGATTAATTGCACAGAAACACTATGAATCTGTTCTAATCAATTATGTCCTGTCTGAGAGGAAAGAACAGACACGTCATAAAATACAGAAGTGTAGATATATGTATTCTTGTTTATGCATTTTGAGTGAAATAATTTACGATTGTTATGACTCACTTTATTTGTTCTCAGAATGGCGATTTTATCATTTCTTGTCTCTGGCTCACAAGAAGCAGGTAGCAGGGCCATTCACTGGGATGTGTAATAAAGCAAACCCACTGCGACAAGAAGCAGTGACAGCCTGAGAGTTTCTGCTCTCCTCGTGCCCTGGGCCACAGATCTCAATGAAGAGTACTCCCCTGTTCTCTCCTGGTGGGGGCTACCCTGATGTCACATCAGGACCGCTCTGGGCCCCCAGCACCCCGGCTCAAAATGAGGGTTTGGACCAAATTAACTCTAAAGCCCCACATTGACTTCTAAATTTTGTATTGCAGAGAGAATGTTGGAAAAAGGAAGGGAGGGAGGGAGGGAAGGAGGGAGAGAAGGAAGGAAGGAAGGAAGGAAGGAAGGAAGGAAGGAAGGAAGGAAGGAAGGAAGGAAGGAAGGGAGGGAGGGAGGGAGGGAGGGAGGGAGGGAGGGACAGAGGGAGGGAGGGAGGGAGGGAGGGAGGGGGAAGGGAGGGGAGGGGAGGGAGGGAGGAAAAAGACTCACTAATCCTTATTTCTGTCCCAGGGACAAAAATGGAATCTGAGAAAGAAGACCTGGTTATTTACCTGTGAGTAGAATTTCTTAAATATTGTGGGCTGGCTTCTCCATTGAGCTTTGTCTGTCGTCTGCTTAGATGTCAATGACACAGATGCTCAGGTGCTGTCTGGGCCACACTTCTTTGTATATCAGAAAGGTGTCTGCAGAGGACAAGACTGTCAATAGCCACACTAGTCAGGCGGCTCCTATAAGAATATTTCTAATAAAGAAAGCCAGCTGTTGACATTGCACAGCAGCATGACTCGGGGAAGTTGGGAGAGCCCATCAAATTTAGGAAGGATTCTTCCAATGAATAAGCGGCAACAGGACATGAGACTTACAGGCCAGAAATGTCCCTGCCATGTACCACATTTTGCATCATGGTCAGGGCTGTGGGGAAGTAAGAAGCAAAATATAGTCCCCTTTGGGATAGTGGACAATAATATTATAAAATGTAAAATTCTACTCAAAACCAACCTCAGGTTACTCTTTGATGAAGCAGCTACATCCGGGTGCCCTCCTCAGATTTTTGTTCAGTTGCCCTCCTGTTCCAAGATGAACCATCGCAGGTGTGTGTGCTTCTGTCTGTAAAGCAGTAGGTCAGCACAGTGCTTGGACCTGGCCCTCAGCTGCCACCGCCAGCCTGTGTGGCCTCATGAAGCCAATGAGGGTTCTCATTTCCACAGTGACAGCGTCAGGGTCTTTCTCATGGGTTCATTGTGGTGTTTCACTGAACTGATATTGGAAATTAATCCCAGAGAAACCATGAGTTTCTACCTCATTATTAGTTATTATCATGGTTACCTCTAAAACTCACCCTCTAACCCTCAGGTATGTGGTCTTTGCTCACCTGGGACATGGGGCCACAGTCCGGAGTATGGGGAGTTGAAGTTCTTGGCAGTTTTAGCTAAGACAGTCAGTAATCAAAAAATATTTGTTAAAACAAATAACTTTACTTTCTACTCTTAAATATTTAAATGTTTGTTAGAACACCCTTAAAGGTAAATTAGATTAAAAATGTGATTTTGTCTACAAGTCAGCAAACAACAAACGGCAGGCCAATTCAGCCCCTCGTGTGTTTTGATATGACCCGTAAGCTGAGAATTTTAAAATGGTTCTTAAAAATCAAACCACAATTAGTATTTTGTGACATGTGAAAATTACATGAAATTGAAATGTCAGCATCCATAAATGAAGTTTTATTGGAACTCAGCCACACCCATTCATTTCACCCTAAGGGCAGAGTTGAGCAGCAACACATGTCTCACTCACAAAACAGAAAATATTTACTTTCTAACCCTTTCAAGAAAAGTTGGCTGTCCCCTGATTTTGTTTCCTTTTAACTTGATTCTTAATGTCCTTTTTTTTTTTTTTAACCTCACCCAGGGACATTTTTGCATTTATCTTCAGACAGAGTGAGAGGGAGGAACAGAGAGAGAGAAACATCCATGCGAGAGAGACACACCGAGTGGCCGCCACCCACATGACCCCAAACAGGGCCAGGGACAAACCAAGGTACATGCCCCTAGCAGGAACTGAACCCGGCTCTGCGGGGCGACGCACCAACCGCTGAGCTAAACCGGCCAGGGCTTAATGTCTTTTTATTTGCTTGTGCCAACTGATTTTCAGACTGAAGAACTGAAGGGTGAATGCAAAAGACACAGGTTTGAAAGTGAGAAGATGACAAAGTATTAGTTTTAAAAAGACACTCAGGCAAATGCATGATCCTCACTCATTTAATTTCTAAGGAAACCCGATTTCCAGAGGAAATAAGAAAGGAAACTATTAAAGTATAATTTTTCTGAGAGAAAAAAAAAGACATGGAATAAAAGAGCCTTTTTCCTACCTCCTCATCTGTTCTGCACATATTTTGGGTTTTTAATCTCCCTCATCTGAGATATATATATATATGAAATCTCAGGAAGAAATGTGGTCAAATGTAAAACAAAACATAAAAATGTTCTTTGGCTTTGTTACAGTTTTTTCAAACGCAGCAGTTAGCAGGTTGTTTTATTTTTCTTTTCAGTTTCACTGATAGACAGCCCTCTTCTAACTAACTGGTCTTTTGCTTTTTGTTTTTCAAAACATCTCTTAGAGGAACCACATGTAAGCAAGACAAGCTCTCTAGCTTCTGCTGATTTACTTAAAAATAAACACCAAGCCTGTGTTTTTATACACTGTTTTCCATGAAGTGTTAGTTTTTATCATTGTAGACTTCTAGGGCTCTAAAAAAAATGAGAAGCCACATTCCCTATCCCAAGCCTCTGAGAGCTAGCCTGCATCTCAGTTTCTTCTGTGGTTGGGGACGCAGAAGCCTTCCCATGCCAGGTGACACACCTCCTACAATAAACAGGAGGGAAAGGTGACCTAGCAGACCCTGTCTCAGGTTGTCAGTTAACACCAAGAGACTCAGCTGGAGCAATTATTTCAGTGGTGGTAAAGTTACCATTGTAATTAGCTAGTTACTAATAATAGAAAAGGAGCAAAAGGGAGGCCAAACATTACAGGCACGGCCATTTAGGCAGCTTCACCAGGAAGCTGCAATTTCACACGCCCCAAAGAACTGCCGGTCCATTCCTTGCAGACCCCTGGGGGAAGGGGGTCAAGCAAAAGGAAGATAGACACGTGCATAGTGAAGTAGGGGTGACTTTGGGAAGGTACCTATCAGTCGAACTTGGAACAAAGATAATTAGCTAGAGGGGGTAAAGCAACTGGAAGCCTGAAAAATCTTAGAAGGTTAAAATCCCCAGACAAAAGAATTCTCTCTCTTGTTCCTCTGGTTTTGCTCCTACTTCCTTGCATGTGCCCATGTGCCCTCCATAACCATGTGTTCCAGAAAGCCGCATGAACCATGGCCATGTGAACCACACACAGTGGACTGACGGACTGCAGCTGGGAACGCAAGCTAAGCAACCTGATGCTGGATTGGACTGTGCAAATATGGAACAGAAACTTTGGGCAACTTCTTTAATCCCAGCTCAGCTGAGGACACGGTTTCTTCCACGGCGGAATGAAGGGAGAAGGGAACTTGGATATTCAGGGATTTAATTCCATTCAAATAAATGCCACTTATTCTCCCATGTGAGTCTCAGAAAATTCCTTTTCTGGTGACATTGCAAGAAGCCCACTTCACCCCCAACAGGTGGGGACATGAAGAGCTCCCAACCAGTAACAGTAATGCTGCAATATTTCCTCTTGTGGAAAAGACTCTTTGGTAGCCCCGAGAAGATTTTGTCAAATGCCATTGTGTTGAATGATGTCTTGAGGCTTTGACATGATATAGAACCAACTATGGACAAGTCTCTCACCCAGAGTACCTGTAAGAGGGATGTGTTATCAGAGGGAAGTTTATCATCCTCCTAATGGCCCTTGGAAATAAAACTCAGAAGCAACGAAGACCTCCCTTGGCACATTCTGGAGTCAACACCCCCCCTTTCCTGGGCCACCTGTCCTCTTTGGCACTGGCTCTCCAACACCTACCTCTCCACCTGCATGATTTTCTGTTATTTCAGAGACTTACCCTGAAACCCTTTCAAGTCTGTCGCTGGAAGGAGTAACCTTCAGTTATATGCAAAATTCAATTAAGGGAATCCTCTCAGTGAATGAAGGAGACCTCTCGTGTGCCCAGAGTTAATCAGTACCAATTTACAACTTCATGTTATTTGTAGGAGAGAATAAATTTGAGCTGAAGTGGTAATAGAAAGGAATAACTTCACCTTCTCCAGAAACAGTGCCCTTGAAGGACAGCTTCAGCATCCTGGATGATTACCAGCCCAGAGGGTCCAGAGGGGACAGAACCCCACACCTCAGTTTCCAGGTCTCCAGAGGGGTGAGCTGAAGGAGATGGAGCAGGAGCAGTAATGAGCCCAGGGAGTAGCCAGCTACCTCTAAGACAACTTCCTGTGAAGAAAAGAAAGAGTCAAAGCCCACATGTGCTCAGAAAGCCATGTTGAGTGTTCATTTCCAAAGGACAGGACATGAGCAGCTCAGGAGGCAGGGTCACAAGGCAGTGGGATAATGTACACAGTAAGAGGCCACAGGAGCATGGGATGCCCTGGGGGATTGGCAGGTGCCTGGGGTCAGGGACTGCTTCCATCTAGGAGGTAAAACCATGGCCAAACCCCCATGGGGATCGGTCTCAGGCTCTTCTCACAGCACAGAACTAGATTGAGAGGCAAAGAAGATAAGAACAGTCTAGTTTTTCCAACTGAAGCAATGTTGTTTGTGAGGAAAAGGAAGCTCATACTGTCAAGTCTCCTGAGGCTTCCATTTAACCTGGAAACACCAGTTACCAATGGCACGGCATCCAGGTTGAGTGATTTCAGGCTCACACTGGTAAGTAGGTTGGAGCTGCAGATACACGTCCTGCCTGATCATTTATGTCCAAGGACTCAAACGCTAGTGGGGCAAGGAGCACGGAGTTCTGTTCTGGGCATCACACTTTAAACCTGATCAAATCCAATTCACAGGAGACCATTGGATCAAGGTATCACACAGAACAAAATACAAGTCTCTCCCCTCAATGTTGCTCCAAATTTCTCAAAATGACAATGGAAAAACATGTTTAAAAACAGAACAAATCCATTAGGTCTGTGACATGAGAAAGAAGTGCAGCTTCAGTGTTGAGACCACTAAGATATTTTTTAGGTTGTTTTTGTATCAGCTCACTTTAATTACCCCAGGACAAAACTTAATAACTTGAAAAAGAGTACTTACAATTTTAAAAAATAATAAAACCTGAAATATATAGCATTATGTTAGCAGTCGAATGGCAATAAAATTGATATTTAAGACTGAAAAAATGGATCAATGTTATCTTGTAGCAAGATATTTGATAAAAATCTTGGCTTTTATTTATTGGAAGGCAGACCACATGCCAGTGGATCTTGGTTCTAGAGAAGAAGATGAACAATGAATGTTAGTCGAGTGTACTGGCCATAGCTTCTCTTGTAAAGCACTTCTAAGAAGGAGATGAGTGCAGAAAAGGAGGGGCTAGTGAGCTAGCAGTAATAATAGGGAACAGGAGTCAAGAAATTCTCAGCCTTGCATAGTTGGAATGGAAAGAATTTGGCTTAAAATCACGGCTCAGATGAAGGTGAACCAGTTTGTATCAATCATTCAACAACAAGAAATAAAACTTCCTGGTGTTAAAGTACTGAAATGCTGGGGCTGTTTGTTACAGCAGCTAGCACAAATTCCCCAAGACAATATTCTATGTGCTAGTCACAAGCAACTGGAAAGTATAATTGGGGAAAGAAGGTCCAAGTCACAAGAGAAAAAAAACTGAGATATGCATCTACTAAAAAATGTGCAAGAACTATTAAAATATCTGTAAAAGTTACAGAATATCTCAAGAAAATACATAACAGCCAGTCTTTGCAGTCATTCTCACCTGTCACCACATAACCAAGCTATAGTGGGATGGTGGCGACCCCTAGAGGCTCATAAAGGAAACTGTTAAATTTAAACTCCAACATCTCTAGGCTTAGAAGATTCATGAATCATGGTTAGACTCATGAATGGACAGGTTATTCTTTCTATTCTGGTACTGTTCACACCACGGTATTTCCACTTAAGGTGGTCATTTTCTCACACTTTAATAGTAAATGCCTTCCTTTTTCTGTTCTAGTGTCCTTGTCTAAGGAGAATAATTTTTCCTTTCATTTCTACTTACTCTAATTATGCTTAGAAACTGTATCAATGTAACCAAAATGGAGACTTTTGACATTAAATCAAACAGCATCACTCACTGTTAGCCCTTGATTCACCCTAAAGGCTCCTTCCCAGGAAATTCACAAATTCCATTTTTTTAAGCACCAGGATTCTGGCTTTTAAAAAAGCTATTATATTGTTGATGGCCTCTTTTGTTTATGTATTAGCTCCTTATTAGTTATTGTAAGTGTAGTATTTCACTACTTTGTGTAATAGTCAGAATAGGATAGGTTATGCTGTAGTACCAAACTAATCTAGAAATTTCAGTGGTTATGTATATAAGGGTTAATTTATCTCCTTCACGAAGTCTTCTGTGAATTCATCACTTTTTAGGGACTCCTACTTCTACTTCCAAACAGTGGCTCAGGGGCCCAGGGCAATCGTTTCTCAAAGCCACGTCATCTGGGTTCCATGGGGTCCAGCTCACCGCCTCAGTAGAAGAGTGTAGGGTCATGTACCCTCTCTTAAGTGCTTAAAAGGTCCAGAAATGATGCTTATGTTCTTGGCCCACTTGTCACATAGCCCTATCTAAACCCAAGGGGCTGGGGAAATTGAGTGTCATAGGGATATTCACAGAGCAGTAAATACCTCGCCACAAAATATATTTCAAAAATATTTTAAGTTTGATGTTGTTGAGGAAGGAGTGGGTCTAACCCAGAATTTCAACCCCACCTATACCACTCTCCATGAGAAAATGCAATCTTAATCATTTATAAACTGCTGTATTGCTTTAATAAATACAAAAAGAGAAGGAGAAAGCAGCTTACTTCTAAATAAACTTCTGGAGGAATAATATTAGCAAGGTACCACTGCTGAGATAAAGAGAGCGGCTCAGCTATCTGAAGCAAGGTATGACGAAGAAGAAAAATAACAGACAGTAATAAGCCACCAGGCAAGCATTGCAATAATTTTTCATGGAGCATAAACAATGTAACACATTTATGAACAGAAGGAGAAAAATTACCTAGAGCTAAGAGTCTGATGGCTCAGCCACTTTTAGCCTTGGTGGAGAAATAGCACCTCCCAGTGATGCTTTTTCATGTATTTTGAATTCCCTCCCAGGCACAAGAGTTCCTGTCTTGTATCTTGGCTTAGTTTCCTGGGTTGAACTCCAATATGTTTCTGGGCATTTTAAATTGCTTCCAAAGGAACTGAACCATGATCTTATATAATCGGCTATCACAGATGATAGTCAAGTAACTTTTGGAGCCAGCCAGTGCCACTAAAAAAGATGCATTGAAACAACATAACAATCCTTACTGTTGAGATAAGGGAGGCAGCAAAACAGGGCAGAAGAGAGAAAGTAGGTGATGCGTGATTAAGAAACATGATTTGTGACTTCCGGTCAAGATGGCAGGTAGGTAAACGCGGTATTGCATCTTCCCACAACCACCTCAAAGTTACAACTAAACTACAGAACAACCATCATTCAAAACCACCTGATATCAAGCTGAATGGAAGTCCTGCAACTATGGAATTAAAGAAGAAGCTGCATCAAGACTGGTAGAAGGGGCAGAGGCACGACGGGCTGGTCCCACACCCACATGTGGCAGATAAAAATCAGGAGGACACCTCGGCTGGGAAGGTCCTCCCAGAGGATTTAGGGGTCCCTGTTCCACACCAGATGCCCCATTCAGGGTTCCAGTGCCAGGAAGAGAAGTCCCCATAACTTCTGGCTGGAAAAACCAGCGGAAACTGAGGCTTAGGGAAGCTGACACGCTGGAGCCCTTAAAGGGCCTGCGCACAGACTTATCGGACTCACTCGCTCTAAGCTTGGAGGGGAGGCAGCTCAAGGGGTGCCAGAGACATACAGGGAAGAACTGAGCTGTTTGGCAGTGGAGCCAAAGCTGGAGAGGGGACTTTCTCTGGGACAAACGTGCTGTCAGAGGCCTTTGTTCCTTTGGCGAGCCCTTCCCTGAAGCGGCAGACAGTCACCATATCTGGGACTCCAGCAACCTGGCTCACACTGGTAGCCCCACCCTGGTGATTCTCTGAGGCCCCACCCCACCCAACTTTCAGGTCCACCCCAGTTGTTGCCAGTTGCTTAACCATAGGATTGACCTGTCTTGGATCCTGCTTCAGGTTTTCCTAAATTCTTTCAAACAAGCAGGATGAGCCCCATACTTCTCGTTAGGTAATACACAGAAACAAACACAGGGAGGCAGCCAAAATGAGGAGACAAAGAAACAGGTCCCAAATGAAAGAACAGAACAGAACCCCAAGAAAAGAACTAAGTGAAATGGAGATAAGCAACCTAACAGATGCTGAGTTCAAAACACTGCTTGTAAGGATGCTCAAAGAACTTAGTGAGGGCCTCAAGAGCAAAAAAAAAAGGGCCAGTCAGAAATTATGGATGCACAGTCAGAAATGAAGGAGGCATTAACTGAAATAAAGAATAATTTACACAGATTCAATGGTAGAGTACGTAAATCCAAGAAGCAAATAATTGATTTGGAATATAAGGAAGCAAAAAATACCCAATCAGAACAGCAAAAAGAAAAAAGAATCCAAAAAACTGAGGATAGTGTAAGGAGGCTCTGGGACAACTTCAAACGTACCAACATTTGCATCTTGGGAGTGCCAGAAGGAGAAGAGAGAGAACAAGAAATTGAAAACCGGTTTGAAACAATAATGGCAGAAAACTTTCCTAACTTGGTGAAGGAAAGAGACATACAAGTCCAGGAGGCACAGAGAGTCCCAAACAAGATGAACCCTAAGAGGCCCACACCAACACACATCATCATCAAAATGCAAAAGGTTCAAGACAAAGAAAGTATCTTAAAAGCAACAAGAGAAAAGCAGTTAGTTACCTACAAGGGAGTTCCCATTAGGCTATCAGCTGATTTCTCAAAAGAAACTTTGCAGGCCAGAAGGGAGTGGCAAGAAATATTCAGAGTGACAAAAAGCAAGAACCTACAACCAAGATTACCCTATCCTGCAAAGTTGTTATTTAGAATCGATGGCCATATAAAGAGTTTTCCAGACAAGAAAAAGTTAAAGGAGGAGATTCCAAAACGGCGATGGAGTGAATGGAAGCTACACATACCGTCTCCCAGAATCAAACTGGAATTACAACTATAACACAGACAAATCAACAGGAAAAGGCAACAGAAAAGCAGCTTGCAAGGACCATATAACCTGGGACACTAACTCGATCCTGGTAGGATGGCAAAGGCACGAGATGGGGGCTGGGAGCACACAGACAGCATCTGCCTTACCTGGGAGCAGCGCCCTGGGATAACACTCCCAAGCAGACAGCGCAGAGCCGGGACAGAGGCTAAAAAAGCTACAACCCACTCACCTTGGGCTCTGGCAGAGGGAGGGCAGACTGGATTGGAACTGTGTGGGGACACTCAGGATTTGGAGGGCACACAGACCTTTTGCTGAGTTGCTGCCATGCAGGATGGTGGCCATCTTACTCCTTCCCAGGGCTCAGGGGAGAGACACCAGCCCCTCCCTCGAAGATTCAACTCAACCCTGTGGGCCAATGAAATGCTAACTGAGGCTCATTAACAACCAGCATCTGCCCCACCCTCGTGAAATCCCCTTATGCTGAGCACCTGAGGGAGTTTTTCAATCAACTGACAACCCAAAACTCATCAAGTAACCTCAACTGCTAGCCTCCAGGCAAAAAGCTAGAGGATAACAGTCCCTGTCCTGGGCTAGCAACTTTAACCAGGAAAGTAAGACTTGACAGTGGTATTTAGCATGGGTCCACCCTCGCTCAGCTGAAACCAGGAGAGGGAGCCACAAACAGCAGAACACCAACACCCACAGGGAAAACTTGACAGACTCCAAAGCCCACTGTGATAGCCAAAATGGTGAAACACAGAAACAGAAGCCAAATTAAAGAACAAGAGACCTCCACCGAACATGAGATCAATGTGGAGCAGTTAGGCAAGTTAACAGAGCTAGAATTCAGAGCCATGATCTTGAGGAAGCTCAACAGGATGAGTAAGGACATAGAGACACTGAAAATAAGCCAATTGGAAATTAAAAACCACCAAGAAGAGTTTAAAAAAATAACATATTAGAAATGAAAAACACATTGGAAGGTCTAAACAGCAGAGTAGAGGAAGTTGAGGAGCGGATCAGTGAATTAGAAAACAGGGTAGAAAAAATCAACCAATCAGAAAACGAAAAGGAAAAAACAATTAAAAAATAGGAAGACAGTTTGAGAACTGTGGGACAACTGGAAACATAATAATATTCACATCATAAAAGTCCCCGAAGAAAATGAGCAAGGGTTAGAGAATATATTCAAAGAAATAGTGACAGAAAACTTCCCTATTTGGTGAAGGAAAAAGGCGTTCAAGTTCAAGAAGCACAGAGAGTCCCAAGTAAGAAGAACAGAAACAGGCCCACACCAAGACACATAGTAATTAAAATGCCAAAAATTAAAGACAAAGAGAGAATCCTAAAAGCAGCAAGAGAGAAGCCACAGGTTACCTACAAAGGAAACCCCATAAGGCTCTCAGCTGACTTCTCACAAGAAACACTACAGGCCAGAAGTTAATGGCATGAAGTAATCAAGGTCATGAAAAACAAGGATCTGAATCCAAGACTACTCTACCCAGCAAGGCTATCATTCAAAATGGAAGGTCAAATAGAGAGCTTCCCAGACAAAAAAAAAAGGCTAAAGGAATATGTTAGCACCAAACCAGCATTGTAAGAAATGTTAAAAGGACTACTGTAATTAGTAGAAGAAATAGAAAGTAAAATATAACCACACAAAACAAAAATGGAAATAAACAAGTACATATCAATAATCACCTTAAATGTAAATGGACTGAATGCTCCGATAAAAAGACACAGAGTAGCTGATTGGATAAAAAAGCATGATTCATCTATATTTTGTATTCAAGAGACCCACTTCACAAAAAAAGACTCACATAGGTTAAAAGTGAAGGGATGAAAAAAATTTTCCAAACAAATGGAAAGGAAAAAAAAGCTGGGGTAGCAATACTCATATCTGATAAAATAGATTTCAAAATGAAGGCCATAATGAGAGACAAAGAAGGCCACTACATAATATTGAAAGGATCTATCCAACAGGAAGATATAACCTTGATAAACATATATGCACCCAATATAGGAGCATCAAAATATATTAAAAATCTTCTGGAGGACTTCCAAGGAGAAACTGACAGCAATACAATCATAGCAGGGGACTTCAACACCCTGTTGACACCACTGGATAGATCCTCTAGACAAAATATTAGCAAGGAAACAGAGACTCTAAATGAAGCACTAGACCAAATGGATTTCATTGATATCTACAGAGAATTACACTACAAAACTACAGAATTCACATTCTTCAAAAGTGCACATGGGACATTCTAAAAGACCACATGATAGGACACAAACTAAATCTCTACAAGTTCAAGAAGACTGAAATCATCTCAAGCATCTTCTCAGATCAAAATTGCATGAAACTAGAAATCAATTGCAACAAGACCATGCAAAGACATTTGAACACATGCAGGCTAAATAGCATGTTATTAAACAATGAATGGGTTACTGAAGAAATCAAGAAAGAAATTAAAAACTTCCTGGAAACCAATGAAAATGAACACACAACAACAAAAATTAATGGAATGTAGCAAAAGCAGTTCTGAGAGGGAAGTTCATAGCACTACAGTCCTACCTCAAGAAACAAGAAAAATTTCTAAATGACTGTCTAACCTCACAACTTAATGAATTAGAAAGCAAACAAAAAGAAAACCCCAGAGCAAGTAGAAGGAAGGAAATAGTAAAGATTAGAGCAGAAATAAATGAAATAGAGACCAAAAAAAACATTCAAAGGATCAATGAAACAAAGAGCTGGTTTTTCGAAAAGATAAGATTGATAGACCCTTAGCAGACTCACCAAGAAACAAAGGGAGAGAACCCAAATACACAAAATCAGAAATGAAAGAGGAGAAGTAACAATCGAAACCACAGAAATACAAAAGATCGTTAACAACTACTATGAACAACTATATGGCAACAAATTCGACAATCTAAGCAAAATGGACACATTTCTAGAAACACACAGTCTCCCAAAACTGGACCAGGAAGAGATAGAAAACTTGAACAGACCAATAACAACTAAGGAAATTGAAGAGGTAATCAAGACTCTCCCAGCAAACAAAAGCCCAGACCCAGATGGCTTCACGGGGGAGTTTTACTAAACATTCAAAAAAGAACTAACACCCATTCTCCTCAAACTATTTCAAAAAATTCAAGAAGAATGAAGACTTCCGAACTCGTTCTATGAGGCCAGTATAATTCTAATTCCAAAACCAGAAAAAGACACTACAAAGAAAGAAAACTACAGGCCAATATTCCTGATGAACACAGATGCCAAAATCCTTAACAAAATATTACCAAATCGAATCCAGCAATACATCAAAATAATTATTCACCTTGACCAAGTGAGATTCATCCCAGGGATGCAAGGCTGGTACAATATTCTCAAATCAATAAATGTGATACATCACATAAACATAATGAAGAATAAAAACCACATGATCATATCAATAGATGTTGAAAAAGCATTCGACAAAATCCAGAATCCATTTCTGATAAAAACGCTCAGCAGTGTGGGAATAGAGGGATCATATCTCGACATAATAAAGGCCATATATGAAAGACCTACAGCCAACATCATACTCAATGGGCAGAAACTAAAAACATTTCCCTTAAGAACAGGAACAAGACAGGGATGTCCACTTTCGCCACTCTTATTTAACATAGTACTGGAAGTCTTAGCCACAGCAATCAGACATGAGGAAAAAATAAAAGGGATTCAAATTGGAAAGGAGGAAGTGAAACTGTCATTATTTGCAGATGACATGATATTATACATAGAAAACCCTAAAGACTCCATCAAAAATCTACTAGACTTAATAAATGAATTTGGAAAAGTAGCAGGATACAAAATTAACATCAAGAAATCGATGGCATTCATATACACCAATGATGAACTCACAAAGAGAAACTGAAAAAACAATCCCATTTACCATCATGGCAAAAAAATTAAGATACCTAGGAAGAAACTTAACCAAAAAAGTAAAGGACTTATTTGCAGAAAACTACAGGACATTGAAAAAAGAAATAGAGGGAGATATAAAAACGTGGAAGTACATACCCTGTTCATGGATTGGGAAAATTAACATCATTAAAATGTTCATATTACCCAAAGCAATCTATAGATTAAATGCAATCCCCATCAAAATACCAACGACATATTTCACAGAACTGGAACAAATACTTCAAAAGTTCATATGGAACCAAAAAGTCCCCGAATAGCCACAGCAATTTTGAAAAAGAAGGACAAAGTAGGTGGAATCACAATTCCAGATATCAGGTTATACTACAAAGTGACTGTAATCAAAACAGCCTGGTTCCGGCACAAGGACAGGCATATAGACCAATGGAACAGAACTGAAACCCAGAAATGGACCCAAGGCAATATGCTCAATTAATATTTGACAAAGGTGGCAAGAGCATACAGTGGAGTAAAGACAGCCTCTTTAATAAATGGTGTTGGGAAAATTGGACAGCTACATGCAAAAAAATGAAACTAGACCATCAACATACACCATACACAAAAATAAACTCAAAATGGATAAAAGACTTAAATGTGACCCGTGAATCCATAAAAATTATAGAAGAAAATGTAGGCATCAAAATTTCGGACATCATACGCAGCAGAATTTTCACCGATACGTCACCTAAGGCAACAGAAACAAAGGAGTAAATGAACACATGGGACTACATCAAATTAAAAAGCTTCTGCACAGCAAAAGAAACAATCATCAAAATGGAAAAGCCACCCACTGTATGGGAGAACATCATTGCCAATGATATATCTGATAAGGGGTTAATTTCCAATATATATAGAGTGCTCATACAACTCAACAAAAGGAAGACAAAGAACCCAGTTATAAAATCGGCAGAGGAGCTGCATAGACACCTCTCCAAACAGGACATACAAATGGCCAAGAGACATATAAAGAAATGCTCAACATCACTAATCATCAGAGAGATTCAAATTAAAACAACTATGAGGTATCACCTCACACCTGTCAGAATGGCCGCCATCAACAAATCATTAAACAACAAGTGTTGGTGAGGGTGTGGAGGAAAAGGGGACTCTAGTGCACTGCTGGTGGGAATGCAGACTGGTGCAGCCACTATGGAAAACAATATAGTGTTACCTCAAGAAATTAAAAATTGATCTTCCATTTGACCCAGTGATCCTGCTTCTAGGAATATACCCTAAGAAGCCTGAAACACCAATCAGGAAGAATATATGTACCCCCCATGTTCATAGCCGCACTATTTACAATAGCTAACATCTGGGAACAGCCCAAGTGTCCATCAGTAGATGAATGGATAAAAGAGCAGTGGTACATATACCCAATGGAGTACTATGCAGCTGTAAGAAAGAAAGAGCTCTTATCCTTTGAGACGACATGGAGGGACCTGGGAAGTATTATCCTAAGTGAAATAAGCCAAGCAGAAAAAGACAAATACCACATGATCTCACTTATATATGGAATATAATGAACATAACAGTCTGAGGAATATGGTAGACCGAGAAACATGGAAGTAGGGCACAGACTGATATCCCTCAGAAGAGAGGGTGGGGATGTGGGAAGAGATAAACCACAGAACTTATATGCATGTATGCATAACAAATGAACATGGACAACAAAGCCGGGGACAGGGTGGGGGGATGGGGATAGGGGTGCCAATGGGGTAAAAAAGGAGAAACATCTATAACAAAAAATATTAAAAATTAAAAAAATAATAATAAAAATAAAAAGAACAAAAAAAAAGTTAAAGGAGATCATCACCACCAAACCGTTATTATATGAAATGATGAAGGGTCTTCTTGAAGAAAAAGATAAAATATATGAACAAACAAAATGGCAATGAATACATATCTATTGACAATGGAATCTACAAACAAAATGAACAAGCAGAACAGAAGCATTCTTATAGATACAGAGAACATTTTGTTGGTTGCCAGATGGGAGGGGGGTGGGGGAATGGGTGAAAAAGGTGAAGGGATTAAGAAGCACAAATTCATTGCTAGACTGACAAACCTCAAAGGAAAAGGGGTTGGGGGGTGGGAAGAAATAAACCAAAGAACTTACATGCATAACCAATGGACACAGACAATAGTGTGGGAAAAGGTGGAACGGAGTCGGAAGTCAGGAGGAGGGTGTCAATGGGGGAAAAATGAGGAACATCTGTAATACATTTAACAATAAAGATTTAAATAAATAAGAAACATGATTTGTGAAGATGGCACATAAGAAAATCACTTCTCCAATGTCACCTCAATAAATTTAAGACAAAATTTTAAAAAAACTTTACCAGCAGTGGAAGGAAGGAAGGAAGGAAGGAAGGAAGGAAGGAAGGAAGGAAGGAAGGAAGGAAGGAAGGAAGGAAGGAAGGAAGGAACAATAAAGAAAAGACAATAAAGAAAAGGAAAATTGCTTGTGTCCAGAGCTGATAACATAAAAAAGTGATCAAATGTCCATGGAATGGGGTGAGGTGTAAAGTTTTATCTCCTGGTAGTTTACATGCGACATGAAACAAGTCCTACTTTCCTTCCTTTTTGCAGCCCCTGTAGACACGCATGTACACACACACACACACACACACACACACACCACACTCAAGGACAAACATCTGATATTGACTCACCATTGGGTTCAGCGAGGAGGTAGCCAGGTGAAAAGGCGAAACTAATAGCATCCCCTGACATGAAGGTAAGTTGTTCTCCTGTTGGACATAAACTCACAGAACAGCAACCTCAGACAAGGTTACTCTGAGACCACAATAAAGTGAGGCCAAGAAAACCCCCTCCACAATTTTATATATGCACAGACCAGAGGTCCCTGTGACACCCACAGAATTCCTAACCCCCGTCTTGACCAAAATGAATGATCACTACTTTACCAATTACACTTTGTCCTCACTCTAGTCTGCCTTTCCCATAGATAACATGAGTGGAGACACCCAACCATAAAACCTTTCAGCTTTGTGACAGCATCCAATCTAGAGCAAACACCTGCTTCCTTACATCCTCCCCCAAATCACCACCCAAAGCCCAAACCCTACACCAAGTTCTTTCAAGCACCCTCACACTGAACCATCATTGTCCTTCATGGAGTGGTCTCCCTTGCTGTCATGAGTAATAAATCCAACTTGTTAACCTATGATGCACTACTGGTGGCCTTGAAAAGCACTGACACGGGAATGACACCATCCTAATTGGAGAGAGATACTGCTACATCCTCACTAGAATGACTGCAATCAAAAAGACTAGCAATGCCAGTGTAAGTAAAGATGTGGAGAACTTGAAACACTCATCCCTTGCCAGTGGGTGCAGGGGGAATGTATAATGGTACAGCCACTTTGGAAAGCAGTTTGGCAGTTTCTTTAAAAGTTAAACTTATACTTATCTACTTATACCCAGCCATTCTACTCCTAGGTATCTACCCAAAAGAAATGAAAACACATGTTCACACAAAGACATTTGCACAAATGTTCACAGGGGCAGCATTCTTTATAGCCCCAAACTGGAAACCATCTAAATGCCCATCAGTAGGCAAATTAACAAAATGTGGTATATCCGTGCAATGGAATTCTACTCAGCAGCTAAAAGAAACAGATGAGGATACAGGAAAAACAATATGGATGAGTCTCAAACCACTATCAATAAAGCCAGACACAAAAGAGTACATTTTGCATTATTCCATTTTTGTGACAATCTATAGAAAAGGAAAATATATATATATATATATCTGTAGTTTGTAGTTGCCTGTGGCTGGGAGTGGGAGCAGGATCCAATACAAATACACAGGATGAAATTCTTGGAGTAATGAAAAGTAAGCTGGATTGTGGTGATGGTTGCACAACTGTATATTGCTAAAAAAAAAAAAAAAATCATTGAATTTACATTCTTACATACTAACAGTGATGAAGTATATTTCACATAAATTGTAATCCAATAAAGTTGTAAAATAAAAAATCCTGCAAACAATGGTTATGCAGTCATTGGTGCATTTTAAGATGCTTTTAAGACTCATTAGCAGATTCCTCCTTTAACAAACTAACTCTCATTTGTATTACTGAATTCCAGTGTCAGGAAAGTGGAAGTGTCCATATACCTATCAGTAAATCCACTCCCAAGGTGGCCTGCATCACAGGTCTGTGCTTCTAGAGGAGGTGTCAGTGACCAGACAGCTCCCACCTGCACCAACAGCTCAGCCACAGAGTGAAATGGGGAGGTTACATGTCACAGCCCCTGTGATGCTCAAAGGAGCACGTAGGGTTATCAGCAGACCTATTTGCAAACCTCTCTTCTCATCAGGTACTAAAACATGTGTGCTTTGACACTGTCATTTGGGCTCTGAAAAGGAACTGGAAAACACAAAATAACACATTTATGTTGTAAATGTCACCAGAATTGGCACGATGGGGTTGGACCTGTGAAAAAGAAGAGCCTATGACAGCAGCCTCCTCTGGCTTTCAGACAAGGTGTCCCATTGGTTAGAATGGCCTCTCCAGCTGTAGGAGCTCCTAATACCATTTGATGGTCACTATCAAGTTCCTCAGAGATTTTCAGGTTTTACATATAGACGTTATAGCCTCCATACTGAAGTGGGTTCTTCCAAACACTGGAAGTTAGAAGCAGTGATGTGCTGGAAAATGTTTAACAATGGGCTCTCCTGGGAATGGAAAGAACCTGGTTTGTAGTCTTTGCTGATTGCTGTGGTTAAGTACTGCTACCATGGCTGATTTCAAGCTACCAAATTGCTCTCACTGAGAGTGGAGTGGAGATTGTGGGCACAGTGACTCTGGTAAACTATCAGGAGCTGGCTCCAGCACATCTGTACCTGGGTCAGGCACACAAATTAAACTTTTTGATCAAGACTTTAATCAAGCCCTGGTTGATTTTGCTCAGCGGTTAGAGCATCAGTCTTCGGACTGTAGGGTCTTGGGTTCGATTCCCAGTCAAGAGCATGTAACTGGGTTGCAGGTTCAATCCCCAGTCCACCAGTTGGGGTCATGTGGAAGGCAACCAATTGATGTGTCTCTCTCACTCTGATGTTTCTCTCTCTCTCTCTCTCTCTCTCTCTCTCTCTCTCTCTCCCCCCTCCCTCCCTCCCTCCCTCCCTCTCTCTCTTCCACTCTATCTTAAAAAAAAAAAGTCAGTGAAAAAATTGAGGATTAACAACAGCAAAAATGACTTTAATAAAGACCTAGAATGTCAGAGTAAAACCATATAACTTTTTTTTACTTAAGCAGTTGAAATAAATTTTTAACATTGCAAATATAATAAATTGCTAATTTTATATTGTTTGTATTTAGATGTCCTATCTGAAAATTTTTAATAGTGTCATTTACATAGATGTGTGTTGTATATACATACACACACATGTCATATATATATAGTATGTACCTGGGTACTTACCTGTATAATTGAACGAGCCCAGGGTTGAGGCTTGACCAAAGGTTCTTGCAGTTCTGAGGTTCTTATAATTCCAAAGTTCTCTAGCTGACCTTTCTCCCAGACAGAAACTCTGTCATGAATGTCCTCACTCAGTTACAATGGATCCACTAGCCAAGGAGTCATCATTTTTCCAAGGGTGGTGCCAAGTTTATATCCTCAGGAGGACCATCTGAAGTGGCTCAGAAAGACCTCGTCTCATCTCCTTGGGCCAGGGACATGTGGGTAAGGGGTTGGCCTGCAGCCAAGAATAGGAGTAAGCAAGTTGGGATTAAATGTAGCTGTTGCTGATACCTGGGGTCAGTGATTCACACCTGACTCACCTTCTTAGTGGTGAGGGAAGGCTTCCAATCTCCAAGACATGGGGAGGATTGGAAAGTCTGAAAGTATAGACAACCTCTCTTACAGAGATCAGTTCTATAAGATGCCCGTCTCCACTCCCCGAGGTCAGTGATGGCTCCCATTCGTATGGAGGGTCCTGTGCAGGAATCTTGGGTCTATGCCTCCAGTAGGCATGCATCATCAATGCACTTTCCATTGAGTTCTGAAAATTGGTCAGTAACTAGCAATGAGAGAGACCATCATTGTAAAATGACAGACAAAACATCAACACTTGCAGAGAACATGGAGATTTGATAACCTTGTACTTCTGGTTTCAATGTGTGAGCAAAACACCTTGCTGTATTATCCTATAAAGACTCTTTTCAAGGGGACTCTAGCACACTGCTGGTGGGAAGGCAGACAGGTGCAGCCACTGTGGAAAACACTATGGTGTTACCTCAAAAAGTTAAAAATTGAACTGCCATTTGACCCAGTGATCCCACTTTTAGGAATATACCCTAAAGAAACCTGAAATACCAATCAGAAAGAATATATGTACCTCTATGTTCATAGCAGCACTATTTACAATAGCTAACATCTGTCTTTTTTGTTGTTGTTGTTCAGATAGAGTAGGAGGGAGAGAAATGAAGAGAGAGAGAGATACATCGACATGAAAGGGACACATCGATTGGCTGCCACCTGCACAACCCAACCAGGGCTGGGGACAAACTGCAACCGAGGTATATGCCCTTAGCGGGAACCAAACCCGGGTCTCTCTGAACCACAGGCCGATGCTCTAACCACTGAGTAATCGGCCAGGGCAACAATAGCTAAGATCTGGAAACAACCCAAGTGTCCATCAGTAGATGAGTGGATAAAAAGGCTGTGGTGCATGTACACAATGGAATACTATGCGGCTGTAAGAAAGAAGGATCTCTTATTCTTTGAGATGGCACAGAAGGACCTGGAGAGTACTATGCTAAGCGAAACAAGCCAAGCAGAGAAAGACAAATATCACATGATCTCTTATTTGTGGAATATAATGAACTAAACAAACTGATGAACAAAATTGACACAGAGACCTAGAGGAAGGGTACAGACTGACAAGCCTCAGAGGAGGGCGTGTTGGGGAGGGAAGAGATGAACCACAGAGCTTGTATGCATGTGTGCATGACCAATGGACATGGACAACAAAGCTGGGGATGGGGGGGATGGGGAAGGGGGGATGCCAATGGGGTAAAAAAGGAGAAGCATCTGTAAAAAAACAAATTAATTTTTAAAAAAGACTCTTTTCGCCCTGGCCGGTTTGGCTCAGCAGTTAGAGCGTCGGCCTGCAGTCCAGAGAGACCCGGGTTCGGTTCCCGCTGAGAGCACATACCTCGGTTGCAGTTTGTCCCCAGCCCTGGTCGGTCGTGTGGGTGGCAGCCACTTGATGTGTTCCTTTCACATCGATGTTTTTCTCTCTCTCTCTCTTCCTCTCCCTCCCTCCCACTCTACCTGAACAAAAAATGAAAAAATGTCCTCAGGTGAGAATAAAAAAAAATTTTTTTTTAAGATTCTTTTCAACTATAAAAACATTTGTAAGCTCAATTTCAACTTTGAGCTTTCCCTAAGCCATATGAAGAAAAACTCCCATCTTAAAATTACCATTGCCAAACCGAGTTCACAATGGGGAGAGGGTGAACAGCAGCAATTAATAATTCAGCATTTAGGTAACATCTGGCACGTGCTCGTATGGCTCACAATCACTGCAGGTAGGGGTCAGCATGATTATTCCTGTTTTCTCGGAGAAGCATGTAAAATAGTGACTTAACTCTCCTTTGACAAAGATAGCATAAGAGCAAATAAAGTTAACAATGCGACAACCCTTTCATTCTATAAGAATGCCATTTTTAAAAGTTGTTAATGAAGGGAAGTAAATTTTGTCAGCTGTGTTAATAGGAGGGTCATGGTATTTGTTTTTATTCTGATTATATTAGAGCCAGATAATCAAAATACATACCTAAATATACCACCAACTGCGAAGATCAAGGAGAGCCTCTGCTGTAATTAGTACTTTTGGATGTAGCTTTGTTATTTGAAAACAGAGAAATGTAAATTTGTGTGTGTGTTCTCCGCTTTGGAGAGAGAGCCTGGAAGATCACAAACCATAATAAACATTAAATATGTCTTAACTATTCAAGATACAGAGTCAGAACCCAACAAGTGAACTTGCAGTATTCTACACTATTGTAAATGTGAGACACTAACCATTGGCCATCCCTGTGTTGTGCTAGCTGAGCCCCTGCCTTTGGTACTGTGTATGTACATAGATGGAAAACCAGGCCTGCCCCTGTCTGCGGTGGAGGGAAGGGCATGAGACCTGTGATGAGTGATGTGGTGGTGAGCACAGAAGAATGTGACTTAGTCTGATGGATCAGGAAAGGCTTCCTCAGAAAGTGACCTTCAGCTGACATCTAAAGGGTGAGTAGGTATTAATCAGGAACAAAAGGAAGAGGGACTAGCATGTTCAAAGGCCCTGAGGTGGGTGCTGTGTGAGTCACTGGAGGATTCACAATGTCCAGAGCATAGAGAGTGAAGATGCAGAGGCAGGAGGGGAAGGAAACACTAACTTCCGAAGCAGAGCAGAGGCCTGGGAGCCCATGGTGCCCACAGAGGCTAGGACTTAGCAGCTTGGGCTCTGGAGCTGAGTCTGACCACCATTAGTAGCAGCCACCACTGATGAGTCCCTAAGGGACCTCTGTGCCTCAGTCTTCTAACCTGTAATCTGGGCCTGCCTTACAGAGGAGCTGTTGCAAAGATTCAATGTTCTGTTGTGTTTTGTATGCAACTTGATCATTTTCATCTAAAGCCTATACTGTCCCGCTCCTGGCATCTTCTTACCACCATTTCTTATCCTGTGTTCTGTGGGGCACTGCCCTATAACATAATTCAGAAAGAAACAACTGATTAAATGAGTTTGGGAAACACTGCACACTGGCATCCTTAGGAACCTGAAAACCCTACAGCTTTAAAAAAGTAACTTTCTCCTGAGTTTGTCTCCATGGTGTCATTGTGCAAATAAATGCTTACTCCAAATTAGCAGTATATTTCTTGAAGTTTAATTTTTTTTAAAAAGTAACTTTCTTAACTAAGTGTGTACAGAAATTAGTTGACTATAGACCCCAATGCCACTCCCTTTCCGCAGAAGGTGATGCTGTCACTTTGTAATAATCCCTAAATCCCCAAAAGTCCCACGGGGAGGACGATGAGAAGCACCAGCCAAGACTGATTTTGGTCTCTAGCTTGTGCATTTGGAAGGCTACAGCGGAACAGTTTTACTGTTGCTATTTAGAAAATAAATGATTTCAAAGCTCCCATTTATCACACATTCTCAAGTATTCTTCAATTCTCAGAACATTTTCCTACAGCTGTAATTTTCCATTTCTCCAAGTAGTGACTTTTGGGGAAACAAATCTGTGTCACTGGAACGATAGGACCTTGTTGGCATCATTTCATCTCTGAGCCGGTTTCCCCATGGGTAAACCTCAGTGTCAGACTAACCAATCCTAAACCCTTCACACTAAGACTACAATTCCATGTTAACATCTTTTAAGGTTACCTGATGTGTGTTGTTAGGTGGTTATTGAGACCAAGCCAGTCTCAGGATGAGTGGATGGACACACATCCATCCACAAACGGACAGATCCCTAGCTCTTGCCTCTCTGTCCTTTCATTATTTTGTCTGTTTAAGCAGTGCTAAGAATATTCACCAAAGGCGCAACCATGGTTACTTTTATAAGGTATTATGTCTCCATTTTTTAAAACTCATTAAATACAGAAAAATGTAAAACAATATAAAAACAACAGCATGGAGGAACGGTACCCAAGTGTCAACATGTGTTAAACCATGGATGTCTGTGCCTCAGTACTTCATGTTTTCACATCTTTCAAAATGTAAAACTATGATCTTCAATTAGCGATAAATTTCTCTAACGACCTCACAGAAGCCTCTGAAGCCGTCTCATACATGCTCTCGTCAGTCCCTTAAGTTGACTGTGTCAAGGCTAAATTTTAGAAATAAAAATACAACCTTGCTTCTTGCCCTAGAAGGTTCCTGTTTGGGTAATTATCTCATAGATGCAAGAATTATTTGCTTGAGACCAAAATTAAGCTCTAACTAATGGCAACCAGTGGCTAAAATCACACCCAAGCTATGCAATTGTATTTCTAAGTCACTTCCATAAGCTTAACTGTCAGAGTCCCAGCGAGGGACATTTTCCCACTAACTCTATCTGAAAGGAAGACCTATTTCACAATCTTCCATATAAATCGCCTTGAGAATGACCACAGACAATATGCTGTGTTTTTTTTTTTTATTAAAAATGAACATTCAAAAATATAATATATTGCAATACATCTCAAACTCTGTCCAAATTATTACAAAATTCAAATTAGGCCTGAATCTGGGTTGATGTCAGCTATATTTATCTCTCTGGGAACAAAGTCTTTTTTTTTTTTTTTATCCTCACCCGAGGACATTTTTCCATTCTTTGTTCAGACAGAGTGGGAGGGAGAGAGAGAGGAAGAAAGAGAGAGAGAAACATCGATGTGAAAGGGACACATCGAGTGGCTGCCACCCGCATGACCAACCAGGGCCGGGGACAAACTGCAACCGAGGTACGTGCCCTTAGCGGGAACCAAACCCGGGTCTCTCCGGACCGCAGGCGGGCACTCTAACCGCTGAACCAAACCAGCCAGGGCTCTGGGAACAAAGTCTTTGTAGAAATTAATTATATACAAACAAGTGAGGTTCTAATTTAAAAATTTTTGAAATCTTCTCTTTGGATAGAAGGTTTCTGAGTCCTACCAAATGCTGAATTGGCATGACCCTGGGCTCCCTTGGCCAAGATTAAGCTGGAGAACTCTGGAGATAAAACACCAAGAAATGGAGGTGAGGACAGTTTTGAACTCATGGGGTGGTGGACTTGGCCTGGAGCAGGGGCAGCCTGGCACTTTGGGAGGCTTAAACCAGAGGAGGCACTGTGTGGGTTCAGCTTGCTTCTCCTAGTCGTTGACTTCATTGTGTCTGGCCCCAAATGGTCCAGATGGTGGAACTTCAGGGAGGTTCGGACACTGAACTTTGAGGAGCTGAGAAAGGTTAGTGGATTCTGATGAGTCAGGCAGGCAGTCGGTGGCCCATGTTCCCCAGGGCTGGGGAATTCCAATCTTAGGCGCCTCCCCCAGTGCTGCTTCTCCCAGCGGCTAGCGGTGAAGTCCTAAGCTGAGGTGGGGTCTTGGGAGGCAGGGGGTGACTGTTTTCTGGTGCCAGGTTCTCATCCACAAGGTCCGTCCACCCCCATGCCTTCAGCTCCCTTCCTCCAGGCTGACAGAGTAGCCAATATCCCACAGGAAAAGGAATTTCAAGACAAAAAGAAAAGTTTTGACCACACTTCTTGCATGACTTGTATGCATATTCTCTGATCCATCCAACCAAGAACCCCTCCAGGGAAGAACAAAGAGAGAAGGACAGTGAAAGCCCCATACTTTGGGGGACCGGCCCGTGATTCCACACCCAGTGTCCTGCTCTTCATGTGCAGAGCCCCAAGTCTTCAACTGTTCCTTCTGCAGAATGGGTTATAACCCCCACTGTCTTTGGCTTCTCTGCTCTGCCCTTCTCCCTTTTGCCAATGTCAGTGATCAAGTACATAACTCAGAAATTGCAATAGTTCCACATAACAGCGGACAAAGAGAAATAAGCACTAATCATTTTTAAATGTTCTACAAACCAGAATATTTACTTGCCCACTAATATCACAAGTCTAAATTACTGGGTTTGACATCATAAAAAAGAAATCAAAGGCCAAGTGATTTTATCTTAGCCAGATTTCTTCCTAAATGTTTTTTCTGTATCTGTTAAGTTGGTTAAGTTCACCCTTGTTGTCAATGTGTGTGTGTGGGGGGGGGGGGGGGGGATGTTGACAAAATATTAAAGGTGCAAATAGCTTTTAGTAAGTGCCCCCATACACACACACACACACACACACACTATATATATATATATATATATATATATATATATATACACACACACACACACACATATATATATGTAATTAAATTACAATAATTAAAGTCTTGGCTGTTTTGTGTTTTTTTAATCCTCTAGAACAATTTCATTGGTTCCAAAAAACAGCCCTTCACAGAATAAAAAAGTTTGTGAAGACATTCTTGCATAGGAAAAGGTCCTGCATCTTATAAATATTTTATAAGCATGTGCAGTTTATTTGTTTTCATTAAGGATTTTTTACTATTATTTCTCTGTTTAAAAAGTCCTGAGCCATCAGTATACCATGTCCTGGGACTGCAAGACAGATGACGCTTCTCCTCTGCTCACACTGTTCTCCCCACGTGGCGTACCTCACTGTGTAAGTTCGGTTCCTTGGCACGAGGACAGCTGTCCAGCGGCTGACACTGCATGTGGGCAGAGCTATAAGCGTTTCGCTCACACCCAGGCTCTGCCACCTGGCCTGGCATTGCCACCACCCTCAGGTTTCAATCGAGGGCAAGCAACCGGCGAAGCTTGTTTGGGTTTACAGTACTCAGGGAAGGGTTGACTCTTAGCTGCCTGAGACGACCATTCATCCTCAGGCCACTGAATTCATTTACTCAGCAAGTACATTTTGAGTATCTGTGATGGGTCTCATGGAAGGTGAAGCAGGAAGCTGGGTTTCCTCCACTCACCAGCCTCAGAGCACAGGACATCACAGCAGTAGCACTGAGCTTCCAGTTCCCATCTGTGTCCTACTGTGACTGCAACTCCCTGCCCTTCCTTCCTTCTTCGAGGTCCTCCTCCACAGGCGTCAGGGTCCTTGCAGTCTTTCCAGGAAACCCCAGATAGGCAGGCCTACAGGTGAGCACACCCACCCCTGTGGGCCCTCAGACCTTGACTGTCAGGGTTTATGATTAGGATCCCTGTGGATCTGGAAGCCCTGCCAGCATTTACAAAGTCCCCCTGGGTATGTTTCCCTGGAAACGGAGGACCTTGCATTAAAAATGCTTTCCGTGACCTCCTTAACACCCCAGTGTGGTGCCTTCACTGCAGGTAAGATGCAATCTCTACCACCAAAGAGTTGATAATCAATAAAATATAATAATATAACGTGTATTTAAAAGGTATTCTAAATACTAGTTGTATTTCATTAATTCAATTAAACTAGTAATAAAAGTGGCAGCCAACATTATTGAATACTCAGTGTGTACTCTAAATGCTTTGGACATATTAATTAATTTACATGTAAGGACTTACTTAATACTCAAAAACTCAAACTTGTTACCGAGATCTGATCCATTCTACAGATGGGAAAGTTAATTTGCCTTCGATACAACTAGTGGGCGCAGGTGCAGGGGTTTGTTTGTATCCGGGAAATATGCATCTGGAGCCCGCTCACATGACAACTAGAGCACACCGCCCTCCTGCAGCCGCACCAGGAAGCAGAGGCAGAACACTGCCACCGTGAGCACAGAAACAACTGGGGCGACGCGTAAATTATGGCCATGTGCTTTAGAAGTGAAAAAGTGGGAGAAATCATGTCCAGCTGAGATAATTGGCAAATTATAAAATACAGTGTCAGTTGTACCGAGCCAGATGTGATAGACAGAAGTGGAGAAATAATTTCCATCCAATTGGGTCGCATGCAAAGGACTGGAGACAGCAGTCTGGGCACGGAGGGCACCCGCAGCTTCCGGCTCCTGCTCGCCAGAGCAGGTGGCATGCAGTGCACCATCGTGACGCTGGCCTCTTTTACTTCTCTCAGGGAAAGGTGCACCCAGTGGCTAGTGATGACACAAACACAGTGAGAAGTTTGGGGTGCATGAGACTCGGCTCCTCTCTTGCATCTAGCAAGGTTTCCACATATTTCCTGCGAGAATTAAAGTCAAGGCCAGTCCACTTTCCCCAGTGCAGCCATAAACCCAGGGAGGCTGGAGGAGGGCGAGGGCGAGGGCGAGGACCCCACCCACCCCCCTCCTCGCCAGCATCTGCAGACACCAGCTGCCCTGGAGCAGGAAGGAGCTCTCCTGTCTTGTGTGCATGATTTCCTACCACTGCCTTCGACTCACATCCAGGGTGGTGCAGTTACATAACCCAATGAGCTGTGTTCTTAAAGTTCAAAGTCGAGATGGATCTGACACAGCAGGAAACTCAGGATAAATTTAGTCAAGATCACAGCTCACCCGGCAGAGACGTGACTCCGACTGGCGGGTGCTATGGACACAGATTCCTGGGCTGGCGACTCAGATATCCGACAGCAGCCAAAAACAAGCCAGGCAGCAGCTGGGCCATTTCCACCACTCCCAGGAAGGGAAGGACCATCTTTGGGTTTCCTCTGCCTCTAGAGATTCCTGGGCTGGGGCAGCGCCCTGGGAAGAGCCAGCAGGCTGGACCAGGGTCATCTCTTGGCAATCTCAGCTTTCTCACCAGGATGGTGTTGGGGACTCTGCCACGAATCTCCATGACTCTGGGCTGGGCTAGAGACCCCTTGGGAGACCCCTCCCGAAAAGCCTCCCTACCTCTGGGGTCCTGAGAGCACCTCTACTGCTCCAGGGAACCCAGGCCTGGCCTGACATCCTCACAAGGCTCTTCTGTGGAGCCTGGAGGGAGCAGAGCCTGGAGGGGCTGCCCAGCTCCCTCCTGCTCATCCTCTCTCTCTCTCTGTTCAGTATGTGAAAATGCATGGGGTGCATCATGACCAGGGGAAAAAGAAACAATGAATAAAAGAGCTCAGCAGGAATTCAGAAACTGCTCTGTACGCATACTGGTGGATGTCAGTATAACACATGGGGCAGCGTGTCTTTGCCTCACTGCTGAAATCTGGCATTAACACTGAAACCACACCCTACAGTTTCTTTCTCTTAAGTTGTTTTTAGTGTCTTTCAGGAGATAACAGCAGGCCCCCTCATAATGCTCAAGAGACCACCAGATCAGTCAGATCAAGTTGGTCCCAGAAAATTGGAAAGGCCCAATGAGCAACTCAAAACTAATCTGGAGAGCACAGTGGAACCAAGATTCATGGAACTAAAGTAAGAGGTGCCACTGTATCCCATCCGGAGCCCATTAAGAAGCCAGAAGCCTATCAGTGAGGAAGATCCAGTGCCTACACCCTATATGGACACCCACAGGAGTGACCCACCCAACTTTGTCAGACTGGAACCCTTGTTCCCCCTGACCTCCTTCACAGTCCTTACCTTAGGCTGCTTGGTTCCAAGACTATCCAACCAGACCCCCTGAATTAGAATTAATAAGCATATGTAGCACCTCCTCACCTTATTCTTTAAATGTGCTTTATTGGAGAGACTAATTTAAGCTTCCTCTCTGGTCTCCTCATCTGGTTGCCTCCTGGACAAAAACTACTTTTCTCTGCAACAAAACCTGTTGCCTCAGAATCTGGCTTCTCTGTATGTGACGGACAAAGGCCCCACCACCTTTGGTCGGTAACGCTGCCAACTCTCTGCGGACCTGTCTCCTTGGCAGCATCAGGAAAGGGAGTCCAGGACAGTTCTCCTGGCCCTGCCCATCCTGACCTAAGAAACATCCAAACCTGGGAAGAATTTTTAT
Source organism: Molossus molossus (assembly GCF_014108415.1). Taxonomy (NCBI): domain Eukaryota; kingdom Metazoa; phylum Chordata; class Mammalia; order Chiroptera; family Molossidae; genus Molossus; species Molossus molossus. The sequence goes on from NW_023425366.1 coordinate 33,756,871, forward strand.
GAGTTTATTTGAGCCAAACTGATGACAATTGCTGGGAATAAAAATCTCAACAGATTGAGAAAATGCTCCTGCAAACAGTAGTTTTACTACTTATTTATCCAGTAGAATCAAAGGGGAAGATCTTATATGAAATCTATTGGTGATAGGTTAGGGAGGTGGGAGAAAACCAAGTGGGGAAATCTCTGAAACTGGATAAAAAGTAAAGGAATAGATACATACTTCCTTTACACAGGTGGGTATAAAACAGTTAACACTGCAGCACATAGAGATGGCATATAGGCGAACAAGATAACCATGAGGGATCTGTGGTCTCGTGTTCTGTGGGAGATTGTGCCCTGAGGGGTCTGGGAAAAGGAGATTACTCTGACATTCCAAAGGTTATATTATCATAAATGCAAAATTACAATAAACAGGCTCAGTTAAGGTGAAGATTGACCTTTATCAGGGAAGACACAGGCCTAGGACATGACCACCCGCCATGACTGGCTTTTAGTTAGAAAGTTTTCATTTCACACCATCCTATGTGGTTACTTGAGGTCTCTGAGTTTGTAAGGCCGCCACATAGCTTGTCAGGTTTAGTATATGGCCCTTTTTTTGTCCACACCCAGCAAACCCCACCCTGTGGAGTCCATTAGGGAAATCAGGGCCTATTGACTGTGTAATGAATGAAAAAATTGAGCTCTTATTGGTAAAATTACACGTATTCATCTCCTCAACTATCTTCTTCAAAACCTCCCCATCTCCCACCCCTCACCATTTCCCTTCCCCGTCTTCCATTCCATTTCTCATGCCCATCTCCCATCCCCCAAAAAGCTCTTTCTACAGGTAGAAACATTTGCCCCCTTACACACACCATCTTCTCTCAGATTCACCCTGAGACCACTCTCCTTGGCTGGGTGGTGTTGGGCATGATTAATAAAAAACTACTATTACTGTAACACTTGACCTAAGAAAAATAATGAGACAGTTAAAAAATTACACAACTCCCACCTGGCCAGCGTGACTCAGTGAACTGAACATCGACCTGTGCACCGAGAGGTCACTGGTTCGATTCCCATCAGGGCACAAGCCCAGGGTGCGGGCTCCATCCTCAGTAGGGAGAATGCAAGAGGCAACCAATCGATGTCTTTCTCCCTCTTCCCTTCTTCTCTATCTAAAAAAATAAATAAATAAAAATATATTTTATAAAAAATCACACAACTCCCTACTAGGTGGCCCTAAATTACAAGACATCCAAAATATTGGCATACAGTTCTAATTTATTTTAAATGAAGAGAAATGTTCCATTGAATTCTAAACCAACTTATTTTCTATGCCTTTTTTAAATTAATTTATTTTTGTTACAAATGTTTCTCCTTTTTCTCCCCTAGACACCATCCTCCTGATCCCGCCCCCTCTTCTATGTCTTTTTAAAAGTAAGCATTACTGCCTAAACTTCAACATGCTTAATGTATGCATCTCTTCAAGCAATTGACATGCTAAAATACAGATTCACACAAAACTGGTAAGCAATTATTGACTTTGTAAAATGATTCACATTATAATTTCTCTCCGTACAGTCTGTGATTCATTACGACAATTAAAAATATAGGTTTTATTTATATGAACACTGAGGCAAAATAACATATACATAAATTAATGAATAATACCATATTAAAATTTCTTACATATATGAAACAGCATTTTTTTATTCAAAGAGATCTATAAATCACAGATATTACTTGTATCTTTATTAAAATAATGGAGGAAAAAACTTTCCACTAATGTTGCATATGTATACAAAATTGTTAGGGCACTCTTTTTTTTAATATATTTTTTAATTTTTTTGTTGTTACAGATGTTTCTCCTTTTTTACCTCATTGACACTCTCCTCCCAACCCCTCCTCCCACCCGCCCCGTCCCCGGGTTTGCTGTCCATGTCCATTGGTTATGCATACATGCATATAAGTTCTGTGGTTTATCTCTTCCAATCCCCCCACCCCCTCTTCTGAGGGATGTCAGTCTGTGCCCTACTTCCATGTTTCTCGGTCTATCGTATTCCTCAGACTGTTATGTTCATTATACTCCGTATATAAGTGAGATCATGTGGTATTTGTCTTTTTCTGCTTGGCTTATTTCACTTAGGATAATACTTTCCAGGTCCCTCCATGTCGTCTCAAAGAATAAGAGCTCTTTCTTTCTTACAGCTGCATAGTACTCCATTGTGTATATGTACCACTGCTCTTTTATCCAGTCATCTACTGATGGACACTTGGGCTGTTTTCAGATGTTAGCTATTGTAAATAGTGCGGCTATGAACATGAGGGGTACATATATTCTTCCTGATTGGTGTTTCAGGCTTCTAAGGGTATATTCCTAGAAGCAGGATCACTGGGTCAAATGGAAGATCAATTTTTAATTTCTTGAGGTAACACCATATTGTTTTCCAGAGTGGCTGCACCAGTCTGCATTCCCACCAGCAGTGTACTAGAGTCCCCTTTCCTCCACACCCTCGCCAACACTTGTTTGATGATTTGTTGATGGCGGCCATTCTGACAGGTGTGAGGTGATACCTCATTGTTGTTTTATTTTGCATCTCTCTGATGATTAGTGATGTTGAGCATTTCTTCATATGTCTCTTGGCCATTTGTATGTCCTGTTTGGAGAAGTGTCTATTCAGCTCCTCTGCCCATTTTTTAATTGGGTTCTTTGTCTTCCTTTTGTTGAGTTGTATGAGCACTCTATATATATTGGAAATTAACCCCTTATCTGATATATCATTGGCAATGATGTTCTCCCATGCAGTGGGTAGCCTTTCCATTTTGATGACTGTATCTTTTGCTGTGCAGAAGCTTTTTAGTTTGATGTAGTCCCATGTGTTCATTTTCTCCTTTGTTTCTGTTGCCTTAGGTAATGTATCAGTGAAAATTCTGCTGCATATGATGTCTGAGATTTTGTTGCCGACATTTTCTTCTATAATTTTTATGGATTCACGGGTCACATTTAAGTCTTTTATCCATTTTGAGTTTATTTTTGTGTATGGTGTAAGTTGGTGGTCTAGTTTCATTTTTTTGCATGTAGCTGTCCAATTTTCCCAACACCATTTATTAAAGAGGCTGTTCTTACTCCTCTGTATGCTCTTGCCACCTTTGTCAAATATTAATTGAGCATATTGCCTTGGGTCCATTTCTGGGTTTTCAGTTGTGTTCTACTGGTCTATATGCCTGTTCTTGTGCCAGTACCAGGCTGTTTTGATTACAGTCGCTTTGTAGTATAAGCTGATATCTGGAATTGTGATTCCCACCTACTTTGTCCTTCTTTTTCAAAATTGCTGTGGCTCTTCGGGGACTTTTTGGTTCCATATGAACTTTTGAAGTATTTGTTCTAGTTCCGGGAAATATGTCGTTGGTATTTTGATGGGAATTGCATTGAATCTATAGATTGCTTTGGGTAGTATGGACATTTTAATGATGTTAATTCTTCCAATCCATGAACAAGCTATGTGCTTCCACTTTTTTATATCTTCCTCTATTTCTTTTTTCAATGTCCTATAGTTTTCTGCAAATAGGTCCTTTACTTCTTTGGTTAAGTTTCTTCCTAGGTATCTTAATTTTTTTGCCACGATGGTAAATGGGATTGTTTTTTCAGTTTCTCTTTCTGTGAGTTCATCATTGGTGTATAAGAATGCCATCAATTTCTTGACGTTAATTTTGTATCCTGCTACTTTGCCAAATTCATTTATTAAATCTAGTATATTTTTGATGGAGTCTTTAGGGTCTTCTATGTATAATATCATGTCATCTGCAAATAATGATAGCTTCACTTCCTCCTTTCCAATTTGGATCCCTTTTATTTTTCCCTCATGTCTGATTGCTGTGGCTAAGACTTCCAGTACTATGTTAAATATGAGTGGCGAAAGTGGACATCCCTGTCTTGTTCCTGTTCTTAAGGGAAATGTTTTTAGTTTCTGCCCATTGAGTATGATGTTGGCTGTAGGTCTTTCATATATGGCCTTTATTATGTCGAGATATGATCCCTCTATTCCCACACTGCTGAGCGTTTTTATCAGAAATGGATTCTGGATTTTGTCGAATGCTTTTTCAGCATCTATTGATATGTGTTTTTTATTCTTCATTATGTTTATGGGGTGTATCACATTTATTGATTTGAGAATATTGTACCAGCCTTGCATCCCTGGGATGAATCTCACTTGGTCAAGGTGAATAATTGTTTTGATGTATTGCTGGATCCGATTTGCTAGTATTTTGTTAAGGATTTTGGCGTCTATGTTCATCAGGGATATTGGCCTGTAGTTTTCTTTCTTTGTAGCATCTTTTTCTGGTTTTGGAATTAGAATTATGCTGGCCTCATAGAACGAGTTCGGAAGTCTTCATTCTTCTTGAATTTTTTGAAATAGTTTGAGGAGAATGGGTGTTAGTTCTTTTTTGAATGTTTGGTAAAACTCTCCCGTGAAGCCATCTGAGTCTGGGCTTTTGTTTGCTGGGAGAGTCTGGATTACCTCTTCAATTTCCTTAGTTGTTATTGGTCTGTTCAAGTTTTCTATCTCTTCCTGGTCCAGTTTTGGGAGACTGTGTGTTTCTAAAAATTTGTCCATTTTGTTTAGATTGTCAAATTTGTTGCCATATAGTTGTTCATAGTAGCTGTTAACGATCTTTTGTATTTCTGTGGTGTCGGTTGTTATATCTCCTCTTTCATTTCTGATTTTGTGTATTTGGGTTCTCTCTGTTTCTTGGTGAGTTGAGCAAAGGGTCTTTCAATCTTGTTTATCTTTTCGAAAAACCAGCTCTTTGTTCCATTGATCTTTTGAATTGTTTTTTTTTTTTTTTGGTCTCTATGTCATTTATTTCTGCTCTGATCTTTACTATTTCCTTCCTTCTACTTGCTCTGGGGTTTTCTTTTTGTTTACTTTCAAATTCTTTAAGTTGTGAGGTTAGACAGTCCATTATAAATTTTTCTTGTTTCTTGACGTAGGCCTGTAGTGCTATAAACTTCCCTCTCAGAACTGCTTTCCCTGCATCCCATTAATTTTGTGTTGTTGTGTGTTCATTTTCATTGGTTTCCAGGAAGTTTTTAATTTCTTCTTTGATTTCCTTGGTAACCCATTCATTGTTTAATAACATGCTATTAGCCTCCATGTGTTCAAATGTCTTCACATGGTCTTGTTGCAATTGATTTCTAGCATCATGCCATTGTGATCTGAGAAGATGCTTGATATGATTTCAATTTTCTTGAACTAGTAGAGATTTAGTTTGTGTCCTATCATGTGGTCTATCTTTGAGAATGTCCCATGTGCACTTGAGAAGAATGCGAATTCTGTAGTTTTGGGGTGTAATTCTCTGTAGATATCTATTAAATCCATTTGGTCTAGTGCTTCATTTAGAGTCTCTGTTTCCTTGCTAATTTTTTGTCTAGAGAATCTATCCAGTAGTGTCAACAGGGTGTTGAAGTCCCCTGCTACGATTGTATTGCTGTCGATTTCTCCTTTGAAGTCCTCCAGAAAAATTTTAATATATTTTGGTGCTCCTATATTGGGTGCATATATGTTTATCAAGGTTATATCTTCCTGTTGGATATATCCTTTCAATATTATGTAGTGGCCTTGTCTCTCATTATGGCCTTCATTTTGAAATCTATTTTTTCAGATATGAGTATTGCTACCCCAGCTTTTTTTTGCTTTCCATTTGCTTGAAAAATTTTTTCCGTCCCTTCACTTTAAACCTATGTGAGTCATTTGTTGTGATGTGGATCTCTTGTAAACAACATATAGATGAGTCATGCTTTCTTATCCAATCAGCTACTCTGTGTCTTTTTATCGGAGCATTCAGTCCATTTACATTTAAGGTGATTAGTGATATGTACTTATTTATTGCAATTTTTGTTTAGTGTGGTTATATTTTTCTTCCTATTTCTTCTACTAATTACAGTAGTCCTTTTAACATTTCTTGCAGTGCTGGTTTGGTGCTAATGTATTCCTTTAGCCTTTTTTTTTTTTTTTTTTGTCTGGGAAGCTCTTTATTTGACCTTCTATTTTGAATGATAGCCTTGCTGTGTAGAGTAGTCTTGGATTCAGATCTTTGCTTTTTATGACCTTGATTACTCCATGCCATTCCCTTCTGGCCTGTAGTGTTTCTTGTGAGAAGTCAGCTAGAGTCTTATGGGGTTTCCTTTGTAGGTAGCCTGTTGCTTATCTCTTGCTGCTTTTAGGATTCTCTCTTTGTCTTTAATTTTTGGCATTTTAATTACTATGTGTCTTGGTGTGGACCTGTTTAGGTTCTTCTTACTTGGGGTTCTCTGTGCTTCTTGAACTTGAATGCCTTCTTCCTTCACCAAATTAGGGAAGTTTTCTGTCACCATTTCTTTGAATATATTCTCTAACCCTTGCTCATTTTCTTCTTCTTCGGGGACTCCTATGATGCGAATATTGTTACGTTTCCAGTTGTCCCACTGTTCTCTTAAGCTGTCTTCATGTTTTTTAATTGTTTTTTCCTTTTGGTTTTCTGATTGGTTGATTTTTTCTACCCTGTTTTCTAATTCACTGATCCACTCCTCAGCTTCCTCTACTCTGCTTTTTAGACCTTCCAATGTGTTTTTCATATCTGATGTGTCATTTTTTATCTCTTTTTGGTGGTTTTTAATTTCCAATTGGCTTATTTTCAGCGTCTCTATGTTCTTACTCATGCTGTTGAGCTTCCTCAAGATCATGGCTCTGAATTCTAGCTCTGTTAACTTGCCTAACTGCTCCACATTGATCTCATGTTCGGTGGAGGTCTCTTGTTCTTTCATTTGGCTTCTGTTTCTGTGTTTCACCATTTTGGCTATCACAGTGGGCTTTGGAGCCTGTCAAGTTTTCCCTGTGGGTGTTGGTGTTCTGCTGTTTGTGGCTCCCTCTCCTGGGTTTAGATCAGTGAGGGAGGACCCACATTAAACACCACTGTCAAGTCTTACTTTCCTGGTTAAAGTTGCTAGCCCAGGAAAGGTACTGTTATCCTCTAGCTTTTTGCCTGGAGGCTAGCCGTCCAGGTTACTTGATGAGTTTTGGGTTGTCAGTTGATTGAAAAACTCCCTCAGGTGCTCAGCATAAGGGGATTTCCTGAGGGTGGGGCAGGTGCTGGTTGTTAATGAGCCTCAATTAGCATTTAAATGGTGTTAGGGCACTTTTTGTTCCAGGAAACACCTGTTATCTTCCAGAACATGGGGCTCCCCTTACCATTTCCCCATCTGTGTGCCCCTCTCTGGTCTCTGTTTCCCTGTAGCCTGTGAGATCACACAATTCACCAACCACTTGCCAACTTTCTAATTCAGTGGCCCCTTCACACGTCCCAGCTCAGTCGTCTTCTCAGAAGCCTTTGTCACTGCTAGTGACACTCTCCCCCCAGGATGTGGGACCCTTGTTTTCTTTCTCTCTAGTCCGTCCCCTCCCACACAAGAACAGCTCATCACATCACACTCCCCACAGCCCATCGTTGGTCTTTTCTTTCACTCTAAACTTTAGTTGTCACTTGTGCCCACAGCTTCCAAAGTTACCAAGACCCTCCTCCATCCAGACCACTCTCCTCGCCACCCTCATCCCCACCCCCACTCTCTCTCAGGCTCCTACCTCACACTCAGCATGGCCAAACTAAGCTCATTATGTGTCCAGAAACTTTGAAACTGAAACTGGTTCTTCTTAGAGACCCCTTGCTAAGACACACTGAATCCACCAACTTAGTGGGTCGCCATATGCATGCGCATGCATGCGTGCACACACACACACACACACACACACACACACACACATAGCAGGGGTCGCCAAACTGTTTCTATATATAAGGGGCCAAATGGTAAATATCCTAAGCTTTGCAAGCCATGCAGTATCTGTTATGACCCAACTCCACCAATGAAGCTAGAAAATGGCCCTAGACAACAAGTAAACAAATGAACATGGATGCCTTCTAATGAAACTTCAGAGAACTTATAAAAACTAGGCAGCAGGCTAGATTTGACCAAGGGGCCATTGTTTACTGAGCCATGCCTGAAAACACACCAATGGATCACAGGGGTTATCTATGCCTGTTGGAATTCTAAGTGGTTCTGATACTCTTCATATTGTTCTATATTTTCCAAGTGTACTAATATGAACATGCACATATTTATAATCAGAAAAAGGATACAAGCTAATGTCAGTCATTAGTGGCTAATGCTTTGATCAGCTCTGTTGACTGAGGTTTACTCCCCAGTGGAGAGAAAGATCCTTGTGGAAGCAAAGACTGTTTACAAGGAGTCTGGAATTAAATGGTTATTACTGGGCTTGTTTGTGGTTCCAACAGAAAGATTTCTATTTACTTTACTTCTTGTCCTTAATCTGTGCAGGCACTTGGGTGCATGCTCACATACACACACACAGTGATTTTCTTGGAGAAGTCGATGGAATTCTCTTTTACAGATTTTCCTCAAATGACTTCCTCATCTCATTGGCAGTGTAGAAGTCAACAAAAATATTTTTATTTCTTACACCGCAAACTCAATAGGAATGAAAAAATGAGGCAAACAGGAATGTGTTTCCTCCTCTCCGTGTCTGTTCCAGTGCGCACAGCATGGAGTACAGCGCTGATGTATTTAATGTCCCCCAGGATCCCAGGAGAGGGGCCCTGGTATCAGCGGTTGTGGGTGAGGACAGGAGGCGGGAGAAGTACAGGAGCTCCTGAGACCCCTGCTAGCCAGGGCAGTGTGGGTTCCAGCTCAGTGGCCCCGGCCTCTGCACCTTGCTCCCTGTGGCCTTCTGAAATGTCCAGTTTCTTTGGGACAGCACCACTTTGGGGAGGGGTGCTGCCTGCCCAAGCTGGCACAGGGTCAGCATGAAGACTGGCTCGGTGAAAGGCCCAGATGAACTGCAGCGTCATTCACTGAGGCTGTGCTGGGGTCCCGGGGTCACTCTGACAAAGCACTACAAACACTCCAAGTGCTCAGAGCGGGGCCTGGCACCCAGTGAGCCAGCATAAAGCTTCGCCCGGTCCTAATAGCCATCAAGAGGAGGTCAAGCCAACATTGTCAAGCCAGTGTGTTCCTGACAGGGCCAAGAACAAGGCTGTACTTTCAGTTCAATAGCCTCTTCTCTGAGGGCTGAGCCCCCAAACATGGAGGATCCTCCTTCAGCTGCCAAGAGGAGCTAAACTCTCCTAACTTCTCCTAAGCCGTGCCTCTAATCTCCTCAAACCACAGTAGTCAAGAACCCTCATTTCTGCATTTATGTCGGAAGGGAAAGTTTAAGACGGGATGAACAGGTTATGTTGGAAGGATTTAAAGTGTTTCTGTCATTTTCTAGGTCAGATTGGTTTCACTGCCAAACAGAAATTTAACTGAAAATGGTTTTGGGGAGTGGGGGAGAATGTAATCATAAGACAATAAAATCAGCAGGCCCCATAGCAACCTCTGGGGATTGTTTGACGGGTTTTCCAGGTGAATACACGTAAATAAATACACGTGTGCTACTGTGAAGCTCCCAGAAGCAGAGGCCTGTCCAGCGAGCAAGTGCCCTGGCAGCTGTACAGAGTGCGCAGGGAGGGGAGAGGGGCTGGAGAAGAAAGCCTGCACCCCGAAGGCCTGGCGAGAGGAGAAGGTTGCCGAGAGCAGCAGCCACAGAGCAGCAGCCACTCAGTTCACAGAGTGCTTTGCACATAGGCTGGCATGTGGCCCTGGTACAAGGGCTGAGACAGATGGTCTCTTGCCGGCGGGAGCTCACATGGCCAGTGAGGAAGGGAGATGAAACGGGACACAGACCTCAACCCACAGGCAGCTCCTGTTCTGGTTCCTTCTTGAGAAGAAGGGCATCCTGGGGGCAGGTCCTGTAGGTCCCTGGGGCACAGCCACCTGAACCCATCAAGCTTGGGTTCCCCCCCAGCACATGGGGACCCTGGGGACAGAGTCTAGCCTGCAGCTTCTGCAGGGAGGGTGGAAGTTTGATTTTAGCAATTTGGGTGGCCCCTGTCTGAGCTGATGGGCACCCCTAGGGCAGCAGGAGTGGCCCGGATCCCCATCCCCACCCCACCATGCAGCCTCACCCTCATTGTCACTGTTGAGATTTTACAGATCTTTTTTTCGTTATAGAAAAAAAATGCAGACTTATTTCCCTGTAATATTGTTTAAACTCAAGCACAGGTTTTTCAAATACTAACTTAATTGGCAGCCTACCTCAGGGGGCCACCCTCTCATGGGGAAGGGACCCTCTTGTCCCTCCATGATGTGCAGGCCTACAACTTCTGTGGGAAGGAGGGACCCACCACCATGGAAGGTTCAGAGGAAAAAATCTGCTCATGGGGCGAGAGCGCCCCCTGTCTTCTCTCAGTGAGACTTCGAGCAGCCAACACCTACCTCCCTAAGGGCCTGCTAAAGAGGCTGGACAGGGAGGAAGCCCTCAGTACCACACAGACTCCAAGTCATGGCGCGGAGATCCCCTGAGCAGCAGGAAAGGATGAAGGCCTGGTGTACCAGCCAGGGGGACAGCCTCATCAGTAGACACACTCACCCAGGAACTTGAGATGAAACGAGATGAAATAAAATGAAACAAAGCAAAACAACAAAACAAAACATTGGGGCTCCAACCTTTCTTCCTCCTGTGCTGACTGACTACCAGGCACTCTGTCAAAAAACAAACAAAACCCTCCAGGGTGGGAGACACTGGAATGGGCTACAGTTCAGCTAAACAAACAAAACACTTTAAAATTTTTTTAGTTCATATCTAGATTCCAATCTTCCTAAAAAATGAATGTGGAGTCTTGACTTCATTTCCTGCTGCTTTTCTCCACATATTTTTTTTTAAGATTCACTGAAGCTTTGCAGTTTATTTGCTCCAGACTTTATCTGTCACGTGGTAACAGGAGGCAGGGAAGCAGGATACCTCCCAGAACCCTTTGCCCAGCAACTTCTGGTGTCCATTTTTGTGCTGAGCCTGTGAGGAACCCACACATGCACACACACACATGCGCACCTCAGAAAGCTCAGTCTATTCAATAAAAAAAGATAAATATAAAAAGTTAAATAGCATAGAAGAAATACTTTCTTACCACAATATTGGAAAAAAAAAAAAAGATGATTATTTGGCCACTGAGGATGCTGGGCACAACACCAGATAAAAGAAAAACAACCATCTAGACCCCCTCCAGGAGGTTCTGAGAGGAAGGACCTTGTGGACATGGACAAAGGAGCTGGCCCCAGAAAAGGTGGACAGGAAAAACAAGGGTTACCACCCATACCCGCCAACACTCACCCTGTGATTCAAGGGGGACCGGTCACACAGGTGGAGAACTCCCACACTTAGACACAACCCTCTTCGCTGTACGGACCTACTCCTGGGCTTCTCAAACTTCACATGAGCTGGAAATTCAGGGCATAGAGAGAGAAGACCAGCCAAAAACACGTCCCAGGTGTTCTTTGTTCTGTACCCAGGACAAAATGCAGCAACATTTAGATCTGACCACGTGGCGTCAGCTCCAGCCAGTCAGATACTCCCCAGCAAAGGTGCCACGCACTGTGGACCCCACCCATCAATGTCTCTTGAAAAGCAGCAGAGGATGCTAGCCTGGCTTGGAGATCCCAGAGGAATAAAACAGCCTCTGCCCCATTCCTAACATCTCTCTTCTAAGGCAACTCTCCCTCTCATCAGCATTTAGTTGTTTCATGAAATGGAAGAGGCACATATACTAAGAGCAGCACTGTTACATGCACATGGTAGCAAAGTTAAATGTATCCCTTTTGGTGAGGTGTTACAGTCATATAAAAACAACGGCCCTCACGCCTGGCCACCAGGGACAATCACCAGGCCTTCAAGTTCCCTGGATGCAGCTCTGTGTACACCAATGAACTCACATCTCCGGAGGTGGGGCCCTAGCATCCACACCTCCTTGGAGACACCCACACAGGTCTTAGAATGACTTTGTCAACAACAATGGTGCAGTGTGGGTTCCCACTGGCCACCCACAGGAAGGAATCAACACAAGTAGTGTGGTGGTTAGGGTCTGTCCTGAGCCCATGAGATCCACTGGTCGTTAGTTCCAAGGGTGCAGGAGGATTGCTGCCCAGGAGGAGGGTGGCCTGGAGGAGCCTGAGTACGTGGGAGCTGCTGCCCAGAGCGTGAGGCCAGGTGGGACCCCCAGAACCCTAGCCATAACCTCTCAGAGATGTGGGCACTGATGGGGAGCACAGTGACCTGTGACTGACACACACCTCATGTCTGTCCAATCCAGTAACAACATGGGCCTTCATTTGTATATCTCCAGGTTTTTTCTTTTTACACATCACTTTTCGAGTTAATTCATTTTATTGTATTTTACACAATTATTGATACATGACCAATTGGATATTAAAAAATAAATAAGTCCTGCCCTGGCCAGTTTGGTTCAGCAGTTAGAGCGTTGACCTGTGGCCCAGAGAGACCCAGGTTCGGTTCCCACTAAGGGCACATACCTCGGTTGCAGTTTGTTCCCGGCCCTGGTTGGGTTGTGTGGGTGGCAACCACTCGATGTGTCCCTTTCACATTGATGTTTCTCTCTCTCTCCCTCCCACTCTATCTGAACAAAAATGGAAAAAATGTCCTCGGGTGAGGATAAAAAAAAAAAGTCCTTCAGTACAGACCACTTAGAGGCAAGCATTCAGAGGACAAGGGACACGTGGTCTGCCTGCAGGGAGCCATGGCTGGTCTCCATGATATGGCCACAGCTGCCCAGGGGTTGAAGGTTGCACCCCTCCCACCCCGACCCCCACCCCCAGGCCAGCGCTCCCCTAACCCAGGGGAGGGCTGAAGGCAGGTTGGGCGGCAGTGTGGTGTCCTGAAGAGAGGTGAGGATGGGGCAGCTGGGACAAGCCCAGGGCTGTGCGGATGAGGAAGCAGAGAGGCCTCATTCACGAGGTGGAGTTCGAAGGTTTAGGGGCTGCCCGGAGGCAGCCATAGAGAGGGCCTTCCCTTCTGGCAGGGGAGGCAAGACCAGTGGCCAAGACAGAGTGAGGGGAACCAGGGAATGGGGGAGTTTGGACTAGGTAGGGCATAAGGGGCAAGGAGTGCATGAGTGCTGAGGGCACGGGATTTGTCCCACCTCTGCTCCAATGCTTACTAAATAACCCTGACCCGGCTACTTAACCTCCCTGTGCCTCAGTTCACTCCCCTGGAGCTGGAATAATACCAGTGCTACAGGGGCGGGGCACCCACTAAGCACCTACCAACATCAACCTCATTTCAGCAGAGCCACTTACAGGATCTTGGCCAAAGTCTCCGGTGTTCCTTACCCTGCCTTACCCTGCACAGAGCTGAAGGGTAGCAGAGCCAAGAACCCAGGGTTGGGGTCTTGCCAGGAGAATCAATTGAGATGGCAGGTGAGGGACTTTACCATGAGGGGCTGCAGGTATGTGAAACATGGGCCACGTAAATGGATGAGGGAGGACAGAACAGGAGGCTCAACAGCCTTAAGTGGGTGAGGAATGAGCTAAATTGACCAGAGGCTGAGGTTAGTGTGTTTGAAACAATCACAGTACACTTTTCCAGGATCCATCTAGATGAGGGTCAGCATCTTATCAACACTGACCATGAAAACCCAGTCCATTAGGAAATCGCCCCATTTAAATACATCAGCACAGGTGGGGTGCACTTGCTCCGAACACTGGGATTTCCTGCAACCTCACTGGAACGCAGTGCTGTGAGCAGGGGCATCAGTGGGCTCCAGCAGCACCTGTTCAGAGCACCCTTAGAAACATTTTGTGGAAGGACCAACTGAATGTGCAGTGTACCCACAAGACCTGCCTTCACATCACTGCAGTTGTTCTAGAACACACACTCAAAGGGGCCGTGTAGCCTGAGAAAAGTAGTTCTGTCACTCACTGGTTTGTAAGAATTTTATAAACTTCTTTATAAAATCTACACATAAGTTATACTTCAAGATACATTATGATTATCTGACAGCTTAAAATGTGTCTTTTTTTTTTTTTTTATCATCCTCACCGAGGACATTTTTCCATTTTTTTGTTCAGGTAGAGTGGGAGGGAGAAAGAGGAACAGAGAGAGAGAGAGAAACATCGATGTGAAGGGACACATCGAGTGGTTGCCACCCGCACAACCAACCAGGGCCGGGAACAAACTGCAACCGAGGTACATGCCTTTAGCGGGAACCGAACCCGGGTCTCTCTGGACCGCAGGTCGACGCTCTAACCGCTGAGCCAAACCAGCCAGGGCAAAAATGTGTCTTTTTTTAAGTGATAGAAATGTTGACCCAAGAGCAATGTAGAAGAAACACATTTCATTGGAAAGTCTAAGTACACAGACTGCAATAGAGCAAAGCCGCGAAAGTCGAAGTGCAAAGTAGCGAGGGACAACTGTATATAAATAAAGAATCGCATTTCGCAGAAATTCATTTATCGTAGTAGAGTCTGGAACTGATTAACCACAATAAATGAGGGCCAACTGTATCCCAGTACCAGCTTGTCAGAAATGGCACATAGTATCATTTGAATGGTTTTATTGAGTCCCCTTCAGCATGAGAGCAAAGATTCTGTTCCAATTCTGATTCTCTCATACATAATCTGGAACCTCAAGTAGATTCTGAATTTCCTGAACCAATGGATGAAACAATTTTTCATTGCCTTAATTTAGAAAATTCGAGATTGTGAAAATGTAGAAATTCCCTTTCCCACTGAGAGGAAAGTTAACACTCAAACACTACATGGTTTCCAAAGTTTATTAAAAATCAAAGAATAGAAAAACTTTACATAAAAATATGTCAATTTTAGCTTCCACATTGTTGTCCACACACAAAAAAAATCAAAACATGATATCTTTTTGTTAAACCTGTAGCGCGTGACCACAGTGGTAGCCAGGCCAATTCATTCGGTTCACCATGACGAGGGTGGAGCATGGCACCTGTGCCTGTGAATCGAGCTTTAAAATGGGCACCCATGGGACACTCGCTGCTGTCCCTGCAGTGGTGTCCTTAGTGTAGGGTTACAGTCAATATTGCTAATACGTAGAGATTAGTACAGGCCTACATATCAGTTTTTATAAATATTTCTTTATCAATAGGTTCACAATTTAAATATCTTTAAATATTTTTTATAGCTTTCGATCATTAAGAACTGCAGACAAAATGTGCTCCTCTATTCTGGAATGCCTCCCAGAGAACCTGCAGTCACAGCTGGCAGCACTCAATGATAATGTGGGCCGGTCCTGCTTAAAAAACAAAACACACCATAGACATTTTAAAGCTTGTCCTTGCTGGGTGTCCATCACATTCAGGTATCACTCTGCATATCAATCAGGTGTCATGGTAATAAGTTTCTCGGCTCAACATTCTCCACTAGTGGACTTCAAAGGCCAACTTCCTGTAGTGTTCAGCAGGGCCAACAGCCCCATGTTAGCAATGGGAAGTCAGACGACCTATGAGATGCAGCTAACTCCCAGGACAACTGTGGTGCTCCAAAAACTCAGGGTTAGGCAGGATGGATATATTCTTGTTCAAAAAAAGGTAACAAAGACAGTGGTTGTCATGGCAGAATACACTTGCATAGTATACCTGTATGCTTCTCAAGTTGGGCGCCAGCCACTCCCTGGCCCCAACACTGGGCTGTGCTCTCCTGCAATACATTAGGAATACTCCCATGGCGCACTGAGTAGCTGAAGTACTTCTCATATATTTGCTCTTAACAGAACGAATGCATACTGCTACACAGATTCCTCAACGGAATCAACATAATTCCTTTCTCCACATTCCTAAAACTGGGCACCATTGTCCGTAATGATATTCACCAGACCCATCATTACAGGCTATGTTACTAAAACTGACTGAAGCATGTAGTTCACATTTTTTTAAAGATTTTATAATGTGACAACCTCTTCTCCCCTTAGAAAAGTTATACTTCTGGCACTTTAAATGCTGGATTTGTTGTCTAGTTTAAAAGAGCCAAAAACCAAAACATTAAAACTCCATGGTCAGAGCAAGACAATAGACAGGCCGGACGGCAAAGCCGGCAGGCAGCTGGTCAGAAGACTTGGGGGCCAAACCCCTTCAGAAAATCCGGGGGGCAACTCGGCTCCTTCATCACAAACTGAGACGCCTCCCCTCTGACCCAAAAAATAAACATAAAAATAAACCCAAGCCCCTCACTCATGGTGTTTGCAACGGTGCTCATCAGACAACCAGCCGACTCGATGACCCCAACTTAGAAAATACAACTCGGGAAAGGACCTAAGCTTGTTTAAAAAAATTCCCTCCTCCCTTAAATATAACTTATGTGAAAATATGAAATTAAATAAAAAATATCTGAGTTATTGCACAAATAATAAGTTCTCAATATTTACATAGAAAAACAGTTCTGAAATTTGAAACAAAATGTGAGAGCAGTAAAACAATGGTGACCTCCCATCCTATCCGCCAAGGAAGAACCAAGTATGGGATTAATCTCTGTGGCTCTGACAAACGTAAATGAAAATACCCAACCTCAAAGGAACAGACATGGCTACTGAGAAACAAACGTCAAAGCCGACTTCAGCCCCTGCAGCTCCAGGTCCAGACCAGCTTCTGCAAGGATCCTGGGAAGGCAGAAAACAGCGTCCACGTTGAATAAGGCTTCACAGATGAGCACAAGGAGCTGTTCTTTAAGATGGACGTGACCACCACACAAGGAACATGCAGAGTGATCAGTGGCAGGCGTTTGAGGGGCCTGGCTGATGTGCTGGATGCTGGTCTCAGTTCCCGCCAGGCACCGAGGCCACCCGGGTCAGTCTTGGAAGGGTGGGGGCCAGGAGGCGCCACCAGGAGCTATTATCTGCTGAGACTGACGGGCAGGCTGTCCCTCGTGTGGGTGTGTTTTTTCCTCCTCCAGCCAGTACGGTTATACTGGTGGTGTCCCCGGTTGCCCACAGGGGGTCGCACACCTCCACTGCCCACAGAGCTGTAGCTGCCACCTTGGCTGTGGTTATGAGAGCCTTTCATGGCCAGCTTCATGCCACTGTGCTGCTGAAGGGATCAAGAGAAACAGCAATGATGGAGGGTGGCTCGAGAAAAGCAGACAGTTTTATGCTAACAAGTTCAATAGACGAATTAAGAGAAATGTATATGAAAAGGAATTAAATTATATTAAATTTTAAAATAATTTCTTAACACTTTTAAACTTTAGTTTGTGACAAGGGAAAGCAAACATGAAGCTGAATGATCAGAAAATAAATTCCCTTTAAAAAAGTCTCCGTGGAATCCTCTCCTTGGCAAAGAGCCATCATGTGCTGCTTATCAGGAACCTGCTGTGGTGGTGCTGGGGGCCTAGACTGGATCAGAGACCTACCTTATGATACAGATGAGGGCTGGAGAGCGGGTTGGGGGACGCGGACGGAATGGCCGGGGAAGACATGTGGTGCACAGCCTTCAGGGCCGAAGTTCCTTCAACACCAACTTGTCTGCAAGGAACGGGGGCCACCCCCAGGGTTGGCGGAGGTATAGTAAACCTGGTCTAGGGAAAGAACCACCAGAGACCTCCATAAGGCACAGTTCAACACAGGTCAACCATCCCAGTTCCAGGGCTGAGCACTGAGAAAGCTGCCACTTACAAAAAGGCTCATGACTCCTGTTTGTGTTTGACTAGAACCTCACAAGATTTCATTCTGAATCAGAAACATTGTGTGTTCTTAAACAGCATTCACAGTATGAAGTTGCCCAGTAACCCAAGTCAGAAAGTTTCAATATTCATTAAGACCAACAATAATTCAAAACTACAGTCCTCAGAGTTAACTGTCCCTTGAATCTCTGGAAATAGCCCACGGCAGTGACAGCCTGCAGCCGGTGCCCAGGCAGGTGGTCCCTGCCTCTCCTCCGTAGTTTTAGGACTGCTCCCACTTCTGCATCACCTTCCCCTCACAGCACAGGATACTGGCGTGAACCCCTCTGCTCAGACTTTCCAAAACCACACTGCTTGCATTTTGCAATCCTTTGCCCCACAGACCAATGGAGTAATTAATATGATGGGTTTTATACATATACACATCTAACTGATGTACAACTGGGAAGTAGATACAAAATTTAATATTTTTTTAAATTGTCTTTTAGACTTTGATTTTGTCTAAATTAAAAGAGAACATAATCTATAAATTTTTTAAAAAGGAAACATATTCTAATAGAAAAAGCCCTATAAACACTGCCTATGTTAAACAGTCAAAGTTTATATTAAACCAAATAAGAGTATAAACACTATGATTCTCAGAGGAAACAGGGACAAGTGTCCATTTCTGCCCAGGGACAGCATCAAAGTCCCTCTCTCCAACATGATCCCAGGACAACAGTCTCACACTGGGTATCAATGTAATTTGCAGAACACGGTCCATTTGGACCTTGTCAAAAGCCATTTCAGTTTTCAAGAACCGAGTCCCTTCACTGCAAACACTGTGTATGGTGGACCTCAATAACACTGTCTTTTAAAGAATGACAAGAATTCCATTCTATGGGATCTACAATTGACGAGAATTTCCTATGAGATAGAAATGTACCTTCCAAAGATTTAAAGTTCTTTTCCTAAATCAAAGAGTCAGCCACTCCTACATGGTTCCCAAGGGCCCATCACAGGATGGGCACCAGTGGCCATGTACCTGAGTGTTAGTTGTCATGACCAATGTTCTGGAAGTAGTGGACTGAGGTTTGCCACTCGGCATGGGCAAGGCGGTGGGCAAGCTGGCCAGCAGAGGAGTGGGTGCTTGCAGACTGAACTGGTAAACGCTGGGCGTTGTGCAGGGCGGCGTGTCAGAATCCTGTGAGCAGGAAGAATAGGGAGGGCTATACAGAGGTGCATGACTTCTTAAGGTCACAAAAGAAACACCTGCAGCATGCTTGCTATGCAAGGTTGCTAGAATCCATCCATTATGGCTGTTCAACAACAGGCAGCCCACAGCTGCTCACATTTCATTCATTTCAAAACTGAAGAAAAATGTTAAGAAAATGCAGAAGGGACATCTAGACTTAAATGTTTTATTTCCAAATAAATTTTTTAAAAAAACTATTCAAAATCCACTGTAATTCTACTGTCAATGTCATCTGTTCACAAGGGACCATGTCGGCCGCTGAGGCTGAGGCTCACAGCAGAGTGAGGACCACTTGCTGCAGACCTGGGGTGGTCCCACACACACACACATAAAGAGAGTAATGAAAACTCCCTGCTATGGACGTTTTCCACAAACACAGACCTCCCCAGCAGACACACTCACAATGTCACTTCCAGAAAGCGAAGACACGGAAGATGCAGAGGAGCCTGAGGAGAGGAGCTGGGGGCTGGGCAGAGACAAGGTCAGGTGCTGGCTGTAGGGTGGCTCCGGGTCTCTGCGCTGGGGCTGCTCCCCATCACACGTGCTTATCCGTTCTTTTATCTTAATTCTATTGTCTGTGGAAAGAAAACCATAGCCTAGGTGAGTCACCTTCTAGAAGAGCAGAAACTCGGGCCTGATAGGACAGTCACCAACCACAGGTATGACTGAGCCTTAAAATGATGCTAATGAGACTGACAAATTGAATTGCTAATTTTATTTAATTTTTAAAAGTATATTTGTTTCAGTTATTAGAAAACATTTAAATATATCAGAAACAACTTGTGTATGTAAGTAGTTTTCAACTGCACATTTTATAAAATCTAAATACAGATCAAGTATTCTGGTGGGAGTTTAGCATCCTAACAGCAATGTGCTACCAGTATAAATACACACTGGATTTCAGATCTCATACGAAAGAACGCTGCAAAATGTCTCAGTAATTTTTTGTTGATTACATCCTGAAATGTTAATAATTTGAACACTAAATTGAATAAATCATATTATCAGAATTAATTCCACCTGTTTCTTTTCACTTTTTTTTTATCCTCACCTGAGGACATGTTTCCATTTTTTGTTAAGATACAGTGAGAGGGAAAAAGAGAGAGAGAGCAAGTGAGAGAGAAACATTGACATGATAGAGACACATTAAGTGGCTGCCTCATGTTTGACCCAACCAGGGCCGGGGACAAACTGCAACCAAGGTATGTGCCCTTAGCGGGAACCGAACCCAGGTCTCTCTGGACCACCGGCTGGCGCTCTAACCACTGAGCCAAACCGACCAGGGCTCTTTTCACATTTTTAAGGCAGTTACTAGCCTGTTAACCGAGGAGTAACCGGGGAATTCCCTTTTCACTGTATGCAACGTTTGATGTATTTATACATCCAGCTCGGTTAACAGGCTAGAAACTTTAAAATTCCATGTAGCACACATTATATTTCTACTGGATAGTGCTGGCTTAAGTCTTCTAGTTTTAAATTAAACTCTCAAAAAAAAAAACTTGGTATTTTTCTTAGTGTGAACAATTTCCCACGGAGGAGCAAAGAGATACTTGTGCATGAGTGGTCAGAAGGTGAAAGGTACCTGACTGAATTAATCTCTCACCAAGGTCAGGAGTTGGGTGGACCTTGCTGCCCCATTTCTCCTTGATCCACCTCCGGTAGTCAATCACTTCCTGAGTTACTTTGACGATTCTTCCTAAAGTACTACAAAAGGACAAGGAGGGAAATCAATATAACACAAAAGGACTGTGAAGCCTATGAACCCTTTCCAGTAGCTTTGCTAAGTGAAATACAGGAAAAAGCTAAAAGAATTTTACAAAATATATTATGACTACTGATGTTTGAGCCCAAACTTACTTTGAGATCACAGGAGAGTAAAAGTGGACTCACTTATGTAGAAGTCCTTGAACCTAAACTGATCTATAAAAGACTGTTTAAATCCAGTGCCTAAGTAGGCAAGTCCACCCTCCCCACCTGTCGTGATCATGAGGGTCTGACAATCACACTTCCCAATGCAGAGAAACAGTGCACCTACCATGGGGCCCAAAGTGCTGCCTGAAAACACTAAGTGGACAGAGAACACAAAACCCATGACTGCTCAACCATCACCAGTGCTGGGCCTCCAAGCCTACTTATTCCATAACCAGCCCAGGGAACAGAGTCAATGACACTGTTTCAACACCACTTGCAACAATCATACTATTCTTCCTTCCACTCCCTGCTCTCAACTCCCTCTCTATCCCCCAATCCCACCACATCATCATAATGAGGGCAGAAATAAGTATTTCTCACTAGCAATAAAAGTGTACACTGTGAGTGTTCCAGAACGGAGAGTGATGGACAACTGTGCCTAAGAGAGAAGGGGTGCAGACTCCGATACACTTTCACATCGAGCTGAGTACCCAACATTTTGAAGACTGCCTCGAGAAAAAGCATCATGTTCCAAAGTTTTAAAAGCTAAGAATCACCTCCCCAAGACAAAATTTTCTGGAAAAAAAAAAATGCTAACTCCTCAATTAAGAAATGTTCAACTCTTAACTTTGGATGAATCAAATACAGCCATCCTGAATTGCTAGAAAGTCTTCCTTTACTGATTTTTTCAAGTTTTGCTGAAATCAGATGGCATAACCATTAGTAAACTTCATGAAAGCAAATGACAGAAGCAAGGGGTGCCAGCTTTGCAGAGGTTAATGAGGGTGCAACTACCATGCCCTGGAGCTGTGAGCCCAACAAAGGTGTCGACTGACTTCTGTTACCTTTCAGAATCTCTGTTTGGATAGGACCTTGCAAGTGGTGACACAGCATGACTGAGAACAATGTAGGCGTAGTCAAAAACCTGCTTCACCTGCATGGCCCCATAGGAGCTTCGGCCAACATCATTTCCTGAAACAGAAAGGAAGCTGTAAAACTCTACCAAACATTTGAACCATTATCCAGATGTTTTTTATTTTCTCATATGAAGTTATTCTGAATCAGGCCCTCACCACTCAAACATGTCTAGATCCCAAGAGCAGAGCCAAATTAGGTACCTGCAAACACATCTTAGCTAATCACCACACACATCTCACATTGTCGCAGGCTGAGAGGCCTGATTGTCATCAGATCAGGGTCTACATTCATGAACAGAGATGTCACTCACAGAGACGAAGTAACAGTTTATGAGAAAGTCAAGTAACTCCCCATGTGGCAGAAAGCACAAGGGAGCCAAAGCAGCAACCTGAAATCAGGCTGCCATCTCACTGACAAGAGCCCAATGCAGCAAGCAGTTAACCTGAGCCCAGTGCCAGCTCAGTCAGCACCAACGGGACCTGCAGAGCAAATCCTCTGGGATAGAATGGTCCTGGTATAAACTCTGGGTGTTAGGTAGCAAATCAAATAAAGCCTCCACTGAAGTCACCAAGCAAGTCAGTCAAGGAACTTTATATAAAACTTCTTCACAAGTCAGGTGAGTAAGGTTTTTTTAAGAAGCTGTGTTCTATGTATTGGAGTATTATCTTTTCCAGATTTAATTAGTAATATAACCTACTGATAGATAAGGTGGGGGTTTTTTCAAGCACATTTCAGCAAATACTGAAGACAATGGTAATGTCTCCAATTTAACTTATTAACACAGACAAACAGATGGTGAAAACCTATCATACCATGCTGCTGGGAAATTCACTACTGAAAAGGCATGGCACAAATCATGTCATTTACAAACAACAGAAAAAAACAGTATGTTTTGTTTGAAAAGATTTTTGGTTTTTTTTGGTAAGTGCCCCTAGCGGGAACCGAACCCAGGACTCTCTGGTCCGCAGGTCGACACTCTAACCGCTGAGCCAAACCAGCCAGGGCTGAAAAGATTTTTAAGAAATAAATTTCACACCCCAGAAGCTGTAAATATATACATAGAAGCTAAACAATAAAAAGTACCAAATCAGATGCAAATGACAAACTGGGAGAAAAAAAGTACAGTATGCACAACAAAGAAAGACTTCCCTAACTTACATAGTCTCACAAAATCAGTAAGAGAACAGTCCAACAGACAAATGGACAAAGCACATAAACTCACATAAAAAGAAATACAAAGAAAGGGGAAGTGTACCTGGAGCTGACATCTCCACCACCTTTTCTGTCACCTGTCCATCACTGACTTTACACCAACAGTAAGAACAGTGTCTCACCTAATAGATGCTCAATAAACATTTGTGGAATTGATAAATAACAATGTGCTTAACCTCACTATCATTAAAGAAATGTAAGTTCAATGAAAATTTATATTGGATGGTTTTATCAGACTGGCAGAAACTTAAAAGACTGTCTCAAGATTAGGCATATGAGCACCCTTAAGTAGAATAAAAGGAATAAAACTGGAAAAGCTGAGACTTGCCTGGGGTTCTTCAAGGTGGCAATACCTGGTATGAAACAAATCCTACACACATTTTAAAAAGGGTCTCGGATATACTTTTAAGAGACAAGTGGCAAATCTGTTCATATTATATGATGCCATTCAATTAATAAGGCTGCAATAACAAATGTTGATATCCATGCAGGAAAAAATGGGAGAAATACACACCAAAATGGGGGTTATGGCTTATTTTGTTTTTCTCTATTATACACTTCTGGAAATTAAATGGCTTATAGTAAAAAATAAATAAACCCTTTTTCTTACTTCTCACCTTCTACATTTTTCTGATTAACTACAAAATGTAAATAAAATTGCAGCTTTACAATAAGTAATTAGAAGCATTAAACAAGGAATTGTAAATTGTCACTATTAACTGTTAGGACAGTAGGAGTCTGCATTAGATCCAATGCCACCACCACCACCACCACCAACACACTGGTGCACCAGAGAAGAGATGCCCCTGCACTGCTTGGGGCAAATGCAGAGCAAGACGTCCTTACCAGGCAGCAGGGGGTCCTCAATGCACAGCATTGATGGTCTGTACCCACTGGTCATGGCTTTCATGATCTCTTCTTTGGCAATATAGGCACCTCCTTCTTTGATTCTAATACCAGTTTTCAAGTAATTAAAATTTCTTCCATAGAGTTCAAAAAATTCTACAAGAAGCATTCCAAGATTTTCATCAGCTCTCCGGGCATCAATTCTTGGATGCAACTGTAAAACCAATGGATTCAAGTCATTTCTAAAGAACACTGCAGGCCATGAAGTCTGCTGTTTAGTAGTCTCTTCTAGGAACCGCCCTCAGTGGCCCTCACTTACTCAGGCACCAGCATTGGGACGCTCAGAGGAGCTACAAAAGGCACTAGCAGGGCCTGAAGAGCCTTTCTCAATAAAGAGAGTTCGAAAGAAACAAAACCTTCTACCTGAACGTTTTTTATTATACTTTAATTCTTTGAAATTGGTCATCTATACAGCAACTTCCTACAAACACAGACATCTGATTAACCACAAGTTCCCAAACACTGACAAGTAAATGGGCCATGTTCTGCACCCTAGATCACTGATTTTCAACCACTATGCCGCAGAACTTTTAAAACATACAATACCTGACTATTTAGTCAGAGTCACTGACCTCTTTTCCCTTACATCACCAAATTAAAAAAAATTACAACAGCCAATACAACAATAGCTGTTCAGTGTGAATGAATCAAAATTATACCTTTTTATGGTCAGATCAGCAGAAAACATATTTTTTGGTGTGTTGCAGAATTTTAGTTTATGTTGGACCATGATATATAAAAGGTTGAAAATCACTGATCTAGATGGTGAAAGTAATTTTACAGATTCTAATCTTAATTCCATTGTTCCAAAATACAATCAATAGGGGGCAGTATTAGATTGAACAGTATCACAGAAAACCAAAATGTGAAAGGATTAATTTTAACTGTGTATAAGTTAATTAGTATTGTATCATAATATTTATAGCAAACTTACATCTCTGCTTGTCATAAGAAATTAGTGTTAAGTTCTGCACCACATTCTCTTTAAGGAGGTAATAGACTTCTTCCGAACCTAAGCCACTGTCTACTGACATTCTCCTGAGTCACTGATTTAAGAA
This sequence comes from Molossus molossus, assembly GCF_014108415.1. Classification (NCBI taxonomy): domain Eukaryota; kingdom Metazoa; phylum Chordata; class Mammalia; order Chiroptera; family Molossidae; genus Molossus; species Molossus molossus. The sequence goes on from NW_023425366.1 coordinate 33,781,672, forward strand.
ACGCTCAAATCTGAGCAATGCAGACCTGTGCTGCCCATGAGAATAGCCACGAGCACATGTGGCTATTTATATTTAAATCAATTAAGACAAATTAATTAAAAATTCCATTTGTTGGTCCTGCTAGCCACATGGCCAGTGCTCAGTATGCATCTGTGGCCCACTGGACCATGGCTATCTTGCTGGAAGAACACTGCACAGAGTTACACTGGACATGCACAAGAAAGTAAGAGTACTGATAAAAGCACCATTTACAATACAGAGCTCCATGAGGAATCCTAAAAGTATTTTTAGGGTTCAGAACTTGGACTTCTGGGGATTTGCATGTTCCAAAGGCACAAATGTAACATTCTTATTTTTCTTTACCTTACTCCCCTCTTATTCCTTGCCTTCTAGTCAAAATCAAATGCCTGAGAACTACCCAGGGCAAAACTGGGTCTTCTTACTTCAATTAGCCATGAAATGAAACCAGATGCTACAACATTCACAGCTTTGAGGCAGGATGGGCAAGGCACTAAGGAATGTGGAAATGACAAAGAAAATCCCACCCATACTAGGAGGGGATCCTGGGGTCACAGGAATGCTGCGATGGTCCCATGGGGTAATTCGACAAAAGGCACTTCACCCAGTGCAATAAAAGTAAGCAGTAGTCATTATTACAAGGCTACTAAAATAGTTCATACTGGGAATACATGAAGAAGTAAACTAAGAAGAGAAGGTTATATTTACTTCAAAAATCATGTCCAAAAACTAGGGAAGAATGGAAGTGAGAGTGGAAAAGCAATTGGATTAAAACTGTAAGAAAACAAATGGAATTCCATTTCCTAGCCTTAAAGCATCTCTACAAAGACAGGCCAAGGAAGTAAAAATAACTGAAGGCAGTGTAACTGGCTGTACTTACTACTAGCAGTATTCCTGGTAATGAGAAAATGACCAAGTTCTGGACATAAAACCCTCACTAAGCACAAACACAAATATAAAATGAATAATAAACCTGGAGGAAATGTGTTATGCATTTCAGCTAAAATACATAGGCAAGATTTTGTAAAGCAGAGAATCCTTCATTCAAGAAAATATAAATAAGATAATGTTTCAATTAACTTACAGACTATTTTATATTATGAAGATAGTGTCTCAGTACCTCACAGCATTTAACACTTAGGTAGATTTTCTATTGACAGATCTTTCCATGGTACAAAATAAGGGCAATATATAATTTAAGACAAAATATTGAAGTTCTGTCAATCTGAATAAAAAGCCTCTTTTCAATATTTTTTTTACCATATATGGCATCAAACTATTTTCTGAGATAGTTTTAGGTATGAATCGCAGTCAAGCACCGAGAAAAATGTTTTGTTTTGTTTTGCTTTGTTGTCTATCAAAGTATGCAAGTTTTCTAAATGTAAAGCTGTTTCCTCAAGTTTAGAATGACATACACTTAACTGACAACCAGATAGGCCCTCCCTCCTCTAACAGTTAATCAGCTACAAAATAAGCTATAAAGGAACAACAGAAAGAAGTATTTATCAAAAGGATTTTATTATGAAAACTAGAAGTCAGTCTCTTCTAAACTAAAACAGAGTAGTGAAAGGAAAGAAGGACTGCTGGGAACCACACAGCAACTGGTCAGAACACTCACCAAGGAAGAATATATTCCTAGTGGAGAAAGCACACTCACCTGTAGAAAGCTAATGGCCATTAAAATTAGGCTGTACGAGCTAATTCCACCGGTAAAAACTTCATTCAGGTCCCTCTGCAGGAGGAACTGTTTCAATACTAAAATCAAGTAAGGCAGCAATGAGTATTTCTGTAAATTCCAAAAGAAAAATATTTACTGGTTAGTTTATATACCTTTGAAGACTTCTCACATAGCAAATTTTACATGGTAGAAAAGAAAGCTTCCTCTATCATGTCATCCTGCCCCTTGGAAAGCTCTAGGCTAATTATCTTCAAACCAGAAAATCTAAGAGTGAATTATGTAAGGGGCTCATTAAGATCCCATTGTGGAGTTCCTCCCCAGGTTACGAGGCAGAGAATCCTGCACAAAAAGAAACTCAGGGAAGAATGAGAGCATTCCTTCAAATACTCCTCAGGGTTTACTGCCAGGCGGAGGGCTGTGTAGGCAAAGGGAGGGACGTGGCAGTGAGTAAGGGAAAATCCTAGAACCAATGCAAGAACCTCCAACACCCAGAGGCATACAGAGAAAAGCATGGGGAGGGAGGGTGAAGGGAGGACAGCTCTTGGGGCAGGGGACAACAGCAAGGTGAGTGGCCGGTCATCCCAAGGGGACAGCAGAATGACAGTAACAAGGAAATGCAGAGGCGGGAGAAGGGGTGGGGACAGCGGAAACTTCTGTTATTTTCATGTTTGCTGGGGTAGAAATGAGCCCTCAGACAAGACATGATATAGAGGAAAAGGAAAACGGAAGGAGCAAGGTCCCTGAAACTGTGGGGAGAGGCAGTACCCAGACTACAGGTGTTGAGTGGCCTCTATCAAGGATGTCACCACCTCCACTGTAACAAAAGAAAAGAACATCTGTTTAACTAGTCAGAGTCCAAAAATCGGTCCCCTCAATAAACAAGCCTGCTCTGCCATCCTCAGGCTCGAGACCAAGTAAATCTAAAGTGCGCCCTGATGCATTCTCACTTGCAAATTAGGCACGAGGAGCTGCAGGGATGGTCATTCTGTAGTAACTAAAAAGAACATTTAACAAAGCTCTCTAAAACACTGAAGTTTATAAAATGATTAACCAAGAAAAGTAAATCTGAAAAACAGCTATGTAGTTTCAGAGTTATTATTCAATATTATTTCTAGATAATAATTATTGAATAACTATTATTTCTAGGGAAATAATATTGTAAGATAAATAATTCAACTATATAGTCTCTATTATTATAGACAGTCAGTTAAAGTTTTTAACATTTATAAGAGAAACAATACCAACATAACATCTTAAGCCCCTGATTTTTATTGTGCTAACTTGCTGATGGCAGCACCTTCATATAATTCTTGATGAACTCCGCTGCCCGGACCCCAGTCTCCATATTGAAGCTGATGTCAACTTTAACCTCAGTCTCCTGGTCTGTGAGTTTTATTATTGGTACCTGCAAAAATTTAGTTAGAAAAATTGTGCTTCAGTATGTAACATTCTCCACAGGCAGGCATCAAAATGTTTCCAAAGTTGTACAGAGCAGCTTTTCAAATTTCTTCACAAAAGGGGCTTAGAGTTCATGAACCCAAGATTTTAAAGATGAGAAGAAAAGGGATTTTGCCAAGGTTAATTAACATCTAGTCCCTAGAACCCAAGACTACCCTCCTCCCCAGCCCAGTCCCAGCAACACCTCTGCCCAGTCCTGCTGGCATGACTCAGCACCTTGCCAGTGATCGAGCATCAATCATGGCCACTATTTGCTTCTGCCAAGGCAGTGCGAGCAAAGGAGAACAGGAGCCTGAGGGAAGGAGAAAGAGAGGTAGAAGGCCCAGGCTCTACATGCCTGCCTACCACAAGGAGAAGCCAGCTAAGTCCCAGTTCCACCACTAGTGCCTGGTGATGGGGAGGAACTTCTGATCCTCAAATTATGTTGCTAGAATTTCTGAAAACTTCAAAGTAATTTCAAAGGCATTTTTAAAATTATAATTTGTACTGATGTTGTTTCTCCAAACAATTCTACTTTGGGTTTCAATCTTTAAAACAAAATAAAAAAATACTTTTTTCCCCTAAAAATCAGAGAAAAGGCTTTTTGGAAATACACACATCAACAGAAATTATCACCAAAAGGCACTCAAAACTGGCCTCATAAAAGATGCCCAAGCAACCATTCAGATCACCACTACCCAAAAAAATGTTTTTTGCAGAAGTCAATGTTTTGTTCATTCAGCCTCTAAGGAATAAAAAGAACGTTCCCCTTATCAAAACAATCAGGGTCTAGTTATAGGTTACAGGGGTGGGGAAACTTTTTTCTGCCAAGGACCATTTGGATATTTAAAACACCATTCTCGGGCCACACCAAATTATCAACTTAAAAATTAGCCTTCTATATTTGATTGGCTAATTTGGTGAGGCATGTGATGTTAGCTGGTATTGATTTCGAGGACCTTATACGGCCCATGGGCTGGATGTTCACCACCCCTGGATTGTAAAACATCTAGAAGTCAAAACAGAAACAGGCTTTTTATCACACAACCTGGTCTAAAATGCTCACCTGGGGCCAACTGCCAAGGACACCCAAGTGAGAGTGGAACAATGGTAGCAGAGAAAAAAGCATGGCTGTTGAACCCAACCTGGACTAATTACCTAACCTCTCTGTGCTTCAGTTTCCTCACCTGTAAAATGTGAAAGATAACAGTTTATGCCAATGAGAGTGGCTTGGAGGATTAACTGAAATAAAGCCTGTAAGTGGTTTAAAAAACAACCAAAACTAATCCATGGTGCCAGAAGGCAGGTGAGCAAATGGTTCCACTACATAAGCAATATAAAGCTCCCATCTTAATTCTGACAATAGTCTTAAAACTAAAAGAATTTAATCTGGCTTCAAATAACTTGAAACACAATTTAAAAATGAAATATTAGCCTATAGTATAGGTGAGCTAATCATTACCACTTCACTGGCAATAACGCTATAGTTCCCACACTGTTTCTAATCTTGGACTTAGAGAAACCTTGACAAGTATGCTTCAAAATCAGTCTCGCCCTGGCCGGTTTGGCTCAGCGGTTAGAGCGTCCACCTGCGGTCCGTAAAGACCCGGGTTCGGTTCCCGCTAAGGGCACGTACCTCGGTTGCAGTTTGTCCCCGGCCCTGGTTGGTCGTGTGGGTGGCAGCCACTCGATGTGTCCCTTTCACATCGATGTTTCCCTCTCTCTCTCTTCCTCTCTCTCCCTCCTACTCTGTCTGTACAAAAAATGGAAAAATGTCCTCGGATGAGGGAAAAAAAAAAAAATCAGTCTCATCTTCCAGCTTCTCCCCAAGATAAGAGTTTTTTCATAAATGTGTATTTTTAAAACAAAAAAAGAAACAGGTAAGTGTTTCTTCCTGAAGTATAACTTGGTGAATAAAAGCCATGGTTTAATCATTCAGTTACATACTCCAGAAAGGGCAGTACCTGAACGTATCTCATTTCCAACACTAACATCCTTTCCTCACACACCCTAACAGAAGTCAACAGCCATGTACTCAAGTGATGAGAACAGTCAGATGCCCTTACAACTTGTGATTCAGACTGTCACTGCACATGTTCTCAGCTGGTGATCCTAACTATAGGAAGACAATAGCTCAGAAGCATGTTTATACCAAAAGTAGAGAGACGTCTTCAGAAATGTAACCAATACCTGCTGCTTGTACACAACCGCAATCACCCAGGCATTGGACAGGCCCACACTTACTGTAGCTTTATCCAGAACTTTGATGGAGCCTGGCTCAGCCACATTGTGCTTCCTCAGGGCCTGCTCCAACAGCTGGAGAGGAGGACGCTCCCACTTTCCAAAGACCACTAAGTCGATGTCACTGGACAAAAGGAAAGCGGCCGTGAACCACTGCTCATCTCACCATGGGGTAACACAGGCATCTGGGGTGGGCTGCTGCCACAGAGTGCATGCTCCCATCCCATCTCCTTCAAGGGCCATATATAACCACATCACGCATCTCTCTCTCAGAGAGAGAGAATGCAGCTTATGAAGTAATACTGGTAACATAAAGACTAAAAGTAAAAAGGCTGACAAGAGTCTCCCAACACTGTGAGAAAATAAGGGACTAAAATCAAGTGCCTGCCCCTATGAGGTTTGTGGGTCCTTACTCTGTACTGTCTATACTGGATCACTCTTGCTGACTTGGGATTCCTAGACACCTCCCATCTGTTCAACTCCCCACTGGCCCTGCCTATGATAACTCCAAACCCTGAGATTACAGCCTCTTTAGTCTCCAAATGCTAACAGGGGTTTAACAAAAAAATAGACTTAATGAAACAATGTACATAGAATTGATTGGGATATTAAAAGAGTCCTTGATAGGGAAACACTGGAGAATAACTTTAAAATGCAAACTTGTTTGACATTTTTCTAGCAAATAGAAATCCTAACAAAGTACTGTATAATTAGAATTTTGCTTGAATCTTCATTAAAACATAAAATCAATTTTTCAAAACATATCCAAAAATATCAGAATGTTTTCTATTGCATTTTCTTCCCCTGGCCCTCTTACTCATCTTCTTCTTGTTTCTGGTGTACAGCACTTTTGTACCCCATCAAATTAAGCACAAAAGGAAAAATACAAAGCAATCAAATATCATAACAGTAAATTAAATTTTATTTCCTGCTATTTCCCCTCTGTGCTCTACAGTCATTTTCTTTAGCTCATATTTCTAGCCTTAAATTTGAATTCAAGGAACCTAGTATGAGCCCTGAATACAGATAGAGACCTTGCCATGCCCCTCCTCCCCATAAACATAAACACTAACTGGCACTCACCTAGTTGGAAGATAGAGACCAGTACTAAAGCTGCCAAATATCTGTACCTGAAAGTAAGAAAGAAAGAAAGATTGTCTTAAAATAGGTGACAATCCAGTCGTCCTTCCACCACTTCTTACTGTTACTTCTGGGTGAAAGTCAAATTGTCCTGCATGTTGAGGGGGAGCAAAAACAATCCAATGAAATCTACTTAATCTTTAAGTTAAAGACATGCTCCAAAAAGGAATTTTTAAAAATTCAAAATTAAGATACAAAATAATTATTGGCCTCACCCATACTTGCCAAAGCAGAGGACTTTTTGGAGCCTGATTCAAACACTCTAACAATTTTCAAACCCATAGCTAGGACACAGAGGCAGGGCACTGTCCTAGGGCACTCAATTTAAAGCCAAGGATATTGTAAGCCACTTCAAAAGAGGAGGGGAATCAAGTTGCTCTCGGGCTCACCAGGAGCTCACATGCCCTTCAGCAACCCAGCTCATCTCCATCACTGGTGGGTCACCAGTCACAGTCACTGGTCACCAGTAGGGGAGACTGACTAGGTCAGAAGCCTGTGGGCAGGCCGTTATAACTTGGTCAGAGGACTGTTCATGCAGCCTGTGCCAAACACTAGAAATGCCAGTGGCCCTCACTTTAAAGGACACCTGTTCATTTATTGTAGAAGTGGTATGTGAGGAAGTACTTTCAATTTTCACAAAAATGAACTTATGCCATGATGAGTGATGAGAAGAGATACAATTTCTAACCTTAAGATGAATTTAAAGGATAAATAATCCTACCATCCCAAAAAACCTTCCGTTAGATCAGTGGTCCTCACACTTGAACATGTCAGGGCCACCAGGAAAGTGTGTTAAACACAGAGCCCTGCCCCACCCCAAGGTGTGTGACTCAGCAGGTGCATTTCTAACAAGCTCCCAGATGATGTGCTGCCACCTAGCCCAGAACCACACCTGGAGGACCCCTGCGTTGGGCCAATGAGGGAGACACAGGTCTGCACAGACACAACAGACACACTAGAGCTCACATTTACTTGTAGGTGACAAAGAAGTACAAAGACTATACCCACATCAGCTGCTGGCCAAAGATCTTTAACCACAGTTTCAATCCGTTTCACCACCTCTCTTCTCATGGCTGCTTCTTCAGGACAAGGGGACATGAAGTTATAAAAGTCAATTATTTCCTCATGAAGTCTAGTAAACAAAAGAGAAAATATACTAGAGTTACAATTAGTTAACCACATTTTTTACTCTGCTATTAGATCAGCATAACACAATAATACAGTGATTCTCAACATGTGGGTAGTGATCCCTTTGGGGGTCAAACAACCCTTTCACAGGGGTGGCCTAAGACCATTGGAAAACACATATTTCCAATGGTCTTAGGAACTGAGACACCGCTCCTCTATCCGTCTCCAGATAGGTCTGCCCACGTGCAGATATGCCCACATACAGATACGCCCACATACGAGTACCCGGCATGATGACATTATTATGCCAACCCCATCACATACACCCCATACAAATACAGGTGTATGTGACAGGGTTGGCGCCATAATGTACTTATGTGGACTAGTCACACATATGTAGAGAGAAGCTACTATGTAGAAAGCAGCTACTCTATTAAAAGCAGCTACTGTGTTGAAAGCAGCAGTATTGGAGGTAAAACGACACTTCATGAATTATATTTACTGGGTAAATGTAAAATCATGTACTGTAAAATCATCAACTACTGCAAAAAATATATATATCTGTACCATGGGAACTTCATCTGGATGCTGATCAGTCTTTTTATATTCAGCTGTGGTTGATGTGAATACTGCCCCCTTGTGATAGTAACAGGTATGTAAAAAAAACCACCACAGAGAATGGTAAATCATAGAAAACTTTAATGAACTGTATTGACTAAACTATGCCATGTATCATCTTTTGTATTATTAAACCTATTTTTATATATTATTTCATTAGCAAACCATCCCATGACAATGGATAGTGTAGAGAAGACTGTAAAGAAAAGAAAATATAGTGAGGATTTTTTACAGTATGGCTTTACCTCAATCATTACAGCAGGAATTGAGAAACCGCAAAGTGTTATTTGTTGTGAAGTTCTATCAGCCAAATCTATGAAGCTGAACAAACTAAAATGCCATTTTGATGGCAAGCATCTGAGCTTTGCCAGCAAGGATACCAACTATTTTAGAAGCAAAGCTGATGGACTCAAGAAAGCCAGACTTGACACTGGTGGCAAGTACCACAAACAAAACGTAGCAGCCACTGAAGCTTCATATTTGGTGGGATCAGAATCACCAGAGCTATGAAACCTCACACCATTGCTGAGGATTTACTATTGCCAACGGCCAAAAACATTTTTCGAGTTATGATCGGAGATGAATTTGTTAAGAAACTGAGTGCAATTTCCTTATCTAAGGACACTGTCTGCAGAAGAACAGATGACATGTCTGCTGATATTCTTCATCAGGTAATCCAGGAAATTAAATCTGCTCCACTTCCAATATTTAGCATCCAGCTTAATGAATCTACAGACATTGCAAACTGTTCACAGTTACTGGTTTACATGAGGTATATTAATGATAACGACTTTAAAAATTAGTTTCTTTTTTGCAAACCTCTTGAAACAACTACTGCACATGATGTATTTGACACCATTGGTTCATTTCTAAAAGAGCATAAGATCTCTTGGGAAAAGGTATGTGGTGTTTTCACAGCTGGTGCTCCAGCTATGCTAGGATGTCTATCTGGATTTCAACGTTTGGTACTGAATGAGTCACCAAAAGTCATGGGAACTCACTGTATGAATCATCAGCAGATATTAGCAACGAAGACACTGCCACAAGAGTTACAAGTGTCATAAATTGTCAATTTTGTAAAGGCGAGCACTTTAATCTGTCAACTGTTTTTGCAACTGTGCAATGAGTTGAATGTGCGGAATAATGCTCTGCTATTTCACACTGAAGTGAAATGGATGTCAACAGGAAAAGTTTTAAAACATGTTTTTGAGCTTCATGATGAACTCAAAATGTTTTTTAATCAGAAAGCAAAACTGCAGTTCAAAGCACTTTTCAGCGATAAAAGTGAACTGCAGAAAATAGCTTCCTTGGTTGACATCTCTGCCATCTTGAGTTAAATTTATCACTGCAGGGACCAAATGCAACATGCCTCGATTTGTCTGAAAAATCCAATTATTCCAAATAAAAATTCAGTTTTGGCAAAAAAAAAAAAAAATGGATGAAAATAAAATTTACATGTTGTCCACCTTATCTTCTTTGAGAAACATGACATTGAACCAGACAAAAGGATTACGATGATAATTTCTGTGAAAGAACACTTGCACATGGCTGCAGACGAAATTTCATCATACTTTCCAAATCTACCTGACACCCCATTTGCACTTGCCAGAAGCCCATTCACAGTCAAAGTTGAAGATGTTCCTGAGACGGCACAAGAGAAGTTCACTGAACTTATTAATTGTGATGCAGCAAGAACTGATTTCTCTACAATGCCAGTTACAAAATTCTAGCTCAAATGTTCGCAGTCAAAGCCTGTTCTGAGACTGTTGTGCCTTCTTCTTCCATTTCTAACAACATATCTTTGTGAAACAGTCTTCTAGCTTGTTGGTTATCAAGTCTAAATACAGAAGTAGACTTGTTGTGGAAGATGATCTTCGTTGTGCTCTTGCAAAGACTGCCCTGAGAATTTTTGATCTGGTGAGAAAGAAGCAATCTCAACCTTCGCACTGACATTGGCTTTTTACCCATACTGTCACAAAATGTAGCAATGTGGTTTACTGTTGTTATATTAAAACTGTTACCCATCCTACACCATGCTTCAAGACAAAATTTCATTTATTTGTAATTAAAAATAAATGTTTCACAATATATAATTACATATTGTTTTTGTGATTAATCACTATGCTTTAATTCTGTTCAATTTGTAACAATGAAAATACATCTTGCATATTAGATATTTACATTACAATTCATAACAGTAGCAAAATTACAGTTATAAAGTAGCAATGAAAATAATTTTATGGTTGGGGGTCACCACAACATGAGGAACTGTAATAAAGGGTTGCAGCATTAGGAAGGTTGAGAACCACTGCTATAATATATTTCTAGTCCCTTACAATCCAGTTTCTCTCCTCCTCTGAACACTGTGATGGAGCAATTACACAGTATTGATTAGCACCACAGATTAACACAAGTGAATTTTGTCAATACTATATACCAAAATTTTATTGGCATTTTAAGACTTATCCAAAAGAACCATTTCAGTTACCTTACACTAAAAAATAGAGAATTCCATCCATGAAAAATGAAAGACAACTCCAATTGATGTGTCACAGTAAAACACAGTCACCCCAGCTCCGATGTGCAGAGTCCCACTGGGCACCTTTGGTGCCCATGTTAAGCATAGATGGTCTGAGACAGGACAAAGCGAGGGATGGGGACATTCAAGACAAGTGAGACACACATGCTCAGGAGGCCTGAAGGTTAAGTCTCAGAAGCCAGGCTCTGCCCTCCTACCCTCTGACAATGTGCTATATCCAGTGTGCAGTGCCTCCCAAACTGTTACACAGAAACATGTCCCTGGAGGCAGAAAAGCCCTATTTAACGTAACAGTCAAGTGTTCTCTCCTTAGGACTCAGAGGCAAGGAGGTCAACAACCAAGTGCATGTGGCAAAAGTATGGCCCGCCCTTCCTTTCCTAACAAAGGTCTTCAGGAGAGAAGAGTGAGCTCCGAAAGTTGCCTTATACCTCACCTCTGCCTCAAAAGTCACATCTGTCACTGTCAGCCCCAGGGCAAAAAGCCAGTTCTGTGGGAGTGGCAACAGTTTGTGGAGTTAGGCAGAGTCCTTCTGGAGGAAGGAAAGATTGTCACCCTCCATTTCTTTTAGACATTAATTAAGGATGGGGGGGGGGGTGTGCAATCCTAGCAATTACAACAAATCAAATTCACTTGACAAGTATTTGTTTCTAAACAAACATTTCAAGTTCGTTTAGAAAAGCAAATAAAAGACAAAACAAAATTAGCTCAATACTAATATTATAATCATAATGTGAGCTGAACAGCTAGCAAAATAGTCCACATAACAGCAGGAAATACTTCTAAACAGGACCTTTAATGTCAAGTTACAAAGGTAAAGAGCATCATATTTTCTCACATATTATCTTATATAGGCTCTTGTTTAAGGCCAATTTCAACTTTCTTGCCTGAAGCACTGCCTCCCTATCCCCCAAATTCATTTGGAGTGACCATTTCTAACACTTAGCAACAGATGTGAAGGCTACTCAAGGCCACTGAAAGCAGAGAGGAGTCTTCAACACCCTCGTTTATGATACATCTGCAATCTCAGGCCATCACTGGAACCCAATTTTGTTCATCATGTTTAATTTTTTTAAATAAAAATAAATAAAATAAAACCTCACCCAGGCACACTGCCAATTCAGGCAGCCAGAATCCAGTTTTTTAATAAATCCAAAAAGGTAGAAAGTCATTCAACATTAAAATACAGTAAGTTTTCCAAAATATCTATCAAACTCTAAGATAGTGAGAGGAAAGCTTCTATTATTTCAACAGTTACTGAGCACCAACCATATCTCTTCCAACAGCTCAGCAGACACGTTAAAAGTCTGAGGTGTTTCCTAAAATTCCTTACCAGTTGGCAATCTTGTCAACAGGACTGGATGTGTCTGGTTAGCAGGTTAATTATTGCCCACACCAGGGAAGAGACACAGGTACTCTGTTAGCAGGACACCACTGTGGAGAGCTGTCCAGGAGAAGCACTGGGCTCTTCGTGAGAACAGCTAGTGCTGCGGGACCAGCTGTCACCTTGGCTGAGAAGTTAGTGCACCTGAAGCACTAAGAACACATGCCCTCCTGCACCTCTTAGTTCTGTTCTGATAACAACAGTAGAATAGAAATTTAGAGATAAAAATAAAAATACAGGCCCAGAATAATTAAACAACTGGCCCAAAGTCATGAAAGAAGAAAACCAAAGCCAGTGTGTTAAAATGCTACCCACATCTTGCCCTGGCCGGTTTGGCTCAGTGGTTAGAGCGTTGGCCTGTGGTCCAGAGAGACCCAAGTTCGGTTCCCGCTAAGGGTATGTACCTCGGCTGCAGTTTGTCCCCGGCCCTGGTTGGGTCGTGCGGGTGGCAGCCACTCGATGTGTCCCTTTCATGTCGATGTTTCTCTCTTCCTCTCTCTCCCTCCTACTCTATCTGAACAAAAAATGGAAAAATGTCCTCGGATGAGGATAATTAATAAATAAATAAATAAATAAATAAATAAATAAATAAATAAATAAATAAAATGCTACCCACATCCCACAAGTGTAATATATTAAATCATCTTGTCACCAGGCATTCCAATTTGCCAAATGTCACTGTAGGTCTGCACTTGCAGAGCAGATCGTCCTGTCAACGTTCTCTTAAGTTGTATGCATCTGAAATAACAACACAGTCCCTCCTCAGCTTCCCAGGACTTCTGCCTTCAGCACCCTGGATGTACCAGGAAAGGAAAGGCGTGCAGGGAGCCCGTGCTGCCTGTCTGCACAGAAACTACCCAATCCATATGATGGGTCAGTTTTCTCACGTCTGCTGCCTGGCTCATAATATAAGAGGGGTCATCTAGCACTCCCTCTTCCCCATATTTAAAGAGAAATTAATAATGGAGTAGCAATATGCCCACATTCCCAGAGCAGGAAGGTGCCAAGTGGGACACACAGGCCTCCTGATTTCAGTGGTGTGTTCCACCAGTAAGATACACTGATAACATAGACATACCTATCTGAAATAGGTATTCACTTGGACCTCAAAGTTACCTACTTCTCTAATAAACATTAAGTAGTGAGTGTTTAGACTCTGCCTCTGGGACTGAAGGAATACTGCTGGCGAACCTACTGGACTAGAAGGTTCTCGCTGGCCAAGCCCTGCTAGTCCTTCCTTGAGGCAAGCCGGGGCCTTGAAGGCACTGCGTGATGCTTGGAGCTACCAGAACTGCATGGCTTTGGACTGTGATTAACGTTCAACAAAGAAAGACGCAGTAAGGTCTAACAACCATAACCTCTGGGCAGACTTGAAAAGCTACCTCAGCTGCCTTCTCCTGCTGGGACTCTAGGTGAAAGCCTCAAAGGAGAGGGGAAGCACCAAGGGTGAGAGGAAAGAGGGTCAGAAAGTGAGGGAGGACCTTTGTTCAGCCCCAGAACAACTGTGGAATCACAGCAATCAAAAGAAGCCACAGGACAGGAAAATAGGGCCCTCTCCCTGGCCAAGCCCAGCACTCACTTTTCCACCACCCTGAGCATTCTTCAGTGCCCAGTGGTCTGTCTCCACCCAGGTTAGAACCTACCAACCTCTAGGAGAAAAGGGGCTCACCTGCTCACTGCCTGATCTCCAGTACCAGAACAGCGTTTGCTCATGGCAAAGATTCAATAAATATGTGTGGAATGAATCAAATCAAGTTTTAATAAATATTTTGCTATGACCTTATCATTTAAAATCTACATGCCCTACAAAATGACATAAAAAAATTAACATTCCAAGAAACAATATTTTACCCTTGAAATGGCTAACTTGATTTGTTGGCAGAACCCATTTAAATGGCCAACTCTCCTTTTAGAAATGTAAACAGTACTAAATAAAACAGTTTGGATTACTTTATTCAATACTAAAATTACACTTTTTATCACTTTAAGAAACTGCGTATTTGGGTAAGGACAATACACTATCACAATTAGGTGCCATCACCCACATGTCCAGCTGCCAGCATCAGATACAACACAGGTTGTTTTATTAATCTATTACTTCCCATACTGAATACACCCACACGCTCAATTCTCCAGTTTCACAGAATTACATGAAAAGTCTAGATCATTTCTCCTCAAAAATGAAAATGAGGAAGTATACTCTTCTCACATATCAAAACCTCAAAGGAATTTCACAACTGACAAGACATCTACATAAAAACTACACTAAGACTCATCACCCACAGACAATGTAGTCATTGTTATCTCTTACATACAGTTCAATGTTAGTCCACTAGAATTCAGTCTCCAAATCTTACAAGCTTTTTAGGCTGTGACCATCATAGAAAAATTCTCTAAAATGAGTCACAGCAATGGTATCTCAAACCCAATAGGAAACTATGATATTCTATCAGGAGGCCCTGGGACCTGTTCCAACCCTTCAGTGGCAGAGGCTGCTGGCTGCCCACCTGGTGTGCTAAGAGGTCACAGGGAATAATCCTCTCCAGCAGCTCCAGGCAGAAGCTACTGGGAGACTTTCTCAGAAGGTTTAAGGGAGTAGTTCCCACAGCCCTTTTGCCTTCCCCCTCCTCAGTTCTGGAGCACTGAAATGTGGCCGAGCTCTGGAACCACAATCCCCATGTGGTTCTGAGAATAGCAGCCAGGTGTGGAACCAGAAAGCCTGCCAGATGCTGATGGGATTAGATCACCATTGCTCCATTCCTTTTGTTCTTTGTAGCCAAAACTAACCTCACAGAGTAGCCTAAAATCAACAAAGCTTGATTCCCACCTTGTTCTGCAAAAACAGTACAAATGCAGTTAAAATTTTCACCTGAAAAAAATAAAATAAAATAAAATAAATAAAACAGAAAAACCACAGGGAACTTTTAGCTACCTCAAAACTTGAAGGAAGACTTTCCAGACTCCTATTCAAAAACAATTATCACAATGCAAAAACTAATTACAAAAAAATTCTATCAGAAAACATGCTGAGTGTAAACAAATTCAAAAGGAAATGACAACTACACATGGCAAAAATAGAAAGACTCTGACTATGTAGAAAAAACAGGCCTCCCACAATGTGCACAGGACCTGGACCTGGCACACTGTAAGAGAAGCTGGCAATTTATCCCTCTCTGCGCCATGCAATTCCACTTCTGGAAACCAGTGCTAGAAAACACTGAACCTACACAAGAACCTGTAAGGCATGGTCACTGCAGCGCTGCTGGTCCTAAGGACATGGTCCCACATGACAAGATGCTGCCCATTCATTAGGAATGAGGACGACACCCTGGCCGGTTTGGCTCAGTGGTTAGAGCGTCGGCCTGCGGTCCTGAGAGACCCGGGTTTGGTTCCCGCTAAGGGCATGTACCTCGGTTGCGGTTTGTCCCCAGCCCTGGCTGAGTCATGCAGGTGGCAGCCACTCGATGTGTCCCTTTCACGTCGATGGTTCGTGTTCTCTCTCTCCCTCTCTCTCTCTCCCTCCCACTCTATCTGAACAAAAAAATAGAAAAATGTCCTCGGGTGAAGATAAAAAAAGAATGAGGAAGACATGTGCACTGACATGGAAAGATCTCCTGACAGACTGTCCACGTAAAGACAAAAGAAAGACATGACCCCATTTCCTGATGAATGTTCAGCTACATATACACATGAACCCACCAAAGGTCTAAAAATCCACATGCTAGTAGGGCTTCCTACCCAGGAGACTGGAACGAGCTGGGCAAGGAAAACATACACTTTCTACTCCAAATAACTTTGTACTACTTGAGTTGTTTTCATAAGAATACACTCATCATATAAATAAATTTAAAAATAAAAAGAAAATAATTACACTTCTTTGAAGAAAAACAATAAAGGCTGTACACAAAAGTGCACCCATGAGAATGTTCATTACATCATTGCTTATATTTAACACTTGGAAATAGTAAAATGTTAATACCACACGGAACAGGTCAACTATATTTCTACAAGATTACTTGCGATTTTTATATTCTTTCTGCTGTGTGCATTTTCTTATTTTAATATAGATCCCTTAATTTTAAAAACAGAAAAGAGTATCAAGCCTGTGAGGCTTTAAACACCTGAGGCCGCTTCCCATTCCAGCTTATAAAAAGCAGCACCCTCCAAGTAGGATCAGTCTATCTGGGTGAGGGTTATGGAGACCAGGCCCTAGCACTGCCATGAGCAGCGAGGCACAGGCTATCAGTGCTGCCACAGGGAAAGGAGAGTCATGACCCATGCAATTCTAGCAGGGTGCTACAGAGAGTACTTCCTGCATGAGGTAAATGTTCTGCAAGTGTGGCTATGGAGCATTTGGAATGTGGCAACTGAGGACTTCAATTTTTTTTTTTTTTTTTTAATCCTCACCCGAGGACATTCTTCAATATTTTGTTCAGCTAGAGTGGGAGGGAGGGAGAGAAAGAAAGAAACATCGACGTAAAAGGGTCACATTGGCTGCCACCCACACGACCCAACCAGGGCCGGGGACAAACTGCAACCGAGGTACGCACCCTTAGCGGGAACCGAACCCGGATCTCTCTGGATCGCAGGCCGATGATCTAACCGCTGAGCCAAACTGGCCAGGGCGAGGACCTCAATATTTAATTTCCTTATTTAAATAGTCATATGTAGTCAGTGGCAACTGACTGAGATAGCACAGTATGGCTGTTTCTTCCTTAACTCAACCAGACAGCTGAGAAACACTAAACTCAGAAGAAGGCTGACATGGGCAGCCCCTCTAGAACACATTTCTTGTTTTCCAAACTGGAATGGCGTCCATCTCCCCTTCCAGGTCCTCATTCCTTCCTTTCATCCTCGGAGGCACAGAAGCCAAGGAAGTAAGAAGTGGCTCCCCGCAGAGGGCACCAGCCTGACTTAAGCACCCCACCACAACCTGCACACCCTCCAGGAGAGACCAAGTCAACTGATACACTTTCCAGTAGGTCTACAGACTCTTTCTCCAAACTTTCTCTAAAACAAACATTTTTAAATCTTAGGGCTAAATGTAGACAAATAAGAGGAATGTCTGTCAAAATAAGCATTATAGTTCCTGATATAATTTAAACATATATTTGCTGCTACAATTATGAAACTATGGTTTAAAAGCTTAACAAGATGTTAGTAACAATGTTGCCTGATTAGGGCATTTTCCAAAGAAACTGATGTAATTGTGGAATTGGGCAAAGCACGGACTATTTATTCTCCCATCAATTTTTCCTTAACATTTTAACATGTCATGCATAATTTCAGTGGAGTGCAACAGATCAATCAATGGCTAAGCATCAGATCAGTTTAAAATTAAACGATTTTTGTGCCTGCTTCGGCAGCACACATACTAAAATTGAAACGATACAGAGATTAGCATGGCCTCTGCGCAAGGATGACACACAAATTTGTGAAGCATTCCATATTTTTAAGGCTGAGATCATATAAGTTTTGATGGTAAAAACACAGTAGTAATAAATTTTCATATACCTAAAATAAATAAATAAATAAAATTAAACGGTTTTCTTTTTCTTCATGGCACATTTCACAAAAGTGCATCTTTTTAGATCAGTTGATCTATAGGAAGTTGTCTTTATGAAGTTTGTATTTCTAACCCACAAAAAATAATTTCAAATGGGTCAACTTTTTGCAAGCAATGGTGCCTCAGATCCAACAAAATATGGGAATTAGATGATGACGACAAGGTGTCTTGGGGAGGCAGCAAGAATGACAATGAGAGCCCACTGGGGCGTGAGGCCTGCCCTGCCATTCTCCAGCTACAGGGCCATGAACAAACTCCTCAAACCACATCCAAAGCTGAAAAGCCAGTGTACAGACTGCTGTGGGGCTGAAAGAGACAATGGCAGGGAAGCAGAGCTTCTGACTGCTTTGTGGTGGAGACCTTAACCTTATCTTAGGTGGTATCATCAATGTGGGCAAGCACAGGGGGCACGGGGCAAGAAGGTTTGCTGTCATGTATACAAAAGGAGCCCTGGAAGCAATGGGATGTGTGAATACAGCTTGCATCTGAGGGCCTGCCTCTGAGAAGAGGAATTGTGACACTCCAGTGATGGCTACTGGCCCTTAAGGATCAGGTGCAACTTTGAGATTCAATTTGGAAGTATCTCAGATTGACACATCATAATGGAGAAAGTCTGAATGCTTAACTTTCTGGTTATTTAAAATGATGAGACCAGAGTCTTCAGTGAAATTTTAGTTTTAAACGTGGAGAACAGACTTCTGAAGCATTATTTTCCAGGATACTTTTAAACTAGACATTCTCATCTACAATGGTTCTTTCAGAAGAGTACAGACCCATTCAAAAGGTAATGACTGACTTCTCAACTTTTAGTATATTTCCTAAATTAATTTTTGCTTTTAGTACCAAATATAAGATCAGCAATGTTATCTATCTTAGTATCCAGTATGTAGTTATAGTACATATTTATAAAACCACCTCAAAGAGCTGTTTTAAAGAGTGCAAGACAGATTAATTACTCGGTTAGAGAACCAAACTACCTAATTTCATAGCTAATAAAGCTACTGATGAAAACAGATGACCATTTCAGGGGATGATTTTTTATTTTAGAAGCTCAGCGGGCAAGGTTCATGGTTCCCAATTGTGTCTAAATTTTAATCTAAGCCAGGGAGGCCTGGCTGGTGTGGGAAGGAGGAGCAACCCTATCCCTCCCTGTTTCTGGGAGACTTGGTATGCAGCCCCACGCAGAGCTGCTCCCAACCCCCACCCCACCAATCTGTAAATTGTATAATGGTGCCTTCTTTGTACTTGACCAAGGAGAACAACAACATATGTTTAAAAGAAAACTGTGGAAACAAAAGGGGCGAAGGAGAGACTCCAACTGGTTAAGAATGCTGGTCTGCTCTGCTAGGGTGAAGCATGGGCCAGTTTGCCTGTTCCTGTAGATTGTAAATCCTGTGGCTGCTTCTGAACAAAGCCATGGTCAGAGCTCAGATTTCATTTATGGTTTTGCTAAGGGAAGAGAAGCCAGATGAATGAACACATCTTCCTCTGTTGTGCTTACAAGAAGGATCAGCACCTGAACCCACTAAACAGTGTTAACATCTCCCACCTCACTGAACTCTTAGAACTCTCCACACTGGACCCCAAAGTCCCCATCCCCACTGTTAACATGTGTCTTGCTGTTAACCACCTGTGGCAGTTTACTTTTAACATCCCCCATGAACTTGGTCAATTCCAAATGTTTGAGAAAAACCAGTCTTTTCCGTTATGATGTAAAATGCACCAGAAAATACTAGAAACTGTCTTCAGCTGTTTCTCTCTCTCTCTCCATCCAACTCTTCTTATAAGATTCAAAAAGCCAGTGAGTCCTCAAAAATTGGAGCTCCCTCCCCTCAGCTCCACAAAGTTGTTATTTTTGAAAAACCATGCCTTAGTTAAAATATCTGGAGTTGCCTACTGAAGTTTCACAGATTTTAAAGCACAATTGCATGCTTACAGTGAGAGAACAGATTCAGAGTCCACTTCACCAGATAGATAGGGTCTGAGTTAACACCCTCTGCACTAACTAGAAAGAATGGGCTGCTAAGCAAATAGCAAGTGTAGGCATCCATAAGGGAATGAATGGCTGAGTCACTTCTATTGTCAGGGAGGAAATGCATACTCTTTAAAGTACCTGTTTACACCCTGGCCCATTTTGCTCAGTGGTTAGAGCATCGCCTGCGGACCAGAGAGTCCTGGGTTCAGTGTCCGCTAAGGGCACATACCTCAGTTGCAGTTTGTCCCCACCAGGGATGTGTGGGTGGCAACCACTCGAGGTCTCTCTCACACATTGATGTTTCTCTCTCTCTCTTCCTCCCTCTCGCTCTATCTGAAGCAAAATGCAGAAATGTCCTCAGGTGAGGATAAAAATAAATAAATAAAAAATAAAGTACCTGTTTACTAATATAGTTAATAAACTAATTATAAATCATTCTTATTTATTTTTAATTATAAGACAATTAACACCTGGTCCAATTATTTAGAAAATCTTGCATCCCGCCTTCAAAGGTTTTTTTAAATCTAAGCTCAAAAGTGGAAGGAAACTAACTGAAACTGCCAATTAGAGACCTAATGTGCTTCCAGAGTGTCCTTGTATGTTGTAATGTGGCAGCTGCCAAGCCAGGGCTTCCATTAGCCTGTTCTCAGTCTGCTCTTCAGCTCTCACCACTCCTTGCAGACACATACTGTGCTCCTGTCTTCCTCCAGAGGGGCTTTGAACAAAGCTACAAGTGTGCATGGTTTTACAATGTTAATGAAAGAGTGAGGCCCTTGGAAGAAGCTGCTGCAAAGAGAGGGGCCTGAGAGCTAAGCAACACAGGAGGAGAGTGTACCTCCTTGGAGAAGCAGTCAGGAGTTTAGCTGGCAGAGCACTGCTGGTATGGCGCAGGCCAAGACTACCCCAACGTTAAAAAGTCTAAGACTGCCCTGGCCCAGTGTGGCTCAGTGGTTTGAGTGTTGGTTCGCACACTGAAGGGTTGTGGGATCAATTTCCAGTCAAGGGTACATATCTGGGGTGCAGGTTGGATCTCCGGCCCCAGTGAGGGCATGTGTGAAAGGCAACCAATCTATGTGTCTCTCTCACATCAATGTCTCTCTCCCCCTCCACCCCCACCCCGACTTCCACTCTAAAAATCAATGAAAAAATATCCTCAGGTAAGGATTAACAAAAAACATATATTAAAAAAGTCTAAGACCAATTAGCATTCACAAAACAGCCAGAACAGAAGGGCTCTGCAGCTTTGGAATCACCAATGCAGTAACTCTGATTCATGCAATTCAGCTCCCAGCAAAAGTGAGCTTACTCTCCCCTTCCCTTCAAGAACTTTCCTGGAACCAGTCACATTGTCTCCTGGTGCAGGGAGATGTCCAGGAGCCTTTCAGAACCTAAACTGAGAGGAGCAGAGAAAATGACACTATTTCACCCTTGCAGGGCAAACCCAAGCACACTGCAAATGCCAAGCAAAGGTCCTAGGTCCACTTGGAGACCAGAGAACCACAACAATCTCTTCCCCTCAGGACAAAGAGCAAGAGCTCACATATCTGAAGCATATGATTACGGCCTGGCAGAGTACTTAATTGAATACATTTCTTCTAAACCCACTGCTAGAGAAGATGTGCTGATACATTTCCACAGAGAGAACTCTGGTGAGGCACCTGGGAGTTTCCCCCAGACCAGGATGAAGCCCACCCCAGCACGTCACAAATTGAGTAAGCAAATGTTCTAGGGTAGGGTTACAACTGCTCAGAATCATTACTATGCCATTTTGCATTGTAACCCCAAGGACCACCCCATACCACAGGCACCTGCCGGAATAAACAGCAGAAGCATCCCACATGCTTAGCTTGTCCTCAATCCATCATCATTGGGCAAAAATGACCAAAGGGTCTCATGAGTCTCCTGATAGTGGTGTCCCAAGGAATCCACAACACAGTGGAGATTATAGCCAGGTAAGCTGCTGGGGCACAAGGAGAGGCCAAGAAGGTGCTTTGCTGAACTGTGTGTGCTGGCTCCCTCCAGAGCTGGCTCAGGCTACCTACCACCCAGTCTTGCATGGCATTAGCAGCACAATTATAGACCACTGCAAGCCACTTCTAGGGTGCTCAGAGGGAACCACATGGCTACATCTGAAAGCCAGGGTTCCCAAGCCTCAAGTAGCTGGATCAGTTTTAAAATGAAAATAGCTATATTTTCTGTCATGTTTCCAGAGATCCTTACCCTTGATGGGAAGTTGAGCTGGGATAATCTTTGGAGGAAGCAAGATGCAGTAAGAGTCTGATAACATTAATATTCTGAGATGTTACACAATACCATCTACATTACCAGTACTTTCATTAGAGCTGCCTACACTGTCATTGAAGCAAATACTATTGTCTCCAATTTACAAACTAAGTATCCATTAGACAGATGGTAACTGGCCCAGGACCACATGGCCAGAACTCAAACCCAGAGCTGATAAGCTCTTCAACTTGAGTACTTAGCCACAGAGCTGGGAAGCCACACTTAGGTAACCCAGCATACAGAAAGAAACGTGTGAAAGTTCACTGTAGTCCCTTCATAAAGGGTGAAGAGTTGTAAATATAACTCTCTAATTATAACAGAATAATGTCCATCCATACAATATTTAAACATTGTTCATAAGAGCTTTTCAATGACAAGAACCACTACAATTGAACAAAACAAAACACAAAAATGATACCTTTGCAACATATTTAAAGTAGCATTAGAAACAGAATGAAATATGGTCAAGTGCTAGCATGAAAACCATGAGTAGTTTCTTTTCCATAATTTCCAGGTTTCTTCAATGAGTACATTATTGCTTTTATAACCATAACCAAAACAGTGTTATAATTTCAGCTTTACTAACTGATACTGGCCTTACCTCCAAAGATGAAAGGCAGGCATCACTGTGCTTATCTTGTCTTCTTTAAGAATCTGGCCTCCTTCAGC
This sequence comes from Molossus molossus, assembly GCF_014108415.1. Lineage (NCBI taxonomy): Eukaryota > Metazoa > Chordata > Mammalia > Chiroptera > Molossidae > Molossus > Molossus molossus. The sequence goes on from NW_023425366.1 coordinate 33,804,345, forward strand.
CTTGCAATGGTTCTCAACCTGTGGGTCACGACCCCTTTGCGGGTCAAACGACCCTTTCACAGGGGTCGCCTAAGACCGTCGGAAAACACATATTTCCGACGGTCTTAGGAACTGAGACACCGTTCCTCTATCCATCTCCAGGAGGGTCTGCCCACATGCAGATACGCCCACATACAACATGAGGAACTGTATTAAAGGGTCGCAGCATTAGGAAGTTGAGAACCACTGCGTTAGAGTAAGGCCAAACTAGTGAGGGCTTTCCCTTCTGGCTCTGTTGCAGCCCACAGCAAGCGACGCCTGGCATCTGGAGGTCCTGGGAACTACTCCTGTGAACTGCGCAGCTCTGAGGCCCAGGAAGCTAAAAGGCCCCCTTAGGGCTAAATCTCTAATTCTAGTGCCACTCTAGTCACTGGTGTAGGAAGCTACCCCTCTCTGCAACATACACCCACCCCCCAAAATAGACAGGGCTCCTGAAGAAGCTGCCCCACAATCCTAGAAAAACCTCTGCAGATGTGGAAGACGGAACCCAGAAGAGACATGTGCACACAAGAGGGGAGGGGCTTCTTTCCAGTGCCCCACCTCTCTGGTCATGCCACACCAGCTACAACTAACAGGCTTTCTCTCCTGTGCCAGCTCTCACCAAAGGCACTGTTGCCAGAGGGCTGTGCCGAACAGAATTCTGAGGCTGCATTCAAACCTAGTAGAAGAAAACTTAAAATTCATTAATGATACTATCATATCAATATTCTTATAAGCTGAAATTTACCACCTACTTACTCTGTCCAGGCACTGCTTGACACATTTCACTGAGTATAAGCCTGGTAACCACCATTATCTCCCATTTTCATATGGCTCATAGTAAACAACCTGCCTGAGCAGCATGTCTGGAGTGGAACAGCACCTCCACAGCCCGTGTCTCTCTAGTGCTTAAAACACTCCCTTGAGCTTCCCTATCTGCTTCCTACAGACCTCTGGGATCTCTAAACCCCACTCTACCCACACCACGTTAAGCTGCTCCTTCCCCACCATCTACTGGCCTGGCTTTGAACATTTAGTAGCAACATCAAACATGCACAGCCTCTCCCCAGTGCCAGCACTGCTTTTCCTGACAGGACAAGTCACCCCAAAGTCCCTAAGAGCAGGAAAGTCCATGCATGGAACACACCTAATAAAGGACTTGACAATCATCTTCCATGTCACCAAGACTGAAAAAGTACTTGGTAAAGCCTGACCATGTTCAGTTCCATACACCTGTGGATGTGTACATGGTGGGCATTCCCAAAGGGGGAATCAGATTTGCTTCAGATTTCTCCACAACATTCAAAGCCAGAGACAATGAGGACATGCAAAGTCTCTGAGGCAGAGAAATCTGTTGCTCAGGCACATAGCAGTCTTAAGGGAATACACGGCACCAATTAGCTCCTCTAGAAAGTTGGTCAATCAACACACACAACAAAAAGATACTGACAAGTGCAAGGGCCGGAGCCAGATGGCTGCTTGGGCCCCAGGCATCTCAGGATCTTGGTATGAAGACCAAGAAACTTGGTCAAAGTGCAGCATGGCACAAGGTCAGAGACAGAGGAACACTGCCTGCCAAGTGCAAGAGAGGTGCCAATCCTGCAAAACCCTGCAAAGCTGATATAGAACATGAGGCAACAAAGATAGCACCACACCTATAAGCCTCACCAGGCAAGACACACCCTCGATGAAGCCCACCGGTAACAGGGACCATACAAAGAACTTTGAGATCTGAATGAGTCCCCATAACAGTCCTAGTGGGGAGCATGAAGTCTATGTAAACACAAAACCAAGACTAATAATTACAAACTCTGGTTTCCTGTATTGAAGAATGATAGCAGAATCTTCCAGAACTTGGATTGCCTAGGGTCAGATCTGCCTGATGCTTTCCAGCTATAAGAATTTGCAGTTTCAGTTGCTCTTGTGCCTCAGTTTCTTCATGTGAAAAAAGTGAATGCCAATGGTACCTCCCACATAATATTGTCATGAGGATTTAATGAATCCAGACAAAGAATTTAGAATAGGGCCTGGCACTAAGTCAGAGCTCAATAAATGATAATGATTATAATTACAGAACAAAATACAAATGTTTAACTCATGGTGACAGTCAACATACTGCAAATCATGAGACAGGAAAATATATAAAAGGGCTGTTTTAGTCAGCTTGGGCTGCTATAACAGGATACCACAGACCGGGCAGCTTAAACAACAGACATTTATTTCTCACAGTTCTGGAAGCTAGAAGTGTAAGATAAGGGTGCCAGCATAGCCAGGTTATAATGAGGGCCCTCTTCCCAGACAGCCACCTTCTTGCCGTGTCCTCACATGGTGGAAAGAGAGCACTAGTGAGCTCTCTGGCCTCTCCTAATAAGGACACTAACCCCATGATAAGGCCCCAGCCCATGACCTCATCTAAACCTAATCACCTCCCTAAGGTATAGCCCCAATACCACACTGGGAGTTGGGGCTTCAACATATGAATTTAGGGGGATACAATTCAGTCCACAGCAAGAGCTAACATCCTTATCCTACATAACAGCAAGCAAATTACTATGGCTTCATTAAAACTTTTACTCTGATTTTTTTTTTGCACCTAGCTACTTATGGTTTTCATCATCTTTTTTATGTTCCATCTCAACTGTATAAGAAAACAGGAATTGTATGGAAGTATTTCTGTTGATCAATCCATGTGTCTACCTACAGATGGGCATAGAGAACTAGAACTCAATGTAATTGTTTTCTTCCTGTTATTATACTTCTTTGGACATGCCTCTCTTTGCTCTACAGGGCTGCAGGTCTTGGCCCCGTGGCTCAACTGGAGAGTCATTCCACACACCAAAAGGTTGCAGGTTTGATTCCCAGTCAGGGCACATACCTAGGTTGCAGGTTCAATCCCTGGTCTTCTGGGCGTGTACAGAAGGCAACCAATCGGTGTTTCTCTCTCACATTGATGCTTTTCTCCCCCTCCCCCGCTTCTTCTCTCTAAAATCAAAAAACATATCCTCAGGTGAGAATTAAAAAAAAAACAAAAATGGGCTGTGGATCAGACCACCTGGGCTCCAATGCTGGCTCTACACCTAGCCTCACTTCATCTTCTGTTGGGTGAAAGCACAGGAGCTTCTCCCTGTCCTGAGAGGGCTGCAGATGACACTGCATAGAGGGATGAGGGCTCAGTAGGGCCGGTGATGATTGTTACTGTGACAAGTACTGAAGACCATTCACTTGATGGGAGCAAAGGAAAAGCTGAAGCACTCATCAGCTAAGGAAGGCTCTGAGCACAAGAAGCCCTCTTCCCCCATCCACAGGCCTTTTATTTCCTCTAGTCTTATTCTAAAATCGACCCTCAACAATTTTGCAAGCTTCATTTCAGTCCAAGCCTTACCCTGTGAAAATTCTCACAGGTTGTCATTCTTTGAAATTTGGTCTCAGCTCTATATTCTTATTTCTATCCCTCAAGCTTGTACTTAGGTTAGTACATCAGTCTCTTGTGAGTCAGTCTTTGATAAAGCCAGAAACTCTTTAGACAGATTCATCGTCTGCTTTTTTCCATGAGATAACTTATAATAATACTTGTAAATTTCTTTTTAAATCCTCACCTGAGGACATTTTTCCAATTTTTGTTCAGATAGAGTGGGAGGGAGAAAGAGACAGAAACATCGACACGAAAGGGACACATCAAGTGGCTGCCACCCACACAACCAACCAAGGCCAGGGACAAACTGCAACCGAGGTACGTGCCCTTAGCGGGAACCGAACCCGAGTCTCTCTGGACCGCAGGCTGACGCTCTAACCGCCGAGCCAAACCAGCCAGGGCACTTTTGAATTTCTTTACATTTCACAGGCCATGCAAGGTTATCCTCTTTTATATTTTCAGCCATCATTTCAGAGTTGTCCTTCAATTCTTAAAAATATGTTTGCTTAAATTTAGAGAAGATGCCCATAACCAAAATATTCTTTAGGGCATGGCTCCCATCTTTGCCAATTCACCAGGTTCTTGCTCCTTGCTCTTAACTCAAGTGCACCAATTTCTTCCCTGGGGAGGCAGTGGTGAAGTGCATAAGCTTTCTAATCAAGCAGGCCTCCATTCCTTCTGGTTTCTGGTTGCACCTCGCACAAAATGCAGTCAGCAAACTGCTCTTGGTCTTTCAATTGTCTTCAGATACAACAGCAACTCAGCAAATGCTCCTTTATTGGTAGAACAAAATTTCTAAGAATAATCCAGATGATAGGAGTCCTGCTCTCTCCACCCCAACTTCCCTCCAAGCCAGTTCTGAAATGCCTCAAAAAGGAGGAGGTACCAGTGGACTACAGTGCAGCACTGGCTTCCTGTCCCTGGAATCCTCCTGCAATGCCCCCCCATCCTCTTCATTCTGTACTTGATTGACAGAGTCCTCAGAGGAGCTAGGCCCCACCTAACTCAAATCTGGTCTCTACAGACACATTCAGATCAGGTTTGCAGGACATATTAGTTGCTAGCTTCCATCCTCCATATCTTAGGGATGTCTCCTTCACTTAATACTGCTTGGAGTTCCCCGAAGTCAGTGCTGGACTGACATTTCCAAGCGCAGCACCTTTTGCCAAACCACATTAGCCTGGCTAGGCTTCGGTTTTCTGTCTAAAGACAGGAGTAACATTACCCATTTCGTGAGCCTGCTCTGAGAACTCTGGGAGGAAACTCAGGCAGAGCCGAGCCCCACAGAGCCCCACGCACTGTGAACTGCTGCCGTTGAGGACCAGGCAGAGACTGTCAGATGATTTCATTAACCCAGAGTGCAAAAGTGCCAAGACCTATCACCTGCATCCTTGGAGTGGGCACTCCAAGCTGCAAAACTTGTGCCAGGTCGCCGCACTCTGCTGTGAACCTATTTTTATGCTTCATGTCATTGAAACAGCAATCCTTTGAAAGGATTTACACCAGAAACACAGAAACACAATTTCTAGAGCTTTCTAGTGATGACTTGCTGGGTGCCACAGCTTTTGCTGTTGTCTGAGTCTGAATTTACTTAGGCAACAGTTACTGAATCAAACACTGTTTTGAATAGAAAGTCTAAAGTTATTCCACTTCCATGCTGTCCAAACATACGGCTATTTAAATTTTAATTTAAATTAAATAAAATTAAAATTCAGTTCCTCGGTTGCACTGGTCACATTTCAAGTGCTCAGTGGCTACTGTATTGACCACACAAAACTAGAACTCTCCGATCTTCACAGACCATCTACCAGACAGTGCTGCTCTAGCTCTAACGTTCCCTGTCCCTTATTTATGTTTTCTCCACTGTACACAGAACATGTTAGAAGCTGCAAAGAGCTCAGAGAAATAACACAACATGCACTTCTACCATGTGCACAAAACAAAAAAATTCCTGAACAACTTTAAACAAGTTACATACGGCAATACATACATACCTGACAAAATACTTTCGGAGTAGCCTTAGAGCTCTGGGGAAGTAAAAGTCTTATTTAAAAACTAGAGAACACAGCCCTGGCCAGTGTGGTTCGGTGGTTAGAGCATCAGCCGGAGCACTGAAGGGTCTCGAGTTCGAGTCCTGTCAAGGGTACGTACCTTGGTTGCAGGTTTGCCCGCCTCAGTGCAAGAAGCAGCCAATTAATGAGTCAGTCTCTCTCACGTGGATGTTTTTCTCTCTCTCTCTCCCCTCCCTCTCTCCCTTCCACTCTCAAAGATTAATGGAAAAAATATCCCCAGGTGAGGATTAACAAAATAAATAAATATAAAACAAGAAAACACATTGAATTTTTAAAATAGTAAAGTGTATCTTAATTCAAAGAGAGAAAGTATTTCTGAAGCTTCATGTTGGTCTCCAACTGTGTCCACAGCTTTCCTAGAGACTCGGAACCTCGGTCTTCAAGAGTTTCTCCAAGAGAAAAGTTTTGGCCTCAGAGGGAAAGTTGTCCATATTTTCAAAAACAAAGCAAAACACTTTTTCTATCCAGTTGGCAATAAGAACCACCTAATTTTTGTTTTCAATTTCCTTAAAGGGAGAAGAAAAAAAGAGTAGAGGCCTTTCTAATCCCTCATGTGACAAGTCACACAGTGCTTCCAAATCTTCTAAATATAATATGCCCTGTGAGGCATATTATAAAAATAATGTCCTAGGCCCTTTTTCACAGATGGGGAAACTGAGGCTCAGAAGTCAGAACCTAAGATGAAGCCAGCCAAAATCAGACCTGTCAACCAGGCTATGTAAGTGTATGACACAGGCTAACCAAGCAAGTTCAAGGCCACAGGCATGCTTCTCAATGCTGGGAAACAAGTGCCAGCCAAAGGATTCAATAGAAAATAATCTGATTTTTCATTGCCTTTGAAGTCCTGCATCCTAGCCATTCCTTCAGCTCCCCAGGATTCCAGAAACAATATGATAGTCTGAAATCTCTTTCAAATACGGAAAGATACAAACTACCTCCAATTGCCTGTTATCATTTAGGAAATTAACTCTGATCTTAACCCACAGAAAGAGCCTAAATGGTTGTGCGGAACAGCTAATTTGGTAATTAAAAAGAGCAGAAACCCACAAAAGGCATGTTGCTGCTTATCAAAGACATTCCCTGTTAATGGGAACCTCAGCCACTCCCATCTACTCCACCTGTCAGTGGGAGATGAGTAAATCTCTGCACAGAGACCCACCTGGCCCAGGACCAGGTCCAGACCCTGCCTCCTCCTCCTCGATGCCAGCAAAAGGAATAGATGCCTCTGAAGCACAGGACACTTACCAGGTAGACAAGTTTTTTAACTTTTCATGTTAGGTATTACTTTTATAATAAGAAAAAGAGACCAAAAAACTAGAGACCATTAAAACTAAATGGGGGCCTGGCCAGTGTGGCTCAGTTAGTTGGAGCGTTGTCCCGTACAACAAAAGGTGGCAGGTTCAATTTCCAGTCAGGGCACATACCCAGGTTTCAGGTTCAATCCCCGGTCGAGGCACTCACAGGAGCAACTAATTGATGTTTCCTTCTCATATAAATGTTTCTCTTTCTCTGTCCTCCCTCCCTTTCTCTCTCTAAGATCAATACAAAAAAATAAATGGGGATGCCGTTCAAATACAGTATAATTTGTTTGATGTTTTCTGTTTTATATTCAATATCACAAGGGATAAAACTACCATAACCACACTCCAGAAAGACAGGCAGATAAATGCCAACAGATCTAAATATTCTGTATTTAAACAACTTCAGAGATGAAAATCATATCTTTAGAAATTCTAAGACAAAGAAAAATCTGGTTTATTTGAACTATGATACTTGCCACCCCTCACCTGCTCTTCTAAGCTGGCAGATCCTTTCTCCTTTCTTCCATCCATCCAGCAATCCATTCACTGACACATTCAGAGGTAGCAGCTAACATGTTTGGCTCTGAAAGTGCAGGCTGAGACACAGCCCCACCTTCCCTGAGGGGCCACAGGGGAGCAGTGGTCAGTTTTGTATGAGCAGCAGTAACTTCACAGGAAGGGACCACAGGAAAACCATGTGGGAGTCTTCTTTCTCCTCCTGAAGGAAGCACAAGGCTCTGAAGCAGGGTTCTGGGAAAGACCTCACTCCCATTACCCTTGGCTGAAAAACAAGTGGCAGGGGGTCTTCTGCAAAGATAGACTGCTATGTACGTAGAACTGGATTCCAGAAATGACCTGAGTCAGTCACTAACCACCCTTTCTCCCAGCATAGGAATGATACCTTTCCTAGTCTGGCCAATGCAGGATACCTCATGAACAGGACCCTGGCCAGTGCAGAATACCTCACAAACAGGACTTTTCAATCACTGTAATTTTCCTGTATTCATTCACATGGCTTCAACACACACTTTTCTTAGATGACATATTTTAAGAACAGTTCACATGAAAGAGGCACAGAAAAGCACTTATAGCAATGGTCACTCTGGTTGCCCAAGTTAATGATGACAACCAAGCCAGAGGACAAAACCAGCAATCTGTACAAGTCACCCTGGGGGGTGGAGTCCAGTCAAGGGACAAAAGTGTTGGAAAAGAAAACCATCACCTCATCACCAGTTTTCTCACAGCAGGGTAAGTTTATTCATAGGAGAACACATGCATATGGTAGGCAGCCCCAGAAAATTATATACCTTTAAACCCTGGAACCTGTGACTATGATGTGATCATCATCACTTGTGTGACATGCCTTTAAGGTAGAGAGTACCTGGGAGGGCCTGATCCAGTTACATGAGCCCCTGCCAGTTTGACGATGGAAGGGCCACAAGCCAAGGAATGCAGATAGCCTAAAGTAGCTGAGAGAGGTCCCAAGCTGGCAGCCTGCAAGGAACGAGGAATTTCAGTCCTATAACTATAGGAACTGAATTCTTCCAATAACAAGAATGAGCTTGCAAAAGAACTTTGAGCTCCAGCTGAGAACACAGCAACCAAAACACTGACTTCAACCCAGCCATCCCTGACTTTCTACCCACAGAAACTGTGAGACAATAAACAGGTATTGTTTTAAGGAGCTGAATTTGTGGCCATCTGTTACATAGTCACAGAAAACTAGAGCAGCAGGAAAATCTTAGAGTAAGACACTTAATTTTTAATGCAAATCCCAAATTGTCAGAGGAGACACATCCTGACCACCTCACTTGAAAGGCACATTCACACTGGGGGCAGATGTCTTGAACATCTGTCTTCATCACCATGATCACCTACCTGCCCTCACTCAGGTGCCACATTCACTCAGCAGCCTTCTGAGAGGAGAAAATAGTGACAAGCTAATCGGAATGTTCTAGATAGGCCTCTCCAGTCACACTGGCCAGTTGTAATTTCTAGTTGAGGCTGTGGTTTACATATCTCCTGTGCATCTGGTTAGTATAATTCAGTCACCTATTAGCCTGATTCTAGCTGCATCATCAAAATCAAGTTTCTGAACTTGAACATTATTGGGTTTTTGGCTGGTTTTTACTACAGCCCTTTTACCTCACAAATGAAAAACCAGATCCCAAAGTGTAAGGACCTAACCAAGGCAGAGAAGGTCCTCATTTTCCAGGGATAACTGTTCTCTCTCCTCCCATAGGCCAGTTACAGAAATCCATTTAAAATGGGGATCAACCCCTGGCCAGTCTGGCTCAGCTATTAGAGCATTAGCCTGTGGACCGAAGCATCACAGGTTCAATTCCCGGTCAAGGACACGTACCTTGGTTGTGGGTTCGATCCCCAGCCCTACTTGGGGTCGTGCAGAAGGCAGGAGGCAGCCAATCAATGTGTCTCTGTTGGCTGTCCTAACTTTGTCCATTGATGTTTTTCTCTCTCCCTCCCTCCCTATCTGAAAATAAAAGTCAACAGAAATATGTCCTTGAGGATTTAAAAAAGAAACACCATATACACATACACACACACACACAAAATAAGGACCAAAATTTCATATTAATGACCAAAAGAATTACCTTGAAATTAAAATTATGAAAAACTAATTTTTTAATTAAAATATTTACTTAAAAAATTACTTATGAAAGCACTAAGTCACAACCACATCTTTTACTCTAGGAAGCAAATGTGGCAGCAAGATAGGCTCCACTTTACCCAACTCTGACTTTTAGGGTCTGAGCTTTAAGGCCATTTTTTGCAGAAATATTCAAAGCCTCCATTTTCACAAAGGATGCTCCCCAACCTGTTTGATATTCCCATCCTCCCTTTCCAGAATATCTGTCCTGTCCTCACTCTCCTGATCCTCCTCATCAGCAGCTTCTTCCCCAAGTGTTGGCTGTCCTAACTTTGACCAATCTCCTTTATTAGTGCCCAAGTATCACTTTCCTCAATTTCATCACTGTCAGCCTCTTGTGCTAGATTTTCAATTTCACTTTGAGGAGAGACTGGCTGTGGTACAATGGGCAGGAACACGTGATGCTTTTATTAGGTAGGGAGGAGTGTTTGAGCTTATTTCATAAATGGTCAGTACAGCAGCAAATATGTGCAAAGTGTGATCATTCTTGCTTCCCTCTACAATCTTATACTTTTGGGGTCTCAGAGGATGAACACTCAGAAAACAAATGTCACCACTACATTTGAGACAGATCTCCCAATAACCTCTCCCCTACATTTTGTGATGTTTACAGGAAGAGACTGGAGTGAAAGAAAGGCAACTAGAGTGATGACAGTGGGCCCTGCTGGGCTCTCACCTGTGCCCTCCCACTTGATCCCCCCAAGGATAAGTTAGGGGAGGTTATATTGGCTCTACTTGAGGTAGTACCAGTCAGGCTGGAGCCACGGAATGAGGGGGGATCCTGCCTGTTCCCCCAGGCTCTAACTCCCTCAGGAGAAGAAAGGAAAAAGAACACACATGAAATTAGAAAGAACCCATGCCCAGGGCCATGAGCGGAGTGGCTATCCATGTCCTATGAAAGGCTTCTATAGATTTCTCACAAACTTCACACAAAGAACAAAATTTTCTTTGGAGGAAGAGAAGATGTCAAAGATTAAATGTTGTCAAGGGACCTGCAGAGAGAATGCTACATAGGACTGCTGCACACTGCAAGCATGCCTTAGAGGACAACTTTCGAAAGGCCAAGCCCCTAACTGAAGCCTGATCAGAGCCCTGGACTGCAGGGCTTGAGGACTTCCCTTGTCTCATTTTGCTCTTCCTGGGCTTTACAGAGCACCAGTAAGAATGTGGCAAAGTATCTGAGGTCTACATTTCCCCCCTCACTTGTGCAGGACTTTTCTTTACCTTTAAACTGAAGAAGTTTCTGAAGCTATTGAGAGCAAGTAACAAAGCACTGCTGAGTCAGGAGGCGAGGGCATGAAAAAGTGGCAGCAACCAGAGGCCAGGATGCACAGGCCCATGAGCCTGTCCACACACCTGCCTTCATCTCTATGTCAGAAGCCCAGGTAGAGAGCACATCTCACACTGTCCACACTGTTCCCAAAAGGGTGAGTTCAACCAAAAGATGGAATAAGAATTAGAGCCAATGGCAGCTCCAAAACAAGCACTTCACCTTCACTACTCCAGAGGTTCTTGCACTAATCCCTCTCCTCTCACCTGCTTTTTCTTTATCTTACTCAAGGATAAAAGCAAAATGGCAAGTCCACCAAGTCCAGTCACCAGGCAAGGTTTCCAAAGGCAGAAACCTCCTCTGCAGAAAAAAATTAACAGTGCAGGTTGCTACATAGACCACCAGGCAAAGGCCCAACTGGGTTCACTTGATCCTACTCAGACTTCCACTGCACCAGGCAACTGCTTATCCTCTCTTGGGAACTGCAAACAATGCCTTTCCAGAAATGCCTGTCCTAGGACAATACAGTAGGTCTGAGCAACTTCTCATCAATAAGGTTTTTTTCCTGCTGGCCAGGCCAGGGACTCTCTTACCTCAGCTCTTTTCCTAAGCCACAAGTGAAAGAGTTTTTGGAGGCTTCCCCATCACTCTGGGTAAGCTAGTAGCCAGGGGCAAGTTCCAGACCGAGCTATTTCTTAATACCAAAAAGTCAGTCCCCCCTTAAGTCCAGAGGGCCCCAAGTTAATCATCATCAGTTGTTTTCCTCCTTTAATCACAGGCACCACTCAACTACTACTCTGGTTTACTATTCCTCCTCCCTGTCCTCTCTGAAATGGTAGTCTGATAGGATTGGGAGTAGCAAACCAAGCAGAAAGCATCCTGCCCTTCCATGCTCATGGCAGGTAATCCTAGTAGGCTCTCCTCTAGGCAGAGATAGCAAGAAGTGGATACACTGAGGTCAGTACTGGGGACATGGTATACCCCTCCCCCATACACACACACACAGAAGCAGGCACGAGCATTACTGCTGAGTCCCCTATAAGATGGGTTAAAACGTAGACCTCCTGGCTGCTTCAGCACCCAGTCTTAGCTCTACACCACAAGGCCTATGAGCTGAGTTCTCAGGCAAGCAAGGGATGGCAAAGTGGAACCCTCACAGAAAGGAGAAGCAGACCCCCTGGCAGGGCCCAGAGCAGCAGTGCCCTGAGGCCTGCTGCAAGTTTCAGGCTTTAGCCCTGACTGGTTTGGCTCAGCGGTTAAGAGCATCGGCCCGTGGACCAATGAGTCGCAGGTTCGATTCCCACCAAGGGCACGTACCTCAGTTGCAGTTCGTCCCTGGTCCTGGTCAGGGTGTCCGGGTCGTGTGGGAGGCAACCAATAGATGTGTCCCTCTCACGTCGATGTTTCTCTCTCTCCCCCTTTCTCCCTCTCCCTCTATTATATCTGAAAATAAATAGAAAAATATCCTCGAGGAAGATTTTTTTTTTTTTTAAGTTTCAGGCTTTAGCATTTACCTTAAGGCTAAGGTAAGGAACTGGGGAGGTACCAACACAAGGTTCCAAGGGGGTGAGGCCTGATGAAACTTGCTAGCAGGAGATCACCCCATTGGCAGGTAATGCTGGGACAAGCCCACAGGAGGGCAAGACAACCATCTGGGGCTACTTGAGTAATCTCCACTAGAGGTGACAACAGTCTGCATAAGGATGAGAAGGATGAGGTACAGAGAGATTAAACAGGACACTGATGAAACACTGGATACAAGAGAGTGATGGGCATGAGATCTGCATACTTGGACAGACAGTGCTCATGTGCACTCAGCAGGGGCACTCTAAGGAGGGCCAGGCTTTGGGGTCATGATCATGAGACTGTGCCAAACCCTGCCCCAGATTCTAGCAAAGCACCTGGCATATGGTGGGCTCATTCACTAAAAAAGCAACAGCAAGGTACATACTAAGGCTTACTATATAGAACCCTAAGAGTGAGGAAACAGTGTTCAGAGCCCAAGTGATTTGCACAGGGCATGATGCTGCCACTCCTAAAAACTCATGAAGAAAAGGAGGACTCCCAGCTGTCTGAGTCCAAAAATGATCTACAGTGAAGACCATGTATCTTCCTATTTCTTGGTACTAAGACACAGAGCCAATTCCAATTACATGACAGGTTAGGAAACCTGAAGGTCCCCCAAAGAACTCTTAGGTATAATGTCATACATCGAGAAAGTGCTCCCACCATCTCTTCTCAGCAAGTTCTACAAATAAGAACTGGAAGGAGAGAAGAAGGGGAGACTGAGCGCCTACTGGGTCCAAAGTGCATGCTCAGGCTTCAGGGAATTAAGTAACACTTCTAACCCAAACCAGGTGAAACAAGTTCCAGAACATGCAGTTTTAACGTGTATCACACATGCTTTAAAGTAGGATCAACTAGTTTTCCAACACACTTCCAATGAGAATAAACAGACCTATAAAAAAGAGAGTTCCTTTCAGAAGTAATCTCAATATCTAGCAATTGTGAAATGACAACCCTAACACCCTGGGAAATCCTTAGGTGCCTTTTAAATGAGCATGCAAGGAAAGTTTATGATTTAAGTCTTGAAATACTGAAATAAAATTTATGTACAAATGTGTTATTTCTAGATGCTAAGAAATGCATAGGGACTGGGTAAATAACATTCACCCGTGAGCACCCTCACCTGGGACAGCTCCACCCAACCACATACATTTTTACCAGTCTGGGCCATCTGTAATTGCACTCAACTTAAGTAGAACTTATAAGTCCTTCTAGTCTGGTGTGGAAACATTTAAAATAAAGGGGGCATCTTGCAAAGAGTAAGTATGTGTAATAAACGTTTTTTATTGTCTTTGAACACTATTCTTTCAAAATATAACAAAACTTCAGTTGAGGCTTTTTATGTTAATTTCGGCACAAAATTAAATCATCATACAAGCCCTCTCCTAAAAAAGACACTTCTAAATTCATTACTGGTTAAATTTTATTACTACCAAAAAAAAAACAAAACATCGTCTTTTAAAAGGACTTTGCCAAAAACAAAAAAAAATGTTAACAATATTTACCTTCAATCTGATTCAAGTTCCTGGCAATAATAAATAGTCTGCAACTTAACTTACATAAAACGCCATACCTATCTTTGACAAAGGGTCGGTCCCTAGCATGTCTGGGGTAGAGGGGGGATAAAAAGAGGAAAGTATCTGATGGCTCTTTCCAGTCTCAAGAGGCAAAAAAAGCAAACATCTGCACAAGTCGAATTGATCACTCATTTATAAAAAGAATTTAGTATTTTTTTTTTAGAAATAAATGATAAAGATTTATTCAAGGGTCTTAGACTAGGTAAAGGTGGAAACGCAACTAGGCGAGTGCCAGAATCTGAAGATGAAAATTTTTTTAAATGAAAATCTTATAGAACAGTCGGACCTTAGCCTCCAACATCCATCCCTGAAATAAAACAGGATCCCAGACGGGGATGTCCGAGTGCTCGCAACACCCACCGCAGGACCGCACGCACGCACGCCCTCCAGGCCGGGTCCCCACTCCCCACCTCTTCGGTCCCTGCCCGTCCCTTCCCCCGCCCCGGGTTCCCCCGCCGCCGCCCGCGCGCACTCACCCCTGGATGCCTGGGCTGTATGCCCGGCTCTTCCACGGAGTGCCGGGCCGCGGCGCCTGGGGCCCGGGGCCGCCCCCTCCGCTCAGCGCGGCCGCGCGGCTGCCTGACAGCAGGTAGTTGAGGCCGTACGTGCTGGCCTTGTTCTCGCGTTTCCGACGGCCCGGGTGGAACTGGTGCTGCGACGGGGAGCCGGCGGGAGCGGGGCCGCGCGACCCGGAGTGCCCGTTGGCCGCGCCGGGGGTGCTGGGAGGGCCGTCGGCAAAGTGGAAGAAGGCATCGCCGCGGCCGCCGCTCGCCCGTCCTAGTGAGGCGGTGCTCGAGGACGACGACGAGCAGCCAGGGCTCTCGGTGCCCGACTCGGCGTTGGACGAGGACGAGGAGGACGACGACAGCGACGGTGACTTGTGCAAGCGCCGAGCACCCTCTGCCGCGGGCCCGAGCGCCGTCAGCAGCGCTGGGGGCAGAGCGGCGGGGCCAGGCGCGGGCGGCGGGGGCGATGCGGCCGGCAGCACAGGCCCCGCCAGGCCGCCGCCGCCCAGCCCGGCAGCTCCCACCGCCACCGCCGTGTCCAGCGCGGGCGAGTTGAGGCAGAAGTAGGACGCGAAGCCCGAGCCGCCGCGGCCCACGCCCTGCGAGGTCTCCCAAATCTGCATCCACAGGGCATTGGCCGGCCCCTTCTGCTCCGGCTGGATCCAGGCCACGCGCGGATCCATCCACGCACCGCCCCGCGGGCCTGCGGGCCCGCCCGCCCCGCCGCGGCCCCGCCCCCGCCGCGCCCCGAGCCCGGCCGCGCCGTGCACGGACCGACGGACGGGCTGCGGGTGGACAGACGGGCGGGCGGACGGGCCTGCGCTGCGGCTCCGGCTGGCTCGCGGCGGTGGTTTCCGGGGTCCCGGAGCGGCGCGGGCCGGCCCGAGCAGGCCGCGGGTCGGCTCGGGCCTGTCGGGCTCCTTCAGGCGGCGCGAGGCGGGCGTGGGGGCCGCGGCGGCGGCGTTCCACACGGGCCTCGGGGAGAGGCCATGGGAGAGGGGCGGGCGGCCGGCCGAGGGGGCGGGCCCAGGCGCCGCGCGGCCCGGGACCCGAGGGAGGGCCGCCGCCGTGCGCCGGGCCCTCAGTCACGCTCGCGCCGCAAGCTCCGTGCTCCTGCAGCGGTGGTGGCGGCGGCGAAAAGACACTCTCGGCGGCGACAGGGCGCAGGGGAAGGAGGGGGCGCCGCCGCCTCCGCTCCAATGAGGGGCGGAGAGGGAGCGGGGCGGGGGCGGGGCGGGCGCGGAAGAAGCACGGCCTTCCTCGCCCAGGCCGGGGCCCCAATGCGCACGCGCGGCCAATTTCAAATCCTCACTAGACACCGCCGCCTTAGTTACCGCGCCTGCGGACTGGCTCACTCCTCGGTGCGGGTGGGAAGATCAGCGCGTCGGAAGGATATGCGACTGGGAGGGGCTGATCCAGGGGTGGCTGCGGCCGCGTGCACCCTTTTAGCCTAAACTTGGCTGCGATGAGAGAGAAAGTAACGGGGAGTCCAGTGCGCCGCCGTTGGCCCGACTACTTCCGCCGCTCCCACCTCCAGCCGCTGGGCTCAGGCCGAGGCGTGGAGACTTGCGCGCTGAGGCGGGGTCCCTGTCAGCCCTCAGGCCGCGCTGCGCGTGCGCAGCGGCAGGAGGTCACTACCGCTGGGTGGAAGTTTCCGCGCAGCCAGTTGGGGGCTCCGGACGCCGTTCTGGGCTGTTCACTCTGCCCTCCCGCCCGCCTCACAGAAGGGCCGGGCCAGCTTCACCGCGCTGTATTGCTGCTCCGGGGAAAAAACGAAATTGCCCACGTCCCCTTCCGTCCATCCTCGGGGCCCCGTGTGCAGCCAGTCATGCTACAGGCACTCGTGTGCGCGCCCGCCCACGTGCTCGCCGGCGTCTTCCCGGAGGAGATGGTCCCACAGCCTGCGGCCTAGGCAGCGCTGTGCCGTAGCAGGCCCCGGGGTGGCCTGGCAGTACCCTTAAGTGCGCGTCACCTTGCCGTCTTTTTTATTTGTTTCCTTTTTAAAATGGTTTTGTGTGCAGAAAATGAAGTTTAGACTTCCAAGTCAGGTTACTGGTGCGATTTCCGGAGGCAAACAGCGTTGCTACCCATCAGAGAAGCAACCGGTGTACTTGGGTGTGGGGCCTCGTGACCTTGATTATTCAAGCTGGCACAGTATTGGCAGGACTTAGAGAATCCTTCAGCTGTCTGCTGTTTGAGTTCCCAGTGTCCAGAAAATGCTATGATCCCGGTTTGACAATGGTATTGTTTGGAATGCAAGACTAACCACCCATTCTATGAAGTCCAAAGCAGACGCCGGAGTGTGATATAAACCCTCACGTGCCACGCAAGCCCAGATGGCATGACAGGACACCACTGGCTCCACCAGACTCCCAGGCCTCTGAGGGACCTGTGCCCTTCCTGGTCTGGCCCAGTGAATGCACTCACTCCCTGGCGGGCAACTTCAAGGAACCCAAGCCAGGGCCCTGAGCTGTTTGCCTTGGTCTGGCAGCATACCTTGGCTTTTCAACATAACCTGAGCAACGTCTTTTTAAGGGTGATATATTTTAAATGCTCTCTTCCTGGTCCATACCGA
Source organism: Molossus molossus (assembly GCF_014108415.1). Taxonomy (NCBI): domain Eukaryota; kingdom Metazoa; phylum Chordata; class Mammalia; order Chiroptera; family Molossidae; genus Molossus; species Molossus molossus. The sequence goes on from NW_023425366.1 coordinate 33,821,310, forward strand.
AAGTGAGTACATATTAGTAAGCACTTGACACTTCAAACATCTTATTAACATGAAAGATCATATGTTACATATTCATTTTTGGCAAATGGTATTAATATAAAAAGTGAGTATTTTGATTCATACGTTTTTTCAGTACAATGGGAAATTATGACAAGGATTAGAACATGTGCATTAAGTAAACTACAGAAAATCATACAAAAGTCAATTGTGGAAAACAAATAGTCGTTATTGTAGAGCTCTTTGCTTCCAGTGACTTGGGCCAAAATTCTTGCAGTCATACCAGACTCCCCTTTCTCCATAACCAGCACATCCTCTTGGCTCCACCTGCAAGAAACAGCCAAAACCCAATAGCAATTCCCTCCTCCATTCCCCTACCTTTACTCCCTTCAAGCTACCACTCTTCTGTAGCCTGTTTTAAAACAGTTCCACCTAGTTAGTTTCCCACATGCCATTCTTGCCCCTTTTGGCATTTTCTCAACACAATACTTTGAGTGATCCTTAAAAAAAAAAAAAAAAAGAAAGTGTTACTCTAAAAATTCAGACCATGTCACTCTTACTCAAAACCCTCCAGTGGCTTTCTCACTCAGTCTTAGTATGACCTGCAAGTCCCTACATTGTCTGGTCCTCCATTTTAATCCCACCTCCTTTCACAGCTCTTACCCTAACCCAGTCTGCTCCAGACACAGTACAGCTGGCACACTCCCTCCTCAGAGCCTTTGCACTTACTGTTCCGTGCTTGGGATGCTCCTCTCCCAGATATCCACATGGCTCCTCCCTTCCTAGTCTCAGGTCTTGGTGAGGACTTACAACTGACTCTTTTTAAACTGAAGCCTAACCCTCAACAATCCCTACTTCCCTCCCTTGCTTTATTTTTCTGTTAGCAGTTACCTCCACTAGTTAGGGCCATGTAACAAAATACCACAAATTGGTTGGCTTAAAACAACAGAAATTCTCTCATAGTTTTAGAGGCTAAAAGTCTGAAACCAAGTTATTGACAGGGCTACCCTGTCTCTAAGGGCTATAGGGGAGAATCTGCTCCTACTTTCTCTTAGCTTCTAGTGTTGGGTCAGTTCTTGGCATTCCTTGCTTATAAGTGCATCACTCCAATCTCCAATCACTGCTTCCTCCATCAGTATGTGGAGTTCTCCCAAGTGTCTGGGTCTCTTCTCCTCTTGTTATAAGGACAGCAGTCATATTGGATTAGGGCTCACCCTAATAACCTCATTTTAACTTGACTACCTCTGCAAAGAGCCTATTTCTAAATGAGGTTATATTTAATGGTACCCCAGTTTAGTACTTAAACATTATCTTTTGCGGGGGAACACAATTCAACCTCTCTACACTGATAAAAATCTTATCTTTTTCATCCTCTGTGCCCCCTCATCCCATTAGAATGTAAGATCCACAAAAAGAAGAATTTTTATTTTTTCTTTACCATGCTCTGGGCCAGCTCAAGAAGTGTGTCTGCCACATGGTAGGTCCTCAGTAAATATTGATGGAATGACCAAGAGCCTACCGACCCACCCAATGGGACTGAACATAGGCACTTACCTTGCCAGCTTCCAGGATCTATTATACCGGTTGTCATTGTTTACTTCTTTTAAACATTTTCCCCTATAGCCTCATGCTCCATCTTTGCTGCTTGCCTCTAGCTAATTCTCTTAGTTTGATTCATCAGCCACCATTCAACTTCTTGTAATTAGATCTGGGATTTTGTTATTTGTGTATTTGGTCATGAATCTTTTTATGTAAATTAGAAGCGATATGTTTCTTAACATAAATCAAGAAGCACTACTGAAAGCATTTTACTGAGAGTAAAATGCAGTTCCTGAAACTCAGCATGGGAAGTCTTTCTCATTGCTTACCTAGTTTCACAGATGAGCCCAGCATTTTCTCTTTTTGGCCAAAACCAACTCTCTCTCTCCCCTGATATTAGAGGAGAAGTAATAGTAGAGATCACATTATGGTTTGTTCTCACAAACAGATGGTTTCCAAAGTGTGGCCTACCATGGACTGCCTGCACCAGAATTGGATATGCTAGTTAGTTAAAATGCAGATATCTGGGACTCTCCTGACTTAAACCTTCTATGACTGGAGCCCAGGAATTCGTATTTTTTTAATTTTTTTTCTTTATTGACTTTAGAGAGAGAGGAAGGGAGAAGGAAAGAGAGACAGAAACATCGATGAGAGAGAACATCGACCGGCTGCCCCCTGTATGCCCCCCATTGGGGACCAAACCTACAACCTGGGCATGTGCCCCAACAGGGAATTGAACTGGCGACCTCTTGGTGCATGGGTCAACGTTCAACCACTGAGCCACACCAGCCAGACGGAATCTGTATTTTAAGTAAATTTCCTAAGCAATTCTTAAAGACAGTAAAGTTTGAAAACCTCTGCCTAATCTAGGGTTCCCAAACTCAACTGTTCACAGGAACTGAATAGGTAATGTAAGTAACTGAAAAAAATTAGGGGTGTGTGTGTTAGTCAGCTACTGCTGGGTAACAAACCACCCCCAAACTCAGTAGCCTCAAATAAGTATTTACTATTGCTCACAAGTCAATGGACCAACTGCATGGTTCTGTTGATCTGGGTCAGATATAGCTAACCTGGGCTTACAGATCACTTATATGCTACAGTCAGCTTGCAGGTGAGCTAAAGGTAGATAGTCTAAAGTGGCCACACTCACATGGCTGGCAGTTGGCTGGCTGGCAGCTGGGGCACCAGGGACTGGCTTCTGTGTCATTAGCAGGTTAGACCCAGCTTGTTCTCGGGATGGCTGAAAAAGAAAGCAAGTGGACATGCACAAGGTCAGAACTGGCATGCCTTCAATTCCTCGCCATTCTGTGAGCCAAAGCAAGTGATGAAGCCTTGACAAGATTTAAGTGGTAGAGAAATAGCTTTCACTTCTTGATGCAAGGAGCTTCAGTCATACAGCAAAGGGAGATGCTGGGAGAGTAGATTTCTGTTATTTTAAGCCCCCAGTTTGCAGTCACTAGTCACAGGCAGCCCTGGGAAACAAATACAGCATTATCAATGAAGTGGGGCCCTCAATAGGACATGAATGAAGAGTGGTGGGGACCCTGGGATCCTGGAGAGCACCGTATGCAGGACTCACCACTCCTCTCCAGGCTGCCCGTATGCGGGACTCGTCCAAGGTACCAGAAATGCTCTGTCTCATAAGAAACTGGAAAATTCAGATGTGAACCTGAAATTTCTTATTCTGAAATGTCAACCCCTAGGTAGATGCTGCTGGTTGCCCACCCAAGTCTTTTGGTCCTGCTGCCCTCCTCTGTTCTAGCTGGAAGAACCCTGATTCTTCCCAGGGGTCTTCATGGCCAGGTGCACAGAAAGAGGCCACATTCCTCAGACCACAGAGTCTGGTGATCTCAGTCTTCCTGCCAGCGCTGAGGTAAGCACAGCATGTAACTCCATCCTAGAGTAAAAGACTTTCAGGAAAGGCTGCTGGGACACTCCTGGGAAAGTTTCCCAGGTTGCCCAGCGGTGTGGCTCAGAGGATTGAGCAACGACCCATGCATGGACTGTGAAGTCCTGGTTCAATTCCCGGTCAGGGCATATGCCGGGGGTTGTAAGCTTGGTCCCCAGGAGGGGACGTGCAGGAGGTGAGCTCTAGGGGCAAGGGAGGTTTTCAAAACGCTCCACCCAAAAAGAAAGCAACTATGAGAGGAGATGGACACATTAGCTTGACTAGTAATCATTTCACCGTGTATAGGTATATCAAATTACCATGTTATACACCTTAAATATGTACAAATTTTATTATATAAAAATAAAGAAGTAAATTAAATAATATTTTTAAAATTTATACATAAGTTAAAGCATGTTAAAAAACAATCTTGGTTTTGAGAAAGCAAAAAATATATATCTCAAAATACTTTAAAATTAATATTAAATAGATATAGATTATAGAACAGAAGTTTGTGAACATAAAAATTGGTAAGCCTCAATTATCTGTAATATTGTGTAAAAAGTCTTATTTCCTCCAATAAGGCAAATGGAGTTATACATGCATGTTGTTCTTCATATTAAATGTCTCAATGATACATAAAAAATAAATTAGTGGTAAATATTTGGAACTATTTTTTTAAGGGCTCCACCTTGACTTAGAATAAATCAGTTCATTTCCCCTCAGAGCTCCCTTTCTGCTGGTCCTCTCCTTTCCCATCCTCAAAGGAGGGTTCCTGGAAATAAAATCCCCCAGTGGCAGTTCTAAGTTGGCCCTCAACTTAAGTCTTTTGGTACCAATTAAGAGTAGTTCCATCAAGAGTAACAAAAAGCTTCACTGATAATGACTGCATTTGTTTCCCAGGGCTGCCTGTGGCTAGTGACTGCAAACTGGGGGCTTAAAACAACAGAAATCTACTCTCTCGGTTGAGGAGGCCAGAAGTCCAAGATCAAGGAGTCACCAGAGCCACCCTCCCTCTGAAGGCTTTAGGGGAGGACCTTCCCTGACTCTTCCAGCTTCAGGTGGCTCCTGGTGTCCCTTGACATGTGGCTGCATTTATCTTTGTCTCCACATGGCCTGCTTTCCACAAGTCTCCTTGTGTTGTTTCCTCTTCCTGTAAGGACAGCAGTCATTGGATTTAGGGCCCACCCTAAATCCAAAATGATTTCATCTCAAAATCCTTAACCAATTACTCTTACAAAGACTTTATTTCCAAAATAAGTCATATTCTGAGGTTCTAGGTAAACATGAATGGGGTGGGGGGGGGGCACTATTCAATTCACTACAAGGGATTATTCAAAGCAAAGAATTCTTTTCCTCCCAAAACAAGAAATCAGAAGTTAGAGGGCACTTGCCATGGTGATATAGCACTCCAGGATGTCCAAGCTGATCCATTTTGACTCCCCTGCACTATGGCTGTCCCAGCCCTAGCCATATGTCCACAGTCAATGACGGAAGGTGGGGGAAGAGATATCTGCTGCTTGTGACCCTTTTTATCAGAAAAGTAAAAATTTGCAAGAAACCCTCACATTAGATTTCTCCTTATATTACATTGAGTAGAACTGGTTATAAGACCACTCCTAACTGCAAGAGAGGCTGGGATATTGGTACACAAAATTATTGTGAATGGCTTAGACCAATCACGAGATGTGCTTGCGCTGGGCATATGGCCATGTTGAAAAAGACTGGGGTCATTAGCCAAAAGCAGATGGTGGGTTTGTGTAAGCCCAAGATCTGCCACCTCCAATCTTTTCTGAGTTTGGTCCCTACAAATCTGTTTGCAAGAGCCTCTTTTACAAAATCCAGTTTCAGGTAAACTTTGACAAGGTTGACTCCATCAAGAAAGTGTGCCCTGTGCTTTCTTGTCAGAATTAGCAGATAGTCCCTTCCCCCACATGACTCCAGAGCAGGGCTTCTCAAGGGCTGATTTTTTTCTCCCAGGAGACATTTGACAATGTCTAAAGACATTTTCGATTGTCACATCTGGGCATAGTTTATGAGCCTCTGCTTTGTGTCTGGAGCATAGGCAACCAATACAGTCTCTGTCTCAAGTGCTCTGAGTATAAAAACATAGGGGCATGCATGGTGTGCTGGTGACTCCAGGGATATAGAGGAAGGGGACCTGGAAGAGGTGTTGCCCAGAGAAGTTAAGCCAACAGAAAGAGGGAGAAGGGAGGCAGACAAAGATGTTCCAGAAGAAGCATGATGAGAAAAACAGTCCTGAGACAGAAATGACCAGCACTCCCTGTGGCCAGGCCCTATGGGTGGCATCAGAAATCTAATATGACGGTTACACTATAGACCAAAGCCAGGCATGGAAAGACAATCTGTCACATTATAGCACTTGAAGGCCATATTGGAAGTCACCACTAAAAGATTTACACCAAGGAATGCTATGGTCTGACTTGTGTTTTAAGAGGCTCTCTCTGCCTTAGCAGGTGGAATTGTGACGAACAAGGTTCAATTAGGGATAGAAATTGGGGAGACGTGACCTGTTGACAGAAGTAGAAAGTAGGTCATGGGCAGAGTATTGGGTTTAGAAAAAATTATTTAGGTGAAAGTCGATCAGAGTAAGTAGCTATGGTTGCTCTAAGAAACAGCCTAAAATCTCAGTTACATGGTATAGTCAGAGTTTATTTCTTATTCCCATCCAGTCTAATGTGGGTCTGTAATGGGGCTGGGTGTGGGGAAGAAGAGTCCTGGTTCGTGCAGTCATGCAGGGATGCAGGCTCCTCCACTTAGAAGTTCTGCCATTCCCTGGGGCCTGGCAGTCCTCTTGGTTCTCTGCAGAAGGCCAGCAGAAAAGGGAAGAAATAGGATGGAGGATCCTGCAGGAGGTTTAGAAGCCAGGCCTGGGGGTGCCCAACACGCAACTTTGGCCCGAATCCCTGTTGTGAGAACTCAGACTTGTAGCCCCACCCAGTACGAGGGAGTCTAGCAAGTGTAGTTGAGCTGAGAGCTCAGAACAGAAAGTGGATCTGGCTAACATAGCAGTGACTGTGCCACAGAATGTTTCGGAGGTAAAGTCATCAGGGCCCCATAATTGATTCCACGTGGAGGAAGGGGAGAGGGAGAATCCGGAGAGTGTCCAGGTTTCCACCAAGGAGCTTGGGGCAGGACGCCTTGGATGGTGAACACGGGAGCCACTGCCTTAGCAAGGAAGACAGTAGGACTATTTTAAAAGCACTGCAGAACACTTAGCATTGACTGCCTGTTTTACTGTGTGACCTGTGTTACATTTATAGGAGAAATGCTTTCATATATATATATATATATATATATATATATATATATATATGTTTGAGAGGCTTACTCTGCATTAGCAGATGGAACTGTGATGGACATATGGTTGAAGGTAGAGATCTTATATAAATGGATATAATGACATCTTATATAAATAAATATAAATTTATGATGTAAGAACACATTGTGAAACAGGAAAATTCGCATTTTATAGTGTTTCATTCTTATCTAGTAAAGGCCCCTTTGCTTCACTATTTCTCCTTGCTCCCTGGTGTTAATATTTACAAGAAGCACTTACTGATTGTTTACACACCAGCTCCTCAGCTGGCACTGTCATCCCAGCCAGTGCCTGCAGCTGGAGTCATCCCTGGGCTGCAGTGCCCCTCGCCCACTGAGATCATTAGCAGCCAGTCCAAACCTTATTGCTATAGCTCAAGGTGTTAGTAAGCTGAGGCTCTGTACAGGGAAGCAGTTCTAGGTCATCAATCCCTGACTGTCTCTCTCATGGAGTTTGCTAAAATTTCCCTCTATTTTAGGACTTGAATCAGGGCACGCAGCCCATTCTCAAACTCAGACTGGTTTCTTTGGTTAAGAACACGGACTACGGAGCCAGTTAGCTTTGCAGTGTCTCTGCCATTTCCTTACTGAGGACTTGGACACGTTGATTAACCTCAAAGGCCTCAGTTTCCTTATATGCAGAATGGGGACAATAGCTGTAACTTATGCTTAGCACTGTGTGAAGACACAAGGGGCTTACCAGAGTGACCAGCACACAGCGCCTGTCCTACAAGTATGTCTTTGATGTTATTTCTTTGAGGTTCATTTTTTTTTTTATCCTCACTCGACATTTTTCCATTTTTTGTTCAGATATGGGAGGGAGGGAGAGAGAGAGAAAGAGAGAGAAAAACATTGACATGAAAGGGACACATCGAGTAGCTGCCACCTGCACAACCCAACCAGGGCCGTGGACAAACTGCAACCAAGGTACATGCCCTTAGCGGGAACCGAACCCGGGTCTCTCTGGACTGCAGGCCAGTGCTCTAACCGCTGAGCCAAACCGGCCAGGGCTCTTTGAGGTTCTTAAAGAAGCTGTAATTATCTTTGTAACTTTTGTCTCCTGCTTTTTCCTCCTCTGAGGAGAAGACACAGTTGAGGGCATTGCTCCCTACTTTTTGCTCTTAGTCAGGCTCCAACTTCTACATTGATGGAATTGAGTATTTTACTGCTCCCCAGGTCTACCGAACTGATTATTTTCTATTTCTTTTACTATTCTCTACTCCCCGCTGAACTGTCTGGGTGTCTGTTTTGTTCTGTTGTGCAAACTGGGACATGAGGAGGCCAGAGGCATCTCTAGTGCCCATCATTGCCAAACCATCACTCGAATTATAAGCTTTTGTACCTGACATTTGACAACCAGAGACCAGAGCAATCTCAAGACCCACAGACATGTGTGTCTTTCATCACAGACTAGGGCAAGAGGCAAAAAACTGGAGGATTCTGAGTCAATCAATCAAGATGGAATTTATATTCTCAAACAGATTACCAGTGCGCAATATGAAAGGTAACTGGGCAGGGAAGAGTAGAGACAGGAAGCCAGTTTGGGATATAGCCATTCCACAGGAAGAGACATGGGTGCTGGTACCAGGGTGGTGGAGGTTGAGTGGGACCATAGGCAGATTCAGCATGGAGTTTGAAGGTAGAGTCATCAGAATCAACTGGGAGTAAGGCAAAGGGAAGAACAAGGGGTCTGTTTCTGGATGGTGGCCTGGATGACTGAAGGAGGTCTTCCTTTCCCCAGATGGAACATGCTGAGGGGAGCAGGAAGCATTCCCTTTTGGAAACATTAGGTTTGAGACATCCCTTGACATTCGAGAGATGTCCAGGAGGCAGTTGTATGCACAAATCCTGTGTTTGAAAGACAAGTTGGTCGGAGAGGCATGTCTGGGAGTAAACACTTCCCTGTTGGCATGGAACCTACAGCTCTGGGTGAGCTCACCCAGTGGGTGGGGGGATGACATGACTAGAGGAGCAGGGGTGGGTGGGACCAGAACCTCGAGGCTTGTCATTTGTCTTTGTGAATTAGCTGTGTGGCAATTTAAACCTGTTTAAATTTCTGAGTAGATTTAAGATGTGTGTAGACGTTTTTCAAAGCTCTGTTCAATAAAATATTTGGGTAATTACTACACTCGGGAAACTGGCTCAAATCCACCAAGGCCTAAAAATAGCGAGTTTACAGACCTGTGGATTCTTTTCTCATGACAGTGAGGCCTCAAAGCCCTAGCCAGGCAGCCTGGGAGGGGCAGCCCCCCCCCCCCTTAGAGGCGCCGACAGAGGCTGGACACAGAGACTCGCTGGCAGAGACCTTTCCGTGAATTCTGTGCAGCCAGAAAAACAGACGTAGGCAATGGCTGGGCTCCCACCAGTCCAGCAATCAGCTATCTGTTGAGAAAAAGTACTCATCATAATGTTGCCTTCCTTCTGAATTTGAGCCATGATGGCTGGAGGTCCCCATCTCGAAGGGCAGCCACAGCAGAAACATGATGGCGGGTGGGAAAAGCCCAGTGGGCCGTCCCTGGAAATCTGTGTGTGATTGAAGGAGTCCATTTCTAAGTTTTGATTTAGAAAATGATGCTATAATACTTCCTAACAGATCACACTAGTTGTGAAAAGGGTGTGACTTTCACCACCAGCAAGGAAATAATGACAAGTTCCAATAGTTAAGAAAAAAATCTAGGAGAGAATGTTCTTTATTGCTGTTGCCCATTTATTTACTTCCTTGAGGGGGAGGAGTGTTTAATTTCAGCCGTGAATTGCCTTAGAGCTGCTCAGAGGACATGGTCATTCCATGGAGTTTGAGGACCCGACTCCTTATCAGGACTCTGGTTTACAATTGCATTTCAAGAGTTTGCCATGAGAAGGAAGGGGCCAGGGTGAACAATCCCCTGCACCACGGGGCTGAAGGAGGTCTGCTCCTGCATGGGGGCCCTCCAGGCTACAGTCACCTGTCCTCGAACAGACACTTTGAAGGATGATAACTTAAGGTCATGATGGAAGGAGTCTTGGGGTCACCCAGATGGCAGTCAGACACCTACCTCGGTCCTGCCCCCATAAGCAAAAGGTAAATCCCTCAGAGCAGGTGCTAAGTGTCCTGGGTAAAGGAAATCTTAGTGTGAGCAACAATGTGCACAGCAGATGGAATGTGAGCCATCGCAGAGGGAGACAAAGTTGATGTTTCCCACCAATTATTCTGAGGTCAGAGTTTATAAGAGATTGAAACAACAGAGAAGACGCACTGTTGGCACATACTGTTTTTGCGTGGTACTAATATGCTGTTTTTGATTTGGGGTGTTAGGTCACTGTGTGTTTATACACTTATGTTCCTGCATAAACGTTCTCCCACTGGGGTCAGGGAGAGTGGCAACCCATCCACTCTCGTGTGACAGAGCTCAGCAAAGGGCTGGCTAAGAGCGCTGTCCCATATACAGTGTCCGCTGAATAAAATGACGATGTTCAAGATCTTCCCAGCCAGACCTCATCTCCAGACCAGCCTCACTTCCAACCACACACGGTTTGCTGAGGCCCGAAGCCTCAGAACTCTGCTCACGGTCCCTCAGCAAGCCACCAGCTTTCCTGTCTCGGACCTTTGGCTCAGGGTGCTCCAGTTTTCTGGAAGTTTTTCTCAGTATGGTCTTTGTCTGTCCCAATGCAACCCAAATGTTCCAGACCCAGGTCCAATGAAAACTTTTGTAAAGTTGTCTTGGCCACACCCACCTAAAGTGATAGAATTAGGAGGTAATGTTAGTATATGTGAAGACTGAAACTCTGCTTTTCCATGCAGGAGGTCAGGCAAAGAAAGAGGACCAACCACCACACTAGTCTGGGAAGTAATGGACTTTATTGAGGGAAACTTAACATTCGAGGCATGTCTTAGATGGCTGCCAGATAAAATAGCTTCCCACGCCGCTTGGCAGGTACCAGAGAATTATATATAGGAGAAAGGAACCATCACAGGTACTAGTACATGAATGCTACCAGGTACAGAAATTACTTTACATACTTGTTCAGGTCAGGACAACAACCTGTTCCAGAAACCAGCACATAGCAGGAGGCAGGGTAGGGGTGCTGATTTATGTCAGAATGAATATCAGTTGCCATCAAACAGTCTCTGGGCTGGGGGGAGGGGTCGTACAAAGCAACCTTCATTTTTGCCTGGGTCTAGCTCATGGGACAGTGGTCACATGGAACAATCCTTTCTCCACAGGTAGATTTGTAGTCATTGTTAAAATTACCATGGGAATTTTGAAAATGAATGGTGGGCTGCTCTCATTGCCTGGAATTAGGTAACTCTTGCTCTACTTAAAATTTTGCTTATTTACTCAGTGTTTCAACTGTACTGCAGGCTGTGTCATGGCAGGAGTCTTACCTCCTGGGAATCTGAGCCCTTCACTGGCCGCAACCCTCCACCTGCAGGCAGGAGGCGCTCAATACCAGTGGGTGGGAATTGTATTTGCCTGCCTGCCACTCTGCTCCTTTGTAATTCTCAGGGCGGGACAAGGATGGTCCTGGGACTGCAACAGGCAACCCCAGAATCAAGGGGGAAGAAACATGCCTGATCGTAATTGGATATAGATCTTTTAGAAGAACCACAGAAGTCCTAAACTAACATGAGACAGACACTGTTCACCTCCAAATGCTTCAGACAGCAAAAGGAGGAGACTGAGGACAGACAGGCATTTGAGTCTGTAAAGATTTACGGAGAAACCACTGCATTCCAATGGTGCCAGGCTCTGAGCCAGTACTTCCAGATGACCTCAGCTTAGGGAAGTAGAGAGAGAGCAAAAGAGAAGTTTTTCACAGTGGTTTGAAAATGTAAGCACTTAAGTAAAAATTAAAATGTTGAAACGAGTCACTTAGTTATTAGTCAAGTAGCATTCATGAACTCAACACAATTGCTGACATCTGGGAGCTAAAACTTACAAGGAAAATGTCACTTAGAGTAAAAGAAGATATTTAATTTATTTTGTCTTCATCTTTGATTCAAATAATATTTCTAAAATTTATTTCCATTGCTTTTGATTTAGAATATGTGCTTTTTAATGGGAGCACTCTATTTCGTTATTAAGTAAAAGAGAGTGATCTTGGCTTAGGTTTTTTATGGTTTTTTTTTTTTTTTTTTTTTTTTTGGTACAGCCCCTAATGGGAACCAAACCTGGGACTCTCTGGTCCGAAGGCCTACTCTCCAACTGCTGAGTCAAACCAGCCAGGGCTTACTTTTTATTTTTCCCAAAAGAAGCTGGCTCTTTTCAGGACATATACTTAGCATATTTTAGAGACACAGGTCATCGCACATGTTTTGTACAAGACTCACAGCTATGGGAGGCAGGGTGGGAGAAACTTTCACTTTGTTCTTTTACCACAAATTTCTAAGAATGAGTTTGTGAAATTAGAAGTGTCATAGGACATATATGCATAAATGCTATAATTATGTTATTAGTTCATAAAGGCTTGATTAGTGAGACATAAATCCTTTCCATGTCTAAACAAGAAAATGACAAGGACAAATTATGGATGTGTTTCTCACATTATTTCAGGGTCAGATAGAAAGTTCTGTTCCAAAAGCATCCTCTTTGCAAATGCCTAAAGTGAACAAAACATGCTGTGGAGGCGAAGGCATTTTCAGAATTCGAAACATTGAAGTAGCTGTGAACCATCGCTGCTAACACTGGCACATTATTTATAACTGCTAGTTACAGTTTTTAAAAGCTAGACACGTTTAAATTCAAATTGTGACTGCTCAGGACCCAGGCTTCTCATGTCTAAGACATATAAGTTCATGGGGAAAAAAATTTATGGTAAATATAAGCCTAACACTGAAAAATATCTTCTACATTTCTGAGTTTTTTATGAGAAAATAATTTGAGGGGAAAACATATACTGTTTTCACCCAGTGGATCACGAAACATGAAAAAATGGTTCAGTGGGTTAATGTAATATTTTAAGATTAATGAACCAAAGTGAAAAAAACTAGTCATAGAATACTATTTCTGACTGCTAGTCATGCTTAGAATTTCCTCACCATTTCAGAATATTAATATTATATCCTGCTACTTTGCCAAATTCATTTATTGCATCTAGCTTTTTGTTTTTTTGTTTTTTGTTTTTGTTTTTTTACTTTTTCTTTTTTGTTAATTAATTTTTGTTACAGATGTTTCTCCATTTCCCCCACTGATACCCCCCTCCTCTCCTCCCTGCCCTGTCCCCAGTTTGTTGTCTATGTCCACTGTTAATGCACACATAGATATAAGTTCTGTGGTTTATCTCTCCCCCACCATCCCCTCTTCTGGGGATTGTCAGTCTGTAACCTACCTCCACGTCTCTGGGACTACCCCATTCCTCAGATGTTATGTTCATTATATTCCATATATAAGTGAGATCATAGGATACTTGTCCTTCTCTGTTTGGCTTGCCTCGCTTAGGATGATACTTTCCAGATCCCTCCATGTAGTCTCCAGGGACAAGAAATCTTTCTTTCTTACAGCTGCGTAGTACTCCATTGTGTATATGAACCATGGCTTTTTTATCCATTCGTCTACTGATGGACACTTGGGCTGTTTCCAGATCTTAGCTATTGTAAATAGTGCTTCTACAAACATGGGGGTACATATATTCTTTCTGATTGGTGTTTCAGGCTTCTTAGGGTATATTCCCAGCAGTGGGATCACTGGGTCAAATGGAAGATCAATTTTTAATTTTTTGAGGTGACACCATATTGTTTTCCATAGTGGCTGCACCAGTCTGCATTCCCACCAGCAGTGTACTAGAGTCCCCTTTTCTCCACACCCTCGCCAACACTTGTTGTTCGATGATTTGTTGATGGCGGCCATTCTGACAGGTGTGAGGTGATACCTCATTGTTGTTTTGATTTGCATCTCTGATGATTAGTGATGATGAGCATTTCTTCATATGTTTCTTAGCCATTTGTATGTCCTGTTTGGAGAGGTGTCTATTTAGTTCCTCTGCCCATTTTTTAATTGGATTCTTTGTCTTCCTTTTGTGGAGTTGTATGAGCACTCTATATGTATTGGAAATTAACCCCTTATCTGATATATCATTGGCAATTATGCTCTCCCATACAGTGGGTAGCCTTTCCGTTTTGATGATTGTATCTTTCGCTGTGCAGAAGCTTTTGAGTTTGATGTAGTCCCATGTGTTCATTTTCTCCTTTGTTTCTATTGCCTTAGGTGATGTGTCAGTAAAAATTCTGCTGCATATGATGTCTGAGATTTTGTTGCCCACCGTCTCCTCTAGGATTTTTATGGATTCATGAGTTACACTTAAGTCTTTTATCCATTTTGAGTTTATTTTGGTGTAGGGTGTAAGTTGATGGTCTAGTTTCATTTTTCTGCAAGTAGCTGTCCAATTTTCCCAGCACCATTTATTAAAGAGGCTGTCCTTACTCCACTGTATGCTCTTGCCACCTTTGTCAAATATTAATTGAGCATATTGCCTTGGGTCCATTTCTGGGTTCTCTGTTCTGTTCCACTGGTCTATATGCCTGTTCTTGTGCCAGTACCAGGCTGTTTTGATTATAGTGGCTTTGTAGTATAACCTGAAATCTGGTATTGTGATCCCTCCAACTTTGTTCTTCCTTTTCAAGATTGCTGTGGCTATTCAACGTCTTTTTTGGTTCCATATGAACTTTTGAAGTACTTGTTCTAATTCTGTGAAGTATGCCGTTGGTATTTTCATGGGGATTGCATTGAAACTATAGGTTGCTTTGGGTAGTATAGACATTTTAATGATGTTAATTCTCCCAATTCATGAACAGCGTATGTGCTTCCACTTTTTTATATCTTCCTCTATTTCGTTTTTCAATGACCTGTAGTTATCTGCGAATAGGTCCTTTATTTCTTTGGTTAAGTTTATTCCTAGGTATCTTAATTCTTTTGCCGCAATGGTAAATGGGATTGTTTCCTTAGTTTCTCTTTTTGTGAGTTCATCCTTGGTGTATAAGAATGCTATTGATTTCTTGACGTTAATTTTGTATCCTGCTACTTTGCCAAATTCATTTATTAAGTCTAGTAAATTTTTGATGGAGTCTTTGGGGTTTTCTATGTATAGTATCATGTCATCTGCAAATAATGATAATTTCACTTCCTCCTTTCCATTTTGGATCCCTTTTATTTTTTCTTCCTGTCTGATTGCTGTGGCCGAGACTGCCAGTACCATGTTAAATAAGAGTGACGAAAGTGGGCATCCTTGCCTTGTTCCTGTTCTTGAAGGAAATGTTTTTAGTTTTTGCCCATTGAGTATGATGTTGGCTGTAGGTCTTTCATATATGGCCTTTATTGTGTCGAGATATGATCCCTCTATTCCCACATTGCTGAGCATTTTTATCAGAAATGGATGCTGGATTTTGTCGAATGCTTTTTCAGCATCTATTGATATGATCATGTGGTTTTTATTCTTCATTTTATTTATGTCATGTATCATGTTTATTGATTTGCGAATATTGTACCAGCCTTGCATCCCTGGGATGAATCCCACTTGGTCATGGTGGATAATTTTTTTGGTGTATTGCTGGATCCGATTTGCTAGTATTTTGTTCAGGATTTTGGCATCTATGTTCATCAGGGATATTGGCCTGTAGTTTTCTTTCTTTGTAGTGTCTTTTTCTGGTTTTGCAATTAGAATTATGCTGGCTTCATAAAACGAGTTTGGACATCTTCCTTCATTTTGAATTTTTTGAAATAGTTTGAGGAGAATGGGTGTTAGTTCTTCTTTGAATGTTTGATAAAACTCCCCCATAAAGCCATCCCGGCCTGGGCTTTTGTTTGCTGGGAGAGTCTTGATTACATCTTCAATTTCTTCTGTTGATATTGGTCTGTTCAAGTTTTCTATCTCTTCTTGGTCCAGTTTGGGAGACTATGTGTTTCTAGAAATTTGTCCATTTCACTTAGATTGTCGAATTTGTTGGCATATTATTGTTCATAGTAGTTAACGATCTTTTGTATTTCTGTGGTGTGAGTTGTTACTTCTCCTCTTTCATTTCTGATTTTGTGTATTTGGGTTCTCTCTCTTTGTTTCTTGGTGAGTCTAGCTAAGGGTCCATCAATCTTGTTTATCTTTTCGAAAAACCAGCTCTTTGTTTCATTGATCCTTTGAATTGTTTTTTTGGTCTCTATGTCATTTATTTCTGCTCTGATCTTTATTATTTCCTTCCTTCTGCTTGCACTGGGTTTTTTTTAATGTTTGCTCTCTAGTTCTTTAAGTTGTGAGGTTAGATAGTCTATTAGAGATTTTTCTTATTTTTCAAGGTAGGCCTGTAGTGCTATGAACTTCCCTCTCAGAACTGCTTTCGCTGCATCCCATAGATTTTGTGTTGTTGTGTCTTCATTTTCATTGGTTTCCATGAAGTTTTTTATTTCTTCCTTGACCTCTTCAGTGACCCATTCATTATTTAATAACATGCTATTTAGCTTCCATGTGTTCAAATGACTTTGTATGTTCTTCTTGCAATTGATTTCTATTTTCATGCCATTGTGATCTGAGAAGATGCTTGATATGATTTAAGTCTTCTTGCACTTGTAGAGACTTAGTTTGTGCCCTAACATGTGGTCTATCTTTGAGAAAGTCTCATGTGCACTTGAGAAGAATGTGAATTCTGTAGTTTTGGGGTGTAATTCTCTGTAGATATCTATTAAATCCATTTGGTCTAGTGCTTCATTTAGAGTCTCTGTTTCCTTGCTAATTTTTTGTCTAGAGGATCTATCCATGATGTCAGCGGGGTGTTGAAGTCCCCTGCTATGATTGTATTGCTATTGATTTCTTCTTTGAAGTCCTCCAGAAGATTTTTAATATATTTTGGTGCTCCTATATTGGGTGCATATATGTTTCTCAAGGTTATATCTTCCTGTTGGATAGATCCTTTCAATATTATGTAGTGGCCTTAAATGTAAATGGATTGAATGCTCCCATAAAAAGACACAGAGTAGCTTATTGGATAAGAAAGCATGACTCATCTATATGTTGTTTACAAGAGACCCACCTCACAACAAAAGACTCACATAGATTGAAAGTGAAGGGATGGAAAAAAATCTTCCAAGCAAACAGAAAGGAAAAAAAAGCTGAGGTAGCAATACTCATATCTGATAAAATAGACTTCAAAATGAAGGCCATAACTAGGGACAAAGAAGGCCACTACATAATATTGAAAGGATCTATCCAACAGGAAGATATAACCTTGAGAAACATATGTGCACCCAATATAGGAGCACCAAAATATATTAAAAATCTTCTGGAGGACTTCAAAGAAGAAATCAATAGCAATACAATCATAGCAGGGGACTTCAACACCCCGCTGACATCACTGGATAGATCCTCTAGACAAATTAACAAGGAAACAGAGACTCTAAATGAAGCACTAGACCAAATTGATTTAATAGATATCTACAGAGAATTACACCCCAAAACTACAGAATTCACATTCTTCTCAAGTGCACATGGGACATTCATTTTACTCCTTCCCAGGGCCCTGGGGAGAGGCGGCAGCCCCTCCCTCAGAGATTCAACCTCACCTGGTGGCCATTGAAATGCTAATTGATGCCCTTAACAACCAGAATCTGCCCCACCCTCGGGAAATCCTCTTACACTGAGCACCTGGGGGAGTTTTTCAGGCAACTCAGAAACCAAGGTTCTTCAGGTGACCTCTACTAATAGCCTCCTGGCAAAAAAAAGCTAGAGGAAAGTTAGACATGACAGTGGTGGTTAAAGTGGGTCCTCCCTGCCTCATCCAAACCCAGGAGAGGGAGCCACAAACAGCAGAACACCAACACCCACAGGGAAAATTTGGCAGACTCAAAAGCCCACTGTGATAGCCAAAATGGTGAAAAACAGAAACAAAAGCCAAATGAAAGAACAAGAGACCTCTACGGAAGATGAGATAAATGAGGTGCAGTTAAGCAAGTTAACAGAACTAGAATTCAGAGCCATGATCTTGAGGAAGCTCAACAGCATGTGTAAGGACATTCTCAAAGATAGACCACATGTTAGGGCACAAACTAAGTCTCTACAAGTGCAAGAAGACTTAAATCATATCAAGCATCTTCTCAGATCACAATGGCATGAAAATAGAAATCAATTGCAAGAAGAACATACAAAGTCATTTGAACACATGGAAGCTAAATAGCATGTTATTAAATAATGAATGGGTCACTGAAGAGGTCAAGGAAGAAATAAAAAACTTCATGGAAACCAATGAAAATGAAGACACAACAACACAAAATCTATGGGATGCAGCGAAAGCAGTTCTGAGAGGGAAGTTCATAGCACTACAGGCCTACCTTGAAAAATAAGAAAAATCTCTAATAGACTATCTAACCTCACAACTTAAAGAACTAGAGAGCAAACATTAAAAAAAACCCAGTGCAAGTAGAAGGAAGGAAATAATAAAGATCAGAGCAGAAATAAATGACATAGAGACCAAAAAAACAATTCAAAGGATCAATGAAACAAAGAGCTGGTTTTTCTAAAAGATTGATGGACCCTTAGCTAGACTCACCAAGAAACAAAGAGAGAGAACCCAAATACACAAAATCAGAAATGAAAGAGGAGAAGTAACAACTGACACCACAGTCCTACGTGGCTGCACTCAGCAAAAGGTCTGAGCACCCTCCAAATCCCGAGTGTCCCCACACAGTTCCAGTCCAGTCTGCCTTCCCTCTGCCGGAGCCCAAGGTGAGTGGCTGCTGCCAATTTAGCCTCTGTCTAGACTCTGCATTGTGGAGCTGCCTGGGACTTTTAACCCAATGGCGCTGCTCCCAGCTAAGGGCGGCTGAGTCTGCGGCACCAGCCAAGGGTGTAGCACTCAGCCAAGTTCTCAGGACTTAGCCTCGGTCACAGCCGAGGCGGCAGCAGCTTCCAGCTGAGTCCCCTGGTCCCCGCCAAGTTCGCTGGTCCCAACCCAGGCCACTGTGGACTGTGGGCTCCCGGCCCCCTCTCGCATCCTCGCAAGCCTACAAGGATAGAGTCAGTGTCCCTGGTTATGTGGTCCTCCAGGCTGCCTTTCGGTTGCTCCTTCCTGATGATTTGTCATTATTTTCGTTGTAAATCCAGTTTGGTCCTGGGAGATGGTCTGTGTAGCTCCATTCACTCTGCCACCATTTTTTTCTTCCGCATCTAGCCTTTTTGGAAGAGTCTTTGGGGTTTTTTATATACAACATCATGTCACCCGTGAATAATGACAGTTTTACTTCCTCCATTCCAATTTGTATGCCTTTTTGTATGTGTCTGCTTTTAAATATTTTTTTATTTTTATTTTTTTTGTTAACTCTCACCTAAGGATATTTTTTCATTGACTTTTAGATAAAGTGGGAAGGAAGGGAGGAAGAGAGAGCAACAGAGACAGAGTGAGAGAGAAACATCAATGTGAGAGAGAGATTGGTTGCCTTCCCCATGACTCCTATCAGGGTCGGGGATCAAACCTGCAACCCAGGCATGTGCCCTTGACCAGGAATCAAACCCACAACCCTTTGGTGCAAGGGCTGACACTCTAACCACTGAGCCAAACCAGCTAGGGCCAATTTGTATGCCTTTTATTTCTTCTTCTTATCTGATTGCTGTGGGTAGTACTTCCAGTACTATGTTGAATAAGAGTGGCAAAAGTGGACATCTCTATCTTGCTCCTGATCTTAAGGGAAACACTTTTACTTTTTGCCCATTCACTATGATGTTGGCTGTGGGTTTGTCATATGTGGCATTTATTATGTTGAGGTGTGATTCCTCTATTCCCACTTTGCTGAGAGTTTTTTTTTATCATAAATGGGTGCTGGATTTCATCAGATTTTTTTTTCTGTATCTACTGATATGATCATATAATTATCCTTTATTTTATTTATGTGATGTATCACATGTATTGATTTGCAAATATTATACAAATCTTGCATCACCAGAATCAATCCCACTTGATCATGGTGTATGATCTTTTTAATGTATTGCTAGATCTGGTTTGCTAATATTTTGAGTATTTTAGCATCTTTGTTTGTTAGGGATATTGGCCTATAATTTTTTCTCTTTGTAACGTCTTTATCTGATTTTGGAATTAA
Organism: Molossus molossus; assembly: GCF_014108415.1. Lineage (NCBI taxonomy): Eukaryota > Metazoa > Chordata > Mammalia > Chiroptera > Molossidae > Molossus > Molossus molossus. Next base: position 33,841,119 of record NW_023425366.1, read on the forward strand.
GATAATGCTGGCCTCATAAAATGAGCTTGGGTATCTTTCCTCCACTTGAATTTTTTAACATAGTTGAGAAGAATAGGTGTTAGTTCTTCTTTGAATGTTTGGTAAAATTTGTCTGTGAAGCCATCTAGGTCTAGGACTTTTGTTTGCTGGGAGGTTTTTTTGTTTGTTTGTTTGTTTTCTTTTTTTACTGCTTTAATTTTATTAGTTGCAATTGGTCCACTCAGGTGTTCTGGTGCTTCCTGATTCAGTTTTGGAAGATAATATGTTTCTAGGAATTTATCCATCTTGCCCTGGTTGTCTAATTTGTCAGCATATAGTTGTTCATAGTATTTTCTTACAATTTTTTTGCATTTCTGTAGTGTCAGTTGTTACTTCTCCTCTTTTATTTCTGAATTTATTTATTTGGGTTTTCTTTTTTTTTCTTGATGTGTCTGGTTAGAGGTTAATCAATCTTGTTTCTCTTTTCAAAGGAACAGCTTTTGGTTTTATTGATCTTTTGTATATATTTTTTAGTTTCTATGTCATTTATTTCCACTCTGATCTTTATTATTTTCTTTCTTCTACTTTGGGCTTTGTTTGTTGTTCATTTTCTAGTTCCTTTAGGTATAGGGTTAGCTGTGGTACATTTATACAATGGAATACCTTTCTGCCATAATAATAAAGGAAGTCATACTTTTTGTAGCATGGATGAACCTGGAGAATATTATGCTAAGGGAAATAAACCAATCAGAAAAAGACAAAATATAAACACCATATGATCTCACCTATATATGCGATCTAATGACAACATAAACTAATGAACTAAATAGAAATAGAAGCATGGATACATGGATCAGACTGTCAGCTGTCAGAAGAGAAGGGGAATTGGGACTGGAGGAAAGAAGGTGAAGGGATTAACTAAAAAATATATATACATAGCACATAGACACAGACAACAGTGTGATGATACCCAGAGGGTAAGGGGGGTGGAGTTAGGTGGAGGTGTGCAAAGGTGGTGAGGGCAGATGTGGATGGAAAGGGACTTTGCTTGGAGCAATGGGCAAATGATGCAATGTGCAGACGACATTTCATTGAGCTGTACACTTGACATCTGTATGGTTTTGTGAACCAATGTCACCCCAATAAATTCAGTTAAAATAAATAAATAAAAATAAATTATAGCCTTCCTAGGTAGAGTAAAAAACAATTTTCCTCACCCAATCAAATAAGTATATTTATTTCCACCACCTGAGCTTATATTTTACATTTAAAACTTTAATGCATTTTGAATTGAATTTTGTATAAAATGTGAGATAAGAAATCTAATTTGTTTTTCCAAATAATTAGTCATTTGGTCCAATATATTATTTTTCTGATTACTGAGATTATGATATACTAAATTCTTATAAACACTTAAGTTTGTTTCTAAAGTTTATATCTGTTCTGATAATAAGTCTGTCCATTCCTTAACCAGGAAAATACCCTTTTAATTATTAGATTATAAATTGTTATGTTTAATGTCTATATTACATAGAATAAGAATTATTGAAAGTCTTCCTATCCAGAACAATGCTATGTTTCCTCATTTATCTTGGAATTTTAGGTATTGAAGTCAAGTGTTGTTAGTGACTTCACAGTAACTCTGCACATTCTTTTAAGGTTTATTGCTAGATCTTTATTTTTAAAATTATGTAAATGGCCTGGCCAGTGTGGTTCAGTGGTTGAGCATAGACCCATGCACTAAGAGGTCGCCAGTTTGATTCCTGGTCAGGGCATATGCCCAGATTATGAGCCAGATTCCCAATTTGGGGCATGCAGGAGGGTGTCAATCGATGTTCTCGCTCATCGACGTTTCTATGTCTCTCTTCCTTGCTCTTTTTCTCTCTAAAATCAATAAAGAAAAAAATTTTTTAAGAAAAAGAAAATATGATTTTTTAACTTTACTGGATATTACTACTATGTCAGACAGGCATTGTTGTCTGTATATTGACTTGCTAACCAACCACTCAATTAAAGTAGTTTTAATAAGTTGACTCCCTTGAGTTTTCAGGTAGACAATCAAATTGCCTGTAAAGACAGATATTATTGTTTCCTACTTTGCAGTACACAGCTCATGTTTTTCTGATCTTATTTTATTGTCTAAAATTTTCAAATCAATGATGAACTGTTCCAGTGATTATAGGCATTTTCTTGTTCTTGATTTTAATGGGAGTGCTCATATTTTTTATTGCTAAATATACTTTAATGCTGATTTCCAATAGGCTATTAGATTATTAAGAAAATGACATTCTATTTCTAGTTCTAGAAGTTTTTTTAAAACTCAGAAATAAATATTAGCAAATACCTCTTTTATATTTATCAAAAAATCTTATAGCTTTTCTCTTTTGACCCATTTATTCATTCAAATATTATAAAATAGCTTAATTTATGTTAAGTCATCCTTGAATCCCAGCAATAAAATATATTTAGACATGGTGGGTTATCACTGGGATAGACTACTAGATAATATATATTCATATTTTATTAAAACATTTCATCTGTGAGACTCTTACGTAGTTTAAATGGTGATATTTCATGGTGATGATTTTTAAAATCATGTGGCTGCAGCAACATTATTGAAGACAGAATGTTGAAAACTTAAAATTTCAAGAGCTCTTTCCTGGTTTTCTATTTCTTATCAAATCTATTTCAGTTATGTGCATTTTTCCAGCAAAACATCAGTGTTTTTTAGTTTATACATATAGTAAAAAGTTGTCTATCAATTTTTTTTTTTGTATTTCTAAATTGTTTTTGTCTCATTTTTAAGCACTGTTGCTTGGTAACTGATGATTCATTAAAGTTATATATTCATTCTGAATTGTACAATCTAACAATACAAAATGACCTCCTGTGCTCCTTTTAATTCTCTTTGTCTCAGATGTGAGGCAGCATTCTTTCAGAACAACAGAGCCACTGTTAGATTATGAACATAAGGGACTTCCAGGAATTACAATTTATAGGTGTGGGAGGAACAAAGGGAGTGGAGGTCTGCATAGGCAGGTGGAAGCTCAGAGAAATAGTCACTCACCAGCTCACCTGAAGCATCAGAACTGGCAGACAAATGAAACCTTGCAGATCTGGTCTCTGAAGTGGGACCACAAAGGGCAAACCTATGGCAAGGTTTAGGTAAACATCTGCCTTGAGGAAAATGCTGTCCCTGAGTAACTGCTACCTGTGCAAGTCCACAACCATGTGCTGGTGGTGGCTGGGGGATACAGTTGGCCAGCAGTCACAAGGATGGATTAGATCCAGAGCAGGAGAGAGTATACAAAGAGAGAGTAAACAAAGGTCCACCAGTTGTCTCTACATTTGTCTGTCATTATATCTGATCATGGTAACCATCTAAGATCAGTGATTTCTACTTCTAAGGTTAATATTTTCCACCTTTCAAATTATGTGCATTTCTTCTTTGCTCAACTCTAACCAGAACCACATAGAGAAGGGGTTTCTAGGAAATATAGTTCTCAACCTTCACTGAGTTCATATAACTTTAGCCAACACACTGTATTACATTTTGTTCAGTATTTTTTTTTTTAATACTCACCTGACTGTATGTTTTTATTGATTTTAGAGAAAGAAGAAGGGAGGGAGGAGAGAGAGAAACATTGATGTGAGACAGAAACATTAATCCGTTGCTTCCTATATGCACCCTGAGTGGGGATGGAACCCACAACCTAGGTATGTGTTCTGACTAGGAATTGAACCTGTGACCTTTTGGTGTAGAGGACAATGCTCCAACCACTGAGCCACACCAGTGAGGGCATGTCTGGTATTAATTTATAATTGTTATTTTCATTTTGATATTTTTCTCCAATATGTGTTAGAGCATACTTTGGTACTTTTAAATAGGTTTTCCCTGATTTTAAAATAATAAGTTCTCTAGACAACTACTATAAGAATAGTAGAATGTATAACCAACCTATAAATATAGGAAAAATAAAGTGATGAAAATATTTGATTAATTCATAACTCATGAAAAGAGAAAAAAAGAAACATAAATCAGATGAATGGAATAAAAAGCAAATAGTAAGATAGTAGATACCAATACAACTATATCAGTAATTACATTAAATATCAATGGTCTAAATATTTTATGAAAAAATATTAAGACATATTAAGACTGTCAGTCAAAGCTTTTAAAATCCAACAATGTGCTGCTTACAAAAGACAGCCTTTAGTTATCTAACACAGGTTGAATGTGAAAGGATGTTCAGAATTCACTCATTTGGTGTTTGTGGCAACTTTATAAACTATCACTAATGTGAATAACAAGAACCAACTGTATATAATGTCATAGAAATATGATGTCTATAATGCTATAGATGGTGTCATAGCTTTCTCACAGCATCCCTGGTTCACCTGAGTTCCCAGGCTCAATCTTTAGAGCCCTAGATGAAGAGATTCATACATTTACCCTTTTATTTCTTTTATTTGTTTATCTGATTGTTGGCAGGCATGGGCAAATGTCAGCTCTCTAATATTTGTTTTTGTTTTAATTTTGTTTTTATATTCTACAAGTATCTAAAGGCCCAAGTTAAACCTAAGGATGTCTATTGTTTGGCCTGTGCAACATTTTTTGGTATTTTTGAATTAGTTGCTCACATTTAAAAACCCAAAGATGTCATATAAAATTTTGAGATCAGGCATATAACTCTCCCTCACAATTTCTTATGATGAATCTTCCAATCTTTTGTCTCATAAGTCTCTGAATATCCACACAAATAAATAGCTGACACCCATAAATGGGTGTAGATCTGTCCTTCTGGTCATTCTCTCTGGACAAAGTATACAAGCAAATGAACTGCCTAACATTCTGCCCTTTGAGAAGATCTCCCTTCAGCACAGTCTTCCTGGGTCTTTCCTGGCTGTGTTGACATGCTATAACTGTCCACTTCCAGTTGGGTCCTCCACGAGGTGCAGAACCAACTATAAAGCAGGCATGGGGGCTTTTCCTCCCCAGTAAACTACACGTAAAGAATTCCATAAGGAAAAGGAGGCAATGCAGCAGGGACAGGTGTCAGAGGGTGAAACGTGTGCTTATGCAATTTACTTGTCTCCTGTACCTGCTGGAAGCCAATTATATAGATGCAACATCATCCTGATGATGAAGTGCTGCTGTGCTAACCTAAACCCGTTGATCAGATAGCACCTCCTGCATAATGGAAAGTTCTGGTCTCATAGACACTAATCTTGTGGTCAGAAGTTCAGTATTTTTCAGTCAAGTAACAAGCAAGAAACTTTTATTTAAAACGAAGAAAATTCTGCAGAAGGGAGGTCTTTGCTCCAAAATTTTGTGGCTCTGTCCTACGATTCTGTTGTTGGGGCTTGCCATGGATGCCCGGATGCTCGTCACTCATAGTATCATTTGATGTGCTCTATCATAAGGCTTAAGTCACAGTGCAATTTGCCCTGCAACCTGGACTTGTTACAGAATCTTCTGTTGCTTTGAAAACTGGCCTTTCAGGTTATTCAGTAAATGGGTTGGGGAAGCACACTCAAATGTGATAATATGTTGCCTCCGAAATCCAGAAGGTCCCTTAGTGTGGGACATCTTTTTAGTTGTGGGTAGAACAATGCACAGCAACTTTTCTTTGTCTTAGAAAGAATATTCTGGCATGCTCCAGACCACTAGATGCCTAGGAAGTTTATTCAGGTTGTGGTCACATGAATCATTCTTGCATTTATCTCTTGCCCTCTGGCTATCATGGATCTTAGTAAGGCATCTGTTATGGACTGAGTTGTGCTTGTCCTCCCACTCCAATTCTTATATTGAAGACCTAACCCCCAATATGACTGTATTTGGAGAGAGGGCCTTTAAGAGGTCATTAAAGGTAAACAAGGTCATAAGGTGGGGTCCTAACCCTATGTGACTGGTATCCTTATAAGAAGAGGAGGAGATATTAGAACTCTTCTCCATGCATGACAAAGGCTGTGTGAGGACACAGAGAGAAGGCAGTCAACTGCAAACCAGGAAGAGAGGTCTTGCCAGAAACCAACCCTGCTGGCATTTTAAACTTAGACTTCTAGCCTCCAAAACTGCGAGAAAATAAAGTTCTATTATTTAACCCACTTAATGTGGTACAGTGATACCTCGGTTCTCGAACATAATTCGTTCCAGGAGGACGGTTGAGAACCGTATTGTTCGAGAACCGAAGCAATGAAACCCAATAGGAAAGCGTGACTCCACAAAGCGTGACTCTCTCTCTGCACTCACACTGATGACGCAAGCAAGGCGCGCTGGGCCGAATGAACGCCATTCGGCTCAACTCGGCTCATCTCGGAAGTTCGAGTTCCAAATATTTGTTCGGATTCCGAGACAAAAGTTTCTCAAATCTCCATTTGGTCGAAAACCGAGGCGTTTGAGAACTGAGGTATCACTGTATTTTGTTATGGTAGCTTGAGCTGACTAAGACACCTCAAAGTACTTGTTAGCTACTAATCATCACATTCGATCTCAATAACTCCAGGAATGTAGAGGGTCAGTATAATATTTTGTAGGATATCAAAATAATCAAGTTCTCCACAGACTGGATTATAGCAGAGAAAGAAGATGGACATAACTCTGAAGCAAGATTGCACAGGCATATTGTTGGCCCTGCCAAGTGAGAGCAAACTTCTTTGGGTACTTACAAGTCAGGAAAAAAAAAAGAGAGAGAGAGAGAAAAGAGAGAGAGGGAGAGAGAGAAAAAGAAAGAGAGAGAGAGAGAGAGAGAGAGAAAGAAAGAGAAAGAAAGAAAGAAAGAAAGAAAGAAAGAAAGAAAGAAAGAAAAGAAAGAAAGACAATGTATGTATGCATTTGTCAGATTAATAGCTACATATCAAATGTCAGGAGTTCTGCTGATATTTTCCAGTAAAGGTACCACATCTGGAAGAGCAGCTTCTACTGGAGTCACCATGTAATTAAATTTTTGTTTTTTTGGTACGTGCCCCTAGTGGGAACCGAACCTGGGACTCCCTGGTCCACAGGTTGATGCTCCAACTGCTGAGCCAAACCAGCCAGGGCACTGGGTAATTAAATGTATGGTGTCCATGGTTCTATTACCTTTCAAGAAGGCCCAAGAAGTAAGTTAAATAGGAATGTAATACATTTTCAAGTTACTAAAAAAGACTAACCTGGTCAAAGCTTACTGCAGAAATACTATATGATCACCACCGCTATATCTTTCAAGTTTTTTATGATCATACTAATCTCTTCAGTCCACCCAGAGACATGGTATTTTGCTTGTTTGTTTATTGTCCTAGAAGAAAGAAAAAATTTAAGGGACTTTCACTTGTTGCTTCCTACCATTCAAACACCAAGGACCCAAAGTGAAGAGTGTTCTAGTGTGTAAATGGGTGCTGGTCCTTTTGGGGAAAGTTTAGAGGGCGCGTTACAGAATATACTAGTACTCCCTCAGTCTCTAGCTCCATAAACACAGGGGTTATGTTGTTTGGCTCACCCTTGTATTCCCAGGACCAAGTATAGTGCCTGACACAGAGGTGGCACATGAGTGCTTTCTGAATGAATGAACCAGAGAAGTGTTGTGAGAAAGGAACACACCCAGCTCTGGGCCCAGGTCACACACAGGTTTGGAAAGAAAAACCATCAAAACTGGTCATAGAGAGTGTCCAGTGGCCAAGGGTGCATCTACCTTCCTAGGGCTCTCCATTGGTGACAACTCCTTGGGACCAGATCCTAGGTATCCAGAATGAATACTGATTCTCAGCCATCTCTCAACCTCTTTTGGCCGAAGACAGACTCTTTTTCCTTTCTTACCTCACTGGTTTCTACCCCCAGGTTTACCCAAGTCTCAGTTCCAAGGATGAATCTTGACTGAACACAAAAAGAATTAAAGAAGCAGAAGCACCTTCTCTGAAAATGAACATCAAGTCACCTTTGACACCCATCTGACTCTGGACTCATGCCCCACACAAGTTCATGGACATCTGGTGCCTTGGAGTCTGAGGGCTTGACTCTAGGTGGTAGTTTGCTGGCTAAGACACCACTTGCCTCCTTCTTCTATCCCACTCATCTTGCCAGCCTCCTCCCTCCTTTTGCAGGAGACCTTTCTGACAGAATTTCCTAATGCTTGCTTAGATATTCAGTTTGATACCATGCTTTGCAACATATTTTTAAATTACTTTTATTTTGTAACATGTTTAGATAAACACAGAAAAGTTACAAAATAATAGAGAGTTCCCATATACCTTGCCTGCAATGATCAAACCAGGAAACCTACAATGATAGAGCTCACTTCACTAAACCATCGATCTTGTTGAAATTTCATTGTTTTTCCCATGAATGTCCTTTTACTGTCCCAGGATACAATCCAGGACCCTACCTCTTATTTAGTTGTGTTGTCTCTTGAACTTTCTTCGGTCTATAACAGTTCTTCAGTCTTTCCTTGTCTTTCATGACCCTGATATGTTTGAAGAATACCTATTAGGTATTTTAGAAAGTCTCTCAATTTGTGTCATATGAAGTATTTCAAAGGTAATATTGCATCATATTACTTCTAGCTTAAAATTTCATTTCCATATCACTTGCAGAATAATGTTTTACACTTCCCTTCTGGACAGATGGACTCTTGATTATTTGATCTTGCTGTCATTTCATTCTCTTTATGGCCTATAGAATCACCCAGTTCTGCTGCTATTCTGAACCCACTCTAATAAATATGCTCCCACAGCTTCATCCTTGCCACACCTAAACTCCATGTTTTCTTCCCTCTTATCCACCAGGTGAATTCCTAATATTATTCAAGACACTATTATCCAGGCAAGTAATGTTAGAAGCTACAAAACCTCCACACCTTAGTGGCTGAAGATAATAACAGTTCATTTCTCATTTGCGCAAGTTCTTATGTGCATGTCCCTGGTTGGGTGGTTCTGCTGGGAAACTCTCCTACATGTGGTGGAAACTTCTCGGGGTACTGCCATCTTCAACAAATAGCCTCTAAGGTCACCATGGAAGGGAATAAAAAGAAGCGCATGTGAAAATTTATATGTATTACATATATATATGGCACAAGCTAATACAGGTTCACATCACTTCTGCCCATATTACATTGGTCAAAACTAATCATATAGTCACAGCCATATGCAAGAGATTAGGGCAATGTTGTTACCTGGATCCCAGGAGGAAAATGAAACAGTTTAATAAAGTTAAGGCATTTTTCTGCCACTGGCCACCTTCTAGTCACCAAATTGTTTTATTTTTCTTCCCACATAATACAGTTCACTCACCCTCTTCCCAAGAGAGTGAACTCAGACATCTACCCAGTTATAGTGTACATCTCAGAGCCCAGGATCCCTGCACAGTTCAGGCCTCTCCATGAAAACAGCAGCATTTCTTTTGGGTCTGATCTTTGAGAAAAGATCAGCCACCTCACTTTCCTGATCTCCAAAATACAGTGGTAGATCAGGACAGGAGTCTTGCATGAAACTCTCCCATTTGGAGAAAGGAAGGACAAAAGTTACATACCACTGCTCCATAGGTGTACTTCAGTCCTGCAGGACAGGCGTGGTGATGTTTCCCAGCTCTGGACACTGGGGAAACTGATTAGACCCTGTGTTTGCTCTCGGGGGCCCTGTGGGTAAGGCAGACTTCACCCTCCAGGGTTCCTCCTTGCTCATTATTATCCACAGCCATAGAACAATGGGCTTTGCCTAGTGAGCTCTTTTTGGAAGAGTACAGCTTTGGGAGCTCACATCCTGTTTAGCAAACATTGAGGACTCAAAGATTGTTTTGAAGTTTCAAACAATCAAAGGATATTTTCATCTAGACTCATGGTATTTCCAGCAATGCAATCATCTCAAAAACTTTTTATGACAAAAATGTGACATGCATCTCTCGCAGACACCACAAAGGTGTTACTGGACAGCCCCCTGAATCAGAGGGAGCAGGCTGTCTCCAACCTCAATCCTTGTCTTCTCATATCAAAGAATTTATATAAGGGACTCTAGATAATATTTGCATTGCGTTCAGTGAATTTATTAAAACATTAACGCAAGTGAATTTATTAAAATATTAAAGCATACACATTTATTAATGAAACAAAGCAAGCAATCCTGTACATCTGGCTTATGAAGCACAGATGGGCTCTCGGCTAATCTGAAGAGCAAGTAGGGTGGGTGGTTTCTGTTTTATATACCTTTCTGCCTATAAAGGTTTTTTTTTAATTTGTTTTTGTTTTTGTTTTTTAAGTTCCTTTGTTAGATATCTTGGTACAGATTAACTCTAAACGTCTCCCCTTCTCTTTGTTATGGCTTTCCCACAATTTATGGAAAGCACCTGGCTTTTTGTTTTTGTTTGTTTATACCCTCCTTTTCTCCTCCTCCCTGCTGTCCTAATAACTTCAAGATGATCTGCACTAAAAGTCTCTGATTCCTCCTCCTTCTCTCCCCTTTTGATCCCCTCATCTCCTGCATTCTTCTTTGAGAAGGAGAGATTTTAACCTTGTTCTCAAGATAAGGCCCTGCTACAAGTGGTCTGCAGAGCTTTCTGGCTTTAACTTTCCTGCTTCAGTTTCCCTATTCCCGTTATTCCAGAATTTTCCTAGCTTTTCATTGTCCTACAACATTTTGATCATTTGCCTCCAGTCAATTCCATGTACCACTAAGCACACTCCAAGATCTTTCCTGGACATTATTTTGGAATGGTTTTTGATTCCCTGCCCCCTCATTCCTGTGACTTTCTCTCAACACAATGACAGGCTCTTTGATGACATTGGACTTGGGTGGGAAGTCTACATGTTTACTCACACTTTCCCTGAGTCAATTTATTTTACCCAGAAGGTTCACCAGAATTTTGTCAGTTCAAATTATTTTTGTTTCCCATATTTTACTGTTTGGGGACTAGAAGCAGTTACCTTTTACAGCCCCACAAGGTCCTGAATTGCTGGACTCCCTATTACCTTTCATAGTCTGCTTATGAAACAGCCAATTATTTCTTGAGTTCATCTCTTCCTTGTTTTGCCTCTCCAAACAGAGCCAATTCCAATTAAGAGAAATTTCTAACTCCCCATTTTCAATGACTCCCCCGTTGAATGCATAGTAATGAGGTCTGCCTTCCAAGTCTCTGTAGGTAACCTTTTGCCAAATGGTTTGTCACAACATAGCACAGATATCCAGCCACCCAGCATGCTATGTTTCTTCCCTACCTCTTGCCCAGTTGCTGAGAAAATGGCCATGTATTTTTTTTTTTCCCACAGCAGCAACTGACTGCAACGGACCACTTTCCATGGTATTAAATAAATTATAATAGTTGTTGCAGATAACTCCACATTTCAATAAAATAAAAGTTTATTTCTCACTCGCCCAATGTCTAAAGAGGATCTTCCAGTTAGCACAACCACCTTCAGGCAGGGAGTCAGAGATATTAGTGACTCCTTCCATTTTGGGATACTTTGCTGTCTAACAAGTGGCTCCGAATTTGCCACAGAAGAGAAAAAGAATTAGGTGTGCAAGATATTTTATGGGCTACCCTGGAGGTGTCATACATCACATCTGCCCACATCTCATCAGTTTTATGACTCTACTCTCATATCAGGGGGCTGGTTAAATCATCATCTTGGGTGTCCAGGAAGATAATTAAATGGTTGATAATAATTAGAATTTTTTTCTGACACGAAAACCAATCCGCAATTTTACGTGATATCTTTGCAGAATCAGGCATTTCCCCCACCACTTACATGTGTCTTGTACCTCCCACATTGCATTAAAAATTATTTTATTGACTTGTCAGGTAACGGGTGCCTCAATGTTAAGAACTATCCTGCATTCATTGCTGCAGTACCTGAGCCTGGCACTCTGCCTGGCACAGGGCAGGTGCTGAATGAGTGCTTATCAAGAGAATGTTGCAGTGGGAGGGAGGCCAGCTTCAGAGTGGACACTTAAGAGTCTGTCCTCTCTGCAAAGTAGGATGAGGTTTCCCAAATAGGGAGAGAAAAATTAGGGATTGTTGTAAGATACATTTTCTAATAAAAATGAAAGTAGCATCATGCTCTTTTTCATTTATTCAAGTGGGAAAATGGTGCCCCCCCCCCATCCTTGTCATTTGCTTGGTCATTTTGCATTTCCCAATGGATCATTCTTAACACAATAAGGTTCTCAGTAGAGGCTATTATTTGTATTTCTTTGAGTAATGTCTCTTGTCCTGAAGTAAATTCTTACTTATAATAGAAGGAAAAAAAAAATCATAAAATTTGGGCATCAAGTTGCCATTCAGTACTGGGAGGGTGATGTGCAGGAAGTCTGTCCCCTGAAGATGTAGGACTGTCCCCCAAGTCTTCTCCATTTAAAGATCCCAAGATAGAAAACCTTTCTATTCAGGCAAAACTATGCCCAATTAAGGATTAAGGATACATAGAAACATGGAACAGTAGCTTATTTGTTTGCTATTAATCTAAGAAGCAAAGGACTCTTGATGAGGTTGCACGAAGGGATTCTGAATAGCATTTGAGATGTCTCTTGGCTCTAGAGGGTGGCTTGCAAATGTGCAAAAGGAAACTTCTCAGTGTCCTGGTCTGTCCTAGAAAACAGAGGAAGCTGGCCACCAGGAGGGATGTTCCAGGAGCTGGTAGGCAATGGTAGTGATGGTTATGGTGACAATTTTCTGACAGGTAGAAATGAGGTGTCCTTAAAAAGACCTTTTTATAACTTTCCCCAAAGTGCCATCTAAGCTACTTGCAGCCCCATCCCAACAGCCCTTAACTCTCTCTCCCCAAGGCCTAGTTTGGAGAAGGGATTTAGCTGTTCGAATGGGTGGCACAAGTATCCTAGAATCCGAATCCTTGGGAAGGTGACCTGCCTTGAGAACTCTGTTTAGCACAAAGGCTCTGTGAAGCAGCCTGTTGAGCTAAATATTTGTGTTCCCCTCCCCTTCCCCAGGGCCACCTTTAACAGGATGGCAGGGGAGCACTACCCTGTGGAAATCAGAGCATTAGAACCTGGAAGCTTGTAAACCTCAGGGGATGGGGCGTCTCCCACCTTCCACACAGGTTGCATCACCAGGCTGATCTAATCACAGAAAGGAACAGTCTGTCAAATGAGTAAAATGCCTTTACTTTCCACTCAGCTATTTTTTTCTTTAACTCATAGGCTTCACTTTTTTAGAGTATTTTAGGTTTACAGAAAAAAATGAGTGGAAAGTACAGAAAAAAAAATGAGTGGAAAGTACAGAGTTCCTATATACCTCCCTCTCCCTACAAAGTTTCCCCCATTAATAACGTCTTCCATTAGTGTGGAACAATCGATAATACAATTAATAATATGATAAATAAAATTCAAGTACAATCTGAATAGCTTTAAAATTTAGTAATTAAAATAAGTTAAAAATCTAAATAATGAATTAAAAATAATAATTTTAACCACATAATTAATAATGTAATAATAAGTTATTAACTAAAGTCCATAGTTTACATTAGGGTTTGCTCTTGGTGTTGTACATCCTATGGGTTTGGACAAATGTATGATGACATGTATCTACTTTTATAGTATTGTACAGAGTGATTTCACTGCTGTAAAAATTGCCTGTGTTCCACCTAATTATCCCTCCCCACTGGCAACCACTAATCCTTTTATTGTCTCTATATTTTTGTCATTTCCAGAATGTCATAGAGTTGAAATCATACAGCATGTAGCTTTTCTGATTAGTTTCTTTCACTTAGTAATAAGCATTTAATATTCTTCTTTGTCTTTTTTGTGACTTGATCATTCATTTGTGTGTAGAAATAAATTTTAATCACTTCAATTAGGTAAGTAAACACCGAGGTGTATAATTGCTGGATTGTATGGTAACAGTATATTCAGTTTTGTAAGAAACTGCTAAAAGTTCTTCCAAAACAGCTGTACTATTTTGCATGCCTACCAGCAATGAATGAGAATTCCTTCTGTTCAACATTCTCATTAGCATTTAATATTTTCAGTGTTTTGGATTTTGGCCATTCTAATAGGTGTGTCATGATATCTCATTGTTGTTTTAATTTTTAAATTCCCTGATGACATATACCATTGAGCATATTTTCAAATGCTTGTCACTCCATTGGGTTGCCCACCCCCAACCCCTTGGGCCTCGTGGAGATATTTCCTATTCAAAGCAGAATGAATTGGCTTATTATTACGGGGGGAAATGTTTCTAGACTGATTGGGTCAAACATTCCTTTAACACGTGTCTTTTTTTTAAAAGTGATGGGGAACCACACTAATTCCAATTAACATTTCCCTTTTTAGATGCTTTCAAATTGGACAGCACAATCAGAGCTAAAACAATAGGGAATGATTAATGCCTCCCTCCCCATCCCTGCCGTGGGAGGAAGCACCCAATCCAGACAACTGAACACTTTACAAAGAGTGAGACACTAATTAATTTGACATATTTCTACAATCCTGCCTCCCACGTGTATATTGTAGACCAGACAGCTAGATTCTGAGAAAGGAAATTGTCTCATTGAGAGAACCAGCTTGTTTTTAATTCAATGAAACTGAAGAAGTGAAATTCATTGTCTGCACTGGCTCCAGCAAATTTTCTGCAAGCCATTACTGATCAGAACATTAACATGTCTCTATTAAGGATCACCAGTCTACCACAGCAAGAGATGCAAAGAGCAAAGAGCGCTGGCTTTCTCCTTACCGTGACAGGAAGACACGCACAAACACCAGCAGGGTTAGCAAACATCTACAGGAGTTTCAATGTCCAGTTTGACTGGGACGCTGGTGCTGTTGCAACCTCTTGTTTGACAGTGAAGATTAGAACTGTCTGCTCTGAGGTGCATCACTCCCCTAGTAGGACTGCGTGGCAGTCTGGTGGCTGTGGTCTGAGAACCTGGTCCGGGAGCTCCTCATCCTCATCCTGGCCAAGGTCTGATGAGCATCACTCTGTGAAGCAAAACAGAAAGTGTCTGGGGTTTGTCTCTACTCCAAAGACCCTTCATTTACTACGGTTTCCACTCAGCTCTGAGTATTACATAAAGCTTTTCCAAATATTTCCTCCAAAACAGTTTTAACAATCACAGTCATTCTTTCTTAACCAGCTCATTGGTAGATATTAAAAAACTCATTCTTCTAGTGTAATCCATAAAGCATTCAGCATCTTCCTAGATGAAATATAAAGTTGGGGAGGTGTTCTGGCCATGGGGTGCCTGTGGGAAGGTTTCTTCTTCTATAGAGAGGGCTGTATATGCAGTCTCCAAGAGCTGTGAAATACCACCTACCCTTTTCCACCTGGGGCAGAAACCACGCCTCCTCGTGTATAAATGATGCAAACCCCCAGTTCTCAGCTGAATGCTGACACCTTTCTTCAACTCTCCCTGCTCCAGTCCAGTTGGAGCATCTTCCTTAGCATGTTAAAATGCCCTTCCCTTTTATTTCCTGGTGGGATAGAGAGGCCCACCATCCTTCTGGAATTCATGTTCTCCTCTATAGATATACACCTGTCCATTTGCCAATGAATGTCTAGATAGACCACTAAATGCTGTATAATTTTTATATTGCTCCATTACATATATACTCATTTTAGATAAAAACTGACTGCTTTAGGAGAATCTGGAATTGAAGAAGTAACAATATAATATTTCACTTGTGTGGTATTTGACATATATGAGGTTTTTATTTTTTATTTTATATATATATACATATATATATATATATATTTTTTTGGTACGTGCCCCAAGTGGGAACCAAACCCGGGACTCTCTGGTCCACAGGCCAACGCTCCAACCGCTGAGCCAAACCAGCCAGGGCCATAGATGAGGTTTTTATAAGTGAAAGGTCAACATTCTGAAATATAACCTTTGAATTCTATTAGCCAGTGGTGATATAAATATGACTTTCCAGTCCCATTTTCTTCAGGGAAAGTGGAGAATGTCATTAAAAAAACAAAACCTGGGAAAGTGGTCTACTTTCAACAGTTTCTACACTGTTTCACAGTTGATTGATAGTGTTAGATTTCATCACTCTCTGGGAAAATGTCCCAGAAGGTAAGGAAAACTATTTTGCTGGCCTAGTGGTTTGATTTATTTTCTTTTGGTAAATAGGCATTTTTAAAAATTGATTTTTAGAGAGAGTGAGGAAGGGGGTGGGGTGTGGAGAGCCAGAGCAAGATACAGAGAGAGAGAGAAAGGAGAAAGAAACAGCAATTTGTTGTACCACTTATTTACATATTCACAGGTCGATTCTTGTGGTAAGTAGGCTTTTGAAATGACCTAAAGCAGCTAGGACAATATGACCAGAGCATTTTATTACCACTGAGGTTAGAACAGACAAGAGGAGATCTTATAATGAACAAGGTCTGGTTCTTTTTGAAGTAAAGATGATGTTTTGACACATGGATAATTGTCTTAGCTGTTTTGAAAAGTTTTCTGTCCCAGGTCAATTGTGTGTGTGTGTGTGTGTGTGTGTGTGTGTGTGTGTGTGTGTGTGTGTATGTTTTAAAGCAAATCAACGTACCCCTTATTGTATTAGTTATCTATTGCTGCATAACAACATTACCACAAACTTAGAGGTGTGAAACAACACGTATTTATGACTTCAGTTTCTGAGGGTGGGGAGTCTGGTCGTGGCTTAACAGGGTCCTCTGTGCAGGGTTTTGCCAGGCTGCAATCAAGGTGACAGCTGGGCTGGGGTCTCATCAGAGACTCTCTGGGAAAGGATCTGTTTCTAAGATTGCGTGGTTGTTGGCAGGGTGCAATTCCTGTTGTAGGACTGAGGGCTTCAGTTTCTTTTTCTTTCTTTTAATCCTCACCCGAGGATATGTTTCATTGATTTTAGAAAGAGTGGAAGGAAGAAAGAGATAGGGGAAGAGAGAGGGAAGGAGGGAGGGAGGGGGAGAGAGAGAGAGAGAGAAACATTGATGCTAGAGTGACATCAATCAGTTGCCTCCCGTTATAGGCCTCAACCAGAGATAGAAATCACAATCCAGATATGTGCCCTGATTGGGAATCAAACCCATGACCCTTTGGTGTATGGGACGATGCTCCAACCAACCAAGCCACACTGGCCAGGGCTGAGGGCTTCAGTGTTTTGCTGGGTATCTGTAGGAGGCCATTGAGCTCCTTGTCTCTACAGGGAAGGTTCCTTCATAGCAGCGGCTTCTTCTAGGTCAGCAAGGGAATATGTGCTCACAAGATGGGGGTTACCATGTATATGTCATATTCATATACTTCCTGGCACCTTTGCCATGAAGAGATGTAATGATTAATTTTATGTGTTAACTTAACTGGGACATGGGGTGCCCAGATATTTGGTTAAACATCATTCTGGGTATGTCTGTGAGTGTGTTTCCGGATGAGCTAATGTTTGAATTGGTGGCCTGAGCAAAGCAAGTTGTCCTCCCTGGTGTGGGTGGGCCTCATTCAATCTGTGGGAGGCTTAAAGAGAATAATAGAATTCCCTCACTGCCTGACTTCTTCAAGATGGGGCATTGCACTCTTGCCTTCAGAATGGAATTTATGCCATTGGTTCTCCTGGGTCTCAGGCCTTTGGACTCAGATAGAAACTATTGCCACCAACTTTACTGAATCAGCTTGCCAGTGGCAGACAGTGGGACTTCTCAGCCCCCATGACTGTGTAAGCCAATGTATTATAATGAATTGGATAATCTCCAGTGCTAATATCCTATTGATGTGGTTCTGTTTCTCAGGAGAGCCCTGACAGATCCAGGAGGGGAATCACACAAGACTGTGAATACCTGGAGGAAGGGGTCATGGGGCCACTTCTAAAGTTATTACATCTGGCACTTATGTATAGAAATGTCACTTTAGGAGCACAAGACAAGGAGGTGCTCGAAGACTTAAAAAAGAATCGATGAGACAGCCATTGAGGTACAGTGAGTTCTACAGAGACAGCACCAGGCAAGTGCAAGCCAGACGGGCACTGGGCAATGGCGCTTGCTGAGAAAAAGTAATTAAACGTGGCAAAGAACATGCTAAGAAGCAGAGAGGCTAGAGGTCATCATAGGCTTTCTTTGTGCAAACTTGCCAGGAGGAGCACAAGAAGCAGCAACCAGATGCCTGAGTCAACTTCTCAGGGTTTTCTAAGTGCTCAGAGAGGACCATGGCTGCTAAAGAGAAAGGAAAATGTGAAGACAAGGCAAAGGCAAACAAAGCCCGTTATGAAAGAGAAATGAAAACTGATATCCCTTTTAAAGGGGAAACAAAAAGGAAGTGGAAGGATCCCAATGCATCCAAGAGGCCTCCTTCTGCCTTTTTCTTGTTTTATTCTGAGTATGGCTCCAAAGTCAAAAGGGAGCATCCTGGCCTGTCCATTGGTGATGCTGCAAAGAAGCTGGGAGAGATGTGAAGTCACACTGCTGTAGGTGCTAAACTGAAGAAAAAATATGGAAAGGAGACTGCTGCTTAACGAACTAAAGGAAGATGAGGAAGATGAAGAGGATGATGAGGAGGAAGAAAAAGAGGAAGAAAATGATGATGAATACATTGGTTCTAGCAAAGTTTTTTCCCTTGTCTATAATGTATTTAACACCCCTGTACACAACTCACTCCTTTTAAAGAAAAAAACAAACAAAAAACTGGACATGTAAGACTGTATAAGATGTTTTAAAATGGTACAGTGTCCTTTTTTGTGTAGGTAACACACCACCAAAAGTGTCTGTAGATCATCCTGTCCTGGTGGTATTTTCTTTTTTTTATTTATTTTATTTTTTATTTTTTTTATTTTTATTTTTTTAGAGGGAGTGAGAGAGGGAGGAAGAGAGAGAGAGAAACATCAATGTGAGAGAGACACATTGATTGGTTGCCACCCAAACAACCCCAACCAGGGCCGGGGACAAACTGCAACCGAGGTACATGCCCTTAGCGGGAACCAAACCCAGGTCTCTCTGGACCACAGGCCAATGCTCTAAACGCTGAGCCAAACTGGCCAGGGCCTGGTGGTATTTTCAATAGCCACTAACTTTGCCTGGTACAGTATTGGGGTTGCAAATTGGCATGAAAAATTTTTTATAATTATTTTTTAACTCATTTTATTGTTGAATGTATTACAGATATCCCCCCTTTGTACCCATTGACCCCCTCCTCCCCAATCCCACCCCCTTCTGCCTTCCCCACACTATTGTCAGTGTCCATTGGTTATGCATATATGCATAGAAGTTCTTTGGTTTATCTCATCTCACCCTCCCTCCCCGCTTCCCTTTGAGGTTCATCAGTATAACAACCAATTTGTACTTCTTAATTCCTTCATCTTTTTCACCCATCCCTCCTGTCCCCACCCATCCAGCAAGCAACAAAAAGTTCTCTGTATCTATGAGTCTGTTTCTGTTCTGCTTGTTCATTTTGTTTGTAGATTCAATTGTTGATAGATATGTATTAATTGCCATTTTATTGTTCATATTTTTGTTCTTCTCCTTCAAGAAGACCCTTCAACATCTCACATAATACTGGTTTGGTGGTGATGAATTCTTTTAGCTTTTTCTTGTCTTGGAAACTCTTAATATGTCCATTGATTCTAAATGATAGCTTTGCAGGATACAGTAATCTTGGTTGTATGTCGTTGCTTTTCATCACCTTGAATATCTCTTGCCCCTTCTTTCTGGCCTGCAATGTTTCTTTTGAGAAATCAGCTGACAGTCTTATAGGAGCTCCTTTGTAGGTAATGAACTGCTTTTCTCTCGCTGCTTTTAAGATTCTCTCTTTGTGTTTAACCTTTGGCATTTCAATGTTGATGATGTGTCTTGGTGTGGACCTCTTTGGGTTCAACTTGTTTGGGGTTTTCTGTGCTTCCTGGATTTG
The DNA here is from genome assembly GCF_014108415.1 of Molossus molossus. Lineage (NCBI taxonomy): Eukaryota > Metazoa > Chordata > Mammalia > Chiroptera > Molossidae > Molossus > Molossus molossus. The sequence continues at coordinate 33,860,861 of NW_023425366.1, forward strand.
TATGTCTGTTTCCTTCACCAAGTTAGGGAATTTTTCTGTCATTATTGTTTTAAATAGGTTTTTAATTTCTTGCTCTCTCTCTTCTCCTTCTGGCACCCCTATGATGTGAATGTTGGCACACTTGAAGTTGTTCCAGAGGCTCCTTACACTATCTTCATTTTTTTTGGATTCTTTTTTCTTTTTGCTGTTCTGATTGGGTGTTTTTTGCTTCCTTATATTACAAATCAATGGTTTGCTTCTTGGCTTTACCTACTCTACTATTGATTCCCTGTAAATTATTCTTTATTTCAGTTAGTGCATCCTTCATTTCTGACTGGCCTTTTTTTATATTGTTGATGTTCTCACTAAGTTCCTTAGAGGTCACCTTAAGTTCCTTGAAGGTCTCACTAAGTTCCTTGAGCAACCTTATAACCAGTGTTGAACTCTGCATCTGATTGCTTGCTTATCTCCATTTTGCTTAGTTCTTTTCCTGGAGTTCTGTTCTGTTCTTTCATTTGGGACATGTTTCTTTGTCTCCTCATTTTGGCTGCTTTCCTGTGATTGTTTCTGTGAATTAGGTAGAGTTGCTATGTCTCCTAGGCTTTATAGAGTAGCCTATTGTTGTACGTATCCTGTAGGATCCAGTGGCACAGTCTCCCTGATTGCCCCAGCTGGGCCCTTGAGGTGTACCCCTAGTGTGGACTGTACACCCTTTTGTTGTAATTGAGTCTTGATTACTGTTGGCACATCAATGGGTGGGATTTACTCAGGCTGATCAGCTGCAATGACTGGCTGTGCCCACTAACCACTGACCTCTGACTACCTTAGAGGATCACCTGTGCAGGGGCCCACCACATAGAGCAAGAATTACTTCATCAGGGTTCTGGTACCCACTGAGTCCACTCATGGAGTGTGTCACTTTGATGTGGTTTGAAGCTGTCCACTGGGTGTGCTGGCTCTAGGGCAAGGTCAACTACTACCTGTGTTCTATCCGGGGCCACTCACCATAAGCTACAAAGTGATCTGCCGGTGGCTGCTTCTTGTACTGGGCTTGGAGGTGCCCAGGAAAAGCCAAGTTGTGAACCAAGGCTGGCTGCTTCTAATGCAAGGCCTGGGGCCACTTAACGAGAGGTATGGGGCTTGTTGATACCAGATGCTGCTTGTTTGAGAGATTTTAGGAAATTCTGAAGCAAGACAGGCCAAGCCTATGGTAAAGCCTTTGGAAACAGCTTGGGCCTGAAATTTGGGTAAGTCAGCGCCTCCGGGAATCACCAGGGTGGGGCAAACAGTGTGAGCCAGGTTGCTGGAGTCCCAGATATGGTGGCCATCTGCCAGGCCATGGAGGAAGGGCTCACCAAAGGAACAAAGGCCTCCACCAGCATGTCTGTCTGAGAGAAAGCTGCCTCTCCAGTCCTGGTCCTAAGGCCAAACCGCTCAGTTCTCCACTTATGTCTCAGGAGCCTTTCAAGCTGCCTCCTCTCCAAGCTTAGAGGGAGTAAGTCTGAGTAAGTCCATGCACAGGCCTTTTAAGAACTACCTGGGGCTCCAGCAGCCTCAGCCTCCCTCAGCTTCAGTTCCCACTGGTTTTTACAGTCTGAAGTGATGAGGACTTCTCTTCCTGGCACTGGAACCCTGAGCTGGGTGCCTGGTGTGGGACAGGGACCCCTCACTCCTCAGGGAGAACCTTCACAACCGAGGTGTCCCTCCTGATTTTTATCTGCCACACATGGGTGTGGGACCAGCCCATCTGCTCCTCCGCCCCTCCTACCAGTCTCGATGTGACTGCTTCTTTAATTTTGTAGTTGTAGGACTTCTATTCAGCTCGATTTCAGGTGGTTCTCAATAACGGGTGTGCTGTAGTTTAGTTGTAATTTTGATGTGGTTATGGGAGGAGGCTAGTACCACGTTTACCTATGCCGCCATCTTGACCAGAAGTCTTGGCATGGAAATTTAAAACAGGTTTTTTTGGGAAGCACAGCACAAATTAGTTATATATAGAGATGACAGTTTTCTCATCTTCAGTTGTCTCTGAGGCACCTTATACAAAATAATTATTGTTCTGTTAACTGAATATCACTCTGCAATTGTAAAAAAAAGTTGCTGCTGTTTCATTGACATTCTGAGTGCTTCTAAATAAATAAAATTATTTTAAAAAATAGATTTGATGAGCTAAGACCATGAGACAGAAGAGTATCTTTTTCATAAATTGGTGATTTTTGTACTATTCAGGTACAGAGTTGAATGCACTGTATCATTACTTCCCCCATCACACAGATATTTTGTAACAGTTGTTAAGTTCCATCATGAGCCAGATAGTGTCTGAAAATTTTTACTTACCACTCACCACCAGGTAGCCAGTGGTATTACAATCATGCATCGCTTAATGATGGGGATACACACTGAGAAATGTGTCATTGGGTGGATTCATTGTTGTGTGAATATCACAGAGTGCACTCACACAATCCTGGATGGAATAGCACACTATACACTGAGGCTCCGTGATACAGCCTATTGCTCCTGGGCTACCATCCTGTACCACATGGTGCTGTGCAGAACAACATGAGAATAGATGCAGCCCAAGAGAAATGATGCAATGAAGAGACTCAGTAAACACGAGATGTATGAGGCTGCTGCCGGTGTAACATGGCAGACTGTTTTTCCACAAACTTTTATTTTATAAATGGAAGGAGTACACTCTAAAACAACAATAAAAAGTATAGTGTAGCAAATATGTAAACCACTAGCATGATTGTTTACTATCAGTATCAATGATCATGTACCATACATGATTGTATGTGCTATGCTTTTATACGATTGGCATCACAGTAGGTCTGTTTACACCAGCATCACCACATACATGAGTAATTTGACTTACTATTACATCAGAATGGCTATGACGTCACTAGACAGTAGGAATTTTTCAGCTTCATTATAATCTTATGTGACCACCATGGTACATGGGGTCCTTCATTGGCCAAAACATTATTATTCGGTACATGGCTATATTATCTTTGTTTTGCAAATAAGGAAATGAAGACACAGAATTTAGGTGACTTGTCAAGGTCATGTGAGTAGGAAACAGTGGGGCCAGGATTCAGCCCAGTACTTTTAACTGCTCAGCCCATCCCACTGCTTTTCCCTAAATTGGGACTGGAGCCATCAGAGAGTAAAGGTGTCCTCTAAAGAATGTTAATTTATGCCTCTGAAACTCGGAATCGCTGGGCAGGTTGGGACACAATGGAAGATCAAGATAGTGATTTGGTGGAAAGAAAGGGATTGCATCAAGGCTGAGAAAGAGGCAGTTGAGCCCCAGGGAGAAACAAAATAAGGAAGTGTGACCAAGAAGCAGGGATGGCAGCCCTTGGACACCTGGAGATGGAATGGCTCAGTCAGTGCCATCCATGTGACAAAGGGCAGGTCATCAGAGTGGCTGGCCACAGCAGCTGCAGTTCTCAGAACAAAAGCTCCAGCAGGATGGCCAGGGTAGCATTACAAGGTGCCTTTCCTTGTGATGAATTTGGCTGAAGCCTCTGGGAGGTGTGACCTCAGAGGGCCAGCACACCTGAATCATTCCAAACAGCCCCCAAATGTCTCAAGAAAAGAGCAGGATGTGAGTTTATCCCTCAAAAATTCTCCTTTGTATTTATGTCATATCTGATGTCTTCTGGATTTCTAAACTATGGATATTTTTTTCTTTTATAATCCTCACTCGAGGATATTTTTCCATTTATCTGCAGATGGGGGGGGAGGGCATCGATGTGAGAGAGACACATTAATTGGTTGCCTCCTGCATGACCCTGACCTGGGCCAGGGATCAACCTGCAACCCAGGTATATGCCCTTGACCGGAATTGAAACTGTGACCCTTAGCTCTGCAGGCAGATGTTTTAACTGCTGAGCCAAACCGGCCAGGGCACAGACTAGCTTTTTTTTAAAATGAAAAAATAGGGTTTAAACTTTGTTAATACAGATTGCATTATTAGTTAATGTTTGCTTTTTCTGGTCAAACCAGTTGGCACAGTGCCTAGAGAAACTCTAATAGTGAGCAAACCTGTAGTTTTTAAATTGTTTGAAGTAAATGTAACATTATTTAATGGAGGGAAGTAAATAAGTTATGACTTATGAGTGTTAATGGGATAATGTTCATATTTGGGGGACTACCAATTTGTGAATTAATTTTTATGGATTTCAACATTTAACATCAGAGAGCTATGTGAAAAGTTGACTGATGAAGAACCTGGGAACTCTTGCATTATAAATTGAATCATGTCTTGACCAGCTGTAAGTCTATAGAAAAGTAGGACAACCATGCAGTAATAATTCTAGCATGCACATTCATTCTTTGCAGTGCCAAGCCTTTGAAGAATGAAATGATTTTTATTCATCCAAATTGAAAATTTTATTTTTAAATGCAGCACTTTAAGTCTGAATTATGTTTTGACTGCCAACTTGAACTGGAATCTATATTTAGTGTTGTGATAAACTGTTTCCAAATTTTCTAATACCACATTTGTAATGCAGTATGCCATGTGATAAACATTTCTGAGCTTTGACAAAAGAAAATTTTCATGTGCAGAAAATATGTCAGGAAATTTGCAATGGTGCATTTGTTAAATTCACACTGTGAATGGTCTTCAAAGAACAAACCAAACATGAAGAAAGTCAATCATTGTGTATAGTTAAAATTTCCCAAGTTTCAACAGAAATTCAGCTAAATTTTCAAACTCAGATTTAAGAGATTAAGAAAATGTTACGATGATCTTGTATATAAGTTGTAGACCAACAGTATTTGCTGTTTATGATTAAATAGTAGTAATAATGCGAGAGCGTGAATCATTTGGCCTTAATTAGCATTAGATATTTGGCAATTCAGAAAAAGGGAAGAGAGGATGAAAGAATAAAAGAAGGAAAGGAAGGAAGGTGGGAAGGAAGAGAAAAAAAGGGGGAGAGAGAAAAGAAGGGAAGGAAATGGCTAGTTTTCCAAAGTGGTCTTGTGTTTTAAGTTCTCGCCAGTGATACATGTGTGAGTGGTTCATTTGCTTCATGTCCTCACCAACACTTAGGCTTTTTCACTGGAATCATTTCATCATATGTGTAGTGATATGCTTATGGTTTTAATGTGCATTTTCCTAATGACAAACATCTTTTCATGTGCTTATTTGCCACAGGTACCTCTTTAGTGGGAGTGGCTGTTCAAATCTTTTGCTCATTTAAAAATATAACCTCCAACTTCCACTCCTAAATAATTTTCATATCTTCCTCCTTTCCCTGCCTCTCTCCAACACTTCTCCACTTTAGATCCTCATCTTCTCTGTCTCTCAGCCCCTTATCCTGCATCTTCCAAAGTGCTACCAAAGACACCTTTCAATGTCTAGATGTGCTGACATGGTTATTCTTCTGCTCAGAGTTCTGCAGTGGGCCCTGAATGACAGGATCTTTCCATCCTCCACCAGCTGCCACATGGGTGCCTTCTTTATGTGCTTCTCACCTGTACGTTTTATCCCAGTCCCTCCCATTCCCCCTTTTGTTTCATTTTTTCACCAACAGGTGACTAAATGCAGACCCAGGAAGCTTCCCTGTTCTTTCACTTCTGTGGTCTCTACCCCAGTTGTTATTTCCCAAGCAAACTTGAGGGCCCTCTGTCCTTTTCATTTTCTGTAACGTAAACACCAAATTGCATTTCCCTTGTTTGTACAGCTGTCTCCACACTAAACCACAGCTCTACTGAGGACAAGACTGTATTTGGTCTTTTATTTCTCTTGTCTGTTTCAGTGCCTCGCCACAGTGGACACTCGAGATGCATTGAGTAACCAAACCCAGCTTTCTCCCTTGGGATATGTCGACTTGGGATTTAGTGCCTATTCTCTGTTAAACCGCCCTATTCAGTGTGCAGAAACTGTCATCAGATCTCAGCAGGGTTCATGAACTCCTTGTGCAGCCTTCCATGCCCCAACAATAACGTTGACAAATAAATGTGGAAGACCCTCAGCAGGAAGAACACAGTGGTTGCCCTAGGTGTCTGCATGGAGCTCTCCATGGTCCTGCCAGCGTCCCTGCGCACAGCGCCGATCAGAGACAGGCCTACCCCATTGCCCACTTTTCTCCTGTTCTACTTAAAACGTTCTGGCTTCACTTTCCTCACAATCTACACTCCATGGCCCATCTCTGTGTCCTTTTCCTTGATTGAAATTCTACAAACACATAAAACTGTAAAGTATAACATAACCACCCAGCATAAATATATTTAAAAAATAGGTTTGATATATTTGCAGATATTAATAAGGAAATTATCATAATAAAAGTTAGAGTAAAACAATAAAACACAAACCTTTGAGAACATCTAATGAAAATAACCCACAAGATTAGGATGTCAATGTGGACATGTTCCTACAGTTTGCCATCTCTTCTATGTTGTTGGCAAACCCTCTCTCATTTTTGATCTGTATAAAGCACATTTGAAAATCTCAAAATAGAGACCTTTTATAAAAAATCAAAGACATAATCCCAATGGCTAAAGTCGAAAACAGACCAATAGTCATGTACAAAAATAAGAGAATGCTCAAAATAGTAATCTAAAAAAAAAAGGCAATCCGGTTTGGCTCAGCGGTTAGAGCATCGGCCTGCGGTCCCAAGAGACCCGGGTTCGATTCCTGCTAAGGGCATGTACCTTGGTTGCAGTTTGTCCCCGGCCCTGGTTGGGTCATGCGGGTGGCAGCCAGTCGATGTGTCCCTTTCACATCAATGTTTCTCTCTCTCCCTCCCACTCTATCTGAACTGAACAAAAAAATGAAAAAATGTCCTCGGGTGAGAATTAAAAAAAAAAAAAAAGGGCAATCCTGTTAAAAATCACACAAGAATCCTGATGATCACCTTTATTATCCAAATTGTTTTTGAATTTCTTGCTAATATAAGGAGCAAACAAAAGCAAAAGGAATAGCTTCAAATGTTGCAAAACAAGAACTTAAGATATTTGCAATGATATGACTGCAAAGCCAGAGAACCTAAGAATAACAACAAAAAAGTTGGAATTTATCAAGTAATTTCAGGAGCAAGGCTAGATATGACAAATATTTAAACCTCAATAGCTTTGCCCTGGCCGGGTTGGCCCAGCGGTTGGAGCGTCGGCCTGCGGTACAGAGAGACCCGGGTTCGGTTCCCGCTAAGGGCACGTACCTCGGTTGCAGTTTGTCCCCGGCCATGGTTGGTCGTGCGGGTGGCAGCCACTCGATGTGTCCCTTCACATCGATGTTTCTCTCTTTCTCTCTTCCTTTCTCTCCCTCCCGCTCTATCTGAACAAAAAATGGAAAAATGTCCTCGGTTGAGGATAAAAAAAATAAAAATAAAAAAATAAATAAAAAATAAACCTCAATAGCTTTGATTTACCTTAGTTATAAAAAGCATTTGGGGACACATTCTCATTCACAATACACAAAATATCAAATATCTAAAAATAATCTTAACAGAAATGCACAAGATCTATAGGAAGAATGTTGCACAGCTCCCTCAAGATAAGAATATTTGATGTTATAAAATGTTAATGTAGGTAGGAAGTTTTCAGGGCTAAAAATGTTACTGCCTGAACTTCTAGAGTGAAGAAGTGTCAATATAGTAAAGACTAACAAAAATTATGGGACTTTCGACAGCAATTTTATTAATTTCCTTAATTAGCATAATCAACACAATGACTGAAGACAATTTACTAAAGCTGTAAGGAAACCAAGGGCAGAGCAGTGACAAGATAGAACAGGATTCTTTCCATGTTAGTCATCCATCTGGTGTGTGCTGGGAAAGCAGAAACTCTGCACACACAGGCCATTCTAATCAAACAGCAGCACTTTTAGAAGTAGCACTAACAGGGAGCTTGTGTGGCTCTCAGAGACACATCCTTCTAGCTAAGTGCACCTTCCAAAATACAGGGGCCCAAATGCATCAAAACTGACTCAGCTGTTGAGTTTTCCTGAGATCCCAAGTATTTATTGCTTTATGGTTTCAAGCAATTATTTGGTCAGAAAAAGGGCCAAAGTTTATTTAATAAAATTTCCCCACAAAAACATTCAATTTTTAGTGAAAGTGAAGCACAACTGCATCAGAAAGATTTCTGTGTAGATTTTGAACCCCTAGGAGACTCTAAAAGTCCACAGAGAGCAGAGTTTCTACATGAAAACTCATGAGGGAGGAAGCCCCTGCTTGGAAGGTGAGCCAGCTTCCAGCCCACAGGCAGCAGTGAGTAAACCCACAGGACACCACTTCAGGTGTGGTCTGGAGGACTCCTGCAATCTAGCACTGTCAGTGGATCAGAAGAGAAGCCTCTTCTTTTCCACTTCTCTTGGTTTTCACCTCCTCAAATGTGGCAGAACTGTCCCAAGTGAGGAGGGGATCTCTACCATGAGTTCATTAGATTTTTGCAGAGCTGAGTCAACCACCTTCTAATTGGAAGTTTCTTTTAAATATCTGGCCATGAGCAGTGTTATTACTCCCATTTATTAGTGAACCTTTCATGGGCATCTAAAACAAGAATTTCGGCTTCAAGATATAATTTTGCAATGTTGAGGAGTATTTAAAATTTCTAATTCTAGCCCTGGCCAGTGTGGCTGTTAAATGAGCATCATCCCATGCACTGAAAGATGGCCAGTTCGATTCCCAGTTATGGCACATGCCTGGGTTGCCAGCTTGATCCCAGGTTGGGGGTGTGTGCAGGAGGCAGCCAATCGGTTTCTCTCTCCCCCTAAAAAAAATGGTCAATAAAAAATATTAAAAAAAGTTTCTACTTCTATAAAAGCATCTCAGATAAGGGCATAATGATGGCTTATGGCAAGTGACCTAAGACTGGGGGTGCAGAGACTAGTGGGAGGAGACTGCCTTGCTGCCCCTTCCTGCTAACCCTCAGGCCTCCACACAGTCCCCTTTGTGGGGGACATAGTAGCTTGCTTCTTATAAATGCCCCAGCATCCTGCCCTGCCAGTGCAGTCACCTGGTGGGTCAGGCTGAAGCAGCTGCAGGTGCCTTTTGTCCAGGCCTCAGCTGGGCCTCAGGCATCTCCTTTCTCCATCCCCAAGTTCTCTGCCTGCATAGTACCCAACAGGGAGAGCCCAAGCGTTTCCCCGAGTCCCTGACTACACTGTGGGTACCCCAGGCCTCCCCAACCCAGTAGGATGAAAGACCTAGAATATAGATCATGCCTCTATGGGGAGAAGGGACAACATTGCCTTTGACCTTGTAAGAACTGTTCTAGGGGGTTGTGCAAGGGGTAGTGGAAGGTTTTGGTCCATAGAGGCCTTCAAACATGGTGCATACATTCTTGTCTTGTGCACATTTAGCTGGACATAACCAAAAGAAGTAAGTCCAAAATCAGAGAAATGGCAGGTAGTCGTTACCGAGAGCTCCAGTGCCCTGCCTGGTATGCAGCACAATACTTCAACAAGCATTTCAGTTTGGTTAGTTTGTTGTTCGGGAGCTTACAAGTTTACTAGGAAAACAATTCCTAGGGCAAATCTTGGAAACATGAAACAGCAGGAAAATTACAGAGAAATAATTCATTTATTTAATCCCTAGAGAAACATCATAAAAAAGCATCAAGTCGATGATAATCCCATTGACAGTGGACTTAAAACAAAAATGGAATTATAGTTTTTCTGAATTTCGGATAATCTTCAAATTTCTCAAGGTACCACCTATAATAAGAAAAAAGGACATTAAAAAAGGAAATCATTTTGTCACTTAAACATGTAACAGATGCTAACAAAAGGAACAATATTTTTATTATAAAGGCATATGGTTTTTAAAAGTAGTTAATATAAACTTTGGCATTTCAGATCCATAGGCTGATTTTGTCTATATCATGAGTAATTAAATATGTGATTATAAATTGTGATTCACAAGTGACCCATATAACTCACCCATGTTTTGACAAGAAAAATAACTGACATGTGATAAAGATACTGATTAGCATTTGGAGGAGCCATCTTTCCAGACCCAGGAAGTATGCGGACTAGGGGAGAGGAGAAGAACCCAATAGGTGTATCTTAATTATTTCCTGGTGATGCTGATAGTTTTCTCCAGTCCCCAGGACAGAACCACTGCTTCAGACACAGGGTCTGTGGAAAGGGCACCCAACCAAGTGACTCAACACACCTGGGAGAATGCAACATCAGCTTGTTCATAATTGGTCCCTGCACTCAGAACAAACAGGTATTTCCTGTTTTGATATAAATTATATCAAGAAAGGTGCACTCATTTGTTTTGGGGTAACAGCTAGCAGGGAAGGGTGGAAACTAAGTGGATAGAGTAAAATTTTAAAATATTTGACAAGATGAAGAAACAGAAAAATGGAGTTTCCATAAGCACAAAAGAATGCTAAACAGACTAAAACTCATGGTGGGAAACGATAAGTTATTTGTTAACTTGGCAGGAAAACATGACAACAGCAAACAAAGTGAGTGGGCCAAGTCCTATCGATTTTAGATTTTGGAGAGGTGTAACACTGTCATCCATAAACAGAGTTACGGGAAAACACCATGTTTACTTTCAGATGCTGCTCTGTACACCTAAAAGGACAGGTAATGAGAACAGTCCCAAGGAGGGCAGTGGACTTGTGGATCAAGTACAACAATGGCTTTACCAGCTCAGTCATGTGCTGCAGACAAGAGTGCCCATTGCAGATATGGCCAAACAACAGCAGTGCAAAGTGTGTAAAAGTGCATAATACACATACTTACTTACTCATTAGTCACCAAAAATTTTTGTAGGCCTGTGCAACTGACTGAATGTGTACCCCCCAAAATTCATGTTAAAAAAAAAAAACTAACCCCCAAGGCGATGGTATTAGGTGAGGTGTTTGGTATGAAGTGATGGTATTTTGGGAGGTGATTAGGTCCTAAGGCTGGAGCCACATAAAGGGATTAATGCCCTGATAAAAGGGGCCCCGAGAGCTCCTTGCTCCTTCTCCCATATGAAGACACAGCGAGAAGGTACTGTCTGCAATCTGACCATGCTGGCAACCTGATCTCAGACTTATAGCCTCTAGACTTATGAGAAATAAATGTTTGTTATTTATAAGGCACCCAGTTTGTTTTTGTTATAGCAGCCTGAATGGACTAGACAGCCTGTTGGGGACCTAAAATATCAACATGAGCAACCTAAAACGTGGACCAAGAGCTTCCCCATGAGTCAGCAGTGCTGGACACTGTCAGGAGAGGCAGGAGGTGAGCTCCTCTCACCTAGAAACTGCCCACTGGAGAGGGACACACTCAAAAGGGAAAGAACAGAAACAGGATCAAACATCCACCTCAAAATATTGTATTTGAAGACTTATAAATATGAGTATATGCATAAATACCTTAAAAAGGGGAACAAACAGCATGATTTCTATTATTTTTCTCACTAATTTTTCTAACTCTATAATTAAAAAACTGTCACTTATGTGACACAAACCAGGGCTGGATGCCAATCTTTTGGTCTTGATTTTATTGTGCAGCTGAAGTGAAATGAGCCGAGGACTACCCACTCCATCACATTCAGGTTATGCTAACTCCGAGATAATTCTTCAAGTTATTCTGCAAAGCAGTTACTATTTTTCTGGCTCTCAAACAGCTTTGCATTCCTAAATTTCTCTTGTGGAAGTCTTCCTCTGGTGGAGATAGGTCAGTGGCAGCTGAATAAACACTGCATGTGTTCACAAGTCATGCTCTTTGTATTCGAGTCTGATGAATGGGGCTGTGAGACCAACGCAGAATTTCATAAACATATTCTTGTGTGTCCTTATTTTTTATTTATTTATTTTATTTATTTTTATTTATTTATTTATTTTTATCCTCACCCGAGGACATTTTTCGATATTTTGTTCAGATAGAGTGAGAGGGAGAGAGAGAGAAACATTGACGTGAAAGCGACACATTGAGTGGTTGCCACCCACATGACCCAACCAGGGCTGGGGACAAACTGCAACCAAGGTACGTGCCCTTAGCGGGAACCGAACCCGGGTCTCTCCGGACCGCAGGCCGACGCTCTAACCGCTGAGCCAAACCGGCCAGGGCTATTTTTATTTTTTATTAATTTTTGTTACAGATGATTCTCCTTTTTTCCCCCACTGATTTCCCCCTCCCCCTCCCCTGAGTACCCCTTCCCCAGATTGTTGTCCATGTCCACTGTTCATGCATACATGCGTATAAGTTCTGTGGTTCATGCCTCCCCAACCTCCCCACTCCTTAGGGGATTGTCAGTCTGTACCCTGCTTCCGCGTCTCTGGGACTACCCCATTCCTCAAACTGTTGTGTCCTTATTTTTTAAAACGTTACATTATCCATCAGAATGTCTTAAAGAAACACTGAATTCATTTTTAAGTGACATTAAGTAGGTAAGCATGCAATCATTCTTTATTTCAACAGAGCCCCTCCTCAAAGGCTGTCCTCTCTGGCTGGATTCCAAGGTGCAGCTCTGAGATGTGCCAAGTCCACATTTGTACTCAGCCTGTCACCACGGCTGCAGAAGTGTGTGCGGCCTAAACTCTGGTCCACTGCCTAAGTGTGGCTGCCTATGGCCGGTGGGAAGGAAGTGGTGAAAACATGCCTCCTTACAATCTCTTGAAGTTTTGCCCTCAAACTAGAATATCTGTAGGCATTCGGCACAGCTGACCCAATGTGTCCGACCCAGAGCTTAATGATCAAGACAATCATTTATGTCACACTGTTACAGACATACATTTGTTGTAACAAAATGCTGCTTTGGTGCAGGAATAGCCCCATGGACTGTTTTGTTTTTGAATCAGTTTATCTGATTGGCGAATTAGTTGGCTTTACTGATTAGGAAAAAAAAGAATAGCTTTCATTTTGTCCTCAGCTTGTAAAGCCAACATTTGTAAACACACTTCCACCAAACTGAATTAATCCATTGCTCAGCAATTAAAATTGTTTTTCACCATTAATTTAAACATCAAACAAATTACAAAACCCTTTCAACTCATGAATCTTTGTGAAAAGAATACCTGGAAAATGGAATTATATATTTTCTATTTCTGTATATTTCAGATTCAAATGCTGAGAGGGACTTTCCTGTTCCATTTTCATTTGAGGAGTGAACTCGACAACTGACCTGGCATGCTCTTGTTCAATCCTCCCTGATCCAGTTTCTTAAAATATCAGCATCATCTCATGTGTTTTTATTATTAGCAACCAGCAATATTTGCTTCTTAAAATCTAACAAAACAAATGTGTGGGAGTAGCATCTTCCCAGAGAGGTGATGGCAGCTGAGAAGGTAGTCAAGGAGGGGGGTGGTGGTGGAGCAGATACCCAGGACCATAGGACTTCAGGTTGGGCCGAGATTAGCTAGCTGTTGTCATCATTGTTGATGTATAAAATCTAGCTTTGTTTTATTCATTTTCTAGGACTTTGTAACGTATATTCAGTCTAAAGTGCTGACATAGTATTTCAGTCAAGCCTGTTTAGAGTATGAATCTTTCTGGTTATGAAGGAAGCATTTGGATGTGCTGTGAGAGGAGAGGGGTGCATGGAGCTGAGTTCATCAGGACCACCCAGGTCAGCACAGTGGACAGCGTCTGTGTGAGGGAGGATGCTGGGCCTTCCCTCCAGCTGCAGGCCTTCTGTGCTTCCATGATTGGCACAGTCAGCATTCCTCCTGGTAATCAGCGTGTTCCAGGTCAGATCCCAGATGCCCTGCTTGACATTAACTTAACTATCGAGTCTAGAGTCCAGCAGCATAAATTCAAAGAGGCTCAGAAGAGGGTGGACAAAATGATAATGCTGACGTGTATCTGATGTTCCTTATAGCTAGGTTATTCTTCAGATATTTGCATGGTTTTGTGTTTTTTAGTCAAAGCATAGTATGAACTGGGATTTGGCAATTCAAATTAATATCAACATTTCAAAAATATAACCTAAAAACCAGTATAATAAGGTCAGAAAACACATTTAAAATGTTAAAAGTATTTTAAAACTTACTGGTGATGCTGTTGTGCTCTAGAGAGTAAAACACAAAAGGTAAACAGAGCAAAAGCCCAGCCTTGAACAGACCAGCTGGCCAGGCCATAGCCACACCACTCAACTACTTCTCCAAAGTAGTTGGCTGCGCTTACATATTCAAATAGGCCTCCTAGAAGAAAGCACAGACCCAGGGATACATTGAATACAAAGTGATGCCTCAGGAAATACTGACTTAAAGAGAGAATTGGGAATACTTCCTGGGAGAACATAAATTCAACTACAGGAAATTATAACTTTTACAGAATTTTGATAAATGAAACACATCTATCTGTATCAATGTCTTTTTATTTAGCTGAATAGAAAATGCTACCTTTTTCATATACTTCAATACATATCACTTCATTAGTTAATGGATCAAACTGACAAAGCCTGAGCAAGGACAGAGAACACTGAACAATGATTAATGAACTAGCTTAATAAAATGGACCTGTATAGAACTCTGGACTAAAAACTAAAGAAAATATTAATTTTCAAGGACAGATTCATTCATTCATTTATTCATTCATTCGTTTACTCACTCATATCTTTACCAATTCGTCAGGTCTAGACGAGACCCTGATGTAGACACTTGGGGTGTTCCATGAATAAGATCCCCAACTCCCTACATCTGGAACATTAAATCTCAGTGTACTACACAAGGCAAGCACAGAGTATGGCAGAGGGTGTAGAGTTCTATGGGGAGCAGAGTAGGGCAAGAGAGCCCAGAAGTCATGCTGTGGGTAGAAGGAGGTCACGGTTACAGACAGTGGCTGGGAACAGGCCTCCCTGGGCAGGTGAAGTTTGATCCCAGACTCTCTGGAAGGTTTCTACTGCAGATGTTGGGGCAGGAGCCCTCCAGGCAGGAGAAGCAAAGGCCCTGAGGCCAGAGGGCAGAACTGCACACTCTGCATGGTGATCACCCTCAGGGCCCCAGTTTAACTAATTTGAGATTTGTACAATTTTCTGGTCATTTGTTCCTTATGCTAGTATTCTTGTATGGTTTCCAGGTAGGTAAGTGGAAGGGTTCCAAACTAAGTGCAACTGTGTGCTTTCCAGTTCCACTGAAGTTCTAGTCTTACATAATTCATTTCTGTTTTAGAAGCTCTATTGGTTTCTAATTTATATTTGCTTAATCCTTTTTATAGTGTGTGTGTGTGTGTGTGTGTATATATATATACATATATATATATACATATTTGCTCATAACTTCAATCCCTTTTCATCTTTTTTAAACATGTAAGTATTCACTATATAATCTGTTTCGATTAACTCAAAGACCTGAGGTCTCTCAAGTGTAAGTGTGCTGCTATTCTCGGTTTCGGGTTTCTTCACTGGTTCTGCAATCTTCTATTATGGCTCTTATTCCTTGGCACGTGGTCTGTGGGGCTCTCTGAGGCCTGAGCTGCCTGCAGGTCCCTTTAGGGATTTGGGTCCATGTGTGAAGGCATTACCCACCAGGACAACATGAATCCTAATTCATGGCTTGAGGTTTTTCAGACCCTACAGTGGTGCAAATTTGGGCTGCAAAGCAGCATAAGGGCAGTTAGTGGCCACACTCTCATGGGTGTGCCCTGGATGCTAGGACTCATTTAGATGTTGCACTCTGATGATGACTTCCTTCCCTGACACGACATTCATACATTTAAAATGACGTTTTAAAATTTTTATCCAGTGAAACCAAAGAATGGAGCAAAGAAGTAAAAGCCTATTTAAGAAGAACATGGAGGACAATTTGATATATTGAAATTGTGCCAGGAAGTAGCTGAAAATAATATAAAAAAGGGTATCTAGGTTTTTATTGATGTTGAGCATCTAGTGCTTTGGTTGCCTTTTAAAAATTGATTTAATTAACCCTTTATATGTTATGGGCAATAATAATAGCTCTCAGCTAACTCAAAAAAGATTTTATTATCTCCATTTCATAGACAAAAAAACTTGAGCACCCCCCAGCCCGCAAATTTCATCCAACATTTTCAATTGTTTTCAGAGGGAGGATCAATCAAGGTTATGTATTCTATAATATCTTTAAAAATGAAGTTTTAGATACCATTTGTAAACCATAAATTCTTCATCATATTCTTTCCAAAGAGATAACTAGACTTTCCTTTTTGGTTAATAACCATTCACTTGGCCAGAATTTATCATTTTAATAAAACAATAATCATAGTGACTATTATTAATAACAGTGACTCACATTAAAAACTACAGCTAATACATACTACACTTTAGTTATAGGTCTGGAAAAACTAAAACAGCAAGGCATCATGCAATGCAATTTTAGAATGAATTTTCCATCTGTAGTACATACCCCTTGGAATTTTGTATCCAGTCTCCCCTGGCTGCCTGAGATTCCTTAGAATGTGATCTGAATGAATGTTTATCAGCATGCCTATTAACCACAAAACAAAACCTGAAGGAAAAAAAAATACAAAGTGTTGTGGTTGATAAACTGCCATAATTGATAATAAAAATCAGTATAATAAACACTGTCCTTTCCTTTTTTTTTTTTATCCTCACCCGAGGATATTTTTCCATTTTTTGTACAGATAGAGTGGGAGGGAGAGAGAGGAAGAGAGAGAGAGAGAGAGAGAGAGAGAGAAACATTGATGTGAAGAGACACATCGAGTGGCTGCCACCCACACGACCAACCAGGGCCGGGGACAAACTGCAACCGAAGTACGTGCCCTTAGCGGGAACTGAACCCGGGTCTCTCCGGACCACCGCTGAGCCAAACCGGCCAGGGCAACACTGTCCTTTCTTTAGAAAGATAATTACTGCTCTCAGATGTACTCAACAGGGCTTTGTTTTTCTAATAATATTATCTATCTAGTCAAAGTTCTTGACCTGATGGCCACAACCTATGGTTTTAGAACGACTGGTATGATTAGAAATACGACTTATGGTCATAATAACTGTGTGAGGCATGTGTGCTCCCTCCATTCCACAGAGAAGAGGTGACATCTCAGGGCATGCTCCATCATGATACACACAGATCCCTGGGGAGGGGCTGGTTCCCAGGAGTTAATCTCTGGTGTTCTCTCTTCTTTCTTTATAACCTTGAACATTTTTAGGCTCATCCTTTCCTGCTCACTCATCATTCAGTTCCTAGGTCTGTTCACCTGCCTCGGCTCCCAACAAAATCTTCCACTGCCACTACACGCTCTTCCTAGACACCCCAGAGCTTCCCGAATGCTTTCCCTCCCATTCTTAAAAGTCTTTAGAGGACTGTCATCACTTATAGACTTATTAGTATCATATCAATGAATGCCAACAAGAAAAGGCAAAACGCCAAAATAATCTTTTATGAAATAACTTTATTTAAAAAAAAAAAAGGTTAACTTGATTCTGAGATACTTAAAAAATGTGAAGGGCAGATGTTGCTTTATGGTGCCATTCCAACAGGAAAAAAAATGTATGCTTAAAGTGACATTATGAATTATTCATTAGTCATCCCAATGGCTAATCACGTAGTTTTTCACAGTTAGAACAGGCACTCTAAAGCACTCTGGTGTGTGGTAAGGGTCTGTAGGCTGCTTTCTTTCTCAACAGTTTGTACCAAATTCTGTAATATGTTTTATAAGTCACTTATTGAATCCATAAATTTATAGCTGATTAGCCACCTTTTTGCATTTCAGTATGTCATTGCTAGGTGACATGGCCCTCAATTTGAGGTTCCAGAAAGTATCATGTTCTCAAAATTCCATGCTTCTTTATTCTTCTAAGAGGCAAGCTCCCTTTACTGCCTACATTGGCAGATAAACTAGTATTTGTGCTCATTTAAGCTAAATACTTAATTCCATTTCTGGGGAAATCTTAAAATCTTTATATAAAATCTTTGAGATTAAGGACTTTTACTGCTCTGGAAAACATTTTGTTAGTATATTATCATTATTTGCTTAGGTCTTCATGGTATTATATATGTAATCAATTAATTATTTATGTTTCATGTTTGTCTCCTTACAAAAACTATGAGCTCTATGAAATAAACATAATGCAAAAAGAGGAGCCTAGTTTGTTTCCCAATTGGCATTTTTTTTTCATTTTCAATTTCTTCTCTTCAATTGCAAAAAAGCCAAGGGGTCTTGTGTATAATTTATTGGTGTTTTAAATTTTACACCAGCTTCCAAGGCATCTGCAGGTGATGGGGTCTGTCTGCAGAGCTCCTTTAAATAACGTTCAAATTCACAGACCAAAATGATTCTTTTGTTTTGTAGCTATTCATCAAAATTATTCCAACAATTCATCAAAGAAATGATTCCTGTGAGAATCACAAATAAACATTAAAACCCTTACCTTTTAGATTAAACAAATAAAAAAAAAACCCTTTCCTTTTGCCCTTCCTTGCCTACTTTTGGGAACCAGTGTGGTGAGCAGGTTTAAACCCCGCTCTACTTACTCAATTTAGATCATGGACCAGCCACTTAACCCTCTGACTCTCCCTTTCTCTTGTTAAAGGGCCTAATTTCTACCCTGCTTAGCACGATGGGGAAGCATAAGGCCCATACATGTGCAGCACCTGGCCGATGGCCAGCCCTGTTCTTTCTTCTGCTTCTGATAGTTGGGGCAGAAGAAAATCAGGTTTTCTAAAAGCAAGTAAATCAAGAAGATATTTGGGAATAGTGTACAAACAATATAATTTAGTCTAGTGTTTCCTGGAGGCACTGATTTGTGGAGCTAGAAGAGGACCTTGAAAAACTTTCTCTTTCATTCTTCCTTTGATAGATGAGGAGCAGATCCCTCTTAGTGAGAATTTAGGTATGACCAGGGCACTGCCCTGGGAATAAAATTTTAATTCACAGATAAAATTATGACTGAGAAATGTAAAAGTATCTCATCAACAACAAAGTACTATTAAATGTTAGTTTTCTCCATTATCACTAATTTATATAGGAAAAAAGCCAAATGAAATGTAAGGTAACTTTATGGAGCTTAGGGCTGTGGGGCAGCTTAAAAATTTGAGGGATAATTTCATACCTCTTAGTATGTGGCCATGGGGGCACATAACACCTGAATGGACTACAAGAAACTGTGGAGGTGCACGGGTGTCTTAGATAACATGGGCAATTAGTGCCCGTCTCCTCAGTCTTTCAGCTGCTCAAGCTGCTGAAGCCTGTTGCTCTATTAAGGCTCGCCTTAAGAACAGGTATTTGTGTCCTGGTCAGTGTGGCTCAGTTTGGTTGGAGCATCGTCCCATAGAGCAAAAAGTGGTGGGTTTGATTCCTGGTCAGGGCACATACTCAAGTTGTGGGTTCAATCCCTGGTAGGAGAGCATACAGAAGGGAACCAATCGATGTTTCTCTCTCTAAACACAAACAAAAAACAAGAACAGAAATTTGCACTTTCAGTGTCAGAGTGGGCACGGGTGCTGTCTACCTGCATCATCTCCCACTGCTGGGGCAGTGGGACAGCCTGACTCTCCCCCAAGACTCTGGGTGCAGGGGGATGCTAGGTCATCAACCATCACAGACTTTCTGCCCTCTCAAGAAGTTTGGGCTTTCTAAGTGGAAGGGACTGGAACATGAACACCAAAGTGATGATGACTGGAATGGTGGAGTGCATTACGAAGGTCACTCACCTATTAGGAACCGGGGGTCAGTGACCCAGTCATCAGCGTACACCGCATACTGGCTAAAGTATCTGCTTTGCAAGTAGCCATTGTAGGTACAGAACATGAATGCAATTGCACATAAGTACAATGGTGTCGGCTTCCCTCCTCGGATCAGAAATGGGAAAATCAAGCACCTTAGGAAACAAGAAACAGAAACAAATTAAAAACAACAACGAAAAAAAATATATTCCTATAATTCTATTTTAAGTGTCTTGGGGTTTTATTCTTTCTTGTACAAAAGTCATTCTCCGTAATGCTGTTAATTCTCAGTATCTGTTAAAGGCACAATTTCAAGATAAAAAAATTAACCATGTTTCAATAATGTACACCATAGTGCACAAACTCAGGATTCTCATTATGCAGAATGTGAAACAGATATAGAGTTACCCATAGCTTGTTGTATTCTGAGCAATACAATTTGGGAGACACTAATTTATCATGCATCGCCATCACAAATGGCTCTCCTTCACTAAGCACCCATCACCTAAAAGGCCTCCCAGCTACCTCATAGCAGACACTTTACACACATTCTGCAGAGGGCAAGATTAAGACTCAGAGCGGTGCCCCAGCCAGTTTAGCTCAGAGGTTAGAGCATCGGCCCGTGGACCAGACAGGCCTGGGTTCAGTTCCCACTAAGGGCATGTACCTCAGTTGCAGTTTGTCCCTGGCCCCGGCTGGGGTCATATGGGTGGCAACCACTCGATGTGTCTCATGTCAATGTTTCTCTCTCTCTCTCCCTTCCACTCTATCGGAAGATAAGTGCAAAAAAAATGTCCTCCAGTGAGGATTAAAAAAAAAAAAGACTCGGAGTGGTTAAGTAATATGTTCAAGGTCATAGGGCTGGTGAGAGGCCAGGTTTAAGTGTCAATCTGGATAGTTCAAAGATCATGTTCTCCTGTTATACCACAATGGCTTAGGTGCATACTACTAAAAGATTAAAGAGAGAAAATATAAAAACAAGAATTATAAACTTATGAAGAAAAGAGGATGAACATGTTTCTACATTATAGATGAATCAAATGTTAAATAAACGACTCTGAGAAAACATTCTGCAAGTGTGGTACTATTTCCCTCCAGGATGTGACTCATGTAGAGCAGCTAACGTTTGATAGTTTTCCCAATTCAGGTTCAAGTTCAGGGCTGAATTCTGAACACTGGCAAGCTGTAGCTGGCACCTTGTAAAGGTGAAACCCAAGCCTCTCTTGTTTTTCCCTCACACCCCTTTCCTTCTCTGTCACTAATGTCCTGTGCTGTGTAGCAACCTAAGTCTAGATCGGGTGTCAGCAAATCCAGTCTACCATCTGTTTTTGTACAGCCTGTACGCTGAAAATGGTTTTTGTATTTTTAAATAATGGGAGGGAAAAAAATACCAAGATATTTCATGACACATAAAAATTATACAAAATTCAAGTTTCAGTGTCTCCGTCAATAAAGTGGTATTGGAACATGGCCTGGTCCCCCGTTTACATACTGTCTGGGGCTGCTCTGCAGCTACACCTGCAGATTTGAGTGGCTGTGACAGAGCCTGTATGGGAAAATTTCACCCCTCTACACAGCTGCTTGGTGCACTGCAAATCACTGTAACACAGTGTTTTGAGTGCCATGCATACCCTTGTACCACATATTTAATTTGTTTTAGTATCAGCAATATCCACCATGTCAAGGCAAGTGAATTCATGCTTTGAAGGCACAGTAGAGTGTGGGTATTACTGCAGATGGCAAAGCATTCTTTGGTATGCAATACATGACAGCTATGCCAGAAGAACATACTAGAGGTTGGCATTACCAGACTACATGCTTATCACAGTATCCCCAACTCACAGGAAAGGTCAGAAAAATGGAGAAAATTTGAAACAGAATCTCATCACAGAATTTCTTTACAAAAGATATAAAAATGAGGCTACAACCACAGGAAGTTACCAAATTAGGCAAGCAAGGAAAGCCATACACCAATGGGGAACTAATTAGCTGTAGCAGCAGCAGCAGCAGCAGCAGCCAAAGGAACACATCTAGACCACACAAACTTGTTTTAACAGGACTAGCCTTTCCGTGAGAGCAGCTTCTTGAGGAGTTGGGACACCAGGAGTAATGCCAATAGTTAGTTTAAAAAAAGGCACAAGATCAAGTGAGCGGTCTTCCTTGGCTCTTGTTGGGACCACAAATATCAATGACACTGCTCAGTTGTTTATTCAAGGAGTCATGCCAAGGTTGATGTAATTAAGAAACAAGGCTCTTAAAATAGTCTGCATGGAACAACTGGAGGTGAGAGTATCTCCAAAGAAGTTGAGAAAACATAAAATGGGGGTGGAAAGGGTGGCTTCTAGGCATGGCTTTTATCTGGGTCTTCATCTAGTTAGAGGGACAGCAACAGTTCAAGGATCAAAGTGGATGCCAGGCAGTTTCTCACAGTAAAGGGTCACTTAGGAAAGCGGGTCAAGCTCAGACAGTACAGACATACTCCGCACCTGTCATGACCCAGGGTTCAGGGTCCAGGACATCTCAGTTACAGCAGGTCTGGGTATTCAAAAGCCTTTTTCCACAGGTTTTCTCATCTGCATTTAGTCACCCTTTCATCTAGGAGCTGTGGGAAATGAGCATTATTCCTCTTTGAGAAAAGGAATTAAGTCAGAAGTTGAAAATCCCTTAAAATGCAAATCATCTTTAAGAGTCATTATGAAGTACTTGGACATAAAAGTAGTTTATTTAGATAATGTGTTACATAAATCCATTTTCTGTTGTTAACGAGTTGAAGGCTACACAATAAAGCCAGGTCCCAGAGAGCTACAAAGCAATTCCATTTTCTCACTTATCAGGCTGACTATGGAAAGGAAGTCAACTGTTCTCCATCATGTTACAGTTTCCCCATTTTATTTTTTTTCTGTTCCACATAAACAAAAGACTTACTTTTCACCAAGTTGTTTTTATTACCTGTGGAAACTTGTATTTCTTAGTGTCTGCAAGGCAACGGGGAATGTGGGATACATTTGAAGATGGGGTGAACCAAAAGCTTTCAGAAGCCTGAATCTCTGTGGGGCTTCAATGGCCAGGGTGCATTTACAAGGTTAGGCATGGCATAAAAGTGCTTCTCATAGTTCCTGACCAAAATGTTTCCAATAACTCCTAATCCTACACTGCATGCCTTTTTTGACACTTCAAAACTATTACTACTGCCCTATTTAACAGATCAGGACCTGGAGGCTCAGAGGAATATGGAGGCTTGGACGATGGAGAGAGATGCTAGGAAGTGGCAGGCTCAAACGCAAGGTCACCTGCCTCAGTGGTGCACCCACCACATCACGAGGACCCAGTGAGAAGTAGGACTGGGGCAGGGCTGGCATTATCTATTCACACCATGACTGAGACACACCAAAACACGGTCTTCAAGTGTTGTCTTTAAGTAATGGAATTATGCATAACTTCCATTTTATTTCCTGAATTACCCTGCATTTTCTAAGTTTTCTACAACAAGTATGTACTTCAACTATAGGTTTGTTTCCACACAAAGCTGACACAGTGCTGACCAGTACTTTAAGTCAATACTGACCTATTACATTCAGAACAGACTAGGTGAACAAGAGGGAGAAGTGGCATTTTCTGGGCTGAAGACCTGCAGTTGCTTACTGAAAGGGTTCAGAGAGAATTGGGCAAAATAAATAAATACCAATTAATAAATAGAGTATCTGTGAGAAAGTTTTTGAATTTTAAGAGAATAAAAGTATCCTCTTAGTACCCAAGATGAAAAATGAATCACCAAAAACAATGAAAGTCACCCTCCTAAGAAGTACTGAGTACTTTCTTAGACTATTCAAGGGAACAAGAGTAATGCCTACATGAAACGACTTTGCTGGTAAACAACCACTGTGCCCACCTGCTACAGGTAATCTGCTTCAAGGGGAAAGACTTGAGGGAAAGCATTCCTTTCAGAAGTCGAATGTAGCTAACCACTTGGAATAACCATTCTTTAAACATTTAAAGTCAGATTTCATAATCCCAGAAACAAGTTCCATGCCTGCTAAAATCACATAGTAAACTACAAGAATTATCTCTTGAAATGTTTTCCCAACAAACTGGAATAATGATACTCAAGTTTTCTGGCAGTGAGAAACAGGGCATTCATTCAGCAAATGGGTTAACTCTCAAAATAAAAGCAACTGGACATCATCTCCCAGGACAACACAATGCTGCATCCCCAAGTTTGGGAAACAAGGAAATAGCTAATTTGATGATTTGGGAGTAATTTAGGTAATGGTAGAGGCAATCATTTTAATTTTATTTAAAAATCTTTTATTGTTGTTTTTGAGTATAAAAGCTTCACATTTATAATGCAGTAACACTATGGCTGTGGTAAAATAAAATAACACATGTTGATGTTTTCAGACTAAGCACTCATCACAGTGTTCACAATGCACAAAAAGCAATGGTCAGAAAAACTAGGAAATTTAAAATGAAATATTTTTTTTTGTTTACTTTTCTGCATTTAAGGCTATATCCACATATCTTTTTCTTCCCCTCCATTGGCCCCCTTCCTCCTGGCTCCCACCCCCTCTAGCTTTCCCCAATCATTTTTAAATGTTTACAACCGAGACTGATTGTTAATTTTAACTGATTTTGACTTTGACCTCAAGAATTTAAGGTCACTGAAATGTACATCACTTCCTAGATTTGGATCAGTCCCTTTTTCGTTTTTCCTTCTGTAAAACACTCTTTTGCAATGATGACAAATTACGCTAACATAGTTTAATGAGCATACTGAGTTTTCATTATTAATATTTTTAAATACTCATCCAAGGATATTTTTCCATTGGTTTTTTTCAGATAGAGTGGGAGAGTGAGAGGGAGGGAGGGAGGGAGAGAAACATTGATGTGAGAGAGACACATTGATTGGCTGCCTCCAGAAAGACCCTGGCTAGGGCAGGGGATCAAACCTGCAATTGAGGTAAGTGTCCTTGACCAGGGGTCAAACCTGAGACTCTTTGGCCTGCAGGCTGAAGCTCTAATGGCTGAGCCAAATCGGCCAGGACATTGCCATTTCAAGGCAAGGTTGGGATCTTAATGGATATTTCACTGTCATTCTATACTTCTGCATAAGTCTTTCCTTTCTCAGATTATTTGAATCCACAAAGCACAGGCCAAGGATTCAGTGTGCCTTTCACCTGCTCCAGGTCTTTGTGCCATATGACACAATGAAAAGTGAGGCTGGACCAGGCTCTCCCCAAGGGGCCATACCATCAGTAGAATCGAGCAGGAGAAACAATGCCTGTGAATTAGATGAAGTTCACTAAGGCACCATAAAGAGGGATTGCACCAGGTCATGGATCTGCTGAGCAAAGACCTTAGGGTGGCTGTCAGGAGCAGCCTTGTGGGTTTTTGAGTCTGCAATCTGGGGGCCATTCAATATTCTCCCTCTGGTTATGGTAAAGACAGTGACACTGTGTGCTTGAGTGGGACTTCGTTGTTTGTCATGAATTAAAATGTCCTTTGCCACCCACCAGGGAACTGGTGGCACATTCTTTCCCATAGCTGTCTGTCCCCTTTTCCGCTTCCAGTCAGGACTTTCTCCTTTCCTTTCTGCTCTTCAGCCAAAAAGATCTCAAAGATTCTCTACACTCTGTTTTCCATTCCTTGACTCCTTAAGGGCATATCTTGTTTCGATATCCCCAATAACGTGCACAGTGCTGGGTACACAAATCAATCCTTGGTAAACGTTTGCTGGATAAATAAACAGTTTTCCCCTCTCCTGTAAGCAAATACCCTTCCCATGGACTGTGAGAAGCCCCTCCATCTGGTTTGTCCTTGCCACTTCCTTAAGAGACTTAAACTCACCTAGGGCAGGGCCTGGCCTCCCTCCTCAGAGCTCAGCACAGGGCCCTGGACAGACATTTGCCAAACTCTGTAAGTTGTCACCACTCGGGCCTGGTCAGTCTCTCTCAAGCACATTCCAATTCATTCTTCTTCTGCTACCAGCCAGATTCTGGCTTCATTCATACAGTCTCTTATTCAGGCCTATATGACCTGCACTGACCTGTACAAACGAGGGACTCCAATAAGTGTTTCCCAGCTCGGCTGCATGGCTTGTAACAAGTGCTAATGCAGCTGGCGCTTCTGTTCTCTTCCAAGTACTCACTGACTTAGGTCAGATGACTGCTTAATAAATTAGTTACTTGGGTAGAATGGAAAATGTTTATCTTTTCTGTTTGGAAAACTTCAATGTCCCCAAACTCTACAGGCTATGTGTACAGTAACATGTGCAACTTAAAAAATAAAAAAACAGCCCAGCAGTTTCAAAACTATACGTGACCTGGCAAATTCTCGGAGGCAGTTTCTAAAGCCATATATCTAGGCACCAGGGGTTATATAGTCCCAGCAATCTTGAGGCCAACGCCCTTGCCTAAAACTCTAGAAATGACTTTGGACCTTTGGGAGGCTGCATTCATTCTCTCACTAGAGTGAGCCTAGAAAAGATTAAACATGCCTTAAGTTCAAAAACTTAACCAGGCTTTCCAACAAAGCTCTGTAAAATGCTCTCTTCTTTTTTAATGCCATGTCTTCAAAAATTCTTTATTGGTACTGGAAGCTAGCAGCAGCATGCATGAAAGACACACAGTATGGATGTGGATCTGCCTAGCTGCATGACAATCTAAAGTGGTATTATTTATCTTGTATTCAGCATTCAGATTTGCCAACACAATGTAAGCATTTTATGGAGCTGCCTTTGTTCATTGTCAATCCCATAGGCTGGTATCATCACTGTGTCTGTTTCATAGATGAGGAACCCACTGGAGAGCAGCTTAGTAACTTATCTCCGGTACCTGGCAATACGACTCCAAAGCTTGCTTTTAGCCTCTAGAGAAACAGATACAAGTTCTGGTATATGTATGGAAAAGTGTATAGCGACATGAGAGTTCTACTGATATTTAAATTAAACCCACCAATTTGAAAATGTTCAATCACATTACCAAAAAAATCCAGCAGTCTGACAGAAACTTTGCCTAAGGAAATACTCTTGGAGTGTCAGGGGTACAGAACTCAGAGAAAGGATTGTTGAACATGAACTCTGCCTATTTAAAGTACCTGTATAAAAGCAGATGAGGACACACTGCATGAGGCAGGACTCTTGTATCCTAATAACTGTACAGAAGAGAGGCTTACAGACAGACAGATGGACAGACACCCACCCCTATTGTGTTTACTTCTTCCCACCTCTCTATGCAGTGGGTGTTGTAAGATGGAACCCAAAATCAGAGAGGTTCAGTAACCTGCCCATATTTACAGAAAAAGTGAGCCCAGCTCTCTTGATGTAGAAAATATTCTTTTTAACTGTCCAGCCTTCTGAAGTCTGAATAAAAAATGTTAAATTTTGATTTCTGGCTTCTGTTTAGTCATGTGGTTTAGCTGCGTAAAGCCAAAGCCTAAGAACTGAAGAGAGCCCCAATTTATCAGAAGAGCCTGAAGATGTCAGATATAGTCATTTAAAAATCTTCACAAAACCCAAAAGATTTAGAAGTCACCTTTAAGACTTTATCTGTGTTTAAATTCATTCTTGGAAAGCTACTCCCACAATCCTTGACCGTGCATAATGTGGAGGTGAAAATCTCAGAAGTGACCAGTTTCTGCCCATGAGTATTGTACAGGGGGAGCAGCTTTCCAGGTGATCACCTACCTAGTCAGGAAAAAACAGCCCCCTTGACAAGGACACCAAATGGAAAAGTTAGAAAGGGAGCCAGAAACACTGCTTAGGGGGGTTTACCTTTGGCCAGACACTCTGGAATTGAACAAAGCCCAGGATTATTGTATAGCTAACACTTTCTAGGCCGAAATTTTACAAAAAACCTCTCTTCTATTACCCCACACCCATCCCACCCCTGTCCAGACGAATTCTTATTTCTAAGCTAACACCCAGAGCCAGGGGACAGAAGTGGGGCCGGGAGGTGCAGGGAGAGGGCACTGGGGAGTGGGGAACCCTCAGGGAAAGAATGTCAGGAAGGGGTGCAGGGAGATGGTGCGAGCGCAGTGGTGGCGCAAGGGATGATGGGGGAGGGGCAAGGAAGGAGAAAAGGGGCTGTGGTAGAGGGAGCCTGGGGCACGCACAGGGCGAGAGCAACAAGTTGAGGCGACACAGGCGGGGGATAGGGTAGGAATCCTGGCCTGGGGACAGGGAGAGGAGCTGGGCCGGGGGCGCACGGAGGCACGCGGGGCCGCCAGCCTTTACCGTTGCACGTAGTGGACGAGAAACATGGCCAGGAGGATGCGGTTGGGCCAGAGGCGGAGGCGCTCGGCAACCATCCCGGTGCACACGAAGAGCGGCACGACCAACGAGGGCAGCTCCTGCACCACCCAGGCGGTGGGCGCAGCCAGTTGCCAGGCCGAGCGCTGGGACACATAGCGCCCATAGGGCGAGCCCACCCGCGAGACCAGCACGAAGGCCAGGATGCCTAGGGCGCACTCCAGGTAAGCAAGCGCGTCCAGCAGGAACCGCTCCGCCAGCTCCATCTTGAAGGACGGCAGGCACGTCCCATTGCCGGGCGGCCGTGGCGGGGCACATATAGGGCAGCGGTGAGGGGGCGGTGAACGGTTGGGAGGCGCGGTTACCTGAAGCCCGCGTGGGCCGCCGACGCCCAAGCTGCGATCCGCTGCTGTGTGGTTCTGAAGCGGTGGGTGCGCCGCTTGCGGGAGCTGGACCAGTCACCGGCGCGCGCGCCGTGCGCCGGGGGCGGAGCGGGAGGCGGGCCTGTAGGCCGTCGGCTCCACCTACGCGGCGGATCGCCGCTCTGCGCACACGCGACCTCGGGTTGTCCACGGAGCTGCCTGAGGCCACTTGGGGAACCCGGGCACTTGACGCAGAGACGCCTTTAGGGCTGCTTTCTTTTGCCACTTACGCACTCAGGCTATCAGCGGATCCCTTCGCTCGTTGTTTTCTGGGAGTACGTGTCGCAGTGCTTTTCACGTACTTATTGAACTTTCCCGCAGGCCCGGGAGAGGCGGAGGCGCGGGCCTGCGGGGGCCTCGTGCTGCAGCCCGGAAGTGCGCGCAGCCCAAGGTGGCAGGTCTGTGGGTGCGGGTGGCGTGCGCGACCGCGTGGGCCATGGGGCGGCGGGCGCGGAGCCGGCGGCTCCAGCAGCAGCAGCAGCAACGCCGGCGGCCAGAGGACGCGGAGGTCGGCGCCGAGGGCAGCGGGAAGCGTAATGACGCGGTAGGAGCCGGGGCAAGGGCAGTCCGGCGCCCCACGTGGGCCTCCCAGACCTCAAGACCAGGGGGCGGCTTTTTGAGCCCTGAGTAGATTTCTTTTTTGTTCCTCAGGGCTGGGAAGGCGGGTACCCCGAGATCGTCAAGGAGAACAAGCTCTTCGAGCACTACTACCAGGAGCTCAAAATTGTACCAGAGGGCGAATGGGACCAGTTCATGGAAGCGCTCAGGGAGCCCCTCCCGGCCACTTTAAGAATTACTGGCTACAAAAGGTAAGGGACTGTGCGTTTATTTTTCTCGAGAGTTGGCGTTGGGATGCCTAAGGTTAACATTTTAAAACGAGAGTGTTTCCCCTGGGAAGTGTCACAGCGCTAGAGAACCGCTGCGTGTCAGCGGTGTAGACCCTCGAGTCTGGAAGCATCGAGGAGGGAGCACGGGGTCCAGTGGAATAGGTCAAGGAGGCATTAGGAGATGGGAGGCTAGAATAAGAAACGAAAATGCTGCCCGAGAAAGAGTGGGCCCCTGGGGATTCGTTCGCTGAGGATGCCTACCCCTTGGAACACGTGAGCATTTCTGACATTACCGAGTTTGGGTAAAGCTTCTGGTTCTCTCTCTTTTGATATGTTTGTAGTTATATCTTTCCAAGATAAATTGCAAGTAAACACTGAACTGTAGGAATATTTAAGAGGGAAGGAATGTAGTAGTATTGCATTTAATTTACCATCTATTAGTGATTAAACAGTATTGTTTAAGTTTTGAAGGAATAGAGTAAAAAGGCAGTGGTCAAAGAATAGTTTCTCTTCATGCACAGGTAGTTTTTAGTTTCAAATCACTTGTAATCTTAAATTTATGAAAAGATAAACTGTATTAAATTAGCCTGTCAGGTTGGTTTGAAACTTGCTTATTTTTTTTTTTAAATAGCCACGCAAAAGAGATTCTGCATTGCTTAAAGAGCAAGTATTTCAAGGAATTGGAGGACCTGGAAGTGGATGGTCAGAAAGTTGAAGTTCCACAACCCCTGAGTTGGTAGGTACAACAAGGCTCTGAGATTTTAATCTTTGTCACTTGAATATACCTCTTGGTAACGCATTTGCTATTAGCATGAAAGAACCTGTACATAATTCTGAGACATCCTCATGTTTTTTACTCAGTGCTTCTAATCATTACTTTACACTGGAATAATAATTAGGAAAGTTTGTGAAAACCCTGTTTTCTGGACATTTTTTTTTTCTTACTTTTGATTCAGAACTGTAAGGAATTATCCTAAAATGTTCTTATAAAAGTCTTATTTAGACAGTTGTTTGTAGAGAACACACCTTGTCATTCTTTTTGTTCATTTTACTGTGTGGATTGAAGATTATTTATCATGGATGTTGTATATATTTACAGAGATTTTCCCCCCCTTAAGAATTTTTGCAGTATAAAGCTGAGAGTGGTACTTTTAATTTATCCTCAAAAGACATGACGAGTTTACAGATAGGACTTTCAAGACTTGAGCTAAATTTGAATTACATAACTGAAAATTAAATATAGGTCTTTGAGATTATTTGATGTTAAAATTTACTAGGATTTTAATAAATATTTGTTGGCTCAAAAAGGTTGTTTCTAAATGTGTATATTAGAAATATATTTTTTATTTAACATCCAATTTTTCTGTATTATTTGAATGTTTTTAAATATAGTTCTTCATTTGATTAATAGCTTTCACAATCTTAGTTACTTAGAGTAGAATTTTAGTCTCATTATAATAAATTTACATTTTATTTATTAGAAATAAACATATTAAGGCACATACAGAACTATTTGCCCAAGTTATATTCCAGACTGCTTATCTGTATTTGATAAGTAATGGCATGCAGAATTCAAATTAATGATTTTGGTTATTTGGTAATATGGTAACACATTGTTTTCCATTGATCGCATAGGATTTCATTGTTGCCAGAAATTATATCAAAGTAGACGTTTAACTGTTCAACCTTATAAAGTTTGCAAGGGAATGCAGATTTTGCAGAGTACTACAGCTAACGCCAAATTTGAGTGTATCCCTAGCATTTCACCTCTAATAAGGCCAAATGGAGTATGTAAAACTAAAGTCTTTTTTCAATTGTATGGTAGATATGACTGTGGTTGTTTGTTTTCTAAATTTTTTCTTTATTGATTTTTAGGGAGAGAGGAAGGGAGAGGTAGAGAGAAATAGAAACATCGATGAGAGAGAACATCGATTGGCTGTCTCCTGCATGCCCCCCACTGGGGATCGGGACCACAACCTGGGCATGTGTCCTGACTGGGAATCGAACTGGCAGCCTCTTGGTGCATGGATTGACGCTCAACTACTGAGCCAAACCAGCCCGAGTATGATTGTGTTTTGATACTACATTTTTGAAACAGGTTGAGTATTGAACAAGGAAACAGTCATAAGAGATTGAACCAAAACATGGGGGACATTTGGAGGGTGGATGTGGGCAGATTCAGCTTAACTTTTAACTTTGTTATTTGGTAGAGAGAACTTTTCAGATGGATCTTGTGTAGTGCCTATAGAGCAGTGTCTTAAAATCTTAACACTTGAGCCTGGCCAGTGTGGGGGTTGAACATCGACCCATGCACCAAGAGGTCACCAGTTTGAGTCCCAGTCAGAACATATGCCCAGGTTGTAGGCCCATTCCCCAGTGGGGGCATGCAGGAGGCCGCCAGTCGATATTCTCTCTCATCGATGTTTCTGTCTCTCTCTCCCTTTCCCTTCTTCTCTGTAAAAGAAATAAAGAAAAAAAAAAATCTTAACGCCTGAGGTTGTTTCTGTCAAATAATCACTCACAAATTCAAAGACGTCAAAAGTATTGTTTTTCATACTTTCTGGTTTCATTTTCATGGCTGTTACTTGAGCTTCAGTTTGACACATGGGAACACTGTGACCTTGCATTGTTAAATTGAGCTCATTATTACGTCTAAGACTTGATAAAAGTGCTAAAGCTGAAGTAAGATTTTATCACAGAATACCGTGTTATGCTTAGGATGGCATTGGGTTAATTGAACATGGCTCTGTGTGTCATCAGTGTACTGGATTGTGCAATTGGAGATCAGTGGTCTGGTGCAAGCCAAGTTAAAAAATACAACTGATCAGCAGTATCATCATTTATAGAAAGTTCAAATATACATATTTATAGCGATGCTCATTGTAAGATCTGAGTAAATAAGCTAGGAGCACAAATTAATGCATTGATTTCCAAGGTTTTTTACATGTAAAACATTTCAGTACGTTATTGGACAGGCTTGTTTTAGAAATAGCAAAAAATGTAGTAAATAAAATTGTAGTCAAATGTTTGTCAAAACATTTTGATACCTGCTCTACCACATTATTTTGATTTCTGTGTGATCTGCACTTTTAAGAAATTTGTTATTTATTGGGAAGAGCAGAGGAGTTTCCACTTTTTCATCAAATCTGAAACGTTCATCATTATTGTTTTACTGTGATACCACATGGGTGCATCTCTTGTGACCCCCTAGGCTGTCCTGTTTCTGCCTGGACCATGATACAGTTAGAACCAAGCTCCTGTGTCCCAGGAGCAGTGTTGGCTGGTTTAGGTATTAGAAAGGATCATGGATGAGCAAGCAGAACAAAATTTGGTGTCTTGTTTGCTATATTACCTGGATAAGCAAGAAGTTATGAGAGCACTTTAATATATATAATCCATAAATATTTTACTTTCTTTTTGGTCAGGTATCCTGAAGAACTTGCCTGGCACACAAATTTAAGCCGAAAAATCTTGAGAAAGTCTCCGCAATTGGAAAAGTTTCACCAGTTTCTGGTTAGCGAAACTGAATCTGTGAGTAGAGTTCTTTAGACTTGTTGGTTTCCTTAAAGTTTTAAATGCACATTAGTGTTCTAGTTCTGTTTTAACCATGGAAATGATCAAGTAGATAAAGCATGCAGGAAAGACCTTCTGACTGTATGTTCCACCTATAATCTGATTCTATAACTGTTGTTTGGTTGCACTAACCATGAACTTCAATAGGGATTTCATCATAGTTGTCAGCTGGATTGTGTCTTGCTACTCCTGGGTTTGGGTGGCTGCAGAACTGGGGTACACACAGCACTCTGCTCTATAGCATGTCATTCAGGAGACAACCACTTGGTCTATTCTCTCCTTAGGTTCATGTTCCAGGTGCTTATTCTGAGGAAGTAATGTGTTTTTATGGCTATGTTACTTATTTTACTAAAAGTGAGACTTTAAACTTAACTTTTTAAATCACTTCTGTTTTTTCTTATTTCTATCTATACTATACCTTTGCCATAACAAATGTATGTTCATACAAAAAGAACAAAAACAAAAAACACCTAAGTAGGACAACTTTGGTTCGCCTAAAATGTCACCATTTTCACTCTTGGTTTCTTGGTCATTCCAGATTCCTGATTACAGTGAACATTTATCATCATGGTTACTGAACTTTTCACCCTTTAACACCAAACTTTTTCCAAGAAAGTAGCTATTTTCTCACACAATACATGATTAAATAAATGCCCATAAAGTTTGGATATTATAAGCTTTGCCATTCCCCCCTACCCCCTTTTTGGGGGAATTCTTTAGTTGCACATTTTCAATAAGAAGTTCCCCCTTCCTATTTTCTAATCTTCTAGCCAAAGAAACTTGTGTGTCAACAGATGATGTTACTTCTTTTTCTCTCTTTTGTATTCTCTTAACAGAGTTAATGCGATTCCCGTGTTTTTTCCCTGTAGTCACAACCAATTTAGAAACACTTCACTTCACCTCACCCAGTTCTAACTTCTACTTGACCCACAGCTGTTTCTTACCATTGTGGGTTTCTGCTCATTTAGGTAACCGGGTTAACTTGGCTCCTGTTTGCCTGGCTTTCCAGCCCACCCCATCCTCTAATAGTTAGATACACAGAACTGAGTGTTGCCTCATTCCTGATTCTGTACTTGGGCCAGTACTAGGAAGGATTCTTTGACTTGGCTTCGATTGAGGTGCAAGGTCAGATAAAGATGAGAAAACTGTTAGATAGCATGTTATGACAGAGCAGAGGGTTTGTGGGGACTTGGGGAGTGGAGTGATACACGGTTGGGTAGGTTGTAAAGAACCATTATTTTGGTAGCTTTGAAAGGTGGAGGAGATGGGCGTTTAGTTAGTGTCAATAGCATATATCATAGGGAAACAGTCCAGTTTTTGAGCAGAATTCAGCAGGATGACATACTCTTAGTTATTTAAAGCTGGTTGTAAAATCTCATCAGGCTGTTGTTTATGGATCAAGACTAATTGCCAGGATTTCTGTAGTCAAGGGTCCATGATTCCCATCCCCACTCCAGTGCTTGAAGTTGGTGTGCCTAGTGAGTCAGTCAAGATTCAGTCTTCACAGACTCATTGCTAGCCCAAAACTCGTAAGGTGAAAATTAGCAGATGTGAGTGTACAAGCCTGGATCTCAATGCTGACAGGCAAATGCATATGTTTAAGATGAGTGATGGCTCCCCGGCCCTGGTTGGGTTGTGTGGTAGGCAACCAGTCGATGTGGCTCTATCACATTGATGTTTCTCTCTCTCTCTCCCCTTTCCACTCTATCTGATGATAAATAGAAAAAAATCTTTGGGTGAGGAATTAAAAAAGAAAAGAGTGATGGCTGTGCAAAAGACCCTTGTTATAATGGAGCAGAAGCATCCTGGTAGCTGATATTTTATAGCCCCCTTTCCCCTATTTTAAGCATTCATTCTAAAGGTTGTTATGATAGAGTTGTGATCGAGGCAAGTGCTGGACTTCATCAAGAAAATTATATTTGAATCAGGACAGTCGTACATCTTAACAGATGCCCTGGCCCACTAGTGATGATCTTGAAGATAGATGATTTAGTGAGGAATCTTAGATAATTTATCTTGGGAAAGGAAAGAGAGAAACAGTGATTGATGTTTTCATTTTCCTGAGAGGCAGTTCTCAGGAATATAAAGCAGACGTGCTGTTACTCAAAACGGGGACTGAGATGTAGAAGTTACAATTTTAGCTAAGAGAGGAAAAACTTGCTAACATTGACTTTGTCCTGTGCTCCCTTCAATTGCTCCTGTTGCTGAAGGTATTTCAGTGGCATTGTCTGCCTTTGAGACATGCTCATCCAGCTTCCAGATATTCTGAAGATGGGGAGTGGGTACTATGTAAGCTTAAAATCCCCCTAATTTTATGAAATTTTAAAATGGAGTATTTTCCTAATGGTAAGTTTTGGTATTAATATTCATCCTTACTTGGCCTTTAGGTAGCAGCCATTTATGTACTAGTATGAAAATCTGTCCTTATTTAATGTTTGTGTAATACTAACTCTTGTTCCATGTATGATTGATTATACGGTCTTTTTCTGTTGCATTTGAAATTTTGAATTTCCAGTATTGAAATTTTCTGCCTTTTTTAATGTCGTTGCTGACTTTTTAAACTTTTTATTTTCCAAGGGAAATATCAGTCGTCAAGAAGCTGTTAGTATGATCCCACCACTGTTGCTTAATGCTCACCCTCACCATAAGGTATTGTGTATTATATAGAAAATTGCAGGCAGGCTGCTGTCTGTGTTTGTGCTGCTCTTTTGTGTTGAGACCTTTTTTTCTTAATATAATGAATTTTTTTTTTCACTTTAGATAAAGTAGAAAGTAATATATTTCTTTTAGGTTCTCTTTTGCATTTTGTCCTATTTAATTTTTACAAATTACTTAACTATTGATTCCTTTTAAAAGCTTGTTTATTTACTATAAAGATTATCTTCAGCGGTCTTGAATGACTAAATCTTATTGAGAGGTTGTTATATGCTGAGCATTGTTCTGCACTCTTTTTATGAATTAATTAATTTTATTATCCATGCATCCCTGTGAGGGTAGATGCTACCATTGTCCCCATTTTTCCAGATGAGGAAAAGCAGACAAGGAAAAGTTGAAGTAACTGGCCCAAGGTCACAGGACTAGTCGTTGGCTGAGCTGGGATTTGAGCCCAGGTAGCTCTGTTCTTAGCAGTGTGTTATAGTGCTTCTTGCATTTAGTATCTTTATTCATCCCTAAATGTAATGCTTTTACTGGTTTGTGGTGTTTTCTGTTCCCGTCCCCTGTGGAGAGAGTATCTTTATCACTGTGATTTGGGGGCATTCTATATCAGGAGATCCCTATCAGTTAAATATATCACGTTGTAGATTCATTCTATAAAGAAATATGTTTAGGTCTTGGAATAGAAATCAAAATAGTAGAATGACTCGAATTATTTTAAATCATATGTAGAATGTTTAATTTCTTAAAAGTCTCAAACATTTTTTTGCTTTTTTAATAGATCTTAGATATGTGTGCAGCTCCCGGATCAAAGACAACACAGTTAATTGAAATGCTGCATGCCGACATGAATGTCCCTTTTCCAGGTATGTGCTGGACAGGTGGTTTGGAGGTACAAATGCTACTTTGGTGGGTTGTAGACAGGAAAAAGTTACAACATTGCCTTAAGCCTCCCTGAAAGTTGAACTGGACATTTTGCACATCACTGTCATTAGTTCTCAAATCAGCACGTACTGTGTAGGAAGGGGGCCTTCAGTGTAGAATTATGTTAAGAGCTGTTGTCTGACCCCCGAGCTTCCAATTCCACCACCGTTTACAAGGCGAGTCAGGTGATGTTACTTAGACATCATGTATAAAATGAGCCATCAGTTCTGAACTTGGGGGTGTGATACAAGATTACAAAGTGCTCAGAAAATGGCAGCTGTTATAATATCACTCATGCTGCTTTATAGGGATTTTATAAAGATGTGAAAATACTGTTCATAGTGTTTGTTACTCTTTTTATATTTTTATGTACCTTTATCTCCTACTTCCTTTAAGAAAGAGAGCAGTATTGACTATAAGATGTTATTAGGCATATTTGCCCTTTTGCTGGGGATAAGAGAGAAACAAGTGAGAGGAAGTGGCACCCAGGGAACTTTCCCCCAGGTTCTCAGCTATAGTACAGCTCAGAACCTCCCTGGGAACAGCCTAAACATTCAGGAGCATGAGACCCCACCAAAAAAATCTGATCCACAGAGTCTAGGGTAGGGCCCCAGCACAATCACCATATTTTAAACACTTGTCAGGTGAGTCTGTTTCTATATTTTCTCTTCCCTCACCCTCCTTTTTAATTAATAGTTACTAATAGAAAAGACATTTTTGGCACAAAGTGAATAATCGTCGAGCAAATGAATCTGAAGTCAGGACATTTTAAGTGACCATGAAATCCATGCTAAGGCACTGGGTTTATTTTTTTGGACCACTTACGTAGTCCTAGCCAGTCTTTCACTCAGTCTTTCACTCAGGACTTAAGTTTGGTGGATCCTTGCTTCTCACCTGCCAGCCTATAGGTTATGTATTTCAGGAATTTACATGTGCTGCATGTCACCCAACACTACAATTTTATGTTCCCAGAGGGATTTGTCATTGCTAATGATGTGGACAACAAGCGCTGCTATCTGCTTGTTCATCAGGCCAAAAGGTTGAGCAGTCCCTGCATTATGGTGGTCAACCACGATGCATCCTGCATACCAAGACTCATGATAGACGTGAATGGAAGGAAAGAGGTTCTCTTCTACGATCGCATTCTATGTGACGTCCCTTGCAGGTATATATATTATCAGGAAGCCAGAAAGTCCCAAATTTACTAAGGAAATAAGTCACATATACACTAAAATGAAGCTGCACATGAACACACAGTTGTACATATGATTCTTGTGGTAGCTGGTATAAGAAACATTGTGACCTAAATTAGAAGACAAGGCAAAATTTTAGTAATACAGGAGACTGAGCATGTTACACACAGGTAAAAGAAAGAGGTGGTTTTGATAGTCTAAAACAGATGGAAAGAAAATACCTGAGAGGAAAAAAGCATCGTAAACACATGCATTTCAGAGTGTGGTCACTTGGAGTGATTTGTTCATCCAAATGTTTATGTTTGTACTTTAGTGAGTATGTAAAACAGTCGTCAAATAAAAACATCTGTTTTTTATTTTGAGTCTTATTTGTTTAGCACAGTGAAATTAGGAGTTCAAACTTTTAAGAAACTCATTTTACTGTATTTGTTTACGTACTTTTCTTCACATCTTACAAGTAAATTTTAGATTTTTAGAGTTTACCTTTAAGATAATTTTATAGCATAACTGCATAACTGAGTTGTCCTGAAAAGAAAGAAATCAAACTAATGATGACCATTAAGTTCTCAGAGAGAGTGACATAAGCAATGATAACAAGGGTTTAAATAGCTTCTGAACACGTGATTTATTGAGACTAGAGTACAAAAACTGCCACAAAACTTTGTTAGCACTAAACAATGTTTACGATGCATCAGTATTAAATTCATCTTATTTTTGTTTAAACAAGTGGCAGATTTACTGCTGGTAGTAGCAGATATGGTTGATTTTTAAATACCTGGAAAAATTCCCCTTTAAAGTAAAATTTAAAATTGGTCATGAGAAATGCATTTTTTTCTAGGTTTCAATTTTTTAATTTGCCTTTGGATCGGCTGTTTTCCTACCCCTGTTCTTTGGATCAGAAGTCTAACTCATTTCTTATATCAATAAATGAGAATGAAGCGACCTTATGAACACTAAGTTGTGAGCTGAAAAAAATTCCTAAAATTATGGCAGATTTTTAAGCCACCATCATACAAGTGAGGGATGTCATTTTAAAGCCATTATATCTTATAGGCCATTTCCATCCTGCAGACTCAGTACCTCAACGACATGTGACTAGACTACCAAGAAAAATTAAACTGCAGAGAAAGCAGCAGGTGCAGGAATTACCTCAGAAAACCTGGGTAGATAAAATCAGACGGGGACAGAAAGATTAATGAATTAAGTCTGTATTATAAAATTTATGTGGCAATAATTTCTGTTTAGTAAAAGTAGAGAATCCAAAATGTCTGACTGATACATAGAAAAATCTTGGTAAAGAAATTAAATTGGCTTAATTAAATTTGCTGTGGCAAGTCCTTTATGAGTGTAAGTTTATCATTGTTCATGTAATTCTGATTAAAATTTTACTGTTGATTAATCAAATTTCTAAGTAGCAGGATCAAAATATCTTATATGCATTCCTGATTCTGTCTGTCCTAGGACTGAAAATTAATTAGTTTTGCTAGTATTTCTCTTGAAGCAGATTACTGTCTCTAAGTTTTAAAAGGTTTCATTTTCAAATCTTTTATTTCCTTATTGAATTAAAATTGAAGTATAATTAAAGAGTTTAATGTACTAGATTGTCTGCAAAACAGAAATGGAAAGTTGATTGTAGTTTATAAGAATTTAGATTGTTTTCTAATTGGTATTTATAATAATAATACCTGTTTTGTAAGTTAGCTTGAATTTAACATACTTGTTAAACAAATCATCTGTCTGTAGAGTTTTAAGTTCTTAAATATCTTTCTAGTGGAGATGGCACTATGAGAAAAAACATTGATGTTTGGAAAAAGTGGACCACTTTAAATAGCTTGCAGCTACATGGGTAAGTAAAACTTTGTAATAGGCAGGATTGTTGGACAAATCGATTGGCTGAGATTAATTGTTGAATCACTTAACTGGGTACCCAGATCTGATTTACTCCAAGTAAGCATCTGAGTGTTAATGATGGCCACCTTCATGGGAGTTTGCTTATGTATCAGAAGTAGTTGCTTTTAAAATCTTAAAGAGTAGTAAACTGAAGATTGTACACATTTCAGGTATACATTTGTTAAAAATGCATTTTATAAGAATTTTCTGTAACATTTCAAATTTTTTATTTTAATGAAATGACTACCTTACTGTCTTACCAGTATTTTTCCTGTCTATTTTCTGTTCTTTTGTGTTATTTTGTTTAATGTTTTGATCTCAGAAATGTTTTTTTGATTATCTTGAAAAAACTTGGAGAATTCGTAAAAGGAAAAAGAATTTTATACCTTAAAAATAACTTCTCTCATGTTTAGTGTATTATAATTTTCTGTGCCTATGGATTTTAAGTACCTGTTTTGATTGTACAGTCTGTAGAAGTTTGTGTTTTTTATTTAACATTAAAATGATACATTCTTAAATGTAGAACAGTGGATGGTCTGTGTTAATGAATATTAACAACTTCAGCATAAGCTTTTGTTTCTCTGTTAAATACCATTGTGAAATAAGCATTAGAATTGAAATTTACTAAAGGGTACAGATTCATAGAAAAAGCAAATATTTATATGAGCATGGAGGCTTTTTAATATTAGAATTTGTCTAATATGTTGAATTCAGTTGTTAATCACTTTATGCTTCGCTTGTTCATGTGCTCAGAAAGGTACACAGAATAGCCAAACCAGTGTTTATATCAGTGGGTGCTTTGTTTATTTACACGAAACATCTTTTCTAGGTTTATTCTAACTTTACTTAGAACCTTAAAGGTTTTTTTATGGGGATTATTTATTTTACTTAGAGTATTTTGTGTTTTATTGTAAGTCTGTCATAAAAACTTATAATAAATACGTGACATTATGGGTGCTTATAAAGAATGTGCTGTCTGGCTGTGTTCAGTCTCAGAGTAACTTAGTATATCTAATGCTTAGCTTACAGCTGCGGATTGCTACCCGGGGTGCTGAACAGCTAGTGGAAGGTGGTAGGATGGTGTATTCTACGTGTTCACTGAACCCCATTGAAGATGAAGCAGTCATAGCATCTTTATTGGAAAAAAGTGAAGGTAAGCATGCTGGATGAGCCTGTTAATAAAAGTATGTACTTTTCAAAACTTTATTGCTATAAGTGCAATGATTTTCAAGCAGTGTGCTGCAAGAATTTTTAAAACATGCAACACCTGATTATATCAGCTTTTTTCCCTTAGGTTGTCAAATAAAAATGAATACAGCCAACACAATAGCCATCCAGTGTGAATGAATCAAAATTATACCTACTTTTTTGTCAGATTGGCAAAAAATAACATTTTTTCATGTGCTGCAGAATTTTAGTAATTAGTCTTGTGTGTGCCATGAAATGAAAAAGGTTGAAAATTGCTGATGTATTCCTGGGCATTTGCTTATATTATTAGCCTGTAGACCCTAAAATGAGATATTTGTAATAGGAAATAAGCTTATATAATGGATCTGTTGTTTTTCATGAATTATGAGAGCTTTGCCTATTTTGTTTATCCAAGTGTGAACAATTATGTCAGAGCCTACCAGTATAATTGTGGTAAAGCTCACATAACTTAATATTTGCCATTTTAATTATATTTAAATATGCAGTTCAGTAGTGTTATGTAGCCAATCTCCAGAGTTCTTCCTCTTGCAAAACTGAAATTTTGAACCCATTAAAGAACTCACCATTATCCCCTCCCCACCATTGTATTTTTTTCTGAGTTTGACCAGTTTAGGTATCTCATATGAATGGAATCACAGTATTTGTCTTTTTGTGATTTGCTTACTTGATTTAGCATAATGTCCTCAAGGTTTGTCTATGTTGTGGCATGTCAGTTTCCTTCCCTTGTCAGGCTGAGTGATATTCCATTGTTTGTTTACCACATTGTTGTGTTTGTTTACCACATTGTTGTGTTTATCCAGTCGTCTGTGCATGGACACTTGGGTTGCTTCCTCATGATAATGCTGCTGTGACCACGGTGTACAATAACTTGGAGACCTGCTTTCAGTTTTTTGGGGTGTATTTCCAAAAGTGGAATTGCTGGGTTACATGATAATTCTGTTTCAGGACCCACCATACTGTTTTCCATAGAGGCTGCACCATTTTACAATTCTACCAGCCAGTGCACAAGAGTTTCAGTTGTTCATATCCTCACCAGCACTTGTTATTTTCTGTTTTTGATAGTATCCATTCTATGAGTGTGAGGTCTTACAGCTCTATAAACAGAGCTGTAAGAACATTCAGAAATGTTCTGAAAGAGCAATTTTCATAGCATTTTGATGTAAAATATTATTTCTTTTTATATTTTTAATGAAGTGATAATCTTTACCATCATATTCTCCCTAAAGCGAATAATGAGACATTTCAAATTTTGATAATAGAATGCTACCAAATTTGCTACATGCATTTTTTATGAAGTAAGTTGAAGACTCATGTGCATTCCTGAGGTGGTATCCACACCTTCTGGGCTTCCATTTATATTCTCAGTGGCTA
This sequence comes from Molossus molossus, assembly GCF_014108415.1. Lineage (NCBI taxonomy): Eukaryota > Metazoa > Chordata > Mammalia > Chiroptera > Molossidae > Molossus > Molossus molossus. The sequence goes on from NW_023425366.1 coordinate 33,902,709, forward strand.
GCTGATCTGTGCTGTGTAGTCAGCCCTTCTGTTGTCCTTAGGCCTGCATTTATTTTTTATCTTTATTGATTTTTTTTTTTTTAAGAGAGGAAGGGAGAGGGAGAGAGAAAGAAACATTGATGAGAGAAAACATCGATTGGCTGGCTCCTGCATGCCCCCCACTGGGGATTGGGCCCACAACCTGGGCATGTGCCCTGATCGGGAATCGAACGAACCAGTGGCCTTTTGGTGCTTGGGTCAATGCTCAACCATTGAGCCACACCGGCTGGACCCTTAGGCCTGAATTTAATGTGTTTATTTTATTTTATTTTTTGTTGTACTTACATTGGTCTACAGAAAGATGTGATATCTGAGTGTGGTTTTTTTTACGTGGTCAAAATCTGCACAGTTTTGGTGGTATTTTATCTCAGACGGCATGTGAAGAGGACTGTGGGTGATGTGATTTTATAGTAAAGTAACTGGGCATCCTACTCAGTGAATATTTCCCTCCTGGGCAGGTGGGTTTCCAATCTGGATTTTGCTTTCACAACCACCATTATCCATGTTGTTTCAGACCACATTGTAGACACTTCATCTCAATCCTTGGTCACAGACATCTTGTGTGAAGACATGGCTTCATGGGAGCATAGATCTTTGCTGAGCTTTCTTTGTACTTGACAGTTACTGGGGTTTGTGACTGGACAGGGTGTGCCCCACCTGAAAGTATCCAGAGACTTAGCTGGAGGAAGGGCAGCTGATAAACATTCAGTCTACTAACACTGGGCCAACGTTGGCAGATTCTGACCCAAATACTGGCAGGAAGGCATGCTGAGCCTTGGACAGTGTTTGACTGAGAAAATCATTTTCTGGAAACCTGCTATTATTTAGTGTATACTTTTATTTATTTTTGTTATAGGTGTTTCTCCTTTTCCCCCCATTGAAACCCTTCTGCTGATTCCCCCCCCACACATACTGGCATTGTTGTCTGTTGTCTGTATCCATTGGTTATGCATATATACATTTAAACTGTTTGGTTTATCTCTTCCCTCCCCTTTGCCCCCTTCTTCTGAGGTTTGTCAGTCTATATCCTACTTCTGTGTCTCTGGGTCTGTTTTGTTCATTATGTTCCACAAATAGGTGAGATCATGTGATATTTGTCTTTCTCTGATTGACTTATTTTGCTTAGCATAATACTCTCCAGGTCCCTGCATGTCCTCTCAGAGGATAAGAAATCTTTCTTTCTTACAGCTGCATAGTGTTCCATTGTGTATATGTACCATAGCTTTTTTTTTTTAATTCCTCACCTGAGGATATTTTTCTGTTTATCTTTAGATAGAGTGGGAGGGAGGGAGAGAGAGAGAAACATTGATGTGAGAGGGACACACCGACTGGTTGCCTCTAGCATGATCCTGACCAGGGCCGGGAATGAACTGCAACTGAGGTATGTGCCCTTGACCAGAATATTTTAAGTATTTTGGCATCTATGTTCATTAGGGATATTGGCCTGTAGTTTTCTTTCTTTGTAGTGTCTTTATCCAGTTTTGGAATTAAGATTATGCTGGCCTCATAAAATGAGTTTGTAAGTCTTGTTCTTGAATTTTTTGGAATAGTTTGAGGAGAATGGGTGTCAGTTCCATGAATGTTTAGTAAAACTACCCTGTGAAGGCTTCTGGGCCTGGGCTTTTGTTTGCTATGAGTTTCTTGATTGCATCTTCAGTTTACTTTAGTTGTTATTAATCTGTTCAAATTTTCTATCTCTTCCTTGTTCAATTTTGGGAGCCTGTGTGACTCTAGAAATTTGTCCGTTTCGTCTAGATTGTCCAATTTGTTGGCATATAATTGTTCATAGTATTTTTTAACGATCCTTTGTATTTCTGTGATGTCAATTGTTACTGCTCCTCTTTTGTTTCTGATTTTGTTTATTTGGGTCCTCTCTTTTTCTTTTTTGGTGAGTCTGGCTAAAGGTCCATCAATCTTGTTTATCTTTTCAAAGAACCAGCTCTTTGTTTCATTGATCTTTTGAATTGTTTTTTAGTTTCTATTGCATTTATTTCTACTCTGTCCTTTACTATTTCTTTCCTTTTACTTGCTCTGGGTTTTTCTTTTTGTTTACTTTCTAATTGTTTATGTTGTAGGGTTAGAAAGTCAATTAGAAATTTTTCTTGTTTTTTGAGGTAGGCCTGTAGTGCTATGAACTTCCCTCACAGGACTGCTTTCGCTGCATCCCATAGACTTTGTGTTGTTGTGTGTTCATTTTCATTGGTTTCCAGGAAGTTTTTAATTTCTTCTTTGATCTCCTTAGTAACCCATTCATTGTTTAATAACATGCTATATTAGCCTCCTCGTGTTTTAATGTTTTTGCTGTAATTGATTTCTAGTTTTATGCCATTGTGATCTAAGAAGATGCTTGATATGATTTCAGTCTTCTTGAACTTGTAGAGACTTAAGTTTGTGTCCTAACATGTGGTCTATCCTTGAGAATGTTCCATGTGCACTTGATAAGAATGTGAATTCTGTGGTATTGGGGTGTAATTCTCTGTAGATATCTATTAAATCCATCTGATCTAGTGTATCATTTAGTCTCTGTATCCTTGTTAATTTTTTGTCTTGAGGATGTATCCATGAAGTCAGCGGGGTGTTGAAGTCCCCTACTATGATTGTATTGCTGTTGATTCATCCTTTGAAGTCCTCCAGAAGTTTTTTAATGAATTTTGTTGCTTCCTATGTTGGGTGCATATATGTTTACCAAGGTTATATCCTTCTGTTGGAAAGATCCTTTCAATATTATGTAGTGACCTTCTTTGTCTCTAATTATGGCCTTCATTTTGAAGTCTAGTTTATTAGATATGAGTATTGCTACCCCAGCTTTTTTTCTCTTTCTGTTTGGAAATTTTTTTTCCATCCCTTCACTTTCAACTTATGTGAGTCTTTTGTTGTGAGGTGGGTCTCTTGTAAACAACATATATATGAGTCATGCTTTCTTATCCATTCAGCTACTCTTTTGATTGGAGCATTAATCCATTTACATTTAAGGTCATTATAAATATGTACTTATTTATTGCCATTTTTGTTCATTATGGTTGTGTTTTTCGTCTTATTTCTTCTGCTTATTACAGTAGTCCATTTAACATTTCTTGCAGTGCTGATTTGGTGCTAATATAGTCCCTTAACCAGTTTTTGTCTGGGAAGCTCTTTATTTAACCTTCTATTTTGAATGATAGCCTTGCTGGATAGAGTAGTCTTGGATTCAGATCCTTATTTTTCATGACCTTGATTACTTAATGCCATTCCCTTCTGGCCTGTAGTGTTTCTGTTGAGAAGTCAGCTGATAGCCGTATGGGGGTTCCTTTGTAGGTAACCTGTTGATTATCTCTTGCTGCCTTTAGGATTCTCTTTTTGTCTTTGATTTTTGGCATTTTAATTATGTGTTTTGGTGTGGGCTTGTTTGGGTCCTTCTTACTTGGGGCTCTATGCTTCTTGAACTTGTATATGTCTTTTTCTTTCACCAAGTTAGGGAAGTTTTCTGTCACTGTTTCTTCACATATATTCTCTAACCCTTGCTCCTTTTCTTCCTCTGGAACTCCTATGATGCAGATGTTGTTAGTTTTCAGTTGTCCTACAGTTCTTTTAAGCTGGGTTTGGATGAGTGTGGGAGGGCCCATGTTAAACACCACTGTCAAGACTTACTTTTCTGGGTAGATTTGCAGGCCAAGGAAAGATTAATTTATTCTCTAGCTTTTGCCTGCAGGCTATTGATCTCAGTTACTTGATGAGCCTGGAGTCTAGCCCTCAATTGAATGAAAAAATCCCTCAGGTATAAGAGGATTTCCAGCAGGTGGTGCACTTGCTTGCTGTCACACTCAACCTCTTTGTGAGCCTCAATTTTCATTTCTGTGGCCTGGTCTGGTGGTGTTGAATTCCTGAGGGAGGGGCTATTGCTTCTCCCCTGGGCTCTGGGAAGAGGTTCTTTAGCAAGATGGTTACTATCCTATGAGGGAATGATTCAGCACAAAACTCCTGGTGTCCTCTCCTCTAGTTCTCTTCTGAGCCAGGAGATCCTGACTCTCTCCACACAGTTCTAATGCAGTCTTCCCTCCCTCTGCCTGAGCCCGAGGTGAGTGGTTGTGGTTGATTTGGTTCTTTTTAAAATCCCTGCTTTCACTGCAGGAACTGCTCACAGCAAAAACAGCCCTGTGCTGCTGTCCTGGGCTTCCAGTCTGTCCTTTCACACCTCTGCAATTCCTGCTAGGCTCGATTTGTCTTCTTTCTGTCTCTGGTTATATGGGTTTTCTCCACCTGCTTTTCAGTTGGTTTTCCCCAGTGATTTGTCTATTTTAGTTGTAATTCCAGTTTGGTCCTGGGAGATGGTCTTTGTAGCTTACACTCACTCTACCGCCATTTTGGAATCTCCCAATGTCTTCAAAAGATGTTTTACCTGGTTCTTCTAGTCACTTTAAAATAGCCAGTGGTCTGTGCTGGAGCTGCTTCAGCAGTTTGGGCAGTGGTACTGAATTCAGTGGCTTGAAAATTTGGCTTTGCCTCATACTGGGATTTTTGTTTTGTTTTGACTTATTTGCAATTTTCCCATGGTTGCTGGACAGTGGAGTCACGGGAACCCACAGTGTCATTTAGTGTTTACTTTTAAAAGTTAGATTGTTCAGATATACTAGTGGAAGTCAGTACAATGTTTTTGTCACAGGTGTCTCACTGCTAGATGCCCGTTGGGGATTTTCTTGGCTTTGTTTTTGTAATTGTCTATGAGTTTTGGGGCTTTGTTGGTGTTTCCTCTTCCATGAGGATGTTAAATCTGTGTCCGTGATCTGGGAGTGGTAGTTTATGTGATGAAAGGCTTTTTGGCTCCATCCTACAGCTCCTGGTAATATTGCTACTGTAAACATGGTGTTTTTAAAATTAGACTGTTGTCTTGATAGGCAGTTTTAGGGAACTTACTTGGACCTAAAACTGAATGTTTAAAAATGTACACAGTTTACTTGAAAATGTTGCTCTTATGTTCTGGGATGTCTGTTGGCCACAAAGGCATGAACAAGACCCAGATCATCTGACTGGCATGTGTCTAAAAACCAGAAGAGGACCCCTAGCTGAGTTCTAGCCTGGTGATGCCTTTAAGGTGATTTGGGTTATGAAGTCAGACTTGGATGCAACTAACTCTTCCCTAGTTCGAGCTTTATTGAACTCCAGTTGACATACCATAGTATTCATTGATTTTTAACTGTACAGTTCAGTGATCTTTAGTAAATTTACTCAATTGTTGCATAGCCTTTACCACAGTCTGATTTTGGACCATTTCCATCACCCCAAACAGAACCCTCTTGCCCATTTTTGTTCACTCCCTGATTCCCACCCCACCCAGGAACCACAAATGTGCTTTCAGTCCGTAGGGTTTTGCCCTCCCCAGGCATTTCCTATATATAGAAACATTCAGTATGTGACCTTTTGCATCTCATTTCTTTCACTGGGCATAATGTGGAAGAAAGTTTTGATTTGATTTGATTTTTTGATACATAGGTGCTTTGGAGCTTGCTGATGTGTCTTCTGAATTGCCAGGACTGAAATGGATGCCTGGACTCACACAGTGGAAGGTAATCTTTCTGTGAGGACTCTGGCTCAAGAGATCAGGTACAACTTACCTGGCTTGTCATAGTTGGGCAAGTTCTAAAGTATCCATATTTGGGTAACTTCAATAAATATTCTATTTGGCTATGCAGTTTAGAATCAATGTTAAAATTATACATAATAAAGAGTGTGATTATACAAATATTTTTCTCTGGCAATAGAAAAGTTTTCCTGCCTTGACTCAGCTTTGTTTATTCTCATCTCTGTAAGTATAGTTTTGCGTTATTTTTATTTATTTTCATTGGCTTGGATTCTAGCATTGTTTTCTAATATGAAAGAAATCATTTTTCACTTTTAAACCAAAAACAGTCTGAGGCTCGTTTTTTTCTTAAAGTCCCACATGGAAAGTGTTTTTTAAAATAATTCTTATTTTTATCTTTTCAAATAGTCTTCCTAAGCTTTGGAGAGAGTAAATGAGAATCACCATCTATCATGTTTGAGAGCATGAACTCTGGCCCCTCGTAATTTTTCTTACTAGGTAGTACATGTGATTTAGAATCTTCCCTTCTCATTTTGCAGGTAATGACGAAAGATGGACAGTGGTTTGCAGAGTGGGATGAGGTTCCTCACAGCAGACATACCCAGATTCGGCCGACTATGTTCCCGCCAAAGGACTCAGAGAAGTTACAGGCGATGCATCTAGAACGGTGGTGAGTTTATGGAGCTCTCAGAGTTTGGGGACGGTGGGGAGGTTGGGCCCTGCGGCATTTCTGCGAGGCCTGGGTTGTACCCATGGCTGGCCTCAGGTATGCAAACTTGTCAACACATGAGAACTTTTCCATATCTGTTAGCTGCTCGCATTGAGCCTTTGTGAATAAAGAAGGTGGTTAGAACCTAGTACTAATGCATTGGATACTGTATTAACTTTCTGCACATTACACTTTGACCATTGCTTGAATGAGGGCTGTGTGAATATTTACAAAAAGACCTGATTTCTCCATCACAGGTTGTCTTTGTAGTATTTATCTTGATATTTGATACTAAAAGAATGTATTTTGGATCAGTTAAAAAGTTGAGAATTGTGTTGTGTTTTTTTTTAGTCTTAGAATATTGCCACATCATCAAAATACTGGAGGTTTCTTTGTGGCAGTATTAGTGAAAAAGTCTTCAATGCCATGGAATAAACGTCCACCAAAGGTAAATGTCTTCCAAAATGCCACAGTGTACCATGTGATCTCTTTGTGTATTAAAGGCAGAAGCTGACAGGTCAGTGGAACATTTTTTGGGGGCAGTGGAGGGTCACTGAGCCTGATGGTGTGTATAGGGATTCATTTAAATTTTGAGTTTTCCAGACAAAACATACATTCTTATACGTATAGGTAAGCGGAAAAGGCAGACTTTTGGGAATGCATTTCTTGTACATCTTAAATCTAATTCTTTTTTTTTTTTTAATTAATTTTTGGAGAGAGAGAGAAAAATGTCTGTTGGCTGCCTCCTGCACTTTCACCCCCATCTGGGGATCGAGCCTGCAACCAGGGCATGTGCCCTTACCAGGAATTAAAGCAGCAAACCATTCTGTGCACAGGATGACTCCCAACCAACTGAGCCACATTGGCCAGGGCTTAAATCTAATTCTTAATAAAAATTGAAAAGACATAAATACTGCTCTGTGGCTCCAAATCAGAACATTTCCCACCCCACCCCTAAACTGGCTCTGAACTCTAATTCCCTGTGGGTTGGTTCAGTTTAGCCTATTTCAGGTTGATGGAACTCTCAAGCCCATCTTCCCCTTGGTGGTGAATGATAATTACATAGTTTGTCCAGGCCTAGCTGAAAAGGAATGGATAGGCCCTGACCTGTTGTAATGAATCTAATTGCTTCCTGGGTTGTTGTAAGGGCCGCCATGAAGCAGAGTGGCTGAGAAAGAGGGCTGCCTTTCGAGACCTGGCACAAAGTTGTGCTTTAATATGTGCTGTTCTCCTTATCAACTTGGCATTATTTTGTTAGTTTATATTTCAGCCTTCCAAATCATAGAACGTGGCCTGGAATCATAGTCTGAAGGTCTATATTTCTTTCAGATCCATGCTTAAAAATTAGGATAAATAATGCTTAGAATTTGGAAAAATAGCAAGTAAATGATTTTCTGGGACATGGCTAATGCAGATTAACATATGAGTTTGCAGCCTCAAACTGGCCCAGGATTGGAACCGGCATTTCTGGGCAGTCACCATGGTGGTGATGTTAGGCTAGAGAGCCTTTCCCTTAGAGAGCAAGTCTCTTTGTGGTGGTCTTGACTCTGATCTGTCCCTAAATCCCTGGTCAGGAGGAGAGCTGGGGCCACTCAGAGCACTGCTAACAGAAATGGAGCCCCGGCCACATGTGTAATTTCAGCTTTCTTGCAGCCACGTGTAAAAAAGAAAAGTGAAATTAATAATTTTTTATTTACCCCAGTATATTTAAAATGTTATTTCTGTGTAGTCAAAATAAGTTATTAATGAGGTATTTTATATGTTTTTATGCTAAGTTTTTAAAAGTAGTATGTATGTTATGCTCTGTGATACACCTTTACACTGATCACCTTTGCAGGTGTCAGAAAGCACATCACTGCACAGGACAGGTTGAGTCTTACACATGTGTACGTTAGGTTCACTGGATTTGCGGCTGTGTTGATATTTTGTTACATAACCACCTGTATAAATGGGTTTTGAACTTTTCTTTACGTCTGCCGCCTCTGGTGTGGCATCGTACTTTTTAGAATAACTTGGTGTCATTTAAATATTACTTCTTTACTTTCCTATCATTAAATCAGTTATTTATTTCATTGAGTAAATTTATATTTTGGTTGCCTGTGTTGCTGGGGCTGTTCTGAGATTCTTTGCCTTCAGGATGTTGGAATCTAGTTGAAGTGATGACGTGTAGACACTAATCTGGAGTTTGAGTCAGGGAAAGCCACACTGGCACAGTGCTGCTGGTGTTTTGAGGAAGGCAAGGTTAGGTCATTGAGCTGGAACAGAGAATAGCTTCCTGGAGAAAGGGGCATTGAGATGGGCTCTGAAACAGGGCAGCATTTCAGAAAGTGGAGATAGGGATAGAAAGGACGTTTGCCATTGATGTCCTTCTCAAGAAGTTTCAGGTAGGGTTTTGTTTTTTGTTTTTTGTCTACATTTAAGTAAACTGTATTCTCTGGGAAGCAGTGTTGTATAATGTTAATAGCCTTAGAATCTCACTGGCTTATCCACTTTATAGCTTTGTGAACCGGGGAACATGCCTAACTTTTCTGTGCTCAGGTGTCTAATTTGTAAACTCATTTTCTAGGGGCTAGGAATTACCACGTTTACCAATCTTGGAACTTACTAGAAGGAACGTGTAGTTTTAAATACTTTTTCATAAAAGATTTATATAAAAATTTATTATAAGTAAAACATTTTGCTTCTCAAAACCACATACCATTGCCCCAGTTCAGAAGTTCATTATCCAACAGGTATTTCCTTGGTCCCTGGAGAAACATTCTTCTGATTTCCACAGAAGTTTCTCCAGGTGTCCTGGAACAGTATCCTTTCCTACACTGTGGTACTGGTCTTTTTGGCCCTGCCTACAATTCAGGGATGACGTTGACTCATTTGTGACTCTCAGTGTGCCTTACACAGAGTGGAGGCTAGTACCATTTTTAATGAAGAGAATATGGCATTGTCCGCCAGCTGTCTATGCTTTTTATGAGATTATGGTAGAATTGATTTGAATCTCAAAGAAATAATGTTCATGAGTTTTGTTTATAATAGCAAGATGTTATATTTCCTATAAAATGTTATAGGAAAATAGTTAAGATTGATTTTTTGAGCTCAGTGTTATTAATTTTTTGTAGCAGTGCAAAGTAGATTTGAGTGTAAACAGACTTACTATTCCCTCTGACAGCTGCAAGGGGAGTCTGCGAAGCCAAGAGACTCTGTGCAGTCCAACCCTGCAGGTCCCATGGTAGAGAAAGCTGAGGGTCCGGCTGAGCTGGAAAGGAAACTGGTCACTGGAATTGGCGACGCAGAAATAATAGAAAGGACTGAGGATTTAGAGAATAATGGAAATAAGAAAGATGGCGTGTGTGGGTAAGAAGCATGATCATGTCTTGAGCCTAACATTCTAGTCTCTTCCCAGCTGTATAGATTGACTGGGATCCCGCAGCCTTTCCAGCAGGTGTGAGAACACATGGCTGGCAGAGTACTTAGTTCATTGTTAATGAACTGGAGGTGTGAGTGCTGCTGTCAGTTGTCTGGAGGGAGAGATTTAAGGCTCGAAGAGGCTGTGTGTAAAACTCCATGGTGCACAGAGCTGGGGGTGAGGGTTGAGTGGGTGGGGAATAGTGTGCTGTTGGTAGTTAGCAGGATTCTTCAGATTCCAGACTGACTGATTTCATCCCAAATCCTTGTTAGTCCTCCTCCATCGAAGAAAATGAAGTTATTTGGATTTAAAGAAGATCCATTTGTGTTTATTCCTGAAGACGACCCATTATTTCCACCTATCCAGTAAGGATTAATTCAACCTTTTTTAATTCTTTAAAGAAATTTACTATAGAGTTGTAAATGCATAAATGGTAACATTTAGCCATAGTTTTTTTTTTTTTTTTTTTAAAGCTCTGTATAGCTTTATTTTTGCTCTTTAATTGCATGTTAGAGCTGGATCAAACTTTAGAGTGTGTTTACGGAACCCTTCAATTTAAAGTGAGCAGTAATCAGAGAAAATAGGCTGCCCAAAGATAAAGACAGTGGAGAGATGGAAGAACTCTGGACTCAGATCCCAGATGTAAATTACTCAGTGGAGTTACCAAATCAATGGCCAAGGCTGCCTTAACTCAGTTCCGATTTAAGAAAGGAACAGTGGGTCCAGGTGGGACCTTAATTAGGAATGTCCAGGCTGAACAGAGAGGAAAGATGCTTGGGATAACAGTTTCAGGTTGTCTCTTCCTTATTAAACTTGTGTATGTATTTACCAGAGTGACCACTTTGTTGTCTTGTTGGGGAGAATAGGGGGCTTAAAGACATTCAGTTAAATTCTTAACTACACTCTTGTAAACAGTTCTGTCTTATTTGTAGGAAATTTTATGCTCTGGATCCTTCATTCCCAAGAATGAATTTGTTAACACGAACTACAGAAGGGAAGAAAAGGCAACTCTACATGGTTTCCAAGGAGCTGAGAAATGTGCTGCTGAACAACAGTGAGAGGATGAAGGTATAGGTCCCAGATGGGGGCTGATGCATAATTGAGGGCACCTGCTCAGGTTTCCTTTGGAGGCGCAGCTCCTGGCTTTGGCTCTCCCATGTCCAGTGCAGGTCAAGGTCCCTGAGCCTGCCATATGCTGTCAGAGCCCTTAGCAGGCCCAGGCTGCGTGACCTGCTTTCCTTCTGTCCCATTGTCCTTCTCACTATATCGTAGGAGGAAGGTGTCGTTTTGGAGGGTCTGGCTGCTGCTGCTGTGGTTTGGTAGTGTCATTTTCATTTTCTGTAGTTTAGTACTTTTAGGCCCCTGTTTTCATTTGCTTTACTGTTTTCCTAATTTGTTTTCCCTTTGCCCCTGTACTTTAAGGCATTATATCTCCAAGTGTTGCCTGGTGGTCCATGAGGTCAAAGTGGTTTCATAACAGTACTAGGACATTATCTCCTGTGTTGGGTGTCCACAGGGGTTTCCAGAGTGACAGTATCCTTGCTCCTGACAGCCCATGGAATGTGCTGACACTGTATTTTCAAAATTTCCTGGTCTTACTGTCTCTTGTGGTTATTAGTCAGTATAAGCCACATAAACCATAGCCATTTGAAAAGAGAATCAGTTGGACCTTGAGAACCCCTGTTAACCCCTATTTTGGTCAGATGTCTTTTCAGAGATTTTCCATTTCCCTTTTCCTTCTTTCTTTTAGGTACTTGCCACTCTGCTTCCTCAAGGTTGAAGGGATTATTTTAATTGATTATCCTGACTTTGTGTGTTTCATCATATTTTTTAACTTACAGGTTATTAACACTGGGATAAAAGTCTGGTGTCGAAATAATAGTGGAGAAGAGTTTGATTGTGCTTTCCGGTTAGCACAGGAGGTAATGTGGGGAACAGACTTGGATAGCACTAGCCATGAATAAATGGGAAGCTTGGGAAAAATTCGGAGCTTCTGGGCCAGCCCAACAGGTGTGGATGGCTCAGAGCTTGGCTGGCACCTACCAGCCATTAGATTCTCATTGTTGTTGAGCTCTCCAAGGATGGGTTTCCTGTGATGGAGGAGTGTTTGCTTATAGATTATTAGAATTCCAGGCAGGGGGCTCTGCACCTACCCAGGGGCTATAGTGAGGCAAGTGCTTGGAAAGGCCCTGAGGGCTCAAATGCCCTGAGGGCATTGAGCGCTAACTTCAGACTGGGTAGGGGGTGATTGTTTTCATTCATAATGATAACCTCTCTCTGTTTCCACAGGGAATCTATACATTGTACCCATTTATTAATTCAAGAATTATCACTGTATCATTGGAAGATGTTAAAATTCTATTAACCCAGGAAAATCCATTTCTTAGAAAACTCAGCAGTGAGACGTACAGCCAAGCCAAGGACCTGGGTAAGCAGTTTGCCTTGCATAGAGGCATCCCTAGTCCTTATAAAGACAATACAGCTATGGGTGTTCCCTCTTCTTGGATCTTTCTCGGTTTTATATTCAGTACATTGTGGCTTTTTTTTACTCTCTCAATTTCCAGAGGGCATTGTGGAAACATAATTGACACCTCAGTGTATTTGAGGGTCAAGGGCACCTCGGGAGTTGCTCTGCTTCCCCATATGCTGATGGAGACCCTGAATCTCCAAGCTGCCACTGGTGGTCTGCAGGTGTCAGGGCCTGGCCAGCCCTCCAGCCAGAGCTCTACCTCACCTGCCTGCTACCAAGCAGATAGCCAGAAAGGGGACCTGTGTAGAAGCAAAGAAAGTGTGGGAAAGGAAAGAAAGCATGGGGCGTGGGTTTGTCTATGTCATGAGTTTCAGGACACTGACTAGCAAAGGGTATTGGGTCGGTTTGGCATTTTAATCGATCCTGTTAAAGCAGAATATGCTGTCTTTCCAGCAGTTGGCATGGCTTTGCTAGCCAGCCAAAATAGATTCTCACTAAAACAGATTCTTGGTCACACTTTTGATTTTATATTTCATAAACTTCCACTTCAGATCACTTTAGTGATGTTTGCACCTAAGAATAGAAATACTTCCACTGAGAATTGTTTGGTTTTTTTTTTTCTTTTCACTTTTATTAGTTTTTTCATTGGGTAACACTGGTTAATAAAATTATATATGTTTCAGGTCTTTACATACATCATCTGTATATTATATTGTGTGTTCATCACCCCTAGGTCAAGTCTCCTTCCATCACCATTTATCCCCTCCTTTACCCTCTCCTACCTCCCCACCCCCCTCTTCCTCTGGTAATCACCATACTGTTGTCTATGAGTTTTTTTGTTTGTTTGTTTTTGCTTAATACCTTCACCTTCACTCTTACTAATTTTTATGTTATTGTTCACTATTTCTGGCTCTGTTCGATGAAAACTGAACAAATCAATTAGTGTGGTTGTATATTGTATGTCTTAGGTCTAAAGCTGGGGTCTAAAGAACATAGTGCATGCTGTGCTGAGTCGTCTCCTCTTATCTCCTCAGGCAGAACCTCAATTTAGAGTAGAGATTTCAAAAGATAAAGGAACTGTTTGTACTTTTTCAAAAAAAACCTCACATGTAGATGATTGCAGTATAGATTTCACATTTAAATTTTTTTTTTTTTAATTTTAGAGAGAGGGCAAGGGAGAGAAAGAAAAAGATAGAAACATTGATGAGCGAGAACATCAATTGGCTGCCTCCTGCATGCCTCCCACTGGGGATTCAGCCTAATCCTGGGCATGTGCCCGGACTGGAAATCAAACCGGTGACCTCTTGGTGCATGGGTCAATGCTCAACCACTGAGCCACACTGGCCAGGCAATTTTTGACATTTTCAATGTATTGTTTCATGCTGTTTCTGGGAGTTGGAGCGCTTATTTAACCTTGAACTTAGAGAATTAACCAGTAGTTAGTTCCCACCTCCCTGCATCTGAGAGAGAATTGCTTAATTGCTTCACCTAAATCCCTGATGATCTAACACGGGTCTCTTCCATATTGTCCTGAGCCATATTTTCCTGACTGTCCTACTTAGGGTGGCTGGGAGCTTCATATTTTTAGGGAAAAAAGCCCTTATTTTATTAAGATCCCTGAGACCAAGAGTATAGATTTCCATAATTCTGGTCACATGAACATGCTCAACAGAGGTGTCTACTGACTGGGAAGTTTGGTCAGTGCTAATACTTGTCTGTTTCTCTTCCAGCCAAGGGGAGTGTTGTCTTGAAGTATGAGCCAGACCCTACGTAAGTGAGGACGCTCCTGCCGTCAGGCATTGCATTCTTGTTGGGGGACTGTGGGTGCTCTTAGAAAACTTTTATAAATGTTCCCTGAAAACAGTATTGGGAAAATTTAGAACTGAAGTACTATTGCATATATATCATCATGAAGATATTTTTTTTTATAGAACATGTTTGGCTCAGGCCAAACATTTTTATTTAGAGAATAAAATACATACTACGTGTTCTCTGTGCTTTAGAAATCTAATTCTAATTTCTGTCTTAAGCAGAATAAATGTAAAAATTGAATAGTTAAGAGAAGTTAAGTTCTGCCTTCTTCCATTGGTTCAGTGCCTGGAAGACCTGTTAAGCTTCAGGCAGTGCTGTTCTAGGGTGGGGCTTGGGGTCCCCTGAGGCTCACACTGACTTCCACCACGGGACTGGCTCTGCTTTCCTGTAACCACCGGTGCCTGCCGGAATGCTTGGAGGAGTTGGTCCTAGATTGTTAGCACTTTCCAGAAGTGGACAGAGAGCTCAGGTGGCTGCCCAGAGCACCTCAGCTAGTGAGTGGCAGAATCAGCATTTGCTCCTGGAGTCTGGTCTCACATATAACAGCCTCCGTTTTGTGAAATAAAAAAACTATTTCTGAGAGGAGGAAATAAAACAGCACAGGCTAGAGAGGGATTTTGAGGATAGCTTAGGTGGAGCCATGGCAGATGCTCTGGGAAGGTAGCATTCTACCTGAATCTGAATGATAAGAAGGAAACTGAGAAGTACAGACCCTGAGACAGGAAGGAGCTGGAAGGCAGTCTGGAGCTTGGAGGAGGGCGCCCTGCTGTGATTTCACATGGTCTCTGGGTGCTGTCAAGAGTGGCCTGTGTGCATGTTTGCTTGCATGTACGATTAGGAGGCGAGGGTGTGGGGCAAGAGGGGGATGGCAGGGAGGCAGGTTCAGGTGACCAAGGGTTGGACAAGGGCAGAGTGGTGCACGCAGGTCCCTTGGGCATGTGTTGGAGAAGAGCAGAGGAAATGAATTGTGGGTGGGGAAGGGACAGCAGCACTCAGTGATGGCTTCTGGGTGTTGAGTTTTGCAGTTGTCATCTAAAAATGGAAACGAGAAGCACTGACAGGAATTTGAAATGCTGGAGTAGACATCAAATCCACCTGGGTAGGCAGTTGGATAGAGGTTTTGGGAATGAGGGGAAAGGAAGTTCTAGATGCAGGCCTTCGGGATTCATGAGTGGATAGATCCTGTTTAAAGCCATGGGGCTCGGTGGGATAACTGAGGAAGATGATGTAGGTGGAGGAGGGTCTGCAGGACCTTGCCCTGGGGTGTACCAGCCTTAGAGAAGCAGTAAGAGTGGGAGTTGCAGGAAAGTGGGGGACAAAGCAGGAAAGATTACAGAAGCCAAGGGGAAACGGGCTCTGGGAACCCAGCTGGGAGAAAAGATGGTGTCCTGGGTGAAGAATCAGAAAGCCCTTTTGGCATTGGCCAGGTGACAGGGATCAGTGTGGCACAGTACCTGGGACTGAGCAGTGGAGAGCTCATTTTGAGATGTTTGCCATGAAGCACAATGCACAGGGCTTCTAGGGTGAGTGGGTGGGTCAAGAGACAGTCTGAAGCAGGAGGTGATGCAGCAGGCTTCCTGCTGATGGGAAACCAAGAACACAAGGCCCACCAGTGTCTCGGGAATGTGGGGTTTTACAAAACCATTCAAACAGACCTAGACATGGTGTTTTAAAATCATGGTACTATGTGGTTCAGGTAGAAAACCTTAAGATATTTTATGCTAATTTCTGGTAGTTGAAGTGGGTGAAAAGACAGCTTTAGGAATTATTAGAATGAAAAAAAGAAAGAAAATGAAAGTTTGGGAATTTCTTGTATTTTTCTCTCATTTTTTAAATAAATTTATTGTCCATGTTTTACCCTGGGGAAAATGAAAAGGCAGTGATGCGTTTCCCTTTTTAGTGGTTTATTTCTCTTGGTTCAGGCCCTTCTTTTTTTCTGTTTGTCTTTTAAAGATACAATTGAACCCTTCTTCTATGTTTGTTCCTTTCTCAGCCTGTGTCACTGATGCCTGGCATCAAGTAGAGTTTGGGCATACATTTAATGATATGGGATCTTTAGGAGCCTAAAAAGTAGACCAGAGTCACATTTGAAAGAAATTAAATGATAATACAAAGAGTAAATAATGTTCATAGTACTTGATAAATGGTGCATAAGTAACACGGATAGTGACTACCTTCTAAGTTAAGGAAAGAGTGATGCCACTTGGCAAGCAGGTGGGCATGTCTGTAGGGGGTCCAGCAGGAAGAGGGAGACAGGAATGCTTTGGACCCAGATAACCCTGAACGCTGGAAATGGGCAGTGTTCCCCAGGGAGTCGTACTGTTATGTGAGTATGTAACCAAGGAGAGTTAGGGTCACTCAGACCAAATTGTTTGAAGCATTGAGTCTAAAAAGAATGGACAGTCCTGGGTCACAGCCCTGGTGCTCCAATTTGCTGGCATTGTTACTTTGGGTCAAGTCATCCAGGCTCAGGGAGCCTCGGTTTGTTACTCTGTAAAAATGAGCAGCAGTTGTGAGGGCCATGGAGCAGTGGAACCAAAATGTCTGATGGTGGGTGGGATGAGGCATCACATGTTTTCAAACTTGAGAAGAGTAAGTATGTAGAACTTCTAACATTGAAAATGTGAAATCTGCAGATTTTGGGGATCATCCCACTGGGAGCATTTAGAAGGAATATCTTTTTAGAGACATGATGGGGATTTTTAATACTTACATGAAGCCACTTTGTTTGTAGGAAACCAGATACCCTGCAGTGTCCCATTGTGTTGTGTGGATGGCGGGGGAAGGCCTCAATTCGAACTTTTGTGCCCAAGAATGAAAGGCTGCATTATCTCAGGATGATGGGGCTGGAGGTGTTGGCAGAAAAGAGGAAAGAGGGGACTGCTATGACAGATGAGAGTGCAGCCAGCTCTGGACCACCAGAGGACGAGGTGGGTACCGACCAGAGCGCAGAACAGGCTGCCAGTCCAGACGCTGCCAGCATGGGCAGTGACTCGGCTGGGGCCGCCCTGCCCCGGTGAGGAGACCTAGGGAGACAACCAAATCCAGAACTTCTGACCTGCAACGCACATATTTTTAAAGACCGGAAACTGTTAGAATGATAGAAGCATCTATGAATGATCTCAGTACTGCTTACACATGGAGCTTATGAAAAGTATTTTTTAGCTTGTTAAAAGTTGCTCATTTTACTTTGTTCTTTGGCAAAGCTGGGTCCAGTGTACCTGTTGCAGGTAGTAGACTTTTCACAGTTCCAGTTTTAACTTCCATCAAGAAATATAACTGCCCTTGCAGAAACTTTCAGGTCCCTTTTATTATACCTATATTGCTCTTAAAGTCCAGTATTTCTTTTAATTATTTATAGAAAGAGTCTATATCTCCTTATGAGTCATTGGAAAACTGTACTTTAATAATTTTATTAAGTTGCACAATAGCAGTGCAACATTAATATGCAGTGGGGTAAATATCTGAGGTCTCAGATGACTTCTGTGCCTTTGTAATAAAGGTTAAATAAACCTTGTCAGTAAAAGCTGTGTCGTGAATTGTGCTACTCATTATGAGGGTTTTATGTACATTTATTGAATGGAGTGCTTTGCACTTTTAATTTTTAAATGGTATTTAGGATCCTTGGAACATATAAATAAAGTTATTAATGATAGCCCGGCCAGTGTGGCACAGTTGGTTGAGTATCCTCCCATGTACCAGGAGGTCACCGGTTCGATTCCGAGTCAGGGCACTTGCCCAGGTTTCGGGTTTGAACCCCAGCAGGGTGTGTGCAAGAGACAAACTGATTGATGTTTCTCTCTCATCAGTGTTTCTATCTCTCCCCTCTGAAATCAATAAAAACATTTTAAAAATACTATTATTAACGATAAACATATATGTGTGTATGACTTGTTTTATCCTTCATGAGGCAGAAGGAACAAAATTATTTTTGGGTAAATGGAAATGTTAGAACCAAAACATTCTTATCTTCGCTAGTAGAAGGAATTTTAATGTGAAGGCTGCTCTTGAGTAAAGCATGTACTGTAGTTTTGTGTGAAAACCCTTGAAGGTCTTCCCTGTGGTTCACCTTTTATCCTCTAGAGGGCAGTATTAGCGCCACGCCTACAGTGATGCAGATCTGGGTAGATCAGGGTTTACTTACTAGCAATTTGAGAAAAGTTGCAAATGGGCTCCCTTGGTCACTGTTGTTAGAGAACCTGTAGATGATGTTAATCAGGCACTGGCTGCATGACCCTTTCAGCTGCTCACTTAAGTTCTTGCTGTGTGCCAGAAGGGTTCTGGGGGCTGGGACACAGCTGATTAAGTCTGGCAATGTCAGACTTCCAAAAAAGAAGGTATATGGTGGACCTTCATGTCTCTTTTAACTAGCTTTCACACTTAATAACAATCTTGTTTTATTAATACCTTCTTATTTCCCCACTCCACCTACCTATTTGTACTGTTTTATAGTAAATTGCATGCAATAATATTGCAATAGATACCCTTTTTAAAATATAAACCTTGATAACTTTACACCAAAAACAGTAACAATTCCTTAATAAAGAGCTTATGTGAAATATCTATACACTGAAAATTATAAGACGTGGATAAAAGACATTGAAGACAAAAAATGGAAAGATGTTTCTTGTTCATGGGTTGGAAGAATTAATATTATTAAAATGTCCATGCTACCCAATGTGATCTACAGATTCAATGCAATACCTATAAAAATTCCAATGGTAATTTTTACAAGTGGAAAAACAATCTTAAAATTTGTTTAAATCCCCAGATTCCTTCCTGATGGCCAAAGTAATCTTGAAAAAGTGTAAAGCTAGAGGTATCATAGTTCCAGATTTCGAACTCTATTTTCTTAGAAGGCTGTAGTAATCAAAATAGCATGCTGCTGGCACCAAACAGACGCGTAGATCAATAGTACAGAATAGAGAGCCCAGGAGTACACCCACGCCTATATGGCCAATTTTTGACAAAGGAGCCACTGGAAAAAGGAGAGTCTTTTCAATAGTGTTTGGAACACTGGAGACAGCCACATGCAAAAGAATGAAACAGTCTCTTGCACCATGCACAAAAAGCTCAAAATGGACTGGACTTTAGTGTGTAAGACCTGATATTAAAACTAGAAGGAAATGTAGTGGGTAAGGTCTTGAAATGAGTCCCCCAAGAAAGCAAAAATAAATGGGGCTACATCAAGTTAAAAAGCTACTTAGCAAAGGAAACCAACAAAATAAAAAGGCAACCTACGAGATGGGAGAAAATATTTGTAAAACCATATATCTGAAAAGGGGCTAATATACAGGGAATGCACGCAGTACAGGGCATAGCCAAAAAACCCAATTAAAATGTGTGCGAAAGACCTGAATAGGCATTTTTTCCAAAGGACATACAGATGGCCCACCGATAACATGAAAAGATGCTCATCATTACTAATCAGGGAACTGCAAATCAAAACCACAGTGAGCGATCACCTCACACCTGTCAGAATGGCTATCACCAATAAATGAGACAAGTGTTAGGATGTGGAGAAAAGGGAACCCTCCTGCACTGTTGGTATTGTAAGAGTGCAGCATGGGAGGACCTTGAGGGTGCTATGCTAAGTGAAATAACAAGACAGAAAGATGCATACTGCATGGTATCACTTGTAGAATCTAAAAAAAAAAAATGTCGAGCTCAGGAGTTAATAGTTCTCTTCAAGTTTACTCTCCAGATCTTTAAAATAAGGTCTCTGGCCCTACTTTTGGAGATTCTGTTTTGTATGGCTGAGGTGGAGTCTGCATCCCACATGGTTCTGATGTGTGTCCAGATTATGGGACCTTTGGTTTACATAACAGCTCGTCTGTAGCGACAAATTATAACCCCTGGTGTTTCTTCTCCAGTAAAGATGGCTAGTGTTTGGTTGAGGTGCTTTAAAACATCGTTTTGTGTAGTTATACTCTCACTGCTGGTATGGTTAGGTTGTCAAGACCAAATGCTACATGGCAGAGCCAAGAGTCAAATCCCGGTATGTCCACCCTGCATCCTAATTATCATGGGTTCATTTGGACAACAAGACAGTCTTGTGTATTTACACAGATCTCGTCCCAATTTGATATATAAGCAAACCAAGGCCTAGATAATAGACATCTATTGGGGCAATACCTGGCATTGCAAATGATACTAAATGATTTACTTTATATTGACTCATATCAGTCAGGGTCTGATGAGGAGAAACCACACAATAATTTGAACAGGGATAGTTTAATAGAATTACTAATTCAAGTGAGGTTGGGGTAAAAAGGGATCGATTGGCTAGTGAAAAGTAGACAATGCTGAAGAATGTAGGCATGACAGACAGAAAAAAAGCTATTACCCCTGGGGCTGAGATAGAGAACCTTGGGAAGAACAGGCCACCCCCACCCTGGGAAGTATTGGGGTGGGTGTGACCACAACTCTGAGTGGCAGAGATGTTGTGGTTGTGCATGGGCTGCACATCCTGGAGACCCACCTTCTAGGGTGCTGGGAGAATCTTTGTGGAGAGGCATCTCCACAGGGACACTTCCACCAGAGCATCAAGGGAGTACTGGGCTGGCTGCTGGGAGCTAATAGCCACAGCACTGCAGGAACCCAGCACCAGGAAGCTGCATGCAGTGGAGTAGCCTGGGGCGTGGGCACCAGAACCAAGAAGAAAACCCATGTGTTCCTGCAACGACTGATGCCCTCTAACGACAAAACAACATGGTGCCAGCTGGCAAAATAAAGCTCAAAGGCCCAGATCCATTTTGGCAGAGAGGGTCATGACGAATGAATGTGGAGCCATGGGACACTAAATTGATAACTGACACTTGACTCATTTAATCCAAAAACCT
The DNA here is from genome assembly GCF_014108415.1 of Molossus molossus. Lineage (NCBI taxonomy): Eukaryota > Metazoa > Chordata > Mammalia > Chiroptera > Molossidae > Molossus > Molossus molossus. Next base: position 33,923,535 of record NW_023425366.1, read on the forward strand.
AATGGAGCGGGTTCATTACTACCCCTACTTAGAAGAAAACGAAGCATTGTTAAGTAACCAGCCGTCACAGAGTAAGTGACAAGGCCAGGATTCCAATCTCAAAAAATTGAACAGGAGTAGAGCCTAGAGTTCAGTGGGTGGGGGTGGGGGTGGGGGTAGGGGTGGGGGGGTCTCTGTCCCAGGATGCTTCCCTTCCGATGAACAGTTGCATTGTAACAGCCGCTTTTTTTTTATCCTCACCGGAGGACATTTTTCCATTTTTTGTTCAGGGAGAGTGGGAGGGGGAGAGAGAGAGAGAGAGAGAGACACAATGTGAAAGGAACACATTGAGTGGCCGCCACCCGCGCGACCCAACCAGGACCAGGGACAAACTGCAACTGAGGCATGCGCCCTTAGCGGGAACCGAACCCAGGTCTCTCTGGACCGCAGGCTGATGCTTTAACCGCTGAGCCAAACCGGCCAGGGCAACAGCCACTTTTTAGTGATCTCATTTTCATGATTTTAGCAGCTTTTCAAAATTTCCGGAAATGAGTGAACCTCCAGAGGGAAGCAACACGATTTTGAAAGCCGCAAGGGCAAATGGACAGACAGGAGGTGATAACAACCAGGAGAGCAAAACCCCAGGCCAGTGGCGAGAAGCTCTCCATTGTGCTCCACAGAATTCTTAAAAGGCTCAGACCTGGCTGAATCAGGATTGGTTGAGGTGGTTTGAGAAGCAGCTAAATCCTAGGTCTCCCTCATCTGAGCTGCTAGATTGGGGGCACTGAGCACAGGGGAGGGCCTGGGTGCCACATGAGTAAACTTGTCTAAGGTGGGTCAGGACTGTCCAACACCCTGCCCTCTTCTTGGCTCCCAGAATGTTTGGGGTCACCGGACCTCAGTCTCCAGAGTTTACAGAAAGAGGCTTCTCTGGGGGAAACTGTCCAGCTCTAGTGGAAAGATACAAACAAAGCTAGTGGGTTTGCTCAGAGCTGGCGGTCGCTGGTTTCTCCTGCCTCCCAGGGACAGCACTGAAGGGAGGGCACTCCCTCTGGATCCTGGTGGGGCATCGTTTAGAAAGCATACTTGCTTGACTCCATGAATAGGAATTTTACATTTGGAAGATGACACTAAACATGTTTTTAAAAACATTAATTGCAGAAAAGCTAATCAGAATCTAGTTGGTAGGTGGAGGTATGTAAAAACCCTCTTCCTGGCCTGGGTCACCCAGCCCCCACCCACACAGGGAGAGGAAGGACCAGCTTCTCTAGGAGTTGAGTGTAGGGGAGAGATGCGAAGTTTCCTGGAAAGGATTAAAAAAAAATTTTTTTTTTTCCTTTATTGATTTATTGATTTTAGAGAGGAAGGGAGAGGGGGAGAGAGACAGAAACATTGGTAAGAGAACATCAATTGGCTGCCTCCTGCATGCCCCCCACTGGGAATTTGGCCCGCAACCTGGGCATGTGACCTGAGCTGGAATTGAACCAGCGACCTCTTGGTGCATGGGTCGATGCTCAACCACTGAGCCACACTGGCCGGGCCATGGAAAGGATTTTACAAGGTCTGGAGAACACCTGGAGGTTGAGGACAGGAAGGCCGCCTGGGGTTTTGCAAGCAGACCAGGTGGATCTCAGATGGCCCTGAGCCCGCTGACCACCTCTCACTTGTCCTCTGGAAAGGGTGAATGGGGTGTGTGCACCCAGGGCAAACCCCCAAGTTTGTTGTGCTTGCTGGGGGTTGCTACCCATAACTGGCATGCATAGTCACTGCCTTTCCCCTCTAACCGGCGCGCCTGTGCAGTTGTAACCAGTGTGGCTTTGAACCTGTCTCTAGGGACAAATGATGCACCAACCCCAGTAGCTTCAGAAGCACGCGCACCCAAGCAGGTGAATGTGCTTCAGACCCAGCTCTCTGGGCCTCTCTGCCTGGATCCTGTTGCCAGGGTCCCCTCAGCTGCAGGCTTGGCTTTGCCTGGCTGGCCATTCAGCAGAGTCCTGACAGAGTGGGCTGGATTGGAGGGACCTGTGTGCCCACATGCCTTGGGATGCTGCTTGAAGAGAGAGGGAGGTGCCAGGTGAGCCAGGAACTGGTAAGGTCCCTCTGCGTGGGGCTGGGGAAGGAAGGGTGTAGGGGGATGCATCAAGCTGCTGCTTCAGTGATGACTAGGTTGAGCCCCTGGTGCCTGGGAAGGTGAGATATTCAGGGGTTGTGGGGACTGTGAACCCCTAGTTTAGGAGTCCACACAGGTACGTGTTCTTGAATGGGGCTAACTCCAACCATAGGCCACATTGCACCCTGATGTATGGTGAATAACAGAGATCAGAGGGGGTTGATATGCCCTGTGAACAAATCCTCCGATTCCCCACATACTGTCCCCACCTGCCTCTCCCTTTCCAGCCTGCCTTCCCGTTTCATCTTTGCCTGGTGGCGACAGAGCCAGGGAGAATCACTAAAGATGTCTCTCTCCAAGGCCTGCTCTCCCTGACCTGATTCACAACAGGGGCTCCCCAGAGGGGTGGTGGCTTTGCCCTCCCTTAACTAAGCTGGGGTGCTATGCTCATTCTCTGAGTCCTGGGCCCTCAGGACGTACAGTGTGTGCAGAAGGTCATGTGGATCTATTTGAGATCATGGATCAGATGGTTAGAGAGCATAGCTCTTTGATTTAAAGGCATTAGGAAGTGAACGGTCCCCATGGGATGGGTAATGCATGACTCCATTCTATAGATAAGGAAAGAAAAGCATGTCAACAAAGTGGCCACCTTCCAACCCCATTCCGGGGGCTTCTCTAAGACCAAAGTTAGGTGACAGGTGGGCCGGATTCCACTGAACTGCCAACCAGCAATCAGCATCCAAAAGAGCTTCAAAGGCCACTGTCCCTTCATTCTCACCCCACTTCCTGCACCCACCACTGGTCAGGCCGGCAGGTGCCTGCCACTGTGTTTTCCCCCGGGGGTGGCACACTGCAGCCCCTCCTTTCTTAGCTCCTAATCCTGTCATTCTCCCAGAAAAAGCAACAGCCAGGATGAGCTTTCTCAAAACCTTGTTTTTTAAAAATTCCCCTGGAAAAGAATTGGCAGGAAAAGCATTTGTTCTCTCTGCTCCCTGCAATTGTATCTGTATCTCGAAATTCCTGCCAACTCCCACAATCTAAGGCATTGTATTATTTTAAAGTCAATTGAGTTTCAACGAGAAGCTGTATGTGAAGATTATAAAGTGGAAGCCACCCTTCAGCTCCCCTCCTGGGCTCCTCAGAGACAGCAGGCATGGGGAGTGATGTGGGGCTGGGCAGAATTCAGAGGACAGGGTGGCTTTCCTGTGGCCTGTGCTCACATAGCCGCATGACCAGCTGGCTGTGTGACATCAGGTGATAACAGTCACTTAAGGGTTTCTGTTCTCTCACTGCTAAAACAATAGGCTCTATAAATTGATCTTTGATCTTTCTTCCACCTCAGAAGATCAGTAGTTCTGTGGGTGGATATTAAACAATGTAACTACAGTATAGTTACATTGAATACAGTATGTGTGCGTGTATATGTGTGTGTGCATGTGTGTATGTGTGCGTGTGTGTGTGTGTGGATGGGGACTTAAAGTCAGTGAATTTTTACAGTCTTGGAGTGGAGAAGGCTTTTTAAAATATGACCCCAAATCCAGACACATAAAAGAAAATATTTATAAATGCAGCTACATAAAAATCTCCTGAGTGGGGAAAAAAAACACCCCAATAAAATAGTCAAGACATTAGACAATTGAATGGCTTGCCAAATCAAAGGGCCCGGTTCTCTGACAAATACATTGCCTCTAAATCTAAAGTAAAAGATCAACAAGCAGAGAAACAGGAAAAACATGCAAAATACTAATAGTCAATGAATGAGAGGTATGCTCAATCTCATCAGAGAATGCAAATTTAAGCAGTGAGATACAATTCTTTTTCTCGGCAGCATGGTATTGGCAGACCCCTTGCATATTGCTGATGGGGGTCCACATGGATTACCCTCTCAGGGTTCCAGCTTGACAATCCCCGTCGAGTTTAAAGTGCCCCTATTCTTTCACTTGGGAATTATACTTCCAGGAACTTATCTAAAAAAATATTTTGGTGAGTGTGAAAGGATGTGTACAAGGCTATTCACCTCAGCATGTCAAGAGCGAAGGATTGGAAACCGCTGGCTAACAGGGAAGTGATGAACCAGATTATCATTTGTCCACGATGGAATAGCACTATGCAGTTGCTAAAGAACAAGGCAGCTCTGTCTTTACTGATGTGGATCTTCATATATATCGTTAAGTGCAAAGAAGCAAGGTGAAGAATGGCCCTGATAGCCTGCCAGCATCTCTGGAAGGAGAGATACCCATGGAACTTGTCACAGTTCTTGACTCCAGGATGGAGACTGGGCATCTGGGAGGACAGGAATTGGAGGGGAATATGTTGCATACCTTTAAATTTTGTTCTGTTACATGTATTACTTGCTAAGAATGAATAGAATACTTACCAATAATAATGTTGCTATAGGCTGAATGTCTTTATCCTCCCGGAATTCATATGTTGAAACCTTAATCCCCAATGTGATGGTATTTGAAGATGAAGGCTTTTGGAGGTAATTAGGTTAGGAGGGTGGAGCCCCCATGATAGATTAGTGTCCTTATAGACGAGATAGAGAGAGCTTGCTTCCTCTCTGCTCTCTGTCATGTGAGAACACAGTGAGAAGGTGGCTGTCTGCAAGTGAGGAAGAGAGCCCTCACCAGAACCCAACTGCGTGGGCACCGTCATCTCAGACTTGCAGCCTCTAGAATTGTTGTTTAAGCGGCCCTGTCTACAATATTTTGTTATAGCAAGCTGAACTGACTGAGACAAAAGCTCTCATATGGCAAACCATTTCATGTGACCAAAATGACATGTGCAAGGGAAGGCACCATGGAGGAGGTGGACATAGATTTTGCCCCCATGTTGGAACAGATCACTTCTTTAGCTGAGTCTCAGATGAAGGAGTTGGCTTGGGGTTAAGAAAATATGTCTTCAGACTCTGGAATAATCTCCTAGATAGTTTGATGCCCAGGTGGGAACGGAGACTCGTTCTGGTTTCCCGTGCCTCTCTCACCGAGTGCCTGCTCCTGAGTCCCGTGGTGGGTGAAATTGCTGTGCACTGTTGAACTGGTTCCCTTGCCTCTGGAGAGGTTGAATGTATATGGCAAGTGCTCACCATGCTGTCCTGTGCCTTTCAACCTCCTGGTTGCCTGTGCCTGGCCTGGGATGAGCTACCTGGACAACCACCGGCAGCAGGCTCATCTGTGGCCCTGCCAATGGAGACTGCAGACTGGTAACTGACAGCCCGAAGTGACAAAATAAAATATAGATGGATGCTATTGAAGAACCACAGGACCCCGAGCCACAGTCCTACCCTCACTGGCTGACCTGCTGCACCACCTGCTTCCACCCAAGTCCACGATACCCACTAACTGCACTTGGGTGATGGACACCATTGCTGTGCAAGGTCCTGCCTTGTGCCAGGACTGGCACGGACTGTGGCCAAGGGAGATATTTTTTCTTTTGTGCAAGATAACGTCGTTTTTGCTGGATCTTGCTTTTCTTCTGAGGATGAATACATGCCGACATTCCAGCATCTTCCCAGACACGTGAGACTTCCCACGAGGACTGGTCTCTCTGGAAGTAAGTGTGGTGGTTTGAGAAGTGCTTGCAGACATTTGAAATGCTGTAAACTGAGTCCCCTCAGTGCCCCACCTCCCATCACAGTGTCCGAGTGACAGCAGGAGACTTGGAGGGCCTTGTAATCTTGGCCTTTCTTCCCCCAGCCTCTCCATTGCCAAGTGCCTTCAGAACCATTGCCGTGGGGTATCACCCACAGCAGAGAACCCTCAAAGTGACCTTGACCACAGCTGAAGCTTTGTCACCCAGGTGACCAGGAGAGACAGGCACACACACCACAGGCATATGCTGTAGTGAGCTCCTAGATGTGCTTTGAAAGGCAGGCAGCATTTTCCCAAAGGAACAATGGGAATTATAGGTGGTACCAAATTATTGGGAGTCACCTATCGTACCAAGGACTTGGCATCAAACAAATCATAAACCAAAAAGATCATGAAAACAAAAATATGACAACTGTAAACTTCTGTAATCAGGGGAGAGCGTTTCCGAGCTTGCTTAGCCCTCCCTCCTCATTTACAGGTGAGGAAATGCATTCTGGATAGAGAAGGGCATTCATTCAAAGTCACAGAGCCGGACGGTTGGGCAGGAGCCCGAGGCACACAGGGGTCTCCAGACTCATAGCCATTTCCTTGTGGTACCTGGCTTCCCAGTGAAAGGTAGATGTGCTCACAGCCGGGGGGGCCCATCTAACACAAACCAGCCTCCCTCCCTCCCTTCCTCTCTTCCTTTATCCCTTTCACGGTGCACCCAGCATGGTGACACGTGCTCTGCCCTGTGGAGTTAGCACACAGCAGAGCATGTTAGTATGCCTCTCACATGGCTCACCCTGATTTCCTGACCCACTGTCTTCTGATGGGTGCTCTGTGGAGAAATAGGCATTCATCATCCTCATCCAGACCTTCACAGACTTGGGCACTTTTGCTGTTTGTTGTTGCTCCAAGGCTAACGCCTTTTCCCTTCAGCATCTTGACCCCCTCCAATATATTTACATCCTCCAGAAATGGGGATCCCCTCCTGGAAGTGTTTTCCACAAGGACCTGATTAGATATAGCAGGAGAAGAAAAAAGTGAATGCTTGTGTTGGTAACATTTCAGTTCTATCAATATCCATTGATTTTTCAGGAACTTCTCTGTGCCACAGAGCATGCCAGGTGCTGGGGGTGCAAAGGCAGATCCTGACCCTCCTCTCCGTGAGCACTCCTGGAGGGGAGGCCCACAGCAGAAGGGGCGACCTCTGTGTAATGAACCAATGGGTCTCGGTGGCACTGAGGTGGGGGAGGGCTCCCAGCCCAACATGGATTTCATATTTGTCATGTAGCGATACACGTGGATTAGAGTCCAGCATTGCTAAGGGTCTTGTACTCCAGCAATCCTCTACCCCCCTTTCAGCTCAGCTTTTTCAAAAAGATGTTGATATGTTATTATCCAAACAACAGTTTTCTTTTGTCTCAATACATAAACTTAATTTAATTTTAACTTTTTATCATAAAATATTTCAAACATACAGAAGTGGGGAGAACAGCACAATGAGCCCTCATCTCATATCACCCAACTCTATAAGTAACAAAGGCCCTGCCCCCAATACACACACACACACACACACACACACACACATTTTAAAGCAAGTTCAAGTCATCTATCATTTCATTCATAAATTTCTAGAAGAGATGCACTTGCTCTTAACACCATGATCCTGTTATCTCACTTAAAATGTGCAAGACGCAGAGTTGAATATTGTTGTGCTTCAGTTAAAAAAAAAAAAAAAAAAGCCAGGATTTTAGCAGCTTTAAGGACACATCATGTTGCTACTGAGCGTTCCCAGAGGACCCTCGGCTCTACGAGGCCCTGTCAATCTCGTGCACAACTGGCTGTGTCCCTGCCGCCTGCACTTGGGAAGCTCTGTAAACCCTCATGGAATGACTATGGGAATAACTGTGAATGTGCTGAAACAAGCCATTTCCTCCCCATTTGCAGGGAACCAATTTCTTTTCAGGCTGCATTCCCATCTCCTGCAGGGCTCCACTTCTTGCTCTAATAAGCTAAATATCCCTGCAACAAAATCAGCTTGAATCCCAATTTTTATCTTACTAGAAGTTGTTCCCAAATGATTATCCCCAGCCTAGTGGTTCTCCACTCCCACCACACATTTGAATCACCTGAGCAGCTTTGAGAACACCCTGGGCCCCAGTCTAGAGAATCTGACTGGTCTGGGTGGGTCGGTGGGGCCTAGGTGCTAGGGGTCTTCAGGGTCCCAATGGTTCTAAGGAGCAGCCTGGGTGAACACCACTGTCCACCCGTCCTCCAAGCACTGACAGTGTCCAGAGCACAGACAAGGTGATCAGAAGAAAATGGACCTGCTCCAGATTCTTAAGATCATTTGTTTGACCCAGTTTCTTCCTTTCAAGCCTAGGCAACATCTGGAGCCACACTATTAAGCCAGCAAGCACAGCTGATTGAAAGCCACAAGGGGCTCCCTTTCCCAGGGCGATGCAGTGGTTGGCACTGGCCTTGCAGGGCACTGGTGTCTTGCAAATTATGCTCCTAACGTCTTCAGAGCAGGCTGGCCCCTTTGGAAGGGTAAAGACTCATTTTTATTCCTTTGCCCTTCCAGTGAAACCTCTTTCCCAGGAAGCTCTGCCAGCCACGTGGAGAACTCAGTGGGCAGCCCCTGGTTATTGCAGGTTAAATCAATTTAGTGGGACTTGCTAACAAACACAGGAAGGTGTGGTAAGCAGAATTTTAAAGTGACTTCCAAAGTTCCATCCCTTAGTAGGCATGCCCTTTATCATTCCATCCAGGACGGCCGGCGGAACCTGTGACTATGATGGGATGTCAAGCCCATGAGGAGGGTACACCCATCCTGGTTCATGTGAACGAGTCCAGCCTCTGTGTCTCCTCTGGCTGTGAAGTCCAGGCTAGTGGTGACAGATATGTGATGGCAAAGGTGGAGTGTTGGCCACTTCCCTTCTCATCCTCGTGCTCAGGAGAGGCTGTGGGCCCTTGTTCTTCCACATCCAGCTCCTCTGACTGCCGAGGAGCCCATCCTTCCAGCTGCCACCTCTCCACTGAACTTCAGCCTCTCCCCTCTGGCTCTCCCGGACGGCCAACATTGGTCCCCACTGTTGTGCCCTCCTAGAGTGTCTCTGTTCTTCCCACTGGGAAATGCTAAGGTTTAACTGCACATCTTCAACAATTAGTAACACAATGTTTTATAGTGAACAATTGTCAAGCGTGTTTGAAATTTCATTTCTTTGCTAGAAATTCCATTCTCAAAGGGCTTTCTATTTATTATGTCCCTGTTTACAAACAACAGACTAAGTCTTGGGGAGGTTTAGCAGCTTGCCTAAAGGAACCACACTGGATTCAAAAGATCATGTAGTCATGACTACTGTCTGAGGGCCTCTATGGGAAACTACAGACTTGGGCAGGTTGGACTGGGGAGACTGAGGCAGGAGCAGGTCCTCAGAGAGAGAGAGAGAGAGAGAGAGAGAGAGAGAGAGAGAGAGAGAGACAGGAGCTCAGAGAAGTGCTGCATCTGAATTTCCTAGACAGTTTGATTTAATTCAGTTCTTAATATCTGTGCATGTCCAGAGAAAAACCCCTGTTCCTCACATAGAGCTAAAATGAGCAGATTTGTTTTTTTTGTGACAAAAATACCTTAAATAAAATAAGCTACTATTTAAGCCTTTGATTTTTATATATATATATAAAAAATTCCTATACATTTCAAATAGGCTAGGGGAAAAAACCCATAAAAACAAACTAAAACAATTCCTGCTTTGAACACAAAGCAATGAGCAGGGTTATTTGTTGCTTACACATGCAATTTAGTTTTATACCTAAATATGTTATGAAATGTGATGATCAGCGCCTACTGTTTTCTCGTCTGCGTGAGCTCTAGATCACTAACATCTTTGTTGGACTTTCTTGTGGTGGCTGCATAGATTTCATTGAATAAATGAGCCCCAGTTCATTTGACCGCACATGGCTGAGTGTCTGTGTTGTTTGTGCTGTGATCAGCACTATTGTTACCACACAGGAATAAGTCAGCAGTTGGCAAATACTTACTGGTTGATAAATTGACAGACTGGCCCATTAATAAGATGAAGACCTGTGAGACTGCTTCATGGAAAAGAAAATTCAGATTCTTATGTGCCAGTTTTTTTACTCCTGGCTGAAGATTAGACTCACTCAGGGGGCTTTTAATAAATACAATGGCAGGGCCCAACCCTGGAGATTCAAATTTAATTGGCCTGGGTGTGCCAGTCGTGAGCATTTTTTGAAAAAGCTCTCCAGGTGATTCTAATTTTCATCCAGGGTTGAAAAACATGGAACCAAGAGACTCCAAAACAGGTGCTTGTTCATATTTTAATAATTAATAAAATGCCCTTCTTTTTTTTTTTTAACTCTTTCCCATCTTGTTGGCTGAGATGGCCAGGTTAACTTTAGTCGGTCACCAGTGGAGACATAAAAGTAATTTATTTGAGAGGCTTGTTCTTTGCTCTTTTTGTGAGGAATGATCTTGAAATGCAGACTAAACCAGGATAGTACAAAAGAACCAAACTGCAGGCCCATGTTACTTATGAAGACAAAATATTAGCAAGCTGAATGCCAGAGGATGGAAAAATTGCTAATAACTAACACCTAAGAACTGCCTAGGAATGTAAGGAAGATTTAATATTATAAAATCTGAAAACTGTCATTGTTTTGAAAGAGAAAATTATCTCAGTAGATATAACAAAAGCATCTGATAAAATCAACTATTCATGTTGAAAAATAAAAATTTCCTTATTAAAATAAGAGTAATAGTAAATGTTCTTAACCCAATAAAGGGTACTTGAAAATAACAAAACAAGTTATTCTAATGATGAGACATTGGAAGCACCACTTTAAAATCAGCAATAGCACAAGGATGTCCCATCTCTCTATGCTATTTTGATATTATATATAAAGAAAAGATCTGATAGAAAATGAGGGGAATTTGTCTTTATTTGTAGATGATATGATCATCTACAGAGACAACATAAAAGTCTATAATCATGAGAAAAAATAGGTGTTTAGCAAGGTGGCTGGATATAAAACTGATCTATAAAAGTTAATATCCAAAAATGTATAACAGAAAAAACATGTAAATTACTTTTGAACGAATTCAAGAAATCATTTGTAAAACCCATATACAGAAAACCTGCACACACAAAGACGTTAAGGAAAGACCTGATACAAGGATGGATATCTTGTGTCCCTAAATAGGGAAACTTGATCACATAAAAATATAAATCCTCTCCAAATAGATCTCTAGATTTACCACAGCTCCCATCAGAATTGCAACAGGATTTTCATGGACTTGACCTAAATTCTGACATATATCTGTGAGTATACCTGAGACTATCTGTGAATATTCTGAAGACAAATAAGGGGGAGGGGGAAATGCCCGCAGATGTTGTATTATGTTGAAGCTCCAGTGATTAAGACTGTGTGAAGATGGGAGGAGACATGATTTGGGGTGGTGAACACAGTATAATATACAGATGATATATTACAGACTTGTACTTCTGAAATCTCTATTATTTTATTAACCAACTCTGTCACCCCAATATATTCAGTGAAAAGATTGTATAGATTGTGTAATGTTGAGAACCCAGAAAGTGAACAACAGATGATTGACCGGCTGATAAGTGACAGAGGCGACATGGAACATCATTAGCTGGAGGGGAAATTGTTCAGTAAATGGAACTGGAAAAGCAGATCTTCCGTTGCCCATAGAGAAGAAAGTAAAATGGAATCCCTATCTCACACCACACAAAAAAGTCAACTCTACGTTGGTTAAAAATAGAAGCAAAACTTTGAATTTTTGGGGATAGAACATAGGTGTATTATTTCTTAAACAATACACAAAAAGCCTGCATTATAAAACATCGATGAACTTGGCAAACTTGCAAAAGGAAAGTATTAGCAGCACACGTAACTAACAGGCTGTATAAAACACACTTCTACAAATTAATAAAAGACAACTGAATGCTGAAAAAGTGGGTAAAAAACATGAACAGGCATTTTAATGAAGAGAAAATGCATAGCACCAATAAGCTCTGAGGAGATGTAAACCTTATTAGAAATCAGGAACACGCCTGTCACACAGTGATAGATCGTTGCACGCCCCTGTTTGACTGGCAAAATAATGAAGTCTGATAGTGCTGGTACTGGAGAGAAAGTGGATCAAAAGTATATTTTATACTTTGCTGGTGGGAGTGTAAATTGTTATGACCACTTTGGAAATCAGTCCTGTCAACGTGAACATCAGCATATCCTACAATCTGGCCATTCCATTCCTGGGTACAGTTAAGAAAAACGTGTGCAAATGCATGTGAGAAATCTTGAACAGGAATGCTTATAACAGTGCTGTTTCTAATGGCAAAACTGGAAACACCCTAACTGCCTATAGAAACTGGAGTCTATTCACACAATAGACAACTAGACAGGGGTGAAAAGGGATGAGCCACACTGAGAACTGGATGCATTGTAGTAATAGACTGTTGTGTGAAAGCATGTCTCAAAAGACTTCATGTGGTACGAGGTCTTTTTTGTATAGTTTTAAAAATGTACAGCTAAACAAAATATGTTTAGACCCACATATGTTTGTGTGTGTGTGTGTGTGTGTATATATATATATATATATATATTAGAAAGCAAAGAAACAATGAGACCCAAATTCAAGACACTAGTTGCCTCTGGGGAAGAGGCAAAGTGATCATGGGAAAAGAGTGCATAGGAAGGTATTAGTTATCTGCAGTGTTCTCATCCTTGGGTTGGCTGGTGAGCTCAAGAGAATTCATTGTAAAATACAGACAGATGTACGTACCTAACAAAGAGGGCCATGAAGGCACCAGGGATGATATTGTAACCTGGATCTAGGATTGCACAGGCCCCAATTCTGTGCATCTAAGGCCTACTTTTTTTTTTAAAAAAAGGAGAGAAAAATAGAAAAGAAACCTTACTTTAATTGAGCTACCACAGGTTGATAAGCACAGGAATAAATGCACTGTTTATAAACCTTGCGAGTTGGCCTCAGTTTCCAAATCTCTCTAGAATCTATAGAGTCTGCATGGGCTATCATGCAGCTGACACCAACCGCCTTGAAACTGTTTTGGGTTGCTTTTCTGGCCATAGGAAAGTAGCATTGTGTTCCCAGGAGCTGGTTGTGGATGAAGCCCAGAGACTGTGCTCTGTAAACACGCCTTGAAGAAGTCCCTGCTGAGCCTTGCCCGCTGCTGCTCTGGCTGACCTGCTCTGACCCTCCGTATGAGATGACTGGCTTTTCTTGTCAAGCAAACACCAAGCTGCTTGGCATTAGGAGGTCTTTTCCACAGACATGCTCTTAACCCCGTTCATTCTTATTTATGTATTTATCTTGTGTTTCACTCTAACTTGTGTTCTATATTGAAGTTATTCAATTATCAATTATTAAAGCAACCTGTTCATGCTTGAATGCTGGGTTCTTGAGCAAACAGTTTTATGTTGGTCAAAGAGAGAAGCTGGCAGAAAATACTGTGTGAATGAACCAACCGAATAGCCTCAGTGAGGTCTTTGCATGAGGAGCCCTTCAGGGTTTGTTGCAAATGGACAGTTTGCAATGTAAGGACCTCTTCAATGACCTGGCTTCTCTCTGCTGTGGCACACAGTACGGTGAGGCCTAGTGGTATCTCGCAAAAGAGATTCAAAGTGATAAAAAAGAGAACGGTGGTTTTGCTCGAAGAGCAAACTTAGTATCCAAGTAGAACACCTGAGCAGGCGTGTTCTAACTGGACATGTGATACTGATTACTACAGTTTCAACAACCCTTAGTTGACTGCTTGTTCCAGTTATGGCCAAATATCTAATCATCCTAAAACTTAAGTGGCTTAAAGCAAAAACAATTATTTTAGTGTTAAAAATTCATATTGTTGCCTCTCCTCCTCCTTCAGGGGGTAGAGTGGGCTCAGTGGGTTGTTCTTGGGATCTCTCACATGATTGCATTCAGGTGGTGACTGGGATGCGCGTCATTTCAAAGCTGCCTCACACACGTCTGGTGGTCAGTGCTGGTTGCAAGCTCGAACCTCAGCTGGGCTGTCAGCCAGGACATTCCATGTGGCCCCTTCATGTGGCCTGGGCTCCTCCCAGCATGGCAACTGGGTAAGACCAAGCCACAGGATACAGGAAGGAGCAGCTTCGTCTTTCTCAAGGTCTGGGCTTGGAAAACGGCACTAGGGTCACACCACGGCTCCAGGGATAGGGCGTGAACACAGAAGGGAGGGAGACCTTTTCACCGGGGCCTGAGAAGCAGAGGGCTTCCAAGTTGGCAGTGAAGGGGATCCCACTTCCTTCAGCCGAGTGACCGGAATGCTGGCAAAATGTCTGGGGATGGGGGAGCATGAGCAATGCAGCCGAAGGCTTGATCTCTTCAGAATGTTGAGGGTTTCATTCATTCTTCCCCTCGCTCACTCAGTGATGACTTGGTGAACACTTCTAGAGCCGGTCCAGGTGGCCTTCAGCTGCTTCCAGTCTGACGTGTGAGCAGACGGGCATCCTTGTTCCCAGCAGGTGAGTTAAACTGTGGCTGTGAGAGTGCCCAGCAGTGAGGCCCGTGAGGTCTCCAGAGCTGGCAGCAAGGGTGACCTTTCCAGGAGATCCTGGGCCTTCACCTTGGCCCAGCCTGGAGGGCAGTCAGCTGTGGCCCCGATGCTCCCTTCCGCATCTGAATCCTGGTCCGCTTGTCTCCAGCATCATCACCTGTGTTTGGAGGCCAGCAATCCCAGATTGACCTGAAAAGCCAGGAGACCATTGAGCAGTCGGGCATCAAGGTGGTCATTGAGAGCAATGAGCCAAACAGAAGGTAACACCCCAATCCTGATTCAGTCGGTGTGCCATGTGAGAGGCAGGAGGTGCCAGCCCCAAAGTGCCCCACGTCCTCCCCAGGAGGCAGCAGGTGGGGCAGGTGGATCAGTGCACACCAGGAAGATCATCCCATGGCTCCTGCATTGTTATGGCTCAGGGGGTGGGGGAAGGCGGAGGAGAAGGGGAGGGCTAGGAGCGGAAGAGTGTGGAGTCAGAGTCGGGTAAGTGCCTCAGCCAGGCCCCTGGGAATGCAGGTGTTTGTGTGAGCCTGGGGCTTCAGTCCTAACTGCAGTTCTCTCCAGAAAACTGCGATGCACTTGCTGTCCACCATGTCTGGTGTAGGGGCAACTCTCCCAGGTCCCACCAGGCCAAGGCTTGCAGGCTCCTGTGGTCAGGCCTGGGAGATTGCACAGAGGATTGGGGCCTGGAGCGGGACTCAGCCATCAAAGCGAGCCCACCTAGTGAGGTTGTAGGGGGGGTGGAAAGAAAGGAGCCTGGCTCCAGGGCTCATGCGACAGCACTTGCCCTACCTCAGGCAAGACCCTGGGTCCCCCCAGCACCCCTGCCCCCAGGAAATGCTCCTGCCTCCTCTCGAGGCCCTGCCTCCTGCCATTCTCTGGGGTTGGGGGTTGGGGGGGACAATGCCAAAGGACTCTGTGCCTGAGTTATTCATTAGTTTACCACCTCCCGACCCCCTAACCTCCCCCAGCTTCTTCTCACCAGTGCAGTGTGACTATACCTTATTTTTAGTTGGAAGACGGAAATTTAAAACCTTTCACTTCATTCCTTTGCAACCGGAGAACGTAGCCTGCACCCACAGATCACCCTTTGCCCCCTCATTCACTGCTCAGCCCAGGAGCCCAGCATCCCTCCCCCTCCACAGCCTTAGGGTCACCGAGTTACCCGTTTCCTTCTAGAGGACCTCACCATGTTTGGGGCAGATGCTGCTGCTTGCCTGTCCTCTTACCACTGGAAACTCAATGTCATCTGAGGCAACACTATGTCCCTCAAAAAAAAAAAAAAAGAGTGTTCCCCATGCCCCTGCAGCAAAGGTGGGAGGGATGCTGATCACCCCTGTGCAGCACTATGGAGAGGCAGCGAGGTCCACTGGGCTCCTCCCCCAAGGGCCATCCTGTGTTTTGGGGGGATTAGGGTGAGCTCTCAGCTGTCAGGAGCTTCAGCCCCAGAATCCCTGTCCATCCATCACATGAGCCACCACTCACAGAGGGAGGGTGATGGGGTTCCTGCAGGGGTCCAGTGACCGTTCAAGTTTCAGCTCTTCAATTTGTTGCCTGTGGACTGTCTGAGCCGAGGCACAGCTCCAGAGCCATGGTCTCCTGCAAGGCTTTGCTGGAGGAAAGCCTGCAAGTGAGTTTCAACGTCACTGCCCTTCAGAGCGCTGCGGGCCGTGCTGCGGGCAGGCTCTTCTCTGTCACCTCTGCCAAGAGTGCCACAAGCTCTTTCAGAAAACAGCTCATCTTGCCCAGAGCCCTGGCGTCTAGACGGCCAGCTTGCCAAGTTGCAGGGCCGCATGGAGTGAAACTCCCGAGGTGGCAGACAGGTTCAGATCACTGAGCTCCCAGGGCTGACTCACCCCGAACTCTCCCAGCTGGAGAAGAGCACCCTCCACCCATGTCTGCGGGACACCAGCTCACACTGGTTGGGCTCAGACTGTTCGTGGGAAGCCTCTGGACGCCATGGCTCATTCTGGGTTCAGCCAGAGCAGCGTCTCCAGGAGCCACCTCAGCCTGAAGGCTGGCACCCCAAGGAAGAGACGAAAGAGGGAACGGGTCAGTCTGCAGCTTTGGGGGGCTCAGACAGCAGAGGAGGCAGGAGTGGGTGCTGGGGGCTGGGACCTTGTCCATTCCCCAGTTCCCCTAGCTGCCCCATGCTATGCTCAGCTAGGGCCTCACCAGACCCTCTGTACCTTCCCTGGGGACAAGCCTCATCCCTCCTAGCAGGTCCCAGTGGAAGGTTGCAGGCAGCTCCTTAATGGCCTACAGAGAAATAGGGAGGAAACTCCATCCCCCTTCCCAGGGCTGACCTATTCCTAAGGGTACCTGCAATGTTCTAGCAAGCCAAGACACAGAGTTACCAGGATGGGGCCATTTGCAGTTTGGGGTTTCGAAACCTCATCACTGTCACCTGAGGGCTGCCCACTGGGGAGAGTTCAGTCACAGCTGAGTCACAGCTAGGTCAGCATGGGCCTCAGCCACATTGGTTTGTCCCTGTGGTAAGGGCTGATTGCAGTGCTGGGGCCGAGAACTCAGGGGAGACCATGAGGTCCAGGGTAGTATTTTTGTCTTCTTCAGGTAAGTACCCAAAAGTAGGATTGCTGGATCACATGGCACTTCTAATTTTGTTGTTGTTGTTGTTGTTATTTTTTAGGAATCTCCATACTGTTTTGCATAGTGGCTGCACCAGTTTACATTCCCACCAGCAGCGCATGACGGTTCTCTTCTCCACACCCTTTATTGCATCTTGCTTCTCATTTGTTTTCATTGTCAGACTGCAAACCGATGGGGAGCATTGCCAGGAAGGCCTCGAGTGCTCACGGTGTGCATGCCCTGGACTGGCGGGCTCTCTTTCTGGATAGGTAGGAAGAAAACTAGAGATGGATGAGGGCCTCTGCTTCTCCGTTTCCTGCTGGAGGTCCTTGTCCCGGGCGGTGGTGTTGGCAGGGGATCATGAAGATGTCCATTACTGCCGGGCCCTGCCACTCCACCAACGTCCAATGAAGAACAGGCATTAAAAATAGTAAGAGAACATCCAAAGAAATCTGTTTTCCCAGGAAGCAATGTTCTTCACTTGACTAACTAAACGTTGTTCATAGATGTAATACAAAAGGAACATTTTCAATTTGGAAAATGCTAGGGAAAAATGTCATGCCTGCTTGTGTCCAGTTTTTAAAAAAAGTTTTCTTTGCTGCTGTTCTGTAAAAGTTATCCCCAGAGAGGGGCTGCTGGAACCTTGGCATGGCTGTTTTATTAGCACTCAGCAGTTTTCAAAGACTTGACAGATATAAATGCTTCATGATACCTTTTTTTTTTTTATTGCATTTTAGCAGAAGCAAGTTTCTAAAAGTGTGTGACCTTCAGTGCACGTCTGAGAAGGATGGGGTGGAGCTGGAACCGCTGGTTTCAAGTTGGACAGCAGAGGGGAACATGGCCGCACTTGGGCTCCTTCCCTCTCATAAATCTACCTGCCAATTTGCTCAAATCTGGAAAACATCTCAGACTGATGGAGAGGCCTGGAGATATGTGCACCAAATACTTATAGGTGAGGGCGAATTTCTTTTCTTTCAAAATGCTTAAGTTCTGCTCCCAAAGCCTTAGTATCGCAGTTACCTTCCCTCAGGCCCATTGCTGTGTGTGCCCCCGCTGTGTCTGCCTGCAGAGAGCCCGGGCTCTTTCTCGCTCGCTCCTCTCACCCTGAGACCATGATGTAATCTGGAGCCCAGGAGGCCGACAGGGCCCAGGAGTGGAGGAGATTTTGACACAGAACTGGGTAAGCTCCTGTGATCAAGATGCTGTACGCACGTCTCAGTGGGATTTCTCTGCTGTCTTTGTCATTTCCTGTAGCCAGTTTTCCACGGCCAATGCTTCCACTGAAATGACGTTTTAAAACAGTTTTATTGAGATAGAATTCACATACCATACAATTTACCACTTAAATTGTAAAATACCATAGTTTTAATACATTCAGATATATGCAACCTCAGCAAATTTTAGAACATTTTCTCTCTTCAAAAAGAAGCCCATACCCTGTAGCTATATATCACCTTCCTGGCCCCCTGGCCCTGCCCTGAGCAACACGTCTGCTTTTATCTCTATAGCTTTCCCTATCGTGTGTGTCCTGTTCCCCATCTGACCCCAGCACCCCAGCACCTGCACATGGCAGCCTCAAATACACTCTGGGACAAATGAATGATTCTGTGAAGGAAGCCAACCAGGGTGATGCAGTGATTTAATTTCTTGGGCAGAAGAGGAAGTAAAACAGAAAAGGGGGGGAGGGTTCTGGCCATAGCTCACATTCAAGGGCACCCCGGGTGCCAAGCACTGCTTTCAGTACTTGACTTTCAGTACTTTACACAGATTAGATTATCTAATGTGGCAAGTAGCCTTCTGCAGAACTCTTTGACAAATAAAACAACTAAGGCACAGAGAGGTGCAGACACTTCAGTAGGTCACACAGCAATGGGCAGTGGAGCCAGACACAAAGGCTGGTGGTCGGCCTCGCCATGCTCCCTCCCCCCGCTTCAGCCTTGCCACCAGCTTTCTAGTTCACACACTCAGTCAAAGCCTAAAACGTGGAAGGACCCATGAAGCCTTCCCTGGTCTCATTTTAGTCCCAGCCACTGCTGTGCAGTTGCACACTGAGAGCGCTGGGTCGGGTTCCAGCTCTGCATCCACAGGGCGCTTTCATTTTGCAGGTGGTTAAAAACAGACATTCCGCACCTGGGTTCAATGGAAGCAGCTGAGGCTGCAGACACCTCTTCTGTCTGATGCTCTTGCCTCGCCGTCCTGGAAGAGCAGTGGTCCTACTCTGGCTGCTGGGAGACAAAGCTGCTTCTGTGAATGCCCAGACCCTCTGTGCCCCCGAGATCCACAGGTTTTGGACTGTTCATTGCTGGCTGTGTGTGGTGGCTCCTTACAGAGGCTCAAGGAACTAGGGGACTGAGGTTTCCGCTGCCTGGATGCCTGCCTCCAGGGACGCAGGGTGTTCGGTGGGCAGAGGCTGCAGAGGTTGACTGGGAGAGTAGATTGTGGCTCACTGCCCCATGGTGGCATCTATATAGTTCCCTGGTCCCTGCACCAACTGAGCCAGGTGGAGAACTCGGTGGGGAGTCAGGACTGAGACCCCATTCGAGCTGCCCATCAGCAAGTCCTTGTCCTGTCTGGGTCCGCTTTCTCCATCTGTGCAGTGGACGGTGTTGGCACTGCACCTTGGAGCCTCCCAGGAGCCTTCAGATGTACCTCCTTCCCCCCAGCACATTACTCTATGGGGCTGGGCAAGGCCTGGGCATCAGCATTTCAAAGTCTCCCCTGTGCAGCCAGCAAGGAACCACAGGCTGGCTGAGCCCCAGTGTTCCTCTGACACCATAATTAGGCATTTCTCTAAAATGTTAATATGCAAAAGTAAAGAGGTTCCCCAAATTGCTGATCTTGTCTGGCAAGGGAGAAACATCAGTAAACTCATTTATTCAACAAACAAGTGTTTGCTGGTTGAGGTAAGGTGGATTGACAGCTAATGTTTATCCAGGCCTTCTGCGTGCATGTCACGCAGGCCCGGTCACCTCCTCTCCGCAGCCCCAGTGGAGGAGCAGGGGTCCCTGTTATCACCGCCCCAGGAAACATGTCCTGCCGGAAGGTAGAAAACCTCACAGTCCTCGAGCCTGTCCTGAGTGGGCCCCTGGGCAGAACCGCTGTGCCAGCAAGCTCAGAATACCCGAGCAGCGATCTGCTCCTCCTCTGCCAAACATTTACAGTTTAGTATAAAGAAAAAAGTTATATCAGAAGTTTCCAACACCCTGCAGGGAGAGGGGTGTTGATTTTCCTGAGCCCTGAACCCTCCAGTTCCTCTGTGCTGACTGACTCCATCATCCCATAAGAAAGATGGTGATGGGAGGAAGAGAGGGAAGGTAATCTGATCAGGCCTTACAGGGTCACTTCGGGGACAACTGGTCCCTCAAATAGCTGGAGCAGCAGGGAGTGCGTGTGCTCTGAGCAGCCGTCCCCCTTCAAGTCTAAAGGAGGAGGTGCATATTCATCCCCCTCCCCATAACAATGAGAGAGTGCAGCTCCCACAGGACCTACTGAGCCCCTCACATTCCAGCAGGACTCCAGCCCCACCAGACTGGAAGTCAGTGCTATGAATATATTATACTTTCCAGCCAGGTAGCCTTCCCCCTTCCCTCAAACCTTGGGGGCCCATAAGTTCTGCCTGGCTTACAGATGCCCCAAAGCTACAAGATGCTTTTCCCTAAAAATCCTGAGACTTTCTTTTAGGACCAGGACAGGCCCCTCACCTGGCTAACCCCAAGACACCTGGTGAGAACTTATGGGCCCCCTCTTCTGATCCAGGGGGCTGCAGTGCAGCCCAGCAAGGCCCAGGGGGCAATGAGGGAAGACAGGCCACATTGCCCCACCCCTGCCAGGACATCAGTCCTTAAAATATGCCCCTTCCACCCATGTGGGGGCCACGTAGTGACCCCTGAAGCTGAGGGTTTGCTCTGTCACTGTGCCCTGAATCAGCGCTGTGCCTGGCAGGGAGGGGTTATGAGTGTGTACCAGGGACTTATGTGGGTGGAAGGATGGGAAAGACTGTTATGAATTTCACCTTCCTTTAAAAAACAGCAAACCAACCAAAGCAGCCAGCATCACACAATGTTCACAGCAGTGTTGTTCCTGACAAAGGATGGAAGCTATCTAAATACTCACCCACCATCAATGGACAAATGTGTAAATAAAGCATGGTCTATCCATTTACTTATCCGGCCATAAAAGGAAGGAAATCCTGATACAAAATAGATAATCCTTGACAACATTTTGCTAAGTGAAAGAAGCCAGACAAAGATGACATATTGAATGATTTCATTTATATGAAATGTCCAGAATTGAGAGATCTATAGAGATGGAGCAGTATTGAGTGGTAGCCTAGGGCTGGGGAGTTGGGGGGAGGGCGGGTTGAGGGGCACAGGGTTTCCTTTTGAGGTGATGAAAATGTTTTAAAATTGACTGCAATGATGGTTGCACTTATCTGTGAATATGCCAAAAAACATCAACTTGTACATTGTAAATGGGGGTATTATATTGTATGAGAATTTTATCTCAATAAAAGTTGTAAGAAAAACAAAACCACCACCACCTTGGGCATGCCAGAGTGGTCTCCTCAGCTCCATATTAGTCAGAGATCTCAAGCAAAACAGAACCAATAGGTTGTGGATAGACAGAAAGACAGATAGATAAATTATAAGGAATTGGCTATGAAGGCAGGCAAGCCCCCGGATCTGCAGGTTGAGCTGGCGAGCTAGCCTTGGGAAGAGCCACTGTTTCAGCGGAGTCTGAAGGAAGGAGAAGCTGATGTCCCAGTGTGATGGCCTCAGGCAGGAAGAAATCTCACTCTTCAGGTGAGGGCCAGCCCTTTTGTTCTATTCAGTCCTTCAGGTGATTGGATGGACCCACACCCATCAAGGAGAGCATATGCTTTGTTCAGTCTACTGATTTAAATGTAACTTCATCCACAACACCCTCAGAGGCACACCCAGAATCATGTTGGACCAAATATTTGGGCACCTCATGACTCAGTCAAGTTGACATTTAAAATTAACCAGCGTATGCTCCCAGGAGCCATATACCTATCCCACAGGAACAAATCATAGGGTTTGAGAGGTAATGTTAAAGATGGAGGTGAGCTGTGGAAGAAGCCAAGTAGATGCCATGAAAGCTGAATGTATTCTCCTTCCCTTCACGGTGGGTGATGCTGTAAGAGTCTGGGCGACGAGAAACCACTGTTCTTTTCTGTATGGAGCGGAGAGTTCTGGAAGATATCCCTCCAGGACACATGGGGCTATTTTCTATTTTTCATAAGCAAATTTCTGCCCACTTGAGCAGTGGGGGAGGGGGTGGAATAATATTTAAGGTGCCATTGCTATGTCCGCTCACACAGACACTCTCTTGGAGGCTCATGAACATGCATTTTCCTTTCCTGTGTTCTTATGGTTCCCTTGCCATTTTTTTTTTTAAGTAAAAAATAAGGGGAAATCTATGTATTTCGATTTCCCACTGAAATCGAAAAAAATTAAAAAAGAGAACTCACACAAACAGAACGTTAGAAAGCTCAAGTGGGCAATTTGGGCCCACTCCGTGAGTTCTGTGGCTTCGAGGCCCACGCAGCCTTGCTCCTAGCTGGGCCTCTGTGCTCCGATGGCCCCGCTGGGGCTGTGAAAGGCAGACCACCAGGCACCCTGAGCAGGACAGGAACCTTTCATTGATGCATCGTTACTTCTGTGTGATGCTCAGAATTGTAGAGAAGGAAAGGAAGCTTTTGAAAGAAAAAAAAAACATAGCTCTCTCTATGAGAGGGAAAGTAAATTACAGGATGAACTCTAGACGGATATTTTTGTCCAGGTCCTGCTTGTGTGGTTAGCTCGGGTTCTACTTGCGGTGGAGAAGGGCCGTCGTCTGTCTTAGACTGGAAATTGGAAGGCATGTGTCCTCCTGTGGGCCGCTCTCAGCAGCCTATCCCCGCCCAGCCACTCCTGGGCTCTGAACAGTGTGGTCTGCAGGCATCCTCCGAGTGGGAATCACCAGAACCCGGTCCAAGTTTGGACTCATGTCTGTCCCTCCTCATCCCGCTGAGAGCCTGATCCTACCACAGCTGATTTATTTCACACAACCCTCCGAGGCTCCAGTAATCCTGGCCTGGATCAGCTTTGGGGAAAAAAAGTAATTAAACTCTCCCAGAACCATCCACACGTTGGCACATGCCGTTCAAAGCTACCAGCTTTAGAAAAGGGGGTGAGTCTGAGCCTCTCTTTCCTGGTCCATAGTTCCTGTCTCCCTCTAATTACAATGTTCTCTTAGCAGTTAACCCTTCATCAGGCCTTACAGCACCTGCTATGTATGCACAAGTCAGGCAGAGCACAGGACTGAATCCTGGCAGACAGCTGGGAATGGGCAGTGGCTACGAGAATGACAAACACGGGGGCTTCTTAGCTTAGGGGGCAAATCCTGTATAGATTTGTTTTGGGAGCAGATTGAGCCTTCTGCTGGTAGGGAGAGAGGAGCAAGTACCCAAGCTGGCCAGGAGACTCTGAGGAAGGAAGCAGCCTTTTTCTCTGGGCTTTGGGCAGTGCTGCCTTGGGAGGGCCCGTGTGTGCTCAGGCCCAAGTGGTGGGCCTGCCGCGGGTGAAAGGGGCAGTTGGCGGGGCAGCCGTGTGTCCTCATGGTTATTGGTGATAGATTTAGAGGGATGGCAGTTTCCCTTCATGGAGAAGATTTGCCTTTTTATACCAAAACTGATCTTTCTCTCCCTTCCTCCTGATGCTCTAATGGTCCCAGAAGACGTCTGCTTACAACCAGGGGGGAGGCAGGCGGTGGAGGGTGATGAGTCAGGACTGTGAGGAGGCATCTGCAGGACCACATGGTAGACTGGGGCCCTGGGCTGATGAGTCAGATCACATCTGCCCTCGGGTGTTCATTACTTAGAGAAAATTTTACAGAGGGAAATCTAGTTAGAGGAAAAGGTTCATTGGGCCATTGGTGATTTACTCTCTAAAGTAGCCATCATGGGTACTCCTACTGAAATGAGCTGACCCGGAGAGGCCTGCTTAGACCAAGCAGGATCACCTTGGGCGGACCGCCTACTTTCTCCCCTACGCCTCCACTGGGGAAGCAGCAGGCCCGGTGTCCCTCCTATGGCAGGGCCTTGGGTGACCCAAGTGAGTGGGAGGAAGCACAGCCAGGCCTGCACCCCATCCCCCACCCCAGCGCTGGGATGCTGGGAGGTGGAGGTACTGTGCTGCGGAGGAGCAGACGTGGGCAGAGCTCCCCAGAGAGAATGATCTCTAGACCACAGGGGAGGGAAAGGCTTTGCTGCGGAGTCAGTGGAAGGAAGAGCTGAGACCTGAGTGTCCGTATAGATTTCCACACTGACAATGACACTAGAGTGGCTTGAAGACTCATCACGCCAATCTCTGCTTCCGTCTTCACCTCGCCTTCTCCCTGGGCCTGTTTCTCAGAACTGCCTCTGCCTTTCTCTTTCAGGACACGTGTCATTGGATGGAGGGCCCAGTTTAAATCCCAGGTCATCTCATCTTGAGATCCTTTAAAAAAAAATAAGGTCACATTTACAGGTTCCTGGAGTCAGGGCATGGCCATAACTTTTGGGGCATTATTTTTCAATCAAGTACTATAAACATATATATTTTTTCTTTTCATATTCCAAGATATTGCCTAGTTCTTACATGTATCACATGGATGTGTGTGTGATGTGTGTATTTTATACTCTAAGGCAACATGACTAGAAGTAACAAGGTCCCTATTTCTGGTCCCAACTTTATAATAAATTAGATGAGGACCCTGGACCTTGAATTTAATTTCCTGTACCTTAAAACACCCTTATGAAAAAAAATGAGATCTCGAGGTTCTAGTTAAAGAACACTTTCACTATTAGAAGTCATTGGAATAGGGTAGTTTTAAAACCTTCAATGTGACAGAGAGGAAGTGTGTTAGAACAGGCTCTGAGCTTAGGACTCAGCCTCGGGCAGTCTGAACCAAATTAAATGACAGGGTCATTCCCACTGATCCCTGAGGCCCTTTCCAGTTTATGTATTAAATAAATAATTAGCACAGAGATTAGAAATCAGAGCTTTGGTTCTTGTTTCCCACACTGACTTTCTTGAGTAAAATTTAGCAAGCTCCAAGCTACCATTTGCCACCATTTGAATGTGGTGGGGAGGTGGGACCCTGGATGCCATGGCGTCCAGGGCTCTGGAGGCAGCTGACAGAGGACTGGAGCCCCAGAAGGTGAGGATGGAGACCCCCTGGTGGCTCCAGATCACAGAAGAGAGGAGATGGAGGAGGCTGCATTGCATGGACTGGTGTGCTGCTGCAGAAATTACATATTATGGAAAAGAAACACCATAAAATGTAGAAACTAGAGTCAAGTAAGAAGAAAATCCTTGAAACAATGAGAATAAAATCTCATAAATCAGGCGTGTGTGTGTGTGTGTGTGTGTGTGTGACAGAGAGAGAGAGAAAGGAAGAGAGAGAGGGTGTGTGTGTGTGTGTGTAGATACACAGAATTTGCTGTAAGATATACAGTCAAATGCAAAATGATGTTTAGTACTTAAAAGGGGTAAAGTCTGAAAAGTTGTCACTACAAATATTTCTTGGAGTCAGAGGTTTCAAAGTTGTTTTAGGATTAACTTAATGTAATGTTTTTGTGACAGGAAAGTAATTGACCATGTTGAAGTGAAATCACATTAGAAAAATCAATTATGCTTTAAATGCCTATTTCCTATCTACAAGCTTGGCATGGTACTCTGCCTCACAGGGAATGATACGAGAAGATAGTTTTAAAAGGTGTTTGAGAAATTAAAAACTTTTCAAGTGTAGAAAAAGAAAAAAATAGGAACAGTCCCCCATGGGAAAGTTTAGAATTGTTTGATTGGATTTAGCATTCAAAATTATTAGAAAACCTTTCATGACTCAAAACAAAAAACAAACAAACAAAAAAAAACCCATAACAAAACAAAACAAATAACAACCCCATAAAAAATGCTCTGGCATATATTTAAACAACAACAAAAAAATTGCATTCAAAAGTCACCAAATCCTGATCCTGTTGCCTCCCTCTTGGCCAATCGGTTATACATGATCCCTACAGAAGGCTGAAAGATGAACTTTAACTCCATTTTTGTGAACAGGTTGTGTGTCCATCTACTTCAATATCGCTACTATTTCCCTGTGTCTAAGTAAAAATAACTTGCTTCCACAGAGGCTACGTCTTGAATTCTGTGTTAGGATCCAGGTGTAATTCTATTGGCTTTTTTACTTTTGCCTTAAGAAAACTATATCCCTGGACACAGACTACTCAGGCCAGTGCAGTCAACACTCCCAGTCAGCTAGGGTTGGGGGTGCTCTGGGGAGAATCTGTGATTGGTCATTCATCCATCTCCAGTGACCAAGAGAAATTCAGAACCAGTGCCCTAGTTTTAAAAAATATTTTTTATTGACTTCTTTTTAGAGAGAGACTAAAGGAGAGGGAGAAAGAGAGAAACTTCAGTGTGAGAGAGAAACATGCCAGCGCCCTATTGATGGTGGATCTTCCAGGTCTTCAACCAAAGAAAGAGATGCAGGTTTACCAAGGACGAAAGGAACCACCTGAAGTAGAGTCTAACAGCCAACTCAAGCTGTCAGCATGACCGTGCCAGATCAATCACGTTATTTCCAATATCATATGTTGAGTATCAGTTACGTGCCAGGCATGGGTTTCATGATTCCCACCCATTGCCTGGCTTGTCACAGCAACCTCAACAGTAGATATTAGCATCATAAGTTTAGTTTGGAAAGTGAAAACTAAGTGCCTTGGAGACTAAGTTCCTTATCCACAGGTGATAAGAGTTAGAGGGAATTCAAGGCTGTTTGATTTCAAAACCTATGTCTATTCAATACGAAAATCATCACAGTCTCAGATTTTATACAAAAAATGGGCTCTTGGTTGGGAAACAATCTCAAATATTGACACAAGGGTAGAGAAATTCCTCTGATAAACAACTGAAAATGAAAACTGAAAGCCAACTTCTATATTCATGTAAAAAGTTAGTTGCCCTTTAAGTAGGTTGAGTTGAGGGATGTGAAAGCTGTCACTTTGTAGAATTACTGCTTTCTAACCGTTTCCAGAGAAGTGTCTCTGTAAATCAGTATTAGTTTAGGCTAAAGTGTTGTGCTAAGCACACAGTTTCAATTACTTGCAGAAACTTTAATGGGGATCTTTGGCAAACACATTAATAAATCTTTATAATGCAAATGGAAGCTGAAGGAGAAATCTTCTAAATCACACCGATGCTTAATTAGATTCAGTTCAGTTACATTTCATTGGCTTTTATAGAGAATACCCGTGACACGCTTTAAAACACAAATAAATCAAAGCACAAAAGATCAGAGGGCACCACATGGTAGAAAGCCACCCACAATGACCACAAAGGATAATGCATATGGACACCATGAGTTATTCTGACAAATATTGAACAGAGACCACGCAGGGACACAACAATCATTCCATGGAAAGACATCTATTGTCTTGGTTTTCAAGTCTTGCTTTTGAGAATCCTTGTTTTTCCCATCAGGACAGTGCCTCTAGACTAGCTAACACGTGCCTTCACTCTCTTCCAGTAGTCAGCATTTCTTTCCTATTTATTTTATGACATATGCAATTTCCCCTTCTCATTTTGACTACAATGTGAATTGTGATGATAGTCTAAAAGTTTACAGTAGTCCACTATATGTAGATCAGCAGCCTACCATGGTCCTATGGTGACAATGTTTGTAAAACAAAGTCACATTAGCTGAGGAGGCAAGCGGGAATGAAACCAAGCACATCAGGTTACAGCAGATATTCTTTAGCTCACTTAGTGCCATCTCCAGTGGTCGCCTGAGATCTAAAGATGTAAAGTGATTGTGTGTCCACAAAGGAGGACAGCACTTAATTTGCCTCCAGTGGAGGAACAGGGAAGGGTCAGAGTCCATCAGCAGTGGAAGCAGTGCAGGTATCTATGTCCTCGCCACATACTGCCTAACTGACCCAAGGGGATGACCCTGGAGGTTGACTCCCCAGCCCATTCTATTTGTCTAGCCCTGTTATGACCTTGAAATAAAATCTTGCTTCCCTTTGTATCTACACTCTGTTCAAATACTCTGCTTTGATTATGTCTCTTTGGCCAGCAAACTTTGGTCCTGTGTTGCATCTGGAACGAAGCTACCATTGCTTATTACCTTCCTGGATGTCAACTGTGTTTATTTGGCCTTTCCATTTTGTTGACCACATCCTCAGGTCAGATGGGCCCTGGGATTGAGTGATACTCAATACTATGCAAACTGGAGCCTGCCAAAATCAGAAAGATAAGGTAGAACACAGCATAAAGCTAAGGAACAGAGCTGTATATTATTTTAATGACTTTGGATGAAAAAGCAAATACTGATTGTAAACACATGGGCTGAGGTCTAAGTCCCTCACCACAGCTTCCCTGAAGCAGTCAGGAAACTCTGCCCTTTGCACCAACTTGCTTTTGACACAGTGAATCACTCTGGGTGTTTCCTAGCCAGCTTGGAAGACCTGTGGCTCCATCCAGCATTGGGCTAAGGATGCAGATCAAATGAATTGCAGAATGGTTCATGGATGGCATCACGGATGATCAGACAGCACCAGCAAGACAGAGATCTTGGCTTAATTCCTCTGGTTGACTTTGGAAAAACCACTCAATGTCTTTGAGCTCATTTCCTCCACTGTCGAGTGCATGAAGTTAGACTACATGGCCTCCCAAATTTGATGGTTCTACCCTCCTCTGAACTAGCAAGCTAGTTCTGTTTCTCCAGAAAGCAAATTCTATTTAAATTTTGCATGCTGTTAGAAGGGTTCAGATGAAACACCGGAATATAATTCTTAGGTAAGGGGCCAGCCCCAGTGCTGTGTTTAGGCTGTGAGGTTGGATTGCATCCTGCAGATCTATAGACAGGATCCCTGCAGGTGAGAAGCAGCAAGGAGCTACCCAGTTCTCCCTGTAGGGCCAATATGGACAAAGACTAGGTGACTTCAGCACTCCCCCTATTTCTACACCTGCCCTTCCCTCTTGCCCAGCTGTAACTCAAGCCTGACTTGCTCCCTGAAAACATCCCTGGTTATCAGTTAGAAATCCTCTACCTACACAATGTCTGCCTTGTAGTTTAGCATCTAGGGGTCTTTGATCTCTGCTCACTTGTTGTTGGTTCCTATGATTTTCTTGTCTTATGAGCTCCTCCATGGAAGGAGACCTTCCTCTTCTGCATTCCATATATCTAAAGTTTGGTTCATTGACTTAAAGTAGGGGATTGGAGACAGAAAGCCAGTGTATGACTACAAGTTAATTACATCTGAAATATTGTAATTGCTCTATCTGAGCCTTTATCCAAGTGTGTTCTAATTAAAGCCTGTTGTAATGTAAATTTCCCAATAACAGTAAAAATTACATGTAAATACGTATGATAATTTTGGGTTTCCCAAGCACCTCCCCTCATTGTGCAGTCAGTTCTCACACCTTGTAGTTTACAGTTGAGGGAACTGAGGTTCAAGCAGGTAAAGTGGGCATTTGAATTTCCATCCAGTCTTTTTCACTAGTCCACAGATTTTCCTCTCAAAAAACAAGGTCAAAATTTGATAGATGGAGTGAACTTGAAAAATTTAGGTCTAAACCCTGGTTTGTTTGTTTTTCCTTCTCAAAAATGGAGATTGTCAAGGTTGTGAATTTGCCAGGGAATATGTACACGTGCATGTGAGTGTGCATGTGTGCATGGGAGTGTGCGTGTGTGCATGCGAACTGGGCGATAACTTAGCTGCTTACATAGAACTTTTTTTTTGTTGTTAATCCTCACACAAGGATATTTTTTCCATTGATTTCTAGAGAGTATGGAAAGGGGGAGGAGAGAGAGAGAAACATCAATGTGAGAGAGACACATAGATTGGTTGCCTCCCGCATGTTTCTCAACGGGGGCTGGGGATTGACCTGCAACCCAGAAGTGTGCCCTTGACCAGGAATCAAACCCATGACCCTTCGAGTGTCGACCCTGAGTGCAGGCCAACACTACCCAGGGCTCACATAGAGCTTCTTAAACCATAAGTAATCTTGATCTCCCAGAAAGCCAACAGAACAGGCGTAGCTCTCATCCACAGCCCTCGGCCTGTAGTGAGGGTTGGGGCGGGGTCACCTGGGAACAAGGGCAGTCAGGCCACCGCCAGATGGAAAAGAGTTTTGGGCTGATGGAAAGTGTGCATGACTTTGTAGTTTTTCCTTCCTTTGGCTCTGTGACCTCTGGGTGGATTGGGGTTCCCACTGATAAGTCTGGGTGTGAAGCAGGCAAGATGTGGACATCTGTACCCCGGTCCAATGACTCCCCTGCTGTCTGAAAGGGGATGGATTTGGGGCTTGTGTGGGAACGTGACCCCAGTCAGCCCACTTGCTGGGTATCGGTCTAGTCCCTCCCACACCCAGCCCTACAGGCAGAAGCCCACTTCAGAGGAAAGGGACATGCCTGGCAGTAGGTATCCCCCCACCACAGGGTCAGCAGGCACATCCAGGCTGAGCTGGCTGTTTGACCAACACTGTCATGTTTGCCTAAAAGCCTCCAGACAACAGGAAGGGAGTTCTTGCTTCTGACTAATGGTCAAAGCAATTTAAGTGAAATGAGAATGAGAACGACTTACCAATTTAAGTGAAAAATGGTATTTCTTTCACTGAAGAATATCCCCTCTAACTTCTAGTGTCTAACAAACCTAATGGAAATGCCATGCAAAAGACATCACATTCAGGGCGTACAGAGTAGAAGCTGAGCCAATGTCTCCCGATGCTGTTGGCAGTAGCTTAGCCCCACCCTGAGTTTGTAACAACCCCCTGAGCTGCCCCTGCAGGTGGCTCCCCAAAAGCAACAAGCACAGGCTCCTCTGCCAGCTAACAGACAGCACCGAAGTAACCCGGCTATAGACATACAGCAATAGCTCAAATGCATGCCTATGGTTCCTTAGGGGAAGTCACCTTTAATTTCACATTAGAAGAGGAAACTCTCTGGAAGGAAATGGACTCAGGCACTTCCCCGGCAAGCTCTTTCTGTCCTAACTCATTAGTATCCACAGTGTGGTTCCATTATAACGAATAGTCAAGGGTCCAAAACTGCCCGCTAAATGTCGGTTTTCCAGGACAGAGAATTCCTCTGCGGAGGATCAGATGAATGAATGCTTTAAGTTCATTGTCATCGAATTGCATGGCTATTGTTATTCAGAGGGAACTTGAGCAGCAGGTCAGGCATTCCCAGTACACTGCCATTTATGCTGAACAGAGCTGCATGTGTTTAGGGGGCATGGAAAAAAGTGGTAAACAAAATAAAAGCAGCAATAAGGGGCACATTTGGTGAGTGGTATTGTGTTGAGAGGACTTGACTCCTGTCCTGTGAAGTTAGATCTCTGACAACCTTGGATAGTTCCCCGAGTGGCCAAGGCTGCTGGAAGGAAGTTTGGTGGTCAGCAAAGCAGTGAAATACAATTGGCAACCTTCAAGTTGAGCCAGATCATGCCAGTTTCTAGTTATCTCCCTGGTTGCTTCTGGAGACCATTTTAATCTACTGGATTTCTGCCAGGACTATGGGTTCCTAAGGCTCATCTGTATCTCACTGCAAACTGCTGTTGTGCTATCTGTGGTACCTGAAATATTAAAATTGTTAAAACAGATTAAATATTTGAAACAGAAGCGTAGCCCACAATGACTGGATTCTTGAGGCAGTGTGTCAGGTATGCATGATTTTATTTAAAATGTGTCCAGTAAGATTTTCCACTTGGGGTGAACATTTTTCCTCTTCCCGCATATGATTATAAACAGTATTTCTTCATTTCATGGAGTTTCTTAGAGAGTTCTAAGTAACTTAACAGAAGAGAGAAATGAAACTGTGGGGAGATTAAATAACAGGAAGTTTATATCACAGCGGGGTGCTCACGCATCCCAACCTGGGGGACACACAAGTGACTACAGGGTGAAGAATTAAACCCGGTCATGCAAATCGTCATATGATCACTTGGTATCCTTTGGCAGTTCCGGCATTCCCTGTCACTAGCACACATGATAAAATGAGTCAGATCTGACTTCAGTGAGTGAAAAATTGTCTTTTGTTTTTGGTGGTGGGTTGACCAGCAGAGAGAAGACACAGAACTCGCTGTCGGAGGAGCATCTTAGGATATCGGAAGAGACGGTCCGTATGTCCCCACGCTTTGCTCTGAGCCCCAGGGAGCACATGCCTGGCGTCTGCAGGGTTGTGTGCCCACTGTGGCCACAGCAGCCCTGACTCTCATCTAAGGGCGCTGGTTTCTCTGTGGACACCACCCCATCAGCATAGAGAGCACATCTGAACCAAGAGGGCAGTTGTTTGAAATCACTAGAACCTGGCAATATTAGATTTTTGTTTTCATGAGCCAAAGGTCATAGCACAAATGAGGTCTACATGTTGTCACAGGGGGCCACAGAAAGACACGTCTTTAAGTGATGTTGCCCTGCCAGGGAGAGGAACAGAGACAGAGAGCACAGCAAACATGTACCAGCGGTGCAGGGCGCTCCTATGGAATATGAACAGCGCCACTGACGCGGAAATGGGTCAAGCAGCGGGCGTTGAGTTTCCTGCCTGCTCTTTGGAGCTGCTGTTATGGAAAGAAGCTAAGGGCAATGTGACCGGGGTGGAGGGGCAGGTGGGCTGGGAAATGTCACCATCTCAACATTTGTTCTAAAGTGACTTAGAGATGATCATTCATTTATGATCGAAACTTAATCCCGAACAGCTTTAGCTCCCTCTTTCTCTCTGTAAACACATCTGTTCATAAATAACTTAAATGTCTCCTTGGCATTCAGGATTCAGTTCCGCTGGAGTAAAAAAGGATGGAGGATGCTCAGCGTCGAGGAGGAGATGGCGGTGTCTGTGTGTGTGGAGAGGCCGCTTAAGCGTCTGACGTGCGTCGAAAACATCAGCCATCAGAGACGGGCGGGGTGACCCAGCCGTACTTTTCATGCGTCTTCACCAAACTCTTAAAGGTGGCTTCCGCTTCCTTGCGACTGAAGGACTTTTTTGACTTGCCGGCTTTCCTACAGATCCGCCCCTGTGTGAGAGGGAAAAGAAAACAGGTTAGAACCGTGGTAGGAATCCCATGTCTCACCACCTTTGTTAAAACAGGCGAAGTTGTGGTCACTTCTTAGGTCTGAATAGGTGTGGGGTAAGAGAGGTGGGGCACTGCAGCTTTGGCACCAGACGGATGGAGAGGTCCGGGGCCTGGCAGGCATCTAGGGGAGAGGAGAGCACAAGAGCTGCTGCCTTCCTCCACACGCTCCTGCATGACACGGGAAAGCATCCTCAGCCCGTTCCCGAGAGGGCGGGCAGGCTTAATCAGAGCATCGATGCAGAACCCAGCCTGCCGTCCCCAAGACAGGTATCATTCTAACTTCCTTCTCTCTCACCAAAGCGTTCTTTTAATGATAATACTCCCAACATTCTTTTAATGATAACTTTTCATTCCTCTTCAGTAACAGTGGAGAGTTCTATAATTATATGTAGAATAAATACATGAGCATATTTATATATTCACACACACACATTTTAAAAATCTGACTTTTTAAATTCAAGCTCAGGAGCACTCAGTGAATTTCTTCCTGGGCATTATGTCCCTGGGGAGCTGCTGTAGCCATTTTCACTGGGAGGTCTATCCTCAAGTCCCAAGTGAGGGGGTAAAGGCGCGGGACCAGTGATTCCTCACACAAACTTGGGAGATGAGTGGGGGCCCAGGGAGAGGTCTGCACCCCACCTACGGTGACCAGGTGCGCTCTGGTCCGAAGATGGAGCATTTGGGTCGGCAGTAGACAAGAGGTCAGGTTCATCTTAGTATGCACACATAAGGCTCCAGAACAGAGAGAAGGAAGCAGAAGACACTGCTAGAGTGACCGTGTCTCAGGTCATCAGCACACTTCCAGAGAGCCCTATGAAATGGGGTTTATTTGGCCTCAGATGGAACAAGCAGAGTGAAGACAGAGAGGAGTCTGGGCAGTGCTGGATCCTCAATCAGACAGAGTTTTTGTCACTCGCATTATTCCAGCCCCAGTCATTCTTCATCATGCCTCTTGATGGCAGATCAACAGAAACTCGCTCAGCCTCCTGGGCACGTTTCCTTGACTTGACTTCCCTCAGCTCCTCCTGGAAGACCTGCTGGCCTTTCTCAGTCTCTCATGGGTGTGTTTTTTGCTGAGGTAGAAAAACCCTTGAACATTGAGTTTCCTCCGCCAGCAAGTGCATGAGTACTACCTCCTAACATTCTCCTGTTGTTTATAAACTTATACTAAGAATTCTCTCTGGATGGGCCCTCTGCCCATTTTATATATATATTTATATATATGTTTTATTTTTCTTCTTTTTTATTGATTTCAGAGAGAGAGAATGGGAGAGGAAAAGAAAGAGAAACATCAACGAGAGAGAAGATCGATTAGCCGCCTCCTGCATGCCCCCCACTGGGGATTGGGCCCACAACCTGGGCATGTGCCCTGACTGGGAATCGAACCAGCTACCTCTTAGTGCATGGGTCAATGCTCAATCACTGAGACACACCACCCGGATGTAATATATATATATGTGTGTGTGTGGGTGTGTTTTAATAACACACCTGCGGGCAAGCGTCATCTGTGTCTAATGGTGACCTGAATCAGAGCCAGGCCTCGCTGGACCCCATCACAGACCTGCTCCCTTAGAGAGGCACTGAGGGCAGCAACCACCCCGGTTCTGTGTGGTGGGTGAGGTCCAGCCAGTCTCAGCTGTCTCTGATAACCCACTCATGACTCAGGTGGGAAGGGCTGTCCTGGCCTCCTCTTCCACGGGGAAAACAGCAGCCGATCATTAGAAACTAGGAGTGGAAGAGTGTCAAACACACTTAAACTCAGTGCTGTGGTTCCTCTCAACAGTGGACCAGTGAGGAGTCCGAAATCCAGAGTTACAGTTGTCCTCTGATTCCCATCCCGGACACCCCTGGAGGAACCTGTCCATCTGCTGACGGAGGCAGCACCCCCTTTCCTAATTTGCTGCTTGGTTTGCATCAGGTGAGCTGCTGAAAGGGTGAAGGAAGACTGGAAGAGAAAAAAGGACATCGCCACTTCCTGGCTTCCAGAAATGTCCCCACCTCTCACCAGGACACGACTCCTAGTTCCAGGTTTATAACTTCCTCTGTTGCTTATGTGGTGTAGTTATATTTGATAAAAGGGGACCACCAAAAGCTAATACATTTATAATCATCATCATGGGCTGAGATCAAAGTCCAAAGTTACTTCATTAAACATATACAAATGCAATTGTGTAGGAATGTTGGCATCAATTTCTTCACGAGTAAGAGAAAATATTAAGGGCTATGTTTTTTTTTTTTTTTTTTTTTTTTTTGGCATAACATAAAAATTCTAATTACCTCTATGAACTTTTTCTATAATAGTGAAAACGTATGGTGTGATTTGAGAATTCTGAACTGAAAGCAGCCAAATACAGGTTCATGATAATCTGGGAACATGCTGTTGCTTTTGGCATGAACATATACGATGCCTATTCTTTGTGAAAGTCCCAATTGTTACCAAAAAACAACAGACAAAACCCCAATGAACAGACCACTCTTTGTGGCCTTTTCTTCCCGGGAAGAATTATGAACACAAAGCTCCAGTGCCCAGTCCACTCAGCAACCAGGAGACAGAGCCTGCGGTCAGCTAGTCGGAGGCTCCACGCCCTCACTGCACTCAGCTGCTGTTTCCTGCACTCCACTTTACAGCTAATAGATGACCTTTTCATAGATGGCCTGCCCTCTGCTGATTGGCTACTTAGGTAATCCCCAGTGAAACACTGAACCTGAAAACGACCACTTACATTTCCTGGCTCTGCCAGGGGGCTGAGCCTTTTGCTGAAGTGTCCTTGAGGTGCCCACTGCACCAGGAAGGGGAGGATCGCTCCATCCATCCCGGCCCCTGACGTCCCACGGCCGTGCTGCTGTTGAACTGGTCCCCATTCTTCCTTCCAGGGCTGAATCAGAGCCAGGCCTCACTGGGCCACATCACAAACCTCCTGGAGTCTGGCATTAAGGCATCCTGCAGTCTAACTCCCCTGACTCTATATTTCCCTCTGTAAAGTGGGCACAAGATGTGCTGCACAGTGTCACTATGACTGTCAGATAAGGCACTGAATTTAGAAATACTTTGAGAATTTTAAAGTATATATACTTCATTAGAACTATTTTTCTTATTCTCTAACATACATATTTCTCCATTGTCTATTTCCATTGAACCAATAGTCAAAGTGTCTATTCTGGGCATTTTTGTTAGAATAACTCTTATTTCTTCTAACATGCCTACTTGTATTTAATGCTGAAAGACCTGGACGTGACAACTTACTCAATCCACTGTGATCACGCTGTTGTCATTAGGAGGTTAGATAAGTAAACATCCTCCTGAGCCACAGACTGTGAACGTAGAATTATGAATGTAGGATTTTGCCCCAAGAACCTGAAACATCTCACCATAATATGGATGCAGAACAGTGCTAATACAGCTTTCTGGGGCTGCTTCTGTTAAGCAAAACCATTAGTTGGTGCTTTGGTTTGACTTTTTTGGGGGCCAATCAGAATAGTCAACATGAACACATTCCTACAGAGCTAATAAGTTTCCTCAAATTCAGGTCCTCAGGTCAGCCACTGATCTTACAGGATTTTCTTTACTCCAACATGCATATTGAGTTGAGTTTCAGTATGGCTTTGTCACTTCTGTATTTCTCCCATCCATCCATCCATCCATCCATCCATCCATCCATCCATCCATCCATCCATCCATCCATCCTGTGAGGTGCTTAGCAGACAAGGTGATCCAGGCCCCTGCTCTTGAGGGCTTAGAGTCCATTATGGGGAGATAATTGGGTGTGTTGCAGCTTCTGAGACAGAAGGTGTAGATCAGAGTTGCTCAGCCTCCGTACTATCTATGTCATGGGCTGGAGGATTCTTTGTTGTGGGTGAGGAGGCGGGTTGTCTTATGTAAGATGCTTAGGAGCACTCCTGCCCTCCACCCCCTAGATGCTAGCAGCACTCCTTGAGTTACAACAGCCCAATTGTCTCCAGACATTGCTAAGTGTCCCCTTAGAAGTAAAATCACCCCTGAATGAGAACCATTGGTATACGGAATAAAGATGGCCCAGAGCAAGGAGGAGTCAGTTTACTCTCTGTTTGTTTAGCAAATAATTGCTACAAGTCTTCCCCGTTAGGCACTGTGCTGGGACCTCAGGAATGTCCAAGGTGGAAATAATTCTGGTCCTCATACAGCTCAGCGGGGGTGGGGTGGGGGAGGGTAGAAAAGTGTACTGTGGGGGAAAGAAAAAGAAAAAAGGTGGGGAGAGGGGTACTGTCAGTTGTCTGTGTATCCAGAAGGTTTCTAAGTCTAATGACACTTCAACTGAGCCTTAAAGTATGGGTGGGTAGGCGTTTACCAGTTCATGGTGGTGCAGATAAGGGGTCCTGAAGCAGAGGCTGAAATAGCCAGCTATATTTAGAGAACGATGGGCAGACACTTGGTAAAAGCTAGGGCACAGAGTGTGTGTGTGTGTGTGTGTGTGTGTGTGTGTGTGTGTGTATGTGTGTGTGTTGGGGTAGGGGTACAGAATTCAACAGACCTGGCTTCAAATCTCTGCTCCAACAGTTCCTGGCAGTGTGACCCTGGGCAAATTACTTAACCTCTCTGAATCTCAATTTCCTCATCTGTAAAATAAGCATAATAATAGTATTATATGACACTGGATTTTTAGAAAGATTTAATGTTAAAGCATAGATATGCTTGGCACAGTGCCAGGAACAGGGTGACCACAATAAATGGTGCATTTTATTTTTTAAACTATCAGAGGGTCTTCTCCATTGGCAAAGTTAGTTTTGTGTGTCCTCTTGAAAAAAGACACACAAAATTTTCTTTCTTTGTTGTGAATATTATGACTTGGTTTATTGGGTCGCAAAAATATCATTAGGCAAATCCAATATTTAGAATTGATGTGGCTAATTTCTCAGCCTTTTTAGTAATGTCTGTCTATTTTAGCAAGTTGACACAAATACATTTATTCTATATTTCTCCCTTGATTAGATTTTCTTCTTACTTTTTTTCTTTGCAAACATACCTTCACAGCATTTTGGTGTTTCATTTACCTATGAACTACAGGCTTCTGCTCCTTTAAACAAAGAATTTCCAGACAGCTCATGTAAAGTTCTGAAGTTCTTTCACTCGTTTCCTGGGCTGAATTACAGAGTAGTTATTTGTTTTCAAAGTCTTGGAAAGTGTAATTGTTAGTCTAATAGCACTCAAGAACCCTAACCCCCCACAACGTGGGTTTCAAACACTCTGTTCAGGCAGGGGAGACTTCCTGGAGGCGGCTGTTTTAGAGCTGGACTCAAAGGACAGTGGGATAATCCAGCCAGTTGTGGGAAGCCAAGAGGAGCTCTGGGAATTTGTGTCTAGGTGCTCCTGGGAGGAGAGGGTGGAGGCAGGAATGGGAGGTACATTAGTTCCTGGGGCTGTCAGAACAAAGTGTCATACATGGGTGGCTTCAAACAACAGAAATGTATATTCTCCTGGCTCTGGAGGCCAGAACAGGAGGCTCTAGAGGAGAATCTGTTCCATGCTACCCCCTAGCTTCTGGTAGTTTGTTAACAATTGTCAGTGTCCCTTGCCTTGTAGACATGTCACCCTGATCTCTGTCTTCATTTTCCCATGGCCTTCTCCCTGTATGTTTCTCTGTCTCTGCATCAAATTTCCCTTTTCTTACCAGGACACCAGTCATCCCAGGATGGCTTCATCTTAACTTTATATCTGCAATGATCCCAAATAAAGGCACATACACAGGCGGGGGTGGGGGAGGGCTAAGACTGCAATATATCCTTTTGGGGGACACAACCATACCTCTACAAGAGGTATGGTTGATATCAAGGCTTTCAACCCCATCTTCAGCATCTGGACCTCTCCTGGGGGTGGCAGAGCATCGAGTCAGGTTGTCTTTTGGGATGGGTCTCTTGGGAGGTGGGTGGCCATCAGGTTGGGGTGTTAGCAAGTTAGGTTATTGTCACAGTGCAGAGAAGACGGGCGAAGGCCTGGCCTGCAGCAGAGGCAGCGTGGGTGGACAGAAAGGGCCTGAGTCCTTGGAGGTGATGTCGGCAGGGCTTGGGAGGAATGTCTCTGAGGGGAAGGAGGACTGAGGCATACAGGTTTCTGACTTGGAAGAAAACAGGATAAAAGACTGAGCCCTTTTGGGTGGGCTGAGCTTGGACAGTGTATTATAAACCGAGGTTCATAGGCAAGAGGCCCTTGGAAACAGCGCTTGGAGTGCTCTCATCATGGGAGGTGGACACGGCTGAGGGTCCACAAGAGAGAGGCAAGGGGCCAGGTCTCCACGCTGCCCACCACCTACAGGAGCAAGTCACCCTCCCTGTGCCTTGGTCTCCACATCTGAATCATGCACCCATGGACATCTGTGGTGTGGGGTGAGCCTTTGGAGAGGATAAATCACTGGCCTGGTGTGCAGGGTGGCAAGCGGGCACAGTGGTGGTGTGTCCAATGACACAGGACACCTTGCAGGTGACACTGCCTTAAGGGACGCTCCAGAAAGGGGACTGGGGAGCACGTGGAGGGGGATCAGGCAAGAAGAGAAGCAGAAAGCCATGGGTGCAGAGGCGGGCCAGGCGAGGGGGAGTCAGAGAGGGTAAAGTAGGGTGCCAGGTAAGTGCCCCAAAAGCACTGGTGCCAGGCCTTAGGAGGGAATAGTCGTCTCAGAAGTGTGATGCTGGCTTGATTTATAATAAGATCAGAACTTTATAAACTCTTCTCGACTTTATTTTTTTTTAAAGCAATCTCTGCACATTAAAGAAAAATCTGGTTCTTTGGAAAAGTGCAGCTTAATAATAGAAATGTCCCAAGACAGCAACTTGTACTTCCCACAGATTTATTTAGTGCCTGCCATCCAACAGACCTCATGCACATTGCTGGAGACACCCGGTGACACCAGGTGAGCGAGATGCACAGGGCTTGGCCAGGGACCTGGTGGGTGGTGGCAGTGGGTGAATGAATGACTGAATGAATGAGTGCAACTGGCCACTTTCCAGCTGCCTCCGCTGGCAGGGCCACAGCCCAGCTCTCCTGTGGCAATGACTCTCATCAGGGCAAAGATTAATGCCCAAGATACAAAGCCACTTCACTGAAGAAGAAATGTTGCCTTAGTGGAACAGACTAGAGTTTTCCATTGAGAAATATTATGTAACCACAGACTCTC
Source organism: Molossus molossus (assembly GCF_014108415.1). Lineage (NCBI taxonomy): Eukaryota > Metazoa > Chordata > Mammalia > Chiroptera > Molossidae > Molossus > Molossus molossus. The sequence goes on from NW_023425366.1 coordinate 33,963,629, forward strand.
TATTAAAGTCTCTAAAATATTTTCTCAAGTATTAGGTAATAAACATCTTCAGATACTTGCTCTTAAATTTGTGAAAACTCTCAGGACGACAAAGCCAGCATCAGTTTTGTAAAAACCTGGATACTATTCAATGTTATCATTAAAACCCCTCAAGCCACTGGCAGCATCAAAGGCACGGTTTGCGGCTATTTTGGATGCTTGCAAAACATAAGCATCTCTTCCCTCTACATTTTAAAGAAAGTTCTAGCAATTATCAATTCTGTTTTGAGATACAGTGAATTTTCTTGGAAGAAGCAAACAGAGAACAAGGAACTTTTTGCTAAAAAATCTAAATATCAGTAATCATTTCAAAAATATTTTTTTGGAGATTCCACTAATACTTCTACCTGTGCTCAAGCAGCCAGGTCCCAGCGGGTTTCATTAGCTCCACCGGAGCTCAGTAAGTGGCAGCCAGACCTCCTATCAAAGACCTCACGGTGGCCCTGCCTAGTGCTTGCTGTGCGCCGGGATGGGCTTGAACACATTCGTTAAAACCTCCCTGTGATCCTACCAAGTGGGCTCTGCTATCATCAATCTTGATTTGTGGATGAAGAAACAGACACAGAGAGCTCAATGACACGTTCAAGGTCACACAGGACTCCAGCGCAGGACTAGAGCCATGCTCTGAACCCAAGGCCCAGCTGGCTCTCAGAATCATGGAGACGGGTCACAGAATTCAGAGAAGAAAAATGAGATACTGACCATTCACTCCACAAATGCTGCCTGCCCTGGTTTTACTCCCTGGATGAAGTTTGAGTGGCAGTCACTGAACCCCCTCTGGCCCTCCGTACCTTCTTTTCAACATGGAGCTCCTGGCCTCCATCCCATATTCACCACAGAGCTTGTTTAAGCCCTGAGCTGACAGGGCACTAAATCTGCCTCCACCCCAAGAGCCTGGTCTTCCTGCCCCAGGTGTGCGGACACCCCTTGACTCCAGTTCCTGTGTGACCGGAGTAGGTGTGCTTCCCTCCTGAGATGCTCACAGTCCCTGTCCCCGCAGATGACGGGCATTCTGTGGTTTCCTTTCTGCTAGACACACAACGCAAAGGAAACTGCTTCTGACAGGCCAAGCCAGGACACCGTGTTCCATTTTCACAGCTAAAGCACTTCTTTGGTGCAAAACAGCCACTCCCTCCCTGCTTTCTACGGGCTAGCTGCCTCTGCGTGGGGTTTGGAAAAGCCCTCCCTGTGCCTCTGCTAGCAGGGACTTCGTGAGTTTGACAGGAAAATCCCAAACAGGGTTGCTCTGGGAAAACTACACCAAGAAGTAACAGAAGGTTTTCACAGAGAAACAAGGTGACGTGGGCATTGTGTTTGCACCCTCAAGGCGGTTTCCAGTTTCAGGAGGCACGTCTGTCTGCACGGTGTACGGTGACATTTCACAGCTCCACTGTCTTCCCCAGGCAGCGTGACTTGTGATGACAAAGCAAGTTGCCACCACAACACAGTTAACACGGGAACTTGAAAATGTGAAAGAAAACTCTACAACATCGAATCCATAAAGCTGAAGAGATTTTGGAATCACTGCAAATCTTAAGATATATTTTCTGGAAAAAAATCTAAATGTAAAAATGTTATGATTTGGGCCCAAATTCTCTAAAATTATATTACTTTTAAGAAGCGTCTGTTTTGCAACAAAAACACAGCAATAACAAAGACTCTATGTGGATTATTTACTTTATCATTTTTTTGATTCTTAATAATAGAGCAAAGCTCATAAGGATGTGAAATTCCATTGCTGGCCACCGGCGATGCCCCACTCCTGCCTGTCATGTTTTAGTAGGACAGGTCTGAGGAGAGTTCAAGGTCTGTCTTCAGCTTGGTCTTCCTTCTTGAAGTGTTAGGTAAAGATGGACTTATGAGGACATGGGTGAAGCCTCCGAGAACAGCCCTGAGCACTGTTTGTCTCCAAAGAAGCACACGGTTGAGGCCATCAGTCCACTCCATCTTTGGCTCACATATGCCCTGGCGGAGACTCTGGTTTCTCACCATCAGCCTCCACCTCACTCCCCATGTCAGTCCCTTCCTGCCAGTTGCTTCCGCCAGGCCAACCATTGCTGCTTCTGCACGGAGGCTGTCAGGATAAAACTCAGCACCTTTCCCCCCAAAGAGTTTCTCCTTCACCTCCTTATCTGAACATTTCTGCTTCTTGTATCACTTTCATAAACACTGTCATGAGTTTGGGGGCTGATCTGGCACACCTGAGGCATGCTGTGTGTGACTTTCATCCCCCACCCCACCCAGGGTTTCTGCTTCATGGGACCATCCCATAATGACTCACTGGGGCCCTGCGCAAGCTTCTCACTGCAGCAGTGCCAGGGCCTATTCCCAACGGTGTCTGCAAATGAGAAGCACCCCCACCTTGTGGGAAAACAGGCCTTCTATGTGCTGAAAACTTTGAATAACAAACACCTTGTAGTAAACTTGACAGTGCCTGCTACATTTGCTGAGAACCCACTTCCAGTTGTTAGTGTACCAGCTGCTAATGAGGTGCTACTGAGGTGCCAGGGTGGTAGATGCTGGGGGAGGCATCACTCTGCACAGACACCTCAGCTCCCTCACCTCCCTCACTTCAGGCCATTAGACTGCACTTGCTGGGAAGACCAGGAGTGTGATCACAACAGCACCCCTCTCCCCTGGAGACTTCTAGACATCCACACCTGAGCAGGTGCCACCCCGACTTCCACGTTTTGGGCCGTTTCAGGGGTGTGATGGCTTATCCTAGCTCAGCCAATCCCAGTGCGCTTTACTTTAAAAATTAAATGTATCATAAAACAGCTTTCTGGAGGGTCAGCACCCATAACAGGGACTGCTCAGGAACACCAGCTCATGTCTGCCCCGTGGGCATGTATCACAGCTCATCAGCATTTCACATCCAAGGCTGGAGTTACTGTTCCCCCCATCACACTCCTGTCTCCTCTGGCTGCCCCTTGCTTCCACTCTTCCATCACCCCCCCCCACCCCTCCCCTCCCCGCTCCTAGACTGACTGGTTTCTTGTTAAATCAAGAGCACTGAGCATGGAGAGTCCACCTGGCCATGTGCCATGAATAACTGGAAAAAGGGGAGGGTTCCAAACACTGCAGGGCTACACACCGTCATCCCCCTCCCAAATCTGCTAGAGTCACAGGTGATGGTTCCAGTGTAGATGGAACCCAGTACATGCCTTTTCTGTTTGCAAGACAATGCAGTCAAGATATAGCATCAAATAGCTTACTTGGCATTGAGAAGCAAGGGGGTGGGGGAGTTTCTGGCAAAGGTGGTGTTCTGTTACCATAAAATAGTCTTATGATTGTAATCAAGAAAAGAAGTTGGTTCTAAATTCAAATTTCTAGTCTCTTGACTGAAAAGCTTAGAACTGAGGGACTGATTTTGATTGACCTAATAAAAATTAAAAAGTGATTTTCTATAAGCAACTGGGATGGCTATTATTACTTTCAGGTCATTACTTTGGGGATACTCAGACTTCAACTCTATTATTTGTAGAAGGGTGTTCCTACAGAACATTTTCTTTTTGACTGAGTAAGAATTATAATAAACAGAGGAACAAATTCAGTCAGTGACTTTTATAAACTTTGCTGGGACTCTTCAAACGATACGTACTTTACAACACAATACAGGTAAAGTCTGTCCCAGTCACTGTCCCAAGGGCTTTACACGTGTAAGCATGCTCAGTCCTCGTCAGGGAGGGACTGCCGTAACCTTGCTCCTGATGAGGAAACTGAGGCGCAGCATTAAAGGGCCCTCATTCATGCAGCTGGTAGGTAGTGGAGCTGGAATCTGACCCACAAAGTTGGATTCTGGAGTCCCTGCTCATAACTGTTCTGCTACACTAGAAAAAGTAACAAAAAATGATGAAAGTGTAAATACTGAGGGGCCCACCATCATGGCCCACACCAAAATGTGCCTAGATTATTAATATCAAAGCGCTGTTTTTAAAAAAATCCTCACCTGACACCCTGGCCGGTTTGGCTCAGTGGTTGAGCATCGGCCTGTGGACCAGAGAGTCCCGGGTTCGGTTCCCGCTAGGGGCATGTACCACAAAAATAAAAAAATAAAAAATCCTCACCTGAGGATATTTTTCCATATATCTTCAGATAGTGTGGGGGGGGGGGGAGGGAGGAGAGAAAGAAACATTAATGTGAGAGAGACACATTGATTGGCTGCCTCCCACACAACCCTGACCAGGGCTGGGGACCAAATCGAAACAAAGGTACGTGCCCTTGACCAGAATCGAACCTGCGACTCTTTGGTCCGCAGGCCAATGCTCTAACCACTGAGCAGAACTGGCCAGGGCTGGAAGCAAATTTTAATTCTATTTAAATACTAGATTTTTTTTTAATCCTCACCCGAGGAAATTTTTGCATTTATCTTCAGATAGAGCAGGAGGGAGAGAGGGAGGAAGAGAGAGAGAAACATTGATGTAAGAAAGACACATCGACTGGCTGCCACCCACACAACCCCAACCAGGGCTGGGGACAAACTGCAACCGAGGTACGTACCCTTAGCGGGAACCAAACCCAGGTCCCTCTGGTCCATGGGCCGACACTAACCGCTGAGCCAAACGGGCCAGGGCAATACTAAATAGATTTTTAAGCAATATATCCAACTGTGGCAGTTCCTTATTTATATGAGACTACCAGTTCATTTCCTAGACCCACCCCTTTCTGCCCCCTCATACCCAGTTAAGACACATATTTGATTCATTTCATCATTTCCCCATATTAATTTTCCTCTTTTGTACAGGCTTTGAACTTTGAGGCCGGAGGAAGAAGTCTTCCCCCCCTTCAACTTCCTCCATGATGATACTGACTTGATGGGAGGGTCTTATCTTTAATCAAAGCACATGCGAGTGCTGAGAACGGCAGCCACAGATCCCGCAAGGACATGTGTGTCACACATCCCTATTGTGAATGAGCGTGTTAAAGCACCAGTGCAGGCATTACAATGGGGATGGATTGCCAGGTTCACTTCTGCTCTACCTGTGGTTATTTGGCTTTACAACGCTGTGTAAAGGAAGCCTGTCATATGCTTGATCATCATCCTCACAGAGCTCGCTATTGTTTCTACATCTCCTTCAAATCACCTTTCTCATTTGCATCTCACTCCTTGGTGTGGCAGACAGAGCAACTACCATCTTCCCTTACACGGAACTGGAAATTGATGCTGGTGGGTGGGGATTATGGTCACTCCGACAGGAGATGTTGGAGTTAGGATTTGAACTGGAACACAATCACATTCCTAACCAGTCCTTTCACAATATCCAAGACACTGAGCAGCAGCTTTCTAGATGCTTCCAAACTCCACAAATATTGGGAATTTTTAGAGTGGGACCAAAATGAACATCTAATTTATATATTATTTGCTACATAATCTCAATATCAAGACTGCAAAATGGCAAGTCCATTCCTTTATTAAAACCAGATTGGATAACTAGTCAATATAACAATACATAATAACAGTTAATATAGCCCAGAAAATTAATTTAGCTACAGACAGCCAAATGGTTCCTCTATAAAGACACAGCCTTAAAGGAAAAACAAATTCTAGAGATACATTTGGACACATAATGCAACTAAACAGCATGCTTTGCTGATATACAACTTTATTTAAATGACAAACTTGATATTAAGCCTAATTATTAAATTTGAATGCAAATAGATTCAAGATATATAAAATGTAATAAAAATTAAGTGAAGCAATTACTATAAATAAGATTTCTGATTAAACAATATCATATATCAAACATTGCTAAGAATTCCAGAGTTCAAATTTCTGGGAAAATGAGAATGCTTAATTGGCTATCAGCTGCTATGCTACTATACATAAAGGAAATTATATTTTAATTTTGGGTACTTCACTTTAACCACAGATATTGGCTGGATCTACTCTATACGGCAAGTTCAGGTCAGCTATGGTCATTTAATTCCCACAGTCATCTATTTTTATGTTTGTGAATTTAGGGCATAGCATGAGATGAACAAAAACACTTTTTATTATGTGTCCTGATGAAAACTCAGGGCCACTGCACCTTCACTCATTATCTTGGGCACTCAAATCCTTATCTCAAGCATCGAACAACCACATACCCAGCACCCAGTGGGTGCTCAAGCCTCCTGAGGAATGAATGACAAATCTTGTAGAATTAGTGATACTGATATGAAGTATCCTTCATGTTCCAGACAGAATTCCAAAGAAAAGGTAGTACACATGTCACCAACTCCCAAAACATGTCCCATATGGTATTTTATACAGGTTAGCTCATCTACTCCTCACCCAGGAGGTGGCCACAACACTCGCTGCAATTTTGCAAATGATCAAGTAAAGAAATGGCACTGCCCCTTAATAGCCCAAGCTTATCCCGGAATTAGAGTTGAAACCCTGTGATGCAAAATTTTGGGAAATCGTGCATTGTAGAACCTGTGTCTGAACATTCACAAGAAATACCAGCCTATTGTTGACTCTAAGACTTTTTAATGACTTTGCATAAGGCAGGATATCCCAGATTTATTTTACCATAGAATACCCTGTTCCCACCATACTGCCCTCGGCCTGCAGCTGCCATCAATCACAGCCTAAGAATGAGTGTCCTCTGCTGATGGTGGTGGTGGGGGAAGTAATCTCCATGAAGTCAAGATTACAGAGGTGGACAGTGCCTATTAGATCCCATGAGCTCAGGCCAACATCATTTTAGCCCTGCTGGCTAAAAGCTTCAACCAGTACTGAAATAACTTTCTTTAATAAGGTAAACATGTTCAGAAAACTGGAATTTCAAAGGAAAATCTTTCATTTTTACTGAAAACACCTCATGCAATGAGTTGTAAGTTTGCAGTCAATAACTGTGTGTAGGCCTATTGTGATGGGCACTAATTAGTTGTCAAGGGAGTTAAGGAGTAAATCATCAAAACAGCCTTTTCCCTAGTAATGAAAAAGTTAATTCTGGGTATATTTTGCAGTGACAGTTTAAATATCATAAGAACAATTGTACACATTAATTTTCTTGGCTTTGTTATTTTATATTTATCTTGGCTTACATTAAGATTCAAACATACAAAAATCAAGGTTACTCAATTTTCATATTAGAGGTGGCAAAAATAATAGTTTTATTCTAGCTTTGTTTTCCTGCCTCTCATGGTATTAACACTTTTTCTGTGCCATTAAGATGCAATATTCTGTTGATTTTATCATTTGTAAATGATAGGATTTCCTACACTGAAAGTTCTAAAGTTTCGTGCATTTAAAAAAAATCAGTTTTATTGAGGTCTGCTTTACATACAAAAAGCTAAGCATATTTCATGTGTGCAAATAGCTGTGGGTATTTTTGAGGAACTTGATGTGGTAGAAAGTGCTGGTGATCCAGACAGCCATGAGCTTCCTCACATATCCCACTTCCCTCCCAATCAGATGTGGCCCTGGGGCTGGTTCTGGCCAGTGGGCGGTGAGCAGAAGTGATGTGTTTGTTCTGAGTGGGGATATTTAGGACTTGATGTGCTCAATCATACCTTTAAAAAAATCCTCACCCAAGGATATTTTCCCATTGATTTTTAGATAGAGTGGAAGGGAGGGAGGGAGAGAGAGTGAGAAATATCGATGTGAGAGAGGCATAATTGGTTGTCTCTGTATGACCCCAATCAGAGCTGGGGATCAAACCTTCAACCCAGGTACGTGCCCTTGACTGGGAATGGAATCTGTGACCCTTTGGGCCACGGGCCAATGCTCCAACCACTGAGCCAAACCAGCCAGGGTGTGCTCACTGATTCTTATCTCTTGCTGCTGTGAACTTGGGGGCCACATCCTCCAGATGGAGAAGGGCAACAAACCGCATCAGACTGGGTCCAGGAAAGAAATGCTTCATAGTACAGTACTGAGTTTCCAGGGTATGCTCTGTTGTGGAATCTAGATCTCACTACTATGAGCAAAATTCTTGACAAATAACTGCAAAATTTACACAGAACATCAATGATCTACAAAAGCCAAGATAATTTTGAAAAGGACAAGCAAAGAGAGGGTCTTTCCCTGTTCAATGTTGGACAGACTAGGAGGCCATATTCCTAAAGACAGTTATGTATAATAATTGTACGGAAACAGGCAGATAGATGAGCGGAACTGGAGAGAATCGTACTTATATGCAACTTGCACAGGATAGAAATGACAAAAAATAAAAGGCAGCAGAAAAGGGCCAGGTGTTTCAGTAGCTGGGGCTGCGGAGACCTGTTCACCACATGGGAGAAATGAAGCTGGACTTCTACCTGACAGGAGGCCCAAAGAAAATAGATTAAACTTAGAATGCAAAAAGGGGGAGAAAAACGGAGCTTATCTTGTGATATAAGGGGGAGAAAATAATCTTTACATACAGTCTTCACTGTGAAAAGATGGATACGTGGAACTAGTTTAAAATTAGATGTTTTTTCAATGAGAGAGAGAGAGAGATTATATATTAGGAGGAAATATTTGTAATGTCTAAAACCCACTCAAGTTATTAATAAGAATTCCTGAAAATTGACAAGAAAAAGCCAACCAGAAAACCCTGAGAAAAGTAGGGAAAAGTAGGGAAATTGTATGGATAGGCTGTTCAAAGAAGACAGAATCTGAATAGCTGACAAGTATATGGGACGATGTTCACATTTACCAGAATCAAAATACTACACATTGGGACAGCATGATGATATCACTCAATACCTGTGGGGGGACAAAACGTGGGACAAGGGATTCATTCATGCTGAGGGGTTGTGTGGAGGTGTGTACAATGGCCGGGGAAGCTGTTCTGGAAACTTCTGGCAATACCCAGAAAAAGTCTAAATGCATAAGCCCTATGTCCTGGTGAGCTCACGTCTGGGCGCAAATGCACGTGTTCCTAAGAAGGCCAGTTTGAGAAGGCAGCTGCAATGCCCATGTGGCAGCAGGAGGCAGAGGAGCCCTGGGTCTTCCCTGGGGAGTGGGTGGGTACATGTGGCCACACTGTGGAACCAGCGTGAGTAACACAGTACAGGTGTGATGGCAACAAGTGAGACACATAAGAGCAACATCGATGGCTCGCCAAGCCGAGTTCTAGCTGAAACAACTGACTCAGAATGAAGCACAGAGGACAGTCCAATCCATGACAATTAAAAACACACATGTACCCAGACAACGCTCTGGCCCTAATTCTCTCTGCCGCTGAGGCAGAAAGAAGAAGTCACAATAAAAATGAGGGGTCAATTCACATATACCTACATAAATATATTATGTATACGTGAAAATTTGGTAGGTTTCCTATCTATCAATACTAGTTTAGAAAATGGAATGAAAATATGACCCCATTGACACTATTAACAAGCACTCTATGACCCTGGGGTGGGCAGCCTCTAACCTGACCCCAGGCTCCCCCTCCCTGGTGTTCAAGGTCCCCCCCTCCCCGCCCGTGCACTCCCCGCCCCTTTAGAGGGGGCAGGATCCATCACTTGCTTCTAATGAACAGAATATGGCAGAATCGATGGGATGTCGCTTCAGAGATTAAGCCACAAAAAGACATGGCTTCTGTTTGGGGCTCTGTCTCTCACTAGCTCCCTCCAAGGGAAGCCAGTTGTCATGCTATGAGCTGCCCCATGGAGAGGCCCAAGTGCAAGGAACTGGGCAGGCGTCCAGCCAACAGCCTCAGGAACCCAATGCTGCCACCCCCATGTGAGTGATCTTGGAAGCAGAGACCCCTTGTCAGGCCTTGAGATTCCTCAGCTGACCTTAACCTTAATCTTTAATCTGACTGTATTTGAAAATAGGCCTTTACAGAGGTAATTACGGTTCAAGTGGTCATTAGGGTGGGGCTCTAATCCTATTGGTTGGTGTTTTTATAGAAAGAGGAGATTAGGACACACACACACAGAGGAAAGGTCATGTGAGGACACAGGGAGAAAGAAGGTGGCCATCTGTAAGCCCAGGAGAGAGACCTCAGGAGGAACCACCATGCCCCACCTTGGTCTTAGGTTTCCAGACTCCAGAACTGTGAGAAATAAATGTCTGGTGTTTAAGCCACTCTGTGGCTCTGTGTTATGGCAGCCCCAGGAAACCAATACAGATGCTATGCCTCTATAAAATAAGACACAGGTATGTTGAAAAATAAGATATAAAAATGAGAAAAACTACATGATTATTTTAATTAGTATATAAAGAGGCATTTCACAAAGTTCAAACACCTAACTTTTTTTATGGTAAACTAGAAATAGGAGGAAGCTTTCTTGACCTGGTAAAGTTTGCCTCTATCTATATTATACTTCAAGAATAAACTTTTTTATTAGAATGTTCCCTATAAGCCAAGAATGCTTACTATTACTGATACTGTTTAACAAAGTACTTACAGTTATGAGTAATTCCAAGTATAAAAGAGAGATTAAAAAATATCTTTGTTATCAATGAATTGGGCAGGACCAATTGGAGTAGTTGGAGACACCTGAGGAGGTGTTTAGGTCATGCTGTTGACAGGAGTGTAACCTTTATAAAGAGTGACTTGACAATGTGTACCTGATCTATACAAGGAGTGTCCATGCCCTTGGATCCAATAACCTACTTCTGGTGGTTTCCTTCATGGTCAGACAGGCGCAAATGAGAAAACCTGATGTACAGGGTGGCCCTCAAAGGTTGTAAGAGGGAAGGACTGCTCCCAGGGCACCATCACATTGGGGGTGCTCGATGGTCATTTACAAGTGCGCTTGATGTCGTTCTGCTTACCAGAAAGAGGGCTACCGTGCACTGGTGAGAAAAATTGTACAAACTCCTCAGACCTTCACAGAGAGTATCATCCTGTTACTGTGAAAATGGTTTCACCAGTGTAGTTGTGTGTGTGTGTGTGTGTGTGTGTGTGTGTGTGTGTGTGTAGAGAAGCACTTGTTATCTCTGGCAGGTGGAACCATGGAGCTTTGCATTCTCTACCTCCTACATTTTGGTACTGCATAGATTTTGTACAATGAGCATGTACTTTCTATAATCAGAAAGAAATCTTACGAGTTTTACAAGGTAGACAGAATAACATACAACACTAAAATTTTGTGCATGATCATAAGATCTATGCTTTTTCAGAAGCTTTCATGAAATACTGAACCATGGATATTCATGAAAGAATCTAAAACCAAAATAAAGATGATGATAATGATGATGATAATGATAAAAGCCACATTATTGTATAACTGGCTCACTGCAGGTGCTGATTCGAATGGACCCACTGGAGACAGACAAAGGTGCATTACTAGAACTGCCCTCTGTGAGGACAGGCCTTACAGGGGGCCCACCTTTCATTTAGGGGATGAAGTCATCACACTCTATTCTATCTTCTAAGCACTGAGTGTTTGGACTCAGTGCTGGTGCTCAGAATCAGACCTGCAACTCGGTCCCTGACTGCAGCAGCTCACTTGTCACTTGCTGTGATTGCCAGAGACCAACACAGGGTCTTGCCTGAGTCTCTATCTTAATACGTCTCCTGTTTTCACTTTCATTGCAGAAGGTCTTCTGATTCCGACTCAATAATTATTGATAAGTCAAATAGAATTATAACAATTTACTTCTTTAATAAATCATTATCATCATGAGGGCAGAACAAAGTTGGTAGTAACAGAGAAAATCCATTTGTTATTTTTCATTTAATTGGCTTTTCGGGGGTTAAATGCATTTAGTGAGAGAAGAAACCGTATAGATCATTTTAATTATAATATTGTGAAAGTCAGGAATGTCATCCTGAAATTAAATGCAAACATCTAAATGTATCTATTTGAATAAGAAAATTATATAAATACTTTAAACACGTATATTTATTTTATGAAAAGCATTGGATTATATATATTAGTACCCAGTCTTATGACATTTTGTTACACTCTGGTATTTGTGAAGTTTGTAAAAAATCCTTCCACTCATGAAACATCTGGGAACAGTAGGCCTTGGCAATCAAGCGTGGAAAAGATGCCGAGTGTCATCTGCTCAGCATTTGTCTAGACACACAGAAATAACGTAATTGTGATGGAGGAGATGCAGGGCAGGCTCAGACAGTGTCGCTGCCCTCTGTTAGTGTTGGTGATAGAACCAAGTCCTTGCTCTACAGAGTTCAAGGTTCCAAGAAGACAGAAGACAGGAGGGAGGGTTTAAGATGGACTGCAGCCGAACAAAAGCTGGGAGGAGAGGGATGGCTGTGCTCACACATTATGTTAGGTTCCTCCAGGAACCATCAAGCAGGGCTGTGCTAGCTTGTTCTCAGGTCTAGGTAGCAGACTGGTGGAGCTATTTGAAGATATTTAAATGAATTCCTCTACTTTTGAGTAAAACAAGAATGCATACAAAATGCAAATACAAAATTGTTCTCAATAAATCTTGAGATGAATCTGATGTATCTATCACCCAAACTCTTGTTAAGTGCTTGTTTCAAATAGTTTGATCAATACAATTAAAAATAAGAATCATTTTCTGATATGATATAAATTACAAGCCTCCAGAACTGTGAGAAAATAAATTTCTTTTTAAAAAAAATATATTTTTATTGATTTTGAAGAGAAAGAAAAGGGGAGAGAGAGATAGAAACATCGGTGAGAGAGAAACATTGATTGGCTGCCTCCTGCATCCCCCCGACTGGGGATTGAACCCACAACCTGGGCATGTGCTCTGACCAAGAACTGAACCAGCACCATCCTGGTGCATGGGACAATGTTTAGCCAACTGAGCCACACCAGCCAGGTGAGAAAATAAATTTCTGTCATTTAAAGTACCCAGTCTGTATTACCTTGCTATTCCAGCAGCCTTCCAATAGTAGTACAGGCTACCAATAAGAAAAGCCGCAGCTGAATGGATAGAAAGAAGGAGAGGAGAGAGAGGGGATGAGAAAGACACACAGAGAGAGGGAGAGATAAAGAGATGTGTGGCCCTGGCCGGTTTGGCTCAGCGGTTAGAGCGTCGGCCTGCGGTCCAGAAAGAGATGTGTGGGTGAGGGAGGGATGGAGGGAGACTGAGAGGAGAACACATTAGCATAGAAACCTCCAACCAGGACAAGACCACAAAGAAACTAAAGAGATGTTTACAGACAAATTCTTTAAATAAAATTATTCACACTAAAATTACAAAGTAAGTGCCAAACTCTAACATGCTGATTGGTGACCTGGGCACAGGGAGCAGGGTCCCACACTCACTATGTCTTGAACTCTGAACACAAGCTTCCATCCAGTGTCTACCTCATTTATTTTCTGGCAAATAGTACAATGACATTTCCAGGGCACATGGTTAAAAACAAACTCATAGCACCAATCCTCACATTTACTAACATATGCTCAATAAATTCGGTGTTTAGATGAAAACAGAAAATTCAAATCACATGGAATGTACATGGTGCCAGAGGTGATGTTATTTTGGCACTCAGTGTCAACCAGACAATGCCTTTTTAACCCAGTGTCATTTTGTTGCTAAAAATGTCCACATTTTTGACACTGCAATTACAGTGCATTCAACACCTGTAATTTTTCTTTGATGATTCATGACCTTGTGGTACCTGAAAGTCATCAACTCAATTTCACTCTACAATAGCAGTGGAGTGCTTGCTTGGTGCAGGGCTGGGTTAGTCCCTGTGGGCTCCAAATGTCCATCTGCCTGGAGTCCCAACAAATTGCTCTTCCTGTGGGGATGTAATGGGGAATAAAAACTTTATACTACTGTTACTAACCATGAAGTGGAATTAGAATAAAATGTACTAACAAACTGATAAAAGGAACTCATATACTGATGGTTTCCTTATAAACATATTGAAGACATCAGTTGTTTTAGTTCCTGCTTGTACAAGAAATGGCCTTGATCACAACTTTGGTTGATGCAGATCACCCAGCTGCAGGAATTCAACTAGCACTGACCAGTTCCAGTGTGCTGACATTAAAGATACATATTGGGACCAGCAAGGACATTTCCTGCACATCCACAGCTCCTCCTCTTGATCTCTTTGTTCTGCTTCCCCTCGCCCTCTGTATAAAAAGCCCTGCCTGCACTGAGATGCTAAGATGGGCTTTGTGACAAGAGCCTCCCAGCTTCTCAGGTTACCGGCACATGAATAAACCTCTTTACCCTTTTCACTAGCACTTGTCTCACGAGTTTGGCTTTCATGGTGGCAGGCAGTGGAATCTTGGTTTTGGTTACAGGGAGTTATTCCTCCTGTGAGGAACATCTAGCCCAGCTGGGTGGGGAGACACAGCCTGGCTTCCAAGAAGAAGCACATGCCACAGCAAGCTGGAAGCAGCATGTTCTTGGGGTGTACAGGGAGCCTGGGCAGAGGAAGGAGCAGAGGCTACAAGAAAGATGTAACCTGGAGATGGTGGGTGATATTCCAACAGGGGACTTGGTCTTGGGGTGCTAAAGGGGCAGCTATAATCTTATCATGGCAACTCACTAAATCCTTACCAGAACACCAGGTGGATGGACTCTTGTTTCAGTTTGCAGAAGAGGAAGTGGGGAATAAAGAAAATGGGCACACCTGAAGCTAAGACACTGAGAGCTGATCTTCCTAGTCACAGTCAGAGTGTTTACCACCTTTTGTCTCTCTGCTGTCCAGGAACCAGAGGAAGGTGGGAAGGGAGTTCATGAGAAGACGGGGAGCAGAGGGGTTGATAAGGAGTAGAAAGAAGAATGGGGGTAGAGGAGATAACAGAGAGCAGAGGGGAGACTGGGGTACAGAAGGGTGAATGGGAGGCAGAGGGAAGGACAGAGGAGCAGAGGGGAGGAGAGAGGAGCAGAGGAAGGTGGGAAGGGAGTTCATGAGAAGACGGGGAGCAGAGGGGTTGATAAGGAGTAGAAAGAAGAATGGGGGTAGAGGAGATAACAGAGAGCAGAGGGGAGATTGGGGTACAGAAGGGTGAATGGGAGGCAGAGGGAAGGACAGAGGAGCAGAGGGGAGGAGAGGGGAACAGAGGTGAAGATAGGGAAACAGAAGGGAGGACTGAGGCTGAGAAGCATTACAGAGCACCCCACATATGCCCATTATATGGACAGTGCAGCATCTCCCATGGACTCCCCTGCTCACTTCCAGGACAGTGGAAGCAAGGTTGTGAGATAGCAACTTGGAGAGTTATATTTTGCTAATTTTCTGGGTTTTTTTTTTTGTTGTTGTTGTTACAAAATTAAAGTATTTACTGTTACGAAGACACAATTAAATTATTGTCTGCCCACTTCACCTTATCCAAGAAAACTAGAAAGGCAGTTATATTTAAAAAGTGCCTGACTCTGGTGAACTCCCCAACAGGTTGCACATGAGGATGACATTATTAATCCATCAGAGGTGAGAATTGTCATCAGGACACAGGATAGGTGGCCCTTCAGAACTCTGAATGCCTATGACTGCATCTGCTTAAAATGCCCAAAGCAGAAAACAGCCACACCCAAGTCAAAAGGAATTGCTATTTTCCAACCATCATCAAGGCATTTAAAATCTGACTAGGGGTTACCTGAAGCAGGTGTGTGTGTACTTGGTGCTGTGCGCCCACAGGTGAAGTCAGGGTAAAGGTGGCCTTTCCAGACCCACTTGCAAGATGGCATCAGCTCTGAGCCTCCCTGTTTGCTCTCTGACCTCATAACTCTTCCAGTCCAGCTCCAACTAAGAGGGCAGGCAGAAGTGGCCAGGATACTCACACATGCAACACTGAAACCAGCTACTTCTGACAAAGACCTTCAAAACTTGACAAACAAACAAACCAACAGGATGTGTGTGCTGAAAAGTTCCACTGGAAAGGACTGGGAGCTGTTTCCCAGTTTTTTCCACTGATAAGATGACTCACCACCTTGCCTTTGAAATTTTTGTCTCCTGTAGGATTTTAAATCTTCTGGAGCTTCCTTATTCCTATCGCAGAATTTAAAACCACGCTCTGTTGGGAAGATGATTTATTCTAAATGGCAAGGGAATGCCAAATGTTATCATGGCTCAACAAACACACGGAAATCTGGGTTTACAGGCAAATGTGTGCACTATGTCTACTTTTTCCAACTCTGCTTAATTATGTGATTCTACAAAAATTAAAAACCTTAGAATATTCTGGAACAAAAATTTCAGTTTAAAATCACAACACAAATGTGAAGCCTAATTGGGTTTTGAGGGATTTCAGATAAATGCCCAGCTTCTGGTCCCTTGTGGCCTGACCATGGTCCTAGGTCCATGGGGTGTGGAAGGAGGTATCAGCTACTCAGAAGACAACGTTTTCAGTCTATACCAGCACGAAAAAATGGAGGATGTTCCAGTCAAGGCCCTGCACTGAGGAAACACTATACTTCTCTTAATCTATTCAAGGGGCTCTTTCTTCTTCCTTCCAGTTATTTACCAAACCAGTATTCTCTCTCCAGACTTTCTCTAGAATCACTGTACTATAAATTTAACATGTGGTATATGTTCAAGACTCCCAAGAAATAAGTTTAAAGGATTTACTAACCCAACCTCAGAGTGAAACTTTCTAAAATTTTCTGAAGTACTTTAAAAAAATGTTACTTACCTGTCAATATTGTGACTTATTGACTTTGAAGATTAGCAGAAAGTAGTGAAATGAACAAGACTGGCAGGAGATAAGGAAAATGAGGATTGTATACAAGGTATCAATAGTCACTGTCATTATGTAGAGAAAAATAACATAAAATAGAAAATATCAAGTAGCAAATGATGGATGATTTACACATTCATATTTTCAAAAGGTAAGATTACTTCTGAAAAATTCCTATCACTCACTCAAACTATGTTTGACTTATAAGGCTAATTAATATCTCTGCATTATTCTTAAGATCAAGAAAATGACAAAATAGCAGTTTTTCACTCTATGTTTAGAAGCCAGAATGGTCAGAAGCATTTTCTTGTGGCCAAGATCTTGAAATGGACAGTTAACAGTAAACATTTTTAGGTATTACATCACAGACTCTAGAGATACAGGTGTAGGCTTCAATTAAATGTTTCAATGGCTTTGGTTGTTAAATAGCTTATAATCAAAGATTTAGAAACTTTGTTGGTCATGTCCTGAATGCCTGCCTATAAACCAAGTTCCAGGAAAAATGTTTACAAGGTATTCTTTGCTTGAGATAGTAGAAAAAATATAGCTAGTTAAGCACAAAGCAATGATAGCTTAAACAATAACAGAGATCACAAGATGTTTAGTCTCTGCCTTTTGCTTTAAAGATAACATCACTGATGTACAATCATGAGATGTTTTGCAGAATCTTGGTGCCTAGTTAGCTCACCGACCACAGTGATGAAGGCTCCAGACAAGATGATGTCAGTAACTCAATCAGACTAAGGAAAACCACTGAAGCTTACACAAGAGCTAACCAATCAGCATCACCTGCGAACCCTAAGCCCTAACCCTCAATCTTTGCCTTTAAAAACCCTTGATTAAAAACCATCAGGAATTTAGGTTTTAA
The DNA here is from genome assembly GCF_014108415.1 of Molossus molossus. Lineage (NCBI taxonomy): Eukaryota > Metazoa > Chordata > Mammalia > Chiroptera > Molossidae > Molossus > Molossus molossus. The sequence goes on from NW_023425366.1 coordinate 33,981,042, forward strand.
GTGATAGCTTCCTGTTTTCCTGGCTTGGCACCCAGCCAACAAACTGCTTTCATTTCTCCACTGCAAATCTGCAAAACTCGGTGTTCAATGTTTGGCTCTGTTACCTGGAAGGTGGTTGTGCCCTCTTCAGTTTGGTAGCATTTTTAACATTTCCCTCAATGTTTTTGGGACAACTTAATTTAATGATACAGTATGGAAGTTTCCATTCAATCTGTGGGGACCGTCCACGAGGACTTTGGACAAGGCGTGCTCTGTCCTGAATGCAAGTTGAACGAGGGCCATCTCTTACTTCCCGAGTCCTGTGACATGCTTATTCTGCCCAGTCCTTCATGGTGGACTGTCTGCTCTCTACTTAATGGTCTCTCAAACTTGGATATTTGACAACTACTTGCTGACGCTACAACATGAAACAATATAGAGGGAAGAAGATCCCCTTGAAAATTCTCACTCAGCCCCTCATTCCTTTTGGAGAGATAATGGTCTGGTTCAATAATGTCACTGGTGGGTACTCGAGAAGCAGGCACTTGACTGAACCTCCTATGTGCAAGCCGCCTTGTTCCTCATGCCAGAATGCCTCCCTGTCTTGGGCCTCCAGAAAGCCCCGTATGTGCAAGTGCTTTGTGAAGGGTAAAGCTGAATGCAAGCTTTGTTCTGGGATGGGGCGTCTGACTTTTTCTCACTAGCCTGCCTCAATGCCAGGATCCTCACCCTTTCTCCACAGACTTAAACCTCTCAGGGCTGCCTGCTGGCTGTGACCTTTATACACTTCCTCCCACATTTGGGTTTTCAGTCCTGGGCCTTGGGTGTCTTTCCTGGTTGAGTGCTAACCAAGACCAAGTTCTGAACTCCCTGAGGGTCATCTGGCCACCGTGTCTGGGTGGGAACATCTATCCCCTTTCAACAAGTCTGAAAAGGTTAAATGATGGTCACCTGCTCTCGTGCAGTCTACTGGCCCCTCAGGGGCAATAAAATCAAGTGATGACTAACAGAGCCTGCAGGGCTTATCCTTTCCAACTAAGCCCACTGACTTATCAAATGGGAGAACCAGCAGCCTCAGAGACTCCAAATGGTGTGTGGTTGGCACCAAGGTGTGGCTTGAGGTCCTTTAGTGTCTCTTTTTGGATAGGGCTACTGAAATGATTTCAACCATCAGATTCAATGACAGCTAAGTAATTAGCTTGCAGGAGAGGAAAAGAGACACAAACAAATGTGAAAAACACTCTGAGCAATGCTGGGTAGATCTGTTTCTATTTGCTGAGTATGATGCTGAAACCATTACAAATCTAAGATGGTAGTTATAGCAACACCATCCAGGCCCATACACAGATTTAGATATTGTTATAGACCTCCTTCTACACAGACAATGACATCCCTTCTTAGAATGATCTGCACAGCAGGCTGAGAAACACTGGGAACAGGACTCTTCATGCCTCAGTGATCTCAGATACTTTATTTCAGATTTCAATATTGCTAAATTATGGGAAAATCATTGTGAATACAACAAAAATAGCATAAAGATCCCGGAGAATCAATGAGCTGTATACCATTCTCTCTCTTTGTGGGAATGCTGTTCTACCCATCTGAGTCCTAAGAGTTGGAAAAAATGCTGGAGACATCTAGTTGGTCTCCTACCAATGTAGGAAGTCTTACCCTAGATGTGGGGCCAAAGTTTAGGGCCCTAATTAGTTATTGAGAGAAAGGAGGCATGCGTCGGTGTTCCATTATCGATTACCCTCCAATTGTCACAATATCATATATAGTATCCCAGAGGTTTCTGAGAAATCACAATAATTTCTGCAGGTCAAACATTTCAACTATATTTCACTTGAATTTCACCAAAGGAGAGGTCTTTCCCTTCAGCATTAGAGGCAAAGCGTAACTGACGGTAGCGACATTCTTTCTGTTGTACTGAGGCAATAATTGCATTAACTGTTGGAGCCCACAGCATTTTACAAAATTTAAAATTCAACTTCTGAACCAGCTTTTCATCTTGAGACAAAATGGTAGCCACAAAGCTTTCAAGTGGACATGGCATTCCGTAATGAAGACAGAATCCCAACAACATCAATGGCTACTGAAGACTTTGGTATGCATTTAGAGACGATAGAGACAAATGCTTTAAATAATTCCCCCATGGAGGTTTCTAACTAGCAGTGGTGAAGGAAATCAAGCTAATTGAAAGATACTACTAACAAATAAATTTCTTGAGAGAGCAACGTTGTAAAGGCAAAGAACAGGTGTCAAACCTGCAGCTGGACAATAACATGATCACCTTCATCAGACATCAACTCCTGATGATGCAAAATAACTTGATGATGAAAAGCCAGCAGGGCAATGACAAGAGTCCATAATGAGAGGCTACAAAAAAGACTATCCTCTCATTTTTATAAATATTTGTAAAATTATGGTCAAATATGAAAAAATTGGAGCCATCTAGATGTCAATATTGCCCTGAAATATCAATAGTTATGAAAAAACAGAGCCCTCTGTATAATGGATGTTGACTGGAAGCCCAGTTCTGCGTCTTTGGTCATACCTTTCCTGTATTTATTTCAATAAACATTCTACTTCTTTGAAAGAAGGAACATCCATTGATCACCTCCTCTATGCCTGACACTTGTCATTATTTTTTATGAGAGTCATGATTCACCTGTGAGGTGGGCTTTAGGTTCCTTGCTTTCAGGTGAGGTATCTAATGCTTGGGGAGTTTTGTACCTGTCCAGCAGGGAAGCAAACTCAGACCCAAGGCTCTATCCCAACCCCACACAAAAAGAACCATGGGGAAACTGAGTCACATATTGGGTTCCTAAACCTTGCTCCCAGTGATTCTGGCTATGAGCTTCATGAGTAGCTTTAAGATCTTTCCCAAGACAGCCATGAACACTTCGAGCCACCCACTGCCTAAGCTTCCTAACCAGGGGCCCACACAGCCCCAAGGGTATATAAACTTGGGTGGGAAAAACATCATTATTTTCACTAACTTCTAGCTAAAATTAAGAACTTCATTTAATTATGATGGAAAGTGACAAACTACAGCAGTATCAGCGATATCTTGACTTTGTCACCAACAGAAATTCCAGATTTAAACAAATCACATTACGGTTGTAGATCCTGAAATGCCATCAGTGCTTGTGACTAGTCCACTCGGGGAGTGGCTGGACCTGCCTCTAAATCTGAGTATTGAGTTAATAAAGATGTGCTTTTTAATTTCATATTTTAGTTCATCATGTTTTTTAAAAAACTACTATAACTGTATTTTAGTATACAGCAGTCCCCCATTATCCATGGGGTATACGTTTCAAGACTTTCGGTGGATGCTTGAAACTGTGGATAGTAACGAACCTTACATATGCTATGTTTTTTCCTATACATACATACCTGTGATGAACTTTAATTTATAAATTAGGCACAGTAAAAGACTAACAATAACAATAAAATAGAACAATTATAACAATATACTGAAATAAATGTTACATGAATGTGGTCTGTCTCACAGCACCTTTTTGTATTGGACTAATCTTTTCACTTAAAGGAAGCACTTTATAGCATCTCTCTCACATATACAAATTGCCAGCATCACTACTCTTGCACTTTAGGGACATTATTAAGTAAAGTGAGGGTGACTTGAACACAAGCACTATGATGCCAGGACAGCCAGAGATCTGATAACCAAGACGGCTGCTAAGTGCCTAATGGGCAGGGGAGTCCACAGTGTGGAGACTGAAGACGAAGGGAGGGATGCTTCACGTGCCAGGTGTTCTACTTAAAATTTACGAATTGTGTATTTCTGGAATTTTTCATGTAATATTTTCAGACTAAGGCTGACTGTGAGTATGAATAGGGTGAAGTAATATAACTACATTTCCTTTGAAATCCCGTGAATTTTATCTTATGCATTTAAAAACATTATTCTGGAGAAGTCCACAGATGTCCTAGATGCCTAGGGGCTGAACAGTCCTCCCTGTGGCCTCGTGGGGGCCACAGGTGGCAGGAAGGGTTCTGAGGTCTCCTGTTCCTCTCTGACTGATCTTCATGAATAACCAAGAAGAGGCCTCCTTCTCTCTTATCTATAAAAAGGCAGATACCAGGATCCTCTTTTAAGTAAATTACTAAAAAAATGAATCACCCCAATTCAATACAGAAGCATTCAGAGTCACTTTTTTATTAGATTCATTTTATTTATGAATTAAAATTATGTCCTTTAAGCTTTATGTAATTTTACTGGTTGATCCCACAGTTAGAGAAACTGTCTTTTATGAGCTAAGATATTCCATAATATACATTATAAAACTGATCAAAGGAAAAACAAGCAGGTCTGTGAAGGGTGGGATGGCAATGGCCACCCTGGGCAGCTCATCTGCATTAGTTTCTGGTCTCTTTATACTGGACTCAGCTGCTTCCCCAGAGGACCCTACCTGTACCTTTACTGGCTCTGCCTTCCCAGGCCAGGCTGGAGGGCTGCCCTGACCCCAGGGGAGAGTTCTCCTACACAGTGGGCTGCAGAAGAAGCTTTCACAAGAAACAGTTCCCATGTCACAAAGTGAGATTAAAGAAATTGTGATTTAGTATTGTATTGACTTTTAAAAAGTTACATTTTAAAAGCTTGTGATAGTTAACTAGCTACAGTTAATTTAAGCTTGTAACAAATTCAGTTGACCTTTCCTCCATAATATTTCTACTTTTCCCTGGCTGGGAAGCAGGGTAGAGTAGGGTATGTCACTAACATGAAAGACCTCAGCACAGATAAATCCTTGCAGTAATTCATATTTGTTTTGTACAATTACATCCCATTCCTGACTTGTGTCTCCTGGGAAGCAAAATGGGTGCCCAGCTTGACACACAAAATTGCCTTAATTCATATGTATCAGCAAAGCAAAGATAACTGTTCTAATAATTATGTCCGACTTTATGTAGTAGTAATAGCTGTTTTCTATTATAACCAATATATAATCAATTCTGTAACTCCATATTCTGATCTTTGGAAATGTCTAAATTTCAAGATCAAAAAATGGCAAGCACCCCCTTAACAATATTTGTCTGGAATTTTGTTCTTCAATTGCCGAATGAGGCGAGTACATTTCAACTTTCAGTGTAATCTGATCCATTGTAAGATAGTTTTTCCTTATCTCTCTCATCAAAGAACTCTTAATAAAAAAAATATTGAGAACGATTGCTCAATATTGTGACAGAGAATTAGTATTCATTTTACAGAGATTACTTTTAAAGAACTAATTTCTGCAATCTGAGTGGTTTCCACCAATGTAGCCATTATGTTCAAAAAGCATTTCTTTCTCAAGTTATTTTCAGAATCTTTAAAATGCCTTTCCCTTTTGTGTATCAAAGAAATAAAGCAGCGATAATTATCTTTCTCCTACAGTTTGAAAGAATTCAAACATTCTTCCATTTCACACAATAGGTACAACAGCTCTGGTGAAGTTGGACTATTCTGATCGTTCAGCTTTGCTGATAATTCAGCACCGTGTGTTGAATTTGATCGATGCAGTCTCTCTTTCCTTGTGGGTGCTGCAGCAAAACCAAGAACAATATCATTGCCAAGGGCTCTCCAAGGTGCACAGGGCCCCCTGGGAACGACCAAGCTGCACATGCTACTGGTGTGGTGGCCTCCACCGCCAATGCCACAGCTCACAGAACCGGTGGCTCTGGCACTGGACTGCCTCGTGGCGACTCAGCTCTGCTCTTTACTAGCCATGTGCTTCAGGCACACATTTGAGCTCAGCACTCCTCAGTTTCCTCCTCTGGAAGAGGAGAATAACAACAACACTCACCTCAAAGGCTGCCGCAAGGTTTAACCAAGTGATCCATAAAGCATTTTGCACAGCTCCTGATACACATTCACAATCGGATGTCGCTTTGCAAGAGGGACCAAAGCTAAGGATGGAGTGTCTGCTTAGGCCAACCATCTTGAGACAAACACATTTATTCAGCACACAAGATGTGTTGGGCACTGTTTGAGGGGGAGGAGGAGTATTGTTTACATATGTAAATATAATCTAGCAGGGTAAACACAGAAATGAATGTCTTCCAGAAAATGCAAAGGTGGTACCTGAGGCTGCCTTACTGAATTTGCACACACCTGTTCCTGGGGGTAAGAAAGAGCATGCTGGGTTATGGCTATCAGATTTTATTATTATTATTTTTTAAATTCTCACCCGAGGATATTTTTTCCTTTTATCTTCAGATAGAGTGGGAGGGGGAGAGAAAGAGAGGGAGAGAAAGATTGACATGAGACACATCGACTGGCTGCCTCCCACACGACCCCAACCAGGGCTGGACTGAACCGCAACTGAAGTACGTGCCTTGCCGGAATCGAACCTGCGACTCTTTGGTCAGCGGGCTGATGCTCTAACCACTGAGCCAAATCGGCCAGGGCTGTGGCTATCAGACTTGAAACTGAACTTCAACTCACTGTCCAAATTGGCACTTTTTATTAAACATACAAACATAACCACCCAGACTGCTGCTCCTTAAAAAGAAAAACAAACCTCTCACATCCCTAATATAAACCAGAAAGGCAAACAGAAATGCATTTACATCCTTGTCGTGCAAGTTTAGATTTTCAGAATTCGACAACTCAGGGCAAAGCAAGTCACTACTATTATTAACTGTCCCATCAGCCTTGGGAGGAGTGAAGCGTCAGACAGCAGAGCTGTGGGGCCGCCAAGTTGGCATGGAACTATTTTTAGGTTGCAGAGTCCTGCCTGTGTCCTCCTGCCTGTCCTACTTGATAGGAGAACGAGCTATTTTTTCCTCTGAACAGTCAAGCACCTGGATACCTCAAGCTGCAGAGTCATCCTGGTGGGTAAACGTCTCCATCACTTACAGGCGGCACAGAACAAACCACTCAGTGACCATTAGAACCCCTTGCAAGTCCAGTCTCTTTAGGTGAGAGCACGCATCACCCACCCCAGGTCATCACTGTTTATGCTCTAGGTTTCCCGGCCTCCCTCTCAAGGGGACACCATCTCCCTGTTCCAAGCAGCACTCCAGGTTGGCTTTCCTGACCCTTCTCAGTGTGGCCCTGTGCTCACATGATTGCCTTCATTTATGTTCCTTTGCAAACCAGCACAACCTCTGGAGAAGCGAGAGGTGAAACTGGTCAAGGAGCTCCTGCTTGGGCTCCTTCTGGGAGGCAGCCTAACAAAATTCATGTCGGAGTCCAATCCCCACACCTCAGAAAGTATTCTGAGGCAATCAAGTTAAACCAAGGTCATGAGGGTAGAAATCCTAGTCCTGATGAGATGAGATTATGACACAGACACGAATAGAAGAAGATGTGAAGAGAAAGGAGAAGATGCCTGTCTACATGCTAAGGAGAGGCCTGGAGCAGATTCTCCCTCACACTCCGGGAAGGAACCAGCCCTGTCGGCACCTTGATCTCATATGTTCACCCTCCAGAACCGTGAAATAGTTCATTTCTGTTGGTGATGGCCCCTGGTCTATGGTATTCTGTTATAGCAGCCTTAGCAAACTAATACAGGACTCTTAAACATATGTCCATTATAATAGTTTAGAAACTCATACATTTTAGGAACTCAAAGTGCTGTTCTTCACCACTTTTTCTGATAAAACCTGGAGATGTTGCAGTCAAGAGAAAAATGCTGTTTCTAGAAGTTTTGAAAAAGATGGCTTTGTATGTGTGTACATGCACACATGATTCTCAGTGACACCCCTGGTACAGACCCCTTTAAGGCCTAAAGTCAACCTCAGAGATGCATGTTATGACCAAAGTTGATCTGCAGATGCACGTTATGACCCTTTACCTCATCACATTCTGACAAGTGGCCACATCTGCCAGTTTACTTTATTCGAAAGCCCCAGAAACTAGCGGTGTCAGGCAAACATAACCGTCTGGGCACTGTTTACTCATTTTTAATTCAAACACTAAGCTCTGAGGATGTTTCAGTCCTGTTGTTCTCAGTCTTCTGCTGATGGCTGGCTGCACATTTGTTTTCTGTGGACACAAAGGTTCATCATGCAGGTCACAATGGAGAGGACTGCCTGGAGGGTGCAGGTGTGTAGGTGGGCAGGCAGCTTTGCTGGTATGGGTTCATTTTCACAGCCTTGCCGCTCACTGCTGGTATTAGAACTCGAAGCTGTATTAATGTTATCTGACTGCATGGAGCAGTGGTTTCCTCACCTGTACAGCGACCACTGGAACAGTATAAATAAGTGAGGTGCAACAGCCTGATTGCTTAGCTGGCCCAGAACGTGGCCCAGACAGAGCCTGCAGTAGATGTGAGTTGCTGCCACCATTATTACGATCAATATCATCTTCATGGTGGGTCCAGTCCTGTGGTTGGCTCTGAGAGGGTAGAGGAGGAGTGAGGAACTATCTTTCAAGTGCCATCTGGTCCCCTGCCCCTGTCCACGTTTAACTAATTAAAAGGGGGACACTCAGGAGATGAGCAGATGTGAAAATGGAATCCTGAGTTAGTGCTCCCTCAAGTGGCTTTTGGGGAACCTTATGCTCACACAACTGCAAGAAGAGAGTCTCTGTCCAGTCCTCCAATCATCCCAGACGCCACACCAGGAGGACAAGCCAGTGAGCTCCGGGGCGTTTCTGAGCTGGACCCTTCCCTGTTGAGTTCACAGAGCCTGCCCACTGTTGTTTCCACCGTAGGCTGCCTGCGGGTACAAGCACTGCGCTACCCTGCATCTGGCTTCAGCTTCAAGACCCACTTCTTACAGCTTTGAACGTCAAAAGTCATGTACAGGAGCTGTGCACTGTCTCCTTTGGGTTCAGTAAATGTTAAAGGGTATAAGTAATGGTCTGAACTTTGAACACTGTCACCAGTCCATTTTAAAAGTACAGGGATTTTCAGCCAACTACAGAGAAGAAAAGAGTTACCTAAAATGTTTCTGTTAGTCAAAAGAGGCTTTGCCCTGGACAGCGAATCAGCCTGCATGTATGTCGCTGTCTCCACATAGCACACAAGAAATTCATGTTGATTTAACCGAAAACAGCCACAGCCCATATAGCAGCACACCAGAGATTTTGATAACACGAGACAAAGAGTCAGGCAAAGGCCTTGTGAAATGACTGAATTGATCATATTGTGTGATAAACTCCAACTTTTATTTTGTTCACCAAAAAGTTAAGCTGATCTTTTCATATTACCAATGAAACATTTAATATTATTTTACGATTTCTCTAAAGATATAAAGCAAAATCAACTTGGTGTATCTTCAATTCAGAAAGTTAAGCTTAGCAATTATGAAAGAGGAAAAGGAGCCTTTTCTGACTTTGTCACTTAAGAAAAAAATGAATCCTAAAAAGAAATGCTAGCTAATGGAGGAATGTACCAGAATGAATGATTTGTTCTTTTAATTTCTGGTTTGGTAGTAATCCTGGTTCTCTTGGAATACCTCATCAGGTACTTGGAGTGCTTTCCCAAAGCCTATCGCCTTTTACTGCGGAAATTATTTGGTGATTACAGTGCTGCAATGAGCTATCTGTAGGTAGGGAATTCATAAAGGCAGGGAAGGCACAATAATGCTCAGGTTCCTGACACAATTCTGTGCACAGAATCCTGAAACATTAATGACTTCATTTCTCCTGTTCTTACACTGCATTTCGAATAGTTTAAGTATAGCCTACATTCCTCTCATTTGGATCTTGAAGTCAGCATGGAAAAAGCAAAGCCATTGAATTGGTATTTTTAATACTTGCTGAGTTCTCACCTTCTTTTCAATATTGTATACACTGGAATTTAGAATAGGTACTATAACACAATATGCTAGGTGGAGGACACTGAGTTCAATTAGGTAAGGTTTTGGAATTAATAAATAAAATTTTATTGATAATTACTTTCAACACTGAGGTCACTAACTTGCCAGCTATATGCAAGATTTTCAATTCTGATTACAACGAAAAGGAATTTAAACACAACGGTGTGCCTATTTTAATAGAAGTACATGGGCACCAACAGAACTACTACTCAAAGCATTAATGTAAATATGGGAAACATGTAATTTACTAAGATATATCTCCTTTTTAAAAAATTTCCTTAGTTCTCATTTGAGATCTTTACTTTCCCACATCTTTTAAAACGCAGGCTGCGGTCCAGGTGACCTCTAGGATCTCTTCCAAGTCTAAAGTGTGATTCCGTGCTTCTATAAAACAAAATAACATTCCTTTTCCTCGCACCCCCAAAGTCATCTTCACTGTGAAGAATGAAAAAAAGGCAAGAAACCACTTCAGAGCGTTCTGATAAGCAATAATTTCAAGAACAAATAACAAAAGCATTTCTGTGGAATATTCCTCCACATCATTTGTATAAATTCTGTTTGAAAATAAACTGAGACCCCCCCCACCCCCACCCCCGTGGCTTGTATCAATTCACAGGCACCTTACATCAGAGCCAGCATTGCATTACAGGATTCGGAATGGACCTTTGATGTTAAAGAGTTAAACCTTGCTCAGTTAGAGATGTCTTTCCAGACCTGTCACATCCATCCTATTCCCAACTCAAGAAATAAGTGGAACCTAAACCCCAGAAAAGATACACTAGCAGAATAGTTACTTGGTAACAACTGACCGCAGTCAAGAATTAAGTGCCTTTCTCCACTGGACGTAGGATGCTATCTGCTTGGCATCCCCGGGGCTCCACCTCCAGCGAATGGGCAGAACAAGCACTGTTTGATTAGTGTGAAAGATCCTGCAGTGAAAGCGATAGAGGCAGGTGACAGGGCACTGATCGCTTCTGACATGCTCGCGGTGGAAAACCAAATCGAGGTCATTCATCTTCTAAACAAAACAATTATTCTTCATAAATCTAAAAGATGCCCATATAAAAATATGATTTTATTAAGTAATGTGTAATACTGATGTGGGAAAACATCAACTAACTTGAACATGATCAAGAGCACATAACATGGAAAGATAAAACCTTGTGCACCTGTCTGTAGCCAGGTGGGAACATATTTTGGGAGATTCATTCATTCTCTGATCTCAGGTCCTCTGAGGTTTCTTTTCGGTAAAGCTGCCATCTGGTGCAATAGGCGAGGAGACACAGGCATCAAACTCGCCCGTTAATTCACTATTTAGTAAAAAAAATCTTTAGCGCTGATAAAGGATTTGACCACTGGGCTCCAGGAAACCAAAGGAAGAAACCAGTCTGAGAAAGAACAAGAGGTAAAGGTCCTGGAAGGAACAGGTATCAGGCATTTCCTTGGCAGAGTCTGGCCTTGCCACTTAAGGAGACACTCACACCACACCTCTGCCTCCCCAGTGAAATTTCTCAAAAGCAAAATTTTCACCTGCTGCTCAGGAAAAGCAAGCAGAGTCGGGGAGAAGATTACCCAGACGGGATGCAGGCCTCTGCAGAGCACCTCACTGCAGAGCACCCACCCGCAGAGCATCCCACCTGCAGGGCACCCACTGAGAAGTTGGGGGGAAAAACCTTTGTCTATGTGTATGTGGTGGGGTGGTAAAATAGGTTGGACATTTGGATCCTGAGTTACACGTAAAGTTCCACCTTTACGGATATTATGGGGACAGGAGATGGGAGAAGCAGATGAGGAGAGAGCAGCGGTGGGGAATGGGAGAGGGTGGGCAGTGGAGAGTCGGAAGACGGGTTGGAGAGGAAGAAAGGCAGAGAGGGAGGTGGTGGTGGAGGAAGTGATGGAGGGCTGGGAAGAGAGGAGTAGAGGGAAGAGTGGAGAAAAGGATAAAGGACCGAGGAGTGAGGGGTAGGGCTGAGGGACGACGAGGGAGCTGGTAAGAGGGAGAAGAGAGAGAGTAGAAAAAGGAGAAGAGAGCAGGACGGGAGAAAGCAGGAGAGTGAATTCTGGAGAGACAGGAGAGTGAGCAGACCAGGAGACAGGGCGGGGGATCGGGAGAGACGAGATGGAAAAGTAAGGAATATGATGCTTTGGAAAAGAAGCGGAGGCTCCGGGAAGTCTCCCCGGTCTCCCGGTTGGAGCCCCTCGCGCAAGAGCAGCCCGGGCTCGGAGAGAGACGTCCAAAGGGGCTAGCCCGGCGGGTAGGATCACTGGCCGCGCGCCCCAGCCTCCCCCGCCCCCGCACTTACCTGGCCCTTGACCAGGCTGGCTGCAAACTGGCGCATGACGGCCTCCACCGTGTAGGCGCTGGACCAGCCCCGCGGCGTGAGCAGCTCCATGCAGATGGCGCCGCCGTCCAGCACGTAGCCGTTCTCCAGGCGCGGGCTGAGTACCCGCATGAAAGGCGGCGAGAAGGGGAAGTTGTCGGGGAAGGTGAGGTTGAGCAGGATGAACTCGGTGTTGGTCTCCTTCATGTCCTGCCACAGCACCGAGTCCTTGTCCACCTGGTGCAGCTTCACGTTCCAGTCGAAGAGGCTCTCGTCCACCAGCTCCACGGAGATGAACCTGTCGCTGAGGCGCGCGATGTCCTGCAGCTCCTTCATGAGCCGCCGGCTGCGCACCTGCGTGCAGTGCTGCTGGCGCGCCACGGGTACCAGGCTGCCGCCCGCCGCCGCCGCCGCCCCCGCCGGGCCCGGCCCCGCCCTGGCGCCCGCCGCCTGCTCCCGGGGGCCCCCGGCGCCCGCCGCCCCTGCCGCCCCCGCCGCCGGCTGCGGCGGCTTGTCGCGCGGTGCCAGCTCCGGTGCGCGCTTGCCCTTGCCCTTGCCCGGCCCGGGGCTGGCGTCGCCCGCGCCCCCGGGGGGGTGCTGCTGCTGCTTGTGGCCGCCGCTCTTGGCGCCGCCCTTGCCGCGCAGCGACGCGCTCTGCTGGCCGCCGCCGCCGCGGTGGTTGTGGTGGTGCTTGGGGTCTTCGGTGTCCCGGTTGTGCAGGCGGATGAGCCCGATTTTGCGGAGCAGCGTGGCCATTTTAGACTCGGCTCCGGCTTGGGGCTTTCCTCGGCTCCTGCCTCCGGATCCTGAGAACCGGGGCGCGGGGCGGCGGCGACGGGCCGACCACTCAGCGGGGCGCGGCGCGGGCCACTCCGGGCACCAGCGGCCGTGGCGCAGCTGAGCGGGCAGCAAGCGCGCTCGCTGGCCGCTGTATAGCCGCTGTCATATGACGGGGCCCGCTCTGGCTCGGGCTCCGGCCGCCCGGGGAGCGGAGGCGAGGAGGAGGCGCGGCGTGGTTGGCTGTCCCCGGGCTGGTCCCTGGGCGCAGCCCCCGGGAACCTGGTATCCGCGGTCCTTTGTGCGCGGCCGAAGCCGGGCTGGCCTAAGGTCCGAATGCTGCGCCGGGGCGCGCAGAATCGACCGAAGCGCCCCGGAGGCAGCGAGGTGGCCGCAGGCTCGCGCCGTGCGCGCCTGCCGGGCCGTGCCGCGCTGGCGGCTACCGCGGGGCCCCGGCCGCTGCCGCTCGCGTCGCCGCCGCCGCTGCGGCTGCTGACATTGCAGAGGCGGCTGCTCTGTCTGAGCCGAGCGCGGCGCGGAGGGGGCGGCCCTGCCGGCCGGGAGGAGGGGGGACGCGGGGCGGAGCCGCGGGCTTGCCTGCGCCGTGCTGCCCCGCCGCCCTCCCGCTGCCCGTCTCCCGCGGCGACACGCGCTTGGCCGCTGGGGGGAGACAGCGGCGCGCCGGGCCAGCGGGGTGTGGGCAGCAGGGTCTCCGCGCCAGGCTAACCTGCTGGCAGAAGCTGGGGCGAGGGTGCGGACGAGCTGGAAAAGGGGCGTGTGAGCGCGCTAGTGGGATTGTTACAGACTCCTGTCCTTCTGCCCGGTATCCGGGCTCGCTGCGCCCCCAGCCCGAGCCTCCGACCTCACTTAACCTCGTTAGAACAATCCGAACGGGAAGAGGTGCGGGGAAGCGTGGAAAGCAGCCTGATTACTGATTGCTGGGACCAGATGGAGCCTGTTGTCCCGCACAGCCGTCCTGAGCCGGCAGAGACTGGGGCTAGGGGACCAGCAGCGGGGACGCTTTCATAAAGAATGATCAACGAATCATGGAAGAGGGAGGAGGATGTGGGAATCGTGCCCACCGCAAACATGCTGAAGTCCTTTGAATTAACCTTAAGGGGTTAATATTATGCGAATTAACCCTTCTACCCGGCGGGCTCCTCTCGGGTCCCTCACGTAGAGGTCCCTACGTTCTAAAAAGGGGTTCTCGGAGAGGGGACTGCCGAACACTAGCTTTTGACTCCTTTCCAAAAGGCTGACGCCCGCGGTGCTCAGGGCTCTTGGCAGGCCCCTCTGCGACCCCGGAGTCTTCGGTACCCATGGCTGACCTCGGCATCACTCGCGGAAGAGGAGGGGAACCTCCTTCAGCCTGGATGCTTTCCTTCCTCCCCTCTCTTTCTGTCTTTAAGCCTTGAAACTTATTTTTATCTGTGAAAATTTTGAGAAAAATTTATGTTCAGAGCCTTAGTCGCTGGAACAACATGGGAACTGGTGGAGCTTCGATGTTTGCAGGAAGCGTGCTGCCATGCACGGTCTAGGGTCAAGCTCAGCGATGGTGAGAGGCAGAAATGACCTGTGATATAGGAAAAATTACCCTGTAAACCTAAATAGCTAAGAACTTGAAACTTCACTGCTGTTCCCGGTTGTATTTCAACTTGGGGAGCCTCTATGTTCATCAGCAGAGTGTGTGTGTTCATTCTGATGCCACCATGATTTTTTTTTTAAAACCACCTTTATTGTTTTTACTTTTTCCAAATTATTAAACATTTTCACTGTGAAAAATAACCCTTTAAGCCACCGTGGACAGTGGTACAGGTCTGAGGTTTGGTTTTCTGGGGTTGTCTACCAGGAAAGCCAGGTGTCATCATGATACTCACAAGCCGTGGCATTTAAGCAGAAGGTGCTGACACCTTGGAGTACTGTTCCCTGGAGAGGTGACTATACGCAAAGGTGCATTTCCATGGAGGCTGTTTTCAAGTGGGTGGAACTGGGTTGAGAAGGAAGATAAAAATGTCTGTCTCTTAAGTACTGTGCGTTCATTTAATCTGGGGGAAGAAGGGGTATGAAAAGGTCCCATTTTATTGGTGAAGAAACCGAGTTTTAAAGAGGCTCAGCAGCTGACCCAGCTTAGCCGTATGCTTCCACCTACACCCTGGTCCTTGTGCCTCCAGGCCCCTGCTGGAGGTTGGCTAGCTACCTCAAACAGCACACTGCATTACCAGGTCCGTGACTTGGTAGGGCGATCAGCCCCAGTCCCTAAGGTGAGGTGAGAAAGCCTCCACAAATGTGATTATCATGGTCACAGACCCAGCTGCCCTTGGGCGAGGCTCAGGGATGTCCTCTGGTGGGGTTTGGGAGAGGTCCCAAGGAGCTGTCTATAAGGCCTTTAATTCTGAATAGAATTATTATTAGGGTTATAATATAATTTATTGTCTGAATGCAGATTTCTTGGTTTTCTAGAGTGAAAGGATCACAATTAACACTGATGCCAAAGTAGGACTGACTGACACATAAGATGGTGGTCATCTTACCTGTTACCTACCTGTCACACAGCATCTCTCATCAACTTTTATATTTATAAAAATTTTTTTTTCCTTTATTGATTTTAAAGGAAGAGTAAGTGAATGGGAGAAAGAGATAGAAACATCAATGAGAGAGAACAGCAATTGGCCGCCTCCTGCATGCCCTGGACTGGGGATTGGGCCCACAACCTGTACATGTGTCCTGACCCGGAATCGAACTGGCGACCTCTTGGTGCATGGGTCAACACTCAAACACTGAGCCACACCAGAGGCACTCTGATCAACTCTTTAAAGGGCTAAAGCCATATGCTAGTTAAAAATTGGAAACAACTTAAACTTACTACCAGAGGGGAAGTGTGAAGCATGCCTAATCCACTTGAGGATGTATTATACAGCAATAACTAGAGTTATAACAATTATATAGCAAATGAAAATATATACACCCTGGCTGGATTGGTAGCCTCTTCCTCGACAATGGTCAGTGGTATAATCTTGCTGTCATTCAGGTTGTGTAACCTCCATATAAAATTTCAGACCATCTAGATACTCTTCAGATGACATCTATATTTTCCTTTTGGTGGACGAATGCAGTTGTTTGTAAGCAAGAACTCTGACTTACAACTTCTATCTGATTGAGATTGCCCTGGCAGGAAGTAGTGCGTGCACAGAGCACAGGCTCCATGGCATCTCCCCTTAGGTACTACCCCCCACCCCCTAACTCACAGGGCCCTCAGGCTGCTCTTCTCAAAACCTTCACTTCAGTCACCCTTGAGCTTGCTGTTTTCCATACAAACCTAACTCAGGATGGCAAGTGAGTGTTATCTCCTTGCCAACTTGAATCAAGTGGTGGAAGCTGCCAGAGGTATTCGGAAGGGCTGAGAAGAATATGGTCCTCGATGAAGGATGTCTGCTCTAAGTGCTGGGTGAACAGCATTCCACATAGCAGGCGTCTCTGACTTAACTCCAAGGATTCTGGAAGAATACGCCTTGGTTAAAGTAATTCATGTGAAATTTTAAGTAATGTATAGTTCCCTAGGGATATTTATATACATATTTTAAAAATTTATCTTTATTGTTGAAAGTATTATAGATGTCCCTCCTTTTTTTCCACATTGACTTCTTCCTCCCCAATCTCACCCCAATCCTGCCTTCCCCACACTATTGTCTATACACATAGAAGTCCTTTGGTTTATCTCTTACCATCCCTGCCTCATCCCTTCCCTCTGAGATTTGTCAGTTTTTTTCCCTATTCCCATGTCTCTGGATCTGTTTTGTTCATCAGCTTATTTTGTTCATTATATTCCACAAATAAGTAAGATCATGTGGAACTTGTCTTTCTCTGACTGGCTTATTTTGCTTAGCATAATACTCTCCAGGTCCCTCCATGTCATCTCAAAGGGTGAGAGATCTTTCTTTCTTACAGCTGCATAGTACTCCATTGTGTATATGTACCACGGCTTTTTTATCCATTCATCCACTGATGGACACTTGGGCTGTTTCCAGATCTTAGCTATTGTAAACAGTACTGCTATGAACATAGGTAGGGGTGCATATATTCTTGGTGTTTCAGGCTTCTTAGGATAGATTCCTAGAAGTGGGATCACTGGATCAAATGGCAGTTCCATTTTTAATTTTTTGAGGAAACACCATATTTTTTTCCACAGTGGCTGCACCAGTCTGCATTCCCACCAGCAGTGTGCTAGAGTCCCCTTTTCTCCACACCCTGGCCAACACTTGTTTGATGAGTTGTTGATGGCAGCCATTCTGGCAGGTATGACGTGACACCTCATAGTTGTTTTAATTTGGATCTCTCTGATGATTAGTGACGCTGAGCACTTTTTCATATGTATCTTGGCCATTTTTATGTCCTGTTTGGAGAAATGTCTATTTACGTCCTCTGCCCATTTTTTAATTGAATTTTTTGTCATTCTTTTGTTGAGGTGTGTGAGTACTTTATATATTTTGGAAATTAACTACTTATCGGATATATCATTGGCAAATATGTTCTCCCACACAGTGGGTTCCCTTTTCATTTTGATGCTGTTTCTTTTGCTGTGCAGAAGCTTTTTGGTTTGGTGTAGCCCCATTTATTGATTTTTTGCCTTTGTTTCACTTGCCCTAGGCGATGTATTGGTGAAAAGTCTGCTACATGTGATGTCTGAGATTTTGTTGCCTACATTTTGTTCTAGAATTCTTATGGCTTCACAGGTTACATTTAAGTCTTTTATCCACTTTGAGTTTATTCTTGTGTATGAAATAAGTTGGTGGTCAAGTTTCATTTTTTTGCATATATTTTCAATTAAAATATTTTGTATTAGTTACAGTACTGGTGAGGTTGCTTTAAAAAACTAATCTAGAGAATCAACTAAGAAGTGTATTTCTCTTATATGTAATGGGACAGGGCACTTACTACATGGCTTCCATGGTGGCTTCAGTTGCTGCCTTTTCGATGATTCTGGAAGTGACTCTAATTAAATGCCCTGGCAGTTGTACACACCACCCTTACGCATATCCCATTCCGTATGCGGCTCCAAAGCAGTCCGGGAGATGTAGCTTTGGCTGGAAAGCAGGTGCCAGCTTAAACTCACTAGGAAGGAATGGAGTATGGACACCGGGGGCAGTTAGAAGTCTTTGCCACATGCACTTTCTTCAGTGGATTTTTAGCAGTTCAGTTTAGGGGAGTAAAACTGTAAAATGAAGGATTTCAGATCATGAATACGTGCAGAATCTTTATTGGGCATTCCCTCTAGCCTGCACCTGAGCAGTTCTCCACTCTGCCCTTCAGGTCGGGACACAGGTTTCTCCTAGCATAATAACACTTTGTTGTAATTCTTTTGGTGTATAAACTCTCTTCTACTGGTCAACCATGACATTTGTCCCCTTGGGGTGAACTGGGCTCTGGTTTTGTGGCAATAAGGAGTGGTGGGTGAGTGTTGAGCAGAGCGGGTCTTTTTTTTAAAGGCAACTTCTTTGGGTCAGATAGAGTCTTCAGGCAAAGAAAGGCTGGAGTTCTCATCCAGGTGAGGAGGAACTACTGGCAAGTGATGCTTAGGGGTTTTAGGGTGGGAGTTTTCTCAGAGCTTTCTGATTCAACCCAATGGACTACTTTTAATGGTCAGGGAGCTACTTCTTTACAATTGCTACCCCAACTCCCCAGAGGTTGGCATAGCTGTGAATTCAATGTATTTTATAATTCTGCAACCTCAAGCACCAAATTTTGGGACTGCCTGCTCTGACTCTTTTTGCACCAAGAGCTTCAATCTCAGAGTTGGCCATTTTTCTTGTGCAAGCTCTCCACTGTGGTCAGAAGCAGCTGTCCTGCACTTTGCCATGATCATTCTCATTCCCACCTTAATGGTCAAAGGAAGTAGCTACGTGCTGTCCCTAAGCTTCCCTCTGGGTGTATCCTTCATCTCAGGGAACCATGGGTGGTGCTAATCACAGAATTGTGATGCCTCTGCTTTATACTAACTACCAAGTTTTCATTTTCCACTGGCTTTGAGGCCACCACTGTGCTCGAGGTCAGAGATGTGAGATGGTCATTCCAATCTTCAACCCCACTCCTGATCCCAAGCCCTGCACTAGTCATACAGATATGCTAAGTGTTTCAACAGAAGAGATAAAATCCAGATTATTGGTTACCATGGTACTGAAATATTTGAGAAATAAAAGAAGAAACAAGGGTGCTGAAGAAGATAAAAGAGGATTATGACCCTCGCCTTGCAGAGCTAGTGCAGGGACCTATACCTGAAGCTGCTGTCTGTCGATTGTGGGCTGGCTGCTGAGGCACCATCCCCAGGGGCTGTCTCCGTCCACAGCTGCTTCGCTCCCACTGCCGGCTGCAGCCACTGCCAGGAGCCAGCATGACATCATCGCTCCTTTGTTAATTTAGGACCTCCAAAGTCAGAAAGTCCAAGCCAACCTCACATCAGCGTGTGGACTACCTGGAGGACCTGTGTGAGCCATCACCATGACAATCTCAGAAGGGTTCTTCTTGGGCTATACTTAGCTTTTTGAGCAGAGAAGAAAGGACCTGAGAAGGCTTTTGTAATTACGGAAGATAGATTTTCTCTGGCAGTTGAAAGAATGCTTGAGTGGTGAGATGGGTCATGCATTCTTTTCTGAAGAAGAAACTGTTTGGTCCTAAAGAGATTTCCAGAGATAATAATCTCATTTCCCCTGTCCTTTTCATCTTTGCTTGAGGCAAAGACAGTTACTGTCTGGTTGTGTGGAAATGTGAAATGACAGTTGATATTGTGTGTCAAGGTGGCATCTCTATTCAGTGTTACCTTAAATATTAGGTCTAAATATAGGTCCAAATATAGCATTCTGAGAAAGGAAAGTCAATTCTGCTTCCTGTCACAGCTGAGGAGTGGTGAGTGAAATATTATAATTAATTGAAAGTGAGAACGTGTATTATATTTATCTTATGCATTTCTAAAGTGTTAAAATACAATGGAATCTATTGAACCCTTTTGCTATAAATAGGGTTCAATCTTACCAGCAGTAAAAGTCAGTGAATGTTTTATTGCTCTTATGGCAGCAAAAAAATATAATTAAGATAAACTTTGCAAACTTGGCACTCAAAAGTAGTATCTTATTTTCAAATTTATTTTAAATAGAGGCTTTATTTACATACAGTGAATGCACAGGTCTTACGTAACTCAGTGGGTTTTGAAAATGTACATATCTGTGTAATTTACACCCCAATCAAGATATTTCCCTCACTCTAGAAAGTTTCCCCATGTTCTTTCCAGTCAAGCCCACCCCACCCCACCCCTCCACCAGAGGCACCCTCTATTCTGATTTCCATTACTGTAAATTAGTTTTGCTTGTTTTTGAACTTCCTATAAATGGAATTATGCAGTATGTGCTCTTTTATATATGGCTTCTATCAATAAATACATAATCAGTATATTATTTCATGGTGAAATTTGTCATGTCTTGTGTGTGTCAGTAATCTTTTTATTGATCAGTAGTATTCGTTGCATAAATATATCACTTTCTGTCTATCCATCTTCCCATCCCAGGACATTTGCGTTGCTTCCAGTTTTGAATATTGTGATATATATAGCTTTGAGGCACACTCATGTATGAGTCTTTTTGGACACATGTTTTCACTTCTCTGGATTATGACAAGGAGTGCAGTGGCTGCATCAAAGGCTAAGCATCTGTTTAACTTCATAAGAAACTTCTAAACTCTTCCAAATTGTACCACCTTGCATTCCCTTGGCATAACTGCTAGAAAACAAAGAAGAGATTGTCAGTGGATGTGAAATTTGGAGGGATCCCCAAAAGACAAGAGTAGATTGGAGTGGGTTGTCAGAGAAGGTACCCGGGAGAGGCCACCATGCGCAAGCTGTGCCATAGAGGTGGGAGCTCTTTCAGAGTAAAAGAGATAAAGAGTAGGATGGGGACTCCAGACAGTCACCAAGATGATTCTGGCTGGACCAACAGTGGGCTACATTGGAAGATGCACCCAAACTTAGGAGAGAGCATGGGTGCAGCCAGAGACCCCAGGATGAACTGGAAGCTGCTCACCTGGATGGCCAGCTCCTCTTCATTCCTTGCAGAAGCATGTCCCTCATCCTCAGTCACGGAACACCAGAAACCCAGAACCAGCCTCTCCAGGGGGCTAGCAGGGATTCCTGTGCAATCACCTATTCACAGAGAATAAATCTCCACCAAATATTTGAGAAAATCAACCCTAACCAAAGAACTAACATCTGAGGAAACAAAGCTAGAAGAACAACAACAAAGAGATTTTAATATATGCAATGAATATCTTCAAGAGCAATGCAAGATACAATTTAGTCTGCTTTCTGTTCGTGGATAGCATTTGTGAATGCATTCTTACTGATTGAATATGTGCATAAATGAATTAACCCAAGGATAAGTATTGCAATAGAAAAGCCTGTGTCCTGATCAAAGTGGTCCCACAGGTGATGCTGCCGCACCAGAGACAATCTGTGTGGAAAGGCCGGCACTGCAGGCAGGGTGGGGCAACTGTCTCACCTGAGTCGTCACTTTGTTGTGCTGTTGTGGTGATATACGGCTCCCACTGTCCTACATATCTGCTTTCTAAGCTGGGGATTGCTTCTCAGCGCCTCTCAGCTTGGGCAGACTGCCCCTGGGAAATCCTACGTTGACTGTACAAACAACATGTGGCAGGGACGCCGGGATCACCCCACGCTAGGATGAGTCGCGGCTGCTGTCTGGCAGCCAAGACCATGGCAAAACATAGGGTCACTGAGCTCAGATGTCTTCTCAGAATCCCTGACATGGGGCTTAGAAAGGGTTTTATCCTTAATGTGTGACAAGAACCCCTTGGACAGAAAATCAGAGGACAAGGGAGCCCTGGCATAGAATTCTTTCAAATACACACACAGGGCTGGGGGTGGAGACCAATACACCAAATCCTTGTTTAATTTAGAGTACATGTTAACTAGGGAAAAAAGATGAGAAAAGCCAGTGTCACACATGATGACAATTCTGATGGAACACAGAAGCTTTAATTAAGGTGCATGGCTGTTACTGTTCCATCGTGACTTTAGAATCCCTTGGTATCCCAGAGTGTGACTGTTTGTTTACTTGGATGAAAGCAAGATCTTTGGGGGATGAAGCTGGTGGTTCTAGACATCAAATATCCTTTTGACATTTTTGGATTGCTGCTGCTGACTCCGAGTTGTCTCTATACCTCTAAAGTTTAAAGGTTTGAGTTTGGGTTTCATGTTGTCCTTTATCTGGTTAAAAACTTAAATTTCACTTATAAACATTTGTACAAGAAATTTTTTTTGGACACATGGGATATGTGGGTGGGTTATGACACACACATGCACAATGATGAGAAAAACCTACAGTAACTTGTTAGAACTAAATGGACCCTTTTGGAAAATGTCTACCTGTCTAATTTTCCTGTTTGAAAAGGTGTGCTTTAGTGCACATGATGATCCTCTTCTCTTTGCCTTAAACTTGCAACTCTATTAAAACCAGCTCTTGAGTCAACAAACTAGATGGGCCTGATTATCATGCAGCACACAAGCAGAGAAAGTGCCTCTGTGCAGCCTGGCCTGCTTGGCTAAGTCATCCTCCAACTCTCCCAGTGCCTCTTGTCTTAGCACACATGGCTCAGGGCCAGTGTTAATAATTCTGCCCAGGGGTGGGTGACTGGAGAGTGCATATCCAGAATAAATTGTCATGTAACACCCCGCAAGGGTTAAAGGCGTACGTAGCAACGCTTATCTTTCTCCTGCGCAAGAAAGGCACTGATATTTTCTCCTTTATCCTATTGTAATCCAGTCTAGTGTAGTCTATTGTTTCATTTTTTTAAGAAAATAGGCTTTGACCTGCAGTATTAAAACTCTGCCCTACATCGTCTTCCACTAAAAAAAATGCAATTCCCTCTCCCTCCCACACACCACAAAACATGTGTCTCTGGGAAACATTTTATAAGTCGGAATCTTGGGCTAGGGCTAGAATACTCGATATAAAGACATCTGATAAAAAAAGAGAATGGTTCTCTAAGACCATGGACGTAATAAACACTAGATTATTTCTAAATGGTGGGAACACCCCTTTCTCTCCCCCTACCCTCCTGGGCATGGTCGAGCCCTCACCCCAACCTGAGCGCAGAACAGCCCAACACCAAGCACGGCTGTTCTTTGCCCTCGCAAGTAGCTTGACCGCAAAGGCTTCTAAGACCTCCCTCTGAATCTCTCACTCTGTAATATCATCTTTTCTGAAAAAGTCTTCAAATTAGTGCTGCTTTTTCATCGAGGCAGTGATCTGTTTCTTGAAAAGAGATTTTATTCAGAGTTAGCCTCTGCAGAATAAAGAATTAGGCAATATAAAAAGATAGCGAGGGCTTCCTCGAAACAGCTAACTTAAACAGCTGAGCCATGTGTCATAGATACGTATTAAAGCAATTACTGTCTACCTAATAGAGAAGAGTCACTGTTGGAATTGAGGTTTATTGTGTAGTTTATAATTAGGATACCTTCGAACAGAATAATATCCTTATCAGAATTCATAAAGAACATCTATTTTTCTTTCCTTTTCAAATTCACTTTATAAACATTTTCAGATAGAGGAATTCAGAATGTAGAATGTTGTCTTGCAAATCAGAGCATTTTGAGAAATATCTTTATGTTTTTGGGAAGGTGGAAGAACCACTCAAGTTGATTGTGGATCCTTTTTGACTGATAACGGCCACTTTACACACATCAAATGTGTGCTTCCAATGATGTGCCTAATCCAACCACCAGGGCCAGTTCTTGGCTAACCGAGAAACTGGTGGGATCCAGCCTTCTTTTCTGCCTCATGGCCCAGTTGTCCCCTCCCTCCAGCACACTTCCTCCAGGCACTCTGTTCAGCCTGTTCCCTACCTTGCCCACTGATGTTCTCTATACTTGAAAAGGATCCCACCTTTGCCCCAGAGGTTCACTACTGCCCGAGACACCCTTGCTCACCTTCCTCAGTTACCTGAATTATTTACTCATGTGTATATGAGAATGGGTTGGAGGTGAGGGGAATGCTGCCTCTCTCCTCTCTCCAATATACACATTCACAATTCTCCCCAGTTTGAGGATGAATTGTGTCCCCCTTCTCAATTCACATGTCAGAGTCTTAACCTCTAATATCTCAGAATGTGACTGTATTTGGAGACAGGACCTTTACAGAAGTGATTAAGGTAAAATGAGATGGTATGGATGGGGTCCTACTCCAACATGACTGGTCTCCTTAGAAGAGGTAATTAGAACACAGGCATGCCCAGAGGGAAGACCATGTGAGGACATAGGAAGAAGACAGCCATCTACAAACCAGAAGAAAACTAACCCTGCTGATGCCTTAATCTCAGACTTCCAGCCTCCAGAACTATGGGACAAGGACACTGTTACCGCAGCCCTTGTATGGCCAACACACCCCTCTGAAGAAGTGTGTTGACTGAAATGAGTCTACATCTGTGTAGTGCATAGGGGAGATAGCTTTGAGCATGGATTCCTCGCCTCATCTAGACAGCTGTGCCTTCTATTTTGAACCTTTTTCTCCAGCTAGTTTGGGAAGCACTGTGTCACCAAGGCTCATTTTTAAGTCTGCTAGAGAACAAATTGTATTTGTCCCCCAAAACACCGTTATGTACAATGATAAGGTGCCCAGACCACAATGAAATGGTCTTGTAAACCTTAATATGTGGAATTATTTTCTAGTCATTCTGTGCCTTCTCTCACAGCTTTTCAGACAGACAGGCAGACAGACAGACACACTTAACCGCCAACCTCAGAGGGCTCCCTTGTTTTCTGTTTTGCTGGTGGCACCAAAGGCAGCTTCCCCTTGGGCTCATTTCAGGGTGTGGTACTGGAGTGCTAGGTGAGACAGTAGCTGGAACCTGGGACAGGTGTGGGTGGAGGAGGAGAGGGGAGCTAAGTCCTGTCTTCATCCCCCTACTTGAAAGCACATTATTTTAACAGTTAGTTTTGCTTGTTCTTTTTCCCCACATGAGTTATGAGTTGCCTGTGAGCAGGGACCTCACCTTCTTTCCTGTAGCCCTCGATGCCCAGCAGAGCGCCTGGCACCTGCAGGTGCTCACTGAGTACCTGGGGACTGTGCTGCTGGATGCTGTGTCCTCAGCGGAGCGTGTGGGAACAGAGGAGGTCCCCCCTCCCCTTTTCTTCCCTTCCTTGGGCAACCTTAGCCAGAGAGCTAAAAATGTCTTCTTCCCTGTCCCCAGCACAATTATTGCAGGGTGGAAGGGGCAGGCCCCAAGGGCTCTATAAGGGAAAAAAGGAGCGAGGACAAATGAAAGAAAAAGGAGTTGCCCCGCTGAGCTAAGGCTGACACCTGTGGGGTGTAGAAAGCCAGCATTGTGGGCCAGAAGCTGTTTGCTCTCGTGCTTCCAGCTAGTTGAGCCCAGAAAAAAGATGTCATCCAACCCCCGGATTTCAGAGACAGGCTTCTGAGAGGTACCGCTGTCAAGGAAAGGTTTCAGAGGTGGAAACCAAAGCAGTTCCCCGGGCCTCTGGTTGACTGCGGTGCCTCGGAGCCTTGGCTGTGTCAGGTTTGGCTGGGATCCACAGCTCCCACACAGCTCTGCAGACCCTCCTGCCTGGGAACCTCTCCAAGCGAATGCAGACGCAAACGATGAGCCAGTTCGGGCGTGAAATCAAAGCAGGCTATTTTAAAAAGTAATACACAAAAGCTGTGCCTGTGACACAGACGAGTCTGGGCTCAAAGCAACAAATGTGATCCATCTCATGATGATTTGCAAACGTCACTATGTCTGAGGTCATGAAGACACGTGAAAACCCATTTTTTAAAGGCCTAGGATCTGCTGAATTTTATAAAGTAGTTAATGTTTTTAATTTTCAGATTTTGGAATAGTATTAGCATATCCAGATTTGAAAATAATGTTGGACTGAAAATACATAAATGGAGACAGTCTTAAAACCATGCCTGAAAATATCGCCCTATCTTCAAAGACATGTCCCTGAACTGGTGACGGAGACTTATTCATGTGTTTCCAGATGTCCTGTCACTTCCTGTCACTCCCTAAGCTGGACTCATTGGCTATCAGTTTAACTTTTCTTTCCTCCCTCCTTCCTTTCCTCCCTCCTTCCTTTCCTCCCTCCTTCCTTCCTTCCTTCCTTCCTTCCTTCCTTCCTTCCTTCCTTCCTTCCTTCCTTCCTTCCTTCCTTTCTTTCTTTCTTTCTTTCTTTCTTTCTTTCTTTCTTTCTTTCTCTCTCTTTCTTTCTCTCTCTCTTTCTTTCTCTCTTTCTTTCTCTCTCTCAGCTAAGAACATCTAAGCAATGGAAATTATCAAGCCTGGAAAAATCCATGATCTATTCAGTTGAATTTTGCCCTTGATAAGAATACCAAGAATTTCAAATTAATTTGACCAACAATTGTTGATTGATTGTTGAGGAAGAGACACAAGATTAAGCCTAGTCTCAAGGTAGTTTCCAGAAGAACATGATTGTCCATTCTGATATCAGTTTCAGAAATGTGCCCTAAACAGTCTACTTTCCCATAAGAATGCCATTAATAATGTTATTAATATATTTATATAGCTTGTGCTAACTTGTGTGAGTCTTGACTTCCATAAATTGACTCATAACTATGTGAGGCTGTCTTTCTTTTAGTCTTAAACTTGCATCTTTCATGCTTTGGTGAAGCTTTTTTTATTTGCTATGTAGAGCCATTAGGTGAATAGTCCATTGGCTTTGTTTTATGGACATTGCCATGAGTTATTTAATTTGTGACAAGTTATTTAACTTCTGTGAAACTGACATTTCATCACCACTAAAATGAGGATAATACCTACCTCCCAATAATTGTGATAAGTATTAGACATAATAATTTTTTCAAATTTTCAGTATGCATTAGTCACTCATTATATATTTTGGAGCCTCCCTTAGTGATCTAAAAGACATCATTAAAGTTACTCTTCAGCTTTATTTTCATTTCAGATGTCTAAAACTTCATTGATTCAACACAGGATTTTAAAACTTTGATACTGTTAACTTTGGGGCCAAATACATCTTTGTTGTGGGGGCTGTCCTGTGTATTCTAGAATATTTAGTAGGGTGGTCTCCACCCACCAGATGTCAGTAGTACCCACTACCTCAGTTGTGATTATTAAAAATGTCTCTAGATATTGTCACAGGTCCCCTAGGGGTGAAATCACCCCTGGTTGAGACCACTGCTTTAACTTAAAAGGACTTAGTTTCTAGTTATTGAATTTCAGGCATGTAGTAAGTCCAGAGGAATCTCCAGATGCCATATCTGCAGTTCCCTACCTTGTCTCTACGTTAGCCTGCCTTTGCCAAGAGAGGAATGGGCCCTTAGCACAGAAAAGAGATCTTTCCAGAACTACGCTGTGATGGTATAGTGTTAAGTTAGAAATTTGGGTAAAGGCATGTGGTTTTGAGGCTCTGACAACCCCTAAAGTAAGCAATATATACTGGGAATTTGCTGCATTCTTAATTTCTCTGATGATTCAATCATAGTCTGTTTCCAGAGAAATGTTGAAATCATTTTATAAGCTGTAGTTGTACCAAGCATGATTACCTATATTACAAATGTCATTTGATTCAAGATATATGTGTAAATATCAATGGATCTTTTTATTTACTCATCCATCTATCCATCCACCATCTACGCAGCAATTCTTTTTTCCATCCGTCATGCATCCATCCATCCATCCATCAATCCACGTGTCAAAGATCTTTAGGGGCAATTGATCAAATAAAAACAAAAAGCTAAATGTATTTTAGTCAAGTTCAGAGAGACTTTAGAGTCTCCAATGTAATATATTTGAAAAGATTTTATATATATACACATATATAAATATAATTATATTATAATCATAAAAATACAATATTAATAATTATAATATAAAATTATGATTATTATACATAATGAATATGATAGAAATAATTACATGTAAGTGTAGTTACATGTGGTATATTTTATATTATTTATAGATCATATACATATATACATTACTATAAATGATATAATCAGAATAAGATACTCCAGGCATATGTTCCCCCAAAATGGCACCAGGCATACGACTTGCACATTAGGAGAAGGGAAGACATAATTCCTTTTCCCAAGGACATTTTAATCCAGTGGAGCACAGCAAATGAATTAACACAGTATATTTTTAACAAAAAAGTAGCTTACTTAATATTAGAACGTCATTAAATATATACTTTTTGTGAAGTAAAAAAGATGGGTTAATAATAAAGAGACTATTTTTCTTATGAAAACTTATTTCCCTATGTTCTTCCAGGCAATGGTTTCACTGTGCTGAACCTCTGTTTACCCACTTATAAAATGCTTGCATTTCTACCTATTCTTAAAAGTGTTTGCCTGACCTCATTCCATGGAGAATTTGGGACTCCTACCTTGGTTGGTATCACCTAACTTATTCCTGCTTTCCTTCATTCCTTACATATTTTCAAAATTATTTCTTAATCTCTTGCTTGTCTGAAGGGTTATTTTTTCCTACTTGTAAATGTTTGAGTCCAGTGGGTTGAATTTGATGAGGTGTTGTTTGTATGTAGTTTGATAAATAAGATTTATTTACCCTGGTTTTTACTGTGCAAAGACTGGGGAGGTCAACAAGCCCGGACGGCCGTGGCACAGCCCGTGTTGCAGCGTCACTCTCAGTGGTGTCATCAGAACCCCCTTTACTCGCCAGTGTTCATCTGTTCCCCGTTTTCACAAGTTGTGGCTTTTGTCTGCAACTCGCCATATTTACTCTAATTCCAAAGTCAAAGTACTCTTGGTTTACTTGAATCAAACGAGGTCTGTTAGTCAATTTTGCAGGTGTGAAAAATATATTGTTCACTTTTCATACCGCACTTCTCCTTTCCTATCAAATGAAAAATTCTAGTGAATCAAAATATACCAGGAAAGTAACTTCATCTTTACATAGTCAGAACCAGCAGATCTTCCTCTTAACCTGAGGAAGCCACATTAAGGCTTCATTAGTTCATTCGTTCGTTCATTCATTCATTCATTCAACATTTGTTAAATGTGAGAGTCCATGCTAGGTTTTTATGATTAAAAGAAAGAAAGAAAATAATAGAATGCTTTACATTCTCGTTCAGCCGCCCCATCCTGGCTACACAGACTCACCTGGGCGGGGGTGTAGAGCCATCTTAGGAAAAACTGATGCCGGCTCCATGAGGGCCAATTTAATGGAAACTCTTGGGAAGCCTCCCTGGGTGTATGTGTAGCAAGGTTGGTCGCTGGCCTGCTGAGACAGTTGGTGAGCCAACCTCCCGCTGTGCTGAGTGCTCAAACTCAGTGCCAGCCCTGGGGGAGGAAGTGCGATCTGCCTGGCAGCTCAGGGAGGGCATGTCCCCCGGGATTCATGGACTCAGTCTTTGTGAGGAGAGCCCTTCCAACCCCACTCCTGCGTGGCCTCTGGTGGGCCAGCCTATCCACGGCGGTGCTGTGGACAGCATCACGTAAGGTGGGGCTGACTGGCTAGAGCAAAGTGTGGCCGGATGTGGGCAGTGCTTTCCTCCAGGGCCACACACTGGCTCAGGAGCCCCAAAAGCAACTTGCTGGGCATGGGCAGTTTCTGAAAGAGTGACCGGCATCACTTAGCACAACAATCCTGTGAGATGTGGGTGCTGGTGGGCTGACCCGAGGGTCACTCTGGGTCTATCCTCTGGGCCTCGGTGCTGAGTCAGACCTAGATGGGCACAGCGGGTCTCCTCAGGCCGTGCTCCAGCTGTGACAGTGCAGTGCGCTAACCACGCTGCCCCAGTGATCTTGGACTCGCGTCCGGAATCCCACAGAGAAAAGGGCTGCATAGCGGCTGTCCCTGGTCACAGTTTAGACGCCTGCTTCAAAACAGAATTAATGAGCACCCCCCCTCCTCTGTTCTCCTTGGATTGAACTTTTGGGTCATTAAATGTCCTTATTAAAGAAGAGTGATAGATACACACCTGTTCCATAAAAATAGTCCTTTCTAGTAGTGTAGGGTCCATATTCCAAAGCGGGCTGCTGGCATGGAGAAGCATCGCCATAGGGACCGTATACATCCTGTGACTATTACAGCTGGTGTTAAGGGTGATAAAGGCACCCACCACCTTGCGGGCGCCACCCGCCCTTCTCCCACATGGTGGGCAGAGCTCTGACCTGGGTCTGTACTGTTGTCTGTGTGTCCCTCAAGACAAGTCCCAGCTCTGGACAAGTCGGGTGGGTGGGAAGAGGTGCCCATAAAACTGAGGAAAGCAGCATGTTTCAAAGGAGTTTTTTTTTTTCCCCCCTGAAACAAATTCAACTTTATATCACTAGCAAAATTTCTCTGGGATAAATTTTAATTAACTGGTCTGCGCCTCAGTGGTGGACCTGCTGAATCCTGACAGGGAAGGAGACTGATTAAAAGGAGGTGTGTTCATCCCCTGGGCTGCTGTAGCAGCACCGCAAACTGGGGGCTTAAAGCGGCAGAAGCTCACTCTGTCCCAGTCCCGGAGGGCAGACACGGGAAATCGGGTGTGGGCTGTGCCGTGCTACCCCAGAAACTCCAGGTAGAATCCTCTGTGCTCCCTCCTGGCTTCTGGTGGTGCTCACAGCCCTTGGCTCCCTAGGTTTGCAGCTGTGGGGCTCCAGTATGCCTTTGTCACCACATGGTGACTTCCCAGTGTGCCTCTGTCTTCACAGGGCGTCTCCTTTTCTTGTAAGGACACTCGTCTTTGGATTAGAACTCACCCTAATGACTCCCTCCTAACTCAGTTACATCTGTAAAAGAGCCTATTCACAAATAAGGTCATATGGGGTGAGGGCTTCTACATGACTTTTCCGAGGACACAATTCAACCCACACTAGGTGAGAGGAAATGCAGTAGCACGCGTGTATGGAAGGTGGCAAACAGTGAACAGAGTAGTCAGAAAGAGATGGTAATGATGGTGAACACAATGTGGGGGTCCTGGGGGGCCTTTGTCTTGTGAATGTATATGTATACTGACCATCGCAAGCCCTCCATGTGCTGCTGTCCCAGAAAACACATCCAGTTCCCATGAGATTGGTTTTCCATCTGTCAATATGGAATTATGTCATGAGTATAACATAAATGGACAGAATTTGAATGTTTTATATTACAAAGTACACAGTCTGTCTTCCAGTTTTGGTTACACAGGAGGCGGAACTGGGTCAAGGTGAGCAGAGCCGGTGAAAGAAGAGCAGTGACATCATCTGGAGTTCTGCCTTCAGGCACTTGCTCCAAGGTCAGGGTCCCGCGGGACCCCATTCTTCTGTGGTCCTGCGGGGACCGCACTGCCCCGATCTGCCCTCACCATGGTCACAGCGTGACGCTCCCCCTGGAGCTGTGCAAAGCCTCTTTCTGCTTCAAAGGCAGGACATTCTGTATTGAGAAAAAACAGAAAACAAATCATCAGACAGAGGATCTCCAGTGCCATGATAACAAGACTGAAAAAAAAAAATCACCACAAAGCTGAAAGTAGAAGCAATTTCCCGATGACATGTTTGTGACACACAGGGGTCTCTGGGGTCTCTAGGGCAGCTGGAGGGCTCTTGGATACTTATAAGAATTTAACTAAAGCTAATTGACTTTAATTACCAGGATAAAGAGAAGCAATTGGAAGCAGCAGGTTGGACTGGGCCAGGGCACGGACTGAAGAATTGGTCAGACCAGTTATTAAGCCTGATTCTAAGACACCTGCTGTGTGAACAGATCAGATCATTCAATGTCCTCAGGTACTTCATACAAGTGGGGATGTATTTGTGGAGGGATTAAATTTGGGAACGGGTACAAAGGACTTTTGATGATTTGTGGTGCTGAGTAGGCCCTCAACAAGTGGATCCCCCGCAGCACATATATCAAGGAACAAACCAATACAAGCAATGTGTTACGGGCTGAATTGTATCCTCCCAAAAAGATATGCTCAAGTGCTAACCCGCTGTGCCTCACAATGTGACCTTATTTGCAGATAGGTCTTTCCAGAGGTGATGAAGTTGAAGTGAGGTTTCCTGTTGGCATGGGCTGCTATAAAATCTCATCTTAGACTGGGAGGTTAAGCTGCAAGCATTTATTTCTCACAGTCTGAGGCTGGGGAGTCCAAGAGCAAGGTGCCGGCAGATCCGGTGTCCGGTTTGGACCTGCTGACAGATGGCCACCTTCTCGCTGTGCCCTCACGTAGTAGAGAGCAGAGAGGGGAACCAAGATCCCTCATGTTTCTCCTTATAAGGACACTAACCCCATCATGAGGGCTCCACCTTCATGACCTTCACAAAGGCCCCCTGCCTAGCACCATCACTCAGGGGATTTAGGCTTCCGCCTATGAATTGTGGGGAACACAAATATTCAGTCCATAGCATGAGGTCATTAGGATGCTTTCCTCATAAAAAGAGGAAATTTAGATATGGAGACAAGCAGGCATATCTTATCATTGGGGAGAAGCCTGGAAAAGATCCTTCCCCAGAGCCTGCAGAGAGATCACAGGTCTGCCCACCCCTTACCCTCAGACTTCTGGCCTCCAGTCCCGAGTGATACAGTGCTGCTGGTTAAGCCACCTTGTTTCTGATACCCTGGTGCGGCAGAAACTCACACATGGGCCTGGGGTTTGACCAAAACAGGCCTTACTGCACAGATGTCGCTTATGCCACTCATGCTGGGGACTGTTCCCACTGCACAATTCATGCACTGCCTGGAGGGAGGTGAGCATTGCCTCCTTAGACATCAGGACACTGGGTGCAGTGAGGACACAAACATTCAACAGAAAGATGCCATGTTAGCAGTTGCCTTGCTACTCTTTCTCTATTTTTATTAGAGCTATAAAAAGACTAGAACATCTTGAAGACTGGGAAGCATTTGGGTGCAGCACAGCTTCTGAAAAATCTCCCCCAAAGAGGAGTTTTGAGTGCATCTGTGACATCACATGCTGCAACAATGTACAGTGATATGAGACATTACTAGATTGTAAAACGTGAAGCTGGGGAAACATGGACTTGAGAAAACTGGGTTTCCCGTGAGTCTAATTATGTGCCTCTCCTTTGGTTGACATTGTATTTACAGGGCCATGTCACCTGGACTATTGCCATTGTTATTAATGTGAGACACGTCAGAAAACATGCCAAGGTGACAAAGTCAGCATCAAAAGGAACACTCATCTTATATGGTACTAATATTTCATTTGGACTACGATGTGATAAGATCCATTGTTCAATTTTAATGAACATCGACCAGAATATTAATGACTGCCTATTTCCTTCCCTTGTACTTCCCTCCATGACTTTCTTTGGGTCTCTATAATATGACTAGTTACATTCTTCAGCTAATAACAATTGGCTTAGTTGAATAAATCTGGAGCTTTGAAACATTGTAACAACTTAGAACCTGAGTCTGTGGGGACTAAAGCAGGTTTCATAGCCTTGGCACTATCCACACTGGGACAGGGCCTTCCTTGTCCTGTGCATTGCAGGACGTTTAGCAGCATCCCTGACCCTATCTACTAGATGCCAGCAGCAACCCCACCGGTTATTAGAACAAAAGTGTCTCTGGACACTGCCAACTGACCCTTGGTGAGGACAACATTGTCCCCAGTTGAGCACCAGTGAGTTACAGGAAGGGGGTAAACGTTATGCAAGGAGAAAAGAGTTGAGGACAATGGGGTGAACTTTTCTCTGCTAATACACGGTGCCTGATGCTCTGGAATGCTGACATAATCAAGTCCACACTTCATTGCCACCAGGTCCACTTTCTGAAGCCAGTCATCTTGCTTATGTTTTCAGGTTTAAATGATGAAATCAAACACATAGTTATTGATAAAGCAGGATAAATAATGCTGGATTAGTCTGTTCGGGCTGTCGTAACAACACATATAGTGTGGTTTAAATAACAGAATTTATTTTCTCACAGTTCTGGAGGCTGGAAGGCTGAGATCAGAGTTGGTTTTTGGTGAGAACGTTTTCCTCAGCTTGCAGATGACACCTTCTGGCTGTGTCCTCACATGGCCTTTTCTCTGTGTGTGGAGAGAAAGAGGAAGAGAGAGAGAGAGAGAGAGAGAGAGAGAGAGAGAGAGAGAGAGAGAGAGAGATATCTGGTATCTCTTCCTCTTTTTATAAGGACACCAATCCTATTAGACTAGGACCCCACTCTTATGACCTCATTTATCTTTACTTACCTCCTTATAGGTCCCATCTCCAAATACAGTCATGTTGGAGGTTAGGGCTTCAACTTAGGAATTTTGGGGAACACAATTTAGTCCATGACAAATGTTAAGACTGTAATTTTGTCCAGGAATTTCTAAGGTACAATCAATGACAAAGAATCAGGAGAAATAGTTCCCATCCTTTTAAAATAAGGTCTTGTTGGGGGCTTTCTGGACCCTGAAATTGTGGCATTTTTTCTGGCTTGTGTTTGATCATCTTGAGCAAAAGCAAGCCAAGGTGGAGCAGAGCAAACGTCACAGTCCCACAGAACTGTGCACCCAGCCTCCTGCAATGGCAGCGTCCCTCCCACTCGCCTCCCAGCTCCCCGGCCAGGGCTCGAACGTCCCATTCCCTCTTGATCCATGTGCAGTGTCCCACCATTTTGGAGGAGGCTGGAACGTGGGAGAAAGGACAGAAGCACATTGGAGTAGGAGGAACAGCCCCCTGTGTACTTGATGACTGTGCCAGACACGGGGCCAGGTTCCAGGGATCCCCCAGCTCGCTGTGTCCTCGCTGGACAGAGAGGCGTCAAATCACCCTGGAATCAATGGCAGACTCTTGAGCGACAGGAAGAAAAGATCTACAGAGCTAGGAAGGCCCTTGGCCAGAGGTTTCATCTCCTTTGGGGGAGGTCAGAGAGGGCTTCCTGGAGGAAGTGATAGTTGGGCTGAGATGCTTTTATAGTAGTACTAATTTTCATGCTTGTTTCAGGAATTTAAACAGAGGCCTTGATTTCTGCGGGGTGAGTAACATCCACCAGGCCACTTTAATTACAGTGAAACTAGCTATATTAAAATGCAATTTGAGATTACTTATTTTAAGGATTTTAATAAAATTTCCCTGATTGTGGATACCCCTGCATACAAGCAGGGAGCCTTCAAGGGAAAGAGATGAACCGTCCTCTTCTCCTCATGAAGCGTGAATGCAACGAATGAAAGGGCTTTGCAGGACAGACCAGGCCAGGAAGTTGTTTTTCACAGGGGTCTTTGGTTTGCTGTGACACAAGGTCCCAGGACAGGTGCAGGAATTGGAGGTTTATCTTAAATGTCACTTAGGAGTGGTGGTCTGTGAACAACTAAGACCCAAACTGTTTTAAACTACGACAAAGAGTAAATGACACTTTTGATCCAGAGTGTTTTGGTGGGAGTTCCCTCTTGAGTAGTCTGACACCCAATTCCAATGGGTGGTTTTCCCACATCAAGCAATTCTCTAACACCAGCTGGGTGTCCTACAATTCAGCTCAATGCTGACACTATCTACTAGGAGACAGCATCAGATCCTACAATATATGGGTTCAGTCCCAGAAAACTGCCCCTTGTCCCAACTTCAGACCCCAGTCACAAGTCTCCATTGTCACCTCTGCTTCTGACCAACTGACTATAAATGAGAGGTTCCACCAACCCCCAATTTAGGTTCACTTAATTTGCTGGAGCCTCTCACAGAGCTTAGGGAAACATCATACTTGCTAGGTTTCAGGTTCGTTATAGAAGGATATACCCCAGGAACCTGGAGGTGGAAGGAATGCACAGGGCAAGGTGAGTGGGATGGGGTGTGGAGTGTCCATCCCCTCTCCGGGAGCACCACTCTCCCTGACTCTGCCGTTGTTCACCAACCCAGAAGCTCTACACACCCATCCTTTTGTTTTTGTTTCATTACATAGGCATGATTGATTAATCCATCGACTGTCGGGGATTGATTTCATCTCCTGCCTGTCTCCCCTCTCTGGAAATCAGGGGGTGGGACTGAAAGTTTCAACCCTCCAATCATGTGTTTGGCTCTCCTGGTAATCAGCCCCCATTCTTAGGTGCTTTCCAAAAGTCACCTCATTAACCTTTTTGTTCTCAAAATATACCTTTATAGCTCTCATCACAGGACATTCAAAGGGTTTTAGGAGGTCTGTGCCAGCAATGAGCAAAAACCAAATATGCATTTATTATAAATCACAATATCACATCATTCCATCCCATCACAGCATTCAAGGTCGTGTTGGGAGAGAAGAAATTCTACCCAGGTAAAAATTTTGTTCTTAGCCCTTGATTCTTAACCCTGGTTGGATATTATAATTACCTGAGAAATAATAATAAAATAAATTTGAAAACAATAAAATGGGAATTTCTGAGATTTCCCCAGATTCTAATGTGCAGCCAGATCAGTATATCCTGCTCTGGACTGACCTCCAGTGAAGCAATGCATTTTGTAGATAGAACAGGGTTCTCATAGTGCTCGGAATAGGGGAAGGACCTAGACCCAGAACTTCTGGGTTGTTCCTGACCAGCAGTTCTCCAACTTTGCTGCCGGTCAGAATCACCTGAGGCGTTTTGGAAATCCCAGTACTTCCTACCACACCCACATCAGCCCTGCTGTCAGGTTTTTTGTTTAAAGCACATCTGGGTTTGAGAACCAGTGTTGTAGATCAGGGGTCCTGTCAGTTGAGAGCGCATCAGAAT
Source organism: Molossus molossus (assembly GCF_014108415.1). Classification (NCBI taxonomy): domain Eukaryota; kingdom Metazoa; phylum Chordata; class Mammalia; order Chiroptera; family Molossidae; genus Molossus; species Molossus molossus. The sequence continues at coordinate 34,017,546 of NW_023425366.1, forward strand.
GACCCAGTGGGCATGTTAATTCACAGGTCACTGCCCCCCTTTTTATCCCAAGTTCCTGATTCAATGGGTTTGGGGTAGAGGCAAAAATGTATATTTCTAATGTTCCCAGATGACCCCAGTGCTGCTGGCATGACCTTGGAGAACAATGTTCTAGGCCAAGAGAAACCTCCTGGTCTCTTCAGCTTGGCTGGCCCCGATAAAGTAGCCCAGAGCCATCCCGGAGGAGAGGTGTCCACAGTGCCCCAGACTGGGCAAATGTATAGGCAGCGACCTCCTGCTGCTTGAGAAACAAGAGTCAAAGTCTTGCTGTGGCTGCAGGGAAGTGGCTTCTCAGGGGTTTCACTCTGTCTTAACGGACCTTGGTTGTGGGTTGTAACTCCTGAGAGGCCAGAGCTAACCTCTTTCTCCTCACCCTTACCCAAGAAAACCAAGCAAGGGTTAAGTTATTCAGAATAAGAAGTAGAGATACATTTTTCAACCAGATAGTTTGACATTTAAAAAGCTATTTATAAAAATGATCATCTCTCAAGAAAATAAAAATAGTGAGAAACTCAGAATTGGCAGTTCTAGCCGAGGGAGATAATGTTATGCAGGAGGCATTTCCAGGGCTTCCTTAAAACACATTTTGGGTTTATTCAGTGTTCTTTCTCTTCAGTGACATTCAGATATTCCTCAGGCAAGATTCCCCGATCCTACTTCCTTTTTCACCTTGTCAATCAATTTTAAACAATGCTTATTTGTTCATTGTTGTAGCCACACCAACACTGGCGGCTCCAGGCATGGTTAGCCCCTTGGCTCCCCCCTGGTGCTGGGTGGAGAGGCGGAAGCACCGGCATCAGTGTCCCAGGAGTGGGTGTTCTGTGGCATTACAGTGGAAGTTACGTCGCATTGCACAAATGGGAGAACTGTTTTTTAACTCTCAACTCAAGTAGGAGGCAACTCTTCTCCCTAAAAGAATTTAAGTCTCCTACCTCCTTCCTTCATCCTGCCCCGTGCTTGGTTGCCATCTATCAAGGACAATGAAAACATTGATCCTTCAGAGGGACCAATGACACAGGATAACCAGGGTGAGAGAAAGATTGTAACATTGTGTGATTTCTGTGTGATTCATAAATGAAGGCTGAGAGCTGCTGGCCACAGGGCCTCTGGGCAACAGCTCCGTTCCCACCAACCCAGACCCTGTGGGGCCAGAATAACATGGGTCTCACAAGTCAGGACCCAACTGGATGCTGTTTATCTTGATTTGGGACTCTAGTGGGTTCTTTAGGGATTCTTATGAGAATCCCAACTTTATCATCCCCATGAACAATAAGTAGAATCCGTTAATACACTTCCATTGGCATGTAGGCCAACATGATCAACAGCTACTTTGATTGGGTTTATAAAGCCCCAAATGAAGGAGTCCCTTTGGGTATTATTAAACATGAATACCTTACTTGGGGACCTCCTGCTTGGGTTCTATGTCTAGGTTGGGTTGCTGGGACTGTCTGATGTCATTGTGTCTCTGTGCTGCACATTAGCTGCAGGCCCACGAGCTGGTTCCAACGCGCACAGGCTTGGAGCAGAGTGGACTCTGTCTTGTCATTGCCCCAGGTTCTTCCTCTCTCTTGCCATCAACATCACTATTCCAGGAATATCCTAATGAGGATATGCAAGATTTCAACCAATGCCTTTTTTTTTTTTTTTTTTCATCCTCACCTGAGGACATTTTTCCATTTTTTGTACAGATAGAGTGGGAGGGAGAGAGAGGAAGAGAGAGAGAGAGAAACATCGATGTGAAAGGGACACATCGAGTGGCTGAAACCTGCACGACCAACCAGGGCCGGGGACAAACTGCAACCGAGGTACATGCCCTTAGCGGGAACCGAACCCGGGTCTCTCCGGACCGCAGGCCAACGCTCTAACGGCTGAGCCAAACCAGCCAGGGCCCAATGCCTTTTTTCTTTATAAACATTTCAAAATTTTTATTTTGGAATAATTTAAATCTATAGAAAACTTGCAAAGATAGCACAGAGTTCTTACATAGAGTTATGCATGTCTGCACAGTCAAGACCCTGAGAATAAATGCCTCCCTAGATTCACACCCTAGGTGCATTGATCGCCTACGCTGCGTCCCAGGCGCATTCCCATGTACCCCTCTCCCAGTTTCCCTGGATGTTAATGTCCTGCATGATCATGGTGTCCTTGCTAGGACTAAGAGACTAATGTTGCTGCATTACAATTAACCAAAACCAGACTTTGTTTGGATTTTTCTTGTTTTCCAACTCATGCTATGTTTCGGTCCAGGATCCCACTTAGGGCAGCACGTTGCATTTAGTGTGTCCTTACACGCGTCTGGTCTGTGATTGCTTCTCAACCTTTTGTTGTTGTTTTTGATGACCTTGACAGTTCAAGGAGTGCTGGTCGGGTATTTCCGAGAATGTTCCTCAATGTTGGCTTTGCTGATGTTTTTCTCATGTTTACACTGGGGTCCTGGGGACTTTTTGGAAAGAATACTGCAAAGGTGAAGGTCCCTTTCATCACATCATATCAGGGACACATGACGTGATGTGACATCACTGGGCACGATAACCTTGACCCTTTGGTTCAGGTGGAGTCTGCTGGATTCTCCACTGTAACACTTCTCTCTTCCCTTTCTGTACTCTATCCATTGGATGCAAGTCACAAAGTCAAGTCCATACTCAAGGGGGCAGGGGTGGCATTAAGTTCTACCCTCTGGATGGGAGGTATTTACATGTATCATTTGGAAGTGAGTTATTTTGAAAGGTGGGTCCAAGTATTCCCTGAACTTACCCCTTTGCAAATGACAGATGACAAAATCAATCAATAACTCAGACAGCTCTGGTCAGTAATGTTAATGGCCATGAAAGATGTTGGTGTTTGAGCCCAGGGACCAGTGCTGTGTAGGTGGTATGGCTCTTCTGCTGATGGGGCTTCTCATTAAAGGAAGTTGAGGCTGCATGAGTCTGAGTGGATGGTCCATTGATCTTGTCCCCTTTGGAGAACTGCACTGACCACCCGTGGATAAAGTTCTGCCCCAACCTGAGACCTACCACAAGGCCAGGGAACTGGGAACCTCCTTGACAATGCATAGACAGTAGTGATTAACGGAGACATCACAAGACAGTTTCCTGAATGAAGGTGGAACTGACAGCCTCCTCTTTCAAAGCTATAATTAAAGAAGCAGTTGAGAAATGTTATCTTTCTCATCCTGCATGTGCAAACTTATCTGTCATAAACATATTGTTAAACTCCCTTTTAGGTCTCAGTTGTCACTTTCAGACACCTGCTTGCACAGATAATTTCTTATGCCTTTACCTTGAGTGCTTTTGCTAGCAGAGCCTTACATCTTTAAAGGCCTATCTAGATCTGGAGAGATGAGGTCTGGAAGTTCAAAGAAAAGCAAATCTATGATATGTCTTTAACAATTATTTCAGTTACCAATCTGCGGACAATGTCATTGAAAACCCAACCTTTCTTGATGGATATTTTTTCCATTAGATTTTTTTTTTTTTTAATGGGAATATCAACTGTGTTATCAGAAAAATGTCTGGAGTCTGGAAATTATTCAGTGAACTCTGCCCAGGAAGCCTAGGATTTTGTTTCTCTGATTAAAATCTCCTAATGCAGCAGCATTACTTGTAGTACTTGTTTATTATAGAATCTCTTTATAGGGGAGGAAGCACTTTTTACCCCATGGGATCCATGTGGCCAGATCTGGGCCCATATCTCTTGAAGGCAAAGGAAACAAGGCCTGTCCTCACTTGGAGGGTTGGCCCAGGACTGAACTGGTATTTCCTCTCATGGCAAGGTGGTGCTATCCCAAAACAGGAGGCAGGGTTCTTGATGTGCTCCGGGCTAGCAGCCTTGTGGGCACTCATGACCAGCAGGAAACCAACTTCATCATCACTCATCATCACTCATGACCGTCAGTCATGACCGTCAGGAAACCAACGTGGTGGCTCCTTTCACTCCTGCTCGGCTAGTGCTGCAGTTCTGGGCAGATTTGTTTTTCTCAAGTCGGGTTGCTCAGGACGTCGAATACTGAGAATTCATTTCAGGCAGGGTTATGCGAAATTCTCAAAGCCCAACCTGATGGGGAAGAAGAAATTAACTTTTTGGTAAGATCCGCCAAATACCTGACGTTCCGGAGTCTAAGGGGTTACTTATTTCATCTCCAGGGTCTCTTTATCACTCCCTTGTCCCATTTCAGCAGGGAGTGGACCTGTTCTCCTGTCTCTCTCCCCACCAACATTACTGCTTTTCCTGGGAGCTGGTTAAGCAGAATGGTCCTGGCCCTGTGGGTGCTGTGGGGCTGGAGGGTGTAGGGCTGTGTGGCTCAGCCGGCAAGGGAAGGCCATGCGTGAGGCTCAGAAACCTGTGCTCAAAATTGTATTTATTTATTTACCCGAAAATATACACCTTCTTCCTAATGACCACTGGCTCATGCCCTCGAGTTTTCTGGACTGGTGTTAAAGTAAATATGCTTTTCATTTTAGACTCCACATCCTTCTTTAAAACAGAACCCTAGGAACACAACTAAATAGGGTCCGGAGAGACAAAAGATGCAGAGAAAGAACAGAGGCCATCACTCTCTGTTCTCAACACCCACTCCTGCTTGACTTTGCCTTCATCGTCATGGTGAATCAGGTCACTGCCCACATAGCAGCTGGCTTTGGTTTAACCTGTGTTTTTCCAGGGAAGCTTTTGGCATAGAACAGGCATTCCTGGAGCTGCTGGAATTGTGAGGGGGCAGGAGGCCAGGAGCCAGAATGTCTCTTTGAGTGTCCTTGCTGAGAGCAGAGGTGACCACAGCTATGCGACCTTGAGGAGAGGGCACCCAGCCCCCAGAGAACTGAGCTTTGTCTACAAGTTACAGACTGCATTTCTGTAAGTCGGCTGTCACACAGTCAACTCTGAGGATGACAGAGATGGACTGTCTATTGACTGGGACTTGGTCAAGAAGGAATTGGGTTTTAGTACAAAGATTTCCTACTCACACTATAAGTCACCATATCAATTTCAAAGTGCTGATATCAATGCCCATGGGTCGTGCATGAGGTTTTTTATTAAACTTATCTAAGCAAGATTATCCATCTGTTCTATGTAATTGGACATGCGTATTTACACTTCCAGTATTTATAATTCAACGTCAACATCATAATTCAAGATAAACTATGACTCTGGGGCATAGAAATACTGAGGTCGACATGAATGCTTTTAAAAGATTTTTAATGCACTTTTCACAAGGCCTGTTGAATTTCCAACTTTGGTGTGACCTGAAATACATCAGCACATTGGAGAAGAACTCTGTAGTTTTCAGTTAAGAACTCTACTGCTAGAGTCAGAGAGGGAATTTTAAGTGGCTTCTTCTTGAACCCACATTCCACAGAACATATATTTTTATTTGCTGGAGTTTCAGCCCCCCACTGCTTCATTTCGAAAACGAGCTACCTGAAGGCCAGAGGAGGGCAAATGGCCACCAAGGCTGCACAGGGGTGAGCATTTGGAGTAGAGAGTAGGGTGATGTCGGCATGTTCACTGTCTGCTCAGGGGGAGAAAGGTCTCTGCTGTCTCTGAAGTAACATCTCGATGGTCTGGGCCCCCGCCTGTACCCTCAAACCTTGTTATTCTCAAAGCTCCTTTTTTAGATCTTGAAATTTCCATCTCATAGTTTGTCAATATTCAGTTACTGCCCAAGAATGCCGGGCAGAAATAAATGGGACAGGATAGTCAAAAGATCCATTATCATGGGCAGGTTTTATTATTACTTTCAGCTAATACTGTCCTGTCCAAAACCTCCTATATCACAGAAGGACAATTGGAAGGTCACTGGAAGAAAGACTTTATTTGTGCCAGTTGGTCTGGTAAACAAAAACTTACCATTGAGATTCTGTATCCTGAGGAGCACTTATTAAAAACCAATAAAATTTTAAAGTCATTAGTGGAACAAATATCCCATGTAAACATGCACTCTGTAGTCCTATTAAAACACTTCAAAGAAAAGGTGTTCTCCCCAAATTAAAGTAAAGCCTGGAAGCATCATCTTTTGTTTCCCTACTGAATGTCACTGCAAACCAAATCGAGCAAAGTTAATCACAGAACAGAAATAATATTTTTTTAAGTATACATAATGCTTTGGAATCTGGGAAAGATTTCTGAGAAAATGGTAAGAAAATAATTTCTCAAAGCAGCTATCTGAGGAAATTTCCATCTTTAAGATCTTAAGAAGGACTTGAAGAAGCTTATCACACCAGAATTATATTAAAAATCATTAATTAGGATATAGCCATATGTTTTCTTTAAAAGCATGTTAATCACACAGAGATACCTTGGCCATTCATGATTGTATTTTTCTTAATGGTCCACGTGCACCTGGAAAAACAGTCTTGGGAAATGTGTCAGTGAGTATTTGCCCACACATCTGGCTTCTCATGGTTTGAAACCCACAAGACTGGTTTGTGGATAGTCTTCTGCTGGTGATGTGGCACAGTGAGTGGAAAAGTACCAGACCGGGAAGCCCCAGAACCTGGCTCTTGGGGCCCCTGTCATTTAACTCGCTGTGTTTATTTGATCAAGTTACTTATGTATTCTGTTCTTCACCTGCACAATGAAGGTATCAAATGGATAATCTCAAAAGCCTCTTAGGAATGTTAAAACTTAATGATTGTTCAAGTCTTTGACCCTCTTTAGGTCCTTCTCAATTGGTTCTGAGAGCCTCATGGGGTGTAGGAGAACCGTTTGGCTTCCAAAAACTCACCTACATGTTCAGACAGTGATGGTTAGAATGGATTTAGGTAAGTGTGTTCAGGGGTGTCTTCTCTGCCAACCAAAACACTAAGCTTGCATTCCTCAGATAATTTTGCTATCTTGCAGGATCTGCTGGGATTTAGAATACCCCAAATTTAGAACACCGGGACTCATGTTCACATAGTAACCTACCAGAAGCACATCCCAGCCAATATGCTGGCCAATGCAAATCAGCAAACCTGGAGCCAGACCTTCTCACTCCAATCCCAGGTTCCTTCTGTTATTATCTTAGCAGTTGCTTGTGTGACCTTTGATGTTACACTTTAAAAAATTCCTTAAGCTTCAGTTTCTTCATCTCTAAATTAGATCTTAACCCACGTGATTAAGGCAGTCTACTTTTAAGATTGCACACTAGGAAGTAAAGCTATCTGGTTCCATACATAATTTGAGGAGCTGATATAAAGAAGTAGGGTAAGCCATGAATAGTAAAAACATGCATTTGAGGACAGACCATACCCCCTTTTTGATAAGATTGAAGAGTTTTTCCCATTTGGGTTCAAACTTTATGTGCCAGGAATCACTGTGGTTTTTGTACTCATCAGGGATGTCATAGCAATTTCAGCTTCATCATGACCTGAGGAGGCTGGACCAGTTTTCAGTGTGGGATTAAATTCCACAGGTTTTGTGGACTTATCAGAAACATCTGATATAGTTCCCCTGTTCATTACTGTAAAGGATTTGACATGGTTGCAGGATATGCTATACCTTTATTTTTCTTTTTTTCAGTAATCCTCACCTGAGGATATTTTCCCATTAATATTTAGATAGAGTGGAAAAGAGGGAGAGGGAGAGAGAGAGAAGCATCGATGTGACAAAGACACATCGATTGGTTGCCCACCCTCCACACGACCCATATCGGGGCCAGGGATTGAACCTGCAATCCAGGTAAGTTCCCTTGACTGGGAATCAAATCTGTGGCCCCTTGGTTTTTGGGCTGACACTCTAACCACTGAGCCAAATTGGCTAGGGCAGGATATGCTGTACCTTTTATTTATTTATTTTTAAAAATCCTCACCCAAGGATATTTTTCCATTTATCTTCAGATAGAATGTAAGGGAGGGAGGGAGGGAGGGAGGGAGGGAGAGAGAAAGAGAGAGAGAGAGAGAGAGAGAGAGAGAGACACTGATGTGAGATAGACACATCAATTGGTTGCCTCCCACATGACCCCAACTAGGGCTGGGGACCAAACCGCAGCTGAGGTACATGCCCTTGACTGGAATCAAACCTGTGACAATTTGGTCAATTGGCTGACATTCTAACCGCTGAGCCAAACCAGCCAGGGCATTAAAGGACCAAATAGTTCTCCATCTTCCCAAAGATGGGACGATCTAATTTCCAGGGATTTATTTCCTAGCAAAAACAGCAACAACAATAATAGCAAACACAAACAACCCCCATAACTTTATTCACCTCCCTTCTCCAAAGAAGAATTATTTTCTGAAGACATTAAGTGAAATGTCTGCAGAGAACTCAGGTAGCTAGTTGTGGGAACTGGTTTCCCAAGCAACACACTCTGCCTTCTTGCATTTATGAGCCCTAAAGCATGGTTTCCTCCCACCATTCCCAGCTGAGTTAAGTGAATTAGCTCCATCTACATATACTGAGCTTATAGGCAGCTCTGCACTCCACTGAGAGTGGGTAAGCAGGGACCAGTTGATGAGGAGAGCCCCGCCAGTGGCTTGAAACATCAAGCTACATGAACAGGAAAAGAAGAAAAAGAAATATACCAGAACAAATGGAGCTAAAACAGAGAACAAAGAACATTTTCTCTCTGTGTGTGTGTGTGTGTGTGTGTGTGTGTGTGTGTGTATGAAAATACCACCCACTATCTAAATTCTCAGAGATTCAAGATACATTACTTTTGCTAAGCAAGAAAAGGATTTTATAAGGAAAGGGAGCAAACAGAGACCACGAAAAAGCTGCTGGAATAAAAACTAATTGATGAAACTAAAAAAGGATAAAACAGTGAAGGGTTGGAAGATAAAACAGAAACAAAATCTTTTAGAGGAGAGAATAACAACAATAGAAACAGAACAGAGAGAGAAAACGAGAGACCTAGTGGATCAATGCAAGAGGTCCAATATGTGAACTAAAAGAGTCAGTAAAAGAAAATAAGAGTGAAAAGAATTATATATAAAAGAAATATTGAGAACTTTCCAGAATTAGAGGATAAAATTGTTGAGACTGAAAAGCCCTCAGTTTTCAGTGCTGTAAGTGGAAGACCGAGGCCCAGACACATCCCAGAAAATGTTCAGAAGACCAAGAATGCAGAAAGATTTTCTGGAAATGAGAATCAGTCTGAAATAAGATTGCTCACTATCCACAGTGGGTGCTGAAAGATGATAGAGTGGCATCTTCCAAGTTCTAAGGGAAATGACTTTGAATCAAGATTTTGATACCCAGACAAACAATCAAACTACACAGATCTTCTGCTCCCTGCTAGAGATTTTGTTCTGGTCCAAGTTCTGGTTTCCAAATTCAAAGTCCTTAATATCTCTATCTGTCTCCCACCCTCACCCACACTCTGGAAAATGCCTGCTTTCCTGCCCATGTCCAAGGATGCAGGCTGCCTTCAGTTTTGCAAGAGGCCATTGATCTCCTGCTTTGATTTCTTTATATCCAAGGGGCCTATTAGCTGAATTTCATCACCTTTGTGAAAACTTTGTAAGAAATAACTTTAAAGATCACTCCTTACCAATTGTTTGTGTCTCCCTCCACTCTGAACATCCCCAACAGCTCACAATATTTCCACACAGATGCACACTTACATGCACCCTCACTCACACACACTCACAATCACAGCTACACACATCCACAGTCTCACACACATTCACATATAAATATTCTCACATAATTCTCTCACACTCACATACAATCACACTCACACACACTCATTTGTGCACACACAATCACATATACACACTTTCTTACACTCACACACATTCACAGATACACAACACACACATGCATACACATACCTTCATACACATATTCACATCTACACACACACGCACTCACTCATTCACACGTGTGCACATACATTCACACACAGCCACAAATTCACTCTCTCAGGCGTGCTTGCCAAGGCATCCCCTAGATCCCTCAGGACATGACCTGAGGGGACTTTGCAGAGCTGCGCCTGGCTCACACTGAGTAAGCTGACACCAGGCTCACTGCATGAAGTAATTAATCAGCTGTGAGTCTCACAACCTCAGCACTTAACAGAGAGGTTCTGGAAAATTAGTGTGTGAAAAAAAAAATATCACTATTTCCACCCAGAGGGATCCCATAAAGAAAGAACGTGTTACAGAGAAAAGAGAATATAAGTATCAAGCCAAGAAGCTGCCAAGTAATAATATAAAACATATTTATAAAATTAATTACAATAACATATGTAGAAATGCCTATCACAGAGTGGTTCCTTTTAATAATTGTTAGCTTAAAAAGAGGTCCTTGTCCTTACTTTAGCATCTACAAATAGTGATAAACTTTGAGAACTGTTAATTCACCCTCTCAAGAAGTAAGAGTTCACATTCTATTCGGAAAGTGTGGAATTTTAAAAGCCAGTAATGATTATAGAAGCCACAATAAAATACATACCCTAGAACAGATTATTGTTCAGAGTGGTTTATATGTTAGGTGGAAAAGTCCTTCGAGAATGTAGTGGCCAGATATTTCTTGGTTTAATTTACAGTCATGATTATGGAAAAATAATGTTATTTATAATTTTAATCAGAACAAAGCTGGATAATTTCTGTGATGAGTATGCTTGTAAAATACTCAGTTCAACAGGCTGGAGATTAACATGTAAGAGTAAATACTAGGAAATTTCAACTCTTGGGTGATTATGTTATGGCTGTGAATATATGTACACGATTCAGCTTAGCAGACACCACCCATAGAACCATGTCACTGGTTGTATAACAAGTAATTTTTTAAAGCAATTTTACATGACTAACAAATTATTAGACATCTATCTAAGATTTGGAAAAGGCATATGTATTGAAGTGAGCCAACACCCAACTCTTTTTTTTTATTTTTTACTTTTTTTTGGTTTGTGCCCCTAGAGGGAACCGAACCCAGGACTCTCTAGTCCGCAGGCCATCACTCCAACCACTGAGCCAAATCGGCCAGAGTTACACCCAACTCTTTTAACTACTAGGGCAACTATTCCATATGTATAAAAGGTGTTGCAGGATGTGATGTTGTCACTGGAAAGGGACTGGCCCTGAGTGGATCTGCCTTGGGACGGCCTGTAGTGTATGGGTTCTTGACTTCATGCAGAAAAGATTTCACAGCATGAGTCCAGGTGACTTTGAGAGTACATTTATTGAAACTGGGGACAGTGATACACAAAGGAAGGACTAAGGGTAGAAGAAGCAACAAGAGAGAGCCTAGGTGGTGCCCTGCTTTGGCTCCTTGGACGTGTTATAGGAAAGAAGTGAGCCAAGCAGGGTTGCTGTCAGCTCCCTGGGAAGTGAAAGTTACCGTGACAGATGTGAGCCAAGGCAGCCTGCTGTTAGCTCTCTAGAAAGTGAGAGTAAAAGGAGACCTTGGAGAGAGGTCAGGGGGTAAACCTGGGACAACCCTCTGCTGCTCGCTGCTCCCTTGGTCTCAGGTCTCCTGGGGACCCTTAGAGTTTAGGAGAAAGAAAATAAAACGTCCATGCCCGAGAAGGGGCATGGGCATGCTCTAAAGACAACCCACGTTGGCGTTCTTTGTCTTGAGGGATTTTATCTCCCTTCTGTAGGGTGAGAATCGCAGGAAGGGGTTGCAGTAGAATATTCATCAGCTTTCCAGGTGTGTTTTTAATATGGTGGTGCATCAAAGTGAGTGGATAGGGGAATTTGGGATTATCCTAGGGTCAGCTGCATTGCTTTGCTTTATCTTGGATCTGTCTGGCTTCAACCATTTTTTGTTTTTGTTTGTGTGTGTTGTTGTTGCTATTTGTTTCCCTGGGGTTTGGCTGGCACAAATGGTATTAATTGGGTCTCTGTCTTCTGTCCCCTCACCAGGGTGACCTAAGCTATGTATCCTCTGGTTAGGTTAGGAGAGGTATAAAACATTTGTTCTTAGGTGTCCATGGTTAGGGAAGATACGGTCATGTGATTCTCTAGCTGGCTGTAAGTTGTTCAAATTGTTTGGTCTTGTTCAATTATTTTGTCTCAGTTTCCCCTTTCTACTTGCCCAGGGATTTTCCTAGCTTCTTACTATCTTGCCTCAATGTCCTATGTGGGAAGGGGATTCTGTGACCCAAAGTAAGTGCCATGGGCAAGCTCTGAGTCCCAGTTGTGGGAAGCAGGCAGCAGAGGACGAGTCGTCCCTGCTACGTGGCACAGATTTCAGATGGTGAGTATGCATTTAAAGGATGGCAGCACAATTTGTACATTACAAAAATAATTAGTAAACATTTAACCTGAGCAGTTCCTGAACTCAGACATTCCAAGGTGACTGTTCCAGTTTGAAGTGCCTGTTGCTCATGGAATTTTAAAATACTTTATGGAGACTTCACTTCCTAGAATTCCAGGTGTGGTAACAAGAACAGTGATGTTCAAGTCTCTGAGCTGGCAGGGAAGGGACTCAGCACAGACTCTGGGAAATCCTAAATGATTTTGATACAAGTGTGTTCGTTTCGTATTACTGCCATAACAACCACAAATGTGGTAGCTTAAAGCAACAGAAATGTATTTTCTCAATGTTCTGGAAGGTATAAGAATGAAATCAAGGTGTCTGAAGCCTCCAGGGGACGATGCTTCTCGTCTCTTCCAGTTTTTTTGGTGGCTCCCGGGTTATCTAATCTCTGTCTTCAATCCCTTTGTCTCCACATGGCCTTCTCTCTGTCTCGCTTCAGTCTGTCTTTTATGAGAACATTCGTCACTGGATTTAGAGTCTGCCTAGGATGATCTCCTCATCTCTACATCTTTAATTTAATTATATATTCAAAGGCACCCCCCCCCCCAATTAAGTCATATTCACAGGTTCCAGGGGCTAGGACAATGGACATATCTTTTCAGCTGGGGGCGCATCATTCAACTCACTGCAAAGATTATCTGAGTAACAGAAGACGGCTGTCAGGTAGAATTTCCTGGTGGCATCTTCACCAGCTGCTCTGTGAGTATGTAACACTGTCTCTTAGGAATCAGACCCTGGATCCCATTGCCAAGGCTCAGACCTGGTGTGACGCTTCAATGACCTTGGACAAGCTGCTTAGGTACCCTCTGCCTCTGTCCTTTATCTGGCAAATTGGCAAGAGTGGTAACGCTTGTATGGCAAGGTTGTTGTGAGGATTAGAGGTAATGAGCGTGGAGTGGTTACCAGATAGCCTGGCCAGGGCAGGCTCTCAAGTGCTGGTTTTATTTTCACCACCCAGGATGCCGGTGATTGTGTTGACAAAATACATTTCAAACCTGAGCCAGAGTTGAGGGCCAGACCCAGAAGCAAAATCTCAAAAGATTGAGAAATACTCCAAGGAATAACAGTTTTGTAGCTTATTTTATATATTAGAACTAAAGGAGAAAACATTAGGAAGGGTGCATGAAATCCACTGGTGGTAGATTAAGAAGGCAGGAGAAAGTAAAGTAGGGAAATCTCGAGGACTGGATGAAAGATAAATGGAGACATACATGCTAATTTACATTGGTGAGTGCAGAGTAGTTAACATTTCACATGCAGAGTTTACAGAGCCTAACAGATAAAATGAGGAATGTTGGGGTCATCTCGCCCTGGTACCGGATACTTATCTCTGGAGGTCTGGACAAGAGATCATTCTGACATTTTAAGTATGTTATCCTAGATGCAAAAAAAGGATGGACAGGCTTGCTCAAGATAAAGATTAATCTATCACATATGCCTCAGAAAGTGACTTCTCATTATAACCTGCTCAGTTAGGATTTTAATGATCAGAACATCCTGTGTGGTTACTTCCAGTTATTGAGCTTGTCAGGTCTGCCACGTAGCCCCTTTCCTTCCACTACTGCCATCTATGAAGTTCAGAGTCCCAAGCTGCACAGAGACCTTTCAAGACCCTGCAAGCTGCACCACCCTGCAGGCCTGGTCACTGCTCACACACCATGGGATGCTGAAGAAGAACTCTCCCTGACCCGGCAAAGTTGCCTTTCTCCCTCCCAGGGGTGCATTTCCATTCTTGTTCTTTCCTGTGGTCACCCAGTTCCTGTGCCCACGTTTTCCTGCTCAAGACAGTCCCCTCTCTCAGCACCTCCAGCTCCTCCCTCTCCGGCTTCACCTCATCCCTCTCAGATGCTCCTCTCATCCTCTTGCTGGTGGTTGTTTCTACCCCTCCTTGTGCATGGCAGACCTCCCACCTTTTGGCCATGAACACTTCAGGTCTCACTCCACGCTCTGTCCCTTGGCAGTTTCACTCTAAAGATGACATTAATGGCCTGTAATTCTGTGTCTCCTAAACCCCTCTCTCCATGGCTCTGTCATGACCTTGACACTGGGTCATGCATTCATATGCCTGCTGGGCATTTCCACTTGAACATCCCCAAAGCACCTCAGCCTCAACACGGCTTAAAAATAACACACGATGCTCCCTTGATTTCTTTCTCTGGAATCTTCTGTCATGTTTCACCTGCTCACTCACTCTCTGCCATGTGTTCAAACCAAAACCACAGAGTCAGGTGCAGCTCCTCCCTGCTCTAGTTCTCTGGTTCAGCTGACACCCACCCCCCAAATTCTTACAACCATCCCTCTATCCCACTTGCCACCATTTCTTACATGGACTAATGTTGTAGCTGGGACCCTGTGTGCTGTGGATGGACTCATGTTTGCCTGCTCACACCCTCAGGGACTCCCCACTGGGACAGGCAGAGGTCCCTGCGGATCCATCCTTTCCCCTCACGGCACTCAGCCCACGAGATCCTGTGTTCCTGCCGCACAGGACCTACCGCCCTTGTCTAAAACCCTGGGGTGGCCCCAGATCTGTGCCAGCATTCAGTTTTTCTGGTTTTATAAAGTAATATGGTTGTGATGATTAATTTTCTGTGTCAACTTGGCTGGACCATGGTACCCATATCTTCGGTCAAATATTGTTCTAGAAGAGTCTGTGGCAGAATTTTTTAAATGAGATTAACATTTAAATTAGTAGACTTTGAGTAAAGCAGATGACCCCCCCACCCCGCCCCACTAATGTGGGTGAGCCTTATCCAATCAGGTGAAGACCATAAGAGGAAAAGACTGGGGGTCCCCAAGTAAGAGGGAATTCTGCTTCCAGACAGTCTTTTGACTTGAGCTGCAGAACTGAATTTTCCCTGGGTCTTCAGCCTGCTGGCCTACCTGCACATTTTGGACTTGCTACCTCCTATAATCACATGAGCCAATTCCTTAAAATAATCTTTCTCTCTGTCTGTCTCTTTCTCCCTCCCTCCCTCTTTCTCTCTTCCCCTCTCCATCCATTCTATTGGTTCTGTTTCTCAGGAGAACCCTGATTAATACACCACCTTAGCCCGGGGATCACTGCCTGGGTCTCTGGTCGCTGCCTGGGTCTCAGCTCTCCCCTTCTCTAGCCAGGACCATAGGGAAAATTCCAGGCCCTCCTTTCTTCCAGCAGAGGCTTGAACAAAGATTTTCTGCCAGGATCTTGCATACAGCGAGTTATTTGCAGGAGTCAGGGTATACTGCAGGGCCTGCCAAGCCCTTAGATTCAAGCCACATGTCACCAGTTACCCCTCAGAGGCAGGCACTTAATAAGAGGAACTGATGAGAGTGATCCTGCAGGTACCCTTTGCCAGCAGCAGCTTGAGTGAGTCACGCTGACCAATCTTTGTGCTGGGCTGAGGCCACAAAGTAATGCTTTTATTTGTGTCGTAAGAGCTGTTGACCCTGGGGATAATCTGGGTGGGAGGGACAGAACACCCTTGTTCAAGCATGCCATTAGAGTACCACTGGGATTTGACATCCAAGGGAAGTCTCAGAAGCAGCATTTCAACAGCTAAAGTATTAGGTTTTCAGGTAAACTAATGCTAGAGGACTTATTGATCAATTTATTAATTTATTCAAAGAACAATTGTCAGGTATCTTCACTGTGCTAATCACTGAACAACAAAAAGATAAATGATGGGCTTCATCCTTGAGATGCTCACAAGAGAGACACCTGAACAGCTACCTATAGTATAATATAATTTGTTTCATAGTAATAGTTACAGATATTGAGTGCTTAATATGGGTCAGTGACTTGCTCAGTAACACACAAGTAAACAGAGGAGCCATGATTCAAACCCACGTGTACTAGTTAATACAAAGCTAACAGCCTGTATAACAAAGAGATCCCAAATTTCATAACGATAGAGAACAATTATATAGTGGATGCAATATTCTAAGTGTTTTACATATATTACTTGATTTAATTCTCACAACCGCCTGAGGTACCATGTGTACTGTTAATCTCTCTGGGACAGTGATGAAAAATCTGAGCAACAAGGAGATTAAGTGACTTGCCCAAGGTCATACAGCTATTCAGTGGTAGAGCTGGGATTTGGACTCAGAAAGTGAGCCTCAAGATCCCTGTTATAACCTTGATGCACACTACCCTAACTGTCTTCAAAGCATTCATTTTTCTTTTCTCTCTCTCATTCAACAATTCCAAGTTAAGTAGCCCATTTTGGTGGGGTACCTCTGCTCTACTAGGCATTCCAAGCCCCATGTTTCTTCTAAGTCATTTGTTCTCTATCCTCAAGTATGCCAACATCTGACATAGTAGCCACTGGTGACATGAGGCTAATTAAATAAATTAAAATACAATTAAAAATTCAGTTTCTTAGTTGCACTAGCCACACTTCAACTGCCCAGTTGCTGCCCTATTGGACAACACAGATCTATAACATTTCCATCATCTCAGAGAGTTCTATTGGAAGTAACTACCATGTCCAAGTCCAGCCAGAGAGTTTAGGGAGATAATCATTGAGAAGACTCACCAAATGAGTTAAGTCCCAGGCTCAGATCTAGCACATATCACTTCTGCTCACATTTCTTATTATCAAGGCCACAAGTAACTCCAAGCAAGCCCAGGCGAGGTGACCAGCCAGGGAAGCCATGGGCCTAGCTTCACATCCATATCTATGGGAGAAGAAAGAGCAGATTTTACTGGGATTCAAGTGGCCTCCACCACATGCATTTGCCTGAAGGTGGAGCCCCAGATGTGCCAGCATTCTGACTGAGGAGTTACAGTTCTGCCCAAGGCAGTAAGTGAAAACTTCACTGAAACGAGGAGTAGGTTTTCCCAACCATGGAACAAAAGTGTGAAGAAGGACTTCCAGGTAGAGGGAGAAAACCCATGAAGGTGAGGAGGCAGGGATTGCAAGGGCCCAGCCAGGCCTTAGGGTGTAGGTCAGTGAGAGGCAGTTTTAGGTCCCTGAGAAGGACTCGAAGTGCATTCCGAGGACTGGGAACTCTCAAAGGGAAGATGAGAGCTGAAGCCTAACTTCCTGGCGGATGAATACTTTCAGACTACATATTCCACTTCTCTGGGGGCCTCACAGCTCTTCCAGGGGAACATGAACCTGCTCTCCTCCTGCCCCACCCACAGAATTGGGGTCTTATAATGGGGCAAGTATGTGGGGCACATGAATAGGGTTATGTATAGGGTGAGATTTAAAAATCCCTGCTGTGGATAATTGGAAAATGCCAGTAGATTTTAGGTTGAGGAATGACACAATCAACCCATTTTTTGGAAGAAAGAGCCAGTTTATGCTACAAGAAGCAAAGGTTGGCTTTGTGCATGTTGAATTTAAGCTGATAGAAGAAAGCAGATTTGTCAAATGCCTTCCACAGTTCAGGTGCTATTCTGGACATCTTATGTACTGATAGACATTACCTTTATTTCCAGAAGGAGAAAACTGATGTCTAAGGCAAATAAAAATGTGGTGCAAAGTCATATAGCAAAGATGTGCTGGGGCTTTGTCCCTGCCTGGACATACCTAAATCCTATTTTTAGACAGTCAGAAGGACATAAGGAATACCATTTGGGGTCACTGCGGGCTCAGTGCGATGATGAGTCATTTGGAGGGAAGGTGTGATGATGTAGGTCTCAAAGCTTGTCACTTATGAATTATGTAGAACACGTACACCATTTGTTTATATTTTAAAAACACTCAACCTTTTGGCTTAACAAGTTTAGTAAATTCAGTATTTGTTATTGCAGAAGCAAAAGTCCTCTCATTTGTTTGTTGAGGTAGGGATATGGACTTTGAAGCCCAGTGGACCAGGTTCCAATGTCACCTCTGCACCAACCAGTTGTGTAGTCTTGGCAGAGCATTTACCTTTTTAAGCTTCAATTGCCTCATTGAAATTGGGGACTAAGCCTACCTAGCCTGGAAGGTTGTTTCGACAATTATGTTTAATATATGTACAATATCTACTGCAATACTTGGCTTTGAGCAGGCTGTCAATAAATGGCCATTAATATGATTATGACTGTGATTTGTCCTAATGTGGTGACCATGAAAATGTACCTCTCAGATCTTTGACTGCAGGACTCAGACTTGACCAAGAGCCGCAATACTTCACTCTGAAAACTATTGTAGTTTTTACTCAGGTGGGTTGCTTCCAGCCAACAAGTGAGTAGGGCAGGGATGCAAAGCTTATTCATCCTGAGAGATCTGGGACTCACTGATAAGAGATTTGGGCTCTGTAGTGGTCTTACCAAATTCTTCTTAGAACTACACTACAGTCTCAAGTGCTACTAGCTTCTTCCCTTCCTCCCTCCCCCCCTCCCTCCCTCCCTCCCTTCCTTCCTTCCTTCCTTCCTTCCTTCCTTCCTTCCTTCCTTCCTTCCTTCCATCCTTCCATCCTTCTCTCCTCACTCTCTCCCTTCTCCTCCTTCCCTCCCTGCTTCCTTCCTTTTCTCCTGCTGTTGAAGTCAGACCTTGGTCTGATAGTTCTTCTAGTCTTTTCTGGTTTTCTCCCTATATTCTCTAACAGAAAGTTTCCCTAAAATTTCTTACACGTTTAATAGCATTTTGGGATCTGATTCTCAGAGGACCTGGACTAGCACAATTTAAGCCATTTTCTAGAAAGTTAAGGAGGTTAACATTAGTTCCAGTGCCCTGGGCATTAACAAGCATGTCTGTTCAAAGTTGTATAGACCTCGATCGTATTCCTTCTTAGCTTCCATCTTTTATACTGGAGAATTTTAATATATTTTTACTTTGTCTTACAAAAAAATCTGCTTCATAGTTGTGTCTTTCAGGTGCTCTTTCCTGGCTAGCATCCCGGTTACCTGTCTTTCTTGATCAGAACCAGAAGCCCGTGTTTCAGGTCCACGTGCTCTGATTTTCTGCAAGGTAAGACTTTGCTTTCTGGATCATCACAATGAGAAGAATATACTTGAGCACAATTCATTTCTTTTCGGAGTGTTTAAGACAAACTTGACTTCAGCTGAAGGTCATTAATTTTTACACTACACTATGAGATATCAGGATTTAAGCAGTGTGCTGAAGGAACCAGTAGTGTGAATACAGGTATGAAGTCAGGAAATTTTATATTTCTATTTTTGTGTGTCTGAGTGTACAACTGTCAAAAGAGTTAGATGTCTTATCTTATTTCCATTTCTATGATGTTGCCCTGTCTTCTTTTGAATTTGTGACAAACTTTTCAAGGAAACTTGATAGTGAAAGTCAACTGCACACTTCCATTTCCTGATTGGTTCATGTGCCAATCTGTATGCTTTACAAGTATAATCTCATTTTGTGGCTTTTAAAATCTTGTCAGTTTCATTATCCAGAATTCCAAGGTAGAACCACAAATGTTGCATGTAAAAGAAAACAGAAGAGAAGTCTTACTGTTTCTCAATACTTAGTGTAAAAACAGAACACATTTATATTTTTTTCCATTTTTCTTTTAATCTTCACCTGAGGATATTTTCCCATTTATCTTCAGATAGAGTGAGAGGGAGAGAGAAAGGGAGAGAGAAACATCCATGTGAGAGAGACAATTTGACTGGTTGCCTCCCACACGACCCTGACCAGGGCTGGGGACTGAACCACAACTGAGGTACATGCCCTTGACAGGCATTGAACCTGCGACTCTTTGGTCTGAGAGCCGACGCTCTAACCCCTGAGCCAAACCAGCCAGGGCTAATATGTTTTTATTGTTTTTTAGAGAGAGAGGAAGGGAGAGAGAGATAAAAACATTATTGTGAGAGAGAAATATCCATAGGCTGCCTGCTGCACGCCCCCTACTGGGGATTGAGCCTGCAACCTAGGCATGTGCCCTGACCTGGAATCAAATTGGGACCGCTCAGTCCATGGGGCATGGCTCAATCCACTGAGCCACACCGGCTGGGCACAATTTATATTTTTATTGCACAAGTCATGCCCTCTCATTAATATGTAAACCTACTAGAATGAATGATAAATCTGATTTATTTGAACATTCATGTGTCAGTGTGGCACTTGGGGAAAAAGAGTATCAGTATCCTCTATTAGACGAAATTATTCTGCCTCTCAATTGTCTACTTAAGGACATTTTTTGGCTTATATTTGACCATCTATGGTGCAAATTATAGTAGCTTTCTCTTAGGGTCATGAAGAATAAATGAGATAATCTATATAAATTGCTAGATATTGTGATCTGTATGATCATGATCATCCCCATCATCATCATCATCATCATCATCATCATCAAAGCAACAGAGTTAGACATCTTCCTTCCGCTAGAACTGCTAATGTGCCGAAAATCCACAAAGTGAAAAGCAAGAACCAGCTGTTTTGACCTCTTGGCAGGATAGCTGCATTTAAAAAAAATTTAAGCTGAATCTGGTTCTCAGAATAAATTAGAATGAATGGCAAAAAGATGTTCCAAATGGCATCACTAAGGGCCATGAGTGCTTATGGAGTAACAATAATGTGAATGAATACACACACATACACACACACACTCACATGCACACACCAGACTCCAGATTCCAAGGTCACAAAGATTTAGAAGTTAGGAAATTTCCCAGATCATGTTGACAGAGGAAAAACAAGGTACCATGTCTACAGTCAGCAGAGCTGCAGGTTTTCTGCACGCAGCGTCCTAACAGGTATACCTTCTGACTTGCTGGAATTTTCCAGCCTAATTTTATTTACATTTGGAGCCTGGAGTGTTAAAATTTTTAAATGATTCTTATACACAAATCAACAATATTTAGAATGATAAGTAAAGGGAAGGCAGCCACTACTCAGATGTTGAAAGAGGAAAAGGGTATATTTCAATGTAGATTTCAGTGGGGTTTGAAAGCTTTTGGTTTCAGCAGAGAACAATAGTCGATGGAGCAGTAATTTTGGACAACTAGGAGATAAGTGATTTAGAAATGCTTTTTAGGTCCTGTGTACTCAGTGGCTCTCAATGGCTCCACTTGGAATGGTTTCAAAAGTCAGACTTTAAAAACCTCAATCTCTGTTTTCACTCTAGCCAATGCAAATAAGAGGCAAAGGGAAGGAGAAAGTTTATGGAAACAAAAATTGGAGCTGATGTCTAATCACAAGTCACAAAAAGGTAGGGGCTGATACCATAATCGCACTCATTATGACCTGACACAAATACCCTGCAGTCACAATGCAGAGCTGGGGCTAGTGTTTCTGAACAGAAGAGAATGGTCAAATTGTGTCACAGAAAAAAACGTATGTTGCAATCCTAAACCCCAGTACCTCAGAATGTGGCCTTTTTTGGAAATAGCATCTTTGTAGATATGATCAAGTTAAAATCAGGTCATCAGGGTGGGCTCTAATCCAAAATGACTGGGGGAAAGGACAACCCTGAAACAGACACATGTGGGGAGAAGGCCATGAGAACACTCAGGCAGAGATCAGGGTGATGCTTCTACAAGCCAAGGAGCCCCAAAGATTGCCATCAAACCACCAGAGCCTTGGTCTCAGAAGGAACCAACCCCGCCAATACCTTGGTCTTAGAGTTCTAGCCTCAGAACTGTGAGAGAATACATTTCTGTTGTTTAAGCCCTCCAAGTTCGTGACACTGTGTTGCAGCAGTCCTAGAGAATTAATGCAAGGGTAACATAACAGACCCAGGATGACTGTTATTAGTGCAGACATCTACAAGTAAGCTTTCTTTGGCCAAGCTGCTCTCAGAAACTGGCCCTTGCAGGCCATACATGCTAGAAACAACTCAGTAAATGCTGAAAAAAAACAACACAGAAGAGAGGTGCAGCAGATGGGGCCATACATCAAAACTGTCAAATAATCCATTTCTCTTAGTTATTTGGAAAGCAAGTTGCTGCCAGGTTCTACCTTCACAGAAAAGAATGACTTCCTCAGGACTTACATTCATAGTGGAAATACAGACGTTTGGTTTCTTTTTGTCTCTTCCTTCATTTCCTTTTCCCGTAGCCTTTAAATCATAAAAAAATCATTTACTGAGCTAGTTTGCATATACTTGGGACTCTGAGGAATATGTAAGTTTAGATTCCTGTCCTCAAAATGTCTAAAATATAGTTGAGAAACCTAGGCATAAAAAATAAATTGTAATGACAATTCAGGAGGTTCAATGTCAAAATAAGGGCAGACGATAGCAAGGACATAAAGAATAACTAAGTACTACTTACTTCCATGACTGTCTCTAAACTGACTAGTACTCCAGTGTAAACTAATACTGAATAGTTGGGGTGATAGTT
This sequence comes from Molossus molossus, assembly GCF_014108415.1. Classification (NCBI taxonomy): domain Eukaryota; kingdom Metazoa; phylum Chordata; class Mammalia; order Chiroptera; family Molossidae; genus Molossus; species Molossus molossus. The sequence goes on from NW_023425366.1 coordinate 34,039,984, forward strand.
TCATCATTAAGTCTGACGTTTTCTGCAAGTGTTTAGTATTTATCTTTTATTAGCTTTAGGAAGTTTCTCTCTATTCTTACTTTTCTCAGAGGTTTCTTTTTAAAAATAATTATGAATTGAGTTAAATTTGATCAAATATCTATTTTTAAAATCTACTGGAGATTTTTTTTCTTATACCCTTTAATGGACTTAATTATAGAATAGATTTTATGGTATTTAACCATTCGTGCAGTGCCAGGAAAAGCCCAGTAGGTCACTATTATTTTTTTCAACATGAAGTGTGACAGATTGCATATCTGAAAATGGTTTCAGTAAGATTTCCCAATTTACCTTCTCTTCCAACCATGTGACTTGCTTCTTCCATTGACAGGTTGGGTGTTCCCTCTCCAGAAATCAAAATGTGTCAAGGCTCTGGTGAAAGTGACATGATGGGACTTCTAAGGCTAGGTCATAAAAGGCAGTACAGCTTCTTCCTGTTTCTCCTGGGCTATGTGCTACTGGAACCCAGCCACGATGAGGTGAGAAACCCCCAAAAGGTTCAGGGAGACTGACATGAAGGGGAACTCTGGTCTCTAGCCTATACTCCTGCTGAGCTCCCAGCCTGCATCTACTATCAACATGGCAGCCAAGTGAGTCAGCCACCTTGATCCTTCAGCCCCAGGGAAGCCACCCTCACTGATGAGACAAGGAGCAGAGGCAAGCTGTGAATGCCATGCACAGCCCACATTGCAGATTTGAGAGCAAATGAGAGGATGGTAGTTGTTCTAAGCCACTAAGTTTTGGGGAGGTTTGCTATGTAACAATCGCTAGCTGACACACGATAATTGATTCAATTTGCTTATGTTTCATTTAGGATTTTTGCACCCACTTGCAGAAGTAAGATTGGACTATATTTTCTTTTCTTCTTTTTTTCACTGTCTTGTTGTTTGCTTTTCATATCAAAGTTATATAAGCCTTTAAAAATGAGCTGGGATGTGTTTCTTTTTTCTTAGTCTCTGAAAGAGGCTGGGTAAGTTCGAAATTATTTGTTCTTTAATGTTTGATCAAAAAGAGACAATCTAATGTAAAAAGCTGTCAGGGCTTGATGCCTTTCATTTCTTTAAAAGAGATTTTTGTCTCCTTCCCAGTTTATTGAAAGGTTAGGGTCTATTCTGATTTCCTAATATTTTCTAAATTAGTTTTTGGTAGTTTCTTAGAAACTTGTCCACATCTTCCAAGCTTTTATAATATGAACATCAAGTTTAACTGTAAATGAATTATGTTATCACATTCATTTATAACGTTGTTTATTCTCTCTCTCTCATGAAACTTGCCAAAAGTACATATATTTGTGTTTTTTTTTTTTTCAAATTTTCTTTACTGTTCATCTTTCTAGCTTTTCTTTTCTGTTCATCTTTCTAGCTTCTAATGAGAGTAGAAAAAAAAAAAACTAGTGAAAAAATTTTACTTTCTTTACTCATTTCTATATGATTGTTAAGCTTTTGATTCCTCTCTTGCTCCTTTATTTTATTTTATTTTTTTGAGTTGCAAACCTAGGTTATTTTCCCTCAAAGTATCACTTTAAAAGCAAAGCCAAAATTTGACAGGAAGTGCTTGTCATTCAGTCCCAAATATTTTACAACTTCCTCTTTAACTAGGATGACCATATAATGTATCAATCAAAATGAGACACTTTTGATAGTGAGTAAAAGGGAATGCTATTAATAATTACACCAGATAAAAGGCATAAATAGGGTCTTGCCCTTACAAGTTCAGAGGTATGTACACCCATAAATGATTTCAAAGAGTGTTTTGGTTTTCAAGTGTGTGTCTGAAAAGCAACCAGCTTCATTGATTTCTACTGTAGTTATATTGAGGTCTGAAAACCTGGTCTACATGATAGAATTTAGAACTTGCTGAAACTAACTTTGAGGGCTAGCAAATGGTCAAATTTTATAAATATTCCATATGTGACTGAAAGCAATCTGTTTTCAGGTTTCACTGTTTCTCACAGATCACATTTACTAATTATATTATTCAAGTTTTCCATATTCTTTATATATTTTTAGTCCACTCGATTTATTATTTTCTGATAGAGGTAGTCCAAATTTCATGTTATGATTATGTATTTTGAATGTATCATCATAATTTGTCAAATTATATGTTTGGTGTTATAAAGACTATATTGTTAATTGCTTATAGTTTGATATTAGTATATTATCTTGGTGAATTTTTCTCTTTATCATAAAAAATATTTTTTTTACATTTCCATTTACTTTTAATATTATATGTTTTAATAATTTTCTTTTGGTTGCCTGGCATATCTTATTCTATTTTACCCCTTTATTTTTAACCTTTCTGAATGTTTGTTTTAGGTGTGCCTTTGAAAAATCACATAGCTAGATTGAAACAGCAATAAGACAAAATATTTCCAATCTGAGAGAGCCTCTCTTATAAACAAGTAATCAACTCTGTTTACATTCATCATGATTACCGACATATTTGTCCTCAATTTTTCCGTCTTATTTTTTGCTTTTCTGTTTCCCTGCTTGTTCTTTGCTTCACTTATTTCCTCTTTTTCTTACCTTCTATCAAATTGATTTTTTCCCTTAGCCCTCTCTACTAGCTTGGAAATTATATATTCTAGTCAAGATATAACCTTAATTTAAAAAATATATACATTTAATAAAACCTAAGTCACATTAATATCTATCTCTTTTTTCCTTATGAAATTGAGAAACTGTTAATTTCATATTCTGACTTTGCCTCAAACCTTTTTTTCCCTTATGTCAAATATTTTATTTCCACCTTGTTTTAAAATTCCCCTGAAGTTAATTGTCATTAAATTGGGACATTTCTTTGTATTCAGAGCAGAAACAGAGACTTCCTATGTCAATTCCGTCTACCGAATGGATTGAGTCCCTAATTCAGTAAGTTTGACAAATAACTTATCTTCTCTGGGTTCCCATTTCTGGTAACAGCTGGGAGAAGCTTTGCCAGCTTATTTAGAAAAGGAGCTCCCTCATTTTGCCTAAGATTCTAGGAACTGGAAAGTACAGAGGATGAATATTATGATATTCAGTAAAAGTGAAATCCCTCTGGCTTGAGGAATTCAAATGGGTTATCGTTGGAGCAAATATTGGTTAGTCCTAGAAGAATGAGCAGAAAAGTTTCTTACGTGCAAGAGCCATGTGATCAAAATGGAAATTCAGTTTACTAAAAGCTTAGTGAAAGTAGGACAGGTTATTCTTCATTGATAGGGAAATCCCACAGGGTGCTGCTGTTTTATTAGAGTTGGTACTGGAAGTAAGTGCCTCACCTAGGAAGATGGAAGGAATTAGGGAAGAAAGAGCTGAGTGGGAGGCCATCTCCCTCTTGGGAAAAGCAAGAGTTAGAAGAGGTGGTAGCCAATTGTATACAAGAGAAAATGGAAGCTGACTTCAAGGACTCCAACTGAGGAGCAGGTAAACTGCCTTTATTGAGTCCATGAAAACTTCAGAATTTTCATCCAGGTGGGTGTTTATGAAGATGCTGCATTCTATGGAGCATAGAGGGGACCAAGACCTCTGGTGGGACTGGCAGCAGTTAGAACTAGAAGGCCTCAATTGTGACATTAGGCTTTAAGTCAAGGTGAGTTGTCTTAGCTGCTTATTTATTCATTTTGGGATGGCAAATCACTACTGGGAAAGTCACGGGTCTGAAGACCAGCTTCAGCAGCCTTGCAGACCTGCTGGATCCTGCACAGTGTCATAGGGTATGTGAATGAGAACCTGAGCAAGTCCTTTTCTTCAAAGTCTTAGCACCTGTACATAAAGAAATGCAGGAAGGGGTGATCTCCAAGATCCTAAAGATGGCTTAAGTGTGTGTGAGGGGTGTTCAGGTGCCTTTTCTGCTTTCTTCATTATACTTTTTTCAGTATTGTTTTACTTATTTACAATTGAGTACTTGTAATTTGTACATCCAGGAAAAAAGTGATTTTAATTGTGGGTACAAGCTACTCTCTCCAAGCCCTGGTGGCTATGCTTCACTCTTTTCCTGGTGTTACCTCCTCTAACTTCAGGCAGCTGTCAGGTCTAACTTTCCTGATTTTATGCACGTGAACAGAGGCTCATGGACAAGAGTACTTGTTCGGGGCCAGTGGAGGCAGAGAGGGTCTTGTGGGTCCTTACCCCCGGCACTTTGTGGCCCTTACAGCAAGCTGGGGAGTCCTGACGACTGATAGATTGTCCGCTCACAGGAGCCACTTAGGGCTGCTGGGCGGGGCCGAGCTAAAGCCTGCCCCGCCCCGCGCCCAGACCCCACCCCCGAGGCGCTCCAGGGCCTGGAATTCGCTCCGAGGGCCCGCCCCGCCCACTATCCAGCCCTCTCTCCCCGCCCCCAGAGGAAACGGAAGTAGTGACGGGTCCGGGCGGAAGCAGGAAGCGGCGGAGAAGGGCCACGCCCGCGGCGGTGCTGATCGGGGCAATGGCTGAGAAGTTCGACCACCTGGAGGAGCACCTGGAGAAGTTTGTGGAGAACATCCGGCAGCTCGGCATCATCGTCAGTGACTTCCAGCCCAGCAGCCAGGCCGGGCTCAACCAGAAGCTGTAAGTGGCGGGCCTCTTCCGCCGTCGTTTCCCGGGGCCGGCCGGGCGGCGTCCGCTGGAGAGCGGGGATGGGGCTGGGAACCGGGGCCAGAGATTCGGGTCGGCGGAGAGTCACGTCCTCTCGCCCGCTCTCCTCGGGCCTGGTCCGTCCGGGCTCCTGCCTCCAGGCCGTGCGCCGAGGGCGGACCGCCCGCTCCTTCCCGCTTTGGCTCGCTGGGACCGCTTCTCGAGGGCGCGCTGGGAGAGGGTGTCGTGCCAGACAAAACAGTTTCTGTTCTGCGGCCACATCCGAGGGAGTCGTGCTTCATTATCTGAGCCGCTCGCTGCGCGCTTGTGACTCCCTCCCAGCGTTCCTTCCCGCACTCTGCGGAATGTGGAGCTGTCTGTCCCGGACGTGGGCTGCGACACCACCTGCTGTGTAGGCCGGAACGTGGAGGAATTGGGGAGGGCGGTGACAAAGGCCGAAGACCTTTATCAGCCAACATTTTTTTTTGTTTGGCCAGCGGCGTTGTGGTAGGCTCTGGGTGGACAAAGAGAAACCTACAAATTAAATGCTCTGGAGAAGGGCTCATCGCTTTATAGGGAGCCTAGGCATACAAACATAAAATTGCAACCCCGAGTTACATTCCCAGTAACGTGGGAATGGCTACCCCGGTGATTTAGGACCAGGTGCCATGGCCGGTGTGGCTCAGTGGTTAGAGTGTTAGCCCACACACTGAAGGGTCTTGGGCTCGATTCCTCATCAAGGGCATGTTGGATCCCTCACCCTGGTTGGGACCCATGCAGGAGGCAACAAATCGTTGTGTCTCTGTCACATTGATGTTTCTCCCGCTCGCCCTCCCTTTCACTCTAAAAATCCATGGAGAAACATATCCTTGAGTGGGGATTAACCCCAAAAAAAAAAAAAATTTCAACCAGGCAGTGATGGCTTTCTTTCCCCCAGACTTTGAGGATAGTTCTTAAGCTGGAGTCTACTACCCCATGTGTTCTCTGCAGCCCACATACAAAATCACGGGCATATCGGCGTTTTTAAGAGAAGGTTCATATTTTTCATCAGATTCTCAAGGGGGTCGGTGTTGCCCCCCAGTACTGGCAATTTCTGGTTTAGAAAGAAAATCAACCAAGATCTGAGGGTATTTTGTAATTCTAAACTCTTCCCTGGAATTCTGTAGGCAACCAAAAAGTTATGAGCTATGTGTAACCTCTGCATGTGGAAGGGGCACTTTTGTGGAGCCCTAGTTGGCCAGGTCTGTGGTGCTCATGGTGTCATGGAGAGTTAATCACATGTGCTCATTTTTGCCTTTTCCCTCAGGAATTTTATCGTGACTGGCTTACAGGATATTGATAAATGCAGACAGCAACTTCATGATATTACTGTACCTTTAGAAGTTTTTGAGTAAGTACCATTTGTGATGCTCATTTGAGTATAATTCTTGTTTAGTTGTGGTATCATGCTTGCTTCAGTCATGGGTGTTTTAGTGGCTGCTATGTGGTAGGCACAGCCTAGGTGCTTGGGGATATGCCAGTGAAGAAAAGAGACAGAAACACCTGTGCTCATGGAGTTTTATGTTCTGATGGGGTTAACCATTTTAAAATATCTTAATATTGTATTAAAAAAAAGTTACTTGTGAATAGAGGCATATTAAATATGAAATATGAAAAATATTATAGACCCTTAAAGTTTTCTTTAGACAGTAGAACAGCCACATAACTTCCCTTTTAACTTAAAAAAGAGAAAAACGAGGTAGTTTTAAGTGGGTTATATTTTAAGTAAAAAAAACTTTACAGCCTGGAAAGTAATCTGGTGTGGTATCTCCCATACTGCCCTGGGACTGCTAGTTCTGGGAGGTGGTTATATACACTGTGTTGAAAAAACAGGCCCTCAGGCCAGGTGAGTTTGGGAAAGCTGTTCGTCGTTTTCTACAGGAGGTTATGTGTGTCCACCATAGTCATGGCCCAGAGAATGCTTCCAGGAAATAAACTTCTTACATTTTTTTAAATCCAGGTTTTATCACACTGGTTTGGTTGTCATACCCCTGATTTCACAGGTGAAAGAACTGATAAGTAACTGCAGTGTCAGAATTAAAGACTAAAATTCCAGACTTATCTTTCCTCAGCCAGGGCTGTTTTCTCTGTGACAAGCAGCCTCTCCCTCTTGGAGCTGCTTCGATCTGCAGGAGCATGCTAGTACTTTTTGCAGTAAAACCACAAATGTACACCACTGATTTCCTTGAACAATAAAGGAAAAGCTATTGTTTTACATCCCCCAAAATTAGAGATACAAGTCCAAGTAACAGGACAGCTCAGCAGCTGTCCACAAAGATAGGGCACTCAGGCTGCAGTGTTTACGGGCTCGGCTCCATCCTCACCTGTTGGCCATGGTGTCATGTTTTCTCTATGTGTTCTCAGTCAGCCCCGCTGAGTTTTCTGGCTTCAGATGGGAGTGAAGGTCATATACAGGTGTTAGAGCTCTGGACTCCTGGGTGATGATGCTGGCTTGTGAATGTGGGAACATGGAGGTCTACTCTGCCTTCCTCATGAATGTGCAGGATAGGTATATCGACAGATGCCAGTAACTGCCTGAGTCTTTGAAGTGGGTGAATGAGAGTAAGATGATGGCAGAGATAGCTGAAGAACAGTGGGAGTGGGGTCTTGGCCAGCTCAGCCATGGCAGGTGGGCAGAAGGGACAGTGGAGACTCACCTGGGATATTGGGAATAAGATGGCTCTGGGCTCTAATAAGCAGTGATGCAAACTGTTAGTCATATTTGCACTAGGTGGAAGGGGTTTCCAGGCCCCCAGTGGCCTTTGCAGCACAAACTTACGGACACACTGACTGTGTCTGTAACAGATAAAGATGTCTGCCTGGGCCCTTCGGTCCAGCACTTCTTAACCTCACAGATTGTTGTGAGGACTATAAGGTAATGGCCATGAAGCCTTTGGGAGGCATGCATGCTGCAGATGTGAAGTGGGGTGGTTGTGGAGCTTGCCAGGTTTGTAAGTAATCATTACTTGATTTTACGAGTTGTTCATGTTAATACGAGTAATGTGAGAGTACATCATCTACCCTTGTATAAATGAAGGAATGCTAATGTACCTGGTTCCTGGACACAGTTTCTTCTGAACAGGGCTATGTGAAGTTATATATAGCTAGCTTTTTTTTTTTTCCCATAAGAAAACTGAGAATAGATATCAGCCAAGACAGTGTTAATTAGATGTTTCCTTTTTTCAGATATATAGATCAAGGTCGAAACCCGCAACTCTATACCAAAGAGTGCCTGGAAAGGGCTCTAGCAAAAAATGAACAAGTTAAAGGGAAGATAGACACAATGAAGGTAAGGCGCTATATACTGAAATGATGTCAGAACATAAAGCCGCCTGGCCGGTGTGGCTCAGTGATTGAGCTTTGACATGCACCAAGAGATTGTGGATTCAATTCCCAGTCAGGGCACATGCCCCGGTTGCAGGCTCAATCCCCAGTGCAGGGCGTGCAGGAGGCAGCTGATCATATTTCTCTCTCATCGATGTTTCTATCTCTCCCTCTTCCTCTCTAAAAAAAATATTAAAAAAAAAAAAAGCCATGCATAGCAAATTTGACTAGTAGACTTTGTCATTCTTTTCCATGGTGTTTGGTAAAACATCAGCTATTTTATGATATTATACAATTGAGATTTCTGAATTGTGTATCAGGTAGTAAACAAAGTTAAATAAATATCAGTGATGCCTTCTGTTGGGCCTTTTCCTGTAACTGTGGTTCTTTGGTTTGGTTGAGTATTGAATCTTTATTCTGTTTTCCTTCGCTGGTGGTGGTCTCCAGCTTCTGACTCCAGACTCATTTATACCATATCTCCTGTCACACAGTTCTCCCCAGAGAACTTCTCTGTTTCTTTGCTGTGATGAGATCTAGAAAACTATGCATCTATAACATGAAATATGTTGTTTTTTCTTAAATTTATTCATACCTGGTTCTGATTGGAGCATGTGTGATTTGCTTTTTCCTCTAATTGGCTGGAGCCATCCCTTTTCCAGTCTCTTTTGGCCTCAAACAACGAGCCCTCCTGCCTCTCCACCCCCATTCCTGATTCTGGCCTAGCCATGCTGGTCTTGCTTCTGTTTCTGGAATTCACCAAACCCTCTCCTTTCTGTTTGTTCTTGTGTGGCCTTTTTTGTCTGGAGCTCCTGTGTACTTTGCACACTGACTATTCTTTGAGGTCATTGTATGTCATCTGTTCAGAGAGGCCTTGAGGGAAAGCTTTTCCAAAGTCTCTTTCCTGAGAGCACCATGGAGGAGTCCTCCTTTTCTTTTTCTCTGCTCTGTCTCCAGGATCTTGGGGCATGAGTGTTCCATTCCTGCTGATACCCAGCACCTACAGGTGTGCTCAGTTGGTGTCCGATGTGACCTCTTAGGGTCAGACGGTGCAAGGAGCGAGCAGAGAGACTCTCAGGATGACAGTGACCTGCATCACATGTTGTGAGGTTGCAGAGCTTCCCAGTATACCCCAGGTGATGTGTACTGATGATAGGCAGCGTGCCCTGGAAGTGGCTTTGCTATAACTGTTAGTGTGGCTTCATTTCTATTTTGTTGTTTTGGGACCGAGTTGCTTTTGAACTCGGCATCATCCTTGGGACATAATACAGCTTTAATCAGTAGTAAGCTGTGACTATTTGGACTATTTTGTGATTGAGTTGCATTGTCCAGCAGAACTGTATAAACAGAGTTGTGGTCCATGCATATTCTTCTCAGGCCTGCCATGTTTCTGTGTGACTCCAGTGCCTGTGGGTGATGTAGAGGTTCCCAGTTGGTGGTATTGCATGGGGACTGTGTGGTTTATCTTCAGTTGCCTCTATTGTTGCTTGGTGTCATTCTCTCCGAGACCTGTGAAAGTCACTGTGCAGTTCTGTGGCCTTCTTGTGCCCAGTGGGGGTGTATTGTAGTGTTGAGTGCAGTCTCTTAGAGAATGTATTCTTAACTATGCAAGGATTATATCTTTGTTTATATCCACAGAGATACTTCTTAATGTAGCTTACAAGAGAAGGTTTTGAAATGCTGATAGGTACTTAGCTGCTTTTAAGAGTGGTGTACACCGAATGTTACACTGATAAGTAGGGTCAGGAAGCCATGGCATTTGGTGTAGACAGGTTTCCAGGTGCTTTGAAAGCATTGATTGAATTGTTTGCACACAGAAAGTGTGATGTGGTTTGAGTTAGTCATTACTTAATTAAATATTCTTTGAAGATTCCTGTTATGTGTGTTGTGTGCAAAAATCATTTTCATCTTGTGGCTGGCTCACTTTGAAGCAGGAGGGAAGAAGTTGTATTTGAACGTGAATTCCTCTTTCAGGTCCTTCTTAATGTATCTGTAACTTAGCTGCAAGTGTTGTTTGCAGCTGGTTCGCCAAGTGTTGCATCCTGGGGGAAGAGCAGGCAGCTCTGGAACATGGGTGTGCATGAGGGCAAAGCAGATTCCTTCCTTTTGGAGGGCTCTGTGGGGGTAGTCTGTAACTTGGGTGATGGGTCACAAACAGAGTTATTTTGACAGTGTACATTTTTCTTCTTAGAAATTTAAAAGCCTGTTGATTCAAGAACTTTCTAAAGTATTTCCAGAAGACATGGCTAAATACCGAAGCATCCGAGGGGAGGACCACCCCCCGTCCTAATTTCATCCTCCCTCTGTGTGAACATCCTCCTAGTCTTGTATGAATTGCCGTGACCTTCAGGCAGCCTGTGGACTAGTGGCCTCCGAGACAGCGGGGCCTAGAGGGCTTTACAGAGCTGTGCTGCCAGGGGCCCTGTGCTTGCAGGGGCTGGTGAGTGCACGTCTTTGAGCGCAATGCATTTTATCCTACTGCAGAATTGTCTTGGAAATATTAAATATGATAGGTAAAGTACAAGGTTTTAGACATTTTACCTAATACTTTTCTTTTCCATTTTATTATGATGTCAAAGAAAGCTAAAAAAAAACTTAAAAATTAAAAAAGATTGGTTTAATATGAGAAGTACTTGAATTGGTTTGTATTTTATATTTTTAAGTATAGTCCATAAAGAATGTGTTCAATGTAACTGTTTATGTGGATTTCAATTAGACCTAAGCATATAATAAAGTCTTTCAGTACTTACGTGACTTATTCCATGTAATTATTTTGTAACAGTTTTACAGTATAGTACAGTGTATCTTGTAAATGGTCATTTATTACTTCCTCAAAGTGTAATGTTTATAAAATGTGTTCCCCAGGCATTTAGACAGAAAAGGCTAAAGCTAAAGCAAAACGCAGACTTCGAATTTTTCCACAGCCTGCTTCATAGAGAGCATAACAAACACTGAAGAAGGCAGATTTAGAGACATTATTGAAGAACACCCTGCAGTCTGACTCGGTGGGTCCCCATGGCCTTGGGAGCCTGTCTGTCCTGTAAACTCATCATGCTGTTGCATCTGTGGGCCCCACCGTGCACTGAGTTGCAGCCCAGGTGCATCGGTTCTAAGGGGTGACTGGGCCACCTGCATCAGAATGACCTGGACTGTTCATTAGAAAGGTGCGCCCGGTTCAGGCCTGAGTTAGAGGCCTTATCTGGGGCCTAGGAACTGTTACTGTTGATTTGCTTCCCGAACTGAGGGATGCTGGGCCTGCTTGGATCCCAGAACACTGTAAGGACTTTGATGTCATCAGTGCACAGCATTGTCAGTGGTCTGTCATGTGAGACTACGGGAATGGTGTAGTTAAAGCGAGGGTCAGAGCCCAACTTTCGCGTTCTCACTGGCGTCTTCTGGAACGGGGCCTTGAGCTTGGCCTCTGTTCACCAAAGCGGTCTCACTTGCTGAGTCAGGTCAACTCCTTAGGAAGTAGCTACTTGGTTAGTAGTTCAGTTCTCTCCAAAATGACACCAGAAAAGGTCTCTCCACTGGAGACATGGTTTCTTCTAAGATGAGGAGACTCCTTCATCCAGTAGGCCCTGAAGCTGGGCTTTGGGGGCCTGGCTGAGTCCTTCCCAGACACTGTTCCCATGCGTCAACTCAGTTGGTCCTCACCATACCCCTGAGCTGTGGGAACTGTTACCTTTATGTTATAAAGCCAGAAATGGACACAGAGGCTAAATCATGTGCCCACTCACACAGCTGACATGTGGCAGAGCTGCATGTTCAGTGCTGGCCCACCTCGTCCAGGGTTCATGTTCTGAACCACAGAACCTAGTAGAAGGCATCATTCTGCAGTTGCAGCAGCAGCCCAGTTACTCCAGACCATCAATCACCCTCACACGTAAAACATTGTGCCATGACTCTAGGTTTTGGTCTCCTCCTTTCCATCCTTCTTAGAAGGTACATTTTCATTCCTTCTGCATGGTACCTGGTGGGTCCAAGGGTGTCCCTCATTCCTCTCTGGGTTCTGCTACATAGAGGGTGTAGCTGGAAAAGGGCAATGGTTGGTTCTGCATATGCTGGGCCTGGGAATCTCAGGTGGCCTTAGGCCATTCCAGACGTCTGGTCTTGGGGAGAGCAGGTTGCCATCAATTAGTGGAGATGCTTATCTGTGGCCATTGATAATACAAAGCCCGATGGCATTGTGGGTGTGCTGACCTTGGCCCAGCAGGGCAGTAGCTATAATGTGTCACTCTGGAATGATGACCAGTCCCCTTTTCACTCCAGGGTTGGGTATATGGGAGCACTGCCCTGCAACTCAAACAATTCTTTTGTATTGACACCACTACGAATAAGAATTGCAGATCATGATGCTGTGACATTGTGCCATGCTTTCCCTAAGTTTATGGGTTGGCCTCCATTTTGCACTCTGCTTGGCTGGCATCAGTATTTATTGCGAGTGCCAGTCACTTGCAAGTCTTCCTTAGGTTCAGGGCCGACTTGGTGTTACTTATGTGAGTTCAAAGGAGCATTCAAGGGTTTGTAGGCCACCTTCTTGCAGATTTGTGATGTTGATTATAACCACCACCATCTCTCAGACTTCTCCACCAGAAGGTCCAGGACCACACTTCAGGGTGTGGGCTTGATCCTCAATAGGGGGCATGCAGGAGGCAGACGATCAATGTCGATAGATAGATAGATAGATAGATAGATAGATAGATAGATAGATAGATAGATAGATACAGATATGGATATAGATATATATAGTTTGCTCAACAAGCATTAATTAAGGGTCTGCCTACCGTGAACTAAGCTATATGCAAATCGGAGTGTTTCTCCAAGGTGATCTGCCGATTTGCTGTGGAACCACTGGGGAGTTTATTAAAAATGCTGATTCTAGGTCTCACTCCTCTAGGGCTGCTGCGTTAGAGTCCTCTCCTCCCTTGACTTCTAAACAACACACTCCACCTGCACATTCAGTGTTGGGTTCCTCAGGTGTTCTCTTTCGTTGTACATCTGCTCCCTGGGCAAGCTCATCCATCTCATGGCTCCAGTTACAATCCTGTGCCAGATTCCCAGGTTTGTATACATCCCTGCTAAGTGAGTCCTACACATCCTTAATCTACCTTTCTGTTCCTCTCCACTTGGCTATCTCCCAGGTGCCTCCAACTCAGTGTCCCTAAAGTTGGACTCAGCGTCTTTCCCACCTAAATATCTCCCCGGTGTCTCTGCCTTAGAAAGTGGCACCACCTTCTATCCAGGTCCATCATTCTTGCCTTCTTTTTCTCCCTCACCACTTCTGCCTTTGTGTGGAAGCGTCTCTAAGCCTCCAAAACACCTCATTTCTTTGCTGTTTTTACTTTAGCCATGTTAGTATTTGGTTCTTCCAACACTGTGAGTCCCTTCCTTCATGCTTCACCTCTCTACCTGGCTACTTTACTTATCTTGCAGGTTGCAGTATAAAGTCACCTGCATTAGCTCACCTTCTCTGAGACCTTGGAGCAGAGCTGGTCTATTTGTTAATTTTCCCTTTCACCTTCAGTATCAAAGCACTGAGCGTTACAGGGGAAACTTGTTACCTTCAAGATTGTAATCTCCCTAAGAGCCTGGGTCATGCCAGCCTTACTCATTCCTTCAGTCTAGAACTTACTATGTGCCTGACACACAGTGGTGCTTGTTAGTCACTGAACAATTAGTGAGCAATCAAATTATGTGACACAAGCAAGTTTAGGTATTTGAGGAATCGTGCACGGATCTGCAGTGTCCAAGTGAGATGGCACAAAGCAATTGTGTGACAGAGCGGAAATGAAATGTCACAATTGCACTGGACCCTGGAGAGGAGTGTTCTATCCCCACAGGAGGAAAGTTCTGGGTGCTTCCCAGACCCTACATACACACTGACGTTAACAGGGGGCAGAACTCATGAGATGAAGAAAATGGCCAGACTCCATCAAAAGCAGTTCTGACCGGCTGGCGGAGGGCTCTGTAGCTGAAACTGTGAATGGAGATGGCTGTGAAATGATCCACCCAGACCACCCAGCATGTTTCTGCACAGAAAAAGAAGACCTGGTTTAAAATGGCGCCACATTCTCATTTACTCCCTTCATCCTGGCCCATTTGGGATCTGTTGAGGGCAGGCCGTTTGCAGTGACTTCTGGTCCATTAAGTTTGCCTTTGCCCAGCTGAGCTGTTGTCCCTGGATCATCGATGGTGGGGCTTTCTCATGTTTGCCTCTTTCCTTTCCAGGGTCCTCACACAGCCTGTGGCCAAGCTTCAGCTGTTGACAAAAGGGTCCAGAAATGTGATAACTATTCCTATTATTATAGAAAGAAGGTTGCTTGCCCTTACAGGGATAACCATATGTTTATTTTATTTGGCTCTAAAATGACTCTGTATCCAATTTGTTGTAGTTTCTAAGAACCCATTGTAATGTCATCTTGGTCCAGGGCTGTATTAACTTTATTACATGGCATTCATTATCATTGAAATATTGCACCCCAAGTTTAGATTTCATTGGTTTTTTTAACATAAAAACTTTAATGCATGCACTTACATTTCTTAGATAAAAAGGAAAAGTCAAATAGTTTTGTATTAAGGTAAAGGTGAAATCATTGTAACAACAAGACCCAAAATAAAGATAAGATGGAAGATTGTTTCTCTTACCCAAAGCCTGACCAGTCTAGGTCAGCAGGGTGGTTATACTCAACAAGGCCATTGGTTTCTCTTCTGGGAGCTGCCCCACAGAGAGGCCTGCATGGCAAGAGACAGGTGCCTCTGGCCAGAAGCCAGTGGACCTGAGTCCCACCACAGTCATATCCACCAGCTTAGAAGCAGACCCTTCCCCATGCGGCCTTGGATGACTACCCTGGCTGATGCTTTGACTACAACCTGTGAGGGACCCTGGGCCAGATGCACCCAGCTAAGCCCTGCCTGAGTCCTGATCCACAGAATCTTTCAGACAATAAGTGTTTGTTGTTTTAAGTCTCTAATTTTAGGGATAATTTGTTACCTAGCAATGGCTAACTAATATACTATTTAATGAGAGATAGATGTATAGGAAAGAAAGAAAGAAGGAAAGGGGGAAAAAAGAGGCCATTTTTTATTATCCCTTTTTGCATAACACCCAATCCCTCCCTTATCCCCCTCCCCCAAAAGAAAAAAATATCACCTTGGTGGCCAAAAAGAACAACCATTATTTATTTGCTCATGACTCTTTGATTTGGACAGGGCTCAGTGGGGACAGCTTGTGCTCCACAGGACACTCAACTCAGGCTGGCAGGTTCACTGCCAAGGTAGCCCACTCACACGGCTGGCAAGGTGGTGCTAGCTGGGGCTGGGAGCTGGGCTGTTGGCCGGATCGTCTGTTCTCTTTCTCATGCCCTTTCTTAATAGTAAGGTTGGGCTTCTCATCACCTGGTTGCTGGGTTCTGAGACGGAGAGTTTCAAGAGTGAATGATCTTAAAGGACACACCCCATTGTACAAGCTCCTGCTTGGTTTTGCTTGCTGATGTCCCACTGGCCAAAGCTAGTTCCTTGACCAAGCCCTGAGTCAAAGGCATAAGTTCTGGGAGGTGTGGTTCATTGTGGGGTTGTCAAAGCAACCATCTGTAGCAGAGGCATATGTTTATATAAAATACCCATGGTTCTTTTTATTATATAAGATTTACATGGTAGTATTATTTGCAATTAGATTATTCATCCATATTAAAAAGTTTTTTTAAAAAAAAATCCAGCCTCATGACTTCATTCTTAAAGTTATAGCAGCAATTAGCTAAGTGTAAAACTCTTGAGTGGTGTTTTCATAATCAATTTATTTCTCCAATTTTACTCTCATTATAATGTTACCCACTTCTGATTTCCTTTATGACAACTCGACAGGATTATCTCTTACACCCTTGACCCATCATATCCGACTGTAGTAGGCAGAATAGTGGCCTCTCAAGACATCCTCATCCTAATCCCTAGAGTCTGACTGTTACATTAAATGGCATAGGAGAAGGACTTTGTACATGTGATTAAGATAAGGATCCTGAGATGAGAGATTACCCTGGATGATCCAGGTGGAACCAATGTCATTACAATGGTCCTTACAAGAGGAGGCAGCATGAAGGACGTATGATGATGGGAGCAGAAGTGGAAGAGGGAAGGGAGATCGCTCTGCTCTGGAGAAAGGGCCATGAGCCATGAGTGAAGGTGTTTTCTAGAAGCTGAAAAGGAGGAAACAGATCTTTCTTTAGAGACTCTAAAAGCAAAGCAGCCCTACAGACACCTTGATTTTAGGACTTATGACCTCCAGAACTATAAGATAATATATTTGTGTTGTTTAAGTGTGTGGTAATTTGTTATAGCAGCAACAGGAAACTAATACTCCAACTGAGCAAGCTGATGAGATGAGGTAAAGAATAGGGAGAGAAGTCGCAATCTGTTGACTGACCTTTGAAGATGCAATGGTGGTATTTACTAGTTATAGTTGCAGTTTAATTGTCATAGTCTTATTTAACCCAAGGTTCTCAGAATACTTCATACATATGAAGTCATCATCTTGGAAAACATTTTGCAGAGGAGATACTAAAATTATAGCAGACATGTCCAAGACCTAATTTCTATTCTGACATCTGTGAGAATTTTCATTGCTCTCTCCTCAGAGGTCAAGGAGAGCTGGGGGTTCATCTGGGATGGGACATTAGCATGACCATAAGGAGCTCTTTAAGTATGAGGAGACAGCTATGACTAAATACAGTCTCCAGAATTCCTTCCTGCTGCCTGGATGAGTTTCCCGAGGCTGCCATAACAAAGTGCCACAAACTGGGTGTCTTGAAACAGTAGGCATTATTTTAAGGTTCTGGAGATCAGAGGAGTGAAATCAAGGTGTTGGTAGGCCATACTCCCTCTGCAGACTCTAGGGGAGGATCCTTGCTTCTTCCAGTTTCTAGGGGCTCCAGGTATTTTGTGGCCTCATCACTCCAGTCTTTGTCTCCATCTCCCATGACGTGTCCCACCTGTGTGTCTCTTGTAACAGCGATTATTACTGGACTTGGGTTCCATCAGATAATCCAGGGTGAACTCATCTTGAGAATCTTAACTAATTACATCTGCAAAACTCTTCCTAAAAAAGGTCACATTCACAGAGTCCCAAAGGACAGATCTTTCAGGAAGTCACCATTCCCCCACTGCTCTGCCCTTTTAGGCTGGTTAGACATGTAGGTCCTGTTCTTGTTGACTCAGCCTTGTTAATGTTAAATCTTACTCCAGGATTTCCCTGTCTGTTCTCCCAGATCTGCCCAGAGCCCAGCCCCTGCCCGCTGTACATGTCTGTGTCCTTTTTCCCAGTGAACACTGTCATGAGCTCAGGGTTTCAGACAGAGGATGTGTGAGAACACGGATGCAGTGTGTGTCCATTTAGAGACAAGACAGAAGCACCATTTGTCTTCTTTGTCCCATATGATCCTTTTCTGCATTTTGAAAGGAAAAAATTAAATTATACAAAAAGAAAGAAAAAAAAAAAACACATAGGCCTCTGGCCCGGTGATAAGGAGGAAATATTGTGGGTGGCAAAGTCATAAAGCTGAGAAAGCAGGAATCCTTGCAGACAGCCCTGACTCACACTCTTCAGTAAATCTGCACTAGTGCAAGTGCGCGGAGGGCAGGGCGGGCATCAGTGTGGCAGGGAACCCAGCGGTGTGGGGAAGGTGTGCTGCCCGTGCAGCTCTGACACAGGTCACAGGCACTGCGGGAGCTTCCGGAGCTCTGGGAGGAGGTTCGAGGAGGGCATCCTGGATGCTGCTCACATGGTGCTCCGGGAGAGAAAGAGTGACGCAGTGACCCAAACTGCATGTCCTTTGATACCGAGCCCACCTGGGTGACAGTTGTATCTTTCTGTTGAGCTGGTGAATACAGGTTCCCTCTGGTGGCACATCATCCACAGGCTCTCATGACGCATTTATATGAGTACTATTTAAAAACAAACATTGAGCCCTGGCTTGTGTGGCTCAGTTGGTTGAGAGTTGTCCCATGTACCCATAGGTCACTAGTTCAATTCCTGGTCTAGTTGATGTTTCTCTCTCTCCCTTTCTCTCTAAAATTGGTTAAAAAATGTTTAAAAAACACATTCAAAATGGCTTGCTTCACTTGGTAAGTGCACTGGGAACACAAAGAAATGCAATGTACACGACGTCCATTTAATGTTGAAGCACCTTGGAAATAGGAGCAGGCCGTATTTGGTGGCCATCGCTGGCTACAGGTACTTATTTTATGTAGAGTCCATGCTTCATGTCCACGTTTGCACATGTGCAGATGTTATAGCACCACAACAGACAGACACACGTGTGTACTCTCTACTGTGCTTGGAACTTTTTGTGCCCTCACTCGGTAAGTCAGTCAATAGTGTCCAGTCAATAAGGAGTCAGTTGCTTGTATTATTTCTCTCTTAATTGTACTTAGTCTCGTGGCTAGTCTTGTTTCCCAGAACAATTGATTTTCTTGGCTCCTAACATGTTGGCCTGGTGGGCGCTTAGCACTGATTGGAGGAAGGTGAGGAGGAAGATAGAGATACTGTGATGTCCCCATGGTGGGCCACGACAAGCTTAGGTAAGCCAGTGTTCAGGTCCTGTGTTTTTTTTCCTTCTAAATTTTTCCTGCCAAGACCTGGAATCAGACAGATTGGTCTGTCCTTCGATGTGGGCACAGACAAGTGGGGTCACAGGGGCAGTCTTTTTTTTTTTTTTTTTTTTACCATTTTTATGGTAGAGCCATTAGGATAATGAGAGCTGGAAGGGAGGCCAGACTCGCTCTGCAGCTGAACACACACAGGCTGAAAGAACAAGGGATGTGCTGATGGAATATTTATTCCTGACTTTATTTATAGCATCGTCTGGTGCAGAATCAGAAATCAGCAAGCGGCATAGGTGGGACGGCCCTCACGCGTCCCATCGCTGCTGAGGCTTTGCGGGTGCTCAGGCTGTCACACAGATCCCTTTGTTTCCTTCCCTGTCCCCGTCCCTATTCAGCGCTGGACTTGATCAGCTTGCCTCGGCTCCTCGGAGTTGTGACCGAGTCACCTTTCACAAGCCCTTTGCAGCCGGGTAATTAGGGCTCACACATGTGCAATGAGCAGGATTGCTAGAATCTTGCTTTCAGCGGGGCTTTTCCGACTTTATTTTTGCGGATCCCATGGGCGAGCGTTTTCCACAAAGGTTAAGAAGCATTTATTTTTGTTTTTACTATCTTTGAAGTTTCAAAAGCTTTTAGAAGTAAGCAATCTTATATAAGGTGACATCAACAATACTTTAACATGTATTTATTTACTTTTATTTTTTAAATATATTCTTGATTTTTAGAGAGACAGGAAAGGAGAGGGAGAGAGAAATGCTGATGTGAGAGTGAAGTAGTGACCTGCTGCCTCCTGCATGCCCTCAGCCAGGGATCGAGCCCCAAACCAGGGCATGTGCCTTGACTGGGAATTGAACCAGCAACCTTTAGGTGCACAGGACAGATGCCCAACCAACTGAGCCACACCAGCCATGGCAATACTTTACAATTTAAAAACAATTTTACATACTAGATCTCCCCGGATAATTTAAAATTAAATACATTGGATAATTGAAGATAACTATGTATATGTATGTAATTTTATTACATTCATTTTATTATAATCATTATTGGCCTTTATCTACTGTTTTGTGTAGGTTTGCTTCAAACGAGGGAGGGTTCAACTAAAAATGCTAGAGGTTAGTCTTTCTGCTCTGACAAGCAATTCAGAGTTGTCTGTCTAAAACCGCTGGAGCCGCTCACAAGCACCAGCCAGGACCCATGCTCCTCTGCCTTTCTCTTCTGCCGTTTTAAATAAGTGGCTTTGTCTTCACATCACAGGAAGGCTGATGCATCTCCAGGCATCATTTCTTCCTTCCACATAGGGAGAACATAGAAGAGGGAAACAGAAGGTATGAGCAGAATGATTTCTTTAAATATTAAATAAGTAAATTTAGGTCCCAGATGCAGTGTTATGAATCTTTCAAATTTGTTTATTTGACAAATATGTGGAATCTTTTATGTTAAGAGCCAAAGGTACAAGGTACAAGGGAGGATATATCACACCTCACTGTCTAGACAGAATCTAGATGAGAAGGCCTAGGTTGCGGGGTCTTCCACAGGCGCACCCTGGGAGTGAGCACTGGGTAATAACATTGATGGCGAAGATGTCAGAGCAGAGTCGGGGTTCATGGCCCATTTCTCCTTGTGTCCTGAGCTGCAGGTAAGTGGCGCCGTCAGTGTCCTGCCCCAGGTCCACACCATGCCTCTCATGCTGGTTTCTCCTCTGCCCCTGTCTGTGTAGTCCCAAGTCAGTGTCCAGATGCTGCAGTTGAGGTGTACAAACCGCTAAAAAAGCCCGAGATGTCGGCCCTGGTCCTCTGCGGCGGGCCGACTCCCGTGTGCAGAGCTGGAAGAACTTGGAAACACAGTGGCTCTAAAAGGCCTCCCGTGGCTCGTGGGTGGATGGGCGAGGGGAGCGGGGGTCTGGGAGCCAGGAGGACAGTGGTCCTTGTCCTCCGGCACTGGCTGCAGTGCCAGGGTTTGTATCAGCAGCATCAACCTCTTTACAGCATCACCCCCAGTTTATTTTCAACTTCTCATCTTCTCTCCTTTATCTGCAATCATCTCTTTCGACCTTCCTATTTCTTGTGCCTTTGCCTTCTCGCGGCTGGGGGAGGGGATGGCTGCATAGACAGTTCCAGAGTTCACAGGCCTCCTGCCTCCTGTTTCTATCCTCTGCCCTTCCTCCTGCCTCCTCCCCCGCCCTCCCACTCTTCCCTTGAAAGTGCCCTGAGCTCTGCCCTGTGTCCTTCTCAGTTGCCCTCCCTCCCACAAAGGGACTGAGTTTGAGATGAGCTCAAGATGAAGAAGAGATTGGTCCTGTCCTCCCTTTCACACACTCTCCATCCACCACCCCCAGTCAACCCTGCAGGGACCCTTATTTGTCCCTGGCAGTATAGTGGGAGAAGATGCGCATATTTTAAGGTGCCCTCTGGGCAGCCCGTGTGTGCAGTGGTGTTTATTAATTCTGGAACATGCGCAGGCTGCAGCATCAGCGTCCCAAAGGGATACTAACACAGTTGTCCACTGATTTAATCAAAAAAAGCAGCTGGGGCCCTGGGTGAAGTTGAGTTATGAAATTAAGGCACAAAGCAAAACACAGGATGGGCCTTTTATGTAAACTGTTGTCTGACCCCTTTAAGTTGGGGATGCGAGTGGAAATCGAATGCTAGTCCTCAGATGTGTATCATGCCCCACTGTGAAACTAATTGCATTGCAGGAGCAAATGGAGGCCATTATCATTACTATTATTAATAACCACATATTCGCCGTCCACAGTGTGCATTTGGAAATCTTACTCAGCACAGAATGTGGCAGCCTCCCCCTATATATAACAGGGCCTAAACGGTATTGATTTGGACCAGTTTATTATTGCATCTCTTGTTAAGCTTCAATAGTCTTTTGTTTGTACAAATGTTATCTTATACAGCAAGCAAAATCAGATAGTGCACTTACTACTGTTATATTGTACACTTGTCTTCCATGGTGAGAAATGTAAGCGGTGCAATGTGTCAGTACCTTCCGGACCTTCCCCAACCTCCTTATTAACTACATATGCCCTCCTAGGCAAGCCAGACAGTCTCTAAGTATTTATTCAGGTTTATGGTTATACAGATAAAAATGGATTATATGATATGCACTGTTTAGCATTTCACTTTTTTGTACTTAAAGTATCTCCCTCATCAGCATGCACAGGGCTAATTCAGGCTAGTTGTCTGCGCCCTGTCACCGGGATGTGCTGTAAGGTTCTCACTCCTCCCATGCAATTGTTCCAGCTCCCTTGCTGGTGGATCAAGGTATTGCTGCTGTGGCGGGCTGAATGATGGCCCCCAAGATATCCAAACTCCAATCTCCAGGACCTGGGGATGCTATCATTATGGCAAAAGAGACTTTGCAGATAAGGATAAGAATCGTGCGATGAATGATCTGGATGGGTCCAATGTAATAAGGGTCTTTATAGGGAAAAGATACATGCAGGAGGTCAGAAGAGAATGTTGGAATTTGACAAGGGAAGTAAAAGGTTGGAGGGATTCAAAAGAGGGGCCATGAGCCGGGGAACATGGGCGGTCCTCAGACACAGAAAAGACAAGGGGAAGGATTCTCCCCTGAAGCCTCCAGAAGGAACCAGCACCATGACACCTTGACTTTAGCCCAGTGAGACTGATTTCAATAGCCTGGCCTCCCACACTGAAAGAGAATACATTTGTGTTGTTTAAAACCACAAAATGGCCCTGGCCGGTTTGGCTCAGCGGTTAGAGCGTCGGCCTATGGTCCAGAGAGACCCGGGTTCGGTTCCACTAAAGGCATGTACCTCGGTTGCAGTTTGTCCCCGGTCCTGGTTGGGTTGTGAGGGTGGCAACCAGTCGATGTGTCCCTTTCACGTCGATGTTTCTCTCTCTCTCTCTCTCCTCCACTCTATCTGAACAAAATATAAAAAAAATAAAATAAACCACAAAGTGTATGATGATTTATTACTGCAGCCACAGGAAACTAATGCAGCTGTCCTTTCTGCAAGGGGATTACCTCTCCTGCCCATGGCCGTGTGGCTTGTGGTGCCTCTCTGCAGGAAGGAAGATCTCCTACTGATGGCCTTGTGAATTGCTTCAGTCACTGAGGTGTGAGCAGAGGGGATGTGGGGCCTTCCAGGGGCCCAGCAGAGCCTTGCATGGTGGTCATGGGCCAGCTCTGCTTCCCTTCTCTGCCAGTAGAACAGCACATCTGCTCTTCAGCCCAGATGGGGGGATGATGGGGAGGTGGAGCAGAGCTGCAGGCAGCACATGGCCACCTACATGGATGGGAAACGGGAAACAGTCCTTTCCTGTCAGTCACTGAGATGGTTTGTCCCTGCCTGCAGCTTGGCTCCTGGCCCAGGTTGGTCCACTGGCACCATCGGCAGGAGAGTTGCAGCAGACAGAGACCCTCTCTCTTGCTTCTCAGCTTCAGGAGGTATCTCAGGTGCCTCTGGGATTGGCTATGGTTCCAGATCTTGTCAAGCAGCCTCTCCGGAGGACCCAGCTCCCACCAGAGGGCCTGGGCTGTGGGCTCTTCTAACACGCCCAGTCTCCCCATCCTGGTACAGCTCCAGCCCTAGGAGGTTTCTCCTGCTCTTGAATTGCCTCACAATTTGGTTTTCTGTCTCTTCTAATGTCGTTGTTACCAGTTTTCAATATTAAATGCCCTCTATCGAACTGTCTGGTATGGCCCTTGTTTTCCTGATTGGATACTGCCTGAGCATCAGGTAAGTGAATCAGTAAGAAAAGAGCCAGAAGCCAAGCTGTAGGCAGGGATAGACCATCTCAGTGACAGCTGTTAGCAACGGAAACGGAGTACAACATGTAAATGTGTTTTGGCGGTAATAGGGAGATATGAGACATGCATGAACTCTCCAGCCAATAAAATGTAATGTATAAATGCTTTATCCTCAAAAACAGTGGCTGAAATCCTCAATTTTTTCCCTCATACAAACACAGGAGAACACACACACAAACAAGTACTTGCATATATCTGAGGAGCATTCACCTGTGTTTCCGTGGGAACCCTTGTGAGAATGTTTTAATCTAAAGACCCCGCATTGAATCATGGAAGCAGAGGAAAAACTGCATGCTTGTAGAAACTGCTGCCATTACTCTCCTCCCTGTCTGCAGTGTGACTCTGAAGATCTTCCATCAAGAGGTGCAGTCTGTTTCTCTGCTCCTTGAATCCGGGCTGACCTCATGACTGGCTGTGACCAACAGAATGCGGCACAGGTGATGCTGGGTTAGCCCCAAGTGTAGGCTTCAAGGGTCCATAGATGCTTCCACTCTCTCTCTCAGACAACCTTGTCCAACCACCAGTGTGAACAAGTCAGGGCCAATGTGCTGGAGGATGGGAGGCCCTGTGGAATAGTGTGAGATACCCAGCCAGGAGTATTAAGCCTAGTGACCAGATGGTGCTTGAGACCCATGTCTGCATTCTCAGCAATACCCGCCGGCAAAGTAGAGAACGCTCCTCGAGTAGTATCTGATCCATTAATTGGTGCTTAATATGTATTCATTCCGTTCCCTCTGTTGGGAAGAACACGAGAGGTTCGGTTGAGAACAGAATGAATAAGGTACCATTATTAAACAATTAAATCACCTCTAAGCAATTGTCCTGAATGGCTCTCGATGCAGTGCAGGTGGGTACTAGCTGTTTCTCCCTCGCCCAATTAAAGCCCTTTAAGCAGGAAGGCTGGGGCCCTCTCTCCATCCTGCTTCTCTCTGGGGTCTATTCTGCCCTCCCCTTCCTGCTTCTCCATAGCCTCTGCTTTGCCTCAGTCTCTCACCTTGGAGCACATGTCACTTCAGTCCTGGGAGGTTCTTATTCCCCTGGTGGTGACTTGACTTGGGAGCAATGCACAAATTTCAAAAACTCTCCGGTCTTTAATGGTAAATTTTAGAATTTCAGGCTCTCTGGCAGCTGTGTTTCTAGAGCTCTCTCTACATATTGATGGTGTTGGCCCCTGTACAAAGTTGTGTAGTTGCTGGAGGGGCCTCTCCATCATCATGACTTCAGCCTTATTCAGGGCGATGCCAAGGAAGCCTGTCTTTTCCCTGCTATGTCAGCTACCAAATGGAGTAACGTAAGCCTGGACAAGAGGAGAGCTTGCACCTTAGGTGTGATAGGCTGATAATGGCCTCCGAGGCTGTCCACATCCTACTCCCAGAGCCTGTGGACATGTTAGGTGAGTGATGAAGGGGAATCAAGTTTGCTAACAGGATGACCTTCACATAGGGAGGTTATCCTGGATTATCTGGGTAGGCCCAAGGCCATCACAAGTTAAAAGTGGAAGAGGGAGTCTGAAGAAGAGAATCAAAGGGCAATGTGAGCACAGAAGGGAAAGAGAGCAGACTTGCTGCTTCAAAGATGGGGGAGGGGCCATGAGCCATGAATGTGGGCAGCTTCTAAAATCTGGAAAAGGCAAGGAAGTGGATTCTTCCCTGGAGCCTCCAGAAGGAACACAGCCCTAGCAACATCTTGATTTTAGCCCAGTGAGAACTTCATTGGACTTCTAGCCTCTAGAACATGAAGGTACATTTGTGCTGTTTTAAGCCACTATGTTAATGTTACAGCAGCAACAGGAAACTCATACACAAGATTGCCTGAAATTCCCCCAACCCCGAGGTCATTCACTTTCCACCAGCCAGGGGCATCTTGGTTTCTGCAGGGGGTGGGACTTCATTCTTGTGGTCCCCTCGAGCACACACAAAGCATCAGTGTGCATCTGGACACAGAGAGGATCCTTTCTAGATCTCTCCATTGGTGAGTACCCTCCAGGATGGCCATGACACAAGGAGGAAGGAAGAAGAGGGCATCAGTTGAGGGCAGCAGGGGTCCTGCCATTGCAGGGGCTGGGGCTGGGGTTGAAACATCACTTCTAGGCACCTTGGGCAACCCTCCCAATGAGCAGCCCAGCAGGAAGCAGCATGAGAGACCTCACAGGCACTGGAGTGAGGGCGTGGGTCTAGGCAACGCAGCCCCCAACCTGCACAGCCCCAGCAGAGAACAACCACAGGAGAGGTGTCTCCCACGGAAGCTCTGAGCCTCACTTGCCAGCTGATGTCACACAGTAGGAACCAGGGAATGTCTTGTGGAATGGGACAGACTCATTCGATCCCCACTTCACCCACTTCCACATCTATAGGGGGCAGCAATGAGAGAACCTGCCTGGTGAGGGTTTGAAGGATGCAGCGACGTGTGGACTTGTTCTCCCAGGGCTGATTGGGAAGCTGCCTGTCTCTAGCTTTTTCATCAATCCAGATAGTAGAATTTCCATGGCTAAATAGCAGTGTCCATGCATTCCTCCCTGATGTATTTCTTTTCAGTAAACCCTAGAGACCCGTGTGAACAAACCCTTGCTACTTCTCAAACTCTTCTCTGAAATCTTTCTTTGCAGAAATCGGCTATTCTCTGAGGCTCCTCAAAGGGAGGGTGTTCTGCCTCACTGCCCATGGTGTCCCTGGAGCAGGGACCCTCTTTGCTGCCCATCACGTCTTCCCTGAGCCTTCTCTGTCCTCCTCCTTCACACCCACTACTCCTCTCAAGCACTTGTCACACATTGTCATGCCTGACCTGCTGGTCCTTCCCTTGACCCCTGAGGCTTTGGCTCCTGGATCATGGTGTTCCCTCCATTCCTCTCCAGTCATCATTTGATGTCATTGGTACCCCTGAGGATAATCCATGGAATGCCCGGCCACTGTTCTGTGACCTCCTCAAAGCTCCAAATATCTTTCCCCCTGCCCACCTCGGCCACCTACTCCCATGGCCATACCGGAGGCCTGTCATTCCCACAGAGCCCTCGCCTCCTCCAAATCTCTTGCTGGCCTCCTCCCTCTGACTGACTCCCGGTGTTCCCGGAGGCCTCTGATTCCTTCGTCTTACAGCATGTCCACTCCCCAGCTCCCCGTCCTCAGGATCCCTTCTCATCCAGCTAAGATTCTGCGGTTTTTCCGACACTCACTCCTGTCATGCACCCTCAATTCCCTTGCCCTCTTCCTTTTTTTTTTTAATAATTCACTTGGAAACATCCCAGCTCTGATTAAACCCATCCATCTGCCCCGAGTGTCTGAACATTGCAGGAGAAAATTACACAACTGGGCCGTGCTCTCGCTTTAGATCCACGACAGGCAGCCTCGGAAGGGCCTCGTGCAGCCCGAAACTGCCTGTGTTTCCTTGGCAAGGCATCTGCTTCCCTCCGAGGGCCTTTCCGTGGGACATCAAGCATGCATGCATCTCTCTCTGGGATTCTTAAACCTAGTGAGGTACTGGCGTCACTATAAGGCTGCGAAGGCCCCATCTCCCAATTGTTCTGCCTTGTTTGTTCCAGGGTGGGGCCCAGGCATCCTTAGGTCTTATCTGTTCTTTCTTTTCTATTTCATTAAGTATAAAAGTATTAGTTTCCTGGGGCTTCTGTGACAAATTACCACACAGATAGTGGCTTAAAACAACAGAAATGTATTCTCTCACAGTTCTGGGGGCCACAAGTCTGAAATCAAGGTGTCAGCAGAGCGGAGCTCCCTCTGAAGGCTCTGGGGGAGGGTCCTTCCTGCCTCCTCCGGCTTTGGCTCATGGCAGTGTCCCTCCAATTTCTGGCTCTGTCTTTGCATGGGTTTGTGTGTGTGTGTGTGTCTCTGTGTGTCCTTCTATCCTTTTTAGGACAATCTCATTTCAGATGAGGGCCCTCGAGGATAATCCAGGATGAGCTCCTCTGCTCAAGAGCCTTAATTTAATTACATCTTTGCTATGTCAGGTAATAGTCACTCTTGTCACATACGATTCTGGAAACCAGGACATGGACATATCTTTTTGGCAGCCACCATTCAGCCATGTGCAGATATACAGGAAAATGGACAAATCCCAAGTGCATAGATCAGAGAATTGCTGCAAATTGAGCACACCCAGGCAAACAGGACACAGATCAAGGAACAGAACCCTGCAGACATTCTACACACCCTCGTGCCTCCTGTCAGTAATTGCTCCCCACTCCAGGGACCCTCTATCCCACCTCTGAACAGCCTGGTTTTGAATTACACATTCATGGAGTCGTGTGTGTATTCTGTGTTCGCTCATTTCACTTACCATCATGTGTGAAATTGATCTGTGTGTGGCTGTAGCTCCTTCATTCTCATCCTGGTGTGTCCTCCCATGTATGACCACACCACCTTAGTTATTTAATCCATTTGGCCCTGGGAGGGCAATGGATTGTTTCTGCTTTTTGGCCACTAGAAATGTGCTGCTGTGACTACTAGTTGTGTTCACATCTCTTGGTACACACACACACACACACACACACACACACACACCCCCACTGTTGTGTGTGAACACCTAGCAGTGTGAGAGCTGGCCAGAGGGAGGCATATTCTCAGCATCTGTAGATGCTTGCTGTTCCCAAGTCAATGAGCCCACTTTCCCAGGGGTGTTGCCTCTCTCTTTTCAGCAGTCTGGTGAGTGTGTAGAGCATGTCATACTATGATATGGGCGACAACCATCTTTTCATCTGTTCATAGATAATGTGACTATTCTTTTTTGTGAGGTGCTGGTCCCTTTGCCCAGTTCTTCGAATTTGATTGTCTGGATTTATTATATTTTTAATCCTCATCCAAGGATATTTTTTCATGTATCTTCAGAGAGAGCAGGGGGTGGGGGGGGAGAGAGAGGAACATCAACGTGAGAGAGACACATTGACTGGTTGCCTCCTGCATGACCCCGACCAGGGCCAGGGACCGAACTGTGACCTAGTATATGCCCTTGACCAGAACCCGGAACTCTTTGGTCTGTGGGCAGACGCTCTAACCACTGAGAAAAACTGTCCAGTGCTTATTGGAATTAAAAAAACCCCATGTTTTTGGTGATTTTAGAAAGAGAGGAAGGAAGAGGGAGAGGGAGAGAGAGAGAAACATCAATCGCTGCCTCCTGCATGCCCCCTACTGGGGATAGAGCCTGCAACCCGGGCATGTGACCTGACGGGAATTGAACCAGTGCATGGTGACTAAGCTCAACCCAGGGCTATTGGATTTTTTTGGTTTTATTGACTTGTAGGAGTTTTTATTTTACTCTGGACACAAGACCTTTTCTGCACATATGTCTTGTGACTGTCTTTTTCTCTGTAGGTTGGCTTTTCTTTCTCTCGATGGTGTCTTTTGATGAACAAAAGTTCTTAGTTTTAATGTGATTTGATTAAATATTTTTTTCCTTTTTGTAGTTATTGCTCTTTCTTTTTCTTTTCTCCTATGTTCTTTTTGAAGCTTTGTTATTTTGCCTTTCACATTTAGATTTATAATCTATCTGGAATTAAATTCTGAATGGTGTGAGGTGAGGATCGTCTACATGTGGATTGCCCTCTGAATTTTGCATCAACCATTTGGGGTTTCCCACTTTCTCTGTCTTCTTGTCTTAGATTTGGGAATTCTTCTTCCTTGTGTTTCCTAGGGCTTGTCTTGTGTGGGTGGTCATGACAGGGCAGAGAGAGAAGGCGAGGAGACAAGCTCCTATCTCATTGTTCCCCCCTCGACCTTCCTGTTCCCCGTCTCCTGGCCCCCTCCAATCTAGCCAGTGTATCTGACAACTACCCACCCCTTACTTCTCATTTTGGGCCCCACCTGCTCTTCATTCCCCAAAGCCCCTCTGCTGCTTAAATCTAGTCACATCCACAGGCACCTTCCTCCCCTGCCCCGGCCACCCCATCAGCTGTTTCTGGAGTGTACCTTGCTTCTGTCTCAGCTCTTCCTCCAGACCCACGTCAGATGCTGGCTGCCCTGCCTGCTGGTTTTGCTGGAACAGACATACCTCCTCTGTCCTCCTTCATGAGGACAGACAGTGCTTTGCTTACAGTGTCCGCGAGCCTGTCCAGGGTGAGCACTGGCCCTTTTCCTCTGGGCACCACCGTGTCTGTTGAATTGCATGGAACTCGAATACTCTTCAGTACAGCCCAAGTTGCATTTTTGGAAAAATGTGGATGGTTTGTAATTCGGATCTGAAGCTTAAATTAGATCCTTGACTGCATTGTAAAACTCAGAGGAGATGTGATTGTCAATTACTGTATTTGTCCTCACCAGTAGCATGTGGTCCAAAGTATGCCTGAGTGTCTGTGTTCCAGGCCGCTTTGCTGAGAAGACCTCTGCATTTCCCACTTCATTTCCCAGAGTCATTATACCCATGGTGAGTGATGGGCCCAACCCCCTCAATCAGTGCTGCACTTCAAGAGGAAGAGGTTGCCAGGTGTTTGTGGGCTGGCTCAAGAGGTCACCAGCTACCCATAACCCTCCTTCTGTGGTTTTGGAGGACATAGAGGGACCCCAGGCAGGGCTGGGGAAGGTCCTAAGGGGCAGTGAGCTCCTCCTGACCCTTGTTCCCAGGCAGGGTGGAGGTTTTATACTGGCACCCTCTGTTCGGCCTCTTGCCACTGTTGGTGCCCTGTCCCTGCTCAGTAGGAGGAGAGGAGCTGTGATGCAGTCTGTGCTGAAGGCAGCAGTTTAGGTCCTGAAGAGAAGGGGTGGGGTCTGCACTGCCCAGAGTCACTCTACAAAAGATGCCCAGGGCGAGATGGCACCCGCTGGGAAGTCTTCCCCTGCCAGGAGCCCCTGTGATTGACAGCCAGTTTATGAGCATTGTGCTTGAGTGTGTTTACTGAGCTGGGAGTCCTGCTGTGAGAGCTCCCTGGTATTTACCAAGTGATGCCCTTACGTGGACCTTATGAAATGGAGCTCAGGCAGAACAAACAGCAGCCGCAGCCAGCCCCCTGCGCTCCCTGTCAGCAGCTTCCAAATCCTGTG
Source organism: Molossus molossus (assembly GCF_014108415.1). Classification (NCBI taxonomy): domain Eukaryota; kingdom Metazoa; phylum Chordata; class Mammalia; order Chiroptera; family Molossidae; genus Molossus; species Molossus molossus. Next base: position 34,070,279 of record NW_023425366.1, read on the forward strand.
TCTTCTCCCTCCCCTTCCCACCTCTCCACCAGTGGCTGATATTATATTAGAGTTCCAGCCATAAAAGAAAAATAATTTACAGACAATCAAATTTCAGGTCCAAAGATTATTGCTTTTCAGTACAGTTATTGCTTTTTGGAGTGCCACGTGATATTGTCAGAATTATTCTGAGACCAAAAATAAAATCAATGAAAAGAAACTGATTATTAAATAGTTCACCAATGTCTTATTAACTAATTAAAAAGTAGTATCTCACTTTTATTACTTGCCCAGTTTGACAAGTGTAATGATTTTAAAGCCAAAGATAGAGGCAATATCCTATATATAATTGCCTAATGTGTGAGGAAATAAAACATTCATTTTCCTGGTACCTTTAATAAAACAAATATGTATAGAGGCCAGATCAGAGATATCAAACTGGCTAGTTATATTAAACACTTTTTTTCTAAAGTTTTAACATATATATGTATATTTTTAATTGTGATATAATTGATATAATTACTAGTTTCAGGTGTGCACCATAATGATTCAATACTGTATATATTGTGGAATGATAACAAATAGTCTAGTTAACATCCATTACATAGTAACAAAATTTTTTTGTTTGATGAGAACATATGTATTTACTACTTCTTATCTCATAAACGTATGGTCATTGATGGCCAGTTGATAATATGATATCCCAAAACACGAGTGCAAGGCAAACGAAGGGGACAGAATCAGCCCGAGGGTCTCTTTGGCTGCACATGTGCCTCTGTTTTAGAAAATCTGATTGGGCCACAGCACCCGTCATGTCTTAGAGCTGTGTGCACCATCCCCTGGTCTGTCGGGGACACGCTCACGCCTGCCCCCCTCCGGTCAGCTGTGTGTGGACAGGTGTCCAGTGTGGGAGGTTCTGGCACCAAGATGAGATGGACCTTCTGATGTGGGGCCCTCCCCTGTGGGTGACAGACAGTACAATGTGGTTTCTCACGGAGATAGCTCTTCTGAAGATAAAAATGACGCAGGAAACCTGAGCCGCTGTTCTTGATTGAGGGCCCCTCTGCAGACCACCTTCTCCCGGCTCAGCTTTGGGAAAACCACATTCAAAGCCAAAGGGAGATTTGTGTTCTTGGTGTTGATCATGTAAGCGGCTTTCCCACGCCTGAAAGGACCCTCCGAGGACCACACACACACAGCCAGGACAGCGTCTTCAGCACCAGGGTGTTTATTAACCACTTAATAAAAGGGCCAGGGCAACATAAGCTGGGATGAAAGACTGCTGCTGCTGCTGATCATTTGCAGGGAAGATAAGGCCTCTGTAAAATTATAACGTCAGTCAGCAGGAAGATTCAAAAATGGTTTAAAGCTGAAATCACCTTAGAGATTTCCAAGCAAAGCCCCTTTTTTTCTAGATAAGAAGGCAGGAGCCTGGTGAGATTAAACAGGCTCAGAAGGCACAGAGCTGGGTCTGGAATCCAAGACCCCTGGGTCCCAACCCCAGGGTTTTTCGAAGACACTAGTTGGCCTTTCTTTTCTGGAAGAGATAGGAACTGGTTCCCTCTGCCAGGACCTGAGCTCCGGCCTGTCGCAAACCTCAGGCCTGGGCCACCACCCCAGGCTCTTGTCGCTCAGGTTTGAATAGAGGCAGTCGGGAATTTTGATGAACATAAGGAAGTAGCGACGGCAGCAACTAGAATGTCAGCAGTCATCTGAGGCTTCTCTGCTGTGATGAGGCCAGAGGGATCCTGGACACTTGGCAGCCAGAAGTCGCAAAGCTACACGAAGCTGTGCTCCTGCTCTGGGCCCTCTCAGGGACTAACCTCAGTCTCCCGTCTCCCAGGCTGGGCTTGGCTGGAGCGCTCTCTGTTAGGCAGCCACAGCAGACTGACACAGGGTCCTTGGAGTCTGCCCTCAGGTTTCCTGGCACTTGCTGCTTCTGCTCCCACTGTCCAGGCAGAGACTGCAGCAGCCACCTGACTGGTCCCTACTCCTCCCCCAACTTCATCCCCACACCCACTCAAATCCATCTGCACACCCTGACAGAGTGGCCTTGCCAAAGCTCACCCCGCATCCTTGCCCCTCGGCTCAGCAATCCTCAGATGGCCCAGCACCACAGTTCAGTTGACATGGCTCAGTGCAGCCACCTGCCACTTGTGAGCCTCCTTGTCATCCCCAGTCCCCTCAGTCCCTGTGTCAGGGTGACTCCCGTTCTGTAAGGCTGCTGTTTCTATATCAGAGAGCTGCTGCCTCCCTGTCTTGCTTATACAAGTCAAGCAAGTTTAGATGCTCCAGGAGGCCCCCTTCCTTGCTCTGTAAAGATGTTCCTGCCTCCATCTGGCACTAGAAGTAACGGAGTCCTCTTGTCCCCATCCACCTGCCCTGGCATAGGTGTTTGTGCCCTGTCACAGGTGCCATTGCCTCTGGAGTGGTTGCCAGGTGGGCTCCCAGTAAATGTTTGTTTCTTGGTAAATGCTTGTACTGAATGTATGGTTAGCCACGCTGTGTAATCTAAAACCAGAGCTGGTGAGAAAGCTCAGATCACATGAGCATCGGCTCATCGTATTATATTACACTATATGTTTGATGAGTTTCATAAAATAAATTAATGACTTTTTCTCTTAGCTATTTTTGTTCTTTTGAATGATGTTGGTAAGAACTCAAAGGAAAATTAAATTGGTGCTACTTACTTATGCTGACAAAAGGAGACTTTACGAAAATATTAAAAGGCAATTGCCCCAGAGTTGTCCTGTCCACTGACTAGAAAGCCCACTGACATGGTATTAAAATTAATGTTGATAAGATTAGAAATGGAAAAAAACCACCTAATTTTAGTAATCAGATTTTCATTAGAATTAGGTCACCTATTATGAACACTACTTAAAATATACTTTAGTATTTAATATGCATTCTATATTATTTTGCTTATAGTGATGCAGTTAATGTTCTGGGCAGAATAATAATTCGCATATATTTTGAAATGATTTCTCTAGTTTGTGTGGGGACATGTACTAGATTTAGGAAAATGAGCAGATTACATTTTCCTGGACTTTAGGGGGGTTTATTTTCAGCCTCATTTTTATATTATCTGGTACTTATTTTTCCAGTCTAAACAGAGTTAGCATTGAGTGCTGGGGGCCTGTCTTCTGATGGTGTAGAAAGGGCCCATGGATTGATTTCTTACTCTCTTCCTTCCCTTCCTTCCCTCCGTCCCTCCTTCCCTCCTTTCTTCCTTCTTCCCTTTCTTCTTTCCTATCTGACAAGCAATAATAATAATAATAAATATACATGGTCATGTGCAGACAATTTCAAGCAATGACCAGATTTCACCCCTATGGAACTACCCAGCACCTCCAGAAGACGAGAAACACGTTCAGAAACAACCATACAAATGCTGTTCAGCACGTGTCCTGACATCACTCGGAATCAGGGTGGGAAAGCAAATACGGAATGCGGGTGACCTTGTGCTGGGCGCTGAAGAACGTGAGGAGGCAGTGCGCTGGACTCTGGCTTTGCAGAGCCCTGCTTTCCAAGAGTCCAGCTGGAGAAAAGGGCAGGCGTGGTGGTGGCGGCTCAAAGGGAGTTTGGAAAAGTTTGTCAGGCATTTTGGGATACAATGTAAGAAGTGCCACTTCATTTATTGAAACCAAATTCTGTACGACAAAGATAAAGGCCATAGAAAGAATCAGTTTCACTTCACAGATGGAAAAGTTATGGTAAGATGTAGGCTCAATTTGGTTGGAAGGTTTATTATGTAGAGCCTCCCTCCCTCCCTCCCTCCCTCCCTCCCCTCCCCTCCCCTCCCCTCCCCTCCCCTCCCCTCCCCTCCCCTCCCTCCCTCCTTCCCTCCCTCCCTCCCTTCCCTCCCTCCCTCCCTCCCTCCCTCCCTCCTTCCTTCCTTCCTTCCTTCCTTCCTTCCTTCCTTCCTTCCTTCCTTCCTTCCTTCCTTCCTTCCTTCCACCCCTCCATGTCTTCTTCCTCATTCCATCCTCCTTCATACATACTGAAAAATTAGCCAGAACATTTAGAGGGTTTGTTGTGGTTTCTGAAGTAAAAACAAAGAAGTTACTCGGGCCCCCCCCTCCCCCGTGCGTCACTGAGAACTAGCGGCTTCTGTTCAGAACGCCGACCCATTCAGGTTCCTGGTGGCATTTTGTTTCTCTACATACAGCCTGGCTCTTTTTATTCTTCAGCTTCAGGGGCTTCATATATCCTTCAGAAGAATCATTTTGGATATAACCGATATATTTTAACATGTATTCAGTTCAGAGTTGCTAACAGATCTACAAAGTTGTGGTCCCTCCTGTGGGTTTAAACACTGGATAAATGGTCAAAACTGAAGGCATTAAAAACATTCAAAGATGCCCACAAGGCCAGCCAGTATCAGACGATCCCTGCTGTGTCCTCACTGATTCTCAGTGTTAACCCTGCGTCTTTGCCACTCTCAGAACATGGGATTTGGGGATCCTCCAAGGTACAGGCCACTTTGAACTCTGTCCTGGTTTTAGTATTTCACGCAAAATGGTGGGTATGCCGGCATTAATGTGGGCTCCATATAGAGTCCTGGTTCCCTTCTGGTTGTCACATCCACCATCTCCAGAACCATTGTCCTCTATGATGCTACAAAGTCTCTTTGCTGCCTCTCCAGGCCTCAGCACATCACTCCTCTCTTCCTAGATCCTCTCCTTGGAGCAGCCAGCTCCTGTGCAAACTCCCAACCACAGCTGGTCTGTCCTCACCGACAGGCCGCTGCACTTCCTACCTGAGCACCATGAGAGACCTCACATTCAGCAGGGATGAAGGGTGCTCCTTTTTCTCTACCCAAAACCATCTGTAAAGGATAGTGAGGCCATCTGTGTGCCCTACCTCACACTTAGGTAGCATGCCAACCAGGGCATCTTTTTTTTCTTCTTCATTGTTTACTATTATTATTTTCTATTAATTAATTTTTGTTGCAGATGATTCTCCTTTTTCCCTCACTGATTCCCCCCTCCCCTTCCCTCCCTGCCCTGTCCCCAGCTTTGTTGTCCATGTCCATTGTTCATGCACACATGCATATAAGTTCTGTGGTTTATCTTTCCCCCACCACCCCCTCTTCTGGGGATTGTCAGTCTGTCCCCCACTTCCACGTCTCTGGGACTACCCCATTCCTCAAACTGTTATGTTCATTATATTCCACAAATAAGTGAGATCATATGATACTTGTCTTTCTCTGTTTGGCTTGTTTCACTTAGGATGATACTTTCCAGGTCCCTCCATGTAGTCTCAAAGGATAAGAGATCTTTCTTTCTTACAGCTGTGTAGTACTCCATTGTGTATATGTACCACAGCTTTTTTATCCATTCGTCTACTGATGGACACTTGGGCTGTTTCCAGATCTTAGCTATTGTAAATAGTGCTGCTACGAACATGGGGGTACATATATTCTTCCTGATTGGTGTTTCAGGCTTCTTAGCAACCAGGGCATCTTGTTCCTTCATTCTTGCCACATCCTTTTAATTTGTGACTTGGTGATGTTTCCAGGCTCCAGTGCCTTGTCAGAGCTCCCTGGTTCTCCCCAGAAACAGCTCGGCTGCTCGTCTACCCTGGTCCCCTTCATTCTGCAAAGGGGTGATGGAGTCCATGGTGAACTCTCACACCACACCCCTGCTCAGAGCCCAGAATGACTGTCATCTTCCAGCCTCTAGGATCTGTAGAATAGCTAACTAACAATCACGTGGTACTTAGGATGCCCCTGGCACTTCTGGAATGATTTGAAGATACATCAACTCATTTAATCATCAGAATAATTGCTTTGGACTAAATGTTTCTGTTCTCCTCAAATCCATATGAAATTCTAATGCCCAATGTGATGGTTTTTGAAAGTGGGGACTTTGGGAGGTGATCAGAGTTAGACGGGGTCGTGAGCCTGGGGCCCCCGTGATGGGATTAGTGCCATTATAAGGAGATGAGGGACCAGAGCTTTCGCTCTCAGCCATGGAGGACAAAACCAGAAGGCAGCTGTCTAGAAGCTGGGAAGTCGGCATTCACTGGACCCCAGACCCACCAGCTTCTTGATCTTGGACTTCCTTAGCTTTAGAACTATGAGAAATAAATGTTTAAGCACTCAGTTTATGATATTTTTGTTATAACAATAACTTAACAAGAAAAGTTATTATTACACCCATTTACAAATGGGAAACAGGCCCAGAGAGGTGAAATGACTTGTAGAGATCACCCAGCTGTTAACTGGTTGAGCCCAGTCAATCCCGATTTCAAACAATCAGGCATCTGATGGCCTTAGACTGGCACTTAGGCTCCACTTCCTTGAGCCAAGCACCCGTAGGACCCTCCCAACACAACCTAACTTTCCATCTCTGCATTTTTGCATCTCTGCTCTGACCATTCTCACATTCCCTCCTCTCTCCCCTTCTCCTCCATCCAGCTCTATGCTCCCCCAGCACCCATCGCGTCTTGCTTATCTTGTGAGTTACCTGTTCCTAAAACTATGTATGGAACAGGCTATGAGCTTATGAAGGCAGGACACTTGCATATGCTTATTTGTAATTTGTGTTCACTGTTCCTCACCATACTGATTATACTGCCTTATGTATAATAATAATTCAATATATGTGGATTATCAGGGGAAAAATTGCTTTGCTTCATACTGACTATACAAAAGAAGAAAGTGAGGTTATAGTCACATAAGCAAAATGAAGTGGAAAATGAAAGCAATTATATGGATAATTCAAAAAGAAAAAATCACTTTGTAAGGGTCAATTATGTGGATTTATCAGATGAGAGTAAAAAAAAAAAAAAAAAAAAACTACAGTTATGCAGAAAATGGCCCAAGTTTTTCATTCCACTTTGAGTGGGTTAGAGGGAGCTGGAGTTGGAGCTTTGTGTACCACACTCAGTGGGAGGCCACTCACCGTTGGATTCTGGGAAACCCACATGGCTTCTCCGCGTTCTGGTTATCCTCTGTGACTGAGCTGGACTGAATGCTGAGCAGAGCTGATTTAAGTGGCATAATCATCCTCCTGCCACATGTTCTGTTTCAGTCTCTAACTCTCTGAACCCTACACTTTGGCATTCATTTTATTCCATGTTTTCTCTAAGTTATGAGAGTTGTCTCTTTAATGAGGGTGCTGAGTCTGTGATGCTGAGGTCCAACTCTTGCTTTCTTGCCTGACCTGCCCATCTCCTTTTTAGGAGATCCGTGTGGGTCGGGCACAGAAAAACTTGTCATTGATGGATGGGGGCAGTGAAGTCACCAAAGACTCAGTGGTCTCACCTGGCTGCAGTGTCTGATGTAGTAAATCTGGGTTTGGCCTCAGATGATTCCAGTGGGGTCATGAGCTTCTTTGATGGTTCAAACACACCTCTGTCATGACTGTGGACACCTGGCTCCTCCATCTTACCAAAGTAAGTGCAGCTAACCCTCATCTTCCTCAAGGTCTAGGGAGCTTGGCCTGACCATCTCTTTCTGGTACTTTTTAACATAACACATTTTTGAGTTGGCTCCAGTTCTAGAAGAGAGAGTTATAGCAAAGTTCCAGCATTTATTGACGTTGAAGTGTTACCGCCAAATATGGAAGATCAATTTTTTGAATCGACTTTAAAAAAGATTTTTTTTTTTAAAACAGCAATTCATGAGATGACTACAGTCTTATAAGAGACAGAAACATTGAGAGAAACCTATAGCGCATCAGTCCCAGGCTGACTGGCTGGCACACATCCACAGTGGGCTATTTTGAGTGTGACGCTGGTCTTGGAGATGCTATCAAATTATGATGATGGCCCTGGTCCAATACTAACACTTCCATTTGGTTATTAAACAGAGGGCTCAGGAGGAGCAGGACTTGAAACTGTCTGAATCTTGCCAAGTTTGAGATACTGTTCAAACTTACCATGGCCAGCCAGCCTTGTTGGAAGCATCAAGCTTCAAAGCCTGGTGAATCAGCGTTTGGCCCAATTTGGAGATTTTGCCTCAGCCACCAGTGAAATTCAGCAATTTTGTCCTGAAGCTTTAGGTGACCTTTGGGTTTTGTTCAAGCTCAGACACCAAAGGCAAAGAGAGTGTGGAAGGATTACAAACTCTTGAGTGAAGACTGTATGACTGAGTCTGAAATCAACTCATCTGTTGTAGAACTAAATTGAATCTTTAAAAAAAATTTTTGTCTTTATTGTTGAAAGTATCATAGAGGTCCTCCCTTTATTCCCACGTTGACACCCCCTCCCACTCACCCCACCATGCCCCCAGCCTTCAGTGCACTATTGTCTGTCTTTGCCTCTAGCTTTTCCTCTCCCATAAGGAGGAGCGAGGCAGGAGGGGAGGGAGCAGAGAAGGTTCAGGAAAAGGTGGACCTTCACATGTAAAGGCGGCATAAACGGACCCCATCAGAGCCCACTCCCAGGAGCAGGCGCCGGGCCAGCCCTTCACGGAGCTCAGGAGCCCCGTCACTGTGTCGGCTGACACGTTCCTGTAAATCTCCAACTCAGACTTCGAGCACGTGTTCAGCGGACACTAAGTGCTTTCCACTGTCAGCACAATTATGTATTTCTGAGTAATACTCAAAGCACCCTTTGAGTGTGAAAATGGGTTAGATCAAACCGTCAACGTGTACCTTCATCCTGATCATCCCTTTTAATGTATCAGTCGTCCCTGACATTAGGGGAAATGTGAATTTAACTGTGTGCTTTTATGTCTCCAGTCTGGGACTTGCTTATTCAGGCTGCAGATACCCATAAACAGAGAAACAATAGGAGGCATAAAATATTAATACTGTATTCTTATTACAGCACACTAAGCAGCAGTAAGCATGTGTTAGGCTGTCAGGAGGCATGGACTGTGAAATGCAAGTTGGGTTCTTCATTATTCCACAGACTGAAAGCCTCGTTAATGACGTTCTTCTCTTTCAGGCCTATTTCAAAACATTTTAGCTGCAACGCTTTAGCGGTAGGATCTTCTCAGGCTTTTCTGGTCTGAACAATTTCTTCTTACATTTCCCCTCAGTGAAAATGTCTTTGTTGTTGATTTTTAATCCTAGAAAAAAATGTGTGTTCATCATAAGGAATTTAAGTTATGTAGAAATGAAAAACAAAAAATAGAAACCTTCATAGGTTTATAATATGATATTAATTCACCCAGAGATCTTTATATATAAATATATAATATAGATATGTAAACAATATTTATTATTGTATCAATTTTGCTATATCATACAATAGCCATTCTTTTATATCTCTATTTTCCACTTAATGCATAGTCATCAACTTTCCATGAATGTATGTTATTGTTTGGTAGAAAAATTATGTTACAAAAAGATAAACTAAAAATACATTATGGTATATTATTTATTCATTGAGTGGCATTAAATTGTTAATTATAAAGATTACATTGTTATGTAAAACTATGATATACAATGAATGAAACATGATATAAAATTATTCATGAACCAAATATTAGGTTAGAATTTTCAAAAAAAACCTCATGTTTCTTATCTTGCTTAAGATGACTTTGTCTTAAAACTCATAGACACAAACAACAGTAGGGTGGTTATCAGAGGAAAAGGGGGTTGGTGGGAGGTAGAGGAGGGCATAGGGGGTCAAATACATGTTGATGGAAGGAGACTTGACTTTGGGTGGAGAACACACAATGAAATATACAGATGATGTATTATAGAATTGTGCACTTGAAACCTATATACTTTTATTAACTAATGTCACCTCAATAAATTTAATAAAATTTTTAAAAATGACTTAGTTTTGATCAAAAAACAAAACAAAATGTCTGCTTTGTTGGGAAAGATTCCCTTGACTGTCTTCACAATGGGCCATCCCTACCACAGTGGGCATTATCTCTTAGAATGACACAGGTGTGATTCTAAGGGGAGTCACTTTCCCACCTTGCTCTCAGGCTTGCTCCCCCAGCCCCACCCAGCTGAGTGACAATGATGAGATGATGACAGTTAGTGGGTGTCATCCTTTGTAATCCCATTTTTAAGCTCTTTAAAACCTCTTTGGGGGCACTAGTTTTAACTCTAAATGAACTTTCCTTTTGAATAAATGTGAATTAAACAATTTCAGGGAATAAAATATTTGACAATGAATAAACTGAGTATAAAAGATATAAAAATGTATTTGGGATGTTAAATTCCAGATGGAAATAATTTGATTTTCCTACATATGAAAGGAGTATCTCATCCTCCATAAAATAACTGGTGGTCTGTTTGTTAACACAGGTCCCAAAACAAAGTCTCACCCTACTTTGTCAACCCTCCAGGTGGTAAACTGAACTGCTATCTACACAGTTGCTTAATTCAAACATGTAGAAGGTGTTCTTGTAGATGGTAGCTTCTGCCACAGGAACAAATACGCCTGGAATCTCTGTAACTTACATTTATGAACATTTACTTCTTGCTCGTGGGTCCACAGGTGCTTGCTGGGCTCTGATGCTCTTGGACAAACTCATTTGGGCCCCGTGGGGCCTACGTGTCTACTCCCCTGGGACCAGGCTGGCGGAGCAGTCACTGCCGGGGACGTGCTTTACTCTTTGTGCAGGCAGAAGCTCAAGAAGGGCAGCACAACCAAGAGGTGCCTTCCAAATCCTCTGCTGTATCTGCACTCTGTCACTTCTGTGTACATTCCGTTGGTCGGAGGACATCATGTGGCCAAGTTCAAAGTGAATGGAAAGGGACATGTACTCTCCCTTCAGGAACCATATTCAGAGTGGGATGGTTTAACTGGAGAAAATGATTCAGTCAACCACAACCCTTGCCTAGCTCATCACGTTCTGTTGCCTGTCCATCCAGAAAAAACACCACCTTGCTCTCTTCTCTCCACCTCTACCACTGCCCTCCAGGACAAGCCACTATCTTCCTCCTCTAGGAGAAACCCCCTCTCTGCTTCCACTCTTCATTGGACCTCCCAGGTCCATTTTGCATATAGCAGCTGGAGTGATCTAAAAACACACAACAAAATGCAAAACAGGCCACGTTACTCTCTTGCTTATCACTATTCTTTGGCTTCTTATTACCCTCAGAGAAAAATCCATTCTCTTGCCATTGGCCATAAGGCCTGATGGGATCTGTCTCCTGCCTGTCTCCTGATGTCATCTTGGGAAGCTCCCCTCTTACATACTCTCCAGACCCTCTATCTCCCTTCTTTCTTCCAGGACATAAGCTTGCTCTTGCTGTAGGGCCTTCACACCAGCTGTTCCCTCTGTGGGCAGCATGCTCCTCCTGGCCTCTTTTTAAATAAAACTCAACCTTTACAGAGAAACTTTCATTGGACATCGGTCTAAAGCATTCTGTACATGACACTCAGAACAGCTGGAGACTTCTTCTTCTTTTCATTTGTTGGTTGTTCATTGTCTATTTCTTCCTCTCTCCCATAATGTCAACTGAAGAGTGCTGGACCCTTGGCATCCCAGTTTCTAGAAAATATCCTACAAACCACAGGGGATGGGTGGGTATTGATGAGTGAATTAGAATTTCCTGATAGAGTTCAGGGCACAACACTTTCTCCTATTATTAACAAACTTAAAAAATGCACTATTTTAAGTCAATGTGTAGGTAGGGAGTAGAATATTGGTTCAGTAGTTGATACAATATGGAATGAAACACCAGGTCACATGGTGGGATGAGAAATAAATTCACAGGGAGGAAAGACCTAGCATCTTCCTTAAAGTGGGGTGTGCAGTGTGGGGGGAGTGAAAAAAAGCTCATGGTGTGTGTGGGGGACTTAGGGAACCCATGGGGTGGCTTCAGTTCTATTTCTTCCCAGCTGTGTTCCTGGCAACATTATTTTATTCCATTTAACTTAATCCTTACAGGCTTGTGAAGTAGATATTATATATATTTCATGAAGAAAGGAGTTGAGTGGGACAGATTATATGTAATTGGTGTCTGGCCAAATGTAGAAGTTCAGTAAATGTTGGCCCCCTACAAAAACAATGCCAAGTTCTCTGTGCTGGCCTTTATAAGAATGTGTTATATTCAAATTCTAAAACCTTACAACCAGAAATAAAAAAGGAATAATTTCCGAAATTACAAAGACACTTCTCCGTGGAGGAATTCACCACAGGGAATCTAATTACAGCAGTACTTGTTACATTTTAATGTGGTCCCCAAGACAAAGGCATGAAGACTGGCTTTCAGTCCAGCTGTACTGCCCCATACTGTACTGGGGAGCTGGTCTCCCAGATCTCACAATACAGGTGACACAGGTGTCACCCTGTGCTTTGTCTGAGGGAGGCCAATGGGCAGGTCCTATCTGGTTTTCTGTTCACCAGTCCTGAAGCTCTGGGGAATCAGTGTTATGACTGGGAAAGCCCTGTCCAGGACTGTTCCTTTATCCCACCCTACTGGCTTCCTGGCCCCTTCGAAAAGGGGTAAAGCCATATAAGTGATTATTGAAAAGAAAGGGGAATATTTACAGATAGTCACACTTATTTTTGGTATGAATAAGGAAAATTAGTTAATAACAATTAGCAATTTCTTTCTCAGGTTTTAACTAAAATCTTATTTTTTTCCCCCTCAGGTTCCTTGCAAATCGATAAACTAACCCATACTTTTTTTGTTTATAATTAACGAGCCCAATTTCACGTAGGACTAAAAATCATCCTGGAGGCATGACAGCACACATTTCAGAAATGAAATGACGTAGATTCAGAGAGGCCGAGAAAGCTGCTCAGGTTGCACAGCTTTCAAGTGGCTGGAAGTGCAGGTCCTGGGCTTTGGTGTTTGGTTCCCCAGAGGACATAGCAAGGCCAGCTCGATGTAGTTCCCTGTGGCTGCCGTAGTACATTACCACAATTTAACAGCTTGACAACACAAATGTATTATCTTACAGTTCTGGAGGTCAGAAGTCTGATGTGGGTGTCACAAGACTGTCTTTTCTACAGAAAGAATCTGTTTCTTGCCTTTTTCAGCGTCTAGAGGCCGCTTGCATTCCTTGGCTTATGGCCCCTCCCTCCATCTTCACAGCCAGCCTGTGGCATCTCTGTGTCTTTTCCATGGTCACATCTCTCCAACTCTTTCTGCCTCCCTTCTGCATTTTTTAAAGTTGATTTTAGAGAGAGAGGAAGGGAGAGGAAGAGAAAGACAGAAACATTGGTGAGAGAGAACATTGATTGGCCGCTTCCTGCATGTCCCCCATTGGGGATTTGGCCCACAACCTGGGCATGTGCCCTGACCGGGAATCAAACTGGAGACCTCTTGGTTCATGGATTGATGCTCAACCCACACCAGCCAGGTGTCCCTTCTGCATTTTTAAGGTCTCTTGTGATGATGCTGAGGCAACCCAGATGATCCAGGATGACCTCCTAATTTTAAGGCCAGGTGGGGATCAGCCTTACTTCCATCTGCCACCTCAATTCCTTTAGGCTTTGTAGTCTACCCTATTCACTGCCCCCAGGGATCAGGGCAGGGACAATGTGGGGGAGTCATCCTCTGCCTACCATACCCTGTACAGCATTTCTGCTGGGAGCTGAGTCACAAGGGCAGGAATCCCAGCCAGGTGCTCCTCACAGACCTCTGGTCTCCTCTCCCACTTCCGAAAAGAGATGCTTTAAAAAAAACTTGCATTTGCTGAGCACAGGGGCAGGAAGCACTCGATGCCTGTCACATTTTATTTGACTTTCACAAAAACAGGAAAAGTAAACATGTAAGACATTTTCTACTCAACTTCAAAGTACTTTCTTAAAAGTGACTTCTGACAGTCATTAAGTAAAAAAACCCTAAAATCTCATAAAATAAAAATTACTTCATTTCCTCTGCTTTGCCACTGGTTAAAAGGAAAAAAAAAAGCTCTTTTTCTACTTTGAGCGTGTGTGATCTTTGAATTCATAGGACTTATGTCCCTGCTGGTCTTAATGCTTTATATATACAGGGCCTGATGGAGTCAACAGTAAAAGCACAGAAAATACTTCTAAAGTCCACAGATTTCAGTTCAAAAACATCACTGCAGTGGGAACAATTATGCACCAGCTTTGTCTATTTCTTTTGCTTTGTCTATGAGAACAGTTTTTTTTTTTTCTCTCTCTCTCCAAGCTCTGCAAACCATAAATCATGATTCAGATCTTGCTGTATGAAACAGCAGCCACAGCCTCTTAGAAACATGAGATCCTGCCTTTTGTCTCACTCTCTCTCTTTTTTAGTAATTCAGAGAAGTTAATCTATTTTTTAAATTTATTTTATTGTTGAGAGTATTACAGATGTCTCACATTTCCCCTTTTTTAAATCAAAGAACTTACATGCACATATGCATAGCCCATGTGTCTCTCTCTCTGTCCTACCTTTACTCACCTGCCAACAAGAGCCCCTCTGCATCTCACCACCCGGGGTATTTTCTAGCAGTGGGAGGATCCACCTGGAGGGGTTGTTGATAAGAGCTATGGAGGATAGATATGTGTTCCAACGCAGTGCTGCAGTGGGTGAGTGGGGGAATCTCCCACTCAAGTCCACCCAAAGACCTGGATTTCAGTATCATTGGGTCCTTTGTAATCTTTGTGTTTATCCCATGCATGTTAAAACAACATTTGCACTAGGGTTCACAGCTTCATCAGGCTGTTGGAGAGAGTGCTCTGTTGCAGCAAAGGTAACTCCTGGTGAAGGGAAATTGCAGGAGGGAGAGGACTTTGTGGGGCAGCCCCAGGGCTCCTTGAGGAACCAGGCTTTTCTTTTCCCTATAGTCCAAGCTCCCCTTGCCCTTTCCAATGAAACGGCCTGTAGGAGCACCTATTGAGGTACTCCCTGCTAGGGATCAGAGAGGCTGCAAAGCTGGAAAGAGCACCACCCCCTCTCCCCAGGGACTGGATGCCACTGAAGGAAGAGGGCAGAGAGCATCTGCACCAAGGAAGAGTGACTTTGGTGCTGAGCCTTGTGACTGAGATTCTGTAAAAGCCCATGCAGGAGAATGAGAAAAGGAAGAATTCAGTTTCATCTCGGAAGGATGACATCCTGCGGGAGGTGGATTCTCAACTTTATCTTGAAGGCAGATCTGCTTCAAGGTCTGAGGGAAGGACATTTCATATTCAGGAAAATAGGCTCAAAGTCAGCTGGCATGTGTGTATGCATGAGCATCCAGCTGAGTGTTTGCAAGTGCACAAATGTGCATGCATGTTTTCTTGAGTGTTTGCACACATATGGATGACTGTATGTGTGCATGTGTTTGTGTGTGGCCTATTTGTGTAACAAAAGCACAAAGTGCAGTGTGGGGAGCCAAGAGCTGAGCTGATACTCTGGCAGGAGCTTAGAAGGCCTGAAATAAGGGGGTGGGTGAGGAGAAGTTTGAATCATTCTGCCCCACCCCTAGAAATTGCTTCATGACTGCTCATTAATTTACTGAATGACCATCTGATGAGTTCCTGTACCATGCTAGATATAGGAGGTATGGAACTTCTCTATCGTCTCTGCAGTGCTCAGATCTATACATTAAAATATCTTTAAGAACAGTGTTTCCAAAAAACCATCTGGGCACATGCATGTGTGTGCAGTGCTAAACTGTGTTCACGGGCTGAGTGTGTGCTGAACAGAGAGGCTTGGGATCAGGAAGCATCAAGAAACAAGTTTCCAGACTTTCTTATTCTCCCAGCTCTGTTCTGTTGAGTTGTCCCTTCTCCCTGTTGGACCCTGCAGCTTCCGTCCTCCCTGCATTTGCGGACTCCCAACCTGATCTTAAGAAGCGAGGACACAGGCTCCCCATGGCCCATTGTTGTTCTGTGTATGTGTGCACACCTGTGCATGAAGTCATACGTACCTATGCTTCACAAGTGCTCGCATGTTGTTGAGTGAATGAATGTGTGAAGAATAAAATGTCTGTTCAGAGTAAGACGCCTCTGACTGGGAGAGAGTGAGAACCTCCTTTCCCTGGGGGACTCTCCAGAAAATGCTTGCATATGACTCAGGTTCAGTTGGTTAGTTTTTGTGGACTCCCTCCAGCCAACACGTGTATAACTTTTCTGTGATCCTGTGGTCACTTCACCTGTTTGTTGGTCAATGTTACCTTGGCAAGGTGACAGGTAGATGAAAAGGCCCATGACTCTCCAAATTAGTCACTGATTATTCACTTAATTTTGGGTGTGGGCAGTCTGGCCCTGCGCGGTCCCCCTGTGGTGGGGTGCCCTTGTCCTTCCTCCCACAGCTTACTTAATTCTCACAGTTTACTTAGTGTTGTGTTAAAATTTTTTAATTTTTTATCCTCACCCAAGGACCCTTTTTTTCCATTTTTTTGTTCAGATAGAGTGGGAGGAAGAGAGAGAGAGAGAGAGAGAGAGAGAGAGAGAGAGAGAGAGAGAGAGAGAGAGAAGAGAGATCGACGTGAAATGGACACATCGAGTGACTGCCACCTGCACGACCAACCAGGGCTGGGGACAAACTGCAACCGAGGTACGTGCCCTTAGCAGGAACCAAACCTGGGTCTCCCTGGATCGCAGGCCGACGCTCTAGCCACTGAGCCAAACCGGCCAGGGCTGTGTTAAAAATTTTTAAAGAAGTAGTAAAAGATTGAGCTATGTGTAAGAGCTCCGAGAAAACAAGAGATCTGTTAATAGAACGTCAGACAGGAGACCAAGAAGGCCAGAAGGCTTAAAGGAAGTGTCCTTATGCCCGAGAAGGGCAGAATTATGGAGAAAAGAGCAGAGAGCCATGTGTCACACGGCAAAGGCCTCGAGGCTGGTCAGATGGAGGTTCGGGCTGTGAGGATTCAATCACGTGTAGGAAACAGGGAAGAGCCTCCATAGGACACGTGTTGCATCTGCGAGATCTGCCACGGCCCGCGATGCACATGAATCTCTTCTTCTTGTGATTAAAAGAAGAAACTATTTTCTATAGGTTTGATTTCCTCTTTGTGACCACTCGCAAGCCACAGGGACAGGATTTTGGAAGAATTTGCATCTGTCTGCTGATATTTGAGCATGGTTTAATTAAGTATGGTGCCTGGGATGAGTGACATTTTTAATTATGTTCAAAATAGCTTTTAAAGAATAAGTAAACAAACAATTAAGCAGTACAAGAAATGAGTAACTGTGGAAGCTTAGGAAGATGTTTTCAAAATTCTTCACTATTGAGAGGTAGAGTCCACATCCTGCCCCTTGAACCTGGGTTCTGTGTTGCTTGGACAGTAGACTGCAACAGGCTGACTGTTTAGTTTCTCAGCCCCGGCTAAGCAACTGATAACTCCTACTTCCTGCCTCTTGGGAAACCTAGTCTAGGACCCCAGTGACCATTCTGTAAAGAAGCTTAAGCCACCTTGTGGAGACACCACATGGAGAGGACCAACTTGCCAGCTCTGTGATGCACCATCCTGAAGTGGAACCAGTCGAGTTATGCCAACTGATGGCCCGTGGGGCAGGGCCAAGCCTTCCTGCTGAGCTCTGCTCAGCAAATAGTGGACAAAATAAATGTGTTGTTATTTTAAGTCACTGAGCTTTGGGGTCATTTCTTTTGCAGTGATAAATAACTGAATCTAATTTATGAATAAGTATTATGATATAGAATAATGTAAGCTACAGTAATTTCCAGATCATTCTTTACTGGAGCGAAAGCTTCATGGTATTGGGAGTTAGATACAATCAAAGGTTAGAGGCCTTAGGTTCCTTATCTGTAAAGAAAATAGTGTCCATCTGAGGCTTATGTTTGAGGATGAAGTTAGAGATGCAAAGCAGATAGTGATGTCCTTGTCAGAGAGCTCCCCTCAATAAATTGGGTTTCTTTGTCCCTCCCTTATCCCACTCCCCATCCCCAGGAGATGATGGATTTTTTTGGTTTGTTTTCAGAGGTGACCTAAATAGATAAGAACTTGGTGATAGTCATCATCACAGACCAGAGGAAAGAGAGACCTAGTGTTCAGAGAAGGGCCAGAAACAATCTTTTGCACAGTTTGGACTTTAAAAAACAAACAAACCCCAATTGTATGTGTTACGTTTCAACAAAAAGAAACAGAAATAAGAATATTTTTATAGAAGTGGCCTAGAGGTAAAAGAAAAAAAACACTTTCCAAAGTTGAATGACTTTCCAAGAAGGGCAGGTCTTATGATAAAACACAGGTTTTAAGTTCCTTGTTTTCCAACATTTGTGTTTTTTTTTTTAAAATTCTAAACAATGTTTTTATTTTTAGTATTATATTTATTTATTTTTGCTTGTTATCTTTATTATTGAGAGTATTACAGATGTTCTGCTCCCTCCCTCTTTTGTTCCCCTTCACCTGGTTCCCAACCCCTGCAGTCCTTCACCACCTATTTCTGTGTCCACGGCTAATACATACATGCACGTAAGTTCTTTGGTTAATTTCTTCCTGCTCCCCAAGCCCCCCTGCCCCGTGAGGCTCCTCAGTCTGTTCCATGTTTCCATGCCTACAACGTTTGTTTTTTAAAGGGGCCTTATGAAAAGGGACATGAGCTCTGACAGGGGAAATCAGCAGTGTGCTCCCCCTGCCCCTCCCCAGGGCTGCTAGAGACGCGTCCTCTGCCTGGCATTGAGTGGTCTGAACACTAAGCACTCTTGTCCCTATCAGGCTGTGACACAAACCTCAGCTGCAGTGGGTGAAGCAGAAGCTTTGAGAATCAAACATCTGCTAAGGAAAAACCTAGGAGCCAGCCTCATTCTGACCTGGAAGGGTCACTCATCTGTTGGTAGAAGAGGCAAGAATGGGCCTTAGTGCTTGTCCACGCTCAGCTTGCCTTCCATCTTCCTCAGCCAGTGGCGAGGTGTGGAATGTAGCGTGTGTTCCCGCGAAGTACTGAAACATTCACAAGTTATTATCTTTCCCTTTAGCCACAAGGCTAGATAATAAACTCTAGGACTTGATTTATATTTTATTTCATTTAAAGATTGAAACTTGCACTTGAACTGAACCCCAGTGCAGAAGGTCTTAACTCCTGGCAGGCCAGGCAGGGCCAGTGAGTTGAATGGACTGATGTTTAGGACTGTCTGCCAGTGATGGCCCCTTTGGGAGTCAGTGAGCCAGAAGTGAGGACCTTGACTTTGAGGTCACCATGCAATGGCTTCTGGTTCCTTTGTTCTGGAAAATTATAAATGTGCTTTGATGAGCTCAGAGGCAGTTCCTGTGCCTGACCTTTTAAAGCAGATTTAGTCTCACTTTCCTCCTCTCTGTGTGAGCTCCTCCCTAGGCGGCTGCTGCTGGGTGTGTGGATGCTGAGCTTTCCCAATTCCCTCTGCCCACATCAAATAAGAACAGATTCCTGTTGGAAAAATGAATTGAAACCGGTAATGTGACATGAGTTATTGAATTGTTTTAATGGACTCCAGAGTCTAATACAGTCACACCTGGCAGCCACAGCCTCAGCTTTGTCTGGCTGCATATTAGCTTTGGGTTGAGCTCCCTCTCTGCTCCAGGGACTGCTCCTGAGTCCTGAGAGCTACCACTCTCTGCATCCCTGGCAAATGGTACATGTGAGGCAGGATGGAGGCATGTGGGCACAAAGTGCTTCTCTTGTTCCTGCTGACCCTGCGAACAGCTTGTTTGTTCTATAATCACTCTTCTAGCACATCAAAGCATCTCAGATCTCAGACATCAACATATTGCATCCAAAGGGCAACAGCTGTCCCTAGAGAGGTGTCAAGACTGTGTAGGGTATGAGTTTTTATCTTACTGGCAAGTTCACAAATTAGCCTGTCAGTTTCCTTGAGGCTGGTAGAAGACATAACACTCCCAGCTCAGAGACAAAGGGGTTCATTAAATGCAGTATAGTGGTTTTTCTTGTCCCTAACTCTCAAGACATGAAACATGTAGGACTGGATGGATGCCTGTGTACACATTAGATGTATTTTACCTGAGGTAACTTGAGCTTAGAGAACCTGAATCTTTTCATAATGGACAGTGAGCAGGTTTGTGCTTTGCTTTGGAGGGAGAGATTATTTGTAGAGGGTTTCTCAACCTAGGCACCAGGGGACATTTTGGGATGAACAATTCTTCACTGTTGGGGGTGTTTTTGTGCATTGTAAGATGTTTGGCAGCATCTCTGTTCTCAATCACCAAATGCTGTTAGCATCCTTACCCCAATTATGACCAAAAAAAAAAAAAAAAGGTCTCCAGACATTGCAAAAATCATGCCTGGTTGAGAACCACTGTTCTATAGTATATATAAATGTGTATTCTCTATTCAAATATCCTTGAGAAGAAAGGGCATTCTTACAACAAAGGGCAGTTAGTGCCTCTGCTCACAAGGCAGATAGAAATATGAAAGACAGTGTCTCAACAAAGGGCATGTGTATGCCCTGTTACCTAAACAGGACTGGATAGTAGTGATGCTCTGCATCTGGTTGGCCCAAAAGTGGACTTCAGACAACTTCATGAGCTGTTCACCCATCCCCAAATACAAGACATATTTTTGCTGCTATATATAATGGGGAAGAAATTTCATAGACTTTTATACTTACCTGTGATTACCTACTTATTAGCACCCTACCAAGTTATTAAAGGCTGATAAAACCTGGCATTTAAATTAGAGATGCACCAAATAACAACATGCCAAATAGTGAAACTCAGCTGTCAGCCAAGTATTGCCATCGCAGGCTAAATTGCTAGGGTATTAGAATAAATTCAAATGTGATCATCATTAATTTTTGGTGGTCAGATTTTAAGTTCAGTAGATTGCTTCTGTGGTTATCCTACTGTGAACATGGAATGTAAAATACTTGCTCTCTTTCTATTGATGATATTAGAGCAGAAGCTTGACCAGCCTGGAATGCTGCCGACCAAGGCCACTGCAGTGAAGTTGGTGTAGTGGCCCTGCTAAAGGTGATTTGGCCAGCAGTATATTTTGTGATAATAAATGTAAATTTATGCTCCAACTGATTGACAAAATTTTAATATAAAAACCTTTAGGAGATTTTCACTTCAACTTATAATGCATGGTTTTGAAATTCATTCAGATAAGGACAATAAGTTCAAGTGACATGATTTGTACATATTGTTGGAACTTTTATGCTGATTGGATATGATGGTAGCCTATGCATCAAGTGACTGTTGAGCATTCACAAGCTCAGAGATTCTGCAACGACATGGATACAGAAATTTGGCTAATTTTCTTCCAAAGGCTAAATATGAGTCAAATAACATATTTGGGCTGAACACTGAATGTTTAACCTAGTTTGCTGAGTATTAATTCAGGTTCTCTTAGAAGTCTGGCTGCCCCACAAAACGAGGCATCATGGCCAACTCCTACTGCAGATGCTGCATTCTTTCATGTCTCTTGAATTGCTTAGTGTTTTCACTGGCAATGAAAACTACTATTTAATATAAACTACTATTAATTTAGCTTTATCTTTACTGATATGGGGTTTCCCCCCATATTTTTATTAAACCTTCAGTATGTAGTGTTTGCATTTGAACTAATTACATTTTCCCCTTAAAATCCAATATTAAAACTTAAGAGCACACACACTATGGTTTAAATATGGTTTTCTACTATTTTCTTGATCAGGGGATGTCAAGACATTTTATCAAAAATAATTCAAAATGTGTCTGTGAAAGTGTTTTTGGATGCAATTCACATTTGCATAGGTAGATTAAGTAAAGCAGATTGCTCTCTCTGATGTTGGTGGCCCTCATCCAATCACCTGAAGGCTTGAATAGCACAAATTATTGAGTAAGAGGGACCTTCAGCTGCCTGACTGTTTGAGCTGGACATTGGTTTTCTCTGCCCCGGATTAAAGTTTGCACCACAGGTTATCCTTGTTTTCAGGCCTTCAAACTAGGACTGGAACCACACCACTGGCTTTCCTGGCTCTCCAGCTCATCAATCACAGATCACCGTTTCAGCATCCATAATTGCATGACCCAATTATTTATAATAAATCAATATCTATCTATCTATCTATCTATCTATCTATCTATCTATCTATCTATCTATCATCTATCTATCGTCTATCTATGCATCCATCCATCCATTCATCCATCTCTATCTTTCTCATATTATCCTTTTCTAAAGGAATATCTAATTTATATCTCTATCTCCATCTCTATCATCTCTATCTATATCATCTACATCTATATATGTTATTGGTTAAGTTTCTCTGAGAGAGAATGTGTTTCAGGAAAAAGAGAAACATCAGTAAGGGTTCCTTTACTGTGTCGGTTACTTTATTGATGTTTTCCTCTGGAGACTCGAGAAGTTTTCAAAATTGTTTCACTGGAGGATGGCGATACTGGGACATTTATTCATGGATTGCCGTATCCCAAGGGTTGCCCTGGTGCACTGTTTTCCCCACTTCCAGATTATGTCTGTGTGTAGCTCATCAGCCTTGTGCAACTTTGGGATGCGGAGAGTCAAGTGGCCCTATTTGGCCTGGAAGCACCCGCAAGTGTGAGTGGAGCTGTCCACACTAGTGGTACTGAAGTTGCAGGGATTGAGAGGATGTTGTGTATTATTCATCCCAAGGATCTATTTACTACATAAGAGTAATAAAAAACTAGGTTGTTTTTTAAATTATGGGGCAAAGTTTTATAATAAAATGGAAATCTCTGTGAGGACATAGGCATTTGTCTATTTTGTTTATGGCTCTATTTCCAGTGCCTGATACATAAAAGAAAACAAATTTTTGTTGAATGAATAAATACAAAATCAGGTGTATAAGGTCACATTATTCTGCTATAAGTAAAGAAAAAGGCTTTTCTATATGTTTCTAAGAAGTAGTTTACTTCAAAAGTTTGTTCCTCAACAATTTCTTGTCACTTGGTTTCTTTTCTCCTTGAAAACAAAAAACAAAGTGGGAGGAATGAAAGGTGGGCCACAGGTACTTCTGCCCACCTGCAAGCAACTACTCTAGACCACCCCCACTGGCAGGACTAGCACTGAGATCTGACAAGACAGTCTTTGCCCAGAGTTGATTATCTTGGAACCTGAGGCAATGAGATATAGGACAAGAGGAGATCATTAAAAAAGCCTAAGCACGGGCAGTAGGGAGCCATTTATTTTTATATTTGAATGGTAAGGGTTTGGCTATTCACCTTACTATTTAATTTTTATGACCTGATTTTGTGATAATATGACTCTGTAAACTTAAATCAGAATGTGAATTGGAGTGGCTTTGCCTTGTTTTTAATCTTGACTACTCATTCTCCCTCAGGTTGTAGATGGAAATATGGCCAGTGGGATAGAAATACATCTTTTCCAAGAAAGGACTTTGTGTAAGCTTAAAGGAGTTTATTAAATTAGTATATGGAATATGGTTTCATTTAAGTAATCAAAGCTGCAGCTGCTTTAAAGAAATGAAGTTGTATTGCACTTGACGTTCAATCTTCACCTCCACCAGCACAGGTGCCCCATTCCATTGATGCAGCACTCCTGAAGGGCCTTCTTTGGGAAGGAAAATCAGCCAGGAGATAAATGAGCCTTCCTGGCTCTCATACTGTACATGTTGGCTCTTCACTAGTGGAGGTTAGAAGTCATGGATTTCATTACTGCAGTGCATTAAGGTCTAAGGAAAAAATCCAATTTACTGTTGCCTCAGTGACTTTGTGTTTTAATCAAATGGATAAGAATCATTAACTGGTGCTCAGACTGATTAAAATTCCAGTGAGAAGAAAAATAAATAAGATTGTGACACAGCCTTAGAAGGTCACTCTTTCCCTGGCAATCCTGAACCTATAAAGTCTTACATTGTTGACTGTTACCAGTTTGTTTACTGAGCACCCATGGTAGTTGTGGACAACAGGGAGTGGGAAGCCCAGTCACCATCCCCCATCCCTGCACTCAGGGGCCCTTTCCACAAAGGATGGTGCCTACCCTTTCTGGAATAATCCAGTGAGTGGGTTGTATAAATCTCCTATGCACTGATAAAAGAAAAAAAAGTTTTCTTTATCTTGCACCCTTGAATCTTGATTATAAATCACAGAAACTTTTAAAGATATGGCCACAGAATTGATTACCTGTGTATTTGCAGGGTCATTGGAGACAAAGAAGGAAGCAGCTAATGCATTCAAAGCACTCTGAAAGCTATGAAGTGCTTTCAAATTTATAATGCCTGTTATTATTATTATTTTAATCTCTATCATTACTATGATTACTGCCACTACTACTATGAAGCTTAAGATTGTACAAACTTTTTCGCATGGCCTGTCTACTTGGCAGCAGAACCGAGAAGCAGTTGGTGAATGGAATTTTCCTCCCTGATTTTTATGCAGCTAACTCTAGCTACAGCCCCAGAGCCCCAGGAAAATTCGTCCAAGGGAGGAAATGAAATCTTGAGCAGTTTTATTGACACATACATTTGGAGGCAAGGAAGATGTTATGCCTTAGAGCAGGTTGTTAACCTTCATTCATTCATTCATTCATTGTCCATTCACTCATGCTTTTCTTCCTTATCACTCCAATATTGAATGCTACTATGTGCCAGGAATAGCTTTACCTGATGCTCACATTTCCCATCTTCCAAAAGGGGTACTCCTAAGTGTAGTAAGAACCCCCAAGGTCTGGCAATATCAGTTGTATTTCTGGTGTATGCATAGTGGTTAGATAACCATATACTTTACAAAATGTTCCTCCTGATATTTCCAGTATCCACCTGGCACCGTACATAGTTATTACAATATTATTGAGTATATTCCTTGTGCTATATTTTACACTCCATGACTATTTTGTAACTACCAATTTTTACTTCTTAATCCCTTCACCTTTTGTGCACAGTCCCCTAATCCTCTCCCCTCTGGCAGCCATCAATCTGTTTTCCGTGTCTACAAGTCTATTTCGATTTTGTTTGTTCATTAATTTTGTTCTTTAGATTCCACATATAAGTGAAATCACATGTTATTTTTTTTTCTTACTGACTTATTTCACTTAGCATAATAACCTCTAGGTCTATTCATGCTGTTGCAAATAGTAAGATTTTATTTTGTTTTACAGCTGAATAGTATTCCACTGTGTAAACGTACCACAGCTTTTTTTTTTTTTAATCCACTTGTCTACTGATGAGCAATTGGATTGCTTCCATATTTTGGCTATTGTAAATGATGCTGCAATGAATATAGGGGTGCATATATTTTTTTAAATTAGTGTTTTTGGTTTCTTCAGATATATACCCAGAAATAGAATTGCTGGGTCATAAGGTAGTTCTGTTTTCAATTTTTTAAGGACCCTCCATACTGAAATACGGTCAACTTTTAAAAAAGTGAAATAGAGCCCTGGCCAGTTTGGCTCAGCAGCTAGAGCATCAGCCTGCAGACCAGAGAGTCCAAGGTTTGGTTCCCGTTACGGGCATGTACTTCAGTTGCAGTTTGTTCCCTGCCCCTGTTGGGGTTGTGTGGGTGGCAACCGGTCAGTGTGTCTCTCTCACATTGATGTTTCTCTCTCTCTCTTCCTCCCTCTGTCCCTCTCACTCTATCTAAAGATAAATGCAAAAGTGTTCTCGGGTGAGGATAAAAAAAAGAAAGTAAAATAGAAACAAAAGATATACAATGGAAAACCAAAATGAAAATTAGACCCAGAGGCCAACAACATTAGTGGGAAACAAAAATAAAGAGGTATAGGCTATAGTGTCCCATAGATTTGCTGCAGTTGAATAAAAAACTGGACTTAGAGCTGGGTGAGGGCCAGCGTGAAAAGTGATGTATGGGTGCTTATTTGGTCTTCATTTCCCAGAGTCAGAGAAACAGCCT
Source organism: Molossus molossus (assembly GCF_014108415.1). Lineage (NCBI taxonomy): Eukaryota > Metazoa > Chordata > Mammalia > Chiroptera > Molossidae > Molossus > Molossus molossus. The sequence goes on from NW_023425366.1 coordinate 34,095,857, forward strand.
ATCCAGCTTAGTGGTATGATTTCTATGAAAGCAAAAAGGGCTTCTATTCTCACCTGTCTGGATACCATCAGAAAAATCTAAAGTTACCCTTAAATCTTCCACACTGCCTCTGAGTTTGAAGTTGTCTTGGTTTGGAGTTTTTAGCTTAAACCCAAGTCTGGGGTTGTGATTTCTCTAAGGTAATCACACATCAGGTAAAAAGGCCCTTCCTTTTGGAGACCCCTCCCCAAATCTCTTGTTTTCCTCAGGGGGACAACATGGCTCTTGTATTTCGGAATTTGAGGTAAATAACCAATGCTTATAACATCATTTTGCTAGTTAAAAATTCTATTCCTAACTGGAGTCTTAGTATTTTTAGTTTTGAAAGAACACCAAAGTAATTATGATTGTAAAAAGCCTCATGTGGGGACTTTGGTGGTGGCAGAGATGAGAGAGGCTCCTGAGCCCACCTGCAGCTGCGGCTGCCTCGCTTCCACCAACCAGGAGTCACCTGGGACTAGGCCTCTGGACCGTAAGTGATGAATTAGATTGTTGCAAGGAAGCCAGAGAGCAAGAGGGAAAGAGAAAGCTGTTCCAGCCAGATAGGATATTCTTTTGTAGTCTCATCCCAGCGGCAGAGTATCTATGGCTTCCAGGTTGAACAGGTCTCATGCTAAACGGGGAGCCAGCTGCAGTCTCTCAGCCTAGACACACTGTACAAGAAGGGAAGATGCACAGGCCCAATTAAGATTGCTCAAATGTGGTTGATTCTTATAGTGATTTGTTTTTTTGTTATAACGGCAGTTCAAACTCATAGTAAAATACTTTCTAACAATAATAATTGAAAGTTTCAAGAACTCATATCATGCCTACTATGTGCCAGGCATTATTTTATATGCTTCATGTACATTAGTTCAGGTGATCCTTGCTGCACCCAGAAGAAGTGAGGCTATGCTGATGCTCTACATATGCCCAAGGCCACAGGGTGCCCTGCAGTGCCACCCCTCAGAAATAACCTCTTTACAAATGGGGCTTTAAACCAGAACATTGGACACTCGTACAAGAACACATGATATACACACTGTTTGTGCAACTTGCACTTGGTCACTTAATATCCCTGGGATAGCTTTTCATGTCAGAACATAGGGAATTTCATACTTTTTTACAAAGCTGTATAATATTCCATTGTAAGGATGTACCAAAACTTATTTAATTATTGCATATTTTGGTTACTTCCAGTTTGTCTTTTTCCTTATTATAAATAATGCTAAAGTGATCTATTTTTTTGTAAAACTTGAAAATGTCTCCAAAAATTCTTAGTGGTATAATGCCTTGATCAAAAGGCACATGGTTTAATAGTTTGATAGATACTGCTAAGTTACCTTACATAGCTTGCAAAAATTTATACTCCTACCTGCTTTCCTATTTCTCCATATACTGATCAACACATGATATATTTTATTAAATGAGAATATCATTTAAATATTTTTCTATTTTTTTTCTGATCCCAGGTTTCTACACCAATATCAAATACTAAAGTGTCTAAATCACCCAGATGAAAACTCTGAAGAATGAAATGATTCGTGTGCATGATCATTTTAGACCCATCTCTTACTGTGATCTGGCCATTTGACATGATGGTTCACATTTTCTGAGAATAGGGGCTACCCCTTGACACCTGTAAGAATTGTAATTAAGAGAACAAAGGGACTGGAATCACCTGGAAAAGTAGAGACTCCCAGGACAGGGGACTGCTGGAGCTGACTTAGCAGATGTGAGAAGGAACACAGCACACAAAACAGAAGGGAGGTGGGAGAAAAGGTTGAGGGAAAGACACCCAGAGACAACTCATCCACAGGGATAAGTTGAGATGGGTAGTTCAACTTTTAAGACACTTCCTAAGTTTTTGAATACACCCCCAGAATGGCATCTCTAGAGTCTTGGGACTTTCTGGGGCAGTTATGGTTGCGGATATTTCAGTGGGTGGGAAGGAACTCAGTAGAGAGAATGGTCCTTGGCCCATTTGCCACCCAAACAGTGGAGGCCCTGTTTATTTTATATCTTGTTTGAAGCCTGCAATCAGAACTATGGTAGATATCTCAAGAAGACCTCACCTTGGTCTTGTCCCTGTAGCCATGTGGGGGTATGGTTGACTAGCCTTTCTCTTAGCCAGGTTTTCAGTCTCCCAAGAAACCTCACAGGATCAAACAGGTGGCTTGGTCAGCCACACTGAGAGTGGTTCCACTTTTTAGAGGTAGACTCACATTAGCCAACCTAGTAAGACTGATGTATAAAACCCATAGGCTGATATGTTTAATTCACCATGGAAACACTGGCCCAGCTGGCCCAGTGCATAGATGGTTTGAATTGATGAGATCCACACATTACCTGTCCACAGGTAGTGGGATCCGAAGCTGGCTGAGGTGAGTGGTTTAATGGTGCCAGGCTTAGCACTCATTTTACAATGAGGATCCTCTCACCATGGAGGAGGGAAGCCAAACAATCTGCCAGGGCCTCCAATGACATGAGCAGCTTATCTCTGGGTGTCTTTCCATCAACCTTTTCTCCCACCTCCCTTCTGTTTTGTGTGCTGTGTTCCTTCTCACATCTGCTAAGTCAGCTCCAGCAGTCCCCTGTCCTGGGAGTCTCTACTTTTCCAGGTGATTCCAGTCCCTTTGTTCCCTTAATTACAATTCTTACAGGTGTCATGGGGTAGCCCCTGTTCTCAGAAAATGTGAACCAGTCCTGGGGATTGGGAATCACAGTAAGGAAATGTGAATAATGAAACAATACTCTCCATTAAACATTGTGTATATGTTGGTTATTTATTCACTGACAAATTTATTTTCCTAGGATGATGCACAATGATTTAAAATTCTCCCTTGCAGTGCTATCTGGAAATAATTGTGAGTACTGATAGCACATTAATGGGCTCCCTAATGTGCCAGAGAGCTCGGGAGACAGAAACTGCAGAGGGAAAGAACAAGATGTTTTCATGGGAAGTGGTGAATTCCTCCTGGGAGGCAGCTTTAGTGATTCTCACCCAGTCCTGGCTGAGACTGAGTGAGGAATCAGGGAGTACACCAGGTGTCACTCAGGTAAACCCAGGTGACAGAAATTCACCTGAAGAAAGTTGACTGTATATTGAGACTTTTCAAATGTACTCAGATATTCACTTTCCATTACTTAAAATCCATTTAAAATTTTTCTTTGATAGTGTGCCATTTATTAGATTAGGTAATCTGATTTTGAGGGAATATATTTCTACCTTCATTGGATGACTTCAAAAAGCTAATTTTATTTTTAATTAAAAAAAGTATATACACACTTTTTTTTTTCCCCTTTTTTCTGAATTGTATATTGTGCACAGCGAGTTTTCTCACCATGCTCTAAGGGAGCACTGTTCCCCAATATTGTTACTTGCAATGATCTGTTGGATTTTTTTATTTTTTTTCATAGCTGTAGCATTTTCTATCCACAACAGAAATGAAATGGTGTTTCACTTCCCCAGGAATGCATTAACAAAGCCAGGCACCACTATACTTTGGATTTTTTTTTTTTTTATCCTCACCCGAGGACATTTTTCCATTTTTTGTTCAGGTAGAGTGGGAGGGAGAGAGAGGAACAGAGAGAGAGAAACATCGATGTGAAAGGAACACATCGAGTGGCTGCCACCCGCACGACCGATCAGGGCCGGGGACAAACTGCAACCGAGGTACGTGCCCTTAGCAGGAACCGAACCCGGGTCTCTCTGGACCGCAGGCCGACGCTCTAACCGCTGAGCCAAACCGGCCAGGGCTATACTTTGGATTTTTAAAATTTATTTTGGAGTTCAGTGTTTCTCTCTTTAAATCAGTTGCACCAGCCCTGTAAAGACTTTAATGAGCACATGCCTTACTTATAAAATGCGTTTTGTTTTCAATTTAGCAAAAGTCATTTTCCCATCCACCCACCATCTTCCCCTCCTTGCGAAACAAAACCCAGTGGCAGTGGTCTGCTCATTAGCTCTGCCTGCGGCAGCATGAACGACGGCACTGCTGCTAGTGCAGGGGTGCTCCAGTTCTCGGCAGCCGCAATGTGTCTAACCTTTCAGCAGAAATGCTCTCTTTTTTTTTTTTTTTTTTTATCCTCACCCGAGGACATTTTTTTCCATTTTTTGTTCAGATAGAGTGGGAGGGAGAGAGAGAGAGAGAAACATCGACGTGAAAGGGGCACATCGAGTGGCTGCCACCCACACGACCCAACCAGGGCCGGGGACAAACTGCAACCGAGGTACGTGCCCTTAGCGGAACCGAACCCGGGTCTCTCTGGACTGCAGGCCGACGCTCTAACCGCTGAGCCAAACCGGCCAGGGCAGAAATGCTCTCTTAATAATAGCTTTTGATGTACACCAAAGGTCCTGAGGAAGCACTTCTCTTTTTATTTTTATTTCTATAGTGGTGAATTATGAAATACTTAATATTGGCGGTGAAATGGCATCAGGTGTTTCCTCCATTTAGCAACCTCAGCCCTTGAGTTCTGGCTAAGAAAGAATTCAGAGCCAAGACTCAAACTATAAGAGAGAAAGTTCATTTAGAAAGTCACAAAGGTAGAAGTGAACCATAGAAGAAATAGGCTCAAGAAATGAGGAAGTAAGTTACAGAGGTGAAAGAAGGGTGGTTGGAGCTTAGGGGAGAGATACCTGTTTTGAGAGACAAAAGAAGGAGGAAAATTGTGGTCGTGCTCTAGAAAAAGAGAGAGGAAGACCACGCTCAGAGTGCCTGTCTTAAGTCAGCAGCTTTCCTGGTGTGCTCCCTCCGGGTCATGGTCTCCACTGATTGGCTGGCACCAGTCATCAGGTCCTGATGTCAGCCATGGCATCACTCCATCTGCTTTTGCTGTTTCCCTGGGCCTGGAGTTGAAACACAGCTGCAGCCAGGGGCTAATGCTTAAAGGAGTTAATGCAAGGGTTTGTCATTCTGCCTGTGGCTAGGCACCTGGGGCTCTCTGCCCCAGTGACCCCTTGCACTTGGCCTATCCTTCCTGCTCTGCTCATGCTTATCTAACTGCCTACTACATTTAATAACATTATAATGTGGCTTTTATAAACATTGTGAATACAAGACTAAAAGTTATTTTTACTCGTTCACTTTTATAAAAACATTAGTATGTCATAGTAGCTACACTTAGCCTTTAAAACTCCCTGCACATCCAACCATTTCATTAGTCCTGCAAATGATATTTATTTTGTGTGGAATCATAACAATTAACTTATTTCGTCCAAGAATCCTTATCATGGATTAGCCATAACTAAATGGTTGCTACAAAGAAAAACTTCAAAATCTAAGTTATATTTCAGTTTGCTCTTCTATTCTCACATGGACAATTTCAGAAGGATTTTGGAATGGATCAGCAGTGTTTAATGCAAAAACATGTTTTTATTCTGAATCAGACAACTCCTTGGTGTGAAATGTAAAAATTACGAATTTAAACAAAAGTATATCAATAAAAGTGTTCACCCATGCCACCCTGGCCTTTTTCCCTCCTCCCCCCTCTTACCTGGTTGTTAGAGTAGTTCTGAGGTGACCCTTCCAGCCCATTCTCTTAGCTTAGGGGAGACACATGACCTCAAAACACCCTCTGACCACATGAGCCCTGCCCCCAGGATGGTGATAGTTATGTAAATTGAAATGGTTCTTCCCCAAATCTTTAGCTTAGAACTCAAGAGCACTCATGCTCTCACCCACCTGATCTTGAGACTTCTCTCACAGCGACTCTGCACTTCCTCATACACCTGGGTGTGTCCCACTCACCTGGTACAGCACCTGGATGCTTACCTCCACCCCACCTCATCCTACCTCTGGAAATCCTATCGATTCTCTGAGAGTCACTGAGAAGGCTCAGTGCTTTCTTCTGTTTGCCTACAACGATGTTACACTACGTACTATGTACAACTCATCCTTCATGGAATTCCCATGGCTGTTGATGTTTTTTCACCTTCTTGTCTATATTTATAACATCTATGTCAATATCCTTTATATCTATAACTATAATCTCTGTATCTATATATCTATATCTATATCATTTATATCTATGTCTTAGATACTATCTGCATGCATGTATGTATACTATATGGAAATGTTTTAAATTATCAACCTCAAAGCTCTGGACATTACAGAGTGGCCATACGCTATGAACTGACTTGTGTGCCCCACCCCAAAATTCACATGTTGAAACCCTGAACCACCATGTCAAGACATTTGGAGGGTCCTAATCCAAAGGGATTGTTGATCTTACAAGAAGAGTAAGAAAGAGCACAGAGCCTCTCTCCACAGGCATGCGCCATGGAAAGGCCATGTGAGGACACAGGGAGGCGGCTGCGTACAAGCCAAGGAGAGAGCTCTGACCACGCTCTATCTGGCTGGCCCCTGGTCTTGGACTTTCCAGCCTCTGGATTTGTGAGAACTAAGTGTCTGTTCTTTCTGTCACACAGTCTGTGGTTTGTTATGGCTGCCTGAGCTGACTAATACCCACATGTAGTAAAATCAGTCAACATTCATCCAACAAGGGAGGACTCTCTGTGCTTGGGGAGAACTCATTTATTCCCACAATTAGATTGGGGAGATGACAATAATGCAGAGATGCAGTTTCTAAATTTTCTTTTTATTTTTCTTTACCACAGATTAGTTTGACCTTTAGTCATGACAGGCTCACAAATTGCTCCAAATCACAAGGTCTATGAGGAAGCTGTGATGATAATTCAAAGGATTTATTTTTCTACCCCTGGCTCTATCCATCTGATTACATTGTAACCAATATTTGCTGCCATCCCTGTGGACAAAAATTGTTCATAAACAAAAAGAAATTGCACAGCCTTGGAAGAAATCAACTTGGTAAATGGGCTATGTTTTTTTCCCCTAAGCAACAGAAAACTTGTAAAACACTTTATTATGCTTTTTAAAAGGGGGTGGGAGATAGGAAAAGAAAGAGGAAGAACTTCTGAACACTGCAGAAACACTATTGGAAACTAAGTGTTTAGGCCAATAAGGTGACATTTTTCTCCTGCCGAGGGCTTATTTTAATAGGGTGCATGATGGTGTAATGCACTTTCTCCCACTTGGGACACTTTAAAGACCTATTAATTAACAAAAACAGCTCTGTCAACAAAGCACGCACATGAGTCAACTGGAATTGGTCTATTCTGAAGGCAGAAAACTTGGCAAGCACCAGATGTCAACAATTAGGGTGGGGGTCTTCCTCTGGGTGAGCTGCTTTCCCCACGGTGTGAGCTCCTTCTCTGCATTGAACAGACAGACAAGTGTACTTGCTTAGGTTGTCCTTCTGTGTGATGGAGTGAAAAGGAAATGCAAGTTACTCTGGAATTGTTTAGAAGAAATTAAGTCCCCCTGCAACGGTAACCATGCAGCAAGGAGTGGGGCACCCAGCCGCAGCTGTGCAAGCCAGGATAGACGGTCCCCGTCACCTGGAGCTGTCTCTTGTACAAATGGAGTGGCAGTTGTATATTAATCTTCCAAACCTTTGTCCCATCATTGCTCTTGACTATTTGTATGCATATCTTTGTACTGCTCTTACCTATCTTGATCAATCCCATCCTGGATCAATGCCACCATCTGTCACAGTTGGCCCCATGAGTTCTGGAAAGATACCAGATTTAGAATATTTTATTTTTGTCTATTGGGATTCCATAGGAGCTGAGAAAGTTGTCATCTCTAGTTTGGCTCAAAAAGGAACATCCTGAATAAAGAGAGAGAGCACCTCCTCCCATCACAGCAACATGCCACAGTCTCCCCCTCATTTCCGTTTCTTTCCAATGCATACATCGAATGAGCAGATTCAGAAACACAGGGAGGTTCCTGGGACCTTTGCTCTTGACCAGGCGATGTAGGCCATGCTCTGTCCATGTACCCTGAGCATTTCTGATATAACCAGGCACTTCAGCACTGAAGCCACGGCTCAGCACCATCTCATGTCTAGCATCAACTGACCAGAAAAATGTCATTGCTTAGATGATAAATAACATTTAGGGGTATAGCAAAGCTAAGATAATCTTTTTTTTTTTCTTTTAAATTCTCACTTGAGGACACTTTTATTGATTTTAGAGAGAGGAGGAGGAGAGAAAGAGAGAACATCAATGTTATCGATGTGCCAGAGAAACGTGGATTGGTTGCCTCCCATACACACCCTGACTGGGGATCGAACACACAACCTAGGTATGTGCCCTGACCAGGAATTAAATCTGCCACCTTTTTTGGTATACAGGACGACACTCAACAAACTGAACCACCTGGCCTGGCAAACCTAAGATATTCTTGAACAAAAGGGAATGCAGGCTATGCATTAGATAGAAAAGGGAATGCAAGAGTCTTAGAGGAAAATAAGAAATGGGACAACTTTAATTAAGACACACATACTGGAGCTGGAAGAGCCATACATTTCTACTGAGGCACAGTTACCAAGACCTGTATCCCTGCTACTGCGTCTGGGCAATCATGTGCCCTTGACTGACGAACTGGGGGTGAAATGTGAAGGTACCTGTACGACACACACACACACACACACACACACACACACACACACACACACGTACGTATGTATATATAAAACACACAGACAGAGACAAGAGTAGGATGATAGCCAGACACTTTCTTAAATTAAGATAACAGTACAATGATAGTCAGAGGGAAGGGGGGCGGTGGGACCAGGTGGAGGTGGGTAAAGGGGGATAACTGAGGATGAAAAGAGACTGCTCTTGGTAATGAGTGCACAATGCAGTGTGCAGTGACGTTTGTTGAGTTGTGCACTTGGAACCTTTATGGTTTTGTTAATTAATGTCACCCCAATAAACTCAATAAGAAAAGAAACTTATGAGATGATGGATATATTCATTATTTTTATCATGGTGATAATTTCATGGGTGTGTACATAATCTAATTTATCAAATTATCACCTTAAAATATGTACCGTTTAGCCCTGGCTGGGTGGCTCAGTTGGTTGGAACATCATCTCATACCCCAAAGGGTTGTGGTTTGGTTCCCTGTCAGGACACATGCCTAGGCTTCAGGTTCAATCCTGGTCAGGGCATGTACGGGGGCAACCGATTAATATTTCTCTCTCACATCAATGTTTCTCTCTATCTCATTTTTTCTCTCTCTATAAGATCAATGAAACATATCCTCGGGTGAGGATTAAAAGGTGCAATTTATTGTATGCAACTTAAACTTCAATAAAGCTATTTTTAAAATGAAAAAAAACGACACTCTTTGGATTGCCCTCTTGCTCAGAATGTCTCCTTGGAGCATAGGTGGAGAGGTCCAGGGGTGAGCGGTTCAGTTTCCTGGGCTCTCACTGTCCTTCTTTCTCTCGAGCTAGCTTTCTCCCAGAACTCCCTGAAGAAGCTGCAGGCCACTGCCTTCTCGCTGGGAGGACTTTGGGGGATTCCGGTGCACAGTGAGCCCCTGTGTGGGTCCTCGGTGGGCATTTGCCCCTCTTTGAGGATGTTAGAATTAAGAACTGCTCACAATCCCTGAAACCAGCTAAGCACAACTTTGAGATCTTTCTGGCAAAAATACAAAATAATTAAAAAGGCTTTTGAATTTACTCAGGGCTTTCATTTCCTCTGAAGTTATTTCTTTTAGGCAGAAAATTATTTTGTTAGCATCTTGGGAGAAAGAACAGATGGAAGTGGCGAGATTAAAGCTCCTCTATGCAAGCAAAAGAATTTATAGCAATTTTGAAACGGCTTCATTCTTTCTATGAATATGGGAGGAATAAATCATGAGGTTGTAAATATAGAACAATAATGAAGTCAATAGCTATGACTTCACTACTGCAAATTCTGTCATTTATTGAGCTCACAGAGATGTGTAGCTGAGGGTCTGGTGGAGGTGAAGAAAATGTAGCACCTGGCCGTCTTTCCAAGGGTTGTGGGGCTTTATGCTCAGGCCACAGGATGGATTCTTTAAGCTCCCAGAGAAAAGTCCATATATAAATGTGAAAGTGCTGGCCTTGCATTTCCCCAAGTTTCTCCATGAGTTTCTATATGTGGGTCACAATCCAAAGGGAAAGAGAATTCAAGAGGGACAGACCTGAGTTCTACAGGCCTGCCAAGTGACTCTCCACATAGCGGTCACCTTTTAATTTAAGAAAGTGTCTACCCAGGTCGCAGAGGTCTGGGTGAGCCATCACGATGATTGCTGTGGGCTCTGAAAGTGGACAGTGCTAAGCTATTTTTTTTCCCTGTCATTTTTATCAAGTGTAATCCCTTCCTGAGCATTCATATGACATTAGTCCCGGTCAGCAAAGTGCTCTGGTGGTTTTATGATTTCAAATTGAACTGTCCACTCACCTCTGTTTCTCTATAAAATGTTCCTGTTATTTTTAATGACATAGCAGCTCAGTATTTTGGGAGTAGTGTGCAAAGGGACAGGCAGGGGGAGAGGCTGGCAGGGTCCCTCCATCAGGGGATTGCTCTGGCTGGAATCTGGGTTTAAAGCACAGGATTTGGTCTCCTCGCGGCTGCTGCGCTGGGGAACACATCACAGAGGAATCTGTTAGAGGGAAATGCAGGCTAAGGGGAGGTCCTGCTGTGTCACTGGGGCAAGGGTTTGCATTTCTGGTTTGGGAGAGGCAGTGGCAGCCAGCCTTGCTAAGGGACTGTTTTGGTCTCACTTTCTCCCACCGTGGGGAGGGGGGCAAGAGGCAGAGGATAAATATGATGCCAATGGCAGCAGCTCCAGTTTGTCCATCTCTGGCTCAGACGTTCTGGTGTCTTACCAGCCCCTGCCCAGCAGAATAAAACACACATCTTGTCCTGGTCAGTCTTGCTCAGCGGTTAGAGCATCAGCCCATGGACCAGTGAGTTCCGGGTTCCACTCCAGTCAAGGGCACGTACCTTGGTTGATGTTCGTTCCCAGCCCTGGTGGGGGTCATGCCGGAGACAGCCAGTCAATGTGTCCCTCTCATATCGATGTTTCTCCCTCTCTCCCTCCCTCCCTCCCTCCCACTTTATCTGAAGATAAAATGGAAAAATATCCTCAGGTGAGGATTAAAAAACAAAACAAAATCCACATCTTCCTGAACCCGTTCCTCATTCTTGTTAAACAGGAGCACCTACCCTCAGACCCTGATACAGTTTTGTCCTTATAATTCTCTTCCACCCAGTAATTCTTCTACCATTAATCTGGACGCTGAGGCTCATTGTCTCAGAAATGGAGGGCACATTTTCAGTCTCGGCTTTGCACTCCCAGAAAGATCTTGAGAAGTCTAGCTTTAGATGCAGGAGAGTGTGAGGAGAGGGAAACATTTTTTGTGTGTATTCACTTATTCATGTATTTTGGTTTTTGAACGCCCAACCTGGGCCTTCAATAAAAGCTCCATTATAAACCACCAAAAGGAGGATTGTGGAGGGGCAAGAGCAGTGGCCCCCAGGACTGAAGAGAGATTGGAGAGGACTAAAAGAGGGGGGCCGGACCTGAATGGGGGAACTTTCTGAAGGAGAAGTCCCAGTGGACAGGGAGGACAAAGACACTACAGAGAGGTGGAGGGGTCCCTCATCAATGTGGGGCAACCATCATTGAACAGGCAGGTCTAAGCAGAGATAGATGATGTCACACCATCACCCAGTCCAGCTCTCAAGACCTCAGATTGACACAGAGGAGCATCTGAAAGTTCACCAACAATATCCCCTGCCCCAGGAGACAGAGGTACTGATGTAGGATGGCCCATATCGAGCATGAGGGTCAGGAGGGAGCAGCAGAAGCTGTGAGAGCTTTGAATAAGAAGCCCGAGTGGGCGTGGGAGCAGCTCAGGTCACTTCTGCCATTGTTGCAGAAGGCACACGTGGTGTCAGACACTCTTCCATGGACATCCCAAGACACAGAATAGCCACAGACCAAATCGCCCCTCTTCTTTGACACCGTGGTGTAACATAAGGTCCTCTGAGCACAGGTGTCACTCACATGGGAAGGAAGGCGATGTGGGTGGAATGAGGTGGATGGGCTGGGCTACATAAGTGTGTCGAAAGAAGTGTAAATTCAATGGAAGTCCATCATAGAATTAGAACCTTCCATTTTTGAGCTTCCAAGTTTGTGACCACACATTTAAAACTTACCATGTTTCTAATTATCTGCCCTTGAACACAATTTTCAATAAATCAGAAAGTCTTCCAGTTGGGTGTTGCAGGATAATTCTCGATTAGTTTTGGATTATTATATATTTTCCTTCAATTGTACTTACTGTGGACATCAATAGGGCTTGGCTCAAGGAAAGAAAACACATGCAGAGGAAAGTAACCTGAGACTGGTCTCACTTTTTACCCAATTCTCAATAGTTGTGCAACATACTCGAACTGTAAGAAGTGCACTGTGCAGGGTACTCCAGCCAGAAGTCTGGGTATCCAAGGAGGAGGGGCTTTGGCAGCAGAGACATTCAAGAGTCTTCTGGAAGCAGCCTGGCAGGGCTTGACACCCATGTTGCCTTCTGAGTTCCACTAACCGCAGGGCCACATCTTTCTTAACTGAAGACAGTGGCCTTGCCTCCTGTCAGCCTTCCCCATCTCCTAGGGCTGCTCCACCTGCTTCCCCAGATGCCATGGGCCCCTTCACATCCTGGCCACGTCAGCTGAACTCCCCCATGGCTGCTGGCTAGGCTGGCTGGAACTCTGTGTCCTGGTGGTACTCCGGCTCCCCTGCTCTTCATAATTGACTCAGTCCTCCTTCTGCCCTGTCCGGTGTCAGAGTGCTGGCCTCCATCCCCTCTGTCCCTTTGCAGCCTGAACCCTGGTTCTGAGAATAGCCCTGGCTCAGGGCCTGGAAAAAAGTCATCTAGTCAGAACAGCAAATTACAACTCAGAAAGCTGCTTAGTGAGCATAAAATTGGAGCAAGGAGAGCTGGATATTCTTAAGGGATGTTTCCAATGTGCTGTGGTAGCAAGATAGAGTGTCCTTTTCAACTTTGGGGCTATTTTCAGAAAAAGACCTGGGAGGGGACATCTAAAATCCTAGCACCCATCCCCCTCCACAGGGCTGGGAGAACACTAATGCACACCTCCCTCCCAGCTTCTTTTAAACGATTCCTGTCATTCTCCAAAGGCTGCTGCAATTACAGCACCATGCATTAGGTTTCAAGATTGCATTTCATCCTTTATTAGCTCCATTTGCATCACTTGCTTCCTGATGAGATTTTGAGGAGGTGCCTTAATCTTACCAGTGGTGTATTTAGAGATCTTATCACTCAGTAGATTGCTTCTGGGAAGATTTTTGCTAATGAGTGAATCTGACCCCCAGTGTCGAGTCCTGGATTTTCAGGTGGAGCATAACAGCTGCTGACCCTCTTTCACAGCCTGGAGGGGACAGGTCATCTGATCCCCTTTGGATCACAGCCTCCACCCCTATTCCTGTCCCTTTGACTATTAGCTCCCAAGGCAAGTGTGGCTTCTTCAAGGAGGTGTTTCTGAGTATTCTGACCAAGGAAAACCTTCTGGTATTGACCTCCACAGCACTGCACAACCCCCTTCACAGTGCTCAGGAGTGAACATTTTACTCAGCTTTGGAACTGCACTTGATTAATGTGTATATTAATTTCCTAAGGTTGTTATAACAGAGTACCATAAACTGGAACAGAAATTGATTGTCTGGGGTTATGGAGGCTAAAAGTCTGAAATCCAGGTGTAGGCAGGGCTGCACTCCCTCTGAAGACTCTAGAGAGGGATTCATTCCAGGCCTCTCTTCTAGCTTCTAGCAGAATCAGGTGTCCCCTGCACGTGTAGGTGTGTCACTCCACCCGGTGTCTTCACGTGGTCTTCTCTGTGTGCTGGTCTGTCTCTTTTACCCAAATTTCCCTTTTTATAAGGACACCCATTACATTGAATTAGGGCTCAAACCTAATGGATTTAACTTGAATACCTCAGATAAACTTTATTTCCAAATAAGGTCACATTCCAAGGTAATGAGGGTTAGAATGTTGACATAGGAGTTTTTAGGGGATACAAGTCATCCGATAGCGTGCCACTTCCATGAAGTAAGAGAACTTGTTTGTTGTAACTTTCAGGGTAGCCCCTGAGCCTAGCATGCTGACTGGCCAGAGGAAATGCCTAATGTCTATTGTTGAGTGAATGAATGAATGAATGAATGAATGAATACAAGTTGATCATCTAAGATTAGTTCACCCTCCCCTGCTCTCATGCACATGTGACAACCTTTAAAATAACAATTGTCCACAGGTATCTTGAGATGACCCTAACCACACAAGGATCAGGTAGATCATCCGATCTGTCCTGTCTTTCTTTTCCAGTACCAATATCTGAGGATCTAAGTTTGTGGAAAAACAGTGAATTTGTTTTTCTCTTTCCTCTCCTGTATTAACGAACAGTTGAGAGAGGTGGGACAATAGAATTTGGTCTTGGTAAAAAGGAGGTTTGCAGATTTAGCAAATGAAAATATAGAATACCCAGGTAAATATAGATTTTCTGAATATTGCATGGGACATACTTATATAAGAAATATAGTGGTTGTTTATCTGATACCCAAACTTAACTGGGTCCTGTATTTTTTCTGGCAACCTGGCAGTGGTTGGCACCGTGGTGGTGCCTGCACTATTGAAAGTTATAGGCAGACTTCTCTGAAGATTGAAGAGTAGGAAGTAGGCCAAGGGGGACTCTGAATGGGCAGAGGAGAGGAGGGCAGAGCTCCCAGTTGATGTGTTGTGGCTATTTTCGGTTTTATTTTATTTCATTCAGCCCCTCCTATTTAGGTTCAAACATCTCCAGAGTGCCTCTCCACTTTCTATCTACCCCTCTCCTTCCCTATCATGTTCTCTCTTTCTGCCTTTCCGAAGGCAGTAGTCTTCCTTGGACTACCGTGTTCCTGCACTGTGCTCACACTGATTGCTGCCTTGACAGTTGCAGTGTTTCCTGCGCAATCTCTCTTTGCAGGCAATTGGTCTCCCCTCAGAGGCCCACGACTCACCCTATGACTTCCAAGGCATCTTTTCGCTAGGAAGTGACTTGTCATTATTCATGGAGGACTGTAAATTCTCTAGACTGAAGACCAATTTGGCTTTGAGTATCTTCTCTCTTTCTAGATGGGTAAATAAGCCTATTGTAATTCTAACCTATAAAATGGCACTAGCAATAGGTCAATCTCATACATTGTGAGGATTAAATTTAATAAATTAATCAAGATACCTTAGATATAGCATATAGCGAGCATTCAAAGGTGTTAGCTGTAATTATCATCTTCATCACCACTGTCATTGTTGTTGACATTACCGTCATAATAATCATCACAAGCATAATCTTTTTCATCATCACCACCACCACCACCACCACCACCACCATCACTATCACCATCCTCATCACTGTTATCATCATCATTACCATCACTGTAATCATCAAATGTATTCCTGACCACATTTCTCTTTTTCTAAAAACAGTTCAGTGAAAACTATTCAAATTATAAAAATTTTATTCAACTACAATTAGTTTGAAAGGTGCAGAGAGTGGTCTGAACTAACTTCTTTTAAGGTACATATTCCCTTTTAGTCTGAAATAACAATCCTATTCAACTTTTGCTTTTAATATGAGGCGCCAAGTCACTTTTCATTTCAGAAAGGCAGTGACCTTAACAGAAGACTCTGAAACCATTTTTCCTTAATATGCGTAGCTTGATTATCAACATTGCATCATGGCTAATTTCTAATTATTATCATACATTTTTATTTACACCTAATGAATAAAAAGTGATGGTAGAAAAGAATCTTATTTTTAAAATTGTTCTTAAGATACATTTGGGAAAATTGAAAGATTTAAATGTGTGCTGGCTGAGAAGCCAGATTGCAGTCAGCTTGAGAGGATGGTCTGTCTTACATGGGAGCAGCAGCTAGAGAAGCTGCCTAAGAGTTTTCCTGTGATTTATTCCTGTGGCTTGGATGTCAGCATTGTTATTGGAGCTTGGTTTGCTTCTAAGGGAGCACTGAGGATTTGGGACTCTGGCACTGAGCCCCATTGATCTGCTTGGACGATTTCAGCTCCCTGAAGCATTTGCTTCCTGAGCCAAGGGGTGTTCTTGAGGCTCTGGCACTGATGTTGTTTATTTTAACAATGTGGGACCATCTCCCAGTTACAGAAGTGTCCAGGACAAATAATTACACTTATACTATGAAGAAATACACCTCTGGCTCAACAGAGGTTTCCAAACTTCATTATTACTGTAATATTTTGACATTGAAGAATTAGATTCTAACATTGTGCTTGAAGTCAAAGCCAAAGGACTCTATAAAAGTTATAAATAAGGCCTTTATAGGATAACTATTTTAATTAGGGAAGTTGCACAATTCCCAAATTTGGCAACACAGTAGATAGAGCGATAGTGAAATTTCACTTGGCGTGAAATCAACCATGGCATTGCATTTTCAGTAAATGCAGCTTGAAGATTCCAGTCGGCATAAGCTCAAGGCAAATACTATTCAGCCTGTGTGACAGAAAAGAAAAAGATGAAACAAAAGAAAGGCAAGCAGTACTACACAGAAGGAAGATACTTCCTGTCTCTATGCTCTATCCTCTTAACTTGCTGGCTTTAGCTCTCTTCCCCTGCCCCAAATTGTGGAGTCTAGGGAAAATTTAGGGCCTGGAAACCATTTTCAGGGGGACAGTATGCAAGGTGGGTTCCAGAAGGCTAGATCAAGAAAGGGAAGATTAGCTAAAATGCTCTTATGGAACCACTAAGCCCAGGAGAAGAGGGAAGCTGTCTGAGAAGGGGCTGAGGTCAGCGGTGGGGTGACTCGGCTTGTGTACTGCACTGGGGAAGGATGTGAGAGAAGAACAAAGGACAGGAGTGGCTGGTGGTCAAGGACTGGTCAGGAGGTGCCAGAGATCAGCGTGGACATGCTGATCAGCCAGTGGTTCTGCATGGCTGACACTTCCTTGCCCTCCCCTCACACTGCTACTTCTCAGCTGCAGTGAGTTGAATGGTGTCTCTCCCAAATTCATGGGCACTCGAACATCAGAATGTGGTTTTATTTTGAATAAAGGTGTTTGCTGATGTCATTAAAATGAGGATCTCAAAATGAGATAATTTGGATTGGAATAGATCCTAACTCCAATGACAGTGTCCTCATAGGAGAGAGAAGAGACAGAGACACATAGAGGGGGCGAAGGCCACGTGAAGATGGAGGCAGAGTGAAGAGATGAATCTACAACAAGGAATGACACCAGAATGTGGGAGAGGGGCCTGGAACGTATTTTCCTTCAGAGCCTCCAAATGGAACCCATCCTACCAACACCTTGAGTTTGAACTTCCAGTCTCCAGAAGAGAATAAGTTTATGTTAATTGGTCTACCTAGTTTGTTATAGCAGCCACAGGAAACCAATACATCTGGGTATCAATCCATGACTCAGAAAGATAAGAAAAGAATGAGTGTTTTACTGAGTACCTCGTCTGTGCCAGACTCTTGGAACACAATGCACAAGACATCACTCCTGTTTGGAGAACACTCAGTCCAGTTTTAGATACATAGGAACAGGACTGCGTAGTGTGGCAAGAGCAGAAGCAGAGACACAGGCAGCCTCATTGTGCAACAGAGGAGTCAGGCTCAGGTCTCGAAGATTGAAAGTAGGAATTCTTCTCGTGGGAAAAAGATGAGGGCATGACAAGTGAAGGCATGACAAGCACACACAAAGGGACATCGGGAAAAAGTGCTAAGTGAGTTCAGGGAACGGCAAGGGATGGGCGCGGCTGGAGGGCTGGTTTTTGAACGGGTGAGAGAGATGTAGCAAAAGAAGGAACTGAAGAGAAACAGAGGAGAAAAAAGGCCCCAGGCTGTGAGACAACAGACTCCCATTGGTGCACTGTAGTTTCAAATTTAGTGTTCACAATGCTAACAGGCTTCAGGTATGATTTGTGGTTTATCCATCTTTTGGCCATCTCTTGACTGGACATGACAACCACCTGATGGTTGTCTTCCGACAACACCCCCCCACCCCAACCACCACCACCAATGACTGCTCTTCACACTCAAATTAGGATCTACAAGGTCTTCATACAGATTCAACTTCAGGCCACAGCCTTGGAGCCTCACATGGTCTGGATGGTGGGATGGTAACCTATATGGTTCCTCCCATTCCCTGAGTTAAGCCCCACCCTTCCCTATCATTCCACACGATGTTTGTTCTTATTCTTGGAGCTAATGTTTCTGTCTGAAATGTTCTCTGCCCTCCTCATCTTTGCAGGGCTCTTTTGTATCATCCAGGGTTCTGAGCGGCACCTCTGTCCACAGTTGGTTTCCTGTCCATCTCTATCTTGAGCCACATTCTGTCACCCTGTGGTGGACTTTCGTGGTGTCAGTTGGTGCTATTTGACTCATAATCGTGTTCATCTGTTTACTGCCTGTCATCTCCACCCCCATTCCCTATGTACACACAGCACTTGGTCAGCTCAGTAGGGGCAAGGATGTGTCTGTGTTGGTTCCAGCCGGATGCTGGTGCTGAGATTTGAGTGGGCATGCTGTTTGTGGATTGTTGAAGAAGCCAAGGCACAGGGAGTGTTTACCGTGGAGTGGGTGGAGACAAAGTTTTGTCCAGTCCCTTGGGCAGAGAGAGGTGACCCATTTGTAATCAAGCATCAGTGAGCACCCATGACAGAGCCCATCCTGCTCCCCCTGCAGGCTGTCCCCTGTCACACGTGGCCATGTATACTTTCAGATCAGAACCTCCCACACCCCTTCAAGGAGCTGGGTCACCCTCTAAGAGTGTGAGTCTCAACTCTCTCTCTGGCCGCCTCCAGGTTCCATATGCAGCATTTCCCACTGCAGGCAGCGATGCTTATCGCAGGGGAGCCTGCCGCTGATGGGACGTGTCAGGATTTCAGGGGAAAAAATCCCTGTAGTTTGAGAAACCATGTAGCATCCTCCACCCCTTTCTTATACAACCCCTGAGCAAGTGGAACAGGAGTTGTGCCCTTCCCACCCTGGATCTTTGAGAATGAGGAGCACCTTGATGGTGAACATGGAGCATTTTAGCTGGGCTTGTGGCCAGAGCATGTGTGCTTTCACTGGGATGATTCTCTCAGCCTGAGCTGGCGGGATGGAGGAGAGCAGGTTGCCAGGGAAGCAGGTGGTAATGCAGAAACCACTCTGGCTCCTGACTCCCTCTCTGTGCCCACCACCCATTCCTCTCTCCCAGGTTTTATAGCAGCTTGTGGCTGGCTAAGCAGCAACCAGCACTAGTAAAGAACACACGTATTTCTCCCCAGAACATTATTGAAAAACAGCATGTATAATTGTTTCTCCATTCACATGTAGAGTGGACAAAATATCTACAAGTGATTAAGCACTTGAATATTTAGTGACACCTGCTAATTAACTCCAGACCCCTGTCATCTTATAAGCAAAGTCATATCCAACCACACCAGGAGCACACCTACACATAAAAGTCAGAATACTTGCAGGAAATAAGAGTTTCTTGAAGTGACCTGTACAGTAGGGTAGTGCTTCCTTGTGCCAAGGTCACAGGTGGTGTTCTCAGGGTGGTGGCTGAAACATGACTCCTTTCCTGAAGCTCATCCCTCTAGCCCCTCCTCCAAGGATGGGCCCACCCATCCAAGGACACCGGGGGAGCCAGAGAGTAGGAGAAACTCCACTCGTTATCAACAGGTCACCCTTAAACACTGTGTGTAACCCCTGAAAGGCTCAGAGTCCTGAGTCCATTTGGATCTTGCCCTTCTTTCCATGAAGTGCTCATGACCCCAGAATTCTTCTCACCTTGGCCTCTCTTCACATCTTTCGGAAACCTCCGTGGTCCCACGTACATTCAGCAAGACATCAGAATTATTGTTCAGATTTATTGACTTGATTCCATTGTTAATGTCTTGATGACTGATTTATCTCCGTGCCCTCCTCAGTACCCTTTGAGGTGGAATGAGTTTTTCTCTGCCTTATAGTCGACAGCACCGTGGAGCACACAAACGTGTGGCCAAGACACTCTTGCTGAGGGACTGAACCAGATTTGAACCCAGGTCTACACAGACTGGACCAAAAGTAGTGTCTTCTCCCTCCACATGGAGCATTTCATTAACCTACAGAACCTTTTAGAAATAACATTTTCTTGGTGATAAAATTATTAACACTCATTATCAAAAACTTGGAAAACATGCAAGGTTACAAAAAATATAAACAGCAATAATTTCTCACCATAAAAAAAATCACTATTATGTCTTGATATACTTTCATTTCCTCTTAAACTTCTTAGTATACCTTTCCAAAGTGTGTGCAAGATTATTTCGTTAATTAATTTTTTTATCCATTTCCCACTCAGTTTGCCACACCCACGGTGAGGCTCTTCAGTCCTGGGTACGAGGATGAATGGCAGTGCTTCTAACCCAGCCTAAGCATTCAGACTTTTCAACATTTCTCCCTTTAAGAAGCAATCCCATTGTGCTCATCTCTGTACGTGAGGTTTGTCTGCACTTTGACTATTTGTGGGGGACAGGTTCCTAGAAAGTATCTTTTCCCAGGGTTTCTGGTTACCAAGTCAGTGCTCATAAGGGGCATTTAGTTTTTAAAAACATAATTTCATGGGACATTATGGCGTAAGTTGCAGGAAGAAACTCTACTTGGGAGAAGGCGTGGTTGATTGAAACTGCTCTTCTTACCGCTCCTCACCCATCAGATCTCGGGGAGTTGGTGCCTCATTTCCTCAGCTTTCGGGAGCTCACAGAGAGCTGTGGCCTTCATGTCATGGGAGAGGTTTAGCCTTCCCTGACCAGGTTGCTTCCGATGTTAGAGTGGCACAAATGTCCCCAGTCCCTGTCCAACAAGGTGTTCTGGGGGTGAGGTCTCTGCCTATGGCGTGGTAAGGGCACACCTCTCTGTGAGTAGTGAGAGCTTGGAACACCCCACTCCCATGCTTCTCAGTTTTCCCAATAAACCCCATTTTATGTGGTTCCAAGTTGTGCTATTGGTGTGAGATAGCACCTCTTTCAAGTGAGTGACTGGGGTGGTGACTTTGTGGAGCTTTCTCAAATTATAATGTAGCAGGTAACCACATGATAGCTGAGTGCTCCCCATTATTACAATGCAAAAGGTGGGGATCACTTTTTGCATTCTAACTTCCTGGGGTTGGCAGAACAGCTGCTGCCTCAGAGCAGTGGGAAGCTCACTGGGCTTTGTGGGGATGTACTGGTGACTGGACTCATGAGAACAGGCAGTCCTGTCTGCCACTCACTAGTGTTCATTCATTACCATATTGAAGTCCTTCTTATCAGGGTGATGAATTAGGGATTTTATGTACACCATTGCATTTGAATTTTAATAATGATATTAAAAGGAGTATAATAATAATAATAATAATAATAATAATAATAATAATAATTTTATGCCTGGCTGGTGTGGCTCAGTGGATTGAGTGTCATCCCATGGACCGAGAGGTCCTGATTCAATTCCTGATCAGAGCACATGCCTGGATTGTGAGCTTGACCCCTAGTGGGGGGCATGCAGGAGGCAACCAGTTGATGTTTCTCTCTCACATCGATGTTTCTATCTCTCCCTCCCTTCCTCTCTCTCTCTAAAAACATCAGTAAAAACATAAACATACAAAAATAATGAGTATTTTAAAAGTATGAAGATGGGAAAGTGGAAAACAAAACTTTTCTCACACATAATGTACTAAAATGTAAATAAATAGATTGTTGGAATTCATAATAAAGATAGGAAGGTTGTTAAATTAATGTATACAAATTGAAAACATTGCTATGTATAAGCAACATGCAGTTATAAAATTAAATTCAAAAAGATATTTTAAATAGCATTAAAAACAGCAAATATGTAAGAAAACAAAAACATGTCTAAAACTTGATGAGTACACTATTTTTAAAATTAAATTTATTGTGATGACATTGGTTAATAATAATGAGAGGAATTTGAAACTTAATAAATGGAAGGCTTTCCATATTTATAGATGTGAAGACTCCATATTATACAGATATCAGCTCTTTCAAACTGATCTGTGGGTTCAATGCAATCCCAGTCAAAATGCCAACAGGGTGTGTATGTGTGTGTTTAACTTGAGAGGCTGATTCTAAAATTTATATAGAATCTATGCCAAGACACTAATAAGAAAAAGGTATAAATATTTTTTCCTTTGAATATTCTCTTTGCAAAAGCTATAAGGGGGTTCCTGAGCAACTGGCAATTTCTTAACTGACATGATGTTGCACTGGTGTTTAAATTGTGATGTTTTACTAAGGTTTTGGTTTTCTTTTGTACACTTTTGTTAGATATACTATACCCTAAAAAGGATTTTTAAAAGTGATGATATAAGATACCAAGAATGACCATTGGTCTTGCTTGTCATTATCACTTAGGTAAATGATGACTTGATGAAGAATTAAAAAGCACTGACACAAAACATTTCTCCATTTCCATTGAGACAACACATGCAACCCTTTCAGCAAACTATTTTCTTGGATTGGGCTTTTGGGAGCTGTGCTGGAAGTGGGCAGGATGAAATCTTAGCTCTCCCTCTCCTCTTCTCCCTCTTTCTTCCTTTCCCTCCCCTTCCTGTCCTTTTCCTCATTCTCCCCTCTTGCTCTTTCTCCTCCTCCTCCATCTCTCTCTCTCTTCCTTCCCCTTTGACCTCACCTTGGATGCCAGTGAGCAAGACTGGTCTAGTGCATGGTTCTGGAGGTGATGTGTAGGAGTGTTCATCTGAATGTCACCGCAGGGGTTAAGGTGTACTTGCCAACAAACTACAAGCATGTAACCAAGAAGAACTCACACAGCAACTAGTAAGTACCCAGGAACCCAAACACTTTGAAACTCCCATTTTGCTAACATTATGGTCTTCACTTGGAATTCCTCTAGTGAATATGCTTTCTTGCATACAGAGGAAGCATAAAGCCTTTTTTATTTTTTTACCTCAGTGGGGATTGTAAAGATTAATTTTAATTAAACATATTTACTTTGAGTTCCTCTACAGAGTGGTTTTTAACTAATATGAAAGAGCAAGAATAGTACTTATGATTAAGATGTTAGTGAACAGTACTGAGAGAAATCCAAGATTATGTGAATAATGATTCCATTAAGAGGGGTTCTCTATAAATACAAAGTGGTATTATACTGAAAGTAGAACTTCTCATTTTTCTTGACTTTTAAATCTTTGAATTGTATTTAAACACATTATTTTACTGATGGCAACATGCTTAACATAATAATTTTCTTCTCTAAAATAATTCATCATATGTGCTGAGTTTTGAACAGGGAAAGTATTCTTCAAACAGAGTATAAGACCTTTATATATTTTGAGCCTGTACCTTTGTAATAAAAGGTAAAGTACTTAATCCCCCATGCTGCACAATCTTTCTATGATGTCCATGGGGAATCCATAGGTATTGAATTAGCTACAAGGGGCTTTGAAAATGTTCTCCAAATGTTATAAAATACATTGAGAAATCAAGAAAGATAGTGAGAATTACAAGAAAAATTAATACGACTACTCTACCAAGGTTGAAATGTGGTTTGTTTATGTTACATTTTCCACTTATTTGAAATTTCCTGAGTGGAAGTATAATGCATGATTTCACTGTTACACTCCAAATGTGGTTGTTCACCACTGAGCTAATTTATCAAGAACACAGAGTTTATCGGCCCATGGCACTTTGGAGAACTTGAATTAATCTCATGTGCCTTTCCAGCAGAGGCCAGCACCTCTGCTGGGATGTTGGTCTATGAATTCCATCTACACGCACTCTGTAAACAGCATCTACATATCCGGACTGCAATGGGATTGTGAGATTTTTGAGCTAAACACTCATTTGAGCCTCATTATTGGTATCCACTTGGGATTATCAGAACACGTGGTCCACTAAAAAATAAGCTGTCAAACATGTTGATTTAAGAATAATTGATGTGTGATATTTTGTCCCACTAGAAATATAAGTAAGAATTTTTTATATTTGTGTTTTAAATTTCTTCACTATGATTACCTGCTAATATTAAACTCAAAATTAGATGGTAGAAAACACACCAAAAGATGATAGATATTTTTACTAAAGTATAGTTAACATATATTAGTTTCAGGTGTACAACAGAAGAATTTGACAATTATATACATTATGATGTAATCACCATGATATGTCTAGTAGCCACCTATCACCATACAAAATTATTATATTATTGACTATATTACCTATAAGTACATTGCATCCCCATGGCTTCTGTATTTTATAACTGGAAGTTTGTATCTTTTATTCTCCTTCACCTTTTGCACCCATTTCCCACCCCCGTTTCCTCTGGCAACCATCAGTTTGTTTTCTGTGTCTATGAGTCTATTGTTGTTTTTTTTTTTTTTAAATAATACTCTCTAAGACTGTCCATGTTGTTACAAATGGCAAGATTTCATTCTTTTCTATACACACACACATGTATAATCTCACGTGTTCTCATGCTATTTATCCATCTATCAGTGGACATCTAGGTTGCTTCCATGTCTTGGCTATTGTCAATAATGCTGCAATGAACATAGGGGTGCATGTAGCTTTTGAATTGGTGCTTTTATATTCGTTGGATAAATATCCAGAAATGGAATTGATTGGTTGTATAGTAGTTCTATTTTTAATTTTTTGAGGAACTTCCACACTGTTTTCTGTAGTAGCTGCACTAATTTACATTCCCACCAACAGTGCACTGGGTTCCCTTTTCTTCACATCCTCACCAACACTTATTATTTGTTGTCATTCTGCCAGGTAATATCTCATTGTGGTTTAGATTTGAGTTTCCTTGAAGGTTACTGATGTTGAACATCTTTTCATACGTCTATTGACCATCTGCATGTCTTTGAAAGAAATATCTACTGAAGCCCTCTGCCCAATTTTAAATAATTTTTTTACATTGAGTTGTATGAGTTTTTACATATTTTGGCTATAGACCCCTTATTGGATATGTCATTTGCAAATAGCTTCTCCCTTTCAGTAAGTTTTTTTGTTTTGTTTTGTTGATGGCTTTGTTCATTGTGTAAAAGCTTTACAGTTTGTTGTAGTACCATTGTTTATTCTTGCTTTTGCTGCTGCTGCCAAGGGAGATATATCAAAAAAATATTGCTAACACCTATATCAAAGAGTTTACTGCCTATGTTTTCCTCTAGGAAATTTATGGTTTCAGGTTTTACACTTAAGCTGATAGAGAGGTTTTCTACATTTATTTCAAAGCCCTTCAAAACCTGTATGGCAAGAGGGACTCTTTAAAAACAAACAGCTGGACCAGAAAGACAATGCTATTTAAATAAGAACAAGGGAGATTTGAAAGTTTAGCGTTCTTTCCTCTGGGAGATTCAGCACCAAGGCCAGTTCTAGGGTGAGACTCCATACTCCCAGCTCTTCCTGTCTCTATGGAAAGTGGAGGGAAGGGAGCTTGGAGGTCATTTAAAGGATGCTAATGGACGGGTGTGACACATGCCAGTATTTTCTGTCCAAAGTTATCATTACAAAATGTCTAGAATCTGACTGGCTCTTAAGAAGGGCAGGGTCCAGGTTACAAGGAGTGGACTTCCATGTCTTACTCTGCAGGATTTCTGTCAGCTTAGGGGACAAAGCAGAGACTTTAATATTGAATTTGTTTCTAAAATTTTTTTGAGTGGCCTGGTTTACAGTGCTGATAAATATTTGCTGAATAAATGATTAAATAAATCATCTAGAGTTGCTCGCTTTACTTTTTAACTCCCCATTCACTTATTTTTTTTCTCACAAAGTGTAACGCACATGAGAAAAGTGCACAAGCATAAATGTAAAGTTTAATAAATTATACAGTGAAACATACCAATGAAACACCATGTAACTTCCCACCAAATTCAGAAAGAGAACTGTCTTAGCCTACTTATGCTACTATAACAAAGTACCAAATACTGGTTGCTTAAAAATCAAAGATTTGCCCTGGCTGGTTTGACTCAGCGGTTGGAGCATTGGCCTGCGGACCACAGACTCCCAGGTTCAGTTTCCGCTAGGCCCTAGCGGCCAGAGGCACATACAAAACAACAACAACAACAAAAAAAAAACAACATAAAACAAAGATTTATTTCTCACAACCTGGAGATTGGAGTCTGAGATCAGAATGCCAACATGGTCAGGAGAGTCATCTTCTGGTTGACAGATTTCTCTGTGTCCTCACATGGTGGAAGGGGTGTGGGAGCTCTCTGGGGCCACTTTTCTTTTTTCAATTTTTATTAATTTATTTTTATTATAGTGTTTCTCCTTTTCCCTCCATAGATACCCTCCTCCCCATCCCGCCCCACTCACCCCCGCAGCATTGTTGTCTATGTCCACTAGATACGCATACATGCAAATAAGTTCTTTGGTTCATCTCATCTATCCCCTCTGCACCCCTACTCTGGGGTTTGTCAGTCTGAACCATATTCCTTTCTATACCTCTGGGTCTATTTTGTTCATCAGCTTATTTTCTTCATTATATTCCACAAATAAGTGAGATCATGTGGTATTTATCTTTCTCTGATTGGCTTATTTCAATTATCATAATATTCTCCAGGTCCCTCCATGTCATCTCAAAGAATAAGAGATCTCTCTTTCTTACAGCTGCA
Organism: Molossus molossus; assembly: GCF_014108415.1. NCBI lineage: Eukaryota > Metazoa > Chordata > Mammalia > Chiroptera > Molossidae > Molossus > Molossus molossus. The sequence continues at coordinate 34,122,411 of NW_023425366.1, forward strand.
TAGTATTCCATTGAAAATATGTTCCGCAGTTTTTTTATCCACACATCTAATGATGGACACTTGGGTGTTTCTTAATCTTAGCAATTGTAAATAATGATGCTACGAACATAAGAGTACATATATTCTTTCTAATTGGTGTTTCAGGTTTCTTAGGATATATTTTTAGAAGTGGGATTACTGGTTCAGATGGCAGATCAGTTTTTAATTTCTTGAGGAAGCACCATATTGTTTTCCAGAGTAGCTGCACCAGTCTGCATTCCCACCAGCAGTGTACTAGAGTCCCCTTTTCTCCACACCCTCTCCAGCACTTGTTTAATGATTTGTTGATGGTAGCCATTCTGGCAGGTGTGAGGTGATACCTCACAGTTGTTTTAATTTGCATCTCTCTGATGATTAGTGACAATGAGCATTTTTGCATATGTCTTTTGTCCATTTGTATGTCATTTTTGGAGAGGTGTCTATTTAGGTCCTCTGCCCATTTTTAAATTGGGTTTTTTGTCTTCCTTTTGTTGAATTGTATGAGCACTCTATATATTTTGGAAATTAAGCCTTTACCTGATGTATCATTGGCAATTATGCTTTCCCATATAGTGGGTTCCCTTTCTATTTTGATGGTTGTTGTTGGTTTTTTTTGTTTGTTTGTTTGTTTTTTTATCTTCTGCTGTGCAGAAGCTTTTCAGTTTGATGTAGTCCCATGTATTAACTTTTTCTTTTGTTTCTCTTGCCTTAGGCATTGCATAAGTGAAAATTCTGCTGCATATGATGTCTGAAATTTTTTATTTTTTAATTTATTTTTAAATTTTAAAAAATTTTTATTTTATTTTTGTTACAGATGTATCTCCTTTTTTACCCCATTGACACCCTCCTCTCCATCCCACCCACCCCATCCCCAGCTTTGTTGTCCATGTTCATTGGTTATGCATACATGCATATAAGTTCTGTGATTTATCTCTCCCCTCCCACCACCACTCCCTTTTCAGAGGGTTGTCAGTCTGTACCCTACTTCCACATCTCTGGGTCTACCCTATTCCTCAGACTGTTATGTTCATTATATTCCACAAATAAGTGAGATCATGTTGTATTTGTCTTTTTCTGCTTGGCTTGTTTTACTTAGGATAATACTTTCCAGGTCCCTCCATGTCATCTAAAAGGATAAGAGATCTTTCTTTCTTACAGCTGCACAGTACTCCATTGTGTATATGTACCACTGCTTTTTTATCCATTCACCTACTGATGGACATTTGGGCTGTTTCCAGATCTTAGCTATTGTAAATAGTGCTGCTATGAACATAGGGGTACATATATTCTTTCTGATTGGTGTTTCAGGCTTCTAAGGGTATATTCCTAGAAGTGGGATCACTGGGTCAAATGGCAATTCAATTTTTAATTTTTTTGTGGTAACACCATAGCGTTTTCCATAGAGGCTGCACCAGTCTGCATTTCCACCAGCAGTGTACTAGAGTCCCCTTTTCTCCATACCCTTGCCAACACTTGTTTGATGATTTATTGATGGCGTTCATTCTGATAGGTGTGAGGTGATACCTCATTGTTGTTTTAATTTGCATCTCTCTGATGATTAGTGATGTTAAGCATTTCTTCATATGTCTCTTGGCCATTTGTATATCTTGTTTGGAGAGGTGTGTCTATTCAGCTCCTTTGCCCATTTTTTAATTGGGTTCTTTGTATGCTCTTTTCTCCTTTGTCAAATATTAATTGAACATAACGTCTTGGGTCCATTTCTGGGTTCTCTGTTCTGTTCCACTGGTCTATATGCCTGTTCTTTTGCCAGTACCAGGCTATTTTGATTACTGTAGCTTTGTAGTATAACCTGATATTTGGTATTGTGATCCCACCTACTCTGTCCTTCTTTATCAAGATTGCTGTGACTATTCAGGGTCTTTTTGGTTCCATATGAACTTTTGAAGTATTTGTTCTAGTTCTGTGAAATATGTCATTGGTATTTTGATAGGGGTTGCATTGAATCTATAGATTGTTTTGGGTAGTATGGACATTTTAATGATGTTAATTCTTCAATCCATGGACAAGATATGTGCTTCCACTTTTTAATATCTTCCTCTATTTCTTTTTTCAATGTCCTGTAGTTTTCTGTGAATAGGTCCTTTATTTCTTTGGTTAAGTTTATTTCTAGGTATCTTAAATTTTTTGCCGTGATGGTAAATGGGATTGTTTTTTAGTTTCTCTTTCTGTGAGTTCCTCATTGGTGTATAAGAATGCCGTTGATTTCTTGACGTTAATTTTGTATCCCATTACTTTGCCAAATTCATTTATTAGGTCTAGTAGATTTTTGATGGAGTCTTTAGGGTTTTCTATGTATAATATCATGTCATTTGCAAATAATGACAATTTCACTTCCTCCTTTCCAATTTGGATCCCTTTTATTTTTTCTTCATGTCTGATTGCTGTGGCTAAGACTTCCAGTACTATGTTGGATAAGAATGGCAAAAGTGGGCATCCCTGTCTTGTTCCTGTTCTTAAGGGAAATGATTTTAGTTTCTGCCCATTGAATATGATGTTGGCTGTAGGTCTTTCATATATGGCCTTTATTATGTTGAGATATGATCCCTCTATTCCCACATTGCTATGCATTTTTATCAGAAATGGTTACTGGATTTTGTTGAATGTTTTTCATATTGATATGATCATATGGTTTTTATCTTTCATTTTGTTTATGTGGTGTATCACATTTATTAATTTGCAAATATTGCACCAGCCTTGCATCCCTGAGATGAATCCCACTTGGTCATGGTGAATAATTTTTTTGATATATTGCTGGATCCGATTTGCTAACATTTTATTAAGGATTTTGGCATCTATGTTTATCAGGGATATTGGCCTGTAGTTTTGAAATCTATTTTATTTGATATGAGTATTGCTACCCAGGCTTTTTTTCCTTTTCATTTGCTTGGAAGATTTTTTTTTCACCCCTTCACTTTCAACCTATGTGAATCTTTTGTTGTGAGGTGGGTCTCTTGTAAACAACATATATATGAGTCATGCTTTCTTATCCATTCATCTACTCTGTGTCTTTTGATTGGAGTGTTCAATCCATTTACATTTAAGGTTATTATTGATATGTACTTGTTTATTGTCATTTTTGTTTAGTGTGGTTATATTTTTCTTCCTATTTCTACTAATTACAACAGTCCTTTTAACACTTGTTACAGTGCTGGTTTGGAGCTAATATATTCCTTTAGCCTTTTGTTGTTGTTGTTTTTTTTTAAATCTGGGAAGCTCTTCATTTTACCTTCTATTTTGAATGATAGCCTTGCTGGATAGAGTAGTCTTGGGTTCACATCCTAGTGTTTCATTACCTTAATTACTTCATGCCATTCCCTTCTGGCCTGTAGTGTTTCTGTTGAGAAGTCAGCTGATAGCCTTATGGGGGTTCCTTTGTAGATAACCTGTTGTTTATCTCTTGCTGCTTTTAGGATTCTTTCTTTGTCTTCAGTTTTTGGAATTTTAGTTATTATGTATCTTGGTGTGGGCTTGTTTGGGTTCTTCTTACTTGGGGCTCTCTGTGCTTCTTGAACTTGAATGTCTTCTTCCTTCCCCAAGTTAGGGAAGTTTTCTGTCACTATTTCTTGAAATATATTCTCTAACTCTTGCTCATATTCTTCTTCTTTGGGGACTCCTATGATGCAGATGTTGTTACATTTCTTGTTGTCCCACAATTCTCCTAAGCTGTCTTCCTGTTTTTTAATTTTTTTTTTTTCTTTTGGTTTTCTGATTGGGTGATTTTTTCTACCCTGTCTTTTACTTCACTGATCCAGTCCTCCTGGATTCTCTTTACAGTTATACTTGGCAGGCAACATCCCTGCCAGAGCTCATTTTTGTGAATAAAATTGATCAGTATGTTTCCTTTTGTGTCTGACTTCTTTGATTACCTTATGTGTGTGATGTTAATTTGTGTTTTTGTATGTCATTCTAGTTCATTAGTTGTCTTGGTGGCTTAGTATTTTATTGTATGAATGCACAAAACTATCCCTACTCTTAATGAACATTAGGGCTTTGGGCATGTTTCCTGAGCAGCACTGCACATGGGCCCTTGTTACCTCTGCATGTGGTTCTGTAGGGGGGTACATCTAGACAGGGCTGCCCCTGGATGTAGGCAGTAGGTCCCTACCCTTGGCTGTGGATAGAACCAACATAGACAAGCACACATTTATTTAGGGACACAGGGAAACTTCTTGCACTCAGTACCTGTTCTTCAGAATGGGCGCAGCATGGCCTTTAAATCCTGACCTCTTACCTTGCGGCTGACACTATTCAGGCCCCAAGATAAACTTCTTCATGTCTGCCTCTGAGTGCTGAGAGAGCTGCCAGTCACCCTAGACTTTGCAGTGTGGAAGCTGCAAGGGGAGAAGGTGCTGGGGGAGGACTAGATTTACTAGGCCTTAGTGTGAAGTATGATGGTAATTCTTCACACCGGCGTCTGGAAGGTTTTCAGCATGAGACTGGCAAAGAGCTGTATTTCTACAACATAGCTAATAACATTTTTCATACTTAAAAAATTTACATCGTTACAGCTCTTTAAATGTAACTTTGATTTAAAATTTTTGAGTTCATGAATTGTAATTTGTGTTTAAATTTTAATTTAAAAATACTTTGTTTTAGAAGAAAAATAACTGTTTAAAGAAAATCATGGGAAGTATTTTTAAGTTGTCAATTATAAATATTATTTTAATTTATATATTTATAGACTTCTATATTTCATGTACATAATTTATATTTTTGATAAAAATATATTCAAATTTATGCATTTAAAATGTGCTTCATTATATATATTTTAAAATCTGAACTATGTATTATAAACTAAAAGATTATTTTTGATCATAGAGAATAAATGTAAGTCAATATTTTTAGTAAAAATAGAAAATATAAAAGTGAAACTTATATGTAAAGCTAAAAAGGAAATAGAAAAATCTTCAAAGAGGGAGCTCTGTTTAAGTTTAAAAATAATCTGGAAACAATGAAATTGTACAGACTTCAGTCAAGTGTGAATAACAAACTTTGCAAATGAGATATTATAAATATTATAATTAGTCAGATTAAATTATTAAAAAAATAATGATAATGAGCAAGAAAATTATTCTCACCAAATATAAAATGTAAACAGGTCAGATAAAATCTCTTCATAGTCATCACTAAAGGAAGACTGAATTTTTGATCAAACAATAAGAATTGAAAGAGTAATTTTTAAAGATTTATCTTTATTGTTGAAAGTATTACAGATGTCCCTCCTTTTTTTCTCCACTGACACCCTCCTCCCTACCCCCACCTCCCTTCTACCTTCACCTCACTGTTGTCTGTGTCCATTGCTTATGCATATGTGCATATAAGTTCTTTGGTTTATCTCTTCCTGTCCCCCCACACCCCTCCCTCTGAGGTTTGTCAGTCTTTAGCAAATCCACAACTAGAAGCAACAGACTCAGCTCCAGCCTGCTATCAGAAGGTGACAGAAATGATATTCATGAAATTGGTAAATTGGGCAAGAAAGATGAACCCTCATCACATTGTTTTGATAGTGTGTGAATGTTTCTTGCAAACTCACTGATTTAAATTGATGATTCTGATTTTCCTTTGGTAAGCCTGACAGAAAATTCAGAATTTTACATAAAAATTATTTCAAGTGGAAAAGAAGTATAGAAACCAACTATTATATTTTAGGTTTAAAGGCAAAGTACTTGGTAACTTTTTTATATTTTATAACTCAGTTTTGGCTAAGATAGTATCTGTGGCTGCAACATTTAAGTTCTTAATTAAAAGAGCATAAAACATCCCTGAACATAAAAATCACACATGTGTAATTATCACCATGGTAAAAAGTCTGAACAAACAGAAAACAAGAGTGTTCAAGAAAGACATGTGAACTTTGAAGTACACCAATGTAATTTTGTATGTCCAATATTTAGCAAACATGATCATGTTTGTGTGTGTGATGCCACTAGTACAATATTTAGAGAAAATGATATAAATCTAGTTTTGTAGAAATGATTTTAAAATTAGATGATGGAATGACCGAATATGAAATGCAGAGAGAAATGAAGCATAGGAACATTATCAAGGATGGAATATTCAAATGAGATTCATATTTTAATGACTCCTAAAGAAATTACACTAAATGTTTTGAAAGTAAATATTACTTATTTCAAGCAGACTGTACCCAAGAAAAATGTTCGGTTGAACAACTAATATTTATAGAATGTAGTGTTAACTACCATAAAAAAAGAACACAGGGACATCAAAATGAGTATGTATATCATTAATTTTAAATTGATTTAAAAATGTATAGGTTTTGCGTTAGATAAAAGATAAGATGAACAACTTTCAGCTTTGACATTGATTTAAAAGATAGTTGAATGTGTATGATAAAGGCACTAATAATGTTGGAAAAGGGAAGAGTGTACAAGCCAAAATTGTGGCTGAAAATGCCTTTATTACCAGGAATCACGACTATTATAACCATAGTGATAACATTTTTAGAGCAATGAATGCAGTAACTACATATGCTATTTTCTGGATCTTTCTAAAGATAGACTCTCTTATCAAATTTGACCTTTAGACCATTCTTGAACACATAAAAGGGAAAACCAAATAGATGCTGCTAGAGAAATTAGATTTAATTTATACAAAATAAAATAATTCACTAGAGGAGTGAAGTAAAACAGCAGATGACCCCCAAATTAAAAGTTAATATAGTCTTCAGCATACAGATGAAATTAATGTGAAGTTTAGTATACACAGTTATCGGGTATGAACCATTGCTTGCTAGTAATATATAGCAAAAAGATTACAAAAAGCAAAATCTAAATTTAGGTGTGCCTTTAGAATTAAAATAATTTTGAAGTGTATTTTTTTTAGAGAGAAGTGGATTTTGTTTCTGTGAACTGTGCACTACAGGTGACATTCTAATACAGTTTGAAAACTCAGAACCAGGGAATGAAGAATATGACTATGAAGAATATTGTGCATTAGTGATTGTAAAATTTGTGTCCATTGTGAATATTGATATACTCTCAACTAAAGAGAGATTTGAATAGATTGAGCAACATTCTGTCAATTTGGGTTTTCTTTATAATGTTTCAGAATTAAATGAGTTTAAAAAAGAACTTAAATCCAGTTAATTGAAATTAACTAAGAGTTACCAGTCAAGATGGCAGAGTAGGTAAATGCTCTACTTGCCTCCTCCCACAGCCACATCAAAATTACAAGTAAACTACAGAACAATCATCAGTGAGAACCACCTAAGGTCGAGCTGAACAGAAGGCCTACAACTAGGGATATACTGAAGAAGCCACGTGGAGGGACAGAGAACCTGAATGGGCTGGTCCCACACTCAAGTGTGACAGTTAAAACTTAAGAGGGATATCTTGTCTGTAGAGTTCTGCACTGAGGAGTGAGGGGTCCCAGCCCAACACCAGGCTTCCCAGCCCAGGGTTTCAACACCAGCAAGAGAAGCCCTTTTGCCCTGTCCAGGTGATTCCCTAAGACCCAGCTCCACCCAACTTGTGGACCCACCCAAGCTATTTCCAGTGGCTTTTCCATACAAGTGGCCTGTCTTGGCTCTTGTGGTAGACTTCCTAAAATGTCTCAAAGGTTCACAAACCTCAAACAAGCAGCATTTGGACTAGGCTTGCCCTAAACCTCCTGCTAAGCATCCCCAAGCCCATCTCTAGGGGAAGCCAAACTCAGTTCACAGTTTAGCTTTTCCCAGGTGTTTCCAAGCCCAGCACAAATAGCATCTATCTTCTGGTCACTTTGTAGCTTATACCAGGTGGCTCTGGGCAGGTTACAGGTAGTGGTTGACCTTGGTCTGTCCTTTTCAAGAGGCTCTAGAACCAACACACCTGGTGGACAGCTTTGGATCACACCAGAGCACCACCCAACCACATCCACAAATGACACATTCAAAGGGCAGACTCAGCAGGCACCAGAGCCTGCTAAAGTAAATTCTTCTCCATAGCACTCTTCACAGCACTCCTCCACAGTAGTCACAGCCAGCCCTCACAACCAATCAGCTTGAAGGCCAATCTCTCGCATAGATGTGGCAACAATCAGGTTCAACTATAACAGGAGGGCATATACAACTCTCACAAGGGACATACCTGGAGAACCTGGCTCAGGTGACCAGAGAGACTGCACCACTGGGCCCCACTGGACACCTACATAAGGCTACTTTACCAATACTAGGAGACATAGCAGCTGTACCTAATACATAGTAACAAGCACAGGGAGGCAGCCAAAATGAGGAGACAAAAAACATATCCCAGATGAAAGAACAGAGCAAAACTCCAGAAAAATAACTAAACAAAGTGGAGATAAGCAATCTACTAGATGCAGAGAGAAAAATACTGGTTATAAGAATGTTCAGTGATCTCAGTGAGACCTTCATCAAAAAGATAGGAAACATAAAATGGAGATAGAAAACAGAAAAATGAACCAGTCAGAAATAAAGAATATGATAACTAAAATGAAGACTACATTAAAGGGAATCAAAAATAGATTAGATGAAGCAGAAGACTGAATCAGAAATTTGAAAGATAAGGTACAAGTAACACCCAATCAAAACAGCAGAAAGAAAAAAGAATCCAAAAAAGAGAGGATAGATTAAGGGGCTTCTGGGACAACATCAAGTGTATCAACATTCACATAATAGGAACACCAGGAGAAAAGAGAGAGCAAGAAATTGAAAACCCATCTGAAGAAATAATGACAGGAAACTTTCCTAAACCCAGTGAAGAAAAAAAATGCAAAAGTCCAGGAAGCAGAGTCCCAAACAAGATAAACCCCAGAAGGACCACATAAAAACACATCATAATTAAAATGTTTATGTTTAGCCCTGGCTGGTTTGGCTCAGCAGATAGAGCATCGGCCCACAGACCAATGAGTCGTGGGTTCGATTTTGGTCAAGGGCATATACCTTGGTTGCGGTTCAGTTCCTGGCCCTGGTTGGTGTCATGCGTGAGGCAACCAGTCAATGTGTCCCTCTCATGTAGATGTTTCTCTCTCTCTCTCTTTCTCCCCCTCCCTCTCGCTCTATCTGAAGCTAAATAAAAAAATATTCTCAGATGAGGATTAAAAAAAATATGCCAAAGTTTAAAGTCAAAGAGAATCTTAAAAGCAGCAAGTTAGTTACATACAAGGGAGCTCCTATAAAACTGTCAACCGATTTATCAATAGAAATTTTGCAGGACAGAAAGGATTGGTATGGAATATTTAAAGTATGACAAACAAGGACCTAGAACCAAAAATTGCTCTTCCCAGCAAGGCTATCATTTAGAATCAAAGGACAGAGGAAGTGCTTCTCAGACAAGAAAAAGCGAAAGGAGTTCATTACCACCAAACCAGTCTTACAAAAAAATGTTGGAGAGATTTTTTTAAAAAAGAAGATTTAAAAAACCTGAAACATGAATAATAAAATGGCAATATACTACATATCTATCAACCTACTCTAAATTTAAATGGATTAAATGCTCCAATCAAAATACATATGATGGCTGAATGGATAAGAAAACATGACTCTTACATATGCTGTCTACAAGACACTCACTTTAGATCAAAAGGCACAACAGACTGAAAGTAAAGGGATGGAGAAAAATTATTTTATGAAAATGGAAATACAAATAAAAGCTGAGGTAACAATATATATACCAGAAAAACAGACTAAAACAAAGTCTATACCAAGGGACATAGAAAGACTCAGCAATTCCACTTTTGGGTATTTATCTGAAGAAATCTAAAACACTAATTTAAGAAAAAAATATGCATCCATTTGATCATTGCAGCATTATTTACAATAGCCAAGATATGGAAACAACCTAAATATCTATCAATAGATGAATAAATAACAAAGAAATGGTAAATATATACAATGGAATATGACTAAGTCTTAAAAAAGAACGAAAATTTTCTATCTACAACATGGATGGATTTAGCGGGTATTGTGTTGAGTGAAATAAGTCAGACCAAGAAGGACTAATGCCATATGATTTCACTTATATGTGGAATAAAAAAAAAAAAAAGCAAAACAAATAAACTAGAAGCAAACTCATAGATATAAATAACATTTTGTTGATTACTAGATGGGAAGGGCAGCTTGAGAGTGGGTGAGAAGGTGAAGAGATTAAGAAGTACAAATGGGGAGCTACAGAATAGTCATGAGAGCCCTGGCCGGTTTGGCTCAGCGGTTAGAGCGTCGGCCTGCGGTCCGGAGAGACCCGGGTTCGGTTCCCGCTAAGGGCACGTACCTTGGTTGCAGTTTGTCCCCAGCCCTGGTTGGGTCGTGTGGGTGGCAGCCACTCGATGTGTCCCTTTCATGTTGATGTTTCTCTCTCTCTCTCTCCCTCTCACTCTATCTGAACAAAATATCGAAAAATGTCCTCGAGTGAGGATAAAAAACAAAACAAAACAAAATAGTCATGAGATGTAAAGCACAGCATGGAAATATAGTCAATAATATTGTAATAATTATGTATGATGTCACATGGGTACTAGATTTATTAGGGCAATTACTTTGTAAAGTATGTCAATGACTAATCACTATGTTGTACACCTGAAACTAATATATGGTACATCAACTGTAAATAAAAGTTAGAATAAATTATTTTAAAAATTAAGTAAATTAAGCAAATAAAGTATTAAGGAATTTATTGTTGTATGTCATATTATAACTTATTTAAAAAAACGTTTAATCTAAAATATTTTTAGAATTACAGAAAAGTTGTGAAGATAATACAGAAAATTTCCATATACCCCATACCCAGTCTCCTTTATTATTAACATCTTCCATTAGTATGGTATATTTGTCCTAATTGATGTACCAGTCTTGACATATTGTTAACCAGAGGTCATACTTTATCCAGATAGTCTTAGTTTTCACCTAATGTCTTTTTTTCTGTTTTAGGATCCCACTCAGAGTACCACATTACAATTAGTCATCATTTTTCCTGAAGTTCTGCTGGGCAGTGCTGTTTTTTCAGACTTTCTTGTTTTTTGATGATCTTGACAGCTTTGAGGAGTGCTATTCAGGTATTTTGTGGAATGTCCTTCAATTGAGATTTGTCTGATATTTTTCTCATGAATATTCTGGAGTTATAGGTTTTGGGGAGAAAGATGACAGATGTAAAGTACTATTCTTATCACTTCTATCAAGGGGACACACTACCAATATGACTTATTACTGTTGATGTTGACCTTAAACAGAACTACATACATGGATGGAGTCTGTCAACCAATGGTAACAGGAATCTCCAATTTGGGGTGCCGTGAAGGAGGAAACTTTATTTAGTGCAAACAGCTCAATAGTAATATCGCATGGCTGTGAAAAATAGCACTGCTGTGTAACAGCTCAACTGGGTTAGAGCACTGCTGTGGAAACAATGTGTCCATGAGGCTGCCCTGGGGCCAGGCCCCTCTTCAGCTAGGCAGCTCCACTCTGCAGTGGTCCACTCCACTTTGCCCGACTCCACGCCAGTCTCCCAGCCAGTCTGCTCTGCTCTGCTCTAGCGTCTTTGGTGCTCCAGTTGAGTAAACGCAATCTTCACTTTTGGGTGGAAAGTCCACTCCTACAAGCCAGTGGGGAGCTGCATGTTTAGACAGAAGTCTCTGCTCTGGTCCCTGATTGGTCAGAATACAGCCACTATGATTGGTCAAAGCTGCACAACTCCCGTTGCATGGGGAAAGCCTCAGTCCTATTGGTAGAAATAAAGCTTCAGGAACTCCTCTGTACGGGCTGGCCCAGGTGGCAGGAACAGTGCTGGCAGGCAGTTTAACTGCACAGAGGCAGCCAGTCTAGTGCAGAACAGAGGCTTCTCTGATAAGTGCAGTTTGCTTAAGAGGCCCCTCTGCAGAAATGGCTGCTAGGTTCTCTCCTCCCCCTTAACCACTAGAAACTCTTCTTAGTCCTCAGGGTTCATAAGTCATAGCTGTCAGTTCCCAGTCCCTTTGGCAGAAGTCCCTGCGTACAGCCCTTCACAAGTGTTCCAGACTCACATGTTTACTTCCCTCCTCACAAGGATTTTGTCATCCTCAGTTTCTTTCTTGCTGAGGTTGATCTCCAGTGCTTTCAAAGTTTTTTTCCACAGAGTTTGCAACTTTTTTTCATTTTGAGAAATAAATTGATACAAGCTCCTCTACCATTTCTGAATCAAAACATATCTTTCTTAAAATTTTATCTTACTTTAAATTTGAAGGATTTGCGTGTCTGTAGGCAATGTCCATTGTTGTAATAAAGTCCTGAGCCATAATCCTTTCAAATATTGCCTTTTTCCTCCATCTCGTGTTGTTCAAAACATGTTTGTGCTAGACCTGTTCACTGTGGTCTCTTTGCGATTGGCATCGGGGTTACAACAGGGCACATGGTGGTTTATGATCTGAAATTTGCACTGAATTAGAACTTGCACAGTAACAGTCTATGCCATATTTATGTTCTAAACACCAATTTAATTTTAGTAAAATAAAATTATTCAAATTATTACATTCAACAAAAGTATATAAAACTAAAATTGACTACTTAAATTTTCAACTTGTTTCAGTTTTATACTTGTGTAAAAGTTGCAAGCATAAATATTTCATATTTAGTTTTAAAAATATGTTTGTATGTGTTTAATTATAATTAAACCAAATTTTTATTAATTTCAGGAATCTATGACAATATTTTAATTTAATGTAGGTTATATATTAGCAAGCTTATATACACTGGTTTTTTACCATCAGAGCCTTAGAATATATAATTGAGAATATTTTCTGCTACATGTTTTAAATCATGAGCTGTATTTTTATATCTCTGTGCCAACCTGAGTTAAATAGTATTTAAAATTAGTTATTAAATGAAACAAAAGAGCTACTAAAATAGAATTTAAATAATAATCTTAATCAAAGTTCATTTATATTTATTATGAGAGAAATAAATTTTTGGAGATTCCAGGCAGTTCTGACTCATTTAAAGTAGCTAGAACATGAACTCAACTGTCTTTAACCTGGATGGACAGGATTTGAGGGCTGGGGAAGAGGTGTTAATATCAACTTTTTCCTAGTAGCAAGTTGGAGTTGACCTGTTTTCTGCTGGGATTCCTGGCGCCTAATGGGAGAATGAAAAGCAACCGAGGATGTGGAGGATGCTAAAGCTGTGACAAAAATATGTGACAGGCCGGATGGTTAAATTTAGAGTCTGCAAAATGGAGAAAAGAATAGTTTCTTCATTTTCTTCCTTTTCCTTTCTTCGGAAGCTGCCTCCCATTTTTAAGATTTTCTACTTCCCAGTCCAGTATGGAGAAAGACATACTGGCAAAGTTTCCTTCCTAGCACCTCCTGTCCCGTTTCCCTTCGTTCCATCCCTTGCCACATTCCAACCCAGGTAAGCCAGCACGAAATCTTCTGAGACCGTCTATGGGCCAACTACTTTTCAATACGAAGAAGCAGAAAACAAAACTCAGTAGCCAACAATGGAAAGAGTTGTACATTTCCATCAAATTTGGGTGACTTTTTACTCTGGATCTTAGGTGTGAAGGAACTGAGACCAGCCTGCATGTCTCTTGCTCTCAAGGTATAAAACACTCACTGGCTCACTTTTGCTTCTTGGGCTGGGGCCCATCTGTTCCCTCTCCCTAGTCCCTTCTCCCACCATGGCAGGTCACTGGGAGATTTGAGGGCAGGAAGATTCTAGGCTTCTCTTGTATCACTTCTCCTTGACAGAGAACCAGAGGGCAGAGGGAGCAGCCAGATGTTGCTGGCCTCGCAGTCTGTCCTGAGGCAGGGAAGGAACTGGAAGAAGACAACAGTGGTTGCCCATAGACATCCTTTCAGTGTTTCGCTGTGAAACTCGATAAAATCATCATTTAAAAAAATAGTAAGATTCTCTTCTGAAAAATAAATGCTATTTTCTTTCTTCCTTTTTTTGGTCTACGTGAACAGAAAAAATAATTAAGTTGGAGTCTAGCTCCAAAAGCTGCTGTTATGTATTTGGTTGTTCTCATTTCTGTGATCAAATATTAAAAGTAAATGTGGGGAGATTGATACCAAGGCAGAGGTGCGGAGTTATGTAAGAGCCAAGGGAATGAAACATTAAGTGCCACACATCAAGAGTGAGGTTGGAATCCTAGCCCTATTGAGGGACTACTGTTTCAACCTACTTGGGAATTGTGAGAAATTAATATGAAAATGTATATATAAGCCATGAGCATCTTTAAAAAAATCTCTCCACTGACCTAAAAAAGCAAGGCTCGAAGTGCTCACATCAATTAATTCAAGGTCTGAGATAAATACCAATATCGCATAAGAGAGAGGATGCTTTGAATCACAAGACACACAGCTTTCTTTCAGAATCCGCAAGTCCCATGTGCGGCCCTGCATCTGCTCTCATTGTGATGCATGGAAGAATGAAGGAGCAAAATATTGAAAAATGTGGATTTTAGACTTTTATAAAATAATTCAAATTTATTACTTTTAGATACACAGACTACCTCAAGCTGGCCATGGAAAGTACACCATATTAAACAGCTTGATTTAATGAGGAATAATTCTAGTGCCTGTTCATAGTTCAGTAACCCTCTTTACATTAATGGTTAATTTGGATAGATCTAAAAGCAATTCATTCTCTGCAGTGGTAAACTCTTCCTTGTAATTGTTATACATTTTAGCTTAGACACTGGTTTTTCATAGAACCCAAAGACGTGACCTTTTGTGCCAGCACTTTGCAGATGGCTGCTGGCAAGTCCCATGCCTTGGACAGTGATGGATGACCACCACCTCCCAGGACTCACACTCCCAGCCCCCTCTGGAGGCTCTGTCTGCAGATTCTGATAAACCAGACAGGTTTATCCAGCTCCAGAATTCCATGCTTCCCAATTAAGCTTCTGAGGACTATGAAGATAAATATACACCAAGCCTATCTTTGGGCATCAGAGTCTAGTTGTTGGTAGTGGGTCCATGGTGAAAGAGGAAGCACAGGGTGTGTAGGGATGGCGGGATACAGGAAGAGAGTAGCTGATTCTGCTTGTGGTAAAAGGGGAGGATTAGGAAGATTATACAGAAGTGACTTTTTCTTTAAATTTTGAAAAACGAGTTGGCTGAGAAAGAAAATTTAACATGAAGGAGTAAGGAAGGCCTGGTGCCATGAGAATGACACGTGTTGCCTTTGGGGGCCCATGAATAGCTATGTGTGGTTGAAAAGTGATGGTGTTTGAGTGTATGTGTGTGGGGGTGGAGGGGGACCTTTCATCATGGATCATGACAGATGGAGCAGACAGGTAGCTACAGGAGCTAAGATCATGAGTGGTCCCAATGCCACAGCAAAAAATTTAGGTTTTATTCTAGTAACTGTGGGAAGCAAACTAATGACCTTTGCTTTTTTTTTTTTTTTACTTTTTATTTTGAAATTATTTTTGATTTACAGAAGGGTTGCAAGGAGAGCACAGACAATTCCTGTATACCTTTCATCCAACTTCCTTTAACAGTAGCATCGTATATTACTATGCTATATTTGTCAAAAGTAGGAAATTAGCACTGGAATAATATTATTAGCTAAACTGCAGACTATTGCGATATCAACAGTTTTCCCACTAATGCCCTTTTCTATTCTAGGATCCAATCCAGGTTCCATGATGCTTTAGGCCTTATGTCTCCTCGGTCTGCACGAATCTGTTCCTTTGTATTTCCTAAATCATTCATTGCCCTGAAAAATTTGAAGACTATTGGTCAGGTATTTTGTGAAATATCTCTCAGTTTTGGTTTGTGCAATGTTTTCTCATGTCAGGTTAAGATCATCAGTTTTTAGGAAGAGTACCGCGGAAGCCATTCTCAGCCTGGGAAATCAGGGGGTGTTCCACTGCTGATGTGAACCTTGATTACTTGGCTAAGGTGTTTTCTTCCCCCTTGTATTACCCCCCTTTTAATTTGAGGAAGGTACTTTGAGGCTATGTAAATATCATTTTTCTCATTTTCCTCCCCATTAATGTTGGCATTCATAGGTGGACCTTACTTGCAAGAATTTATACTCTGGTGTTCTAATGGTGATTTTCTATTTTCTTCATTCCTTGTACACTTATTAATTAGAATTTGTCTGTAAGCAGTATTTACCACTTTATTTACTCAATAATTTATTTATATCAGTATGCACTTGTGGATATTTATTTGATTTTTTGGGTTATAATACACTACTATCATTGTAATGCATTTTTTTTGCTTAAATCCTTGTAGCTTTGGCCATTGAAAGCTCTTTTAGGTTGGCTCCTGTTTCCTTTCTTCCTTTTATTTTTTGAGCACTTTCTTACTTTGTAGAACCAGAAAATGCTCCAGACTCATCTTGTATTCCCTGCTCCTAACTAACCTTGCTTTTAAACAAGGCATAGAACACCAAGAGATACGTTTGAAAAAATCCACTCTGTAAAGGGTGGATGGGTATGTAGAGGGGTCACCGCTGCACGGATCAAGCTGGAGAAGCTGACACAGGAACCAAGGCTGTGGCAGCAGGGATGTAGAAAGGGGAGAAAAGATTGGTGGTTTAAAAGTGGGTTCTACAGGTTTTCTTTCTGTTTGGAGAAGAGGAAGGGGTCAGATGTGGTGTGCAGGTTTCTGAGATGAGAAGTGGTCATGTGGTTCATGGAATTGGAGACACAAGAAGGGGCTTTGCTTCCTTTTTTTTTTTTTTGGCATACATCAGCAATTTTATTAGAAAGCTCTCAGCTCTCTTCCTCTGGGTTGTTTTGTGGAGGGCATCAGGTTTCTTCCTGTGTCGTCTCCTCCGGTCTCTGGCTCCTCTCCCTACCTATGAAGACTTATGTGAGGGGCCTCATTGCTTGCATGTGGAGTACGGCTTAGGCAGCCCTTTGGTGTGAGATGTGCAAGGACGACCTTCCTTCCTGCTCACCAGGCACCATTATAGGAACTGGGAGATACATATCACAGTTAAGGTGACTACTCTTATGAAGCCGACCATTCTAGGATACATGACAAACTAGTGAATAAACAGACAACCCAGAGTATTTCATAGTGGAATAAGTGGGATGCTGATCAGAAATCCTCATGGAGATGTGGAGAAGGCAGACATGAGTTTGCTACGCAGATGAGATATTGATTTGAGAGTTGTCAGTCTGAGGGGTGTGTGTAAAGCCTTGCGCTAGAAGGGGCAGCCATGGAGGAAGGTGCCGATGGAGATGTGCTCTGGCCTCTCCATTGCTGTACTTGCCACAAGCACCGAATGTGGTTTTGGGTTTCAGAACTGCACACCCCAAAGGATGGTTTTGCCCACAAAAGGTGGCAAATTTCAATGGACAAATTAAAAAATGGTGTGCTGATTATAGAGACTATGCCACCTACCTGGGTCAAGATGGAGAAAAAAATGAAATAAAGCTATTGCAAAACCAAGGTGAGAAAACTGCTGATCTGCCCACACAGTCGGTTGTCTCGGGAATCAGGGAGAAACTGCCATGATATTTAACTTGTGTTTGGACTCACAGACAGAGCAGCTTCAGGGACAGCAGCCCAGCTCTGTGAGGCAGGCTGGTGAAGCTGGGAAAGCTTGAGGCCTTCGGGTATAAAGGGGAAACCTAGCTACACTCTGCCCAACTTCTCTTAAGGAGAATATTTAAAATGAGAAGATTTCCTGTGTTTTTTTTTTTTTTTTTGGTCAGATCAGTAAGGGTGATAGGACTAGAGATATCTAACAGAGGAGAGGAGAGGTCTCAGAAAACAGCCTGAGGGGACCCCTCAGGAGGAAGTAGGGGATGGGCCACAAGTGACCTGGTCAGAGACCCTGGAGACCTATTGCCTCCTGTGAATTGGGTCAGCCTGCCAGGCCAGAAACTGGGGGTTTGAGAATGAAAGACAGAGAAAATCAGCATAAAGTATTAAAATAATGTCTGAGCAATGTAGGACCCAGTTAATTTGATGTCTTTGCCCAACAATAGCATATCCAAGGCATTTATGGAATTAGGACCTCAAGAGAGGGCACATGAAAGATGAAATACTCAAGGTGAGCCAGGATGTATGACATAGTTTAGGATCGGACTAGATGGACTCCATAAGGACCATCCCTGGGAAGGATGATCTGTCAGGGACATGAAGGCTACTTTGAATGGGGATGCCTTTGGCAGATCTAGAAATCCCTGATTACATCTCTCACTATGGGATACTTCACAAGACAAAATCTCGTGGGATAAGCTAGAAAAACAAGTGTTAAAAGCTAGGGAGCTAAAAGAAGATAAACAAAGGAAGATTCTGAATTCCAGCAAATCTTGTTAACTTTCTGTTTTGTGGGAAAGGCAAGAAGTAGTTTAAGAAGCAGGTTGAACTGTTAGAAACTCAGTTGAATTTTCCCGAAAAGAGTGGCAAAATAGAAAAGGGAACTAAAACACCAGATGCATATTGTACCATTTCAGAAAGAAAATTAATGTCACAGAGACATGCTATGCAAAGCCTGAAACACAGGAAGGCTGACAAGAGCTTTCTCATCATGCATCATCAGTAACACACACACACAATTAATATCATGGGTGGTTACCATGTGTTTCCTCCCAACCACGGCGAACAGGTCTACATACACACAAAACCTGTGTGTGTGTGTGATGTAATGATGCATGAGCCTTTACTCAACAATTGTATGTCTTTTCTAGAATAGATGTGTCTGACTTCAGCCCTTTACAGCTGAGATGGGAGAAGTCTTTGATTTTCATTATTGATATTACTCAATGAATAGCACAGCTTTAGAGACCAATAACCTTCTATATTGTGATCTTAAGTGCATGAGAAATTGGTTTTCCCTCATGTGCTTTGCTAATATCATTGAAACTAAAGGTTTATTTTTTCCCCACATCTGTTTTATAAAGAATAATAAAAAAAACTAAAGAAACTGCCTAAGTTGTCACATTGGGGCCATCTGTTGAAGAGCATGTTGGGGAGTCTACGAGAGCTCATTGCCAACCACCACAGGCTTTACCCCCATTTTTAGTCCACAAGTGTTTAGAGAGACTTCTCCTAGCCCAGCATTATTGGGGAGCAAATAGTGGTACAAGATGACTTTCTTCCAAAAAGAGTATTTTTGTGTGCTAGATCTTATGCTGGGTGGAAAGCAGGATCATGCACCTTTATGTGGTCATTCCTGGAGTGAGAAAATGTTGGGTGGTTTGCAAGAAATAAAGGCTTTGCCTAGATCTTATTTATGGTGATTTCCTCAGAGCTCTGAAATTTGAAGTCTGAGTATGTTCACTCCTATGTCTGCTGTGCCTTTTGCAGGTTGGGTTCTCCAGGAAGCAGTCTCTGAAATGGAGTTTAGGGTGCAGGACATTTGTTATAAAGTCCTGTTACAATCATCAGCTGTGGAAAGGAGGGCAGGCAATCAGGACTGGATAGAGGGAGAAGTTGGACTGTGATGCCTTGGCTATCTCCATGAAAGCTCTGGAGCTAAAGTGACCCATCAGAGTTGTCCCAGATTAGCTTAAATATCTGGTCCTTTACACCCCTGTTTCAACCAGGCATTGAATGTAAACCTCCCTTAGGGAAGACATGATCTTGTGTGAGGAAGCCATCCCTGAATAAGCAGATGAAAACTATCTTCCAGCAACTGGGACAAGTCTTTCGTGGAAGGGCATCTAAGCAGTGAATCATTATGTCCCCTTCTCCAAAGGCCCTCCACACCATACAAAGAACTTAATGTACTTTTCCACCAGCCTCAGGAACAAAGTACATCAGTCAGCTTAGACCACATTATGGAGCAGCAATATATAATCCCTAAATCTTAGTGGTTTACTACAAGGGTTATCACTCTTGCTCAAGCTAAATAACCAGTGTGGGTCACTTGTGCTTCTAGTCTACAGTCTCTTTACTCTAGATTCCAGCTGATATAAGCACTACCTTGGGTACCGCTGGGCTCTAGGCAGAGAACACAGAGCCATGTCATAAGAGCCATACTATTTCCTCCAACATCTCATTGGCCAAAACAAGTCACATGCTCAAGTCTGCCATCTATTGGACAACAGGCATACTCCTCTCACAAGTTGGGTGCAACAAGAGGGACAGTGGATATTTTGACAATAATACAGTCTACAGCGAAAGTGCATGGAAGTCTGAGGTGGGCTGTGCTGGGCACACTTGTTACTGAGCTAGAACTTTACAGAAAGGATACAGCCCCAAAAAGAGTTATTAAATTCTGTGATAGAGCCAAAAAATTTTTTGATTTAATTAATACTTTACCTGAAATGTGGAAGGGCTAGTCACAGCTCTTTCCTCCAATGGGCAGATTGTCCCCAAAGCAGCAGCAGATGTCACCCAGAGGGGGTGTTGTTTTGCTAGTGACTCCCTCATGCTCCTTTTGATTCTCTATCTCTGCCTTTCTGCTTCTCACACAGCCCTTTACCTTCATTCACTCTTGATTCTTTTTCAAAAACTTCCCTCAGAAAGAGCACTTGACAAGCACTGGCTTTTCTGACCATGACACTGAGCAAGAAATATTTTTTCTCTCATGATCTAGTTCACTCCAAAACCAAAACAAAGTCTTTACATGATGGTATTTGCCCTTACTACCAAACTTCTGTGACCAGTTAACTTCATTGATATCACAAACCTCTAATAGGGTTGTATAATTTTGCCAGGACTGCTATAAATAATATTACCACAAATGAGATGCTTAAAATAACAGAAGTAAATTCTCTCACAGTTCTTGAGGCTAGAAGCCAGAAACCAAGGTGTCCTTAGGGCCATGTCTTTCAAAGCCTTTAGGGGATGATTCTTGCCTGACCTTCCAGCTTCTGGAAGGTTCCAGCAATCCTTGGGCTGTAGATACATCTCTCCAGTCTTTGCTGTTGCTGGGCCTTGGCCCTGTGTGCCTCTCCCTCTTCTTATAAAGTCATCAGTCATATTGGATTAAAGCTCACTCTAATGATCTCATGTTAAGCAATTATGTCTACAAAGACCCTATTTCTAACAACGGTCACATTCACAGATACCAGGGTTGAGGACTTGGCGGGGTAGGGGGAACACGCACAAATCAAATCAGTGCAGGGTCACAACTGAAAACTTGAAAGAGCAATCCGGTAAGGTAAAAATTTCTGATAAATCAAAGTTGCCACCCTTAAAAATTATTATCTTTTAAAAGAGTTTCATTGGCTTAAATTAAAGGAAAGGAATCCCATTGTTCAGTTTCAGTAGACTTTCATGTCTTCACATGTGAGCTAGGAAAAGTGCCCCATGGGTAAATTGTCGCTCCTCTGTGCAATTCTTAGGGTTTCCACCAGATTTGGGGCCTCACTTGCTCAGGAAGAGTGACCTTGGCAAGTAAGTCCCTTCTAGTGGCTCTGAGTTTCAGATCCCTATAAGGGGATTGGAGATATTTAAAGGTAAGATGGTCTTAGGGTCTTTTCAATAACCTTAAACATCCCAGGTCAGAACGCAAGAGTAAGAGTCTTGGAAGCTGCATCTGTGAGAAAGCGGTCTCAGAGCAGTAGCATCCAGCCTCCTTTAGATTCAAATAAGCAGTTTTCTGTCAGACTTGATTCCTCCTGCTTAACACATCATGTCACACTTGAAGAGACTACAGTAAAACCAGAAAGTCTTTTCATATTCCAAATAAAACTTACCAATAAGATTTCAAGGGAGGTCAAAATGACTCCCTAATTGTTTAAACGCAGAGCCGACACTATATATAAACACAGTTTGAGACAGTCATTATCTTTGCCAGCTCTCCGGGAACCTCTGCTGTCAACCTCCTGTTGCTTCCGTCTGAGTGAGTGACATTTACAACCTTTAAACATGGGAATGAAAGAGAAACTGTACCTGCCTCCCAGAAGCCGTGAAGCTCCATGGAGATGCCAATCAGAAGTATTATTACTTCCATCCTCTGAATTTTATTATATTAGCTTACCTTCTATTTCCATGAAAAATATTCTCAAAAATGACTTCAGGTTCAAAACTGCTTCATGCAGCTTCCATGTAAGGGTACATTTTTAAACTACTTGTTAGAAAGAGTTTGTGCATTGCAATGAAATTGGATTAATCTTTGTTCACATCAGACTTTTCAACAGATTAAAAATGTACATGACCATCCTGGCCAGTTTGCTCAGTGGTTAGAACGTCATCTCGAGGACAGAAGTTGTCTCGGGTTTGATTCCTGGTCAAGGGCATCTACCTGGGTTTTGGGTTGATTCCCAGCCTTGATCAGGGTGGTTTGGGAGGCAACCAATCAGTGTGTCTCTCTCACATTGATGTTTCTTTTTCTCTCTCCACCCTTCCTTATCTAAAAATTAATGGAAAAAAAATATCCTTGGGTGAGCATTAACAGCAACAACAAAAAAATACATGACCATGGCCATTTATATGTAACCATAGAATTCATTATGAATGGTTCAAGTCACAAGGCAACTTTGAGATCATTTTATTTGAAGTTGATTGCAACAGACTGAGGACATGAAGACTTGAGAGGTTAAATAATTACCTACAGCCTCATGACTATATTTTCATCCATTTTATAAATGCAACAGGTTCCTTTCTGGTGACAAAGATGGCATTTTGTGCTGTGCATGAAGGAAGCAATGGGGAGAAAACAGGAAGTGGACCAGTCTAGGGTCTTGGGTTTCTTTGGCACCAGCCTGTGAGCCTAAGAGTGGACTGGGCTACTTCACTCTGCCCAGTGTCTTATTTTCTTTGCATTGTGACATGTTTTGATTCCAAATTTTCCCAGTTAGAATGTTATAAACTATACTGACCTTTCACTCTGGGTTGCAGAAGTATCTTTGTCCATAGTCTCCCTCCCTGTTTTTGTGGAAGGCTGCGTCTTTGTTTGGGTGGTAAGCACAAGTGTCCCTGAAATAGCCGGAGGCAGTAGAGGCTCTGGGGTGGGGTACGGTGGATAGAATCTCATTTATTAATTAGAAAAAAGGTTTGTCTTTGGTATGTATGATTAAGTGAGAATTTTAAGAAACAGTAAAAACAATTGCTCTCAAGATATAAAATTAACACACATCAAAGATTTTATTTAACTCTTTCATTAATAGGGGAATTAGTTCCATGTTATAACTGGTTTAAAGGAAAATTCAAACAAACAAACGTATACACACATATCAGAAATATAGAAATGCATTTTAAAGTAGATATAAAATTGATCAATAGCCACAGAGCAATAATCAAGTTCATCTCCACCAGACACAATTTGCTTTTCTATGGGCAAGAATCATTTGAATTCTGTCAGTATTCTGCAATTTACCCCGTTGTGTAATAGCTCAAAGACAATGCAAGCCAGAGATTTCCTGGAAGGGTGCCTGAGACAGTAATTATGTTTGTTCACTTCAAAATCCTTTGTACTATTTCTGACACTATGTTTTGAATGCTGCCTTTGGACTCAGCTTTCATCTTGTGTATAAAGTTGGCCAATGGAATTAAAATGCTTACAGTTTTTCTGTGTCTAACTCATATGTTGTTAGCTGAGCTTAGCAACAGGATAATTCTGATTTACTCAAATATTTTTGTTGGCTAAAATCATAATTTTTATTATTTTCAATTGGATGTATTTAAAATTAATTTAAAAAATACTTCTAAGCTAGTCCTCAATGGGCATGAGGTGTCTCAAAAAAGTCCAGTGGACAGGCCACGGATGGAGCTCACCAGATTTGTATCTACTTTTCTGAATGACTGCATGACCTTGATTGATTTTTTTGGTATTCTCTGGATTTTGGCCTTTTCATCTATGAAAGAAGAAAGTCACCCTCTCAGGTGTGAGGGTCACTCTGAGCCCAGTGTAAGTGTCAAAATGATGGTTGCTGTGGGTAACCAAGTGAAGCGCAGATCCCCCTCTCTTGGATCTCCTTGCCACTCGTGCTGGTTTGGGCCTTCTCTGTTCCTGCCAGTGCCGCCAACCTTCTTTGGTAGGAAGGGTACTAACAGCTACTCCCTTCTCCTCTGTCAAATTCCTACTCAGGAAAGCATCGGACATCAGGTGTATGTGTCAACTTCCTGGAATTCTGGGCTCTAGGCTTTCTCTCCCAGGGCTGCTTGCTATCCTACAGGAGAGGTTTCATGATCGAGGTCAGGGAAAGGTGAACTACAGCTGAAACACACTCATCTGAATCACCTTGGAGCTGCCTTCCTTATATGTCCAGTTCATCCCTTTTGAATGTTCTTCATTATGAAAGTATTTAGAATTGAAGGGAGAAACAGAGAACAAGATAAGAGACCACCATGAACTATGACTCAGCTATATAAAATGTTAATATTTTACCATATTTGCTTTATTCCTTTAGAGGCATAAAGTATTACAGTTGAGCCTTGTGAATCTCCCTAGCCCCATCCACTTGCTTACCACTCCTGGGCAGGTTTTTATATTTTAATATCACATGTGTGTTTCCATAAACAATTAATAATCTTGTTTTGCTTATTCTTAAACTTAAAATACACGATCTCATTTTGCTTGTATCTATGTTGGGGATTCCCAAGACCATCTCCAGGTTTAGTGATTCCACAGGGGACTCACAGCACTTGGCATACAGTGGGACTCACAGCTCTGATTGATCATAGCGAAGGATATGGAGCAGAATCAGCAATGGGAAAAGGCTCATGGGAAGTCAGAGGGAAGCTGGGTGCAAGCTTCCAAAGCCCTCTCCCAACAGAGTCACATAGAATGTTCTTAATCACTTCAGGAACACATTGTGACAACATGCGAGAAGTGTGGTCCACTGGTGAAGCTCCTTGGAAACTCAGGGCGTAGGGTTTTCCTTGGGGGCTGGTCACATAGGCACCGTGTCTTCCTGGCACCAAAACTTTGGACTCCCAAAAGGAAAGCATGTGCTCAGCATAAATCCCATTGTTTGCACAAATAATTTATTCACATTGAGCCTCTTTTAGCATTTAGAGAATGGTGGGACCCCCCTGAAAACCTAAGTTCCCAGATGCCAGCTAAGGGCCCACCTTGCAAACAGGCCTTTTTTTTTTTTTTTTTTATCCTCACCCTAGGATATTTTTCCATTTTTTTGTACAGATAGAGTGGGAGGGAGAGAGAGGAAGGGAGAGACAGACAGAAACATCGACGTGAAGGGACACATCGAGTGGCTGCCACCCGCAAGACCAACCAGGGCCGGGGACAAACTGCAACCGAAGTACGTGCCCTTAGCAGGAACCGAACCCGGGTCTCTCCAGACCGCAGGCCGACGCTCTAACCGCTGAGCCAAACTGGCCAGGGCGCAAACAGGCCTTTTTAAGGACAGCTGTCTCTCTCAAATCTATCATGTTATCTTTATTCCTCCAGTACCTATATTGCATCTTTTTACATGAAACATTATGGTTTTAAGATTCATTGATCTGATATATTTAGCTCTGGTTAGTTTATTAAATTTTTACAGGATTCTGTTGATGAACATTTATTCCTTTTTTTTCATGGTTGCCAATAATGCTACAAGTAGCAGTATTCTGTCTCCTTGGACACATACAGATGTCTCTGGATTACAGTGTAGACATATAGTGCTCTCCAAATTGTACCTACCTCACCATCCCAGGCTTGGGAGTGCCTGCTTCTTTACCTCTTTGCCAATGTTTGGCACTATTAGACCAATTTTCACTGACCCAGTTAGAGTGAGGAGAGGTTCCCATCAATTACAGTTCTTGAGGTATACATGTACCCAGGAAGTAAGGATGCCTATAGGTAAAGGAGCTGCTGGAAGTACTGCATACAGGCTCAGAGCCAGGCAGAGAGCCAGGCAGAGGCGAAATCTCCGTTCTAACCAGGCAGGGACTGCGCCTCCCTAACCATGTCCATCTCTAACAAGGGAGTTCCTGAATAACATCAAAAGAGTATCAAAAGAGGTTGCGGATCATAAGCTATAACATTGCTTCATCACAAAATATTGCCAGTTTCTGGGTTAAAAATAATCAGTGTTCTTTTCTGTGATTCACATACTACTCAGAAATCCCTGGCTTCCTAGAATTCCAATAAAAACTCTAAATATCTAAGCAATCATAACGGTACTTTTGTTTTTGGCTAAAAAACGCCAGGAAAAGGGCCAGATGCAAAGGTAGATGTTTTGCAATTCTCAGCAAGGATTTCTAAAGGGGCCCTCTTCTCTGGATTTCCTGTGGCTGGAGGATGGGAATGTGATGTCCATTCACGGGTTTTACAGATGTTACTGAGCATGTGCCGATGCTGTGCTCCTTCTGGGCGGACTCGGTCCAGCAGATGAGGCACTCCCAGTCTAGGGGGGCGAAGGACTCCAATCAGCAGTCCACAAGCTGTCCTGCCTAGGGACCTGCGTAGGAAGCAGAGGAGGCAAGCATGACTGTGATTTGCAGGTGACCTTCCAATTTACAGGAGCTTAAACCAAAAAGCGACTTAATGTGACAATATTGAGGTGTGTTAAGGGCTAAACTGTGTCTCTCTCAATGTCACCCTATATGTCACCCTAACCCCCAGCACCTCAGAATATGATTGTATTTGGAAATAGGATCTTTAGAGAAGTAATTAAGTTAAAACAGGATGGGTCCTAATCCAATATGACTGCTGTCATAATGAAGAGGAGATTAGGGCACAGATAGGTGCAGAAGAGAGGTGGTGTGGAGATACAGGAAGAAGACATTCATCTGTAAGTCAAGGAGAAAACCTTCAGAAGGAACCAATCCTGCTGACATCTTGATGTTGGACTTCCAGCCTCCTAAATTGTGAGCAAACAAGTTTCTGTTGTTGAAGGGTTCTGTCTTTGGTTCTTCATTATGACAGCTCTCAGAAATGAGTGTAGGTTGTACCATTGAGGCACATGAAGACAAGAATAAACTGACCTCAGGAAAGACTTGCAGAGACAGGTGTAGGTACGGAATCAGGAGAAAGATAGAGTCCCTGGTACCCATCAAGCTTGTTTCTTACCCCAGCCTCTTTCTCCTCTCCCCTGTAGACCACACAGTGGAAACATGCCTGTTGAATGCTCCATTTTTTAAAGAGCTTTGATAGATTTACTTACCAAACCTTGTTGATTGCTCACATCATAACTGAACTATGCATTTACAAGTGACTCACTTATTCTCTACCTCCTGGGGAGCATGGACCCCAGCTCTTCATTGGCTCCTCATTTATGGGAATCCAGGGCCACTCCACCCCAGGTATGCCTGAACCCTTGCTTCTGGCCCACCAGTCCTAAACACCCCATGTTTGATAGGATTGATCTTGAGCCACCCAGAGAAAATACTGATATCCTTGACTCAGTTTAAGTTTTAAAATTCTCTAGAGCAGGACTTGGATTGACTCAGTTTGGATTGGGGGTCAGCCACCAGCCAAGGTGGCTGTGCTGGGGTAACCATGCAAATGATTTGGAGGGGCCATTTTGGAGGCAGGGGAAGGGCCAGAAGTAAGGGAAGCTGCTGGGCAGATCACAATGGTCTCTTGAGAGGTGAGGATGACTTCCTGGAGGGAGAGGCATTTTAACTGTGAGCTAAGGACCAGGAAGAATGCACTCAGCATATGTTGTCAAGGAGACTGTTCTCTGTGGCTGGAGTATGAGGTGCACCTGAGGAGTGGGGTAGATGAAGCAGAGCCGAGCACCCCAGGCCTGGCCTGGGTGTTTCATCTTTCTTTTCAGAAGATGATTACAGGACACTGAGTGGGAGAGCAGCACATTCAAGGTCAGATCTCAGTTAGCTCCTTGTATCAAGAGCTGAATCAAACAAGGTGCTGGCTAAAGATCAGATTTATAGCCACATGCAACCTACTAAATCAGACTTTCTGGGGTGGGATCCAGAAATCTAAATTTTTCACAAGCTCTCCGAGCAATTTAGAGGCACACTGGGGATTAAGAATCATTGATCAAGTGTCTGCCGCAGAGTAACTTGGAAGCAGCTGGCAAAGACTGTCCCTGCCCTGACGCTCTTTCGCTCTTTGTTGCTTTAGACCTTTACCTAAATAGAACAATATCTGGGTTATTTTACAAGGCAGGATTATATTTAGATTATATTCCACAGCTATAGGAAGTATGCGTGTGCACGCATGCTTAAGACTGTTTCTGATGAAACCCTTGAACATCTGGTACATGAAAAGAACACTGATTCATGGGGGGGGGGGGGATGAAACAAAAACAACCCCCTCAAATAAAATGAGCAGAATAACAGAGCAGTTTGAATTCACAGGACATTTCAGCAAGGCAAATTTGTAGCCCTCTGACGTTAAAATCAGAAGTGCAAAAACACATTTCAGAGCCCCTTTCTAACTCCTGTAAGAGAGGTAGATAGACAGCTCTCTTGTGGGGTAGGTCTTTTTTTTTATCCTCACCTGAGGACATTTTTCCATTTTTTGTTCAGGTAGAGTGGGAGGGAGAGAGAGGAACAGAGAGAGAGAGAGAAACATCGATGTGAAAGGGACACATCGAGTGGCTGCCACCCGCACAACCAACCAGGGCCGGGGACAAACTGCAACCAAGGTACATGCCCTTAGCGGGAACCAAACCCAGGTCTCTCAGGACCACAGGCCGACGCTCTAACCGCTGAGCCAAACCGGCCAGGGCAGGGGTAGGTCTTTCAGGTGGAATGAGCACACTTCATCTGACTTTGCTGCGATGTAGCACTCTCTGTCAGGTGTCCTGTTTATGTGACAATGCTTGTGTGAAGGCTGTTGAGGGTACAGAGCGAGTCATTCCAGATGCACAACACATTATGTGTTGCTGAGCAATAGATCACCTGTATGGGCTTTGCTTCCTTACAGAGACAGGAGGCACATGCAGCCATAATGTATGTTCTGACCTCGGCTCTCTATAAAGGGGAGGCGATCAGGGCTTGAGCAGTGGCGTAAGGAGGGTCCCGACAGTGGCATCTGGATGATGTGGGACACATGAGCATCAAAAGGCAGGTGAGAATGTGGGAAGGAGAAGCTATTGCCATTCTTTGGACTGGCTCTCATCCATCTTTGGAGGGTGGTGTCATCTTTCACTGAACCATAAACTGCTTTCAATCCACACTCTGCGTGTCTGGGGCTGTGTGCGGAGCATGTGTCGGCTCACTGCATTCCTTGGGCCATCTCCACTCCTTATCCAACCAACCCTGCAAACAGGTCAGGGAACAGGGCTGTATCAGCTCTGCTGGTGGCTGTGACTTCCCTCCGACATCTTCGCAGCATTTAGTAATGAGTGCAAAATATCTTGGGAACTCTGAAGCCCCGGAAAAATGCTGCTAACACTTATTATTACTACTTTTAAATTGATTTGAGAGAGAGAAATATCAACAGTTGGCTTCCTCCTGCATGTGCACCCCTACCTGCAAACTGTTGGTGTATGAGATGAAGCTCCAACCAACTGAGTCACCTGACCTGGCCAGGGCATTATTACTATTATTTTAACTAATTCTGGACATCAGAAAAATTGTGTCAGATGCTGTTGGTATCAGAACCCAAAGCTTCTTCTCATAAAGAGAAGGTGTCCCTGCACCGAAATTTTACCTTCCAAGCTGCCTTCACCCTTAGGGTTAGGAAGAGTTCTCAGGTTCAGACTTTTCATTCTCTAGGAAAGTATGTTACCAATAAGAAGACATTCATTCAAAAATTGGTCATTGAGACAGATATGGCAATGGGCCCTTGGATAGAATGATAAGCTAATCAGGGGTGGTTCCTGCCATCTTGGAGGTCACACTTTGGTGAGGAGGCAGTCACTAATCAAAGTACCACACTGATAAATATATTAGATACATTCTTTGAAGAAACAGCAGTCACTGCATGGAGAACATGGAGCACAGAACTGGGTTCTCCTGGGAGGAGGGAAGGTTCACTAGTTGAGTCGCAGTGGACTCAAGAAAACCAATTAGGAGTAAGATAAGGCTCTTCTGGACCAGGAGTGTGTGGCAATGGTGAGGAGTGAGTTCCTTTAAGAGATAATTAGGAGGTGAGACAGATGAGTTGGTGCTGAGTGGACAATGGGAGAGGAGAGGGAGATGCAAGGATCACGCTGAGACTGACTTTTGCAGTGGGTGAGTGGTGGTGCCAATGGCTGAGGATGGGAACATTTGGGGGCTCATTTGTGGTGGGAGAGGTATGGGTGGAGATGATGAGTTCAGCATCTGCTGTGTAGAGCTTGAGACTGTGTTGAGACATCCAAGTGAAGAGATTGAGTAAGCCCTTGGATATGAATGCTTAGTGCTCTGTAGAAGGTCTGCACCTAAAAATACCCCAAGGATGTTTGGGGGACAGCACTGCCATGCATAAAGTTGCCTACTGAGAGAGTCTACAACATTTTATCATCACCACATTAATGGTTTTAGTTATTAGTTATGCTGGGCCCAGAATTTCTGTGAATGAGAGCCTAAGGAGAAGAGAGAAATGGCCAATTTGTGTTTCTTTCTTTCTTTTTTTTTTTAATCCTCACCTGAAGACATTTTTCCATTTATGTTCAGACCAAGTGGGAGAAAAGAATGGAGAGAGAGAGTAACATCGATGTGAGAGAGACACATCGATTGGTTGCCTCCTGCATGATCCCAACCCGGGCCTGGGGCCGAACCACAGCCAAGGTAAGTGACCATGACTGGAATCGAACCTGCAACTCTTTGGTCCATGGGCCTACACTCTAACTGCTGAGCCTAACCCTCCAGGACCAATTTGTGTTTCTTAAGGGCCAGTCTGACTGCTGTGTGCTGAGTGGATTGGAGATGTGCCAGTGGAGCAGGGATACTGGTGGCACTATTTTGATGATCCAGGTGAGAGATGGGTGGCAGTTCTGAGAAGAGGATGGAGTTGGGTTATGTCTTGCAGGCGGGACTAATGAGATTTGCTGAAGAGCTGGATTGGGATGTGACAAAAAGATAGACATCAAGAATAATTTTTTTTGTCTGAATAACTGGGACTATGGTGTTACAGTGTACCAAGTGGGGGAGACTGGAGGAGCATTGGGCTTTGGGGAGGGGTGAGCCATGCTTGAGGTTCCTACTAGAACAGATGTCCCTCTCTCCCTCAAGTGCAGATGTCAAGGTTAGCTATCAGAATCTGTTGCTAAGAATGAAGCGTAAAGTCCTTGGGCATCTCAGGACACAGAGGATATCCGAGGGAAGAAGAGGGTGCCAAAAATTGGTACATAGAAGCTGAAGTCACCTTCATCTACTCTGCCTTCGGGACAGGGAGAGGACACTGGGTCGCAGGTTGCACTTCTCTCTCACTTCTTCCTGAATGCACACACACAATGATTCACTTAAACTGAGGTTGAAATAAATGCAAAGGAGACTCAGATGTTCCCATTAACCCTGTTGTTCGTTCTTCAGTCCTTTGTCCTTTTAAGGCATCTGAAGGGTGGGGGATTTAGTGAGGAGAGGACTGGCCTTGTCATTATTATCTGCGCAAGAGGGACTAAAAACTTCTTGCTAGAGCTCTGTGCCATGGCCCTGCCTCCTAAGTGCCCTTAGCTGCTAAAGGGGCTGTTTGATCTTTGGGAAATTCTGGAGCTGGTTAAGATGTAGTCCAAATGACTTTCTTTTCATGCCTTTAATGTGCTGCTTGTTGGCTGCCATGGCCACCAGCTTTGTCAAAGAGCCTTTTTGCCATTATCTTAAGAAATATTCTATTCTCTGTATGGACTACCACTCACCTACTCATATTGCCTTGACAACCTGTTGGATTCTGTCCAGAGACCTCTGGATTTTACCCACAGGACCCAGAGGGGGAGGGAGCGCTGGGAAAATGCACAGAGGAAGCCAGCACGTTCCCTAAGCTGCTTCTCTTGTGTTTTCATGGAGCTTAATGCACATGTTCTGTCTTGATCTCCTTCTGGATCAAGGGGTTTTCTGTACTGGGCACAGATGCAGTCACTTGTAAAACTGCCACCCAGATTTATTGTAAATCTCTTAACTCTCACAACCACCAAGATGCAGAGATGGCAGGAGTGGCCTGTGACCTCCCTGGTCAGCTGTTGGCCCGATTTTAATGGTTAGGTTCCTGGATGTCAGATTTATCTCTTGTTGTGATGTAACCTCTCCAGAGGCTCTGCTGCATTGACTGTCTTGCAGGGAGCCAAGCTGGGCTTGTTGTATATTACACAAAAATATACTAGAATGTGTTTGTTCCCAGTAAATAGTTGACAATTTCCAGTTTCATAACCTTGCCAGGGGGATGAGCAGAGATTCTATGTCTCTCCTCCATTAACAAAAATGAAATGACAGCCATGAGACCGGCACTTACAGCCTACAGGAGTCTTATGTGTCTGGGGCAGGTGCCCATTGCTCAGGTGTGGTTGGTGCAGGTCATCTGGGGCCCACCTGGAGTGCAGGTGTCAAGGTTAGGCACTGGTCACTCTAGGACCTGAGGAGTCTGCAGCTGAGTCTCGGGCTGAGTGGTCTCAGATTGCCTCTGGATGGAGCCCCCTCTCTGTCTTTGGGTCTGCATGTGGGTGTCCAGCAGCCCAAGGCCACTGAAGGTGGGGAGAGTGAGTCACTAGCTTTGCTCTTGGCCCAGGTGTCCGGAGCCCTGTGCAGCTTCCAGGCTGAGGGTTGTTATGCATACATCAGGGTGAGATGGGGCATTTCTGCCCTTTTCCAGTTTTGATCTAAATGCAATTTCCCAGTCACTTGACTATTTATAACCATTTTTTTGGGAGGGAAACAAATTCAGGCATTTCACTCCTTCCCCTCCCATTCCTTTTTCCTTTCTTCCTCCTTTTCCTCCTCCTCCTTCTGTAGAATCATTTATCTCATTCTCTGACCACTTATTCATCTATAGAATTTTTGGAATAAGGTCTGTGGTATTTAGATCACCATGAAGCTGGGCAATATGAATCAAATCAAATCAGTGTTGACTTCTGCTTTATATTTTGGAAACTTTGTTCCTGTAGTCTTCCCTCTAGTCGATTTGAGACCACTGTGCTATCTTTAATTTGCAAGTCCCCTACTTCAGCATGGCTTCACTGATTGAGTACCCTATGGCCTAACTTTCCTCCTGAGAAGACTTTCCCTAAAGGTCATTAACACAATGTTACCAAAAGTCATTTTAGAAATCACATTTATTTCCATTACTATAAATCTTTATTTTTATTCCCACTAGAACTTCCTGGAAATCTTTTATGACCTGCTTCAAATTCGATTCGATAATATTGAACATATTTTTCAAAGGGCCTCAGAATGACAGGGCCAAAGCCTTGTTAGGTTATTGTTGTCGCTAAAGTACCTGCCCGACCCAACAAAATTATTATTTTTTGCATTATGTTCATTTACTTTCTGGATTAATTTCATGGTAGAAGAAACTGACTGCTGATTTCTTCTGGGAAACACATAAGGAGTCCAGATTTTAATATATTCTTTCACTCTGCCAAAAAACTTCATGAAGTCCCAGCTTTGTGAGTATATATAACCCAGATCTGGGAATTCATTTGTGGAGCAGTCTAAATTCAACCCATTAGCACAAACTTTAAAGTCCCTGTACATGCAGAACTCCCATTGAGTTTAAATTAATTAATAAACAGTTGCATCTTTATGTTTTAAAGGACTGTCGGTTTCAGAAGGTGCATGATTTGTCTGTAATTTCTAAGACAGTGATGAATGGCTACTTATAACAAAAAGGTTTGCATCAATCATAAATTTCTTGCCTATATAGCTTTCAGTTATGAGTGAAAATAGATACTAATATACCCACCAGGCAGACAGATGACCCAATCCTTGTAACAGCGAAAGAAATGACAATTTAGCTGACAGAGGCTACAGGCAGCAATTAAACTGGTCACTGGGTGGCCTAATTCTTTAATAAAGAGCCCAAAGTCCAGCGCAGGGCCTGCTCAGCTGGGAGCATTCCCAGCGAATCTCTTGGGACATTCTGCCCAACTAGTTTAGGGAGGCCCCTTCTTCTGAGCATACTGATCCTGTCCAACCTTAATCATTGTGTGGCATGTGTCTATGTCGTTGGTTTTGACATAAACTAATCCTGCATTGTTTTCTCATTCACTAAATAATAATAATAATAATAATAATAATAATGATAGTAATAATAATAATAATAGAAAAATTACAACAGGAAGTACTGGAGACTCCATTTCCCACCGCCCATGGGGCCGGGTGTCACATGCGACTTAGCTGGTGTTGATGGGAAGTGGGTGAAAGTGATTCTTGAACCTCCGAGTTATGTCCTGAACTCTAAAGACCAACATCATATGTCCCAGACTCCCTCCTGTCTCCACTGATTGGAATGCAGCTGGTGAAGCCACAAGATGGAATGAACCTGGGTTCCTACATGAGCTCGTGGAGCAGAGTGGTTCTGCCTACCCAGGACTGAACACAGTGTGACTGGTTAATGAAAAACTTTATAAAGGCACTGCATTTTAAGGTGAGAACTTATTAACATATGCATGAATGACCACTCTGTATCAGTTCCTAAGGCCTTGTAACAAAGTACCACAAACTGGGTTTCTTAAACAAACAGAAACTCATTATTTCATTGGTCTGGAGGCTAAAAGCCTGAAATCAAGGTATCAGCATTGCTGTGATCTTCTGAAAACTGTAGGGGAATCTCCCATGCCTCTTTACAGCTTCTGGTGGTCTGCTGGCAATCTCTGGCATTCCTTGGCTTGAGCTGCATCACCAAATCTTCCATCTTTACATGGTGTGCCTTTGCATCATCTGTCCTCTGTACATGTCTGTCTCTTTGTGTAAATTCCCCTGTTATATTGGTTTGGATCCCACCCTAACGACTTCATCTTAACTTGATTATCTCTGTAAAGATAAGGTTACTTTTTGAGATACTGAAAGTTGGGACTTCAACATACTTTTTTGGGAGACACAATTCAACCCATAACACACCAGTGTTTGTTGAGGGCTTATTGTGCTCCAAGCGTTTTTTCAAGCATCTACACAAATTACTTTATTTAATTATCACAGTAACTTTATGAAGGAAGTGCTGTTGCTTGGGCTTCACAGAATGATGAAGCAGGTGTGTGGAAATAGGAGAGAACAGGTTACAGGCCACACAGAGGCTAAGGGTGAGCTGGGTATATGCAGAAGTCTGAATCTAGACCCTCCGCTTGTGTCTTTTTCATTTCCCAAAAAGGAGCCTTGGTTATTGGGAAGAAGAGGAACAATGGATGAGTCCACCACTGGGAATCTTAGCCCCACCAAACACTCCCCGGATGACTTCAAATCTGGGACTCTTTTGATCCAGGAGGTCAAAGGGAGATTCCAATATCAGGATGACAACATAGGTGGGTGGAGCAAGAGTTCATGGATCAGTGTTTTGGGAGCCCACGGCAGGGCACAGCGAAGTTGTTGGTCTTCAGAGGCTGCTGTTTCCTGTGGCTATGGGATTTCCTTTGTGAGTGTTGGACTCTTCTGTGAAATTCTGGTCCCTCCTTGTGGCTGCCTTGGTTTCTCTGGGAACTTTGTTTTGTGTTTTTGAATAACATCCATGAATTACTAAAGGGCCAGATTTCAGCTTCAGTGTGGGAATCCAGGCTCTTCTATGTTGGTCATGAAGCTATTTATTTGGGGGTGAGTTTACTATATGAGGCATAGTGCAGGGTATGGCCACAGAGTTCTGTTGGAACTGGATAACGGAGAGCCAATATGACGATGGGCAACTATGTCATTTTGGGCAAGATTCTGACCCCAGGTTCTTGAAGTTACTTGGTATATTAGAGATACTTAAGAGTCAAGCTATCCCCCCCAAAATCCACTGTAATTGACATCTACTGATTAAAGTCCAAGGAAAACATTTGTCCCAGTCCAGTCTTGTTTAGACTGATGATATTCTACCATATTCTTAGACCCGAGAGCTAGCCTTAAATTTTCCACTGCCCCTACACATCCCCCACCTCCTTCCAGCCAATAGGCTTTGGAAAGCAATTCCAATGACAAATGACATCAGATCTAAATCAGAATCGGAGGAAAGCAGCTTCCTTATAATCAATCACTCCAGTTCACTGCTTTATGAGCCTACTGGCAAAAAATAGATTCAGACCATGTAAGAAGATGGCCAGGCCAATGAGTTAGGATGACCTGTGAGTTCCTCACTCAGCATGTAGCAGTCTGGGCTCTGGGAACAGCCAGCACCTGTGGTGTGACTGGGAGTTCCTAGGGCTTCTGGGAGGCGCTGTTTGTGGCTAGGAGTTTCTGACTGACATTTCTCATTTACAAGGTGACCCCTGAGCACAGAACCTTTTAATTAGCCCACAGATACAGTGCGTTTTGTGTGGGTGACTGTCGGTTTCTTTGCCTTCTGAGGCCCTCTGTTGCCATGGCAACACTCTCCTAACAATGGCTTAGGCGTTAGTGGGGAGAGAATCAGAGAGGCAGGCAGCCCTGCCAGCTCCCAGCCAGAGAGTAAATATTCATGATAAGACCCCGAGGTTAGAAACTGCATTGTCAATGGGTTTGTTATTTACAGTCAGCATCACCCTGCTCGGGGTAGAGAAAAGAAGCTTGTTTATCTTTAGGATAAAACAGGGAAGCTAAAGTACCAAACTCTAGAAAATTCCCTGGGAAGTGTGAGCACTCCTCACTGTTGAGTGTTGACTTCATTAATGTCTTTCCATGACTTCAATCTTTCCATAGAAGTAGAAGGAATATAGGATATCTTTATTAACAGGTGATATTACCATAATATTTCCTTGCCCAATCCACTTGTTTAACAATACTGGGTCACAAGGAACTGTGATGAAAACCCAAGACCAGTCAATGTGTAATTAAAAGTCTTCTGAGTAGCTTCAGCACCCCTGGTCTTGTGAACACGCTTATACCTTCCCGTGACGCACGTTGAGATGAGCCAACCTGAGGGCATGTGTATGACAAGGATGCCCACCCTTTTGAGACACTGCTGACACCCATTCTTCTAGAGAGTTTCACAAGGGAAGAAATGGGCGCTGGCTACAGGCAACTTTGAGTAAAACCTGAACGTGGCCTTGAGCACTTTGTCCCAGGAACTTGACCCCAGAAGTCTGAGGTCCCAGGAGCCAGCAAGATGGTTGCTAAAGATACCACCTCTTTTTGGTACTCAGCTTTTATCTCTTTCTTTTTACCCGTTTGACTGGGTCTGAGATGTGTCCTCTTCAGGGTCCTGTGTGTTCACCTGGTGGTTAGGTTTCTATAGAACAACAGTGCTCCGGTTTTTGTACCTTTCCTCCTCTTCTTGTCTCTCAGTCTCGATTGCCCGGATTCCCATCAAATGAGATTGATCCCATTGCTGGTTGGCAGGGCTGGGCTGGTGCCAACACAGTATAGTCTGGGTCAGAGGGTGAGAAGCAGTGCTCATTCCCCCCCAGTGATTTAGTCCTACAGGGGAACCATAGATTGGCAATTGCATTTTTAGATCATTGTAGGAAAGTCATTCCATCATAATGGTGCTGTTTTGAGATAACGGGAAGGTCTGCCACATTGGTACATACAAAATATTTCATTAAGTGTTAAATAACTATTGCAACTGTGTTACCTGCAGTTTACTTGATTATTTAATTCAGCCTGTTGAGAGATTAATTGCTGTTTAATCAGTGCTGCCATTTAGAGGACAGGCATAATCACCGAGGTTCTGTGCTGGTGACGACACAGTATTGTTCTCTCTCAGTCTGACGCGGTCTAACAGCTGGAGGCTGCGTTCCCTTCAGCACGTTGAATCCTCTAAATTCAGACAGATGTGGGCTGGCTGTCAGCAGGGGGCCCGACACCTGCAGGGGCCATTCTCACTGTGCATTTGCAGGTCACAGGGACATAGCCAGTCTCATTGCCATCTCTACTAGTATGTTGGGATGTAAGGAGCGGGAGCACCTTTGACAGTGAATGTCACAGTCAAAGCTCCCAGTTGGTCAAGACCACAGAATGTAGAAAGCCAAAGACATATTTTAAAATTTCCAGTGGGTCAGTATTGCTTGAAGGGAAGAGTTGATACATTTTAAAACTTCTGTTCTATGAAATATTACTGTCAAGAAAATGAGAAGACAAGCCGCACTTGATAAAAGACAACTATCTAAAATATACAAATAACTTTATTTTCAAAATTGACAAAGAACTCTTAAAATTCAACAATAAGAAAATGAACACCTGGATTAAGAAATGGACAAAAGACCTGAACAGACACCTCACCAAAGAAGATACACAGATGCCTAACAAGTATGTGAAATGATGCCCCACATCATATGTTATCAGGAAAATGCAAACCGAAAGCACAATGAGGTATCACTACAACCTGTTAAGAAGGCCCAAAATCCAGAACACTGACAACATCAAATATTGAAACCAACAAAGAATTTGAAAATTCGTGTTCACACAAAAACGTGTACACAAATGTTTATAGCAGTTTTATTCATAACAGTCAGAAGTTGGAAGCAACCATGATGTCCTTCAGTAGGTGACCAATAAATAGACTATGGTCTATCTAGACAATGGGATATTACTCAGCACTAAAAAGAAATGAGCTATCATGCCATGAAACATGCAGGAAACTTCAATACATATTACTAAGTAAGAGAAGCCAATTTTAAAGGGTTGCATACTATATAATTCTAACTATATGACATTGTGGAAACGGTAAAACTATGAAGGCAGTAAGATCAGTGGTTTCCAGGGTTTGGTGTGGGGAGAAATGAACAAGCTGAGCACAGATTTTTTGGAGGAGTGAAACTACTCTGCATGGCACTGTAGTGGTGGATACATGTCATTTCACATTCTTCCAGACCCATAGAAGGTACAGTATCATGAGTGAAGCCTAATGTAAACTATGAACTCTGGGTGATAATGATGAGTTGTTGGAGCTTCATTATTGTAATAAATGTGCCCTCTGGTAGGAGATGTTGATAGTGGGGGAAGCTGTGCATGTGTGAGGGCAGGGGCTATATGGGAAATCTCTGTACTTTCCACACATTTTTTTCCTGTGAACCTAAAACTGCTCTTAAAAACAAAGTTGATTAATTAAAAAGATAATGTATAGAGAAAAAGCACCCAGTGGAACACAATGACAATAGACATTTCAAGATTACTGGAGAACCATCCCCCTTTAATCGTGCACAGCTGCCAATCTGCGACTCTGCAGACAGATGACCAAAGCCTTGAATAACTGTGTAAGATGGAGGTACACACAGGTGAAGACTGAACTGGGAAGCCAGCTTTTTATCTTCCTGGGAGGCTGCTGGAAAAATGAGAGTGCTGGTGGTCAGACCATGACAGACTGTTTAAGTGTTCTTGGGTTCTGTTGGTCAGCAGGATTTTCGGGAAAGATTGCTGTGAAACCTCAAGCTCTGAGAAAGGAGTGCATCTGGGATGTCTTTCCTCGCGGTATTGAACGCTTTATCCTGCGACTGGTGTGAGTGGCTGATGATAAACCAAGTGACATCTAGAAAGTGCTGAGGAAGCTTTTCCGGTGCAGAAGCTTCAATTGCATTCAATGTATGGTGTTCTCAATGAACCCTATTGTAATGGCTATGGTTGAGTGCCTCATATTTGCCACGGATATATATTTTTTATAATAAGTCTGTGGGAAAGTTTCATCTGACCTCTTATACTCGAGGAGGGCGGCTCAGAGAGTTTAAGTGACTTTGCTAAGGTCTCATAAACAGTGAGCATAAAAACAGGATTCCCACTCTCGTCTGGCTAACTCCAAGCCTGCTGTTATTTTCAGCGGGCTTCCTGTAGTTTTCATCTTGTTCTGACTTAGCCCGGGGACATTCCAGCACAGCCACCCAACATTCTTCAAGCCACCTGGCAGATTTCAGTGGCTGTCTTCCAGGATGGCCTGCTTTAGTGTTTAGAAGTCTATGTGGTGACGACAGAAGTGGGGATGGAGCCAAAGTGGAAGTCAAGTCTCTTTTTCCTTCACCTGAGAGGGGCCATGTGTTGCCAGTGCATATTCTTGCTCCATTTCTTGGTACATGCAGCTCCTTAAGCCAATGTCCAATTCAGGACATCTGGGCATTCCAACAAGCCCCACAGTGCTTGCCAACATGCGGAACTTCTTCCTCCCCTCAGAATGCTACAGTCTTGGAACTCACATTGTAGCAAACATGCAGCTCCACTGTCCAGACTCTACCGCACTCTTCTGAAGCCAGAGAACCCAACACCTCACATTACATTCAGCAGCTCTGAGTGTGAGGAAGCTGAAACTCTCCTGCCTCTAATTTCCTCTTGTCCATGGCTCTTCTGCTTGTATAATCAGAATAGTGCTGCCCTTATTACATACTGGTTGGGTAGATTTTGGTGACACAGCTTGAGAGCCTCGCTTGAGCTTTTTCTCACAGACGGAGATAAACAGACACCATCCTAACTGAGCCTTGAATTAAGAGGATTTTGGTGAACATAGGCACAACTAAGTACCCTTGGCACTAGTTTGCGTGGAGTCCTGTCGTTCAGCTCACAGTGTGGGCGGGAGGAAAGCACAGATTCAGGGGCCCAGGCCTGTTTCATTTCTCACTTTTCTTTCGCTGCCCTTTGCATCCTGCTAGGAAACGTCACGATCGCTGCCTTAAAACCAAGTGTACAGACCGGCAACTCATGAAGACAGCAGGAATGTAAAAATACCTTATTCTCAATTCCACATTTTTAAGGGAATTCAACAAATTGAATAGTATTTCTACTATAATATCAAGGTACAGAAATGCTATGTGTTTATGGCATTGAGAATTAAATAAATTAAGTTTTTCTCATTTTCTCTCTCACTACCCCATTTACCTCTAAACTGTGAAGAAATGTGAAGCACTATATTTCTTTATTAGGGCTTTCATTGTTTTTTATATTAAATTTTTTTTTTTCACAAAGTAATCTCTGAGATATGGTAAAGAAAGTCATATTTGCTTTAGATTCCTCATCATGTAGAGTGTTTGCGACTTGATCTGGGGATTTCTTTGCAGGCGCAATGATACATTTAAGGTTTAATTCAACCCCCACCCCACCCCCCTGCCATGGGTGACTGTCTGGTATCTGAATATCACTTCTTACTTGAATGTGAGAAAAAAGCCTTTTCTTTAACCAGCAAAATAAACAGGTGACTAATTCCTCACTTCTAATTCTAATTCATTGAAATCCTGGTATTTACATTACCTGATATCTTTTTATTACTGCTTTACTATAAGATGAATGAGACTGCTGCCCTTGTACCATTGAAGCCTTATGTCTTAGTAGGTCTGAATTCCAGAGTAGATGACAGATAGGTGCAGATTATCATAAGTGCAAGTCATAAGTGCACTGGAAAAGATCCTAACAGGGGCAGGATTTGTGGTGTTGCTTTGATGCAATTTAATTTCAAGATTCAAATACTGGTATTGTCTGAAAAGTTCAGAAGAAGAGGCTTGCTGCACCGGGAACTGTGGAAAGCATAAATTAGCAGAGGAAGTGCACAGGCAGGATCGTTTTGAATGTATGATAATCTGTATTTCAGCATTTATAGTTGTCTCTTGGAAATGAGGGGCAATTTCAATTCTGCCATCACTGCAAGAAAGGCTGACATGTTTTGGCATCTTCATTTAGAATGGTGCAAGCTGTGTTCAACAGGACTTTTTACACCAGATTTGCTAATCTATCATAATGAGAATCCATAATGCAAAGGGAGTTTTGGGATTTGTAGCTGGGCAGAGGGTATAGTGAAATTGAGGATATATTTTTCTGGCACAAAGCACAAATTATGATCACCATAGTAGGCTGCAGTTCTCTATAAAATGCTTCCTATTTATTGAAAGTGAATGTTAAATTGTTAACAGTGTATTTCTCTGCATTTCTCAAGTTATTATTTTATGGCAGAAAATGAAATATGGATTGCAGTCATAAAAACCTTTATACTCAACATAAATTCAAATAGTTTGCTGTAGCAAGGCGTGAATTAATAGATGGCAGCAGTGTGGACCCAGCAATCCCAAAGCCCTAAGTTGCAGACAACCTGGTGCTGTAGCCCATGGGCCAGGCCACTATCCCATGACATGCTTGTTGAACCTGGCTCAGGAGGCTGTGCATCCACATGATGTTCATGTCCTGTGTAAATGAGTTGAACTCTATGTGACAGTTGGTGGAGGTGGGTGAGTATGTGTGTACGCATGCATGTGCGCATGTCTTGTGTATGACGAGCCTGTGATTCATGTTTAATTTTGACTCTGAAGTTTCCATGACACCCTTGTGATCCTCTTGTCTCTATGGGGATGAGCTACATCTCCTACGATCACTAGTCTGAACCCTAGAACACACACCCAAGCTGCACAGATGTGCACCTGTGAACATGAAGGGGAGTTTTGGTGAACGACAGTGAGTTCAGGAAGAAGGAGGTGGCAAGATTGCCAGGGTAGCCCCAAGAGTGCAACAGAAGGGCAATGTTAGAGGTAACTGGTGAAGCTCCTCCATGCATGGCCCATCCAAGTTTATGAATTCCGGTAGAGCCATGGATTAGTTTCCTGTGGCTGCTATACAAAGTAACACCACAGGAAGTTATTGTCTCACGTTCTGAAAGCTGGAAGTCCAAAATTAAGTAGTCAGCAGGGAAGAGCCTCTGAGACTCTAGGGAAGAATTTCCTTCCTAACCTCTTCAGCTTCTGGTGTTTGCTGGTGATCCTTGGTGATGCTTAGCGTTCTTTACTTGTGGTAGCAAAACTTCACAAGTAAAGTCTGTGCCTGAAATCTTCACACAGTGTGCTCTGTGTCTGTCCAAATAGACACAATAGTCATTGAGTTAGGGCCTACTCTAATCCACTATGACCTCATCTTAACTAGATTTCAATTACCCTCTCCTCCCATTGATACATCTACTATTATCTTCAGATCCTACCCCTGCTATAGGTTGAAATTTTAGGACTCCAAGCCAAAAAAATAAATGTTAACAGCGTTATTGAGGTATAATTGACACATAATAAACTGCACATATTGAATGTACATAATACAAAATTTGATGAGTTTGGACATATATAAATACTCTTTTCTTTTTTTTTTATCCTCACCCGAGGACATTTTTTCATTTTTTGTTCAGATAGAGTGGAAGGGAGAGAGAGAGAGAGAAACATCGATGTGAAAGGTACACATCGAGTGGCTGCCACCCGTACGACCCAGCCAGGGACAGGGAAAAACTGCAACCAAGGTAGATGCCCTTAGTGGGAACCAA
The DNA here is from genome assembly GCF_014108415.1 of Molossus molossus. NCBI lineage: Eukaryota > Metazoa > Chordata > Mammalia > Chiroptera > Molossidae > Molossus > Molossus molossus. The sequence goes on from NW_023425366.1 coordinate 34,165,384, forward strand.
ACCCGGGTCTCTCTGGACTGCAGGCCGATGCTCTAACCGCTGAGCCAATCCGGCCAGGGCTAACTACTCTTGTTAACATTACACAAATCAAGGTAATAGACATATCCATCACCTCCAAAATTTTTCTTCTGTTCTATCTATTTTTTTATGGTAAGAACACTTAGCATGAAATCTACTCTCTTAACATGTTTTATCATGTTGATAACTCTAGGTCCTTTGTTGTACAGCAGAGCTCTGGAACGTACTCACCTTGTGTACTTTCTGAAACTATGTCAACTGAACAACAACTTCCCTTATCCCTCTCACCAACCCCTGATAACTGTTACAGTTTCTGCTTCTTAAGTTGGACTATATATTTTATATATCTCATATAAATGAAATCATATAGTATTTGTCCTGTGACTGGCTTATTTCACCTATTATAATATCCTCCAGGTTCATCTATGTTGTCACAAATAACAGAATTTTTTATAAGGCTGAATAATATCCTTTAGTATGCATATACCATGTTTTCTTTATCCACTTATCTGTCAATAGACATTTAGGTTCCCCCCGCCCCATATCTTGGCTATTGTGAATAATGCTGCAATAAACACAAAAGTGCAGATATCTCTTTGAGATTTTGATTTTAGTTCTTTTGGGTTTATATCCAGAAGACCAATGGAAGAAAATAGATAGCCCAGAAATGAACCCACACCTATTCAATCAACTTATTTTCAACAATGGTGAAGGAATACATAGCAAGGAAAGGGCAGTCTCCTAAAAAAAAAATTGCTTTGGGAAAACTGAATATCCACATGTAAAAGAATAAAATTGGATTCTTATTTTACATTATACAAAAATATCAACTCAAATGAATGAAAGATATAAATGCAAAAACAGAAACTGTAAAACTCTTGGAAGAAAACAAAAGAGAAAAGTTTCATGACATTGGGCTTGGGTTTGATTTTTTGGGTATGACACAAAGAGCATAAGCAACAAAAGCAAATTAAAAAGTGCAACTACATCAAACCAAAAACCTTCTAGACAACAAAGGAAACCATCATCAGAGTAAAAACACAACCTACATACCCACATAAAGGGAGAAATTAATTTAAAACCATATATCTGATAAAGAATTAACAATCAGAATATATAAGGAACTCCTACAACTCAATAACAACAAACAAACAAAACCTGGTTTTAAAATGGTTTGAATAAACATTCTCCAAATAAGACATATAACAAGCCAACAGGTATATGAAAAGATGTTCATCATTACTAATCATTAGGGCTGTGTAAATAAAAATCACAATGAGGTATTACCTCATACCTGTTATGATAGCTATTATTACAAAAACAAAAGATAACAAATATCGAGGATGTAGAGAAATTAGAACTCTTATACATTGTTGGTTGGAATGTAAAATGGTGTTGTCTTAATGAAAAACAGTAGAGAGCTTTACACATGTTAAAAATAGAACTACCATATGATCCAAGCAAAATTGAGCAAAGGATTCTTTAATCTTGTTTACTTTTACCACAATTATACCTAGACCAAGACCCTATTTCCAAATAAGGTCAGATGCACAAGTTCCAGAAAGACATGCATTTTGAAGGGATACTACTCAACCCAGTACCGGCCACACACCTAGTTCTTGCCAATTGGCTGCAGTGGAATTAATGTGATAGTGATGATGATGGTGATGGTGATGATGATGGTGATGGTGATGATAACAATGGTGATGATGCTGTTGGTGTTGTTGATGATGATGGCTATGATTAAGTAGCATTAATTAGCTTTCAAATAATTGGGAGGAGACAATCCTTAGAGCTCTCCCTGTGCATTCACCAGCATCCATGTTCTCCTCTTTCTAGGTCTATAAGTAGACTATAATTTCCAGGTCTTGCATCTAAGCAGGTCCATATGAATAATTCTCACTAGTGGGATGTGAGACAAAGTGATAAATAAAATATCCAGCTCTAGGCTGTTAAATGTGGATGTGCCTTCTTCCCTTCTTCACCTGCTCACTTTCTCCATTCACCAAATGACTGCAGGGGAGGGTGAGTCTCTAGAAACTGCTGGAAGTTTAAATGTGTTTAATGGCTAGAGGGCATTTTAGATGATCTATTTCATCTTGGTTTCATTTCAGTAGTTTGTGGTTTTGAGCAACTAGTTCATTTCTTGTAAGTTGTTAAATTTATGAGCATAAAATTGTTTATAGCATTTACTTATTATCCTGTTAATGGCTGCAGGATCTATCGTGATATCTCCCAGTTCATTCTTAACATTATTGATTACATTTTAAAGAAGTTCTCAAGTCATAATCTTGCTTAAAATAATGCAAAGGATTTCTATTTCTGACAAGACAGAACTCCAATTTCATGCATGCCACCCAGGGCCCTTCCCAATCTCAATGCTGCCTTTCTTGCTAGCTTCACCTTTCCTCAACCACCCTCACCTTTGTCACCATTCTGGAAATACTTGCAGTTCAGAAATTGTCTCTTACTCTGAGCCTTGACCACACCACCTCTTCTACCTGCCAACATTCGTCTCCACATTTCTCCCTCTTTGCTTTCAGTTCCTAGAGAATTCAACTTGCTGTTGCTTCCTTTAAGAAGTCTAGAGTCAGAAGTAGCAGAAAAGAATGTGAGACACAGTCAGGCAGTAGCTTATAAGAATAATCTCTCTTTCCTGCTTCATCATCTTGCTTATTAAGATGTGTCCTGCAAAACTGTATCCATAGCATCATCTTCTTTCTTTGAGGAAGTAGATAAGGACAGCATCATCAAGAAACATTTAATGATGAATTTTCATGCACTAGGGTCTGTGTTTAAATGTGTTTTACACAATGTCACCTTAACCCTACAGAGTAGGCATTATCACCATTCTAATTGACAGACAGGGAGCCCAGGCTCAGAATCAGTACTTTCTCGCAGCGGGTGTGCTGGTCTCTTCCATTTGCTGCCCTGCGTCCTCACTCCTGTTCCCTGCTTTCTGCCTTCAGCTCCCATTTGGGGTTGCTCAGTAGAAAGCTTTGACAGAAAGTAAAGATATTCTCCTGGTATCCTTTCTGGGAGACCCCTTTGGGCTGGTTTCTCTCAAGGGACCAAATCTGCAGGATTCTCCTCCTGTGGTTCTCCTGTACTGAACCTTTGTAAATAATCCCTGGGTAAAACATTCTCTTCAAATGCCCCAATTTCCAATGTGCCTTCTATCTTATGTTGGAATATGACAGAATAGAACAAATAGAAGAAGTGGGAATTCCTCCCTCTGACTAGGATTTCTAGAACCCAGGTTCCTGACCACTGCACTCTTGTACTTTCCACACACCTTCTTGGAGTTCCAGTAACAGACACAGACTATTGGTTCTATATGCTACCTGTGCTGGGCACTGAGCTACTTCACGGACTTAGAAATTCTTCTGGGAGAAGAAGTCAATGTCACCAAACCAAACACTACTGTGACAAATCCATATTTCTCCTTGGTGCATTCTTATTAGAACTTTAAGGTCTAAAGGCTGACATCAAATATGTTGTTTATTTAAAATTGAAAACCTAAAAGAAGAAGAATCAACTTTCTAGATAATTTCTGGAAGAACACAATGCCTTTCAGAATAAAAATACTCAGCTATAATATGTATGGTATGAGTGCTGTGATGATCATCAGAACCTTATATTGTGAAATTATAAGGCATGCACACAAAAGAAGACTGCATTCAAAAATTAACTGTTGTGTGAATGTTCTTGGAAATAATTCTAGAGTGGCTGGTAAGAACAACACACATACCCAGCCTGCTCCAACTTGGATAGCTCTTTTAAGTAATACAGATTTTCCTTATTTGGTAACTCCTATACTTTTTGCACTCCATCAGGTGTTCTCAGGCACTTAGTTTCACTTAATCTGAATGACAACTTCCAGAGGCAGGTGCAATTGCCCCTATTTATAGGGAAATAAAGAGCTAAGACAGGTGAAGGAACTCAGGCAAGGACACGGAGCTGGTGAGTGGATGGGGCATTTTCCAATCCCAGTCTTCTGAGAGTGCATCTTATCTAGCCAGAAACAGGAGAATATTAGTTCCAGGTGAACTAAAGATTCAAGGAAACTCATTATAAGACTGTTAGTAATTACATAGCTCTGCCATGGGACACATATCTTCTTGAAACATAAAACACTGTAAGCAACAGATAAGTAAATATATAGTTTATACGAAAGTTGCTAGTTGTCCAGCACCCGGCCACCACAAACTTCCCTGGATGGGAATACAAAGCAAAAGGGACATTAGAGCTGTCCAGTCATGAGTGTGCTCATCCTCTGGCCACTTCCTGTTGCATGAGTCACACGTTCGCAAACTAGTGGCTGCCTATTTATGCATAATGATGTGTGGTACTTCTCCAAAGAAGCAGGGCCTTTGCTTTGCTTTGTAGTTTAAAGACAATTGTGTAAGATGAATGCCTCCTAGAGAAACAGTTGTTCCTGAGGAAAACTGTAGATATGTATGGACAGTGCATTTTCGTAGTTTGGGTGGTTTGTTGTTCTCATCTGTCACCAATGCATTCTTTCTTATCTCTGTCTTTTTATGGGTCTCTTCATCTTAGTACCTGTCAGCATGTGGACTTAAGTACCTATTTCGTCTTCCCTGTAATTCCACTTGTGCAGGTTCTAACTGCAAAGTTTGAGCTCCTAATGAACCTTTCTCTCTTCTGCATCAATATCTCCCCCTGCCCTGGCTCATCCCCATCAGCCAAAAACCAGACTGTGCTGAATCTCATCTTAAAGAAAAACAAAGAGAAAACATAAACCTCCTGGATTCTGCATACCCTTTCCTTTATATTTCTTTGCTTCCCATTAAAGCAAAAGCTTCAATGTACCTTTAGTAGAATTCTGACCCTCTGCTCTGTGTTCTATTTACTCAGACTTCCTCCTCCTTCATCCCCATGGCTCACTCCTTGGACTGTTTTCTTATCTGTCCTCATTCCTAGTGCTCTCACCCAATACCTTTGCTTTAAGTGCCATTATATACTGGTGACTCCCCAAATGATTCCCCACCCCCATTTCTCTCTGAACTCTAGACATTCAGTGTTCTTGTCCACTTCCCATCTCCATTTGCATGCCTGAGAGATGGTTTGATGTGATATGTCTCAAAAAGCACCCATTATCCTCTACTCTAAACCAGCTCTTCTCTTCCTCTTCTCCTCCTCCCCTGGTAGCTAGAGCCTCAGTCCCAAGACCCTAGAGTCCTCCCTGGGTCTCCCTCTTTCACATCCCACCACCAATCAATCAGCAAAGTCTTCTAACCATGGCTTCAGTATATACACAAATCTGAACCCGTCTTGCTCTGCTCAGCACGTCTACTCTGACGCAACTCACCGGCATCTCTCACTAGGTTACCATGACAACCTCCCAGCTTGTCTGCCTGCTTCCTCCTGTACTTTCCCATGATGACTTGAAGCACAATATGTATTTGCTGTGTTCCTCATGTGCCTCATCCTGTTCTAGCTCTGAAGACAGGAGTTTAGATTTGAATAGGGGACAAGCAGACATACCCACACATGACAGGTGGGGTGTCTGCTGTGAAGAAAACAGCAGAAGACAAGGACCCAGAGGGATGGGAGAAGATATTTTAGCTCAGGTGAGAAAGAGCATTGGGACACAGATCAGCTAGGAATGCCCAAGGAGCCCTAAGAAGATGTGGGGTAAGAGCCAACCTCTCTGGGGCCCTAGGAGGCCAGGTAGTTGTCTTTCTTACTGGCAAGTGGCAGTAGGGCTATCCCTTTTGGACTGTGTAAAGCCCCTGGCACTGGGACAATGTGTACATGAGGGAAGAAGACCTTAAGAGAAGGAAGTGCTAGGTTATAGTTAGAATTTCAGGTGACAGAGCAGACACAAACAGAACATGACTTCGACCCTTTACTGGACCGTGCTGCCTATTATAGAAAGAGATTAGATGGAGCATCCTGAATCCATAACGCTTACAATAACTAGAGGAATCATGCAATCTGCACGTATTTTTCAGGTATCCTACTGATGAATAGCTTTTTACAAAATCTGTTGTTTAGTTCCATCTCTGACTCATGGTTTTTATTGTTTATTGTTAATAAGATCTCCATTTCATTCTTAACTGATTATCAAAAATAAAATAAACAGAACAGGTTTATTTGCTCTTCTTCAGGCTCATTCCCATGAAATTAAGTAATGTCATCTGAAGCCAACCACTTTCAAAGGAGTTCTACCAAATGAGTAATGTTTTTGGAGATATTTGTTTCTTCTTAAAATAGTTTATTAAATAAACAACCACTCCAAGCTTTACATGTTTTAGTTATAGGTGTTTTTTTTTTTAAAGTTTTGTAATAAAAATCATTAACTTTAATATACAATATGATTTTTATTTATATCAGGACATTTTTATATGAATTTTAATAAACATTAAACTGTATATTTTTTGTGTGATTTAGAGAGAGTAGATAAACAAGAAAGTTTTATCTAATGCACATGTCTGAGACATCAAGCTCATTCATTCAACAATATTTACTAAGCAACTCCAGTGCTCCAGGCACAATTATAAACAAAACCCGCTGCTCATATGAAGCTTATATTTTTCCTATGAAACAATGCATCCATGTTTTACACACAAGGATAAGTAATAGAGAACTTAGAAACATAGATAGATAGGTAAGCGTGTGTATATATGTAGAGATGGGTGGATGGATGGGCAGATGAATGGATGACTAGATAACTAGGTAGATAGATAAATAGATAGATAAACTGACAGAATATATTCTTATTCTCCACTGTTTTCAGCACCCATAGTTTGATCCTTAACCCAAGGAAGAATTCTGTATATTACATTGACATGCACACAGACATAGAACATTCCATTCACTACGAGATTGGAGGGGCCCACACAATCTACAAAGCTGAGAAGACCTCATAGTCCCCCTGGGGCACTGCCCTTGTGCACAGTCTGATCACATTCGACAAGTGTGGGAGTAAATGTGCAACAAAGTGGGCCCGAGAAGGACCCCAGAGAATTGGGCGTGAGTTCAAGGAAGTGGCATGTTCCTGCACTGAAGTTTGATGTGATGGGACAAGGAGAGCAAAATGTGAAGAATCTCTTTGAGCTGTAAGCATTTAGAGTGGGTTTAATAGTGTCCCCCCAGAATATATGCCCACCTGGAACCTCAGCACATGACCTTACTGGAAATAGGGTTTTCACAGATATAAATAAGTTAAGGATCTTGAGATGAGATCGTCCTGAATTTAGGTTGGGCCCTAAATCCAATGACTGGTGGTCTTATCAAAACAGGAGAGGACACACAGAGAAGCAGAGAAGGCAGGGGAGGATGGCAGAGATTGTGTGATGTGTCTGTAAGGTCAGAAACGTCTAGGATTTCCCAGAACTGCTGGAAGTGGAGGAAGCATGGACTGGACCCTCCCCTGGAGCCTTTGTTGACTTCAGTCCCCAGAACAGGGAGAGAATAAAGATCTACTGCTTTAAGCCACCTGTTTTGTGTTAATTTGTAATGACAGCCCTAGGGAAAGGATTCAGCATTACAAAAAAGTAAAGTTTTTTTCCCCTCTTTCTCTCTGATTGAGCATGGAGAGGTATGGTTTGAATAGACACCGAGCTGAAAACTGGGAGAAGCAGGGTCTGTATTAGTTTCTTGCCAATATAGTAAAACCTGTCTGATGTTGGGGGAGTTCTATAACTCTCGACGTCTCCATTTCCTCATCTTTGCCATGAGAGTACTAAGACCACCAACCTTACCGGGTTTATTCCAGAGCCCTCACTTCTCACTGTCCTGCCTGCTCTGCTTCCCTGTAACTGTCTCCAGTAGAACCACATGGAAGTGGGGGTCCGTTCGCCAAAAGAAAAAAAAAATGCTGCTCCTAAAAAGATACCAGCAAAAGAGTAGATGCTAGCTGAATGCCACAAATATCAAAGTTTTGATAGATGTAAGAATTTAAAATAGATATTTAAAATATGTTCATAATAAAGGTACATGAGTAATAATGATGCCTCAGAGGATACACACATATGCATAATTTATGGGAATCTATCAATTTGAATTATTTATGGCTTTTTAAAAAGTTGTGTACTACATATCAACTCTTTTTCACTATTTGTCCATGGACTATGTCACAGATATTCAAGTTGAATAGACTGAAAGCAAGGGTTTGGGTAAGTCCAGAATAACCTAAAGCTTTTGGTGACTATGAGAAGAAAGGGGAGGTGGTGATAGGGGGTGGCTGAGGGGTCCTACCCTCAGAAGTAAACCTGAAGAAGAGCAGGACAAGATGAGTGGAAGGGTAGGATAAAAATTTTGATCTAAGGAAAAGAATTGAGTAACCCCACCTTTTCCTGCAGGACATGGGTACGGTGAGAAATTTCATCCTTTCCTACGGGCCAGGAGGTTAAGTATGAACTACCCTCATCTGGCATTAGCAGGGCACTCAAATTTTTGTTTTCTTTCTATTGTTTGAAAGCTAGGGATGACCTGAGCTGTAAGGAATAATGTATCTCCAAGGTGGGAAAAGCATGGTATTCCAAGGTCTCTGTATTGGCCATAGGCAAAAACTTGTTTGGCAGCCAAGCGGCCACATCCATTTTTGTGGGTCAGAAAGTTTGCTGCCAACACATCTGCTCTTGTTAAAGGAAGCCAGAGCTTTGATTCTACAGCCTGGGGATGCTAATAAATAATAGAAAACATCTCTCTTCGGCTTCGTTTTTTCTTATCATATTAAACAGACATCATGGAGTTCCCCAGAATCCGAGCTCCTTGTTGCTTTCTTTTCCTCCTTTCTTTGTATTTTGATCTTGTTAAATAATTTCAATCAGCCCCTGACCCAGATGACCACAGTCAGGAGAGATGCTGGGGGTTTTCACTGACGTTTCAGCCTGCTTTGCTGGCAAAGGATTGGTTTCCATCAGTGGGGAAACCAAGCCTGTTCTCAAATAGTTATAAATAAATGTTGTCTTGGATGCAGACACTGAAGGCTTTATTGATAATATTCAAAGTAGGTTGAGATAGAATCAATAAATGAGTGAGTTATAAATGAATGAATGGCCTTCATTTGAGCCAAAGAGAAACCTAATTTTGAGGGTGAGGAGAGGTCTGAATTCCCAACAGTTCTCATCAGCCAAGTGCATGACCCTGTCACACAAAGCACTGGCCAGGGCCACAGATCAGGGTGCTGGGTGATGCCCCAATTGGCCATCTTCTCCCCATCCAGGGTCTGTTAGGAAGGGCCCAGATGCTGGGTAAAGAGCCAAAGGTATTTGCTACAGACATTTGCTATATTTGTCATATGTGTTGTTCCTAGAAGACAGAAGTTAATATTTTTAAACATAGTTTTCTTGTACAGCTTCCAGTTTTAGTGACAAAGAACCTTTTCAATGCCTGTAATCCCAAAAGAGTTACCTATATTTTATTCTAGTGCTTATGAGGTTTAAAATTTTATATGAAAATCTTGAATTCATTTGGATATAAGGGGAGAGATAGAGGTCTATGTCCATCAGGGTCCCTAGCAAATGGAGGTGGGTCAGGGTGCAGACACTGCACCTGCTGTGGAGGTCCCTGGGGAAGAGCCACCACAGCAGGTGGCTGGTCTCATCCATCTCTGCATTTCAGTGATGGCTAGAGCTACCAAAGGGCCAGAAGAATGTGTCCAGAGCAGGGGGAAAGTGGAGAAAAAATACCTGGACCTTTTTCTATTCCTAGTCCAAAATTTGTCAGTGACTTTCTGGCTGAACTCAATCTCAAACCAGGCTTTGAGGCAGGCTTGATGACATCTAGTCCAAGGATGTCTTCACCAGGGCACAAAGTGCAGAGCTGGGCAAGAGGGGCGGGGGGTGGGGGGTGGGAGGTCCATGATGGCTAAGAGGGGATCTAGATGCTCATCACAGTAACTGGTTTCCCTCCATACTTCTGTACTTGTCCCCAACCTTTGTCCTCTATTAACACATTCTGATGCCTCTTCTGTGTCTGTCTGTGCATTACACTAAAATGGCCAGAGTTAGACAGACTATCTGATTAAATTTGGAGAGTGTAAGAATTTAAGTTCTTAAATGTTTCTGGAAAATCATTTTAAAGAATGAGAAAAGGGATGGTGAAAAATGCTACTGTTTTCAAGACAGCATAGTTGTGTCCATTTGTTAATTCATTCACTCATCAACATGCGTTGATTCCTTCTGTGTTCTGCTGGCCAGCGAGACTGGCAGCGAGGACATGTCTCTGAGGCAGGCACTGCTCCTGCCCTCGGGGACGAATCACACCATGTCCACTGTGATGGGGTGTCAGCGAGGCACCGCCCTGGGGCAGAGTTCATGGGGACGTTCTTTATTGTGGTGTCCAGAAACATTCACAATGGGGATGAAGGGATGCAAATGCCACTGGTACCTTGGAAATGTTCACACCACTCATGCTTTGAGCTCAGACTCTGTTTGCAGATGCTGTTGCCGGCTGTACTTCTAAGTCATGTTGTTCCTGCATCGAGGCCACTTTCTGAAATGAAGAGCTCAGGGTTCCTGAGGCTGCAGAGGCCAGAGCCAGGCCAAGGAAGGTACCATGGGCATGATCTGGGACCACATGCTCAGGAAATCACTCGGAAAGAAGCTGGGGGCCGTATGACATAGCCAAGGACTGCATATGTGTAGCCACCAGCTAGGTGACTCCTATAGAACAATAACCTGAGACCCTGTCACTGAGGCTGGGTATCATCATACACTCCCTTAACGCTTTCTTAGCATAACTGAGCACCCACTCATTGCCCTGAAAAAAAACCAAAAAAACCAAAAACCTTTAACAAGAAATTAATGTTTGGTATCACCTGGTTTAGAAATGTGTAGCTGTGAATGGTTGAGAGCAAAGAAGCCAATGAATAAATAAATAAGAATGAGTGAGTGCTGGCTTCCATCCAAACACAGACTAAAATTCAGCAGCATTACTTTCCCTTTGTTTTGCTTTTTCAAAATCATAAACCAGTTATTATGTGTTCAAAATGCATAACTTTTGCTGTAGGGATTAATTGCATTAATCTACAAATTGTGTTGGAGTTGGAAAAGATTATTTAGAAGTATTTTGAAATGTATTCCCCAGACAGATAAGTTTAGAAAATAATTTCAAAAGCTAACTCCTTTATTTTGTTTGGAGTCATGATTCAACAACTTTCTAGTTAGTGGGTTAGAAGAACTTAAAACATGGATGATCCCTGCACCTAATGAATCACACTTTTCTTTCCCGAGGATGCTGACATTTAGAGAAATTATGCTGCGCTGCACTTCTGTGGTAAAGGGTAGTTTGTCCTGGACCCAAGGGGCTTACGCAGAGTAGAAGATTCCTGGGGAATTTTGCCGAGGGACTTTGGGAGTCACACTTCTCAAGGAGAGGTGCTGGGAGGGATGCATGGCTAACATCCATGACAATCTCAGTGACAATACCAAATGCAAAAACCAAGTAAGCTTAGGTCAACAGCACAGGGCTGGAGAATGAAAAAGTGAGAATATTCTCTTCGTGCACATCAATGAGATGCTAGAAGAGACCTTTGTAAGTTAAATAAACATATTTGTTGGGTTACCTAACCAATTTCCAGACATAAACAAATAGGTGCAATGTGATTCAGTGCAGACAACACCGAACCGTCACTTAGTATGAAAGGCACTGACAATGACCGAACTTTAAATATTTGTTCAATACAGGAACACATCATGACTCTCTCATGTATGGCAGTCATAATTTTGATGTAAAAAGGCACAATTTGATGTAATGGTCTGATTACAATTTGCTCATTAAGGATAAGCAATGATTTAAAAAAAAAAACTACTCAGGAGTACCACCATTAACTAGGAATCTAAATTGGCATGAGGGAAGGGTGGGAAGAGACAGTCAAACATTTTGTAAAGCAAAAAGCACACTGAGTATTTCTTTCCATGGAAAGTCTTCTGAAAAGGACGTGCTTCTCTGAATCAGGATGGGGGTTGCAGGGAGGATGCCAAGAAATACAACAGAAGAGGTGAAGAGGCTGAGCTGCCTTTTGTAGCCCAGCCCCGCCCAGCCTGGCTCCTGCCGGGGCCAGAACAAGGAAACCGTATGCAGTGTCCTTAAGTACAGCCAACTCACAGCCAAATGCCACGAGCCCTCCTGAAGTAAGAGCTGGGTGAAGACACACCTGGTTCAGGTCAGGGGCAGAGCCGCGGAGGTCCGCAGCGAGATGACAAGACACATTCCCCAACAGATGCTCACTGTTTTTTGTCAAAATCAATATATTTAGCAAGGAAAAACTCCCCACAGACCACCACATGCTGGCTGAGGCTGTTCGTTCTCTTGCCTTTTCCAGATGGATTGATTTGAGTCACCAGATTGGGCTGGGAGCTTTACACCTAAATCTTGGCTTCAGGCATATGGCAGAGATCTTTTATCTGCTTTAGGAGAACAAGTGAAGAGTCCTCTTCCTTCAGCCAGCCTGACAGAAGAGGATGTGCAGAAATCCCAAGCTGCACACAATGGACTGAAAGCAGGTATACAGCAAACACAGTGTGTTCACTTTCATGATTCTGTTCTACAATGTTTAATATATTTCAGAGCTCGGAGTCCCGGCCAAAGCCAAGCACACGTATCCTACTGAAAAGCTTGTCTTCTCTTTTAAATGTCCAGGAAAAGTGTTGCACATGATTTTTAGAAAGAGTAGTTATATGTAATTCATGTTTACAAGTTCCTTCTAAGAAAGCAAATTGAAACAGAAACATTTCAGTGGACATCTAACACTCATTGCTTATTATCTCTGGGTTTAATTGTTTCATTCATATATATATATATAAAATAAATTAATTTTTTCTCCTTTTATCTGCCCTCCTTTTTAAGCATCTGGTGGATTGAATATATCCCTTCAAAATGTATATGTTGAAGGCTTAATCCCAGTGTTTATCTCCACCATATCAGGAGGGAGGACCTTTAGGAGGTAATTAAGGTTTAACAAGGTGATAAGGGGTAAGGTCCTAGCCCAATAGGATTGGTGGCCTTCTAAGAAGAGAGGGATATCTTTTCTCACACTGGCACAAAGAAGAGGCCACATGAGGACACACTGAGAAGGTGGCTGCCTTCTAGGCAGGAACGGGGCCCTCACCAGACACCACCAGGCGGATACCCTCTTCTCAAACGTCCAGTCCCCAGAACTGTGGGAAAGCACTTGTGTACTGTGTAAGCCACCTGGTCTGTGGTGTCTGCTGGCGCAGCCTGAGCAAACAGCTGGCACAGCTGGCAAAGCATGAGCATGGTCTTCTCTGGGCAAGCACCTCTGTTTCTATTCTGGAGGTTTTCGGGGCACATGGAGCAATTTCTGTTGTTAAGAATGTCCATGGCACTGACCGCTATGTGTGCCACGTGAGTGTGATTTCATCACACCTGAAAATTTTCTTTACCTGCGACGCCAGGTTCTTAGGGCTCCTCCCTGCCTTTGTCCAATCTGATATTCTTATCTTGTCTCCAAAGGCAATTTTCTAACCGCCCATTGTTTGTATTTTCTTTTCTGGGTATAGTTCTTTTCTATGCGATATAATTTCCATTTCTAAATGTGCACCATGAAAGCTTCTCTCCTTGAATACTGAGGAGCATAAAGTTGACAGCCAGGCAGACACAGACTCATGGTAGCCAGGAAAGCCATTTTCTTCAAAATGCTTTGAGCAAAGAGCTCATCAGTCTGCCCCACGAGAACAGTAAAAGCAAAGATGGAATCAAGGGTTATAACTCCATCTCTGTAGCAGATTGAATTGGACTGGAGTGAACTGAATTGAATGAGATGAAAAGCAAAACGGTGCCCCAAAGACTTCTTGAACCCCCTTGGAAGAAAACAAATGCAAAACTCAGAACAAAGTAGAAAAATGTCATGGTATTCTCATGGGAAATGCTGCATTTAGGGGTTTGCTTTAAGGGAAAACAACCCAGGTGAATGCAATGAGGAAAGCTGAGGATTTTAATGGGTTGGGAGGAGGCCCCAGCTCCCCTGGTCATGGACAAGACAGTGCTGCATTTCCTGGGCCTGCTCTTCAGAGGAACAAGGGCGTCAGTGGGAGCAACATCCCAACATCTGAGACAGGGGTCTCCCTGGCTGTGACCAGCGTGAGGTCGGCAGGAGGCATCCGTGCAGAATTCTATGTCCCTGCAGGGTGTCCTGCCTGGATTCTCTTCCAAAAGGAGTCAAACATTGGTTGTACAGTACTTGACATTAAAAATAAAATAATATATTTAAAAAAATCTACTCATTTAAAGTTTTTGGGGGCTAAAGAAGGGTATAGAGTAATTATCACAGCTAAGAGCTACTGGGCATTTCTATGTGCCAAGTGCTGTTCTAAGTCACTTATATATATTACTTCATTGAAACCTCATAACAAACCAGTGAGGTAGGAGCTATTATTATCCTGGTCTTGGAGATAAGAAAACTGAGTAGCAGAAGAATGTGAATCTGACCATGCAATAAGTAATTGGCAGAGCAGGTGTTCTGGGCCGTATGGCGCCAGAGCCCTGCTTCTTAGCACATCAGTGCAGCCTGTTTGTGCCAGTGGTGGGCAAGGTGAGGCTCCTCCCTGAACCCCAGTGGTTCAAATAATCTTTCTTCTTGAGTTCATTCTGATTTCCCTACTCAATCCTTCTATGGTGGTTTCTAGGACAAGACTCAGCTGAAATGTCCCACAGTTCTTTATCCTTAGTTTTTTTTCTTCTCTTGGTCATGTGGAGAATGGCTTGGTCACCTCCCACCATGTAGACAGCCCCCCTCCATTTGCCACATCAAGTAACACAGGTGCATTTTTGGTGATCCCAAATCAATCTCACACTTTCTTGTCCTTACACCTTTCCAGTGCAGTGGTGGTCCAGCTGGGGACCGAACCACCCATGACCTGGACTCAGAGATGTCTGTGTAACCACTGCCCTGGCCAGTTGGGTGGTCATTAGGAGCTGATCAAGGAACTGAGGAGTCTCCTGAGAAGAACTCTCCTTGAAGGAAGGAGATGAGGAAGCCCAAGGCTCCAGGAGGAAGGTCTCAGTCCCCTGAAGGACAAGGGCATCTGAGTCCAGCTGGGGTTTGGTCACTCTGAGAAGTCCCTGGCTTGGTTCGCCATGGACTGGGCTCAAAGGGGATGGATAAGAGCTCTTTTATTAAAACAAACAGCAAGGCTGTTTAATATTGGAGTGAGGTGAATGAGGGAACCAGGGGCCAAACATATGGGGTGGCTTGCTTCACAGGGCCAACCTGCTCTGGTATCACCCTGAGAGTAGGGGTCTCACTTGCTTTATCCTAACACCAGCTGTTATGGGTTGAATTGTGTCCCTGTAGAAAAGATGTGTTGAATTCTTAACCTCCGGTGCCTCAGAGTGTGGACTTATTTGGATAAAGGGTCTTAAAGAGGTGATCCAGCTAAGTGAGGTCACTAAGGTGGCCCTAATCTAATATGATGGGTATTCTTATAGAAAGGGGATATTTGTACACACACACACACACACACACACACACACACACACACGAAGAACACCACTCAAAGATGAAAGAAGACATCCGAGAGATGTGTCTACAAGCCAAGGAATGCCAAGTAGGGGCAGCAAACCTCTAGAAGCTAGGGGAGGACCTGGAGCATTCTCCTTCACACCCTTGGAAGGAACTGATCCTGCCTGCTGACACTTGATCTCAGACTTCTGCATTCCAGAACTGTGAGATGATAAATGTCTGTTTTTAAGACCTCTTAATTTGGGGTGCTTTGTTAAGCAGCTAAAGCTGACTGATACATGGCCCCTGACAACCAGCAAAGCTACAGTACTCAGAGCACAAAGGGTGATGTTTTCAGGGGCTCAATGTTTTCAAGAGCATGGAACATTCAGATTGAAGTGACTTGTAAAACAATACAGAATACAAGCTTGTTTTTTCAGAGTGGTGGTGTACAGAGGGGTTTCAGTTTGTCAGGGAGGTGGCTGACTCTATTTCGCACAAAGGAGCAGTTGGGCAGTGAGTGACCTCGATGCCTTTAGGAATGGGGGCATCAACCAATTGTAGGAAAAGCATTGGATTGAAATTCCAGGAACTGCATTCCAGCCCAGGAGCTTCAGGTAACGTTGAACACATCACACCACCTCACCAGACTTGTATTCAGGTGTCTATGAGGCCATTTCCTTTTGGTTTAACATTTCACAGTTCTAGCATATGCTTGTTTTGATTCTGAGATTGGGATCAAGGCACAATCAGGGACACATCTTTGTGTCTCCAGATACAAATTAAAAGGGAACAGAGAAGACCAAGAGTCCTGAGCAGGCAGGGGGTGATAATAGTCACGACAGGCACAAGGCAGGCTTCCTCCAGCCAGGGTGGCAAGTGTGGGGCTGGGAGAAACCACAACACAGCAGTTTGCTGTCCCCTCATACACAAGTCCAGCAGCCCAGGACACAGTCACTAGAGCCTGTTAACAGGTGAGTGGTGGGGGTGGGGCCGGTCACCTGGTGTGCTTGAAATTCCCGCCATTTCCAGAACCTCGGCTGTGGGTTCAGCCTGCAGGGGGAAAAGCAATACTGTGGAGACAGCTGTTCACATTTACAAATGCCTCTTCCCAGGGAGCCACTTGTGCTGTGCTGGATGAATGTCAGGGTGCGCCCGGGCAGGGGATAAGTCGTTCGTGTGGGCCCATGCGGGTTAAAGGATACACGTGGATAAAATAAGCCAGCCCAGTCACTTCCTAAGCATGGGTTACTAAATTAACACCTCATGTGGAATTTTTATCTAAACTTTGGTTAAAGTTTCAGTTTCTCCATCAACTGAAACCTCAAGGATCTTTGCACTGCAGGCGGAACTTGAATGTGATAAACGGTCCCTCCGACCAGATGATCATCTGTCTCCCTGCGGTCGAGCTGGCTTGCTCTGTGCTTCAGTGCTGTTTCCCTTGTGCTACCAGGAAGGGCTTCCGGCCGCAGACAGCGGGGCTCAGCTGCGCTGACAGTGGGAACTATGGAGACGGCTGCTGGCTGCCCATGTGGCCCACAAGCGGGCACACTGGGTCCTTGGTGATGCTTTCCCACCACCCATCGCCACATTCTCAGTGGTAGCACCATCAGCACAGAATGCTTGCCTCTTAGACTTTCTAGCATATTCTTTTAACATCCATCCTTCAGACAGACTTTAGCAAATCGGCCTCTTGCCTCATTTGGAGGAAGTGAAGCCAGGATACGCAGCCACCATGATGGGCCACAGCTGGTCACAGAGAGGCCAGAAAAGGCAGAGGTCAATCCCACCCGTGGATGAAAGCCAGGGCCAGGGCCAGGGCTAGACGGCTGCAGACAGGCAGGAAGCCTTTCCGCAGGTGGCATGACCCCTTCACCTGCGGACATGTGTTCAGAGACACCCCGGGTCTGATGACTGGTGTTGCACATAGAGGGGTGTTAAGAGTCAGACAGAGCCCTGGGGCCTGGGTGGGCAGGGTCTTTGTTTCCAGGCCTCTCGAGAGCTGCTGCTGTCCTGTACCCCGCCAGCTGTGAGCCAGTCCACACCAACGTTAGATGTTTGGATCCTCTGAGTAGGCAGCCCAGCTCCACCATGTCATGTTCTTCTTCCCTTTTCAGCCTACAGGCTGGGGTGTGGCTGCACCCATCTCACCTTCAAAGGCTACTGAGCTCGGCTCTGGGCAGGTGCTGGACATGCCTTCGAGTGGGCTGGCTTTGCACCCAGCCCGCCAGCAGCACAGCATCCGCCAGGCTCCCTGCATGGGGATCAGTGGTACAGTCTCTGCAAGGAGGAAGCATTTGCAGGGCCATCGTGTACACAGTCCTGAGTGGGGTGGGTTGCAGTGGGACAAAGGGGATAAGCCCTTAGTGAGAGAGGCAGTCTCATGCATTCAGTCTTTGCATTCCCTGTGAGCTAGCAAGAGTGGGCCCTGGGCCTGGAGCGCTTCCTCACCAAGGGGCGGAGCCCTCACATCTGTGCTGGGCTTGTCACCTTATGCAGACACATCATTCCCTGTTTCAGACTCAGTGCAGGCTCCTTTGTTTTGCTTAAGTGTGTGCACCATATGACGCCTGGCCAGCCCCACTGTTCTGTCTGTGCCCTGTGGGGAGGAGACCGTATCCTTCTGCTGCAGCACAAGAGGGGTGTGTGCAGGTCAGTGTTCCTGCACCAGCTGCAGGAGGGGTCTGCTGGCCCTGGGGTCCAATGCTGGCTGGGGAAGCTGACCTTGCTCTGCTCATCTCCATGTGGGCAGAGCACTGTTCGATCCAGGGCTTGGCGGCCTTGCTTTCGGTGGTGACTCTGATGTCGACATGCATGGGCAGACGTGCTGGAACATCCACTCCTGGTGGTTGGCCACGGACGACGCTTCTCAGCAACCTCCAAGCTGTGCCGTGCTTGTGGCTGTGCTTGGGGGGGGGGGTGTTTTAAAATCCCAGGGAGAGCATGCAGCCCTGGTGCTCTGCCTCCTCTCTCCCAACACTGACCATTCCTCCCACCAGGAAGCACTCTCTGCCGCACCCGCCGCCTAAAGCATCAGATCAGTGCCCTGCTCCCAGCCCCTCTCCCACCTCACATTCTGCTCCACCCACACTGGGGAGAGTGAGGCAGGTGTTGGAGGCAAAATCCATATAGTGAGGCACAGGAGAACCAAAGCCTTTGTGCAGCGACCAGAGGGTGGCTTTGGAGGTCCTTAACTGCTTTTTTCTCCCACTTATAAAAATAACTTTTTTTTTTTTTGCTTTTCTGAGTATATAGTTGCAAAAAAGATAAAAAATAGTTTTAATAAACATTGCTTATCAAGGTAGAATTATTTGCAATGTTACCACCCTGAGAGATATCATCATCATTATGAAGGTGACCATCCTTCCACACTCCCCTCTCTATACATCTCCTCTTTCCACACTGGTCTTTGCACTGAGGAACCATGATGAGGGGGCTCTAGGGTGGAAACAAGAGCATGAGGAGACTGATCTCTGGGCTCGAGTCCAGATCAACAGCCCTCTGCCTGTGACCCCCGTATCCCTTTCCCAGAGACCCGACCTGCTCCTCAGCATGGGAGTGGAGAGAACGGTGACCCGGTGCTCCTTCCTGAGTGCAGGTATTGAGCTGGGTGCCAGAAAAGGCTTCAGAGGCCCCCCTCTGAGTGTCCCCTTGGTGAAGGCCCAGGATAGAGGAACTCACCCCGGAGCTCCAAGCAGACCTCTGCCCTCCCCAGTGCCCCAAGGCACCAGCACAGGTTATGTTCCACCTGCGTCCTGGTATTAAGTTAAAGTGACAGTGAGTCTCCTGCTCTGATGGAGCCTCTGCTAATGAGAAGCCATCCATCAGGGCCCAGCAGCACAGAAGCACCTCCCCCCCAATTAGCCACCAGAAATATTGGTCCTTCAGGTTCCAGCTCCTTGAGCTTCAGATTCATGGCCATCTTTAGGGCACCCGTCATGGCCACACCCTCTGGATTCAGACAAGCGAAGGTGTCCAGACAGCCTTGGGGATCACCCTCTATGAGTCCAGACCCATTATCTTGTAGTGTTGCCCCAGGGTGGTTGTGTCTACATAAATCTAATAAAACCGACTCCTGAGAGAGACTGACATTATCATGATCAAGTTACAGTCAGCTGTCATGAGAGGATTCCTGGGAGACAGACTGCATGAGGAAGAGCGGCCTGCAGAGCCGTCTGCCTGGGAGTGAGGTTCTACAGGAGTGAGGGTGGCTAGGGCAAGACTGGGAGCCCACGGGGAGCTGTGCCTTGGATGATCCCTCAGTGCAATCACAGAAGGAGGCCAGTGGGTGGGCCTTGGCATCCTTGCAGCAGCCAATCATGACCGCTGACTGCCCCTGGGGACACTAACTTTGGGCAGAGCAGCTGTTCTCTAAGGCAAAGGGCTAGGTCCCCTGTTAGGTTGCTAGGGCTGCTGTAACAAACTACCACAGGCTCTGGGGCTTAAACAATAGACATTTATTGCCTTACAGTCTGGAGGTTGGAAGTTCATGGTCAAGATGAACAGCAGGGGTGATTCCTTCTGAGGGCTGTGAGGGAAGATTCTGTCCCAGGTCTCTCTGCTTGGCTTGCAGGTGGCTGTCTCCTCTTGTCTTCTCACAGTGTCTTTCCTCTACGCATGTCTGTCTCTGTGTCCACATTTCTCCTTTTATAAGGACACCAGTCTTATTGGATTAGGGATGCAAATATTGGGGTTTATCAAAAATATATTTTTGGCTTTGTCCCTGGTTCTGGCATAAATCTCCTAAAATCCCTGGACTTGCCTACAAGAGGAGAACAACAAAGTTGTCTTTTGTTAGGCTAACCAGGTGACTTTTGGAAAACATCTAAGGATTGGATGTTGGTTGGCAGGAGAACCAACCATGCATTTGAGGGTTGGACTCTTCAGTCCCACCCCCTGACATTTTGAGATGTGAGGGTCTGGGCTTGAATCAACAAAGGATAATGATTTAATCAATCATGACTACTTAATGAAGTCTCTGAAAATGCAAGAGGATGTTTTCCCAGGGAGCAAAGCTCAAGTTGGTGAAAGTGTGGCGATTTGGGGAGAGGGGCATTGAAACTTCAGGTTCTTGCCCCACACCGTGTCTTATGGATATCTGCTATCTGACTGTCCCTGAATTATATTCTTTTATAGTAAAACCAATAATCTAGTAAGTAAACTGGAGCCTGAGTCCTGTGAGTTGTTCTAGAAAATTAATGGAACCCTGGAGCTGAGCCCTTAACCTGTGGGATCTGACACTATTTCTAGGCAGACAGTGTCAGAATTGAGTTGAAGTCTAGGACACCCAGATGGTGTGCCAGAATTGCTTGATGTGTGGGGATAAAAAACCACAGATTAAAATTAGAGTGAGAATCGTAGAGCCCACTCTAATGACCTGATTTTAACTTAACTGATTACATCTTCAATGACCCTATTTATAAATAAAGTCACAGTCTGAAGTACTGAGGGATGAGAATGTCAACATAGGAATTTTGCAGTGGACACATGCCATCCCATAACACCCAGGGAAGCCATGGCTGTGAGCCACGGGCAGGTGACGTGCCCAGCATCTGCGTGATGGAGCGTGTTGGCTTTAAAGAAGACATCACAGCATCCACCTCCACGGCTTTGCTGGAAGCGTAGACAGTTCCTGACTGCTCAACACCTACTTTTCATTACATGGCTGAAAGCTAGAAGCTTTGTCGGATTAAATAAACTGTGTCCGGCCGATATTTCTATGCCATTGACATTTATCCTGCCATCCAAAATAGATATTCCATATAGGTACATGTTTAATCAGTCAACTCCATACTTATTCAATTTTAGAATTTTCTTTCTCTCCCTCCCAGATTTGGGCTTTTTGAATAATTTTTGTTCTCATACCTTACAATATACAATTTCAGGTCATTTATTTTATAGTTCTTCTCAAACACGCAAAAAACAATGATCTGACCTTTAAAAATAATTTTTACATTAAAAAAGGATTTTTACTTTAATAAAAGCTCAGATTGCTGTTATTATGCTATGCCCAAATCACTATTACATAAAAGTTTCTGAGAAAATCCACTTATAACCAAGTTATTCTAGGATCTTATTAGCTGGATCATTGGGTGAGGATGAAGACAGAGTTCTGTTATCAAATTTCCCCCAATCCTATGCCGCAATAAGTCATAATCAAGTGAAGTGGCAAAGGGCACTGGGGGAGAAGTCAGAAGACATGGGTTCAAGTCCCCGCCGGCCACCCACTGAGGACCCAGTGCGAGCTCTCTTCACTCTGTGTCTCTGTTTGCACATCAGGCCAACCGGAGGAACGAGGGTGGCTGCTTTATTGAGTAGAGTGGGAGTCTATACTCACTCTAGGGGTTTCTGTGCACGGTCACACAGCACGTGGCCACACAGTAGTACATGGGAAAAGGCAGCCCAGGCAGCCTGTGCCGTTCACTCAGAGTGTTCCTCAAAGTGTTTGAACACTGTGGCACAGCTCTCTTTTTGCTCCGACTGATCAGAACTCCGATTCTATAGCTGGGTGATGTTCACAGGGTCGTCCTGTGCAGTTTGCTGAGGGAGTTAGCAGGTCCCCATGCTCCCCAAGCCCATCGCCTTCCTGGCAGAGATCTCATTTCTCTTACCTGGACACAGTTTGCCTTTTAAAGCATTCCATTTACTGAGAAAACACTTGACTCAAAGAAATGAGTTCACAGGGAGCCCCAAGCCAAGAAGGCTGTGATATATTACAGGGTGTTCCTGGGGGCGAGTCACTGGCAGGTGATATGACTGACTTGTGAACATCATTCAAAACAGTTTGCTGCAAAGTATGAGTTTATTTATATAGCTAACATATTAATACCATTATTGATATGCTATTAATGTACTTCTATACATTTAGCCAAGAAAAATAGAGACATTATCCAGCATCTGCTGTGAATTTGGCTCTAAAAGATTACACATCACGATGCTCACCACCACCATCGCTGCATCTCTTATGTAGCAAGAATCTTACCTTACTATCGAGCACTGGGCTAGGAGCCTGCTCTGTACAGATCCTCAATGCATGTTTGTTATTGTGGTTATTATTATTATTGTTAGTATTTGAAGAAGTAATGTTTCTGCAGTGAGCAAAGCCTGGGTTCTAATTTACCGTTCTGGTTCCCAACCCTCTCATAAATGAATGAACACCAACTTAATTATGCTCAGAACTGTACTTGGCAAATTATATGAGCATTGTGTCTGTTTCCTAACTGCCTAACGGTGAAAGATTAGATTAATTTGGGTCAAGGTGATTTGGGGTACTAGCCTAGCTTTCCTTATCTAAACTGGAAAGGTCATAATTGTCACCAGCCATCACCTCCTGTCCCAGGCATGTGGCAGCCTTGAGAGGACCCGACGCCTCACCTGCAAACGTGTGATGGTTGGCGCTCATGTGGTTACCTGGAAGGAGTTCTCCACACTTGGTGATAAAACCATGTTTTATTTACTTATTCTCATCAAAGCATTGTTCACCTGTTATCTCATTTGATTCTCACAAAAGTCCTGTGGGGAGCTCAGGGGCAGGACCCCGGTTGACTGAAAAGGAACTTGAGGCAGTGGGGCTCCTGGCTTGTTGTAGGTTCAGGCTCGAGCGTGACGTGACAGCCCAGGACACTGGCAGGAGTACCCTGGTGCTACTTCTTCTTTCCCACTTTTTTTCTTTTAATGACCAATATTTTTATCCCTGGAGTAAGATGAAAAGAAACAAACACTTCTTTTTAAAATGGAATGTAAGATTGTTATTGCTATTTTTCTTTGAGATCAAAGAAAACGTCGTAAAGGCATTCAGATATGATCAATTCATCTCCATGCCTGAGTTTTGTTTGCTAAGTAAAACTACCCACTCTCTTTTAATCACTTCTCAGAACGATACCTACAGTGGCTTAGTCCCCAAAGTCATCCTGTACCCCTGAAATCCCAATGGTCCGAACTGTCCTAGAATGACAAGATTCCCATTTTGAAGATGCAGCTCCCACTGGCTTGGGCCTGTCCCGGGGCAGCGTGGCGTTCTGTCTTCCCCGTGCCCTCTCTGATGTCCTTTACATGATCATCTCCCTGGTCCCATAGAAGCCTCCGTGGCCCTCAGATTTCCAAGAGTGTTTTGGGGGAGGGACTGCCCCATTCAGAAACAACGCAGAACATGTTTTCTGAAGACCCGCTGTGTGGAAAGAGCAGCGCAAGGCGGGTTGATAGGACGAGTATGTTCTGCACTTGCTCTCACGGGGCTCAGAGACAGAGAGGGCAGGCTGGTGTGCGTCCCCATGTGGCCAAGCAGTGGGTGAATACGACCCTGGCATTGTCCCACTCTGGATGCTAAACAAGTCTGGCTGCAAGTGACAAGCACTACTAATGCTCTTTGAAAGTAACATATGTCTTATAAAGCACTCAGGACCCTTGGGAGAAGGAGAGCATGAATAAGCGATGGAATGGAATGGGAAGAACCTCTGCTAACTGCAGTGATGGTAACGGGTCTACATTAGCAGGCAACAGGAACCCAAACACAAATGGTCTGCTTGACGTGCTATCCCTTTGGGACAGTGTGAGGATTTGTAGCATCAATACTCAAAACAGAACACACTCGAGACAACCAGCAGTAAAGCATTCCAGTGGTATTTTGGGAGGAAGAGGTCTTAAGCTTACAAATACTAATGTGACGCAAGATTCATGGACAGCTGGGAGGTAGAATGGCTGTGCCAGGTGACCATGGCATTCTTTGGGAAAGTTGAAATCCTCCACAGAGGAAGACTTCAAAGATCCAGGTGTGAAGAGGTAAATAGAGCTTCCTTGGAGATGTGGTGTGGGTTAGAAGAACAGATGGACTTTGAGGCTCAGAAGAACCAGATCATGCAGAAGTTGAACACACAGCTTTTGATAGCTACTCATTTGGATCAACATATATGGGTAGTCTATGAAGATTCTAAAGATTCTGAGCCCTTTGATGGCGGCATGGCTGGCATTTTCTCAGTGTGGGCACAGGGGGCAGTGTGACAGCCTGGAAGTTTCAGAACAAGAGGTCGGAGTGGCTGCAGAATGGAATGGCAGCACTGTTCTCCGGCTTGCAGCTGCGGGCCAGCTCACCGGCGAGACTGACAACAGGATGTTCAATCTTCACAAGACCCACTCACCACAATGAAAGTATTGTAATTTTTATTTATTCTGTGACTATGTTTCCCCTACTGAATACATGGAAAGTTGAAAGAAGGCTCATAGGAAGAGGTATTTTATTAAACACCAGCACACAAAGTTGGTAGAGCTAATGCTTTAAAATTCATGATGGCAGGTGGATGCCAGATGCTGGTAGGAAACAAGCAGCCTGCTGTGGAGATAGCGGTGCTTTGGATTCGTGTGGCTGGATTTACAAATGGGAGCAGCCTTTCCATGCCAAGGAGCTTTGTCAAATCAAACACAACATTAGGCACCTGGAAAAGAGTTTTGCGGAGAGAGGTCTCTCTGTTCACTTCTGGAAGCTCTCAGCCATCTCCTAACCATTGTGTGTCTTCCCTGCCAACGTCTTTGTCCCTCGATATCTAACTAATGTGCTCCTAGTGTGCAAAACTGTGGCTATTCCTGACTTTTAGGTCCATGGCAGTTAATTTTAGAATGTCAGTGGGAAACCTGCTTCCAGCTTGATGTGATGAGGAAGAACGCTGAATCTGCAGGCAGAGTGTGTGTGGTCTCCTGTCCTGCTCTTTTCTTGCTGTAAGAAAGTTACTTGACCTCACTAAGATTCAATTTTTTTTTCTATGTAAAGTGGGAGTAGTTATAATCACACTGACATTTAGGGTTGTCAGCAGGATCCAAGGGAGCATTTTTGAGAAAGTAATTTATGAACTCTTAACAATTTGACACATGTTGGATTTTACTTTCTCAGTCAAAGCTTGATTGTTAAGCTTGTGGCAACACTGTCCCCAAACCACTTGTTGCTTCTCTGGGCTCCATCCCTATGTTATGACTTTGCTCCTCCATCCACACCAGCTGGAGCCAGGTTCGATGATCGCAGCTCAGAGGAGACCTGTGGTGGTCAAGTTATCAGGGATAGGCTGGCACAGGCAGGAGAGTCCTGCTCTGGAGATCTGCAGGCTGGAGCTGTGCCAGGGTCTTGTCCCTTGGAGATTCAGAAAGGGAGTCCCAGGCTCTCAGCACACCGTGAGTACTCACATGCATTCTTGGAATAAAAGCTTTTAGGTTCCAGTGATTCTCAAAGCAACCTATTCCTTGAGAAGACAACTGGTTCCTTCTAGTTTTAGTTTTGCTAAGATGAAGACTTTTATTTTTGCTAAAATAATAGTTAAACTATATTTTCAGTAAAACAAGAGGTCATCACTTTGGTGTCCTATCAGAAACTATCATTGTTTCCATATAATTAAGAAAATTACTTTGGCAGTAGAAATTTAAAAGAGGTAATCCCATTAAGAATAAAGTAACCCACAGGCTAAAAATATAATCCATAGATGATGATAGATAGATAGATGATAGATAGATAGATAGAGAGATAGAGAGATAGACACTGATCTAAAGAGAAATATTCAGAAATAGGATCCCTCAGGAGACAAACTTATTTTACAAGAATAGCTGACTTTGGAATCCAGTAACCCAGTACAAACTCTTATGATTGAGGTTCAGATGTCTGTAATTTGTAGTATTCAGAAAAAAAGTACAGATAATCTCTAATTTAGGATGGTGCAACCTGTGATTTTTCAACTTCATAATGGTGTGAAAACAATGTGCATTTAGTAGAAACTCTACTTCAAATTTTGAATTTTGATCTTTTCCAGGGCTAGCAAAATGCTGTACCATAATCTCTTGTGATGCTGGACAGAGGCAGCAAAATCATGTCACCCAGTGGTAGGCTAGAGTAGGTGTTCTGAGCACATTTAAGGCAGTCAAGGCTAAGCTATAACATTCAGCAGGTTAGGTGTATTAAATGCATTTTCAATTTACAATATTTGAAATTTATAATGGGTTTATTGGGATGCAACCCCATCTTAAGTCAAGGAGGTGTGTGTGACATTGTGATTTATATTAAGAAGTATATATTTGGTCTTCACCTTGTTCCTGGCACAATGCTTCTAAAACCCTTGGAATTTCCTAATACAGGAGAGTGATAGAAGTGTCTTTTGTTATGTTAAGGAGGTGACTCTGCATCTAGTGAAGGGTGCTAGTTGCTAGGAGAACCAACCTTGTGGTCAGAAGAGTTGCAATTTTCATGCCACTCCTTGACCTCCTAGAGGAGAGAGGGCCTAGAAGTTGAATCAATCAGCAATGGCCAATGATCCAATCAATCCTGCCTCTGTAATGAAGCTGCTGTAAAAATCCAGGACATCTGAGAACTTCTGGGCTGGTGAACTGTGGAATTCAGGAAGGGTGGCCAGTTAGCTGAGGGCATGGAAGCTCCATGTCCTTTCCCCATACCTTGCCCTGTGCATCTCTTCCACTTGGCTGTTCCTGAGTTATAACCTTCTATAATAAAATTATAATTTAGTAAGTAAAATGGTTCTCTGAGTTCTGTAAGCCACTTGAGTAAATTAATCAAAGCAAGGATGGGGTCTGGGAACTTCTGACTTATAGCAGAGGAGTCAGAAGCACAAGTAACCTGGTTTGTGACGGATGTCTGAGGCAGTCTTGTAAGTCTTCAACCTATGAGGTCTGATGCTATCTCCAGGATATGAATTCCAATTCAGAATTGAGTTGAATTGTGAATACTTAGCTAGTGTCAGGATTGCTTGCTGGTGTGGGAGCTCCCCTCCCTCCCTCATACACACATGGGAATTGGGTACAGAATCATTTTACAATGGAATCAGAGTAATGTGAGTTCCAGTGCCTGGCTATGTCACCTACTAGTGGGGCAACCTCAGTAAAATTACTGTACTTCTTTGGGTCATTTGTCCAACCTCGGCCAGAATTGGCTGATCTTGGCTGGACACATTTGTTTGGATGGGCCAGAGACTGGCCAGTGTAGGATGGCCTTGCCAGACACAGCTCTCTTCCACTTGGTCTCTCATCCTTACGAGGTGAGTGTGGGCTTGCTAATTGAGTGTCTTTAGAGATCTAAGGTGGTGGATATGAGGCTTGGGGCTGGCACATCATCCTTCTGCCACATTCTATTGCCCGAGCACATCACATGGGCAGTTTAGATCCAGTGGTTAAAGAAATAAATTCAAGTTCATAATAAAAGAAGTTGAAAAATCATATTGCAAAGAGGCACAGATACAGACAAGGAAATAACAGCTACAATAACAGCTATTAAACAACTTAGTGCAAAAGGTAAACAACAACAACAAAAAAGCCAAAAATTCAGGTCACAATTTAGGCCCGGGAGGCAGAAAAACAATCAATCTTGGCCATGCTTTGTGAATCAATGGCTCCAGGCACAGTCTGTCTCCCAGCACATTGGCTGCACACTCCCAGAGTGAAGACCTTGGGAGATCGTTCCTTGATATAAATTTGGTTCTTGTATTTGTTCTCCACATTGGCCACTTGATATCCCACCACAGATAATGGGGGAGAAATATGGGGAAACTTTGTGAACATTTTCTGAAGTTCAAATGAAATATAATCAGGCTTTACTTGGGTTCACATTTTTTTTTGCTTGCTCTGTCCACTTGGAGTCATTTTCTAACAAATGCTCCTTGCTCCTACTCTCAATGATCTTGAAGTTCAATATGCCCCAGAATTGACTAAAATGGCTGGAATTGGTTCCAGGACAATCCCAACATAGGCTGTTTCTGTGAATTGTGAGAACTCTAGGATCTCCTTGTAGTCTCTGTTTACTCTAGTGAGTGTTCCTGATTTCTCCCAGGGACAGGCTATATAAGCCACCTGTTGGGTATCACCTGTCTCTTAGATGCATGCTGATCTGGGGCCAGCTCCTGAGATAATAGACCTTGGACGTCTCCTTTGTCACAGAGTACACCACCTGCAGGATGTATGGGGGACACCCTTATCAGTCCATGGTTTTGTTTCTCAGCCTCCTAGGATCCTGGGGAGAACAGAACCTAACCCTACCCTTTGTGTTTGCTGTAATTACAACTATGCAAGCCATCAGTGGGATCTGAGAAGACCCTTTATTTTATAAAGCTCAGACCTGGGCTGGGGACTAAAGTTGGTATCCCCAATTGCCTACAGCTGAGCCATAAATTTACATGTTTTGATGAAAAGAAGATAAAAAGAACTACCCTTTCCTTGTCAACATTAATACTGAAGCGAGCTCTGCTTTTGTGTAAGGAAATGTCAATATGATGAATGGCTATTAAAATCAACAGTCAAATCAGCACACTTGACAGGTGATTATTGTATAAAACCAGAGAGATTTGTTTGTGTAAAAAATATAATTAATAGGGAATGACTTTCTAACATTTGTCAGAAAGTTTCAGTGGAATAATAATGAAACATAAAGAACTATAAAATGAGAAACATTATGGATATATCTTGAACCTGTGATTTTTCTTAATGATCAGAAAATAAGTCAGGATAGCACTTCATCCCTTCATGGAGACCTCAGCAGCTTCCTCTAAGAAAGGCTTTTTGCTGGGAGCCAGGGAGCAGTGTGTTACCTGGGCACCTCTCTGAGCTGGACAAGCTGCTCATTAACCCTGACGCCATGCCCATGAGTGTGGAGGCAGGAGGCATCGTTACCTGCCTTTCACAGATGGACCAGTCAGATTCCAGAATCATCACACAGTGATGAACCCTGCAAGTGGTCCTGATGTTCTGCTGTCCAAGGTCAAGATGCTCTCTAGCCCATTCGATGGGGCCACAGAGGGAAAGCAGGTGAAAGGCAGCGAGTCTTATATTCTCAGTTGGTTCCTTTTTGGAGTCCACTGCAGCCCTGAAATGCCATAGTGATAACTGCCCCTTGGAAATGAATATATCGGTTCCTTCTAAATAAATCTCATCTTTTAAAATGTAAGACTTCAGAGGTAAAAGTTTGGGTAAGATGTGGAATATGAATAATTTTATTTTATTTTTTTAAGTAAAAAGACTAGGGGTATCTGCTTCTAAGTTTTCAAAGGACATCTCTCTAACAATCTTAGACAAATGCCCAGGACCAACAGGGAACCTGTTTGGGTGTCCCTTTCTATGGCTTTCTACGGGTCCTGCTTTTCTTCTGCCCCTAGTCCATGACCCTGGCACACCCCTGCTGGTGTGCTAATGTGGACCCCAGAACAGACCTAACGAGGTGCACCAAATGGTAATGATCTGTGCTGGAGAGGGTGCCTGCCTCATTAACCACGCAGGCTGCCTTTGGGGCCTCAATGGCCTGATGAGGGTATTGTGAGGGCTCCTGCCTCCATCAGGCCCACCAGATGTCCCCACAATCTCACAGCTTGGAAAGCCATTCATCTATGTCCATTATTTGCCACGGTGGGCCCAGCTCCTAATTAAGCCCCCAGAGAAAGCCGAATGAGAAGTTAGAACTCTCAGGCTTGCTGAAGTGGCCTCCCCCACCCCACACAAAGGGCCAGCCTCCGGCATCTAGGGAGGAGTAAGAAGTGAGTGCCAGACAGGCTGGCTTTGTCAGGAATCAGCCACAGTGATGTGCCATGGGAGAGCCAGGCTCTGCATTTGTGGCTTTTATCTCATTGGTTGTAGACATCTGAGAAGGAGCCAGTGGGTGGTCCTTGGAATGGAGTAGGCTGAGGACAAAATGATTCCTGCCATGAAGGTAGCACGTTCTGCCAGCCCAGAAGTGAAGGCTGGACATGCATTCCTCTGTCTGGCGACCCTCAAAGGTGAGGGGAGGGGTTTGGACCCATACCCTCCATTTATCTACCCTCATAGCTGGCAGGGTCTCAGTCCTGTACCCCTCTGTCTGTCAACCATCACAGATGCAAACTTTGAATCTGCCCTGTCTCTGCAGTAGAAATACAAAAAGGAATCTCCCTGTCTGTCTGTCTGTCTCTCCCCCTCTATTTCTGAATTACATGGTCTCCCTGCTATCATTTATAGACTAATTGTAAAGAAAGAGCTGACAGCCCTGCCGATGTGAGCCCTGGCCTATGGACTTCGAGGTCCCTCTTTGATTCCCAGTCAGGGCACATGTCTGGGTTGTAGGCTCCATCTCCAGTATGGTGCATGTAGAAGGCAGATGTTCCTCTCTCACATTGATGTTTCCATCTCTCTCTCTAAAAAAAATCAATGAAAACTTATTTCAAAAAAGAGGGGGAAAAAGAAAGAACTGACAAGCAAATTTGCAGGTCACACCACACAGTGCGTCTTCTATCGCTCACAACCTTCATTGGTAGATTTTCCTTTTCTTTTCCCAAAATAAAAAGATAAATTGACCTGTTGCCAAATTATTGCCAGTAGGATTCTGGCGGCTTTGTGTATCTTCCCTCCTGTCTAAGAGCTGGGGTGAGGGAGAGTGCTGAGTGTTTCTCCAGCCCCCTCCCAGGCCCTTTAGGGCTGACCCAGTCTGGTGCTTCTTTCCTGCCTATGGAACTGCCCCTCAGCTACAGTGACTTCCTCCAGCACCCGGTACAGGACCTCAGCAGGAGGCGGATGTGGGAGCCCTGCTGGGAGGGGCTGGATGCCTGGCGGGAGATGTTTGCCCTGGGAGGCATTCAGAGGAAGCTGCTTTGGCTGCAGAGCTGAGACCCAGTGGAATCCCTGGCGGGAGAAGTGGGAGTTTGTGGTGCAGTGTGTTCATCACCAGGCTGTTCCTGGCAGACAGACAGGGTGTTCCCAGAGCTGCCTTAACAGGGATTAGATAAAAGGAAAGGGCCCCACGGAAGCAATTCCTAGAGGAAAGGTTTCCAACTGCAAAACATCAGTCCTGTTATATCTAGAGCCAAAGTAAGAAAACCAGTGGTGCATGCAGCCTGAATAAGATGGGTAGATGGCTTTACTGGTCTCGTTCATGAAATAGGGTGATTTTGTTCTCCACCCCCCAGTGCTGTCTGTCTTGACTGGGGAAAGAGGCTACATGGAGACAAGATCAGTAATTATTAAATTGTTTGGGGCTTGATAGTATGTTCATGAGTCTACTAAATTTAAAATATATTTCATTTCCTTAGCATGGCAACTGACCCCCCTGTCTTATGATGGTTGAGGAATTTAATATTGAAGGGATTTCACTTGGCAGTTTGCATCTGTGAACATTTAGTTCTGAGTTGAAGTGCATGAGAGGGAGAAAAAGACAAGGCTGTTCAATTCGGCAAATGAAAAAGAAATTTTGCTGAATCTCGAGAGTTTATATGTAGCACAGAGAATAGGAATCAAAACACCCCCTCCCCCTAAGAGCTCAGAGGGCTCCTTGTAAAGTCAGCATGAGCACACGTGCACTTATGCAGTTTTAATAGGGGGACGCACTTGGCAGATGAACGGCTTGATGTCTTTGTGTTGGGCTGCAGCTGATGGTATTCAGTGCGGCTATAACTACCGTCTTTCAGAGCTGGGCTGGCCTGGGAGTGGGTTCTCTGCTCTGAGGGAAGGGCAAGGTCCCACCCTGTCTGGGGTCTGGGCACTGCTGCAAACCCATCGCTTCCTGATGCCCGCAGGAAATGTGCGCAAACCTCCAGTAGACAGGGAAAGTGGCATTAGCTCTCAGATGGACTGAGCTGTACTTTGGGCTGATGGAGAGCGAATCCACCCCATAGGGGGATGGATTCTAGCTGGACAGGTCAACAAAAAATGTACACATTACCTTTAAGTACTTCAAAATGGTGGGAGGTTTTGGGGGTACTAGAGGAAAAGAAACAATGGCTAACATGAGTGGGCTTGTAAAACGCATCGTGCCTAATCTAGGAAGCCTGGAGACCAGCCTGGGGCCAGCACTTTGGATTTCAGGTGGTATCAACTTGCGACTGACTTGTAACAGGTTGAATCATTATTGTCATTTACCCCATTCAAGCAGATTAGAACATCCACCTTTTTTCTGTATTGGATGATAATTTTTTTACTCAAAATATTTAACACATTACATCCTGTTAAGCGTTCTTACTTCTGATAATGGCTATAGAAACAGAAATATATTCTGATAGAAACTTGAATTTTTAGAAGTACAGTTATTACCAAGGAACAGCATATTCCCTAGCCCCCACATTCCACATCCGTAAAGAAATCATCTCTGATTCTGTCCTTGAACTATTACGGTTAATTAAAAGAATGTGGAGGAAGCCCTCTCTCTGGTTTGGTATTGTTAATTATGGAGGTATTCAATATGCCACTGCAAATGGCATTCTGCTAGTGCTTAATTAAAATAAATACAGAAATTTAAATGAACTAAGCAGATTTTGGCACTGGTCTGTAGTTACAGGGCCAAATTTTATGTGTGGGTATTAACACAAGCAGAGGAATAAATCTTTACTCTGGCTCTTAATGGACTGGCACCTGGCCAGACACAGGGAGTGCAGCCTGCTGGTTCAACCACCAAGTTTGTGGGAATTGCCACAGCGCTCCCCCCACTCCACTTCCCCTCCCCCCCGTGGGCAGCCTTAGGAAACCCACTCCAGATCTTAGGGGCTGGATGCCTGTTTGTCTCCTGAATCTACCTTTTCTCTAGCCATTCAGAGTGGGAAGAATAACATGTTTTCTCACCATCTTTCATCAAGAGCCCTGAGATGTTTTTCAGATATGAACTCGTTAATTTTCCCCACTCTTCTGTAACAGGGAGTTGGGAAGGAAGACCGCTCCCAATTGGCTGAGGAGGAAGTGGGAGCGGTCTGTGGGATAAACTGCCTTCTCCTGGTGGCTGCTGCTTCGGCCGGCCTGGATTTCCATTTTCCAGGTGATGGTAACAAGTGTAGCGCGCTGAAACCTCACTCTGCATCACCCAGCAAAGCGCTGCTGTGAAGGAATTGGATGGTGCAAATCAAGTGGGTGGGGCTGTTTATTCACAGGTTTCCAAGTGTTTCAGGGCCACCGTTTGTATATATATTGTTGATGTATCAGACTCTGGATGCCACCTCGTGGGACCTATGTGCTGGGACTCCAGGGTGGCAGAAAGGTGTGCACAAAAGCAGCACCATTGTGTTTCATTATTTTAAAACTCACAACTGCATTTCTTCTAAAACGACTATAATTGAATTTAATTCAGAGAATATATTGAGTGACCTTCTTTGGAAAGCACTCATTTGGTTAAAAGAAACACAACGGGACCAGCTTGCAGTAAAGAGTGAATCACTGGAGGTATATGAGGCTCTCGGAGGCCCGAGGGGAACAGAAAAGTGAGAAAAGCAGGAGCTCAGGACACAGGGGGGCAAGCACTGAACCCTCTCAGGACTCTCCTCCAGCCTCGCCCCCTACTTCTCCTTCGGTAGGCCTGTTTCTCTCCCTCCCTCCACTCCTCCTCCCTCTTCTTCCTTCTTCTCTCTCAGAACTTCTGCCTCTACTCATCATGGCCAATGAGAACCCCTGGGCAGCACATCTTACCACTGTAGCCACTGAGAGAGGCCATGCAGATGCAGTCTCTGGTTCTGAATCAGGAAACCTGGAATAGTAACTTCTTGGGACCGGAGTGGGGGCATGGGCACCACAAACATATGGCTACTCCTCGAAGAACTGTGTGGGTAGTGGAAGGAGGAAGAATTCCTTGAGGGGATACTGCTCTGAGAAGGGGGCTCTGGATAATAAAAACGACAGGTATGTGCATACCTACCTTGGTGCAAAGGTTATGTGCATGCCCACCATGGTGCAAAGCACGGTGCTGGGAGAGCAAGTGTAGCATGGAATGTAGCATACAGGGTCCATGTGGAAGAGTTGAGTTGGGCATAAATCAAGTGACTCCATAAGTTTAATCCAAGGCATTGAACTGAGCCTGAGATGTGGACTCAATGAACAGCTGTCACATGAGTGAATGAGAACAATACACTTGCTCTAGGAGTGCATTCATGTGAGATTCTCCTTGATCGTGTGTGTGTGTGTGTGTGTGCGTGTGTGTGTGTGTGTGTGTGTGTGGGGGGGGGGGGCATCCTTCAGGGGAGTGAAACCTCCTGGGATGATTAGATGACATAAAGAAGTGGCAGGTGGGATACACTTTATAGACGAAGGTTCTAACAAGTGAGGTTATGGGACTGTAAAGAAGAGGGTACTCCAGCAGGAAAGAATGGTTTGAGAAAGGACAAGAAGGGGAGTGAAGTCTGAGAGTCCCCTGGGACTTACGAGCAGTCTGGTGGCTGGCGTCTGGGTGTGTGGGTAAATGACCTGTATTAGTCTGCTTGTGATGCCATAACAAAGCACCACAGACTGGGTCACTTATCAGACATTTATGTTTTCATAGTTCTGGAGACTGGAAGTCCAAGATCAAGGTGAGGGTAAGGCTATCTGGTTTCTCCCAAGGCCTCTCTTTGCGTGTAGATGACCTTCCTCTTGCTACCTCCTCGCCCGGTTTTCTTTCTGTGTGCTCCTGCCTCTGGGGTCTAATTAGGACTCTGAGAGTCCTAATCTCATTTCCTGATAAGGAGACCTGCCAGGTTGGATTAGGACCCACCCTAATAGCCTCATTTTAGGAGTCAATGCTTCAAAATCCGTACCTCCATATACAGTGGGAGTACTTCAACATATAAATTTTGGGGGACACAATTCAGTTCATGACATGTTTTGCTGGGGTCCCTTATTAGAGGATATTGAATATTGGGTGAGAAGTTTGTCCTTTGTTTTGATAAGCACTTGTTATCAGACTCAATCCCCTGAATAGGTAATGGATTAATTGTAAATTGGTCTGATTGGGGCTTAGATAAAATGGGAGACAGATGAGAAAATGCCTCTGTTTCCCCCACATTTTGGTGCTACTGAACTGGAAATTGCAAATGTTCAATTAGGTTAGCAGCCCTGTCTTTTAGTTGGCACCCCCTGCTGCTGGGGTGCAAAACAGCATTAAACAGGATCTGGTCACCATGCCAGCCTCTAAGATGTCCCAGGGGGGCTTGGACAGGAAGAGGAGAATCAAATGTTCTAAAGGTGCTGCAGGGACTGTCTGAGGTCAAGCCAGTAGGTGCAGGGGCCACCGACACAGAACCGGGGATTTTGTCTCTGGGATATTATGTTCAGAGGCACAAAGAAGCTAAAGCAGTTTGTGGGGCTGAGGTGCTAGGCTTGAGAGCTGGACCCCAAGAAATACCCTGCATGGGGTGCTGGGTTTAGTTCTGTGATTGGGGGAGCCTGGGCTGTTTTGGGGACGACCCAGGAAGGGTTGGGAGAACACCCCCCGGAATGTGGCATTGTGGTTGTTTTCTGACCTCTGGCTTCTCACAGCTTGGTTAGAGCCCTCATCCACTTGCTCCTCCTCCTCCTGGTGCATCCTTCATGCCTCCTGGCTTTATTTGATGGGGAAGTCAGGATTTCCCTCTGCCCAGAAGGAAGTAAGAATATGGTTTGTGGCCTCGTTGATACAGGACTGCGGTAAGCCCAATCCTGTTTCTGAGGAATATGGAATTAGTGCGTTTTTGCAGGAAGCTTCTTGGCACTGATTAAAAGCACTGGAGGCGATGGTGAGGATTTCTCACACTCTTTTTTCCTCTCTCCCAGAACTGCTCATTAGAGATACTGGGAGGAACCGGTTGCAGTCAACAGCCTTGATGTAAGACATACAATTGGGGACCACTGAGAGCCTGTTCAGCTGCACTAATGGGGAAAATTACGGGGCTGACATTCGGCATCTTCAGGTTCACTCTGCGATCTTTCTCTCATAAAACTTGGCTGCTTGCAAGCTAATGGCCGGACCAAGCCAGCATGTTCTAAATTGGGCTGCCTGCTTTCTCCCCTTTCATCCCTGCCCCCCTTAGGTACTGTATGTTTTCTGAGCTTACCATCTAAAGACACTTGAACACATTTTATCATTTAAGAAAATACAGTTATTTAGTAATATTCAAATAGCACCTAAATGTGGCTGTAAAAATTACAGAAATAAGATACCTATAATTAAAATAGAAAATATACATTCATCTAATATAGCAACATGATTAAACTTAACCATGAACATGGGTTCTAAAAGATACCATGACCAAGATGCAAAAGAAGTATTTAACATTTTCTGCTGCTTTGCTCCACTCCTAAATGAGTCTTCATTGGCTAATAGCCATATGTAACACACTATGCAAGACCCCATCTGCATTAGCACGGGGGTAGCAACCTAACACACGTGTGACAATCAGTGAAAAACACACGAGGAAATCACAGCCTGTGTGGGTCATAGGCATCCAGGACCTGGTGGAGGAAGGAGAGAAGGGAGGACACTTCAGTTTGGGGGACACTGTGACTAAAGTGGCAGTGGTGACTGTAAGGGGAGCGAGGGCAGAGGAAGGCAAGAGACAGAGACTGCAGGAGCTGGAGCTCAGGAGATCCTGAGGGTGCTCAGGGAAGGAGAGACAAGGGTTATGGGGTGGCAGGGGGCAGGAAGAGGAACAGGGTGCCATGCATTTCATAGGAACCATCGATAGATTTTGTCTGTGTTTGTAGTAAGCTTCCAAGGTTCCAGAAAGTGCTTTTGTAAGAGTCACCATCAACTTCCTCATCTCCTCAACTTTCCTGCATTTCATACTGTTGACCTCCTGTGCCTCTGTCCTGGGGTTCTACAACACTACTAATGGTTGTTATATATCAACTCAGCTAGTTCAAAACATCCAAATATTGGGTCACAACCAACATAAATGTTACTGTAAAGATATTTTTAGGTGGAATTAACATTTAAATCAGCAGATTTTGAATGAAACCAATTACCCTCCACAGTGGTTGGGCCTCAACCAATCAGCTGAAGACCTTACAAGCAAAGACTGCGGTCCCTGAGGCAGAGGGAATTCTGCCTCCAGACAGCCTCTGGATTGGAGCTACAACATTGTCTCTTCCAAACTTCTCCAGCCTGCCAGGTTGTCCTACAGAATCCAGACTTGCTAACCCCCACAAATCCTTTGCTGTCAGGGAGCTGACATCATATGTGGGGAGACTCATAGGAAATGGACAAATAAGCCAATACTTGGCATGTCCCAGAGTGCTGAGCTAAAATGCATATACAGTATTTGGGGAGTGCAAGAGTTGACTGAGGAGGGTGAACAGTGATTGCTATTTCATAAAGTGCAGCAGGAAAGGCCTCACTAACATGGTGACATTGGAACTTAGACCCAAAAGACGGGAGGGAGCAAGGCCTGACAGTATATTTGATGAATGCAATGATTTTCAAATCACTCTGAAGAATCTAATCAGAGGTATTTCACTTGGGGGAGGATCTTCTCTGAAATATCACATCCCCGACACCTCTCCCTAAAGGCAAGTTGAATGATCAGTTTCTCTAGTTGGTCCTTTGGTTCGTATGCCTCATGATCCTTGCCCTCTAGTTATT
Organism: Molossus molossus; assembly: GCF_014108415.1. Taxonomy (NCBI): domain Eukaryota; kingdom Metazoa; phylum Chordata; class Mammalia; order Chiroptera; family Molossidae; genus Molossus; species Molossus molossus. The sequence goes on from NW_023425366.1 coordinate 34,203,120, forward strand.
TTAAGGTTGGCAGGATGAGTGAATTTATCCAGATAGCTGGTGTAAGTTTCCTCTGTGTAGAAATCAAGTCACTGAATATTAACTATTCTGGAGAGCTCTGTGTTTGTGGGAGAAGCCTATTGACTAACAGGGCTTACTTTAGGGTAAATGAGTAGATGACTGAATTTTGGGGAAAGGTTGAATTCATCCATCCATCCATCCATCCATCCATCCATCCATCCATCCATCCATCTATCCATCCATCCATCTATCCATCCATCTGCTCTTGCATTTATCTTAACTATTTTGCATGGAGTAAAATCTAGAATGTTGGAGCATTGTGTTCACCAAAATCTGGGGGTATAGGGTTGGCTCAGGCAGGAGTTTTATGGTTGGACTTTCAATTCCTTCACATTCCAAACTTGTTTTGGGTTCTCTTTCCACACCTACCCCCAATGCTCATAATATCTGGGTCTAGAGATCCTCTTAGGTTCTGTGCATGACATTGTATCTTCCTCTTCAGGGTATGGCATGAGATTAAAAGCCATTCTAGCTTCCACGCTTACTAGTTCTATGACCTTGGGCAAGTTATGTAGCCTCTCTGTGCCTTGATCTCCTCAACTACAAATGGAGATAGTAACTGCACTGATCGCTCAGGGTTGTTGGGAGCACTGGATGTGAGAATGTGTGTCAGAGGTTTACACTGGGCTTAGCACATGATCATCACTCAATGCATGTTAGCTTATAGTATGGTCATTGCCATCATTGTCGTTAATGCAGTTATTATTCTTAACTTTTGCTCTACCCCCCTTCTTTGTGAATTTCAGGCATAATATTTTATTCTGAGTTATCACTGTTTAAGTTTTCTGGAATTCGTTGAAATATCTCATTGGTTGATGAGTCTCTTCCTATTGTCTTTGCCGTCATGAGTTTTTTCCTCTGTCCCTCTCTTTTGTTTTCTCTCTCTTTCTGTTAATCATTTCATTATAATTTTACTGGTGTCTCATTTGGATGAGGAGAGACAAAGGATGGTGCTTGATTACCTTTTTTCTTTTTGAGAGTTCCAAATCACCTAAAATGATTGGGTTTGTTATATTCAAAAGATAACATAGCTTTTCTTTGTAGTGGTGCGATGGAGAAGTAACTGATCTCTTAACTATCTAGAATTCTCGCTGGGTAGTTTAATAAGCAGCCCTCACTCTGCGTGTCTGAACTTCATGAAAGTCAGCCCTTTCTCCTGGGCCCACAGATCATCGCTACTTATTTTAGAGTCTCTCAGGGAGCCCAAAGCATTTTACACAGCGTAACCTTTTATTACTGAGTTGAAGGGCAAGTTGCAATACTAACTGATTCACGACACACAGTATGTCTGTATGAACAGGACAGCAGGTAACAGGCCATCATTTACTTGGTACATCATGGTTCCCATGAGCAGGTAAAGGAACTGTGTTACAGAAAGTCATTCTATATTCTGTAACTTTTAGCTGAAAAAGAAGAGCAGTCATTCTTGCTACTGAGTTGCAGAGTATTGGTGAGGTTTCATGAAAGAAAACAACTTCAGATCTGTGGGTGCTCAGCTTCATACCATAAACACACCAGCTGCAAAAAACATGTGAATAAAACTCACATTATTCCCTGATGAATTTTCTTTCTCCTCAATTCTGTCCTGGTTGCTTCCCCAGCTGTCCTCTGTCCCCACAGCTCTGCACATGGCGCCCAGGTGGATGTGGTTGGTTGAGTTCTCTGTGTGGTGAGGATAATGGTTGCCTAGGTCAGGATCTTGGCACATGTGCTGCAGAGCCACAAGTACATGGTTGCTCTGGACTCCCTGTCCACATATTTATACTTTTAAAACTTTCATTGTAGAGTGACGGACATTTGGAGGGATGGCTTTTTTCCAAGAGTCTGGTAGCTAATGGGGAAAGGTGGTGCTGAGAAGCCAGACGTCTCTAATCTTTCTTTAAACAGACAATGAATCAGCAAAGAGTGTGTACATCTGCCTTGTGTTCCTTATCTATTCTCAAGTGGCAGAGTGACCCAAAACTCAGTGGCTTAAAACAACAAGGACTGTTTATTATCTCCCATGGTTTCTGTGGTCAGAAATTCAGGAGTATTTTAGCTGGAAATTTTGGGCTTGGGGTTGCTCATGAATTATAATCAGACAGTCTATGTGACAGATCATTTCAAAAGCTTTCTTGCTAACATGTGTGGAGCCTGGGCTGGGGATTCTCTGATAGCTGGGGCCCCTCAGTCATTGGTGGTCTCTCCACATGGTGTTTCCAGTGTGGCATAGCTGACTCCCTGTGCGGCAGCCTGGGGCTCCAAAGGCATCTGTCTTGCAGGAGAGAGAGAGAGAGAGAGAGAGAGAGAGAGAGAGAGAGAGAGAGAGAGAGAGACGGAAAGGAAGAGAAGAGTGGAATTCACACCCCCTACAAGGAACTAGCCCCAGAAGTCACACAGTGCCATTTCTGCCACATTTCATTTTCCGAGGCATCTGTAAAAACACACCCAGATATGAGGAAAATAAAGAATAGACAGCAGCTCTGGGTGAAGCAGGAGGTTTCGAAAGAGCATGCAGGACTAGAAATATTGCTGTGGTCATATTTGGAAATACAGAATCCACTCACCTTAAGGTTGTGTCTTTTTTTTTTTTGACAAAGGTAAGTTTTTCTTTCTAAAGGTCGTTGCTTTCTGCTGGTTGCCACAACAGCATACGTGTTGGTCTATTGTCCATCCCCCTGGATCCCCAGTCTCGGGAGATGACTTGGGTCCCTTCACTGTGTCACACACTGTCAGGGTCAGTTTTTCCAACGTCTGAGGTCAAGGTGAAAACGCCAGTTCCCCGCAGCTGGCTGCGAAGCGGAGCTGCATCCCAGGAGAGCAGAAGCACGCTTGTGAACACAGCCTGGACACATCCTCACGTTCCAAAACACTTTGCTTTCGCGCACTCGGGTTGCTCCAGATGCTCTGAATGTGTTGACAAAAAGGGGCTTCATGTTGCATGGGTAGCTTGAGCATGCAAACCACCCTTGCTCTCTGCATATCAGTGAAATCATAAATTCATCATTCTGGCAAGAATGGAGTCGGTACTATGGCCTGTGTCCGGAAGCTTCCACGGGGCCCCCTGCTGTCACCTGACAGCACAGCTCAGCTGGGGGGCCCAGATGAATCAGTCATGGACTCCAGGGGCCGTTTGAAAGTCAGCAGTTTGGAACCACAGGGTCTGGACCAGCACCAGAAGCTTACTTACTTGTCTAGTCACAACCTAGAGATTGAGCTTTTGCAGCCCTCCCCCAGCCTTGCAGTTCTGGAAACCTCCAAGGTTCTCTGTGCTGGTCTGTCCTGGGCCAGAGCCCTGGGGCTTGCTGGAGGATCAAGGGAGGGAGAGTGGTGGGGAGCAGGAAGAGGAGTGGCTCCAAGTTGCAGGGTGGGAGCTGCTATTGGGAAGAGAGCAGGGACATGAGAGGGGAAAGGTGTCACAATCCCACCCCTGGCAAGGAAATGAGAGTCCGCAATGTGGGAAGTTCTCTGTGACAAAGCCAGGGGCAAGTGGCCCTTTCGCTGACTGGCCACAGACAGCTGGGCTGGTGGGTACCTGGTGACACCCCTCTAGGCGGTGGGTCCATGGAACTTGCCAGGTTGTTTAATTTGTACCCTACAGAAGAGGCAGAGAAAAGTAACCAAACTCCCTTGTCATCTCAGAGTTACAGGAAAACTCTGATTTTGATGAGGGAACTTAGGAGTTCATGGGACAGAGATGTCAGCTGCCGGGCCTCGCTGCCTCGTGGAGTCCCTTGGCTGGGACTGAGTGGTGGGTTTACCTTGTAGGGGTTCCAGGTGTTTATTACATGAAGGAGACAACTTTGGGATAGCTGGGTCAGGCATTTGATCGGATTCTACAGCTCATGCCAGGCAAGCTCCTGGGCATCCAGCAGGGTCTGCAGTGGTCAGCAGTCCACACCACCTGCCCATCAGCCTCAGGAAAGTGGGGAATAGCTCTCCTGTGGCAGAACCAGAGGAATGTCAGCACACACACTTTGTTCTGTTCATCGTCCATTAATGCTTTCTGCTAGGGTCTTCCCCAGCTCCAGCATCCAGTCCCAGATGCAGGATGCGTTTCTTTTCCTAGGACAGCATCTGCACTTTTTATTTATTTATTTATTTTTTTATCCTCACCCGAGGACATTTTTCCATTTTTTGTTCAGGTAGAGTGGGAGGGAGAGAGAGGAACAGAGAGAGAGAGAGAAACATCGATGTGAAAGGAACACATCGAGTGGCTGCCACCCGCACAACCGACCAGGGCCGGGGACAAACTGCAACCGAGGTACGTGCCCTTAACGGGAACCGAACCTGGGTCTCTCAGGACCGCAGGCCGATGCTCTAACCGCTGAGCCAAACCGGCCAGGGCAGCATCTGCACTTTTTAGAGTGAGCTGGTCACCCTTGGATCTCCTGAGCCAGGGTTCTGTCCATCAGCCCTTCTGTGTCTACCCCCACTACTGAGGGGCAGACGGGGGCTCCAGGGCCTGGATCCATCTCAAAGTTCAGTCTTGTAATAAATAGATGGAGCTTCAAGCACAGCAAAGTGCTGACAGCAGAGAGCACAGCCCACCACACGGAAGTGCCAGAGTGCAGTTTCCTGATGGGCTGTGCGAATGGCAAACTGCAACATCCTGCTCCGAGTATGAATTAATTAAAGACTGAAAGCCCCTCTCCTCTGGTCAGACACAGGGAGACTGACAAGCAGCGAGGCCTGTCAGGGAAGAGGCTCCGCCCCAGATGAGGCACGGAGGCCCCATGTGCAAAGGATGCTCCTCTTGAGAACTCTGACAGCTCTTGTACATGGAACCAGCTCTAGGATGTGGGTCCAACATCACCACCCTGTTCAGACACTGCTGGGCACAGGCTGGAGGGCAGCAACACACTTGAGATGGAGGCAGAAATGGTTTCAACAAGTGGGAACAGGAGTCACTGGCCAGCAGGTGAGGGAGCTGAAACCTCAGCACTGCTCAGGAGAAGCCAATAATAGAGGGGACCTGTGGAAACCACCAGGTATCCACAGAGCTGTGCGTACCTGAGAGAAGGACTGCTCATGCCTCCCTCAGGATGGCGAGGAGGAGGGGGAGCACTTTGGGAGTGAAGCCAGGCCAGGGTGTAGCCGCACTGCAGGGGGCAATGGTGGCCACAGGCGGATTGCTGCCCAGGGGAGGAGCTGCAGCGAGAAAGCAGGAGCACCTGGATCCCGCCCATCCTGCTCAGGGGGCAGGTTGTCTGTGGGTCAGCATTCAGGCTGGATTTGAACCCTGGCCCTGTGGTCATTAGAAGGTGGCAGACCTGCCCTTTGCCTCGGTCATCTCATCTGTAAGTAGAGGATTGTTAATTACCCTGCCAAAACGCTCTGAGATAGATTGTGTGGGACTCCTTCTGTAAAGGCCTGGGAGGAGCCCCAGGAGAGGCAAGGCAGGCAGGTGATCCAGCTCTTGCTGCTGCTGTTCCTGCCACTCCCACTGCCAGCCTGCAGGTGGCTTCCTGTGACGTCTGTCCGCTGCCCGCACTGAGCAGTTAAAGAGAGAGAGAGAAGGAAGGAAGGAAGGGAGGAAGGAAGGGAGGGAGGGAGGGAGGGAGGGAGAAAGAGTCTGTATATAGAGTAGTGATTCCTAAACTATTCTGCACCTTAGAATCTCCTGGGCATCTTTGTAAATTCTAAAGCTGAGCACTTCCCACACCAATGAAATCCCAGTCTCTGGTTTTGGGACTAATAATACACTAATAAACCGTTTATTAGTGTATTATTATGATTATTACTATTATTGTTAACTCCCTAGGTGATCCAATGTGCAGCAGGTTTGGGAACAACTGGCCTAGATATTTTTTTAGAGAAAAAAGCCAATAGTTGGTATGTATGCAGGTATTTGTTAGGACTGTGTTTCTGGTGTCCTGGAACGAGCTGCCCCATCTCTCCATGTTCTTTAAGGCCATTGACCCATTGTGTGGACCCAGCTGAAACTGAAACCAGAGTCGTGTCTGTGGCCGTATTACACCATTTTTACTCTGAAAGAGCAATTTTGTTCTTGTCTTTCTCCAAGTTTTCCCCCTGGGTCAGGACTGTCTTTTGTTCTAGCTGGATCCTAGGATCACATAATGTCCACGACACTGACCTTCTCACTAATGTCTGATGCTCCCTTTGATAACAGGAGGTTCAAAGAGAACAAACCATTTCCAAATGGATTTACCAAGACCCAATAAGGAGCTATTATTGCACATTAATTCTAAGCGCCTTCCCTCCTCTGCCTCAGGAGTGAATTCATCATCTTTGGCAGTGGAGCTGGGCTGTGCTCCCACACAATTCATTACCCCCCCCCCCCCCACCTGCCTGGGCCCTTGCCATGTTTTTTTTTTTTCACTTCCAAATGGCAGCTCCTCTTTCTGTATCAAGGCTGATTATTTCCTTCTGGCCATTTTGCCACATATTTACCCACATCAAATCTTCTCTCCTCTATATATCTGTCTGGCTCTGAGATTTAGATTTATGTTATGTTATTGAGTGAGCAATTGCCCTTGTCAACCTTTAGAAGAGTTTAGGGGTCACAGTTACGCATGAGGGTGTGCTGCAGAGCCCTGCATGCCTTCAGCTCGGAGTTGGTGACACCTGTGGGGGCAGGGTCCTCGCAACTTGACCTGGCATGAAATCGACACAGATCAGATTCCATTACCCAGCGTCTGTGTCGGGAAACATTTCAGGATTATGTTTATTTTAATGTATCACCCTTTCCCCACCCAAGTTTCTTTTGATCTTAAAATCACATACATGTATATCACATACATGTCGTTGTAATATAGTATGCTTATACTTTCCTCCCAGTAACCCTGTATCTATTTTGTTTATTGTCTAGGCTGGAATCTTTGAAGGCGGGCCCCTGGGGGAGCCAGCCTTTTATGTGGGAGGAAATGTGACGGTACAAGCCACAGAGCCGTTTCTTTCAGCCCCTTTCCTTGTCAGCCTCTCCTCTTACCTTCCAGGCAAGTGGATGATTCATGCTCGTCCACCTCTAGTTTAATTCATCGGCATCATGTTTCTCTCTGTGTCTGCCGGCTCTGCAGTCCGGTGCCCACAGCGTTGGAGGCTCTGGAAGCAGCTGCCGGCCCTCCTGGGAGCCCTGGAGACGGCTCCTTTCCCTTCGCAGCTGCTGTTCAGTCACACGCCCGCCCGTCACATTCACTACTTGGATCCCTGCGCCTTTCTGCCCCTAGACTTAGAGACTCCACGGTTAATGGTGCTCCAGAAAAGCAGAGGTCGTTATTATAAAATAGAAAATAATAACAATTAGAAAAAGGGATCCTTAAAGCCCGAGGGAGGTGGAGTGGGGGCCGGGAAGTGGAAGAGACTTTTCCCTGTGTGTAATGTTGTATAATGAAACATTATACAAAAGGAAACACCAAACGTACAACTATGCCATTTCAGGTAGAGGACAGTCAGAGAAGGTTGGATGTCCCTAATGACAACCATGATATTGCAGTAACCCCCTCTTTACTTCTTCCCACTTCAGAGGATCCAAATAGCCCTCTGTTGCTCCAAACCTTCACAAATCCAAAAGCACCAGAAGGCAGTGGTCTGTCCTTCTCTCCAGGGGATCTGGGCTGCAGGAGTGGGGGGGAGTTGGTGTGACTGTTAGGCGACCCCGACCACGGACAGTTGCTTGCTTCCTTGAGCCCCAGGCTCTCTCTGCAGCTGGTGGATTCTGTGGTCCCTTCATGGGGCCCCCCATGTGAGCCCCAAAGGCAGCAGAGCCACACAGTTTGCACAAGCACTTTGTATTTTCCCTTTGCACTAACTCACTGGCTGACACCTGATTGGTCAGAGACTCCTGTCTTCAGTGCCAGGCTCTCACTCAGGGGCTCCTTGTGTAGTGAGAAATGAGTTCCCCTTTTCTTGTTGGCACTGGCTGACGTTACTGAGGTGGGGTAACACAACAGTAGTTCAGTGAAAAAGTCCCAGGAAACCATATCTTACTTTCTATGGTTCTGGCTCTAAGTTAGCCTGGTTACACTTTATCTTTTCTTATTCGCTAAGTATATCATAAACATTTCTGTTATGTACATTTATAACATTGAAACATTTATAAATGTGATTATGCTAACAAATTTATACAAGTATCATTGTCTATTTAATACATATTTAGTCATTTTTTACTCTATATTGATCATCTATCTATCATTAATGTTTTAGATTTGCCAAAATAAGGGGACATTGAGGCTGGAAAAATGACCCTGTTAAGTAAGCTCCAGCAACTGTCATTAGTTTTGACCAGGCAGGGATGACTGTAAACAAAATGTTTGTGTGAGAACTGGCCTTAGATGTGACGAATGTATAATTCAAAACCAGAACAGATCTTGACTAATCATGTAAAGGGAGTGGAAGCATGGATAATCCAAAGCAATGAATAATAAAAAAAGATTTTATGCTTTGGATGGAAATATTTATTTTGCATTTGCGCCTGGTGCATATTTCTCATGCTGCTCTATGTAAAGTGGCTTATTGACTTGATTGTGACCAAAGATGCTGGGGGTGGGGATGAGCAGAAAAGGGTCCTGGGGATAATCTGCAGGACAGATGATGCATGTATGGGACATGGGGTAGCAACAGTTGCCATTGTGCTTGGACACAGTCTCCTGAGAGATGAGGTATAATTCAGAACCACCTGCACCCTGCCCTGCCCTGCCCTACAGACTCCTACTTGGCCAGTGGAGATGTGATGTGACCAAAGACTTGGGAAAAACCTATGCAATGGAACTTGCTCCCTGGCACTTCTCTTGTTGCTGTGAGAAGAATGTGCTGGGTCAGTCTTGATTCTAGGAGGAGGAGGAGGGACACATGAGGCAGAGACCTGCACTGGGATCACCTGACTCACAGGTGTGTAAGTGAAATAAAAGTTTATTTTTATATGAGTTCAGATTTTTGTGATGGTTGTACAGTATCATCATGGTCATGATTGACTGACTGATAATATCTACTTATGGTGAGGTTTTCTCTTAAAACTAAACTAGGACACAGGTATGAATGTTTCATTTTCTTCCATTCCTTCACTCCTTTCTTATACCCTTCACTTCCCCCCTCCTTTTAGTGAGTTAGGTGCTTGATATGGAGGAGGTATAAAAATGACAAATATGATATTTCCCTGCCTTGAGGAATACACAATCTTGCCAGGTGCTGGGATCTGGGGATAGAGGGAATCCAATAAGCAGGGAAGCAGTGCAACTGAGCACACAGGTATTAAACAGGCATCTCTCTGCTCTACCTATTGGCAGTGGGGACTTGAGTCAATTACTTGATACCTCTAAGCCCCAATTTTCTCATCTGTAAAATAGCACTAATTATACCAATCTTTCAGGGCTTTTGTGAGAGTTAAATGAGCCAAGATAGAAGCATGTAAACCACTCAGCACTGTGCCTGCCCTTGGAAAGTGCTCAACATGGCAGCTGGTCAATAATTTCGACAGAACACACCGAGTGCTGCTAGTAAAAGGGACGCCAGCTGAGTGTGCCCACCTGCACATTTTGTGGGAAAGAGGGAGGGCTGCAATACCTGGAGTAGCTCAGGTTGCAGGGTGCTAGATGATTTTATTTAAACAATTCCTTGTCCTCTGTGAACTGTGACAAGTCCCCGAATGTGCATGATGCCAACTCTATAGCATATTCTATAGAACCTCTGGATACATGTTAGTGTAGGTAAATTCCACAATTACCTTTGAATCTTGCACACATAATATTTCATAACTGATGTCTAGAGCCAGTAGGAGTATTTTAGCATTATTACACGGAACATAGTTATCCCTGGGTAATGATATGATACAGTACATCCCTGTGTATCCTAATGAAGTAAAATATACTTCTGTGGACTGCTTACTGTCTTTCAGACACAGATTTGGAAAAGAAGATAAACATATAGCAGCCAACACATGAGCTCCATCTCTTAATGAGGTTTTTAGGCTCACCTGCATATGTTGAATAAGCTACCTTGTTTAATGGTGACATTGGTACTGGTTAGGAATACTCTGAGTCCTGGCTAGGGAAGTAGAAACATTATTTAGAGGTGCTTGGTCTTTCTACTATTTTTCTGAGTCTTCTTGGTTTATCTGTGTGGAGAGCACAGTCTGCAATTTCTTCATAAGTAATTCATCTTTGGTCATTAAGCATGAATCAACTCAATTTGACAGACATCAATAGAATCTCACAATATTTAAGGCAAAATTGCTTCATAGGATGTGGAATTAACTATGAGATGTTCCTTGATCACAAGGGACTACCCTGAGTTATGTCCCAGCTGACTTTCCTAGGACGCAACTCTAAGATGAAGATTTGTGTTCAGAAAGTTATTGGAACGTGCTTTCCAGTTCAACACATGAGGGAACGCAGCCAGCAGGACCGGGCAGCATGGACAGCTGAACTGTTATGGAGTCACGGCCAAGACCTCAGCAGATCCTGGGGCAAGCTCTGGAGCTAAGAAAGTCCTTTTGAGTGGTCCCCTATTGGGAAAGAAGGTCTGGGTTTTGATATAGCCTCATTGGCCAGGCATTGTTGATGAGCTACTTTGGGAATGGGATATAACCTTGGAGGAGGAAGCTCTCTTCAACCAAAAGCAAATTCCAAAATGGGACTCATCTGGGAGCTGCGAGCTGCCCACAGCACAGGGGTGAAGTCTGTTCACTGCAGCTCAGTCCATTATGATACATGCATGAGCCAGATAGAGTCTCCAAGAGAAGTTCCAGGGGAACTCAAGTCCACACAAGAACTCCTAGGAAGGGCTTCATGAAGGGTAGCTTCTGAGATTGGCCTAGGACCATGAAAACTATTGATGCAAATCAAATACGAGCAGCAGTGAGAAGAATGCCCAAGGAAGGGTATGACAAAGTCATTGCCAAAAGGCCAGTTGTTGATATTATTTTTTAGTGACCTAGTTTGTGGCCTGATAAGGGTTCTCCTACTGCTTATCTCATACCAATACTAGAAAGAATAGCTAATAATAATAATTGGAAAACACTGTATAAATGCAAATTTATGTTGCAATACTTAAGAAATAAAAATAACCACTTATTGCCCTGGCCAGTTTGGTTCAGCAGTTGAGCGTTGGCCGGTGGACCAGAGAGTCCTGGGTTTGGTTCCCACTAGGGGCACGTACCACCAAAAAAAAAAAAAAGAAGAAGAAGAAAAAGCTTAATCTCCAAGGGAGGGGCTGCTAAAAAAATAAAAATAAAAACACTTATTGTATTAAAAGCAAAACTATTTGTACCTCATATGCCCTGGGGTATGTGATCAGCTGGACATGTGAGAGCCTTTACAGCATACTGGATGCGTTTAGATAAAAGTGAGGAGTAGTTCTGTCTATTGGGAAAATGGAGATGGGGGTTGGTGGAAGAGTGAGAGGTAGTCATGGAGATGGGGGTTGGTGGAAGAGTGAGAGGTAGTCATGGAGATGGGGGTTGGTGGAAGAGTGAATGAATGAATGGAGATGGGGGTTGGTGGAAGAGTGAGAGGTAGTCATGGAGATGGGGGTTGGTGGAAGAGTGAGAGGTAGTCATGGAGATGTACAAAAGGCAGGCTCAGTTCTTGTTCTTTCTCAATACTGTGCGTATGTCTCATTGACCCCAAGTGATGTGAGCAGAGCTTAACCTTAGCCTCTGAAGAGGTGAGAGGTAGAGAGACCAGTTAACTGGTAGCTCTAGAAGCCCAGGTAAGAAATGCACCTACTTAAGTAATTAGATTGAATTGGAAAGACAGATGGGGATGATGTGTTGTAGGGTCTCAAACGTCAGGCTACAATGGTTTGGAATTAACTTGGCTCCAAAGCAGAACTATTGAAGGTTTATGGATCTGGGGTGCTTCAAAAGAGCATGACCCAAAATTGTATTGGGGTGTCAACACTTGTCCAACAAGGTGGTCAGAAAGTCCAATGATGGCTCAATGCTCACTTTTAAAACCTCTGCCTGAGCATTAAAGAATGTATCCTGGACCCCGGCTTTGACAGCAAATGACATTTTATAAGGTGTTCTTACTGTACCTTCTGAAGTCATGAAGAATCATATATCAAATTGGTGTGGATTGCACATACATGTGCCTAGTCTGAAAAGAATGGGCCACCTAGCCCAGGCCGAATGATTGATTGGTGGCGGCTTTGTTTTGGAGCCTTTTCCCCCACTTTGAGTATGAATGAGATTACAATAAAACCCAATGAGATGGAAATATGTGCTTTTCATTCATCTGTAGACCGGTGCAGCCAATATCAATTACCATTATTAATTAAAGTTAATCAATTAAATCATTAATTTCTTGAGTCATTGGTGATAAAACGCATAACAATGTGTATTTGCCAAAATGATTTGCAATCTCAGTGAAAGTGGTAATTCAGCAATTAAATACAAAGAAACTCCATTCATTTGTATTGCTTTTATTTACCAAAGCAGTTAATTACAAAGTAGAATAATTAGTCAGAAATCGATGCAAATAAAATATGAACGGCAGTGAGAAAGATGCCCAAGAAGGGACTGACAACGTCATTGCCAAAAGGCCAGTTGTTGATGTTAATGTTCAGTGACCTAATTTGTGGCCAGTCAAGGGTTCTCCTACTGCTTATCTCATAAAAATACTAGAAAGAATAGCTAATAATAACAAATGGAGCACTGGCTGGTGTGGCTTAGTGATTAGAGTGTTGGCCTGTGCAGCGAAGGGTTGTGGATCTGATTCCTGCTCAAGTTCAATCCCTGGCCCCAGTTGGGGGGGTAGCGGGAAGGCAACCAATCAATGTGTCTCTCTCACATCAATGCTTCTTCCCCCCTTTTCTAAAAAAATTAATGAAAAAAAGTACCCTTGGGTATTAACAAAAAATAAAAAAATAATAATAGTTGGAAAGCACTGTATAAGTGCAAATTTATATTGCAATTTATATTGCAAAAAAATAAAAGTAACTGCTTATTGTATTAAAAGCAAAGCTGTAAACCAAGAGGAAGGTATTGGTAGTATTAAAGAAATCAAAATGATAATTTAATTTAGGATCATTCAGACTTTATTCCTGTAAACCCGCCTGTGTCACAGGAGGAAAGTTACAGCGTGGCCCGTGACGGCTGCCTTAGGATCCGTGGGCTTCCTTCTCTCCCAGGACCCTGGCTGAAAAGAAGGGCATGGAGTCTGCCCCAGACAAAATATGAAAACTACTCCTAGGGCAGGACCACAAGTGGACAGGTACTGGAGAGGACTCAAGCCTTCGGAGAAGGAAATCATGCTTCTGGTTTAAGAAGTCTGTGACTCTGCGGGACAGGTGTGTCACAGATTAAAAGGAAATGGGCACTTCCCTAACCTAGTCAAGGAAGCTTTAAAATAAAAGTTTAAAAAATACACAATTGTATGACAAAAATTTTAATTTTAGTATTTTGTAAGTTCCATGATATCATGAGACGATAACTAGAAAGATGGTTTTAATTAACTGACACTTGTGTCATATTTTTAATCTCCCTAACATGTCTTTTGATATCTTTATGAGATAAGAATTCTACCCCCAACCTAAAGATGAGGAAATTGAGGCACAGTGAGGGAAGTCATTATTCAAGGCAGCCCGGCTCCTGAGAGGCAGAGCTGAGGTGCAAGCCTCCCAGTGGGTCTCCTAAACCCAGTTTAGCAAAAGCACTCTATTTAAAAAGCATAAAGACCTTTACAAATCATCTAACAAGGACAAACAACTCAAAGGCAAATGGGCAAAGATTGGAATCCCAAATCCTGAGAAGAGCAAATTGAATTTGTTCATAAACATATGAAAAGATCGAATTCACCAACACCAGGTAATGCAAATCAACTCTCACTTTACACACATCTCAATGGCAAAAACTCACAAAGAACTGGGGACTCACTGCTAGGGGAGGTGCATAGAAGGGTCCCTCCTAGTGGGATGGGAGTCTGACCTTCTTTGGCATTGGCTATTACAGCTGACAAGTCAGTATCTGCCTCACCAGCAGTGTCCCTCTTGGGAACCCCTTCCACAGAGAGGATCATAGGAGTTTTGTAGGTACATGTGGACAAAGATATTTTGAAGTGACAAACTTGATAACCACTTGCTTGCCCATCATTAGGGGAACTATTGATGTTTGTCCACTGCAGGGGTTAGCTGTTATTGGAAAGAATGCATCCGCTACCTCAGATGGATTGAAAATATCTCTCTAAAGTACTGTTGAGATACGAGGGTGAGCTTCAGAGAAGCATGTAGAGCACGTTTTATTTCTGTAAAACATAACGCCTGCGTGTATGTGTTTGTGTGACTACGTAAGGACGCAGAGCGTGTTGCAACCTGGTTCCTCCGGCGGGAGAGGGCCGCGGTGCTACTTGCAGGGGCAGAGAATTGGGAAGAGAAGGAGAGAAAGGGACAAGGAAAAAGAAAAGGCTGCACTTTGGAGTAACAACATAATCCACCTTAAGTAATTTAAGCCTGTGCGTCCTTGAAGACATTTTTAAAAACAGAGATCATGTTAGATGTATATCTACCCCCTTCTCTGACCACTGACGGAAAGAGATGCCAATAATAAATGAACAAAACCAGTTATGGACATATGTGCATAATGCAATTGTAATTTGGAACCGAGAAACACCCCTCTCCATAGATGGATATCTCCTTTTACAGGGGCTGTGGGTTTGGTGCCTGAGGGCGAGGACGAGGCAAAGGCAAGGAAGAAGACCAGTTTTCATTGTCTTATTCCACCTGGGGTAACCAGGCACACTCATTTTATAACTTCAAAATAATAAAGACACATTTTTAAAAAAGAGAGAAAAGTCAAGACCTGTACATCAAAATAATAATCATAAAAAAGTCCCCCATGAATCATCTAACCTCCTTTCCCTTAGTCAGAGGTCACTTGGTGATCTTAAATAACTCTGAGTGGACCCCTCAGGCTCTCCTGGCTTCACCTACTTGTTTCTTTTACTCAGAAGGATTCCGTAGAGTCCACGGGCACTGCCTTACTGGGCCGTTGCTGCTGTTTGGTCTTCTAGGCTCAGGGCAAGACCCGTGAGCTCCAGCATGTTGAGCAGAAAGTCTGGAGACTTACTGGCCAGACAGGCCCCCCTAGAAGACTTGGTTCTCTGTCTTGCTGAGGGTTGCAATGCCGATGTGAATTGGGGCAGGTTAGCATCTTAGAACATGTGGGAAAAAAAGAAGTGAGATACATAAGATTACTAAAGTCATAGAACAGAGACTTTTTTTTCTTTATTGATTTTTAGAGAGAGAGGAAAGGAGAGGGAGAGAGAGGGAGAAACATGGATTAGAGAGAACGTCGATTGGCTGCCTCTTGCAAGCCCCCAACTGGGGATCGGGCCCACAACCTGGGCATGTGCCCTGACTGGGAATCCAGCTGGTGGCCTCTTGGTGCATGGGTCGATGTTCAACCACTGAGCCACACCGACAGAGCAATCAGAGATATTTTTTAAGCTATAAATTTACCTTTTAATTACAGAAGCTCCAGCTAGAAAAGTTTGGAAATTCTATAACTCATAAAAAAGTAAACTTTATCACAAGTCAGTCACCCTGTTTTTTTTTTTTTTTTCTATGTACATGCATTCTATGTATTGGATCCCCTCTCTTCTTGGGGCTGTTTTTCCTGAAATTTAAACAGAGCAGGAGGAACTCTTGCTATCACAGCTCTGGAGACCCTGGGTAGACACACTCCAGAGATGGGACAACTTGAGAAAGCCTGTCTGTTCCCGTAGCTCTGGGTAGATCTGAAGGACAATGCCCATTGCTGGGATCTGAGCCCAGTGCTGGGGGTGTTGCTTCTCTCTCCTTGTGGCCAGAGAGGGGGTGGGGTGGCAGATCTCCTCTTCCATGTGGCACAGATATCCCTGTGAATTCACCAGGATGGTCGGTGTGAACTGTACTTCCATGTTTGTCTGTTTGTAGCTTGTCAGCCTATAAGAACAAGCCCATGCATAATCTTTCAGGGTCAGGTATTGATTTTCAGCCTAAATAGTGAATGCACATTGAAGAAGAAATAGTGCCTAATTAATAAGATGCCTCCTCTTTCCTCTTTCTCTTCTGGAGTATTAGAGGCACCACAGCTCACTTACTCTCTGCTGTCCGCACTGCCCGGCAAGGCTCAACTGACTTTTCTGATGACCCTGCATTCCGTGCCTGGAGGGCCAGAGGGCCACCCAACCAGTTGCACATTCATATATGGACTATTTAACTAAAAAACCCAGATTTTTATAATTAGATTTTTTTCACTTCAAACTTGTGAAGACTTTTTGTGTTTATTTGAGCCAAACTGACGACAATTGCCAGGAAGCAAAATCTTAGCGGACTGAGACATGCTCCAGAGAATGGCAGTTTTGCACCTTATTTTATACGTTACAATCAAAGGAGAAGATGCAAGTGGGTTATATGAAATCCACTGGTGATAGATTATGGAGGTGGGAGAAAGCAAAGCAGGGAAACCTCTGGAATTGGATGAAAAGTAAAATGATAAACACATTATGTAAAATGATCTTTTACATAAGTGGCTACTGGAGAGTTGGCAGTCAGCAATGAACTCAGTAACAATGAGGGGATTTGTGGTCCCCGCAGAGTGGTGTCAGTGCTTTGAGGAGTCTGGAAAAAGGAAAATTACTTTGACATTCCAAAGATATGTTATTGTAGATGCAAAAAGACAATAGATAGGTTCAGTGAAGGTAAAGATTGACATTTGTCAGGAAAAATGCTGGCCTAGGACATGACTACCTGCCATAAACTGCTTTTAGTTAACAAATTTTAATTTCAGACCATCCTTTGTGGTTACTTCTGGTCTTTGAGTTTGCAAGGCTGCTGCCCAGGCCTTCCCTGAGCTTGTCAGGTTAGTATGTGGTCCCTAATCGTCCACACTTGGCATGGGAAATTAAATACAGTGATATTCACTTGATATGTTTCTTAACATCCAGAAGACATTGACCACAAGTGATAGTGTACACACACATGCACACTACTCATATGCACATACATACTCACATGCACACACACACACTTTTCTTACCTTTGATGTCAATTCTGATTCCAGACACAGTAGCCTATTTTTAAGCTACTGTTAAATGTTGGTCCACAGACATTTAGCAAACCTAGCATGAGCCTCTCCCAGGAGTGACCAGATGACCTCAGCCAACTGTAACATTTGCCTCCATACTCATGGCTTTCTTTGAAAATGAATCGGTCCCTCCCAGCACTGCCTCTTTCTCCTGTGTGGTTAACAGGTGGCAGAGGAGGCAGCCACTGTGCCTGCCATGTAAATCAAGTACAGATGGAAGGCACGGAGGTTCAGAATTACCACTGGGCACACAAAGGGGCCCACGCACACGTTACTCTGTGCTTTACATTGTGTGCATGGAGCTGCCTAAATAAATGCGTCTTTGGAGGTTTCCACTCTAAAGGCCAATGAGCCTCCGCTTCTGAGATAAAGGAGGAAGTTAGCTGCCTTCAACCCTCCTTCTGTTCTCCACTGGGGAGCCCTGTGATTTGCATTTTAGATGTAAATTAATGTAAATCAGCATTATTTTCTGATGAAACCCTACCACTGGAAACTATCTGGAGTCATTCTTTATTGTCAGTGTGCATTTGATCCCCACATAATTTCTAGGCATATGGATTAAACCCGCAGTAAGGGTGGTGCAGTCAGAGCAGGCATGCAGAGCAATTGACCCTTACTTTGCCACAAGGACAGGAAAATCTAATTATAATGCCTTTTCCGGCGTCTGAGACAAAGCCAGGCTGACTGCCAATCCAGCTAGTTGGCTGGAGTGTGGGCCATCCATTACCTTCCCCTTACTGGGTCAGTGATAACCTCTTTTAGCCTTTAGTCCAAAGAAAACACCTCATCCCTGGCCAGTTTATTGCCAGTCAATGACTTTGGTTTCAATAAAGCAAGAGAAGGGACAGAAATCAATCTAAATAAATCACTGCTCACAGGCAGACCTTACCACCTGGCTGTGTTCTTGTGAATGACGGATGTATCAATCCGATGACTACATCTATATGAATAGGAAAGCCCTGAGCAAAAGACTTTACAAAGGAAAAAGTTGCAATATTCAAGCCTTTGGAAAAATAGATGCTGCCAGAATGCACCAGGTTGTGGCTCTTACTGAGTGTTAAGAAAACCAAGGTGGAGAAGGTTTTTCTGAAGGCTGAAGAGTGCAGGGTATCTGAAGACACCCACTTTCTGTGGATTTAGAGAAATGTCAGAAAAAAGTCACACAGCCTGGGAAAAGCATTATCTACAAGGCAGGACCTGAATATAGACTGCATGTAAGAGGCTCCTCGTGCACTTCTGAAAGGAATGTGTGATGAAAGCCTCCTGGGCAAGATGTGGGGGGAGAGGAAATGGTCCCAACAGGGAGAGCAGGGGGAGGCTCTGAGGTCCTCAGGCCTCCTGGGTGGAATGAGCTAGCAGCATCTCAGTTGGTTCTGTGGGGGGTATGGGATTTAGAGTAGATGGCACACACTATCTTGATAACACCAGAAGTAAACCAGATGACTGTGAAAAGAATCAAGAACTTTTTCTTTTTTCTTTTTTATCCCTTAGAATGATTATAAATCTATTATTACATTTAAACGACTTTTGAAATATGGATGGCTAGTTCTTGCTGATTTTTTACTTTCCTTCTGTTATAGGAAATTTTGGGGGGAAAAGTTTGAAAGTGAGAGTTTGCTGTTACCTCTAACCACTGTTTTGTCTCTGATTTCCCTGAGGTAACCAACAGACTCCCCTGGGTGTGGCAATGACTTCTGTGCATCTGTAGGGACCCCACCAGCATCTCTCAGGCCAAGTCAGATGAACAGTCGAGGGTGAGCAGAGATTAATTAGCACAAAGAGCCAGCTCATTAGTAATGAAGGTGGGGTCTCCTGGGAAACTGAGGAGGCAGTAACCCCTTTAAAGGAAAGACAGGGGAATTAGTGATGAATTGGTATTAAAATGCAGACAGAAAGGCTTCAGCTGAATCATTATACTCACTCCCATAATGAGAGGCCAATAAATAGAAGTATACCACCGGAGAGTCCACACATTGAATGCAAGTGACAATGCAGGGAGGGGGTCCTCAGAGAGCAGTGACTATGCTTTATGGCTTAAAAATGTGAATTTGAGGAAAGATGGAATTGGATGATTTAGTCAAGTGATGTAATAACCATTTTTCAGAATAAAAGGAGCTGTTATGCTGAGGGTGGAGACCAGCTGTCCCTTCTCTACAGTGAGGCTGGAACAAAAGGCAGTAAACTGACTAGGCAGTAGGAGGGATGGCTTGTGGAGGGAGTAGGGGAGGGGCAACTGCGTGGTGGGGGATGACTATCTCCGCTACAAAAGTTGCGAGGCCTGGAGCTAGATCTTTTAGTGGACCTGAAAAATGTTGTGCCCGGAGGAGATCTTAGGAAACTAATGAGAGTGGGAACCGCCTTCCAGGTAGGCCTGCTGGGGAAACCGGTTGTGCTGAGCAGGGGAATAGGGCTTTCCCTGGAGGTTAAGGGCTGCATTGCTCTCACTGTGCAAGGCCTCAGGCATGGTTGTGGCTGAGCTCCCAGGGCTGGCACAGCTGTGTGGGGGTGCCTGGAATCACAGCATAGATCTCCCCACTTCCCATTACAGAGTAAGCCCACCAGCAATGAAGACACTGTCATCTGTATGACAACTTCCTTCTTGCTTCTAGGACAAGGTCCGGTTCAATTCACCCTCTCTGTTTCTATCAGCCAAACTGCCCAGGCACACACTTCTAAGTAATCTGTAATAATGTTCACAGCTCACAGTAAAACAAAGCAAATACTTAATTACAGTGAAAAAAAGGAAACATGAGTTCATTTTGAGAATCACTTTTGAAGTAGCAGGTGTGGGGATCTCTGGTGCTAGAGGTGATGGTTACTGATTATATTAGGAATAATCTCTCTCTAATCTTCTGAAAACAGTCTGTGCGTTCAGCTCATGTAACACTGCAAAGTCTCTGCCTGAAAGAGGATTCCTCCTGGGCTCTTGATGGCTATCACTTTCTGATGACACTTTTTTTTTGTCTTAATATTTCTTGTTTTGGAGCAATATAATTGAAGGCGAAACTACACTTATGGAACCTTTGCTGAGGACTGGCAGAGAGTAAATACAGCCAATGCTTCTTTATTTTTGCTCCAATCCTCACATAAATCCGAGTCCATCTCTTTTTAGAGGCATTTTATAGACATTCATCCCTAATATCTCCAGGCCTGCTCAGTAATTAATCTTCTCAGCCTTTACCAGGCATAGTCATGCTTGTTTAACAGAGGTAATGGGGACGATCAATAGACTAATCACTGAGCCTTGTGCTATAAGATGATGGAAACTGTATTCTACCTGGCTCAATGCTTCTTTGCCTTGAGATTCTTTTCTTTGTTTTCATGGAAATGTTGCAGGTCTGAGATGATGTGGCATCTGGGGAGAGGTTACAGGGGTTGCCATAACCAGGGTGACATCTCTCATTGGTCCAAGAGCCAAGATAGAAGATCATGGCTCACTCTCCACTCTGCATCTTAGAGATGCTATGAGCATCTGCAAGTTCATCCAGGAGAAACACTTGGGTCAATTTTTAAAATTTTTTTTCCTTTTTTTAAAAATTGATTTTATATAGAGAGAAAGTGAGAGGGAGAGAGAGATAGAAACATTGATGAGAGAGAACATTGACTGGTCACCTCCTGCATGCCCCTCACTGGGGATCAGGCCCACCACCTGGGCATGTATCCTGACCAGGAATCGAACCAACAACCTTTTGATGCATGGTTGATGCACTAAGCCACACTGGCTGGACTTGGGTCTATTTTTTTAAAATGAAAATATAGTTCACGTATTGTAAAATTCACCACTGAAGAAATATTTCAGTGTTTTTTAGTATATTCACAACCGTATGCTACTTAATTCCAGAGCATGTCACCACTCCAGGAAGAAACCCAAACCCCTTGGAGACAATCTCCACTTTCTCCCCCCAGCCCCTGGCAACCAAGGATCTATTTTCTGTCTCTATAGAATTACCTGTCCTGGGCATTTCGTATAAGTGCAATAATATAATGTATAACCTTTTGTGTCTGGCATCTTTTATTTAGCATAATGTTTTTGAGCTTTGATGTTTCATTCCCTTTATACTGAATAATATTCCATTGCATGGCTTTATGGCATTGTGTCTATTCAATCACCATTTGGATCATTTCCACTGTTTGCTATGAATACTGTTGCTACTATTGCTTTGAACTTGTAAAGACAGATTTTTGTGTGAACACGTATTCTCAGTTCTCTTAGGTGCACATCTAGGAGTGAAATTGCTTGGTTATATGGTAATTTCACACTTAACTTTAGAGAAACTGCCCAGTGCCTTTCACAGTGGGTGCCTCATATTCTACTCCCATCAGCAATTATGAGGGTTTCCATTTCTCCAAATCCTGTTCACACTGGTTCTCTTCTCCTTCTCAGATTATAGCCTTCCTAATTGGGTGCGAAGTGGTATCATTTTGTGGTTGGTGTGAAGTTAGTTCCTTAACCGTTAATGATGTTGAACATCTGTTTATGTACTTGGCCATTTATAGTTCTCTTTTGGAGAAATGTCTATTCAAATCCTTTGCTCGTATTTTAATTGGGCTATTTTTTTATGGAGTTTTTAATGCTCTTTACATATTTTGAATACAATTCCCATGTTAGATATGTGATTTGAAAATATTTTCTCCCATTCTCTGGACAGTCTTTTTACTTCCTTGGTGGTTTCCTGTGATATACTAAGTTTTTAACTTTGACAAAAGCTTTGGTCAACTTCAATCAAAAGGCTTAAGCCAGTGTTTCTAAACTTGTCTTCAATATCATTCCACTAAGAAGGACATTCTAATTTAATTTAATGAAATAAATGAAATATTGCGAAAACGATTTTTGTCAAGTAGCATTGAGCTTTGAAGGATCACAAACCATTGCAATATATATGATTTTTTTTTCCTCCAACAATTAATTTTTCCCCCTGGGGAGTAAAATTGATTCCTTGATTCCATGAAGAAGGTAGGATTTAGGTGAAGGTTGTTGCTCTTTGCCTCAGCAAGGGGGACTGTAGGGAGATCCCTTTGAAGCTGACCTGCTCATGAGCTCAGGACCACTCTTCATGCTCCCTTCTCAGTTATGCCTTTGCAGACTGGACCCCGGCCTGCTGCAGTGTCTGTGAACACTTCTAGCACATTGTCCAATTCCCACAATTTACTGTTTAATCACATGGTAGGACTTACAGCTGTGCCTCCACCTGCAAGTGCTCACCTGCTTATATGTTCACCGAATACCTGCCATTTACACTGCATCCACACTTGGAATATTAACATGAATTGTACTTATTCCAACTTGGTTTTAAGGTTCTATGCTGACACAAAGTCTTAAATACCATATTTATTTCTTTACAAAGTCTGGGCTTGAGACTGGCTGGAGTGTCTCAGTGGCCTGAGCATTGTCCCATGGACTGAGAGGTCCTGGTTCAATTCCTGGCCAGGGCACATGCATGGATTACGGGCTCAATCTGCAGTAGGGGGCATGCAGGAGGCAGCCGATCAATGTTTCTCTCTCATCAATGTTTCTAGCTCTCTCTTCCTTCTTCTCTCTTAAAAAAACATATAAAACAAACAAAAACAAACAAACAGACAAACAAAAAACAATGTCTGGGCTTGGTGTGCATCCCATGTAGATTTAATATTTACTGACTCCCAACATTTGTGTTTTTCTTCATCAAAAAGAAATGATGTAAGTGCTTTGTTAGAATACTTGCCTGATGGTTCTGTTTTGATGAGCACCATTGGTCACATAGGGGTGACAGTTTTGAGGTCTTGGTTACCTGCTGTCTTAAGTTGGGTTGACACAATATGGGTTGACCCAAAGATGTCTTAAGCTGGGTTGACACAAAGATGCCAGGCACCTGGGATAGCACTGTGGGCAAGTAGGCTGGAATCGGGACAGAGCATTCTCCCAAAGTGCTGGAACCAGTCTAATCTAGGAGTTAGGTGACTTAAGTGAGGGAAGTGGAGGTCAGGACTAACTTGGCTGGAATCAGCATCAGATCCATGGGTCCCTAGGAGACTGAGAATAGGATGTCAGGTGAGTGATGACAAGCTATGGGGACCACCCTGAGGTGGAGAAACAGTATCAGGGAGGTGAGGGTGAAACAGCCCTACCAGAAGCTGTGAACAGCCAAGCCTAGTAACTGCATTTGTTGGGAGGTGGCCCAGGGGGATCTGGAGGGGCAGCCCATGCATATGACTGGCTAGGACAGCATGAGGAGAATCAGGGCACAGCGAGCAGCCCCTGAAGTGTGCTCCATCCTTGTCCTGGAGGCACTGACCCCAGATTCACACTGAGATCATGGAGGAAAGGGAACTAGACTTTAACTAGGTTTTTTTGGTATTCTTAGAACACTTTTTAAGAGAAAGGCCAATGGATACTTATGAACTCCAGACTGTATGCTATCACTTTATATGGGCTCCAAAGTGCCTTGTTTCTGTAATGACAAAATTTTGTGTTTGTTTTGAATTCTTATAAAATGTCTATGAACTTAAATCACACAAAACTCTGTGCACCTTCACCTCTGACATTTGTCCTTATGGGCTTGGTTCAAGGGTTTGTGAGGTTATTTAAGAGGCAGGATTTATGGGGCTGGTTCTTATCTTCCACATATGAAAATGCTTTCTCTCTCTCTCTCGCCCTTCCTCCTTCCATAGTCTTCATCACTCACTGTCTCCCTTGCTTTTTATTCTGTAGAGAGTGGTCGAGAGGGTTGGTAGGAACATTCCATGCAGTTCGTTGTTCATGTACATTGCAGCCGAAGATCATCAGGATGCTTTAGAAAGAGGTTAACGTGACAGGAGGCTGAATAAGAAAGACCCAGATGCCTTTATGATATGTCCACCAAGGACAAGGCACAGGGTGGCCTGCATTCAGTGAGAGCAGAGCAGGTGCATCTATTATTGCTCAGTCAGTCACAGCTGGCAACGGGCCCTCAAGCCACATCCAGGGCCAGGACCACCAGGCTGGAGGACTGTTCTGAGAAACTCCAGAACATCATTGAGGGGATGTTGGTTTTCTCCCTGGAAACTCTAGAGCAGCGTCCCTGGGTGACCCTTGATTCCTGGGAAATGAGTGGACTTAGGCAGCCTTCAGTGTACCTCCTGAGAGAAACCAAGAGAAGCTCCTCCCACCACTGTGGGCACCAGGTGAGTCTGGACCTTCCAAAAGCTAAAGGACCCATTCTTTACTTAGTGAACAGTGTAGAGCGGGTCTGGGGTAAGGGTGTGGCATTTCCCAGGTGAAGAACCCAGGAAATATGAACTGTTCCAGAAAAATCTCTAGGTTGTTGGAGCCTCCCCTCTCGACTCAGAGGCCCCAGAGATGGCTGAGTTCCCTTTCCCTAGAGGAGAGTCTGAAGCTCCCACCTGACCCAGATACACACTGACGTCTGGAAATGAAGGTGGGTGCACATGGACCCCTTCTGTGGGAATAAACAAGAGGACCCCAAGCATATGAGAATCCTGACCTATATACCTGGCTTTGTTCACTGGGCAAGGAGTACCTTCTGCTGAACTAATTCACAGGTTACATTGGACAGAAATAGGGCTGGATTGAGTGTTGCTAGGTGACAAGTTGAGATGTGACCAAATCAGAACTACTGTAATCGCTGAAATATGTTCTAGAAAATCTGTGATTTTCTGTTTACTTATGGTCTCCCTACATGATTTGTCAGATAATTAAATGTGGCCATCTCTGTCATCGCAAAGCTTCTTCTACTGCAGGAAGCATTTTGTCTCCAAGGAAGAAAGGGACGAGGTACAATTTGATGTAAGGTGTAGTTAGACTTCACATTTCATGACTTCTTCCCTTTCTTCATCTCCTCTTCCTCTTCTTCTTCTTCCTTCTTCTTCTCTTCTTATTCTTGGTTGGCTTATACCAAAAAATATTTTATTTCCCAGTTTTAAAACTTGTCATTATCTTTAGCCAGAGAAGATTGAAAGATTAATGGTCTCAAGGACCATTCTAAATCATCCTTTCTTGCTGGACTTCTTAGTGATTTTTTTTTGGAAACAAAGATCTCAATTTTTGTTCTCTCTGTCCACAATGGGAGGAAGGTGAATTTTCCTGGATAACTTCTTGAAGCCTTTACTTATCCAGAGGAAGAAATATGCTCATCAATGACATGTGCATGCATAAGACATGGAAATTCAGAATGAGGGTGCCTTTCTTTCTTTCTTTCTTTCTTTCTTTCTTTCTTTCTTTCTTTCTTCCTTCCTTCCTTCCTTCCTTCCTTCCTTCCTTCCTTCCTTCCTTCCTTCCTTTCTTTCTTTCTTTCTTTCTTTCTTTCTTTCTTTCTTTCTTTCTTTCTTTCTTTATTAATTTTTAGAGAGAGGAAGGGAGAGGGAGAGAGAGATAGAAACACCAATAAGAGAGAACACCGATGAGCCACCTCCTGAATGCCCCCCACTGGGGATTTGGCCCACAACCTGGGCATGTACCCTGACTGGGAATCAAACTGGCGACCTCTTGGTGCATGGGTTGACACTCAACCACTGAGCCAAACCAGCCGGACATGAGGGTACCTTTAAAATTGGACACCTTGAATCATCTGTGTGTGTTAATGTGACCATCATAGGAATTGGTCACATCTTTTTCTTCATGGGGAAACAGGTACAGTTGAATCTTTAGAAAAATTTACCTTTCCAGATTAAGTAATTTTCTTTTTTGTATGAGATGATAGCCAAAAGTATGGACTCTCCATTAAATAATTATTTATTGTCTATTATTTGGAAAATGCCTTGTTAAGTACCACTAGGGCTACAAAGTAACATGACCTCATGTCTCTGACCACAGACAGCTTATTATCTGGTGAGTCAAAATTAAAACATGCATAAAAATCTGCAAACATATCACCTTGAAACCAGCTTTGAAAGGAGGGATCTCATAGTGGAGCATTTCAGATAAAGGCAGGCTTTAAGTTGGGAGATTCAAGTGCAGGTTACATTTAAGTAAGATAATAAAAAACTTAATAGAATTTCAGAAAGCAGAAATGAGGTAGAACATTTAGGAGGGGGTACATGAGACGAGGTACAGAGGTAGGAAGAGAAAGGAATAGAAACCAGTTATGACCAAGAGCAATGCAGAACCCACATAAGGGATTAGCGGCATGGTAGGGGCAACCAGGCACCCCAGTGTTGGCTCTGGGCAACAGCTGCCCTTGATACACTCATAGGAGAAATGGTTTGGTAATGGATGAACCAGAGGCAAAGAGATGGTCAGGACCATCTCATGGGAGTCCAGGAGTGAGACTGTGAAGGCATGGCATTTTAGAGGATGGGAAATAAAAATGGAAAGGAAGGGATAGAAAATGCAGACTTAATCATACAAAGAAAACATCTACAGCTTGGTGATGATTGGCTCTAAAGAGAGGTGGGGACGTAGAACAAAGAATAAAAGATGAGTTAAAAGTTTAAGTCTGCATGATTAGAAACAAGATTGTAAGTGAAGTTTGGAGGAAGGTGTGGTTTCGCACAGTAAATTTTGTGTGTATTTTCAACTGATGAATTCTAGGAGCAAAAGGTTCAGTGAGCAGATACAGAAGGTGAGTGGTGAGAAGTGGATTAGAGTCATCTTTATTAAAGGTGTGGGTGCAGTGGAAGCTACAAGTGTGGGTGACATCACATAGGGGAAAATGGGGAAAAAAACAATAACTTAGCAAAAGCTTGTTCTCCAAAGGCAATGAAACTTGCATGCATGAACTATCCCCCTTGCAAGTGTTTTTGTCCCATGTGGGCATCTTATGGTGCCTCCTATTCAGTATGTTCAAACCAAATACATCAGTTTTCACTTGTTCTCCTCTTCTTCATGATCTTCTGGTCCTTAACTCAGTTGTTGGTGCCAGTAACAACCAGTCAAGCCAGTAAACAGAAAATCCGAAAAACATCTGGACCCCTCTTTTTATTCTTTACCATGTCTTATAGTCAAACTTGTGGGTTTCTTTTCTTTTTGGTGTTCTCTACCCCCAAATCATGAAGCTGTTCTTTTATATAATTGCCTATGTGTTTTATCATTTTCTTTCACATTTGTGACACTGCTTCACCAGAAAATAAATGTTAGATACATGGTATGTGAGATAGCGCTCTGATTTCAAATATGTTTTTCCATATAAATAACTATCTCAATAGCATTTATCCAAAAAGGACACCTCCATTGGTCTTAAGTGTCACTTGGGCTTGTGTTAAATGCATTTTCTGGCATAATTTGGTTTATGGGCATCATCTTACTTTGGATTTGGATTTTTCCCTCCTGTTTTATATCTCTCTCTCTCTCTCTCTCTTTTGTTTACTTGCTTTAGGTTTAAAATTTCTAAAATCATTTCTTAAAAATACATTTTCCCTTTCATTGATTTAAAAGTCATGCACTTTGTTTCGGTTTTTTTTTTTTTTTTTTTTATACGTGTACTGGAAATTGCATCATGCCTACTTAACTTATTGCTTCTAAACCAATTGACTATTTTATATTTCTTCTTTTCTTTCTTTTTTAAAATTGAATGTATTGGGGTAACATTGGCTAATAAGATTATATAATGTATCAAGTATACATTTCTCTGATACATGATCTGACATTGTATTGTGTGCTCACCACCAAAAGTCAGATCATCTTTCTCACTGTATATTTGACTCCTTTTCCCCTTACTACCCTCCAACACCTTTCCCTCTGGTGACCACCATACTGTTGCCTCTCTATGAGTTTTTGTCTGTCTGTTTTTCTTGTTTGTTCATTTTTGCTTTCAATTTTATATCCTACATATGAGTGAAATCATATAATTCTTAACTTTTTCTGACTTATTTTGCTTGACATGGTATTTTCAAGGTCCATGCATGTTGTTGCAAATGGCATTTATTTGCAAAGATATATGCACCCCTATGTTCATTGCAGCTTTATCTACAGTGGCCAAGACATGGAAACAACCAAAGTGTCCTTTAATAGGTGATTGAATAAAGAAGATGTGATACGTATATACAATGGAATATCACTCAGTCATAAAAGATAAAATACTAATTGCTTACTTTTACCATCTTTTTAAACAATGGAAGGAAATTACAACACTTTAACTATATTATCCTCCCCTGCTTTATTTACTATTATTGTTTTTTTAAAGGTTTCATTTTGTTTTACTCTTCAAGAGACATGTTTATATAGTAAATTTTATTGAAATTTATGTACATTTCCATGTTACTTGTCCTTATTTTCTTTTGCATTCCAAATCTTTTACCTGGAATAATTTTCTCTCTACCTGAACTATATGCTATAGGATTTTCTTTAGTCTGCTGTTTTGATAGTGCTCTCACCTTTTTGTTGTTGTGCAATTAATTTATTTACCTTTATTCTTGAAAGATATATTTAATGGGTATAGACTAACTTCTCCCCTACTCATTGAAGCTATCAGTTCCATGTTGTCTGGCTAGATGTTAGCAGAAAGCCAACTGTTATCCTCATTCCTTTGAAGCACTCTGTCTGTCTCTTTCTACACATACACACACACACAGATGCATATACATATATATGAGATTTTTTTTTCTGGTCTCTTTTAGAATTTTATGTTCCTTTAGGTTATTGAAGTTTCATTATAATTTATCTTAGTGTGGGTTTATGTTTATTTTTCCTGCTTGAAATTTGTTATACTTTTGAACATGAATAGTTAGGTAAATTATGACAAAATAGCTTGTGAGACTAGGAGAGTTATGGGAAATTATATCACAAAAAAAGAACAACCAGATCCAGAAGGCATGGGAGGGAGAGGTAGAAAATGGAAACATGCCATCAGGAGCAGATGCTTAGAAAATGATCAATGGTGTGTGTGTATGTGTGTGTGTGTGTGTGTGTGTGTGTGTGTGTGCATGCACATGTGCGTGTGTGCATGTGTGTGTGCGCAAAATGCCGAGTTGATGATAGTAACACTTGAATGAAACTCAGAGGCTGCATGAAATGTGAGTAAATGACCTTTTCTCTCAAAATCTGGCTGAATTCTTAGGTCAAAGTTAAAAAACAAGACCCTTGCATTGTGAGAGTTCTAATATTAATTCTTAAAGTCCATAGCCATGGTGGATACTTTGAAGAACAAGCCTGACCTATGAGGTCACAATTGTTATTCGAATTGTTCCTGAAATTAAAAAGAATGTTAAATTTTCAGTTTTGTCATATAATTTGAACACGTTATTGAAAATTATTATTAAACATCCAATAAAGGAAGTTTTCTTCATATTATATAGAATATATTGACCTTAAAACACTATAACTGTTAAATACCCTCGAGGCACTATTTTTTAAGAACACAAGAAATGAAAATTAGATTGCATTCCAGTTGCTTAATGCCCTGATTAATTGCTTATGCTTAAAGGCATGCTGGTGAGTGAAGTATAGTGCCCATTGATTCCCAGGATGTATACAAGACAGTGAAAGTGTACCCATGGGGTGCAATTTTAATACATCAACCTACACAGACCCCTTTGTGGGAGCCAGTCCAGGCCTGACTTTCCAGAATATCAGCATTCTTACCTGTGTTCCAATTTTCTGCACTCTGGCAAGAGACCGTGTTTAGTACAGAAGGAATGAGAGACTCACAGGGCTTTCACAGTCTGTCAAATCTCACCCTGTCGGCTATGCTTATCTCTTCATTCTCTTGTATTTC
Source organism: Molossus molossus (assembly GCF_014108415.1). NCBI lineage: Eukaryota > Metazoa > Chordata > Mammalia > Chiroptera > Molossidae > Molossus > Molossus molossus. The sequence goes on from NW_023425366.1 coordinate 34,232,808, forward strand.
CCAGGCCATGAAGGGAATAATACACTGAAACCATTAGCTCTCAGATAGATAATTGTTCTCCAACCTTATTTTCCATCTGTGAAGGGAGCATTGTGACTCTCTCGTCTTCCAGACCCCAAGGCTGCCTCAGCTAACCAGGCTGGAAGCAACCATTCTTCTCTGCTTCTTAGCTGTTCCTGGGTTGACCTCATTTTCCTGAAACTGCACTTTCTGTAAAGAGGATGCCAATCCCAGGCCCCTGATATTGGCCAGCAGGGGGTTCTGCATAACCCCCAACCCACTAGTCACAATGTTCTAAGGTTTTCTTGCCAAAAAGGTATTCCATAATATTAGCCACCCACCCAGGCTTACACCTGACACACGTTGTCTATATATGTGTGTCTGTGTGGATGTACACATGTATATGTGTTTGCATCTGAACATACATTTTTGTCTGTTTGTTTTGTGGTCTAGTGGCTGGTCTGTGTGGAATCAGCCTCACATTCTCACTTGGTTTTCTTTTAGAAACACAGAAACACTGGGCAGGCTTATGTGCTCAGTTTCCAGCCCTGGAAAAGAATGACATGAGGCTCTGTCTGAGCTCACAGAAGGCTGGAAGGATTCAGTGCAATACGGAGGAAAGAGCCCTGGACCACTTTGGCCCTCGCTTTGCTACTGACTGGTTGAATGATCCTGGGCACAGATGTTTTACCACAAGTAAACCAGGGATAATTCTTACTTTTCAGAGTTGTGAGAACTAAATGAGATAATGTATGTCCACGACTTACCCAGCATATGGTGCAATAGATTTAATTCTCTGTCTCCCCAATATTCATATGCTGAACCCCTAATTCCATGTGATGGTGTCAGTGATAGTAGGACCTTTGGGAGATGCTTAGGTCATGAGGTGAAGGCCTCATTACTGGGATTAGTGCCCTTATGCGAAGAGTCCAGAGAACTAGCTCCCTCTCTCTCAGCCGTGGTAGGACACACGAGAAGCTGGCCATCCCCAGTCCAGAAGAGGGCTCTCACTAGAACTCCACCATGCTGGTACCCAGCTCTCAGACTTCCAGCCTCTAGACTGTGAGAGGTAGATGTCTATTGTTTACAAGCCATCCAGTAACCATGTGTTATAACAGCCCTCTAGAACTGCTTGAAAATCAAGTTCTGTTGTTTTAAGTTGCCCAGTTTGTGGCCTTTTGTTACTTCAGTCCTAGGAGTTTGCCTATCTTGTGGAATGCTTGTGAGCAATAAATAATGACTATAGACTGCCGTGTTTGGTGCCTGACATATGTAAATTCTCAGTAAATATGAGCTATTGTTTCTTTCATTCATTTTACCATTACAGGTCATTCTTGTGGGCTGTGCTTGGCTCACTCTTGGTCTTTGATTCAGCTGCTGACAAGCCTCATGGCAGGAGTGCACTTTGAAGGTTTTCAGTGGGCTGCTCCTTAGCGTCCGGTGAGCAGGGGCCCTCTCCAAAGGGCCCTCCCAGCTCCTGACATGCCGTGGCATCAGCGGAGGCCACTGTGACAGTGCCACTCTCAGCTCACCTTCCTCTGCACAGTCCTTCACTGTTCCCTGCTAGATGTGGTCTCCCCAAAATCCACTGCACACATACCCCATCTCAGAATCTGTTTCCTTGATGAATCTAATACCTTAAAGTATAAAAAACCTGCATTTAAAATTTAAAAAGTAAAATTAGCCCAAATATAGTGTTGGTGGGGAAACAATCTAACAGAAATTCCTGTGATTTTACATAATTAATAGATCATTTAATGGCTCAACACTGTTTAGTAATATGAACAAATTGCTGCATTTTTTTTGTCTGCTTGGCCCTGACCTCAAAAACATTTTAATTTTAATTTTAAGAAACAACAGACAGTCACACGCTGCTTAGTGAAAAAGATATGTTCTAAGACATGCATTGTTAGGCGATTTTGTCATTGTGCAGACATCATAGAGTGCATTTAACACAAACCTAGAGAGTCTAGCCTACTACACACCTAAGTTGTATGGCATAGCCTATTGCTCCTATGCTACAAGCCTGTACAGCAGGTTACTGTACTGAGCACTGTAGGCAATTGTACAGCAAAGAGTATGTATTTGTGTATCAGAACACAGAAAAGGCACATTAGAAATGCTGTATAAAAAATGGTACACCTGTACTGGGCACTCACCATGAATAGGGCGTGCAGGACTGGAATTTGCTCTGGGTGAGTCAGAGAGTGAGTGGTGAGTGAATGTGAAGGCCCAGGATGTTACTGTCCACTGCTGTAGACTTTGTAAATACTGTGAACTTAGGCTACACTAATTTATAAAATACCATGAGAATAAATCAAACACAAGAAAAAATGATGCAATAAAGAGACATGATAAAAATTAGTTGCCTGAGGCCACTTCATGCAAACTTTTTAAAGTAGAAAGAGTACACTCTAAGTTAATGAGAAAAAGTATAGTACAGTAAATACATAAGCCAGTACATCGTTATGTATTATCATTATCAAGTATCTATGTAGTAATCTACATAGTTGTATGTGTTATACTTTTATACATCTGTCAACACAGTAGGTTTGTTTACACCAGCATCACCACAAACACGTGAATAATATATTCTGCTACAAAATTTTGACAGCTATGACATCACTAGGTAATAGAAATTTTTCATCTCCAGTATAACCTAATGGGACCATTGCCATCATATATGAGGTCAGCTGTTGACTGGAAATTGTTTTGTGGTAATGACTGTAGTCCCAATTATAAACCTGTCTGGGGATGATCTCTGCTAGAATCTATCACCAATCTAAGACTTCTCAGTCCAAGAATGTTCTGTGACACAGTTGTGCTAAATATTGCTTGCTAAGAATAAAGATGATATTCTATGTGGACATGTAATTCTTCTATCTATTGTAGAAGACAATAGATTCTAAGTGGTAAATAATTAAAGTACCTATGCCTTTGTTCCTTCACTTGTTTAATTTTAAAGATGCATTTGAAGTCATTTGTGATTGGAAACAGGATTTCGTCCTTCACAAAATGACTGCTTTCTCCCACACATCTCTGTGCTCATTTACATGGTAATTCACAGGTGCAATACTAGTGAGACCAAGTCAATACAGCAATTGCTACCTTTCCCAAAGAAATGCACAGTATTCATGATTTATTATGCAGCTGGGCTAGTAAACAAAATTCACAAAGACGTTCTTATTATTTAAGACTCAGAAAAGGAAGAAATCCTAGAATGTTCTTGCTTTTCACCTAATTTTGTCTTGTTTCTTTCAGACTGGGAAGTTAAAAATCAGTCAGTTAGGAGCATAGTGAGGGCAGTGGCCGCTGAATGTTTTCAGTAGAACCCACTTTGTAATATTACAGTTTGAGGCAGCGAGGGGTGGAGGTTCATGAGCTAATTGTACTTTAATAAACACGAACCGAGGAAATACATTACTATAAAAGATAAATTCAGTAACACCTTGAAATAATTTTGCATTTTATTATATACAGAGTAGCATCTATATAGTTAAAAAATATAGAGTATGTGTGTATTAACGTGTGTGTGTCAATGTGTGTGTGTGTGTTTATTCGGTTCAAAGAAAATGCACAGTTGGTGCAGAAATGCCTGAATGCCACAGAGTTCTGAGGCCTAAGGCTGGCAAAGAGGGAGGGAAGGAAACCCCTGCACTGGGGACCGTTGGCCTGGGCTCCTATCCCCACTCGTGGGCTTGGCGGGCGACTTGGAAGAATTCTACCTTGCAGTTGTTCCCCTTTCTCTGTAACAGAGTGCTGGCTTTAGAAGATGTGCTCATTTTTGTGTAAGCTCCTGTGCGACTGTTGAGATTTCGGTGTGTGGGTTTACGGGCCGCCACTCTCCAATGCCAAAGCACTATTTCTTCTGTGTGGACTGAACTGCTGACCACCCTCGCCTCTGTCCCGGAATAATTAATGAGCACACCAGCAGGGACCAGGAACTCCTGCGAACATTCAATTAACCAAGGAAGCTTCTGTCCATGTGACAGTAATGGCCAGTGCGGGAACCCTAGGTGATCCCCAGTCCACAGTTCCTAGGCTTGGCTGGTGATCACTGATGAGGCCATTAATCACCCTTAAGCACGGGTTCATTTTCCACCCCTCCAGGAAGACACAGTCTTGTGTCTTTTTCTCTGATTTGCTCTCTGCCTCATGTACACATTGGACTACCAAAATTACATCTCATTTGAGCCAGAATTGTGATGGGACTTCCCTGTAGTGGAAGAGGTGAGTGTCTCTGCTTCCCTTATTCCTGGCTTGTGGCAGCAGAAAGAGGGTTATAAGGTACTTCCAACCCAAGGTTTTAATCTTAGGACTGTTTTTAGGACTTCATGTTTGGGATAAATCATTATTATCAGGTTCATACCAACACCAAAGAAGTCTTATTGACCAAGTGTTTCCTAGAGTTTACCTCCTTAATCCTTGATTAAATCTGTATGAAGTGGCCCGGCCAGTATGGCTCAGTGGATTGAGCGTCATAATGGACTGAGAGGTGCTGTCTTGATTCCCGATCAGGGCACATGCCTGGGTTGCAGGCTCGATTTCTGGTGGGGAGTGTGCAGGAGGCAGCCAATTGATGTTTCTCTCTCACGTTAATGTTTCTATCTCTCTCTAAAAAAAAATCAATAAAAACATGTTAAAAATATGTATGAAGTATATTTTGCCCATTATATACTGTCTTTTTAAAAATTGAATTTATTGGGGTGACATGGGTTAATAAAATTGTATTGTTTTCAGCTGTACAATTCTACACTACACCATCTATATATTGTATTGTGTGTTTATCACCCCAAGTCAAGTCTTCTTTCATCACCATTTATTCCCCCTTTACCCTCTTCTATACACCTGTTCCCTCTGGCAATCACCATACTATTGTCTATGACCATGAGTCTTTCTTCATCTTTTTTTACTTAATCTCTTCACCCTTCTCACCCAGCCTTCAACTCCCTGTCTTCTGACAGCTGTATATACTTTAAACAAATAGTATATACTTTTTTACTAAAATTATTTATACCAGGATGAATTTTATTCCTTGAAAATTTTATATTGAAAATTTGATTCATCAGTAACTTACTGTGTATATGAAGTTTACCCAATTATCTTTCTGTTATTGGGACTTATCGCTTGTGGCCATTATTTTGATTAAGTTCACTTTTTAAAGACCTAACTTCTATAAAAACTTTTGCTATCTTTGAAACTTATTTACTAACAAATTACAAGGCATATAGTTTTTAGTCTTTGCCATTTTTCTCATAAATAATAATAATAATAGCAATAATGATAGTAATGATCATTATAAATTGGGTGAAACAAATTTTGTGGAATGTTTTTTCCAATACAAAACAAAATTACTAGAAATTCCTCATAGATATGATTCTCTAACCACAATGCTGTATAGCTGAAACTAATACAGAATACTATTGAACATCAACTGTAATTGAAAAAAGAAATAGTGAGGGGAGTATGACCATATGGAAACAAAAATAAAACCAGAAAGAGAAGGTTCAGGGAGCTTATGGGTGGGTAAACACATGTAGATTTGGGGAGAGTGGCACACCTGGGGAGGCCATTGGAAGCTCTGTACCCCTACCCCATGCATACCTTTCCCTATGCATCTCTTCCATTTGGCTGTTTCCAAGTTATATTCTTTCATAATAAAATGGTGATTTGGTAAGCAAAAAAACAAAAAACTTCATTGACCAGGTATGTGTGATTTTGTTATTAATTCAACTCTTTATATTCTTCTAGTCACATTTAGAAAATAAAATTAATATACAATACCACTTAAAATATCATAGATACTCAGGGGTAAGTTTAACAAAATATGTGTAGGTACATATACAGAAAACTTGCTGAAAGAAATTCAAGATGACCAAAATAAAAGGAGATATAAACTATCTTCATGGAATAGAAAATTATATACTGTTAGAATATTTTTTCTCTCCAAACTGACCTATAAAGTTTACACAACAACAATCAACATTTCAGCAGGATAAGTAAATAAAATATATACTTATTTGATTTTAATGGGAATTATATAAAACTCTTAGATTAGTTTTGGGAGAGTTGACATCTATATTGAGTCTTCTAATCCATAAAGCAGGTATAACCCGCTATTTAGTTAAGGGTTTAAATTTTTTAGTAGTTTTCTGTGTAGAGGCTTTAAGTTTTGATATTTTTGACACTATTGTAAATAACACTTTAACATTTTTTATTTTCTAATCATCTTTTGCTGGCATAGTATTCAGCAAACTTACAAAATTTCTTTACTCTTGAAATTTTTTTTGGTAGATTCTTTTAGATTTTTTATTTTAAAAAGCATGTCATCTTTGAATAATAAAATAATGGTTTATTTATTCTCCATCTTCAAACTTTATATTTATTTTTTTGTTTCTTCATTTAACTAGATGAAATTGCAATAAAATATTTAATAGACATAACTGGTAGATATCAATGTCCTATTTCTGATCTAAAAGATAGATCTTTGATAGTCTACCGTAAGGAATGGATGCTTGCTATAGGCTTGTTGTAGATAAACCGTATCAAGTTAAGGAAATGGCCCTGGCTCAGTTGGTTGGGCATTGTCCCATGTTCTGAAAGGTTCCTACCAGCTTGATTCTGGGTTGGGGACTCGACCCTTCTGTGTGAGGCAATTAGTGATATTTCTCTCTCTCTAAAAGTTAATACGAAATCTTAAAAAAAAAGTTAAGGAAATGTTCATCTATTTTCAGAATGCTAATCGTGTTATAAGCATATATTGAATTTTAACAAATACTTTTCTACAACTACTGATGTGATAATATGTTTTTTGCCCCATTATTCTATTAATTTTGTGAAGTTCACCAAACACATTTTCTTAGGTTAAATTAAACCAGCATTTTTAGAATAAAACAAATTTTGTTGTGAGGTATTAAACTTAATACATCACTATCATTACTTTGTTAATATTTTATTTAGGTCTCTTGAATTTATGTTTAAGAAGAATTAACCAGTACTTTAATTTTTGTCCATGTCCTTGTTAGGGTTTAATATTAAAATTATAACAGGCTTCCTAAAAAAAATTTACTCTCTAATTTTTCTGTAAAAAATTGTATGATATTGTTGGCATTTTCTTAAATGTTTGGAAGAATTAACAGATAAAGTTATGTAAGACTAGAAGTCCCTTTAGTAAATTTGTAACCATTAAGATTTTTCATCTTTTGTGTTGGTTTTGATAATATTTTAAAAATAATTTTTAAATTTTATCTAAACTTTTGATTTTGAAACACATTTCAAATTTATAAATTTGTTAAAGTATCTTCATCATTTTAATGTAGAATCTGTATGACCATTTCCTTTATCCTTCCTGATACTGATATTTATATATTCTCTCTATTTTTCTTAATATTCTTGCCTGAAATGTGATGTATTATTTTGTTGAAAAGAATCAACTTTTACTTTTGTGATTCTATTATATTTATTTATGTTTTTATCTTTATTTTCTGCTTGTTTTTTTGAGAGTTTAATATGTTGTTAATTTTCTAATAATTTGAGATAAGATATTATCTTCAGCTGATTTTATTTTCTAAAATATGTACTTAAGCCTATGAATTTTCCTCTCAAGTTTTCACATGTATGTTTAATATCATTTCCTTAAAAATGTTTCCAGCTTCCATTTTGTTTTCTTCTTTGGATTGTGGATTATACCAAAGTGTATTGCTTAAATTACATTCATTAGAAATTTTCTGGTAATATTTTTATTGTTATAGTCCAGTTTTATTCCAAAGTCATCAACAAACACGTTCTGCATGTCTCCCTTGAAAATCATTGGAAATGGCCCTATGATTCAGTATATGCCCAATTTTGGTAAATGTTGCAGTAGACTTAAAAACCAGGATGCCTATTGTGTGTGTGTGTGTGTGTGTGTGTGTGTGTGGTGCGTGCGTGTATAAACAACTCATCAGTTCATCAACAGTAGGTTGGATAAACTGGGGTATATTCACATGATGTAATCTTAGCAAAGTGAACAGAGAAAGCACTGCTCCAGGCACAAACATAACATCGGGTGACAAAAACCAGAAACAACAAAACCAGGGAAATCCAATCTATGGGCTGGAAGACAGAGAAATGGGTATATTTAAGGAGGGTAAGTCATGGCAGGGACCCCTGGGCAACTTTTGGGGTACTGGCTTTGTTGAATATCTTAACCTGGGTGATGGTCACATGGGTAAGGTCACAGTGTAAAAATTAACCCAACTATCCACCTGTGATCTGCTCACTTTTCAGCATGTACTTTATATGCAATAAAATTTTTATTAACACACAAAAATGGCATAAAAATATAAGCAAACAGAACATGCCAAAAGCATTCAGTTGCTGAAAGACCTCCAGGAGGTATCAGCCTGTGTCCCCTCCACAGACCCTTTTACCCTCCTAGAGTCCATGCCACTGCTAGCTGGTAAATTGTCAGTCTGAACCCTACTTTCATGTTTCTGGCTTTGACAGTCATTTTCATGTCTGAGCGTCTTAAAAAAGTTGATTAAAACAAATCCTGAGAACATTTTAAGATAAGAATGTCAAAGAAAATAAATTAAATGAGTTAATTAGAGCTTAAAGGTTTTATTCAGCTAATGCACCAGAGGCATGTGAAAACCAGGTGTCTTTCTGAGTAAGAGCAGGGAACATGGAAAGGTGAAGAGTAAGTATCCTTGCAGTTTGGTTCAGGTAGAGCTTTTCATCTTAACTGCACTTTGATTGGTTGGACATTATTCTGGCTTTCCTGCATCTTGCTTGGGATCATTTGTGCTGATTCCATGCTGATAATGATCAGAAAGCATCTTTGAGAACTTCTCCTGCAAGACTGATGATTTGTCTGTTAGTCAAATTTCAGGGTGGGCAGGGGTAGAAAAAAGACAAAGGAGGCAAGAGACAGGAGATCCTTTCTCATTTCTGTTTGCATCTTTTTATAGCATTTTTATAAATTCTAAATGTATAAATATACATGTAAATATATACACATATATGTAATACATAATATACATATCACATGTAACATGCAGTATATAGTATATGCATATATATAATACACATTTTTATAGTATATATGTAAGTTTTATATTTATAAATGCATATAGAGAGGGAGAGAGACTGAGTTTGGTCCATTGTACTCAAATACAAAATAATCCTATTCTTTACTTTTATATTTTATATTTGTATTTACTCACATATTGGAAACATCCAGGCCCACGCACACACACGCAAACACACACACACACACACACAAGCATTTCTCACACACACCTGTTTTGCATTCAACTTTAAGATCTCAACAATTGTAGATGATGCCTGACTGAGTGTGCAAGGCCACCCAGAACGTTGCTCTACCAGCTGAGAGCTCCTGGGTTAGTTTCTTCATTCCAGGGCGATGAGGTTGGATTGGACATTGGTTGTTCCACATTAGCTTATCTAATCACATTAAAAATGGACTAATATTTCCTCCCATCTCTTGGGACAATTCACACACTTACCATCTCCCAGGAGCTGAGGTTGCACTCCCTTTTGGTGGGCTGACTTATGTTTCACAGTATTAACAAAAGTATCCTGCAGTTCTCACAGGGGTGTCATCTTCTTTTACAAAACTGTGCTGTAACATTCTTTAGCTCTAAGGTACATGTGTTTATTAAGTCTCATTTTAACCTTCTGAAAAGAAGTGTAATTATTGTTCATTTTTCTCTGATTCTGTCGTTAAATTGACAGTGTATTTATAAATAATTGTGACTTTCAATTAAAGAATTTCATCCTATCCCAAAGATTGCTTCTGTAGAGAGGAACAGTTGATGAAGAAAGAGGGTTGTCTTCTCCACCAGTCACCACGTAGGGGGAAAGGTGGCCCTTTGCTCTAAGATCCTTGCCCATTGGATGGTTGTGAGATTCTGAGCAGATGCACACCGTAAAGAGGCTGTGGGAATGATGAGACCTGGTTGCTCAGTTGTTGTGTGACTTCTCTTAGCTTTTTTGTGAAATGGTGTCATGGTCATGCATTTGCTTCACTGAAGAAATTTGGATCAAAACAGTGTTATTGGAGAGAGCCCAACTAGTTACCCAGACTGGATATTAAATCACACTCATTTTACTTACTAGCTGTGTGACCTTAGGGCACTTACTCACCCTCTCTGAGTCTCTAGGGTGAAAGCAAACATCCCAAAGTTCCAAGCACCTGGTACTTTATACATACTTAGTGCAGGCTTGTTCCTCCCTGTGAGAGCCCACAGGGAGCTCTGTTATTGATATTGGTCACAGTGGAGTTTACTCCAAAAGCTTCAGTGAGTTGGGATTTAAATATAAGGAGACCTGTCATCAGAAGGGGTGCCAGAAAGACACTAATCGGAGAGACTTTCCACTTCTGGAGCTGACGCAAGCTGATTGAGCCAATGATTCAGAAGGAACCCCCTCAGGGAGAAACAATTTATTCTTTGCCATGGAAAAAGCAGTGAGTGCTGAAGATAGTAATGGGAGGCAGCAGTGATGAATGAGGGGAGTCAGAATTTTAAAGTTAAGACCTCTTAATAGGTATAAGAAAAACAGTGCTCTGCTTATATTTATTGATCACCCTGGATTTGTCCTGCATGATGTTACTGTAATGAGAACCAGAGGAATAAAAATGATTTACAGGTAATTATGGGCAGGGACTCACTAACTGTCTCATCTTTAATTTGAAGTAGACAGGATCAGGGGTTACTGCCTTGACATTTTTGATGGGGGTTGTTCTGCAGAGAGAGGTCAGTATTTCAAGGGATGGGGCAGATGGAGCAGGCTTCCTGTCAGCACTCATTTACTCCAGGCCACTCTTGGGGAGCATAAACCAGCTTGTGTCAGAAAGGGATTCCATGAGTCTTGGCCACAAGCAAGACCCTACACCAGTGGTTGGGTGTAAGCCACATGGACACCTCTGAGGGGTCATCTGGAATCTCTTCCGGGAAGCTGCTGCCGTTACGTGATCTCAGACATCACTTGGCCTCTTGACTCTAGTGATTTTGCCATCTGAATAGAACTTTCAGGCACAGAGGTCTCTGTTCACAAGGCAGACTTGAAGTGCAACCCAGTGGCCCTGCTGACACCAAACACATAATTCACATGCAAGCATTTTTTTTTTTTTTTTATACAGTGGCAAGTCACATTTTGTTGCCTGCCATTCTGGGTTTGTATTAGGTAAATATACATGCACACAATAAAATGATACTTATTTTTACACATGAGTTAAGGGCAGGACTATTTGGTTGGAGCGGGATGGGTCTGTTGGTATGTAGAAGACTGATTCTAGAGCCCTGTGACCTGCTGCATAAACTGAGTGGGTTACTCATTCTCTCAGTCTCAACATCTTGCCCTATAAAAGTGGATATGATAATAATTCTGAAACCAGAGCTTGACAAGAGTGTCTAGGTGTTTGAATTACATAAATAATATAAATTGATGTATGTGTATGAGTGTGCATGTGAGTGTAAATATCTGTTATTGGTGTGTGTGTGTGTCTGACTATGGGTGTGTACTGTGTGAATGTTAGAGAATACATATGTGAGTGACTGTAAATATGTATGGTTATGCACACATAATATATGAGTGAGTGTAAATATATGAGTTTGCATGTGAGTTGTGTGTGTGAGGATATTGTGAGTGTGTGCATGTGTATCCACAATTTGTGTGTAATGTTGTTTTCATGCTTGGTTTTGTGCCCATGCTTGTTCTTGTAGCTGCAAACTTACCTAATAGATGCATCCTTCAAATTTTAAAAGAATCTGCTTTTCGTTCATAAAATAAAATAAATGTTAGATTTAATGAGGAATGAAACACAGCATAGACCAGCAAACAAGTTGAACTTGAAGATGACATACCACTGACCTCAAAGAACACTTGACCCTCACCACCTCAGAGGCCTTCTCATTGACCACACCCACCTCCAGGCCTTGAGCCCCTCCTAACGCCATCAATGGCCCTAACTTTCTCAGGCAGAATGCACACTGCAGCCTGCGCACCCTCTGCTCCACATCCACGCTACCTTCGCATTTCCTCCAAAATTTTTTCCAGGTCCCCAGTGTGATCAGTACAAGACTACAGATGGATTGAAGTTATAGTTCTTCCTTCACCATAGTGGATCCAATCTTTAGGTAGACCTAACCAGAGTCCACAGGATGGAGGATGTCCTAGAACTTTCTCCAGGATGTGGTATCTCAACAGCTTAGTCAACCCATTGCAGTTGTCCCACAGTGTCTGCTGGAGGTGGTCAGAGGACCACCTCACTGTGAACAGCCAAGGAGACATTTAGCTCTGTCGCTATGGAAGCCGGGAAGCAGGATCATAGAACTATGAAGGTGGGCTCCAGAGGGAAGAGAAAGGTGCGGGCTGTCCACACTTTCTCCTCAGGTTTCGGGACGGTCAGGGCCTGGGACTTGAGCCCCCACAAACAGGAAGAAATGAGTATTCGTGAAGAACCAGGTTAAAAATGTAGACGATTTCTGAGGGAAGAAGTACTCTTGGTTTCTTTTGTGTGTTCATAAAGTAATCTTTATGTAATATTTATTTGAGGGTAGGGGTATTTTCAATGAGTAGGAAAACATTAATGCATTACTTATATTTAAAATATGTTAAGGCAAGAATTGCACATAAAGCAAGACTTATGAGCAGACTTTGGTTTTAGTTTACAGCAGAATGTCTATTTTTCCTTTGGTTTTGCTTAACGTCATGGGCTCAGTGTTAAATGCTCCCTGGTAATCTTAAAGGATGTATATAATGAGGAAGCTCTGTTTGTGTTTGTGTATGGTTCAGGCCTGAATCTAGAGTCCTTTTGTCTTCACACTGTGGCCTGTTTTATAAAAAATAATGTGAATTTCTCCCCAGAGCCCAGTATATTTAGTTAATTAACATGGCTATAAATAAATAGTGAAGGCTAATTCTTTCTTGCAAAGAATGAAAGCTCAATCAGATGGGTGTAGGATGAGGCAGGAGAGCTGCTGTGTAGCCCCTTGAGAATTCAAACACCGTTCTCCAAATTAAAACAAACTTAAAACAAAGCACTATTCTAGGTTGTAGTCTACATTTCTCAACTGTCCATCTCCCTAAAAACATCCCATGTTTGAGTGTCATTATGGTAACACAATGCTGATCTCTTTATTTTACTTTCCTAAGTGCCCTATAAATTATGTAATCAATAATAACAAAAATTGTGTAATTTATAAGTGCTATGTGCATTGGTGTCCCTAAATGTAACTTATACCTTTTGGATCCTTAAAACTTAGATATTGTGCTAAAGCAAATTTTATGAAATAAATTTCAGAAGAGACAAACTATCTCATGAAAGATAATAGCAGCCTCGGTACAAGTCCCATCTCATTACAGAAAGCAGGTTTTGTATTTGGAGTTCAGCACCAAACAGTTAGTACACAATAGAAGCACAGCATCTCATAAGGTTCAGTATGTGGGGAAATTCCATCTTTTATATTTGACATGAGTCTCCAATACATTCAGAGTTCATCTTCCATGATTCTAGAGCTAAGTCTCTTTTCTCCTCTGGGTCTGACACTCGGCACATCAAAAGCGTTTGGAAACAGAAATAAGCAAGGTCTTCTTGAAGGCTTCCAGGGAAACATAGTCTGCTCTGAATTGCAAGAGTGGGAACATACTTCCATAAATTAATTTTATCTTTTCATTGCAGGGTATGTTTAGGGTGGTAACGTACAAAGAAACTAATTTTACATCTTAATGAGTCTCTGAAGAGGCCCGATTCCCTGTGTCTCCAAGTGTCAGTGTTAATGTACTTGATTCACTTGCAAATCATAAAGTCATTCAGATAAAACAACAACAACAACAACAACAACTTTACTTTTGCTTGTTAAATTTGGGAAATTAAAAGACGACAACCTCAACATAATATGCTTAACCCGTCATGACTGTGTCTGCCTCTCCTTCTGGCAGATCCTGATAGAGCCTAAGCGGGTTGACCAGTTCTCTCATTTCCTTTAGGTGACAGCAATCTATTTCACTGTTTTCTACTTCTAGCCAGGGCTCCACCACACAAAGACAGCTCCTTGGCATCAGTGGCCTTGAGTCCCTCTGGATTGCTGGGGAGAACAGGGTCCTAGAGACCTAAGCAGGGTCCCTGCTCCCCTCAGCTCTGCTTCGCCTCCTTCTACAAAGCCTGGACAAGGATGAGGAAAGTTACATGCTCTCACATATTCTGCCCCTCATGTAGGAAGAAGAATCAAATGAAAGGTGCCCAGAGGAGCAAGATGTCCCTTCACTTGCCTCTACTTCCAGAACTGCACTTACTCCTGAGAGCAAATGAGTTTCCTTCTGAAAGTGAGTGGGGCCTCTACCTTCCCCAAAGCCTTCTGTCCTCCCTGCCACAGAAAGCATTTGCTAATCATTACAACGCTTATTGGAGGGATGGACAAGGCTGTCCCTGTGAGCCTCTAGGGGAGTTTTCCTAAACTTCTTTGCCCATTTAAGAGACCATTGTTGATGGTGATGAGAAGTTAGACATAGGGTTGTTGAGAGCCATGAAACACCGTTCCACAGGCCCTGGTTTGTGGCTCTAAGTGGATCTGCTGTGGAGTGAGAGATCCAGTGAAACCCCTCCTGCCTCCCCTCCTGCAACATGTACATCCTGGTCTGGCAGTGAAAAGGTGGGATTAGCATGGGCTTACTAGCCCCCTAGTAGAGGTGAGCTGAAGTTGAATTCGTTTTTAGGTACATGGTAGAGAAAGCAGCGTGTGGCATGGCCCTGGTTTGCATCACACACTTGTGAGCAGCCTACAGTCTCTTTTTTCTATTGCTCCTAAGATCCCCCTCCCTTTTTTTTTATCCTCACCTGAGGACATTTTTACATTTATTTTCAGATAGAGCAGAAGGGAGAGAGGGAGAAAAAGAGAGAGAGAGAAACATCAATGTGAGAGAGACACATGGACTGGTTGCCACCTGCACAATCCCGTCGGGGGCCAAGGACAAACCACAATTGAGGTATGTGCTCTTAGCGGGAACCGAACCTGGGACTCTCTGTTCCATGGGCCAATGCTCTAACAGCTAGCCAACTGGCCAGGGCTAAGATTCCTTTTTATATTCAGTAGAGTATACTTATGCTACTCACACCAACATCCCTAACCTTTCCATGTGGACCAGGGGCTGCTCAATTCAGTGTTAGCCAGTGGAGGTGCTATTTCCCCCTTCATTTTAAAGAAACAAAGTGCCTTTCCCTAATTCAAAACTTCTTTAAGAGATAAATAGCAAATAGCTACAGTGACCTGAGATGCTGCTACACTTCAGTTTATGCTGAGGTCCCACCATGCTATTTGTGCATTAGACAAGACTCCGTGATTGTTGAGGAGAGCCCTGTTTCATCTGATATAAGGAATTAGGTGTCACATTATTGAAGAGGGGTGTATGAAAATCCATGAACATGTTGAGGTTAAGTAGTGATACAATTGTTCATAAGGAAAATCTCCAAAAATTGCGCTTTGATTTTAATGACATAGGTTTCCTCATTGCAAAAGGCAGTACAGAAAGAAGCAAATGGTCAGAAGAGTGGAAATCCAATCAACTCCTATATAAGGGAACTGAGTAGGTAGTTCAGTTTCTACTGAGGGAAGAATTCAGAAACCCAAAGCAACATCAATGATTTGAGGTTTGCAGGGGAGGTCAAAGTGGACTGCAGATAATGGGGAAGCCAGATTGTATGAGAAAGAGACTACAGTCCTCCCCTGCTTTATCTCAAGAAAGAGAAAGCAGTCCCTGACACCTGAAACTGGCCTGATTCGGTCAGCCCAGCCTTGGTGTAGGCGCTGCCCTGGCTGTCATGCTGGCCTATGTTCTCCTGTTGGATGTATAACTCTTCCAGAACACCAGTGTCAGAGAAAGCGGCTCTGTGGCCATGGTGGTGCCAGAAATAACAAGACCACTCCACAACCATGTCTGAGAACAGACAATAATGTGGATATTGTTCAAACACAGAAATGACCATAAAACCCCTAAACCCAGCCGATTGGAGCAACTTTAGTTCAACAATTACAGCTTTAGCTATGTGCATTTCTCTTACCTTTCACATAAGCTTTAGTAGCACACCTGATCATAGAATTACTCCCATTCTGATATTTCATCCAGAACAAAGTCCAGCTTTCTTGAAACTTCTCCATAGTCATCTAACAAAAGCTCAAATCCTATCAGTTCCTTATAATCCCCCCTCACCTTCCTGAGAAACCTCATTGTGCATTTTCTCCCTTGTTGCAACACGTTAATAAACCCAACTCATTATTGCTAAATTTTGACAAGAAGGCACTCAAATTCATTTAATAGTCACATGGCATCTATTGCATGGCACACGTGTGTTTAGTAGAGTGTTTGGCCAGACACAGACCTGTCGTCATGAGGTCACAGGCTACTGCAAAGTGTCTACAAAAGGAAAAAAGTAGAGAAATGGAAGAGCCAGCAATGATGGGAAATATCCTGGGCTCTCAGAGGAGGTGATATTATTTCTGAGACTTAAATATATGTAGGTGTGAGCTAGACAAATATATGGGGTAGTGGTTCCCCAACAGGAAGACCAGCAAGGGTGAATATCCTGTGAATGGAATGTAGGCGACTCTTTGAAGGGTGTACAATAAAAACGAATGGCTGGAGATTAGAGAGTGAAGGTGAAGCCTGTCATGGCAGGTGCTGGCACAGAGAGCCATTGTCCTCACCAGGTACTTCACTCAGCCACTGTCAGTGATCCACACCCCAAAGAGGCAGTTGTTTCTCTGAAGCAGAATCTTCTCAATGTTGACCTCTTGGGTAATCGGTCAACTGTGATTGATCACCATCGGTTGTTGATGTGCTACTTCATTAACATCACATGAGC
Source organism: Molossus molossus (assembly GCF_014108415.1). Taxonomy (NCBI): domain Eukaryota; kingdom Metazoa; phylum Chordata; class Mammalia; order Chiroptera; family Molossidae; genus Molossus; species Molossus molossus. The sequence goes on from NW_023425366.1 coordinate 34,249,672, forward strand.
CCTGGCTAGTTTGGCTCAGTGGTTGGAGAGTCGGCCTGCGGACCAGAGAGTCCCAGTTTCGGTTTCCGCTAGGGACACATACCAAAACAAACAAACAAACAAATAAAAAACAACATCACATGAGAGAATTGAGGAAAAAATCCATATTACCTAATTATTTGCTCTCTTATCATCTTATCAACATTTATCTTAAAAAAAAATACAGTACTTTTAAAAAATAAAAGTTTACTCCAATATCTTTTAATTCTTCCTTTATTTTAAGAACAATAAACATGGATAGCACTCAGGTTCATGCTCTAGAGCAGCGGTTCTCAACCTGTGGGTTGCGACCCCTTTGGGGGTCAAACGACCCTTTCACAGGGGTCACCTAAGACCATTGGAAAACACATATTTCCAATGGCGATTCATGACAGTAGCAAAATTATAGCTATGAAGTAGCAACAAAAATAATTTTATGGTTGGGGGTCACAACATGAGGAACTGTATTAAAGTGTTGCAGCATTAGGAAGGTTGAGAATCACTGCTCTAGACAGTCTAGCTCCAGAAGTCATACTTTTAACATGTGACTCAGGTCATTTAGCACACACTGAACACATCAAAAAGTTCAAGAGTGTTTAGGTAACATTTTAAATTATGGCTCCATGGCACAGTCAGTATGACTTGCACCTGGGACCTCTGGAAACCCCCATCAATCCAGTTGGCCTTCAGATGGCCCTTGACAACCAGTAAAGGTTGATTTGTTGTAAAAAATATCATGTTGTGCTTGACTGATGGAGCCTTCCTCTCAATCTTCAGCTTTAGGGCCAGTGTGGAAACAAGACCCCTAGAGCTGCCTTGAGATGGGCCATTTCCCTGCCCCCACCTCCACCTGCACATAGGATAAGAGTGGGGAGCTAATCTACCTCCCCTTCATTCCCAGAATGTCAAAAACCCAAGAAAAGGAGGTTTCTGTTGAGTCAAAACACTGTAGGTACCAACAATTTCTTTGTAGCAAATTACAGACAAGTGGCTTTTGAGTTTCCTTCCTGATACTGATTGTTTTGTCTGCCCATTACTAGTAAGTCAGATTTCACCCAAATCACTCCTGTGAAATCTTGTTTGAAAAGCACATGGTGAGTGATTAGAGATGAAGAAGAAAAGAGTAATTGAAATCATGGCTACCTGCTATAAAAATATGAATGTAACAGAATGCATTGATTAATTTCCAGGAATAAGACACTGTATCACCAAATGAAACCACTGATACACTGTAGACACCAATCAGCTCTGTGTGTCAGGCCCTGAGAACCAATGCCAGCTCTGACCTTGCTATGTTATCTTCACAAACGAAGTTTATCTTGCAGCATATAGTGCTATAAGCTAAAGCTAATTTACAAGGTTTCCACAAGGGTTAGACAAATTAGGCTGGGAATTTTAAAGTGTAAAGTGCTATAGACAAGTAAGCTGTGGTCCATTTTCCTTTTTTTTTCATCTGTTATTTTAAATGAGAGCAGGCATGTCAGCGTGAATGGTCCATGCTGGATTTAGTGTGTGTGTGTGTGTGTGTGTGTGTGTGTGTTCTAACTACCATCAAGGGTCAACTTTGGAATAGCAATCTGGTAGCAAAATCTTTGGTAGAATTCTGAGGGGCACGAAGACAAAAAAATAAATATATATATATATAAAAAGTGAACACAAAGGGATGATAATGATAAACTAGATCATAAAATAGATGGATTCATTAATTTCAGTGGTTTCCTTAAGAAATACTGGTTTACACCTTTAATTGAAAGTGTGCCGAATGCAAAATATACATGTGCGTGGCAATGAAGTGGGGAGACCCATTTCAATAAGCCCCCGAGGTCAGGATTGTTCCTCGGCTCTCACAGGAGAGATGCACCTGACTTGTCCTTAATGAGTAACTGCTTTGGGTCCCCCAATTTTCTTTTAATTTCTCAAAAACATTCTTTATAAATTGTGGTCAACATTAGGCTAAAATATATTTGCATATTCTTTCCCCCCTCCCCCAAATCAAGGTGAGCAGCATGGCCAGCCCCCCCCCCCTACTGAAGATAGGTGGGTGGTCTATCAATTCTTCCTTATTTATGGGCCATAAGATGACAAGGCACAGGTCTCCTTCTTCCGAGACATCACCCCCTTCCCACTGCCCCCGACTCTAGGACCTTTGTTCCTGTGCCTCTAATAGTGAAAATCCATCCAAGATAAAATCCAAACTTTTCCGTAAAGCACATAGCATCCTTCCTGACCTGATTCCACTTGCCTCTGGCTCTGTGCCCCCTCTCTCCTCCAGCCCTCATCCTGGCCCTCTAAGAAGCTTCATCTCAGACACTCTCAGCCCATGATTGGACCCAGCTCCAGGGCCCTCTTTTCTCTCTCAGGAGTGGCTTTTTTACAATCTGCTTTGTTCTCTGCTCCTCATTCTTCAAAACAGCGAGGCTACCATCTCCTCCAGATGTCTTCCCAGACCCACCTATCTGGTCAGGCATCCTGTATGGGTCATTCTGGTTCCTCAGCTTGCCTTTGGTACAGTGCCTTTCCTCCGTGATGTCACTGTTGGATTCTCCTGGATTCCTAGATCTGGAATTTCTGAGTAGTGTAGTCTGTGATTTAGGTCCTTCCCTGAGTCCAGGCTTAGCACACAGTGGGCAATCAACCAGTGTAAGAATGATCATGAAATAGATCGGAAGGGGCTTGTGACAGAGAGGAAAATGTGGCTTTGTGATTATGTGCCTTCAAAGACAGAGGTTGGAAGCCTTGCAGAGAAACGCAAGTGGAAGCTGGGAAGAGTGTTACTGTCCATTGTTCGCCTGCATTTCATTGCCTGCCCGAGACTGAAGCAGACCTTCCACGTGTGCCCCTCTTCTTTCCCCTCCCTTCACCTCGTTTTTATTCTCTGCCCTCTCCCTTCTCTCTTTCTGGAGGTCAAAGCATTGAGGAAAGTTGACCAGGAGTGTGAGGGAGAGGTTTAGAAAGACCAAGACTGATGAGGTGGAGGGCATGTGAGTACGTCCCTGCAGACCTGAGGGCAGAGGTAGTTAGTGTGGGAATGGATCAAATCCAGGTAGAGTCTACCCCAGCTGCCAGTCCCAACGGGCCAACAGAGCTGCAGAACTTAGCAGCAAAGTGGGGGTCTTATACCCCAGCAAAGGAACATACACAATGAAAAATGATACAATAAATGAAAAAAATTAACCTGTATTATAGAAGATGATTAGTCCCATGAAAGAAGACAGAATGACCACAGAGTAAAAGGGAAGCTGATATTTGGTACATAGGCACTCAACGAATACTCGTTGATGAATGAGTAAATGAACCAATGAATGATTAATCAATCAATGCACACAGGCTCTTCAAAGTTCTGACAGTCATTCACTGTCTTTACATATTCCCTTTATCTGCCTCTGACCTTTGTGTCCCCAATGCTCTACACAAAAGTGATTCCATAAATGTCAAATAAATGGATTGACGTTTGCTGTAGTTCGCCCAGTGAGGGTTGTTTTATGTTCTCCAGTGGATGATAAAGTTTAGACTTCTGAAAGTCCCCTTGGTCTGTCCTGATCAATTCAGGAACCCACCTGGCCCCCTGCAGCTTGATGATAAAACACACTGCCCAGCCAGCACTGGGCACGTGCATTCACTCTTTTATTAATTGGTTCCTTCTGAGAATATTTATTGCCTCCTGTAGGATTTCATGTTAGCCCAGCCCCTAGTGTGCATTTATTTTGTCCTTGAAAAAGAAGAAGAAAAGGGCTTTTCCAGTTGTCACCAGTGACAATGGGGTACAGTTGGAGATCAATTCTCCTGATCCCACCCAGGGCACAACTCCATAACAGGATTAAGAAGAGGAGATCATAAATGTCCTTTGAAAAGTGAGGTCTCGGATGACTGCCTGTGACCCTTGCCATCCCCCAGGGCTCCAGACATGCCCCAGCCTGGTTAACTCTTGGCAGTTAGCTGCTGCTGCAGGAGGCATGAATCTTGGTGGTGCAAAGCTTCCATTTTCAACTTTGGGATGTAGGGCTCCCAGGTACACAGTGAGAAAGCCGGGCTTGAGACCCACAGTGCTGAGGGTAGACAGACCGCCAGGGAGGTCCCACTGGAGACTGGAGAGCAGGGAGAGGGAATAGGCCCGAGGTTCAGGAAGAAGGAGGAAAGCACCAGGATCCAGGCAGGTTGTCAGGGACTCAGGGTCTTGCACACAGGACACCTTTGGGAACCTGCTGTGGGGCCAGGAGCAGGCTGCAGAGGAGCTGATGATCCCTCACTGCCTTTGTCAGGGGGACCAGCTGCCCAGCAGGCAGCTAAGCACTGGTGCTGACCATTCCCTGACTTTCCCAGAGGTTCCACGGGGAAGCCCAGGAAACAGCCTCTTCACCCGTGTACCATTTATGCAAGTGAGATAGGGCGGCCTCTGACATCTTCTCATTGTCACTAATCTTAGAACCAATTTGAAATCTAAATTCAGCTCCCTGGGGTTAAGTGCTGCCCTATAACTTACTTCCAACAGTGCAGCAATTGAAGTGTGGCAAAGCTTCTATTCTTTCTTTTAAACAGCTATGCCACATATGAAATACAAACATACGTGCATCGATGTGTATATATGTGTATGTCTGTATCACACACACACACACACACATGTATAATATGTGAATTCTGTCTTACAAGGAAACCTCTAATCCTGCAATAGACCATACAGTTAACCTCTCCAGGCCCAGAGGAAAACCGGTGAGTATCCTCAGAGACCTTTCTCTGCAAGTATAATTTCTGCAATTGACATTTCTCTCAATGAAAATTTAAATGCACACAAGAAGTGCCGAATAAGTGCAGATCACAATATGCTATAAGGATAGTGGCTGAGTCAGTGGTGTGTATGCGGCAAGATTCTATATGGGCACATGGTTATTAGAGAGAGGTGGTTTTGTTGGCAATCTGAACTACATAGTCAGCAGCCTGGGCTCCGGAGCCATGGAGCAAGCAAGAATGTAGAGTGTCCCTCTGTGCTGGCCTTGAGGGAGGAGTTCGGATTTATAATGAAAGTACTTTATGCATCTACAGAACTCTGCAACCTGAAATGGGTCTTCCCAATCCATCACCTTGGAGTGACAGATGGGGAAACGGGAACCAGGAGTCTGAGGGCTTGTCTAAGGTCCCAAACTGGGCCAGAGGCAGAACCAGAGCTGACACCCTTCTCCCCATGTCTGCTGCAACTGACACCTTTTAGTCTGAGGGCCGAAGCTTTGGAAAGGTGACAGTACAGAGGCGAGGAGAGGGAACAGTCTAAATCTATCACAGTCCCTCAAGGTGGACACAGTTTGGTGGCTATAGCTCTGCCTACATGCGATGCAGACGCTCTGCTCAAGAGGGTTCCTTATGCAGGAGCATCTGCACCAGAACGGCACAGTCCTGTTGCTTATTCTCCAGCTGGGGATGGGCGCTGGCCCTGGAAAGGTTTGGTTTGACCTAATGAGGTGGGAGAGGAACATAAAAGCCGTCTCCCCCCTGAAGCAACAGTGCGCTCCTGCTACAACACAGGGAGAATTCAACAACAACCAGGAAGAATGTCTGACAGTTGCTACCCCTTCAACCTTGAAATTGCTCACAACCAAAGGGCATGAACTGCAGAGATAAAGCTGTCTTGAAACAGGCAGGGCCCTGCAGATGCCTGCCGATTTAAGCTCTTTTCAATTTTTAATTCTTTTAATTCTTTTCTTTTCTTTGAGCTGTGTGTTTTTTCTAGCTAAGTGATTTGGATGGGTTCCAAAGGCAGCTCTCAGGGAGCAAGAAGCTCCGTGAACCACATGCCAGCTCTCTGCGCACAGGGCTGCCTGTGATCGGCTGCGGTTGGCGGTACGGCTGCTGGGTGATGGTTGAATGAGCCCTGACCAGGGAGGGACCAAGCTAGGCCTTGCCAACCAGGCTCTCAGATGGTCCAGCACTGAGCAGAATGCCGGGAAATACTATAGGTGGGCTTCGTTATACAATACTGAGGTGGCAGAAATATGGTGAAGCAGTGCTTGCTTAATTGAATAATATGTATCATGCCGGTGACCTGAGTTGTTGGACCATTCTTCAGGTCAACCTTGTACATTGATGCCCCAGTCCCCGGCAGAACAAATATCACCATATCTGGGAGGCCAGCCCCACCTCTGAGGTTATGACCCTCCCTGCTCTTTCCTCCCTCTGGTTCCTCACCGGCTTGCTTTCTTTTCATTGCCCCCATCCTGCACATATGGTTGATGGTCTCTCCCCCATGAGCCTACAGCCTTCCTGAGAGGGGTGCCATGTTGCTTCATCGATAAGACCTAGGGTTACACATAGTTGGTGCTCAATAAATAAAGTTTGAGTAAATAAATGTCCCAAGTCTGTTACAAAATTCCAGATCCTTCCTAAGCTGCTGTCTTGTCTGGGTCACAGAGGCTCCTGTCTTCCGTTGCCCACACCATCTCATGACCACAGAGGTGGAGCAAACATCACTTGATAGAACAGAGTTCTAGGATGTGGGGCAGCTGGTGGCTGGAAAGAGTGTTCCATTGTACTCCCCTCCAGATTTTGTGTTTCCCAAGCAACTTCTCTGTAGTTTATAGTTGATGCTATGTGAATACGGGGTGTTCTAAGTTGAAAGATTAAGAGGGTGTTATCTCCCCGCCACTAGGTGGGTCTGGTGTTTCTCTTGGTGCAGCTGAGGAGCATGACCTCAAGTGCTGCCCAAGGACTGAGTGGAGCTGCTTGTGAGACAGAGGATAAAGAAACTTGAGGTCACTCTAATCAGGGTTTCTCTGCCAGGGCACAATTGCCATTTCGGGCTGGATAAATCTTGGCTGCAAGGACTGTCCTGTGCATTGTAGGATGTTTAATAGTGTCCCTGGCCTTCACCAGTGCATGATACTAGTGGCCTCCACCAAAGCAAATGGCAATCAAAATGTCTGCAGATATTGTCCAATGTCCCCTGCGGGTGAAGCAATGATCAGTTGTAAATGAGCACTTTTGTTACATTGCATAGGTTAATGTTGGTGGTGGGGTGGAGGCAGGAACATCCCCCGCCAAGTGTCCCCTGTTTTCATGGGTCCAGCTGAAGATTTTCTCCAGAGCCCTTCTGCCAATGGGATATTAAGAGCAACACTTAGGTTTATATTTGATGATTTAAAAATATTTAACTTGTTATTATGATTCATGTATCAAAGCATTTTGTACTTCCACACTTTTTAAGAAGTTGCCGAAGCAAATTTCCCAGCCCAACTTGTGTCTGAGATGGTTACCAAGAGTGTGTCCATAACATGAATGGGGAAACCAGGTCCTGGAAGGGTTGAGAGGAGATACCCAGACTGAGATGGCACTGCCAGCTGCTAAATCCCGAGCTCCAAGGACCACTAGATTGCTTGTATTTTCCTTTTACACCTCTCTAACATCTGGGTGACTTTATTGGGATCTTCAGCCAGCAACGTAACCATCATTCCCTTGTTGCTTCTACAGATTGACTACCTAACAGCCTGAGTTTAAGGAATTCTGCTCCCGAAATAGGTGATCCAAATCTGGGCCATGATGCTGGTTCTGGGGTGTGTTTCTATTCTATCCCAGAAAATAAATATTTGGATTTGACATACCTGAATCTTAAAAATCAGCTTTTGTTTAAAAAAAGGAGTGGGCACTATTTTTAGGAGAGTGCAAATAAGGAAGGACCTGAGCAGGCGAAGGTGAACCTGCTGGGAGACGAGACAGCTAACAAAGTCATAGAGACATTGCGAGCTGTTCCAACGGCGCAGGTTTGCATAGACTCACAGCCAGCAATGGGCTGGGGCATTTGGGCTGTCATGGGGTTCCTCTGAAAGGCTGATGACACCCCTGCTCAGCTTGTGACTGTACCTGCATCTGTTTGATGATTCCATGGCTGACACCCTTCTGGTTGCATGGGTGATGCAGTTGTCAGGGGGAAAAAATAAACAGTACCCTGGGCTAAAAACCTCATAAAATGCATCCCAGAAGAGAGGGTGGTAGTTGGACATGCAAGACACAAGGTTAATGAGATGGGATGATCGATCGTACATTAACATACACACTCAACCCAGTTCAAGTCATTATTCCAGAGCCTGCAGAAGCATTGTTCTGACTGCCTGATTGTGGCTCCCGGAAGAAGTTCCTCTCCCCTTCCACCTACATGCTGGTGCTTCTGCCTCCAAATGTGCCAATGACCATGTGAGGTGAAAGGGCCCCCAAACAGTAGCTCTCAGGACCTTTCATTAACAAAGGCAGGAGGGCCAGTTGCTGTGCGTGGTTGTTTCTCAGGGATTGGTGCTATGACAATATACAGCAGTTCCCTCTTACCTGCAGTTTGCTTTCTGTAGTCTCAGTTACCTGCAGTAAACCAAAAATATTAAATTAAAAAGTTCAGATATTTTAAAAGAAGAAGAAGAGAGAGAGAGAAGAGACCACATTCACATAATTTTTATTACAGTATATTGCAATAATTGGTCTGTTTTATTACTGCTTATTGTTGTTGATTTATCTCTGTGCCTGATTTGTAAATTAAACTTTATCATAGGTATGTATGGGTAGAAAAAACATAACCCATGTAGGGTGCAGTACTATCCATGGTTTCAGGCACCCACTTGGAACATATCCTCCTGCAGATAACAGGCAACCACTGTACAGTTGTCCCTGGCCACCTCACGCTTCAACTTTCGTGGCTTCACTCTACCGCGGATTTTTCAAATATATTCATTTAAAAGTTGATCGAGACAGTGAAAATGATACAGCCCGCGCTTGGTTGTCTGAGTCAATTGTACACCCTTGTATTACAATTACAATTAAAATTATTGTATGTATGGACTGTAGGCCTATGTATTTGAGCACCCCGGAAATCCTTCTATGCTAGGTGCAACCACTAGAGTCTGGAACGGATTAACTGCGATAAAGGAGGGATGACTATATTTCATAAACACATCAGCTCTCACCTGCTTTTCCATTAGGCTGAAACGTTCTGACACATTTGGGTCCTAAAATAGGCCCTACAGGGAAGCTGGATTCAGATAATTTCCTCTTGAGCAAGGTATTAGTGTCTTGAAGTCACCAGAAAAAAATGACCACAGACTTGGTGACTTAAAACCACAGAGATGTATTTTCTGGCAGTTCTGGAGGTCAGGAGCCTGAAATCAAGGTGTGTGCAGAGCATGCTCCCTCTGAGGGCTCAGGGAGCACAGTTTGGGCTTCACTGGGCTGAGACAGATGAAAGGTGCAATGGCCTGAGCTAGTCGTGCAGGCAGGAAGTGTTACCAGTGTAACTGGAGCAGAACCTGCGTAATCTCAAATAATGGGCTCAATATGCTGATGTCAACAAAGGATAGATTTAGGAAGAAGGAAGTAAGAAATCAAACTTGGTCAGGTTTTTTTTGTTGTCGTTATTTGTTTGTTTGAAGAGAGTGGAAGGGAGGGAGGGAAGGAGAGAGAGAGAGAAACATCAATGTGAGAGAGACATATCGATTGGTTGCCTCCCGCACAACCCCAACTGGGGCTGGAGATCAAACCTGGAAGCCACATACATGCTCTTGATCATGAATTGAACCCAAGACTCTTCAGTCTGCAGGCAGACACTCTAACCACTGAGCGATACGGGCCAGGGCAAACTTTGTCAGTTTTTAATGAGGCTGGAGAAAGAGGCTACCTGTGACATTCATGAGTGTCTCCGTTGCTTGAAGCATGTGCAGGGCTTGGATCCCAGTCTGGGGCTCATCTCCGAACTGGGAACACACAACACGGCAGAAGTGGGAAGAAAGCACAAGAGCTTCTGTTGACCTTCTTCTTTATAGATTTCATTTTAGTATTTATTTTACAGCGTATGTAGCACATCATTACAACAGTGCAGATCCAAACACAACACACACACATTTTCAGCCCAGCGTCCCTCTGTGCATATGTGTGTGTGCTGTGTTTTTGACTACCTTTTGTGTTCCTGGGAGCCTTGTGCAGCCACAGCACAGGAACACAAAAGCAGAAGCTGCCAGACCTTCCCAGGTTTTGACACAGAACTGGTATAGTGTCACTTCCAAAACATTATTTTGGATAAAAAAAAATGACAAGCCAGCTCTAATTCATGATGGGAGGACTACAGAAGGTGTGATTATGGGAAAAGGGGTTTATTTGGGCCATCGATGGAGATTAGCTCCCACTACCTGTTATCACCTGAAATTAGGGAAAACAGTGATGAATCAAAGAGAAAACCAGGGCACGTCTTATGGCAGGTGAAATGACAGTGTATCTATGCCATGTATAACCAACCATTTCACACATGGCTTCTGAGATGTGGCACGACTGTTTCATACTAAATACCACCCTTTTTTTATGATCAAAATGAAAAATGAGCTAGGGGACCTGAGGACGGCTTAGACTATGTGTTGTCATTTCTGGAACTTTTGTTACCTAGGTCACAAATAGAAGAAGACAGATTGTTAGGATGCTGGATGCTGGATGCTTGTTAGGATTCTGTATCTAGTTAATCTTTTTCTCCCACTGATTTGTAAGGGCTCTGAACTGTGCCCAGAGTGATTTGCCGTTATTAAGGATTCCTCTCATTTCTGGCTTGTGTCTGATTGCCACCTACTTATCGTTGAAAGTGTGCTATCTGTGAGTTTCAGATAAAGTTGAGACAGATAATCATCAAATCAGGTTTATTTGTGTAAGTACAGTCCTCTCTGTATAAATATGAGCATCTGTATAGTATTATTCCCAGGGACCTGATCTATTGACATTGTGACTGAGTGTAGAAGCACTGAGGACAGTTCTAGAAGCCCCGACCATACCTTTCTTCTGTCTACCTGAAACCCCCATCATGTATGCCCACTTGTATCAGCCTTGTCACTTATACAAGGTTGGCAACTGAGTGACCAAGCTTCCTGTTTACGGAAGAGTTCTTTTGAATTTCTATTGAAATGTGAACTGGAACTAGGTAATTAATAATAGTGGTATTACCTTCCATAAAGTTCCACTTGAATAAAGATCTGAACTAGTTGTTCCAATGTATCACTTTCATTTATCCATTTATCCCCTAGAAGATCATGGGGGCAAGTATTTTGATTGTTTTGTTTTACTTATTTTTATTTGCTTGTTGTGTTTTTTCACAGGTGACAAAGGAAATGTGTGTGTGTCCTACCTGGGCCTTAGCTAGAAGCCGGCTCTGTACTGGAGGGTCTGACCCCACACCCTGCACAGCCTGCTACCGCAACAGTGTGTTATAGCCTCCGTGGTGTGTGCAGCCTCACACAGCTGCACAGCATACAATTTAGTCTTTATGTCAGCTGCACATGACAGTCCCCTGAGATACTGGGATAGAGCGAGACTGGGGATATCAGCAAACATGTGAAATGTGGAGAAAGGAAGGAGACATTTGCTCATTGTGAACCAGCCTGTGGCCTCCTTGCTAGTGGTTAGTCCAATGTCCTGCCTCCCAATTACTTTCAGCCAAGGTGGAGAGATGAAACAAAATTTGGCAATGCAAAGCAAGAGCTGTTATGGTAAATGTTGGCACAATGTCAAAATAAGTAAGTGTGGTTCTGCCAGTTCCTTGGGCTGGTGGTAGGCATGTGAGGCGGAGAGGATGGTGGGTAAAAGTGTATGTGTGTGAGGGTAACAAAGGCATCTGGTTGGCTGCAGTGCCAGCGGACCCTCCCAGGATCTGTGCAGTCAGAAGTCCAGCTCACCAGACAGGGAACTGGGTCCACAGGGGGGTCGAGATGCTCCTTCCCGGATGGTCTTTTTCTCTCAAAGAACGTGCCATCTTCCTTCTTCTTCCCTGACACCACAGTCTGTCCTTGATCCGTGTTCTACTTCTAACTTTCATATTCAAAAAATGTGGCCGTGTCCTTCAGAGTCGGAACAAAGGGGAATTCGAAGTAAATGCCTGGAGTGAGAAGAAAACTGTCCGACTTTCATTTCCTGTTTTGCTATTGACCTGACCCCTTTCCTTTCCCAAGCTGCTGAGTCGTCTAAGTGTGTTTCTCAAAAACAAACACACAGGCAAGGCTCTCACCCAGATCAAAGTTCTCAGATTCTACCTGGTTCAGATATGTCTGAAAGTCCTCTGACATTCTAATTTCTTTAAAAGAAGCAAAAAACAAAAAAACAAAAAAACAAATCCCATCCCCCCCCCCATCATTTGGATCAAATGCCCATGTAGAATATTAACTTCCTTCAATTGCCCATGTAGAATATTAACTTCCTTCAATTGCCTGGTGTGGGTTCTGTGTTTGGGTATAATCCCTAGAGGCTGGTGGCCTTCACCTCCGGTCACCTTCTATCTGTCCCTCTGGAGCTGTGGGTCAAGGGAAGGGATGTTTTCACTGATACAACCAGATCTGTTTGGGACACATTTCCACCTAGACAGCTTGTAGAACTAACTTCTTCTGGGAAGGGAAGAGAGTCTAGTTTCTTGGAAGGAAATTGCACAGCATTTTAAATTTCAATGTGGTTTTCAGAAGGATGTATTTCTGCCCAATTCTTTTGATGGCACACATTACTGATCAATTATACCACAATGCCAGCAACCTTAAAGAGACTTGGGGAGAAAATTTAAAAAAAAAGAAGTCTTCCATAACATGACAAAATAATATGTTGTGAGAACTTGACAGTTACTTTGTGGCATCTTTGCTCATCAACAGGATACTGTGCTTTAGAAATCAATCAGGCCCTTGCTGAGTTTTAGACATACGTTATAGTACACCAATGAAACCTGCTGGAGAAAGTGTTTTATTTGAACTGGGAAGCAAAAAAAATATAACGTTTGTAAGATTTAGCAGACAAGTGCATGTCTTTTAGGCACCAGATAATACTTGTAAATAATTTCCTGTCTGGAGCCAAAAACCATGTATACAAAGGTGGTGATGTGTCGAAGAGAACAGTCTTGCTAGAACAGGGCTGTCCAGTTCCAAGGAGCATGTGCAGCTGAGAGACTTTCTGAAATGAATGCTAACCCACTTGATTCCCCAAATTAGCAGCCAGCCTCTGCTCCGGAAGCCTTTTAATGGGCTGTATACAATAAAGCAATTACAGCTGACTGTCTTAACAAAATAGCCTCATCATTAGCCTTGGGTGAAAGCTTTTAATAAGAGTGTTCAAGGTGTTGTTTTCACCCTTTTCACAGGAGCCCTTCATTTTCCCGGCCCATTTATGAGTGTCTATCATGAGGTTTCAAGCCATTTACCACTTATACATTTGCTAATTGTTCTTCTGTCTTCTGTGGTTTTTTTTAGCCTCAGATGGTTCATATACATCTGTTCTAACTAAAATCTCTCTCATTAAATTGAAAGCCCCTCCAAATTATTTCCTAACATTTCCCCTAATTGCCACTCTTTAGAAACCTGGATTTCCATTTGAAATATCTTTGTGTCTTGGTTATCTGTAGAAAATATCTTTTTCTGACATTATATAAACAACCAGTTTTACTACTAATCATTGGGGGTGCCTAAGTAACTGTAGACTGGATGAAGATCCCCCCTTCTATTCCTTTCCTTCCTTCCTTCCTTCCTTCCTTCCTTCCTTCCTTCCTTCCTTCCTTCCTTCCTTCCTTCCTTCCTTCCTTCCTTCCTTCCCTCCTCTTTTCTCCCCCCATTCTCTCTATTTCCATCATCTATATCTTTCTCTTCTCTCTCGACCTCCACCGCTATCTCCGTCTCTATCTGTGTCTTTCCATCTTCCATCCCTTCTTTTCTCTCTTTCTTTTTTCAAATATTAGTTGAGGGTCTGCTATGTCTCAGGACCTATCTCAAGCACGGGGAATACAGTAGTGAACACAACAAAAGTTTCTTCCTGGAGCAGTGTTTTCATGGAACTTACAGTTTAAAGGAGGGAGGAAAACAATAGATTATATATATAACTATAGTCATGTTTCTTGATTGCACACTCGTAGGAACAGGAAAGCCTGCGTGGACTGATCATACCCATGTAGAGATCTGTGGCCCTATTAATCTTATTAATACTTTTCTTGCCTTCATTCTATGATTTTCCAAATACTTTACCTTTAATTGCATCCTCCATCACCATATTAGAAATAATTATTATCTCTACCTTATTGATGTTTTGCAGAGATTAAACTTGATAAATCATACTAAGAACAGTGTATCCAGCACTAGTAACCATTCAGTGATGATGACGATGATGACGATGATGATGATGATGATGGTTATGGTGATACAGATAAGGTAACAATAGATAACATTTTTGCATTAACTGGCACTACTAAATTTTCTAAATGACATAGATTTGAATTCAAAGAAATTCATAAAAATGATGGTACATTTTTGGCTATGGCGAAGGCTGTAAATGAAGTACTTGACTTAACATTTGGTATTTGGTGTCATAATGGAAATTCAGCTTTAGGCACTGAAAAGGGTTGTTCTGATGGCCCCAAAACAAAATTCTTGGAGCCACCTGGCCCCTGTTCCTTGTGTTTTCATGTTGTGTCTGCTCACTTGAGGGACGAGAAATGATGTTGCTGTTGTCACAAAGAGCAAGTTTCTAGGGTGTTCCTTGGAGTGTTCTCTGTGTAACCAAACCAGGTGAGTGGTCCTGTGACTAGGATTTGGGGCCATAGGATGGTCTGCATGAGAAGGCCATCAGTTTTTATCTGTGGTCCACCCTTCCTAAGCTAAACCCCACATGAGAAGCCCCAGGTGCTAGACATAGTCAATTCCTTGTGCCTCCCAGCTCTCAGACACTGCATGGGTATACAGGTTCCTCATCAAACTAGCAGGAGAAACAATGCTCTGAGAAAGTATGCAAAGTGACAGACAATTAAAAACAAATAAAATAAAGAGTCTGTCTAACTGGGAATTGTCATGATGCAATTTTTTTCTTTACGAAACAAAATACCAGTTCTCACTTTTAAAATTGATCTTGAAAATAAGCTTATTTTAAAATATATCCCATCACCTCTGTGGATCTTATCTGGTTGAATCATATCAGCTCTAGGTCCTTCCCAGTTTTCCAGCTATCAAAACGGCCTGCTACTCTGAGTCTGCAAAAGAGCACAGAGCACGGAGAATTGCCAACACAAGGAATCGAATCTGAAAGATGTCCTGGCAGGGTGAAGATGAGAGGGTCCATGGAAAAAGATGGGTGACAGCGGGAGGAAAAGAACAGCCTCTGAGGAAGAGATAGATGCTTGTGGGTGTCCTGGGGGAAGCAATGGGCAGGGAAACCTGGGAAAGGAGGAGAGAAGAGAAGGAAGCTGGACGTGTAGGGACAAGTATTTGAGAGATGGAGGATGACTGGCAGAGAGGCTGAGATGAAGGAAGGAATAGGGATGAGGAAACTGGTAGGAGCAGGTGAGAGAAAATAATGCTCACCACACACTGAGGTTTATTGTGAGGTGCACACAGCATTTGTGTGTGTGTGTGTGTGTGTGTGTGTGTGTGTGTGCAGTGTAACATGGTTTATTTCCTAGATACAATATCAGAGGCCCAGTGAGGTGTGACTACCTTTTCAAGCTCACACAGGTGATGGATGCTATGTCCTGTTGTTGAGTCCAGGTTTCCTGGCCTCAAAGCCTGTGTCCCTCCCCCTTGGGAACCTAATCCTGGTTCCTCTAGGAAAATCTGACTAACAAAAACCCCAAGACTCAACATTATGCCATCACTCCTATGGTTGGGTTTATTCGCTGTTCTAGGCTCTGCTGTATGACTCCCAAAGCTCTGAGCTTCCCTTTGGTTTCTGCCCAAAGGTGAGTCCCTGAGGCTGGTCTATGGCCTTGAGACTGATTTTCAATAAATACAGCAAATAACCAGTATATATTAAAATGCTTACAACCTAATTATGCTATTTCTATATTTATTAGGTAACTATTAAAATAGGTAATGCTATTTAATTAAGCTGTAAATGTGTTGTAAGCCAATTTAAAATAAGACTTAAAGACTTTACATGTATTTTGAAGTATTTCTCATTTCCTCCACTCTTTTCGACCTTTATTTGATTCATTCTGGACTTTCTTTCGTTCCCAGATAAATAGACCATCCAGGTTCTTCTGAGCCTTTTAGAATTGAGTTCCAGGCCTGTTCGCCCAGCCTGGTCACCATACTGTTCCTGAAACACTCAGAGATGCTCTGCCTACATGTCTTCTGCCTAGAGTTGGCTTTTCAGACCTGGTTCTCTCAGTCACCCTTTGGGGTTTGCTCAAATTCAGCTTTAGTGATGCCTTTCCCCAACCTCCAGTTTAAAAATGTTACCGTCACCAATGTTCTCTGTCTGCCCATCCAGTTTTATTTTTCTCCATAGTCTTACTATTGTCAGATACACCGATTGTTTTAGATTTTATAAAAAATAATCTATAAAAATTCACATAATAAAATTAACTATTTTCAGATGAACATTAAGTCACTAGTGTGTTCACAATGTTTGGCAACCCCACCTCCAACCAGTTCCAAAGCATTTCCATTACTTCAACTAAGACCCCTCACCCATTAGGCGGTTTCTTCCTGTTTCCTCCTCATTCCCTGGTGACCTCTAGTTTGGATTCTGTGTCCGTGGATTTATCTATATCAGATATGTTGTATAAATGGAATCATACAGTATATGGCTTTTGGTTCTGGCTTCTTTCACTTAACATAATGTTTTTGAGGTGTATCTACATTGTAGCATGTGTCAACACTTACTTTCATTTTAAAGCTGAATCCAATTCCATTGTATGGATACACCACGGTTCAATTATCCATTCCTTCACTGCTGGACATTTGGGTTGTTTCTACCTTTTGGCTCTTGTGAGCAGTGCTGCTATAAGCATGTGTGCACGTGTGCTGGTTTGGGTCTTCAGTTCTTTGGGATACGCACCCAGGAGTGGAATTGCAGGGTTTCTGCCCATCAGCACTTCCCTTCTCTTAGGCTACCCTTGTTAATTTTGCATCAACAAAATCAAAATGTTGCTCTTGTTGTTCCAAAGCACAGCAGAGCCAAATGGTAACTCTTTCATTTGTTTTAACTGCTCTCTTCTCTTGCACATTTGACTTTGAGGGAATCCTGGCTTGGTAGGAAGAGAGCAAGGATCAGTATAAGTGATCAACTATCAGACTTTCTCCCAGGACCATTTAGAGCAGCTCTTGACATATGGACTCACACTCATTACATTACCAGTGAGGTCCTTGTAAGATGAGTGCCTCTCTTCTAAGGAGATGAAAGAATATTCAAATAATCTAAGAAATAAAAAATTACAAGATTAAAATAAAGACACAAGTCTACAAATTGTCATTTAATTTACTTATTTTATTCAATTTCATAGTGACCAAACTAGGTAATGAGAGGCAAATTTTTCTTCTGTTCAGCTATCAGAGGAGAGAGAGTTTTTGAAAGAGTATCCATTGAAAACAATGAAGAAAAGCCTTACCAATGACTAAATGTTTTGATAACTAATATTGGGAAGTTACTTGGGGTGTGTGCAGTTGTTGTACCTACCACATAAGGTCAAAGGTTAAAGGTTGTGGATCACCACTTGGTACACTGAAGTTATCTGGGGTGCTTCCACTCAGGTTAAGTCTGTTTTTTACCCTTAGATATTTTGCTTTAATTTGTCTAGGGGTGTAATTGGGATATTTGTTTCAAAGTCTCCTCCTTCCTTCCACTCCCCGGTGACTGCTAACACTGAACACCACTGTCCTAAGGTATATCAGGTACTTTTTCCAAATAAAAAGCAAGAAGTAGATGGCTTATTTGATGTTAAGATTGCAGCATAAAATTTGATTTTATAGAAACATGTTTGTTATCCCCTAAAAATATGTTTTAAGGGCCTGTGTTATAAACTTATATTTTATTTTATTCAGGGTAATTGGAGTATCTAGAACTTTGCTGCTCAAAATGTGGGCTACAGCCTGCAGCATGGCCATCACCTGGGACCTCATGAGAAATCCAGAATCTGGAGAAATGGGTGAACCCAATGGTGATGGTGCACAGACTGCATCTGTGGGAGTGCTTGGGGCACAAGTAGATGGGGCGTTTTTAAGAGTATGTTGAAGAATCTCTGACCTTGGACTTTGTTTCCATGGTCATTTTAAGAAGGTTGCAGACTATAGCAAACAGATGAAGAATGGTTAGTGTCTTAAAACATGGCTACAGGACTTTGGTCGATCAAAAAAATAAGTGTTCACTGTACATTACAGGATCAGGATGGAGTTCATCTTGACCCACCCATCACAGACTGGACCATGGTTTGTCTTGTCTGTTTCTCCAATTCCTTGCAGAAAGTAGTTTGAGAAATTAACAAAGTTAAAGAAACATGTCTTTAATTCTTCACCTTCAGAAATAAGAATGGATACCATCTCAAGCTGGGCTGCATTTTTACAGAATAATTTGTTTGTTTTATTTATTGCCTAAAAATACATGAAAAAGAATTTCAGGAAGGGCCTAATAAATAGTGAAAGACTTGGAAATTAGTAGATTCTGAGTAAACCTGAAAAACTTGCATTTTGCTTTTTTTTTTTTTTTTTTAATGTAGAATGATGCCTGTGAGGCAGAGTTTGAAGTATGTATCAGAATTTCATGTAGGCTTACAAGGAACTTAGACGTCTTATGTGATAGATACTGTGTCAGTTATCTTTGCTGAAAGAGGAGAACAAATTGTAGAAGAGGACTTAATGACTTGATATGTGTGCACTGGTCAAACATTGGATGAACAATAATTGGCAAAAGGGATCTCAATGAAAATTAATGCCCCGAGTAATTAACCACAGCTCCTCAAAAGGAACCATTCTTACTTCAGCACATGGGCTTTAGAAGATCTATAGAAAAGGTTGCTGACATATGCAGTTATTAAACACCAAACTTTTTCTTGAAGTCTTTAAAAGAAAGATGAATTTCAATTTGCCTGAAACATTTTATTGGGGTTGTTCCCAAAGGCAGCAAGGTGGCTGCCATTGCATTGTTAATCCTACTTGGACCTCTTTAGATTCTAGAATCTCATTTACAGAGCTGAACTAACAGGAAGGCTGTGTATAAATATATAGAAAATATAAAGAAAAGGCAAGTGGGATATCTCAGTAGCCATGTGGTTTTGGTTGAGAGAGTATGATCTGGGGAAAGATTTATGAAGGAAAATACCACTTCTCTATAATATTCCTAGCAGTGGGTATTCCCAACTTTGCCTCTCTGTGGAGGAAAGAAGGGAGAAAGGAGGGAAGGAGGAAGGGAGGGGAAATAAATGTAGGAAGGACAGAAATAAAGACTGAAAGAAACTAATATTGATATTTATTCTATTGGGCAAACATTTTGGCATTTATCTCTCAACTCATGGGACATGTATTTGGGTTAAGCACATAGAGATTCATGCTCAAAATTAAGCGTGGGGTCAATGGGGACAAAAGGAGGACATCAGTAATACTTTCAACAATAAAAAAAAATTACATGGTAGTAGAGTCAGCATTGACAGGTAGGTGAATATGACCTCAGAGTCATTTCCTCTCCATGATTCCACATGGCCAACTTCACTCTGACACGTAATTCCATTTCCAAGGATGCCTCTTTTCTCTATGTCATGAAGAAATAGGAACAGTTCCTTGTGATCTTTGCAGTAACCGTTCACCATATCTCCCCCCTCTCTTTCTTCACTACCAAAGCATTCATTCTGCTGACTCCAATCTTTCTCATTGCCCTTCCGGCATATTCCTCAAGTTTCCCATCTCCCTCTCACGTCCCTCTTTTTACCTCTACTCAATGCTTTATCTTCATTTACTACTCATGTTTCCCTTTCCTTAAACAGGTTTCGCCATGAAATGCCTTTTTTGACAAAGGTCCAGGAATGTTTTTTCTTTGCTTTTGCTGAGAAATTTATAAATGTCATAGTTAAACTTTGAACTGTCAGCTTTAATCTCTCACCTCCCTGCCACCCCAAACCACTCACTATTGCCTTCCTTGCAATTGGACTTCCACCCTCGCCACCCTCAGAACATTCAGGATTTTACTGAAGGGCATCTGTTGATGCTCATTCACCACCTTCTTTCTCCCACTCTTGACATGGCTGACCACTTTCTCCTTGAATTGTCATTCTTGGCTCCAGAGTCATGGTTTTCCTCATTCCTCTTTGACCAAAGTTGTCTTCCTTCCCTTAAAGATGTGTGTGTTCCCTAAAGTCCTTTCTATCTTGGAAATTTGCTTTTCCTTTCTTCCCACTCTTTTCTGGTTATCTCATGTAGTCTTGTGGTTCTAATGATCATCTGTAGGCAGATAATGGCCAAATCTGACATTCCGAAGGCCACTTAGGAGCTTCCAACTACCTGATACATTCCTCAGAGCCAACAGAGATTAATCTAAAAGAATCACACAGAAGTTGCCTCTGTTTCCATTCTCAGTCTTCCAGGTTGAGTGTCTTGGTCAACTTGACCACTCTCTCCTCCTTGTCCTCCAAATCTGATCCTGATCTTTTCCTTTCTAGATCAAATGTAGCCTTTTCTAATTCAGGCTCTTGTTTCCTCCTGTCTGGAGTTTTGCAATAATCTCCTGTCTGTCAGCATACCCACATTTTCTGTTTTGCTAGTGTCTGGATTAATCACTTCTTTCATTTAAATGAAAACCATTTTGACCTGTCCAAACATATCACTTACCTGAGTGTCACTCAAATTGGTTCTCCCAAAGTATTGCTCTAAGTGATGCTAATAGCTAGACCATTAAAAACAACAACAACAACAACAAAAAAAAGGTTTTATGAATAAACAAGCTTGAGAAAGAAAGTTCAATAACATTTCTTTAGTGCAGGGTGTTTCAGTGTATTTAATATATTAATGAACACTGAATTTCCAGGATTCAAAGATTTCACAAACCATATGGTCACATGCTTTCACTGTGTGTCAGGGTGTACATGTATTTATATCCCTGGACAACATACTCCTTTAACCCAAATATCTTCTTATTTTTTATTATTCTCTCTTCTTATTTTTTTTTCCCCTCACTTTTTATGTACATCTTAGTTACTGACCTCTAAAAACTCTTCATTATCCAATAAGTCTTCATTATCCAATAAGATGCTTTAGGTTCTAAATAGTGGAAAACACAACTCCCCCCGCCCCCCCCAAAAAAAAAAAAAAAAGAAATTCACTGGTTTCAATCAAGGGTCTACAAACCATGAACCATAGGACAAATCTGGCTTGTTTCCTTTTTTGTGAAGCCCAAGAACTAAGAAAGCCTTTTACATTTTTAAGTGATTGAAAAAAATCAAAAGAAGAATAATATTTTATGACACATGAAAATTATTTGAAATTCAAATTTCAATGTTCATAAATAAAATTTTATTGCAACACAGACACATACATTCTTTTATATATTTTCTATGGCTGCTTTCCCAGCACAATGACAGAACTGAGTAATTGCAACAGATATCATGTGATGTATAAAGTAAAAAATATTTACTATCTGACTCTTTACAGAAAAAGTTTTCCTGGCCGTGGTTAAAATAATGGAGCAGATGAGTCATCCAGGAGGTAAAGGGATCATGCACAATTTCACCAAGAGCTCAGTTGATGGACTAGGACTCAGTTTCATTCTCTTTATGTCTACAATCATTTCCTCAGTAAGGATCTCCCACATTTTCAAGGTAACTGCTAACAGCTTTAGTGTTATATATTCTTCATTTCCAAAGTACAGAAAGTAAATGGCTTTGTCCCATCATCTCCAGAAAATTTCTGAGATTTTCTCTTACTGGCTGGCTTAAGATAGATAACCTCTCCCACCTCTCAACACACTCACACCTCAATCAACTCCTGTGTCCAGGGGACTGGCAGCATGGTTTGACCTGGACATGTGCTCCACCCCTGGAGGTGAATTCAAGCTTCCTAACAAATGCCTATTTTCTGTGTAAGAGAAAAGAGAAATGGATGCCTGGGAGGTACCTTTTGTTTAATGAATGCCCATTGTACCTTTTTGGTTTAATCCTGTTCATCTTTTGAAATTCCAAGTCACTCCTACATAGTTCCAACACAGAGATTGATCATTTTTTCCCTTGAATTGTAATTTGGCGTATGATGTCTCAACTTTTTATTAGACCACAAATTACTTGAGAGCAATGGTCATATTACATCTAACTCCCTATTTTCCCAATGTCAACTATAGCTCTCTGTGCATGGTGGGCACTTAATGAATAGACCCTGAATGGAATGAAAGAACTTTATAGGCATTACAATATTCCACAAATTCAGAGAAATCAGGACCTGAGCTGCGGAAGGAATTCCTATAAATTGTCCAAGAACAGAGTCAACATTAGAATCAGATTAAATGTAGTTAGTTGTCTCCAAAAAGTAATTCAACATGGACAGGGACAGATGCTAAATTGAAACAAATGTTAAAGAGTTAGACCGATGATAAATCTATTGCCTTCCTCTGAAATACCTCTTATCTCCCCATTAGAATCCAGATAACCCTACTGAATCTCCAGAATATCCTTGATAATATCTCTCTTTAGGTTCTCAGTTTTATATTAGGGCAGTTAATTCTTTTATTTTTTTTTAATCCTTACCTGAGGACATTTTTGCATTTATCTTTAGACAGAGCAGGAGGAAGAGAGGGGGGAAGAGAGAGAGAAACATCGATGTGAGAGAGACACATCTGCTGGTTGCCAACCACATGACCCCAACTGGGGGGATGGTGACAAACTGCAATCGAGGTATGTGCACTTAGCGGGAACCGAACCAGGGCCTCTCTGGTCCACAGGCCGACGCTCTAACCACTGAGCCAAACAGGCCAGGACAGGGCAGTTAATTCTTTACATGTCAAATCCAAGTCCTTCAAGAAGAAAATGCATTTATTATTGGGGAGATAAAAGAAAATAGAAATTTTGAAATACAATAATATTAACTAATTTAGGCTAATATATAGGACTGAATAAGGAAGTAAAAATGCTAAATTCTAAAGAAGCTTCTAAAGAAATGTGATATTATTGTTTTTTAAATCTTACTTCACATTATTTAGGTAAAGATCAAAGAATACCCAAACCCTGACCATTCATGACTTCTGCAATTTACTTAATTTCATCCTGGACTGTGTGGTGTTGTGCTTGGTTCCTTCATGACCCTGAATCATTGGCTTGCATACTGAACAAAGTCACTGGCTCTTCCAATCAGCTGCTCCAGGAGGCTCGTGTCCCTCAGATACAGGAGAGTTGGATCACGAAGCTTCATTCCTCATCTTGAGGATCCATGTCTCACCCTTTTGTATTGAAGGAGCGGTCAGGCTTCAGAGACCAGCCCAAGAATCAATATATCACAAGGTTCCTGAGATTGTATATTCTGTACAATTCTATTATATTCTTTCATTCAAATGATATGTTTGGGAAAGGTTAGCAGCAAATATTATAAAATAAAGTTATTTGGGTTTTAGCTATATCTTTTGTTTAATATATATCACTATTATGATATAATATACAAGGAAATTAGTAAAAGCATTGAAATGTCAGTAAAAGCTGCTCATGAAATGTCAGTTTTCTACTTTTTTTCCTTGAGAAAGCATATTTTATTTTAATCTCTCTAAAGCAGTTTCTGTTTTATTCAAAGGCAATCAAGAATTACATCTATGTGTTAACTTCCACAGAACATTAACAGTGGAGGTATTCGTGCAGATACATTTTACTAAAGGTCAAAGGTTACATTGGAAACTACACAAAAATAGCTTTCTCTCATAGATAGTCTAAAACACTATTTTGAATGGGTCCTAAAATGAAAGTGATCCAATAGTATTTTATCGCAGGAAATCTTTGTAGGGTTATAATTCATAAAGCAACAGAAATTCTTGTAAACTCCACATCTGGAGGAAGGATATTTTGCAATGCAAATTTTTACACATTTTACATTTATGACTGTGAATTAGTTAAGTGCACATTCCCCATGCTATTTGTACATGCAAATTACAGGAAGGCATGTTACTGATCTTAGGTGTGGAGCCTTCACTCTCATTGTGCATTGCCTATCTGTAAAGCAGTATGATTTAATTATGTGAGATGAAAATTAATAGATACAGTTTAGCTCAAAGTTCCCTTTCTTATTCTTTAATCCCCAGCATCTTCTCTCAGTACTTCCATTGGGTCTGATCTATAGCAGATGCTCAACAAAAGAGTGTGTCTCGTGCACATTCAAGATGTAAATTCTGAGAATTTATAGCCATGACTATTGTAATAGATTTTAGGGTTGAAATAATGAAGTACTACAAACTGAGTTGTCTAAGCAACAGAAATTTATTGTCTCACAGTTCTGGAGGCTAGAAGTTTAAGATCAAGATGTTGACAGGGTTGGTGTTCTCTGAGGCTGTGAGGAAGATTGTTTCATGCCTTCCTCCAGCTTCCGGTGGTTTGTGGGCAATCTTTGGCTTTTCTTTGCTTATAGGAGCATCACCCTGACTTCTGCCCTCGTCTTCATGTTGGGTTCTCCATGTGAACAATTTCTCTGTATTTAAATTTCTCCTTCTTATAACAATACCAGTCATATTGGAGTAGGCTCCTATTTCAGTATGACCTCATCTCAACTAATTACATCAGTGACAACTCTATTTCCAAATAAGGTCACATTCTGAAGCACGGGCAGTTAGAATTTCTACATATGAATTTTCAGGGGACACATTCTTCTCATAATACCTGTGAAGAACAAACAATGCTCTGGACCAAATGTGCCCCTATCAATAAGATCCTGATCTCCACACAAGACAGTTTAAGCACTGAGTCTTTCAAAGCTGGCTACATGTTCTATTTGCCTGACAGGCTTTAAAAAGTCCCGATGCTCAAATTGCACCTTAAATCAATTACATTCTGATCATGCAAGGTGGGGTCAGGCACCAGCATTTCTGAAAGCTTATCAGAGGTATAGCCAAGGTTGATGGCCACTTATTTAAAGTAACCCTGTCAGTTGGCGGTCCTCCCAGCCTCATCCCTGGATGACATGTGTGCTGTCAAAAAATAATCAAAGATCTCTCTGATCTCCCTAAAACAGCTCTTGAAAAGCTTGAGCCCTCACCCAGGTTTAATCAAATCTTATTTACTATGCCATGCATCATGTGCAGAGTGATCAGCTACCCTGGCTCAGCGCAGACGGGGAATATTCAAGCCTAGAAATTGGGAGGTCATTAGGGGCATCATGGTGACAGGCAGGAAGTGATAACTGACAACCTGACATGTGAGGAAGAGGAGGCCAAGGAGCCCAACAAGCAGACACGGCGTTTTCACAATAATAATTTTGAGCATCAAGGGAAGATTAAAAGCCAGTTCAACACCTTCTGCCTAAGAAGGCAAAAAAATGCACAATACATTTTTGGAGAGAAGTATCAGAAAAAGATGAAAAGAAACATTAGTTCAGGAAGGGCTACACTTCAGTTAACTGAAACACTGATTCACAAGAAAGTATTCATTTTCTGATAATGCAGGAGTGAACAGAAGTAGGTTTACAGTTGTGAGTATGCAAAACACAGAGTTTATTCCTGTATTATTATTAATTAATGATTATATTATTTTTCCATATAAACAACTGTAAACTTACTTTTATTCACCCCTGTATTAGTTCAATGCAGTATTTTTATGAAATAAAGCTACTATTTTATTTGCAAAATTGGATAAAATCCAGTTGGCAGAACACACTAATTACCTTCTCCCGGTCTCTGGTAGGTGAGCTTGTCTTCGACAATTTCCTGACCTTGGTGATTGGATAGGTATTCTGTGTCCAACCTGAAGATTTAAGATTACGTAGGAGATTCCTCCCTCTAGCTGACAGCTGTTAGGGCTGCTAAGCATCAATATAATATCATATTAAACAATAGTGTCTACATATACTTTAAAAATCCATATGACATCCAGAAATACAAACAGCTTGAAATGTTCAGGTATGAGGAGAGCTTAACATTTTGACAGTGATTGTTAGCATAATGCAGAATTCTAAAATAGTTCAGTGGAAACTTTTCTTCTGCCTCCGAGGAACACCACCCCTGTTAGAAACACTGTAGGCGTGCAGTGGAGAAGAAACGTTTCTTTTTTCTTTTTTCTTGTTCAGACACCTAGCCACAATACACACTCAAGAATAACTGGTTGATGCAATTTAACAGCTATAAACAGATCAACAGAAACTATCTAAGCATAGTTTGGGAAGAGCTGGCTTGACAATAGCACAGAAAAGAGAAAAAAAAAAAAATGCAAGGGACTTAATTGACATAAGCTCAACCAGAATCCAGAAGGAGGTCTGTCTCTTTAAAGCTGACACCTTCCTGAGCTGCTTTCGCCTAAGTCTGTGACCCAAGTCAAGGTGAGGAATAACCGTTCTCCCCTCTATGCTGCTTGTTTGCTATCTGGAAGCCTCAGGGTCGGAGCTGTCAGGTAGTCTTTGCCAAGTGAATTAAGTAAAAATGACTTTATGAGAGCTTCATGCTGTTAGCTCTTGTAATGTGGTAAAAAAAATAAAGTGTAAGATTTTTAGTAACTAGGAATTTTGTTGTAAAACAATCTTGTGAAGGATCTTTTGGAAATAAGACACAAAGTCAAAAAGACAGGAAATACTGATACCTCTACACCAGCAGTTTTAAACCTTTGTCATCTCATGGCAAACACAAACTAATTACTAAAATTATGAGGTACACCATATATATATCTGATCTGACAACATAGGTATAATTTTAATTGATATACAAAAAATCATAATAATAGTAATTATCTACCCTTTTTGATCCAAAATGACTTCAAAAAAAATCAGGTGCCTATACTTGTATATTAGAATTTCTGTTATCGAGAATTAACCAATCAGCCCTGGCTGGTTTGGCTCAGCGGTTAGAGTGTCGGCCTGTGGTCCAGAGAGACCGGTATTCGGTTCCCGCTAAGGGCACGTACCTCGGTTGCAGTTTGTCCCCGGCCCTGGTTGGTCGTGCGGGTGGCAGCCACTCGATGTGTCCCTTTCACATCGATGTTTCTCTCTTTCTCTCTCTTCCTCTCTCTCCCTCTCACTCTACCTGAACAACAAGTGGAAAAATATCCTCAGGTGAGGATAAAAAGAAAAAGAATTAACCAATCAGACACAACCTTATTATGCCATGTGACCAATAAGATGCAACTCTGTCATATGACCTATGTATTTATGGTTCAAGACAGGGCATTCACACCCGATGGTTATTGTGTTGGCTGCTGTCCTTTTTTTTTTTTTTTTTTAACAATTTAAGGAAAAAAGTCGTTAGTGCTCCTGACTAAGGAGTCAGATATCGCATGTTTTAGATTCTTCTGTAGCACGCCGGTTGAGAATTGCTGCTCTATGCACTTCCACTGCCCCCAGCTTAGGTCTGGGAGGCGCAGTAAAAGGCGTACTAGTGATGCTAATAAGGAGGCTGGAGGGAAGACAGAGGAGGGTGAGGTAGGGATGCAAGGGGAGCTCCTGCAGGGCTGCTGCTCCATGTCCAGGGCTCCTGAGCTCTGTACATACCCCAGTACCAGCTCCGGGGCTTTCATCAGCAGGAAGGGAGCGCGCAGCTGTCCATCTCACATGGGTCTCCCCTTGGGAACTTCAAGTTGTATTTGTCAGGGCCTCAGTCTCCAGGGAAATCCTGAAACATGTTAGTGGTTTAGGTTATCTCAAGTTCTTTGTCTCTGTGGTTCAGATAGACACATTACAAACTGGGAAAAATAACTTAGTGATATGAAGACCTATAAAACTTATACCAAAACACAGAGCTTAAAATGACAAAATTAACTAGCTCATGTAGACATACGCAAGCCCACCTCACTTGGGCTCACCTTACTCAAAGAAGTCATTTCCTACTGTTCTCTTTGTGGTCCTGCAAGGGGTCCTTTCTGAAGACGACAGGTCAGTGTTACAGTGAGTACTGTGTACCTGGAGGGCCAAGCTGCTTGGCTGATGGCCTGGGACACTACAAGTCCAGTATAAGTGGGAACGGGGGCGGGTAGCATTTCCACTGCTCTCTAGGCCCCTCCTCCTTTTCTTGCTCCTCTAGAATCCCAGAACCAGCCAGAGAAGCTCATCATCTATTGAGTCTGATCTCTGAACTTTCACTCTGATTATCTCAGTGGTTCAGTATTTGATGGCTGGGGCTTCATTTCTGGGTGTGCCGTCCCTTAAAGAAATGTAATATTATTTCTGTGGGTAATAAATTCAGATTTTTCCTTAAAATTTTATCCAACACAGTTTCTATCAGACTTAATTCACACTGCTGCTTAGGAACAGTAAACAAAACACCCTCCTGTATACGATTAAATCACAGTGCCCAGGAATGCTGGCTGAGCTCCTGCCTCTGACCCTTCATGGAATGGGTGTCCATCTACGTGGATAATCACACCTGCTGTCACACCATCTACACATCTTTCCAGGGTGGCTTCACAACATGTTCTGCAAATAAACCATTTCAACTCAAACATAACAGCCCATGCAGTACCACAGTGACCCACTATCCATTTTCAGACGACACCAACACTGATTATGAAGAAAAGCCACTGAATTTCTGATGAAGCACAGGAGAGAGGGAGGGTCCCCGAAAACAGATGTTACAAAAATAGCCTGTGTCATTAAAGCAGCAAAACAATATGGAAATGGGAGGCACTTGAGACCAGCGCCTATTTCCATAATTTATGGAAATGGCTTTTCCCTATACTTAATGACCATCAGGAGCACTATTAAAAACCTGCTCCCTCTCCTTCTTCTTCATACCCTCAAATTAGAAATCACTACATCATTCTGTGGCTTTTGTTTTAATCCCATTTTATTTATTGAAATGTGATTTATTGTGTCTTTTTGACTTGGATTTGATAGCTATCCCAGGATAGAATATACAGCAAGCTCAGCAAAGCCCAGACTTGAACACGTATCATCACACTTGCTGTTGGCATGTTGTGTTCACAGTAATCATACTGGAGGCTGCCCTTATCTAGGGGTCACTTCCAAAGAGTCTTCTTCTCCCCCAGTGGGAGAACTGATGGGTGGCATCAGTGAGTCCAGAATCTTTCTCCTGCCTCTTCAGCACCCCAGACTGATTTAGCAGCCCCGACAGTCACCACGAGGCCAGTTTCTATCTTTTCCTCAAATGATTTTTTTTGGAAGGAAGACAAGTACTGTGGGCACAAAGAAGGTCATCACTTTGGGCCCCACCGCGGTGTGAATGGAGTGAGGGTAGGGTGAGAAGAGGCACTGTCTGAGGCCTTCCTGGAAGGTGGGTGCAGGACTGGTTTTGCGTTTCAACAGGGACCACAAAACCCAGGTAAATCCTGGTCTCCTGAGGGAGCATGAGGCCCTCAGTTGTTCTTGAATTTGGTCCACACACTTGCTCTTCAGTTTTCCCAGTGTGTATTGAAGCATTTCTTCCCCAAACTTGTACTGAGGCACCAGGAAGCCAAGGTGGGTGTGACAGGTTCTCTGCTGTGAAGAGCTATGTCATTGCTGTTGCAGGTGATGAAGATACAAAATGAGCAGGTGTAAGGACTCTGCTGGAGGTACCCAAGGGGGAGCTCAGAGGTGGTATAGACATTATGGGATAAAGATGGAGGCCCCAGGAGCACTGGGGTAGTTAGGGTCTAAAGTAGCAGGGCCCTGAGCTGGAGCAGGAGGAGGTGGCCAGATCGACACATCAAAGATGCGTCATGATCTCCATCTTCACCTGGAAGTTACCCATAGATAATGGGGGCCTACTGGGTCTTAAGTCAGGAAGTGAGGTGAACAGACATTTGCATACAGAACCTAATTCAGGGGACATGTCAAGAGGAAGTAAATCAAGAACAGGAGAAGCGTACATGGGGACAGCAGTGAGGGCTGATAGTAGTGTGGTCCCAGAAGCGGGAAGTGCTGCCTTTGGTGGGTGTTACTGAGACGGGATGTACAGACTTGATGCTGAACCACTGAGAGGAAAAGCGGAGTGGAGGATGACAACGAGATCCCTGGGCTGGTGACTGGGCGGAGGGGGTAACATTAATTAGGACAAGAAATATAAGGTTAGGAGCAAGAGGTGAAGTTTCTTCCATGCTCTATGCAGGGTTGGGGAGAAGGGACATGGTTTGTTGTGCCTCGTGTGGACCAAATAGGTGGGCTCTCACTTTCACTAACCATCTAGAAGTCCACATAGAATTAGAACCCTTGGAAACGAAGGAGAGCCACCGGTGGGATGGGAAATAACAGAAACTTCAAAGTAATCAAGATAAAGGGAAACTGTAGCCAGGTGACCAAAGCAGCAAAAATATGGAAATGGAAAAAGAGGAAACCACACACAAAGTTTATTAACTTACTTAAAATGGAGAGAATAAAGTAAATAAATTAAAGCATGAATGTGTAGAATTTCTTTTTTTGGAAAATGTTTTATTTGACAAAATTTCAACTTTACATAGAAGATATAGAAATAATATAGTAACTTTCTGTATAACCTTCATCAGAATCATGAACTTTTATTATTTTGTCACATTTATGTTATGATCTCTCCACATATACCTACCATATTTTTCTGAACTATTTGAGAGTAAAATATACACGTGGTGACTCTTACATTGTTCAGCATGAGTTCTCTAAGAAGAGAGATATTCTCTAAACATAACTACAATAAAT
Organism: Molossus molossus; assembly: GCF_014108415.1. Lineage (NCBI taxonomy): Eukaryota > Metazoa > Chordata > Mammalia > Chiroptera > Molossidae > Molossus > Molossus molossus. The sequence continues at coordinate 34,280,172 of NW_023425366.1, forward strand.
GATCAAGATCAGGAAATTAATATCCTATTATATAATCTGTATTTTGTATTTATATTTCACCAGTTATCCTTATAATGTCATTTATAGCAACTTTTTCCTGTTTAGGATCCAATTCAGTATCACACTAGTTGTCATATACAATTAATTCTTCCAACCTGGAAGAACTCCTCAATCTTTCCTTGTCTTTTAGGACATTTTTGAAGGATTTAGGCCAGTTATTTCATAGAATGACTTTTAGTTTGAGTTCGCTTAACACATCTTCTCTGCACCATATCCAGAGCCAAAGCTGCGCCGTTGTCCCTTTGCTGATACTGTCGTCTCTGAGGAGTTCATTAATGTGGTGTCCACCAGGCTTTTCCACCATAACGTTATTTTTCTACTGGAAATTAAGTGTGGACAGATGCTTTGGGGCCATAAACATATCCTGTTCTTTGTCAAACTCACCCATTGATATTAGCAACCAGTGATGTGAAGAGGGAGCACAAGAAGCAAAGAAGCTCTAGAAGCAATGTTAATATCAGACAGAGTAGAATTTAATATTAAAGATAGAGAGGAATATTAAACCAATAGCAAAAGTCACAGTTTATGAATAAATGCACCATTAATGCACCTTAATACAACAAACAAGTTAAAATCCAGCACACGAAGAAAACTGTAACTACAAACATAATAATATGGTAGAAGAATTTTATAAACATCTGTCAATCAGAAATCCCTCCCCCCAAAAAAATAAGAGCATGAATTAATTTAAACAGTTAATTAAAAATGTATAAATACATAAATAAATCATATTTATGGGGAGTTTTTAAAGTTTACAGTCCTGATTATGAGCTAATACAATTTAAAAATAAGTGATAAAAGATAGAAACCTTGACTCTTCAAATATTGAGAACCACTATCTTAGATAACTGATGGATTAAAAAGAAAGCTGAAACTTTAGATGTTTGTTCCTTGGTCCTCCAGGACTGTGGAAAACAAATATAATAAGAAAAGAAAAAAAAATTGTTCTTTTCTGAGGAACATGTAGAAACTCCAAACTAGATTATAGTTGCAATTTTAGCTCTGGTATGACTTTTGTGTTACTGCACATTAATCACACCTGAAAATGAAATCCCAGTGTACCTTCTGTCATCTTCATGTACAGGTGGTCTAGTGAGGGGGGCTTGGGGTACATGGTGGTTGTATCACTGCAGCTTGGTGCTGAGGTCACAGTGGCTATGAGGCTGGGGCTGGGCACCAAGAGCATCTCCAGGCAAAGCACATTCTTGAGAGGACAACCGTGTCAGCTCACAGGTGCAGGATGAACCACAGCTCTCCAGATGCGTTGAGAGACCACAGGGCACTGGTGTCACACCCTCGTCCACCCATGGTCGGTTTTCTAGAGAAGGACATTACAAGGGCATGAAATGTTTATTTTTTATGTTCCCCCCACCCCTGCTCTTTTTCTCCTTTTCCTTTCAAACTCAGCTCTGGGTACCGTGGCAAACCAGTCAGAAGACTAAATCAAAACCACCTATGCCTTTAGGATGCGGATGAAACACAAATGTGATTTTTTTTTTCAACCTTTGCAGGTAAACTTTAACATTCTACTGTATTAAATCTGTAAGTAAAGAAAAAAAAATAGATTATAGGTTTATACAAGTTCTAATCATAAACAGTTTTAAATCGGTAGTATACTTTCCAAGCTTCAATTTCAAGGGGCTGGGTCACGGGACCTCTGGGATGACTAGCTGGGCAGCCTTGGGGTGCTGTGGGCAGAGAACGCCATGTGTGCAGAACATAGTTTATCAATCAGCATGGTGCTCTTTGCATATCTAAATTCTACACTTCAATCTGAAGCTATTGAAATTCACTTGACGTATGGTGGCAGGACAGCATAAGGGAGCCGGGGTGGCATAGGAGAGGTCAGCCTGCAACTGTCAGAAGCCACCTGCTTGCTGCTGTGAATCAGCAAAGGCAATGGAGGGGGGGGAGGGAGTCACATGTCCTCTTTGCATCTCCTCTATCTAACTGCCCTCCACCCCCACTCAAATCCTTGTATACCAGTCTAGAATTTTCCATGAAGCGATGTCTTTTGTGGCAGAGTCCAATGTTTTATATCACTTTTCCTGTGTCTTGTTCAATCTCTATTCAGGATGGAGACAATGGCAAACAGCTTCTCAGTGAGAGTCACAGCTTGCAATATTGCAGAGCAGTGAAAATTAGATTAGAGCTTAATGTGTCTAGACAGCATATTTAAATGCCCAGAAAGGAAGCACAGATACCTCTGGCTCCCCAAATCAGTGCTACGTGGTTCTGTGCTCTCTGCTCCAATTTTCTTCTTGATTTTCCCTAAAGAGAGCCACGATGCTCAGCACAGAGTATGAAGGATATTCTGTTTTTTTCTGCTTATTAAAGCTGCCCCTCATCAATTCACTGCCAAACAAGAATCAGCGCCTCTCCTATGATTTAAAGGCTGTCAAACATATTGTACCAAAATGTGCAAAAAATATATATTTCTTCTGGAACTCCTTTACCAATGGGTTTCTTTTACTCACCTCGTGACAGCCCAGAATCCCTAAAGTGTTACAAATGGAAGCAGACCTACAAAAGGGACAGTTAATCCAGAATGAGCAAATGTTTGCTAGTGCATGGTGTAAAAGACAGAAAAATAACCATTTAAGAAAAATAGCATGATTTAGCACGGCATGTGTGGCAAGGATGGAGAGGTGAAATGGACTAAGAGCCTTGGAGCTGGCTGGATTGACGTCCCTGGAAAGGCATTGAGGTGAGGATGTTAATGGGCCAGCAACAGCAAAATCAGGGTCTGTGAAGAGAGGACCATGTTGACCTCCTTTCTGAGTGTTTTTATTCATAGAAAAAACATTTTCTCTAAGTAAAGCGCTAAGGACAAAACACAAAACCTACAAATGTACACACTCACTCATGGTCTCCAGTCTGACCACTGTCCTCCAGGTCACGGTTGGCCATGTGCTGCCTCCCATCTGTCCCTTTGCTGGCCCCCACCAACCTAACAGAGGAACATCTTTGCGAATCATAGCAGTTGATCAAACCCCCGGATTCTTAACTCTGAAAAGCAACCCATCCAATTTGGCTGAAGCTTTTCAGTAGCTGAGAACAAGGAACAACACCAGAAATAAAAACTATAAGGGATTTTGGGGAATAACAAGAGAGAGGAATTCAGATGCCAAGATAGTTTTCAACATTGTGTTTAATTCTTAGTAGACCTTTGCATTCACACAAACAAAACTGAATCAAGTTGTATTCCTTCTCAGAAGAGAGATAGGAGTTCAAAGGAAAATATTTGATTACTCTTTGCTCACAGAACAACACAGAACTCAGCACACATAAACACAACCAGTCCTGACTCTTGGACAGGTTGAATTCCAAAGTTTCATTTCAAGCACCTGTGAAGAATTTTGATCATCTTTTCAATTCCATCTTTGTAGGCCACAGCTGAATGGGGTGAAACAGTGGTCTGTGTCTCGTTCTGTCACGGTGTTCGAAGGGCTATGTGCTCCAGCACAGGAAGTCACTTTTCATGTCCAACAGTGTTTTGTGGGGAAAGACACAGTTCCAGTTCCAATAGAGCGGAATTCATTTTCAACTGGGGAACAAACGTCTCAGAGTGGTGCTGGTGATGACATATCATGCCACCTCTCCCCATTGTCACAATTCTCTGTACAGTTTTCTGAATCGGGATGTACAGGGTGGGTTTTCCCAATGAAAATATATTGGTCTTTCATTGAATTAAATGCTAGTAAGTCAAGGGCTACCTGCAGGGTGGAGTGTGGTAGGAGATAGTGTGGGGCAGTCTCCACATCCACTTAGATTTACCTCCCTGAACAATCACACCTGAAGCCATAGCCTGTTCCAGCCACCTGCTCATTGCGTGTGATGTTTTGCATCCTGTTAGAGGCTTTGATGTTCAATTTCAGCATTCACATACCTCCTTTTCCCTCTCTGGTACATGGCAACTCATGCTCACTGAAAAGAGAGCACTGGAGGAGGCATGTCTAGTGGCTATGGCACTCACACACACACGCACAAAATGAGGTTGTTGCGGGAACAGTCACTAAAGCTAGAGAAAAGAACACGTTTCCAAAATAAATAGTAAAGGTAACACCTTTAGGATAAGACAGACTTGGATTTGAATCCTTGATCAGCTCTGAGGCTGAGAGCTACCTATACTTTCAGTTTCATTATTTGCCAGATGGAGCTAATAATACCTACCTCTCAGGGCTTGTGTGGAAATTGAACATGGTAAGACAATTTATGTACATCATAAACCAATGTAAAGGGAAACTTTTATTTCACGAAGGGGATTCTTTAAGCCACCATTGAAAGAGTACTTATTATATGGAAGTTACGTTGAAGGGGGCATGTATTTCCGGCAACCTGACCTAAATAACCTGAACATCTGGCAATTATAACAGTAGCTGTCCGGTTGCCTCAAAGTGGTTCTAAATGATTTACTGATTTCTTACACATCCTTTGGGAAAAGAAATATTATCACCCCAAGTTTACAAATCATGTAACTGAAGCACAAAGAAGCTGTGACCCTTCAGAACTTTAACTATCTACTCAGTGGTGGGTTTGAACCGGGGCAGGGAGGTTTCAGAGTTCATGCTCTTAGTGGCCATGCAATACTGTTTCACTGATTAACTAGAAAATAGGTAGAAATGCTGCTTTTACTATAGTGAATATACTTTGAAATATGTAGATAAGATACCAGGAAAGCAAGAGGGAATTCTGGCAATGCCAAAGTCTGGGAGGGCCCTAACAACAACAAAAAGGTGCAAGGAGTAGCTGTGGCCATGGCTTCCTGGCAGAGACAGAGAAAGACCAGGCTGCAGGTGAGAGAGGAAAACCCCTGTGATGAAAGCCATGGGCCTACACTAGGTCTGTGGGGTGACATTATGACCTTCGCAGAACCACATATTCAGTGAAAAGTTCGGGGAGTGAGCGTCTGCGGATTAGTTCAGAAAACGCACACTGAGCTTGCTTGCCTGAACCTGTGCCTCCACAGGAACAAACGTGCTTCCAAAGGATAGGTAACATAGGCTTGGCTACAGTTAAAATGTGTGTTGTTACCTATATCTGCAAGGAGATTAATTGGCATGAAAGTGGCACACAGCCAGAATACCACTGTGGCAACCAAAAGGAAAAGACAAAAAACACATTTTAGGACTCACTTTCGCCTCAGTCTGCCAGGGATCATCAGCTGTAACACCCACTGGATCAGAAGTCCCATCCAACACAGGAGGATAGCCTACTGTGACATGGGTCAGATGACGGGGTCAAGTCAGGCGAGATGTCCAAGAACTTCAGAGGCTAGAACTGCTGAGGCGAACCTAGGAGATACCAACATTGACAGTTGTCAAAGGAATGAAGAGAAGGACTCAACAGACAAGGAAGCTCCAAGATACAACCAAATACCAGGCAGATGTGACAAGTACTAAAGAACCAAAATGAAAAATTGAATGAATGAGGAAATGAGGAGGTTATACAGAGCAGAAGAGAGAGCTGATGAAGTGCAGGATTGCCTAGGAATTTTCTCTGTATTCTCTCAGAATACTACATCCTGCTAACGTAACACTCAAGTATAAGATAAACACTTCTGAGTGTAAAGCAAACCTACAGAAGCTTTACAACCACACACCCTCCCTGGAAGCATTACTCCAAGTTACTGTAGCAAAATACAAAATGAACACAGTGGAAGAGAAGATGAGGGACACAAGAAAGCAATGTGAGAACATCACCACCCAGTAAAGGTTGTGGGTGGTTCTGAACAAAGCCTGCAAATAGCTTTGCAGAGGATTACAACAGGAGAGACCTCAGAGCAGAGAGGAAACTGGACTATGGGCAAGTTCTTACCTTGTCAGAAGGAGAAGGGAGTGAAATTTAGGCATTGGTCAAACAATTTCATAGAATTAACATTAAGGACAATCTAGAAAAATGTAAATAGAATTTATGTCAAAAACTACTTGAAAAAATTAGACCAAATTTTCACTAAAATTGAACTCACAATAAAAATGACAGCAGGAGGAGTCAATTCCCCATGAGACAGAATAGGCAGATAAAACAAAGAACAGAGTTAAACCCCTAAAAAATAATACTCAGAAAGATATTATAAAATAGAAAATGTTTAAAGTCATTGATGATATTTTTAAAAAGTATACAGTTCATGATGTAAAGGCAGGCCACTATGAAAGAAAGAGGATTTAAGAAGAACTAAAGAACACTTTTAGAAATTAAGAGTATGATCAACACAAAAGAAAAGGACATATATTTCTGACCAATTTGCCTCAGAGTTTAGAGGGTGGGCCTTTGGACCAAAGGGTCTCAGGTTCAATTCCTGGTCAAGGGCACATACCTGAGTTGCAGGTTTGATTCTTAGCCCCAACAGGGGTTGTGTGGGAGGCAACTAATCACTCTCTCTCTCTCTCTCTCTCTCTCTCTCTCTCTCTCTTCCTTTTCTTCCACTCTATCTAAGAATCAATGAAAAAGTATCTGCAGGTGAGGATTAACAAAAGAAAGAAAGAAGAAAGAAAGAAAGAAGAAAGAAAGAAAGAAAGAAAGAAGAAAGAAAGAAAGGAAAGAAAGAAAGAAAGAAAGAAAGAAAGAAAGAAAGAAAGAAAGAAAGAAAAGAAAGAACATATAAACAGTGTGTTTAATACATTTGAAGAGACAGGAATTAAGTGGAAGGCAGAAATATAGAAAATACACAGAATTAGACACACAGAGAGGGAAAGATGGATATTTATGAAAACAACTCAAATTAACATAATGAGAGAAAAAGGTTTAAAACACTTCTAATTGAATTTTGGGTCAGAGTCAATTTTCCAAGAAGTCCTGGCTAAGACTTTTTCAGACCTGAAGAGGAATTCGGTAGAGGAGCCAAACCAAGTTCCAAACAGAATAAATACATCAAACACTCAAACATATCACTTTGCTATTTCCTAATCTCAAATAGGAGGAGAAAATCCTTACAGGCAAAAGGAGAGAAAAAGAGAGATTACTTATAAAGGAATGATAATTTAACTAACATCAGGGTCTTTATCAGTAACAACACAGTATTCTTCAATTTGCCAAAGACATAGAACCAACAAATTAGGAACCAGAAAAGTCAAGACATAAAGGAATGATCACTAACAGACTCTCAGAGTGGTTTTAATGATTAAAATCAATGATGAGGAAACTGAATTCAGAACCAGGAAATTAGATGCTAGAAGCAACAGTGAGCAATGATACTGAATTGGTTCATCTAAACAAGTATTAACTGAATAAAATACCAATGCAATTCAATGCAGGAATGTTTTCAGTTGCAAAGATAATCACACAGAATAAAATCCAGACTCCTGCACATCCCACAATGCCCTGCAGGGGGGCCCATGGTCACCTTTTTGACATCATCTTCCACCTCCCCTTGTCACTTACTTTGGTTCCAGCCACACAGATGTTTTCCATTAATTAGTCACTGCACTTTATACACATTGCGTACGTTTTCTAAGTTTAATTCTACTTAGCTATAAAACGAGTACAGTAACAGCTGCTCACAGATCGTCAAAAATATTAAACAAAACTTTAGGGAGCTCTTTAAACTCACTACGTAGAACCTAGTAGATGGTAATCTGCATCTGACACTTTGAATCCCTCAAGGCCACAAGAGATGTGACAGCACACCATGCTCACTCCACATGTGCCAGGCAGAGACCAGGTGTTGTGCAGCACGCCAGAAAGCTATGTCTTGTGCAAGAATAAAAGACTCTACAGAGGACCTGTTAATAGCACAAATGTCACAACCTTCCTCAAAGAAAGTCCCTTGTGTGAAAAATCTAAACCATTAAATACATTACTCTGCTTAGATTACTTTCAGTATTAAAAAATCACCAAGCCCTCCACATGCATTGCATCAACTTCATGTGCCCAAGTGATTTTACACAACATTGTAGAAGTGTGTCTATTCAGTCAAATGAGACAAACCTCCCAACTCAAGTTTCTGGAGGCTGATGACCAGCCAGAGAGGAGTGGCCTAAGCGAAATGAGAAGGACTCTCGAAAGCAAAACCAGCACCCTTCTCCGTTCTCACCAGGTCGCAACCTCCATAGCTCTTTTTAACACCCGTGACAGCAGAGGTGTTAAATTCCAGCACACAAGTTATCCTCTGCCACGTATGCTATACCCGGGCTCCTTAGCACCACACATTGTTCCCTTAGCAGCTCCTGTCATGACATGGAACTTACTCACTCAGAAACACAAATGCTGTCATAAAACAATGTCATGCTAACCTTGCTTTTAGAGGTTGGGATGAAAAAATGTATTTGGCACATTTTTCCCAGTTTCAAAAGGTTACTAAACATGTTTATTCCTACAAGAAATAATTGTAGATGATTATTAACATTTATTAGGGGAAATTTTGACATGAATTAGAAAGTTAGAAAATTATATACAGTAGAAGGGAGATTATGAATATAGGAGTCGATAGAGAAAGTATGCACGTAGCTGTTGCTTTTTCTTCACCTTCTTTTGTATTTATACTGAATTTCTATTATTTCACAGTGAGGTTTAGGCTCTGACATAATTGTTCATGTGTGTGAGAACACATACACTCATACAACTTTTACTTATATTGAGAAAAAGAAAATGCATTCATATCATGATAGTTTAACTTCCTCATAAATGCAGTAACATCTTGGATATTGTATGTTAATTTATAATTTTTGATTACTCAACAGGATTAATCTAGGCACTGCCGGGAAGGAAACACATTGGGAACAAAATAACTATGCATTTGCAAGCCTAAATAGCATTTTTTAAAAAGATTCCCTACAAGCAAATTCAAATTACCCAAATGCTTGTCAACAATTGATATATGCTACTTAAAAGAATAAATTAAAGCTCTTTGTTCAAGTATCAAGCAATATAATTTACATTTCTTTGAAAACATTTGATAGTTCAAATTTTTCATTAATTTCTCTAATGAGATCTTGCTGACTACAGTTGACTTATGCACATGTAAGTACACATACCCACACCTACATGCAGGTGTACAATCTACCTGAAGGATGATTTCTAAAACTTCTAACTTGTGGTACTTATTGCTGGCAACTTGAAACTGTTTATCACAATTATATATATTTTTATATATATATATTTTTTTCACTGTTATTCTAAAATTCCTCTGCCTTCTTGCTTTATGCAGAATATTATATTTCTGTTGGTTGTTTATATGATATAAGTGGTCTTTAATTTTGATTTTTTTTTAACATATCAAAGAGGAAAAGCTCTGCTTTACTTTATACCCCAATGTATTTGGAGATTTGTATTTGACATAGTGATGGAATTCAAAAATACCATTTGAAAAAACCTCCAATGAAAGGCAGAGTCATAGGAGCAGGTGTATCACTGGGAAGTCCATACGTGGTTTCCAATGGACATAGGTGAGTTCTTCCTGTAACAAGTGGATCACTTAGGACACAATCAGAAGGCAAGCGTACAGCTCTACAAGACAGGTTTACCTCCTGCTTAATCCTGATTCTCAGCTTCACGAGATAACAGTTTCTTGACGTTCAGATGGATTCCCAAAGAATCTTTTTACGACAGAAACAATCATCTTGCTTTTTCCATTTGCCCTTTTAAGGTAGCTAAATGGTTTTGGGGGATTTTCAAGGTGAAGACAGCCCACTGAGTCATGACTTTTACAGAAAAGAACCAGTCAGGAGAGTCCTCTGAGATAAATAGAGAACTGAGTGTCAGGAGACACTGACTCGTGATTTGAAGACTAACTTGCTGTGACTCAGATGCTGAAGGTTAAGACCCAAGAAAGGTTTAAAAGCTTAGGGTGCACACAATAGACATAAAAAGCAGAAGACTGCTGTCAATGGGGCCATGGAGAAGCAAGTGCTATGAAAAAGAAGAAATTCTCTACAACTAAATGGGCTTCAGGGGAAAGCAGCTGGTGCCTTTCTTGGCTAGTTAGAAAGAAAGGGAAGGATCCCTGTGAGCTCAGTAATGCTGACTCTCTTAGCATTTCTCAATGATATGTCACAGTTGGTGAGATTTTCTGCAAGAACACATCATGTATTTGTTTGTGCAACATTGTATACTTCTATTTCTCTACATCTGGGCAGTCAAGAACATGACTGAGATGAGCTTCAAGGGTTATTCTTAAGTCAGTGGAAAAATTCAGACAGGAGTAAAGGAAGAAAGATAACATGGCATAATGGACAAGGACTCAACTTTGAGTCAGAAGGTCAAGGTTTATCCACCTATTTTGCCATTTACTGGCTGAACGGCTAAACTACCAACTCAATTTAATCATTATTTACTGAACACACCAAGTGTCAAATCCTCATACTGAAATGCTTAGAAGGGTTACGTTTAGCTAGGAGCTTGGGAAAAATCATGTTGCCTCTGAGAACTTCAGTCTCTTCATCAATAAAATGGAAATTATGTTACTGAGTTCTCCAGGTAGCCAGAATTGAGATGAACTCTGTACATATGCTAAAATGATAATTATAGTAGTTAATAAGAAATAATTATATGCCAGGCACTGCACTAAATGCCTTATTAAGTCTATCTTATTTAATTCTACAACCACCATATGGAAACAAGAATACCTGGGTAACATTCTCAGAAAGTCCCCTCCGTCCACACCCAGCAGGAGGTGCTATGCCCACACTCAACTTTCTATCTGTCTGGCACCATTGTCCTTTAAGGGAGAGAGCAATAGGTTCCCAGTCTCCCCAGCAGGTGAATAGTGCTGTGGTGCCTCCAGGTCTCCTCCGCCCAAGCATAGCTCTGTAGGATGCAGAGAATGGAGGAGCCATGCACCCACAGTCCTGCTGCCTACCAGGCCACACTAAGAGGTGCAAGAGGTGCAGCAGCAGTTGGCCCTAAGCCCTTTTTGTGACAAAGCACACAGATAGATCCTATGACAATGACCATTCCCAGGTTAGAACACTGAAGCACAGAAAGCTAGAGCAATTTGGTCAAGGTCATTCAGCTGGCTGGTGGCAGAGCGAAGTCACCTCCCATCTCTCCATTTTCTTTGACTTTGTTCTGTAATGCTTTGGATGCTTCCTTACTTCCCAAATGTTCACATGGTGCCTATGGTGATCAATTTGCCCAACCAAATGTCATATGACCTATGTTCTGATACATCATGTACAGTGGCCCATTTGCACAGGCCAGGAACCAGGAGATCTTCCTGAGCCACCATCTCTCTTACCATCTACACCCGATGATGACGAAAATTGGCGGATCCTACATCTGATGGTACACCATTACTCTCCTCTTTTCTTTGTGTTGGTTTCGGTTGACACACCTGCTCATCTTGATTACTGCAAAGCCTCCTAAGTAGCTTCTCTGTCTCCACTTGGCCACCCTCTACCCTTCGTAACATTGCAACCTGTGTTTTCTGTCAAAGACACAAAATGGATGATTTCACACTTCCTCAAATAAACCTTTCCGTGGCTCCACGTGGCCCTTAGGATTTGGCTCTTGCTAACCTTCCAAGCTTTCCTCCCCACCTGCCCATTTTAGCCCCTCCCCACATTTAATCCATGTCCAGGCCCCACTGAAATGTTTCCCTTCTCTTGATTACCTTATTTTCCACACAGGACAGCAGACTGTCATGGGGCACCCTTCCCTGGCCTGATCATCACCTAACTCCATCAGATGCCAGACTGGGTGCGATGTGCCTCCTGTGAGTTTGTCAGACCAGGGGAATATATAGTCCTCTAGCAGCATCCATAATAGTAGAGGAATCATCTGTATATTTTTGTCTATTTTCACGCAGGATTTTGTACTCCTCCTGGAGTTTACTGACATGACTATGGTTTTAGGATTGCAGACTCTTGTGTTATTTTACTACCCGGATAAAATTCCATCACATGGGTGTATTACTATTTAAGTTATTTTTAAGGTAGATCAGGGTAGAAAGTTAATGGTTATGGTAGAAAAAGTCAAGGTGGACACGTTTGCTTGAAACCTTGTGCTCCATTTCACATCATTCTGAAATATTTGTATTTTTGCTGAGGACTTTCCTATTGTGTTTGCTAAATATTTTGGCTATATGCTTAATTTCTTACTAACTAATGAGAAAATATAAGAAAAACATAGTTGTCAAAAGTTATGAGCTTGTTATTTTGAAAAAAAATGGTCAAACTTCAAAAGTCATTTAAAGTTGCATGAATGGATGCTGAGTGTCTATTCATGGAAATTATTTTACAATAACATATGGAGCTGAGAAGAGACCATCATCAGTATTGGGTGCTCCTCAGGGTTCCTATTTTTAGGTAGGTATAATGAAGCAGAGGTAATACAGGATGTATCTCAGGGAGAGCTTTGTGCTCTTCACTCCTGGTCTAGAAGACTTTGTCAAAGATGCTACAGAAAGTGCTCCTAGGTCAGGTTGTAGATTAGACTCTATGTTCCCTTCTGACATGAAGATTCTGGAATTTTTTTTATATAACACATTTATAACATACCCACTCAGGTGATGTAAGCAATAGAACTTGTGTATCTGTGGATATTAGACACCTGTATGTGCCACACTAGACCATCCATAGATCTGTTCAGGGGCCTTTGGCCAATTGTTCCAGCCCCAGCCCTCACCGCTATGCTGCTTCATCTTGTGTGGAAGCTGTGTGCAGGAGTAGAACATGTGTCTCTTGCAGCCCACCAACTTCTTATGGATACAACCAAATATCCCCATGACTTGTAGAAGGACCTCACATCTTGCCTGCCTCCTGCCTCAGCATTTCTCAAGATATGTTGAGGGCCCTATGTGCTGGTCCTGGAAGCACAGGGGCGAGTCATGCCCTATGGAGATACATTTTCATCAGTAAGAGAAGAAGCTGAAAGATTGTGCTAAAAAGCAGCCATTGATATAGCTGCTGGAAAGATGGACCCCCAACTTTCAGTAAATGGTTTTATTTAACAAGATTGGTGGTTGAAATCACACCTTCATATTGCCTTACTATTTCTCCCTAAGTGGCATTTTTTAAATTAAGTACTAACACACACCCGCTTTGTCTCAGACTCTGCGGTCTGAGTCCCAAACCCTGTGCATCATCTTGCAAAGATAATGTTAGACAGAAATGAAAAAGCAAAACAGTAAAAGGTCCTGGGAACATCAAAGAGAAAGTAATTAAGACTCACTGGGGCGATGATAAAGACTGTACAGAGAAGGATCAGAAACTGAGTTTAGAATTGCAAGTGAAGGTCAGCATCCAAGAAATAAAGTCAAGCAGAATGGAAGACCTACAGTGGGGATTCTGTATGTTCAAGCTGGGCTCCAATGAACAAACAGATAGTGTCTGCACCCTCTTTGTGTACTGCATGAAATGACGGGGTGCAGGTTGGCTGCTGAGAAGCAGAACTGACATTACAGCTTTCACGAGACTGGAATGTTTCCTGGTACACACACTATGTGTAGCCTCGTCCACAGAACCAGCCTATAGAAGTTTCCAGGGGCACCACTACACATCCATGTGGGTTGATGAATCTCATGATGGTTAGACTTCCAATAACAAGTGGCTTTAGCACTTGTTAATACTTTTACATTCTTGTGTGTAACAAGCGAGGGAGATGACGGGGCTGCAGGAGACACATGTTGTACTCCTGCACACAGCCCCCCTAGAGGAAGGTAGGTTGGAAGTAATATTTCAACAATGGGCTGTCCTGTCCTAAAACCCAACTAAACTCCCCTTTTAAGACTTTGCAGGGAGTATGAAGTCTGCCAAGAATCTAGTGAGTGATAAAAGATTTTCTACCTGGAACTCTGCCTAAGAGGCCAGCCATGCTCCTCAGATCAGGGGTGAGAATGGTGAGATGGTGACTGTAGTAATGAAGAGGCAGGCTGGGCAGTTGTGGATGGTGGTCACCCACTGGGACGTCGTCCAACTGGCCTCCAGTTAAAATTGTTTCTACATAAAAGAGATAGCAGGAGGTTCTTTTCTTTCTTTCTTTCTTTCTTTCTTTCTTTCTTTCTTTCTTTCTTTCTTTCTTTCTTTCTTTCTTTCTTTAAGTATTGAATTTGTTAGGGTAGCATTGGTTAATAAAATTATATAGGTGTTAGCCATACAATTCTATAATACATCATCTGTATATTATATTGTGTGTTCACCACCCAAAGTCAAGTCTCTTTCCATCACCATTTATCTCCCCTTTACCTTCTGGTAATCACTATACTGTTGTCTGTGTCTATAAGATTTTATTTTGTTTTTGTTCCCTTCACCTTTTTCACACCAGGAGGTTCTTAAAACTACTGCTCAGTGCTTTCATCTGTGGAGACTGGCTGTAGGTAGGAATGTTTAACTGTGGACCAAGTGGACACAGAACTGAAATCTAAGACAGGGCCTTTGTCCTTGGGGGGCTTGGAGGTGAAGGTGGCAGCCATCTTTTTGTTTAAAAAATGAAGGTAGCTTTCCTCTCCAGTCTCTGCTATTGAATTACAAATAATGGACATTGCTGGTGCTGTTGCACACTGATTTTCAGATCTGCAGCAGGGATTTCTTCCCGAGGGGCCCTGTGTCCCTGGAAATTGTATGGAAATATTTGCTGTCCCTCACCCTACCCCCATCCCTGGGAGAGTTTCCAAAACTTTTTCAGCTTCTCAGAAGGATCTGTGAGCCCTAAAGGATGAAGAACCATTGATTTAGAAAACAGGTTTTACTTAATCTGACCATGACTTCAACTTTCTTCTAAACTGGCCCTTATCTATTGTCAATCTGCCTCTGGTTGTATGTGTGTGTGTGTGTGTGTGTGTGTGTATTTTTTTCAAAATTAATTTTCTCTGAATTGAGAAAACAGGGCTCCCTCAGGCTTGTCTGCCAAGTCACTGACATCAAAAGAAAATTATTTTTCTTGTCTAACTATAAAAACAAAGCTTTAAACTTTCTCCCTAAGTTAGATAGCTTTTTTTAAGATAACTTATTTAGAAATAAAAATCAACAAACTCGGGAATAAAAAACACAATTTTTTTTGAATTAGGTGTATTTTACCCTTTATTAGTAGAACGTGTATGAGCAAGCGGCAGGACCCTTTGCAACCCTGAGTAGCCAAGCCCATGCACAGGCGCTCCTCTGTCATCTGTCCTCTCTCTCGAGGCTGTGCTGCATTGTGTAGTCACGGCAGCAGCTGTAAATGATGTATGAAATATAAAAAAATCCCATACCAGGGCACTCAGCCAGATGCTGTGTTCATGGCTATTTTTGCTACTGAGGCTCAGAGAGAGATACAACCACCAGGGACACTAAGTGATGCTTTTAAAAAATCGATGTTGTTCTTCCTTCTTCTCTTCCTTTCCCATCTCTTAAGAAGAATGTCAAACAAAATATTTGGACAGAAACAAACATGGAAATAAATCAGCTCAGCCAACCTTTGAACCAGATTCTGAATCATCATTTCAGGAAGTTAATCTCTACCTCCTTAAAATGGGAGAGTTGCCCATTACGCACTCCCCTGATCCCACACTTAGCTTTGACTTAGATCAAAGTTCTGCAAATGTCTAAGATCATGGAATATATATTTATGTACTTATGGTTTACAGTCCATTATATCATCATGAGTCAATATCTCAAGTCAATATATCAGTTTGAGCAAGGTCATTAATTAACAATAGTGGATGTAAATCCATCTTAAAATAGACTTAACACATTCAAATGTTTTGGCTAATTTTGCAGCTGTATATGTGATTAGGTTTTTTCCCCCTTAATTCAACAAATATTTATTTAATTATCATCTGTATTCCCTCAGAAGAAGGTAAGTTCTATAAGGGTGAGGAACTACATCTGTTTTGGAAATTGTACATAATTACAGTGTGTGTAAACTGTAAATGGGGTGACCTTTTAGCTGGTTGTGTCTGGGAAGGTTTCAGTAAGAAGGTGATGTTTGTACAGTCTTGGAGGACACGTGAGAAGGGCCACACAGACTGGTGAGTGGAAGTTTCAGGCACAGAGAAAACAGCACGTGCCTAAGATTTGAGCATAATAACTTTCTTGACAAAAATCAAACTCTAAGAATAAGCATCAGTCTTGCTAATGTTTAGCGTTCACTTATGCTTTTATTTTTTGGGGGAACCATGCAGGAGTGCAATGACCGAGTCCTATGAGAGCTTAGTGCTTTCAGAAACTTCCACAGTGGTTTTGAAGGTCCGTTCCATCACTTGTTATGGTGAGCTTTCAACATTTTAGGCATTTTCATAGTGATATCTCACTGTGATTACAATTTGTATTGCCCTCATGAATAGTGGTGCTGAATATCTTTGCGGGTGTTTATTTGCCATTCGGGTATCTTCTTTAGCCAAGGATCTGATCAAATGAATGTTCCAATCTTTTGACAACATTTTAATTGGTTTGTTTATATGCTTATTGCTATGATATGAATGTTTGTGAACAAAATTTGTATGTTGAAATCCTAACCTCCAATGTGATGACATTAGCAGGTAGGTCCTCTGGGAAGTGCTTAAGTTATGAGGATAGAGCCCTCATGAATAGAATTGGTGTCCTTATAAAAGAGGCCCCAGAGAGACCTCTGGCCGCTTCCACCATGTGAGGACACAGTGAGAACTCCTCTACTTGGAAGAGACCGTCACCTGGAAATGTTGGCACCACAATCTTGGACTCTCAGTCTCCAGACTGTGAGAAATAAATTTTTGTTATTTAAAAACCACCAGTATGTGGTATTTTGTTATAGCAGCCTGAACAGACTAAGACACTTATTGTTAGTTGTGAGTATTCTTATAAATCCTGGATGCAAGTACTTTTCCAGGTATATGATTTGAATATATTTTTTCCAAGTCTGTGGCTTCTCTCTTCATTCTCTTAACAGTGTTTCCACGAGCAGGACTGTAGCAGTGCTCAGTTCAGAGATAACTATTTCCCTCTGTGGAGGCAAGGACCCACTGAATGCCCTGCCCAGTGTCCTGTGGATCATAAGCTTTTCCAGTCTGTCTGGTGGGAACAGGCATTGCCCCAGCCCCGTATAAGCATTGGACACTGTTCTCTAATTCTACTGGGTGGTTCTTTCCTGGTCTTGGTAGTTTCTTTGGACACATGAAATCAGTACACAGCCGAATATTTGAGGAAGACCTTCTGTAGACCTCTGGGGCTGTGGCGATTGTAGAACTTACCTCACTTGTTTTCTCTCTACCAGGACCACTCTCCTTTGTCACCTGACTTTTAATATGGCCCAAAACTGTGTCCTCAACTGTGTCCTCAATAATTTCCTCAATTGTGTCCATTTTTCCCCCAAGGGAAAGGGTATATTCAGTCCCTCTGGTTGATTCCAGATTGGCCAGCAGTGGAAGCTGAGACTCCAAGTCCTTATGCAGGTATGGCTGTTAGGCGTCCTCAGATCCACCGAGGACCCTGTCTGCCCACTGGTCTCCGCTGAGGAGTGACTGCACTGACCACTCTGCCCTCTGGACTAGTGACGACCCAGATGCAGCTGATGTCTCTGTTTATGTACTTTTGAAACCAGTTTTCTCTTTTGTAAATGATATCTAAGTAAAATTAGGCAATAGAGTCTTCACATCCACTTATTTGGGCTCACATAAGCTGCAAAGCACGGCAATAAAGCAAATAACTGAGTGAGGTGCCGCTGCCAATGGCATTTGGCTGTGCCTCCTCTCAGGACACCTGCCCATCATTGGTGACATGCAGACAGATCAGGGGCTCAATTAGAGATCTGCTATTAAACATCAGAGATGGCTGCCTCCTTTATAACTGAATACAGTGATGAGCTCTTAAATTTCCTTCACATGGCCCAGTGGCTCACCTTTTTCACCTCCCACTAAGGCTCCACATCTGACTTGCAAAGAATTTCTGTGGATAAACCCAGACAAAACACTTTCTATTATCGGTGCCTCAATCAGATTCCCTGAATTTACTAATACGTCATTGATAACACCATCAGAAGTGAAATAAAAGATGCACAGAAACCACCGGTACCTCGTCAACATTTCCATTGGTATTACATCCACATTCACATTCTAAGATACAGAGAGAGCACTGTGTCTGTTTCTAAATCTGTGGACGTAGGGCAGAAAGACAGCACTTGGTCAGCTTCTCCTTGAATAGGTCACAAAATCATTTCCCCACTTTACTAGGCAAAGAGACAACTTGCTTGTATACAAAACATTTCTTTATTACTCCTAATTTTCAAAGATCAAGATGCCTGACTATTGGATTTATTTTCATTCAGAATTCTCCCCTTGACTCAGGATTGGATATACTATAAACTCCCCACAAAAGTACCACTATGCAATTAAGATATTATGTTTTTCTTTTCCAATTGGAACTGCATTTCATGGCCTTGAATGCAAATGTTGACTGTGCTAATATAACCCTCTACCCACATTATTTCTTACAGCTCGTCAGAAGCACACTGGCTAGGTCATAAGTCCGACGCTATCCTAATTTCCTTTTAATAAATTCATGTGGTAACATTAGAAATAGGAGTGCCCAATTTCATCTTCATCTCCTAGAATTTGTAATGCTTGAGTTCCAATCTTTGAGGCCATTTTTCATTCAGTAGTTAGCTTTACTTGTTGGCATTTTCTGCCCTCGAGTTGAATTAATGAAATCTCTGTCATGGAAAATGACCTTCAATAAATAGAGTTTCTCATTTCTATCCTCTGGTAGTTTGATAGAAAGTATTCCTTCATGTTACTATTAAATGTGTGTGGTTGGTTGAACTGAGAAGCAAATGTATGTTGGAAGTTGGGTGCAGTTACACAGGTGCTGTTTTGAAAATTTTAGATATAATTAGCATACAACAAAATACACAAATTTTAAGTGTTCAATTTGATAAATTTTGGCAATTGTATACAATTGTGTAACCACACTCAAAACAAAATACACAACATTTCCATCCTCCCAGAAAATCCCATTGTGCTCCTTTCCAGTCTATTTCCCCTCTCAATGGTGTGATAATCACAAGCTTATTTTAATTTTAACTGTATTTGCATTTTGTACAAATGAAATCACGCAGTACACACTCTTTTTTTAAAAAAAAAAATGTTTTTATTGTTTTTTTAGGGAGAGAGAGATAGAAACATCAATGTGAGAGAGAAACATCCATCGCCTCCGCATGCCCCCTCCTGGGGATCAAGCCTGCAACTGGGGTATGTGCCCTGACTGGGAATTGAACCAGACCTGTCAGGCCATGGGACGAAGCTCAATCTACTTGAGCCACACCAAGCTCGCAGTACATACTCTTTTGTGAGATTTATCAACATTGTTGCATATATAAATATTTCACTCTTTTTTATTACTGCTTCTCCATGTTATGGGTATAGAACAATTTATCTGTTTTTCTGTCAATGGAAATATAGATTTCCCCCAGTTTCTTTTTTATGCAAATTATTTGTTTATACATTTGGGGGAGGGGGTTAAATACCCTGGAGTGGAATTACCAGTCATTTATTTGGCTCATGTATCTCCAATTTGGACCTGGTTCAGTGGGGTAGCTCATTTCTGCTCCATGCAGTGTCAACTGCATCTTGAAAGCTGGAGAGCTTGTGTGTGGAAGCTGAAATAGTCAAAAAGCTCATTTGCTTCCTATCTGGTGGTTTATGTTGGCTGGTGGTCAGGACCTTAGCTGGGGCTGATATCCACAACACCTACACATGGTCTCTTCTTGAGTACACTTGGCTTCCTCACAGCATCAGATATTTCCAAAAGAAAATGTCCCAGGGAGAAAAGGTAGAAGTGTATTACATTTTATGACCTATGCGGAAGTCACATAGTGTCATTTCTGCCATGCTCTGTTGGTTGAGGTAAGGGGAGGGGTCTAGGACACTGACCTTACAACTTAATGGGAGTATTGTCAACGTCACACTGTAAGAATAATATCTGGAATGCAGTGCGTTTTGTTGGCCATTGTTGGAAAACACAATCTGCCATTGAGTTTCAGGAGATATCCTCCTTTTTTAGAGCAATATGTACCCCAAACCTCAAAAATATGTATATCCTTTCTCCCAATTATCCCACTTGGATATTATCCTTAGGAAGTTATAACCAAAACACTGAGGTTTAAGTATAAAGATATTTGTAATAGAAACAATTAGAAAACATGTAAATCCAAATATAGCTCTAGAGTCATTTCATGTCATGGTTTCCAAGTATTCCTACAACCTCTCTGATGCTGTTACTTCCAAGAGATGAAACCTAATTTCTCTCCCCTTGAAGAGCTCTGACTATTAGGGTTGGACGAATCTTAGCTCTGTTTAAACCCAGGCCCTCAATGTGCGAGTGAGACATTTGAGACCAAGTCACACAGTTAGCCTGTGAGCAGTGCTGCATTGGAGCGAGTCAGCCTGTGCACAGCATGGTCCCATCTGCATTCCTTGGATAAGAAGACCCAGCAGCTATTTCTGGAATGTGAAGACAGCACTGTCAGTGAAACCTTCTTACAGCAAATCTTCTGGGCTGGGGGGGCCATTTCTACATTAGCAAGACAGCCCTCCATCTGTATTGCACCAGACTCCATGCGTGGTGTGAATTTTCCTGGGACCTTAGCTCAGTCTTTATCCTTATGTTTTTAACAATTATTTCGTGTTTAAGGGCACCCATGTCTATCACTATTGTTATGTAAAAAGGGTATATTTTTTGTCTTTTGATCAGAATGAAGTGATCATGAATGTGTAAATCATACTTAACTCTTGATTTTATAAATCCAACTTTTCATAATTATTTTGAAAAAATGAAAGTTGCAAACAAATAAAAGACATGCCTCATATTACAGATGTGGAGATACTCTAGTTAGGATTCCTGGGGAAATTCAATTTTAGAAGTTGAATTTTAAAAACAAAAATAAATGGGCAAAAAACATGCACATTGTATGTTATCAATTTTCCATCTGAAAACAGCTGTGACAAAACATATTTAAAATCTCTTCCTTTGTGTACTCTTGAGTTCCACATGAACACCGTGGGATGACACTTAATCCACTCTTGAGCAATAATGAGGATGGGATAGAATTGCCACTTGTCCACCAGGGAATAGCACACTTCCAAGTAGATCTTCCTCGGGTGCGTACAGATTTAAATTTATTCCTGCTTTATCCTCTTCCCCGCCCCGAGTTCAAATGCCTTGCTGAAATCAAGATACTCTGTATCACTAACAGAAAATTCCATTCCTGTAAGCCTGTGTGTGTGTGTGTGGGGCGGGGAGCACACGTGAGTTTGCATGACTACTAGTTTTACTAGTACTAGTGACTGCTTATTTTTGAGATCTTTTCTCGTCCCCCACTTACGGGTTGGCTGTTCTAGAAATCTTCAGGGGATCACTTACAGTTTAAAAATCTGTTATGCTAAGAATTTAACTTTTCTATGTCAAATGTACTTATTCTCAGGCATATTTTAAATATTACTTATTGTGATCTGTATCATATTATACATCTCTTTCCATCCAAGGACCACTCTGCAGCTAATCTTCCCCTGACATGCACACATTATCTCTTTAAGTGCTGACCTATTTTCTTTTCTTTTTTTTATCTTCACCAGAGGACATTTTTTCATTTTTTGTTCAAAAAGAGTGGGCGGGGGGGTGGGGGAGGGAGAAACATCAAGTGGCTGCCTCCCATACGATCCAGCCAGGGCCAGAGAAAAACTGCGACTGAGGTACATGCCCTTATTGGGAACCAAACCCAGGTCTCTCTGGACCTCAGGCCGATGTTCTAATCGCTGAGCCAAAGTGGCCAGGGCAGTGCTGCCCTCTTTTCAATGGTCTTCTAGCGACAGTCTACCTCTCTCACTGAAGGGAGACCTGTGAATGTGGATTTCACTAAGGTGGTTTTCTTCTTTGAAGAGTCAAATCTCCCCTAGTTATGCCAGCTTTTATTCAGTTTCCAGTGCCTTCAAAAGTTGTTTATCGTATTTTACACAAAGTTTATAATTATTATTGACTGGAGAGTTTGTCCAATACAAGAAATTCTTCCAAGAAGGAATTCTAAGAAGAAATTAGGAGACATATCTTCTTAATACAGTTTCTATCAATATTTCTGTTTTAAAAAGCTACTAATAATATTGATAAAAGAAATACAAATTCTCATTATCCGAAGCAGTTATGTTCCATAAAGTGGCCATATATACTGAATTTGTGAATATTGGAATTACTCCTAGAGGAAATCCTGTCAGGTACCTGTGAGCCTACACTTTTATCAAGCAATATTTATATATATGATCTGTTTATGTTTCTGTTCAGGATGCCTTATGTAATATATAATGTTGATTCATTAACACTGAATTCATGTCCAGCAGCACTATAATTTAGGCTGAAATGAAGCTTACCTAACACATATTTTCTCCATACAGCACACCAAAACTTTTTTTGTTTAGAAACACAGACAGAACGTCTACATTATGGTTGGAACAATTTTAAACAGCAAAATTACCAGTATTATTGACTAGTCCCCATGCTATACTTCACATCCCTGTGACTTTTATAACTCACAATTTATACATCATAATCCCTTCCGCTTTTTTACTTGTCCTCATAAACACTCTTCCACCTGGCAACCATTAACATGTTTTCTGCATCTGTAAGTTTGTTTCTGTTTTGTTTGTTCATTTTGTTTTTAGATTCCACATATAAGTGAAATCGTATGGCATTTGTCCATTTGTCTTTCTCTGTCTGACCCCTTTCACTTAGCATAATTAATACCCTCTAGGTCTATCCATGTTGTTGAAAATGACAAGATTTTATTCCCTTTTATAACTGAGTAATATTCCATTGTATAAATGTACCACACCTTCTTTTTCCATTTGTCTATCAGTAAACAATTAGGTGGCTTCCGTTTCTTGGCTTGTGTAAATAATGCTGCAATGAACATAGGGACACCATGCCTAATGTATTGGGTCTCTTTGAATGAACACCCAGAAGTGAAATTTCTGGATCCTTCTTTGCCTCTTGTTAGAGTCTTTGTTTTAAAGTCTATTTTGTATGATATAGATATTGCTACCCCAGCTTTTCTTTTTGTTTCCATTTGTATGAAATATGTTTTTCCATTCCATTACTTTCAGGTTGTGTGTTTGTTTTGATCTGAAATTGGTCTCCTATAGACAGCATATGTATGGTCTTATTTTCTTATCCATTCAGCTACACTATGTATTTTGATTGGAGCATTTAATTTATTTACATTTAAAGTAATTATTGATTAGTATGTAGTATTGCCACTCTATTATTTATATTTTTGATCTTCTCCTTTTTTAAGTCTCTTTAACATTTATTGTAATAGTGGTTTGGTGGTGATGAACTCTTTCAGCTTTTTCCTGTTATAGACTGAATATTGTTTTATTGCCAGAAAGTATGTTGGACTTGGACAGGCATGTAAATGGACACTTAAGAAACTTGTGGATCAGGTTGAACCTTTTACACCCTGGTTTTATATATTTTTGGACATGCTAAAATAGTCTTTAGGCTATTTTGTTCCCAATTCTTACTGATTTTCTGGGATCTCTGCAAAATGCCCTGTGTGTTCAACAAGATATAGCCATACTGGCTGGTAAGAACTCATATGATTCTCACTTCCCTGTGGGAATTTCTCAGCTTATTTGGCAATTGTTCTGAATATGGAATTGTTATACTGCCCCAAGGAGTTTCAGCTCTTTCATAAGCAGATGAGAATTCAGTCTAAGTTTGTTTCCTTCTGTTAGGGATCAGAGCTCTATGCTGCCTATCGTCCAATAATCAACACACACACACACACACACACACACACACACACACACACACACTACTTCATATCTTTTGTCTAGTTCTTATTTTTAGTTTATGGTGGGTGAGTACATCTCACATGAGTTACCTTTATATGGGCACAGGCATAAACCCCTTGGTAAGAATGTTTTTTCACTTTTTATTTATTTTTATTTTTGTAAACTGATCTTTATTGTTGAATGTATTACAGAAGTCCTTCATATTTTGCCCCCCTGACGTCTACCTCCCTACTCCCACCTCTCTCTTGCCCTCCCTACACTATTGTTTGTGTACATTTTTAAAGCCTTATTTTTCACCTTTAGATTATCATACTACTTAGCATTAGTTTTGTATAAGTTATATGCAGTATTTAAATTTTTTTCTTCTGTTTTGGGATAACTAGTTTTTCTCATAACCTACTAACTATGCCAGCATTTTCCCACTGCCTCTCAAAGCACCTTCTCTAGGTACCAGTTTTCTATAAATATATGTGGGTTGAAGCTAACTAACATCACATACTCACTTTTACTTTATAATAAATCTTGATATCTGAGCCTTCTTTGCCATGACATGTTATCTCTCTTCATTTAATTAGATCTTATTTTATGTATTTTAATAAGGTTTCATGGTTTTACCCACAAAGTTATTACATATGTTTTGCTAGATTTAATTATCAACAATATATTTGTTGTTTTGTAAATGGTATTTTTATAATTAAATTTTCTAACTATGAGCTGATGGTTATTGAAATGCAATTCATTTTCATAAATTGATTTTACATCCAGCAACTTTCTGAACTGTCTTATTAATTTCAGTAATTTAGCTATATCTTCTCTAGGGTTTCATATGTATACAAACATATTAACTGTTCTAGTCCTTAATATTTGTTTCTTTATTTTTGCTTAACAGTGTTTTTTGGACATCCAGAAAATAGCTGAAAGGAGGTAGCAAGAGTAAGTATCCTGTTCTTGTTCCTGACATTAAAGAACATTTTTTTATTATTTCATAATTAAATGTGGAATTCATTGTAGCTTTTAAATAAATAATAAGGACAATTTCTGATATTTCTAGTTTTCAGAAAAGCTTTATTTTGAGTATGATTGGATTTAATGAAATATAATTGCTGTATGTCTTTGAATCACAATAGTAAATTTTATAATGTTTATCATCTCTGTATTCTTGGTATAAAGCCACTGTGCTCACAGTGTATTATTTTTTTAATGTATCAGTGGCTTTAGTTTGCTAATATATTTAATATTGTTGTTGCTGTGGTCAACAGTGAGATTAGTCTGTAATATTCCTTTCTTATTATATCCATGTCCCTGCTTTGAACAACCTCATTACTAGATTTGAGACTAGCATTTGCCTTCCTGGTCCTTGAAACAATTTCTACAATGTTAGAACATCTGTTCCTTGAGTTATTGGTAGAATTTTCAACTACAACTGCCGGTGCCTAGGGAACTTTTTGTTTTGTTCTGCTTTAGTTTTTGGTAAAAATTTGAATACTGATTTTATTTACTGAAAGTTATATTTCTACACAGGTTGTTCTGCTTTGTCTTGAGTTACTTTTCATATAATTGTGTCCTCATCTCAGGGTTTAGTCTACTTGAATTTTTTTCAAATTAATTTTCCACACTGTACCATGTAATTTTTAAATTTTTTATCCTCATTTGAGGACTTTTTTTTTTTTTTTTTTTTTTTTTTGCATTTATCTTCAGATAGAGCGGGAGGGAAAGAGAGGAGAAGAGAGAGAGAGAAACATTGATGTGAGAGAAACACATCGACTGGTTACCACCCACACAAGCCCAACCAGGGCCAGAGACAAACTGCAACCAAGGTACACGCCCCTAGCAGGAACCGAACCCGGAACTCTCCTTTCCACAGGCCGACGCTCCATCGGCGGAGCCAAACCGGCCAGTGCGTACCATGTTGTTTTTAATTTTTAAAAATCAAATGCATTTTAAAAAACTTTTTACTTTATCAGTTTTACAAAATGTTTTTCTGTTTTATTAGAGGTTTTCAAATAATTATCTTCTTGAGTTTGTCTCAATAATACATTTGTTATTTGTATTGTAATTCCTTCTTATATTATAAAATTCTGTCTAGTTTGTTCATGCTTATTCATTTGCTTTTTTCTCTAATATCTTGAGTTCAATAAAAATACTATGTAATTTTTATCAGTCTTTTTTTGACTAATGTTAGTGTAATTTTAAATATCTTTATCGTTACTTTTTAAGAAGTGGCATTTTATCATTATTTCTAGATATAAGTCTAATTTTCATTATAACTTGCTTCTTTCAGTCATGAGTTGTACATAAGTTAGGTTTGGAATCCCCTAACATGCATTATTTTTAATAATAAATTATAATTTACTTTCACTGTGGTCAGAAGAAATCGTCTGTGAAATTTACTGTGATTTGTTTTGTCATCTAGGTAACATAATTAATATTAATGAATATTCAAATACTTGTCAGTGTTTTAAGTGAAGGGTTCTATATATGTTTTTCAAGTGAGTCATAGACTTTTGTGGTTCCTGACCCCTGCCCTCAGGGTCTCTGCTAACCTTCAGTGGTGAGGCGCATTCTGGATGCTGCCCCCCTGACCGCAGAGTCTTTTGGAGCCTGGCCTTTGGCACCTGGACAGCAGAAAAACAAAAATCTGTGCAGAATTTCACACATCTTGTCCCACTGCTGCCCAACAGTGCTCTCTCCTGGTTTTTCCTTCCAGCCTTTTTCTTTAGTCCTGTGGATATGGCTCTCCCTACCTGAATTTTTTAAATGGAATTTATTGGGGTGACAAAACCATACAGATTTCAAGTGTACAACTCAACAAAACACCATCTGCACAAGGCATCGTGCACCCATCACCTGAAGCAAGGTCTCTTTACCTCTCCATTTATTCCCTCTTTGCCCACCTCCACTACCCCCACTCTCCTTTCCCTCTGGATATCACCACACTGCTGTCTGTGTCTATGTGATATATACAAGGTATCCCCCAAAATATATACAGGATGTGTGTAGATTCTATTACATTTTAAAAATGAATTATATTTTAATAAACACTGGCTTTATAATTATTCAAAGTGTGAACGCATTTTTTGGGACTATATGTCAGTCTGTTGCATGTATCCATGCCTCTGTTTCTATGTTATTCATCAGTTTATTATGTTCATTAGATCCCACATATAAATGAGATTATATAGTACTTGTCTTTCTCTGACTGGCTTATTTCACTTATAATAATCTCCAGGTCTATCTATGCTATTGCCAAAGGTAAGATTTCCTTCTCTGTTCTGAGACCGAGTAGTATTCTGTTGTATAAATGTAACCATAGCCTTTTTATCCATTTATCTTTTAATATCGTTTTCCAGTTGCTATTTATTTTTTCAGAGAATCAACCCTTCATTTTTTTTTTCTTTCCTTACTACCTTTTTACTGAAAAATGGCCCACATTTCTCTTCCTGTTCTTCTGCCTGTAATTCATTTGATCTTCCCACCTCAATTCTTCATCGCCTTTAAAAGTATTTATCAGTGCCCATTAAAGAAACAACTGAAGAGAAAGAAGTTGTTGTCTCAAGGGAGTGTACAGACCTGGGAACAAGTATAATACTCAAAAAGAGTTATATGGTGAGAATGAATATATAATCATCACTTAAATGAATATTGTCAGTAATAACTTATCTGGGTAAAGCAGTCTAGAAAATGTTTGTGGTTGATTTATTTTTAGTTCCTGGAGGAAGGGTTTGAGTCAGATTCAGGAAGAAGAGGTTGTTTGGAAAGAGCAGAAATTGCCAATACAGGTCGAGAACATAGGAGAGGAAGGGAGATGCAGTCAACACATTAGGCATCATTCAACCAGCTATCCCATGGGTGATGGGAGAGTAATTCCATAGAGATATGCTAGAACACATGGTAAAACATACACCTCAGAGTTATCCCACTGAGCAGAGTGACCTAGGATATTGACATCTATTTCCAGCAGCCATTTTTTTTAGACTATTCTTGAGGAATGTTAATGTTTGCACCTTGCTGTCTGCGTGAAGAGTGATTTTCCTTCACTTTGGAAGGAGTTCTGAGTCTATGAGGTGCCTATACCAGCAGTCAGAGGCCAGCTGGAGCAGTTCAAGGAGGTGTGGCCTTGGGCAATGGACTAGCCACGGGGATACAATAGAGCAGGTCTGGAGGAAGGCGGCCCCCCTGCTTCTCCATGAGCTGTCAGGGACTATGGGAAAATCATCTAGACTTTCAGGGTCAGAACTCTCTTGAGGGAAAAACCACAGGGTCTTTCCACCTCTGAAATTTAATGAAAATTTATTTATTAAAAGACTACTAAATAGTTATCCTCTAAAGACACTCTTTAAATTTTGCTTCCAAAGTATACCTGTTCCTGGGTCTTCCTCCACATTAGTTCTCCTCGCTCGGTGTCAACTGCACTTTCAGATTATGGATTTATCTTGCCACTCTTGGAGGATTAAAACATAAAAAAGAAGAAATTCAAGAAAGTCACTTCTACAGTCAAACGTCACCTCACTTCTCTGTAGAAAAATCTGCACCTCCACAATTATCCTGTAATATCTCAGCTGTCCCCCAGCACAGAGGCACTCTTCAGGTTGATAAATTTCCCTGGTACCTGCTCTCTGCAGTCTCAAGACAAGTTGCCAGTGTTTTAAGAATCATATTTTTTGTTTCTGGCTTGGAGTAGATCTGTGCCTCCAAACATGGGTGCCCAACAGATTGAGCCTACTCCATATCACATACCAAGACTTACTCTGCAGGATGTAAACATCATCATAAAAGTACATATTGTACATTGGAAAAAAATACATTTTCTTTATTGATTAAACGAGCCTATAGTTTTTAAATGGGGTGGCAGAGGTAGCCCAGTTTTCCCCAAGCCACAACTTCTTTTCTCCAGAGCACTAATGAGATTGTGTTTCCAGTCTTCTCTGCTTTTAGGTATAGTCACATGATCAAGTCAGGCCAACAATGCCAGAAAGTGATAGGTGTCACTTCCAAGACTGACCCATAAATCTTTATTCCTACATGCCCCAAGGACAGCAGAGGCCAAAGATGGAAAGAGCCTAGGTGCCAGCTCACAGAAACATCTGACTGGACTTCACATATATGAAAGTCACTTTTTCTTCAGTTAAGCCACCAAGATCTTGGGGTCTTTTTAATTATGGCATTAGTGAGAGTCTTCAGGAAACTGATGGTACTCTTAAAACAATGAACAAAGATAGTTTGATGAAGAGCCCTTTACAAGGTAGGAAAGACTTAAGGGTTGCATGCCAGAGCTCACAATACCTAGAAGCTGTCATATCCTCTAGGTCTGAAGGACAGGAGAAGAAGCTGTTACTGGAACCTGGAGAGATCTGTAGATGTAAGAGGAAGCCTGTAAGGGGCAGCTAGACTACTGGATATAGCAAGAAGGAGACTTGAGATGATGAGCACCTCCCCCATTTCCTTGAACTGGGTATATTCTACCACCTCTTTCCATTGATAGACCCAACTCAAAGTTGAAGGACAAAGGAGCCGTTTGATGAAATGTGTAGAGATTAGCCTCGAGTCACAGAGTGGACTGAAGGGTTAGAGAAGAAATCTCAAAAGGGAAACAATATATATCAGCACAGTTGTTATTATTTTTTGTATGTTACTGACTTTTTATTGTTTATCATGTATAAGTTAAATTTATTGGGGGTGACATAAGTAAATAATATTATGTAAGTTTTAAATGTCCATTTCTATGATATATGATCTATATATTGCATTGTGTGCCCCCCACCCAAAGTCAAATCATCATCCATCACCATATATTTGACCCCTTTTACCTTTACTACCTTTCCACCCCCCTTCCTTCTGGTAACCACCACATTGTTGCTTGTGTCTACGAGTTATTATTTATTTGTTTTTCTTATTTGTTCATTTATTGTTTTCAGTTTTTCATCCCACATATGAATGAAATCATATTTGCAAACAAATACGTATCTTGAAAATACCATGTTAAACAAAATAAATCAGACAGGAAAAGTTAAGAAGCACAATTATTTTAAACAAATCAAAGAAATTGTGGTTTGCCAGTGGGTCATGACACATTTAGTGCAATCCACAGTCTTGCATTTTAATCCCTGATTTCTTCTCTAAAATGGTCTCCTCCTGGGGAGAGGCTGGAATTTCATTACCTACTAAGAGATTCAAATGCATACGCATGTCTGTGGCAGCTTTTTAGCATTTATTGCCATTGCAATTTCATTAATGCAAGAAGACTGAAAATCATCTTTGATTTTCACTTTTCTTGAATACTTCTAACTCCTAGTCCTTCTTTTAAGGTTTCATTTCAATTAATTAAATTCAACTCCCATTCTATGTTTACCTGTACTAGGACACCAACAGGGGTGGGTAATCCTACATTGCTGACTTCACTTATTATTCCCCAGACAGTTAGTGAGCATCTGCACATAGGTGTTAAATAACACAATTAACAACCTGCCTTATGCCAGGCTCTGTGCTAAGAACTGAGCTAGGTACATGCAATTAAAATTCAAATAAAACAGTCTCTCACCTTTGGGAACTTGCGATCAATAGTATATAGCAAGACCATTAGAATCTTTAGAGTCATCTTGCTCTGGGTTCAGACTGTCAAAAGTTAACTGTCAAAAAAAAATGTTTAAAGTTATTTACATAAGCACAACATGATGTATTAACAAACATGTCTTTATGATTACTTAGGATAGGATGAATCAGAAGATGTTTAATTTCAGAAGTCAGGGTTGCAGGTGAGCTTCCACCTAAATTAGGTCTCTATATACTGAAAGTAATCAAGTAATTTAATGAGAAGCATTTTACATGAAAACAAAAGAAAGCAAAGGTTAATAGTTTGAGCAATTATAAATTCAGTTTCCGAGTTTTAGAGAAAATTTCTAGAGGTCAAGTTCAAAGTATGTTCAGATGGGGCAAAAGCAAACAGATGTTTCTGGTTTACAGCTTAAATGTCTCTAATGATCATGTAGCCACAGGCATGAAGATTGTCCGTACATCAGCGGTTGTGGTGGTTAAGTTGGGTATCTGTATCAAACAAGTGTGTTAAAGTTTCTGGCATTTTTAGGGCATTCCTATACTCATGTGGTGGTTCAGCAGCTAGTATGTGGGCCATCCATCCCCATGTAGTACATTTTTCAATGTGGCATAAAAACATGTTTTTAATAGACCTCAATATCTTGTCTCTCTGCAAAAACTTAAGAAGCCAAAGTAGATAAACTTACAATTAGGAATCAATGTCTCAGTATAGTATTAATTTTAAACAATTAATCATCATCTTAGATTATTTTCTTGACAACTTTTGAAGTCATGTCTGATATTATTAAATAAACAAATTAAAATTGGACTTTATTTATCAAACTTTATCCCAGATCATGAAAATTTGAAATGCATTTTGTTTACTTTCAATATTTCTGAGAGTATACTTGATTTATATAAATGCTTAATTTTCTTTAAGTTAGTTAAGTAGAAGTCTTTACAAACTAATTTCGGCAATGCCATCCGGAGGTAGAAAAACATCACATCATATTTACATGTAGACATACATAAACATACAGACAGACATAAACAAATCTTATAGCCTTGTTTTAAACATTTTAACCATATCTGAAGTATAAAATTCAGAAGAATCGTTGGATCCAAATTGTGTTTCTGGCATATGGACTAAGTTAAGGTTTCTTACTCAGATGGCCAAAGTCATTTGTTAAATATTTTTTATTTGCACACTGTAAGGATTGTTTATAGCTACTTTATTTTTATTTATTTATTTTTTTTTAATCCTCACCCGAGGATATTTTTCCATTTTTTGTACAGACAGAGTGGGAGGGAGAGAGAGAGAGAAACATCGACGTGAAGGGACACATCGAGTGGCTGCCACCCGCACAACCAACCAGGGCCGGGGACAAACTGCAACCGAAGTACGTGCCCTTAGCGGGAACCGAACCCGGGTCTCTCCGGACCGCAGGCCGACGCTCTAACCGCTGAGCCAAACCAGCCGGGGCGTTTATAGCTACTTTAGAGCCATATTGTCTTTTAGAAGCATCTGTATACCAATATAAATGCATCTCATTCTCTCTGAGAGGTTTGAGATCCTCTCTTTGAAGAATGCCCCTTAAAATGGAATGGATTTATCTAAGCCAAAGATTTTCCAAAGTGGCTACTACAATTTTGAATGTATGTAAAAGTTCACCCATTTTTCCAGAAAGGCAAAAGATTCTGTTTCTAAAGCCAGATGACATACATCTTTGCCTTTAAATTCTCTAAAACAGATAACCTATGGGGATTTAGGTAATCCTGCTGCTTAAAATCCAGAGAATCACAGATTTCTCTTCTGGCAGACAGAAAGTGACCAACCAAGAAGCTTCAACAAACAGAAACAGAAACAGAAACAGAACGCAAATGTACGCAATAAAGTTGGAGAGCTCAGAATGCAAATTGAGTGGCAATGGAATGTAAGAGAGACTTACCCTGAAACTCCAAGGTCAATGAGAAAGCTGTGAACTCAGTGGGCTCAGTGAGAGCCTGCACCTTTTTGCTCATTGGCCTCTGAGTTTTTGGGGGGTGGGGTTAGTCTCTAAATCACACTTCTGACACCATTAACTGTCGTTTTAGCCATGTAATTTAGGCTAATTTGTTACTGCAGTCACAGGAATCAAGTATGGCACCTTTCACACTTCCTTTGCCAACAAGTCTGGCTTTCATGGTGCCCAGTGCCCACTTTTCGCTGTCCAAAACACTGTGCACAGTGACTGATCTTGACATGCAGCAACATTCTAGAACCTGTTTTGCAGAGTGTTGTCATTGGGTGGGACCTTTCTGGCTAGTGAAACAATTTAGAAAGAAAGCTCCTTGGAACTCCATGTTTCCCATGTCTCTTAGGTGACCACTTGGGATTTCATTATGGATAGATTTCTAGACTAGCTATCTCCTTTGAAGGTGACTTTAGGTCTTGTATAGATTTCCATTTCTTCCATAACAAATTAATACACACTGTGGCTTAGAATAACACAAATTTATCCTCTTACCGTTTTAGAGGTCAGAAGTCCAAGGGTCTCATTGGGCCAACATCAAGGTGTTGGTTCCTTTCTGGAGGCTGTTGGGGAGAACCTATTTTCTGGTCTTTTCTAGCTCCTAGAAATTATCCACATTCCTTGGCGTGTGGCCCTTCCCCTGTCTTCAGAGCCAGAAACACCTCATCTCGTGCTGACTGACAACAGATGGGAAAGTTTCTCCATTTTTAAGGGTGCATGCATTTAGACTGGGTCCACCTGGGTAATCTCTCAGCTACAGGTCCTTAATCACATGTGCAAATCCCTTTTTCCATGTAAGGTCATACATTCACAGATTCTGGGTATGGGCATATTTGGGGCCTAGTACAAGTGTAGGCACTGATACAAGCCTGCAGATGGCAAAGAAAACACTTATTTTTATTTTATTGTGGATGCTTTTTAAAACTGCTGGAGCCATGTAAGGTGCATCTAGGGGTAGCAGGCATCTAGGGGTAGATCCCATGCCTGTTCCTTCCAAGTCCCTGTTTGGATCAGAACACTCTGACCTACATGTCCACATCAATACTTTTGCTGACCTAGATTACTTGTTCAGAGACTGTCCAATTCATTTGATTGGATCCCCTTCTTATCAAACAGTCCCAGTCTACTTATTGGATTGGTGCTAGGGTGGCTCAGTGGACAGAACTATGTAGAATGTAAAATGACAAAAAGATTTTTGCTCTGTGACCTTCTTCTCTTAGAGGTCCCTCTACTTTCCCACACTGGGGGCCTTCCCTACCTTTCCCCCACATTAAGATTCATTTTCTGGGGGCCACCTATGAACCTGTTTTTCTCAATGTTATGATCCCCAAAGACTGCAATGATTTATTAATAAGATGAATATGTCTATTTGGATTCCATGAGGATACAGCTAACTTAGGGGGCTCTTTCTCCCTAAAATGGAAATCACATTACCTAACTGCATGTAAAACTGTTATTTTAAACAGAAAATAACTGCCTTGCAAAATATTTACAAAATGAACATCTCAAAATGTAGCCTATCTTACAAAAAGTGTAATTCTCTGTTATGAAACTGAGACATTCAGAGACCATTTCTACCTTTAAACCATGGAAAATCTGACTTCATGCTTTCTGTATCACATATCACTCTGGATCTCAGCAATAAAAAACCATTCCCAGCTTTACTCATAATTTAAAAAGTCATTCTGTTGCTCCTCACCCCTCATTCCCTTAAAATGACTTTTCAGAAAAATGAAAAGAACCAAGTTTTTTTCTTTCTGCTAAAACAATAGTTAACTTTCTTGTCTATCCACCAATGTTATCCCATATAAGACTCAGAAACAGAGACTCAGAATTCAAAACCATTTTCACAACATCAAAGGAAAGTGGATAATGAATAACATGAGGAACCTTCTTTTCTTCCTTCCTTGCTACCATCTCTTCCAAGCACAGAGGCTGTATTCATGTACGTTTTTCCGGGGGGTAGGAGAGAGTTGAGGAAGATTGAGTTTGTGCAGAGTAAGGCTGAAACATTTGCTACTGGCAGAAGCTACTTGCTGAAGTGCCATGCGCTGTATTTCCAGCATGCAAGGAGAGAGCAGAGCACTTGCCACATGGGAACGGTAATAAATAATTGGTCTTTTGCTGAATGAAAGGTGATAAATGCAATAGCTCCTTGGCAGCCCACATGGACGTAGCGTGGAGAGCACCACACTGAGTTCTGAAACACGAGAACTGCATTTTATTTTTGGCTTTGTGGTCTGACCTCGTGGACATTACTGAATTTCTCTGTGTTTTCATTTCAAAGCCATTGTGATGGACTCTGCCTGACCTCCTATTAGAAGAGCTATGGCCCAGAGAACAGTTAGGGGAGAGCCTCGGCTGTGAGATCAGATAAATACTGTCATCTTAAAGTATGATTCAAGTCACAGAGATTTCTGTCAACTTAACACCTACAGGATAATCTATCCTGGTTTGCAGAGTAATCCAAAGCAAGCTTTCCCATAGTTCCTGATCCCACCGATTATTTATTTTATTTATTTTTTTAAACATACTTTTTATTGATTTTTTAGAGAGAGAGGAAGGGAGAGAGAGATAGAAACACCGATGTGAAAGAGAAACATTGATTGGCTGCCTCTTGC
This sequence comes from Molossus molossus, assembly GCF_014108415.1. Classification (NCBI taxonomy): domain Eukaryota; kingdom Metazoa; phylum Chordata; class Mammalia; order Chiroptera; family Molossidae; genus Molossus; species Molossus molossus. Next base: position 34,315,064 of record NW_023425366.1, read on the forward strand.
ACAACCCCCACCGGGGGTGGAACCCAAGCTGAGCATGTGCCCTGACTGGAAATCAAACCAGGACCTCTCAGTCCATGGGACAAGGCTCAGTTCATTGAGCCACACCAGCCAGGCTATTTTCTTTCTTTAAGTTATCTGGTAGCTCTGTTCTTTAACTGAGATACTCGGCTGAATGAGGAGAACAGGGCTTAAAGTCAGGACCCAAGGCTGGCATTCCAGCAGAACCACTTCCAACCCTGTGATATAAGGTGATTCTTTGATTTCTACTTAACCATTTATGAGTCTGTAGGTATACAATATATATGATAATATTTTCCTTAAAGTACTGAAAATTAGTTTTGATGCAGTTTAAGACACTTCAAAGTGATTCAGTGCTAGAATTAATTGATATTCCCATTTTGTCTTTTACCTGATTTTACAACATTTCACAGAGAACCTTCGCCCAAATGCTAACAAAGCACCATCTGCTTCTAGGATTGTAGAATTCCTCAGTAAGAAAACATAATCTGCATAGAATTTTCAATGAATATATACTTTAATTACTCCACTGGATTTTGTGTAAGTGCTAAGAACTGTGCTACCATCGCTAAATCCACCTTTATTTTTGTAATGTCTAGTGAGAGGAGAGCTTTGCTTTAATGCCTTTCTTTTTTAATCCTTCACTTTAATAAACCAACATACTTTGGTAATGCGCAGCAGAATTATCACACATAAGGTTTTTATATTAAATTCATTGTAAATGACATTATGCACCTGTGATGGTTAATTTTATGTGTCAACTTGGCTGGGACATGTGGTGCCCAGATATTTGGTCAAACATTATTCTGGGAGTTTCTGTGAGGGTGTTTTGGATAAATTTAACATTTAAGTTAGTGAACTTTGAGTAAAGCAGGTTGCCCTCTCCATAAATAGGTGGGCCTCATCCAATCAGCTGAAGGCCTGAATAGAACAAAAAATGACCTCCTCTGAGCAAGAGAGACTTCTCCAGCAGATGGCCTTCAGACTCCATCTGCAACATTGGTTTTTTGATTCTACAGAGGCATCCCTTGGATTTGAACTGGAATTTTAGCTCTCTGGTTTCCAGCCTGGGCCTTTGGACTAAAACTATGTATCAGTTCTCCTGGGTCTCCAATTTGTGGCCCACCCTGCAGATTTTGGACTTGCCAGTCCTCATAATTGTGTGAGTCAATTCTTCATCTGACTGTCTATCATCTATCTATCTATCATCTATCTATCTATCTATCTATCTATCTATCTATCTATCTATCTATCTATCTATCTATCTATCTATCTATCTATCTATCTATCTATCTATCATCTATCTATCTATCATCTATCTATCTATATCTATATCTATCTATCATCTATCATTTCTATCATCTATCTATCATCACGTACGTATCCGATTGGTTCTGTCTTTCTGAAGAACCCAATACAGCACCCTAACTAAGGGGGAAAAAGGCACAAAATACTATTTGTTCTTATTGATGAGCTTCATCTCATATCCTGTACAAGTAAGGAGCCTCACCAAACAACAGGCCCAGTGTAAAAACTTAGAAGCGGCACAGAGGCAGTGAGATAGATGCAGAGGAAGACAAATAGAATGGCATTTTAGCAAATTCATAAGATCAATGGTTGCATAAAGAAGTAGGTTATTAAGAATGTTGATTATATATATTTTAGTGGTATACTGTCTGTATTTTCTTTTTAAAAAAGCATGCATTTATAAAATAAATTTAACGTCTCATTTTGGCTTCTAAACACCTAAAGCAATGAGCTTTCAGATTCTATACATTTAAAATAAACAACCAAAACAAAATATATATTTTTAAATATTTCAAGAGGTTCCAGGGAGATTGTCTCAAATAAGGATTATTATATGTTCAAAATCTTATATGACAAAATCCTGATATAGTACTGTAAAAAATACCATGAGCTAAATAATGTAATAATATGTAAATATTCCTATCTATGCCTATATGTGTGATTTTTATATATTATACATATTTTATCTGTATTATAGGCACATACATGTGCATGTGACTTCTACATGAATATTTAATACATGAATGAAAGAAATTCATATGATTATTCACATCCATCTCAGTGGAATGTGTCAGGTTCAACATCAGAACTTCAGTAGCAGCACAGTGCAGGGCAGATGGTCAATACATATTTGTTGAGAGAACTCTGTGTTTTTCTAGTTCTCCTAAATTTTCCATCATAAGTATTAGGAAATAAAACGATTTAAAATGTGCAATATAAAAATGTGTTAAAACATTATAAAATCTATTTTGGATTTGCTGCACACAGCTGGACTTAGTAAGGTAGGCAGATTCAGTCTGGGGGTTTACATTTGGCTGTATCTGGTTCTCTACACAAAGGAAGAGGATGAAGCATCTCACAGCAAGCTCTGGGTACACCTAGAGCCAGTGATGGGAGAGCATCTTCCAACCTGCTGCCTTTGTGACACAGGAACATCATCCCACCTTTGTCATTGGAACCTAGGGAGTTGCTTCCGAGCAGGGCAGCCCCAACTGGGCCAATTCTCATTCCCCCCAGGACACCCAAAGCCCTTGTTCATATGACATATTTAGAAGGGGCTTCAGTGACTCATGGGCTGGCAAGGGAGAGGAAGTCACTACATTGCCAAGTGTTTTATTTTCTATTGAAGTAAAAACGATGTCCCATCTCTGTTGGGGGCCATTCAGAGAACTGCCAAGGCAGTAGCTGTTCCTGGACACGTCCTCCTTGCTGTCACAGAGAGTGAGTCAACACACACAAAATGATGTCTTGTCTGTAATAATTTGTTTGAGAGAGCATTATATTTATAGATCAATTTAAGGAATATTGCCATTTTTCTGATATTAAATTTTCAAATGTATTAATCTGATATATCTCTCCATTTATTTATATTTATCTAACTGGTTTCTAGCTAATATGTTATTTATGTGACAATTGATCTATGTTCTTGAAATGTCCTTTTTAAGTTTTGATATTAAGATTAGGCTGGCCTAAGAGATTGATTACCGAGTGTTTCCTTTTTGTACAGAATTGAGGCTATTACTCTTTAAATGGTTTTAGAATATGCTGGTGAAGTCAGCTGGGCCTAGAATTCTTTTAGAGGTTTTAATGACAAATTAAATTATATAGAATTATTCTTATTTCTGTTTCTTCCTGTGTTAATTTCTATAAATTGTGTGTTCTAAAAGTTCTATCAATATATTTGAAAAATTATATTAAATGAACAAAGATATGTGTATTTTGTCCTACCTTTAGTTATCTCAAGTTTTTCCTTTCTGCATATTGATTTGCTCTCTTGCGTTTATTCAAAGCTAGGCTTCAATCTTTGAAAACATTGGTCTATTTCTGTTTTGTCCTTATTCTTTGGCTTTTCCACTTCAGAGACCCGGGATGAAGGTCTGGGATGACAGGACCAGTTTGGGTCCCTCCGGGCTGGGGGCTGCCTAGAGCTCCACTGACGGGAGCCTCTTTGCCCTTTCCTGTCCCTTGGCTTCTGTGTTCCTTGGGTTCACGATCAATAGGCCGCTCTCGCTAATTATTCAATGCTGAGTGTTGGGGTTCTTCCTATGTTCTCCTTCTGTTTCTGATCTTGTCTTCATGTCTTCAAAGGCTGGAAAGTACTCCAACATCTTTTAGAAGACCCTAAAGTCTCCTCAATTTATTAATGAAAATGAGAAAGACCCTTCAAAGGATTCAACTGTCTTACCCTGTAAGTAACACATCATCTGAGTAATTTAGCATCTTGGGACTCAGTCTACACTGTCACCATAACCACTTTCCTGTTCTCATAGTAAGAAGAAGTATGTGGAGCTATTTTGCCATCTAGAAGTTTGGGGTAAATTGAATTTGTTTTTTTATTTTTTAAAAATATGCATTTACTAGAGTTTATAAATAGGTAGAAGTGAACAAAAATTTGGAGGCAAAAGTAAAAGATTATTTTCACCTAGAAAATTCTGTGATTTGGAACCTGGAGAAGGGATTTGAGAAAGTCTATGTCAATTGGAAGAAATTTGATTTTTTCTTTTCTTTTCTTTAATTTGTATTTGGCAGTGTTAATGATCTGAAAAGTGTTTCGATAATTATGAAAGCAAGAATGAGGGAGGCATAACAGGATGCAAATTGCCTTATTCACGCACACAGTACTTACTACCCTCACAATGACAGTTATTCACATTTTGTACTTTCGCCTGTTTTTCATGTTTCAAAGTGGCAATTTACTTCTCTGGCAAGATGAGTGTTTTGGTTAGTGTAAATGGTAATGTAAGACGGGAATAAAAAAAAGCTGCCAATCATGGGCTCTCAGTATTTAAAATGAAGGTGGCCTCTTAGACGGGCGACAAGGCTTTTTAAGGAATTTCCAATGCATAATTGTTGTTTCAGTAAAATAAGTTGGTGAATCACCAATGAACCATGTAGCAAACTCTTCAGAGCAAGTTATACTGAGTAGGAATAAAAAAAGCTATCTTAACACCTCGTCATCCCAACCCATTTCAGATAAGCCTTCCTCCAACCTCTCCACAATCCAAGGTCAGCCATGATCTTCATGGAGCATAGTTTTCATATATATATATATATTTTTTTTTTTTTCACCAAAACAATTTTTATTTTCAATGTTTAATTGGATATACACACAGGCTTGACACAAGTTTGAATCATTATGTCCTCATGTAGAATTATACTCTTCTCAATAAAGAAGACAGTTCCACCCAGGTCACTATCTATACATCCTAGGGTGCTAGTCTGCTCATATTTGATTCCTGCACCTCCTGTCCAGTGCCAGTGTGTCCTTCTTAGACACATCTCCTAATTTGCCTCCTTCCTTGACGGCAGCTTCTTTGTAGTCTTTTTCTGTTGCACAACTCTGATTGAATGGGGAAAGCCTCAATCCTATTGGTTGAAATAGGATTCCAGAAAACCTTTATAAGGGCTGGCTCAGATGGCAGGAACACAGTGGGGCAGGCAGTTCAGTGCAGTGGCAGGCAGTTCAGCCCAGGCTTCTCTGCGAAGCATGGTTTGCCTGAGAGGTCCTTGTCCAGAAATGGTTGCTAGGCCGTGCTTTCTTGTTTGACCCTAGGTAACCACCGGGAGCCTTATTTTTTCCCAAGGTTCACACCCTTAACACAACTTCAAATGAACGACTATGTGGTGAATGCCTGCTGTCCACCAAAATGTGGATGGTATTGATCAAATCTACATTTCCTAGCCTTATGTGCTGTTAGATATGGTCCATGAGTGGATTTTATCTAATGGAATCAGAGCAGAAGTGACAAGAGCTCAAATGTGTAAGACAGCACCGTGCTCTTAAACCTGTGAGACTTGATAACCACCTCCTTCATCCAATCAATATTTATTAAGAATGCAGTAAATACCTGTGCTAGTTGAAGTTATTTGAGAGGACACAAACATGCAAAATGAACCAGTTTATTCCTTGAAAGCAACTTACTTGCTAAGATGGTCTATTTGTCTATAAGTTATTCTGAAGTTTCTATATAAAATAAAAAAATGCATGCCTGGTTGGTGTGGCTCAGTGGTCGAGCATCAACACATGCACTAGGAGGTCACTGCTTTGACTCCCAGTCTGGGCACATGCTCAGGCTGGGCCAAATCCCCAGTGGGGGGCATGCAGGAGGCAGCCAATTGATGTTTTCTCTCATCCATGTTTCTCTCTCTCTGCCTCTCTAAAATCAATAAGAAATTTTTTTTTTTAATGAATAGAATAAAAATAAAATATTAACTTGTATTATTATAATATATCTGTGGCACTAGTTTTGTAGAGAAAATTAGGATGGTGTAATAAAAAAAGCATGAAGATGGCATTCTTTAATGAGGGTAAGAAACTTGGTTCTGCTACTTTACAGCTTTGTAAACTTAGCTACTTCTTTATCTTTCCTGAGCTTCCAATCTCTCCAGTGCAATAAAGGTATATGACTGCCCATATAGAAGGATTTGTGGAGTATGTTTAAAGGAAAACTACTGGTTTCCTCTGTCACATATACTGAATGTTTCAACCACCCACTCCACAAGCCTTGCTATTCAAAGTAATAATTACACTCAAATTTGAAATACTTAATCTTGGGTTGTATGCTCCTGAAAGGTAACTTTTTGCAAATACAGAATTCGCAGCTCAGTTTTATTTTAAAATATAATGGGATTGTGGGTTAATGTCTTCCATGGAACAAAATAGCATTCTTTGATAATGAGGGCTCACAAATGTGCCCTCTCTTATGACATAGATCATTAGAATTGAAAGTTAGGTTGTTTTCACCCAAAACTACGTCAACAGACAGGCAAGGCCAAGAGCTCTTGACATCCATAAAAATCATTAGATGTGTTTCTTATGTTATGTGATTCAAGCATCTGAACAACATAAGGGAAGAAAATAAGCATCTCAAAAGCCAGTGGAGTTTCAGGCAGTGCGCCCTGGCCCTACATATCAGTGGCTATTCCATGACTCTGGCCAGGAGCCTGCAGCCCGCCCTGGATGAGCGTGTGGGTGCAAGTGGTGTGGGGTGGGCAGTGTGGTGCTTTGAAAAGATGTCAGCTGTTGGACCCAGCGAGAAACACAGAAGGTAGGTATCAGAGCCTGGCGTCAATGTCACTTCTAGCTCCTGCATTTTCACCACCCTCAATGTTTATCAAGTTCTCACATGCAGAGCAGTCACATGTATTGGTGTCATTTTCACCAAAACGTATCTCATTTTTCCTTTGAATAAGGGTCCAGTGGGCTCATGGATGCAGAGGAGTTTGAAGAGACAGAAAGAATGCTTATTGATGATGTAAATATAATGTCAGATGATCATGGAGCACAAAGGTGTGGGACCCTCGCCCACCTAGCATGATCCTCTTGGAACCTTTGAATTTTGGTGGATGGGGTGATAAAGGTGTGGACATCGGTGGGGTGACGAGACCTCCTGGTACCCTATGACAGGCAAGAACAAGAGATTTACTGTGCACAAGGCTAGGAACCTTCTGAGGAGTTATTATGATAAGAGAAGCACCCAGGCCTGGGCCCATGAACCCTGCTTTGTGCCAGCTACGTCTCTGCTATGAGGGCTGGACAAGCAGCTGAACAACTTAGAGCTTCAGTCTGCTCATCTTCAAAGTGCCGACTGTAGGGGCTGCTTCCCAAGGGTGTTTCCTCAGCCTGGCAAACACAGAGTACTGAGACAGGCCCTAATATATGATGTGTGTATCACAGCCTGACAGACAACACAGCGTACTGAGACAGGCCCTAATATATGACGTGTGTATCACAACCCAACAGACACAGCATGCTGAGACAGGCCCTAATATGTGACGTGTGTATCACAACTTGACAGACAACACAACGTACTGAGATAGGCCCTAATATGTGATGTGTGTATCACAGCCCAACAGACAACACAGCATACTGAGACAGGCCCTAATATGTAACGTGTGTATCACTGCCTGACAGACAACACAGTGTACTACTGAGACAGGCCCTAATATGTGACATGTGTATCACAACGTGACAGACACAGCATGCTGAGACAGGCCCTAGTATGTGACATGTGTATGAGTTTTCTATCACTAGTTAACAAACAACCACACACAGAAAGGTGTGAGCACACAGACACACACATTAGGTCACCGTTTCTGTAGCTATGGAGTCCATGCACAGTTTACCTAGGTTCTCTGTCAGGTATCACAGGCTGCAGTGAAGGTGTCTGTAGCTACCTTCTTATGAAGGCTCAACTGGGGTGACCCTGCAGCCCAACACCCTTAGGTGGATGGAAGAATTCAGTTCCTGGCAGCTGCAGGCCTGAGCGCTTCAGTGTTGCTGGGCGTTGTTCCCAGAGGCCATCTGCAGCTCCTCGCACGTGTCCCTCTCACAGGCGGTGCATGATGTGCCTGTTTGGTGTTTTAAGGACAGAAAGAGAGTGAAAACAACTCAGCTAGTGAGACCATGAACATGTGGTTAGTCCAAGGACTGTCCTCTCATCACCTGAGCCATACTCCATGGTTAGAAGCAAGTCACAGGTCCCCCAACACTCACAGAGAAGGGATTACACAAAGGGGTGAGCACAGGAAGCAGGGATGAGGGACCACCTGCCCACAAGCACATGTGTTCCATAAAGGGTGGTCATGGCTGTCAATACTTGTATTACTATTGTAAATATCAGAGTTGATAATGAATTATTCTTCAGATACCAACTATGTTGTCATCCAGTGTCACACATTATACGTATGGTCATTTACGGTGGTCAAATCCTACACATTGCTATGATGCCAGTGGCCAGTTCTGTTAGAGGGAGGCCATATGTGTGTGAGTGTGAAGCTGGATTCGGGGAATTGTATAATGTACACATTTAATATACTTTATTCAGTCACAAGATTTTCAAACATAGCTCAAATAAAATATAACCTGAAGATCAAGGTGTTTGTCCAGTGTAGGAATCAGTGGATTTTACTTATTTACATAATTTATATATGGTTTTTATGGCATAAATTTTATGGATGTTACACAATGAGAAAACTACCACCAAATGCACTCAGACTCAGGAGTGAGAAACAGGGTTAATTCCACCCCTGTCAGAACTAAGAGGGGTTCCGCTGATGTGGACTTACCCAGATGACCTTTGTCTAAACCAGTGAATGGTTTGCATTAATCAGGGAGAATGCACAGCTGTCTGAGGGCATAGCAGCAGGGACATGCTGTGGTTTCTCTGCTGCCGCCTCCTCCCTGTGAATGTCAGGTTTCACACTTGCAGGGACATCCTTCTGAGGAATGGTCACACTGCTCATTCCCAATGCCAGAGCAGCCTCCTCTTGGGGACCAGGAGGGCACATGACCTTCCAGGATCTGGCTTCAGCAAACCAGTGCACCCCAGGACATAAGGATGCATAAACATCTCCACACATGACAAAACAACAAAGCTTTAAATTTTTAAGGAGAGACTGGACATGGGTGACCCTAAAGCAGGACAGAGTGGCAGGTGGGGAGGACCCGTCCTGCTGCTGGCTCCACCTCTCATTGGCCACATAACCTTAGGTTGGCAACTCACCCTACTGGCTTTAGTTTACTTGCCTGAATAAAGGTTAATAATTCCCTCCTACAGGATGTTTATAAGCATTAAATGACCATAGGGAGCTAAGAAACACATACATTTGCATAAATAAAAATTGATATATGTGTGTATATCTATACCTATATATAGATATGTGTGTGAATTTATGGGAATATGTGGATGTGTACACAGAGATATAGGTGTGTGCATGTGTGGGAATACATGCGTGTGCATGTATGGTGGACATATATATGTGTATATAATACATGGAAATGGATGTCTGTGCCCAAACAGCTATGTATTCATATGAATCAATGGGATGCATATATTTGTGTGTATAGGGATAGACATCTCTGTATACATAAACATGTAGGTGTGTGTACAGGTGAAGATATGTGTATGTATACATATGGGGATATTTGTCCGTGTATAGATCATATAGAGACAGAGATATATGCATGTGCACATGTGGGACTTCTTGTCTGACTGTGTACAGATACATAGGTATGTGCATAATGGGATGTTTACATGAGGATATATAGGGTGTCCCCAAAAATGTATACACAAAAAAGTGTAATTATAAAGCCAGTATTTATTAAAATACATTTCATTTTCAAAATGTAATAGAATTTGCAGACTCCCTGAATACATCTTTTTGCGACACCCAGTATTAAGTGGGAAAATGACTGTGAATATATGTGAGTACATCCCTGTGTGTATGTAGAGATACAGTATGTGCATGCATGAGATGCATTTATGTGTTTATATGGGATATGTGCATATATCTATAAACATATGAGAATATACAGCTAGATGAATGCATATATGTGGAAGTACACATGTATTCATGTGGATCATGTATGTTGAGCTCATTCAACTGTCCCATCACGGCTATTATTTGTTGTTGAACTTGGACCTGCCTTCCAGGAAAGGGTCTGAGTTAGACAAGTGAGTAACTACATTCGGTTCATAATTTAGGTGGCTCTGTGTCTGCTCAGTGTCTGTGTCTGGACTATAAACAGGTGGACCATATTAGCAGTCTGTTGAAAATGTTGGTAATGAAACATGGGCTGAACTAAGCCATGGAATATAGGTGGAGAGAAACACACACACAGGGGATCTCACATAAGCTCCACAGTGGGGACATCATTGAACCTTGGTAGGTATTTGATGTAGGTGTGGGGGAGGGAGAGAGAGGGAGGTCAAGCAAGGTTTCCAGGTCTCTGAGAGAGACAACAGTCTGGATGGCCATGCATGGCCACCTATTTAGAGACACAGAGTAGTTGGGGGGAGGGGCAGGCAAGTTTGCCCCAGGTTCAGGTTCCTGAGCCATGCATTGGGAAGTTGTGTGTGTGAGCTGGAAGGAAGCTCATGGGGCCTGTGATGAAGAAGCACATTGGGTTTACAGTGGAGAGGCTAGATGACTTGGTGGTTAGGGCACCAACTGCAGAGGCTAGAAACTTGGCTTTGAACCTTTGCTCCTCCATGTGCTGCTGGCAGGACTTGATGCTGTTTTTAACCTTTCTCTTCCACAGGTTCCTAATTTGTAAGGTGATGAAAATAAGGGGATTGTCATGAAGGTTGATTTGTGAGTTGCTCCAGCTCAGGTGTAGGGAACAAAAGTAGGCAAAACGACTACTCTGTTGTGTTCAGAGGCAGTCAACATTTATGTAATGTTCCTTCACACAATTCTAGCCCAAATCAGCTCTCAAGTGGCCCTATTATTTGTATATATAGGAGTCAAAGGCATGCATGAAAAATCTGTGTTAAGAGACAGAAGTCAGAGTGAGAGGAGCAAAAGTAAAAGGAAGAAACAAGGGAAAATTCCAGTGTTTAGAGGGAAGAAATGAGGAAGAGTACTGGGAGGCCAGGCAAAAGAGGGGCCAGAGGGGGAGCGTCATCAGAGGGGCTGACCTCTGTCACCAGGGACCCTGTCTCCATGTCAGATATTCTTTGACCAAGTTGGAGGGATCACATTACCAGATTTCAGATTACACTACAAAGCCACTGTAATCAAAACATGCTGGTACTGGCACAAGAACAGGCAGATAGATCAATGGGACAGAATAGAGAACCCAGAAAGGGACCCAAGACAATATGCTCAATTATTATTTGAAAAAGCATACAGTGAAGTATGGACAGCCTTTCTAATAAATGGTGTTGGGAAAATTGGATAGCTACATGCAAAAAAATGAAACTAGACCATCAACTTACACCCCACACAAGAATAAACTCAAAATGGATAAAAGACTTAAATGTGACTTATAAATCCATAAAAATCCTAGAAGAAAATGTAGGCAACAAAATTTCAGACATCATATGCAGTAGAATTTTTACTGATACATCACCTAAGACAACAGAAACAAAGGAGAAAATGAACACATAGGACTACATCAAACTCAAAAGCTTCTGAACAGCAAAAGAACCACCAAAATGGAAAGGCAACCCACTCTATGGGAGAGCATAATTGCCGATGATACATCAGATAACTGGTTAATTTCATATATATATATAGTGCTCATTCAGCTCAACAAAAGGAAGACAAAGAACCCAATTAAAAAATGGACAGAGGAACTAAGTAGACACCTCTTCAAACAGGACATACAAATGGCTAAGAGACATATGAAGAAATGCTCAACATCACTAATCATCAGAGAGATGCCAATTAAAACAACAATGAGGTGTCACCTCACACCTGTCAGAATGGCCGCCATCAACAAATCATCAAACAACAAGTGTTGGCAAGGAAGGGTGTGGAGAAAAGGGGACACTAGTACACCGCTGGTGGGAATGCAGACTGGTGCAGCCACTATGGAAAACAGTATGGTGTTACATCAAAAAATTAAAAATTGAACTTCCATTTGACCCAGTGATCCCACTTCTAGGAATATACTCTAAGAAGCCTGAAACACCGATCAGAAAGAATATATGTACCCCCATGTTCATAGCAGCACTATTTACAATAGCTAAGATCTGGAAACAGCCCAAATGTCCATCAGTAGATGAATGGATAAAAAAGCAGAGGTATACATACACAATGGAGTACTATGCCGCTGTAAGAAAGAAAGATTTCTTATCCTTTGAGACAACATGAAGGGACCTAAGCAAAACAAGCCAAGCAGAGAAAGACAAGTATCATATGATCTTACTTATTTGTGGAATATAATGAACATAACAGTGAGGAACGGGGTAGTCCCAGAGACATAAAAGTGGGATACAGACTGACAATCCCCAGAAGAGGGGGTGGGGGAAAGAGCTAAACCACAGAACTTATATGCATGTGTGCATGAACAATGGACATGGGCAACAAAGCTGGGGACAGGGTGGGGAGGGGGGGAATCAGTGGAGGAAAAAGGAGAAACATCTGTAACAAAAATAAATAAGTTAATTAAATAAAAAATAATAATAAAATAACAAAATTGGCAATGCAGAAAATAAAGCTAAAATATATCTGTAGTCCTTATATTTTGTTCTTTTCTTCTGTTTTTATAATGAAGCAGACATTCTAAATAACTTCACAAATATCACTGCAATGTTCATTCTAATTACCAATTCAATAAGCTAAATGTCTCATTTAAATAAATCAGTATACTTTGTTGGAAGAGAAGTGTTTTAACCACATGAGAAATGGTCATGGGAACCAACAACTATTATCTAATTTTAAAATTAAAAAAATATTTAATAAAAAACTAAATTAAAAATAAAAATAAAAAGATATTCTTTGATCAAGTGATTCTCACACTTGAATATGCATGCAAATGACCAGGGCCATCTTGTAGACCGGCAGATTCTGATTTAGTTGAACTGGGGTATGGCCTGAGGCTCTTCCAGTGTCTCTAACAGGACCCAGGAGATACTGATGCTCCTGGTTTGCAGCCCTCACTTGGAGCATCAAGGATCTAATACTGGAGGTTGCTTGTTGTTTTGCCTTAATAAAAATAGGTCATCTGCCCCTCAGGTAGAGTATCTTATTTCTATGTAAGTTGCTCATCTTTCTCCACCAGTAGATGGAATCCCTAGGGTCTTCCCTCACTTGTCTTTGTTCCTGGCTCAGGATCTAAAATTAAGGAACTCCCCCTTGGGCATAGTGCCCTCTCTAGGGCAGTCAGTTCAGTCTTAGAGAACTAAGACACATAGCACACGCTAGCAAAACATTCTCTTTAAAGTAACTTTGGACTGAGCCATTACTGGACTTCTGTGGCTAACCACTGAACCTGGAAATGGAAACTGAATTCAAAATTCCCAAGTGTTTGCAATCTGGGAAAGTCAAATATTGTGCATTGTGTCTTTTATTTCCATTCTCGAGATCTCTACATTGTGCACTGGCTGCTTGTCGAGGTACCAGATTCCTGGCAGGAAATAAATTATGGATGTAAAAGTCATAAAGAGAAATTTATAGATGGCTTCTGCAGCACTTAAAATTAGCATTTGAAAATTGCATGGGCATTCTAATTCTGCCATGTGGTCGATCAATTGCTTCCTGGATTAACGTGCTCTCTGATGTGCTGTGGGCGATTGCTTTCAGGGCAAATGTGTGTCAATTTGTCCACCACCTCTTGCAAGGAGACCCAAGTTTTAGATGCCTGATGCATCCTGTACCACACCGCTGGGAGGCTAGGAGTGAGCTTGGTTATTGGGAATGGGAGCCGAGAGGTCATTAATGTCCCTGGGGCTCTAGAGAAGAGTCAAGTCAGACTCTGATATCCTTTTTTTTTTTTTTTTTAAATATTCACCAGAGTTTTCTGTTTATCTTCAGGTAGAGTGGGAGGGAGGGAAAGGGGAGAAAGAGAGAGAGAGAGAGAGAGAGAGAGAGAGAGAGAGAGAGATTGGTTGCTTCCCACACAATCCCAACCAGGACCAGGGAAAAACAGCAACCAAGGTACATGCCCTTGGCCAAAATCTAACCTGCGACTCTTTGATCCAATTGCCGATGCTCTAACTGTTGTCCCAAACAGGCCAGAGACACCTTTTTAAAAAAAGATGTTTTTATTGATTTTTAGAGAGCAAGGAAGGGAAAGGGGGAAAGAGAGAGAGAGAGAGAGAGAGAGAGAGAGAGAGAGAGAGAGAGAGAGAAGCATCGATGTGAGAGTGAAACATTGATTGGCTGCCCCGTGAATGCCACTCTAGCTGTTTGGAGTACCCCCTGAAGAAGAGCAGATTGTCCAGGATGCCCCTGAGTCCTCATTTTGCTCTGACTGTAATTAATCTTGTCCTATTAAAAAGAAAACTGTAGCCTGTAGATTTAAAATTGGATTCCAGTGGTATAAATATGAAGTGGTGCAAAATATAGTTATCTTTTATTTATTTATTTTAGCAAAATCTCCTCAAGAATTATTATTTTTATGTTCAGCATTGGTACAATCATGGACTGTTCCTCCTTTGACTTTTTATATCTACATGTCTTTACTGAAAATCTTGTCTAGTTTGTCCTATATCTAGAAACTAAAAAATAGACAAAGGATTTTAGGTAGAGACCTAAATAAAAACTAAAATGACATAAAAACTGACCTCTAGGTGTTCACACTCCCAGAACCAGAGCCAAAAATGGGCCAACATTGATTTGTAAGGAGAAGGAGGGGGATGTATGATAGGGACAAGCCAGGTGACATTCCTTTGTCCAAAATGCACTGAGGGTGAACAATGATAAAAGTGCCATTTCTGGAGCTTTCTCTGTTTCCCTGGTGACCTGTGGACTTCAGTCCTCAGCCTACAACACTCTAGGCTCTGCCTACCCCACCTGATTTTTAAGGTCATGGAGGGGAACCTGTCTCGAGAACTAAAGTAAACACATAAACATTACTAGCATGCAGCCAAGATTTAAAAGAAGCCATTCAGAGAAAGACAAATACCATGTGATCTCACTTATGTGTAGAATCTAATGAACAAAGTCAACTGATGAACAAAATAGAACCAGAGGAATGGATATAGGAACAGATTTCAGAGGGTAGAGGGGTAGGGAGATGGATGAAAGAAGGTGAAGAGATTAGCCAAAGAATATATATGCATAGTCCATGGGCACAGACAACAGTGTAGTGATGGCCAGAGGAAGGGGGTGGTGGAGGCTGGGTGAAGGTGGGCAAAGGGGGAACTGGGGGACATCTGTAATAGTGTCAGCAATAACAATAAAGTAAAACAAAGAGGAAAAAACAAAAGAGGTCACCTTTCTGTCTTTCCTCCTGGGTTTCTTCTCTCCGTTGTGAGACTTCTGCATCCTTTCCCATCACCTCTGCTTACTCCTAATTCCAGAGTTGGCTTGTAATTGTTAACCCAATAGCAGCCTTCCAGCCTTATCCTGCCGGTTCTTTGCTGTAGCTGACACTGTTCACCACTCCATGCTTCTTGGAATGTCTTTCACTTCTAAGACAGGATACTCTCTGCTCTTTGTATCTGTTCTTCATTTGATCTTGGTTTCTTTCCCTTTGAGCTCATCTTCTCCTTATGAATTTAAATGTTACTGTTCCCAGGGTTCTGCTTTCTCTTCTCCGCTCACTCAACAAGCTGGCTTTGTGTAATTTCACCTGCTTTTCAAGGCTTATAACTAAAACCCATGTGCCCATGACTCTACACGTGTACCTGCAGCTCAGACCTCTCTTCCAGGCTTCAGATGCATTTATCCAGTTGGTTGCTGGAGCTCATTCTACTTGGACAAAGCACAGGCTTCTCAAACTCAAAATGTCTACAACTTCCCATCTTCTTTCTCTTCCTGAATTCTCTGACTGTGACTCTCCACCTGCTAGCCACTTGAGTTAGCAATTCGTGGCATGTCCTGAACCCATCTCTTCCCTTTTCCAGTCAATAAACAAGTCCTGCAGAATCTACCTTTCCTGAATGTACTACATATTCCTCTCCAGTATCCCCAAATCTTCTGTAGATTAACCTTCTTCAGAAGCCTCATTTTGGGAGTTTTGCTCACACTTGTAAATGCTGTCCCAAAACTTCTGCACTGAGGTCATGCCTGGCACAGCCAACTAGACCAAACACCTGTGCTCGTCACCCTCTAAGTTATGATCTTGCAGTGACTATCTGCTTCCTAAAGGGAAAACCCAACTGTTTAACCTGGTCAAACAGGACTTCATTTCCTGGACTCCATTTTCATCTTCAGGTCTCATCATTGCCTTTTACTGCCCTCAGTACCTTACTTGTGCATACTATTCACCTTGTTCCCAACCCCAGGGTCCTATGTAAACATTTTACTGCGGGCTGTGTATGAAAGCTGACCATCAGGAAGATTCTGGCCACTGGCTGGAGCAGGGTCATGGAGGCACCATCTTGTGCCAGAGGTGAACCTTTCATGCTGCACATTGGGAAGGACAGTCCTGGGGAGAGACTAGGATCATGGGGTGCCCTTGAGGTCTCCAAGCAGAGGATATTTACCAGCTGTACTTAACTATTTCAGTATCTGAACACTCGCAGAGTGTATTGTGCATACTAGCTGAATCTAAGCCCACTCTCCCATTCTAACATTGCTTCTCCTATGCTCAAATGTCCATCATAAATCTGTCTTTTGTGTCAGCTGCACTGTCCCTCTTAGTCGGCTTATATGTCACCTTCTCAGAAGAGCTGCCCACGGCCTATCTGTATCACCAAACATAAAGAATACCCTCCTTCCTAGTGTTTCTAGAGGACCTGCTCTCTCCTTGCTGTCTTTATTATATTTGAATTCTATTTTAAATATAATTTTACTTTTCTGTCCCTACTATTACACTATAAGTTTGATAAAGGCAGGGCATAGGCGATTGTCTGCCATGGCATATATCCTTAATAGGTGAGCATGGTCTATAAAGCTATCAAACACTAATCACATGTCAAGAATGAGAGCATAGCACCTGAGGAGTCTGGAGATATCACAACCTTGCAGGATATAGGTGTGATGGGAAATATGCAAGCAGAACTGCATGGTCCAAGGTTTGTGACTTGTCCAGTCTCGGAAGCACACTGCATGTGGTGACCTCAAAATAATCTTAAAATTTCCAAATCTCAAAACAGTAAAAATGCCTTCCCCGCCCTGCCTCACGGGATTGCTATGAACATCAAATGGTATTAGGGCTGTAGAAGTGATTTGTAAAAGATAAAGGGGATGACATATTGTAAGATGTCATCATTAATATATATTGAAGAGGAGTGTTGGGCTTTTGAGCATTTCATTACTCTTTGAAGAAGATGGCTTTAGCATCCTCAGGAGCTTGACTCAACCAGGAGGAATATTTGATTTTTGTCCACTTTCCTTTCTCCTTCTTCCCTTCCTCCTTCCCTCCCTCCCTCCTTCCCTTCCTTCCTTCTTCTCTTTTCCTTCTCCTTCTTCTCCAAACCAGGCTGTCACAAAATATCTTAAAGTGTCCTCATTAACCCAGGCCATTAACTGGAAATAGAAAGCATTATATCATGGCCTAGTTCATTTTTCTCCTGGATTCCACCTTCAGCCACACCTCTGCATCTCACACTCCCCCACACCTCTGGGCTCTGGAATGGACACAGAGAGATGAGAAAGGAGGACACTGCCATGTGGTACAAGAGCCAAGAAGCCCAGATGAAGCAGAGAAAGGAGACTGTTGGGCACTATCTTCTCAACAAAGTGGATTCTCTGGGGTAACAGACAAGAGACAATATAAGAGGAGAATGTACATTGCTCTGCGTTTGGTGAACCAGATGGTGCAGATGATTTCTGGGCCTGATAGATGGTTGGCACACTGAAGCCATTTCACATAAATTGAAGAGCAAAATCCAGTATTCCAGGATCTCTCTGGCTGATAACATAAACTATTTTACAGATAATAATATTGTCTCTGGTGTGAGAAGAGTCTATCTGCAGATATCATTCCTACCTTTTAATAAAGGAAAACTAGCATTTCATGGCTGAAAGATAGGTGAGGAAGGAACCACGGACATTTTAAAATGTCAACTGCCCAGTGTCTTTGTTCAGGCTTTAGTATTAGACTTGTATTCAAACACGTGGTTCTCTCCTTGCTTTCTACAGAAGAGATATCTGGAGTGACTGGGGGCCTGTGCAGTCCACATTTGCTATCTAGCCCTGTATATGAACCCTTCATCAAATGTTATGTAATGCCAGGGGCTTCCAAGTTGAAGAAGATGTTATGCATTCTATGTTTATAAAGTGTAATGCCAGAAAAATACTTATTTTGTTACCAGTCTGTTATTCTAATTTCAGCTTCACAACATATTCACTTTTGCCATTTACCTTATCTGTGGGGCGGGCGGGGATAGTACAATTTGTTGGAATACAGTATATGAAAACACTTAAAAGTAAAATGCTCTGTATAAATGTTAGAGAGTTGTTTTTTTTTTTTTCCTCAAGAAGAGAGTTTGTAGCCCTGGCCAGTATGGCTCAGCGGTTGGAGCGTTGGCCTGCGGTCCGGAGAGACCCGGGTTCGGTTCCCGCTAAGGGCACGTACTTCGGTTGCAGTTTGTCCCCGGCCCTGGTTGGTCGTGCAGGTGGCAGCCACTCGATGTGTCCCTTCACATCGATGTTTCTCTCTCTCTCTCTCCCTTCCTCTCTCTCCCTCCCACTCTATCTGTACAAAAAATGGAAAAATATCCTCAGGTGAGGATAAAAAAAAAAAAAGAAGAAGAGAGTTTGTGAACACAGAATGGCTTGGTTGGTGATATTTGACCCCCTTTTATCATTAAAGATGATTATTAGAAATTGTGGGAGATAAGAAATGTCATTAAATAGTTGTTATTGTTTTTTTGTTTTTTACATCTGTGCCCTTGAGTCTCAGGTTGATGTTAACTAACCATGTGACTTTGGGCAAATGACTGAACTTTTTTGGGTCTGATTTTCTCAACACAATGAGAAAGTTAGACCAAATGAACTTTATTCCAGTTTCAAAAGGTTACAATTCTATGATTTCTCTTTTGTTTCTTGGATTTACTTCCTGATGTCTCTTATTCTGGGTGTATATGAGGCACTGAGAAGGGATGAGGATTGCAGGGACAACTAAGAGACACATAAAATAGAGATTCTTGGCAGATTGCCAAGGTCAATGTCATTTCGTATTCAGCTGCTATTAAGCTGACATGCTTCTACCTTACCAAGAATGTTATCTACCTTTTTTCTCTTGGAAGATCAAAGTCATGCTTATCAATGTCCTACACGGAGTAGAGCTTCCCACCACCTGGCTGTCGCCTCTTCTTGACTTTCCTTTTTTTTCTTCTCCAGCCCCTCCCTGTTCTGCCTTTTCTGACTAACCCATTTTGTAACTATTAGATGAGTGCATCTTGGTTCCTGGACTGTCAGTGTCATGTGATTGTTCCCAGAGATGACTGCAGTCAAAACCCCCTGGTAACTACAGAGAGTAGCCAGGATCCAGGGGTAATTCAGGCTGAATCAATGAGGAGAGAGAAGGATGCTGGGCATTGCACTTGGGACCTTAAGTGAAGTTATAAGTGAGGTGGGCAGAGTTGTGGCCACAAGGGCTAATGTGATCTTTGACTGTCCTCAAAGACACGCTCTCCTGACATTTGGTCATGGCTGAGGTTGAAGGTAAAAATGTGGTCTCCTCTCTGCTGCCCCTGGACCAGCCTTCTGTCTGTGATACTATAGGTGCTGATATGTGCCCACATCAGTGACAGGACTTTTTCAGGAGCAGTGGGAAAGCCCAGCCTCATTTCCATGGGACATAGAGGGGGACAATAGGAAGAAGGTGCGGCAGGGGGCTGATCCTCAACACCAGGTAGGGGAAACATGATGAGGGAAATAAATCAAATTGTCAAAAAGAGCAGAATTACTTGCTTATTACTGAGCTCTAACTGAGGTGCTTGTTCGCAGCTGATTAGACAGTGGATTATGTTGACAAAGTGGAACTACTGGGACAGCCTGACAATATTGCACAAGTGCACTGTAATTTCTTATTTTTACCTAATTCATTTTAAAAAATAGTGATTAATGGTTGGCAATCAGTTGAACACTGGGCTACAAGCTATATGTAAGAAAAAATATAAAGTTGTATTAAGTCTTATTTTTTGGTTTTTAGAAACTCAAAGCCAAGATAAAGAAAATGATACAATTATATATACACATATACACAATAAATGTCATATAATATATGACAATGTTTATACAGTGTTATCTGACATATGTACATATATATGTCCTATTATATGTTTATATAATATAGATGTATGTGAAGTATGTATGATGGTTAATTTTATGTGTCAACTTGGTTCCACCGTGGCACTCATATATTTGATCCAATATTATTCTGGATGTTTCTATGAGGATATTTTTAATGAAGTTAAATTTAAATTGGTCAACTTTGAGTAAAGCAAGTTGCCCTCTCTGATGTGGGTGGTCTCATTCCATCAGTTGGAGACCTGATTGGTAGGAAACACTGACCTCCTCTGAGCAGGAGAAAATTCTCCAGCAGACAGCCTTCCAACTCCACCTGCAACACTGTTTTTCCTGGTTCCACAGCAGATGCCTTTGAACACGAACTGGTCTCCAGCCTGCAGGCTCACCCTGCAGCTTTGGCCTTGCCAGCTTCCATGATTCCATGAGCCAATGCTTTAAATGTATCTCTTTGTCTACATACACATTTTCTATTGGTTCTGTTTCTCTGGAGAAGCCTGATTAATGCAGTATGACAGCGTCTGCCAGAGTGAGGAAAGATATAAAATGCTGTGGGACCACGGGTAAGGAAACACCTCTGATATGAGGGGAAGTGGACTGGACAGAGAGGGAATAAGGATCCAGGAGTATTCCAGTAGATAGACAATCCTTGAGCTCTTTATTTACTCATTTACTCCTGTGTTGTTCCATGGACCCTGTTATTTGTTGGGAATCAATAAAGTGTCATCTCCCCCACCATGGACTGGGTTTCACTTGCTAACAGGTGAAGCAAGTGTGCAATATACTCAGCGACTCCGGAGTACTAACTGACTAGCTTTATGATTTCCATCAAGTGTTCTCCCAACCCCTGCCTGCACAAAGCCCCACTCCTGAGTAACAAAGGGTCAGCGAAGAAGGAAGACATTGGTGGGGCCCTGGGATGGGTTCTGGCAAGTTTCCTAGCTGAGTCCCTCCCTTGACCCTTAGCAAATCTCGGAGAAAGTGATCCTGAGGGCTGTCACTCTGAAGCTACCAGGGGAGAACTGACCACTCAATTGTTCTCCCGATGCTTGATGCCCATGCTAAGGATACCGACTTAAAAGTAAATGAGTACTGTTTACTAATATAGTTACAAATAAATGTAAAAGATCTCATCAGCCCCCTGTTGTGATTTTTAATCTGTTCCTGGATGATGGTAGAGATTCCTTGCACATCAAGAAACTCTGTGTCTCACTGATATCCATCATTTTTCTGGGAAGAAACCTAAAGCTTGACCAGGTAAAGGCTCTGTGGCCCTCAGCTCTGACTTAGAAGACATGAGGTAGGTTCATGGAAGAAGATCCAGCTCCTGTCTCTGTATCACCCCTAAGGCTACCATAACAATTGAGCCCATTTAGAGAGCTTGAAACAACAAGGATTTATTTTCTCACAGCTCTGGAGGCTAGAAATCCAAAGTCAAACTGTGGGCAGGGCCATGCTTTCTCTAAAGCAGTGGTTCTCAACCTTCCGAATTCTGCGACCTTTTAATACTATTCCTCATGTTGTGGTGACCCCCAACCATAAAATTATTTTCATTGCTACTTCATAACTGTAATTTTGCTACTGTTATGTCTTAGGTGATCCCTGTGAAAGGGTTGTTCGACCCCCAAAGACTTGGGAAGGGGCCTTCCTTTTCTTTCTCTTAGCCTCTGGTGTTTGTTGAAAATCCTGGTGTTCCTTGGCTTGTAGAAACATCACTCCAATCTCTGCTTCTGTCATTACATGGCTTTGTCCCTGTGGGTCTCTGCACTCCTGTGTCTCCTTTCCTCTTCTTATGAGGACACCAGTCATTGGATGAGGTCCTACCCTGACGTAGTATGACCTCATCCTACCTTGATTACATCTGCAAAGAACCTATTTCCAAATAAGCACACATTCACAGTCAATGGGGATTAGGACTTCAACATATCTTTTGGCGGACACAATTCAATCCACAAAGGCAGGTCAGCTGCCCAGGCACAAGGTGAAGAAATGAGGACTTGTCAAGATGCCTCACACTTTTTCCCTTTTACAGCAAACTCCTCTGCATATCTTAAGCCAAATTTTACAAGTTTACAAATTACTCTTCCCAACTCCATCTCAGTGTTTGAACCAAGAAATTATTTGAAATTCAGATTTATACAAAGTCTCCTTTAAAGACCAACATAAGGAATGCTGTTCCTCTGCCATGTTTTCACACATCATGATGAAGATTTAAATGCAGCTGACTCCAAATAAAGTCAGACCAAGTGCAAATGTTAAACACCCACCTAAACAGACCACAAATGTTAAACAGCCACTGACCTAAGCATTAGAGAACTGTTGTTTGATTTTCTTAGCTAATACTTAAAATTCCCCAATAGGTTAGAAATGATCCTTTTTTTATTGTAATAGTTAATTATTAAAAAAATACAAACACAAAACTGTTAGCTCCCGAAGTAGAAATGTATGGGTATAGAGGAGGGAAAAATTGGAATCCACAAAACAAAATAAAGGATTGAGCATCAAAAGTGACTTTGAAAAATCAGAGATCAGCATCACGGTTCATGGTCTCACTGAGTTTTCAGTACACCCTTTTGATCAGCTGCAATGAGCATGTGCAAGTGGAGTTTCCTTGAAATATAAAGACTTCAGACCTCTGGCTAATAGTCACCACCAGGAATAACCATCATTTTAAGTAATAATTGGTGTTTGTATAGCAGTGTTCCTCCGAGGATTCTAAAGCAATATGCATGGCTGACTCATTAACCAAGAGGAGGCTGGTGTCTGATGACAATTGAACTCCATGAGAAATAATCACCGATGCCTGTTAACGTCCCTTTTGTGAATCTCCATGCAGTAAACATTGCCTCTGTAGTTCCCCTGCAGTGTTTTTGTGACAGAGGTAAGATATGGTTGGTGGCCAGATTGGCAAATAGTATGTTCTTCATCCCTAGTTCACAAAGTGTCCTTGGAATAACAGTTTGACATCATTGCTGACATTTTAATTCAAACCTCATTTTGTTATTTTGCCTTGGCATGTTACATCAACTCAGAGCAGGTTTGTTTTACATTCCAGGTTTGTCACTGGAATATTAAAGTTATTTTACAAAAACAGGAAGAAAAGAAGAATATAAATAATATAATTTGCAGTTCGATGGGTAGCAAGAGTGGAGAGCGGACCCCTGAGTAGCCCCACCGCCGCCGCTGGCCTAGTTACCATCACACCCGGGAGGAGCCGCAGCTGCTGCAGCCGGCCCCAGCCACCGCCACTGCAACCATGAGCAGGAAGGCCGAGACCCAGCAATCACCCACCCCCCTGCCCCCCACCCTCAACGCTGCCCACACCCAGCCCGGCACCACGGGCAGTGGTGCAGGGAGCAGCGCCCCCTGGGCCCCGGGAGGCCTCACATCAGCAACGAAGGTTTTGGAAATAGTAAGATTGTTCAATGTAAGAAACGGATATGGTTTCATTAACAGGAATGACACCAAGGAAGATGTATTTGTACACCAGACTGCCATAAAGAAGAATAACCCCAGGAAGTACCTTCGCAGCGTAGGAGATGGAGAGACTGGAGTTGGACGCTGTTGGAGGAGAAAAGGGTGCGAGGCAGCGGACGTTCCAGGCCCTGGCGGAGGCCCAGTGCAAGGCAGTGAGTATGCAGCGGACCGTAACTATTGCAGACGCTCCACGCCGCAGGGCTCCTCCACGCAACTACCGGCAGAATCGCCAGAGCAGGGAGAGTGGGGAAAAGAATGAGGGATCGGAGAGCGCTCCCGAAGGCCAGGCCCGGCAGCGGCGGCCCATCGCAGGCGACGGTTCCCGCCTGTCTACATGCAGAGACCCCACGGGCCTCGCCCACAGTACTCCAACCCTCCTGTGCAGGGAGAAGTGATGGAGGGTGCTGACAACCAGGGTGCAGGAGACAAGGGAGACCAGCGAGACAGAATATGTATCGGGGCTATAGACCATGGTTCCGCAGGGGCCCTCACCAAAGACAGCCTAGAGAGGACGGCAGTGAAGAAGATAAGGAAAATCAGGGAGATGACACCCAAGGTCAGCAGCCATCCCCACGTTGGTACCGCAGCAACTTCAACTACCGACACAGACGCCCAGAAAACCTAAACCACGAGATGGCAAAGAGACAAAGGCAGCCCATCTACCAGTTGAGAATTCGTCAGCTCCAGAGGCTGACAAGGCGGGGCTGAGTAAATGCTGGCTTACCATCTCTACCATCATCATGTTTAGTTATCCAACAAGAAGAAATGAAGGTGAAATTCCAGCAATAAGAAATGAACAAAAGACTGGAGCTGAAGACCTTAAGTGCTTGCTTTTTGCCCGTTGACCAGATAACTAGAACTATCTGCATTATCTATGTGGCATGGTTTTTTTTATTTTTTATTTTTATTTTTACCTAAAGACGTCTCTTTAGAAACGTGTTTTTTAGAAAAAGAAAAAACAAAAAAAAGCCTGGTTTTTCTCAAGACACCTTTAAAGGTTTTTAAATTGTTTCATATCCTGTCAAGTTGAGATTTTTAAGAACCTCATTTTAAATTTGTAATAAAAGTTTGCAAGCAAACCTGTTAATAAAGGTCTTAAATAATTGTCAAAAACTGTATATATATATGTATATATATGTATATATATATACATATATATATATATATATATATATATATATATAATTTGCTAAATGAAACAAATAAAGGAATATGGTTTGGCATTCTTTAAGATATATATTACTAATAATAATGCCAAACACAGGAACTACTGTGGAATTTATGCATCTTAAAAAACCTGCAGACCCATTTGGAGGAGACCATCTAGTCCCAGTTTCTTCCCATGTTTACTTGAGCATATAGAAAAGTATATATATATATGTGTTTTATTTGGTTTTTAGGACCTGAGTATCTTTAAAAAGCTGTTGCTAAGCATCCAATATTATTATTCTTGTTAGGACCATATTAATGTTTTTAAACTGTGGAGATGAGTCATTGACCAAGCAGTTCTGAAAAATGAACATAATTATAAGAAAAAGTACATATTCTGGGAGTTTAATACATCAGAATTCTGCCATGTTCAATGAGTCAGAGAAAGGAATAAACTGTGTGAAAGACTGTTATAACATAAATAGAGAATCTTGCTATAAAAATTATTTATTTATTTATTTTTTATTCTCACCTGAGGACATTTTCTCATTTTTTTGTTCAGATAGAGTGGGAGGGAGAGAGAGAGTGTGTTTGTGTGTGTGTGTGTGTGTGTGTGTGTGAGAGAGAGAGAGAGAGAAAGAGAGAGAGAGAGAAACATCGATGTGAAAGGGACACATCGAGTGGCTGCCACCCGCACAACCCAACCAGGACCAGGGACAAACTGCAACTGAGGTACATGCCCTTAGCGGGAACCAAACCCGGGTCTCTCTGAACCGCAGGCCGATACTCTAACTGCTGAGCCAAACTGGCCAAGGCGTTATAAAAAATGTTTAAATCAAATATTACATTTTTAAATATAGTTAGAACCATGACTTTGGGGATCAGTGAGAAAACACCTAAAGGTTTTCAAAGACTGTGAGTATGTGTTTGTGTGTGTGACATTTCATCACACAAAACAATGGAGTGGGGTGTCTGGCAGCCCCTTTATCATATTGGTGCCTGTAGCACCAATAGCAATTTCCTAATAATAACCGTATTTTCCACTTCTCATTCCTTTGCCTGTGTTATAGCACGGTTTTTGAATTAAATTAGTTGACACTATTCTTAGATGGATCGGGCTTATTTTCAATATGTCATTCCTTCCTTAATATTTGTGTCTTGATAATGACACTAAATGCCCAGCTATCTTGAGATCTCTTCCACGTTTTATTTCTGTGTAAAAATGGTAAACAAAATATTCCAAATCTTTCCCTAATCTGACATAATTTCAGCATTATTTCATTTCTTACTCAAAATTCTTTTCTTTTTTTTAAACTTCAATGATGCTTGGCTATGCATCAGGTGCACAGATCCTCTTCGGTTCGGTAACAGGAAATAATGAAGCCATCTATCTCTATATTGAATGGAAACTTCCTAATTGAACCCACACCTATCACCAAACAATTCCTATTCCATAAAAAGTATTCAAGGTTCAAGAGAGTAGGCTGTAGTAAGCACAGTTGATCCTTGAACAGCATGAGTTTGCAGTGTGTGAATCCACTTATATGTGGATTGTTTTCAATAAATACTGTGTATTTTCTTTCCCTAATGATTTTCTTAATAACATTTCCTTTTCTCTAGCTTACTTGACTGTAAGAATACAGTATCTATCATATACGACTTACAAGATATGTGTTAATTCACTGTTTATATTATCATTAAGGTGAACAGTAGGTTATCAGCAGTTAAATTTTTTGGGAGTCAAAAGTAATATGTGGATTTTCTACCATGTGGGGGTCAGAGCCCCTAATCTCCACTTTGTTCAAGGGTAAACTGCACATAAATATAACCTTTAACCTCAACATACAGAGCTGGGTCCTCTATTGTTTCTTCCAGTAGCCTGGCCACTTTCGGGGGCACCTGGCATCCAGGAGAGGAAGCACCTACTGTGCGTGAATGCAATGTACTGATGGGCCCAGGTGTCCCCTCCTCCTGGCAGCAAAACTATTTATTAGATCAACCCTCCTCTGCATATGACAGGGCATATGAGAATCCTCACACATGCTGCCTAAACTGGGTTTGCAGCCATCCTCCTGGGGCAGAGGATTTCATAAATTCTGTGGTGGTGATCTACTCATGGAAGGAGGATGCAAGCATTTTAAAGCAATTAAATGGTAGACTAGAATAGATTAGAATCCACCGCAAACAGTAAATGAAAGATGGTCCGGTGAGCCTTTTATGGGTGGTACACATACAGTATGTTCCCAACTCAAAGATGCACAGTGGTGTTCTTCTTAATACTTTGGAAACCAGGACACTTCTTACAATTGACTTGTATGTTTAATGTAGTTCTTTCCTGTTTGCACTCTAGAAAGCTCTTCTTAAGTCAATAAAATGTTTCAAAATCATTGCCCCCTGAAAATTGCCTATGTGGTCCCGAGCATTGAGCATTAAGAGACAAAGGGATGTAAACCCTATTTATCAAACAGGGAGAGATGAAATGGCCACTGCCGGGACACAAGCAGTACTGACGTCTGAAAAGACACAGCTAACCATCGATCTGTCTCCATCGACAGGAAAAGCTAAGGACTGTGAAGACGCTGCTCCAGAGATCAAGGTTCTGAAAACCCAGCTCTCCTCCTGCCTCTGTGTCTAAGACAGGTAACCCAGTTTATTTCAGTTTCATCCCAACACTGTGCTTTCTAAATAATACTAGAACTCAGTCAAGTGACCAGTTTTGGAAGGAAATGTACTCTATTTGCTGTATATGTCATAACACAACAGATAACTTGGTGTATACCAGTTGTTTTCTTGTTTTGTTTTATTTTAAGTGATTTAGTTGAACCACTCCTCAGGAAGGGGACTGCTGAATCAAATTGAAAGCCAAGCAAGCTTTGAAAACTGATATATTAATTATGAATACTAGCAGAGAATGATTATACCAGCCTCACACTTAACTCATTAGTGTTCTTTATTTGGTTAATTTGAGAAACATAAAATATTACAGCATTGCATTTCTTTGATTGTTCACTTGAGTATATTATATGTTTACTACTCATTGTATTGGTGAGAATGTTACTTTCAATGCGCTAGGGGTATAAGATTGAGCAGAATGAGTACATAGTTCACTTTTGGTGTCAGTCTGGGTCATCTAGGAAGCAGACAGCAGGATAGAGTTAAGAGTCAGAGGATACAGAGGGAGAACACCTGTTGTCAAAGGAGCTCAAAGAAATATTTGCACACCTGTAGCAGCAGTATTTACAATAGCCAAAAGGTGCAAGCCACCCAAGTGTTTATAAACAGATAAACAAAGTAAAAATGTGGTCTGTACGTACAATAAAATATTATTCAGGCTGAGAAAGGATATATTTCTGACACCTACTAGAACATGGATAAAATTTTAGGGCAGTATGCCAAGCTGAAGAAGCCAGTAATGAAAGGACAATTACTGTGTGATTCCACTTATATGAGGTACCTAGAGTAGTGAGAGAATAGAGTCAGAGGGCAGAATACAGGTAGGTTGCCCACAGCCTGGGAATGGAGAGTTAGTGTTTAGTGGGTACAGTTTCAATTTGGGAAGATAAAACCAGCTCTGGAGATGGATGGAGATGATGGATGCAAAACAATGTGAACGTATGTACTGAACTGTGTACTTGGAAACTAATCAAGACAGTTAAAAAGAAAACACTGTGGATTGAAAATTAATTTTCTTATTTGTAGATGAAGAAACTGAGCTGAGGATATAAGAACCTTCTCTGCAAAGACACACACAGTCAACGTCAGGCTGGGGCTATGTCTTCAAACCCTCATTGTGGAAAAGAGGACACAGCTGTCCGAGAAGACCCAAATGATGGATAAGGAGTCTCCATTTGATAACACCTTTGGGCAGTGATCAGTTCATGAGGATGGAGCCTTCATGAAAGGGATTAGTGCCCTTTTATAGAACAGACCCCAGAGAGCTCTCATTCTTTTTGCCCTGTGAGGACACAGAGAGAAGGTGCCCATCTATAAACCAGAAGCGGGCTCTCACCAGACACTAAATCTGTCAGTGCATGGATCTTGAACTTCCAGCCTCCAGAACTGTGGGAAATAAATGTCTTCTGTTTATTAGCTAACCAGTCTATGGTATTTTTTAAAATATGTTTTTATTGATTTTAGAGAGAGAGAAAGGTAGAGGGAGAGAGAGGGAGAGAAACATCAATGTGAGAGAGAAACATCACCCTGACAAAGGACAAAACCCACATCCTGGGCATGTGCCCTGACCAGGAATCGAGCTAGTGACCTTTCAGTGCACTGGATGACTCTCAGCCAACTGAGCCACACTGGCCAGGGATGTAGTGTTTTTATTACAGTAATCTGGGCGCACTAACTCACAGAGGCATGCACTTTCTCTTAAGTTCTTTGTGAAACCAAAGCAGTCTCTGTCCCTTTTCTTTCCTCTCAACCCCCCTGTGATATTCAATTGTATTAATGTTTCTTAGGTTTTCTCTTCTACCTACCCAGAAACCACATTTCCAGGATCTTTAGATTCTGGAATAATGCCAAAAGCTTTTATTTTCCCACCTTCTGGAAAAGCAGTTTTGTCTGTCTGTAAAGACAACCACAGTGCCTCTCAAACCAGACCTCATAGCCAGTTATTGACTTTGGGACTTTGCACTGTCCTGTTCCACCGTACTTGCCTAGGATGTTCCCATAGGACAAGTAAAGAGAAGAGCATGAAATAAGAAAAAAGCATAACCTTTTAGTTGTTTTTTCACTGCAATGCCTAAAGAGGCTACACTTTCCTCTTACAAATGGAACAATATGCAGTTGTAAAAAAGAAGGGTCTTTTACCCTTTGAGACAGGATAGATGGACCTGGACAGTATTATGCTAAGTGAAATAAACCAGTCAGAGAAAGACAAATATCACATGATCTCACTTACATGTGGAATCAAAAGAATAAAATAAACTGATGAACAAAATAGGACCACAGACATAGAAGCATGGAACCGTCTGACAGATCTCAGAGGGAAGGGGGGAAGGAGGGTGAGATGAGATTAATCAAAGAACTTAAATGCATATATGCACAGCCCCTGGGCACAGACAACAGACAGGTGAAGGACTGGGGTGGGGTGAGAATCAGGGGGGCAAACTTGGGAAAATGGGGGACATCTGTAATATGCTCAACAATAAAATTAAAAAAAAACGAGAGCTAAACTGTGACACTGTGTTTGTTACCTCTTTAAGGCTCTTACATTTCATATGTTACATATAAAACTACAATAATCCAAACAAAGGTTTATAAGCTCTGAAAATGTTATTTTACATTTTCCTCGTGGAGGAAACATTTCTGGAATCTTCAGAATGCATCTTAAGTTTTTTGCTCTTGTTCCTGGACGGTCAAAGGAAGGGATGACTCTGATGTATTGCCCGGTACCTGTGGTTTTTGACTCTGTGTTCTCTCAATGTCATTCCGGGTATATGGCATCGAAGTTGTGTCACAGCTGATGACACACTTGAATAATGATGGACTGATAAGTGATCTGTCATAAGTGAGGACTCACAATAAAATATTAGCCCATTCTGTTGTTTAATGCTGTAAGCAACTTTAAGTACTTAGTTGCTGATAAATTACAATAAGAGTAGAATTTAGGAGAACAACACAAGAGAAAGAATATGAGATGCCTATTTGATCATTACTAGAGGTACAGAGTAAGTGTCCCCAAAACTGAAGAGGAGATAAGAAGGAACAGGGAGAAAGAGAGAAGCGTAGAAGGCAGATTTTGAGGTCTTGAATAAATCCCTCCTGTCAGCATGAACTGCTGTCTTTCCAGAGAAGCCTGGATCACATTTCAGTTTGTTATCCATGGTCAATGTTGCTATCAAGGTAGAAAGAAATTGTTCCTTGGTCCCTGGTTTCAGGCAGGGGTGAGCAGTCTTGGGGACCTGGCCCTGCATGTCCCTCATATTCAGTAAGGAGCTTGGCACCCCTTCCAGGACCAGGGAGCCTGCCTGTGGTCTGTTCCCCAACACAGTCTTTAATATCCTCTGGTCAACTTTCCACTTCTCAGCTAATTATTCCCTGAGTAATGGAGAAGCAATCACACTATTCATGCATGAACGTATTCACTTGAATGGATGGGGCCTTGAAAATGGCTTTCAAGTAATGGACAAAAATGCAGGGAGAAATACAGCATGTCCTTACGAGGAATACAAGACCGTTCCCAGGCCCTTACACACATGCAGTGCTATGAGGTGAGGCTAGATGCTATTTTAGGTCCTTTGTAAACCAGAATTGTGCCTACGCTGCTAACATAAGTATGTTGATTGATTTCTTGCTGTGTTCTATGTATTTATATTTCAAGGTGATTCTGTTTATTCCATTTTAGAGATAGAGGTACACATTTTTGGAAGCCCCAGGAGCTAAGTGAAATGTTGCATATTTAAGGAGGTTTTGGGATAAAGTTATGCATCTAAGAAGTACGCTGTCTATTCTGAGATATGAGGCTCAGGTTCAGGTAAACAGCTCTCTGGAATGAACAACTGAGCCAAGCACACAGGTCTCATCCCCCACACTTCGTTTACGACTGCATCCTTTAATGGTTCAGCCGCCTATCAGGGCAGCTTCGTTAACCTGTCAGCTCAACCATCAGCTCTTAAAGTGATGTATGGGGAAGTCCTCCCTATGCTAAATAAGATCCCTTTTGCCATTATTAATAATATCACAGTGATTCAGTACATGAAGCCATTAGAACAGTAATAAAAAGAGAGACTGTCATTATTCCAACCACAGAGCAGAAAACGAGAGAATCTTCCGTAATTATGGACATTTGTGGCTGCCTGGCTCCAGCTAGGAGGAAAAATGCAGAACAGAGCCTGCTCAGCCAGCTGCCAGTGTGGGAGAGGGAAGGCTGCAAGAACCGAATCTTGGGCTTTCACCCATGCTATTTGGCCCTGAAAAGTAGGTGCAAGCTTGGTTATCCCTTAATTGTTCCTCCTTGACTTCTGATTGTTTGGAAAGTACATTTACTGTCTATCCTATTGCATTATCATCCATTAAACCATTCGTGCTATGATGGCCTCCGTATAGCACCCAAATCCCAGGGATCTAAAATATTTCTATACAATCTCACTTTTGGTAAATAGCAGCTATTGTCAAATTTGCTTATTAAAGCTCAATTTATATTTTTATTAACAAGGTGCAACTTAATTCAGGAGAAATATCTTCTTTCATTAAATCTATTGTGGCCTTTGATAATTTTTTATTTAAGAGTACTGCATAAACCCTGGCTGGTGTGGCTCAGTTGTTTGAGTGTCAGCTCCTGCATGGAAGGTCAGAGCACATGGCCAGGGTGCAAGTCTTGATCCCCACTAGGGGGCGTACAGGAGGCAGCCAATCAATCTTCTACTCTCACATTGATGTCTCTCTCTTTCTCTCTCTCTCCCTCTCTAAAATCAATAAAAACATATCTTGGATAAGGATTAAAAATAATTCAGTTGGTATTTTTACAGAAATTGAAAAGTTGATCCTAAAATTTATATGAAAATTTAAGAGAATCAGAATATCCAAGATGATCTTGAAAAAAACACTTACCACAAGATAAACTAATCAAGATAATGCAGTACTGGCATAATGTTAGACATGGAGATCAGTGAAATATAATTGAGTCCTGAAATACATCTTAATATTTTTTAAGAAGGGCACCAAGACAATTGAATGATGGAGGGAGAATAAGACTAATTTCTAACAAATGTCTCTGAGACAACTGGATATATCCACATGCAACAAAATGAATTTGGATACCTAATTCACACAAAAATAAAAATTAACTCAAAATGAATCAAACCCCTAATGTTAGAACTAACTATAAAACCCCCGGAAGAAACACAATTTTGGATTAAGCAATGATTTTTAGATATCACATCAAAAGCAGAAGCAACAACAATAGATATATAAATTGAACTTCATAAAAATGTAAAATGTTTGTGTTTCAAAAGATGCCATCAATAGAGTAAAAAAAAAAAAATAGAACCCACAGAATGGGAGAACATTTTGCAAATAATATTCTGATAAGGAACTTGTATCTTTAAACTATAAAAACAAAACAAAACTCAAAAAAAACAAAACAAAACAAAAAACCCAAAAGACATAACCCAATGGAATACATGAGCAAAATATCTAAATAGAAAAAAATTTAAAGAAGATATACAAATGACCTATAAGTACACGAAAAGATGTTTAACATTATTAGCCATCAGAGCATCAGAGAAATGCAAATAAAAACCATAGTGAGATATCACTTCATACCCATGATAATGGCTAGAATTAAAAATAACTTGTGTGACTGAGGACAGGGAGAAACTGGAACCCCCCTATACTGTGTGGAATAGCTCCTTTGGGAGATAGGTTGGAGGTTTCTCAAAAAGTCACTGATAGGTGCATATCCAACAAAATGAAATTGTATGTGCACACATAAACTTGTATATGAATGTTCATAGCAGAATTAATCATGATAACCAGAAAGTGGAAACAAATGAAATGTTCATCAACTGATGAATGGATAAATGAAATATGGTAGATCCATATATATAATAGAATATTATACAACAATAAAATTAAAGCAAAGATCTGATGCGTGTTACAACAGGAGTGAGCCTAAAATATGCAAAATGAAAGAAACTAGCCATAAAAAACACATAGTTCATGATTCTATTACCTAAACATTTCTGGAATAAGCAAATCTATAGAGACAAAAAGTAGATTACTGCTTACTTATTTATGGCTGGGTGCTGGAGGATGGGAACACAGGGAAAGTGATTGGTAATGCATATGGCATTTTTTATTGGGGTGATCAAATGTTCTGAAATTGGTAGTGCTGATGTTCACACAACTCTGAAATACAAAAATCTATTGAATTACACATTTTGTTTTATTCCATTTCTGAGGCATAATTTACATAGAATGCTATATTAGTTTCAGGTGTGTGACATGATTTGATATTTGTGTATATTATAAAATAATCACCACAATAAGTCAATTTAACACCATCACTGTACATAGTGACAAAATGTTTTCTCTTGTGATAAGAACTTTTAGCAACTTTCAAATATGTAATACAATATAGTATTGTTGATTATAGTTGTCATGATGTACATTATATCCCCATGACTTGTTTGTTGTGTTACTGGAAGTTTGTCCCCTTACACCTCCTTTATCCATTTTTCTCAACCCCCGATCCCCACCTCTGGCAACCACTGATCTGTTCTCTGTATCTATGAGCTTAGGGTGTGTGTGTGTGTGTGTGTGTGTGTGTGTGTGTTGAGATTTTTTGTTTTTTGACTCAACATTTCAGTGAGAGTAAAAGTATTTTCTTTCTCTGTCTGATTTATTTTATTTATCATAAGGCACTTAAAATATGTCTATGTTGTTGCAAATAGCAAGCTTTCATGTTTGTAATATTTTTTATGGCTGACCAATATTTCAGTAATATTCTATGATTCTATTCATCCATTGATGGACACTTAGGGGTTTGCATTATTTGGGCTATTGTAAACAATGCTGCAATGAACATACGAGTGCATATATCTTTTTGAGTGTCTTTATTTTCTTCAGATAAATACCCAGAAGTATAATTTCTGGCTCATAAAATTGTTGTATTTTAATTTTTGAGAAACTTCCATACTGTTTCCATAGAGGCTATACCAATCTGAATTCCTGTCTTTAGTGCCCAAGGGTTCCCTTTTCTCCACATCCTCACCAACACTAGTTATTTCTTGGTGCCAATTATATCCCATCAGGGTTTTGGGATATTGGTTGGCTTCTAAGTCACTTACAGCATCTGTGACATCATCTACAAAAACTTACTTTTTTTGTTTTGTTTTGGCTTTTATATATTTTGAGTACCTAAAGAACCAACTGCTCAAACAATTTATAAACAAAGTTCTCCCAGGGTCTGCAACCTTCGGTCATGTATACTTGATCTGCTCTTGCCATCTGTCACTTGCTCCCTGAGAGCTCTGTCTCACTGACGGGCACATCTTTACTCTGGAGCTGCAGTTTCACCTTACATAGACTTTCTCCTGGGCTCTGGGTGCTGTGTGGGCCTACAGGAGACGAAGGACACATAGGAATAGTAACTACCCAGCATCACCCCCGTGAACAGAGTGGGCATGAAGAAAATGAGCAGCAAAGGTTTAAATTCCCTTGATGCATCAAAATAATACAGAAGCATCTGTTGATGTTCAGAAAAGCACCAGAGAACAGAATGTTGGTGCTGGGCTCCCACATGAGGTTTTGGAACCACCTGGTTTCTTCTCAAAGCTCTGGGGCTTTGGGAATTGTGGCTTTTCCCCTGGCCTGCTGGTTTTCACTCACCATTCTTCCAGAATGCAGAATGACTGGGACTTTTTTTTTAAGAGAAAGGGGAAGGGAGGCAGGGTAGGGGAAAGAGAGAGAAACATTGATGTGAGAGAGTGAGACATCGATTGGTTGCCTCCTGCACATGCCCCAACGGGGGTAGAAGATTGAACTTGCAACATAGGTATGGACCCTTGACCGGGAATCAAACCCATGGCCCTTTGATCCATAGACCAATGCTCTAACCACTAAGCAAAACTGGTCAAGGCACAAGTGGAACGTTTTTTAGGAAAAAAATAAACTAAAATAAAACATGACACTAAGCTGTTTTGATGTTTATGGAGGCTTATCATCTAGAAGTTTCCCCAGATGATAAAATAGTTAACTTATTACAAATCAAACTTTGAAATACATCCCGGCTCCACTGGTGAGAAAGCAGTTATGCCGAGTGCTGAAGCATAACCGTTGTTTAAGGAATCTCATTTTCTCCCTTCATAATGATGGAGGAGGTGGCATCTGATCCCATTTGCTTGGCAGAGCAAGAATTTATTTTTATGTACCATGCGTAGTGTAGGAACATATAAATATAGCTTTACAGAGGAAAATCTTGAAAGCATTAGACCTGCTAAAACTGGCACCAGCTCCTCATTTCTCTTGTAAAGAAAATAGACATTTGATATATCCGTGTATCTTCCGTCACAGCTGCTTTGCTGAATCTCACCCAGCTCTTTACACTTACGCCCCCTGTCTTATTCCATTGGGGCTGCTATAACAAAAATAACAGACTGGATGACTTATAAACAACAGGAATTTATTTCTCACAGTTCTGGAGGTTGGTAGTTCAAGATCAAGGAGCCAACACGGTCAGGATCTGGTTCACTGATGGCCGTCTTCTAGTTGTCTCTTCACATGGCAGAAGGGAAAAGGGAGCTCTCTGGGGTCTTTTATAAGATTACATATCCCATTGATGGGAACTTCACCCTCATGACCTCATTATCTCCCAGAGAGCTTCACCTCCTACTACCATCACATTGGCGGTTAGGTTTCAACATATGAATTTTGGGGGGGGGGGAACACTAACATTCAGTCCATAGCACACCCTCACCTCTACTCCCTGCAAGTGGGGTTCTATTTATCTAAAGGGGCATCTTCTGGTACATGGGATGTGTGCTGTGTGACCATAGCCCCACAGACGTCCTGGGGAACTTTAAAGAATGAACACGGGCTAGAATTAAATTGCAATGCCAAGTTCATTGCTATTGCATTTTGCTCCCTCTACACTTGTATTGCTGAAAGCTAACACAATATTGTAGTTTTGACAAATGAAAAATTGGATTTACTATTTAATACTAAGTTTTCATGTTGAGTTTTTGAATTATTGCTAACACTAGGTTAATAATTATTAATAACACAAGGAAAGCAACACATGTGCATAGTGCTTTGTATAATATTCAGAGTAGTTAGTACGTGCAACATGTTTATCTCACAATAATTTTAATTTATTCCTGAAACAAAGTATTTCTAATTTTCTCACTAGAATCATACCTTCAGTACACAGGGGCATTATGATTCCTTACCAGAAGCTCTTTTTCTCACGGATACAGGTGACTCAGGACCAGGTGGTGCACTTAGTAGAACTGAGTGGTGTGTTCCCATTCCAACAGGTGGAGTCAGATTCAGAGCTCGATGAACCCAAGCATGTATCTCAAAGGATGGTCTGAGGCAACTGAAGATACATGGAAGGACCCCAATCAAACTCCTCTTCAAACACACAGAAGATGTATATATTTTATTTTATTTTTTTAAGTCAATTTTCTTTATTGATTTTAGAGAGAGAGAGAAACATCAATGAGAGAGAACATCAATTGGCTGCCTCCTGGATGCCTCCCACTGGGGATTGGGCCCACAACCTGGGAATTGAACCAGCGACCTCTTGGTGCATGGATCAATGCTCAATCACTGAGCCACACTGGCCGGGCTGTATATATTTTCTAAAAAGTCCACCACTAGAGATTTATTACTTGTGGGTAATGCATTGAATAATAAATCTAAAGTATACTTTCTTGCATCTATGCCTTCTAAACAGGATAATTGTCAGGAAGATGGGTTCTCTGGAGAAAGCCACACTCTCATTTGTGACTGAAGCAAAGGAAGAGACCAAACACAGGGGATTTCTAGTTTTCTCAATAGCATTAGTTAATTAGGAATAGACATAATTCTTCCACAGACTATTTACTGTCCTATGGATCTACAGCACATATTTTCAAATTTCAGCTTAAAATATTTTATTTTTGTATTTCATGAAACAACTATAACATTGGGAAAATTGTGCAACACTAGATTTAAAAGTTACTTTAATTGACACCGATGAATCCTGCACTCAAGGAAAGCAATGTGATCCAGGCCTTCTGCCCCCAGGCAGGGAACACAGGGAACAGCCTCAGGAGGGCACCAGATGCATCAAGACTGTTCCTTGGGCATCAGTTCTTGGAGTGAATGCTCTGCTGTGTCCTTTGGTGGGCCTTTGGGTTCCTGTAGGACTGCTGTGGAAAAGACTGGGCTAAAATGGAAGGCCGAGACATTGCACTGTATTTCATACATTTACCTACAAAGAAACTGCTTCTCAGTAGACCCAGATTAGCAAAAGTCAGAGACGTGCAGATGGCACTTAAAGCCATAAAAGAGACATTATTGCTCAGTATGAGTAGGGAAGAGGACTCCGGTGCGCGCCCAGAAGAAGAGAAGAAAACAAGAAATAAGAAATCCTACGTAGGGTTCATCAGTAAAGCAAGAAGCAAGCTAATTTACACTGTAGAATTTCAGAAAACACCAGAAATTGGAGGCAGGCACTGGTACAGATGAACATGGGGATGGAAGGTGTCTGAAAGCAGAATGAATGGTGAAGACTTGCATTAGAACCCATTAGACCTACAGAGTCCCTCCCCTCCTCCGATCCAGCAGAAGACCAGAGAGTTCCCATCTGGACTGAAGGTCAGAAGGCATAACTCAGCAAGGAGCCATACTGAAAACACAGAATCCAGTGAATGCCCACCCACTGGGTGGGGAAGCCAGACCCCTCTGCATTCAGCTATCAACATGCGGCACCTTTATGTGCCCCTGCAGGAGACTTCTTTCCAAAGAAGTTGGCCAAATGCAACTGACAGTTAAGGACTCCTCACGGCCCTGAGGCCACCACTCTGTAAGCAATGCCTATAGTGAGTTCCAGGACTAAGGCCAATGCCTCATGGTTAAAAACGGACAGACAGACGCTGATCAAGATAGATGGGGAAAGGGCCTGTTGTGAAACACAAAGAGCAGAATGAGCAAACAGGAAAAAAGAAACTTGGAAGGAGCCGAATGTCAAAAAGAGGAAAAAAAGAGTCTTACATAAAACCCATTACAATCAGTGGCTTTATGGAGATAAGAGTTTACAAACATGCACCAAGCATAGCATGCTATAAAAAGGGAGTATTCAGAGAGCAAAAACAATCTCGTGGATATTAAAAATCTTATGGTAGAAATAAAAAAGACATTCAATAGGCTGGTTGGAAAATAACGTGAGCAAATTGTTCAGAAAGCAGACTAAAAAGGCAAAACAAATAAATAACCAAAGAGCAATGGAGACAAAATTAGAAGTTTATTTTAGAACATATAACATCTAAAGGTTAGACGTTTCAGAAAGGAAGAAAAGGGAAACTGAAAGAGAAATTGTCAAAGAAATATAATTCCCAGGATGCGAGGACTTAAGCATTGAGTGCCCACTGTGATGAAGAAGGCAGGCTACCCTGGCAGGTGGGGTTCAGTTGGTTGAGGGTCATCCAGTGCACTGAAAGGTGGCCAGTTCCACTCCCAATCAGGGCACATGCCTAGGTTGTGGGTATGGGATCTCAGACAGGGGCAACTTATTGATGTTTTTCTCTCACATGGATTTTTTTTTTCCCTCTCTAGCCCTTTCTCTCTCTCACAAAAATCAATAAAAAATATTAGGCTCTGGCTGGTTTGGATCAGTGGTTAGAGTGTCAGCCCACGGACCAGAGTCCCAGGTTCGGTTCTTGCTAAGGGCACGTACCTCAGTTGCAGTTTGTGCCCAGGCCCAGTTGGGGTCCTGTCGGTGGCAACCAGTCAATGTCTCTCTCTCACATCGATGTTTCTCTCTCTCTGTCTTCCTTTCTCTCTTCTTCCTGCTCTATCTTAGGATGAATGCAAATATATATATATATATATATATATATATATATATATATATATTAAAAAGGACTTAAAAAAATGAAGGCACACCATTATAAAAGTTCAGAAGAAGAATAATAAAGACATTAAGACACACAAAAAGAAAAAACTGCAATTAAAAAATGGACATTCAGACGGTTATGAACTGCAATACTAGAGTTGGGATGTAATGAAAGAATTCCTTCAAATTTATTTAAATTATTGTCAAATTATAGTTTTATGTTCCGTCAAATGATGAGGTTTTCACAATTGAAAAAAAATTACCTTGAAGATTTTTCTTAGAATATAGTTGAGAATATGCTGCACCAAAGCTAAGGACTAAATTTTCTAAAGTATAAAATAATTGAATATAGAAAGCAGAATTTCCCAGGAGAAAAACAAAAGCAATGTGAAAAATTGGGGTATGACCACAATGCACCAGGAGTAGAAAGCAACCTGTGTGATAGCTTCCAGAATAGAGATATCCAAAAAAATTAAAAAAAAAAAAAAAAAAAGGAAATAAGAATAATGGACAGATTACCTGATGTGTTTGAATATAATGAGAAGACATTCTACTTAGGGAGAATGTTTAGGGATCAATTACAGATAGACATTCAGAAAATCAAGTAGTAGAAAAAATTCAAAGCAATTATTAACTCAAGAGAAAACAAAAGTTATTGAAGAAATGGAGTGTAATTCCATAACAAAGAGTCTTACTCTGTTTTGTTGGGAGCAACATAAGAAGACTCAAGGGTGAGCTTAAACCTCATCTTCATTAGAAAATCAATGCATCCTTGCTAAAATGGAAAAGAATCAAGAGATAACTGTATATGTTTGTTATTTAAAATGTGACTAGATCATAGTCTTAAATATAATTTCCCACAAAATAAGCCATGGCTCCATGGACAATAAAATTTCCAGGTCTTAGGCGTGAAGCATGCAAAATATCATTGAATTCTCATGTCATACCAGAGAGTAAATGAGTTGCCAAAGATACCAGGGCTAAGAACTCAGTGACAAATTTGAACTCAGAGACTCTCACTAGCCAACGGTAAGATAGTTTTTGTGCCAAATTTTTTTATATCAATGTTGAGTAACAATAGGATAACAACTACAATGGATTGAAAGACATCAAAATTGCTTTCATCTTTGAGTTCATAAAGATTGTAAGAAAACACATGTTAACTGTGATTGAAGGATGCTTGGAACCGCCTCATTCTGTGGAAAACTGATAAATACAGGGAAAATCAGTCATGCTGACTTCCCATGAAAGCTGTATCATTGGACTTCCAAATAGTAGAAACATTCTCTATACAGATATTCCCCAGCTAATAAATGAAGGGAGAATGTTAGAATGAGAATATCATCATTGTGGCATTCCTAAAAGATTAATAGATCAAGTTATTGGTCATCAATGTCTGTTCACATCACAAAATGAAAGACAGCCAGACATTGCACGCCTTCAGACTGAAGAACAGAGAGCCACCTTTGAAGCAGTTTTGTGGAAGAAAAAAAAAAAAAAACACCTAAATTTGTTCAAGCCTCCAGCTCTGTTTATCAATTGATAGGAAATACAGAGGCCCAAGCTAAGTGGTACAGTAGGTTCCAATCAGCAGAATCCCAAATCTAAGAAACTCTATAGGACAAATGTTCTGAATTTTTAAAATAATAAATCAAGGGGAAACAAATAAACAAACAAGACATTAAGGGAGAATTTATAAGTTTAAAGACATTTAAGAGACATTTTAACCACTCCTCTAGGTCTGAGTTGAAATGCTTGCCTCTCTCTGACTTCAAGCTGGAAATTGAAGCCCCTGGCAGGATGCTTCCAATCCCCGCCCTCAGGTCTGCAAATATGTCTGCTTGAATGTGTTAATAACTAAGTTACTTTTGTGTGTTTACCTCCCAGGAAGGCAGGTATGAGAATAACTCACATGGGACCCTCCTTCCGTTCTTTTTCTCCACTGTTTCTCTTTAATACATTTCTTCCTCCCTCTCCATCTCCATGCCAATTTCCTCTTCACTCACACGTTGCTCTGCTCACACTCATAATCAGACCTCCAGAAATGCTGGCTCTGTTTTCATTGTGAACAGACTGTCAGATAGGCAACCTGCCAGTCTTTTCAGGTCTAGTGATTTTGAAGTAACAGGAAATAAAAATGGTACAATAAAGGCTTGGTTGATGTAGTAGTAGAGACACGTGGTCTCTCTCTCTCTCTCTCTCCCTCTCACCCTCTCTCTCTTTCTTTCTCCCTCTCATACACACATATACATACAAACATTAAAAAAATTCTCCATGCACACAAATGACACGGTATTTATTATTCTGTTGTAAATAGACCCCAATAAACCAAGTATACTGATGGAATATTAAAATTATCAGCAAAGGCCTGAATACAGAGAAAATCATTATTTAAAATACCTTTACCTAATTGTTTATCCTCAAATAATACAAGGACATAAAGATTGCTTCAGGGATGCCAAGTATTCCATATCCTGTAGTTCTAACCAAGAGTGAATAAATAAAAAGCCTCCTTTTGAAAGGAAGAAAAACATATTTGTAAGAAAAGTGATTCAGATTTTGTTCCATTTCTGGCATTGAAATACTGCAAGAGTAAGAATAATGACACCTCCACAGAACAAAATTCAGGTCTCATGTTTTTAATATAGCAAGCATTTAAATTGATTATTATGTTTCCTAGGACATTTTCTTCTTCAGAATGTTTAATTCAATATAAAGTGTACATGTGAACTAACTGCATGTTAGCGAGAGCACTGGCAGGAAGTGAAATTTGCTCCTCTGGTTTAGCTCTGTACCGCAGGCCGACGCTCCAACCGCTGAGCCAAACCGGCCAGGGCACTCCTCTGGTTTAAATGAAGTGTCTAGTGCAGGGACCAGAAGAAGCATGGCAGGGTTAAGAGGAGATGGTGAGCCTCTGGAGACCAGCAATACCAGGAAACTGTTGCTGTTTTAGAGAAAAGAGTGCTTTTGGAGTCCAGAAGGATCCCAAACCCTGGATCTTTA
The DNA here is from genome assembly GCF_014108415.1 of Molossus molossus. Classification (NCBI taxonomy): domain Eukaryota; kingdom Metazoa; phylum Chordata; class Mammalia; order Chiroptera; family Molossidae; genus Molossus; species Molossus molossus. Next base: position 34,357,377 of record NW_023425366.1, read on the forward strand.
CCGGATGGAGGAAGGAACCCCAGTAGGGACTGTAGTCCCAGAAGGATGACTGTCTGTTTGCGATGCAGTACTGATCTATGGAGGAAGCAGAGAAGGAGCACCAACTCTCTCCTCTCACCTCTGCTCTACTTTCCATTGGCTGAATTCAACCAGCATCCTGGTCTGGAGACCCAAGTGATGGTTGTCTGCAAGAACAAGCTCAGGGTTGAAAGAAGGGCATAGAATGGCAGAAAAGCCTACTGGAGATTGGGTGTGGAAGACCAGTGGAGAATAATCATCACCCAGGACTAATCACCTTCTCTTTCAGTGTTTGTATTTCTTTCTGCACATAGTTACCTCAAGGTGTCTGGCACCAGACTGTGATAGGTCTTTCTTTACTCACTCTCACTGTTGCTATGTGTGCTTAGTAACCCTGCTGGGAAAAGCTGAGTGTTTCCAGTGTTTCAGATTCAGTGTCCAAACTCTGCAGTGTTCTGGATAAATTTCTGGTTGTCATTTAATCTTTCCACCCCGTGGGAAATGGAAACCAGATTATCTTGGTGTAACATGAGCAGGTCCATCTGGCAAAAATATATCAGTTGCCTTGGCTGATCACGAGTTAACTAAGTGATTTTAGATGTACTCTACGACTCAGTCCTTGGACTATTAATGACTTCATCTGTCAAGTGTATGTCTTCCCTACCCTCACAGAGCACATATGGGTCATGTATAAACCCAAATCTTAAAAGTTGTAAGTGCTGAGCTAAAAAGGGATTCAGAGTTGGATGCATGAAAGGACACTGTTCTCCCCAGAGAGACCCAGATTGCTATCAAAACTATGTAGCAGTCAGGTTTATCATTAGGGCTCAAAATGTATACATTCTTAAACTTCCAATCAAAGCCTATTGTGCTTTATTATGAAAGAAAATAGAAAATAATGACTTGTAAGAAATGCACATCTAAACTGGATCCTAATCATAACCTTACACCTTGTTTCATTGATTTTTCTAGATAGAGTGGAAGGAAGGGATGGAGAGAGAGAGAGAGAGAGAGAGAGAGAGAGAGAGAGAGAGAGACATCAATGTGAGAAAGACATGTCAATTTGTTGCCTCCTGCACAACCCCAACCAGGGCCCAGGTACTTGCTTTTATCTGGTAATCAAACCCATGACACTTTCAGTCCTCAGTTGATGCTCTAACTTCTGAGCCAAACCATCCAGGGCTTTGCCTCCTGTTTTATCATTTAAAAGATAATCAATTTGGAACGAGGCATTAAAAAAAAAAAAATCAGTACCCTTTTTTTCTTGAATAATACAAGAGAATTGGTCCCTCAATCCTGTTCACACCCCATTTTACTCACTACATTCTCTTCAATTATCCTGTCTTGTATTTGAACGATTTTTTATTGGTTGAAATGAGACTAGTAAAGCTATTAACATGCATTTGCTTTTATTCTCGATGTGATAGGAAGATATTGGAGGGTTTTGAACAAAGAAATGATACAATCTAATTTACGGTTTTAAAGTGTCATTCTGGGTACCTCCCATCTGATTAGGAGTACATCAGAGTGGTATAGACATAAGGCACTGTGGGTTGCCTTACTTGGTCGCAGTAGAGGTGGTAAACAAGGTCATATTTGGTACATGCCTTCAGATAGAGCCAACAAAATGTGCTGATGGAGTCAAACTTACTTCCCAGATACCTGCCTGAACAACTTCATAAATGAGCATATCCTTTCCTAAGGTGGGAGACTGAAAGAATCTGGCAGGAAAAATCAAGAGTTTCTTTCTGGAAGTTTTAAATTGACTATTCCCTTTAGACATCCAAGTGGTGATGTCAGGATGTGTGAGTCTGGAGCTCAGGGCAGAATATAGGCATGTGAGAGTTCTCAGTTTGTGTAGAACAGTTGATCCTTGAGCATCATGGTTTGAACTGTATGGGTCCACTCACACAAGAATTATTTTTTTCATCCTCACTAGAGGATATGTTTTTATTGATTTTTAGAGAGAGAGAAACATCGAACGGTTGCCTCCTGTATGTGCCCTGACAGGATAGAACCTGCCACCTAGGTATATGTCTTGACCAGGAATTGAACCTGCAACCTTTTTGGTATTTGGGACAATGCTCCATCTAATTGAGCCGCCTGGCCAGGGCTATCTGTGCTTTTTAAAAATAAACATAATATTAGCCCTCCTTATCTGCTGGTTTTTCATCTGCAGATTCAACTAACCACAGATCAAAAAACAGTCTGTATTTTCCACCCCTGGTTAGCTACCCAAGGATGTGGCGTTGACTCTGCCTTGTTTTGCACCATTGTATTAAGGGACTTGAACATCTATGGATTTGGTATCTGTGGGGGTTGGGGAGGGGTTCCAGAATCAATGCCTGTGGATAGTTAGGGACTACAGTTAAGTTTTGGGGAAGTCAGAAGTTACATGAAGATTTTCGACTGCAGGAGGATTGGCACTCCTAACCCCTGTGTTGTTGAGTAGTTGGAGTAGATAAGGCCACCTAAGGAGAAAATATATAGACCAAAAAAAAAAAAAAAAGTTCTAAGGAAAGAGCCCTAAAGTGGGCCCTAATTTAGAGACTGGAAAAAACAGGAAACAAGAAAGCAAAATGGTCTCCGAAGGAGCCTCCCGTAAGACAGAAAGGAACCCATGCGAGTTTCATTTTTCTAGTACTCAGAACATGGGGTACAGTAGGTCTATAAAAAAAGGAATCATTGATGCATTTGTGACTCATAAATTATATAAAGCAAGTCCAGGAGAGGAACCTAGTGCCTTCTTCCTAAATATAGCTCTGTGTTGATGTGCTGGTGCATGCCTGCACCTGAACATGCTCTCAGGTCTGCCTTCACACACTTCTCCATCCACAGGCATATAGGTATGATAACACATGACTCCTGAAAGCCTATTCTAAAGATAACCAGTCTGTTTTACTTTTCTGCAAGATCAATTTGACATTTTAATTATGTGTAAAAGTTCAACCAAATATATTACTATTGAATATTTTGACAAGGTCTTTCATCCTATGTTCTCACTGAGATTCCAGGAGCCAACTGCTCAACTATAATTACATAAAACAAAGGAGGTGGGGGGAAAAGTGAGCAATTTGCCCACTATATACTTGGAAATAAACCTTAGATTCCTGAGATCCTGCATCTTTGGGTAGAGGGTTAGTTATCTCTCCCTCCATATTGCCAATAATGAAAACAGCATTAATTATCCCGCAGTGTCTGAGCGCCAGAGACCTGAATGTGCCTTAGTTAGGTGCCTCTGGCTCAGTCTCTTCAAAGGCAGTAGCCAAGGCGTGGCCGAGAGAGGATCTGCTTCCACCTGTCTCATGTGGCTGCTGGTGGCCTCGGGTCCTCTCTGGCTGTCAGCCAGAGATGTCCATCCCTGGCACCTGGGCCTCACCACATGGCAGCTGGCTTCCCTCTAGACAAGTGAGACATGGCGCTAAAGATGGAAGTAGTGTTCTTGCAGCCTAATTTCAGAAGTGACATCCCATCACTTCTGTAGGCTGCATTTGTTAGAAGCCAGTTATTAAGTCCAGCCCACACTCAGGGGTGGGGATACCACCAAGGGGGATAACTGGGGTCTCTCAAAGACGCTGCCTCTGACACCCCGGAGAGCTGCATTTCTTGACAGAGCACTAAACACCGTGCTTGACAAGGAATTTGAAGACAGTGTTGGCTATTCTATAGCCATTTGTAGGCTCTGGCTGCACGGGTCTGGAAATTGGCAGACAGTGGGGAAACAATTATGCTGTGTTTGGTACTGCAGAGTTCTTTTCCTACAGCTCGTCTCACTGCAACGCATTTCAACTGAGCGGCAGCCTCGGAGCAGGAAACATTCACTTGGCAGTGTAGGTTATTTTAATGAACACTTTAAACTAAGTCTTCACCATCTGCTCTGTTTCCTAATTACAAACCTACACTCGCTTGCGGTTGCATCATTAAAAGTGAGATTCTGGCGGAGTCCTCTAAATGCTTGTCCAGCTTGTTCTCTTGCTTCTACACTAATTTTCTCAGAAAGTCCAAGGCTAAATCTGAGGTGAAGACACAAAAAACAATATTACTATATGTGCAGTACTCAAATATATGGTATCCCTGTCTTTCTTGATCTCTCTCTCTGTCTCTCTCCTGCAATCCTATTATTGCAAACAGGAATTCTCTTTAAGGAGGATTTTACATGTCAAATTCCCTGAATGTCTTTGATAATTTTAGCTTGCTTTAAGGATAAAGGGAGGATTTAGGCAGAAGCCCTTTAAACAGGAATTAAATTCATTTGCACAATGAGGAACCTTACAGACGTCAACTCTACAAATGTTGTTTTACTTTGTTTTCCCCTCCCTAAGGAATTGTTCATCAAGATGAGCTCTAAAGCAAGTCAAGAAATACACAGCTTTTAAAATAATCTGCTCATAGTCAAAAGATAGTAGGTGGTTTTGCCTCTCAAAGGATGCTAGAATTTAAGGATAGATAGATGCTAATCATTGGGATCACTGATACTGCTGCCCAGGTGAGTAGCAAGGCCTTCTGAGTATTGACAACGTGCAAAACAGCAGTTTCCAGCCCCTTGGACGCCAAAGTGTCCAAAGCTTCTCAGGCAGCCCTTCAACCCTCGCTGAATACAGAAAGAATGACTAATACTTCTGCCATCCACCAGGTGCTGATGACAAGAGCTTCCTGCCAGTTGACACAGTCCTGCTAAGGAAGTGGGATATGCGCACTAGTACCCAGAAGCTCCAATCCCATGTTCCAATGCCTTTTGTAAATTTGCAAACCATTTTGATTGGCAAGGTGGGCACAGGACAGCACTGGGTCCAGGTACAACCACATTTAACTTGTTCTCTTGAATTCATCAGCTTCTGACATCATTCGAGTGGGAAGATTCTTGGAGCAGTGTTGGGTCCCCTGTGGGAGAATTGCCCAGACCCCAAAGCAGGAGTGATAAGTGACAAAGAACCTTGTGAGAAGTATGGTGGAAAAGAGGGCTCAGGTTTCTGTGCAAGCCCAAAACCCAACTTGGAGTAAACATGGGTGGTCTCAGTTTTGGTTTGGCTTGCACATTTTCCCCACTCATGTTCTTAATATTTGGCCCACGATGACCTGTCTCCTCCTCCCTTTAAGCTCATCTGCCTGGGGCCCTTTGCCTGGAAGTACCTGCAACATGAATTATGTTCCAAGAATTACATCCTGCTGTTTTGAATGGTGCACTTAGAAAGAGCAGTGCTGACTTCTGTTCAAGTCTTTGAAGAAAATAGTCTCACAAAAACTGCTGGTTACAGGGTTCTAATTTCCTGTCATTACAAGATGCTGGAGTTTTGAAACATGTGTTTTCAAGTGCAGTTGAAAAACACCCACTGGCGAGTGCAGGTCCATCTAGAGGGCAGAACATTTCAGGGTGTATTGAACAGATGTTAACAAAAGGTGAAGGGCCTCTTATTTCAAACACCCAGGAAAAGTTGGTATTTTGAAATGTTTTCTATGAACTTTTTTCTTCTATTCTGGGTGGTAGGAGAGATTTCTACCCTTGCGTGCTTTCTTTTTTTGCTGTGGAAACTGTAGCTCTACACCTGAAATATTATGAAAATAGTGCTCTATTGTCTAGAACCTGGGGCTAGAGGAGAAATAATCAGAATGGCAAAAATTCAGAGTGGAAAGAACACAGATGAGCACACATTCCAAAATAGGAATTATCAATGAAAAAGAACCTGAGGATAGTAGATAAAATTGCATGAAAATGTTTAGAAACAAATAGCTACATCCTCTTTGGATAAAATATTTATTTATTTATTTTTATTCAGATAGAGCAGGAGGGAGAGAGAGAGGAAGAGAAGGAGAGAAACATCGATGTGAAAGGGACACATGGAGTGGCTGCCACCCACCTAACCCAACCGGGGCCGTGGACAAACTGCAACCGAGGTATGCACCCTTAGTGGAAACTGAACCCCGGTATCTCTGGACCGCAGGCCGATGCTCTAACCACTGAGCAAAACAGGCCAGGGCTAAAATACTTATATTAATTAGTTTTATAAAATCTTTTTTTGTTTGAGACAAATTAATGTTCTTAAGGCATGTGTGTGACTTTTTTCTGAGTATTTTTTGGTTCAGTCTTTCCTTACTTTTGGGGCCTTTGTGACAGTCTAACACCACTTGGCTACTATTAGGATCTCTGAAGTAAACTGTTTAAGAGGTGGAGCCCTAGACAAAAGACTGGAGTGCAAAGAGCTGGGTTTGGGGGCTTGTTTGATAACTTGAGAATTGCTGATGACGGGCAAATTGCCCAGGTTCAGAGCCTCTGGTACTGGGATTGGGGCTGTTTCTTACACCCCACATTAGAAGTGATCATTGCGGAATCTGTAAGAATGCACAGAATGACCCATGTTGCATGAATTCAACTAACAAAAACCTCAAGTACTCTAGTGATTTCAGAGGTTGGGGTGGGTGTATACTTGTGGAGAGGTACCCAGGCTGCTCCAGAATTTACATTCATAGGTGACTGCACCATTTCCCATGCATCACATCCTGCTGTCCACAAAATGCTTAATGGTATCTAAACAATCTCCCATGATTTAATAGTGATAGCTAGGGAAGCACCATATCTTTTGATTTTTTAAAATCTCTACATATCTCTCAAAAGCCATGATAAAGAGAAAATTGAATACACATTGGCTAAGCAAATGAATGGCTCATGTTGAAAGGCCAATTCTAACTCTATATCTTGCAGCAGAATTTGCTCAGAACTCTTATCATGGCAATGTGAGAAAAGCAACAACAACAACAACACACCTTTAAATGGAAATAAAGTCTACCTTTATGGGTAAACAATGATGCAGTGTGTAAAAATACTTCTTAGAAGAGAGCTGATCTCCTAATCCAAATTTTATTCTACTAATGTTAACAACAGACTTTATAGTCACCTCTGAAACAGGAGGATGGAGTCAAGTGACCTTGATATATAAATTCTGTAGCTTCTCTAATTCCCTGCACTCTTACAGTTTAGTTCAATAATCAGCTTAAATATTAAATGTTTAAGAAATTACCTGCATCTGTAACATCTTTACTATAGTTCATGAAACTATTTCACGTGGTTTTTACAGAGTTTGTGTGAAACTGAGTGGAGGGAACTAGCGTGAGTTTTCATTATGAAGAGAGCATTATACAATTTAGTATGAAGCTCAGAGACATTTTATTCTTATTTATGATTATAGATGTTTTACTGCATTCAGTTATGGTTAGAGTTTTAGGACTGCTTACGGGGCTCATCCTACGATTAGCATAGCAACGACAAATCCCTTGGCCGCCATTGTTCATTGTATGCCGATGACACACACAATGTGGAGATGAGGCCATTTAATCTTAGCTATCTATTTGGAGATTGTTCCTCTTGGTTGAGTAAAAATTATTTCTGAAACTGTCTGCTTATTGGATTAAACTTTTGTGTTTTAATAAATATGGTTCAGAGAGCTGCCCAGAGTCTGTGTTTTAATTCTTATTTATTTTGATGCACAAAGCTCCCCTGCTAGCAGTTATCCCCACAGAGGAGCATTGGATGGTATTAGCTCCTTGAGGTGAGACCATCCGTGTTTGGAAGAGCTTTCTGTATGCCACTCTCAACTGAGAAGCCACGGCTATTAGGAATGCAGTGGGCAGTTAAAAGCTTCTGTCTCTTGTGTTTTGCACAATAATGCTATCCAGAAAACTTGAAACATATTTGGATAGCCATCTGGCGGTAGCCATTTTAATACCTTTTGTAATACTACATGCACTGCTTTGGGTAGAAGATTGTTCTACATAATAAAAGCACTTAGAGGCAATTTGGTGGCTCGCTTTCTGAAGGATTTCCAAAGGCACAGCTACTTTGGAATTACAGACAAAATCCCCCAGATTCTGCCAAAGATTTGTGCCAAAGTAATCATAATTACACATCTCCAAGTATTTGCTCCTGCCAGTAAGGAATTAATGAGACGATATCATGCATAATCTTGAATACTATAAAATAAAACCCAAACAGGAATGAAATAATAATGAGCCTCTGCCTCATTATCAAAGAAAACAATGTTTGATTATTGAAAAGAAAGACCATTCTAGCTAATGAAACCAAAAAAGAGTAAAACTCTCCTCATCTTGAACACAGGGCCAAGACTTAAATGGGCAGTGATGAAGTGGATGAGATCAGCCATTAGCACTAACTCTTCCTGCCCTCCCACCATGGTCTCCGTTTGGGTCAGATGTTCTTTTGTTGGTTTCCTGGGCTTCCTCTGGCCATCTTGGTTGGGACCAAACTCAAGAGAAATAATTTGAAAGCTTCCTTAAATATCCATGCTGCTTCATTCCATGCAAACCATGTTAAAATCTTCCTGTTAGGACAGAGAATGATGTTTCATTAACTTTGACTTCCTCTTTTGATCGATACACCATTGGCATTATGATAGGCAAGTTGGTCACTTTAAAATGCTTTCTAATTCCAGCAGGCCAGTGAGAAACTGTGAGTCTGGCAGGTTTTTACATTTCCTGAGCTTCTCTTTCCTCATCCTTGGTGACCACAGAGGGCCTCGTGACTCTATAAACCTATGATTCTCTGAATGTTAGAAAGTAAACAAGTGTCCAGAAATGTGAAACCTGTGCAAAATTCTCTTTATTATATTATGGAGACTATGTGTTTTCTATGTTTTTATTCTGTATTCATCTATTCATTATTTTAAATTAAACTAGATGAATATTTAGGTACATGGATGGATGGATGGATGGATGGATGGATGGATGGATGGAAAGAAATGTAGAGAGATAAGGAGATAGAGAGATAGATAGAAATAGATAGATGAACAGACAGACAGACAGATGGAATCTACATTGCCATAGGTAATACAAACTGAACAGAGGGCATGGTCCCCATTTCAAGGAGCCCAGAGATGGAAGGATAAGCTCTCACCACATCTGCCATCTGGTCAATAATATTCACCAATAACAAAGCAATATGAAAATTAGTGTACAGTTCAGGCTATACACTTGCATGTTGAGTAATCTGAGGCGAGGAAAAAGAATGATATTTTTTATTGAATGTATTGGGGTGACATTGCTTAATAAAATCATATAGGTTTCAGGTGTACAATTTTATAATACATCATCTGAATATTGTATTGTATGTTCACCACCCCAAGTCAAGTCTCCTTCCATCACCGTTTACCCCTTTTCACCCTCTTCTACTTCTCCCCACCCACCTTTCCCTCTGGTAATCACCTTACTATTGTTTGTCTATGAGGTTTCTTTGATTTTTGTTTTGCTTAATCCCTTTACTTTTTTTACCTAGCCCCCCCCCCCCGACCATTTCTGACAGCTGTCAGTATGTTCTGTGTATCTATGAGACTGTTTCTATTTTTTTGGAGTTTATTTTGTTCATTAGATTCCAAATATAAATGAAATCATATGGCACTTGTCTTTCTCCGAATGATGTGTTTTTATAGATAAGCTTTCCATTCGTGATTTTCATTGGCAGAGCACTTTTCTTTTGTAAAAAGAGAAATTTGTTTTTACACAGTTTCAAAGTAAATAAATTGTTTATCAAATTTATCAAACTGTCCAATTGTATATTAATTATTAAAAGTTATAAGAGCTTGAAGAGTCTAAAAAGGCAATTTAGTCTGTTTACCTGCCTCTAGGCAAGACTTACCTGAACCAACAAAGATAATTAGTATCCTGCCAATGACCTGTTTTTGGTCCAAGCGATTCATATTTTAAATTAGTGGTGTTAGAATAAGAGTTGTTTCTTATAATTAATGAAGACAGTTGCTATTGAAATTGCTCTAATACTACATTCAGCACGTGGAATCCAGCAGGGCAGCTTAGCCTTGTATCTTGGGCTGTGCCCTCTCCAAGTAGCTACTTGCGATGTCTCTGAGCTGTCCAGTGCTGTTTCAGTGAGTGCCACTGTGGAGAAGCATCACCTTCAATATGCACAATTCAGCTTCTTTGTTGTTGCTAATTGCTGCCATTTGGAAAGTCTTTCATGATATTATATTGTGAATAGCCTCATCAGTTAGGTCCAGAGAAGCAGACACAGGGTACTGTGTTCTGGAAATCTAATCCAAGGCTAAGAACCAGCTGAGGTATAGGAAGCAACAATAATAACATCTCTGCTATAGGATCCATTCAGTGTGTCTTTTATGTAACTATGAACATAGGTATTCTTGTCACCTGAAATCAGCACATGTTTGTACATCTGACTTTACTAAGAACTCTTGGTGAACACTGATATATTTTGATGATATTTAAAACCACCATGTGCTCACTCAGCTGAGCCAAGTGCCAGTTGCTTTATTTCCACGTAAATTAGACATGAATAAATTTTTGCTGTTGGCTGAAGTCATCATTTATCCATAGCAACCCCACATCCACATTTGTAAGCCCTAAGTGTTCTTACACATGCACTGTGCAACCCATAGACACAAGTGTGAGCATTTTATGGAGCTGTTAAATCCAAGACCTGCTTAGACTTATACTCGGACAGTCAATATAAAAAAGCTTTCTCAAGGAAGATCTTACTAAAAAAGAACTTAACATAATCTAATGTTGCTTGAAGGCTAAGAAATTAAAGGTATATGTTCTCCTCATCTTCCTGCTCCTATTTCTTTTCTAAATATAATAAAACATACTCTTGCTGATTACTTATAAAAAAGGTTGAAAATTAAGATTTGGCCAGTATGTTCACCAGGAGGTTTCCAGGGAAACACTTTATTGTGGTTAACAATCCCTAACAGCTAGATTTGCTCTAGAAAGCAAACACTGAAATAATAACAACAAGAAAATAAACATATTCCCAAACCTTTGAGTTCCAACAACAAAGATTCTTGTAAGTATTGCTCCACTACAGGGCTGGACCAAATTCTTGCAGAGTGCATTTCCTGTGAAAGGGAAATCAGGAAGCTGCTCAGCACCTCCAATAGCAGCTTGTGGACACTTAAGTCTAATGACCAAGAACAAATTGTCTCCAAAAAGGGTTCAAAGATGTAAATTAATTAAGGTGCAGATGCTTGAAATGCAGAACACCAATCTCTTGAGAAGCAAAGCCTACTAAAATCAGATGTCATAGAACAAGTTGGTATGAGCTGGAGAAGTGCCACTTGCCCAGTGGGTGTAAGGATGGCATGTCAGCATCCTGCTACAAAGGTGGGATTTGAAGACTGCTTTCCTCAAAGATACAGAAAAGTGTCTTTCTGAAAATGGTAGCATTCGGTGATTGAGTTTTCTAGTAAAAAGCATTCCTAGATTAATTTACCTTGAACTGTGGAGAAAATATAGATAGAGAAAACAACAAAACAAGCAAAAGCAATGTAATGAAGTCTAATGCCCAATGTATACACTCATTGGGAGGCTTTTCAAAGGAAAGAAGGGACTTAATAAACACAGTCTCTGCAAGGCTATTTGTTTGGACAATAAGTCCTGACTCCAGTCTCCAAAGTTCTCCATAAGACTTGGGAGAAGTGGTTCAGCTCTCCTCCCCAGTGTGTCTCTCAGAGATAGTAGGATGCTTGCTGAGACCCTGTTAAGACTAATCCTCAAAATGTAGAAACTATCATTTTAGACTTTGAACGTTTTTGAGAGCTACAGTTTCCTGACCCAGGCATTTCCCTCCATCATCTCCCTCCAGTCTAAAAATACAGTATTACTAACTCGACATGGCAAAAAGACCTTGCAAGAATGAAGGGAAGCCCTGGGACAAACTCACGAAGGGCACCGATGTTCCCCTCCACATGCAGATACCTTGGGCCTGGGTCTGGCCTTGGGAGTTTTGTACAAACTTGGCTTCTGTTTTTATTTAAAAAAAATATTTTTAATTACCGTTGACATACAATATTATATTAATTTTAGGTGTACAATGTAATGATTTTCACCTGCAGCTTTTAAAATCAGAATTTGGAAGTTTAATCCACATATGTTATCAACATTTTTATGTGCATGGGGTTCAATGGCCTGGTTAATTGTTCATGAGATTTAATACAGAACAAACACAATTGGAAATTAAAATCACAGAGCTCTGTTCTTTCTTTCTAACTAACTAGCTTCTGAGTCTTATTTCCTAACAATTGAAATGAGAACAATGTGTATTCTAGTTCTGTCAGTGATATTCCATAAATTACATGAAATAATGGATTTGGAAGTGCTAAAAAATCATATAGAAGTATACAAGTGGGAAGAATTATTTCCCCTAATATGGCCAGACATAGCCATAAAATGAGTCTTTATTGAAAGCCAAAGTTATCTAGCTGAAAATTCCCTTCAATGCAAAAAACTATTCTATAGGGTCATCTATCCATCCATCCATCTGTCTCTCTGTCCATCCATCTGTGCCATCCAGCCATCAATACATACATACATCTGTCCATCTATCCATTCATTCATTAATTCATTCACACACTCAATAATCATCCACATCTTATAAATATTTATTAACCATTTACTTTTCTCTAGGCACATTGGACTAAATTCAGGTGCTCAGTGATAAAATATGCCTCCCCAAAAGATGTTCACATGTTAATCCCAGGGGCCTGTGAATATGTTAGCTTACTTGGCAAAAAGAAACTTTGCAGATGAGATTAAGATTATGGGCCTTGAGATGGGGAGATTGTCCTGGACTAGTTGAGTGAATGGAATCTAATCACACAAAACTTCAAAAACAGAGAATCAGAGAGACGCAGTCTGAGGGTTTTGAGAATAGAGCAGGTGAGCCATAAACCAGAGAATGCAGACAACCTTGGGAAGCCGGGAATGGCCCTCAGCTGGCCGCTGGCAGGAGAAAGGGGACTTCAGCCTCACAGTGTGAATTTAGTAAGTCCCTAGAAGCTGGAAAAGACAGGGAAACGGATTCTCTCCTGGAGCCTACAGCCACCTGGGTACCCACATAATCCAGGAAGGCAGCTTGCCAACACCTTGACTTTAATCCAGTGAGTCCGGCGGTGGACTTCTGATCTTCAGAACTGTAAAATGACAAATGTGTGTTGTTTTACACCACTAAATCTGTGTTGATTTATTATGGTAAGGCAGAACACAAGACAGCCTATGAGTGATTCTGTCTCATGTTTCCTCTCCCGCCACCTCCTGAAATCTTATTGGGAGAAAGAGATAGGCTGACACAGCAGGACACTAGGTCCTTTGACCCTCTGCAAAGGGTTTCTTTGATGGCTCAGGGAAAGAGGCCCTGTGGCTGCCTGCCCCCTCCACAAGATCCCTCCAGGTGAGGTCTTACAAATGGTCCTACAACATACATGGATTTTTCAATGCACAAAATGGCAGCAGTTTGCTGAAGGACCCCCACGTAATCCAGAACCTCTGGCTTTGGAACTTCTTTGTTGCTAACTTCCAAAGTCTTCCTTTCCTTTCAGCTCCCAAAGGTAAATGCTGTGAACATAGATAATAGAAAAACAAATGTCAACCCAACCCCCAGAAAGGATCTACATCACAAATGGCTTGGATGCAAATTGCACCTGTGGAAATAGTTAAGTTCTCAGCTCAATGGGAACCATAAAAAAAATCCCCCGTTGCCTCAGTGTCAGGGTCACAGACAAACTGAGGACTATTGTCCAAGGTTGGAATTTGCTGGCATTCCTTGGGTACGGCTTCATGAACCTTTCCAAACCCTCCAGTTCCATTCTTAAATGTACCACCCTCACCTGTTCCAGTCACACCTGACCTGCTCAGGACAAGACCAGGTTCTTCTCCTTGAGGTCCTCCTGCCTTGGCACCTCCTTCCAGGTATCCCTCAGTGTTCACGCTATTTTCTGGGCTGCATCTGACTCATTTCTGAGGAAATGATCATGCTTGACTTTACGCCCCACCTCTTACAGATGCAGGTAAGTTTCCAACCTACAGAACTCTAAGATGACAAGTGTGCGTTGTTTACACTGCTAGATCAGTGGCAATTAATTAGGGCGATTTACAAGTGCAGGTGCTAGCCAGTGCTTACATTCCACTAAATCAGACCGCTCACATTTCAAGCCACCATTCTTTTTATATAGAGACTTCGAAGTAGAAACTTTTCACTTATGTTTCTGATTTGGATTTTTCTTTCTGTTTCTCTGTAAATGCTCATGGGGATAATCATTAAATCCATATTTTCCTAAAATACTCTGGCTGACAAAGTAATCGGGTCATTCCATGTCTGCCCAAATCCCTGCCCTGCTAGTGTTCGTTTGCATCTTCTGAAGTTTTTCTTTCAGAGCCTGGGAACAACTCTGCATCCTGAGAGCCCACCAGGGCAGGATGGAAGTTGTCCAGGAGGTGACCTCTGGCAGCAGAAGCAATAGAAAAAGAGCAGCTCTGTTCTTTGTTCTAAATGCCAGCGAATGCTCAGGGGTGCCCTTGGAGGAAGCAGGGCATCCTCAGGGGAGGTGTTGCCTCAAAGAGACCACAGAAGACCAGCAGATTGTGTCCTGGTGGGCTGCTGTGTGAGGAGGCTATTGGCTACAGACGTCTACTGGACCAAGGGCAACGAGGTTTGTGAGTCTGATGTCAGCTCTGGTCATCAGGAGAAAAGGCCACCCAGACACCAGCTGCAGAAAGTCTAACTCAATCCATTTGTGGACTTGGGGGAGGTGTAAAGATCGAAAATATGGCCTGCTTTCCCCATCAATGAGAAATCCCAAGTTTAAATTTATAATAGGCTGTAGTCCGTACTTAAAATACAATTTTGTAGATGAAAGTAACTGAAAAAAAAAGTCTTAACCAAAAAAAGTCTTCCACTCAACTTAATTATTTAAGTCAAAAAAGAAGGCTAAAATTTTCACAGATTTCTCTAGATCTCTTTATGGCTGTCATTTCTATTTTGTTTTCCTTCAGAGAAGGAATCATTTCACTTATGATTATTCTTTTTAGCACAGCACTATTCTATCTTGGTTAGAAACTGAGTAACATAGGCATAGAAGAGGCTAATTTTCAGCACACTTCTGAGTAGGAAACAGAAAGAAAAAGGCACAGCCATTTTCAGAAATCACCATTACCTGCAACTCTCCTGCAGGCTTGGTGCAGTAGCCAGAGAGTAGGAGGGCCTGGACCACTTTGCTGCATCAGGGTCTGGGATACAGTGTTGGATGAACCCAGAAACCAGCTAAACTCAGAGAGAAAATTGCTGACTCACTTCCTTCACCAAACACTAACCTATTTGTTATCTGTGTGAGTGTTGTCCTAGGCTTGGTCTCCCCAGAACAAGCTGCTGTGCAGGTATTTGGATGAAAGCAAAATACATACATGTTTTATATCCAGATCATACAGTTTTGGGAGGGACACAAATTCAGAGGTAGAACAATGACTTGACATTTGAGAGTTGTTTCAAAACTAACCAAATCACTTGGGTGGAAGCCCACGAGATGAGTTTTGAGGAGAATAAAGTAAAAGTCTCCCTTTTGAAACATGTGTACTTAACAGGTGTACTAGAATTCAGTTTTTAGTTAAAGATTTTAATTTATTTCTTTTAAGAGTCATATTTTCAGTGAAGTGTATTCATGTCCTGGGGCCTGGAGGCCTTCCTGTAAAGCAAGTTGCAGAAAAGAATATAAAGATATACTTTGCTTAAGATAATAGAGGAATATAGCCTGTGAAGCACAGGATGTATAGCTCTGCTTTTTCTCCTGCTCTTAAGATAACATCACTGACTCACAGTCTCAAGATGTCTTGCAGAACTCTGTAAGAAAAAAAGACCACCTGGCCACATTCACAAAGACCCCAACAGGATGCCATCAAAAACCAAATAAATCATATGAAAAGATTGCTGAAGCTTGCACAAGAACCAACCAATCAGCATAGCCCCTGACTCTAAACACCTTACTTGTAATTACTCATGATTCTTTTCTATAAAACCCTTTGATTGTAAGCCATCTGGGAGTTTGGGGTTTTAGGTGACAAATCCCCATTCTACCTGCATGGCACCCTGCAATAAAAAATAAAAATAAAGCAACTGATTTCTCCATTGCAATTGTTCGGGTTCAGTGTCTGCTCTGCGAGCTCTCTTCCTGCTTGGTTACATATTCAGGTTCCAAACACCCCCTGACAAAAATGAGTTGAAGAAGAGGAAACTATGGTTAAATTACAAGATAAAATTTCTATTGTTCCTACTAATTTTGAGACTCTGAATCTAGTACACCTTGAATACTTCGTGATTTATGTAAATGTGCTAGAGAAAAATCAAACATTTAGAACAGGCAAATCAGGGATTTCTCACTTTGCAAGACTACCCTTTAGTTAGTTGCTTTAAATAGTGAGCTCATCTGATTTATGTAGGATATGATTCAACTGCAGTGACATGAACATTTTCTGACATGCAACTACTGTGCATGTGGGGGACACCTGCCCACAGGCAAGTGCTCTTAAGGGGGCGTCTTAAAGCTGATCTAAGTAAAAGAATGCTACTTCCATGTTACTCTGTAGCCAAAAACGAAAACCTCTTTGGACGACCATGAAGGTTTTTTCTATTTTTCTGTTTGTTGCTGTTGTTTGTTTGTTTGAATTCTGGAAAGGGCAAGAAGGGTTAGATCAGAGACAAGATGAGTTGAGAGAAGTCAGTGGTGCAGATCTCTCCCCTGTCTACACATCTGTGCTGAGCCAGCCCAGCGACTGGACCAGCTCCAAGCACAGCCTTCTGTCTAAAAAATTATGGACATGGTCTCCTCTCTGCCCAAGCAGGAAAGCCCAAACCTGCAGGTGTGTTACAGGCTGAGAAGGCAGGGTGGTTATGGCACTGGGCAACTCTGAGGTACTACTGCCAAACTACTGATGTTGAAGCTGTACTTTTTATTTCTAGTCACTATGCTCCTACCCTGACCTCCAACTGTGTGTTTATAAACCACCTGCATTTCCTTTGGGACGAGGCAGAACATAAACATTTCTCTTTTTAAAATTGAAATATTTGCTGTTTTTAGTGATTGAGTTTGTAAAACATCACTTTTGCACCTTTTCTAAATCTGGGAGAAGGCAGATCTATGTGTTCATAATCTAGTCAGTCCAGCATGAAACAAGTAGCTGTCACTTTTTAAATTCCATTACAGTGAATTATGTAAATCATCAAATCTCTTTAGCAGGTTTGGTAAGGTAACTCTTCCCTTTTCCCCTTTCCTTCACTCTTCACTACTCCCGGTAAGCAAATTGTGTGTTCATAATTTGAATGCCATGTCAACAAGTGTAACGTCAATGAAATCACAATGCCAATTGTGTTCCCAATGAAAGCAGTTGGGTTCCATAGCCAATTCTAGGATGAGTTTGAGGATCCCACATTTCAGCACAACTTTTTAGAAATGCTAAGTAGTGAACATAAGTCTTAAGTGTCCATTTGAAATTATTCTGGGATGAACTTTCACAGGAAAGGCCAACAGATAAGATAAAATGGGCACCAATGCCCCCCAAATTCTATCAGCTCTGTACCCTCCACTTCAGGACGGGGCTGAGGCAGTAAAATGATCATCTAGTGACATTCTCTGGAGTGTCCTGCTGCTGCAAATATACACAACAGTTTAAGAGTTCTCTGAGCAAATGGCTGAGGTGCAGAGAAACCATGCTATTGCTGGCCAAAGGCAGATGTCCTACCTGTAAATGGCTAAAGCACCTTCTACTTAAAAACACATGTAAGCCTGAATCCAGGGAGGTGCGTTGGAGGCATTTTCTGGAGTGTGATGGTGTATGCCAACTGTCCCAGGACCATGATTCCTCACAAAGAGCCACAGAAATATATGTGGCCAGTCTGAGACCCCAAATTGATATAAAATTTACAGATGTGAAGAACAGAGGACCATGAATCAAAGCATTCAGAGATTTTTTTTTTAAATGAAAGTCAAAAATGTGTGGTTTTATATAAGATGTTTTAAATTCACCAAGGCCATGAGTATTCATTAATAAATAGCATTATATTGAAATGTTTGAAGCCCATGTTGAATTTCACATCAGAATCAGGTTCAACAAATGGCCATTTTGACCTCTGTTTTGAAAGTATAGAAAATTATTTAGACTGATATATGAGCATCCATCTCAAAGAATAAATATAAATTCTCATTTCAAAACTTTTTTATAATAGCTGTTAGCAGGTCTTGCTTTTTGGTTGGCTTTCACACATACAATGTAGCAAAAGTTGCAGACATTGCTCTTTTAAAATGTGACTCTTGTTATGCAATCATTTTTAAACTTTTTGGGGGTAGAGGGTTGGAAAATATCCATATTTTAAAAAGTATTCCAAAGCTGCTGGCATTTCTGACTTCTACTTTGTGAATTATGATTGATGTTTAGCATTTTTTTGCTGCCAAATCCCTGATATGTTTACAGGATGTACTTGGCCTTCTCCATCAGACCCAGGAGGGCCCAGACACTCTGCTTCACAATTATGTTACATGGGGATGTGAGGCTGATTTGGTACATCAACCATGAAGCCTAAAAATGGTGCCCAGAGTGCTCCTCTTCTAAATATTCATCCTGAAGCCTAATAGTGCAATACTCCTGTTTTCTAAATCCTAACTGAGGCCTCATGGCCTGAGCCTGAATGTTCCTATGGCAACTGGAAGAGACAGCATGAGAAAACCCAGAAATGATGAGCAGAGGCCCTTGGTGGCCAGGATGCAGGGCATCTGAAAGAGCATTCATGCTCTAACATAATTTGTTTGAGTCCTAGAGTATGCTCACATCCTTCTTCTGCTCTTTCCATTCCCTCTAGTTTTCAATCCTTACTCTCAGTATGTTCTGGGGTCTGAATTTGTCCACATCGTTTTAACTCATTCTCATTTTCCAGTCTACTTTATGCCTGGTTTTCTTCTCACTCATCTGTTTTACACTTGCTTATAATATTGTACCTACATCAATGCCTTTTGATCTAAGTTTGTTCTACCCAGAGCCTCTAGGTTTTGCCCTGTATACACCCCAGGGAAAAGAGCCACCTATCAGTCACCTACTCTTACACCCCAGGAGATTCCACATCTCTCCTCTGATCCCTGCTTTGTTCCAGAATTGAGGCCGTGAAGGATTCTGCATATACACACAAAACATACCAACAGCACTGGTTTAGTAAAATGCATCCAGATCATTGGTTTACTGAAGCATAATCCATTTTAGTAATATAGGAAGGAATATGGCTAGCCTTTCTTTAGTGGTTCATTTAGTCTTTAATCTATTCATTCACCTGCTTATTCAGTCATGTGTTCTGCAATTCATTCAAATATTTAATCATTGATGTTTCTACTCCATGCACATTTATGGAACATCTACTGTGCAGTAGCATAGCCCTAGATACTGGGGACACATACACAGTGAACAAAGCAGACTGAAGTGCCTACCATTATTGAGCTATATCAGAAAGTAGTAAATGCTGTGGAAAATAATAAAGCATGAGGGTAACAGAAATGGCTAGGGAGGTGGTATGTCCAATTTTTATGGGAAAGACTCATAGAGAAGGTACCTGTACTTACAGGTGAGGAAAACACCTAAGACCAGAGGGAAAAAATCACCCTGAAGGATTAAGGAGCAGAACTTGGAACTCACACAGAGCTGGGCATGGTGCCAACTTCCACCAGCCAGGCTCAAATGCCTCACTGTCTATATGACTGGACTTCCACAAGACAGGAGGGCTGGCCAGAAAAAGGATTTGAAAGAATAATGTCTGAAAGTTGTCAAAACTTGATGAAAACTATAAGCTCACAGATTCAGGAAGCTCACCCAATCCCACGCACAAGAACCACGAAGCAAGCAACACAAAGACACATCGTAGCCTAATTGCTCAAAACCAGAGATCAATGGAACGTATTACAGGCTACCAGAGGGAGAATAAGGCACAATAAATAAAGAGCAGAAGGCTGACAGTAGATTTCTCATCAGAACCAATGTAAGCAAGAAGATAGCAGAGTATCCTTATGGGGCTGATTTTTTTAAAAGCTATCCACCTAGAATTCTTTACTTCACAAAATGTATTTTATAAATAAAGGAGAACTTTCTGGTATATATGAGTTGAGAGTTCATGACAAGCAAACATGCACTGTAAGAAATGATCAAAAAATTCTTTTAAGAACAGAAATGATGCCAGATGGAAACATGGAGACGCACAAAGAAGAAAAAAGAGCAGCAAAGTGGTAACTTTCTGGGTAAATGTATGATATTTCTTGTCTTATTATGTAAATACCTATAAAAGATGAATGATTCTTTACACAAGAGTAGTAACAATGCAGTGTGAGGTTTTGCCATGTAAAAGTGAAATGTGTGTTAGTAGAAGCGTGATGCTTGGAGGGGACGGGAAAGCATGCAGAGTTGCGAGTTCTTGCCTGATTCGTGACGTGGCAGAGCACCAGCGAAGGAAATCTATGATGAGAGAAAACTATAAGCTCACAGTGTACTACTAACCTAATTAGTTATAGCTATACAAAGAGAAAATGGAATGAAAAAGTAATTGTTAATTCAAAGAATGGTAGAAAACAAAGAGAAAAGGAACAAAGAAAAGACGAGAGAAATAGAAAACAAATAACAAGACAACTGATTTAAACTTAACCATATCAATAATCTTATCAAATACAAATGGCATACATATTTGAATTAAAAAACAGATTACCAGATGGGATTTTAAAAGCAACACTTAAATACGTGTTATCTACAAGAATTGTTTTAAATAAAAAGACATTTGGGTTCAAAGTTAAAAAGCTGTAAAATGTGTACAATATTAACACCGATCTAAAGAAACCTGGAGTGGCTAAGTTAATATCATACTAAGAAGATTTAGAGTAAAAACATTACAAGGTAGAAAGACAGTCATTTCAGAAAGATGAAAAGGTCAGTTCTAAATGTTTAAAGCCCTGTCAGATAACAGGGCTTTAAAAGACATGGGAAAAAAACCTGATAGAACTATAAGAAAAATGAAAAAATTAACAATTATAGTCAGAGATTTTAAAAGTCCTCTCTCAATAATTGATACAATACATAGACTTAAAATGAGTTAAGTTACAGAAGGCTTGAACAAAACAATCAACTAATTTTACCTAATTGACATTTATAGACCACTCTACCCAACAACAGCAGAATGTATATTCTTTTCATACACACAGAATACATTTAACAAGCTAGGTCATATTCTGGGCCATAAAGCAAGTCTCAACCAATTGACAAGACAAAAACAAAACTCAAGTCCTACCAAGGATGTTGTCTGGCCACAATGGAATTAATTAAGAAGTCAATCATGGCCCGACCAATGTGGCTCAGTAGTTGAGCGTCAACCCATACACCAAGAGGTTGCTGGTTGGATTCTCGGTCAGGGCACATGCCCAGGTTGTGGGCCAGATCCCAGTGGGGGGCATGCAGGAGGCAGCCAATTGATGTTCTCTCTCATCAATGTTTATATATCTCTCTCTCCTTTCCTCTATCTCTAAAATCAATAAAAGAAAAAATATATTTTTAAAAAAGAAATCAATCATGGAAAGCTGGAAAGGAGGCAAGAATGTAAGCTCCTTGGGTATTTGGTGGAAGCACATGCCAGGCAGAGGATCCAGGAACAAAAACTATGGGTAAGAGCATGTCTGGCATGTCCATGCAGGGACAAGAAGGAAAATGTGGCTAGGACAGTAGGAACAAGGGACAAAGAAGTAAAAATAACATCTGAGAGGTAGTAAGAGTGAGGGTAGATTTGTATGTCTTGATGGAAACTATAAAAGTGTGAAGTTACTCTGCTTGAGATGGAAGCTATTAGAAAATTTATGTAGAAGAGTTATAGGATATGATATATGTTTCTAAAGAATCCCTCAGGCTACTATGTGGATAATAGAGGTAATAAACCACAGGGTGAACTAGAGAAGAAAAATCAGGAAGCAAGTGAAGAAACTCTTACAATAACTCAGATGACAGACATTATGTCCAAAGTGGCAGTAAAAAACATTATGAAGGTAAAGTTCACAAGACTTTTCTAGATTAAATATGGGGGTGAGGAAATCCAACGTTGACTCCAAAGCGTTTGAGTTAAGCACCTTTCACAGAGTTGCTGTTTACCGAGGCAGACACGATAGTGGTGGGAGCTGGACGGAGGCAGGATCGGTCCATGCCTTGTTGCCTATTGAAAACCCAAGAAGGGTGGTCACAGAGACAGTTTTATATAGATTACAAGCACAGAAGGTTTTCTGAGTTAGAAGTAAACATCATCGAGTTGTCTGTGTATAAATGATAATTAAGTCCAGAGCACTGACGTAATAAACAAGAGTAGAGAAGAGTTCCAAGACGTAGGGAACTCAAACACTTCAAGTTTCAGGAAACAGGAAGAAAAAACAAAGGACCCCGAGAAGGAAGGGGAGACCAGGAGAGAGCAGGATCCTAGGGACCAAAAGGAGACTGTGTTTAAGGAAGAAGGGGTAATAACTGTACCGCCTGCTGCTAGGACACGTTTGATGAGTGCTCTTCATGTGTGATGTGTAAGCAGCAGTGTTCTGAGTCAGGAGCCTGGATATAGCTCAGTATCTGTGCACAGTAGAAAATGGCACACTTCCCCGTAAAACAGAGATAAACCATATCCCTGGGACCCTTTGCCAACGCTTCTCAAGATTTCCTTCCACTCCCCTACAGAGGGATAGAATGCCCATGTGTTTATTTTGGCCAATGCAGTGTGTCATTTTCTTTTGGAAGCAATTAAAAGATACTTTGTGATTTGCCATGTTCTCGCCCCAACACAGTGGTCAGAAAACTGTCCAGATGGAAGCACCGAGATAATAGAGCAGCTGTGTTGCCCACATAAGAAAGCCATACCAAGCTGACTGGAACCCCTGTGGACAGCTGGCCAGGAGGAACAAGCGGTAAACTGAGGTTTGGTGCTGTTTGTTGCCTTAACAAACTGCCCTATCCTGATTGGTACACTTTCTGGACTTGGAAGATGCCCAGCACAGAACCATGGAAAATAATCTTTTCCCTCAGAATATGTAAAAGTCCAGACATTTGATTTCATTTAATAACCTCCAGAGCCTTTCCAGATCCTTGATTCATTAAATCAATGAGTATACAACCCCCAACCCAGCTCCCCTTTTCACACACACACACACACACACACACACACACACGCATGCACGCATGCACGCACATATATACACATGAACAGACATACATGCACACAGAGAGTGATAATAGTGCCCTAAATCACAACCACACTACAAATTCTCAGCCCTCCTTTGCAGGAGTTGACCAGCCCTGCAGGGTAGAGGTGGTTTAAAGGGCACACAGACCCACTCACCCCTGATATAGTGTCCTCAGGGGCTCCTGCCCTGGGGACCCAATATCTGAGGGTCAGGTTTGAATGCTTCTTCTTTGTGGTTAGTATCTGGGACCAAAGCTGTCCAGCCTGATCTGCCAAACTGTCAACACCCTGTGAGCATGAAACAGAAAAAAGTACATGATTTCTTGGCATCACTGGGTTCAAATTGTCTTTTATTTGTGTTTTCAGTTCACATCCTTTATGTCTAAAGAATGAATAGAAGACATGTGTATTCCTGTCGGGGGCTTCACCCCCAAAGGGAATGTGTTGAGTGAAGACACGTCTCAGTAACATTAAAGGTGAATCAACCTCTGGACACACAGAGGCCTGGCCCTCAAGCCTTGGGGACAAATGCAGTGTGGAGAACACCCGAGCAAGATTTCTCATGCCAGGGCTGATCCATAGTACACTGCACACTTCCCAGTTCACAAACAGGGAATCCAGGGCAGTTTTCGTGTATTTGTCCCATGGCTGCTCATGCATAAGCCACAACCACTCAGAAGATGCCACACACTCAGTTTTTCAGCACATATGCAGCACAGGGAAGGTTCAAGGCAGGGGGAGAGCACATATTGGAGGCACACAAATGCTCAATACTCAAGGATCGTCTGCTAATGTGTCCAATGTTGACAAAAGCAAGTCTGAGTTGTTTGTTATTCCGATCTCACTCAGCTCTGCTCTGGTGTAGTTATGGGCTTGATGGATTGAACAGGCTTCCCCAAAGCTCATTTTACTCAGGACTCCCAGGCTGTGCCAGTGGTGTTGAGCAGTAGAGTGCCACTTGCTATTTTCCAGGATGACCTGCTGGCTGCCCAAATGCGCTTGCAAAACGACTCTCCAGGTCCAGAATGGTTTATTTAGGTTATGTTTTAGAGTTGTACTCAGGCTGGATATATTTGCATACATGCAGCCTGGTTTAGAGACCGTTAAAAACACAGCTGTTAGAGTAAGAAATTTGCTTGTCAAAATGTATCACTGATGTTACACACACACACACACACACACACACACACACACACACACACCTTCTGCATGAAATGCCTGGGAAGTTGCAGGAAACATATTCATAGGAGGATTTGGGCCCTTTAATTACTCATTCACCAAATATTTTTAGAAGATCACTGTTTTTCTAACCCTATTCAGAGGCAACGATATGTAGGTGAATACAACTGACCAAGCTGTATCCCAGAGGTCAGTCATAGTCCTCCTCTGCCTCCATCCAGCCACCGTGAAATGTGACTCTCTGAGATAACGCATGACCTTTAACCCATGAAAGAACAAGGACAGGTGGTCCAGGAGCAGCTTCCCTCCTCTTTTAGCCAAAAGGAAACAGCTCGAAAGGGGAAGACATGCAAGTGTGTACATATGTCCTCTTTCTTCTTTATTCATTTCTCATTCCTAACTTGGAGCCTACAAACATTTTCTTCTTTTTAAATGGAAGTAGAAAAATAATGACATGAGTCATTTTTTAGGCTCTCAGTTAATGCAGCAGAGGAATATGCCCAGGGAACAAGACTTGAAAACTTGTTCTAGCCAAGTTTACAATCTGCAAAGGGAACCGAAAGGTGGTATATTAACCAGCGGATTCCCACCCTGTGTACAGTCCATCTGCATGCCAAATCATTGCTTCATCCACTCCCAATTCTCAGACATAAAAACAGTCATTTGGGCAAAAGATCTTACACGTCTCTATGCAACCTACCAAAAGTTACAGCAGAGTCCAATGCACCTGAATTACAAAAGGAAAGATACATATATAATTTCAGGGACGTTGAATGGCAGGTAGAAAGGAATGAGGGTCAGAGATAGAGTAGTGAGTGAGCATAAGATGTTGCTATGCTGATGAAACAGTTATAACATACATCAAAACTTAGAAGAGATTCTGGATGTGTGCTTCTGAAAAGCATTAAAAATAATTAAGGGGAAAGAGTTGTACAAAATGAGCATGGAGCCATGAACTGAAATTAAGTATCAGCAATGAAGAAGACAACAAGAAGGCAGGAGAATTAACTAAATTATATGGCTACGTCTTCTGGATGTCATGAAACTGGCACTTTGATCCCGCCTTTTTCTGATTTATAGCATCTAAATGTATCTCTGTTTGAATTCTCCTAAGTAACACAGCCAATACCCCATATTGCAGGAGGACCGTGGGGACCCTTGAGTTTATGCGTCTGAAGAGCTTACTATTCTGGGGATGAAAGGATTCATATGAAAATGAGATATTATCAAAGTTAAACACAGTTTAAAGCCCCAGGACTCCAATTCAGTTTTCCTTTCTCAGAGGCCTGCTGAATAGTTTAAATGGCTCCACACGACTTTGAAGTTTTATTAAAGATGACTCAAAGATCAAAAACATAAAAGCCTAGTGAATGTAGACATTGGATGGAAGGGCAGGCTCAGTTAAGCCATACCAATGTGACCTTGTTTTGATTATTATAGATCCTTTTATAAATTAAGTTTATTTATTATTTTTTTAAATACTCACCCGAGGATATTTTCCATTGATTTCCAGATAGAGTGGGAGGGAAGAAGGGGGGAGAGAGAGAGAGAGAGAGAGAGAGAGAGAGAGAGAGAAACATTGATGTGAGAGAGACACATCGATTGGTTGCCTTCTGCAAGACCCTGACCAAGGATGGGATTGAACTGCAACTGAGGTACATGCCCTTGATCTAAATCCTACCTGTGACTCGTTGGTCCATGGGCTGACGCTCTAACCACTGAGCCAAACTGGCCAGGGCTTATTTTTAAATTAAAGATAGAGATAACAACCAAGACACTCTCTATCATTTATAGTTAACCATTGTCATTTGTATACTATTTGATTAAAGTCTATTTAATGTCATAAAAATATTAAAGATATAAGTAAAATCACTTGGTTCCCACCGTGGAGTCCAGAGCTTCTCCACAACTTCTAGGCTAAGAGTAAAGCATCATTGGAAGAGAAAAAAGTATGCTAATCTGATTTTATAGGTATAGAAAATACATTGATTTTCTAAAATTACATACTATTTGTGTTTACTATTAATATGTGAGGATGTGACACTGTACTTACCGATGTTTGTTTTGTCCCATCATTTGGTTGTTGAGGTATGTCTGCACTGATACAGAAAAACAACTGTGATGGTCAAGTTCATACATTACAGCTGGTCCATATCACTTATTCTATCTGCTGCTGATAGACATTTGGTTTGTCTCCAACTGTTCAGTGTTACACACCCTGCTGCAATAAACACTCTTCTGTATATCTCCTGGTGTTCAAGGGTGAACATCCATCTAGGTCACATTTCCAAAAGTGAAATTACTGGATCGCAAGCTAAGCTCATTTTTTTATTTTATTTTTTTCAGATACTGACAGACTGTCTTCACAATAGCGGGATTAGTTAGACCCTCCTTCCTCTGCCTTAGGCAGAACAGAGAAAGTCATTTCAGAACCATGCTTTCTTGCCAACACATTACTCCATCTGCTTTTACTTCTTGCTTGTCTCTTTGTAAAAATATAATTGTTTTTTTTTCTTCTTTTAATGTGCATTTCTTTGGTTGTTAGTGAGGTTAAGCATATTTTCACAGATGTGATGAGTGGTCACATTTTTCTTTCTGGAGTTGACTCTTATTTACTTTCTTATTAATTTCTAAAATGTCTTCCTTTACAATGCTTACTTGTCTCTTGCCTGTCATATACAGTGAAACTATCCTCTCCTAGACTGTTGCATGTCTTTAAAAATTTTTTTCTTTATTGACTTTAGAGAGAGAAGAAGGAAGAGGGAGAGAGAGATAGAGACACTGATGAGAGAGAACATCAATTGGCCACCTCCTGCATGCCCCCCACTGGGGATTGGACTCACAACCTGGGCGTGTGCCCTGACGGGAAATGGAACTGGTGACCTCTTGGTACATGGGTCAATGCTCAATCACTGAACCAGACCGGCAGAGCGGTTACATGTCTTTTAAATAGTTATGATCTCTTTCGAGACGCCAGAGTTTTATAATTTGAAATAATCAAATTTACTGATATTTTGTATTGCTTGAGGTGGATTTTGAGTTGCTTAAATAATTAGCATAAACTCTAGAAGAATAACTAACAGCCAGGACTGAGGGGGGTCTTCTCAGACCTCTTCTTCACACTGAGTTTCTTAATCCAACTGGAATTACTTTTGTTTATTGTGTACTTCTGGAATCTAATTTTATTTTACTTTATTTTCCCAAAGGAACAGTTTGTGGTTTTAATTCTACTCATTGAAATATTCTCTTTCTCCCTGGTTGTGATGCCATTGCCTGACATTGCACTCTGCCCTGTGTTTGGCTCCATTAGAGGAGCCCGCGCTGTCTACTCCTCCAACCACCCGGCTTACTGCTTCACTTTACCACAGGGCTTTGCCTCAGCCCCCAAGTTCCTTTCCTGGTTCTCATTCTTCAAAAGTGTCTTATCTCTTCATGCACCTTTAATTTTTCATACACATTTCTGAATTAATTTGTAAGTTTCCACAAAAATGTGACTACATGGTTTCTGACTTAAGTTATTTTAAATTTGCATTCGACTTTGGGAAAAATTGACATGTCTATTTTACTGTGCATTCTCATCTGTGCCCAGGACAGCTCTCTGCATTTAGTTGTAGCTCCTGTCTTTCATTTTTCTATTATTAGCAGACATGCACATTTTTGTTAGGTTTATTTTAATCTCAAGGTATAGTTTTGATTTTTATTGGTGTTTTTCCTATCATGAACAATATCTTTTTATATTGCATTTAAAATTATTTTTCCCAATATAAAGAAAATATTAATTGGTATACATCATTTTTATGTAATTTTGCTTTGGTTCTAATAGTTTGTCCATTGATTTTCTGGGTTTTCCTGTGTAAACAATCATATAATCTTCACATAGTGACAATATTTTCTCCTATTCCATCCATCTTAAATGTTTTATTTTTTTTATCGTTTTCCATTAAAACATCTAGTGTCATCTTGAATACTAGTGTGAGACAGGACATCTGGTGATACTTGTACTTTTAATTAGAATGCCACTATATTTCATCACAAAGCATGATGTTTGTTTTATGTTTTTAATGGATTTTCTACCATGCCATAGAAGAGCCCCTCTAACACTAGATTTTTAAGGTTGAATTAATAACGAATTGTTATTGATTTTTATAAAAATGTGTTTTCTTTATTGATTTTTAGAGAGAGAAGAAGGGAGAGGTAGGGAAAGAGGGAAACATCGATGAGAGAGAACATCAATTGGCTGCCTCCTGCATGTACCCGACTAGGGATTTGGCCCACAACCTGGACATGTGCCCTGACTGGGAATCACACCTCTTGCTGCATAGGTCAATGCTCAACCAGTGAGCTATACCGCCCAGGCTGTTATTGACTTTTATGAAATATTTTCCCTGTGTTTATTGAGATAATGATTTATTTCTCCTTTAATCTATTAATATGGCAAGTTACACTGAAGTCTTATTTTTTTAAATTCATTTAAGTTATTTTTCTTTTATACCAAAATGTGCCATTTTTTTAAAAAGCACAAAACAATCACGGTTAGGGCTTTTTTGAATAATAAGACATTGATGTCTGTATTCCCAAATAATGGGTTTATATTTTTTCTCAGTCTGTGGCAGCACTCCAACCCGGGAGTTCTCTTCAACATGCTTTGTTGTTGAGTAGCTTTGAGTCCTAGATTCCAGGTTTTCTGTTTCTTGATTCCTCCAGGACAGGCAATAGGGTAGGGTGAGTGAGGTGTTTATTTTAGGGTTGATCGAATGCCAACCCTGCATTTTTATGACTGAGAGTGTCAGCATGATGACCTGAGTGCCCAAGGTCCTCCCTGGTCTTATCCTGTTCCCAGCCCTCATTTACTTCTTCTTGTTGTTAAACCCAAATTTCAGTAGCTTTCTAAGGCATGTGTCTTTGCAATTTATTTTTATGTTATTTTTAAGTTGAATTTATTAGGGTGACATTGGTTAATAAAATTATATAGGTTTCAGATATACAATTCTACAGTACCTCATTTGTATATTGTATTGTGCATTCATCACCCCAAGTCAAGATGCTCTTCATCACCATTTGTCCCCCCTTTACCCTTGTGAGTATCAAAACAGTGCATTTGGCCTTTAAATTGAATTAGTCATTCGGTTGGGTATAACATTCCAGGTTGAAAATCAGTTTCTACTGAATTTTGAAGGTACTGCTAAATTATCTTTAAGCTTTCACTGTTAATGGAGAAAAATATGAAGTTGTCTTTTATTTCTTACCTTTTAACTATGAGCTAATTTCTTTATAAGTTTCTGATTATATGCTTTTCAGATCTTCTTATTATTCCCTAAAGAAATAAGATTTTCTCTTTCCTGAGTCTTTTTTAAATTTAATTTTCTAGGTTCACAGCAGAATCTTTTAAAATTATGGTCAGCTTTTATTTCTGGGAACTTTTTCTGGAATAACTTCTTTTAGGTTTTTTTTTCTTTCTTTGTTTTGTTAAATTTTCTAGCAATCACATCTTGGACTCTTGCACCAACCTTCACTTTTCATTTACTCATCTAATTTTCTACTCTTTCTGTCATTTTTTCTGCTTGCTGAGGGCTACTCTATACCTTGTCTCATATCCTTCTATTGAAGTGATATTTCTGTTGTAAACCTTTACTTTCCGAGAACCTCCTCCTATATCCTGGTTGTTCCTATTTTCATGGCACCCAGTTCTTCTTTATGATGATGTATCATGTTGTTTGTGAAGATATTTATTATAGCTTTTTTTTTTAACTTTCTCTCTTGCTTTGAATTTTTTTTTCATTATATGTGTTTCTCATGACTTTTCCCCTTTATTGTGGTTAATATCTTTCATGTGAGAAGTTTTATCAAATAGTTGGTGGTCTCTTGATGCTGGTTGCCAGTTACTGGCGGGACACTAACATAGAGATCAGATTCCCTGCAGGCATGACAATGTGGATGATTTTCCCATTTCCATTATCTAAGTACTATTATTTGGAAAGTTTGTTTGTTTCCCCCTTTTGGGTCCTCAGATCTCCCTATAAAGGCTTACTTACGCAGGGATGCAACTATGGCTGCTCAAATTAGAAAGCTCAGAACAGGTAACTAAACGGGGCTCCCACGGCACAACATGGTAAGCTTTGCCCTCCCTTTCTGACTACGGTCTCATCACTGCCTCTCCTCTCCTTTGCACTTCCTACTATGGGAATTTTGTCTGCAATTTGCTCATCTACTTATCAGTTCAGTGACCCCTACTTTTATTTCAAAATATTTGTTCCCTTGATTTTTCTTTTCCCATTGCTTTGTCCTTCAAAGAGAGATACATTTTCCATAACTATATTTACGCTTTTATGGTGGTGCAGAAGGGAGACAAGATAGTAATGTGCTTAAGTCACAATGTTTACCAGAAATATTAAAAAATATAAATTTAAACCATTTCAAATTTCTTGTTTAAACTTTTATCAGTGGTGATTTTATTTACATCATTGAATTTAATTCGCAAATGTCTAATTAGGATTTGTTGTATCTATTTCAAAAGATAATTTAGATTCCTTTTTCATTTATTGCTTTATGATTTGGGAATCACATTTATACTAGTTCCACAGCGTTCTTTTTTTTCCATATCATATTTGTAATTCCCTTCTTTGACAGTGAAACACCTCGCTGCCATCAGTATCAATATGGTTACTTCCTTAATTGGCTTTTCTTATAGGAAATCAACACAGCAGCCCCATGCTGGTGTCCTCCTCTTCTCCCCACGGGTGCAGGTGTTTTCCATGCCATATTTTGCACCCTCACCAGGCCAGCCACTCTGCTCCACATGGAAGCCAACCTCGCTTGGCGGCACCAAATGGCTTTTGGATTAAATTACTCACAAGAGCAGACAGGTTGCCTACATTTCTTTAAGTAAAGGAAGCAGAATTAATTGACTCACTTTTCTCAAAAGTTACAGAGATTAAGGTAGGTGAAAAGTTTCTCTAATGTTTTATATAAACATTTGATATAATTATCTTCTAGTGGTAATGAACCTGCCCAGGCTCTCTGCTTTCTAATTTTTATATTGAGAAGACTCATAAAACCAAGGATTCAGATTTAGAAAAAGACTTATCATTGGGGAAAAGTACATATAACTTAATGCTCCAACAAAAATAAAACATGATTCTATCCTATTTCCAGGGTGATTAATTTCAGCATGATCTCACCAACAATCAGTGAAATAACCACCACTTTCTTTCATCCCTGAGTATCCCTGAGAACTGACTCCACCATGGTTACAGTAAAAAAAGAATGATTATATCTTTGCTTTTTCACTGTTCTCACTTTTAAAATTGGGACTTGGCTAAGAGCTGATTATTATTATGCAAATCTATATTTTAATTGCATATAATAGTCCTACTGAACTAAAGCTAATCTATCTTTTAGGGTGCTTAGCCACAAAATATTTTTTCCTAAGCAGTTTTATCATTTTGGATCAGATTACAATTTATCTTTTTATCCTTCTGTTTCTTTTGGAGTTAGGTCTGTGTTTTGTTTTAATAATGGTGGAGTTGTTTACACATAAATTGTAAGCACTCTAAAAATGTAATTCAATTCATCCTTATGAGAGTTCTGTAAATTCTTGGAAGGATTTTTTAAAATAATTTTTATTTTTAAAATTTTGTTAAAAATTACAGCAAGTCCATTAAACTTTTGCATATAAAAGACACAAAAATGCCCTGTCTGGGTGACTCAGTTTGTTGAAACATCGTCCTCTTCACCTAAGTTTGCAGGTTCAGTCCCCAGTTGAAGTGCATAAGAGAGGCAACCAATCAATGTTTCTCTCTCACATTGATGTTTCTCTCGCTATAAAATCAATGAACAGGCAGATAGATCAATGGAACAAAACAGAGAACTCAGAAATTGACCTAAGGAAACATGCTCAATTAATACTTGACAAAGGTGGCAAGAGCATACAGTGGAGTCAAGACAGCCTCTTCAATAAATAGTGTTGGGAAAATTGGACAGCTAAGTGCAAAAATATAAATCTAGACCATCAACTTACACCATACACAAGAATAAACTCAAAATTGATAAAAAACTTAAATGTAACTCATGAATCCATAAAAATCCTAAAAGAAAATGTAGACAACAAAATTTCAGACCTCATGCACAGCAGAATTTTCTCTGATACAACACCTAAGGCAAGAGAAACAAAGGAAAAAATGAACACACGGGACTACATCAAACTAAAAAGCTTCTGCGCAGCAAAAGAAACAACCATCAAAATAGAAAGAACCACTATATGGGAGACCATAATTGCCAGTGATACATCAGATAAGGGGTTAATTTCCAAAATATATAGAGTGCTCATACAATCAACAAAAGGAAGACAAAGAACCCAATTAAGAAACGGGCAGAAGACCTAAAGAGACACCTCTCCAAACAGAACATACAAATGGCTAAGAGACATATGAAAAAATGTTCAAAGTCACTATAATCATCAGAGAGATGCAAATTAAAACAACAATGAGGTATCGCCTGTCAGAATGGCCACCATCAACAAATCATCAAACAACAAGTGCTGATGAGGGTGTGGAGAAAAGTACACTGCTGGTGAGAAAGCAGACTGGTGCAACCACTATGGAAAACACTATGGTGTTACCTCAAACAATTAAAAATTGAACTGCCATTTGACCCAGTGATCCCACTTCTAGGAATATACCTTAAGAAGCCTGAAATACCAATCAGAATGAATATATGTACCCCCATGTTTGTAGCAGCACTATTTACAATAACTAAGATCTGAAAACAGCCCAAGTGTCCATCAGTAGACAAATGGATAAAAAAGCGGTGGTACATATACACAATGGAGTACTATGCAGCTGTAAGAAAGAAAGATCTCTTGTCCTTTGAGACAACAGTATTATCCTAAGTGAAACAAGCCAAGCAGGAAAAGACCAATACCACATGATCTCACTTATATATGGAATATAATGAATATAACAGTCTGAGGAATAGGGTAGACCCAAAAACACGGAAGTAGGGTAAAGACTGACAACCCTCAGAAGAGGGAATGGTGGGGGGTGGGTGGGAAGAGATAAATCACAGAACTTATATGCATGTATGCATAACCAATGGACATGGACAACAAAGCTGGGGACGGGGCTGGGGGGATGGGGAGGAGGGTGTCAATGGGGTAAAAAAGGAGAAACATCTGTAAAAAAAAATTGTGGTACATTTACACCATGAAGTACTATGCAGCTATAAGAAAGAAAGATCTCTTATCCTTTGAGACGACATGGAGGGACCTGGAAAGTATTATCCTAAGCAAAACAAGCCAAGCAGAGAAAGACAAATATCACATGATCTCACTTATTTGTGGAATATAATGAATTAAACAAACTGATGAACAAAATAAACCCAGCGATACAGAAGTAGGGTACAGACTGACAAACCTCAGAAGAGGGGGTGTTGAAGGGGAAGAAATAAACCACA
Source organism: Molossus molossus (assembly GCF_014108415.1). Taxonomy (NCBI): domain Eukaryota; kingdom Metazoa; phylum Chordata; class Mammalia; order Chiroptera; family Molossidae; genus Molossus; species Molossus molossus. The sequence continues at coordinate 34,391,047 of NW_023425366.1, forward strand.
GAACTTATACGCATGTATGCATAACCAATGGACATAGACAACAAAGCTGGGGACAGGGCAGGGAGGGTGTCTATGGGGAAAAAAGGAGAAACATCTGTAACAAAAATAAATTAATAAAAATAATTAAAAATAAAATACATTAAAAAATAACAAAAGAAGGGAGGAATCTTGTGAAAAAAACAATAAAAGTACCAAATTTTTATATTCAAAAAAGAAATAAAAAATAAAATTAATGACCATATTCTCAAGTGAGGACAAGAAAAAAGATATTAATTTTAAAATTTTTTTAAAATAAATTAATTTTTTTACCCAGAGATGATAAATTTGAATAATTTGACTTTTAACTTTACCTTATTTTTTAATTTATGCATGTATCTTATAAAATTTAGACTATGATATACTGTAAATGATATTTTGCTTTCTTTCCTATCATACAATTAACACTAGCTATGTTATAATTTAAAATTATAAATTAGCAGAACACTTTATCCCATGGATAGAATAAATTTTATTTTAACATTCTTCTATTCTTGGATATTTGCCTTGTATTTAATTGGTCAATATAACAGAGGTAAAGTGTATTTTGCATATTTATTTATGTGTTTATTAATTACAGTTTCTAATTATTTCTTAGAAAGAATCTTTGAGAGGGAAGTTTATAAGATCTTGTGTTGGTACTTGTCTATCTTGCTTTCCAGATCCTATCAGGTTTCCTGACACATAGCAAGCCCCCAAATATCTGTCTAATGTGACTAATGGGAATCAGTAAATCCAAATCTGAGATGTTTTAAAACATCTTTATATATTGCCAAATATTTTTAAAGAAAGATCTCCAAATTTAATCACCCTCTATGGTTTTGCTAAAACAGGCTAGTCTACACTAGAGTAACAAACACTGCTGTTTCCAGAGCTTCACACACAAAAATGGTTCCTCTCTTGTTCATGTCCATGGCTGGGTGGTAGGATTCCCCTGTTCATCATCATCTGCAAGGAACCCAGGATAAGATAAAGAAGGATGCATTGCAAATGTACTCCCACCTTGGCTGGGGAAGCTGGTATTGTCATAATGGGATCCTGCAACTCTGCTCATATAGGACACTCATGCCTTCTGCCTATACCTCTTGTCCAGAGTAAGTCACTTGGCCAAACCCAACATCAGCAGCAAAAAAATGTGACCCATGGTTAAGAAAACTGGAAAATGCTTAGTGAGCAGTGTTAATTATAAGCACAGAGTGAACAGCCTAAGTACTGATTTTGATTTTAAAATCTTTTAATAGACTCATAGACAAAAATTGTATCTGTTAAGAATTTAACATTTACTTATTACAAGTGAGGATGGATTTGTGTGTATATATTTCAACCTCATTTTTATGGCCTTTGTACCTATATTTTCCCATACAATGAGAGTGATATTAAAAATAACAATAAGCAATAATAAAGAACTTCTGTTATTGCAAAACAGTTTAAATACTGAACACTTTAAGGTATTGTTCATGTAGATGTTAGTCCATTGCTGATTGATGTGCACAAGTTTCTTGCATATGTAAAACATAAATGCATCATCACACATATTGCAAATATTTACCCAGAATTTTTTAGTTCTTTAATTTTACCTGTGATGTTGCTAATATAGTAGAAAACTATATCTAATCAAATAAATGAATTTTACCCTTGTATTTTCTCTTTTCTTCATTTTTATAATGGTAGTTTTTTATTTTATTTTGATTAAAAAAATGTTTAATGTTGACCTTATTGCAGGAGTTTGCTATTACTCTAAGTCCTTTCCCATCTTAGGTCTTAGACTATATGTAAATTTATTTTAAACATCATTGAAATACTTTTTCATTTATAAATAGATTTGCATATAATCTCAGAATTTATCTTTTTATCTGTTTGGGGTTATATTAATACATTATAAATTAGTAAATTATATATACACAATTTATTAGTATATTAGTGAGGTAATAATCTATGGAGATTTTTCTAAACAGCTAAAAATTATGGACAAATACATGATATAGACAAAAATATACAAGTGATTGTCATTTTCTCTATCATGGGTGATGAACCCCTTATTATGCATGAAAATCACCTAGTGTACTGATCTAATGTCCATGCTCCATGATCAGATTGATGTGTGTCACTCCTAGGGGAGATTGGAGATAGGGAAAGAGACTGCATGAACAAATGAACAAAATAAATGGATTTGTTGCAGACAGAAGTAGAGACAATGCAATAATAAATTGTATGGTCTTGAAGGATAGCATTTTCCAGGCAGTAAAATGCTAGAGAAGGCATTTGAAGCCAAGGAGATATATCTAGGGCTGCATGAGTGAGAAATGATCCTTAAACATACACACACACACACACACACACGCATGCAAGTTTTATAGTAGGATAATGATTTATGAGTTTTTGATGGACAAAGTGTTTACCAGGATAATGATTTATGAGTTTTTGATGGACAAAGTATTTATATTTGAGACTATAGGGAAAGAGAGAGACATGTGTGTTGAGGGTGACTAGTGTGGGGCTCATGGATAGACATTTTCTTACTCCTTTCCTACCTTTTCTTACTTTTCTGCTTGAGAGCATATCCATGCTTTGTGAAGATGTGAAGGTATTGTCCTCTTCTGAGGATTTAAAGGTGATTCTATGGGATTTCACGGTGTCAGGGCTGAACTGAGTTTGTAACAATTTGGGTCTCTGCATTAGATTTTAAATGGGAGGCTAGGTCAAGTTAACATTCTAAAAACATAACTTATTCTGTTTGTTGAAATAAATAGTTAAGTAGTTTAGAAAGAAAGGCAAAGCTAAAGAATAAATTGGTACTAGATTATTTTGTTTCTGTCACAGGAGTCCCAAGACTGCAAGCAGTGAGAATAAAAGGTGAGATGGGATTGGCAAGGATCAGGACTGGAGAAGAAGTAGGGTCGGAGGGTGAGGACATCCTATACCAGTGGTTCTCAACCTGTGGGTTGTGACCCCTTTGGGGGTCAAACGACCCTTTCACAGGGATTGCCTAAGACATAACAGTAGCAAAATTATAGTTATGAAGAAGCATCAAAAAAAAATTTTATGGTTGGGGGTCACCACAACATGAGGAACTGTATTAAAGGGTCGCAGCATTAGAAAGGTTGAAAACCACTGTCCTGTACCTTGTGGGTCACTTGAAGTTTTGTTATTGTAGGAAATTGAGCTACACAATAATTAAATCAGGTGTGAACAGAAAGAATAGATTAAAAGCAACATGGAGACTCATTTTTAAGGCCAAGATCCATGCCAAACATATCAGTTAAAATAAAACAAACACATTTTTGTGAATTCTAGGAGCATAGATGGGGATGGAAGAAAGTGAATCTGATTCAAGAACATCGAGGAAACAAAATTTTTCAAGAGTTAATTGGTGATATGTGTGTGTGACAAGGTTCGAGAATGATGCTCAAACATGGTGATGTCATTTCCGGAGTCAGAGAAAATAAAATGAAAACAGTAATAGAGTTGATGAGAATGTGTGTCATGTTCAGGTTCAGTTTCTGAGTTCATGGAGCTTGGCAATTACAATGGTAAAAGTTCAGTTGCCCTGTGCTTGTCTCTCTTCCCCTCGGGGAGATCTCAAAAGGAAATGTGGGCAGCTTAATTGGTCAGACTCCACAAAGCAATGGGACAGTTGCCAGGGACTCGGTCCTTTCTCTGTCAGAGAGAAGTAAGCAGACACAGCCTAAAAAAAAAATACAGCTGAAAGGCAAATTCTCTGAGTGGCTGATGCAGAGCCATGTGAGAGAGCTGGAGTCCTGGGGAGGGGCCACCAGTATGTGTTTGAACTTAAGGGATGAAGGGAGACCATAGGCACTAGGTGTGCAGCACAGGGGGTGAGGGAGAGAACACCCCACCTGTCTGTCTCTCTTAGGGAAACCTTCTCTGTCAAATCCCCATCGTCAGTTCTGGACAGAAAGCCAGAACGCGAGAGGGCTGTGGACTTTGGGACTTAGCCCCTTGGAGCCAAGGCAGGATAGAGGCAGGAAGAGGTTGGACTGAGAGGGGAAGGTGGAGAATGGCCAGCACAGGGCCACTCTGCATGAAGTGTTGCTGGTCAGACCAAGTGTGCTGCCTCAAAAATGGGTAGGTTGAGGACCACTGCTATACAGATCATTCTGCCTTCTCTGGCTTCAAGATCAGCCACTAGCCCTTCTCTCCAAAGGGAAGTCTGCTTACTTCTCTCTGAACAGAAGTGGGTAAGTAGAGGGAAAACACAGGCAAAGCAAGAGGGGAGGATAAAGGCCATGAATGGAGTTCAGAAAGAGGAAAGTGATGTGGAAAAGGAGAGGAGAGCTCAGTGCTTTCTGTACTGAATAACCACCATTATTTCTCAGGCCATGGAATCCTAATGCTGTGCAGTGTGGCATCAGAAGCATGGGCTGGCTCATGCTCAAACCACCCTAAGCCTCTGCAACGCCAGGGCCAGCCGTCTATAGGTCTTCTGTGGATACTTCCAAAGGATTATCAGCCAGACGGCTACATCAAAACTGGTTGTTTGTCACTTTAATCTGTTGTCATGGGCAAGGGTGGTTGAATTCTCTTTCAAGAGATGGAAACTACTGTTCATAGTTCTGACAGTAGCAAATGTCATATTCTAGCAAGACAGTGGAAAAGAATTTCAAAGCCCCCTGCCCTCCCCACCAATGTCTCCATATGGCCATCACTGGGGAGATGACAGCAAGTAGGCCACAGCCCCTGTTCCAGGCCTTTTCTTGTCATTCTCTTTCTCTTGCTACTAAGTACGTGTTCGGCCTTATGTTATCTGAATACCAGCTGATGCCTGGCCCCGGGCTGATCTGAGATTTTAAACACACACACACACACCCACACACACACTGGAAAGTATCTAGAGATTACTCACATGGTTAGAGTGCTCTCAAGAGCTATAGAGTATGTTATGCTGGACTGTTAGTTGGAGAACTGTTGGAATTCTCTGGCTCATGCACAGGCCCGGTCAGGTAAGAAGCTGACACTCTTTGCCACATACAATTTCTAGTTCCCCATTAACCAATCTGATCTTTCTGACAAAGATATCTCAAACTTAATCGTTGGGTTAAATTTAAGGACATCCTGGTGACTGTGTTTTATGGAAATGGTCTATGGCACTGTGTATTAAAATGTCACTGATTCAGAAGCAAACGGAAGCTGTTTGGTGGGTTTGTGTAGGCAAGGATGAGTCATAATTCCCAGTGAGGACAGCAGGATGAAGGCATTTGTTCCTGTAGTAAATATCTTTAAATAGCAAGGAAGAGGAGTTAGCCCACACGGAGCTTAGTGACGAACATGGCAATAGCTAATCAGTGAAATGCTATAGGATTCCTTTCTCTGTCTTTCTTTTTCTTTTAAAGAATATCATTTTAAGAAAAAGAAGTGCTGAATACATATATTTAAGTTGTCATTCCTTCCTGGTTAGAATATGCCAACAGAGTGTGGAAGTTCAGTGTGCAATCTTAGTATTTCAGTTAAGCATTAAAAAAACCATTATGGTTTCCCCTTAAATAGAAAACTAAGTATGTATTGTATTGGAGTACTTGACCAATATGCAAAGGCATACACACACACACACACACACACACACACACACACACACTCACAACACTCCCTCAGTCAATTCCCCCTTAACCCATGTCATCCAGTAATCACCATGGTTTACATTTTACATGATTACTTTGTTACTTTGGTTTATCTTGATAAGTAGATGCATAGATAAGTAGATGATAGATTAATCAAACTGATAAAAGATGATTGATTGATAGATGATAGATATTCAGGTAGGCAGATACAGAGGCAAATTAGAACATGTGTAAAGAAAACAATAAAGTTGTACACAGGGATTGTGATAAAAATGATGGGTTCTTCTCTTTTTAGTTAAGCCCCTGTGTTGGTTTGGGTTCTCCAGGAGCAGACCTTGAGACCAGGGTGTGGGTGAAAGTGGCTCATTTGGGAGGTGCCCCAGGAAGCTGCAGTAAACGCTGGGATGTGAGAGAAGGAAGAGAGAGCCAGGTCAGTGCCTTCCTGAGCAGGTCACAGCTGTGGAAATCTGAGGCTCTGTCCCCTGGGCTCTGGGGGGTCTGTGTGGACTGGTCTGTGGGATGGAAACAGTATTTATCCATCGGCTTTGTCCCTTCATCATCTGGAGGATGTCCCCAGGCAGCCTGATGTGCTGGCACATTCAGTCAGGCTCCTACACACACCTGTACCCTGAGAAAACTGCCAGGAGGGGGTGGGGGGAGGTGTGTCACAGGTGCTTCCAGACAAGGCAGTGCTGTGAACCAGAAGGGAGAGGGGCCGAGGGATATGAAAAGGACCCTATCAGCTTCATGACAGGACACGTCCCTGTGCTGGGACCAGGTCCCCTTGTGTGAATTCTCTCCACTGTCTCAGATGTTCTGTGGTCTTGTTGGCTCCACCCTGCAGATCTCAGAGCTGCTCCTCCTCTCTCCCGTCCAGCCCTCAGAGCCTCGGTCAGACCTGCACAATGTTCTCTGAGCATCCCAAACTGTTACCCACAAAACAGCAGTCCTACAAGATCCTTTCAGGAAAGGAGTCTGGGAATCAACAACTTTTCTTAATTCTGCCCAAACTTTCTCCTTCTTGGAAATTCACAGCCCCAGTTTAAAAAAAAAAAAAAAAAAAGTTTACTTTTGTTTGTTCCTATTATGTGTGATATCCTTACTGTAAATGAAAACAATATATTACACAAAACCCATAGATTTTGGCTGAGAAAATGCTAGGTTACTGCTCAGTTCACATGTCTGTTAGCACCATTATAAGCATTCAGCCTTCTCCAAGCTGGCTTTGGGAGTCTTACAACTCCCTGACGTCCCTTCAAATGTCTTGTGCTTAAGCTAAATTATACTCAGTTTAATTTCCCATGCTCACCTGTGACTTTCTGCATTCATTCATGGTTCACTGTGTATTCATTATGCATTAACACATATTTTTGACATATAATTGCTTATGAATTTAAAAGAAGTAAAATAAAGAAAATAGACTCACACTTTGCTAACTTGTGTGTGTGGGGGGGAGTGTGTGTGGGAGTGTGTGTGTGTGTGTGTGTGTGTGCACGCTCTGGCTAAATGAACCTGGATGTCCTGCAGACAACTATTTGCTTGGTTATGCTCTTGTTCATTCATTCAGGCACCAGTAGAACTTGAATAAATGAGCTGCCATAGTTTTATTTGAAAATTCATACCTGGTGACTTTATTCTCAGATTAGCTTCCATGAGAGAGTTGTATTTTTTACACTTTTGTGGAGCCACAGGGGTGCCCAGGTTGATGGCATCGAGGCTGCTCTTCACAATGTCTTGACTTAAATAGATTGAGCTGTTTACAGGCAGGGGACCAGGCACTCGGCTGCCTGCAGACACTGGGCTCAGAGTCTCCAGATGGGAGAAAGAACGTATGATCACCACTTTCTGTAGAGGGTGCCTGCCCACACTGTGCTGGTGACTCCTGGTTGGCTTTCTATAAAACACAGAGCTTTTTAAATTGGGGAGCAAAGAGAAACTTTAAAAGGATCCATTACTTGTATGTAAGTGCCCAGGATCTGTCATGAGTAGGAACAGTGATAAGAGGAAAATTAGATAAAGGTCTCATTTCCATTTCTTATGCTCAGTTGGAAATGAAAAGAATGAAATAATATACCCCAAATTTCAAGAGAGAAAGGAACTGACTCTCTGAATCACTGAAAACGGCTTTCTAACAAATATGCATCATTTCTGTGTGCGGTAATAAGGATAATTAACTGTTTGGCACGTTCTGCTCCCATGACAAAACAGCCATAGTCTACCCATACATTTCCGATGCCATATTCAGCTTCAGCCACCTCTCTCTCTCTTTAATCCGCAGCTCATAATATGTATTAACTTGAGAGCATCTGCAAGCAGATTGCAGAAGAAATAAAAGAAATCCTACAAACACACAAAGAGCAAGAGCTGGACCAGGCTGAGCACAGACGTGGGCACTGGTGCCTTGACATAGTTCTTGTTTTGTCACCTCAGGAGGCCACATGTCCTTTGTTCAGGGTCTAGAGGGATACTTGCACTGTGGCAAGGTGGGCTTGGATGATAGCCTGCCTGCAAGGAAGGTCTCAGATGAATTTGATTTGGGGGAATTTGCCCATCATGATTTATTAGGGATGCTTGAAACTCAAATACTTTACACAAAACCCTACCCAGGGAATCACCATAACCAGCATCCGCTAGGAGACTCCACGTGGGGTCACTGGCATATTCTGAGGCTCCAGGCTTTGGAATATTCCCCAGGATAATTGAGAAGTTGGATTTATTCCCTCATGAGTTTCTGACAAATTACCAATCTGGCTCCCATACTATTTATATGTCTCTCACATCCCTCTCTGGAGAGATAAGGAATCTGGCTCTTTCTAGCAAATGGATGATGGCTACAGGCTCATAATGAGAAAGCTAATAAAGAGGGAATTTTTAGCAGGATAAGTGGCTTCTTGAATAAAGGATTCCTTTATTACTTCATGAATCATACTTAAAAGCTAATGTCATGAGGCTGAGGAATTGTCTACATTGCAACAAGAAGAAAAAAAGAGGAGATAAAAGAAAAGAAAGGAGAGAATAAAAACCAAGAAACCTCTCAGAATGCTCGGTTGTCAGTGCAGTTTGTCAGAGTGGTGCCAACAGTACTGCCACGTCACGTTAGGGAATGAGAAACCCAGTGTCCCCTGTGTGTCAGTGACATTGGTGCCCAGGCAATTCCTGATGTCACAAGTGTGGTGTTTGTAGTATAGCTATTGCTAAGTATAAAGACCAAACAATGCTTGGGATAGTAACCACAATTCATCATTGTGATCCAGTTACTAGGAACTTAAGGATAGAAAACACACACATACTCACAGGCAAGCAGAACAGGGACTTGGGTAAGAAGGAGGACAGGTGGGTGGGGCAGTGGTGAGTAGAGGTCATGGCCCAACCTAGGCTTCCACGTGGAGGCCCAGTTTCCTGGAGTTCCCAGATCCCTGCACGAATCACATCAGGAGTGGATTGCACTGTCTTCGACAAGCCAGATTCATCAGGGTGCCAGCTAGACTCAGTCTCAGTGGTCGGTGGAGGGCTCAGGGATGCCATAAGTAACCATGGCATGATTTGGGAGCTCAGGTACAATGGAGTGGTCATTGGGAGCCGGTTCTGCTGTTGAGCACAGTAATGAGTGGTTCTCCAGAAGAGAGGTGCACAGCATGCCCATGGCACCAAACTGATTGTCAGGAGCAAAGACAATTGTGATGCTAACTGGCTGGCCAAGCCACCACCAGCTGCCAGGGCGCTCAGCACCCTGAGCCTGAACCAAACTGCTGCTCTCCCTCTGCTGGCAGAAACAAGGCTGCTTTCTTGGCTTCCTGAGGTCTTGGCACACAGGACTCCTGGGTCTGAGCAGGAGAGCAGAACACAAGCAGGTTTTCCGCGAATGGTGCGGACCTGTGTGCACTGGCAGTTGGTGCAGCTGTGCACACACTTTCTAACTGGTTGTGTCTCTTTAGAGAACAGCCTTGGAGGCCCTCTGCAAATACAGTTGATGTGGACAGCCTCGGTGGGCTATGGGGACTGGGAAAATGGAAGGGAGGAACCCTGAAACCCTCCACAGTCCCTAACACTTCATGTGGATGAAACGGTCTCACTTTCTCCAAAAGAGTGTCAGCAGTAGGAAATCTAAGGCCATCAAATACTTAAAACCAAATGCTGCCATGTGGCCTGGAACCCCTCCTAATACAGTGATGTACCTCTGCCTTTGGGACACCTTCCTGGGAGAAGGAGAGAAAGGATTCTTAAGCAGTATCTCCTCAGAAGAAATGCCTCCAGCATCTCCCCTTGGCCTCCTTGCCTTTGCCATCATGTGTCCACTCCACAGGCTAACAGTCCAAGCACGGCCCTTGCTTTGCCCCCTGGACTGTGAACCCTAGGTGCAGGACTCAGACTTTCACCCCAGAGCCCATGCACCCAGTGCAGCTACTGCCTGGCCTGGGTGCTTGTCCAGTGTTTGGGGAGCAAATAAATAAAGCAGGAAAGGAATGAGAGGGCATGTGAGAGAATAGGGCATCGTCTCTCACATAAGTCTTGCTGGAAATTCTCCTAGGGTAGGCAAGCCTTGGGATGGATCCCCAATTCATGGTCAGGTTGCTTTGGAAAAAGGAAGGTAGGGAGGTAAGAAGGCAGGAAGTAAAAAGGAAGGAAGGAAAGGAAAGAAGGAAGGAAGGAAGGAAGGAAGGAAGGAAGGAAGGAAGGAAGGAAGGAAGGAAGGAAGGAAGGAAAAAAGGAAGGAAGGAAAGAAAGGAGGGAGGAAGGAAGGTTGCTTTGCTCAGATTTCAACCTTCAACCTTCAACTCTATTTTAAGACCTTCTGTTCAAGACGTCAGAACCCCCACCTTAGCTAGCTCCAGCGTTAATGGGTGGGGAGAGAAACTGAGATCGGCAATCACTTGGAGCATGGAGGCACAGCCCAGATGTGCAGTGATCCCCGTTCAGTTCTCACCCCTCTGTGTTCTGCTGCAGCCTCCGTGATCACCCTGGGGCCAGGGACACCGAACTACCCCAACTGATGAGCGTTGCTATGTCCAAATCCTACCTTTGATGGTGTCTCCCTCGGGAAGCACTTAGGCCGCTGCAGCTGCTGTTCTCATCTGAGCTTGGGTGGGAGGCTGCTGGGGAGGAAGCTGAGAGGACAGGTGCACACAGGGCTTCAAGGCCGGGAAACCTGGGTGATCCCACTGGCATTCTGACATCTTCAGAAGCCCCTGCAATGGCTCCGAAGGCCTGGCAGTCACGGGTCCCAAGGCTCTGGTCTCTTCTCCTCTGGTGCTCATGCTGCCCCCCTGTGGAAGGGGAAGTCCACAACAACCCTGCTTCCTCTGCACTCTCTACTGAGGTTTCAAAACCATGACACCCCGTACTCTACTCTCTGCTCACGGGCAGCCAAACCCTCCCCAGTTCTTAGGACACAGAGAGCCCATCACTAGTCTTATGATGCAAAGCCCCATCTCACTACTTACCCAGCACTCCTGCCCCAGCTTGAAGCCAGCTCTCTCTGTTTGAAATTATCCCATGCCCAGATCGTATGGCTCAGTGGTCAAGTATCGCCCCATGCACCAAGAGGTCACTGATTCTATTCCTGGTCAGGGCACGTGCCCGGGTTGCAGACTGGATCCCCAGTGGGGGACGTGAAGGAGATAGCCGATCAATGTTGATGCTTCTCTCTCATTGATGCTTCTCTCTCTCTGCCTTTCCCTTCTCTTTCTCTAAAAAAAAAAAGAAGAAAGAAAATCAACAAAAACATTTAAAAAAAGAAGTGATTTCAATACCTCAGCATCTCCTCCATGGCCTTGCTGCTGCTCAGATAGCATGTCTTTCTCCACAGATGGTAGAAGCCTTGAAAACAGAATCAATACCTAATGCTTACTCCCTTAATACAGCTTGCTACTTAAAATTAATAGAACGCAATGATTTTTTAAATGAATAAATAATTAGAAAGTAAATCAGCTCAGACAACTCTACCTGAGGGAACCAGGATTTAGTTTTCTGCCCACAAGATGTTAAAATTGAGAATTTATTTGTAGAGTAGGAGTCTGGATTTGAATGACTCAGGGTGGGAGGGACCGAGGTGAGGTGCAGGGGAGAGTGGAAGGAGAGAGAGAGAGATGAAGGGGGAATAACTAGCACAGATACCTTTGCATTTATGAGTTTGGGGAAAGAACACCCGGTGCTACAGGGGAGAAGAGAGAACAGCATTGCACACCGGATGCCCCACTGCGTCTACAAAATGCTTCCTGGGATCTGGTCAAGGGCAGATGTCCCAGCAGATGCCTGAAAGGAAGTCAACAAAACAGTTTTTGTTTTCCCTGCCAAGCCCTCATGCAGCATTTGAACCTGCCAGCGATGCAGCAGTGTGAAGTTCCCCATCGTGCCTGCTTCCAGGGGAACTGGGTGCCAGGGCAGTGCCTGTCCCAGAGGGATGAACAGGCACCTTACAGGTTGTAACCCTGGCATCTGTGAAAGCACCTGAAAAACCCACATGACTGCTGGTCCCTCCTCATTAACCCAGGAGAGTGAAGCTGCCCAGGCTCAGCCAGTCTTTCATGAGGCCAGGCTGTAGGAAATGCCAAGACCCCTGCCCTGGGCCAACTGCATAAATATATATCTTGGGGTCCATCTTCTGCCTCTGAAATTGCAAGGTGATCAGAAGACAGCTACTGTCTGTATCCAACTCTTAAAAATGATGTCCTTACAGCCTTTTCTGTGACAAAAAATGGCAATCTAGGCTCTGTATTGGACAGATTAAGAACACAAAGCTTAACTCAAATAAAACTTGTATTATAAATCTGGAAGTCATTGTAATATTATTTTTAAGATAGAAGAGTAGAGTCTATATAATATGGAAATAAAGGCAGGTGTAGAGTTGATACTCCCCAAATATTGACTTAAACCTTAGACAATCAATTATCATGAAAGTGGAAGGAAAATCAAGCCAAGAAGATGTGGTCAAATTCTCAACTCTCCATGGGACTTTGGGAAGCTGTATGAGAGAAGGATCAGTGTTCTTTCTCTATGGCACGAGTTTTGTTTTCCTGATCACTCTTTTTCTTTTTTACTGACTTTAGAGAGAGAAACATTGATCAGTTGCCTTCCACATGGGCCCCAGGGATCAAACCAGCAACCTGGATATGTGCCCTGACCTAGAATCACCTTCTGTTGTACAGGGAGGGCGCCCCAATCAACTGAGGCACACTAGCTAGTTCTCCTTTTTCCTCTTCTTTATCAATAAAGATGTTGGTATCAACACATGTCAGAAGTGCATGAGCTTGGGTGATTTCTAAAAGGATGTGTGGATTTGGATGTATTCACCTGTGCCCTCCCTGTGTAGAGTAGGGACATTGACATTTTCTCAATTACAGAAGAAAGTTTATATTTTGTGATACACAATAGAGCAAAACTCCTTGGATCTACTAGGGTGGCAGTCGGGGCAAATTGTGATCTGAACATGTATGCTGGAGAAGAGTTGGATCACTTTCTTTGCAGGGAATGTTCTAACAATTTAGTTGGTGGTGGTTGGCATGTGGGATAGACTGGAATAAGTGGGAAGTTTGCTGAAAAGGAAGTTCCAAGGTGAGGTGTGTCTCCCAGATCTCACTCCTATAATGAAAGCAAGGAGAGCTCCTCCTTCCCACCACCGTGGCTGCCCCAATGGGCACTTTTGTTAGTACCTACTTGGGTGATTAAATACACATGCGGGGGCTCCTGGTTGTTGCCCATCTTTTAAGCTGAGCTTTGGTGCTGATGGATGATGCAGGGGCTGGAGAGGTCTAACCCACAGGTCTCTCTGCTTTGTGATCAGCTGCTTAAAGACCCATCTTTATATCCTTTACCAAAAGCAGATGGAGGTTTAGCAGAGCATAAATAATAATGGAAAACTTGACTTGAAAAAGGCACATGGCGATTTTCAATCTCCAATAGGTGCCAGAAATTTCCTTTCCTCTTGAATCATGATCATCACTCACGGCCAACATCATAGCATTTGTTAAACATCTATGGGGTGGATGCTCTGGAGTCGGTCAAACAGCCAGGCCATTCAGCTTCCTAAGACCCTTGCAAACCAGCTGAGCATCACACATTGGCTGGGGATGATTGTTTTCCAAATGGAACCCTGGTACCTGGAACAATCTCATGTTTAGGTTTGAGCCTATTCCTGTGTGTCTTGTAATAATGATTTTCTATTTTTGGTACTATTGTGGTAGCAACCTGTCTTTATAAATCAAGCATAGTGAATCCATACATTCAATGCAATTATTGCTTCAAAAATTCTACATCTTGCAGGCTCTTTGTCATCATTTTGGATAAGAACTGTAACATTCAATATTGCTTCTTAAGGCAACCCAGATTGCAAGGTTCACCTGGGCTAGATATCCCCATTTGTCTCTTGATAATTTAAATCAGTGCAGAGATACTGGTTTGCCCAATGGATGAAGTCCAGACTTCCAACTGGCTCCCAGTGCCTACTGCAATATGGCCAAACCTGTCTTCATCGCTTGCTCATGATACTCTGGTGCCTACCCTGCCAGCCTGCCCTCCCTATGTGCATCCTCCTTGCTCCTTGGGGGCCTAGGTCTTCCCGTTCTGCCTGAGTATAGTGTACATTTGAAGTTGGGGCAATGGGAGTTGGTGGGGAGGGTATTACTGTACCTTGCCCCCCCTTCTGGGAAAAATACTTCTCAAAGGCAGAGGGTGTATTCATTCTCCATAATATATAGCACAGACCTTTTCACATAATAGATCCTCACTAAATATCTGCTAACTGATTAATAGTTGTCTGACTGAGTAAATGGATGACTCCCTTGAGGGCAGTAAGCCAAATGGATAAATAACATGTTGCATTCACAATGATAAACATTTTAATTGATGTCCTCACTAATATTTTTGGGAAAGCTATATACCTTTATAGACAATTGTTTGTTTATAAGAGAATTTATACTGCATGATTTTTATAGCCATGATTTCTTTAAAGACAAATCTCATAAGATTAGGGATATCAAATCTTTTTACTTAAGAAAAAACTACTAGACACACTGTTATTTTGTAAAATAATTTATCCTAAGTTATTTTTATTAACAGTTACCTTGACATTCTAAAAATTATGATGGATATTCAAGATAATGTGTACCTTTTCAATCAAGCCAACTCTAATTGTAAAATTTGAGCTTTGTCTTTTACCTTCTGTTTTAATATTATCTATCATGCTAAGTGAAATAAGGCAGACACAGGAAAGAAATACCATATGGTTTTACTTATATGTGGAATCTAAAAAAACAAAGCAAACAAACAAAACAAAACAAAAAACAGACATAGAAACAAGGAACAAAGGATGTTACCAAAAGAGAGAGTGAAAAGAGGCAGGGAAATATAGCAAATAATACTGTGTTAAGTTTACACGGTGACAAATGATTACTAGAGTTGGTGGGGTGAGTACATTGTAGGGTATAGAGGTGTCAGATCACTGTATTTACACCTGAAACTAATATAACCAATATAAGATTACATACCAACTATAATAAAACTTGTTTTAACTTAACAAATAATAAATAAAAATAAACATTGTCTATACTTTCTAAATGAAATATACACTTACACACACTTTGGTCATTCCAATGCATTATTTATAAACAAGTGTAATGCTTTTAGTTTTATTATTAATCTAGTATTTCTGTGTTGAATCTAAATGTTGTTTCTTCTTAGTGGGAGGAGGGTCCTGCTGACTCACGTTAGATATTTAAGATATTTTAATTGCTGTCTTTTCACATATTCAATCAATAGATTCTAACTGCTGTGTGCCAGGTGTCATTCTAGGCACTGGGACCCTGCCAATGAAACAGACCAGACACTCGTGTCGAAAAAACAGATGGCAAATGAAATAAACAAGTAAAATATACAGTAGTTTAGATGATTAGTATTTTGGATACAAATAATCCTAGAGAAAGGGAAGGCAGTGCTAAACAGGGCAATTATAAACGTAAACCAGTTGGTCATGGAGGGCGTCCTTGACAAGGAAAACTTTGGGTAAAGACATGAAGGAGGTGAGCCAGAGAGGCGTGTGGGTATTGGCAGTAATATTCCAAGACAGAGGGACAGTCAACAAACCAAGTAAACTTGATAAGACACCATCAGAGTTTTCTGGCTGCCATCTCATTGCCTTTCTATGCTTGGTAACCACCAATCACGGCTACCACCCACAACTGTCATGTTAATTGTCCTGGAGTGGCCCCATCATATAGGACCTTGAAACTGGGGAGCTCTGGGACCATAGCTGCCCTCAGTAACTTTGCTGGTGGCTCTGTGGATCAGGTCTAGGGTCAAGGTTGTCCATTCTAAGAGCACAGGAGGCCAGCTTCCATAGGGAACAGGCTGCGAGAACAGAGGTCCTCCTCTGGATGAAGGCTGTTCCCTTTTGTGGTGGCCAAAATGTAGATTTCACTTAATCTTTTCAATGATATGATTTTTCTTTTCTTCTGTATAATTCGACAGTTAAATAGTTATAGACACTGAGAATTATCCAGTTACATTTACTCTGAGATATGAGTGAGCACAGCTGCAACCACCACATTTATGCCTTGGAGACATGGTCAAAGTTAATTTCCACTGAGTGAAAAACAACTTGAAGCCATGATTCTATTCTGATATTGTCCTTAAACAATAACAAAAATGGTCATCAAGCAGGGACATGGTGGCTGCCATCACCTACACAGACCTTAGCCTTTATAACCACCAGTGTTCTAATGGCTTTAAGTAACTAATGAGCCTTTTCCCCTCTACTCTAACACCATTTTCTTATGTTCTTTTCTCAATGGATGTATCTTCTCTATAAAATGGACTTCCATACTGTCATCTCTCATTCACATGAACTAATTTGTGTAACAATGGCCATCTTCATACAAAACTATCAAATATATCTCTGTCCATTTCTGAGTCTCTTTATCCTGTTTTTGTACACCAGGCTTTTCTGACACAGGGAAGTTCTGGGAGAGAGAAAAAATGCCTGTCACAAGACTGTGAGAAATGTATAGAATATTTCATTGAAAGAAGGGCTGCTCTTTAAACATTTGGTTTGGGCTGCTTAGTTGTTAATGTTACAATGTCAGCCCTCTGAGCACACATCTTGGAGGTGACCCTCCCTGCTCCCTGGGGTCTTAAGGACACCTCTGGTTGAAACCCTGGTCTCCAGCCCAGGAGCCCACAGAGCCCATCCCACTGATATCCTCCATATAGTGGATAGTTTTCTCCAGAGGTCTGAAAATCCTGTTTGTCTTTTTATTACTTTTTCAGGTTCTTTCTGAGGTCCCAAGGAAGTGGGTTAACAGGAATCTGATAACTTGGCAAGGATCCTTTTGCTCCCCTAAAAGTGAAAGTGTCCAGTAGGGGTGGGTTTTGCTCTCTTTCAGGGGTGTGCAACATGGATTTCACTTAGATGCTGCACAAATTCACTGCTTCCAAAATGACCGGTGGGGTTGATTTGAATACAAAGATAACAGCTCCCCATTTAGTGGGTCCCAGATAAGTGAATTGTGTAACATTTATGCCCTGTGTTAACTCTTCCATTTATCTACCCATTGCCCATGAGAAAAGCACATCTCAGGGCCACATGCACGCATCCTGAGCATGTTCTCTGTGCCAGGGGAGTGTCGCTGGCACGTGGATACCTGCCTCCCAGCACTCCTAGTAGGACACAGGGATCTGAGGTCTGGAAGAGATCCTCGATGTGTTATGGTCAAATCCACATAATTTATAGATGCGTAAACTGGTGTGCAGAGGAGTGAAAAATCTTGTCCAAAGTGGCAGAGCCAGAATTAAATTCCAGGTGTTCTGAGATGAGTGTCATTCTGGGGTTTTTGAAGAATATATTGATCGTCACTTTGGAAGAAAACATGGCCATGACATTGCAAGAACAGAAATATCTGCCAGGCAGTGAGAGATGTCGTGAGTAAGACGGGCAGCAGGAGAGGGAAAATGGAAACAGGAACAGGTGATAGTGGGTTTCCAGCAGAGCGGGCTGGCTCAGCTCTGCCTGGGATAATGACATTGGGATGTCTTCTCACAGCACTGTGTTCTGAGTCACATAAATGTGGAGTGTTACATCCATATGTATTCTGGTCTGTGGGGCCACCCCTGGGCCGGGGGAGCTGTGAGCCAGCATGACATATGGCAGGAATCCCAGTAGATGGCTCTACATCAACTTAGCTGTTACAGCACAGCTGGTTGGGACTCTGGCTAGGGTGGGGGTGGGTTGCACCTTGTGGGGCTGCTAGGCTTCCCCATCAGAGGGAAGCTCTGTGCCTGCTGTAAATCCTGCTTTGCATTTTCTATAAAACCAAGCCAACCCAATATCGGACTAAGACCTATTGTGTCTCAAGGGTTTCATTTCCAATTTCCACCCATAAAAACCAGTGCACCTGGGCAGCAGCTCCTCTGTAACTGAACACAATATGTTAAGAAGGAGTAAAACATAAAGGAAAAGATAAGAGAAATACATAAAAAGAAGACAGGCAGTGAAACACAAGTAGGAAAAACAACATGGAACAATAGAGACAAAAAAAAAAGAGCAAAAGGGAATCAGGAAATAGGGTCAAAAAAGAAAACGGACATTCAGTCTTAGTAACCTAGAGTGATCCTTTTTAACTAGCTCCTGAGGTGTGTCCCTAGGGCTGGGGTGGCCATGCTCATTCATGGTCTGCCTGGGTCAGTGCACAGAGGTGCCTCCCAGGAAGGGAACTATGGGAAGAGGGCACTTGCCGAAGTGTGGCCATGGCTTCTGACCTGACACTGACTCTAGTTTTTGGCAAATTATGTGAACTCCATAAGCCTCAGTTTCTTTATCTAATTTGTGTTAAAACAATAAAGTTTCCAGGGTGTGAAAGGTCAAATGAAGACAATATATAAATATATAACCTATAAAGATCAATTTACCACCTTTTCCTGATGGCATGCACACTTGTCATTTTTGCCTAATTAAAAAAATCACAGTTCAGGTACAAATAAGTAACTGATGTGTGCATACCAAGACAACAAAAGAAACCCCACATGGACAGTGTTTTAATTTTACTCTGGAACTCCCTTGCCCCCTTTTTTCAGTTAGACGGCACTCCTGAAAATTACGCACTACCTCCAACTGCCAAACATCCACGTTCAGAATGATGAGGTTGAAGAGATTAGCTAGCACGGGATGGTCCAGGAGACCTTGCATTCTTTTCCAAAATGAGAGATGATGTGAATGAGAAGGCAGTGATTTCAAGGTCATCTCTCAGAATTTCAGGTGGAATCAGGAGCTACCCTGGATGATAAAGGGAGTAGGTGGGTTGAGGAGCTTTAAGACTGTTTAACAGAAGTTATGCTTCTTTAAACTGAGAGCACAGGTAAGACACCATCACAGCCTAGTCCCCACCCACACATCAAAAACTGCTTCCTGAGTTCCAAGAGCTGGGGGAAGACTCCAGGAGTGTGTGAGCCATGCCCCCACATGGGCTTTAAAAGTGAGAACACATTCCTCTACTGTCCTGATCCCTAAACTGCCCTCAGCCTTGTCCCCACCCCTATACTGGCCTCTCCTTGTCCTGACAGTATCCAGTGTTGCCTCAGGTTTTTGTGAAGAAGAAAGTAAAGAATTAGAGGAGGTAGAGTAGCAACGGAAGAGGTACCTGGGATATATACAAGAGCTCGCTGAGCTTCACCTCTGTGCCAGGCCGGGGGTGGGGGTGGGGGTGGGGGGGCGACTCAGAGGTGTGGCAGTCTTTCTAATTCCATGCAACACGTTTGGGCCCAGTTGAAAAAGATACTGACCAAGAAAGACTCCTGGTGGCTAACGGGGCTCAAATAAAAATAAATAATAACAACAGAACCTAGCAGCCATTTCTAAACAGGGGCCTCTCACACAAGCCACACTTCAGGGAGAAGCCTGCACTGAACTGCCTGCCTGCACTGTGGTCCTGCCATCTGAGCCAGCACTTATAAAGAAGTTCTTGGAATTGTATTTCAACCAATAGAACCAAGACTTTCCACATCCAATCAGAGCTGTGCAGTTATACCCCCCATCAGCTCCTCTACCAGCCAATCAGAGTGCTCAATTCTGATCAATCAGAACACTGCTTTTCAGACCAATCAAACTGTGAGAATTTGGAGTCCTCATTAGCATGAGACCAGACTAATCAGGGACAAGGTGTGGGAACTTCTCTCTCTATAAGGCAGTTCCCCTCTGAGTAGGAGAGTGAAGAGTGCACCCCCCTTTTCCACCAAGATTGAAGACTGCCTTTCCTCAGCTGGAGCTGAAACATCAAATGAGTCTTGCTAGATCAGAGTAGAGAGGAATGGAGCATAGTAGACCAGACCAGAGCAGGCCAGCATGGAGCAGAATGGCCAGGAGCAGAAAAGGTCAGAGTTGAGCAGACCAGAGCAGAGTAGAGCAGCTCACCCCAGGACCACCTTGCCTCAGGGTCATCTCATAGCTGTGCTGCTTCTTAGTTGAGCCGTAACACTATTGAACTGTTCCACAGCTCTGCGGTCTTCACAGCCATGCTCCATCACAAGTGAGCTGTTTGCACTGAATGAAGTTTCCTTCTTCCCATACCCCAAATTGGGGAGTCCTGTTGGAGTTGAACTGGTGTCAATGACCATTGGTTGACATGTTAACAGAGCCAGGTAAAAGGTTGAACTGCATGAAATTGCACTTATGCCAGCCAAAAGAGTCAAGTAGTCTTCATTTCATAAGGCATAGACTAGTATAGTGAGCTTATTCCTTGGCCTCTGAGGTCCCACTGAAATTAATCTTGAAGGTTGGCCAGTCATTTTTAGGTGAACTGGAAGAGAGAGTTGGTTCCAAACAAGAAAGAAAAAGAAGCGTAGGGCAAGGCAGGGAGATGTGAGAGATCTGGGCCTCCGGGAGGATCATGAGGATCTAAATGGTTGAGGGCACAGCATGTGCAGTGAGAGGTGGCAGGAGGGACAGGAGTGACAATCACAGCTTTGGAAGGCTGTGCTGAAGTGCTAGTTGTCACTGTGGACAACAGAGGCCCACCAAGTGGTTTAAAACACACAGAAGTGGGAATTCCGGGTTTTCAGAAATGTGGTGGAGATTGCTGCTTTGCTTTCTTTCACACTTCACGTATATCTTCTATCAAGAATGAATAGTTTGCGTAACCATTTGATTACCATGTAAGTCTTCATAGACAAAACCTACATACATAGCAAAGTTAAAAGTAAAATTGTTAGAAACAAAAAGAATAATTTATTAATATCATGTAGGAATCATTTATAGCAATCATTTACACTAAAGAAAAGAAATGAATTGCTAGTTCATTTATTCTGGTGTGTAATTTGAAAAGGTATGTAGGGTGGGGGTACAAGAAGAAGGCGGGAGAAGATGAAGGCAGATCTAGTCGAGGCTAAGTGACTTGGGTCACAGTCTGTGAACCATTCTGTTCACTCCACAACGAGAAGCCCAGCAAATGACATCCTCCTCCTCTTATTCTGCAGAGGAAAATTTCCATTCAGCAACTGCAAATCTTCTCATTCATCCCTTGAGCCCTTGATTTATCTATTCAAACTGTATTAGGTGCCTATGTTGAGTCAGGAACTAAAATGACTCCTGGGAATTGAATATCTACGACGCAGCTGGCTGTCCTCCAAAACCTTGACTATAGCTAACATTTTCCAAAAACAAATTGGCAAATAACCAGTAGTGGCTAATATGGGGAACTGTGAGAGTGTACAGGAACTTCACTTCATATGGTTGAGTGGAAGGTATCTCTGCAAGAACTAAGAAAGAATGGGACAGCCAGACAAGGGGCTGGTGTCAGGATGGAAGCAGAGCATTAAAGAAAGTCATGGGAGAGAAGGGGTGGAGAACAAGAACAGAAGGTTCATAGATCTCCCCACGCCCCAGATTCTGGCAAAATATTAATGCATTCCAAAGTGTCAAGAACGCAGACACCCTAAGACCTGCTCATTCATTTTGGGGCAAGTGCTCTGACCACAGGGCAGGCACTAGTCATGAGCCCAGGTATATGACTATAGGTTATTGTTGGGAAGTGGGAAGGGGAGACCTCCAGGAACTCGCAGTTAATGGCACACCATCTACATCAGTCTGAAAACTTAGCAGCAGGCTACCAACATTAGTGTGCTGCTTTAACCTTCCATGTTGTTGACAGATGATTAGCAAAGAAGTGCTTGGAGAATTATCCCCACTACTCATTATGAATTCATGCAAAGACACACTGAATGAAACATCTGTCAGCTACTAAATTAGAGCCACCCAAATACAGCCTCCTGTGTCATCTATATGTTTTTCTCTGAGATATCATGAAAATCCAGCAGTAAAATAAATGAGAATTTGCCTTATGCAGAGAGTTGCATAATTAGTTTAAGATTATAGCTTTCAAAACCCATGAATTTGAGCAGAGGTGTGGGTTTGTAATGTACACATTTGTATCAGTGCTGGCTTGTCACACTGGAGTAAAATATAGGACAACATGTAAGCAGTCAGAGCACAAGAGATGCACAGGCCATGAATCCAACAAAATAACTCCACGTTCAGATGCCAACATTGCATTACAAAAAGAAATGTGGAGATGGGGTTGAAAAGGAAAAGATTGCAAATATGATACTGATCTTGACAGCGAAATCTTAACTTAGACATTGACATCTAGTAATAAGCAAATCACTGAGATCAATGGTTTCTGGCTAAAACATGTCAGTAAATACTTCGTTTTAATAACAACAGACTGGATACTCTCATTGAGAACAATGAGAAAAGCTGGAAAACACATTTTGCTGGAAGACATTGGAGATCTAAAATGCTGGTATGGGGCAAGTGTTATACAAGTGTTAAGGAACAAGATGAGAGAGGAAAAGAAAATCAGACAGGTGAGCCCAGTATTTGGAACTTCTTCCCCCTCAGAGACTAAGAAACTTGTGAATCCAGGAGAACAAAATTTGGACTCCAGAGTCTATTGTGGAGTGGGCAATGGAGACACGCCAAGTCCTCATGTCTGGAATTGGATGTGGTGATCCCTCACGCCAGCTCTTATAGCTCCCCATCCTGTCTCAGCAGAGCTGAGTTTCCAAGCTTGACCTGTGCTCTCTCCTGATTGCCGGTAACAGTATTGGAATCACATTAACTTCTGTTTGCTCCCCTTGTCTGGACCTTCTCTGTGTGGAACAAAGTCGTGTTTCTGAGTATGCAATGCTGAGGTCAGGCCCTCACCTGGGGAACAACAGAAATATTAGGGAGGTGAGGAGACAACGGCTTGGACACAGGTTTCTGGTGTAGGAACCGAATCAGTGGTGATGCTGTTTACAGGGATCAGGGACACAGGAGGTGGAGTCATGTTGCTCAGTGAGTTTGTGGAGCTGGTGAGAAACTCAAGCTGTCTGGAAGGAAAAGGACATGTGCACTGGGTACCTGGGGGTTGTGAACGTAGACATGGCAGCCAAATCATAGGAGGGGACGAGCCCATCCTAACCACAATGGGTGAAGTAGAAAAGGATGACACAGAACTCTAGGGTTGAGCAATGTTTACAAATTGTGCCCTGAAGGGGACTGCATTGGGAAATGAAAAACATGTTAAAAAGGGGCCCATGAAAGGAGATGAGGCAAGGTGAGGGTTAAGTTGCCAGAGTGAATGTCTGAAAATTTACTAGAGAGTGTTTATGAGACTTAGCTGTGAAGAGGTCATTGAGGACTCAAGAAAGAGAGGCTCCCAGGCTGCATTTGGAATCGAAGCTGCACTGATGTGAACTGAAGGGCAATTCCTGGTCTGAAAGGAGCCTGGTGGTCAAGGTGATGGATGTGGGGGGCCTAGTGCCACAGGCTGTGGAGGGCCGGAGCTTCTCTAAGTGCTGAGGGAGGTTTCCAGGAGCAAGGGGAGCACGTACCAGTAAGCAGAGGGCCTGACTGGGGAGAGTTTTCGAGGAGTGGGCAGGTCATGGGAGCCTTTGTCACCCAAGTACAAAGGATGGAAAGGCCTGTCTCGGTCCTGGGGGTGCAAACGCCCCACTCCTTTCAGTACCAGACAGTCTCACAGCACTCACCAAGGTTTAAAACCTGATACTTATTAATAGCTCGAGTTTTGTGTCTAGATTGACAAGTAGTTTTATAGCACACAACAGATGTGACAAAGGGTCGGCAAAGATTAAAATCCATAAAACATAATTTTTATAGACTTTGGTTGTGTTTTTACTGTCCCCTAAAGTATTGAAGGGTCTGTGTCAAACAGGCTTGGCCCATCTGTTCTCTCTCCTTTCCCATCTTCGCCCACCATTAATTATTCTGCTCAGCGGTGAACCCAGAAGAGACACACTTGGAAGGAAGGTGTAGTAACAGAAAAGTAGGGAGACGCAGGAAGACATTCCGGAGTCAAGCTGCAACAAAAACAGAGTCAGCTGATATTCCTGCTGCCCAAACTCAACCCTTACTCCTTCTATCTGATTTATATTGCACCTGCGACACCACCAACCTGAACACTTGGTACCAGGTTTTAGTTCCTTCAGTTTCCCACATTCGTCATTTTCTCTTTATTTTCACAGCCACCACCCTGCTGTGGGGTCCATGGCTCTACTTATGGGCCATTTTAAGACCTCCAGACTTGCTCCTGGTTAGGGCCTTTCTCTCCTGTCTACTCTGTGTATCTCTGCCACATGAATGTTCCCAGGTCTCCTGTAAATGCAGTTGGGAGACTTATACTGCCCATGTTTTCAGTGAGTTTTTATACAATCATACTACATATCCCAACTGATTTTAATGTCCTACAGGGCTGGACTATAGCTCATAGTTGCTTATTTTCCCACAACATTTTACCAATAACATCTTTTGATAAAAATAGTTTGAGTCATGGTGATAGAGTTGGTCAAGTAACAGGATGACTAGAAATGTTCACAGAAAGGTTGCTTTAGCCTGGTGGTTAAAGACTCAGACCCTGAATTCAGGCCCTGGAGATGAGCTCTGAGAAAATTATCAGCCTTTGTAGTGATAAGGCCCTGTGACTGAGCTGCTTCCATGGAATAATGTGACTCTACTCACTGGCAAGGCTGCTAGGTTGGTTTTGGTTCTCTTTGGATAGATTAGTGACCCCTCTGTGGGTCTTCCTTATGATGTGTGTTTCCACAAGTGAAAAACGAGGCTACACAATCTTCTCAGTAAAACCCTGTACAATTATTCATTAGTTGAATCAATGGACTATTGATCTCTGAGCTTTAATTTTATACTTTGCATAGAATGAGCATTTGAAAAACTTGAACCATTAGAATTCATTTAAAATGAGCAATCTGAAGACATTTCATGCATTGAAAATGAAGAAAACGAATGTTGGTTTTATAGAATGTGAACTAACTAATCTACGAATCGATATTCTATCAGCAAGAACAGGACCACATCACTTACTATAAGTAAATATCCAAAGTTATTCCACCGCCTAACTCCTGTGTAAAACTTTGGGAAGAGAGACTGATAACCAAGAGCTCCCATTCATGTGTTGGCCGACCCTGGTAGAGTGTGTTTCCTAAGAGCAGGTGTTATCCAGCATGCAGTCCCAATGTATAGCACAGTGATGAACATTCAGCAGGCAAAAAAGGTAAGTGCTTTGTGAATAATCAGTTTCCAAATTTATATCATTCTTCTACTTTAAAATATAAAACAACATACAGTAAGCATTGGAATATGTATTTGGATAGCAGACAGACAGATAGGAAGAGAGAGATGTCAGTCTAAACACACCTCCTCACAAAGAAATGGGGAACTTTGCTGGATTTCACTTTTGGCCCAATGGTCTATCAGCTGGGAAGGCAGATATGTTAAACAGGACTAATTTTTCTGATGGAAAATTTGGCATGCAAATTATATTAATATATGCCATAATTCTTAAATCACAAAGAGTAACATAAACTACCTGATGTTAAATGTTTGAAATAGGACAGAACTCATATATCCATACAGTAGTTTCTGGTTCTGAGATAAGAGATTCCCAATTATTTAAAGATTATAAAGTCAAAAAAGGTGAGGGTGTTGTGGTGCCTGCAATGACAGAATCCTCTGCAGCACCCTGTGCTCATCATGGTGCCATCCTGCGCCAATGAAGTCGGTGGTACCTCCTGACTTCTGCACCTCCAGCCCTCTGATTACTGTAAAAGCACTTAATTACTGTATTAAATGATATTCTACTGGAAATGCCCTGTGTGAATTCTGTTTCTTGCCTTGAACCCCAAATGATACAGTTACTTATATTGGCATGACTACTCATGTCCAGAGATAGGTCAAGAACCCATATTCCATGAGCACATTGCCACCCATACCTGGAAATAAAAATCTGCTGTTATGTGGGGAAAAGAGAAAGTGGAAGGGAGATGGTTGTGGGGTATGCAGTTAAACAGTGACTGTGACAGATTTATCTTCACAAAAAGTGATTCTACTTTACACAGCTAAATTGTGTGTCCAAAATGTCCACAATAATAGCTGATCCTTTTTAGAAACAAGATACTTGTATCCATGTTTCTCAGCATTTTTGTTGCCATACAGCTTTTCGGTGGAGGTGATGCAGAAATCTTTGCCTTGACTTTATTTCGCACTTTGCCTTGACTTTATTTCGCACTTTGAAGTGATTAAATTTAAGGATGTGGCATTTTTAACTCATAGCTTTGATATATTTGTGGATTGTAACAGTTTTCATGTTCTATACACCTTTTATAATCTTTGTTCAGACCTAAAACATGTTTCTGCTTATTTAATTTGGAGTTACCATTTTAAAATCAACTCTGAATTTTTTTATTTTATAAAATATAACTTAGTTTGACAATTTGTCATCTTGTATAAAGTATATTTCTGTAGGTTTTAAAAACAGATCAAATATCTTTCATATTATATAACATTTTATTGGGGAAATTATACATTTTTATTTGTCAAGACAATGGAATCCTGTCTCTCTCCAGAGTCAGCCTTGATGACAAGCATTAAAAATCTCAGTCCTCTTCCTGGAAGGTGGTGGTGGTATCAGGACCTTATGGCTGGTCTTAGACATGTTAGCCCGCAGATCCTCAACACTGCCCTGCTCCAAGTTATGGCACAGGCATACCTTCTTTATAAGCTGCACATCCTAGGCCAAGGTCAGCTGATTTCTGCAGGTTTGGGCAATGACTGGCACTGGAGGGAGATCGAAGGTAAGAGACAGGGAGAAGACAAGCTCTTTCTACCTTCTTCCTGTCTGTGTGCATCTCTGTAATTTTATTTTGTTCTTACTAGCTCAGGCTCTTGCCAGAACATTCCATCATGGTTTTCTTTTCTGCATCATGATCTCAGCTCCTGACTCTGGTAGCATTACCCACTTCCAACACTGAGCCTTGATAAATTGACTATTGATTCACTTCTATTACATTACTGCTCCCATTTAGCTTCTAAGCTCTTGCATTGCTGTGTAAACAATTCCCTAAACTAACTTTCCTGTCTCTGGAACTATGGAGTAGTTTCTTTATGTGGTCAGGCCTTCCTGATGCCCACATCTTATCTGCAGACAGGGATGGATGAAATTGAAGGTGTTAGAAGTTTATGCTTCTGCTGGTGGAGCTGAAGTCGATAAAATAGAGACTCCTCAAACAGATTGCACAAGCACAGAAAACTTGTAATGAATAGTGCAACCCGCAGTTTGGAGCCAGAAGAGGTTTTTCACACAGCCAGGGAAGAGAAGAGCAGGATGCATCAATCAAAATAGGCAAATGAGAAGTTGTTTATTTGTACACCAGGGCCTGGGATGCTTGCCAGCCGCTAGGAGCTAGGCCTTGGAGATTCCAACCAGGCATTTTACAGTGATGCACGCACATGTAGCGGGTTGTGGGCAGAGCCATCAACTATCTTCAGAACCAGCGAAGTGTGCATCAGACAGTGTTGTTCAATTGTCGTCGGAAAGCGGTTTTCCTGTTTTCGTGTCTTGTGTTGGAAATAGCACACATTTAGGATTGCAGGACTTCTCAGTATATCCCCAGAAATCCTAATGCCATAAAGTGTTCTCTGTTAATATCTGGACAAGAGTTATAAAGCCACTTTGTAAAATAAAAGAAAGAAAATAAAATAAAAAGTGAGATTATTCTAACAGAGCAGCCGAGTATCACATGGAAAAGATGATGTAGACAGAGAAGCATGGTCCCAAGAAGAGAAATAGGGGAATCCAAGTGCAACATTAGAAAAGTAGACACAAAGAATGCCATTTTCAAGATGTTGTCCATGGCTAATGACCCATGAAGGGACTACTACATATACCCAACACTAAACTGCCAGGGGAAAAAAGCACTTTAGTGAAAAATTATATTAACTATTCTTTTTGGTATAGTTATTCTAAAACTGCCAGGTTTGACATTTCTTTTCTTCAACAGAAGAATTATTTTAACATTAAAATGTCAATAACCAACATTCAATCCTCTGAAAGAAGTGAGATTAGAAATGAAGACCTTGGGGTGACAAATTTGACAGTTAACATGGCAGTCACTCAAAACCTTAGGCTAGTTTCTCAATTTTTGAATCAAATTTATTTTCTTGAAGAGATCATTGTTATAATTAAATTGGTAATGATTGGAGATATATGTCATAGATAGATATTATACACACACACACACACACACATCTTCAATCAGATGTATTTATATATACACACACATGCATACGTGCACACACATATATGTACACATAACATTATATTTTAATATTTCAAACTATCCTAAATAACTTAAATAGGATAGAGAAACAATGTGGAATAAAATCAGATTTCCTGAGATCCCTTCCTCTAACTAAAAATGCAGCCAATAAGCCCTGGTTGGTTTTGTTCAGTGGTTAGAGCATCGGTCCTTGAACCAATGAGTCTCTAGTTCGATTCTGGTCAAGGGCACGTACTTTGGTTGCGATTCATCCCTGGTCCTGGTTGGGGTTGTGCAGGAGGCAGCCACTTGATGTGTCCCTTTCACGTCAATGTTTCTCTCTCTCTCTCTCTCTCTCTGTTACTCTCTCTCCCTCCCACTCTATCTGAACAAAAATGGAAAAATGTCTTCAGGTGAGGATAAAAAAATAAAATTTCAGCCAATAAAATCTACTTTTTAGTGTTACTATAAGGATTTTGACTTCCCCTATGTGACAGTTAAGCTACACTTTTTTAATAGAAAGAATGTCTGGTCCATAAAATTATTAAGCCTTATTTGCTTACAGTGTTTATTTACAACCTCTGTAAAGGCAAAAGAAAGCCTGATTTCACTGTAAATTCTCAGCATTGAAGTGCTGGGAGTCAGATCGGCGCACTGCGTCCTGCGTCATTGCATGGAACAGTTGTAGATCTTAAATGAAGATATCAATTATTCATGAGTCTGAGGTCCTGAATGCCAACTATAAATTATTAATAAACACATGTAAATATTTAAAAACCCTGGTGAGAAACACATTCTGTGAAAGCATCTCTGCAGCAGAGCGGATAAACACCAATTTTTAAAGCAAAGGGTGGTGGTCACAACAGCCTTTAATTAAAACTCTGCACAATAGGGTGGATTTTTTGGTTCCGGAGCTCTTTCCCCATCATAGGAGGGGGCTGCAATGTCAGTGCCACAGCCATTAGCCAAGTGCATTAACCTTTGCAATAACCAAATCTATATGTGGTTCCTTCAGTCCTTGATCTTCTCTGTAATTTCTATTAATTTTTATCTTAATTAAAACTTCTATCTGAAATTAAAATAATTGTGAATTAGTAACGTGTTTCTATTCTATTCACCATTTTATTATGGAAGTAAAAATGTTTTATTTTACCTCCCTATTTCTGTACCTTTACTGCTCTTTTTCCTCCGACTAGCCTGTGCTCTCCCATTCTCGGTTCTCTGCCTGTTCAATCCTATACAATCTTAAGTTTCAACTTCTTGGCTTTGCCCTCTGTGAACAATTCCCTGTGCATCCCAGTGGGAATGAAACAGTTCTCCAATTTGTTTTATTTCATTTTCCCCAAACAAGGTGTTTACTTAGTGAGGATTACATCTGCTTGCCTCCCCACCCTGGCCATCTGTAGCATGCACTGTACACAGAAATGGCTCAAGAAATATTTGCTGACTTGTTAAATGAATGCTTGGATAAATGAACTAACACATTCCATACATTCCTCCTTTGATCTAGGAAGACAGATAAAATGATTAAGAGATGCAGCTTTGAAGCTAGAATAAGTGTGGGTGACATTTGGCTCTCCTGAATGGGCTGTTTTGAGATTTAAAGAAAATAAAACAAGCAAAACCTCAATCAGATTCAGTAAATTGCAACTTAAATATTCTGCTGGTTAGCGCTGGAATTTCTACGACAATTTAATGCTCATTGTTCCTCATTGTTAAAGATGTTTTATCTACATGAGAAAACACATACACTGGACTTAATAGCATTTATTATTGTTTCATTAAAAATCAAAATGTTAAGTACAAATTAAGTTTTAAAAAAAATCAGTGGTTAAGCAGAGAGTACAGGTTGGCAGTTGAGAATGCAGACCCTTGGGTTTGAATCCAAGCCTACTATCACGAGCCAGACAATCCCTGGATTTTAATTTTTGATGCCTTCTCTTCTGCATTGCAAAAAATGGGAGCTAATATTAGTTTCTGGATTATGGGAATACTTGTAGGATGAATCTAGTGCAGTAATTAGAACAGATTCAGGTGAGTGGTGAGGGCTACACATATATTAACTTGTCTTTTTTTTTTTTCTTTATTGATTTTAGAAGGAGAGAAAGGGAGAGAGAGAGAGAGAGAGAGAGAGAGAGAGAGAGAGAGAGAGAGAGAGAGAGAGAGAGAGATAAAAACATCAATGAGAGCCCTTGCCGGTTTGGCTCAGCGGTTAGAGCGTTGGCCTGCGGTCCAGAGAGACCGGGGTTCGGTTCCCGCTAAGGGCTCGTACCTCGGTTGCAGTTTGTCTCCGGCCCTGGTCGGTCGTGCGGGTGGCAGTCACTCGATGTGTTCCTTTCACATCGATGTTTCTCTCTCTCTCTCTCTCTGTTCCTCTCTCTCCCTCCCACTCTACCTGAGCAAAAAATGGAAAAATGTCCTTGGGTGAGGATAAAAAAAAAAAAAAATCAATGAGAGAGAACATCAATTGGCTGCCTCCTGCATGCCCACTTCTGGGGATTTGGCCCACAACCTGGGCATGTGCACTGACCGGGAATTAAACCAGAAACCTCTTGCTACAGGGGTCGACACTCAACCAGTGAGCCACACCAGCTGGGCAGATCCATTGGCTTTTAAATTCCTTTTGAGTTTTACCAAAATGCTGCTGAGATATTTGAAAAAGTAGAAAGAGCCTTCCGACAAGTCAAGTCCCCAGTTTAAAATTTTAAGATTGGATTGTAGTATAAAGAAAGCCCCCTCTTTGCAACCTATATGCGAATGCTTTGCTACTGCCTTCATGGGATCCTTTATCATGAACCTGATGCAAATCTCTGTCTCTCATAATATATTGGGTCTAATTTAATGAAAAGTAGTAGTTTCTAATATTTAATTCAGAACTTAAAATTTGCCACAAAATTTCAAATAAAATTGAAGACTCACAAAGCTACATAAACAAATTGCCTATCTTTTCCCCAATAGAACTATCTGAGCCACCTTCAACTTGAACTTAACTTTCATCCAAGGTCATATAGGAAGCAACTTATGTAAATTCCACCCTTTGCAGTTTATATGGAACTGTTAGTTGCGAGATCCTATACATGGTTTAGGAATCAACCAAATATCCCCTAACAAGTTTCTTAGAGGGTGAGATCAGAAAACTTTTTTTTCTTAATAAATGGGTATGTGTCCTAAAATCCACTAGTGCAGACTCTGGTAAAGCTGGAGATACATTTTGTATTCTTCTCACCATTTCTCAATATGTATTTGTTGACTTTTTGACTTTGGTATTATTTTTCTCTTTGGTGGACTTTACTGCCTTCATTATATATTGATTAATTTTTATCTAATTCTCAAAGAACATTTTATTTATTTTATTGTATTTTATTTATTTATTTATTTGTTTGTTTGTTTTTGTTACAGATATTTCTCTTTTTTCCCCCATTGACACCCTCCTCCCCATCTTCCTGCCCCATCCCAGCTTTGTTGTCTATGTCCATTGGTCATGCATACATGCATTTTGTTGCTTGCATTTTCTTCTAGAATTTTTATGGATTCATGAGTTACATTTAAGTCTTTTATCCATTTTGAATTTATTCTCATGTATGGTGTAAGTTGGTGATCTAGCTTCATTTTTCTGCTGGTAGCTGTCCAATTTTCCCAACACCATTTATTGAAGAGACTATCTTGACTCCAATGTATGCTCTTGCCCACTTTGTCAAATATTGAGTGTATTGTCTTGGGTCAATTTCCAGGTTCTCTTCTTTAATCTATCTGCCTGTTCTTGTGCCAGTACCAAGCTGTTTTGATTACAGTGGCTTTTTAGTATAAACTGAAATTTGGTATTGTGATCCCTCTTACTTTGTTCTTCTTTTTCAAGATTGCTGTGACTATTCGAGGTCTTTTTTGGTTCCATATAAACTTTTGGAGTCTTTGTTCGAGTTCTGTGAAATATGTCGTTGGTGTTTTTATGGGGATTGCATTGAATCTATAGATTGCTTTGGGTAGTATGGACATTTTAATGATGTTAATTCTTCCAATCCATGAACAAGGTATGTGCTTTCACTTTTTTATATTTTCCTCTATTTCATTTTTCAATGACCTGTAGTTTTGTGTGAAGAGGTCCTTTACTTGTTTGGTTAAGTTTATTCTTAAGTATCTTAATTTTTTTGCTGCGATGGTAAATGGGATTGTTTTTTTGTTTGTTTGTTTCTCTTTCTGTGATTGCATCATTGATGTATAAGAATGCTGTCAATTTCTTGATGTTAATTTTTATCCTGCTACTTTGCCAAATTCATTTATTAAGTCTAGTAAATTTTTGATGGAGTCTTTGGGGTTTTCTATGTACAATATCATGTAATCTGCAAATAATGACAGTTTCACTTCCTCCTTTCCAATTTAGATCCCCTTTATTTTTTCTTCATGTCTAATTGCTGTGGCTAAGACTTTCAGTACTATGTTAAATAAGAGTGGAGAAAGTGGGCATCCCTGTCTTGTTCCCGTTCTTAAGGGGAATGCTTTTAGGTTTTGCCCATTGAGTATGATGTTGGCTGAGGTTTTTTAAATATGGCCTTTATTATGTTGAGATATGATCCCTCTATTCCCAGATTGCTGAGCATTTTTATCAGAAATGGGTGCTGGATTTTGTCGAATGCTTTATCAGTATCTATTGATATAATCATATGATTTTTATCTCAAAGAACTTTTTAAATATTTAATCTCTTCCAATGTAGTTTTGGAAAATACACCTTCACTTAAGCCTGTTCCAGACTCTATAATTCAGAAAGACTATAATTATAGGGACCAATGCAAAGAAAAAATTTAAGGCAATATAACATGTAAGGGTAGAGCCCTATGCCTGCTTCCATATGCTAATGACAAGAAAAGGCTGGAATTAAAAGTAATGTCCCTGCTCTTGGTTAATATAGAAATTCTTGATTTAAGGATATTGATTCTGGGCTACCACCTGAGACTAAATAGCAAATAACATCTGATATATTAAGCTCCTGCCTCTCAAAGTGGGTAAGTAGCAGGTGGCAGCTTTGAATCAATAGTCTGTGCTCTCATTGGAAACTATAATAACGAACTTGGCTGGGATGTCTTATGAGAGAAAAATTAACTTCTGTATCCCTGTTCCTCGTCCTCACCTCTGCTGCCATCGATGACTTTGGTCCCTAGAAATATGCTACTATTTATAACCTGGTTAATACAGATTTAAAAAAAAAAATCAATAGAGTACACTGTCAGTTTATTGGGGTGGTGGAGGGCAGGTTCCTATAAAGAGAGATCAAGTTAAGAATGCTTTTTCAGAAAAAAAGAAAAATCAGAAAATATTTGTCAAGGATTTGGTTGAAAATGCAGATGGTAAAACATATTTTTCTAAAGTGTGATATTTACTTGGAAAATTGTCAAAGTTATGGATAACAGATGAGCAAGACCTGACTCCCTTGAGCCTGGTCAGGCATCCCACATACAAAACTCACAGGATTACTGTAAGATAAACGGTTAGCTGAACCCTCATGCTTACATCATTTACTCTTGGCAATCCTTCAAGGATGAGTTTTAATTCTTTTTTAGCAAACTTTACAATTTTTTTTCAATATAATTTAAGTTTATGTCTGCTCATGTCTTTCATCTGCTTTTGATGAATATACTTGATTGCATGTCAGGTACAAAGAACACCACAGATTCAGAATAATATATTGTACTTGCTTTTTTGTTTTGCCAAATGCTGTGTTCCTCCTTCTGAATGTCCTACTATAAATTCAGACAAATCCAATGAAAACAACTACTTTTTCTTTGATGGCCTGCCTATGGCAAGTCCCCCGAACATCAAGATTTTATTCACTGAGTACTATGTCAGTGAGTACAGGGATGAACATGACAGCTGTGGACTAGAGGAAAATACAGGCTTTGAACAAACTGTGGTGAGTGATAAAAAGGAAGCCAGAACCTGAGTTAAAGAAGAGAGATACTTTCTTAAGAAAGGGGCTGGGAAGACTTTTTAAGGAAATTACATTTAAGCTTGAACTTAATGAATACTAAGAACATAGCAATTCAAAGGACAGAGTATGTGGAGTTCTTCAGAGAGAGGCAAAAATATGCCCTGAATCAAGAGAGAACTCAGTACGAACTTGAAACCAAGAACAGGCTAATGTGATCTGAGACAATTGTAAGGAAGAGTAGAATAAAATAGAAAAGGTAAGTCGAGATCAATTCAGCAAAATTTCTACAGGGGGATTTGATTTTATTCTAAGCACAATGTGAAACCTTTGAAAAGTTTTAAGCAGGCGATTAAAATGATCTAATTCCAAGAAGATTGTCTGATGTGAAGGGTTCAGAGAAGTGGGATGATTTAAGATGTAATTTGAGAGGGAGCCTGATTGAATTTAATGAGTAATGGATATGGAGAATTGAGGGGAGAGGGGATCAGACATAAACAATGGTTTAGTGGTTACATGATTTCCAGAAATGTGGAAGTTTGGAGACGAAATGTGTGAGGGAGAAATCAAGGGTTCAGTATTTGACAGATTAAAATGAGATGAATGGGAGAAGTTTTAATGTAGGTGTCAATAAACTATCTGAAGATCAAAAGAAAAATCTAAATGGAGAATAAGAATTAAAAATCATCAACCTATAGATAATATTTAAAACCACAAGGATAAGCAATAAAATGTAAAGACAGGTTGTGTGCAGAACAAATGCTAGAAGAATACCAAAGGGACAAAGTCAAGGATGATCGTGAGGCAGGAAGGCTAAGAAGGGGTGACCAGTGGGACGGAAAAACCCTGGGAGTGTTGTTACTGAGGTCGAGAGAAAGTTTCAATAATGCTGAGTCATGAACCGTTTCAAATCATGCTGAGAGGTCACATAAGATGAGGACAAGGGCATCTATGGGTTTGACAACAGAGCAGTTCTTAATGACCTTGAAAACTTTGATTTGGGTGGAGTGGGACAAGTGGAAGCCAGAATGCAAGAGACTTAAGTAAATGAGGATTGGGACAAAGCACGTCTTTTTTAAAAATTTAGACATATAGGGTATTAGAGATATAGGACAGTAGTTGAAAATTGAGACAAGGTCAAGGAAGATTATGGAAGAGAAAAAAAGCATATAAGAGGGATAAGTAAGGGGAAGTTGATGATACAGGAAAGAGTGGTGTTAATTGAAAGATCAGTGGCTCTGAGAAACTGAGATGATGTGGGCTCTATTAACACCGATGAAGAGTCTAGTCTTTAAAAGAAAAGGTTAAGAAGATGGAACAAATGAAGGCAGAACAGTGTGATAGAGAAATAAGTAAATTTGAAAATAGGGCATCTATTTTTTTTTAATCAAGTGTGCTGTCAAAAAGCAGCAACATGCTCATGACTACCTCAGAGTCCACTTTCTGGGGAACCAAACCTATGACAGCTGACTTGAAATTCCATTCAACACTCTGATGACTCTCAAAAGTGGACCTTGGGCCTCTACCCCTCCCTTAAGATCCAGATTCTTCAACTCTCTTTTCAACTTATTTTCTAGAATGATATTGTATCTTAAACTTAGTATTTGCAGCATGGAAATCTTGATTGCACACCTATACAACCCAATACTCCACCAGACTGCCTCATGGCATCAAGCCCAAAATCTAGAGTCAACCTGAACTCCTCTCTCTCTGTATCCATATCTCATCCATTGCCCAGTTCTGCCAGCCTTACCTTCCAAACAGATCTCAGGTAAGTTCACTTTCACCCCTGCTTCTACTAGTTCCAGCCACCACAGACCCTTCCTGGACTCCTGCCTCAGCCCTACAACCGCTTTCCTGCGCTGAACCTCCATCTAAGTCTCCACACAGCATCTGAAATCAAATTGTAAAATAGAAGTAAATAAAAATTAAGACATATGGTCCCTATGTTTCCAAAACCATAAAATTGGTTTCCACTGCACCCAATCACAGGATCTAAGTGACCTGGGCTCTCACTGCCTCCCTGGCTTCTCTCACCCTTTTGTCCTCCCTCCCTCAGCTCCAGATGCCCTGGCTTCTAACTGCTCTTGAACATACTCTCATGCTTGTCACAGCCTCAGGGACATCGCAGGTGCTGTTCTCTCTGGAAAGCTCTCCAGCCAGATCTCTACATGATCTCTCCTTTCCTGCATCTCTGCTCACCTGTCCTGCATGTAGGCTGCCCAAGAGAACCCATCTGAAATAGCCTCCATATGGCTCACTCCCATCCTTGCTTTATTCTTCATTATAGCATGTGCTCACTACCTAAAATTATGGTATTTTCTTCCTTATGACCTGGCTTTCTCACCAGACCCAAAGCTCCATGGGGTAGATGAGAACAGATGTGTTGTCTCTTGTGTTTATTGTTGTCCTCTACATCTAGAATAATCCCTGGCACAGGAGAGACGTTAATTAATATTTACCAAATGAATGCATGAATAAATAAGTGATTAGTCTCCACATTAAAATTCTGCTGTAGTAGAAGTGAGAATTCATTAAACCCAACCTAGAAACTATCCCAGGCCGTGTTGCAAAACTTTGAGTCATGAATTCATTTTACATTTAAATGTTTGAATAGATTTGAACTTGCCTTTAAAAAAGAACTACGGTCTTGCAAATGGTGACCTTGTGAATGAATGGGGTATAGCAGCAAAGTGTACGGTTGCCAGATTAAAAAACAGAATGCCCACCTAAATTTGAATTTCAGATAAACAGATTTATTTAGTATAAGTATGTTGTGCACAATAATTGAGGCATATTCATGATTTACTTGAAATTCAAATTTACCTCAGAATCCTTTCTTTTTATGCACTAAATCCAGAAACCTAGTAAAATAGCTCTGCACCAAAGCAAAGCACTTCGTTCCTTACATGAACCTTGATCTTGGCCATCTGCTACCCTCACACTGGTGTGCTGGAGTGTTTCTTCAGTCAGTAACATGGAATACCTGCTCTTTAATTTCTTGCTCTAAATTTCAGTTGTGAAGGGTGCCCAGGCAAACTCTATCAAAACCCCAGTGAAACAACTAATACCATGAAGAATAATTGAGAGGAAGGTTAATGATTTATTTTCCCAAGATTATTTTGGTTTTCTGTAACACTCTGTTGAACTCATTACTGGAACATGTTACACTGGAATTCCTTTTACTTGGGCTTCCAGTGTATTATTACCTTTAAAGAATAAATTACACTTTTTTACAATACTGTCTTTGTCACTGACTCTGGACACCTTCTGCCTTCCCCTCTAAACCTGCTCCTGTTGCTAAACATAGTTCCCTGTTCCAGGAGGTGGGCTACACCTGGGAACCCCTTGTCCCCAGACTTTCTGTTGGAGGCAGCCCAGGAGGAGCTCAGCAGCAGATATGGGATGGGAGGAGGTGAACACTGGGTTTTTATCCCCTCAGCATTCCTTCTGTGAGGCTGGCTGGTGCTGGCTTCATCTTGCAACTGAGGATCACAGTACCTCTCAAGAGGGGCCAGGTGAGAAGACTCTGCCTCTGGCTTCCAATAACCACGACTTCCCCTTAGAGGTGGTTACAGACAGTCACAGCCATTGTATCAGACCTGGGACACTGCACCATCTTGTAACTTCCACAAACCCACATTTCTTGTCAATAATATAATTGAATAAACTATATTAAATACATGGGCTGGAACAAGCCGTCTGTTTCCTGCTAGGTTCCTGACTAATACTCTCTCAAAGTGCCAGACACATGGGGGGAATCCTTTTATGTTATCAGGCATTTGACACTGAGGACGTCACTCATTGCATGCTCTTATGTCCCTCTCA
This sequence comes from Molossus molossus, assembly GCF_014108415.1. Taxonomy (NCBI): domain Eukaryota; kingdom Metazoa; phylum Chordata; class Mammalia; order Chiroptera; family Molossidae; genus Molossus; species Molossus molossus. The sequence goes on from NW_023425366.1 coordinate 34,428,998, forward strand.
AAAATGTTTCTCCCTCATAATGAAGTGGAGAGACACCTCACACTGTGGTATATTCATCTCTCTGTGTGGTGGAGGAGGATACAGGAGAAGGAAAACACAGCAGGAAATAGGTGGATTTGTTCTCCAATCTCTGCTGTGGTAATGGGTGAGGAATTGTCTTATATTTGTTTGTGTATAAGCAGGTATTGAATAGTTAGCTATAAATAGATGACAAAAATCTATGCAGCTAGGCATATTTTCCTTTACACCTTGACTATTGGGAGGCTAAGAAATGACTTTTTCTTAGGCTAAATATTAAAATATATTTTCTTTCTTTTACTTTTACTTTCTGTTGTGTATGTGTGTGTGTTTGTGTGTGTAGGTTTTACTGTATTTTCACTTTCGGTGTCATCTTTCTTTATATCTCTTTTGGAATTAGGACAGGGTCTATATTAATGCAGACATTCATATATATATGAATTCACTAGTTGTATGCAGTTCTGAGGTTTGTTATTGGCTAGGAATGATTGGCAAGGATGTCAATCCAAATACAAACATTGATCGAACCATTCCTCTGTGCACTGTTCTAAGGGGTTATCTGTATTAATGACTTCATCCTTACAGAGCATCATGAAGAAGGTAATTTTATCATCTCTGCTTTAAATTTGAACAAATAAAGCTGGCTTATTCTTGGGAGCATGGCAGTGAAGACCCTGCACCATCATTTGTTATTAACTTTTAATTAATCATTAATGCTTGTCATTAATGACTACACCCATATAGTTTTTGTTTTTTAAAATCCTCACCCAAGGATATTCTTTCATTAAGTTTTAGAGTGGAAGAGATGAAGGGAGAGAGAGAGAGAGAGAGAGAGAGAGAGAGAGAGAGAGAGACTGAGAGAAACATCTATGTGAGAGAGATACATCTATTGGTTGCCTCCTATATGAACCAGACAGGGGCCAGGGATTGAACCTGCAACCCAGGTACATGCCCTTGACTGGGAATTAAACCTAAAACCCTCTGGTCCACAGGCAACACTCTAACTGATGAGCCAAACTGGCCAGTGTTCCATTTAGTTTTTATATGAAATATTACTCTTCAGCTCCATCATAGATTTCTCTGATGCTACAGCCAGCTCAAATGAGAAACACTAATTTATGTAAATAAATTCTATGGCACCATCTAACACACACACACACACACTAGTTGTAACTAGTACAATTTTGTTTGTATTCTAGTATATGTATGTGTAAGTGTATATGTGTGTGTGTGCACACATAAGAAGATACTGAACATGGTCCCTGGTAGGAAGCGGGTGGACATTCTGTGGACTCTCTGCCTGGACATATTACTTATCCTAGAGAAAGGTCTGTATTCACAAAATTGATAGCAACTGTGACAGTGTAAGGCAGTATGAAAACATAAAAACGTATCTCCATTGACCCTGTCAGATCTCAATGTGACCCATAATGAAAGAACATTTGCACATTTGTTTGCCTACTTATTCACAAATTTGGCAAATTGTCTGTCAGCCCTTTGAACTGAGACGACAAAGATGAGTGAGCCAGACTCACATGTCTGTGTGGGACAGAGCCTTACACAACAGCTGTGATTACACATGAGCTGTGCAGAGGCAACAAGGAGAGGGGGAATCCCACTTGGAGAAGGGAAGGATTTCCTAAGGCAAGAATTTCTGAGTGGAGTCACAGAGAATGAAGAGAAATTTACAGAGCAAGCCAACAGGGAGACACCAGTCCAGGAGAAAAAACATCAGAGCCTCAAATGAGGAGGGTGTGTCATTGAAACCTACGCTCTCCTGTACTAAGTCCCTTTCAACTTTCATACTAAATTTTCCTCCAAGGAGGATGTTCTGAAAAGCAACTGTAATGCCCATTATAAAATGGCAAAGTTGAGGTGGGCTGTGGGCACTGAAGGCTGCTGTTTATGCCGGAATTTCCCGGTCTCTGATATAAAGACTGGAAATAGCACCACATAAAATGCTCTCGTGAGTAATGGATCTTTTAAAGTTTGGATAAGTGCTATAAAAAAAGGACCTTTCAGCAAATTTTATATCCACTTTAAAAGAAATTTAATTGTATTTTTTAAATAATCACTTTGGGTTCTAGGCATGATAAAATCAAATATCACCAAAATAATTTTAGTTCTTTGACATATTTATTGACCAAGAAGAGGTTAAGAAGGTCAAGCTCTGTTTGATGTTGCCAGAAACGTGTTCTATAATCGTGTGTTTGCATATATATGGCTCATAGATGAGAAACACATTTTGCAAGTGTGTTTTACTAAAATATATAGCTGTCATTTTTGCACTGAATGTTGACTGTTTGTTCTGAATTCTATTTTCATTACTGAAATGTTTAAATGCTGTGTGCACAGCTGTAAAGTGGTCCAAACTCTTCTCCCCCATGGATAGCACCAGTTTTATATCCCTACTAATAGCTTGAAGATACCAATGGGATGACATCTGTTTTCAGGCTTATACACATTTAACAAAGAGAGAAACAAGACATCATTTTTGTTTGTTTGTTTTCTTTGCAAAAGAAATTATAAAAGCACGGCAGTGCTTTTGAAATTGCTCTATTTTTTGATCATTTAACCAGAGTCATATCTGTCCTTGCCTGATCTTCCCAACATCAAAGCTGAAACATATGATGTAATGTTGAGTGCCAACTCTGCAGCAGACCTTTGCTTATTTATCATTCTGATTAAGTACTCCCTATAATTTAGTCAGAACTAAGCTGCACTGACTTTTTGTTATGAGTGCTTCCAAAAATAAAACAGGTTTAAACTGAATGAAAAGGATAAAGTTTCTGTGGTTAACCATGTCCCATACTGAGCAAATGTAATTGGTTTTTAACTTCATCTATTTATTTGTATATTGTTGGCGAAATCAGTACTTGACAATTTTTTTGTCAATTTTCAACTGACTTATTCTGTACATTTAAAAAAACACACACTGTGTCTCTGAAACTCTATTTTATTAAGTAGACTTTTTTTGTGGTAAAATACACATAACATAAAATTTATTATTTTAAAGTATACAATTTAAATGCCTTGAACACATTCATGATGTTGTGCCATCATCACCAGTATCTAGTTCCAGAACTTTTTATCACCCCAAACAGAAATCTTATACCCGCTAATCAGTCATTCCCATACCCACTCCCCAGCCCCTGGCAATCAGAAATTTACTTTCTGTATCTATACATTTGCCTAATCTGTATATTTCATATAAATGGAATTACACAATATGTGACTTTTTGCAACTGGCTTCTTTCACTTAGCATAACAATTCCACTGTTAGGTATATACCCAAAGTAATTGAAAGCAGGTGTTAAAATCTCGTGCACTGATGTTTAAGCAGTACAAAAGGTGAAGACAACTCTGGTGCCAGTGGATGAATGGATAAATGAACTGTGGCACATTAAAACTCAAAGGAATATCATTCAGCCATAGCCATGAAGTACTGATAAATGCTACAGCATGTATGAATGATAAAAACTTTACCTTGGCCCTGGCCGGTTTGGCTCAGTGGTCGGAGCGTGGGCCTGTGGTCCAGAGAGACCCCGTTTTGGTTCCTGCTAGGGGCACGTACCTCGGTTGCAGTTTGTCCCCGGCCCTGATTGGGTCGTGTGGGTGGCAACCACTTGATGTGTCCCTTTCATGTTGATGTTTCTCTCTCTCTTTCCCTTCCATTCTATCTGAACAAAAAATGGAAAAGAAATGTCCTCCAGTGAGGATTAAAAAAAAACAAAAAACTTTACCATGAGTATATTTTTATAGGTCAGACTTTTCACACATTTAGGCTTCTCTCCCTGTTGACTCAGGGTCACTAATTGTGGCTGTCACTGGAAAAGTGCCGGTGGGGTTTAAAGATTGTGTGACTGAGCCTGTCACATTGTCATTTTCTGTCACCAGGCCACCCAAAGCCTCCCCCTGCACCTCCATGAAGCCCCACAGTCTCTCTGAAAAAATAGACAAACCACCTGTGCACTGGGAATGAGTAGGAAGAAGAAGTTGAGATGCTGTTCTCTACCTGTCTGTGAAATTTGGGACACAGTAGGATAAGTTAAAGGGTTCAGCTTTATCTACAGAATGAGGAATTAGACCAGGTGGTTGCAAATTCATTACAGCTTTGGAATTTTGAGACAAAAAGAAAAAGAAAAATATAGTAGCCAGCTTGAATCTCTAGAAAGATCTGAAAAGTAACTGGAGGTGGAGAAAGTGAGTATTCAGGCTCCTCAGAGACTGGCCTTGCTGGATTGAAATCAAACTTATCTTAGGATCACATTGGCACCTTGCAGGAGAGCAGGATCTTGAGGGTGCTGGGCATGGCCCCTCGAGTAGCCTGCAAGGACAGAGCATGCATGGGGAGTGTCGGCTGGGAAACAGATGAAGGAGAGGGTGTAGGAAAGACTTAGAGAGGATTTTAGCTGATGGACCAGGAAGGTGTGTCCTGACCTGCAGAAAGCAGAGGTATTGATTGAAAGAGCAGAAGGTGATGGGCAAAAGGGATATTTGCTGGACTTTATGCATAATTTAATTTGCCATAGCTGTCTTGGGAGCTAATGAGGGTAGGAGCAAGGCAAAGCAGCTCCCGGTCTCAGTGAGCCTGTAGCCGATGGTCACATGTGTTGTATTCCAGAGCACAGCACACATATATACACACACAGTGCCCACACACAGTGATGCATGCAAAACACAGACACATCTCTCAGCCAATAGTAACACCCTTAATCTATATTCATCACAAACTTAAAACTGTGGCTCCCTGATGACCACTTATAACCATTCAAATAACACTGATTTGAATATCAGAATCCTACAAAAATCTATATTATTAAGTATAAACTTGCTCCTATCTAGGAAATGGAAAAAGGAGGAAAATCTCAAATAACTTACACTCTAAAGAGGGCTAAGGAAATGAAGATATCATGATCTGGGGAAAGGAAGAAAAAGAATTCCTTTGTTTTTCGTTGTGGTACGTTCCTCAAGTCAACCAGAGGAGGGATGCTCACCAGCAGGAACTCCTGAGCCTGGCTGGAGAGGGCAATGCCAGAGTGGTCATCGCAGCCACGAATGGAGAGGTACAGGTTCCACTCTGATCTGCTGCTCAGGTGGTTCATGAAGAGAAGTCACAGGAGAGCACACAGCTGTTTGGAGTTCTCCCCAGGACAATTTTGGGCTACAGAGGAAAGGACATTTGAGTTGGTCTGCTGAGCCCACGATGCCTGTGCCATGTGAGGCTGGTTTGCTGGACAGAGTGGCGTATCTCAAAGCACAGGTGGCTCTGCACAGGAGCTGCCATCTCCCCTAGGCCCAGTCTTTGGAAGGTGCTTCCAGCAGGTAACATGGTGGGTCTGCGCATCCACATCCAAATCTGTTGCACAATTTCCCATCTGCAATAGATAGGTCTGTAACTCAAGTGACAGCTGGCAGAAGTATTGTTGGAGACATGCACACACTGAGGAAAGTAAAACAGAAGACTCAGAAAAGAGATACGAGGCACAAAGGGTCTGCTTCTTCATCCGAATGGCTATACGGCCCTAAAACTCACCCTTCCAGGGCCTTCACTTTGGAGAGTGGTTCGGTTCCTATAGGCTACCTTCTTTGCCAATTAATGCAGGAGTGCGAATCAGGCTACACCTGCCTAGTTCTACCCCAGGGCTCTTTCCCAGGTCTTAGATGTTGCTTCCAGCCAACCGAGGAACTCCTAATGTTTAACAATTTAGGAAACAGACTGTCCTGATCCTTCCACCCTGCTCTTCTAATGTGTTTCTCTAATTTCTAGTCTGTCCACAAGGCATAGCTCAGGGCTCATTCAGCTGAGAAAGTTCACCTTGGCTACCTGTAAAATGAAGGAAATAGATTCCATAGACGCAGCCTGAGCCTTTTACAAAATAAAAATTACATGCCATGTTGACATAGAGGCCCTTTTAAGATCACCTGCAGCTGATTACATTTGCCCGTCTCTGTTCCTCTTTATATTACACAGAGTTTGATACATCCCTCCATACACACATATACCAACATTCATCAATAATGCTGAGCTTCAGATAAAGGTCAGGTGCGTCATAGCTGAGAATGAAATGAGGCACATTCCTCCTCTTAAATGCTATTCTGTCTTCTCAAAGGCATGACAAATGTTGCATAAAAAGCATTTTTTCTGGGAGGCACACATCACATGAGAAACCCTGTCAATTTAGCAAATCATAAGAAAGAACAGTTCTGTGGTCTCATTGAAATGCCAGAATTCACCAGGAGAGGAATCTTCTCCATGGGAAGGTATTTTCTCCAGCTTTGCTACAGGAGGAGGGCAAATTGGTGCCCATGGTGCTGAGAAAGAAAAGAGACTCAGAGGCGAGGGCCTTGGTGCCAACAGGGTGATTACTTCCTTGACTTCAATCTAGCTTAAGAACAAACCTCTTCTGAGAACAAGGAATAAGCAAAAACAAACAAACAAACAAATAAACAAAACTTTATGGACATCAATAACAGTATGGTGGCTGCCAGAGGAGCAGGTGGAAGAGGGTAAACGGAGGGAGGATAAATGGTGATGGAAGGAGAGTAGACTTTGGATCGTGAGCACACAATGCAATGTGCAGCTGATGCATTGCAGAACTGTACACTAGAACCCTATATAATTTTAATGGCCAAAGTAATCCCAATACATTCAATTAATTAAAAAAGGAAAAGAAGACAGTCTAGGTAGCCTCTCTGGGCTGCAGGGTGCTTATGAAAACTAAGACACACAACGGATCTAGTTCATCATTAAAACTTAGCACTAATTCAATTCGTCATTTTCTAATCACAAAAGTAAATATGTTCATTGTAAAAGACATAAAAAAAAAAACTCAGAAAAAGTATCAGGAAAGCAAAAATCACCTTACTCTCATGTGACAAATTCATTGAAAAAAGCTGACGTTTAGGAGAAGCCGTATCAAAATTCCTAACGTCAAGGCATCCAAGGCAGCGCTCGCTCAGTAAGCACATTCTTCCCATGAATACAGACCTGGATGGAAACAGTCTCACTGCTGTGTCTTTACTGCTTTCTGAGAGGATGTTTGCTCAAGAACACCCTGTGGGCCTGTGGGGTTCTTTGACACCAGTGAACATTTGCACATTTGCCAACAAATCTGGTAGCTGTAGGTTCAATGTATGCTCCATCACTTCTGCTTCGTCCATCGTTTATTGACAGCCAATGGGTCATATCTGTTTAATCCAGTTATTCTTTGACTATTTTATTTATTCTCTCACTAATTTATATATTTGCTCATTCAACTTTGTTACATAAATTGTATTATGTAAACAAGGGTTACGGTGTCCCCCAGTGTGGTTCTGACTGATAGCTTTGTCACTATTAATAGCATCACTTTTTACTCTCTAAAAAGCCCCACTTTGGAAGATAAATTAGTCACCCCCAAAATGGGTGCTATTTAAATAATTTAAGAAATGACTTCATGAGGTCTGCATTTCGAAAAATTCCACTTTGGCAATGATGTGAAAGAGAAATTGGAGAGGAGTCAGACCTGAAGGAATACAGCCAATAGAGAAATTAGTTCACCAGTCCAGTGTCCTCCCAAAATATTGAGGACTTGAAATAATGCATTAGAATATGAATAAACAGGCAGACATAGATCCAACCCTTACTGAGAAAATAGAGTCATTGAGAATTTGCACAGGAAGAGCAGGGGGCATAGGAAAGATAAACGATGACTCAAACTTCTGGCTGAGATAGAGGACTCAAAGGGGCATGGATATAAAATATTGGTGTGATCTATTGTGACACGGGCTGAGAAAAGGTGTCTTGATGGAAGGTAGCAGGGCATATGACAGTGTCATTGTGCAGCTGTAATTCAAGTTCAGATGGGACATCAGATGACTTTCCCAGAGCTCGTTGGAAATGTGCCAAACTGGGACTGGGGATCCTGGATAGGAGGGGACATCACTCCCTGTGTACTTTCTTTCCAAAACTCATGGTGCCCTGGGATCCAGAACAGAGAAAATGAACTTTGACCATAACTTAGGTATATGGATTAGAGGAGCACCTGCAGACACAGGTGAGAACGGGCCTCATCCAAACACTGCCCTGAACAGGTGCTACTGACATGGTGGAACCATCACCATCAATGTGCATTAGCACCTGCCCAGTGTGTGTTTCAGAAATGATGCTTTTGCTTAGGACTTTAAAACATAAGAAAAAGTTTAGTTGAGAACAATGAAATCCCCCCTAAGATTTTAGTGTGTGACATCTCACCAGTTAAATAGTGGCTTTTTGCCCACATAACTGCTTTCAATAAGCTTTATTTACTTACTACAAGAAAAAGAAAGTTTTCATCCATACCAATAAAAAGATATTTTCATTAGTTCTGGCAAGGTAGGTGGGCTTTTAAAAGAGTCTCCTCTATCCCTTGATCTCTCTAATTTTATTGATAAAAAAAAGGTAAACATATGAATACATAGATGGATGAAAGGATAGATAGATTGATGACGGGAAAGAGAGGATAGTTGGAGCACAGATCAAACTTTCTTGTAAATAAGTCATTAACCGAAGTCTGGCAAACAAATCAATGATATTTGAGTTCTTAGAGTGTCTGTATGTATAGATTGCTTTTAGAAGCTGACTAGGATTGCTTATGGGAAACATCTAAAAATGGGAGGAAAAGGAGAAACATCTGTAACAAAAATAAAATAAAATCAAAATGGGAAATTATGTGGTCTCACTCCCTGGGAAATGTCATGAAAGTTATGTAACTATCTGAGTATAAAGTAGAAATGTTTCATAACAAATGCACCCCTCTGGTCAGGAAATATAGCTCCTTATATTACTTAGGGACCTTCTTATATTAATCTGGAAACAGTGAGACCTGGGGTCCCAAACCTCTGCCTGTCCTTCTGATTTCTTATACCCTTGATATCAGTAATGAGGTAATACTGTTAATTCATGGGAGTTTAATTTATAAAACCAATCCTTTATTTTAAGTCATCAAAAAGAACAGTTACCACAAATACTTAGCATATTAAATTCTCATAAATAAATATTATATATTAAGTTAAGTTCCAAAATGAAAACATGGCTCAATAACATCTTCATATAAAAAATCATTTCAAATATTATGATCTGAACATTTTCTAATAATAGATGTGGTACATTTAAATGTTTCCATTTGAGTGTTTCATGCCATTTGCTCTGTAAAATGTAGTCTGTTTAACCAGATCTATTTTTAACGGTGTCTAGAAGACTGAGAAAATGTTGATTTCTTCATGCAACACACTGAGATACATTTAATTACATCCGATTAATTGTCATAGGCTAGTTCAAGTTTTTAACAGAAATATTGTATTCTTATTAAAATAAGGTGTTTTTCTCTTTTAGAATGATTAACGCTGAAATTAAGCTAACAAAAGTGACACTGTGGGATCCTGAAGTGAGCAATGTGGTAATAAAGGCAAGACACAATTAACCAGTGTCTCTTGTGTGCAGAAGGTAGAAACAAAGAAGAGGTAGAAAATGTCACTCTCTGCTTCTTCTCTGGACTCATCTCCCCAAAGCCTGGGCAGAGTTGTTTCTCTAGAGCTGACACACCAGATGTTCATCCAAACAAGAGGTGCAAAAGAGGTCCAGGGCAGCTGGGAGGATGGGGAGCTGCAGGGAAGGGAGCATCAAGACCTTATTTCAGTAAGTGCATCCGAGTCAGTCCTGGAGACAATCACTCTGGGGTCTGGGGGCTGGGGGCTGGCCTGTTTGTACCTGTGAGTTTGTGGCCGTGTGTGACTTATAAGGCCCACTCTGGTCAAAAGAAGACATGAAGAACTGAGAGCAAGGAAACCCTTCAACCACTGTGTCCTGCAGCACTCACAACCAGGCTCTCGGGGCCGCCTGTGACAGGATTTGCCAGTCGTCTATGGACATCTGAGTGCGAAGGAGGTGGTCCCGATTTTTCAGTCAGTGTGGCTATTGGCTCAGCAGAGATTTTCTTGAGTCTTTGCACAGGATGTGTCCTTGCTCTGTCTATATCCTGTACACCTGTGGATTCCTGTGGGTTTGCACAGAGTTGTTTCTGTAGGGCAGACTGTACCTCAGTAGCAAATGATGAAGCCAAGTAGTCTGAAAATGGCCTAGAATAATTCAGATAAGGTCTACAGAGAGATGCCTTTATGCTTTTGCTTCTATCAAATGCCCAGATTCTAAAACCTTAGGAGAGAAACACAAGATAATATATTTCTAACAACCTAAAATCCCTTGTAACAAACAAAGCACAAGAAGCAGAGGGCTTGCTGTAGGCTGGGCATCAATCACTGCTCAGTTGTTTTCCATCACCGACAAAGGTAGAGCCAGGAAAATCCCACTCCACTGTGTTAGCTGACAGTCCAAATCTCACAATTGGTCGTTTATGATGGGTCCTCAAGCCATCTGTGAGTTAGCAAGCTTTTCCATAAGTCTCATACTAACTTAAGACTTTTGGAAAAGGAAAAAAGACCTGAGTTTGTTGACAAGTGTTAACAAATGGTAAGAAAGGTATTATCCAAGACTGTTGCAATAGGAGAGAGATACTGAGGACTCAACTATAGATATCGTAAAGACAGCTGGGGATTTATAGCATCTGTAGCCAGTGACCAAAGTGAGGAGTCAGTGGATAGACAATGACTAAAAGGAGACATCAAGACTAGGGAGATTCTTGCTAACTCAACAGGATTCTTGTTAAAGGGTAGGCAGATATCAGAGTGAGGATTCTCTCTAACCTGACTTAGCAGAATTCTTGATCAAACTAGGCTATGCAGTCCCAGCAAGAATGGGGGCCAAGGTTAAAGCCTAGTCAACCAGAGGGCTCAGAAGAATCTGACTAAATTTAGTCAAGAGGGGATACTTTGTCCCATTAGAATGTAGCAAAAAACTCAAAGGCATAGCAAGTGGGGTCTGGCTTTGTTTCAGACTTTGAATGGCTCTCCTTTCTTGTTTCTCTCTCTTTCACACTCTATACAATCTCCAATGCCATCAGCACACTGCAAGGCAGATCAGTCAAACTGTATTGTAATTTCCCATTTCAGTGTCGGTCTACCTATGTAGAGTGAAGTGTGCTGAGACTGTGCCACATCACATCATCACCTGGGCATAGCTGGAGCTCATGCATTTCTGTTGAATGGATGAATGCATGAAAGAACAAATGTAACTGAAGATCACAGTGGGTTTGGAGGCCAAGGAGGATGTTTTAAAGGTCTCTACATTGATATCAATTCTTAGTCTTCACTATTAAGTTTGAGGGAAACTCAAAGTAGACAGTGACACTTTGGAAAATGTCAAAGAGATCTTTTGATCATATTAACATAAAATTGCCCTGAAGAAAAAAAAAATTACCCTGAAGAGTTATATTATAATGCTATTACATGAAACATGAGGTATACAGTTTTACTCAAAAAGATGAAATCCCTAAATTAAAGGAGAATGCTCAATTACCAAATGATTCTATGAGTGATGGGTTGATTACCTTGTGAATTTGTTATTACAATTTCTGCTTGTATTTTTTTCCCAACACTCCCCAGCCCCAAATAAGTTCTCTCTACATGAAAAGGAATCACTGCAGGATGACATTTAAACATTTCTATTAAAATTCATCTCAAGCATCTTATTATTGGAAAGTTCTGCTTGTGGTTCATTAGAATGGTTGTCCAAAGTCTAATAGCAAAGTTTTTGAGGCTATTGATTCTTAATGCTTTACAATGTTTTCAACATATTAACTTACCCTTCACTGCAATTAGTTGTGTCTGCCTGGAACTTCACAGATTGTCACAGCAGGAATTACTCAGTTGTCTTCTCTGTTCACCTTCCTGTTTGTTACCTACGCGCAGCCCCTCAGATGTGGTCTGGCATGAACCCAGCCATTATTTCACAAATGCCCATTTTCTTGCCAGTTCAAGTTTATAACTGTGCTGGGATGTGTTAGAAGCCATTAAGAGAGCATTTTTGGTTTTTGCTTCTCGCAACAATTTTGTTGCAGCACTCTAAGATTATTGTACACATTGTTATGAATCTTGCATTGATACTAAAACATCTAGAAACACATTGATTCAGATATTAGTATATCCAATTTGCTACGAAAACATTCTACATTCACATGCAGGTATTTTAAATACATAATTTGTAATCTTCTTTGATCAAATACTTGAATAAGCATGGGAGTTACTACTTTACTATTTACAAGAATGTTGTGAAAATGTTTAGCTCAGCATCACTGGGAACACTTCTTAAACCCCACACAGTAAAGACAGAAATGGGTGGACTTTCACCTGCCCCCACGCCATGGCCGAGGAGGTCTGCTGATGTCCAAGATAGTGTGGAGTCCAAGGAAGCTTAAATGTCACATCAAACGGTGCCTGGCCTCTGCTCTTGCTGCTTCCCATCAGAACCCACAGGGGACACTGTGAAAATGGCATCAGGTCATGAATCTAAGAAACAATTATCCAGACAAGTTACATGTGGGTACACCTAACATGTTAAATTACCTCAATAAAGTCAAGAGCCAGGTAACAATGGTTTGATCAACTACGGATCCCATATGCAGCAGTGGTCCCCTAAGATTACAACTGAGCTGAAAAATTCCTGGTGATGTTTTAGGCACCAGTATGTCACAGTGCAATGCATTACGCACCTGTTTGTGGTGCGCTGGTACAAATGAACCCACGCGCTGCCCGTCCTATAGAAGTACAGCACATACAATTATGCACAGTATATAATACTTGATAATAACAATAAACAACTACGTTACTGGTTTGTGTATTCCCTATGCTATATTTTGACCGCTGTTTTAGAGTGCACTCTTTCTACTTGTAAAACAGTGTGCTGTGTTATGTCAGCAGCAGCCTCAAACATCTTGTGTTTGCCTTGTCTCCTGATTACATCATTTTGTCTTGTGCTTTATTTAATCTTTTGCTGTTTTATAAATGCAGCATAGCCTAAGTGCACAGTGTTTACAGCAGTGGACAGTAATGTCCTGGGTCTTCACATTCACTTACCACTCACTCTCTGACCCACCAGAGCAACTTCCAGTCCTACAACTCCATTCACGGAAAGTGCTCTATGCAAGGGTGCTGAATTTGATCTTTTATACCTTATTTTTGCCCTAATGTTTCTATGTTTATATATGTTTAGATACACAAATACTTGCTACTATGTTACAACTGGCTACTGTATTCAGTACAGTAATGTGCTGTGTAGCTGTGTAGCCTAGAAAGAAGAGACTATACCATAACACTTTCATAGTTCATCTGATCATGGTGGATAAATAGCAATTTTCTTCCAATTTCTGCATTCTCATGGTTGTGATACATCTTCAGACATTAATATGTATAATAGCCAGTGCTAAAACTGTTTTCAATAAGAAGACAGTAACTTACAGGAAAGCCTCAAAGTGTTATTTATTTGAGAGACTAGGGCTGTAATAACTAGTGACCTTGTTGTTTTATTTTACCTCAGGGTACAAAATGTTATTGTCTCCGAGTGTGAGATGAGTCGTGAATGCTCATGGACACAGTGCAAGGCAAGGAGCCACGCATGCTGCTCAGTCCCACCGTGTTCCATCATCCACCCTTTATGAGTTAGCTGTTGCTGGCTACTCACCACCCCCAGAACCAGTGCTTTAAAACAAGAGTTGTTCATGTTTGGGCACATGTCTGTGGGTCTTCCAAGGTTCTGCTGGTTGACACTGGGCTTGCTGGGGGTGGCTCTGCTTCACCACAGATCGGTGGTTCAGGTCTACACTCTGAACCAAAACTGACTCAAGGCCAGCAGCTACCTATGGGAAGTCTTCTTGTGGCAATGACAGAGACTGGAGATAGTGAGTGCAAATGTGTGAGGCCTCCTACGGCTTAGAAGTAAACGAGAAAAGATTCTTATTGATTCTATGTATATAACTACACACTGTCATTTCTGCTAATATGCCACCAGACAAAGCAAAGCACATGACCAAGTCCAAAGTGGAGAGTCAGGGAATTACACGCAGTCCATGATTGTCATCATGGATGCAGATGACATTGGGGGTGTGGATGCCTAGGGGAGAGAAGAATTTGACACGATGGAGTCTACCAGAGCCTTTACAGTCAGGCTTTAACCATAGCACATTTTTAAAATTTATCTTTATTGTTGAAAGTATTACAGATGTCCCCCTCTTTTACCACATTGATGTGGGGTTGGGGGTTGGTAGATTGATGATCTGTAACCTTGTGATATGCATTCTCTCAACCTGGCCAGCCTAGGATCAAAGTCTGTGTGTGGACAGACAGGTTTGACTGATAGACAGGAAGACCACCTTGCTTGCATTGAATGCTTCTTTTGCATGTGAATAAGATAAGGTTTGCATGACTGTGGCTGAAACACCACCGCCTGGTGGACAAATCGATTGTAGGACTCAAGAATGTCTGGGTTTGTTATTTTTTAGTTTTAAAGTCTCTTTTCACCATAAATAAGGAGAGACAAGGCTAGGTTGTATGGTTTGCAGAGAAACCATCTCAAGGAAATAATTTACATAAATCCACTTGTAACCTGGGGGAACAAATAAATGGGACTGCATCCAAAGATCTGGAGCATTTGCTCCCTTGCAAAGCTCCCTCTCACTCCAACCAGCGTGTGCTTGTAGTTCATTGTGTTGCACCAATCCCGACAGGCCGAGAGATGGCACATTGATCCTTCCACCCTGATCCTGCCCCCACCCAAGCCTTACTGCACTTAGTGTCTGTGTCCATGGGATATGCATATATGGACATAAGCTCCTTAGCATTTTTTATTTTCTGATAGTATATGTTAGTTTTGTGGTTTGTTTTATGTACTACTCTTATTTACTTGTTATAAAAGATGTTTATTAGTATATAAGTACAGACTTATCATATGGTTTAAAATCTTTAGCTATAGATCATTAAGACTAAGATTTAATTCCTTCCATGAGGCTTTGTAAATCCTAAATTGTAGCTATTTCTCAGAATTATTTTTATTGCACCTATCAGTTTGTCTACTGAGGTCAGACATAAAAAAGCATTGAATTTACCACTACTATGTTTTCCCTTTAATATCTTTAAGTTTAAGGACACCTTCTTTTCCTGAGATTGTAACATTTGTCAATGTTCCCACCCTGCTAGGAAGTGACATTTGCTATCATTTGTCCAGGGTTCCACGGGCCATAGGGAGGTACCATCCTGCCTTCCTGGGAGTGTTTGCTGACATCATTTTCACATCTGAAGAGTCTTAGTTCTGCAATTGTAGGTCTGTCATAACTAATTAAATGTGACTGTTGGCATGATCATGGATAAAATGAAACTATGATAAAAACGAGAAAAGATTCTTATTGATTCTATGTATATAACTACACACTCATAACAAGTAAAAACTTATTTAGTAAAATTGTTTGCATTATATTTAAATCATTGTCATTATTTTTGGAAAAGGTTGTAGACACAATTGATATATATACACACACACATATAGAATTATTTTCTTTTAAAATCATTATACTTAACCATGCTAGCAGTTTATTAGCTTACAATCTGTATAAAAACTTTCAAAAGCTTTTTTTTCTTCTTTCTTAATTCTGAGGGATTAGTTGGAATAAGAAATTTAAAGAGTGTTTCATTTCAGTTTGTACACAACTATTGTCTGTTCAATTGAGTGTTAGAGGCAAAACAAAGAAGAAATAAGAGAGTTCTCATTCTCTCATTAAGAACAGAACTTTAATTACAATTAAATCTATTCTTTTAGGTCCATTTTGTCCTCTTTATTTTTTGTTAAACAGATGTCTTTCACCAAGTCATCTGTTTCTGGAATGAATGCTTGGCTATCTCACTCAGTCCCTGGGTAACATAGGGGGCCTGTTCCTTGGGATAATGTCAGCTTTCACTGTGAAGTCTGTCCTTGAGTAGAATCCCTGTAGTATCATAGTTGGTCAGGGATGCCTCGTTTAGTTATTTACAGCAATTCTTGTCATGTTTCTTCAGCAGACTCAGTCTGTTGCCACATATGGCCAAGGTCTTCAGGCAAGTGTGAGGGAAAGAAAAAACACCAGCCGAGAGGCTCTGAAGGGTGGGACAGTGCTGAAACACTGATTGTAGGAAATCACATCACAGTGGAGGAGGGTGGGGTCTTCTTTTGAAGGACACAGCCAATCAAGTGAGAAGGATGAAACCAAAAGCAAGTCTATGATAATGAACTTACAAAAGTCAGCTAGGATGCACATCTCCAGAATGTTCCAATTTGTCCCATCAACCTTTCAGTCTGATTGCCAACATGTGACAGTGTATGTGAGCATCAGAACTGCAAAAGCACAAGACTGAGCTGTCCTCACGTAGATGACTTTATTGATTTTCGAATTCACCTAGAGAACAGGTTTTGCTCTTGGTGTGCCTTTCTCTCAGTGTTGACTTCTAAGCAGTGTTGCTGCAAGAATGAAGTGTAGAAAATTCAAACTTTGGGGAACGGGAACTCAACCCAGTTACAGCCAGCATTTCTCCTTTTATAAAGTAAAGGGTCATCTTTACTGGACCTCAGCTACCATCAGAAAAGCCCTTAC
The DNA here is from genome assembly GCF_014108415.1 of Molossus molossus. Taxonomy (NCBI): domain Eukaryota; kingdom Metazoa; phylum Chordata; class Mammalia; order Chiroptera; family Molossidae; genus Molossus; species Molossus molossus. The sequence continues at coordinate 34,445,545 of NW_023425366.1, forward strand.
GATAGAGTAAGAAAGACATCCTGAAAGGTTTATTATTCTGAAGTCGGGGCATTAATATATAGAGCAGGAGACAGTAAATAAACCTAAGTCATAAATACTTAAAGACAAGGAATTATATAAACCTCAGTCTATAATGAAACAAAACAAAACACCTCAGCAGGTAGCTAACCATCACTACTAGGAATTTTGGCTTTTGTTAAAATAAAAGAAAGGAAAGAAAAATAACTTTTGATTAAAGATAGTTCATGAGCATAACCAAAAGCATGAAAGTTAACAGATAATTTGGTGATAAGAAACTCTGTTAATTTTTATATTGCCTGGTAAGAGCAGAATGTATATTAACATAATTAAAGGTCAAATTGGCATTACATAGAAAGGAAATCTAAATTTTAGGTTTTGTAATGCTATTTATGTAATAATTTGCTGACAAGTTTTCACAAATTTTTCTCTCTTTCTATAATTATAACACTGAGCCAACTTCGTAAAAATGTTAACACATTTCACTGCTTCTTCAAATTTATTAGTCACAAGTAATATAAACCAAAACTCATTTTTCTTTATATTTTTCACACTAATTTTACACTCTCAAATATGTCTTTTTTTACCTCCATTGCCATCCTGGCACAACCAGATCTTTAAATTTTCAGACAAAATTACACCGATTTCACCTTAATAAAGAAACACAAAGATATCAACTTGATAAACAAATATAAACATATTCGATATCTTCTATAAATATCTCCTAAAGTCACTGTCTTTTTTCTGTAACTTTGTCTGTAGTTCATAGGAACAAACTGTCTTTAAGATACATTAGTTATAATTATTTAAATTATCTTAACAAAATGTCACATATGATTGAAAATATTTTACAGACAGAACAATAGCATAATGGACATTTTTTAAAAGTCTAAGATATTTGTAAGTACAGTTAATTGGGATTTTAATAAGAAATCTAAATCTTGCACAAACTAGAATATTTTGGTGATATTATGTTTTATACTCTTGTAAAATAGGTGGAAAAGATATAAAACTATTTTAAAACTGAAATGATTAAACTAGCCTAATTTACCCATTCACTTTGATTAGAAATATTACCTAATTTTTTCTGCCTTTTTATACTAAATGTTAAAAACTATACAAATTTTGCTTAAAATGTTATCTTTTTTTTTTTCTTCTTTTTACTTTCTCATCTTGCAACTTATTCAGCAAGACTACTCTTAACTCGTGGTTAAACACAGTTTCCTTCTGATTTGAGCAAATACCTAAAACTTCAAAAGTTGGCAGTTTGAGACATTTGAACTTCAACTTTATTTTCTTTTTAATTTCTGGAAATTCTTGAGGTCACTGAAATTTATATAAATGCTTAAAATATATCTAAACCAAAACAAATCAGAAGAGAAACTTTGTTGAAGTTAAAAAATCTCAGAGTCCATTTTTTTCCCCCTGAAACTAGGAGAAGATATCAATGTGTTTGCTCAGAAACACATTTCATACAAATACAGCCAAAGAACCCAGCTCTGAAACTCAGGAGGTATTTATAGATAAAAGTGTCATCGTGTGCTATTTTTCACCAGTTGTCTAGTCAAACTGTGGTTGAAGTTAGCAGTGCTAATTTAAAGATTATTTGTGTCCTGTTGTCGGCCCTGTGGTTGGGTGGGTACGGGCATGGACTTCCCTGAGACCATGGAGAGAGGTGAGAGGTGAGAGATGGTCAATGCTCAGAACCCTCTGGACTTGTCAGGAAGTCAGGCAGCAACAGACATCCCTGCTGCTGCCTTTCCATTCCATCCCATATCCACAGACAGTCACATGGCTGTGAGCACACTAAAGAAAACTCTCTCCAAGGGTCTCCTCTTCTCTCTCCAAGCCACAAAACCTGCTGCAGAACTATTTCCTCCTGTCTATACACCCCTCCTCTTTATTGGTAAATATGCCTTTCTGAGGTATGTATTCTTAGAAGGTGCACAAAACAACAGATTCTTAGAACCAAGTTACTTAAGGGGTGTGTGTCTGTGTGTGTGTGTGTGTGTGTGTGTGTGTGTGTGTGTAGTGGAGGGAAACAAAGAAACAGAGAAAGTTATGGCTACAAATATATGATTTTAATAAAAGAGGGGAAGAAACTTTTTGAAAAAAATTTCCCACTGAGACACAAAGAGAATTAGAAACCTCAGTTTTATCTCTCTCCAGGCAAGGCAGGACCACAAATTCATTCGTTTATTACAGCTACAGAACTCACGGAGCTGTTCTCCATTCTAGATAGAAAAAAGTTTTCTTTCTGAGGGACTTGAGATTCTGGTGGCATGCTGAAAAGACAAACACCATTGAAGATTCTAGCCATTGACAGAGGATCAGATAAATCTGTGATGTGGGAAGTGACATGAATGACTTGGTAAGACTTCCAACATCATTATAAAAACTGTTTCTTGTGATCCAGTGGCAAGCAGATGCTTGTCTCAAGTGCCAAGAGATATCAGTGCCTTCAAGATCAATTAACAAATAGCCAAATGCACACTTGCATGTACACAACAACACAAACAACACATGCACACACACATAACTCTTTACTGTATTTGCCATCCATCAGAAAAATTCAGAGGGTCAGACCATGAGGTTTCCGTTGTGCCACCAACATAGAATGTAAGGGGCTGGGCTCAAGTCAGAATAAGATACAGGTTGGCCAAGAACCTGACTTAATCCAGAAATAGAATAGAAATAAAGCAAAGAAAAGAAAACAAAATAAGCAGGCGCGCCCGAGAGAGAGAAAGAGAAAGAGAGAGAACGAGAGAGAGTTCTTGATAGCTCTTGATAGCCAGCCATGTGGGATTTTCCTTGGTAATTTGGCAAAAAAAAAAAAAAAGTGTGCCTGCATGGAAAAAGATGCTGATACTCTTTTGAGTCAATACAAGTTTAGTTTAGCATGCTCCTCTGGCAAGTCACATCACAAATCTCAGTGGACCCTCCATTTGGGAAAGGAGGACTCAGAAAGAAGCATTTTAGAGAAAATGCAACAAAAACACTTACCTATAAAAAGGTGCCAGGAAGTCTGGTCTTTAGAAGCTTGCTCATTCAATAATAACAATAATAATAAAATACTTACCAGACATGGAATGGGATGGAAATATACATGCAAAATTACCAAGGTTAGCAAGCCTACAGCTAGTCTTCTTACCGCAGAAACACAGCAATTTTTCTCACTTGATTATAATATCTGTAAAGGTCAGGACATATCTCTGGCATGGTTGTTGCCAAGGCTGGGTTTAGAATGGTTGTCACTGAAGAGTGAGCTACTGAAGAAATACTCATGTTTCCCTTTACTCTGGAGACAAGAATTAGACAGGGTGACCCTGTGTTTTTTCCAGAGGTGGTATTTTTGTTTATTTGTTTGTTTTTGTATTTTTTTCCTTCCTAAATGTGAAATGCGGTGTGTCAACATATTTGTAATGGCAGCAGGAAAAGGGTCAATTTTGCTTCCATCGTGGGAAACTGGAACCAGGGTGGGGCTCGCGGACCAAGCTCGCAAGTTTGGACTTCACTTATTTGAGCAAGAGGGAGGTTTGGGAGCAGAACGAGAGCTGCTCCTGTTGAAGGACCCATCAACCGGACCGTCATCAGCTATGACTCCTTGGTTCACAGGCAGAACTGCTCACTTTTTGTGAACATGGGTTTTCTCCACTGAGACAGAGAGCCATAAAACTGCTCCATTAAAAGTGTCAGCTGAGGTAGCGATGACATCTTCCTATGGTCAAAGCTGAGGCTGCAGAAAAATAACCCACGGAGGCCACAGTTTCCCTTGGGTCACACACCCTCTTGGCTGTGAACAAAGGAACTGCCTCCACCAGCAGATGAAACCCCTGTGGGAGAACTGTAGGTGAAGCCTGGACACCCAGACGCACTGGGGCAGGAGCCTGGTTTCAGATACTTAGAACACCAAACAGCTCTACCCTCTTCCTAAACCTGTAATGCTTTACATTAGTCAAGGCACCAATCAGAAGCTTACCATGTACTTTTTTTTCCCCCCAAACTAAATAGGCATGCTGCTAATTTCACCCAATTAACTTGTCTATGTAGATATTCCAAACATCTTTATATTTAACGTGTAGATTAGAAAAAGTGATTCTCTAACCCCTACAATAAGATAGATTACTTGGGACCCCGGTGCATTTTTGTCTTTTGAGATGTCAAGGTATTTTCTGAGTAAGTCAATCAAATAGTTTGAAATCCCTGTGCATTTTGTGTGATACAGATAAATCTGAGGACAATTTATTGGGAAAACAACATGTCGTCAGAGCAAAGAGGAATGATGATAGCATTGCGTAAATTCGTTATCTTAATCAATATCCTTCTCCATTGAAAAGAAAATGTTCAGTGTTTAAATCTAACTTCCAAAATCTTGATTTATGGTGCTCCTGGGCCCTAAACAGAAGAAATTTATGCTATTATAAGTGGCAGTCTCCACGACATAAATAATTGCTCTTTACACTGTGAGGTGTCCAGGGATATCTGAAAACTGCTTTGTCATGGTAGTTCACGCAGACTAATATAGCAGCACTATTAATTATAAACAAAAAAATATTTTTGGTAACACATTGCAAATCTACTAACTCATGGATAACTTTAGCTCTCAGATTTGCATCTGTCTTGGTGGATCCCAGGAGATGCTGTCGTATTCCAAAATAATATTGTCACTACGCCTTAGAAGCAAAATCATAGCAGACAAGGTGTTTCTCTGCATTAAGTGGCTCAGTGTACGAACACAGTATTATTTCCAAGAGCCACTAAGACCTCTGGGATACCAATAATATTTTATTTATAAGCCTGTCACTTTCAATATTAAAGAAGTCTAAAGGAATGGACCATTTAAATGCCCATTGTTTGGGGGGATTAGAGAGACCTGGGCGCTCATGCAGGCAGCTCTCCATGTTACATTAATACATTCTGGTGAGCTTGCCAGCTCTGGGAGTGCCGTGTGTGGGGTCCTACATACACGTGAAGGAGGTTTCCCGTCTTCTCTGATGGGATTGTGACAGCTACTGACATCTGTGTAGGTCACTCCTGTTGTAAACCTTAAGCCTGCCTAGTTTTATGTCCAGAGACTAGAAAACAGGGCACCATATCCACCCTCCCATCATACTTTTATGGTATTAAAAATGCCATTTAGATATCAAATGGCAAAACTTGAAGTGCAGGTCCCTCTTCATGATCTCGAGTCTTTAGGGGTAGTGTGAATCCTTGCACTGGCTTTGTAGACGTGACACAAAGCGATTCCCAAGAAAGCACCTGTGGCCCTTGTTTCCACCACAGCTGTAGCTGGAACGTAGTGAAGGGGTCAAAGTACAGGAAAGCTCTCTTGCCCAGCTCAACAAGCCCCGGGGAGAGCAGCGTGTTCCTGCTTCCCCGGGGCTCCGTCTGAAGCTGGACCAGGAGGGGATTCTATGTGGGAGTAGCAGCTCTGTGACTTCACTTACATCAGGGCCCCAGCACTGCCTGAGCCCCCTCCTGCCATCCTTTCCTCCCTTTTGACCCCCCTTCAGGGCACCTGATATCCTTCAGGGGCATGAGGGCAGGGCCTAGGTTCTCATCCCTGAGTATTCAACACCGATCTCAGATCACACACAGGAAGCTCTGATAGTTTGTTCGGTGAACAAGGTGCCTTTCTCCTGAAGGTTCCCTGGGGTGGAAGGAACTGGGTGAAGAGAGGTGAGGAGTAGGGAGAGACTGAACGATATTGAGAGAGAAAAAAATGAGGAGGGTAGGAAGGAGGAGTGAGAGAGAGACAGAGAGAGGGAGGGAGAGGAGAAAGTCCAAGGCTGACCTTGACCTCACCATGTGACGCTGAGGAAATGAGTTACTTTTCAGGCCCCAGAGTTACTCCTCCTTCGCTGTCTCCCTAGATTTGTGGAATGTTGTGGCAATTTTCTGCTCCTGCAGGAGACACGGTGTCGGGATGAGAAGTTCTGGTCACGTTCTCACCAGAGTGATACAGATACAGGTGGGAACTTCTGGTGTCCCAGTGTCTAATTACAGGGGGGTCGAAGAAAATGAGAATAAGCCGAAATGTGCAGCCAGGATGCTCTGCTTCCCAGCTCATGTTTAAAAATGATTTAGCCACTCCATGTATTTTAAAGACTGTATAAATCCAGAAGGGTCTATATAAAATTTACTACTTTAACACTAATTTCTGTAGTTTAGCTTGAAGCAGCCCCTTCCAACATCTAACACACGAGCACGCCAGCCAGGACCCTGGGCAATGAGGGTTCCATGCAGTGGCCCTGGATGACCCTGAGGGTCTGGATTTACAACCAGCTCCCAGGTGCTGAATCTGTTGCCCACTCTGAGTGGCTTCTTAGCAGAGGGTTCTGCAAGCTCCCTGGGGTTCCCATCTGGGCCTCAGCCCTGATTTTTCCCTTTGTGTAAGTGACTAATGTAGAAGATCTGCCCTAAAAGTTTCCTCAGGGACCAGATGAGATGATACCAGTGGAGTGTGTTGGGCAGTCTTAGGACTTAGAATGGGTTTCGGATGTTGCCTGTTCTTATCCTTGTTGATGGGCTTCTGGAACCCTCAGGGCAGCAGGGCAGCAGGGGCAGCTTCACCGCCAGGGCCACGAGAAGGGGCAGTGGAAGGCAGAACTCAGCATCCTCCGCAGCTCACCTCCCCGGGGCTCCTGGCAACAGGCTCCTCCAGACCCTGGGTTTTGTCCCGGGGCAGAGGCTGCACTGGGGTCACAGTCCTGGCACTGCCACCCTGTGTCTGAGCTTCAGATAAATCGTGACTATTTGGTATAAAATCACTCTGAACCGAGTCACATGACTCACTAGAAATAGAAATAGAGCTTCCTTCCAAACACTGACTTTCCTCATGTGTCTTCTGGGGGACTCTTTCCAAATTGGCAAGGATGCCCAAATCTCACCAAATTGTGAGAAGTACATGAATCTCATCAGAAAGGCATCAATCCACCTTATATATTGAAGAGTAATTTTCCAGGTGGCTAAGCACTTTATTTTATGACAAATTTTCATCATAACTCTCAGAGAATGATGCCTACCAATCTTGTCTCTAAATTCAGGAATATGTCTCTTTTTTTAAAAAACATTTCAATTTATGTCTCTTTTTGAAGCATATATGCCAACTGTCCTTGAATATAAGTAATGAGATATTGAGTAGCTATTATGTCTCTGCTTATTAAAATTATAAGCGTAAAGCTTTATTTATTTAGTAAACTGAATAACAAATTAAATCTATTGTGATGCAACCATTTCTAGAGATTATTATTATTCATGTTTCAAAAGAGGAGCTTCGTGGTGTTAAAGATTGCTGTGTCTGGTGATGGAGAAGAGAGAAGAGGACCTCATTTTAATATATTTTAAAATGTTTATGGAGGTTAACACAGTATTTACCTCCTCCCACAATCACATCAAAATTACAACTAAAGTACAGAACAACCATCATTTAGAACTTCCTGAAACTGAGTTGAATGTAAGTCCTACAACTATGAAATTAAAGCAGAAGCCACATAGAGACTGGTAGGAGGAGCGAAGGCACAGATGGGCTGACCCTATACCCACATGGTGGATAAAAATCAGGAGGGACACCTGGGCTGGGAAGGTCCTCCCTGAGAACTGAGGGGTCTCAGTCCCACACTAGGCGCCCAGCTCAGGGTTCCACAGACAGGAAGAGAAGTCCCCATAACTTCTGGCTGTAAAAACTAATGGGAATTGAGGCTGAGGGAGGCTATGCTTCTGGAGTCCCAGCCAGTTCTTCTTAAGGGACCCAAGCATGGACTTATTCGGACTTGTTCCCTCCAGCTTGCAGCATGGGGGAGACAGCTTGATAGGCACCAGAGACACATGGAAAGAACTGAGTTGTTTAGCTTTGAGGCGAGAGCTGGAGAGGCAGCTTTCTCCTGGATAAACTTGCTGTCGGAGGCTGTTGTTCCTTTTGTGGGCCTTTCCCCAGGGCAGCAGACAGCCGTCATATCTAGGACTCCAGCAACCTGACTCATACTGTTTGCCCTGTCCTGGTGATTCCTGAGGCTCCACCTCACCCCAGTCTCAGCCCCATCTAAGCTGTTTCCAGTGGCTTTGCATAGGATTGGCCTGTCTTGGATCCTACTTTAGATTTTTCTAAATTCTCTCAGACAGGCCGCATCTGGACTCAGTGAGCCCCATATCTCTCACTGAGTGGCCCATGGCCAAGTACTAGAAGCAGCCAGCCTTGGTTCACAGCTTGGCTTTACCTGGGTACCTCCAAGCCCAGCACAAGAAGCAGCCATCTGTAGATTGCTTTGTAGCTTATGCTTGATGGCCCCGGGTAGAACACAGGCAGTGGCTGACCTTGTCCCAGAGCCAGCACACCCAGCAGACAGCTTCAGACCATGTTGAAGCACCAGCACCCAGCCACTTCCATAAGTGACACACTCAATGAGTAGACTCAGTGGGTACCAGAGCCCTGCTGAAATAAATCTTTTTTTTAAAATTTATTTATTTTTGTTACAGATGTTTTTCCTTTTTCTCCCTCTCATACCCTCTCTCCCTCCTTTCCACCCCATCCCCAGCTTTGTTATCCATGTCCATTGTTCATGCATACATGCATATAAGTTCTGTGGTTTATCTCTCCCCCATCACCCCCTATTCTGGGGATTGTCAGTCTGTACCCCACTTCCATGTCTCTGGGACTACCCTGTTCCTCAGACTATTATGTTCATTATATTCCACAAATAAGTGAAATCATGTGATATTTGTCTTTCTCTGCTTGGCTTGCTTTGCTTAGGATAATACTCTCCAGATCCCCATGTCATCTCAAAGGATAAGAGATCTTTCTTTCTTAGAGCTGCATAGTACTCCATTGTGTATATGTACCACTGATTTTTTATCCATTTTTCTACTGATGGACATTTGGGCTGTTTCCAGATCTTAGCTATTGTAAATAGTGCTGCTATGAACATGGGGGTACATATATTCTTTCTGATTGGTGTTTCAAGCTTCTTAGGGTATATTCCTAGAAGTGGGGTTACTGGGTCAAATGAAAGTTCAATTTTTAATTTTTTGAGATAACACCATATTTTTTTCCATAGTGGCTGCACCAGTCTGCATTCCCACCAGCAGTGTACTAGAGTCCCCTTTTCTCCACACCATCACAACACTTGTTGTTTGGTGATTTGTTAATGGCGGCCATTCTGACAGGTGGGAGGTGATACCTCATTGTTGTTTTAATTTGCATCTCTTTGATGATTAGTGATGTTGAGCATTCTTCATATATCTCTTAGCCATTTGTATGTCCTGTTTGGAGAGGTGTCCATTTAGTTCCTCTGCCCATTTTTTAATTGGGTGTTTTGTCTTTCTTTTGTTGAGCTGTATGAGCACTTTATATCTATTGGAAATTATAAACTCTTATCTGATGTATCATTGGCAATTATGCCCTCCCATAGAGTGGGTTGTCTTTCCATTTTGGTGGTTGTTCTTTTGCGGTGCAGAAGCTTTTAAGTTTGATGTAGATCCATGTGTTCATTTTCTACTTTGTTTCTGTTGCCTTAGGTGATGTATAAGTAAAAATTCTGCTGCGTATGATGTCTGAAATTTTGTTGCCTTCATTTTCTTCTAGAATTTTATGAATTCATGAGTCACATTTAAGTCTTTTATTGATTTTGAGTTTGTTCTTGTGTATGGTGTAAGTTGATGGTCTAGTTTCATTTTTTTGCATGTAGCTGTCCAATTTTCCCAACACCATTTATTAAAGAGGCTGTCTTTACTCCACTGTATGCTCTTGTCCTCTTTGTCAAATAATAATTGAGCATATTGTCTTGGATCCATTTCTGGGTTCTCTATTCTGTTCCATTGATCTATCTGTCTGTTCTTGTGCCAGTACCAGGCTGTTTTGATTACAGTGGCTTTGTAGTATAACCTGATATCTGGTATTGTGATCCCTCCAACTTTGTTCTTATTTTTCACGACTGCTGTGGCTATTCGAGGTCTTTTTTGGTTTCATATGTACTTTTGAAGTATTTGTTCTTATTCTGTGAAGTATGTCATTGCTATTTTGATGGAGATTGCATTGAATCTATAGATTGCTTTGGGTAGATGGACATTTTAATGATGTTAATTCTTCCAATCCATGAACAAGGTATGTGCTTCCACTTTTTTATATTTTCCTCTATTTTTTTTTTCAATGACTTGTAGTTTTCAGGGAATAGGTCCTTTACTTCTTTGATTAAGTTTATTGCTAGGTATCCTTACTTTTTGCTGTGATGGTAAATGGGATTGATTTTAGTTTCTCTTTCTGTGAGCTCATCATTGGTATATAAGAATGCCATCAATTTCTTGATGTTAATTTTGTATCTTGCTACTTTGCCAAATTCATTTATTAAGTCTAGTAAATTTTTGATGGAGACTTTGGGGTTTTTTACATACAGTATCTTGTTGTCTGTGAATAATGACAGTTTCACTTCCTCCTTTCCAATGTGGATCCTTTTTATTATTTCTTCATGTCTGATTGCTGTGGCTAAGACTTCCAGTACTATGTAAAATAAGAGTGGAGAAAATGGGCATCCTTATTCCTGCAGTTTTGGGGTATAATTCTCTGTAGATATCTATGAAATACATTTGATCTAGAGCTTCATTTCGAGTCTATGTTTCCTTGTTAATTTTTTTTGTCTAGATAATCTATCCAGTGATGTCAGCAGAGTGTTGAAGTCCCCTGCTATGATTGTATTGCTCTTGATTTCTCCTTGGAAGTCCTCCAGAAGATTTTTAATATATGTTGGTGCTCCTATATGGGTGTATATATGTTTACCAAGGTTATATATTCCCATTGGAAAGATCCTTTCAATATTATGTAGTGGCCTTCTTTGTCTCTAGTTATGGTCTTTATTTTGAAACCTCCTTTATCAGATATAAGTATTGCTACTCCAGATTTTTTTCTTTCTGTTTGCTTGGAAGATTTTTTCCATCCCTTCACTTTCAACCTATGTGATTCTTTTGTTGTGAGGTGGGTCTCTTGTAAACAACATATATGTGAGCCATGCTTTCTTATCCAGTCAGCTACTCTGTGTCTTTTTATCAGAGTATTCAAACCATTCACATTTAAAGTGATAATTGATATAATTGATATGTACTTATTTATTGCCATTTTTCTTTAGTGTGGTTATATTTTTCTTCCTGTTTCTTCTACTAATTACAGCAGTCCTTTTAGCATATCTTTCAGTGGTGATTTGGTGTTAATATATTCCCTTAGTTTTTGGTTTTTTTTTTTTTTGGTCTGGGAAGCTCTTTATTTGACCTTCTATTTTGGATGATAGCCTTGCTGGGTAGAGTAATCTTGGATTCAGATTCTTGTTTTTCATGACCTTGATTACTTTATGCCACTCCATTCTGGCCTATAGTGTTTCTGTTGAGAAGTCAGCAGAGAGCCTTATGGGGTTTCCTTTGTAGGTCACCTGTTGCTTATCTCTTGCTGCCTTTAGGATTCTCTCTTTATCTTGTGGGCCTGTTTGGGTTCTTCTTACTTGGGGCTCTGGGTGCTTCTTGAACTTGAATGCCTTCTTCCTTCACCAAGTTAGGAAAGTTTTTTGTCATTATTTCTTCAAATATATTCTCTAACCCTTGTCCATTTTCTTCCTCTTTGGGGACTCCTATGAAGCAAATGTTATTATGTTTCCAGTTGTCCACAGTTCTCTTAAGCTACCTTTCTGTTTTTCAATTGTTTTTTTTTTTCTTTTGGTTTTCTGATTGGTTGATTTTTTTCTACCCTGTCTTCTAATTCACTGATCTGGTCCTCAGCTTCCTCTACTCTGCTGGTTAATCCTTCCAATGTGTTCTTAATTTCTGCTATGTCATTCTTTATTTCCACTTGGTTGGTTTTCAATGTTTCCATATCTTTACTCTTTGTGCTGATATACTTACTCATGCTGTTGGGCTTCCTCAAGATCATGGCTCTGAACTCTACCTCTGATAACTTGCTTAACTGCATTTCATTTATCTCATCTTTGATAGAGTTCTCTCCTTCTTTCATTTGGGATTTGTTTCTTTGTTTCACCATTTTGGCTATCTCAGTGGATTTTGAAGCCTGCCAAATTTTCTCTGCGTCCGTTCACAGCACAGGAACCTTCTGCTCCATGTCTCTGCACTGCAGGAGTTTGGTCATCCACCTTCGTGTCCACACACACTCTCTCACACACTAGCTCACTCTCTCACACACTCACCCTTCCCTTGATCCTGCCCACTGCTATCCTCCACCCTGAAGCAAATCTTGTTTTGTGTGGTGGGCCCTTACATAGCTGATCCTGTAAGGTAGTCAGAGGCCAGTGGGCACAGCCAGTGCTTGCAGCTGAATAAATCTCTCATTGATGTGCTAATAGCAATCAAGAGTCAATTACAAGACTCAATTACAGTCCACACTAGGGGTGCACTTTGAGGGCCCAGCTGGGGTGATCAGGGAGTGAGTGCCACTAGACCCTACAGGACACCTACTATAATAGGCCACACTATGAAGCCTAGGAGACATAGCAACTCTAACTAATACATAGAAACAAATACAGGGAGTCAGCCAAAATGAAGAGACAAAGAAACATGTCCCAAATGAAAGAACAGAACAAAATTCCAGGAAAAAAAAAATTAAACAAAATGGAGATAAGCAATCAATCAGATGCAGAGTTCAAATCACTGGTTATAAAGATGCTCAGGGAACTTTGTGAGAACTTGAAAAAAGTTCATTAGAACTTCAAGAAACTTAGTGAGAACATCAACAACATAAGAAAGGACCACTAACTGAGATAAAAGATGCACTAACTGAAATAAAGAATAATTTACAGGAAATCAATAGTAGAGTAATGGATGCCAAGAGCAAGCCATCAATTTGGAATATAAGAAAACAAAGAACAGTTAATCAGAACAACAACAACAAAAAAAGAGTCCAAAAAATGAGGATAGTGTAAAGAGCCTCTGAGACAACTTCAAGCATACCAACATTGACATCATGGGAGTGCCAGAAGGAGAAGAGAGAGAGCAAGAAATTGAAAACATATTTGAAAAATAATAACAGAAAACTTTCCTAACTTGGTGAAGGAAACAGGTATACAAGTCCAGGAAGCAGAGATGAACCCAAAGACATCCACACCAAGACACATCATCATCATCAAAATGCAAAAGGTTAAAGACAAAGAGAGAATCTTAAAAGCAGCAAGAGAAAAGAAGTTAGTTACCTAAAAGGGAGCTCCCATAAGACTGTCAGTCGATTTCTCAAAAGAAACTTTGCAGGCCAGAAGGGAGCAGCAAGAAATATTAAAAGTGATGAAAAGCAAGGACTTACAACCAAGATTACACTATCCTGCAAAGCTATCATTTAGAATCGATGGACATATAGAAAGTTTCCAAGACAAGGAAAAGCTAAAAGAGGTCATCACTATTAAACCAGTATTGTATGAAATGTTGAAGGGTCTTCAAGAAGAAGGAGGAGGAGAAGAGGAAGAAGAGGAAGAGGAAGAGGAAGAGGAAGAGGAAGAGGAAGAAGGAGAAGGAGAAGGAGAAGAAGAAGAAGAAGAAGGGGAAGGGAAAGGAGAAGATATATTCAACAATAAAGATAATTTAAAAAGAGGGGGAAAATAAAATAAAATGTTTATGGAAACATTTACCTGAACAGAAGTGACAATGGATGAGTCTAGATAAGCTAATTAACTGTTAAGAAGTGATCTCAACAAACCATCTAATTTTTCTGATGAATGGCTCCAATTAGGGTGACAAGAAGTCTGGTTTTTTTGTTTGTTTGTTTGTTTGTTTTTTTAATCAAGACATGTTTAGTAAAGATCACTGTCTTTTCTGGTGTAGCTCAAGAACTGCTGTTCCCCACTTTGTAAGCATTTGGTGGGAAATGAGGAGTAAAAGGAAAGGGAGAATAGTTGGCATTTAGCAAAACACTCAAGAAGCCACAAAGATATAAAGGAAATCTGCAAATTCTACCTTCTCAGAAGGCAACCCCTCGTTTTATCAAAATGGCTCCTGACCAACCTAGAAGCAAAATTGGCATGATGTAAAGGGCATGCACTTTCCAATCAGCCCAGGACTACTGGTTTTATGCTTTGCATTCCAGGCATGGCAAGTTAGCAAGCTAAAGTGGACCCAGTTTCCCAGCATCTGTATTTTCTGAATAAAATGAGTGTCTGTCACCTTTCAAAGAAAAGCATGATTATTAGCAGCAAGTCTTAAATCCCTAAAGAGATATGCACCATACTGATAAACCTTCTTGTTCATCCGGGATTAAATGAGCAACCAAAGACAACCTTTGAATTGCCCCAATCCTCAAGGAGAGTGTCTTTTCATGTGGATGAAATAGCCTGTGAGAGTATCTGGCTCATTTTTTTTTTTTTCCTTTTTAATTAGAAACTGGGCAAAACATCTGAGAGAATAACATGAGAAGGGAATGATTTTATTGATAACTAAACAAGAGCAAACTCTCCACCAATCATCACTCATACCGTTAGTCTAAATATTCAACCTATTTTTGGATTGGCTGAGAGGAATCAGGTTTTACTAATGCCCAGGGGACTTTGACAGTCTACACAAATGAATTCTAGGCTTAATGTATAGGTTTTGCAATAAGAAAAAATGGTAAGAAAACAGCCCTACTAAGACCAATTGAAGTAAGGTAACAATTAATATACAGTAATAAAAGGAGAAAAATAGCCCTGGGGGTGTGGCTCAATGGAGTGAGTGTCACCCCATGGACTGAGAAGTCACAGTTTGATTTCCTGTCAGGGCATATGCCTGGGTTGCAGGTTTGATCCCCAGCAGGGAACATTCAAGAGGTAGCCACTCAATGTTTCTCTTTCACATCCATGTTTCTATCTTTCCCTTACTCGCTAAAAAATCAATAAAAACTTATTATTTTTATTTTATTTTATTTTTTTACAAAGGAGAAAACTAACTTGGAGGTGATGAAAAAATTAAGCATCTCAAGGAAAAGTCATTAAAACTACAAGTGGGCAGACTTAAGGTCAATGCTAATCAAACATTTAAAATTAGTTCAAGAGAACAGGCATGATCAGAGTTAAAGCTTTCAGAGCAAATTATAATTGCTCCCAGTGGAGATCAAATCTAACTGAACTCCCCCATTGCTGACCAGGAGGAAAAGGGTCCTATTCAGACCACATGTGAATTAGGATCCTGCAGCTGCCATAACAAAATACCACAATCTGGGTAGCTTGAAATAAGAGAAATGTATTGTTTCACTGTCATGGAGGCCAGAAGTATAAAATCGAGGTGGCAGAAGGGTTGCTTCCCTTCCTCACCTCATCTTGATTTCTGATATGGACACTGATCCTTGGCATTTCCTGTGTGTAGCTCTAGCATGGCAAACTCCATGTCTGTGTGTGTGTGTATGAGCACACATGCTGGAGAGAAACAAGCAGGATATATTTGAATGAATGGCTTGAAAGTTACAAGTGTACCTGAGCATACAGGGACATGTGAGTACTGCAGCCTCACTCTTGAAAATGAGTGATCCAAGTATAAGTGGGTTGGAAAACATTTTTTCATTGTATCTTTTTTCTTGACTTACCCGAACCATTTTATCCATCTCACCACCATCCTTTCCTAAGTCCTCATGTTGGAAACCTATGAAAGAACAGCAATGCAGGCTAGAGTGGACAGAAGGAGGCCCCACCCATCAGATCCCCCTTGCACTCCTTCCCACATGGTTTCTCTCCCAGCTCAACCCTGATTTCAGCTGAAGCTGCAGCGGACAGTTTAGTGTAAAATACTGACTTGTAGCATGTCGGTGGAGTCTGACCATGGTGGTTAATTTTATGTATCCACTGTAGTGCCCAGTTACCTGTCAAACACTAATCCAGTTGTTACTATGAAGGTGCTTTCTAGATGTAATTAGCAGTTAGATCAGTAGGCCCCCCATCCACAGTCCTTAGGCACCCCTCCCCTGCACTGGGTGCTCCTTGCTGAATGGAAGTTACTTGGCTGCAGGGTCCAAGCCTGAAGAAGAGTGTGATATGAGGTAGCCGCAGCCCTATGAGTGGGGCAGGTACCAGAAGACGTCTGTCCTGGGTGTTCAAACAGCAGGGAGGAAACAGGTTTGTAACAGGGGTGTAAGAGGTTTGATATCCTGCTGCTCTACCAGGTCCGGTGTCCTCTGTTCTTCCTAGTTATGACAGGGAGACCCCTGGAGCCGCCTCCACTGGGGTCTTCTTTGTTTTCAACAGGTGTTCTTAATACCATACGAGGTGTTATTGTCATCAGAGCTCACCTCTGATGTGCTCAGAGAATCAAAACCCTGACCCTGTTCACAGCTATGTCATTTAATGATCCACGAACACAGCAAACCCAGAAAAGCTGGATATTTACTCAGGAGCTAATGAATCTGCTCCTCCATGGATATCTGTGCTGGTTGGGCCCACAGCCTCATCCCCTCTCTGTCCCCAGGCTGATTAAACTGGGACATTGGATGAGGAGGGCAATGGGAGAGAGCCCCATGAGATGAGAATAACAGGCTGGTCAGATAGGGTGCTGAGTGAGACAGTGTGACCCAGTAGCTTCCCAGTGGCAGAGTCCAGTGAGGAAGAGAGTACCCTAACTGTCCTAGTGTTAGACATGAGAGAGAGACTCGGCCACCATGCCAGTCCTTGGGTTAAGAGGACATAGGAAAAGAGAGACAGGCCTAGTGGCTGCTTGTCCCACTAACTCTGATGCCAGTTTCTACCTCCTCTGGTTTCTGTAACATTGCTGGGACAGGGCAGCCTGCTCTGCCATCCTTGAGCAGGTGACATACATGGAACTCACCTGAGATACACAGCAGAAGATCCGATCACTCCTCCTGAGTCCCCAGCTCTGTCTCCTCCCACACTCTTGATGCCTGAAGGCCCCAAGGATAGGTCTGGATGAGATGGCTCTTCTCCTAAGAGTGATAAATGCAACACCAAGGTTCCTAGGCAAACAGGGACCTTTTAAAATGCAGTGGTGTGCTGGCCGGTTTGACTCAGCGGTTAGAGCGTCGGCCCGTGGACCAGAGAGTCCTGGGTTCTGTTTCCGCTAAGGGCATGTACCTTGGTTGCAGTTTGTCCCTGGCCCTGGGTAGGGTCGTGTGGGTGGCAACCAGTCAACGTGTCTCTCTCACATCGATGTTTCTCTCTCTCTCCTTCCCCTTCTCTCCCTCCTGCTATATCTGAAGGTAAATGCAAAAATGCCTTTTGGTGAGGATAAAAAATATAATAATAAAACGCAGTTGTGATCGCCAGTGTGGAAAGTGATGTCATGACCGGAGTACACACCACGCATCATGCATTGACAGTTTGGGAAGTATGAGATTTTTACCATGGGCAAAAGTTTAAGATTTTTACCTAGCATAGAACCCATGCCCATTTTTTTTTTTTAATTAGTCTTTTGGTTCATTCTTTATTTGTCTTTTTGTGTTCTTTTGTATGTCCATCTGTTGAATTGTTTTACTTCTTTTTTTTTAAATCCTCACCCAAGGGTATTTTTCCATTTATCTTTAGATAGAGTGTGTGTGTGTGGGGGGGGGGGGGGGGAGAGAGAGAGAGAGAGACATCAATTGGTTGCCTCACCATGACCCCGACCAAGGTCAAGACCTGGGAACAAATCACAACTGAGGTACATGCTCTTGACCAGAATTGAACCTACAACTCCAGTCCATGGGCTGACACTCTAACCGCTGAGCCAAACCAGCCAGGGTTGTTTTAATTCTTAATGCCCATGCATATATAGGACTGCTTTTTTTTTTTTTTTTTTTGCTTTTTTTTGATAAGCCTGCTATTGACCTTGGCCATCAAAAGAAAAGCTACCTGGGGTGGCCACATTATGCCATAAATTCAAGGACAGGGCTGACACCCCACTTGGAGCAGGTGTGGTAAATTTTACTGACAGAAGAATAATTTCTTGTTCCAGAATTACATCCTCAGACAATATCTCCCAGATTGGTATTAAAAAATAGCCTGGGGGGTATTTTATTTCATTACATTAGTTGTATTTACTTCAAATTTACATAATAATTGGAAACATTTAATACTTATTTCAGGGTCAACAAACTTTGAAGTTATTTTTAACAGCAAAAACCCTAAATAAAATGGCACACAGATTGAAAGGTATTTATGAAAAGTAAACCTTAAGGCAAGATTTCTCTGGTTCCCATTGAGAGTGGACTTGGATCATCCACCGTCTTCCATTAGGAAGAAATTTAATGCTAACGACTCTGCATTTCCTCTTGGGTAGAAGATGTCCCTATACTTAATTTCCAGGAGTTTCCAGTGAGGTATCTGGGGCCAGTCTGGTTTAGGGAAGGAGCTTCAGGTCAGTAGCATCCAGAAGAGAGGACAGGTGAGTGGTGTTTGGGTTCCATATTTGCCATACCCTACACATCCCTTATTTCTAGTTCAGTTTTAGACTTTTAGCGGTGTCTGCTGAGTGGAAGATGTCGCACAAAACTTTCACAATCACCTAAATGAATATGAGATACAGGTTTTGTTTTAAGCCAGTTTTAAAGGCAACCCTCTCTCATCTCAAGCGCTCATTCCTTTTTAGTCTGCTCGCAAACTAAACACACATAGGCCTCGGCAGTGTATTTTCTTTTTCAAACTGCATCAGTGATACATAAGTTGTTATTTTATTATTAGTCTCTCAACTAATTTTATTTTAAGCCCTTGAAAAACAATCTTAAGAGGAAAGAACTCTGGATTTGGTTTTGGAAAAAAAGTGTCGTGTAGTCTGCCATTGTCTATGCTACTCAATAATAAATAATTGAAAGGCAAAGACAAAACCAACTAGAATAGCTATTTTCAGGCCTCCATGCTTCTGATAAGCAAAGCTAATTAAACTTCACCCTCATTCTATGGCTGAATACAATCTAAAATTCCCACTTCATCTTCTCTCTGTTTATTGAGTGTTCATGCCTCAGTTCCCCTGTTCACCTTTCTGGCTGTTCAAAATCTCATATTTTTCTCTTGCTTAATTAAACCATACACATTATTCAAGATCCAGTTTAGATGTCTTCTTGGGGAGACCATTCACAGTATGAGCTCCTCTCATCCTGCTCCCCCACAGGCTGCTGCTTGGATCTCGGATGTCACAGAACTCCAGGTTGCCCGGTGTCCTGTTTCACAGCTGGGATTCTAGTTTATAGACTCTAATAAAGAACCCATACAAAACTTCAGTAATTCTCCTGTGCTTCCTTACAGAGGTAATAGTAAATGCCTTTGTTGCTATTATAATATTTGTTTAACATATGTGTTTACTCCATTAGAATATGACTTTTGAAGAAGTATTTTCCTTATTCATCTCTCATTTTTCTTCTCTTCCTCTTGCCCAATACTCATTCTTGAATGTAAGAGTTATGCAACAGTTGTTGACATTTTTTTTAGTTTTTCTTTTTCATGTTGCTCACAATTTTGTTTTTATCTCTGGGTATTCTTTTCTGCCAGCCTATATGTGGTAGATAGAATAACATCCCCACCCCCCTGTAAAGATGTCCATCCCTAATCCTGGAACCTGTGAGCCGGTCACCTTACCTGGTAACAGCAACAGTGTAGATGTGATTGAGGTTACTCAAGGAGAGGAAAATTCCCCTTTCTACCCTTCTTCAGTTCTTATGCCTATACTCTCTACCCTTCTTCAGTTCTTATGCCTATACTCTCTACCCTTCTTCAGTTCTTATGCCTATACTCTCTACCCTTCTTCAGTTCTTATGCCTATACTAACTGATAAAATTGATACAAGACCGTATCAACAGGGGAAAATATTAATTCATGCTCATGGAAGATCATAAACAATGCTCTGAGAAATGTTGAACCAGCTAGTTTTTGATACTTTTTAGATAAAAAAGTAATACATTTGTGAGAAGTTGATAGGACAAGAACCCTTAAGTTTGGGTACTCCTTAGTGAGGAAACTCAACAAAGTTTGGGTTTGGGTCTTCAATTAAGAAAGGGGTATCAGGGCTTGTTTACATCAGCTTTTGGGCCCTGGATTCCTTAACGTTAGGAACTAGTGATAAGGATGTCTCCCTCAATCTTATTGCAGTAAGAAGAGCACCTTTCACAGGCTGGATTTATTACCTTTATTTAAGGAGACAGGGAGGGTCCATGTGCCCTTCTTGCACTGGCTGCTTGTCATATAACTTTAATTCAAAGTAATCAATATGCTATTGAAAATATTGTGGGGAGGTTTTCCCTGGGCTTGAACATTACCAACCTGGAGATGGGGATATTCCCAGCTTTATCCCAGTGGGCTCAATCTAAACATAAGAGTTCTTGAAAATCAGGTAACCTTTCCTGGCTCTGGTCAGAGATATGGAGACAGACGAAGGTCAGAGAAATGCACCAGGAGAAGGACTCCATGCATCACTGCTGATTGTGAGGCTGAGGAGGAGACCAGAAACCAAGGAATGCAGGCAGCATCTAGAAGCTGGAAATGACAAGAAACAGGTTCTCCCTGGATTAATTTCCCAAAGCTGTCTCGAGAAATAACCAAAAACTCCTTAGTTTAGAACAACAGAAATATATACACAACTTCAAATAATTAAAAAGACAGTATTGATTAAAATACATTTAATTTTAAAAATATAATAGAATCTATACATACCCTATATACATTTTTGGGGACACTATGTACATTGTCTCACCTTCTGCAGTCTGGGAGCCCACATTCAAGGTGTCAACAAAATCATGCTTTTTTCCGAAGTCTCTAGGAGTGGACACTTTTTTGCTTCTTTGAGCTTTTGGGCGCCCCTAGCCATCCTTGGCATTTGTCCATGTGTAGACACATTACTCTAGTCTCTGCCTCATTTTTTTTTTAATTATTAAATATATATATATATATAATTTTTGATTTTAGAGTGAAAGCAAGGGAGAGGGAGAGAGAGATAGAAATATCAATGAGTGAGAACATTGACTGGCACCTCCTGCATGCCCTACACTAGGGATTTGTCCCACAACCTGAGCATGTGCCCTGACCAGGAATCGATCTGGTGACCTCTTGGTTCATGGGTCAATGCTAAACCACAGAGCCAGGCTCTGCCTCCTTTCATACGTGGTATTCTCCCTGAGTCAGTCTGAGTCTCTGTTTTATCCTCTAACATTGTATTATGGCTCAAACAAATCCACTGTGACCTCATCTTTCTAAAATTTTATTATTGATTGATGAGAGGGAGAGAGAGGTTATTTTTGTTTGTTTGTTTCACCCATTCACACATTCATTTCTTGATTCTTGCATGTACCCTGAACTGTGATCAAACCCACAACCTTGGCGCATCAAGAAGATGCTCCAACCGCATGCCCGGCCAGGGTGCGACCTCATCTTAACCCCACTAATTACATCTGCAAAGACTCTATTTTAGAAAGAAGGGCACATTCTGAGGTTCCAGGTGGACATAAATTCAGGTATTCCCATTCAAATCAGTGTACTCCTTCACAGCCTCCAGGAGGAACACAGCCTTGCCCACTCCTGGATGTTAGAATGTTAGTGTGGTAAGTCCCACTTTGTAATTCAACCTACAGGCTGTAAAATAATACATTTGTGCTGTTTGTCAGTGATTTGTGGTAATTTGTCCTAGTAGCTATAGAAAGCTATATACCATTCTGGCCAGAGTCACCAATTTTGTGTTATCAACCACACACATTACATTTATCCTGTGCTCTGAAGACCACCTTTTCTTAAACGGGACAGAGGAACATAATTCACCAGTGACCTCTTCAGGAAATTCCAGTAAAGGACGGTGCAGAGTTCTGCGAGGTCCTCCTGTGCTTTCTATTGGTGCAAAAGTATAAATGGCTGTGTTATTACCAAGGGGCATTGCTTTGGGACCATAAAACTGGCTATAATCCTTTACCATCCTTGGAGCTTCTTGGATTTGATACACTAGGCTATTCAGCTCTGACTCACACAGACATGTTTTCTCAGTGCTCTTCACTATAACTTGCCAAATCATGAGAAACAGCAAAAGGTTTTTATTCATCGTGAAATCTGAAAAATTCAGGCGATATGCACGGACACCTTTCTAATATCACACCCAAAACTCAAAAGAGCAGAGTGATGTTGCAGAATAGGGCAGCTGTTGCTGAACTAGTACTTGCCACTCATTTATAAATCATGCTATGAAGGTAGCATAAAATCCTGCTCAGTCTTTCCAGTGAGGCTGTTCCTTCAGTTTAGTTCAGCCAAGATATTAAAATAGAGACAGCAAGTAAAGTGTAGTTGCCACCAGGGACTGCAGGGACCCTGAGCCTGGGGAAGAGTTAGTTTGGGAGACAAGGTCACACTGCCATGGTGTGCTGCTATTCTGATACCGCATATCCAAAATTCTCTGGGAACACATGGGACCAGGGTCCTTAGGAGATGGCCCGGTCCTAGTCTGTTTATCTAATG
This sequence comes from Molossus molossus, assembly GCF_014108415.1. Classification (NCBI taxonomy): domain Eukaryota; kingdom Metazoa; phylum Chordata; class Mammalia; order Chiroptera; family Molossidae; genus Molossus; species Molossus molossus. Next base: position 34,467,912 of record NW_023425366.1, read on the forward strand.
TTAAAATCCACACCAGGTCTTCATTATTCATTCCTCAATTTAGAATTTTCATCTCATGGTATTTTCTTGAAATTTGAGAATTATGATAAAGAACTCTAATATGTTATTTCAGCATAAAATGTTTACACTCTAAAACAGAGTAACTCTGTCAAAAATCAGGAGAATTAAATTAGGAGGAATTTTGCAAGTTATTATACTATTAGGAAGTAAGTACATTTTTGTCTTAGAATTTTTGACTGATTATATATACATATATCTGTATATATGTATATATGTCTGTGTATATACATAGAAATAACAGCATGTGTGTGTGTGTATACAGAGAGAGAGAGCAGCATACCTGTATATATTTTCTTAAACCATAGAACATGACATTGAATAGATTCCACATTTCTGTGTCTGTTCAAGTGAAATAAAATTTCCATATTAAACCCTGCAAATGAGATCAGAATTCTTACCAAATTAGCAAATGAAGAGCCATGGATAAATTTCATCTTTGACATGTTCTCTTGGGAGACTTCTAGGCATTTTAATATAAAACGAGGAGCAAGATAACCTCCATGGTGAACCCAATTTGCTTTTGTGTCCCGACCAAAGCATGTAATAATCATGTGTGGTAGAATTGTGGTCCAGTTCGCTTTATTGTGCGGAAAGAAATGAGACAAATAATAGGCAATATCTCAGGCTGCTGGAAGACGGTTCCGCTGGCGTCACGGTGCATGGTGCTGTGTGCTGTTCGTTTCACGTGTCCGCGGGAGTCCCCCCCACTGAGACATTGAACCGATCCATGTCCTGACTGCAACACCCAGAACAGCCCTGCCCTGGCTGTCCTACTGAGCTGGGGTCTTCCGGAGGAACGATGGCTGTAGCACTAAACTCTGGTGCCAACCGCAATGCACATCAGCACCAGAGCCTTGAGGCTGAGCGTGGAGAATTGGGTGGCAGAAATTAATGTCCCCGCGCTTGCTTATTTCGAGGCTGGTTAGCGTGCTGAGAGATTGTCAGGTTTCCCCTCGGGCTAAGAATCCTGTAGTGCTGGGTTCTCCTAGTTTCTGTGACAGGATCAACAGTGATGCCACTTGATGGGAAAGGATTCAGTGGAGGTGTCAGCCACGCCCCTCTGTTGAAAGGCTCCATGGCCCCAGATCTGTGGTCTGTGTGCCAGGGGTTTTGCCAGGGGTTATACGGTGAGGAGGGTGAGAGCCCAGCTGAAGGCTGAAGGACTGCTTCTAGTTCTTGCTCTGCCTTTTACATGCAGCGTTAACAAACACCAAGGATTTCTGAGTCTTATTTCTCCTCCTTAAAATAAGGATAACATTACTTTCCCTATTTGCTAACTAATTAATTTCCCATACTATTTATTTGTCAGTTAGTTTCCTAAGTAACAATCACATGGAGATATATTAACAGTGTTAATTTCTGGGCCAAAGCAAAGTATTGTTATCGTAAACTTTGTATCTCAAAAATAAAAATAAAAATGTCTCCCTTTTTTTATCAATAAATCAGAAAGCATGATCCTCATTTCTCAGATTCATAGGAGAGTCAGGTCAAAGAGAACTCCATCACCTCATTTCTGATCAAGGAGCAGGACGATTTAGGAGGAGGCAGGACTTCTTCCCTGGTTTTAATTGCAGGGGTGGCACAGGGGAAAAGGGTCATGATCAGAGCTGAACTTTGGGCAGGTAAACTCCCTGCCTTTTTGACACCCAGGATATTTTTTTTTCAAAGATATACTAAATTATCAGATATATTTTTAACCAAAATTGATTTTAATTTGCTTTTAGAGGAGGTTGGTCAGTCATGCTGAAAGCGTATCCATTAGACTAGCTCATCAGAACGGTTGGGAGACAGGTCTTTAAAATAACAATCACTAATATTAATCCCAGGCCTTGTCTCCAGAGATTCACAGCACAATCCCCATATTGATCTTATCGATTTTTATAAAAACCTTGGGGAAGGAGGAGGAAAACAGGCACAGCCTTGATTTTCTGACTAAGAGAAGACACAATAATTGAGCCTGGAACCCTACAGGGTGGAGCAGGGCAGGGTGTCTCTGGGGACCACTAAGGGGTTCATCCACTAAATTTTTCTGGATAGTGTGAGCTTCCTTTCCCTCCCAAATTGCAGTGTGGCATGAATATTCATGAGCTCCAACCACTTACCCTTATTTCATTTATGCCATCAACATCAATAGCTTTTAGGTTTTTAAATTTCACTCTAAAATTATTCAGTCCTTTGATTCTTTTTTTAAAGTAACACTGCTTATAAAAAGAGCCCTGGTGCTTACATAATTTGTGGAGGCAAATGTGAAATTAGAAGACTCTGAATTTATGCTCCCAGAGTAGAAGACATCTGCTCTCGGGAAAACAAAGGGACATAAATTCAATATTAGACAAGAATTCCAGTCTCTCCTCCCCCACTAGGGCATTTCAGACTCAGGGATTTAATGACCAGCAAGACCAAGTTCGGCTAATTAAGCGTCTGCACATAGAATATAGCGGATTTATTATTTCCAAGCCTTTAATGTCTAATTATTTACAGAACATTTAGCCGAGGGCAGAGAAACCATAAAAGAGTCTCATGACCTTCAGGCTCTTTGTAAAGTGGATTCCTGGCAGGGGGAGCCTGAAACAGCCCTGCTCACAGGAAATCCCAGTGGTTTTTCTTTCAAACTACTGCACAGCATCAACTTAATTATCTCCCAGCCATGGTGGAGGGGAGATGCTGGGATGCAAGTGCCATGGATTGTTAGTGTGCTACTCTGATTTTACAGGACTTCTCAGTGCTACCTTCATAGTTGCTGACAAGTATTAATGAAAGAACACAAAGAAAACATATATGTTAGGGTTTGCGAGCCAATGTTTGCTGACCCTACTATTTTCAGCTAAGTAGATGTCCTCTCTGTGTGCAGGGAAATGCAAATAAACAAACACTTAGTTTCTCTACATCCTCCAAGTTATTTCCAAATTAAAATTTAGAAGTGTGAGTGGTCAGAGCAAGGAATGTTAATAGAGAGGTATATCTATGATTGTGAACATTTTTAACAGCTTTATTGAGTTATAATTTACACACTATAGAATGCTCTTATGTAAAGTGTGCAATTCACTGGGTTTTGGTATATTCACAGATGTGTGCAACTATCATCCCAGCCAATTTTAGAACATTTTATCACCTTAAATAAAAAACCCATAGCATTTAGTCATCACCCCACATCTCCCTCTCCACTTCCCATGCCTTGCCAACCGCTAATATATACTTTCTATCTCTATAGATTTGCCTATTCTGGACATTTTATATAAACATCATGTAGTATGTGATTTTTTGTGTGTGGCTGGCCTCTTTCACTTAGCATAATATTTTCAAGGTTTATCTATGTTGCAGCATGTACTTGTGCTTCATTCCTTTTTATGGCCGAATAGTATTCCAATATATATATACCACAGTTGTTTATCTGCTCATTATGGACATTTGGGTTGTTTCTACATTTGAGACATTATAAATAGTGCTGTTATAAACATTAATGTATAAGTTTCTGTGTGGGTATGTGTTTTAATTTCTCTTGGGTACAACCAAAGAGCAGAATTGCTGACTCATATGGCAATTCTGTGTTTAATTATTTGAGGCTCTGCCAGACCATTTGCCAGAGCAGCTACATGTTGTACATTCCCCCCAGACACATAGAGAAGCTCCAAAGGCTCATTCAGATTTACGTTTGTTTGTTGATGCCTTACACTCTACACCACTGATCCCTGGCAATCTTGCTCTCTCTGAGTAAGAATGGGGCCAGCATGCACTCATTCTCCTTATTCTCTTCATCATCAAACCTCCCTGCATAGACCTGATATTCAAGTCCCTCAAAGCAGAACATAATTACTATGAGAGAGCCCTATCACTGGCCAGGGGCTCCCTAATTGGTCGAATGACAGTGTGGACCAGGTAATTACTCCATCTCAAGTAAAGGGCTACCCCTATGGTGGCCTTATGCCTTACCTGACTTCCAAGGCTACCTCCTTCTTTTTATCTAGCGTTTCTGTGAGGTGTGGTATAGTACAGGCTTCAGTGGGTAGCTTTTCCGTAATCCCAGTTCAGCCAACTCTGCCTGTATGACAGGGAACCCCGAGTCATCCTCTCAGCCTTATTGCCCTCATATATGAATGTGCTGGAACAAAAATAAAACGTGACAATGACTGATACAAGGCAACTGTCTATCCCAGTGAGTTTCCTTCCTTTCTTCTTTCCTTCCCATAGAATGAGTGTGAGGTCGCACAGCCCAGTTTGTTTATTCACCTCATTCAAAGAAAGAGACAAAAACTGGGACTCACACTCTAACATATTAATTAAAACTCTAACAAATTCTTTTGGCATACTAGTTTGAGCTTGAGTGATGTTCTTATTGGTTGGAAACATTAAAAATAAGAAACTTTAGGGTTCTGGTAAATTGTTAATTAAATTTTTTTATTTACTTCTTAAATACTGAGATGGCTTTAACATTAAATTGTTGGTATGTTAGTTGTTTTCTAGTTATTACCATAGTCATATTTTCCAGTCTTGTTTGGGTAATAGTCCTGTAAAACGCGTTTCTGGCTTCCACTGATCTAGACAGTAGGTGTTGTAAATTTTTCTTGCAAAGGGCCACAGAGTAAATAGTTTCATTTTGGCCAGTCATGGGGCTCTGTTGCGATTACTCAACTCTGCAGTGGTAGGCGAAACAGGCGTGGTTAGATTTTACCTAGAGGATCATCAGGATGCCACGCCAACTCCTGGACACATGGGAAGCGGTCACCTGGGATAAGGACACTGTCCTCTCTGTAGAGGATGTGGGAAGGACAGTGGGCTAGGGTGAGATGACTGTCCTCTCATTCACTTGCAGAGGCTGCTGAACATTTCTCTGAAACCCAGCTTAGAAAATGAATATCAAAGGTGATGGGTAGTGCCACACTGTGAGAATGATGGTTGATTGAGTTACTAAAATTAGTTCCAAAGAGGAACAAGAATATTCAGTATGTTGCATCTGGACCTGTGGCGTTTTGCCAGGAAGAGAAACATAGAGTGATTTCAGTTGGTACCTAGTCCCCCAGGAAAGGAAGGAAGCCAGCATTATGAGGCCCCCTCAAGTAGATGAAAGACACAGGAGAGGAAGATACTACAGATAAGGGGGTAAGCAGCCCTGTCCCTGAGCAGTGACTTCATGTGAAGGGTGCAGAACCATCCGAGGTGCGTCTTTGCCACCTAGAGGAGAGCCAGACTCTCTGTGAAAGATGAACTCACAGGAACAGGTGGCCCAGGATGAAGAGGATGTTTGGAAACTGTGTGGAATTTTGTGATTCTTGCTATGGGCCATCCAGTGCTCATCATTCAACTTAATGGCAGGTTGAGTGGAGTTTTTTGGTGGGGGGTCTGCTTAAAGATTTGAGCTTCTGAACATAGTATCCATGTTCTTTGTATCACTAATTCAACAAAAACTTATTGAGCACCTCCTACTGTTAGACACTGTGTATAGGATCTTCTAGTAAATGTATTATATACATGGCAAGATTCAATAATAAATAAAAGTATGGTAACAAGATCCTGCCAGATTAGTCAGTCTGGGCAACTGCATTTTGAAAGTAAATGGTTTGAGCAAACTAAGAAGCTGGAGGCTTCGTGTGTTTCTTATCATTGCTGTGTAACAAATTACCCCCAAACCTCGAGGTTTAAGCAGATACTGCCTGAGATTCTGTGGCTCAGGATTTGGGATTAATTTAGCTGGGTGGTGTTGCCTGGGGTTATTTTATGTGGCTGCATTCAATGTCATGGTGGGGCTGTAGTCAACTCAAGATTTAGGGTGAGGCTGCTTCCAAATTCACTCACATAATTGTTTGCAGGCCTCAGTTCTCCGCTGACTATTGATCAGAGACTTCAGTTTCTCACCATGTGGGTCTTTCCTGGGGGCTGCTTTATCCAGAATGAGCAATCTGAGAGAGAGAAAGAGAAAGAAGGAATGAAAGCCACTGTTATTTTTGTACCCTAACTTGGCGGGTGACATTGTTACATCATTATTTCATATGCCACTGGCCACAGAGACCAGCCCTGGTACAATATGGGAGAGGCTTCTCAAGGGTGGGCATGCAATGCAAGGAGGCAGGACTCACTGCAGACCCCCTCGGAGGCTGGCTATCACACCTGCATTCACTTTGGAATGAACATACCTCTAGTCAGTTTCCAGGCCCAGCTATAGGGAGGTGTTCACATGCCTAAGAACAGATTGAGATAGGCTCCATGTCATGGAGAGAGTGACAACATACCAGCTGTGGGTGATCCCAAAGGTTGCAACAAAGAGTCGTCCATTATCTCTGCTCCCCATGAGAGGTGGTGTTAGTCATACACACCAACATCAATGTCCAGTAAGAACAATCACTCTTCTTGGCCGGTGGAAAGCATCCTCAGGTGTGTGGACTGTGTGTGTGGTGAGGGCGAGAAATTGGCAAGAAGGGCATAAGTTGGAGAGATGCAAAATAACCTGTTAGGGAAACTCTAAGGCAGTGGTACAGATAGAAAACTGATCTTTGTCCGTCATGAGCAATGTAGACAGTGCAGCCTAACATGTAAAGGGATCACAAATGCTATTGTCTCCTGGTGTCAGACAAATTCACTGGCTTTTTTATAATGAATGTCTGAACAATCACACTCCTTAAAACCCACTGATGGCTCCTGGGAACATATCAAAAGAGAGTCTTTTTAAATAGGAATGAGCTACCCATACAGCCTTCCAGTTAGTTATCCCTGCGAAACAAAACCGTCACTCTGCTCAGTCTGGTGCCTGCATTTCCCTCTGCACATTCTGTCGGGAGGTGAATGGAGAGACACACACACCTTGAGGAAAAAACTGAAAAATGCTCCCTCTGATTCTGTCTTGCTGTTGAGTGAAAACTCCCAGAGCAGCGTGAGGAAGTTACAGGCAGCAGCTGGTCACTTTCACTGACGTGTCCCCCAAGAGCATGCTCTGTAGTCAAGTTCAGCGTGAATGGCAGGCGTGGACCTGGGAAAAACCCACTGGACTACAGGGGTTTGGACAGATCTCAGCAAATAGCAGAGCTACTGTGACCTGATCTTTCTATATGAGAGAGCCACCTATGAGTGAGGGTGGGGGCGGGGCCGGTGTTGTGTGCTCTGAACAGAAGCTCAAAGAAAGCTGATGCAGGCCCTCGGCAAAAGGCTTGTTTCTAAGAGCACACAATTCGAAGTTCTGGAAAGTTCCTCATGTTAGAAACTGGTTCAGCTTAAAGCAAGATCCACGCCCTCGCTTGTTTCCATCAAAGCAGCCATCCTCGGATGACACAGTAACCACACTGAATTGTTGCCCGTCATTAAAATCTGCCACCAGTTTCTGGAAGTAGGCACACAAAAATATGACTTTCAGGGGAGAGACAAGTGGGAAGGAAACTTTGGGGGTGTTCAGGAGAAAGCAGTGTTAAACAAAAACTTCCAGGGTCAAAACCTTTTTTAAACGAAAGGGTTTGTTGAATTACGTGTTAGTCAGAAAGAACCAGGTTGTAGGGCATGCGGCCTGAGCCAGCAGCCGCGGGGTGGGTGGGGAAGGCAGATGTGTCGGCTGCCCTGGGGTTGGCTAGCTCTTTTCTACATGATGTTTTGGAAAATAAAGATGGACGTAGTCTGGAAAGGATTTGCATTGTGTAGATAAGGAGGATGGGAAAAAGTGAAGTGGGGGCAGTTCTAGGACAGGTGCACAGCCCGATGAAGAAATATTTACTGCTTTTCATTGGTTGTGGCAGTAGTCCTAAAAGCCCATGCTTACGCAGGGTGCCATGGTGTCCAGCGGTCAGCGAACAGCCGCCTGGAAGTTGTTTCGGACTCCAACACGCACTCAGTAATGTAAGCAGTCTATTGTCAGTTGGCCCAAAGCTATTAACCGGGTAATTACTCTTGTCTCTTTCTTTCACTCTCAAGCCTGATGTAATTTAATTTAGGACAGCTCTGAATTTCTCTCTTATCATTGTGTGAGTGGAAAATAGAGGCTCTGGGGATCCGGAGCTAAGATGGGGACCCAAACAATAGGTGCAGAGGAAGTCTTTCATAAAACTTAGAGAGACTGAAGTTTACATTTTACATTCAGTCTGGGTCTGGCCTTGTCTGAAGCTCTCTGGCATTCCATTTGTACTATAGTAAATTCTTCTAAGATCCCCCAATTTTGGTGTACCTTCCAATGACCTGGAAGGACTTTTGAAAATGGCAAGATTTTACCCCTAGAGACGATCACATAACAGGCTTGGGAATGGGCCTCAATCTGTGCATTTTTGACAGATATCCTTGGTGTTTTAAGCATGAGATTCAAGGATCATATCTGGAGAAACACAATTTAGAGAAAAATATGTGAATGGGTTTGAAGGCAAGTTGACAGAGATTCTGGGCAGCAAGGTGAAGAGAAAGTGCTGTGGTCTCCCAGTGCATTATTGAACTTGGAAAAGTTTCAGAGTCATTACACCTTGAATCAGTTCCAGAGAATGTTATTAAAACTTTCAGCGACATGTCGGCCAATCCAGGCCGAGCCACACTCGGCCACCATCCTCATCCTGTGCAGGATTTGGCTGTGGAAACCTGGTCTCTGTGCACACATGCAGAGCAACATGCTCATATGCACAAGCTCAGTTTCTTGGTAATGAGAAACACTTCTACTGCTTAGCATTTTACTGAAATTGTTTCCATCTGAAATTGTGCACTAGTGTTTTGACATTTACTTTGGACACATTTGCTCTGGCCATCAATGATAACTGGTAATTATGCAAGAGAAGAAAATTCCAAAGGCTATGTGAGGAAGAATCTTGTTGGAGTTAGTAATTTCAAGAATGAAATTTTCTGTAATCATAATGATAAAAAAAAGTATAATTCCCAGACAGTATAGAACAGTCTTGCTGGCATAAAAGTGAGCTCATACAATATTTGTTTTTTTGTGACTGGCTTATTTTATTTACTCTGTTGTCCTCAAAGTTTATCCATGTTGTATTCTTTAAGTTTCCTTTTTAAGATGGAATAATATTCCATTGTACAGTAGACCCTATTTTGCTTATTGATTAATCCACTAATGGTCATTTGGATAGCTTCTTCTTTTAGCTACTGTGAATAATGCTTTTCTAAACATAAGTGTACACATATCTCTTAGAGATGCTGCCTTCAATTATTTGGGGTATATGCCCAGAGATGGAATAGCTGAACCATTTAATGTATTTTAATAGCCTGTGGCCAGCCACCACCTTGAAGAAGAAGACAGAGTGGGTTTAATGTGATCATGAGAAGATCTGAGTGGTGCTGGGGGTACTGTAGTTCTCGGTGCCTCATGTCACATCATGTCGTTGTACAGATTTTAGAGACAACTGGAGGACAGTTCTCATACTGGCTAGCAGAACCTCAGGTCTGTGCATCAGTTTTGTATGTGCATGTGTTTATGTTATATTTTATTTGGTATTGTTGATTTTTTATTGGTTTGCTTGCTTATCTTCTAGAAAATCAATGTAACTTTTTCAGCTTGAGAGCAGGGCAGCCTGGGAGTGTCAGTAGAAAATTCCTCTGGAGAATTCTTCCACCAGCAGGGAGCAAGCATCAGTGAGTAACTCCTGCAATGTCCACTCCCCAGAGGGGCAATTCTGAGGTATGTCTACACGATCCTTGGAGGGGCCCAGCATGATGAGCTCAGTGGGGAAAGCTTTAACAGCATACTGGTCATTTTTCCTTGGACTTCAGCACTCCCTCGTTCCGCTCTCCCTTCAGCTTTCTGAGACTTTCTTCCAAATAAATCAACTGTGCTCAAGTCCTAACCTCAGGCTCTGCTTCAGGGTAAAGCCAAAAGAAGAAGATAGTCAAAACCCCCACCTGTTCATGTGAGTGGATGAGAATTGCCAAAATATTTTATACACAAAGAGCAAAAGAAGCAATATGTGATTTCAACTCACAGATTTACTCACTTTCCAGAATTCGGAACTTGTGTGTTTTATTTTTGTAGTAGAACCCTGCCAGGTCATCATACAGGAGAAATTGTGCTTTTCCTTACTGAACCTGGGAGGGGAGGTAAGGGAAAAATTAGACAGAACTATGCAGAGAAATCTAATAAAGAAAAGATGTTCATTTGCACTTGTTGCCAGCCAAGTGAAAGTAGATAGTAGAATAATGTCCATGATGACCAGATTTTACTGCTGTTTCTGAATTCATGCCATAGGCGCAACCTTGAGACTTGCCTAAATCACACATTTATAGAATGTAAAGTCACTGGGGCATATTTCAGTCAGGCTGTAATTGCTCACCAGTTGGTATTTCATGTCTAATTAGCTTGGCTTCTTTCAGAGATTGTGGAAACCTCTGAGCAGTCATCCTCGCTGGAAAACGTATTTATTATGTGCATCTACATTGTGAAATGAAAAGGTCATATAATAAAAATGGTTGATCTTCGTCAGGTCTGCTTAATTTCATATTTTATCATGTTTTGAAATATCATAGGCGTGAACACCAAGGAAACTCAATGTTTATGAGTGTGATGATTTATGTTCTAAATTATAATGGTCTTTATTTTAGACAACTTATTTGACATGTTCATAATATGGGCGTTTTTTTAGAATACTAGGAATTTTAACTATAGGCAGATACATTTTTGCCTATTCCTGTGTTTTATACTAAATCAGTGTAACAAAATAAAAGTTGATAGTTTTTTTTTTATTCCCATCTGCTATGGACTGAATTGTGTTCCTCCTACAGTCATTGAAGGCCTCACCCTCAGTGTGACCGTATTTGAAGATGTGGCCTTTGGGGAGGTAATGAAGGTTAAATGAAGTTGTTAGGGTGGAGTTTTAATCTAATAGGACTGGTGCCCTTATAAGAAGAACAAACACCACAGATATCTCTCACTAAGTGTACAAAGAAGCCATGTGAAGAAACAGCATGAAGAAGCCATCTGCAAGCCAGGAAGAGAGCACCCAGGAACCAACCTTATTCACCTTGATCTTGGATTTTCAGTTCCAGAACCGTGAGAAATAAATGTTTGTTGTTTCAGCTGCTCAGCCTGTGGTATTCTGCCACGGGACCCTAAGCTTCCTGAGATGTATGTTTCTGGGCACTGACACGCTTATTAACTTTTTCCCGCATAGTATGAGGACCGTGTCTCAAATGTGGCAGATAGTTGGTTATATGCATGCTTATTGCACCGAGATCAAGTCAAGAAATGTCTGTAGAATATGCAGAGATGGGAGCTCCACATCTTGGAGATGAACAAGTCACAAACTTCACTTTTCCAGCCTGTGTCCCCTACACTCCCACTCAAATATTCATAATATATACATCACAGCAGCCAGGGAACAGAAAAAAAGGACCCACTTATTTTGTGGTAGGATTTCTCCTTGAGGACCAAATTTTTAAATGATATTGATTGCATTAATGTTTTCATCAGACAAGCTATTATAAGTGAAAATCAAGCTGATCTAGTCAATCGTAGAGGTGCTGTCAAGGTCACGTTCCCCTTCTCACTGTCCCCACAATATATCAATCTGTGATCCTCCTCGTTCCCCAAACAACCCATGTGGTATTTGTATTCAAACCCTACACCAAGCTTTGGCAAAGATTAAGTGTGATGTATTCTCTCACTGTGCCTCTCTCCCATGGAGGAGACACAGGTGAGGCTGGGCCACCCACCTTTTGTCCTTGCCCATGCCTTCCTCTCAGAGAAGCAGGGTGTTTCACAAAGAAAAAGCCCACGACACTGAATTGACAACCACTTATAAGCCTTACAAAATAAAAGGCCTGCATGTGGCCACATGTCACCTGCCTTGGTTGCTGGGAAAGGTAGAACATGCCAATCTGGAACCTCTTTTGAGTCCATCCCTGCCTTCACCTCGTGCCTCCACTGTATCGCATGCAGATGTCATCTCTTCCAATGCTGAAATACGAAGAAACCTGTGTTTCCTTGTCATCTGTGATGTCTTCAAGAAAACCTAGGAGATGAGGTTTTTCAGCTCTCAAATGCTTTGTTAAACATTATCAAAATCCATCTCCCAGGGAAATACTGTGGGCAAATCCAGCTTAAATTAAATGTCATCTGGAAATGATTTTACTAACACTTTAAATGAATAGAATCACAGATGCTTACAACACAGGCACCACACTAAGAATTCTTGCCCTAGCTTCCCCCCAGGAACACCTTGCACTTACTCAGGACCCACAGAAGGAAAGGAAGAAACACAATAAAATAAATAAAGCGAGGAGTAGAAAGGGGAGGTTCATTTTACAGAATGAACAATGAAATTAAGAAATCTGCATAAAGTAACAATAAACCACAGCTGCTTTCCCCTGGCATAACTCCACATCAAGTGAAATAAAGTACATCAGTGGTCCCTCTGGATCCCCAATTCGAAACGTAGAGCACAATCTAGAGGGAAGAAGTAATGAAGACCAGATTGCTCTGCATGATCATAAGGTGGGAGTAACTTCGAGTTTCCAAAGCCCTCCAGGATCGGAGAGGGGAGGACATGAAAATGAAGAGAAAGGGTTCAAAGGGGCTGAAGAGAGTGGGGGCCTGACCCTCCCAAGAGACAAGGCCAGGGAAAGAAATGGCTGCTATCAGGGGGCAAATGCATTTCAGATCCATGTGACTCAAACTGTGTCTACTCAACATACAAATAAAAATTTCTTCTGCCCAGGCTGGTTATCTCAGTGGTTAGAGCAACGGTCCTCAGACCAAGGGGTTGCAGGATCAATTCCTGTCAGAGCTGTGCAGGAGGCAACCAATCAATGTGTCTCTCTCACATCGATTTTCTCTCTCTCTTCCCCACCCTCCCTTCCATTCTATCTAGAAATCAATGAAAAAATATCCTTGGATAAGGATTAACAACAACAACAAAAAAATTGTTTTCTTCCCAGAATTGTCCTCTACTGACCTGAAAACATTTATAAAATTTTCTACACATATTAAGCGTCTATCCACAGTGCTTTAGGGCAGTGACAGAGGAGGGAATTATCCCTGTACAGGGCAAAGCCTGCGGTCTAAGAAAGCAGGTCACCCAGGTAAAGGCGATGGCCCTCGAATGTGCTCTTAAAGGGAACAGAGACGTCAACAGGAGCTCAGAAGGGGAGTATATTTCTTTTCTACAACTGCTGTCACAAATTACCATAAACCAAAACACATTTATTATCTTACTGCTAGTCTCACTGCTCTAAAATCAAGGTGTTGGCCGGGCTGTTTTCCTTCTGGACTCTCTAGGGGCAGAATTCATTGTTTGCCTCTCAAGCTTCTAGAGAAACCACATCTGTTGGCCTTTGGCCACATTCATCTGAACTCTGCTCTCAACCTTCTCTCACTTTGATTCCTCACCTTCCTCTTATTATTACACTGAGCCCACTCAAATAATCCAGAATAATCTCCCCATCTCAAGACCCTCAACATAATCACACCCGCAAATCACACTTTTGCCAAATACATTAACACGTTCACAGGTTCCAGGGCTTAGAATGTGGGCATCTTTGGGGGCCATTGTTTGCCCAGCTGTAGGGACCTTCCCAAAGAGCACAAGATGGTATCCCATGTGTGTGACAGGCATTCAATTTGATTAAAGACTGACTTAACTCATCTGACTTCAACACTATGTACAGAATTAAATGGCATTAGGGACATTTTTGAGGGTTCAAGAAACATCTGATGTGAGTAGGCACATTTTGAAGCTCTGTGTGCCGTCCTAGAGTTTACCGGTCATATTCACAACTGCAAGTATGTCATAATCTCCTAAGAATGTTTCAAGATCAGTCCTGGCCGGTTTGGCTCAACGGTTAGAGTGTCGGCCTGCGGTCTGGAGAATGCTTCAAGACCAGCACAGAAAGATAAGGATGGCCATCATTTCTCATGCAAACATGCCCACAGGTGGTAGATGGCAAAATATTGTGTTAGAGATAGTGTCTAGAATTCACAGGAAGTTAAGAAAAGAACAAACCAGTCTTTTCATTTGTACATATCACATGTCTTTATGGGCACATTCTATTTTTACATATTCATGGTATCTTAGAGATAAGTCATGTACTCTAGTTCTTATTAAAATCTTGTCATACACACGTATCTGTGAGGTATCCCCTTCCCCACTTTCATTAAACAATGTTGGTGGCAGGTTAAGTGTCCCTCCACATGCTTCCTCACTCACACTTTCGTTCACAAACTTACACATGGTTTCCTCTGTTTTATGCTTTTCTCACACAATAGCGTTTTGTAAAAATTCTGTCAGGTCCACGAAGGACATTTTATGGACCACATAACGTTTCTTGTATACCTGTGTTGTTGTTTTTAATGTCTTCCACTTCTTTGCTAAGACTTCCTATCTTTCCGTTAGTTTTAACAACGTTTGCCATTCCACCTTGGAACCTTTGAAGAAATTGCTTTAAGGTCTTTGGCAGACATTTCCAACATTTGTGCCATTTTGGCCTTGACGTCTATTGAATGCCTTTCCTCATGTAGTTGAGAGTTGCCCCATTCTTCATATTCTGAGCAACTTTGGATTGTATCCTGGACACTTTGAATACTATGTTATGAGACTGTGGGGTCTTGTTTAACTGTGCAGAATGTTGATATTTCCTGTTTTAGAAGGTGGTCAATTGAGTTCAGGCTGTAATTAAATCCAGGCTTCCAGGCTGTGGAATGTCACTCCATTTTTAAAGCCTTTGCAGCACTATTTTGATCTAAAGACATGTATGTGACACAAAGTCTGGAACCCAGGCAGTGTCCTGTCCATTCAGTTCTTAAATGATTTTTTGCTTTTAGAGTGAGCCAGGAATTGGTAAACAACACATAAGGTTGCTTTTACAAATTCTTCTCACAAGCTCCTAGAACTTTTCACTTCCCTGAGGTTCTCCTTTTAAATTCTCTACTAAAAAACAAAAAAAAAAACACAGGGCTTTCTTCATCCCACTCTGCTGAGTACTTCCCAAGGTCATGTATCAGAATTAAGGCAAGTGTTGGGAGAACATAGAAAAGGAAACAAAGATATTTTCCAACTTTCTTAAAGCCAACGCTTCTCTGATTAAAAGGGTGATTCTCTCCTCCACAGATTAGGCACCTGTGGGGCCCCTATTCTCATCACTTCATGAGATGCCTCTGTTGCACCTCAAACCTGAACTATGACATTTTTCCTGGAGCTTTCTTTTTCCACCCTGATACCTATGTGTAGGTTCAGGCCAGAAGATGTGGTAAACTCGCCATCAACTTGATGCAATTCTGGGCTTCACCCCCAACCCACCTGGTAATATTTACATCCCAAAGGTCTCAAATAAGTGATCTTGCATTTCGTCCAGGTGTTAGAGCTGCATTGACTGGGTACTCAGGATGGAGTGTGTCTACTCCATCTTACGTGGAACTACATCCCTGGTTAATGAGTTTATCATCCCAATTTCACATTTTGTGATTCAAATCATCCCTGCCCTGTAAGTGAAAAAGAATTTGACAAAGTTTTTTATAGACATTACTTAATTTGTTTATCATATGCTATTCATTATTTCACCACTTTTACAAAAAAATTTTCAGAAAAAGAGCCCATAGCCACACAGCTGATATGATATGTAGCAGAAGGGACTCAAACCTGCACCTTCAAATTTTAAGTCTCGTATTTTTAGTGCCACTCTTTGAATTCTTTATAAGCAATAGAATCAACTGGGACACATGTGCAATGTCACCAAGATCTTTCTCCTGGGAGGAAAAATCACAAGCTTTGCATGAAACAAAGTTTTTTTCAATTAGACATGAATTAAGGTGATGTTGATAATGATGATGATTTAAGAGTTGAAACAGGCATGTCTAAAGGAGTAATTATTTGCAGAAAAATATGTGTATATATATTTCTATAGACTTCCTGCATCACTATAACCATCAAGATAAAAGTATAACCACTATCATACTCCACTTCTCAGATCTTGATGTTTATGTATTTATTCTTCATATACCCACTCTGATTTTTCCTTAGGGAACTTTATGATAAAGAGTATCAAGATATCAAATTGGGTTTATCAAACTGTATTTCTCCAGCAATTTTATTTCCTTGGGGTCTGATGAATAAGAAAAGAAATGAGGTATTTTATTTTTTTCATTTATAGAAAAATATATTACTGAGAATGACTAATATAATTTTAAACTTCTGAAACAGACTACTAAAATTAATAAATACATATTTTCTAATTTCTCTCTCTTTGTGTGTGTGTATGTGTGTATTTTCATGAATGTCCTCTTTTCATATTGAGAAATAGAAATTTTTATATTTTTCCACTATGAAAATGGAAATTCCAGTTGTTTAAAATTCTGGAAATAAAAGGCCTCTCAGCAGAAATCCCCTGATGAAATTTTGCTAGAGGCACCTGGTGTTTCAGAATTTTAATAATCCTATTTTTGAAAAGGCTTTCTTTTTTATCACCCACATTGAATATAAGCTTTGTTTTCAAACTCTCACCTTCCCTCAATGCAATCAGAATAATAAACATGGCTGTTTAAAGAAGTCCACCCTGAAACCCTCCAACATCATTTATAAAACACTCCCAGAAGGCTGCCCGCAGCTTTGGAAGCTTCAAGTTAGTCTTTGCATTTTTTTTTTTTTCTAAAAAGATAAAACTGAAAATTGTATGAGAGAAGGAAAAGACACCAATTTGGCACACTATCGAGTATCAGATTGGGCACTGGAGGGATGACAGCCATATAGAGATCCAGGAGAAGCTTTGTCTTAAATAAACTTTGTGTTTTAAAAAATGAGAACTGATCTCTTCCTTTTTCCCTTCATCTGTCTTGGAAAAAGCGTCATTTGTCACAGTGGCATCACTGAGAGCAGATGGCCTCTTGGTAAGGTGGGAGGCGGGGCCTGCTCTCCCCCTCCACCCCCACACAGAGACAGCATGTTTTCAATAGTAAATCCATGCCCTGCCCCTTCCAAAAACCCTCATGGTACATGGTAGCAATAAGTGCTGGGAGTTGTGGAGGAAAACTATTAATGTTAATCTAAAAGTAAAAGCTGAAGTGAGAGGTAACCCCTATTTATTTGAGATCAAAGAGAATTGCAATCTAAAAGCATAGCTTCAGGAAGCAACCCAAATAATGTTCCAATTATGAGGTGAAGGCAAGGGGTTTTCATGACAAAAAGAAGGGAAATAATTTCATGAATAGAAGTAGGGGTTTCTATTGGCGCTGACACGAGAGGTTACTCTTTAGCGAAACTTGGCTGGTTACTGATTCTGAAGAATGTTGGTAACATCAGTATTGCGATGGGGAGGTCAGCTTTCCTGCTGGCTTACAAGCAGTTGTTTGTAAGACAATGTTGGCTCACCCCAGTCCAAAGGTTATTTTGTCCAGTTCAAACATTCTGAAGGTTCAAGGAGTTAAGGGCTGCAAGGCTGATCCTCTGAAATGGTTGTTCTGGCTTCACTTTGCCATGGCTCCCCTTATATCAACGTTTCCCAAGGTGAATTCATTTCTCAGTGGTTCTGTTCTCCATTGTAAGTCCTGCTTTCAGTTTACTAGAGAATACAGTTGCCATGACCAAATAAAACATGCACGACAGTGGAGTCTAACTATCCAGCAGACGTGAAGAGCTACCATTGCATTCGTACCTTAATTTAAGTAAAATCAATATAAATTTTAAAATGTGTCTGATTGCAAATTAGATGATCTCAAATATACCTTCTAATTATAACATTTTATGATTCTACAAAAAGTTAGGAGCCATATCTAACTAAATTATAATATATATATTAATAGTATATATGATATATTGCCTATATGTGATTATAATCATATATAATATATAACCAAATTATTATATATAATTATATATGTAACTCCAAAAATATATGTATTATCAAATTATATAAATACATGCATAAGTGTGCTTATATATATGTTTATGTATAAAACTTCATGAGTAGTTTTATAGTGTTTGACTACTTTGTAGGATTATTTTGAATGGTTTATTCTAAGGATTTAAAGCATTTATTTTTAAAATGTCACTGAAGTTTAACCATTTGCATTGATTCTACGGTATCAATCAATAAAGAATCTATTCAGTAAAGAAAAACTTTAGCCTGCTCAAATTATAACTTCTGAATCAAGTGGAACTTCAATGCTGAAATGTAACAGAATTGTTAACCAAATTTTATTTTAAACCAAGGTGGAATTGAGGAAAAACAGTCAAACTTCCATTTTAAAATTCAAACTACTACTTTTTTACTGAACCATTGTAAGGATAACCTGGTTATTAGAATTAATGAAAAAAGTGGATTATTTAGATTGACACCATGACTATCACATTAGATGTCACTACTCGAATGTTCAGGGGACACATACATACATTTATCAAAAGTATTAATCACGTTATCATTCTGGAAATGCAAGTTCTGTGAAGGACAACTTGTTCCATTCAGTCCACGTGGAGAAACATTTGTTACTGTTCATCTGAACATTACAGGAAAAACACATTTTCTCTTAATTATGAAAAAAATTACTATAAGTTTATTACACAAGATTCGCAAGTAAAAGAAAAATATCAATGTGCCCCTATCTCATTACCCAGATACTGCCACTGGCAGTGATTTGACAATTTGGTACTTTTCTTGTAGCTACTTTTCTATGCAAATATATGTGTATTTTGAAAGTGAAGTTTATCTAATTCGGTGATTTGTTTGTGTGTGTGTGTTTTTTTACAGATGCTTTTCACTCTGAAATTCAGGAATGCAGCCTGGACTGAAGGAGGTTGTGAGGCATCAGAGTCACAGGTGTAGATTCCATAGCTCAGGAAGAGAAAGTGTGTGCCTTCCGAGTGCTATGCACTTGTGTGTACCCTGGTAGGATCTTCTTTGTGTCCCTCCTTTTATCACCACGTGTCTTCTGGTCTAAAGCCGGAGTCAGCAGGGAGTGTGAGTCCATCATATATGTCTGCAGACTTGCAGTACAGACTCCTAAATGTGTCAGCTCATTTAAGAACCCAATTAAAAAATGGGCAGAGGACCTAAATAGACACTTCTGCAAAAAGGAAATACAAATGGTCAGAGACATATGAAAAAAAGCTCAATGTCACTAATTATCAGAGTGATGTAAATTAAAATAACTATGAGGTATCACCTCACACCTGTCAGAATGGCCGCCATCAACAAATCATCAAACAACAAGTGCAGGCGAGGGTGTGGAGAAAAGGGGACTCTAGTACACTGCTGGTGGTAATGCAGACTGGTGCAGCCACTGTGGAAAACACTATGGTGTTACCTAAAAAAGTTAAAAATTGAGCTCTGGCAGGTTTGGCTCAGCAGTTAGAGCATCTGCCTGTGGTCCAGAGAGACCCTGGTTCGATTCCCGCTAAGGGCACATACCTCGGTTGCAGTTTGTCCTGGCCCTGGTTGGGCTGTGCGGATGGCAACCACTTGATGTGTCCCTTTCATGTCGATGTTTCTCTCTCTCTCTCTCTCCCTCCCACTCTGTCTGAACAAAGGGTAGAAAAATGTCCTCGGGTGAGGATTAAAAAAAGAAAAAGAGACAAAAAGTTAAAAATTGAACTGCCATTTGACCCAATGATCCCACTTCTAGGAATATACCCTAAGAAGCCTGAAACACCAATCAGAAAGAATATATGCACCCCTATGTTCATAGCAGCACTATTTACAATAGCTCAGATCTGGAAACAACCCAAGTGTCCATCAGTAGATGAGTGGATTAAAAAGCTGTGGTACATATACACAATGGAGTACTATGCAGCTGTAAGAAAGAAAGATCTCTTATCCTTTGAGATGACATGGAAAGACCTGGAGGGTATTATGTTAAGGGAAACAAGCCAAGCAGAGAAAGACAAATATTACATGATCTCACTTATTTGTGGGATATAATGAACTAAACAAACTTCTGAACAACATAAACCCAGAGACATAGAGGTAGGGTATAGACTGACAAACCTCAGAGGAGGGGGGTTTGTGGGGGAAGAGATAAACTACAGAACTTACATGCATGTATGCATGACCAATGAACATAGACAAAAAAGCTGGGGATGGGAGAGGGGGGAAGGGGAGGAGGGTATCAATGGGGGAAAAACGAGAAACATCTGTAACAAAAACAAATTAATAAATAAAAAGTTAAAAAAAAAAAAAAAAAGTACCAGCTTTATCAAAACCAAGCCCAGAGCAGCTTTCATCAACCTCGTTCCTCCATGTCCAACTGGGACCCCATGGCAGACTTTACTTTAAGGATGTCCAGCTAACAGGGGGGCATGTGGAGCACCTGGATACAAGGCAAAGCTATTCCACTGCTACCATTTAACACACTCAGGAACAGGAGCCAAAAAGCCTTTTATTTTAAAAAAATTTAAACAAAGAAAGAACGAGAGCAATTGACTGAATAACTTTTTTATTGCTATGGGGAAAAATTTCCTGAGGGGACCCAAGATTATATAGAAAGAATAGAAAAAAATCACTTCTGTTAATGAGAAAGCAACAATTATTTTACTTTCCAAAAAACACAGAACTTCAAAGGTAGCAAAGGAAAAGCTGAGCCTCAGAAACTCGTGCACGTTTATTCCTCCCAGCCCTTTGGCGGCCCAGATTCGTGTGCCACCGAGTGTGGAGTGGATGGTGGGGTCTCCTCTATGGAGAGAAGCTTATGAACTGAACACACACTGAACAGTACTTCCTGTGGAGCCTCATGCCCAGAAATGGACGACCGTCTTGCAGGTGAGGGCTGTTACCACCAGTGTCCTCCAGAACACGTGTCTACATATCCTCCCACCAACATGCATGGAGTCCCTGTCTTCCCACGCCATAGACCTATTAGATGTGATCAGTCTTTCTAAATTACTAGTCGGATCTCTGCTTCTATAGCTGTCCACATGCTGTTCTCTTCTATCTTGTGAGGTTGTTTTTTAAAAATGTTTCCTAAAAATAATAATACTAGCCCTGGCCTGTTTGGCTCAGCGGTTAGAGTGTCGGCCTGCGGTCCTGAGAGACCCAGGTTCGGTTCCCGCCAAGGGCATGTACCTCGGTTGCAGTTTGTCCCCGGCCCTGGTTGGTCGTGCGGGTGGCAGCCACTCGATGTGTCCCTTCACATCGATGTTTCTCTCTCTCTCTCTCTCTTCCTCTCTCTCCCTCCGCTCTATCTGAACAACAACAACAAAAAAAATGGAAAAATGTCCTCGGGTGAGGATAAAAAATAATAATACTAATAATAATAAATACCTTTTGGATACTTACTATGGCCCAGGCACAATGATAAGGACTTCACAGACATTATAAGGGTGGGCAAAGTTATGTTTAGAATTGTTTGTATGGGAAAAAATATGTAATACAATAATAAAACATAATATAAGAATAAACTTTGTGTTTCACATACTGATAACTGTAAATCTACTTTTGTCCACCCTTGTATTTAATTGGATGCTCAAAACAACCCAATGAAATAGAATAATCATCATTGCCCCATTTTACAGATGCATAAACTAAGGTGCAAGGAGATTAAATGACTTGATCAAGATCACACAGGTAAGGATTGCACAATGCTTGGAAAAAAGAGGTCCTCATTAAGTAGTAGCTAAAATTATTACTGGTATTATTTTATTATTGTTCTCTCCCTGTGTTTCCCTCTCCCTCTCTTTTTCTAGTGTTCCACCCCAGAATCCCAGCAAGCCTCCCCAGGGATTCATATTTCTTTCATGTTCCCAGAAATTATTATAGATTTCACATGAATTTTCCCTTCTTTTTGCTCTTCCTTTTGCTCTGTTTCTTTCTTTCTTTTATTTTTAATTGACTTTTTTTTAGAGCAGTTTAGGTTCACAACAAAATTGAGCAAAAGGTACAACATTTCTCATACACCCCCTACCCCAACATGTGCACCAGCACCACCACCCCCATTACTAATACCCCCACCAGAGGTGCATCTGTTGCAATGATGAACCTGTGCTGACATCATTATGACCCAAAGTCCACAGTTCACATTAGTACTCACTCTTGGTGGTGTGCACTCTAAGGGTTTGACAAATGTATAATGACATGTATCCACCACCATAGTATCATACAGAGTATTTTTATTGCCCTAGAAGTCCCCTGGGATCTGCTACTCATTCCTCTTTCCTCCCAATCTCTGGCAATCACTGATCTTTAAATATCTCCATAGTTTTGCCTTTTCCAGAACATTGTGTGAAATCACACAGTATGTAAACTTTTCAGATTGACTATTTTCACTTAGTAATATTTATTTGTTTCCTCCAATTATTTTCCAGTCTTGATAGTTTGCTTCTTTTTAGTGCTGAATGATATTCCATTGTCTGTAACACAGCTTATTCATTCACCGAAGGACAACTAAGTCACTTCTAAGTTTTGGCAATTAGGAATAAAGCTGGGGTAATTATCGGTGTGCAGTTGTTTGGGGACATACGTTTTCAACTCATTTGTGTAAATACCAAGGATCATGATTGCTGGATCATATGGTAAAAGTATGTTTACTTTTGAAAGAGACCAGCAAACTCTCTTTCAACATGGCTGCACCATTTTGCACTCCCACCAGCAATGAACGAGAGTTTCTATTGCTCCACATCCTCACCAGCATTTGGTGTTGCCAGTGTTCTGGACTTTGGCCATTTGAATAGGTATGCAGTGGCATCGCATGGTTTTTTAAATTGCAATTCTTTAGTGACAGCAGATGTTGGGCATATTTTATGTGGTTATTACCAACTGTATATCTTCCTCAGTGAAGTGTGTGTTGAGGACTTTAGACCATTTCTTTAAATGTGTTTTTTATTGATTTTTCAGAGTGAAACGAAGGAAAAAAGAGAGAGAGAAACATTGATGTGAGAGGAGAACATAGATCAGCTGCCTCCAGCATGCCCTCTACTGGGGATCAAGCCCACAGCCCAGGCATGTGCCCTGATCGGGAATTGAACTGGAATCTCTCAGTCCATGGGATGATGCTCAGTCCACTGAGCCACCTTAGCTGGGAAACGACTTTTGACCATTTTATACCAGGTTGTTGTTTTTTTTAATTTTAAGAGTTCTTTGTCCATATTAGATGAAAGTATTTTGTCAGATAGTCTTTTGCAAATATTTTCTCCCACTCTGGCTTGATTTTAATTCTCTTGACAGTGCCTTTCTCAGAGCAGTTTTTATTTTTAATAAAGTCCAGGTTATCAATTATTTCTTTCATGGATTATGTCTTTAATGTTGTATCTAGAGTCATCTCCAACCCTGGCTGGTTTGACTTAGCAGTTAGAGCATCGCCCCACAGACTAAAGAGTTGTGGGTTCGATTCAGGTCAAGGGCACATATCTTGGTTGCGGTTCCATCCCTGGCCCTAGTTGGGGTCGTGCAGGAGGCAAGCAGTCGGTGTGTGTCTCTTACATCGGTGTTTCTCTCTCTTCCTCTCTCTCCCTAGCACTCTGTCTGAAAATCAATGGGGAAAAAAATCCTTCAGTGAGGACTGAAAAAAAAAAAGTCATCCCTATACCTAAGGTCGCCTACATTTCTCCTGTGTTATTTTTCAAGAGTTTTCTAACATTTTTGTTGATGATTCATTTTGATTTAATTTTTGGAAGAGTCTGTGTCTAGATTTTTTTTTTTTTTACTGTGGATGTCCAGTTGTTCCTGCAGCACTTGTAGAAAAGACTCTTTGCTACTTTGTCAAAGATAAATTGAGTTTATTTATGTGAGTCCATGAGTTGCCTTTCTAGGGGACTTTTGGACCACTTTATATATCATGAACATGAATCTCTTGTCAAATGTTGCAAAACTCTTCTTTTAGACAATTTCTTCTTTTAATTCTGTTAGTGGAAATTTTTAGACAACAGATTTTAACTTTTAACAGCATAATCTGTTATTTATTTATTTTTGTTGTTGTTATTAATCCTCACCAGAGGATAGTTTTCCATTGATTCTTTTTAGATAGAGTAGGAGGAAGAGAGGGAGGGAGAGAGGGAGGGAGAGAGAGACATCCATGTGAGAGAGACACATTGATTTGTTGCTTCCTGCAAGACCCCAACTGGGGCTAGGGAACACACCTGCAACCCAGGTATATGCCTTTGACCAGGAACCGAACCCGTGACCCTTTGATTCACAGGCCAACACTCCAACCAGTGAGCCAAACTGACCAGGATTGTTAATTATTTTTTTAACTTTCTGCATCAGAGAAGGCTTAGCTTATAAAATACTGTTTTATTTTTACTTCTGATAATCTCATCATTTTCTTTTTACATTATGCTAATCTACCTGGTAGTCATTTTGTGTGTGAAATAAAGTAGGAAGTTTCCAAACTTAATTTTTCCCAAATTGATAATCAGCTTTTCTAAAATATATAACATAGTTTATATCTTTCCAGCTCTATTACAATAAAACTCTTCTTATATAATTATCATCAAAAGGATAAGTTCTTCACTGATGCTTATCATATGTGTTTTAGAATGAATGTTTCTACCTTTCACACAAATTTTATAATGAGCGTGCCCAACTCCCTACAAAGGATTTTGCTGTCTTGAGGGGTGTTGCACTAATTTACAGATGGGCTTGAGAACGCTGCACGTCAAGTCCAGGTGCTCCACCCCAGAACCACAGCAAGTCCCCCAGGGATTCATATTTCTTTCGTGTTCCCCAGATATTATCATAGATTCCACATGCATTTTACATATATCCAGAGGATTCATTCTTTACTTTTATTTTAGTGGAATTGTGCAGTTCTTGTTATAAAATGTTCTAATTGCTTATCCCCACACAGAGACATTGTTGTTTACAGCTCTGATAATCACTCACTCAGTTTGCAAAGGGCTTTCCATTCATCTCCTGGCTTCCCCGGACTCTGAATTAAATGGCTGGCAAAGGCCACTTTCCTCTCTTTTATTTATTTATTTATTTGTTTATTTTTATTGCAGCAGTCAGAACGTCCAGGGCAGTGATGACCATTAGCAGGAAGAGCAGAACTCCTTGGCACGCTTGTGACTCTGGTGGGCTGCATCTGCTTCCCTGCACGCGGAACACGCGGTGCAGGATTCTAGGGGCAGCCCGTGTCAATTTAAAACACACGACTTGTGTCCTACTTTGCCAGGTCCTTTTGAAGGAACAGAGGTGAATTTTATGCCACCCCATTTCAGCCTCTGAGATAATTCATGTACATAAATTTTCTATTTGAATATGCTAATGTAATTAATTCCATTAATAGATCGGCCAACCTTTTAATAACCTTGAAAGGTAAGTAGGTTATACCTCCTCTTGCAGATCACCATGCTGATGCCCAGAGAAAGTAATTAACTCACCCATGATAATAGCTATTCAGTGGCAGAGCCTGGATCCAAGCAGGTGTGTTTGGCTCTAACGCTTAGTGGCTACCTGAGCCCAAACCACACAGAACAGATTCCACGTCGTTTTTAATCTGTGCATGCTCAAAGTAGCATCTTATTTCAATCTGCAGGATCTAACTAATACACGTGAAATTGAATGCAGAAAAAATTTCCTGTAAAAATACACATGTATATATACACACACACACAAGTAGAGAAATGGCAAGTAACTATAAGCTTGGGTGAACTGAGTGGCATTAGGTTTCGTGTATTTGTCAGATTCATTTCTGCACTGTCTTGAGGCTGCGTTGGTTCCTTTCACTTCTCACTTGATTTTTATTTATTGCTTTCTACTGGGTTGCTATCTTCCAGAGGTGGTGCGACTGGGTTTAAATCCATGATCACATTCATTAGCACGCCATCAGCAGCAGCACATCCCGCCCCATGATGCCAGGAGGCCAGGGAGATGCGGAGGGAGGAGAGATTTATTGACACAGTGTTAATTATCTCAATGGCCTTTTGCAAAACGAATAAGGAAGATTTTCAGGCAGCCACCTCACGGTCTTCAGACATTTCCTAGTCACCATGTGTCAGGCTCTCGCCGTCCTCTTTTTGATGTTTGCTCTCCTGGGTTTCCTCGGGATTATGGGCCTTGGATATGAATTGCTGCCTTCTGTAGAGCAGGCAGCTGCCTGAGCCCTGTCCCCAGATCCCAGGGCTCAACTGTGAAATGTACCAGCTCTGCAGTCTCTGCCGTAATAATATAACAGCACTGAATCTCAAGATGTAAAGCGAATACTTTTGTTTTTCCAACTTTACCAGCAAAACAATGCATTTGTCTGGGCCCAGGCTTTTCTGTGGATTCCCAATGTTCCACATTTATGTCACTGACATTCTCAAAAACACCACTGCGGTGCAGAGCCAGAGCATACCGATGCAGCCGATGCAGCCACTTGTTCCTGCTCTCGACAAGCCAGCACTGCTCCTGGACACCGCTCAGCCCTGCTGTCACTGCCTCCGATGTCCTCCCACTGCCAAGCATCGGATGTGACTCTCAGGATGAAATCTGCCCTGGATCATGCTTACCTGATGCTATCTTTACTCCCTTCCAAGGCTGCTGAGCACTGCTGGAGAGGCCCGGGTCTTCTAATAGCGATTTCACTGGGACAGGCCACGGTACCATGGTGGTGCAGCAACATGCCATTCACTGAACAAACGCACAGCACCTGCCGTGCTTGCCTTTGGCTCAGGGGGTGTGGGGAGCAAAGCATCCTGCCTTCAACTGAGTGCAGTAAAGGGATGGCGAGCAGGGGCCTGGGACAGCCTCCCAAAGTGCAGTCAGTCAGGGCAGCTCTCATCTGGGAGGGGAGCATCCTCAGCTCCCTTTTCACTAACTGCTGCACGCCCATGGAGACAGAGCCTCTGCTGGAAGCCGGGACCACACGTGCTGCAGAGGCCTTGTAGCTCCATCTGAGAACACCAGCCTCTATACGGCCTTTTATTTTCTCAAAGGCAGAGGCCTCGGCTGCAAAATAACCAAACATATAAGTTGCTGTTCTTTGAATCAGGGCAGCCAGGGGAGAAAGAAGCTATGTCCAGCTTTCACACCCCACCTGAGAAGTCCTCTTTCTACAATATTCTGCTATTTGTTTGTGTAACAACATCTCAGAAACTCCCATGAGCAAAAACATCCCTTTTGGTTTTGGGAAACTTCTTGATGAGAAGCGCTGAGACCGTCAGTAGTGGGGTTTGCCCTCTTGCTTCTTCATCTTGGTATGCCAATATGGAAGCTCTTTCCCAGGTAAGAAACCACCACCCCAACCTCCTGGGCTGCTTTCCTGCTGAGTTTCATGAGGCAGCATGGGCTCAAGGCCCAGTGACACTCACCTCCCAGTGACCACCCCGTCCCGTGCTAAGGAAGCTCAACTCCCCTTTTCCTGGTGGCTCTCCCCCCTCCATTCTCTGGGGATTTGTGACACGCTATGGCACAGTTTGAAAACATCTATTGTCCACATTATTTTTCACATATTCAATATTTTTTCTTTTCCTTCTTTCAATGTGTTCTTTAGAAAATGACAAGTCATGTAAGCCCATCAATCTTTCCCATCTCTAATTTTAAATGCTGGAGTCTCTCTCTCCCTCTTCCCTTCAAGGGTCCCTGTTTCCCTTACATGGAGAGAAGGGCTGTCCTGCTCCCTCATCTCTGCTCGGATCAGGCAGCATTGCCCAAGGAGAGACACCGGGTCATATTAATGGGGGGACCCCACTCTGGCTGTGGACAATGATTGTGGAGCCAACTGCAGGATGTAATTTGGGGAAAAGCCATAACTGTGTTTTTGTTTCATTCTGGAAGTTTGCCCACTAATAAAAATGCTGGCTAAGCAAGGAGCGTGGAGCTAAATATAAGACCAAATTTATGCACTGGGGGAAAACCAAACTAAGAGGCTTGGCGGCTTATTCTACTTTTTGCTTTTAAAAAAGTTATGTCATTTTGAACTATTTTCCTCATTATTAATTTATAGAAGAATCATGAAGAAAATTCATAAAGGCAAGGATTGTCAGAGCTGGAAAAGACCTTAAAACGTCTCTATTTCTTTTCAGTTTACTTAGAGAGACTGGAGTGGGGGCAGCGAAGCCGAGGAGGAGAAGGTACTGCAGCTGGACCACAAGAAGTCTGCAGCACTTTGCTCCAGGACCAGGACCGAGTCCCAGCCTGGGGTCTACCCCTGGACTTGGCTGCTCTTTGAGCCATTGGCTGTGGGTATTGCTCTTCCTTCTTGGGTGCTGGTTTGTCTTTAGTTTTTACCATCTAAAAATAAACCATGTGATGGAGGAGTACACATTACCTTTGTATTCTCTGTCTGTTTAATTTAATTCAAATGTCACCAAATATTTGAAAAGCAAAGCCTGAAATTTTAAGGGAAAATGATAAAAGTTTTAAAACAATTTTAGATTTGTCACAATTGATGAAAATCTTCACTGGATTCCTCATTATTTGTATCAGGAGAACTTGGCAGAGTGTCTTTGATGGACAACATGCCCTTCTCCTGTCTCCCTGCAAGGCCATCACTAGAAGCTGTGGGGTCCACGGTGATGCCTCTGAGGTGCCCGGCAGGTCTGAAAACCCAGGAGGCTGCACTGTATTAGGTGTGATATATTTTGGGCAGCAATGTCTGGTATTTATTGTTCTCTGGAAAAAGACTTTATTCCTGCAGTTCAAACTACTTCATTAATAAAATCCAGCTATTAA
This sequence comes from Molossus molossus, assembly GCF_014108415.1. Lineage (NCBI taxonomy): Eukaryota > Metazoa > Chordata > Mammalia > Chiroptera > Molossidae > Molossus > Molossus molossus. Next base: position 34,496,439 of record NW_023425366.1, read on the forward strand.
AAATAATGTCTTTTGATAAAAAACATTATGCTACATGAATCAATTTTTTTCTCTAGTCACTATAAAGGCGCCTTGGCAAGAATGTAATGAGGAGTTGCAATGTGGGGAGGCCACAAATGCAGGGAACTGAATTCTTCCCGTTGCTGAGAATGAACAAGACTGAGAGTCAAGTGACTTGTGGTATTAACGAACATCACGGACACGCTGATGCAGTGGCCACCGTGCTCTGACGGCATGGAGACTTTGGACACATGGAGGGTCCCAGGGAGATAGAAATTAACCGGCACTCCCCTCCATGGGCCACCCTCTTTAAAACTTGTCCATGTGTTTCCGGGCATCTTTTTCTCCATACTGTGGAGAGAAGTGAAGAAGTGATGCCTGGTGGTTTGTCAGTCCTTGTTAGGACATGCCTGGTGCATACGACCCTGGGGTTTCTCTGCACACCCCCCAGATCACCCCAATGAGAGGCAAAGACCTAGTGCTAGATGTGAGAAATCACCAATAACATTTTTGCATAAGACTGGTCAGTTTTAACAGTTTACGAAATAAAAGATAACTTCTATATAAACATGTCATTAAAAACAACTACCACAACTAATAAAGTATAACGATTGTCTACCACACTGACGGAGCCTCTTCCTTTTGAGAGGGACCATTCATGGAGTCTCCATCCCAGAGGCGTTTATAGCCACAACCCTTTAAAAACCAGCCCACTGTCAGTGCTGTTCACACGTCACCCTTCTCTCATACACTGTACTGAAACAGCCCCTGCCACGGTCAGAGAGCTTGTTCTGGTCCCCACCTTGCTTTTCCTCCATGACCTGCAATAAACCCAGGGTCCACGCTGGACAAAATACAGCACCCTCAAAATAGCATAAAGGAGGAGCTTTTGATGGAGAAACTATGAGAAAGTGTGCATAGGGTCCAGGGAAAATAATAAGGGCGCCCAGGTATCTGAACACTAGGCACTAGAGAACCGTGCTACTACAGACCTAAAGTGGCAAAGGATGGGCAATGATGTCCCAGCCTCGACACTTCCTGCCCTCCTATTGGCTGACCTGCACCTACAGCTAAAGGCACAGGAGCCCACTGACGTGGTCCCCACAGGTCAGCCTCAGGCTCGGTGCTGGGTACAGAAGGGTGGGGGCGGGTCTCAGGGCAAACTGCTTCTCACTGCATCTTCACATTCTCCCGTCTCCCTCTTCGTATCTTCTTCCTCTGTTCATTGTAGATGGGGCCCTGTCCCAGAGTCCTGCTCCCTCCTGGAAGAGTGCCTGTGCCATGAAGTCAGGCTACACTCAACTAACCTCTCCCCGGCGTGTCCCATTCCAGCCCTATTTATGGAACCACCATCTGAGTTCTTCACCCTGAGGATTCCCCTACATGTCATGCCTAAAATTAGTGTGGCATCTGCCATCACTAATCCCCATTGCCTGGCCACCTTGCTCTTTGACCTCCGCCGCCTCTCCCAGCCCCACTTCCAGCGCACCCCCGTCTCCTGAGAAACCCGCACTGCCCTCTACTGCCCAGTTCTCGCTCTCTGGACCTTTCCCTTGAATTCCCACCACTGCCTCCTGCCTGGTCCTTCTGACTCCAGGTTTCTCCAGGCAGTGCAGCCTGTCCCCAGGCACAGCTCACATTTTATTTCCTTCTAAAGCACATCTAAACAGCTCATAATATGCATCACAATATACATTGAGTAAATGGGAATTGTGAAGAGTTAAAACAATAGACAAAAATGCTCTCCTATTTGCAACTTAATTATAGTATAGGGATTCGACTGAAAATAAGAGTTTTTGTCTTCACCAACTCTAAGATTCTGTCAGATGGAAAATAAAAAGCTCAACATGAATGAGTTGCACATTAAGCTTTGGGAGGGTAAGTAAGACCTGTATGGGGCTATTAGCCACACAGCCCTTCTAAAGAGCAGCTTAGCATTGCTGTTCACTTAATGCCACGTTTGCGGGAGGGAGAACTTCTGTGTTTAACAACAGATGCTGAGTGTGATGACGCCCACATGCCCTCAGGGAGGGGCAGACATGGGACTTGAACCCAGATCTCAGTCTTCTAGTTCAATTAGCATTTACAGATCTCTCTCTGCATTCTTCAGGAAGAAGAGGCAAAAGAGAATTGTGGAATTCTTCATTTTGATCACTCAGGAAGCTTTCTCCTGATGAAAAGACACCAAGCCCAGGGTTCTTCTCCATGTATTTATTGTTCCTCCAGAAGGGAAAAGGCCAAAGAGTTGCCATGGAAACCAGAACTGGAGGAACAGAAACCACCTCTATTTGAACCAGAGAAGATGCATCCCAGCCTTGAGCCCTGGTCAGCATCAGAAGTCCTGGCCAGGACCCCACCTTGTTTCCTCCCTCATGCATTATGTCAGCTCCAGCTGTGATCTCCTCTTGCTCGGGTCCCCACCTAACTCACAACCTGGTCTTTCTGCAGCCACTCTTGGCATCCCTCACCTGTCCTTTAACAGTCTTCCCAGTGCTTAAAAATGCAAATCTTATCAAGTCACTTCATCCCCTCCCCTGGCCAGCAGAACCTGACTTTTGGAGCATCACCTCTCCCCTGCCATCTTTCTGCAACTCATCCTCAACCCCCTGCCTTACACCATTTGCACCCAGAATCCTCAGCATAGAACATCCCCTGTAGTGAGCCATGATTTTTGTGTTGTCCACCCTTATAGACTTGATTCACAGTAGAATTCCCAGACACACGGCGTTGCAAGCATGAAGGCAGTAAGAGCGCACAGGGCTGGGAGAGGCTCATAATGGTTAGACTGAACTGAAGGTTGGGAAGGTTTGGCTCAATGAAGGGGATGTTCCCGACACCCTGGGAATCCTGGGACAGGAAAGAGAAGGTGGAGCTTTTCTAACAATATCTGTGTTTAGCGACAATAACACACATCAAGTAAGTTTAGTTGAAAACAGAGAGGCCACTCTGATTGTGATGACCACCCAGCAGGTATCCTTGTGTGCATGTCTCCCTCACTGAACTGAACTCCAGAGAACAAAGGCTTCATTCTCTGTTATATTCACAGACAGAACTGGTGCCCTGTAGATGAGCAACAGTTGTTTAATTGATTCCTTTGCCATGTGGTAGCCTTATGGTTTTATATAGTAAATTCAGCGAGTCTCTATATGTGCTATCAATATAATTTAGAGCTTACTTATAAAAGTAAACTGTAAATGTGGAGGTAATGTCATTTTCCTTTCTCAGAGCAGCTCATGTATGGCAGGAGTCAAACAGATACAGAGGCACCTGGGTGGTCCAGGTGTCCCACCCATCACGAGGTGCTGGGCTGGGAGATCCAGCATCTGCAGGTTGTCCTTGAATGTTAAATCTCTGAAGGGGGAGACTGTGATACCTACAGGCTGCTTAGGCATTTAGCGGCTGTATCACAGTGGTGCTCATATCTAATGGTAATATGACCGGGGTGTGAACAGCCAGCCTTGTTAGCATACACTTTGACTCCACTCACGACTAGAACAATTAATCATGCCAGCTATAACCAGACCTCCAATTTCCATGGTGCTACCTGTTAATTTTAAATTAATGCTCTTCCTTCTGTCAGTGAGCCTGAGGTGCTTTATAATAAGAGAATAAACATAAGTACATAATGTAAGAACATTCTTGGCATCGTTTTATTTTTTTTAATGAACGAGACACAAAGCCAGCCTCCAGCTCTATTCCATGTGGACGCTCCGCCGCCGCACAGAGAGGGCTGCGCGGGGAGAAAGGGCCCTGTGGCAGGAAACACCCATCACTGGCCAGCCTCCCTCAGTCACGACCCCTGTGGTCCCGGCTAAGCTGGCCCAACCTTCCATGTTTCAACTTTATTTTGTTAGAGGAAATGATGAATGACTTTCCTCCCTGTGGGTGTTCTGTGAGTGTCATGTGAAGGAACAGAAAACGCATCAGGCAGGGTCCTTGCACTGATAGTTGCGCACCCCCTGGGGTAGTGTGAGAAGTACTTCATAAAAAGACTTCGGAGAAACAGGCAGGATATAGGACGCTCCCAGTGGTGTCCTGCCTAGTTCTAAAGGGTGAGGCATAGGGCAGTTGGAAGCCCTGGGGCAGAGAGAGTCAGGTGGAGAGAGGTCACTGATAAGAGCTGGGACCTTCATTGGATGAAGATAAATGAAAACCAGACATCAGGGAAATCTGTTGACATAGCCCATAAAGGTAAGAGTCCTGGAGCAAATGGAAAAACATCCAAAGAGTTTATTTTTAAAATAAATAAAACAAAACATGAAACTTCACAGTTTGAAGTAAGAATCTAAAAAAGAAAAAAATAGAGAAAATCCATGATGTTTTTGAGCACAGGTGGATCCTTCAATTCACAGATCGTTTGCAATTTGTAAACATGTTGGGATTAGAACATTCGTGCTTCATCCTCATGCAGAAAGAGACCTCTCTTTCATTAACCTTACAGCACCTGGCTCTGGAAATGGGGTACTGTCAGATTTGTCACTGGACAAGGCATGCAGGGTGGAGTGTTCCTCGTCAACATGGCCCCTCCCAAGACAGATAACAGCCTTTCCTTTGACTACCGGAGCAGGGCATAGCACAGCAATAGACCCATCCTGTGGAAAAGAAGTTGTTGTCAGAAATACCACCTGTCTTCCTGGGCAGTGGAGACACCCCTCTTCATCACTGGGCACTGACTTCACTGAAGTGATAGTAACAGTGAAATAATCATTATATGTTGAAGTATATCTCATTTTAAAAATTACATTTTGAGAAGTTTATTATAAAATGAATTTTGGTAAAGAAAATAATATTTTTCTCATGTCTGCATATCGTTATAGATGTTTTGTCCTCAAAAAAAAAAAAAAAAGAATACTCCTTGACCTTTCACCTGTAGGAAAAAAAACACAAACACTTCTCAGATGCTAAGAACATAACCACTGAAGATGAGGGAAGAGGTCATTTCATTGACCATTCTTAAGATCTCACAACATTGGGGCACAGTAAGCTATCGCATCTACAAAATTACTTGAGACAACCCCACATTTTATCACATCTCTTTAAAGAGCATAAGAAATCAGAGTGGAAAACTCAATACCATGGCTAATCAGGAAATAATGAATATGTAGTTCTTGAATATGTATTTTGATGTTTCTGAGATCAGAAATATACTAACATTGCGTTACAATAAAGTCTATTTTTCTAAACTAGACTATAAAACTTTACAGACTATAAAATATATGAATTATAAATTTACACATAAAAAATCCATATAGAACAATTATTTTCTTAATAAGTGCCTAGATTACCTTCATGTCTCACTTAAATCTGTGTACTTAGAATCACAGCTAAAGCCAAGCTAACCGTCCAGGACTGATGTGCCATATGTTGCCAGCCTTCTGTCCCTAAACTGTAAGCTATCTGATCATGTTCCCGTTCTTCTTTCCTCATGTAAAAAATGAAGAGATGGTGCAGGGACATTGATGGGGTAACTAGGGCCCATGAATTATTTTCAAAAGGGTTTGTTCATTTCAACACATTTTAATAGTCTCAGCTCTTATTTTAGGTTAATCTCTACCAAAGCACAATGAATATCCTTAAAGAACAAATAAATGCCCCCCAAACCACAAGATATCTAAAGTATCTGACATCTGTATCACCCCGGCACCTACTGCCTGATCAGAGGAACGAAACAGCAGGGAGAGGAGGGGTCACTCACACAAAGATCTGTAGCCTCCATCTCTGTGTGCACATCAGTTGTGTGTTTCTAGGTAGGAGATAACCACAACCTCAACAGCTCAACAACAGTATTTTTATTTTTATATTTTCTTAGCTTTATTGAGGTTTAAGTGATATACAAAAATGCACACATTTGGTGTACACTCATCTTGATGAGTTTGCAGATATGCATACACTCATGATATCATCACCACAATCAAGGCACTGAATTTATTCACCACTTTTGAAAAATGTTTTTAGTGGTTTTTTTTTGTTTTGTTTTAAATTTGGTAAGAACATTTAACACAAGATTTATCCTGTATCAAGTCAACAGCAATGGATTATACCCCACTTTCGAGGGCATAAAAAGTGAACTGGGTCTCACAGACGACACAAGTCGGACAGGGCTGTGTTCTCAGCCAGAAGCTCAGCTGGCGAAGGATCCACTTCCAAGCTCCCTAGGGTGTCAGCAGAATTCATTCCTTAAGGTTGCAGGACTGAGGACCCTTCTCATTGTCAGCTGGAGTCTGCACTCAGCTCTTTGCCACACGGCCACTTACTTCTTCAAACAGCAAAGGAGAACTTCTCTAGCCAGCCTGCTAAGACCACCTAAGATAATGTGACATAGCCGTGACCTTTGCCTTACTGGATGGTTAAGAAGCTTATCACGGATCCTGCTCACACTCAAGGACTTGGAGCCCCTCAAAAGTCTAGCTTTAGAAACCCTACAGTAAAGACTCTCTCGTGCAAATAATCCAATAATCACCATTATCCTGCTTTGCAGGATTCATTTCTAAACATTTTTATGAAAATAAAGAACATCTGTATCAGAAGCCTTTTAGATGGAAGCACATTAATTTAAAATGAGTCCTGTGAGCCCTGGCCAGTTTGGCTCAGCGGTTAGAGCGTCGGCCTGCGGTCTGGAGAGACCCGGGTTCGGTTCCCGCTAAGGGCACGTACTTCGGTTGCAGTTTGTCTCCGGCCCTGGTTGGTCGTGCGGGTGGCAGCCACTCGATGTGTCCCTTCACGTCGATGTTTCTCTCTCTCTCTCTCTCTCTCCTTCCTCTCTCTCGTTCCCACTCTATCTGTACAAAAAATGGAAAAATATCCTCGGGTGAGGATAAAAAAATAAAATAAAATAAAATAAAAAATAAATAAAATGAGTCCTGTGAGAGATCTCTCTCTCTCTCTCTCTCTCTCTCTCTCTCTCACACACACACACACACACACACACACACACACCCCTGATTCAGCATATTGACAAGATGCTACAAATGTCACATGTAGTTGTCATGTTGTAGGAGTCCCACATGGACAGGAATGGACCTATTCTTGCCCCACAGCTATGCTCTGTTACTGGCTGGGAGCAGCCCAGGGTAAATCTTGAGGGGCAGGACCTGGGGCTGTCAATCAACTCTGCTCCCTCTGCAGTGTCCATGCAACAGATTCTTGAAAAAGGTCTGAGTGCAGCCTCAACCCACACCGTGTAGTCACGGGTAGGGGATAGAGCCAGAACTCAGAGCCCACTTCTCTGATTGCAAATTAAAGGAACTATTTCCTTTTCACAAATCATTCTTTACTTTAGACATTCCACTAGAATATTTAAAGCATAATTTAATTTTTAGGGTTTAACTAGGCAACACTTTGGAAGCTTTGATCTGTAAAACTGGAAGTGCATTCCAGTTTATTTTCAGACTTCCTGTAACTGAGAACTCTCAGGTAGGGAAGAAGGTTGTTGCTTCGTTTTCAAGTCTACATGATCATTTTCCTGGAAAATAGCTTGAGACTTTCACTCCACAATAAAAGCTGGTGATTTTACCTTCTTGGTGTTTTATTTTACTATTTTAGTCTTGGGATTATTCAGTATGTTACTCACAGGTTTTTCTTATTATATATGTATCCTATGTGTGTGTGTCACTTCTTACAAACGCCACATTAAAACAGCATCCTGATGATCTCCAAATAATAAAAATAAACAAAGAAAAAAACTGAAGTTCAAATGCCACAGTAAAGTTTTGTTAAGCTTATTTTAAGCTCCAAAGACACCTGGCTCCTTCTTCCTAGAGCAGGATAAGCTATAGTTTGTGGAAGGGAGCTCTAAACCCAGAAGCCGATCTCCAGCTTCCAGCTCTTGATTCTGGCTGAGGAGGAGCTAGTTTGGAAGACAAGAGCACCACCCCACATGGAGAAAGCCTGCCCTCACATGGCTGAGGTGTTCGCTAGCCTATCCAGTTTTGTTGAGATACAATTGACATATAATGTTGTGTAAGTTTAAGGTGTATAATGTGATGGATGATCTGATGTGTGGATATATTGTGAAATGATTGCCACCACAGGTTAGTTAACACATCATAACAACGTACAGTTAGTAGTATCACCGAACATAATAATCTTTATCATAGTTTTTGGTTTGTTTGTTTCTTTTGAGCTCTATTTTATTTTTTGCAACTTTTATTAATTTATTTTTGTTACAGATGTTTTTCCTTCCCCCCCCCCCCCCAGACACCTTCCTCCTGATCTTGCTCCCTCCCCCAGTACTGTTGTCTATGTTCATCGGTTACGCATACATGCATATAAGTTCTTTGGTTTATTTAATCCATCCTCCGCACTCCCTTCCTCTGAGGTTTGCAAGTCTGGACCGTATTCCTTTCTATGTCTGTGGGTCTATTTTGTTCATCAGCTTTATTTATTCATTATATTCCACAGATAAATGAGATCATGTGGTATTTGTATTTCTCTGATTGGTTTATTTACCTTAACATAATATTCTCCAGGTTCCCTCCAGGCCCTCTCAAAGGATACGAGATTTCTCTTTCTTACAGCTGCATGGTGTTTCATTGTGTATTTGTACCACAGCTTTTTTATCCAGTCATCTATTGATGGACACTTGGGCTGTTTACAGATCTCAGCAATTGTAAATAGTGCTACTATGCACATAGGGGTACATATATTTCTGATTGGTGTTTCAGGCTTCCTAAGATATATTCCTAGAAGTGGGATCACTGGGTCAAATGACAGTTCAATTTTTAATTTTTTGAGAAAATATCATATTGTTTTCCACAGTGGTTGCACCAGTCTGCATTCCCACCAGCAGTGTATTAGAGTCCCCTTTTCTCCACACTCTCGCCTGCACTTGTTTGATGATTTGTTGATGGCAGCCACTCTGGCAGGTGTGATGTGATACCTCATAGTTATTTTAATTTGCATCACTCTGATAATTAGTGACATTGAGCATTTTTTCATATGTCTCTTGACCATTTGTATGTTCTTTTTGGAGAGGTCTCTATTTAGGTCCTCTGTCCATTTTTTAATTGGGTTCTTTGTCTTCCTTTTGTTGAGTAGTATGAGCACTCTACATATTTTGGAAATTAACCCCTTATCTGATATATAGTTGGGAATTGTGCTCTCCCATATATTGGGTTCCCTTTGTATTTTGATGGTTGTTTCCTTTGCTGTGCAGAAGCTTTTCGTTTCATATATTATATTTTTCTTTGTTTCTCTTGCCTTAGTTATTGTGTCAGTGAAAATTCTGCTGCGTATGATGTCCAAAATTTTGTTGCTTACATTTTCTTCTAGGATTTTTATGGATTCACGAGTCACATTTAAGTCTTTCATCCATTTTGAGTTTATTCTTGTGTATGGTGTAAGTTGGTCATCCAGTTTCATTTTTTTGCATGTAGCTGTCCAATTTTCCCAAAACCATTTATTAAAGAGGTTATCTTTTTTCCACTTGCCACCATTGTCAAATAATTAATTGAGCATAATATTTTGGGTCAATTTCTGGGTTCTCTGTTCTGTTCAATTGATCTATATGCCTGTTCTTGTGCCAGTACCAGGCTGTTTTGATTACAATGGCTTTGTAGTATAATCTGATGTATGGTATTGTGATCCTTCCTACTTTGTTCTTCTTTTTCAAGATTGCTGAGGCTATTTGGGGTCTTTTTTGGTTTCATATGGACCTTTGAAATATTTGTTCCAGTTCTGTGAAATATGTTGTTTATATTTTAATGAGGATTGCATTGAATCTATAGATTTCTTTGGGTAGTATGGACATTTTAATGATGTTAATTCTTCCAGTCTATGAACAAGGTACATGCTTTCACTTTTTCTATATCTTCCTGTATTTTTTTTTTAAATGTCCTGTGGTTTTCTATAAATATGTCTTTTACCTCCTTGGTTAAGTTTATTCCTAGGTATCTTAATTTGTTTTGCAGCAATGGTAAATGAGACTTTTTTTTAGTTTCTCTTTATGTGAGTTCATTATTGGTGTATAAGAATGCTGTTGATTTCTTGAGGTTAATTTTGTATCCTGCTACTTTGCCAAATTTGTTTATTAAATCTAGTAGACTTTTTGGTGGACTCTTTAGGATTTTCTATGTACGATATCATGTAATCTCAAATAATGACAGTTTTACTTCCTCCTTTCCAATTTGGATCCCTTTTATTGTTTCTTCATGTCTAATTGCTGTGGCTAAGACTCCCAGTACTATGGTTAAAAAAGTGGCAAAAGTGAACATCCTTGTCTTGTTCCTGTCCTGAAGGGAAATGTTTTTAATTTTTGCCCATTGAGAATTATAGTGTCTGTAGGTTTTTCATATATGGTCTTTATTATGTTGAGATATAATTCCTGTATTCCCACATTGCTGAGCATTTTTATCAGAAATAGGTGCTGGGTTCTGTGAAATGTTTTCTCAGCATCTATTAATATGATCATATGATTTTTTTCTTTCATTTTATTTATGTGGTGTATCACATTTATTGATTTGCAAATATTGTACCAGCCTTGCATCCCTGGAATGAATCCCACTTGGTCGTGTTGAATAATATTTTTAATGTATTGCTGGATCTGATTTGTTAATATTTTGTTAAAAATTTTGGCATCTAGAATATAATAATCTTTATGTTTTTGTGTGTGGTAAGAACATTTAGCAACTTTCAAGTATACAATGCAGTGTTGTTAAATATAGTCACCACACTGTATATTAGATTCCCAGAACTTACATAATAGAAGGTTGTACCTTTTTACCAACATCTTTCCATTTTCCCCACCTTCTAGTCCCTGACAACCACCAATCTACTCTGTTTCTATGATTTCAACATTTTTAGATTCCACTTATAAGTGAGATTGTGCAATATTTGTCTTTCTCTATCTGATTTGTTTCACTAATTATAATACCTTCAAGATCCATCCATCTTGTCACAATTTACATTCCCACTATCTGTCTCTTATCTTTTTCATAAATGCACATGAAGCTTGCAAATATTTTCTCCCATTTCTTGCCTTTTCATTTTATTGATTGTTTCTTTTGCCGTGCAGAAGCTTTTCAATTTAACGTAGTCTCATGCATTTGTTTAGTTTTGCTTTTGTTCTTGTGCTTTGGGGAATCATATTCAAAAAATGTATCCAAGACCAATGGCCAGGAGTTGTTTTCTGATGTTTTCATCTTTGAGTTGTAAGATTTGAGATCTTACATTTGTCTTTAATCCACTTCAAGTAAATTTTTCTGATTGGTGTTACATTTACATGTTTTTATGTGAATATCCAATTTTCTCAAGACCACTGATTGCAGAAACTGTTTTTTCCCCATTGAGTATTCTTGGCTGTCTTGTCAAACAGTATTTGACTGTATATATGTGGGTTTATTTCTGTGTCTCAGTTTTGTTCCACTGATCTATGTGTTTGTGTTCATGCCAGTAGTGTACTATTTCAATTACTTTCGCTTTTTAGTATGGTTTGAAGTCAAGAAGTGTGATGCCTACAGCTTTGTTCTTTTTTCTCAGAATTGCTTTGTTATTCAGCATCTTTGTTCTACATGAATTTTAGTATCGTTTGTTCTATTTCTGTGAACAATGACATTAGCATTTTGGTAGAGATTGCATTGAATCCATAGATAGCTTTGGTAGTATGAATATTTTAACATTATTAATTCTTCCAATCTATAAACCAATATCTTTGGGTTTATTTGTGTCTTTTTCCATTTTTTTCATCAATGTCTTACAGTTTTCAATGTATAGATCTTTCACCCTTTGGTAAGATTTATTTCTATATATTTTATTGTTTTTAAAACGATTACACAAGAATGAAGTGCATTGGTTCCTGGTCTCAAAGTCAGGATTCATGGCTCATGGATATATTTTTGTCTTATTAGAGGCCAAAGTATAGTGTCATCTTCAGGAAACGTTTGCATACACACATTCTTAATGCTATCTAAAATAATCAATGCACATTGACTTTAAAACAGTTTTTATCTTAAATATTTTCATCACTATTCTTTCTCAAATGGTAAGATGACTTGGCAACTTATGTGAATTTTGACTCTGTTTTATCACACTATATGTCACCAACAGTGCAGGCTTTCTTAAGATTAAATTTGAACTATTTCAAATCCTACGTTCACAGAGGTTCTAAAAACAAGAGGCAAGTGGGTTAATACAAAACATGAAGTCACCAAAAAGCCAGAGCACCTCTAAATCTGATGTCAAAGATGTCATCCACATAGGGAAAGCCAGGGCTTATGTACAACCTATGCCACCACTTACCTTTAAGATGGCCTGTAGCATTTGAGTAACAGAGATAAGTATTATAATAGCAGGTGGAAGTCTCAACAAGGAAATTCTGTTTATACACTAAGTCCAAAATACATGTATTTAATGTTCATTTTAATGCCTCAGGTGAAAGCTTGTTTCCATGAATACCCTAGAGTCCTTTTATTTTCCATTTATCCATTCTGCTATGTAAGCAATCTTTTTATAGAGACAGCAAGCTTTTGTGATGCTCACTTCAAGAGGAAATATTCATTTTGCTCCTGGCGTGATCTTCTTCAGTTTAATCTGCAAAGAGAGATAGTCCAGGTGAGAAAACAGACCGATTTGCAAGGCTATCCAGTTTCCAATCAGGCAGCCCACTAAATTAGACATGCTCACCCAGTCTGCTTACTGCCAACCAAACTCCTGAGTCTGAGACAGAATCAGCCTTATTCTCATTAACATCTAAGTAAAGCAAACAACCAAATTAACACTCTAATTATGATGGAAGTCCTATATTTGGCATAGTCCTACAGAGCTATTCCTGTTGGGTTCAATTTCTAAAATTGGTCATCTGGCAGACACCAATGAGGACTGTCTCTGTTTGGTTTCAGGACAGTGACCTCTGAAAGGTTAGGGGACTACCAAATTTCAAGCACCTTTTGCAAGCACAAAAAAAGTATCTGGTTAGAAGATCATTACGGCCTCAGATGCCTTCCCCACTGCACTCTCTCGCCCTACTGCACCACACGACAAGCAGCAGTGGATGACAGTGTATATTAACAGAGTGTACCTTCCCTCAAAGCAAGGTAGAATCCCTGTGGAGCAGAAACAAGACCACCAAGCAGTGTGAGCAGGGGCCAGAATGTGAACCTAAGAATCAGATGGGAGACCATGCTTATGGGCAGGGTGGTTGAGAGTCTCTGTGAGCAGGGACAGAGTAAGGCTCACTTAGCAGTGCTGGGAAGGTGCTGATGTGACTTAATTCAGAACCAGACACCTGGTGGACACAGAGGCAAGAGCAATATCTGTGTGCAGACAAGAAGAGGAAAATACATGGCAAATACACACAGACACATACAAACACACACCACGTGTACATGCTATATATACCATGCACACAGCACACAATTCATTCACCACATACACATACTACACACATACCACATACCATACACCACACACACATACATAATATACACCCACACACATAGCACACTTACACACCCACATTAAATTACTTGAGATGAGCTTAGAAATGAAAATTCTAATCCAGGTGAAGGAAAGCAAAGTAACGGAAGCCCAAGCTCCACAAACTTGACTATAGGAGGCAGTCATTCCAAAGGAAATGCGAGTAATGGAATAGGCTTTCAAAGGAAGAAATGACACCCAAAAGCCATAATAAGAACAAACCAAACAGAGGAGATTTATAAAAGGCCAACTAGAAAGTATAAAATATAAAATTTCAGCAGGATACTGAAAAATAGAAAAACATCATTCAAGAATTAAACTATAGTACCAAAGTACTGACCCTTAAATTGAGATATAAAGTGATAAGTATTATAAAAATGATCCTAGCCCTAGCCAGTTTAGCTCAGTGGTTAGAGCATCAGCCTGTGGTCCAGAGAGACCTGGGTTCAGTTCCTGCTAAGGGCATGTACCTTGGTTGCAGTTTGTCCCCAGCCCTAGATGGGTTGTGTGGGTGGCAGCCACTTGATGTGTACCTTTCACATTGATGTTTCTCTCTCTCTTTCTCTTCCTCTCGCTCACTCCCACTCTATCTGAACAAAAAATGGAAAAATGTCCTCAGGTGAAGATAAAAAATAAAACTGATCCTAAAAAAAGATTAAAGATAAACTGAGAACCTGCACTGTTCACCTAGAGTAGAAGTTGGATGAAATGGTAAACAAGCAATATTTGAGATGATCAAGGCTTAGAATCTCTCAAGTAAGAAAGACATGCATTCACATGTATGTTCGAGTGCAGTGCTCACTGGGGTACATTTTTAGAAATGTGTATCTAGTTCCAATACAATGAAACTAGAGAATATTCAGGGTACAAAGAAACTTATGAAAGCTTCCAGGAAAGCAGAAAAATCTAACCCACAAAATACTGACAAGCTCTTAACTAGATATTAAAATTAATCACCACCTAGAAAAATAAATTAAAAGATTAATTTCATTTATTAGAGGATCTAGTTCATGTAAATAACATGGATGTCAGTGATGAAAGTTCCAAAAATGGAATTCCAAGCACAGTGCCATGTTTCTAAGAGCCATATGTTCTTGTCTAGGAGTATGCCTTTGAGGTCTGCTCACTCTTTTCTCTGTCTACACTTTCCAAGTCCACAAATTTTTGGATTTAAACATGAACAGCCATTGGATTTATTCTTTACTCTTTCTTCCTGTCACCCACCATCAAACACGTGACTACAGAGGCTATATCTCTCCCTCTTCAATCCCCAGCCACACTAAAGAAACCCTTTTACTCAGCAGGAGAATATTGCGTTTGTTGCTTTGCTTTTTCTTATTCTGTTTTGGAGCACCATTTGCATCCACTGTATGATATTTACATACTGTTTCATGATTTATTTACGTGGCACAGCACTGTGTTTCTTCAGTGTAGAGCAAGGACATGATTTGTATCTGATAATGTATTTTGCAAGAAAATCCTCTAATAGTTTATTAAATGTTAAACAATTATGTAAATGACTTTAATATTATTTTATAATGTGCACAAACTGTCAGTAGAGTTTTATTTATAAGTTTAAATTATTTTAATAACATTTGGGGAGATTGATGGGCAGGTATTTTTATTGAGTTGGGAACAACAAAACACATTATACTTTTTCTAATGGAAAATCATGGAATATAGATCTCCATTTTTTGAAAATTCAGGAATAGGTTGGTTAGGGTAATAAGAGGTACCTGTACTTGTAAGTTAGTCATTCTTGCCATCACAATAGAGTTTTTACTTTCTGATTTAAGATTTTATTGTGCAACAATTCAAGAAATTCATCTATGGAAAGCTCCAGGGTGGACCCAGCATTGTAAGCAGGCTTCAGGGCCCCTGACAACATAACCCCATCATGCCCATTTCTTGTCCATTGCTCTAGCCCAGACCCTGCCTGGTTCTTTATTTGTTTCATTCCTCTCCACCACTAGAACCAGGCCACCGAACTCTAGCTTCCAAGATCAGTCATGACTTCAGCAGGAGCGTGGTTAAGTCCTGCATGTTAGGACTCAGGAACCAGCTTACTGCAAAGGCCCACGCTTCTCCAGGTGACTTAAATAAGGCTCTGGAAAGCCCTCCTAGCGTATCTAATGTACGAAAAGGCCCAACACTGACCACCCTCCCCCAATTTCCACGTTGTGCCTTTTAAATGATTACCTAATTTTTTTTGTGCCCACTGACCAATCTGTACAAAATACCTGACTTGTCCAAACATCTTCCCTTCCCCTAAGCCTCTGAACTTCAATCTACCCTGACTGGGCCAGCACACAGCCCTCCCAGCATCAGCAACCTACAAGGAAATACATTCCCTGATCAGTCATCCCATGCCACCACCCACTCCACACCCTGTGCATTGTAGTGCTGTCTACTCTTCTCTGTGAAAGAGAACGACTCCTTCCATCCTGACCTTTGCAACACTCACAGATCTTAGGGTCAGAACCGACTGCCTACAGCAATGGAATCCTCTTATAGCAATGGTCTCTCTGAACAAAAGCTTTCCTTTTCTAGGTCCAAATTTGTTTTTAATCTTACACCATGAACCCAAATATTTATAAATGAGGTCCTGGGTCTAAGCTTTTATTTCTGAAATTCCCCCAAAAATAAAAGTCCTGTTCTGAAACTCCTTGCTCCTCGTGCAGTACATTCTCTGCTGATTAATGGCCTCGACCCATGAAAGTCAGTCTCTGGCGCAGGGCCCTGTGATGCTTCCACCTGGGTTAACTACCATGGTCACAGTACACTGTTCATTTGTTAGGTAACTACTCATTAAATCATGTGTGCCAGTTCACACAGCTAGTTGTGTCCAGCTGCGGACATTTCTTTGTTGCCTACCTGAGCCCCGTGGGCAAGTTTTGTCTCAGGTTCAGGCTCCTTAGAGTCTTCTCAATCACACTGTATCTCAAAATATTAAAAAAAAAACATTAATTGAATATTTCTATTTAATTATAATGAGAAATTACTGAGTGAGGAACATTCACAAAACTCATGAATGCACAAACATTTTGTGGGGGTTTATAACATTGAAACAGACAGTAAACAATGTAATTGCCCTTTCTTAAAGAAATGGATTTTAAAATTTGGTCTCTTTATATGTTGAACCATTATAAAACATTTAAATAAGCAATCTAGATCTTAATGAATCAATACATTTATATTTCAAAAGAAAACATGCTGAGTTTAAACATTTTGGTTTAAGTTGCTTTAAGGATTACAAATATTAAATTTCCAATAGATTGGCCCATCTGCCATATACCAAACTATGAAGAAAGCAGGATATTTTGGCAACATTTTTTTTCTAACATTAATATTTTGTGAATAACTTGAATTAAACTGTGATTAGCTCTCTATCAGGATGTTCACTATATTCTGTCATAGCAAACCCCTCCTAAATAATTTCTTCATGCTTGGAATCCATGCATAAACTCTGTTGAAATAATTTAATTTAGAAACTTAAGGTCATCCCTGAAGTAATTTGTATTCCCGAGAAACTGACTGTTTTCCTTTGAATTTTTTTCTGATAACTAACGTCAACATGAGCTTGTGTGGATAAATGATACTTGAACTTATCCACAAATATTTTACCCACAGAACTGCAGATGCATAAACATAGAGAGCAGGGCACTCAAAAACACCCTCACACAATCAAAGCGGCATTTTCTCTTAGCTGGAAGAGTCTCTATTTAAATCCAGATGCTTTAGAAACACAACTGTGCTGTGCTAAGAAATGTCAGATGAAATATATAAAACCACTTCCTGTCCTTCCACTGTAACCTCACTGACACACTGTCCTCTAAGGAAAAAAAATGTGTGTGGAGTGGAGAGAGCATAGGTACAGTGTCACAGACTTGGCTGGGTCAAGGTCTGTCTTACTTTCAAGCATTGCGACCATGGAGGAGGCCCCTCAACACTGGTTCTCACTTGTTCTCCTCCTTCTGCCAAATGGTCAAGGTACCTTCCTTGTAATATTGTCATCTTGCAGTGAGATGACACATGCTAGATAACATGGAAAGCTGAAAGCATGGCTTAAATGAATGTCACCATCAACAAAACCATAGGAAACCCTCGTGCTGGCATTGATTCCAATCCCTACACTTGAGGTAACAAGAGCCGCCAGGCCTGGTGCAATCTCAGTGCAGAATGCATTACAAACTATGGAACTGCCTTCTGCGACGTACAACAGACACTGTTTCATACGCCGGTGTAAGGTGTCATTAAAGACTTGAAATATGGCAAGCAAAAGAAAATCACTAATTCTTGTAAGTAAAGGCAGGGACAGGGCTGACTGTTATCTAACCAGGAGGCTGAGAAAAAATGTCCCAGTAAATCACAGACTCAGGAATAAAAAACCAATGTTTTACTAAGATTTAGGACAAGTTTTCCATTCACAATTATCACAGAAAAGCTTTGATAATACAGAAAGTGTTGCCATAAACACAGTATTGGGGTGGGGCCCTAACAAATTTAAAATTACAGGACATTGGCTTTAGGGCTGGCTGAAAAGGAATAAGATAACTAATATAGAAAGCTGAAAAGATGATTATTTACATTGTGTAGTGACCAAAATTTTGGTCAAGATATTATTTTTGATAATGTAAAGGCAAGAAATTCCTTAAACTGCACTGGGCAAAGGGATTGTGAGGAGACTGTGGTAGAAGGAGTTCATTGTTATTACTCTAGTTGACAAGGTTTTACAGGAAAGATTTGATCTCAGGAAAGAACTATTGCATTTCAAACAGAAATAGAGAAAATAGGTGGAATCCAAGAATTTCAGAAATTTGAAAAATAAGTCTATGTGGGTGCATGTTACCCTCCTTCAGCATGAGGCACAGGGCACCTCTCAGCATTTCTGGGGCAGTTGGAAACCATGCTGTAAGTCAGATGAGGGAGCATTCAAGGGTCTTGATAGATTTATAATGTACAGAATATAGATTGTATTGAATACTTATTTCCAAGATTGCATGAAATGTTACTTCTCTATCTCCACATGTAGAGATTTTTGACTTCAAGAAGTGGTAACATGGAGATGCTTTGTGGGAACCTACTGAGACCTGGACCTACCTTGATTCTGGTAGCCCAGCCACCAAAGAGTCTCCGAGTAGATGTTCTCAACAGCCTGGCTACTCCTAGACTACAGGTCACTGACTTCACTTTTTGTCTAGCCTGACAATGCTCCCAGACATTCTTCTAGCATCGGTTTTTTGTGTAAATATATATGATATTTTGCTTCTCAATTAAAATGTATGAAGTTAAGATTTATGAAAATATACAAAGTATGTAATATATGGTTGCTGATGAACTATCTGGTATAGGGTATTGATCTAGATAATGTACTTGAATAATTTATGGAAGAGTTTTGACATTAATGAACTTTAAAATAATCATAGGGATGTAAAGTACAGCATAGGAAATATGGTCAATAATCTTGGAATAACTGTATGATGTCAGGTGGGTGCTAGACTTACTGGGGAGACCACTTCATAAATTATATATGTCTAACCACTGTATTGTACACTCGAAAGTAATATAAAGTAATATTGAATGTCAACTTTAATTGACAAATAAAAGTTTGTTAATCTATTTTGAAGAAAAATATGACTTTTAAAAATCAATGGACCTCCACACACCCATTACAATGGCTAAAATCCAAAAAGTTGACAACACAAAGTGCTGACAAGGATGTGGAGCAACAGAAACTCTTGTTAATTTCTGGAGAGAATGAAAAATGGTGCAGCCACTCTGAAAGACAGCCTGTAAATTTGTTACAAACTAAACACAGTATTATCATACAATCCAGCAATCGTGAACCTAAGTATTTATTTACTCAACTACTCTGAAAACTTATGTGTACACAAAGGCTGAACAAAAATGTTTATAACAGCTTCAGATATAATTGCCAATAATGGGGAGAAATAAAAATGTCCTTCATTAGGTGAGTAGGTAAATAAACTGTGGTATATCCAGACAGTGAAATATTTAATAATAACAAGAAATGAACTATCACCCCAAAAAAGGGCATTCATAAATCTTAAATAGATACGGCTGAATGAAAGGTCAGTTTGAAAAGTCTGTATGATTCCAATGATACAACATCCTGTAAAGGTGAAACTCTAGCACTATGAAACATCTGTGGTCCTGGGAGTTTGAGGGGAGAGAGGAAGGAATAGGTGAGTCACACAGGAATTTCTGGAAAGGTAAAACTATTCTGTGTGATATCATCATGGTGGGTTTATGATTATATGTCTGTCAAAAACCTATATAAATGTATAGCACAGAGAGTGAAACTTATGTATGCAAAATTTAAAAATCATCGGGTTTTGGAGAATCTCAGGAAGGAAAGCAGCTGAGACAAGAGAGTACAACCATAATACAAGTGTGGGAGCCCTCTTCACTAAAGAGGGCAAGGCGGTGGGTGCTGACTTGAACTTTGAAGAGGAGTGGAATTTTTAAAGAAAAAATAACTATCCTAAAACACTGTACTCTAGTTGATAAAGTTGGTACCCAAGAGGGTATAAGTTAACAATTCTGATACCTCTATACATGTACGTTAGAACGGAACAGTTAAGTAAATGGACTGTGGGTGGTGGGAGGCAGACTTCCCACTGTTGGAGTGACAGTTTAAAGGTAAGTAAAAGGAGGAATGATCATGTGAAAAAGGGTTAGGGTTGAAACAGCAATATAAACTCATTTTTATCTAAATATAGCTGCATGATTACATGTGGAAATACTTATAGATATGTGGGGTATACATGATGATATACACACTTATATGTCTTTGATCTGTCAACTGAGGGGACTACAAACAAAGACAATCTGGTAGGAAAGGACACATCAAGCATGCACAACTTTGTTTCTAACACTATTCTCCAATGAAAGGAACAAGGCTCCTTAGAGAAATGGATGATTCTAAGGCTGAGCAGAAAATATGCAAGATGAAGGTGGAGCAACTTATAGTGCCATATGGTAAGGAAGTGCTCACACACACACACACACACACACACACACACACACATTGAAGCTTATCAAATACAGGTTTCAACTTAAAAACAAAAAACTTCCAATGACCAAAGCAAGAAAAACTTGAGAAAAAAATATAAGTACAGTAATATTGATTTCTAGGATAAATATCCATGAGTCCATTGTGACATAAATAAAGAATCGAATAAATAAATTAAGAGAAAAGAAGATATAGATCTCCTATGCAAAATAATTCCAAATAATTAATACAGATACTTTGCATTCGCAGAGGGGGAGTATAAGTTTCTACTCCTTAAGGATAAACTATATATAGTGACTTGCATCCAAAGAGTAGGGTATAAAAAATAAAAAGTGCACCTGCACACTGGAGAAGCCTTTCAAACACACCTCAGCCAGGTGGTCAAGGCAAACATCAACACTGATAAGCCATGTGGATAGCATGTATCCTTAACATGATGTGATAAGAATGTGGTTTACCTCTGCGGTATTTCTCCCAGAAAGACATAACCCCAGGCCAACCATGACAGAACATCAGACAAGTCCCATTTGGGGTAAAAACTAAAAATGACCTGACCAGTATTCTTTAAAACTCTCAAGGTCATAAGAAAACAAAAATCAAGAAAAGTCTGAGAAACTCTCATAGTCAAGAAGAGCCTAAAGAGACATGACAACTAACTGTAACATAAAATCCTGGGTAGAATCCTGGAACAGAAAAGGACATTAAGAAATAAGAATAAAGTGTGGACTTTAGTTAATAATCATGTATTATGATAAGATGTTAATAGTAGGCAAAGTGGGTATGGGATATATGGAACTCTCTGTACTATGTTCAGAACTTTCCAGTAAATCTAAATTTTTCTAAAATAGAAAATTCATTAAAAAGCAATGAAGCATTCTCGAAATGAGTATCTCATTCTTTTGACACTTAGAAGGTAAAGTGATGGAACCAAAGCAAATGTTTTCAGACTTTGCTGGGGAGGCTGGATTTAGTGAAAAGAGTAATAAAAAAGCTGTTAGCATTTCACAGCAAAAAACTCACAGTCAGGGAACTCACTGGACATGCTGCCATCTCTCCAGAGGAGGGAGGTGGAAGAGAAGCCCCACATACATCAGGACAAACTCTTACAAGACACGTTAAGGAGAAAAGTGATTGAGTCTGACCACGACTTGCACAGCAGCACCGCAATAAAGGTGCCATTCCGGGCACAGTCATGTTCTCAGGAGCCGTACAATCACAAGCAAAGGGCATACAAGCATGCTGTTATGGGTTGAGTTGTGTCCCTCATAAAGATATGAAAGTTCTAATCCCCAGAAACTGTGAGAATGATTTTATTTGGAAATAGGGTCTTTGAGGGTGATCAGGTTGAGGTCATTATAGTGGACTCTAGTCCAATATGGCTAATATCCATGTAAAAAGGGGAAATGTGGACATGGAGACAGACACACAGTCACGGAGAGTGCCATGTGAAAACTGGAGTGATGCTGCCACAAGCCAAGGAGTGCTAAGTGTTTCTGGCAGAACACCAAAAGCTAGGGGAAAGGCATGGATCAGATTCTCCCTCACAACCCTCAGAAGGAACCCTTCAGACTTCAGGCCTACAGAACAGGGACACAATACAGTTGTGTTGATTAAGCCACTCAGCTGTGTTACTTTGTTATAGCTGCCCTAGCTAACCCATACACACACATACACCTTCCCCCCCTCCCTCCCTCCCTCCCTCCCTCCCTCCCTCCCTCCCTCCCTCCCTCCCTCCCTCCCTCCCTTCCTTCCTTCCTTCCTTCCTTCCTTCCTTCCTTCCTTCCTTCCTTCCTTCCTTCCTTCCTTCCTTCCTCATTTCTTTGCCAGTTGCTCTGTACACATGTCACAAGCATTCATGTTTTGCGTCACATATATGAAGAAGAGAGACCACTTACTATTCCTGTAAGTTCAGACATGGACTTGTCACTCTCACCTGTTTACTCTTGTCCACAGTCACCTTTACCAAACAGCACTAGTGATTAGACATTATGTCTTAACCCCTTCACCACTAAACCCAATTCAAGCAACTGTTCTACTCATCAAGAAAACTTCATTTTATTATTACCTTGTTTACAAATGGTATTTTGTGAACTCTTTTTGCATTAATTTTATGTTAACATGTTATTGTTTATTTATGTAATATTTCTGTTCATTTTAGTGTAGAAGAAAAATGTAGTTTGCATCTGAGCCTGTATAATATCATTGCATGTGGCATACAAATGTATAATCTGAGTTCATTAAGTGCTAAATAACTAGGTAACTGTTATTTAAAGTTATTCATATTGTAGAGAAATCAGTGCGGGATTATTAAAAGTGTGCTGAGAATGTTCAGGTAGAATGGTGGTTGTTTGGGTTACCCTGTGGCATATTGCTGTTGCTCACTTATGGCTAACCTGCTTGCCCTCATTGGAGCGTGCAACTCCAGCGGTGCTCAAAGTGTCCGTGACAGGTAGGGGTGCCAA
This sequence comes from Molossus molossus, assembly GCF_014108415.1. Taxonomy (NCBI): domain Eukaryota; kingdom Metazoa; phylum Chordata; class Mammalia; order Chiroptera; family Molossidae; genus Molossus; species Molossus molossus. Next base: position 34,519,347 of record NW_023425366.1, read on the forward strand.
ACGCATGCTGTGATACACCCCAAGCAAGTGTCACAGCACAGACCTTAGCTTTCTGGAACAAAACCTCAGGTAAATATTCTGCTTTTCAGGCATTTTTCCACCTTTCTATTAAACCCTTATGGTCAACAAGCGATAGGATTAGATGTGAGCAGCCACCAGTCCATCATCAAGTGGAAAAGGCATGTAAGTCATGGGACTTGATGGAATTCTGGAGGCACAAGTAAACTGCATGACCATTTGGTGCAGAGACTCATGGAACTTACTCTTTCTGTTGCCTCCTCTCTTAAGCCTCACACAGAGTTTCTTATGATTGTTTTACTAAGGAAGAAAAATAATAATCAGGTCTGGTATAGTCATGATGTTTTACAATATAGTGGTCCCAATCAGAGGTTAATAGCTGCAGCACTATGGCATCACTTAAAGCTGTCCATAGAAGACAAGGGTTAAGTTAAATTCTCCCCATGGCCAGAATTCTAAGCAAAACAATGTATTGTCCACTTTTTCTAGACTGACACACAGCACTGAAGTGATCCACACTGGTTTCCCAGCTGTGGTCACTGGGTTGGCTGGATGTGTTACAACCCCTGGGCAGTGTAGGAATGGGGGTGACACAAAAAGAGACTTTTAATCTGTTACATTAGACTCTAAATTTATTAAGAAAATAAAACTATTCTTGAAAAATGGGGGCCCCAATGCAGTTTAGTAGCCTCAAGCTTTCAGGAAGCCAAGTGGAAGCATTTTCCTAGGGTCCCCAAAGAACTGGGTGCCAAGGTCAGAGCTCCAGGACTCAGTCTACAAGGTCACATTTCAGTCTGCATTGTATCCCATGATGCTGTCCTATGAGTGAATTAGGGCTTTGAGAGCTAAGAGTCTACTACCAAGTGATATTTCTTTTAAGGAAATGCAAGTCTGAGCCTTCATCCTACAAGTATGATCTGAAACAAGGACTATTTTTTTTTAAGTAGATTCATTCAAATATAGGCAGTTTCTCCTTTCATTGGGGAAATTGTTCCTGAAGACTAAATAGCATGTGACATAACTACACCCCCAAAGACAGAACAGAAAATAAAGTTATGGGTAATGACAGAATTACACAGGTAAATTGTAGCCGCCAACCTCTGGATGTCAAGGGCGATTTTGGTGTCTGTCTTGAATATGATGGGTGGTTATGACAGCAAAACTAAACACTACTTCAATCTCAGGAAAATACAATCCTCTTTGGACAGTAATTGGTATCAGCCATTCTGGAGGTCTTGAAAATAGAACACTGAGAATTGCAAGTATGAATTTCTTGGTGCCTGATTTCTCATGGCCTTGGATCCACAAGAACTGCATGAGTTACACTGGGAAGCTTATGTAAGATGACTTACTCAGGACACAAGCAAGTTTCACAGTCAGTCTGAGCCAATTATCTGACTGGTTCTTGGTTTTGCAAGTCATGATTTAGGAGTATTGGCAACCAGAGTTTGCTCTAATGACACACACACTCCTTTTTTATATTATAAGATCTCTGAAATAAATGAGGTGGGTAGATTTGCAGTGATGGATGGCATGTTACCTCATAGCTCACATGCTATCCTGTGCTGGTCAATATGTCATCTTAATGATACATGGCATCTTTATTTTCTGCACACTTGATTACATTTAAAATGTAATGTCTTTTCAGTATTGGATGGAATCCTCAAACTAACAACATTTAAAAACGATTAGAGATATTTAACATATTACTCCATTACTCAAAAAGGTGATATAGTCTGTGAAGACTGGGGGCACTATTACCTCCTAATTTATTAGAATTCTATCAATTCAATTATTTTAAAGTGAAAAATACCTACATTCAAAATTGCTTGTGTAAGCACATTCCCCAAATAAAACAAACTTCCTTCACACTAATGTTTAAAGATTAGTGTAGTCTGTGTCCATGAGTGTTGCCTCTAATTTTATCTTCTTTTTTTCTCAGTCCCCTCACTTCCACCTGGCACCCAGGTTCCCACCCCGGACAGCCGTCAGCCTGCTCTGGATCTATGAGCCTGTTTCTATCTTGCTTGTTAGTTTGTTTGTTCATCAGATTCCATATTTGAGTGAAATCATGTGGTACTTGTCTTACTTTTACTGGCTTATTTTATATAGCCTAATGCTCTCCAGCATGGTGATTGTCTGGGAGGGGAGGGGGACGGGAGGGGGAAAAGGGTACAGGGAGGAGAAATGGTGACGGAAGGAAACTTGACTTGAGCTAATGAACACACAGTACAGTGTACAGATGATGTGTTGTGAAATTGTGCACATGAAACCTGTATAATTTTGTTAACCAGTGTCACCCCAATAAATTCAATAATAATTTTTTAAATTATTGTAATGTTCTTATTTCTAAAAATTTTTAAAGCCATAAAACAATGAACATTGAAGTACATATATCTTTGCAAATAAATATTTTAGTTTTTCCGGCAGATACCCAGGAGTGGGATTACTGGGTCATATGATAGTTCTATTTTTAAATTTTTTGAGGAACAACCATACTGTTTTCCATAGTGGCTATACCACTTTACATTCCCACCAGAAGTGAATAAGGGTTCCTCTTTCTTTACAACTTTCTCCACATTTGTCATTACCTGTCTTGTTCATAACAGCCATTCTAACAGGTGTGTGGTGTATCTTATTGTACTTTTGATTTGCATTTTGCTAGTAGCTAGTGAGGTTGAACATCTTTTCATATAACTTTTGCTGTTTGTACATCCTCTTGGGGGGGTGTCTGTTTAGGTCCTCTTGCCATTTTTAAATTGGATTGTTTGTTTGTTTGGCATTGAGTTGTATGAATTCTTTATATATTTTGGATATTAACCCCTTACTGGAGCTTTTGTTTGTAAATATCATCTCTCATTTAGTTATTTACCTTTTTGCTTTGTTGTCAGTTTCTTCGGCTGTGTGATCTTGAGAACATCATGCTGAATGAAATGAGTCAGTCAGAGAAAGCTAAGAACCATATGGTTTCACTCATATGTGGGATATAAAGCTAAAACTTGTGGACACAGACAACAGTATGGTGGTCACCAGAGGGAAGGGGGCTGGGGTAGTAAAGGGTAAAGGGGGCCAAAGATATAGCGACAGAAGATGGTTTGACTTTGACTGGTAAGCACACAATGCAACCTACAGATCATGTATCAGAAATACACACTTGAAAATATATAACCCTATTGATCAGTGTCACCCTAATAAATTAATTTTTAAAAAGCCATAAACATCTAATTTAATTTTCTGAAATGTATAGTTTTATAATTATATGAAATATTTTAGTTTGTTATTTGGATAATTCCATTTTTCCCCTCACAGTCATCTGGTCTCCTGAATGTATTTTTTCCACAGCTGCAGTTTTGAAAACCTGCAACCCCAGGTCCCACAGCATATGCTCTGCACTGAGGGAGGATCCAGGCCACTAACAAGCTTACTCCTAGCACTGCCCCTGACTCTCTCTGATTTCTAAAATGAATTATTTTCCTAAACTCATTTCAACACAGAGTATATAATAAAGGATCACTTTCTGGCACTGACAAAAAAATGTTCAAGATATATATTGCCCATTTTACAATTACACCAAAGTTAATTTAACTCTTTTAAGCTAAAAATTAAAAAAAAAAATCCGTCTGGCTTGTGTGGCTCAGTGGTTGAGCATCACCCATGCACCAAGAGGTCACCAGTTCGATTCCCAGTCAGGGCACATGCCCAGGTTGTGGGCCAAATCTCCAGTGGGGGGCATGCTGGAGGCAGCCAATTGATATTCTCTCTTATCGATGTTTCTCTCTCTCCCTCTCCTTTCCTCTCTCTCTCTCTCTAAAAATCAACAAAAGAAAAAAAGTATTTAAAAAATATTCTAAGGTTTATTTTTGCCAATGTTCACCAGATTTAAACAAATTCATTACCTATTGTCCTTTGAAAATACATATGTGGCCTGGCTGGTGTGCCTCAGTGGATTGAGCATTGTCCCATGGACTGACAGGTCCCAGTTTGATTTCTGGTCAGGGCTCAATTTCCAGTAGGGGCACATAAGAGGCAGCGGATCAATGTTTCTCTCTCACATGGGTGTTTCTATCTCTCTCTCCCTTCCGCTCTCCTCTAAAAAATCAATAAAAACATATTTAAAAAAAGAAAGAAAGAAAATACTAGTGTTGTTTAGAGTTGTTTTGTATAAAACATTCCTTCTTCTCTAATAGCTCTGTGGTTTAGGCTGAAGTGACTCTAACAGAGATAACACTCCCCATAGGTGTGGTGACTGGGGATAGGGGAGAAAAACTATCAAACACAACCAATCTCTTAATTCTGTTGTTGGTGGGGGTGCTGGAGAGGGGGCAGGGGAAGCAAAACCTTCCATTTGTGGAACCCTTGGTTGATTGGTAGCAACTTTTATGAAAATTAAACATCATATTGACCAATCTGTTCACCTAAAATAATTTAGACTTTATTCTTTCCCTTCCTCAAATGCAGGAAACTGTGAGTAATGTGGGTTCCCAAGAAGAGGGTTTTGGCGATCAATATTGCCTGCTCAGGTGTGTGATACTGACATTCACACAACCCCCTGGTCCACAGACGTCTCCTCTCTTCTTGTAAGAGCTTAACTGGTGTAAGCAGTGTAGCCACTCCATTAATGCAATGAAGGAAAAACACCAGACAGGGGACAAATACAACTAGGAAAAAAATATTTGGCAAAAGATGTAGAAAGAACCAAGTTACATCATTTGAATTTTACCAAACTTCTCATCTGCACACACATCTTTCTTTCATTTAAAACTTTAAAAAGTAAGACCTTTTAAAAGTTTACTATGCTATACCTTTATAAATTATAGGGAAATTTCAAGATAATAGTGTAAACTTAAAACTTTTTTATATTTCTGAAAACAGAGATCACAACCAAAATATACATAAAATAAAGATATAGATGACTTTATTATATCACAAAGAACACTTAATTTTCTTTTTGGCTTGAAATATGTCTCTTGCTCACACCTACCATTAAAAAATAACTTATTTTACTTGTAATTGGCAAGATTTGGAAGCAGCCAAGATGCATTTTATTGGGTAAGTGGATAAACAAACTGTGGTACACGCAGAAACTGAATATTCTTTGGCAATAAAAAATGAGCTTAAAGCCTTTAAAAGATATAGAGAGACCTTAATACATATTACTAAGGGAAGAAAGCCAATCTGAAAAGGCTAAGTACTGTTTGATTCCAAGTATAGGACATTCTGGGAAAAGCAATGATAAGGAGATAGTAAAATATCAGTGTTTGCCAGAGTTTCAGGGTGAAGAGAGAAGGAAGAAGGGGTGAAACAGACATTTTTCGAGCAGTGAAACTGTTCTGTATGATGCTGTAATGGTGAATACACTTGTCAAACCCCATGGAATATACAACATAAAGAGTGAACTGTAATGTAAACTATGGATTTCAGTTAATTACAGTGTATCAATATCGATGTATCAGTTCTAGTAAATGTACAAAATGCAATAATAGGAAAAACAGTGTGCTGGGGAGAAGAGTTTAGGGGAACTTTCTACTTTCTGATCAATTGTTCTATGAACATTAAATGGCTCTAAGACAAAGTCTATTAATTTTTAAAGAAACATCAAATCAGAGCTATAAGATTGATGCACAAAGCAGGTAGGGTGAGATAAACTCCTTAGAATAACCATACAAATGAAAACCAAGACAAGGAATGAAATCAAATGGACAGCCATAAGATGAGTATCAAAATTCTGTGGCCTCCGGCTGGAAACTGCAGTGTTTGAGTGTGAACAACCACAACCAGTATTAGTAGAAACAAGTGTTTGCACCAGCAGACATTTCTGAAATATCTGGGGTGTTCCAAGGGGATGCCCAAAACACTTGAGGAGAAAACTTTGCACGAAACTGGAGACTCTTCATCATCAGTCTGGAGTAAAGCCAGTGAAATCCAATTTAACAAAGTCAGGGAAATGCCATAGGTCCCCTGAGGCCATCAAGATCATGGGGACACTGGTTATCCTTCTACAAGACAATCTTTGGTATTTATTAGAATTTAAAGCCAATACTTTTCAAATGCCACCTACATCCATAGTGACTGTGTGGATGGGGTTCAGATAGAAAGGTGTCAGGACATTTCCAGGGACACAGGAAGTTGGTGGGTAGCAAGAGGGAGCTGGACATCAGAAAAAAAAAAGGGTAGAGATACCCAGAATAAAGAGGGTCCTCATGAGTGCTGAGAGGGGACCACGTTCCATCTAAGTCTGATCCTATGGGGTCAAAATCTCCCCTGATGCACCTCCTTACAGGACTTTCTGGAGCTGTCCTTGGTTATCTGTGAGAATAACTGCTTTCTGTGGCCAGAAAAATACATGAGGTCTCTGTGCAGTAAGTTACCTTACTAGCACATGCCAGACAATAGATGAAGATAGTAGGAATGTATGCACCAACAGGAAGAATATGCAGAAAATCGGGGGTTCATGGAAGATATTCAATAAGGCCTGAGTCCCACTGGGTCTGAAAAATTGTAACAATTTAGCAATTTGGAAGGCTGTCACTGAAAAAGAAACTGAAAAATGTTTTTGAGATTTCCAGCTACTGCTGCAAAATACAAGACAGAGCACTAACAGTTGTGTTGTTATTCTAAAATTGCATTTTTATTGGGAAAAAAAGTAGTTAAAGAAAACAGACAAGATATTAATTCCTGGCCCCAGTGGAATGGTCAGTTGGGACGGCCAGTTAGCCATAGCAATACTTTGTTTACCCAAAGGCTCAATTTTCAGCAACTTCAGTTTTGTATTAGCAAATGGCCATGAATTCAAACTGTAGGACCCACCTGAGATCGGCCATTGCACATGAAATATATAGTCCTTTCCTTTGTTTATCTTTACAGTCTTGTGCAGTCATCATACATACCACATGCATGATGCTTTCCTGTGGTCTACTGATCTATGTGTGTGCTGTGTAATAAATTAAACACAAACTTAGCAATTTAGGAACATGATTTTATCCTATGGTTCTGGAGGTCAGAAGTCTACACAGGTCTCACTAAGGTAAAATCAAGGTGGTAACTGGCTGTGGTGCTCCCTGCAGGATCTAAGGAAGAATTTGTTTCCTGTTTATCTGGATGGCTAGCAGAATTCAAGGCTTGCAATAGGATTGAGGCCCCTTCTATCTCACTGGATGTCAGTTTTAGGTTGTTTCCAGCTCCTAAGGGCCAGCTGCAATCCTTGGTTCCTGGGCTCCTCCATCTTCCCAGCGAGCAATGGTGGGTTGAGTCCCTCTCATGCCTTAAAACTCTCCACCTCTCCTTCTGCTGGTACATACATCTGATGATTCTGCCTTCCTCTTCCACTTCTAAGAACACACATGATGCACTGAGCCCACCCAGACAGTCCCTATTTAAAGATCTGAAAACCTTATTCTAGCTACAAGGTTCATCTGTTACATAATATGGTCATGAATTCCAGACATTAGGATGTGCATACCTGGGGGTGGGGGGCATTATTCATCTGGTCACACCATTGAAGTGAAAGCAGTACTGGTCAAGTTCAATCACGTTAAAATTCACTCACCTGCCCTAGCACAATCTCTGGGCTCCAGCTCATCTTTAAGCCTCTCTTTTGCTCACAAGAAGCACTTATTTCCAGCATAACAGCAAAGACAAAGCACTCTAACTTTTGCTGATGTCCCTGTCCGTAGTAATAGCTCTGCAGAAACCAAATAGCCCCTTTCTCCTTCACATTCTTCACAAACTAAAAGCCACTCTGAGCCCATTCTGGACTTCCTTCTAACCTCCCTACCTATGGTCTCTTCATGGTCTGGGTCATAAAACTATTAACTGGTCAGAGCCTTTCACTTTCTGTGGAATGGGCTTCTGTCTTATGGACACAGAGCACAGAGGGAAGGGCTTCATTGACTTGGAAGAATCACACCTCTCCGTTGCCCAATTACTCACCAACATTCATGGTGAACATCTTGATGGAAAGAGCCAATTACACTATGAAGGAAAAGCCTTCAGTTGGTGCTTTGATGTAGAAGGTCCTCAACGCACTTTTTATACCCAGTTATAGTTGGATAAAATCAATACCAGTGACCCAAGAGTGTCCAGGAAAAAGATGAATTGCTCATGTTCAGAAATAAATTGCAAAGATGGTGAAGTGAAGAGAGTAAGGATAAAAATCATAGATTACTTATGTGCTTGGAGTTTACATGTTTATATGACCTGCACAAGTCAAGGCTCTATCTTCTAACCTAAAAGGGAGATAGATAAAGGCTTCATCATTTCACTTGGGAAGGTGATGGGAATTAGAGGTTAAAAGAAAGGCTTAAACAATCTTGAGACTTATTAGAAAAGAAATCGGGAGGCTTTGACAAAAGAGATGCCAAAAAACAAAATCAGAAGGCTCTGGAGGGACCTAAAAATAGAAAGTTCTATTAACACAAGGGTATCTTACATGCCACTCTTGAAAAGACACAAGTTCAAGATCCCTGCCTCCAATGGAGAGTCCCCTCAGCTGTGCAACTGGACAAGGTGTTTGGGGCTGTAGCCCAGCACCATGTCCCACATCACATTTCTCTCTTCCTTTTCACATGCCCATATCATAGGCAGGCACAAGTTTCTTCTCTTGGAACAAACACCTTTCCCCAGCACATAAACACCTGGCTATCCTGAGATGGAGAAAATCAAGGGACACATGACCTCTTGCCAAAAATGCAGACCCGCAATCTAACCATGGGGAAACATCAGGCAAACCCAAGTTGAGGGAATTTTATAAAATGCCTGACCAGCAAGGTCACACAAGGTACAGAATGGAAGGTACTTCGTGCAAAGCAGCCATATAAATGCTCCATGGGGCAGGCATTTGGGATGTCGTCGCCTCTGTAGCTTCTACCACTATTGTTTTTATCACAAGAATCTTGTCTTGCAGGAGCTGATAGGCCACTTTGAGGATGTAAAATCAGCTATAAAGAAGTATTGATGTAAAAGGCTGTTAGATTGCATGTTGCAGATAGAAGTACTATGTAGTTCAAAGAAGAGGAAGGAGAAGTGGCATTCAACTGTTAGATTACAAATGTGAGTTAGATGTTGTTGGATGTACGGAAGGCTTTTGAAGGGAGGGGTGAAGCAAATTTGAGCTTGCCAGAAAGATTAAAGTAATAAGTGTGGGAAAGAGCAAGTTTCTAAGAGATAAAAAAGACAAGGCAGTCTGGAGGTGTCAAGGTTAGCTCCTGGCTTTGCAGCAGAACAATGTGAGTTCAGAGGACAGCAGCGTCTCCTAACTGGCTGTGTAACCATGAGGAAGTGGGGTCATCTTGGAGTTAATAATTCCTACCTTTGTGCCATGTTTGAGTTTTCTGTTGCTGCTGTAACAAATCACCACAGACTCAGTGGCTTAATGCAAGACACATTTCTTATCTTATAGTTATGGAAGTCAGAAGTTCAACATGAGTCTTAAGGTGCTGAAATCAAGGTGTGTGGGCAAGACTGGATCTTTCTCGAGGTTCCAGGAAGAATTTAGTCCTTGTTTCTTCCAGCTTCTAGAGGCTGCCTGCATTCCTCGGCTCCTGGCTGCATCACTCCCCTCTCAGCCGTCCTTGTCCATGACTGGTACCTCCCCCCACCGACTCTCTTGCCTCCTTTTTATAATGGGCTTTGTGATTATGTTTATGGCCCATTCAGATAATCCAGGGCATTCTCAAGCAGTGAGGTAGAGGAGAATTTCAGAAGACGCCAAAGACAAGCCTTGTGAATTAGTCTTTCTACAATAAGAAGCCAGAAGGGAGCAACTGAGGGAATTTTACATAAGTTTCTAGTATAAGAAAAGAGAAGTTTAAGAGCAAACAAATATGAGGCTGTCATCTGCAAGTTGGCTTGCCAGGAGGGCCAGAGTCAAGGAAGCTGGTTGGGAAACTTTAGACTTTTGTTATAAAGACCTGGGTGTGGAGTCAGCCAGAGGAGGGAGAGCAGTCATGCTGGGGAGGGGGTCGGTGGGGAGGAGTGAGGGGAAGACAGACAAGTCCGGGGTGGGTCCAGGATTGGTGACCATCACACACCAGGGACAAGTAGAAGAAGCTTGAGAAGGGGGTGCTCACTGTCCTGAAAGCTGCAGCTGCCAGGTGGACCAGAACGCGGTAGGAAGGAGGTGTCCATGATACAGTCCTGAGACGTCTACATGGGGGCAATGAGATAGCATTGGGGTAATTTGGTGTATTTTCATTCTGTTAAGGCATATTTGTCATACTTATCTAGCTTATAAGTTTCTTTGTTTTATTTGTGAAAGAGTATAAAGGGACACACCACACTTAAAAATAAGAATGAGGGAATCTTATACCAATCTACATATGTTTTCCATTGCCTTCAAACAGGGATAATCTTGACCTAGCCACCATGAAGAGCCAGTAAGGAAATGTAGAGAATCGTGCTTTGAAATGCTATACATACAAGTTCATTTAGATAAGAGGTTTGATAGAGGGTAATGTTGAGCACCAGTCAAGATTAACACAGACCGTCCCCATGGCAAGCACCCTGCCCAGACGTCTGTGACATTGAGTCGCACAGACTTTGGTCACAGGATGAAGAATATTTTCCTTAAGAAAACTTTGACTAATAATTAGATAAGTTAACAAAAAAAGTTAAACTTAAATAACAAAAAAATTATTAAATTTGCTATAGTGGCTTTAAAACCAAGCAAGAGTCTTCTGAAATATGACACCTTATTTGCACTGGCTGCAATGCACCTCCTTTTCTCTCCTCACTTCAGTAACACCCAACCCCAGCATGAGTTACTTGGAAACCTCGAATTCAACTCACTGTGCGATCACGTGGTAGGGATTCAAGACCATCTGATTCCTTTGGTTCAAATTCTTAAAATATATATATATAAGTTCCAGCGGGTACCTAAATCGGTCCTCTATTGCATATTCAAATGAAAACCCAAAGACAAGTGAAAAAATTCATGTGAAAACCCAGCAGGCAGAACTGCAGAAAATTATTCTTATTCAGTCTTTGGGAAATAAGCATGATAAATTCAACTTAGTTTCTCAGCAACACAAATTGCTTCTCCAGAATTTTCTTCCATTTATGGATTTTTCTTGGTAATCTATTTATATGTTTATTATCTTTTTCTTAAATATTCTTATTAGCTGTGCTATTTTATTATTATTATTATTATTATTTGGTATATTGGTATAGAAATTCTGGTTCAGGTTATTGTGTTCCCAACAGATAAATGACAAAATTGTGACATAATCTCCTTTTGCGTAAAGTGAGTAACGCCCACACATAATCATCCTGTCTTTCACGCCCTTCCCACGCCCGGCCAGCAGGGCCTCCAAGACTTCCGTGTGACCACCTCCGTAGAGCCTGAGAAAGGGCGATTGCGTCAGCAGTCAACAGCCTCGCTCTCAATAAGAAACGTATTGTCTGGTGCCTTGACAACCTGAAACACTTTGAAAACTAATTCTGTTTTTTGTGGGGTTTTTTTTTGCCTACTGTATGTACTCAGCATGACTCAGAAACCCCAGGCATGTGGGAAGAACAGCAGCTCTCAGAGTGAGTCTGATCTCGAACAAAATGAAAGAAACAGAAATGAGAACAAAGCTCATCTCTCTGGAATAAACTTCCCTCCATTAAATCTCACTTAACACAAAGAGAGCGACAGTCCAACAGAATGCAGTCTAAGCCTGTGCCGACAGCAAGGAAACGTGGAAGTGTCCCCCTGGCTCCTTCCCTGCATTTCCTCTCCATGTAAGAGCGTTTTCTAGAAGTCAAAACCACAAAAGCAAAGTAGCATACTTAAACACAAACAGAACCTCATTTTTAAAAGTAATCAGAAAGGCTTTTGTTTTCCTCTTTCCTCCAAAAAACAAAAAGCCCTTTAGAGGCATTCCACTCCCAATTTTACACTGCAGAGGAGCATGTGCACTGCAGTGACAGCCTGTGAGTGGGTGGAGACTGACTCTTGATGGAGTAGGACAGCAGGGGGACACTCAGGCCCAGATTGCACATCCTCTGTGCCCCTCCCTGAGGAGACAAGACATGTAAGAACCAGGAACGGCAGAGGGATCAAAACACAGAAGATGCAGCTCCTCCTGCACAGCAGCTTGGAGGAAACCCTGCCATCCACCCAGCAGGAGTCCAGAAGCTCCTGACGGCCGATGTCCAGGCATCTGTCTGCTGGCTGCAGCTACACAGTTGGCCTCACGAAGATGGGACCCCTGTAGTCACACAGAAATGAGCTCAGCAGGGCCTTGCACCTGGTTTATGCTCTGCGGTGGCTGCTTACAATTCACATTATAAATAAAGGCCCTGCATTTTCAGTATGCTTGGGTTCCACAAATTATGTAGAAGGTGAGAGAGCAAGAAATCAAGAGCAACAGTGCAACTCCTGACTTCGGCCAGCTCTGTTATCTGGAGCAACTGGCATAATTATTATTTTTTTTTTTTTTGGTACATGCCCCTAGCGGGAACTGAACCTGGGACTCTCTGGTCCGCAGGTCAATGCTCCAGTCACTGAGCCAAACCGGCCAGGGCTGGCATGATTTTCCAAGCCCTGTTTTCTGTTTTTAAGTCGGAGATCACAGTACAGCAGCACTGTGGTCTAACGTGCTGAGCACAGGTAAAGCAGGAAAAGCTCACGGCACATAGTGAAAACCCAATGGGAGCTGTCACCCGGATGGGCCCAATTATTATTTGTTGACCTGAATTCAATATCATGCATGGGAAGTGGGGCAGTTTGACAAAATCAAGAGTTTCATTGTAATCACTTATCTATTTTCTGCACAGGTTTAGACTCTTCCTCAAAACTGTATTTTTCCTTTTATCTGAAAATAGATTCTACATCATTTAATCTAAAATATCCTCTTTGAATTTTCACGCTCAAATGATTCTTTGAAGACCTAAAATAATTAAAACAATCATGAACTTTTTAATTAAGAAGGAGGAATCAGTGGAAGCATGGAGTCAGTAGAGGGCCAATCCTTTCCTGTGCGGCCTCCGGAGCAGCGCTGGGCGCGAACCCACTGGATTTGTAATGCAGGACAGAGGCCTTGCCTACCGCAGCAGCTTTGCACTTTCATTGGCCATGAGTCCCAGGTGCAGAATATGTGGTGCATTTCAATCAAATGCAGACATGGACACACACAACACTAAAAAAGTTTTATGCATCATAACACAATTCATGTGTTGAAGCCCTAAACCCCAGCTCCTCAAAATGTAACAAAATTGTGATATAGGGCATTTGAAAGGGTTATTACGTCCAAATGAGGATGTTCGTGTGGGGTCCTAAATCTATCTGACTGGTGTCTTTACAAGAAGAGAGTAGGACACAGACATGTGCAGAGGAGAGACCATGTGAGGACACAGGGAGAAGATGACCATCTACAGCCAAGGAGACAGGCCTCAGAAGGAACAACCCTGCAGGTCCATGATCTTGGACTTCCAGCTCCCAGAACAGTGAGAGGGTAGAAGTCTGTTGTTTAAGTCTCCAGCCTGTACTACATTGTCATGGCAGCCCCAGCCAACTAAGACAAGAACCTTCGGTGACAGATGGTTGATTGAACACACAGCTTACCCTCTCCCTCCAACATCCTCTTAAATGATAGTTAAGGCTTAAAAATAAATAAATGAATGAATGAACAAATAAATAAATAAATGAATGAATAAAGCTCTAACTGGTTTGGCTCAGCAGTTAGAGTGTCAGCCTGCGGACCAGAGAGACCCGGGTTCGGTTCCTGCTGAGGGCATGTACCTCAGTTGCAGTTTGTCCCCGGCCCTGGTTGGGATCATGTGGGTGGTGGCCAGTCTATGTGTCTTTCTTGCATGAATGTTTCTTTCTCTCTTCTTCCCTTTCTCCCTCCCACTCTAACTGAAGATAAATGTAAAAATGTCCTCAAGTGAGGATGAAAAAAAAAGATAGTTAAGGCTTAAAATGCATAAACTACAAGAAAACAATAGGATGGAAACAGAGAAGAGCCACATTGTTTTGGAAGCTGGAAAGCAGATTAATGAATAAAACTTCTTCAGTAACCCAGAAAAAGTGAAACTAAATTGGCATTGGGGGTGCCTTAGCAGGTCTCTCTATGCCAGAAACCCTAGATCAATACATAAATTAGGGAACTGTAGATGGCCATACCCCTAAATGTGGATGGAGGGCAGGAAAAAAAAAAGACCTCTGTTAAATATGACAATGAAGTAGAGAGACTAGCAGCTGTCTAACCCAAGCCACACCTGGGCACTCCCATCTCTTGTTCCTTGTTGGCACTCACCTGGGGCGTCTGTCCTGGGGACTGCAGGCACAGAGCACAGGGGTGAACAGAGGAGATCCAGTGACAGCCACCTACTGGGTGGTGGGTCAGGAAATGAGGTGGAACAGAGGCAATGCAGAAAGCAGGAACCTTTTTCAAAAATGCGTAATCAGTATTCTCAGGAATAAGGAAAAAACTTGACATCAATTGAAAGAAATAGCAAACATAACATCACGTAGTATAAAAGAAAGATTATCAAGGAAATCTTAGCTATGAATGGACTTTCAGACTATTTTCCAGGTTTCGTTTGATACTCCAACAATGTTTCAAATATACTCTCGTACAAATAATCTGATACTCTAGTGCTCCTATTATAATGGGATAGACTTAAACAATGGGGCTCCTGGGCAAAGGGTATGTGTATGTAATAGTTGGTGTTATACCTTAAAAGGTCTAGCAGTTCTCATCTCTGCCAGCAATGGCTGCCAGGCTAGTTTCTCTCTCCTCATTCAGACTGGAAGTGATGGTGCTTGAAATGTTTTGCTAATCTTCAGGGTGGGAAACATTAAGTTATTGTTGATCTTTCCTTTTCTTTTTTTTTTTTTTATTGATTAATTTTTGTTACAAATGATTCTCCTTTTTTCCCCCACTGATTCCCCCCTCCCCCTTCCCTCCCTGCCCCTTCCCCAGATTGTTGTCCATGTCCACTGTTCATGCATACATGCATATAAGTTCTGTGGTTCATCCCTCTCTCACCTCCCCACTCCTTAGGGGATTGTCCTCAAACTGTTATGTTCATTATATTCCACAAATCAGTGAGATCATATGAAATTTGTCTTTCTCTGTTTGGCTTGTTTCACTTAGGATGATACTTTCCAGGTCCCTCCATGTAGTCTCAAAGGATAAGAGATCTTTCTTTCTTACCGCTGCATAGTACTCCATTGTGTATATGTACCACAGCTTTTTGATCCATTCGTCTACTGATGGGCACTTGGGCTGTTTCCAGATCTTAGCGATTGTAAATAGTGCTGCTACAAAGATGGGGGTACATACATTCTTTCTGATTGGTGTTTTATGCTTCGTAGGGTATATTCCTAGAAGTGGGATCACTGGGTCAAATGGGAGATCAATTTTTAATTTTTTGAGGTGACACCATATTGTTTTCCATAGTGGCTGCACCAGTCTGCATTCCCACCAACAGTGTACTAGAGTCCCCTTTTCTCCACACCCTCGCCAACACTTGTTGTTTAATGATTTGTTGATGGCGGCCATTCTGACAGGTGTTAGGTGATACCTCATTGTTGTTTTGATTTGCATCTCTCTGATGATTAGTGATGATGAACATTTCTTCATATGTCTCTTAGTCATTTGTATGTCCTGTTTGGAGAAGTGTCTATTTAGTTCCTCTGCCCATTTTTTAATTGGATTCTTTGTCTTCCTTTTGTGGAGTTGTATGAGCACTCTATATGTATTGGAAATTAACCCCTTATCTGATATATCATTGGCAATTATGCTCTCCCATACAGTGGGTAGCCTTTCCGTTTTGATGATTGTATCTTTCGCTGTGCAGAAGCTTTTGAGTTTGATGTAGTTAAAATGTCCATATTACTCAAAGCAATCTATAGATTCAACGCTATCTCCATCAAAATACCAACGGCATACTTCAAAGAATTAGAACAATTACTTCAAAAGTTCATATGGAACCAAAAAAGGCCTCGAATAGCCACAGCAATCTTGAAAAGGAAGAACAAAGTTGGAGGGATCACAATACCAGATTTCAGGTTATACTACAAAGCCACCATAATCAAAACAGCCTGGTACTGGCACAACAACAGGTATATAGACCAGTGGAACAGAATAGAGAACCCAGAAATGGACCCTAGGCAATATGCTCAATTAATATTTGACAAAGGTGGCAAGAGCATACAGTGGAGTAAGGACAGCCTCTTTAATAAATGGTGCTGGGAAAATTGGACAGCTACTTGCCGAAAAATGAAACTAGACCATCAACTTACACCCTACACCAAAATAAACTCAAAATGGATAAAAGACTTAAATGTAACTCATGAATCCATAAAAATCCTAGAGGAGACTGTGGGCAACAAAATCTCAGACATCATACGCAGCAGAATTTTTACTGACACATCACCCAAGGCAATAGAAACAAAGGAGAAAATGAACACACGGGACTACATCGAACTTTCCTTTTCTTACATGCCAATAACACTGAGATTTCTGGCTATTTGCTTGTTCATGTCCTTTGCCCATTTCTCACTGAGCTATCAGTCTTTTTTCTTGTAGATTTATAAGACCCAGTTTACTGGCTCCCACGAGTCTACATCATCCAGACAGGATGATATTCAAAGCATCTGGAAGAGCTGGGGTCATATGCATGAGCAGTGGATGATCGAGCTCAGGGAGGTAACGGTCCAGCTTTGCTGAATGCAAGGTCATGTGGAGTTTTGAGCACAAGTAATATTATCTAACTCACCTCTCAAGAGAACAATTCCAGTGCTGTGTGGAGAGTGAATGGAAGAGACAACAGAAAAGCTACTGAGAAGTCAGTTAAAATATTCTCCTAAGTCATCATGCTGATGTTACTTTATTTGTATTTTCTTCACAAACCCATGTGCCATTGAGTCCCTGTATTTCCATGCTTTGTGGAGTGATTGTGAGCAGGAGGAGTGCCTATCCACCCTCTACCATGACTCCACCTCATTAAGGTCTTCCAGGCCCCAAACAGAACAACCTTGTGAGGACCACCGATGACTTCTGTTCTGCTAACCCCACCCACCAAAGTTTGCCTGGCCTCATGTCCCCCATCCTTGCTCCTCTCTCTTAACCCCATTCACTTCTGTTTTCCACTCACCTGACCATGCTGACCTCACCTCATCTAACCCTCAGTAACATTGAAGCATAGATTGTCCCTCTGCCTGGAAATGCTTTAACTCCTTGGATTCCAGGACACCCATACACAAGGTGATGGACCCTGAATTATTTTACCGCTAAGCAAAGAAATTCATCCTTGAGGTTCTCTTGTTATTGAGTGCCTGACCTCAGGCTTCTTGAGCAGAATTTAATGAAAGGTGAAACAAAAATGATCACAGGGACAGGAAGATGCAGGCATGCTTTCACCTTGGATGTCACAATGACTCATTTCCTCTGTGAATGCCCAAGCCCAGACCAAAGGGTCTTCCTAGAGAAGCAGGGGCCAGCTTCAATATGATATCAAGGATTCTGGTTGTTCCCAGCCTTTGTGGAGATCAGTGTCCTTGACTGGGGACCACAACAAAAGAGTTTCTGCTTTATTTTTTCAGAAATATTTAGAGTAGACTAATACTTCTGGGACCATGTAGTGTACATGGCATTTTAGAGCTAACAACAAAGATTAAGAGTTATGGCACTTTTATATGCACACATTAGCATAGGCAAGAAGAACACACTATCTCCGTTTTGATAAGTAAGTC
Organism: Molossus molossus; assembly: GCF_014108415.1. Lineage (NCBI taxonomy): Eukaryota > Metazoa > Chordata > Mammalia > Chiroptera > Molossidae > Molossus > Molossus molossus. The sequence continues at coordinate 34,537,051 of NW_023425366.1, forward strand.
TTGTTCATTCAGAGCTAATGCTCTGGAAGTGCTACACACAGACAGAGAAAGAAAAGCAGAGCAGACCAGTGTGACCCGTCCCGCAGGTCGAGCAACAAGAGACACGAGAAATGGAGACAAGACAGGGCTCTGATCAAGTCTCGTTTATTCTGGGGAGATCCACAGTATATATAGGGCAAGAAGCAGAAAAACAAGAACATTTGTTGCCAAGCGATGTTTGTGGTAACCACCCCGAAGCAATTTCAGGTAAATATCACGTAAATATCCGGGGTGGAACAAATGATAAACAGAGCATAACTGGCTGAGTAAATGGTTACTTAAAGGAATGCAGAAACATTGTATGCAGAGATGCAGAGATATCCTGCCTTGGGGCAGGAGATGGCAGAGCAGATTTTTGCAAAATGGATGCCATGCAAACAGTCTCCCACACCAGTGTGTTGTGCAAGTGGTCATTTCCTAACACTAGTTACCTTCTTACTACTGGTTACCTGGATATGCTCTGTCTCTTTATGATTGAGGTGTGTGTGTGTGGCGGGGGGGCTCTAGAAAGTCTATTTAGCAGAGATCTATCTTCACTTTGGGAGACATAACAGAAGACTGTTATTTGATGTTGGAAAAGCAAAGGGAACACTGAAAACCACAGAGTGACTTGCCAGTATAATCTGGTTGGTGCTTTGGATGGCTTGTGTGGCTCACCTCCATGATCTGGATGCCCTGGCTCTCACCGCAAGACTCATGGGGATTTGGAACCCCAGGCAGAGAGGATACTGAAGGTTTATCTCCCTGGATCCACCTCAATACATTCCTGGTTCAGGTCCAGATCCAATCAAATTTCAGCTCTCCAGACGTTTGTTCTCATTGTGTATCCATCTGATATTAAACAAAGATTCACAAATTCAGATTTTCTGTGGCTACAAATTATTCATAATTTCTTTTCTCCCAATGAAGTTGTTTGTTCCTAAGCTAATTTTTGGATGGGTATACAGGTATAAGGATAAGTCAGTAACAAATCTGTAAGAGTGTGAACATTTAATTCTAAAATGCCACAGGTCAGTGTGCTCTTCCATCACTGTATCTTAATACCTACTGACCCCTGATACACCATAAGCATTGCACCAATTAAATCTCAGAGAATGAATGAACAGTGTGACTGTCACCTGGGCCACCTTTGAATCTACACCCTTTTTTCCTCCTAGTCTGTGTTTTCCTCCGTGTAAATACATTTCTCCTTCCAGGAATCTTCTCTGTCTTATACTTTATGTAACTGAACTAAATGTTAGCATATTGAACTCATTGAACTATAAATTGGTATTTCCCATTACTATTTTGAAAATCAGATAAGAAGAATTACTCTGTTTTCTCTTAAACAGAAAACAGAATTAAATTACCTTTTTATTTGCCTAATGAAGAAAGTGATTATGTGGGGTGTGTGTGTGTGTGTGTGTGTGTGTGTGTGTGTAAAACCCTCAACCAAAGAAAGCTTCCTACTTACAGAATATTTTCCAATAATAGAGGAGGCTACAGTTCTGCTTGGGGAATCTCCTTGTCTCAACAACGGGGCAGCCTTACCCCTGTTAATGTTGCCACAATCAGTGCATTTTCTGGTTCATGGTAGGCAGTCATTTAATATGTGATGAACTGAATGTAAACTTTGGGGGGGGGGGGGTTGTTGGTTGGTTTTTTTATTTAGATGGTAAAACCTTATTTTAAAATTTTGTTTTCACAGTGAACTAGAGTTAGAAGCAGAAAAAAAGGATATTCAACCTTTAAATGTTTCTTCCTTCACATTATATAACTAGTCTAAGACTATCCATCTTCACTGCAGTTCAGAGGTTAAGAATAAATATTTCCAGAATAAACAGTTATTGCATTTAGAGGTGAAATCAATTAGATACAAATTATATTTCTAATGCACTTTCTCAGAGGAGAAGAGATTAAAACTAAGAAATCGAAATGGAAGCTTTCCATATCTCTAAAAATGATAAATGCTGGAAAAAAACAATGAAAAGGGCTTTAATTGCTAGTGATGTTTTCCATTAGCTGCACTGAAAAGAAACACTATGAGAGTTTCTAGTGAGAGCTGATAAAGTAAATTTTTCTTAGAGTTTTTATTTTATTTTTATCTTTTTGTTAGAAGAAACCGCTGTTAGCTAATGGATGCCAGAGGTCACTGCACTTCGTGAGACTGCGTGTATTCACCAGGAATAGTCACCATTTCCGTCTTGATTTGTAAAATTATATGAACCTCACAGAGGACAAGAAACTGTCCTTGCATAACTTTCAGGGCAAAAGAGAATCTAACAACAATTTTATTTGGGTAAACAGGACATAACTTACAAAAATTTCTTCCTAAAGCAGATAAGTAATTTTAAGTGGCTGTTTTTGCAGACAGCCAAATGTTGGAGCTGTTGCTTCATGATTTTCACTGTGAAATAGAGTGATTGGGCTTTTCAGGTGCTCAGAAACCAGGCAAAACTTTGATTTCCATCCAGGGCAGAGCTGAGTTTGCCGAAAGCTGGCTGCTCTCTCTCGGTTGCCAGGCTAAAAATATTTTTTCAAACACAGATTTTCAGAAGTGCCCATTTATCCCCATGGCCTTCACATTAATCACTGGAAGACTCTATAGGAGAAAGTCCTCCGCGTCCTGTTTCTCAGGAGGGCAGGCACAACTCTGCTTGTCACACAGCTGCTGGGGGCACTTCCACAGGGAGACAGTAGTCTGCAGGAGCAATTACGAGCAATTCTGGGGCCTGGAGGAGATCTAATGCCTTGAGGCCTTATTGGTGTTTCGTTTGCAGGTTTGAATGGCCAGGGGCATTGTCAGGCTCTACAAGACATCACAGAAGCATGAGGGAGGACTTCTCAGGGACTAGGCAGCAAGTACAGTGGGCCTGCCAAATGATAGAAAATGATAGGAAAATGGCTCTTTCATTACCCAGGCTCTCTGATCCAATGGCAGGTCTGTATCTTCAGGGCAAGTCACTCTATTTTTTTAAGTGGAGAAATACCTAGAAGTTATTATGAATCCAAAATACTCTGAGATGCATTTGCTTATGTGTATTTTCAGTAGCACTGTGGCAGGGGAAATTCTGGCATACGTGTATGTACTGCAGCAGTAACACTGAAAATCTGTGAGTCCACTAAGAAATGAAGCTTTTCTTAAAATTTCACAGAGGTCTAACATCAGAACAGTCTCCTTCTAAATCAGTTGGATGGAAGGGAGTGAGGAGGAAGAGTGTTTTCTCGGTTCAGACTCTGCCTTCTCTGGCAGCCCTTGTACGGCCCCAGTGGCAGCCCAGCCTTGCCCGGGGAGGCATTTCATGGCAGCTGAGTCCTAATTGCCTGATTTTTCAAATCCCCTCCAGTCGACACCTTTCTAAAAGGCAGGTACTGTGTCTTACTCAGTGTTGTGTTTTGACTATAACAAGAACTACAGAATAGATAATCAATAAGTATTGGCTGAAGTGAATTTAATTAGAAGGAAGGGGATGGATGGAGAAATTGAAGACTTACTTCATGGGGGAAATTGGAAGGGAAACTTGATGGCCTTTTGTGTCCAGCACAGTGAATAATAGACAAACAAAATGGAAACCATACTGGTTATAGTCCACTTTTGAAGAGTAAAAACACGGAAAGTTCTACAGATTATTTTGAATTTATTTTAATGAAAGGCTCTGCAAACAGGTGCCACTTGCTGGGCTGTGTCTCCTCAAAGGTCAGCCCTGGGCTGTTTCCCCACCCACCCTCCACGAACCTTGGCTCTGACAAAAGCCAGTGGGTAGGTATCTGTTAGGACCTGGTGAGAGGACACGTTTGGGGGAAGTGACGGGTGCACTTGTGAAAGGTCAGGAAGTAGAGGGCGATGGGGTGCGATGGGGAGGCCATGCAGTGTCTTGCAAAACTCATCTCAAAGACCTGTTCAGTAGAAGCGTCTAAACCACATGTTGACACTTTTTTAGGACAATAAATATCTCAGTAGCAACAACGAAAAGAAATTCAAGATAAGAAGAACTACTCCTGGAAGTATGTGAATGTAAGCAGCCAAAAGGTAGTTCACTAAGACAGAAAGCCAGAAGCAATTAACAAAGTTCGTTGGCCAAACTTAAATGGAATATTGTAAGATGGCCTTTTTCAATAAAACATTTGGACGTTAAATTCTAACTAATAGAGCAGAAAGGACTAAATGAATATGGCAAAATACAATGCATCTTAGGTACCTAAAAATATCTCTAAATAAGCAGAAGACTCTGAAGTCGAAATCCCCCAAAGCACTGTTTATGGGCTAGCACTTAGGAGCCCCTCATCAGGTCCGTTCCTGCACTGGCTTCGCATTCCTTACACAGCTCCGTCAAAGCACGCCCAAGTAACTGCGTCAGGACACAGACCTGAAAACATTCAGCTTTCTTAACTGTCTCCTCATTTTGAACTTAATTTGTGGTAAATGAAAGAAATTTGTATTCATGCGCATTGCACCAATAATTGATTTTTGTCAGCTCTTTCCAAAATTAAATGTCCTTAGCTAATTTGCCATTTTAGCATGATCGTTTTAATAGACAATTCCAAACTGTAGAGATGGGAAGCCAGATCTGGCTTAATAGTCAACCTACCAGCAAAATTTAGCTCGGTGTTATTTGCACAGTTGAAATTAGGGACACAGCACTATCCCTTGGTCTCCTGTCCTCCCTTCCCCTGTTCCTATATTGTGAAATGTACTCAGGCATTTGGTTTGATTCTGTATGAGACAGCTCAAGGAACAAAGCTTTTTGTTTTCAGTGTGAACTGTTTACTGACAATTGGCAATTCCTCAGGGATGCTCTTGATCCATTGGCAAAATGGTCTCTGTGCATAGTGTCCAAGCGGAGACTTTGTAAACACCCCAGTTTTCCTTCCACAGTGGGAACCACTATTATTTTGAATTTAATGGTCGAGTCAGAGATGCACCTAAATTTAATTTTGTACTCTATTTGAAGAGCATGTATTAAACAAATTTGTAGTAGATGTACTATTTCAAGCAAATACTGAAAGTGCTTAGATTAAAAACAGTGTTTTCAAGAACCTTTGAGTGTCTAGAAGCATCTGTTTACTTATAAACACTAGGCATGCTAATGGAAAACCATTCTTTTTTCTTTACTTTTAGTTTCCTTAAGAACCCCTCTGAGGTAAATGGTTTCAAGTATGGTGTTGTGTAATATCTTCACATGTGAAAGTAACAAATAACTTTTCTTGAGAATCTTCCAAAATTTGACTTCCAACTAGATAAAACTAGGAAGATTGTACAAACACATATTAATCACTGTAAACACGTGTTGAGGACCTCTCTGCACAGGTGACAGTGCCAGGCACTTGGGTACATGGGGAGGGAGAACCATCACCTCCACCTTCATGCACCTTGCAGTCATTCCGTGTGTAGGGCTCTGGTGGGGCAGCGCAGGTGCAGGTCTGTCTCTTTTCCTCAAGGAGGCCACGAGCTCTGGGGAGAGTGAAATCTGTATGTATAAATCATTAGAATATGAGCTTTGCTTTATTTCTTTGCCAATAGTTCTCACTATCACCAAGCACTTCCTACTTATTAGCTTTTCTGGTACGTTCCAGTTCAAATGAGATGGGTTCTGTTGATACTCGCATTTTCAACTGAATCACCTGAGTCCAGGGAGGTTGAGAACTGTGAGTGCTGGAAGGGAGCGGGGTCCAGCGCTGGGGCTCTTACCCTTCAGTGACGCTGCCCCTTCACATGATAAATGGCATCGCAGAGGTTTCCAAACTTCGAGTTCTAGGACCTCTTTTCCCTTAACATGTACTGAGGACTCCCTAACTTTATCTAAACTTTGCCAAGAAAATGTTCATGATTAAAATTGATCCAGATTTTAAGTACTACCACTAAGAATTGCTATTTATAATATTTGTTATTAAAACTGTGACCTTTTAAAATGTTTATTTATACATTTTTAAACCACACAGTAAAACCATTACATGTTAACTAACATAAAAACATAATTCTGTTAAAAATAGCTTTTGCATTTTCCAAAACAAACAAAAAAATAGTTAGAAGATAAAATTGTTTTATATTTTTACAAATTTCTTAACTGTCCTGCTTCATAGAAGAGAGCTGGGTTCTCGAGCTGCTTCTGCATTTACTCTGTTTGGACGCCCCAAGTCATGTAGCCTCTAAACATTTACACTGCACACTGATAAAACATGAGTTTTAAAAGCAAATAATGTCTTATTGTTACTGTGGAAATGGTTTTGACCTTGCAAATCCTCAAAGTTCTCAGAGTGAATTCCTAAGCCACAGCTCGAGAACCAATAATTTACTAATTGATACTGTGTCATAGGCACTCTGCTCAGGGAACAAAACAGAATGAAAGAGAGACATCAAAAGTCTCAAAAGCAGTAAAAGAAAATTGGTATAAGTTTTTTTCTCAACTTTTTATTACAAAATTTTTAAGCAGCATGGTTGACTGGTTTTATCATGAATGTCCACATAACTACCACCTAGAATCTACCTTTAACATTTTACTATACCTACTTTTTCACATCATCCATCCTCCCTCCATCCATCAAATTTACATTTGAATTTAAAAATATATTGCCACCTGGCCAGTGTGGCTCACTGGTTGAGCATCAACCCATGCACCAAGAGGTCGCTGGTTCGATTCCTGGTTGGGACACATGCCTGGATTGTGGGCCCGGTCCCCAGTAGGGGGCATGCAGGTGTCCAGTTCATGTTCTCTCTCATCAGTGTTTTATCTCTCTCTTCCTCTCTCTCGAAAAATCAATAAAGAAAAAAATTAAAAAATACATATATATTGCTACCATCAGCACACTTTTCCACTAAAAACTTGAGCATCTATAGGATTAACTGGACTCAATATTTGTGTACATGTGTCTTCTTTTGATGTAAATTTTACCCATAATAAAGTGCTAAATGTACATTCATTGAGTTTTGATATGCATATACTCTATAACCCAAACATTTATCAAGATGCAGAACATAACCACCATCTCCGAAAAGCCCCAATGTCACTTCTCAGTCAGCTCTCACCTTCATTCCTAAAGGGCAACCACAAGTCTAATTTTTTCTAGCATAGATTAGTTTTTATTTTTTGATTTGAGAGAGAGAGAAACATCCACATGAGAGAGAACATTGATTGGCTGCCTTCCACACATGCCCAACCAGGGATCAAACCCACAACCTAGATATGTGCCCTGACCAGAAATTCAACCCACAACCCTTCAGTATACTATGTTCCAACTAACTGAGCCACATTGGGAAGACCTAGCATAGATTAGTTTTGCTTGTTAAAGAAGTTCATATAGTATGTCCTCTTACAGAAGACTTACTTCACTCTGCCTAATGTTGTTTTCAATCTGTCCAAGTTACTGTATGTATTAATAGTTTGTTCCTCCCAGCTAGTGTGGTTCAGTGGATTGAGCATGGTCCCATGAACTGAGAGGTCCTGGTTCGATTTCCGGTCAGGGCACAGGGCCGGGTCGCAGGCTCATCCCCAGTAGGGAGTGTGCAGGAGGCAACCAATCGATGTTTCTCTCTCTCTCATCAATGTTTCTCTATCTCTCTGTCTATAAAATCAATAAAAACATATTTTTTAAAAATCGCTTGTGTTTTTTGCTGAGTGTAATCCCATTATGTGAATGGGCCAGAATTTGTTTTTTCTTTCTTCTACTGATGGTCATTTACACCATTTCCAGTTTTTATCTATTTCAAATGAAGTTACTATAAACATTTTTGTACAAGTGTTCTTGTGAACATGAACCCTCATTTACCTAGGATAAAAGAGAGTTATGGAACAGGGATGTTTGATGTTCTAAGAAAAGTGCTGAAGCTTTTCTACCAATATTTGCTGGGGTTTTGTCTGTTTGTTTGTTGTTTGGTTTATTTGTTTCTTTGTTGTTTTTCAGTTCAGCTGGGTGTGTAGTGGTCCCATTGTCATTTTTAGTTTGCAATTTTATGATGACTAATGATGTTGAAGACTTTTCATGTACTTTTGGCCACTTAGCTGTAGAGATTTCTGATTTGCTTCTGCTGAAGGTATCTGAGAGGTTTCATGGAAGAGATAGAAGAGGCATCCACAGGAGAAATCAACCAGGAAAACATCATGACTGATGAAGATAAGGGCAAAAATGATGAAGCACCAGGAGTTTCTAGGAAAGGAAGAGGAGTTTGGAATCAGCTGGAGACTCAAGCTGCATGTCCCTTGGAAGAGAGTCATGAGAAAGGCCACAAGGATGGTTGGTGATCTACATGATGTCATGGGATGTATTGAAAAGAAAATTTAAGAAGTATATGTTTATTTGGTAATTCAGATATTTATTTGCTAATTAAAATGTTGAGCAGAAGAATTAGATGATTGGGCTTTCCTGTGCATGAAATAGGGGGAGGGGAGAAAGAATAATATTGATTGGCTAGTTTGGAAGTTAATGGAACAGTCAAGGTGAGAGAGGTGAATGAGAGTTTGAGTGAGATTTGAGTTAGGTGATAGCATTAAAAATAGAAAGGAAGAAATGGATGTAGGGCAAGAGAGACAGAATTCATTATAGAGGGTTCAGGTCAGCAAAGGGAGACTTCATGACACTGTTACTTGGATGTTTGGGACAAAAGAAAAGAAATTCCAGAGATAAATCTGAGGACCATAAGTCACATGACATATATAATAGTAGTGTTAAAGCTATAAATACATAAACATAATTATTCAAAGCAGAAGGCCTGTTTTAAATCCACCTCTCTTTTATGGTTGGGCGACCATGGAAAAGTTTTTCAACCTATCAATGCCACAATTTATTCATTGTAAAATAATGCCATTAGACCACCTACTTCATGTTATAGACTTAATTCATTTATTCTGACATCAAATATCTATACTCTGGAAATGCAGAGAGGAAACCATAATACATTGTAGGCTCTCAGTAAATGTTAGGTCTCATAAGGACACAGGAGATTGAGACATGTTGTTGAGAGGGTGAGTTCTTTTTTATACATTTTTAGTGCATTTGAATAGCACTTTACCATTGCAGGCACTTTTGCATGTGTTCTTCCACCTAATTCTCTCTCAAACCATGTGATTTGAGTATTGTTATCCTTTAACTCATTTATGGTAGAGACAAGAGAGGACAACATAAAAATCATCTGAAACCACGACCCAGAGGGAGTACAGAATCGGGGGAGGGGGTCATTGAGGTAAAAGAAGGGGAACACTCTGCCCATGGAATTTGGGAAATTCTCTAGGTAGAAATACAGGAAGCCTGAATCTGGAGAGAGGTGTCGAGGGTGGGAGAGACTTAAGTGTCTAGACTCAGAGACATGTGGGCCTCTTGTTAATTAGCATAATAATTCCAGATCCCCATCCCTGACTCCCCCAGCAGGATTCACTTTCTCTCTATTAGGCTCAAGGTTTCCTTCTTTCCCACACTGATGCTTCTTGAGTTCTGCTTCTTTATCCAAAGGCTGCCTGTGAAATGGAATACAACAACACCCTTAGGAAGATCAGAATTCCTACTGGTAAGACCTTGGCAATGTGATACTAACAAAACAACCAAGTTTGGATGGGCTAACATTACCCATGTAGGCAACAGACTCAAAACTGTCAAAGAAAGTTTTACTCAATCTGGGAGAACCTCTGCACATAAAATAAACTTATATAATCCCTTTGGATTATATATAAGATTTGTAATAAAATAGAGTGTCTCAGGGGGGGGAAAAAAAAGAAAGATCTTCAAAATTGTAGGTAGGAGCACAGGAAAGAGAACTCTCAGAGGGATAACTGCCTGATGGTGCCCCTTTCATTGTTGATGGTTTCTCAGAGCAGAATGTTCTCCACTATTCAATGTCATATTTTGAAATGGAATTCTCTGACAAACAGAAATCAGCTAGCATTTATCAGGACATATTGATTGAGAGCCAGAATTAGACAAAATAGTATTTATGCAATATTTATCTGACAACCAAATTTCTAAACATCTGTCAAGGAGGGAGTTAAATGCTTGTTTATCTCTTCAAATAAAGATGATTTTCAACCTCAATTCAGGAGTCTCCAGTGAAGTAACTGCACTCTCTGCCTCACAGGGCAGGATGGCTCATCAGGAAGAAGGGACCTCCCTTTCTTATCTCATTCTGTGTTTGAGTTTTGTAGACAGCACAATAATGATCCAGGGATAGATTGTGTGACTTCCATCTTCCACGCAGATAAAAAAGATGTGTTTTTCCCAGTAACTCAACTTTACAAATAAAGCTGACTTTCCTGCTTTTGGATTCTGTAAGGAGAGAAATTGGCCTCAAGTTCAAAGAGAAAGCATCTTTAATTGTATCACCTTCAGACTGTAAGCTTCAATATTTTGACGCAGATAAAAGATCTTGAAAAAGTGGCAACTTAATAATGTGTTCAGGAAGTAAGAAGTTCCTGTATTCTTCAGGGCAGTTTAAACATTCTGCGGTCCAGAACTTGTAACTTAAAGTCATAAAAATGTCTTTATCTGTCTTTCCACAAAGTTACTTATCTCATTTATGAAATATTTATTGAGGTCTAACTATATCAACCATGTGCTGGGTATGCCTCCAGACAATGAGGACACAGGATTAGAAAAGTCAGATTCTCATGAAATTTATGTTCTGTGGGTAAAGACAAGTAATAAATGGATAGGTAATAAAAGTATTCTATGAGTGTTGTACAGAAAATTAAAATGTGATAATATGATAGAGAGTTGCTAGGTATAGTGGGTGATAGAGTAGGTGCATTTTTAGCCACCAAGCACATAAATCATTTTCTAATGTGCGAGTAATCCGATCAGTTTAGCAGAAAACAGAATTCATCTGAAATGGTTTAAATGAGAATCTAATGATGAAACTCTCTGCAGAGATGTAACCAGGGTTAAACAAACCACTGAGATGCTTGCCTTGACCCTCAGACTCTGGCACAAAGGAGAAGTAATTTCCATATCTACATATGAAGGGACAAAGTGGGGAAATTTTGTTACCAGAGCCCATGGAGCAGGCCTCTGAGTAATCATAGAAGATGCATCTATTTATGTGTCCTGGTGCCAAAACCAAGATGGAACAGAGAAGACATATTCAAACTTTCTCTCTCCTCGTCCTCTGATCTGCTGGAGCATCTCATTAACCACTCGAATTCCAGAAAAAAGGGAAACTGTGCAGTGTAGTTCATAGGGGTATGGGAAGTCAGAACAGGGAAGAAAATGAACCTTGGCAGAATAAAAAGAAAGTAATCAGCACAAAAGAATTATTCACTTCAGGAGTCTTGATGGCAGGTATAGATTCTGAAAATTCTTAATGCTTACTTCCTCTCCTTGTACCTGGTGTGAGAACAAGTGCCCCTCCAGTGAGGGCTGCTTGCCCCAGAATTCAAAGTGGGAGCTAGTAATCCTGTCTGTTATTCATTGACACAATGATGCTGTATGGCCAACAACCATGAAAATTCAGTAGTATATAAGAATAAGTATTTATTAGCTCATGAGTTTATGGTTGGTGAGTTACTACTTCAACTGGGAAGTTCTTCTGATCTTGGTTGGGGTCACTCACAAGAACAGGAAATGAATGTAATAGGACCTTGGCAGGGACAACTGGTCAAGTCAACACTGGTCCACATGTTTCACCTTCTGTTGGTCTAGCCCAGAAGCTAGCAGAGGAGCAAGAACCAAGTGAAAATCCAAACACACTTTTCAGTTATCTGCACACATCACATTCACTAACATCCCACCAGGCAAAGGATCTTGATGGCCAGGATGAAAGAGCAAGGAAATAATGAAATAAACTATGCCTCCTTAGTGAGAGAAAGAACTGGGGAAGAACTGTGAAGTACTGGGGAAAAGGGCTTGGATACAGGGAGGGGTACAGAACAGGAATGATCATGTACTCGGTTTTCTTCTGCTCACCCTCTGACGGAGGTTCCACAGCTATGAATCAGCATCTCACACTCAAGACATCAGGGTCTTTCTACTGGTTTTCCATTAACTAAAGTACACTGATTAGTGATGTAATCCTCCCAATCCTTCCCATCCCTAGACTCCCATTTCACAGAGAGCCTTGATCAAAATATCAGCTGCACAAAAATTGCCCACGGGAATGAAAACACAGTTTGTTTGAAAAATATCTTGTACTCTTGAGCTAAGGAAAAAAACTGGTGAATCACAAAGCTGAAACTTAGAATATTGGATTCATAATCTGCCATTTGCAGAGAATTTTAAGGGTAGATCAAAATTTTCAGTAGATGTTCAGCTGCCAGTTATTTGAAACATGAAAACTACCTGTGGGTGTTTAATTCTGACTTAGTAGTTAATTTCTGAAATGATAGCAATGCCTTTTACACATTTAGCAAATAAACCTAAAATTTTAAAGATAAATACACTAGGTTTTTACTTGGATTGTTTGTTTTCATATTAAGTTTTGAGAGTTTTTATGTATTCTGGTTATGAGTCCCTTGTCAGATGCATCACTTGCAAATAATTTTTTTCCAGTCTGTGGTTTGTTTATTTGTTTTTTCCCATTATTTTTCCTCTTAAAAGTGCTTTATAAAAAAAAGCCTTTCATTTGTACAAAGTATGATTTATTAGTTTGTCTTTTTGAGGGTTATGTTTTTATGTCTAAGAAATGTTTGCCTAATCCACAATCACAAACATTTTTTCAATGTTTTCCTCTAGGAAGTTTATTGAGTTAGATTTACACTTAAGTGTATTATCAATTTTAAATTTATTTTTGTGAGTGGAGAAAGATCTATAAGAAAGATTTTGTGGGTTTTTTTTTTCTTTTTTGCACATGGATATATCTTTCTGTCCTGGCCAGTGTGGCTCAGTTGGTTAAGCATTGTCCATGCACAAAGCAGTCACTGGTCCAATTCCCAGTCAGGGCACATGGTGGTGTTACAGGCTAGATCCCCAGTAGGGGATGTGCAGGAGGCAAATTATGGATTTTTTTTTTTTCTTTCTCTCCCTCTGCCTTCCTCTCTTTCTAAAATTAATGAAAACATATATTTTTTAAGAAGTCAACAATGACCTCTTTAAAAATAAAAAAGGGTATCCTTTCTCAACTGAATTAACTTTGTGTCCTTGTTGGAATTCAGTTGTCCATTTTACATGTGAGTCAACATGGACTCTATTCCATTCCATTGAGTTATTTATTTATCTTTACACCAATACAACACTGTCTTGATTATTGTAGCTGTATAATGAGTCTTAAAATAAGACAATCTAGTCCTCCAATTTTGTCCTTCTTAAAATGTATACTTGCTATTGCAGATCCCTGGAAGTTTCATGTAAAAATTAAAATCAGTCTGTCAATTTCTACAAACCAAAAAGATACCTTGTAAATTTGTTAAACACAAATAAAAACTGTACATAAAAAATTTAATTTTTATGATAGCTATTATTCATTGCTGACCATGTTTAATGTGTTCTTATTGTAGACTTGGGAAAAATTAAGAAAGTGTATGAAAGAAAATAAAAATATCAATCATTAAACTGTATAAAATAACCACCTTTTAAATTTTTGATATACTTTCTTTTCTTTGCTTGTATATATGTTTTCCTTAGAAATTTTATGTTGTGAGATAAATATTGTTATGCATGTTCTGCTATTTCAACTTAATAACTAAACTAAGTTCTCAGCACATCATTAAGTCTCCTTTACAATGTGAATTTTAATGAGTTTATAATATACTGGTATTTCTTAAACCAATGTTTTGTTAGATCTACAAATTTTTCTATTTTTAAAAAAATATTGTAATAAATGTACTTGTATGTACAACTTGGAACATTCCTATTTTCTAGCATAAATACTTAAAAAGTTAATTTACAGTTGGGAAAAAGTGCTTAGTCAAAATATGTATAAGATTCTAAGCCTTTTGGTCCATGATGCCAAATTTCAGGAGGGTTAATTTTTTAACAAAATTGCATTTTTCCTTATTAAAAAATCAATGTATGTCCATAATTTCTCTCTATAGATAGATAAACAGATTATATAGCTAGATATAGATATATATGCAGTAACATACATGCCACACACACACATGCAGAAAAAATACAAACATTTATAGTTTAGAAAAAGAAAGTAAAACAAGTTGTCTTGGGATCAATTTGGGGTCATTTTATTATTTAGTGAAAATCAAGATACAATATGTTAGAAAAATCAACTATTTTTAAAGAGCTACTTGCCATAGACCTAAATGTCAAGAAATGATTTCAATATCTAGTTGTTCTTACTGCTTTTTTGTTGTTGTTCCTGCAAAACACTCAGAAGGCTAACACTGTTAGTATGACTTTTGTTAAAGGTGTCTACTAACCAGTAACTGCATTTCCTTTGGTCAGCTGTGATTTTCTTAGGACTGGGAGAAAGTGATAATTGATCCTTATGGGAAGCACACAAAGAAACAGCCAGGGAGCACACAAATAAATGAGCGTCAAGGCCACAGGCGGAGGCGCTAATTGATTCAGGGGCTATTTCTTCTAAACTTGATTCCTTAGACCTGACTTCAGGGGCTGGAGACTCAGATTCTCTTAAGTGGAGCCTTTGCCTCCAGGGAGGAGTGAGAGAAGCCACATCAGCTCTTTCTTCTCCTTGAAAGGCCACATTCTTCTTTGATTTGGTTCCTTTATTTGATCTGCAAGAGGAAGAGGGAGGGAGAGAAGTGTAAGAGACAGGCAGGGCGAGTCAGCATGGGTCTAACAGAGCCATCCACTCCACCTGTTGCCAATGCTCAGTCTGGCCTTCTAGAAGATGTCATGAGTACTCCCAGAGGAGGCTAAAAGACGAGGACCTCAGGAGAGAACCAGATTCCGTGGTATACCGGAAGCAGTCTGCACAGTGGGTCCTCCTAGTGACTGGTTTCCTCAGATACCAGTTCTTGTCCCAACAAGGTTGCCCACCAGAACCCCGCAATGATCTAAGAGCCTTCACCAAGCTCCTAAACTCTCCTGGACATACTCATCAGAACCTGAACTGCACACAAACTTGGTCCATTGTTCATGGGTACATCTGAATACTTTGAGCAGGGACCAGAAATTATTTCAATGCCCATTTGTGCATGCTACACAATTTAATTTGCACCCGATCCCTACAGCTGATAGTCTATAATGGAGGGTAGAAGCCCTGAGGAGGGGAAGGTGCAGATGTCCTTTATGGGGTAAAATAAAAGGAGTTTTCCAAAGCTAATTGAAAGGTGAGGAGATACTTACTTTGCCCTGGAGCAGGGAGCAAAGTTGAATGCCAGTTTGGGAAGGGTCATAAGTGGGATCCTTTGGGCACTCAAGGTGGGTGCTACCAGGCTTTGGTGCAATAGAGAACATACTTGGAAGAGTAAACATACGGAACAGGAAGACTCTATCTCTGATCCTATGCAGAGAACATGGCATCAGATAGCACCTTAGTTCCTTTGCAGCAAAGAGAGGAAAGAGAAAGCAGAACTCTGCATTTCTTCTGGCAAGGCTCAGGGGGTATGTGGAGAGCTTCCTCCAGACACAGGTGTTAGGCTTCTGGCGTATGTAGATTTTTATCTCCCAGGAATTCTGACTTCACCAGTGTTGGTGCAGGGATGTGCATTGCATTCCCCATTCTATGCAGACACAGGATGCTGTGTGCAATTAGGATGAAGAAAACAGCCCCCTTTCCCCCTTTCCTTCAAGCTGTCTATTTAGCCTTTATATTGAGCACTCAAAATGGGCTGTGATCCCCCCCCCCCCTTTTGGGATCATTCTGCTCTAGTTGAGCTCATTTAACAACCTTATCTGAATCTTGTATTGAAGGTGAATTAGACTGAATACTCATGCAATGTAATAGCCTTGAATCAGATTTTTCTAAATTCACACTTGAAAAGAAGAAATTTCTTGCAGCTCTCTAGAAGATTGCCTATGGGGTTTGAGCTATGGGATTAAGACATGAGATGATTCTAGAGGAAACAGAAAGACCTTATGTCTGAAAAGACTAAAAGAAAAAAAGGCATTGGGCAATTTAAACACAGCAAACTTTCTAACTCCTTACTTATGCTGTGGAATCAAAAGCTCAGATACATTTACAGGGAATAAAGTAGGCCAAATGTTGCCCTGAGGCTGGTGTGCCTGCTCCCACTGACTTCCTAGAAATCCTGTTTACTTTGCTCAGGCCAGTTGAATTGCTTGGGTCTGACTTAGAGCACATTGGCAGATGGTCACTGCCCAAATCACTAGGACTTGACCTAGATGGCCTCCTGGTCGCCATGGTCCACAACACAACTCAGCCCAGCACGGTCATCACAATAACCACAAACTGAGCTGAAACAGACCGTGCACTTGGTGCCATCATTATCACCATCTTAGGAATTGTTACTATCAGCCCCTGTCTTGGTCCTTCACCATCTGCAGCTCCTCACAGCTGGGCCCCAATTTCAGATTTAACATACTCCCACCTCTCCACTTCCTGGGTGCATCGTGCATGTGAGAGGAAGTTGGCAGCCTTTGTCTCAGTATCAGAGCAGACAATACAGGGCTTAGACTGGATAGTAAGCAAGTGAAATTTATTGTAGGATTTGGATAGAGTGGCAACTTTCTCTTTCCTTAAGTGCTGTCCAATTTCCCAGCCAGTATTCTGGTCCTAGAGATTTGTAGGTTTACCTTTATTGGGCTGCCTTCCTGTACTCAGATCCCCTACTATGCCCTGGAGCTGCAGAGGTTCCCAGAATCACTGCCACCCTTCCAGTCAGGAGTTCCCTCCAGCCTTGCCTGATTTCCAGGTTGGATTCTAACCAGCAGGATTCCCCTTCTTTCATCTGGACTGGACCTCCTGGAACTGGAGATAACCTCATCATCACTTCTGCTGCATCTGTTCCTTGCAGTCCCCTGACACTCTGCTCCAGCAGCCTGCAGGCCATAGGCCCAAACTCCACCATCAACACTGATGCTCTGCAGAAGGATCCCTTGAGATTAGGGAGAAACGCAGGGATGACAAAGAAGCAACAGAACATTTGCATCTGAGGCCCACAGGGGCAGGGGGGAAGCACAGAGGACCCACTACATTTCACTCTCAAGGAAGAAAGGGACGATGCACATGAGAGGAGACTCCACAGCAGAGAACCATCTCACTGGGTGGCAGTGAATGGAGAGATGTGCACAGACCTACACTTCCTGAGGCCATGCCCAGAGGCTCTGGGGTGGGAAGCCCTACTACAGACAAGACTGCAAAGACTTCAACAACCTCTGCAGTGTGGCTCAGTGGATTGAGTGTCGTCCCATGGACTGGAGGACCTTGTTTGATTCCCGTTTAGGGTACATACCCAGATTTCGGGCTCAATCCCCAGTAGGGGGTATGCAGGAGGCAGCTGACTGATGTTTCTCTCTCATGTCAATGTTTCTCTCTCCCCTCCATTCTCTCTCTAAAAAAAAATAACTAAAAACATATTTAAAAAAAAAGAAATATCATCAAAGTTCTCTGTCTCAAAGGCATTAGGAATAGGATTTCATATCACCAGTTGGCTTTTCTTCTCTTTCAGTGGAAGGTTGATTGAACAGTTGATCATGTAGTGAACAGGAAGTTCGGCATATACTGGTTATAAAAATTAGAAACCTGTCTTTAATTCTATCACCTGCAGTTCCTCATACATCCAAACACATTTCACAAACTCTAACAAGCTTTCATTTCATTTTTCAGTGGGGACAAGAAGGCAGGTAAGATGTTCACAGATAGATCTGAACATCCATTATTTCTATTAGAAAAGTATATCTTAGGTGGATGCAGAGAAACACCTTTGTGCATTTCACCTTGGGGCTGCTTGGACCACATCAACCCACCCCCAGGACTGAGGGCATGTTTTTCTCAACAGGCCTAGGCAGGTGTCATCCACCTGGCAGCCATGTCGTCTACTTGACAGCCGTGTGACCAGAGTCAGGAATGTCCCCCTGAAGCTGGACTGTGGGACACTCCTCGCCCACCCCACATAGCCTAGACTTGATGCGGACTTGATTCATCTTTTACAGTGTTATTTCTGTCAGATGACCCTCTCTGCCTCCTCATGAAAGAAAATGCAGTTTCATGGGTCTTGGTGGGAAGACCTAGGATTCTCTCTCCCCCCAAAAAAGGAAACAACTGTTGAATTGGTGATGGTGTGGCCTGGGAAGGAGGGCAAAATGTCAGCATTAGCCATGAACCAAGGAGAAGTTAGGAGGGCCAGCCAGAGAGACTCCAGCATCACAAGAAGTCAGACTCCAGCATCTTTCAGCCAGTCTCCATGGCCCCTCAATGACAGGTACATGTCTCATTGGACAAGAGGCCCCTGTTTGGAGCCCACAAAGAGGCTTCAGCCATGGCTAGGGGCAAGGTATTGCCCTGTACCTAGAGAAGAATCTCACCTGGCAAGGAGGTGCTGCTCAGATGTTCACTACAATGACAAAGACTCCCTCCTTGACCAGATTTTACATAGACTCCTCTGAGCTCTTTTCCAGGAGGTGTCATCATGGACCCTGGCCTTGGCCTGCCTACCCCAGTTTTAGCAAGAATCTTGCTAAGTCAGTTGATCAAGAATTCTCCACCTTTGATGTCTAAGTCCTTGGCCTGCCTTTGACAAGAATCCTGATAGGCTAGTTCAGCAAGAATCCCCAAACTCCTGATGTCCCATTTTAGTACCTTTCAATCCCTGACTACCTCACTCTGGTCCTTGGCTGTAAACCTCCAGCAGTCTCTGCTATATTTGGAGTTTAGCTCAGTCTTACTGAAGTCCCTCTCCCTTTTTCAATAGTACGGAGTAAACTCTTTATTTACTGCCTTTAGCCAGTGTTCTCTCCATTCCTCTTTTCACAGGCATCTCATCTCTGCTTTCAGCGCCTCCCTCTGCTTGGACAGAGGCAGTGTAGGGAGCCCACTGGGGAATGGGAAGAAGCAGCAACTTTTCCAGCCCCAGCTTCTCCCTCCAGGAGGCTGACCTTTCTTCTGGAATCTGCTTCTTCCCCATGAAGACCACGCTCTGTGTTTCTAATCCTATCCTCATGTGCATTCTTACTCTCCATGTCTATAACTCCTTAAATAGCCCTCTGTTTTCTGCCCCTTGCTGACTCTTCTCCGAAAATGAATCTCAAATTTTAATTATTCATTGCCTCTTATTTAATATTTTATTTTCCTCATTCTTAATGAAGTTGTTATTTACGCTTTTGTACATCTAGTTCTCAAGGAAAAAAGTCTCAAATGACAACATTGAGTAACTCTCAAATTACATCTGTGAGACTGACAGTCAATAGACAACATGTGTAGGTGTTAGATCAGAGTCTAGAGATGTAGGTGTAGACTTCAACTAGATGTTTCAATTGCTTCGGTTGTCATGTAACTTATAATCAAAGATTTTAAAGTATATTGGTCATGTCCTGAAGGCCTGCCTGTAAAGCAAGCTCCAGGAGAAAAGTTTCAAAGTAAATTTTGCTTGAGGTAATAGAAAAATGTAGCAACTTAAGCACAAAGCAACGATAGCTTAAACAATAGTAATGGTCACAAGATGTTTTATTTCTGGCTTTTGTTTCAAAGATCACATCACTGATGCACAATCATGAAATGTTTCACAGATTCTTGGTTATGCAACTCAATTAAATCACCAACCAAGTGATACAGGCTCCAGACAAGTTGATGTCAGGAACTCAATTAATCAGACTAAGGAAAACCTCTGAAACTTACCCAAAAACTAACCAATCAGTATCACCCATGACCCCTCACCCCTAACACTCAATATTTGCCTTTAAAACCCCTTGATTAAAATTCATTAAGGAGTTGAGTTTTTGAGTGCCGGCTCTCTGTTTTCCTGGCTTGGTGCCCTGCCAATAAACAACTTTAATTTTTCCACTGCACAACTTGGTGGTCAATGTTTGGCTCTGCTGCACGTTGGGTGGGCAGATCCTCTTTGGCTCACTAACATTTGGTTTCCAACTGATTTTTTAAAAAAGTAAATTGGTAACCCTATATTTAAAAAATGGAGCCCCAAGAAAGATGACAAATGAAGTTGTGTTGTAAATTACAAAAAGAGTATAAACTGATTCCTGATCTTTGCAAACATACCAGCCAAGTCAGCCATTATATTTAAAATTAATGCTCTATTTTGAAGGTGTCTTTAATCCTAATGCTTAAAATACAGCATATTCATGGGGAAACAAATGTTTTCCCTTCAGCAAAATGAAATTAAACCCTAGCCTACTTTAGAAGCAGGATGTCAGTGGAGCGCAGACAACCACCAAAAAATATTTAAAAGGTGCAAATGAGAAAAGGAGACTAAAAAACTGCATATGCCATGAATATTCCCAAATTAGCTGACCAATCTCAGATGGTCTGTGTAGTTAGGAATAATTAACATGCCATTTTACAGATAGAAACTTAAAATGTGCCATAAAACAGAAAAAAGAATTAAGGAATTCAGATACAACATAAAGAGATGGGGAAAAAAAAGAAAAGAAATACAAATAATAAAAGACACTAGGTCTTAATGTATTACCAGAATTTTTTATTATTATTTTTTATTTAATTAATTTATTTTTGTTACAGATGTTTCTCCTTTTCCTCCCATTGACATCCACCTCCCATTCAGGAGAACTTTTTTAAAAGAGAAATTCAAGAGCTTTCAAAATGCAAAAAAAGAAGGTACTAACATATTACATTAAAACTACTTTGCACAATGTGGAGAGTACTTATTCATGAGAAAGAAATAGCCTAGACATGGTCATAATGACCAATCAGTTTTACTTATGCATATATCAAATAAAATACTAACAAATGGATATGCACATAGAGTTAAGAGCAGTGGTTTATGAATGCCCATTCAGAGCCCATATATTTATATACAAACGTAAATTATAATACAACAAATGAAAACAGCACTATCTGCACTTGAATGCTATGCTGAGCTAATATGAAGCTTAGCTTATAATTATGCAGAACTCACTGCTCCTTTACGCAGCTGAGACAGCACCAGCCTGTTTAGGTTTTTCTAGTTGGAGGCTCTGAGTAGCTGCGATTCACCGGTAACATACTGGTTTCTACAGTAATTCTAAAGGACTTGAAAGCACAGTTTCTGGAGTTTATAATCTCACAGTTACCAGCACAGAAAACCATCAGAGGTAAAATAAACACATGGTGTATACAAGGCCACATGAGAGCAGCGTGTTGTGGTTTGATTGCAGTGGATGGATGCTGTCGATCAGTGGGAATGCCATTGGCCCTCCAGTGGAAAATGAATATTGAGCATAGAGTTGGGTTTGGGCTCAAGGAAGAAATGAATCATATGCGGTATGTGTCTGTGTGTGTGTGTGTGTGTGTGTGTGCACTTACTGTTTGCCCATCTTTTTGGGAGTTGTGTTACTAGATGAAGGTGATAACACTTGAGCTGACTCCAAATTCAGAGAGTGCAGTAGAATGAGATGAGTGAATTGCCCTGTGAAATTTTAGAAGAGACTCATGGAGCTCCATTGTTTTAAATAAGTCAAAGTTAGGGATAATCTAAGGACCCAGGCAAAAAGTGGAAAAGGGGGCTCATTGTAAAACTATAAAACAGAGGAAGAGGACCAATAGCAAGAATAATCTTGAAAATAAACCAAATGTTTTCCAGAGCAGCAGCTCCTTCTGTTTGGGAGGGAATTTACAGGTCAAAACAAAATGCATTACCCTTGGTCTCTAGATCGATGCAGTAAAACATTTCGGAATGGAGTAAGGAAGTTGGGGTGGAGCCAGGAAACTGGGTTCTCACTGAGGGCAGCAAGAGACTCTCCCCTCAAGAAACTTCATTGTGGTTTAGTGAATAGAAGTGCCAGGTTCTGACAATTTGATTAGAAGCAAGAAGCACGAGGCACACAGGCAGACACAACTCCTGAAAATTTTGTGGCAAGGCAAGTCAAGTTTGTCCTGCTCAACAAAGTGGCTGGATCCATTGGCTTTGATGTCAGCAGGCCTGAAACAAAAAACAGAGGTAAGGACTTTTGGAGAAGTATTTACAGCAAACAGGAATCCAAGTGGAGATGTATCACAGCCTGGGGTTGGACCTGGGACCTGTCATTTATGGGTGTTGAATGTATTTGGGTTACTTAACTTCTATTGGGGATAATGGTAATAATGCTCATAGTGTTACTGTGAGATTAAATGCCTCACTATTTGCACAATGCCTGGCCCTTGGTCAACATTCAATAAATTCAGCTCATTAAGAAAATATAGAATAGGAAGAGAAGCAGATCGTTAGCAGGAAAGAGAGTGTCTAGAGGTTCAGATAAGAAATAAGCAAGCTCAACCACGCTGCCCCTCCCCCACCCCCAGGGCTGTTGTCTGCCTTCTCTCAGGGCCAGAACAGCCTTTGTCTGCTACAGGAACACTACAGCATGGGGGAGCTCACTGCAAAATGAAAATGCAGAGCCCATTGCCCAAACTTATTGAGAATTTCAAGGTGGCAGGGAGACAAATCCAAATATATAAACATATAGAGTAAAAGGAAATAAGCCAATTCAACAGCAAAATTAAGGATCAGTAGATTGGATTTTTAAATCCAAGTACATCCTATATATGAGACACATCTGAACTTAAAGACACACAAAGTGCGAAAGTGAAAAGACAGAAAATTGTAAGTAGGCAAATATTAATCAAAAGAAAACTGGGATCACTGTATTAATAGTGATTAAAATAAACTTGAAGACAAAAAGCATTTAGGCACAGAGGATTCATTATGAAATAATATTAAAAATCAGTTAAATAAGAGAATTCAACAAATTTAAAAATCTGTAAAATGTTCCAAAATATAAAATCTACCATCAGAGTATGATCTTCCAACAGACCTTTCTCAGTGATTTTTCAGGTCAAACAGGAAAAAATGATCAAAGGTATAGAAAGTTTGAGGGGCACAATTGAGATGGTTAATTTTATGTGTCAGCTTGACTGGGCTGAGGGATGCCCAGGTAGCTGGGAAAACATTGTTTCTGGGTGATAGGGTGTTTCTGGAAGAGATTTCCATTTGATTCTGCAGACTGATTAGAGAAGATTGTCCTTATCAATGTGAGTGGGCATCATCCAAATCATTTGTTCTTAATAGAACAAAAAGGTGGAAGAAGGGCAAATTCTCTGTCTTTCTGAGCTGGAAATCCATCTTCTCCTGCCCTTGGACATTGGAGCTCCTGGTTCTCAGGCCTTCACACCCAGGGAATCACACCCCTGGCTCCCAGGTTCTCCAGTTTGTGGGCAGCAGACCATACATGGGACTTCTCTGCCTCCAAAAGAGTGTGAGTCGGACCCTGTAATAAACTCCTCTTACATATCAATAAATATCCTATTGGTTCTGTTTCTCTGTCGAATTCTCTCTTATAAAACAATTAACTGGCATGTCTGAATGGACTTTGTAGAATTCTGCACCCAAACAATTAAAGAACGACATTGATCTCAAACACACATGGAACATTTACAAAAATTGACCATGTATAAGGACATAAAACAAGTCTCAATAGAGTTCAAATAAATTGTATTGTACAGGTTACAGTGTGTGACTGTGATGCAATTAAGTTAGAGTCGGATAAGAAAAGAAAATTGCTGTACATGCTTCAAAAATAAGACGTACTTTTAAATTACTCATGGGTCAAAGAAGACATTATTATAAAATTTAGAAATACTTAAGAATGAATAATAAAATACTACATTAAAACTTGCAAAATGCAAATAAAGTTACAGTTGAAAGGAATAATTTAGTCTTACACTGTTTTATTAAAAGAATGGAACTCTGAATTTTAATTAAACATCCAAGAGGAAAAAAAATTAAAAAGTGAATCACTAAATAGACCCATATAAAACAAATGTAAAGAGATAATAAAGAGGGGAGCAGAAATCAATTAAATAAATACTTAATAAAGAGCCAAAAGTCAAAAATTGAAAGGTTGGTAAAATAGACAACATTTAATTAAACTGATAAATAAAAGAGAAGGCAAAATAAGCAATATTAGGAGTGAAAGTGGACATACCTACAGCTACAACACAGATTAAAATAAAACAAAAGTAACTGTACAACAATACATTTGGAAATGGAAAATGGAAAACTTCTAGAAAAATATATCTTAGCAAAACTGAATCCAGAGAAAAGTCTGAATAGCATTAGAACGACTGGATAAATCGAATAGTTAAAAATCTTTCTACAAAGTATCAGGTTACCATGGTGTTACAAGAGAGCTCTACCAAGCTATTAATCTTATAGGAATTCTCCAGAGCATAAGAAGAAGAAGAAATATTCCCCACCTATTCTATGAGACCAGTAGATGCTAATACTGAAGACAAAACAGGAACAATACATAAAAAAGCAAACAAGAGAGGGAAAAATGTACAGGCCAAACTCAATCCTAAACACTATTTTAATATGTTTTAAATAAAATGTTAGCACACTGAATACAGCATTGTATTAAAAAATGATAATCCATATGTATCCAGGGCACATATTGCAGGAATTGAAGTAGGGTTTAATATTAGAAAGTCTACAAATATTATTCGCATCATTAACAGATTAAAGAAAAACAAACATACACACACACAAATGATTTTTCTCAGTATTTCCCTAGGCTATATTTTACATCCCCGTGAACATTTTGGAACTGCCAATTTGTTCTTTTTAATCCCTTTACCTTTTCTCCCAGTCTCCCAATCCCTGTGCTCTCCGGCAACAAGTTCAAAATACAAATAGTAACTTCTGAAACAATAAGTATAACTCACCTATACTATATATAACAGACATGATTTTGAATAAATACTATTTATCATGTTAAATCTGATTCTCTTGTTCTCTTTATCTGCCGGTAGCAAACACAGAGCCAGTACTGGAAGTGGTCCTCCTCCGGGACCCTACGATGCTTGTGCAGGCTTCTTCGGGGTGCCAGCGCCTGTGTCCGGGTTCAGTCTCTCACTTCCAGCCTAGATGTTGGTACTTGATGACAGCATCCCTTCCTTATTCACTTTTAAATTTTCAGAACTAGTGCAGCGCCTTATACCTATCATATGCTAAACGGTGTGCAAAAAATGAATTAGTGAACATATTTATGAGTGAATAACCCTTTAAAAATGTCAACAGTACCCTATTAGAGTTGACCAGGTGTGGTATTCTACTTTAATACATGTAAGATAAAATGTAGCAATTTCTGCCAAACTGAATAATTTCTATGTTAGAACATATAAATTTCTGAGTCAAAGCTGTCATTCTGAAGTCAGGGTCCATCAATATTGCTCATACATCTTCCCAGAAAATCGTGATCATTTCTTCAGGACCAGTTCTGAAATTTAAAGTAGAAGTGTCTTGAGGCGACACCCCGTGTTGTTCAAAAGATGCATTTTTTGCTTGATTCAGTGGAAACTATAAATCGGCATTTACCCCTGGTCACAGCAGCGTTGCTTGCTAACTCTTGCCTGAGTAGAAGCCAAGTCATCATCTTCGTTGTTTCGACTTCTTTGTTATACTTTGTCGCACAGTCAAGTTCTGTGGGCTCTGGCTGAGACTAGCTCTGGGCCCCTGGCTCGAGTGGGAGGGAGCTGTGAAGACTTCCTCCTGTGTGGCCATTCCACAGCCTTTGAATCGCCACAGCTAGTCTTCAGGCAGAGGAGCCACAATCAATAGACTCTGTTTCCCAACCCGCACTGTCTGATCAAAATAAGACTCTTCAGCTCTAACAAAAGGATGATGCTGGAAGGCAGCTTTTAGGAGCTGGGGCCCAACTCAGCAGGAGCAACAGGTCAATGACTGCAGGGGCACCACCAACATCAGATGAGCCCTCCTCCCACCCAGGCAATCCACACAGGTGCTGGCTGTCTGATCATGTCATATCCTGCGCAGTAGGTTCACATTCCCATTTCAAATGAGGAGACTGAGACTAAGAAAGTCACATATCTCACTAGCAGTATTTAGAGCCAGGATCCTAAGTGGGACCTCTGATTGTAACTTTCTGTCTACTGCATGACATGGGGCACAATCGGATGCAAAATACCTTCTAATGAATTTAGTTTGCTGAATCTTCCTGGCTCTTTCTAAAACTTTCTGGTCTGTTATAATTGCTTTCTGTTTAAGTAACGGTAACTGATCACCACTCATTGATTCCTCCCAATGTGCCTGACCTACAGAAGTGAGGTGGGAAGCATTGATGAATGGGGTAATCTATGAGGAAGAAAAGGGAAATGATATCAGCGTTAGTGAGTAGAAATGAAAGAAGCTAATAAACTAGGAGCAAGGTGCTTAAGTCAGCTAGATCTTGAGAAGAGAAACAAAAAGGGGAGAAAACACTCATTTAAACATAAGATTGCGTATAGCCAGGAAGACAGAAATGTAACTAAATGGACATAAGGTATGAGGCAGCGCTGACCTCTGTGTTTTCCACTCCCCAAAGTCCTATTACCAGGACTTATGGCCAGGTTGCTCTAGTGAGGTACCCCATACCAACGCCAGGTAATGAGTGACATCACAGGAGAGACGTACAGCTCCTGTGTGCTGAAAAAGCACCTGGGCACCTCTGCCTCCTGCTCCTGCTCCTGCTCCTGCTGCTGCTGCTGCTCTGTGTCTGCGGGATGAAGTCATGCATTGTAACATCTGCTTCACTTCTCCCATCCATGCAGGACTCGTGGTGCCCTGGACTTGAAAAGGTGGCTACTAGTTGGGGCTGTGTAAGAACAAAAGCCCTAAAAAGAGGCTGCTGGTATGCTTGCTCTCCCTGTTGGTCCTCTCAGCTCATGGGGTAGGCAGCAAAAGCAGGCCATCCACAAGCACATTGTCTCAGATTAGGTATTATGATGCCATTATACGGATGACAAAGCTCAAAGAGGTTAACTTGACCAAGATCACACAGAAAGGGATAGCAAAGCCGGGGACTGCAGGATGTGTGCTCCTGATAACCAGGTAATCATTGTAATAACAACTATAACGGCAAATAGCTTCACAATGTTTATTGTAAGTCAGGCCCTCTTCTTGGCACATTCGCTCACTGTTGCCCTTTGCAAGCTATGAGGTCAGAGCTACAGTTATAGTACTTGGAACCATTTCATAGCTGGGACACCTGACTCAGAAGAATTAAGTCACCTGCCCAGGATGACCTGGCTCCATAGCGAAGAACTCTGCTAGGAGGCAAAAACCTTCAACCAGGCAGAGAAGGTCAGTGCTTCTGTTTTTATGAGTCACTCCCAGGCCCACACAGTCTACCCAGGACGGTCTCCTGGACTTGTGACATGATCAACCCTGCCATAGGCTTCCTAATCCTTCCATTTGCAATGATTTTGGGGTTCACCACTCACCCCTAGCACAAGGAATCCTCATCACAGGAGCACTTGCAAACCCTGCCTTGCACCTCCTTGGCACGGCCCTCTCAGGGATGCTCCACACAACCAGCCGTGGGTCAGGATGGAGGTCACGTGCATGACGTCTCCTGCCTCCCCTCCCACCGCAGGCACTCAGGGCACTGCTCACGGGACCCAGAAAGAGCCTTCTCACCTCTGCTGATGGATCTTCTCTCCACACCTCTTATTTGGGTAAAGAGTCTGAGGAGTTTCATTGAGGAGAGCCCTCCCATTCCGACTTTCAGTTCCTTTTCCCAACACCTGCAGTGGCCACCGGCCTGTTCTTCCTGATGACCACTCTTTTACATAAAACTTAGGGAAGCAATCACTGGGCCCACCGCCAAGGGGTTCCTCCTGTCCTTATTCTCCCACCCACGGCAGTTGACACCCTCTCCTCCCTCATTGCCATGTTGAAGACAGAAACGACATTCTTACTGGTGGGCCCCATGTCACCCCAGACTGGGAAACTCCTGTCAGGGCTTGAAGGCCACAAGTAGCACTTGTTTGGCAGCCTTGCTCATCCTGACTCTGGAGATCTTTGCATGTAAAGAGCTCTTGGGCATTTGACCATTGTCTTCTTACATTGTAGAGTCAATGAAGTACAGTCTCATCCCTTCTGAACCATGTTTCACTTTTTGACGGAAATGATCTTACCATGACTGAATCGTCACCTACTGTAATTTATTTACCAAATGGAGGAAATGAATGATCACATGGGGAATATATGGAAAATGTCTTTTATCATCCTCTAATTGTTCATTAGACAGTTAGTTTCTGGCTTTTAAGAAAGGTTTCCTCATCCAATAAAGACCTTAACATAATCTCATTATACATATTGCTCCCAAGGATACACAAGAAACAAACCTTTGTAGTAACTGCCCAGTATCAGAAGTCACTACCAAAAGAAGAAACATAAATGCTCTCATCACTGTTCCAAGGCAGGAGCAGTTCTGCAAGATGAGTAGCTGCTCTCCCTCAAGTCAAATATTGGAAGAGATCGGGGTCATTATTTATGGACCATGTTTTACTCTGATCCCTCACTCTCGATAGATACCCTTCATGGTGTCTTTGAAAAATCAATCTCTGTGTGACTGAGAACATGCTTTCTGTTACTGGGGAAGGGCTGCCTCTCACTTTACATCGATTTTTTCTTTTTTTATGGCTTCGAACCTGTGGTTCCAAAGGACAGGTGGCAGCAGAGTGGGCGATAGCACTGCATGGCATGGTACAAGCACTGGGGTGTCCTTGTGCAAATGAGACTGAGGTCCCAGGTACTCTCCCCAACAGCATCACTAAAGAGCATCATGACCCTGACACATAAAAGATGTCAAGTGAGTACCATCGTGTCTTCCATCTGGAACTATGGGATAACAGTATTTACCACCCACACGCCTCCTGGGCATGCTGAGAGAAATTAACAAGAGAGTGTTTATATAATACAGTTCCCTCCATGGTTCAGGTTTGTTCTACCAAGAACATAGAAGTTGACTGCTGCTGCCAAGTTTTTCCTGGGCACCTAATACTCGGCTTGCCTGTGTTACCACCCTAGCAGATGCACCCCTGTTCTAATCTCTCAGAACATGGGGGAGCTGAGCCAGTCTTTCCATTTTCATGTGATGCCATTTTCACAAAATCAATGAGTTTGCTGGACAGAACAATACCAAGATGCACCAAATAACTGTCCTTTGGAGAGTCCTTAAACAGTGCACATCTGTGTTCTGAAGTGCTGATCTGCGCTGATCTGCTCTGCTCTTCCCTGTGGTGTGCATACCACCCCCCCACCTTGTGCACCAAATCGAGGAACAATAGCAAAGACAGAGACAGAGAGAGCTAGCCGCATGCAGTATGCCCAGTGCACTCAGGCAAACATGGTCAGCATACAATCCAGGTGAAAACACTTCACCCGCAATCTGGAAAAGTCCCCTGTCCCCTCTCCTACCCTTCCATCATGACAAGCTTCTATCATATAGAAAATCGGGAGCCACCACTGGGTAAACAATTAATTGACTATTGATTTATTGATTTATTGATTTATTGACTTTGGGGCCATCAAGATTTTATGGGCAAGGAGAAAAATGAATGTCTGAGAAATGACCAGGAAACCCCTTCAGCATGAACAGAAAGAATGGCTAAGGGGGCCAGGAGCAAGGGAAGACAGAGTAGGGGGTAGGAAATGCTCTTGGAGCAGCATAATCCAGAAGCAGGCTGAACCATGCCCCAGGGTGTGGTAGGAATGAGGGGGTGGCATGTGTCACAGATTCTGTTCTCTGCGCTGATGCCACAAGCTCGACACCTTTGAGGGAAAGAGAATCAGAAACTCTAATAAGGGGCATATAGACTCCATGCCCCAGTTTTTCCTTCTGAAGTACAAGCTCATGTTGTCACCACAGAAATTATAATTAACGAGTCAGCAGCTCCTGCTGACGGAAACCATGCATGACCTGGGCCTGGAGATCTGCTGAAGCCATGATCTTCCCCTCCAGTCTTGCAACATCTCTAGTGGTGATGGTGCCTAACCACTGAGAACTTCCTCCAGGTCAGGTGCCATGCCGAGTGCCTGATACGTAATGTCACATGCACATCTCCCGGAGACCCAGACCCAGACAGGCATGGCTC
Organism: Molossus molossus; assembly: GCF_014108415.1. Taxonomy (NCBI): domain Eukaryota; kingdom Metazoa; phylum Chordata; class Mammalia; order Chiroptera; family Molossidae; genus Molossus; species Molossus molossus. The sequence continues at coordinate 34,566,947 of NW_023425366.1, forward strand.
GTGGGCTATAGCGAGGGAGGTTTTGAATTGGACCCAAGTGATTCTAAAATCCAAGTAAACTCTTGCAGACTGCCTTCAGACTGACAGGAGGCGGCATTCTGATTAGGCTGTCTGCTTCCTCTAAGATTTCTTTCTCCATCCTAAGCTTTGTTCTCTGTCCAAGTTTCTGCACCGACTGATCATTTGCACCTTACATTCTGACTTTTGAATCAACTCCCTGTTTTTATAATTAGGTCCCAAGACTACATCTTCACTCTCCAAGGTTATATTTCCAGTAAATTACTAAGGTTAGGTCTCCTTATGAGTGCAGTGTTCCATGCTTATCAATGTTATTTCTCCCTGAGGAAGGACTTCATGGTTATCTCTGATTAGGAAAAAAAACATGCTAATTATGAAAACATTTTGAAAAATATGGACAAAGTATAAAGAAAATAAAACTCACACACACTGACATACATACACTCTCCCATTCACCTGCACCAGTGATTTTTGATTTTTTCATCTCATGGCACACATGAACTAATTACCAGAATTCTGTAGCACATCAAAAAATATATTTTTTGCTGATCTGACAAAAAATAGGTATAATTTTTATTGATTTACAGAAATAATGATAATAATAAGAATTACCCATCATTTTGGTCCAAAGTGACTTTTTAAAAACTCAGGTGCCTTTACTTGTATATAAGGATTTCTGGTACCAAGAATTAACCAATCATACCCAACCTTATTATGCAACATGACCAATAAGATGCAACTCTATTATATAACCTCTATATTTATGGGTCAAGACAGGGCATTCACATCAAATGACTATTGTTGCATTGGCTGTTGTCATACTTTTATTTGACAATCTAAAGGAAGAAAGGTCGGTGCCCGTGACTAAATAGTCAGATACTGCATGTTTTAAAAATTACAACACACCAATTGAAAATCGCTGGCATATACAACTCATGCACAATAAACTCCTCTCTCCCCCAACACACACAAGGATACCCACTTTCATATACATATGTACTCACACAGACGTGCACAATACATTCACATGTACTTTCATCCACAGTGACACACACACACATACACATTCAAACATATATATAAATGGGATCATGCCATAATCTTGTTTGCATGTTGGTCTTTCACCTATTATTATCTAACAAAATATTCCCATGTCAGAAATATATATATAAATATGCATCCTTATTTTTTAAATGTTTTTATTGATTTTTTAGAGAGAGAAAGGGAGAGAGAGGGAGAAACATCGATGTGAGAGAGATACATGGACTAATTGCAACTCCTACTTGCCTCCCACTAGGGATTGATGCAACCTGGGCATGTGCCCTGACAGGGAATCGAACCGGGACCTCTCAGTCCATGGGACAACGTTCAATCCACTGAGCCACACTGGCTGGGCCATCCTTGTTTTTCATAGTGGTACAATATCTTATTTTATGGACATACCAAAGTCTATTTATTGAATGTAATATTTTTGGACAAAATGTATTTATTTAATATTGACTTTTATAAACAAAGTTTCAATGTGCATCTTTGTAATGTGAACTTATATTTTTACTAGAAAAATTCTAATGAATAATTAGACCAGTGGAAAATAACATTTTGAAGGATGTGTACATTTACAAAATGGTACAAGTTAGACTTTCCTGGGCAGTCGATTGCCTCCTTTGCGCGTGTTCATCGGGAATGGGGTTGCCATCCTCACTGCCTCGCTAGAGCGAGGGGGAGAAAAATGCGACTTCACCAATGCTAAATTTCATTTACTTAATAAATATTGAGGGGAAGCATTTTTCTCTTTGCCCTTGATCATTCGGATTTTACCTTCCCAACAAATAATGTATAAACATTGTCTCTCTTTGTAGCTAAAGGTATACTCATGAGTTCTAAAACTCTTTCAATAAGAGTAATACTACCCTATCCCTCTGACACAGTGATATAGTGAACACTTCCCCTGGTTTTACATTTATTCTTCAACTTATTTATGGAGAGGCTTCTCTTCTAGTTTGAATGGAGTAACAGAAGCTGAACTTACTCTCCAGCTGAGGAGAAAAAAGCTGACACGACATATTAAACCATGATTTTCAAAACACTGGACTTGAGGCAACAAAGGGCAGAGCTGTGTAAGAGGCAGCAGGCTAATGTGGAGAGCCCTGTGAGGCTCGGCTTAAGGTCTGGGCAAGGCGCGGAGGCTGCAGCACAGGGAGGGACACAGGGAGGGGACACAGTGGGGACACAGGGAGGGACACAGCCAGCTCAAGGAGTTCAGGAATTCACAACGCAGTTCATGCCAAAGAGGGGAGAGTGCAGGGATCTGCAGAGTCTGCTCAGTCATGTGAATACCGACTGCACTTTTGTGTGAAGAAACTTCCAGAAAGAAGTAGTGAAGGATCCAACAGGATTGAGGGTAACAGCACTCAGGTCTCCCACAGGCTGGACACAGCAACTGTTCTCACCAACCACACTGGAAAATCTCACTGTTCACAGAGCATCCCTTAAAGCAATAAGAAGAGTTATGGCCAAGCCACGGGGAAATTAACCCCAGGCCAATGCTATTCTGCTCCCACCTAGGTAAGCTTAAAGGTCAGTTCCCAAAGGACCTCACTCCCTCTGGCTATCTCCACTGCCTCCAAGAATACTTATATAAATACAAAATACAAAAATATCCAGAACACAAGGTAAAATTCACATCAAAAATCACCACTGCAAAGAAATAGGAAAATACAAATCATAATGGAAAGTCAGTCAATCAAAAATGACTCAGATGATAGAATTATCAGACACAGATATAGTCAAAACAGCTGTGTGCCTGAGACCCATGTCCAAGAATCTGCAAAAATAATGAGCATGTTGAGTAGAGACATGAAAGTCATAAAAAACACCAAATCAAACTTCTAAAGATGAGAAGTGCTATACATTATATAAAAAATATATGGGTGGTATTAATACAAGATTAGACATTGCAGAAAAAAAAACTAAAGAATATAAATACAGAAAAACAATTTAAAAATGAAAGAGCAATGGAGAGATTTTTATCAAATGAATAGTGAGACAACTTTAAGCAGCCAACTAACTGGTGTCAAAAAAAAAAAAAGGAGAGGGGATCGGGCGGGAAGGGGCAGAAAAAGTTATTCAAAGTACCAATGGCCAAAACATTTCCAAATTTGATGAAAACTACAAACCCAAAGATTCAAGAACCAAACCTTATAAGCAGCCAATAAGAAAAGGTGCTTTATGTACGGAGAGGAACAACAACAGAAAAGATGGCAGATTTCCTATTCGAAACAGTGTAAACTAGGAACACAGGAGAGAAAAGCCTTTAAAGCACTTAAAACATTGTCAACTTAGAAATTTTTACTCCCTAAAATTACCTTTCAAAAATTAGGGAGAGAAGTCCGGCCGGTGTGGCCCATGCACCAAGAGGTTGCCGGTTCGATTCCCAGTCAGGACACATGCCCAGTGGGGGCATGCAGGAGGTGGCCAATCAATGTTCTCGCTCATCAATGTTTTTATCTCTATCTCCCTCTCACTTCCTCTCTCTCTAAAATAATAAAGAAAATTAAAAAAAAATTAGGGAGAGAAATAAAAAATGATGGAGAAATATGAATTCTTTTAGATGAACAAAGACAGAAAGAATTGATCACCAGAAAACTCACACTGCAGAAATGTTACTGATGTCCTTCAAGCAAAGGACACAAGGTGCCAGATGGAGATCGGACCCATAGCAGCATGAAGAACACCAAGAAAGGCAATTACATAGGTAAATATGAAGGATTATTGAAAGTATTAGTTACATCTCTCAAACAGGTAATGATTATTTAAAGTAAAAGTAACTGCAATGTACTATGGGGTTTATAAGTTTATAGAATTGAAATGTACTCAACAACAGCCCAGACTCCAGGGGAATGGATGTACACTCTGTCAGGTAGCGTGGTGTCACATGAAGGTGAATTGCAGATACGCTATTTCCTTTTCTTTCTAGACTTATTTTGAATAATTCAATACTTTATTATGCTTTCTTCTATTGTCCAGTTATTTCCATATTTCTTTATTATTCTTTTACTAGTAAGCCAAAGGTTAAAAGATGTATGCCTAACATATAATTCAATTCAAATTCTTATTTTTACTGTTTCTATGATAGTGCTAAGGATTTAGATCACCATTCACTTTCTTTACATTGAGTGTTATTGTTGTCACGTGTTTCAATGATATACACATTTTAAATCCATCGATATCACTACTAGTGTTTTTAGCATCAATATTAATGTATACTCACGTATACATTACGTATACATTTCCTTTCCTTTCTCTTGTATTTCTCTCCTCCGGGCTTCCATCTATGACGAGTATCTCTCTGTGCAGAACTGGTCCTTTGGAATCTCTTTTAGTGAAGATCCACTGGTAGTTCTTTCTCTTCATTTTATCTGCACATATGTTTATGTTGCCTCATATATGAATTATCTTGGTAGATAATTTTAGGTTAGCAATTCTTTTCTTTCAGTACTTTGAAGATACAGATGTAATTTTATTGTCTTCTGGTTACTGTTCCTGCTGAAAGTCAACTTTTAGTTTTAATGCTGCTCCTTTGAAGATAACAGTGTTTTTTATTGTTCCACTCTGGCAGCTTCTTGGGTCCTGTCTTTTATTATCATTTTTTTCACTATGATATATCTAGATATTTGTTTATTTTATTTGTTTTGCGTTGTGATTTATTTTGTTGTTTTTGTACAGATTGTCTTAAATCTGTGGGTAGATGCCTGTTTTCAGATTTAGAACAACTAACGCTTCTGCCTCATTTATAAATGCCTCGCTGGGATCTGAATTATGTATTTGACAAACATTTTTTTTTTGTAGTTCTTGTGTGCTCTTTTCTCTATTTTCCAAAGTGTCTTCTTTTCTCTCAAATTTCTTAAAATATTTGTTGTTTCCTGACCAGTAACAACATTTAAATATATAAATGCATACAGTTTGGGTGTCTTAATTCAAACACACACTCTTTCATCGATAACAGTTATATAAAGTTCTCTTTCCCTCTCTCTTTCTCCCCCTCCCCAGCCCCCACTTCCACTCTCTCTTTGGCTGAGGAAGGCTTTGGTGTTGCTTATGATTTGGTGCTTCTCTTCTGTGTCTATTGATCCTTGCTTTATCTCTTGCTGCCTTCCTCTCCTTCATCACTAGATCCCCATTTTCACCTACCCTACTCCTCTTCGGGAGTGGTTTTATCATTTTCCCACCTAGTGAGCATTCCTCTCCACTTTTCTACACTCTCCTACTTGATGGCTTCAGGAAGGGCTCAGGGGTTCATGTCCTAAACCTGGCTATTTATTTGATGTTTATAGCATTCCTACTTCCTAATTATACTATAAGTGTACATTATAAGTAGCATTGTTTGCTCTTCTTGTGCAGCTGTGATTGTTTTTTGGAAGTGTGTGAAGAGATGTGGATTTCAATGGCACCAGCATTCTGTGGGCTCTCTTCAACCAGATACTCAAGGTGCCATTGGGAGTTACCTCAAATAGAGGAATCCACACTTATTTCTGTATAAATCTTTTGTTTATAATGTCTTGCCATTTTCATCGTTCTGATTAGTATTATGTCTTTGATCTCAAGAGATCAAGAGAACATTTATTTTATTTCCTCAAGCCTCTCTGTTCAAGGGCAAATCAAAGTCCCCAACACCTCTTTCTCGTGGATCCTTTCCTCAGATGCAACTCTCTGTGTATAATCCAAGGTGCATGCTGCGGTACGCATTCAATTCCCAATGTCCTGAACAACTTGTTTACATGATAAATCTTGGATCTATCTCCAGAGATTTTGATTCAGGGAGGCTACTGGAGGGCAAGAATGTCTAAATTTTGAATAGGTATCCCACATCATTCTGATTAAGGCAGCCCTGGGACCGCCCTTGCAAAAACACTGGCATTGACCTATTTCATGAGCCCATGAACAGCAAAGGAAGATGTCAGCTCTACAAAATTTGTGCCCAGACTGCCTGGACTATCTTATGACATTAGGAAGTAGGCAGGAAGCCTGAGAACATCAGGTAGGATCTAGTGTTTAGTAGCAGAACTTCTCAGACCCCCAAGTTCTTAAAGAACATGGGCAGGTGCATTATAAATATCATCTCTTTTTCAAAGATCACAATCCATGGTTCAGAGTCACTCAACCAGAACCAGGTGTCATGATGAAAACCATTGAGGACAAAAGAGTCAAATTTCCAGACCAGAGACTAGAGATTGGAACAGAATTAGTATCAAGTCTAGTAAAATTCTCCTGATTAGAAAGATTGGTTCTGAAGTCAAGGATGTCCCTTAGCCCCAGGTCAGAAGAGATCCACTTTGTAGCTACAGACCAAGAGAGGACTCACCACAGACATGATGGTTTTCTCTTCATTTTAATCCATTTTCTTTGCAAAAGGCAGGCCCCTTTCATAACCTCCTGAGATTGCTATCAAGTTCCCAAAAAAGTAATGACTAAAATTGCTCACATGAATACAGGAAATTCCTGAAGAAAGAAAATAGACCTGGGGTCCTGGGAGGGAAACACCATGTAAACAAACAAACAAAAAAAACCCACTCTTCTAAGGAGAATATGCCTTCCTTTCTTATTCCACAAAAATAAAATCTGTGTTGGTTAAGCAGGTATTACAGCTCCTTGTCCTTGAATTTGAGCCCATGAGCTTTGTATGAGATCAGGGTCTTTCTTACTAGACAGGGGTGGATTCGCTTAGCCATTCTGAGATGGCTACTAAACCCAGAAACCCATACAGGGCAAAGCTACTATCAAGAAAAATATTAAAAATGGTATCTTCATTAGCAGTTGATGGAAATCTCTCAAGCATTTTCCATTAATGTTTAATGTAAAGTGTGCTTATCAAACCAACCAGCGGTTCTTAAAGAGAGATCAAGGTATTATGTCCACATTATTTGAACAAGGTTGTGAAATAGCACATGACACTCTATTTATTTATTCATTCATTATACCAGGACATTAAATTGTATATACCTGTTAGATTAAAGGAACAGTTTTCATGTTAAAACTGAAGTCTCCTAAATTCTAGGGGCAATTCTGATTTAACTCAAATTAGCTTTTATTACATTACAGTGTCACCTTTGGTCTTTCATTTGTCTCTGCCAAAAAATCATAATTTCTCTCTGGGATTTAATTCACTTTCTTTACAAAGGAACTTTTCTTGATGATGGAAAAGCTTTGGTCAAAAGCCTTGATCACTGGAAAAATCTAAACTTTACTGAATTGCACAGCTATCGTTACAGCTTGGTGATAGAATCAAGAGGCAGCAATTATTTACCGTGTAAAAATCTCAACACACTCTGAATACTTTACTGAGTTGCTCCTCCCAGTGGCATCTAGAAATTCTGTTTTCTTTTTGATCCTCCACATACAGATCAGGGCAATATATTCGGAAAGGGTGAGAAACTTGATCTCCCTTCCAAGGACCTGCATTTATGGTCCTTGCTCTTTGAGTCTTTACATCAACCTACTCGCATTCCCGGTTCTTGGAGGATATAGCAGCTCTGAACACTGTCACTGTTCAAGACAAATTGGGCCCAACTTAGTCTCAATTTGAGCTATAAAAAGCTGACAGCAAGCACTACTTGTATGTGGTTAACTAGTAATTTTTGTGATGCAGCTTTTGTTACTATTCAGGGTGCTATAATTAATACCATTCCAGTATATCAGTTTTAACACATATTTCACTACAAGCAAAAAGTTGGCAGCCATCTTAGAGGTATAAAAATAAGTAAAGGGATAGACTATTTTTAGAATGCCAAGAAGTTTTGCCTGGCTGATGTGGCTCAGTGGACTGAACATTGTCCCATGGACTGAGAGGTACTGGTTCCATTCCGGGTCAGGGCACATGCCCGGGTTGTGGGCTCAATCACCAGTAGAGGGCGTGCAGGAGGCAGCCTATCAATGTTTCTTTCTCCCATCCATGTTTCTATTTCTCTCCTTTCTCTCTCTCGCTAAAAACAAAACAAAACAGAAAAACCTCAATTAAAAAAAAAAGAATTCCAAGAAGTTTTGAATTAAATTCTGGGAGGAACCCTGGCCAATTTGGCTCAGTAGTTAGAGCATTGGCCTATGGCCTGAAGGGTCACGGGTTCAATTTCAGGTCAAGGGCACATACCTGGATTACAGGTTGGATCCCTGGACCTGGTTGGGGCAATCTCTCTCTCTCTCTCTCTCTCTCTCTCTCTCTCTCTCTCTCCCCCTCCCTCCTTTCCTTCCACTCTATCTAAAAATCAATTTTAAAAAATCCTTGGGTGATGATTAACTATAACAACAACAAAAACAAAAAAATCTTAAAAAAAGAAATTTAATATAAAAAATAATAATAAAATAAAATAAATTCTGGGATGATTTTGCAAAATCTATGGCAGCAGCTAGGAACACCAGATCATAAAATGCTCAGGGAGACATAACCCACATATTTGAACCCACTGGGAGGCCCAAACAAGTGAAAATAACCCAGGAAAACAGCCCACAGAGTGGACTTGTATACCAAGGGTACACTTTCACAGACCCTCAGGATGAGCCTGGGGAGGGTCCCTGCAAGATCACCATTACCCAAAGACATAGGGTCCATGGTGGGAGGGAGCTTGCACATTCATTAGTGAGCAATTTTCCATGTTGTTTGTGTTCTTTTAGATGAGGAAAACTGGAACATGGAAAGGTTAAATGAGTTATCAAGGTTACATAGGTCAGGATGTAATAAGTTGTGTTGGAAAACCCTAAAGCAACATCAGACACAGGGCTGGCATTGGATAAACACTGATGGAATGATTGAATAGGAAATGAATCCAAAAAGATCTAGAAAGACTGACTGGGACTTTAATATTCTCTGGAATGAGGAAAAGGGTCAGCCTCTCATGGATTACTCTGAGATTAAGGTAAATTCTAAAAACAACCCAGGGTCTAGTTTAGCCCAGATACTCTTTTGGAGGGGACCCAAATGTAAGCACAACACAAAATCAGTATCTGTTTCCTTGGATTTTACACAATATCCATTCCTGTTCCTACAAATTTGACCGAACTAAATCCAAGTGAAGAGAAGGAGACAGAGACAGAGACGCACACACACACACACACAGAGAGAGAGAGAGAGAGAGAGAGAGAGACAGAGAGACAGAGAGACAGAGAGACAGAGAGACAGAGAGACAGAGAGAGCCTTTCATCTTGTCTTTAACATCACTCTGACCAGTTGCCTGCATTCAGGGTTGCTGGTGGGCAGCCTGTCATTTTTATCTGACCTCTACGTCATAAATAGGGCATATGTTAAAATGCACTTAAAATTAGGGACCAGGGCATTTTCATTTATTAAACCTAAGCACTCTTAAGAAGAAGAAGAAGGCATTTCTTTGTAGCCACAAAAAAAAAAAAAAAAGTGCCTAACCTAAGGAACAGTTAAGCTTTATGCTTCTCTTGGCCAGATGGATCATGTAGCATCTGTGGGTAATTCTGTCAGCAGATATCCACCCTTCCATCTGGATAAAGCTTAATTATTACCAAGTCTAGTTGCACAATGATATAAAGCAAGGAGGAGAAGAGAGAGAAAGGGAATAGTTTATATCAAACATTTTTTAATTTTATTTTTTTAACAATGATATGGCTAGGTGGGCAAATAAATCTAGATTAAAACCAAATGGTTAAGTGAAAAAGAGTCTTAAAACTAAATCCATTTTTTTTCAAAGAACAGTATGTTAACTTTGAAGCAGGTGATACATTTGGTTGAAATTTTAACATCTTCCATGCATGTTCAGATTTCATAAGCCCTTTCTTAAAAAGCATACTAAAAGATATTTATTTAAAATACATGCAAAACTTTTATCTTCTTGATTTTTTTTCCTAAGTCAAAAATAAGTTCCAAAACTTCTAAGACATGCTTATCTTTGGAATAAGTTTTAGTTTTCTTACACACACACACACACACACTTCATTCACTACATCTAACAAGCCTTGGTAATAGTGACATTTTGGGTTGGATAATTCTCTGTTGTGAGGGCTTTTCTGTGCCTTCTAGGATGTTTATCAGCACCCATGCTCTTCACCCACTAGATGCCAGTAGCATCCTCCAGTTGTGATGACCAAAAATGTCTCCAGACATTGCTAAATGCCTTCCGGGTGGCAAGATCAGCCCTGGTTCAGATCACTTGCTCTACGTCAATGTCCATAATAACAAATTGTCCAGATTAAAGCTCTCACTCTGCTCCTGGGAAAACCGAAGGCCCAGAGCAGTCCAGCTGTGTCCCATGTTCCTGCCCAGAGGCAGAGTGAGGTCTTTCTTAGCCCGTTACTTAGCATTATGGTACCCGGTGTCTATATTATTACATTATTATATAGAATTATTATACTATATTATATTATTATACTATATTATTACTAGAGTGATTCCTGTTGTGTTTCCTCACTTGTTTTTCTTCTTTCTAGTCTCACAAATCAAGTTTCAAATGTCAGCATTTGAGAAGACGTTTTTTAAAAATCTGAAATATCCATATTTGAATTAATATGATCTGCAGGAGCATTTACAAAGTGTCCACTCCTGTGACTCAGGCCCCAGGTGGGGCTGCATGTTTATGTAGAAATGTGGCCATTTGCCCCACAACAGTGTTGTGCGTGCAGTCCTCCCAGAGGGTAAACAAAGTGAGGGTCAGAAAGGGCAATCCTGCCCAAGCCAACCCTGGTCACAGCCAGCAGAGCCAGAACTGGAGGTCCTGCTCTGACTTCTGAGCCCTGCTTTTTCTTGAGCATCATGTTAGTAAGTTCCATGAGCTGTTCCAGCCCTTTCAGACACGGTCTTGGCTGGAGCAGCAGCGACAGATGTGGGCACCTCAAGAGCCCTCAACTTCAGAGCCCAGCTGAGAGCTTAACTTGATCCCATTTCCTGTGCATCACTCTCCATGCCTCCTTTTAGCTCAGACTTCTATTGTCTCTGAAAAGGTTGATTTGACTGACGATGTGCCCTCTCCTCAATCACTGCTCTTCATCAGAGGATTTTTAAATGGTCACTGGATTCCTGAGGCCTGGAACAGGCTTGCCTGGAAAACCTGGTAGCCAGAGCCATGCTAGCAGAACCACCAACCCCTTTGCCCACGGCTCTGCACAGAGCCCAGGGACAGAGGGGTCATGAGCTCAGGTGCCCCTGCTCAGATTTGTCGCTGCCAGAGTCCCCAGGAAGACCCAGGAAAGGGGAGGGGGTTCTTCTTTTGCTTTCAGTCTATAGTGATGCAGAGTCTCTCTCAGTTCATTTTGTCAGCAGCTTTAAAAAATAAGAAGAAGAAAAAAAAAAAAAACGTTGTTGTTTCATACCTCTCTTCCAAGAGGCAATGAACAGGCTCTTCGTGATGGAAAATAAACTCCCACATAAAAGCACACCCTGTGTCCTCGAGTGGGTGCAGGGCTTGTTTTAATGGTGTGTGCACTGCAGAGAGAATATGGGCAAAGCAGCCGGGCTCCCGGAGAGTCTCAGAGCCTGCCTTCCACATCCTGGAGGGGGGAAGGCCCTGCTAATGCCAGTGCTGCTGGGAGGGGCCTGTGCACCCCTGACATTGCAGGGCCTTCAAGTTCTCCTTCAAGGAGCTCTCTCTCTCATACACACACACACCTAGATGTTATATTATGTTACGTCATACATGCCCTACCCCTTGTCTTTCTGTGTGGAACTTTGTGTAAAATGACTAATGAGCAAAAAATAGAATATAGTCAGAGCTATGAGTACCAAGTCACAAAGGACTAATAATAATGGAGCCCAGACACAGTGTGAGTGGCAGCTTTGTGGATCTCCAGAAACAGTAAGGCAGACCCAGATGCACAGCCGCCACTGTCGTGGGGCTGAGAAGGATTGGTGACAAGCCTGTCACAAGCAGAGCCACCCCAGAAGCCCTCCCTGCGGGACACTGGACGCATGCTGAAGCTCCAGGTGCCCAACGATGGGGCAATCCAGATGTCAGGAACTGCCTCTAGGAATTTATCTCCAGTGGATGCTTCTAATAGTCTCATTACCACATTTAATTCCTTAGATGAAGAGTAAAAATGTCTCTTATCAGGTGTCTGCCTGAACCAGAAGGGAGAGTGGTCAGGTCTAGAATCAAATGCCCTGAGTGTTGGAACAGCTGTCCCTGCTCCAAAAATTCCACCCAGAACCTAAATCTAAGGTCCAAATGAGAAAGTTGGGGTGATTTCTTTATAGATCTTCTGACCCAGCCATTGAATTACCGGGTAAACTCCCTTCTCACATTTACGGGTTTCCTTAGGTATGAAGACAAAGGCAGGGTGGTAGAGACAGTCAGGACAACAGGGTGGGAGTTGAAAAACACAGCGTGATAAAATGATGTTATAAAAATATCTGTATTTAATTTAGCAAAAGAGTCCATTCATACACACATTTCCAAACCACCTTTATTTTTCGGCTTTCTTCACTGGGAAATGAAGCAATGTGTGTCCCATGAGCATCATTAAATACATCCTGAGAAACTGAGGAAATCACCGAGCTCGGTCAGGAAAGGAATTACCCTGGAAATGTCCCTCAAGGTGTGCTCACCCCTCGCTGGAATTGCTGAGATAGCAGAGAAACTCAAAATGCCGCTAACTTGGATAGCTGTGAGAACGTGCTGGGAGGTCTTTGATGTGAGCCAGGTTAAGAAAAACTGTGTGTGAGATGCCGGCCCTCCTCTGGGTGGATTAGGGCTTCATGCCATCCTTGTCACGCACACCTGACACATCCTGCTTTGAGCCCCAAAGCTTCTCTGCCACTCTTGTTCGTTCCACTGCACACCACACCGTCTGAAGTCCCAGTCCTCCATGCTGCTCAGCAACCTCTAATCTACAAACCCGGGGATTCTAGAACATTATTTCCTCCAGCTGCTGTATGCCTTACTTTCTTTGTCAACCCCGCCCCACTCATGGCCTCATCTCAAGCAGCCTTCATTTCTATTTCTCAGGAACACGCATAGGCATTTTCTTGCTTCTCCTCACTTATACATTCATTTTGTTCTCTCCTTCCTTTGTATTCTCTTTTTTTCCTAAGTTCATCCTTCTGGGACTTGATCCAACCAATTATTCTCTTTCTGTTTTCATCCTCTCTCCTAGCACAGAATTGACTTCCTCACTTTGTAAAAGTGTTCGAGTCTTCACATCTTTTAAACCCAAACACCAGCTCTCATCTTTGCCATCGTTCTTGAGTTCTGTCAGAAATAATGTTATCACCAATTGAAAAACCTTCCCTCCACTGAATCTCCCAGTTGAGTCTCATCTTTATCCCTACGTTTATTTACAACAATCCTGGCTCAGTCAATGTCTGGTTGAGACATAGAAAGCATGCTAGTCATGTAGCAGTGATAAGAAATTGACTGGGTTTTGGAGGACTGAGAGATGCCAGAGAGGAGGACACTATAGGATCAGCCAACACCCCCAGGGCTAGAAACAAAAGGAAGAGTTTGGCCTTCTTAGATCCTTCTCTTCCTGGTGCTGCAGAACCTCAGAAGGGGCTCCACAGAGCTCAGGTTATGGAAAAATCTGGAGACTGGGACCAGCAGCATGCCAGAGTGTGGGTCACTGGTAAGAAGACTGGAATAGGAAACATAAGCAGAAAAGAACAAGTCTCTCCTTCCCCTCCAGCCCTCTAAGCTGCTTCTGGTCCTCTGGGCAGAGCCTGAGAGCAGCTCGTGGCGCAGAATGTGGTTTGCAGATACTGAATGGGGCTTGAAGCTGACGACAGTGGCTTGATCACAGTCCAATCATTGGCTACTACTCAGCATCCATACCTAACCATTTTCCTATGTGTGAACTTGGAGACACAATACTGACAACTTGATGTCTTCACCTAACAAAGCAGAATTACCCTTCACACAAATGAAGACCCTTTGTCCAAAAGACAAAGATACACAGTCCCCAAAGTATTTTGTTCTTCTCTGGGTGACAGCCCTGCAAACCATCTCCAGGAAATTACAATCATTCCTCAAATTCCACCCCAATCCCACCTGAATGTCTTCTTACCTATAGACTGAATTGATGAATAGTTGATTATTCAATTAATTAGTAATAAATTGATCAGTTGAGCAAGTAATCATTTACTAGTGATAAATAAATATAAAAGCCAAAGGAAGGAGGAGGAGAGAAGAAGAAATAGGTTAACACACACACATAACCATAACAAACTAGAAGGAACATGTGTACAGTGGATACCATGCTTGTTTTGGTAGCTTGCCTCAACTCTGCAGTCAATATATACAATCTTCTTCTTCTAACACCCATGCCATGTCTCCACAGCCCTCAGCCAGTCCATCTTCATGTCTGCCTTCTTGCTATGGCTTTTCATTAACATTTCCTATTGGAGATGCATATATTACAAGGTGCGGCAGAGACGCTTCTGGGTTGCTCTCCCCATTCCCACTGTGTAAACACAGCCTGCTTTTCCCTGATTATCAAGATCAATCTCTCCAGCTGGTGGGCAGGCCCTGTTAGGTCCAGGGATCTGAGGACCTCAAACACCAGGGGCAATCCCCATTTCCAGTTCAGTAAGCACTTGGAACTCCAAACCAGAGATTGTGCTGCAGGAACAAGAGGCAAACATTCTGAGAGTGGGTTACTATCAGCCAGGGTGCTCACTCCCTTTGCCATCCAGAATCCCCAGTCCCAGGGGTTCGGGCTATGGGTGAGACAGCGCCACAAATGTTTCTTTAATTCAAAGCACATGCTATGACGGAGAATTTGTCCTTTCAGAACATGGTCTCCGTGCTCTCTCTGGCTGTTCCTACAGTCAATAGCCTTGCTACTTCTGCAGAAGGGTATGTGGTGATATCAGTGAATACCATGGGCACAAGCCCATTGCTCTTCTTCTTTTGTTATGAAATTAGGGTTTGGTCTGAAGCAATGCTGTCCAGAAAAACATGGTGGGAACAAAGACAACTCCAAAGTTTCATGTTGTCCTAATTTTTTCATTGGCCTAAAGTAACACAGCTTGTATTACATCACTTGATTGAAGCCTTTCTCTGTAAGGTTTCAGATCACCCAGAATTGCTAAATGGCCTGTGTTCGGGGCCATTTACTGTGTGACTCTTACCTCCCTGGCCTTCCAAACATCATGACTTCCTGACCATCTTTCATACCCAAAAGCTGTTTTTCCCTGGCTCCTCCCCTGCTGAATGAAGCCACAGGTATAAAGAGATGACCAACAACAAGAAAAAAAGAGGCAAGAATAGAGACGTAGGGTAGAGGTTGGGGCACCTATGTTTGAATATGATCTTTAAAAAGAGCAAGAGATATAAAAAATTCTTTGACCCTAAAGTCCTCAAAAGGGAAAATAAAGAATAAAAAGATAATCTTCAAGGTTTGTGAAATCATGATGAGTAGATTTCCCAAATAAAAATATAATAATAAAAAATATAATATAATAATATATAACCATGACAGTCTTAGGATCCAGCTTGTCGCAACATTTTTTTAACTAAAATCTTAAACATACCTTCACATTCTGCAAACTGAATATTCTGGATGATATTCTAAGGCACTAGCAAAATGTAAGCATCACTCTGAAAGACACACGCAATCCCAGCAGAGTGCTAAAATGGGCTGTCTGCTGAGAACAGACAGGGTCTAAAGACAACACCATTTAGTCCATTGCAGCTGCATCCTTTTCAGGAGAGGGCACTGTGAAGGTGAGCACGACGCTGCACTGCCTTGAATGACATGTCCTTGTACAGTCCACGAGCCTGAGCACAGCCACCTGCTCGAGGGCATCACTGCACTCTCCTCCTTTCCCCCCTTATTACAATAGTCCTGGGAATAATTTAGGAAGGGTATCTATTCATGAAGATGACACAGTGATATATGGGTGAACATCAGCTGCTTTAACCAAAACAGCTCTATCACCAGAACACCTGCCCAGGGAAATGGTGAGGGATATTCCCCGTAGACATTAGAGCGAAGTTAGAACAAACACAACCTGTGCCAGTTAGGGCAGAGCCTGGCCTCAGAGATGGTACCAAAGAGCTCTCGTGGTCCATTCCAAGCCTAAACTCCAAGTGGATGTCATGCTGCCAAATTCACAAGTTACATGGAAGCAATGCATAGAGTTCCCTCAGTACTGAGATAGAACAGTACAGCTGGCCTTTGCACACCACGTGGTGACCCACGGGATTCAGGGTGGCCAGAGGCAGGAGCAGAACACAGCTCTGCTCAGGGAGTGAGCTTTGGTTCTCAAACCAAGTGGTTCTCTGCTTTTACAGATGTGAATGAGGTACCTCTCTATGCCAAATCTGCTCAGTAAACACAGTAAAATCCATTCTTATTTGTTATGAAAAGGAAGCCCATGAAGATTGATGTGCCTGTGTTCATAGTTAAGTCAGAGTGGGCTAGAAATTAAGCCAGGGTCTCAAAATACCTGTTCCCACACCACACACATAGACACACAAACACATGCATGCGCATACAGAAACAAACACACACACGTGATCACAAAAATGTGGGCATATAATCACATGCATGTATGCACACACAAGCATACATGCACACAAATATACACAAAGAAATACACACATACCATACAAAATTAAACACACATTCAAAAACACAAACATAGACACATACCAGGATGTAAATACACATGTCCACGTACAGGCACACATGCCCGGACATGCATATGTGTGCATGTACACACTCTGCACACTCACTACACACACACACACACACAGATGCTTCTAAGGGATGTCAGTCAATTTTAGTGGATGGAAGGCATGAACTTCCAATTTCTTCCCTTGCACCCTAGGAATTCTGTGTCCCTCCAATGTGCACGTTGACACAATATTTGTCTTGTCCCCATATAGACTTGCCTCCTGAGGTGCCCGAGGGGCCCTGGGGCAGGGTCTGCTGCTATCTCTGCACCCCAGGGCTTTGCCCGGGCTCTGGTCAGATGTTCCACATGGCAGACACCCTTTAGGCATCATCAACAGCCACCCTGGGCACACCTTCCTTTCACAACAAAGCCAGTGAACAGGATGCAGGGGTTGAGGCAGTTCAGGGCTCAAGGCTTCAATAACTAGAAAAAACAAACAAACAAAGTTTTTAAGATGGTGTGTGTAGAGCCCAGAGAGCTGACTTGGTGGCAGTGTCCAGAATCTTTGAGATCTGAGCATTAGTACTTTTGGCAGCTGGGAAAGTGCCCTTATCAACCTCTGCTTATTCTTTTTTTTTTTTTTATTCTCACCCGAGGACATTTTTGCATTTATCTTCAGACAGAGTAGGAGGGAAAGAGAAAGGAAGAGAGAGAGAGAAATATTTATGTGAGAGAGACACATCAACTGGTTGCCACCCACACAACCCCAGTTGGGTCCGGGAACAAACTGCAACCGAGGTGCATGCCCTTAGTGGGAACTGAACCCAGGACTCTCTGGTCCACAGACCGATGCTTTAACCACTGAGCAAAACCGGCCAAGGCTCTGCTTATTCTTTACTTTTCTTCTTTACAACCGAGGTAGGGAAATTTCCGTTAGCTAATGCCCCTGAGCCTCGGGGAGATGTGAGGCACAGAGCACACTTCTGTGGCAGGTTCCACATGCCAGAACCCGCCATGCTGCTCTGGCCAGCCTGGCTGCTCACTTCTTCTGGCAGCCCCCCGCCCTTGTGCCAGGATTTATTCAGCTCCTCTAATCTCCCTGAGTGCTGAGGCTGACAGATGCCTGACAGGACCTCAGAGTCAAAACTGCAATAAAATACATCATCACCATCCCTGAAAAGAAGCAAACCCAAGGCCCAGCTTCATCGGTGTCTGTAGCTGTGCTCAGACAGGATGATAAAGGATTGCACATCCCATACCCTCCTCCTCCACAATGTGTGTGTGTGTGTGCTGGGTTTGTCAGGGGTCTCAGGAAAGTCTATGAGGAAGTCTTAGATCACTTTAATCAATGTGCTAAGTGGTGGTTTCTGGGCCCCTGGCCTGCGCCGTAACACCTGGTCCATTAACACTCACTGAAGGAGCCCCATGGAATGTGTGGCTGAGCCTTGTGTGTTTCCTTTCAGAAAATGCTCATTGTTCACATCCTACAAGCCAGGCTCGTCTAATTTCTCCGCGCTCTCTGGCTACTTAGGGGAGGACAGCAGAGGAGAAACCCTGCACAGAATGTATTCCCACAGCCCAGGAAAACAGGCAACTCACTTGAAATAGAAAACACTGGATACATGGTTTTCATTGTCATCACACAGATTTATATGTGCAAGATCCAGAAATATATGTCCCTATAATCAGAAAACATTATTCAAGAGGAGACCACTAGGTCCCTAGGTGGAGCTCACGAGCATATCAGCATATCTGTTTATCACAGGATGAGACAATGTAGCATAACAAAGGATGGACCTGCCAGGTCACTTGAGAAAAATGGCCCTGGATTTCAGGACTATGAAGCCCCCAAAAGACTCTGTGCAAGATATCTGACTCTAATCACAGCTTCCTTCTTTCCTTTCTTCCTTCCTTCCTTCCTCCCCCCTTTTTTTTTTTTTTTATAGACTTGCAGTTTTAGGTCCACAGCAAAATTGAATGAAAAGTAGAGATATTTTCCATACATCCCCCTTCCACACATCCACAGTCTCCCCCACTATCAACATCCCCTATCTGAGTGGAACTTTTGTTATGTGACCCCTGACGGGGAAAAAAGACACCTACTAAGAAGAGCTCCTGGGCTCAGATTTTGTAACTGCAGCCATTTCTGCACAAGGGGCCTCTCATGCAAACTGCACTTGGTGGAGAAGCCTCTGCACCACCCTGCCTGCCTGCACTGTCTCTGCCATCTGAACCAGCCCTTATAAAGGACCTGGAGTCCTATTTCAGCCAATAGGATTGAGGCTTTCCATATCCACTCAGCTGCACAGCTCTGACCAATCAAAGTGGGTCTATTCTGACAAATCAGGGAGGGGGAAAACACACTTCTGTCTATATAAGCCAATGCCCCTCTAGTATGGGGAGGCATTTTCCATGGAAGACTGAAAACTGTCTCCTGGCCTGGAGCTCAAACACTGAAGATGTCCCATGGGAGCGAAGCTGAGCAAGCAGAGCTGAGCAAACTGGTGCCAACTGGCTCAGAGCACCACAGACTGGCACAGAATGAAGCAGACCATCAGGAGTGGAGCTACCTTGCTGAAGAGAGCCTGGTCCCAGGGCCCCTCGTGGCCATGCTCAGCACTGCAGAGCTGTTCCACAGCAGGGCCGTCTTCACACCGTGCTGTTGGGGTTCCTGTGAGACGTTTGCACTGAATAAAGTCTCCTTCTTCATCACACCCAAAGCTGAGGATTCCTGTTGGCGCTTGAATTGGTGCCAATGACCATCTGTTGACAGTTATAAATGATTAACCTGTTACCTCAAATCTGTATTTTACATTAGGTTCAGAGTGAACTCGTGGTGGTGTGTATCCTATGGGTCTGGAAAGATACATAATGACCTGTATCCACCATTAGAGTATCATACAGAGTATTTTCACTGCCCTGAAAACCCTTCTGCTCTGCCTATTCATCCTTCACCACTCCTGACACCTGGCAACCACTGGCATTTTACTGGGGCCATGATTTTCTTTTTCCCAGAATGCCATATAGCTGAAATGATGCAGTATGTAACCTTTTTCAGATCGGCTTCTTTCACTTGGTAATGTGCATTTAAGATTCCTCCATGTCACCCTGGTTGGTGTGGCTCAGTGGCTGGAGCTTCGGCCCATGGACTGATGAGTCGCAGATTCGATTCAGGTCAGGGACATGTACGTACCTCAGTTGCGGTTCAGTCTCGGCCCTAGTTGGGATTATGTGGGAGGCAACCAATCAATGTGTCTCTTTCACATCAATGTTTCTCTCTCTCTCTCTTTTTCTCTCCCTCCTCCTTTGCCTGAAAATAGATGGAAAAATATCCTTGGGTGAGGACTAAAAAAAAAAAAAAAAAAATAGATTCCTCTATGTCTCTTCATGCTTGATCACTCAATTTTTTTTAGTGTTGAATAATATACCATTGTATTATTATCCTCCTGCCTGATCCATTCACCTACTGAAGGCTTCTTAGTTGCTTCAGAATGTCCTTTAATAAACACAACCTGTCATTTTACCCTACAGCCATGCCCTTCCCTGGTCCTCCCTCTCCTGCACTCCCCTGGCTGCAGGCACATTGACCTCCATCCCCACGTCCTCGTCCTTCATCCTGGAATGACCCCTTCCCCTGGCTTGGCAGAGTCCTTCAAGTGTCACCCGGCATGAGCTTCCATAGTGAGGTCCTCCCTGACCACCCAAAGGAATGTCTTCTTTTGTAGCCATCTTGTAATCACATGATAGCTTCACACTTACTGATATCATGTCTGTCTCCCTTCTGCACTCTGACTCTGAAACGGCCAGGACCTTGTCTGTCTGTCTGTCTGTCTGTCTGTCTGTCTGTCTCAAGCACATGGCACTCTCTGTGGCTCTGCACACAGAAGCTGCCAATAACCCAGAGTTGAGGGTGAAATGAGGCCATGAGTGCTCACAGTCTAAGGGAGCCAGCAAGGGCCAGGAGATAGGTTGCTTTTCTAATGCAGATGGTTAACAAAAGGGATCAGACTCACCCAGTGCAATGCAGGTATCATTATTATATAACATGTAATATAGATATACTATATGTGGGTATACATGCATCTTTATACAATGATGTGAAGTGTTTGTGATATCATGGAGAAAAAAATGAAAGAATACTCTCATTGGATCTTTAAACTATACTCATTTTTATTTACTAGTGTATTTCATCATATATAAGGTATATTCTAACTTCAGAGTTGTTAAAATATTAAAATTAAAAAAAAAATGACATGGCAACTTGTAAGATTGATCTCAGTCACAGTCATTCCATTTGTCTCGCACTGCATATCAAACCCCAGGCACTCTCTAGTACAAAGTGCCCACCATTTATTTATTATGCTCCTGGACTCTGGAGGTCAGACCTTTGCATGGGACACAGCAGCAACGGTGTGTCTCTTCACAATGTCTGGGGCCTTGACTGGGAAGATTTAGCTTCTGGAAGTGACTCCAGCAGCTGGGGTCTAGAATCATTCCTCTGACTGGTTCAACAGATACGCTTTAGCACCATCCATATGTCAGGGACAGGGACGATGGTGAATCAAATCCATCATGATCACTGTGCCTACAGGACTAAAATCTAGAAATGCATGGGTCAGACATGGGTCATATGCTCATATTAAGGTCCCAGTACATTGGTGACAAGTGTTTCTATCATGAAGCAGAAGAGGTTAACAGGGGCCAGGACCTGCAAAGTCTGACATGTAAGGTGACCATATGTCCCAGTTGTAAAGGGAAAGTCCTGATTGTGGCCGTTGTTCTGTCTTCCGATTTGATTTTGTAATCATTTCATTTTCTTTTTCAGATTTTTATTGAAGTATTATTATTAGTTACAACAAAATAAAGTAAAATGGGTTCAGCAGAGCTCTTCTCCACAGTTCAGCTACAGGCATGCTCGAGTCTAACAGCATGAGAGATCTGCATGGCCTTTCCTTCAAGGGCAGCATGCTGGGTTGCTGATCCAAATGCTTAGCTACAAGGAGTCAGGAGTGTGTAAGTCCTTCTCCTCTCAAGTCACAATGAGGACATTGTTTAACCTGCTGCTTCTGCCACCTATTGATTGACTGACCAGTTTGTTACATGCTTGCTGAAGCCTGCAGGATGCTCGCTATCATGGGCTACCAACCTGGTAAACATGGAAATCTCAAAGCAGGTGCAAGAAATAGAGGCAGAACTGTGTGACTCTGAGCATTGGAATGGTCATCTACAGCTTCCTAGTAGATTGTAAAGATCTGAAATTATTTGTTTATTTTATTTTACCTTTTTTATTAAACATATTCAGCAGCAAAGACCTAAAAAATTAAAGTACAAGTCTGATAAAAAATTATTTCTACTTTTCAAAAATCTTGTTGATAGTGCTCACTTTGGCAGCAAGTACACTAAAATTGGAATCATACAGAGATTAGCATGGTTCCCTGTGCAAGGATGACACGCAAATTTGTGAAGCATTCCATATTTTTTCCACCAACTTATGCCATACACAAGAATAAACTCAAAATGGATAAAAGATTTAAATGTAAGTTGAAAAGCCATAAAAATCCTAGAAAAGAAAACATAGGCAGTAAAATCTTAAACATCTCATATAGCAGTACTTTTACCAATACATCGCCTAGGGCAAGGAAAACAAAGGAAAAAATTAACAAATGGGACTACATCAAACTAAAGAGCTTCTGCACAGCAAAAGAAAGCATCACAAAATAAAAAGGAAACCTGCTGTATGGGAAAATATATTTGCCAATGATACATCTTATAAGTGTTTAATTTCCAAAATATACAAAGAACTCATACACCTGAACACCAGGAAGACAAACAATCCAATTAAAAAATGGGCAAAAGACCTGAATAGGCACTTCTCCAAAGAGTACACACAGATGGCCAACAGACACATGAAACAATGCTCAACATCAGAGAGATGCAAATTAAAACTACAATGAGGTATCACCTCACACCTGCCAGAATGGCTACTATCAGTCAATCAACACTGTTGGTGGGGATGTGGAGAAAAAGAAACCCTAGTACACTACTGGTGGGAATGCAGACTGGTGCAGCCACTGTGGAGAACAGTATGAAAGTTCCTCAAAAACTTAATAATGGAACTGCCTTATGACCCAGAAATCTCACTTCTGGGAATATATACTAAAAATCCTGGTAAATAAAAGCATACCAATTAGAAAGAATATATGCGCCCTTATGTTCATAGTAGCATTATTTACAATCACTAAGATCTGGAAACAACCCAAGTGCCCATTAGTAGATGAGTGGATAAAAAAGCTGTGGTACATTTACAAAATGGAATACTATGCAGCTGTAAGAAAGAAAGCTCTCGTACCCTTTGAGACAACATGGATGGATCTGGAGATGATTATGCTAAGCAAAATAAGCCAGTTAGAGAAAGACAAATATCACATGATCTCACTTATAAGTAGAATCTAAAAAACAAAATAAACTGATTAACAAAATAGGTCAAGAGGTATGGATGCATTAAACAGAATAACAGATCTCAGGATGGAAGGGTTAGAGGAGAGGGAACAAAAAAAGATTAACCAAAGACCATATGTGCATTTATGCATAACCTATGGACACAGACAACAGCACAGGGAAGGCTGGGCTGGGGCGGGGATGGTGTGGAGGGGAGCAAAAAGAAGGAAAATGAGAGACATCTGTAATACTGTCAAGAAGAAGAAGAAGAATGATGTTGGTGATAAATGTGTAATATGCACAAAATATCTGCTAATATATATATTTTTTATCCTCACCCGAGGACATTCTTGCATTTAACTTCAGATAAAGCAGGAGGGAGAGAGGGGTGAAGAGAGAAACCGAAACATAGATGTGAGAGAGACACATGAGCTGGCTGCCACCCAAACGACCCCAAATGGGGCCGGGGACAAACTGCAACTAAGGTACGTGCCCTTAGAGCAGTGGTTCTCAACCTTCCTAATGCCGCGACCCTTTAATACAGTTCCTCATGTTGTGGTGACCCCCAACCATAAAATTATTTTTGTTGCTACTTCATAATTTTAATTTTGTTACTGTTATGAATCTCCATTGGAAATATGTGTTTTCTGATTGTGTCTTAGGCGACCCCTGTGAAAGGGTCGTTTGACCCCCAAAGGGGTTGCGACCCACAGGTTGAGAACCGCTGCTCTAGAGCATGAACTTGAGTGCTATCCATGTTTATTGTTCTTAAAATGAAGGAAGGATTAAAAGACATTGTCCATCAATAGATGAGTGGATAAAAAGGCTGTGGTACATATATAGAATGGAATCCTATGCAGCTGTAAAAAAGAAAGATTTCTTATATTTTGAAATGACATGGAGGGAGTATTATGCTAAGTGAAATAAACCAATCAGAGAAAGACAAGTACCACACGATCTCACTTATTTGTGGAATATAAGGAACAAAAAATGCTGATAAACAAAATAGACCCAGAGACAAAGAAAGGAGTATGGTTCAGATTGACAAATTTCAGAGATGGGGAGGGGAGGATGAGATAAACCAAAGAACTTACATACATGTATGCATAACCAATGGACATAGACAACAATGCTTGAGGGAATGGGTATAGGGAGGAGGGTATCTGGAGAGAAAAAGGAAAAACATCTGTAACAAAAATAAATTAATTAATAAAAATAATTTTTTAAAAAAAGTATTTGATCCAACAAATGGCACTGGGACAAATGGATATCCAGGGAATATAAATAAACCTTTGTCTCTACATTTTGCCACGTGAACATGTTAAATCAAGATGGCTCATAGACCTGAATGTAAAGCTAATGCTGTCAAGCTTCCAGCACAAAATGAAAGCTTTTAACTTACCAATGGACAAAAAAAATCACTAACCAGAAAAGATAAAAATGGTAAGTTGAACTTCATCAATACTGGAAACTCATGCTTCTCAGAGACATAATTAAGAAAGGGAACGTGTAAGACATCGGCAAGGTAATATTTGCAATACATATATCTGACAAAATGTATTTTTTTAACTCTAACAAATAAATAATAAAAACAAACAAATCTTAAATGAGGAAAAAGATTTGAACTGACAACTCACAAAATAAAAGAGATTCTAGAGAGTTCTCCCACCCCTTCCACCATGTAAGGACACAGCAAGAAGACAGCTGTTTATGAACCAGGAAGCGGCATCTCACCAGACACCAAAGCTTCTGGCGTCTTTAACATACACTCCAGCCTCCAGAACTGTGAGAAGTAAACGTCTGCACGTCTGTTGTTTATGACCCCCCGCCCCGGCCACCCATCTGTGTTCTGTTATAGCAGCCTGAATGAACCGAGACAAAGTATATTAATTTTCTATTATTCCTACAATAAGTTATTACAAATTTAGTGACTTAAAACAACACAGATTTATCTTACAGTTCTGGAGGTCAGAAATCTGAGATGGGTCTCCCTGGGCTAAAAATCAAGTTGCTGTCCTAGTGGTTTCTTCCTGGAGGCTCTAGGGGAGAATGCATTTTCTTCTTGCTTTAAGAAGCCACCTGCACTTTATGGTTGCCAGCCCCTTCCTCTGTCTTCAAAGCCAGTGATGACCAGTAGAGTCTTTCTCACGCGACATCACTCCACGCTGACTCTTCATCCTAAGTCACCAACATTTAAGGATAACATGGTGATAAAGTTGGGCCCAGGATAATCTTCCTTGTTAAGGTCAGATAATTAGCAACCTAAATTCTATCTGCACTTCAATTCCCCTTTGCCAAGTAACATAATATATTTTCAAATTCCGGGTATTTGGACACGAACATCTTTGGGGGTCATTCTTTTGTACACCATAAGAAAATAGAGGTCAAATAAGGGTTACCACTGTAGGAGTTTGACTGGGAAGGGCACGAGCTATGGAGTGCTAGAGAAAATATTCTAAATCTTTATCTGGGGAATATTTATATAGGTACATTAATTTAAAAAAAAATTATCAAGGTGTTTGGTTGATGTGGCTCAGTGGATTGAGCATCGATAGTCTCATTGACTTAGAGGTCCCAGTTCAATTCCTGGGCAGGGTACATGCCCAGGTTGTGGGCTCGATCCCCAGTAGGGGGTGTGCAGGCATCAGCAGATTGTTGTATCTTTCTCACATCAATGTTTTTTCTCTCTCTCTCTCTCTCTAAAAAAAATCAATAAAAACATATATTTTTTAAAATCATCAAGGTCAAGCTGTATATATAAAATGTATGCACTTGAAGTATGACATACATCTATAAACAGTTTCAAAGAAATGTATGTGCCTTTGAAGCACTACTTTAGTAAATCCCCAGTGTCCTGCAGAAAGACTGAATGTTTTGAAGTCCACTGAACAAAATTGGACAATTCTAGATCAAAGTATTCAATAATATAAGGCAAGAAAACCCAGCTTTTGAAGCTTTTAGCAAATTTAAATCATCTAAAACAAAACTAGCAGAAAAAAGAAGACGATGAAATTTGGCCGTAAAAAGGAATTAAGAGACTAAACAAATTAAACCACAAGATTTTATATGGTGTTCAAAATATAATTTTGAAGCTGTATGTCCCAGCTTTTGTGAAGGATTTTTGGTAGAATTTCCACTTTTAATTGCATAAAGATATATGTGGCACGAGAATGGGATAAAATTAAGACATAATTTTCAATGCCAAAATTTGGTGAAACCTTTAAAAGATTCATAAATTGAGACGATTTAATAACCTTTGTACAGGGAACAATCTGACCGAGGTCAGAGGAGAGGGGTGGGGAGTACCAGATAAAGAAAGGTGAAGGGAGTAGCCGAAGAGCATATATGCACAGCACACCTCACAGAGCCGAGTGGTGAAGGCCGGGGGGGGGGGGGGGGGGGGGGGGGGGGGCTGGGTGGAGGTGGGCAAAGGAGGGCAAGAGAGGACATCTGTGATAGTATCAACAATAAAAACAACTTATTTGGAGACGAAATATATGATCTATTATAAGTTTAAGCACTTAAAATTTTGTTTTTATGAAAAAGTAGAAATAGAAGATGTATTTCTTATAATAAATATTTTAATATTTTTAAAAATTTTTATCAACTCTAGTGAAGATAAATTATTGCTGATGTGCTAAATATAGCTGTGTCTATACACCTTCTTGCCAGAATCCAAACAATTCATATTAACATCTTCAAATTATGTGGCTTTAATCAGAACATCAGTTGTGGCGAGAGTGTTACACAAGGGGCCACGTTGAAGGAGAGGTGAAAAGAGAAGTTTGCGTAGAACTCATAAACACTGCACTTCGTTTATTTCAATTCAAATTTCAGCAGAATATTTTGTTTAATCTGTGCATTTTTCACACAAATACATATTTACATGCTTAATGGAAACTGACCTTTATTCTCTGAATTTGATTTGAAAATGTCTGGAAAAAAATAGCATTTGCCCTTTGTTGTATAATTTTTTATCAAAATATAACCTGGTAATATACATATTTAGATTAAAAATGAACGACAAGTTACCTTTCTCAATTATGCACCTATAAATATTCAAAATAAACTTTCAAAACTATATCTATATGTTGAAAGTGATGGCCAATGGTTATATATATATATATATATATATATATATATATATAAAAGAATAGTACCTGAATGGAGGAAGAAAGTCTGAAGCTATGGAAGTATTTGGCCTAAAACGTTTATGTATTTCAAAATAAAAATTAGAATTGGGGATTCCCTTCTTTGCTGAGGAATTTGCACTGAGCCTACCAGGCATATGAGCATCTGTAAGAAGACGCTTTCTCAATTAAAAATGCTATCGTTATAGAAAGGAGTCAATTAAGGACATCAATAACTTTAATTTTATTAACCATAAAATACAACTATATAGAATATTATTGCTAATTTTCAAAAAATTATTAAAAAAGTAAGACCATATTAAAAATATATTGCTCAGAAAAAATATCAGTGGCCCGATATTAGAGATAAATATGCTAAATAACTGATAAAGTGTGTGAATATGTGCCCAAATAATTATTCTGCTAATGTAATTTTAATGTTAAGGTGATCAATATGAAGATTAATTTTAATGTATATTATTTTAATATTTTGGTAATTTTAAGTTCTTTAGTAGAATTATTTTAGAGGCCCACCGATGTATTAAAAACAACTGCTATTCAGCAAATAAACATTTTAAAATTACATAAATTCAAGTATTCTTTATTCTCTCTTGTACTCTCAAAACTGTTGCAGTTTGGACGACAAATTTTATGCTCAAACTACTTAATGGCCATAAGAACAAAGATAAACCAAGGAAAGATTCTAAGTATGGGATGACAGAATCAAACTAGCATTTTGCAAATCACTAAGCTATGCTTGCTAGATAGAAGAGGACCACATTTTCTGAGAGGCAGACTCCAAGTTGGGATCTGGGAAATGCTTTGAGTCAAGTTCATTGCTGCAGGCTGGGTTCCAGGACGCTGGCTCTGGGTAAAGATTAGCATGCAAGTCACTTATTATCAAGTTATCCTGCAAGCACAATCTACAAGAAGGATTGGGCTAGAGAAAACACTGGGATATGATGTCCCAAGGTCTCTCTGTGGAAGCCCTAGACTACCTCTGTTGAGTCCTGAGGCTGGGAACAGCCTTTGGAGTTGCCTAAAGTTGAGACAGCTCTTAGCCCTGGAATCCAGGTCACCACAAGAATAGGTGTGACCTTGGGCAAGGCAGCTCTCTCTGGTGAGGCAATCTCCCTGGGGGTTCCTTTTAGCAACACACCCAGCACCTGAGAATGAAGTTGTTCCATTCCAGAAGGTGGCTTCTGGCACTGTCACAGCGTCCACAAGGCTCATTCTGGGCTGCTGCCTGGACGTGCAGAGGCTCTGCGCCCAGCACAGGACACAGTCCTAGTGCCAGGGAAGGTCGTTTTTCTCATTCACACACAGACATCTCTAAGTAAGTAGTGGCAGATCTATTTCCATTTATAGAGAATGTAGTAAAAGCAACTGACTGCATTGTCCACCCAGGTGTGGCCATGTTTCTTCCCTGAGCCTCCACAATGGGACTAACAGAACCTAGGCTTTGTATGTCCTGATGAGCTGGCAAAGAGCTTCAGGTAGCTTGGTCAAGAATCTGGCTGCTCCCCCAAAATGGAAGGTCTTCAGCCTGCTTGTGTTCCCCTAAGCTCTGTTTTCCTCAGTGCTGGGGTCTTTCCAGAGGTGGTGGGTGAAATTGGGGCACTTACAGATGAACAAGACATCCACCTCCCTGGTGCACAGTGGCTCAAAGCCAAGGCAGGACTTCAAATTAATGTGGGCCACAGTTACTGGACATAATGACTTCTGCTTTTCCATCATTCACTTGCCTCTTGCACAATAACGGTGGTTGGCCAGTTATAATACAGTTCCATCATTTTATAATCACATTTAAAGCCAGCAATTTAACAAAATGCCATTTAACAAAATGCTGTGCACAAAAAAAAGAAGAAGAAATGATAAATTATCCTCACAAAGGAAAACAACCAAATTCCCAGAATAGTGTTTGCTGTAAAAGCTGCTCTCGGCTGCATGCGCTTCATCTGCTGATTCATTCTCCTTTTAAAACCTTTCTTCCCAACACTTTGGGAAGTAAAAGGAAAAAAAGCCCAATTTTCCAAAGTAAAGATGGTAATTTGGTAAGTGTTGTTTTCCAAAATGCAGCACTATAAATCCCATTTATCTATCACAAGCCATCAAAATCTTTCACATTTTTAAGAGTTCTGCTCCCAATCCTAAACTCTGTCTAGCTTTTACTTACAGATTATTTTTTAGTCCAAAGTTGCCAATCATCATGAAGGATTATTTGGATCAGAATCTAAGAGAAAGTTTTACATCAGAGAGAAGAGTCAGGAAAGTATTTGGTAGACTGCAAGCTATTTTAATATGAGGTGTTACTCTCTTATCAGCAGTGATAATGACGGTGAGACCACCACCAAAAATGTGGAAGAGCAAAGAACAATGGTTAGAAAGTCTACCCTCATGGCGTAACACCTCACATATCCACGGAACTCTATAAATACTTAATTATGTTTCTTTAAGTGTATTGGAAGGAACTGAATAGAAAAGGTTCCCCACAAAAGATGCCCTGGCCCAGTCAGGCGAGAACACAAAACTTTGGGATGTTCTCCTCTGCTCATGAGAGAAGATCCAAGAGGCTCTCCAGCTCCCAGGAACTGGAGTTGCAGAGCTGAGGCCACTGGTTTAAAGTGAGAAGATTCCCACCACTCCTGGAAACAAAACGAGGCTGACTCTGCTGTCATGCCAGCCCCAGATGAAGACAGTGTTGCAGCCTCAGTCCCTAGGGCATGACCTCTGCAACCGGCAGAATGAATGCCATAAGGTCACAGAGTTGCGAGAGCCCCACCCCACATGAATTTCTTGCATGACCCTGGGCCCCTGACCAGACTGTCCTGAACCTCGGATGTGAAGCTCCTGGTGTTACAAAGACCACTACAGGACTACTTAATAAACATCACCCACCAACTCTTAGCAACCAGAAACCTCAATAACCTTTCCTTAATTGAATTTATTGGGGTGACATTGGTTAATTAAATTATATGGGATTCAGGTGCTCAGTTCCATAATACATCATCTGTATATTGTATTGTGTGCTTACCACTCAAGTCAAGTCTCCTTCCACCACCATGAATCCCCCCTTTACCCTCTTTTACCTTCCCCATGCCCTTTCTCTCTGGTAATCACTGTACTGTTGTCTGTGTTTGACAGGTTTTTGTGGGGGCTTTTGCTTAATTCCTTCACCTTTTTTACCCAGTCTCCGATCTGCCAGCTGTCAGTCTGTTCTCTGTATCTATGACTCTATTTCTATTTTGTTTGGTTGTTTATTTTGTTCATTAAATTCCATATATAAGTGAAATCATATGGTATTTGTCTTTCTCTGACTGGCTTATTTCAGTTAGTATAATACACTCCAGGTCCATCCATGCTGTCACAAAGGTAAGAGTTCCTTCTTTTCTATGACCAAGTACTTTTTCATCGTGTAGATGTACCACAGCTTTTTATTCACTCACCTACTGACGAATACTTGGGCTGCTTCCAAATCTTGACTATTGTAAATGATGCTGCAATGAACATAATTCCTGTCTCTTCTTCCTCCTTTCTTTCCACCATGGACAGCTCCCACCTTCCTGGTGTATTCTTTTCCCCTAAACTCACTTTCCCTAGAGACATCCGGGATAGAATTACCCCCTCACAATCTGGGCATACCTTCCACGGATCCCCCTTCTTATACAAGCCCAATTTGGGCAAAAGTAAAATTCTTAGTCCAGTGAGAACACTGTGCCTTCCCAATCTGCTCAAACTCCATCAGTCAACCCATGCTGATGTATAGCTCAAAAGTCCACTTACTAAGATAAATCCAATACAATTAAATCTCAAGCTAACTACGTAATTAAGATCCCCTTTGGAATATGCTATAATGCATTTTGTGTGTATATATATAAATAAATTTTAGACATATGTAGAAATATATACAGCGACTGTCTAAATCTCATTCAAGTAAATAAGAAACCAGAGGTGATTGCTGTCACAGAGGTCCTGGGCCATCCTCTAGCCCATTGCCTTTCCTTAAAGAAGAAGACTTCAAGGCCATTCTATTCCATGAGAGTCAAGTTTGGCACACTGTGCACGAGCAGTAATTCACTCTCACCCAGAACTTTAAGTCACTGTGCAGATTCACTGAGACAAAACCCTGAGAAATGTCCAATAGATGTGATCTTTATGTCCTCCAGGTTGGGGCCCAGACTGGTCCTGGAGGTCCTGAGGGGGCTGCCTGTCCAGGCAGCATAGAGTGCCAGGTGCCCTTTCTGCACCTGCCACCCTGCCACAGCTCAGCCTATGGCTTCTTTCAGAGCCAGCCGTTCGCTCAGGCCCATGTGTGGAGAAGGTTGGGAGGGAGACCATGCCCCCGGCCACCAGCTACTGCTTGTGGATGTCCTGCCCAGTCAGGGCTGCCCGAGGAGGCTGTGGAGCACAGGAGACGTATCCCCAGTCTGCTCCAGAGAAAGAGGATTTAAGTCGACCATGAGGCCATGAGGCTCAGAAATGAGCTCCCATTTGTTTTAAGAGAGGACAACAGATGGAGTGCCTTGTATTCACCCTTCATGCTAAAGGCAAATATTTACTTTATTTCCACAAAACACTCTGCCAAACCCCTTACACCTCAATTTTGTGAGACATGGGCTTGGCTTGACCACTAGTCACATCACGCCCAGAAATGCCACAAACCTGTGATGCAGCACACGTCCAGGGAGACCTCTTTACACCTTTGGTGCTGCTGCCTTTGGGAACAAAGACTGGTCTGCCTCTGCCTTCATGGGGCAGCAGGAAGTTCCTCTCATCCTCAAAGGAAGACAGTTGCTGCAAAGGTCTCAGGCTAATGGACCTCCCTGCGTGGGGATGAGATGGAACCCGAGCCATCAGGGCACAGCATCCACAAGATGCCTGTCCTCACTTTTTCTGCTGTGTCCACAGCAGCACAATGACACTTAAGATTGTGAACCTCACAAAACACCTGGCCTCCATGCGCACACAGGATGCAAAGTCAAAAACACCTGGCCTCCGTGTGCAGTACTCTATAGGTGGGAGTTGTAGAAAGGAAAGACTGCCTCTGTAGAAAAAAAGCTTTCAGCCCTGGCCGGTGTGGCTCAGCGGTTAGAGCATCGGCCCAAAGACCAGAGAGACCCGGGTTCGATTCCTGCTAAGGGCTTGTACCTCGGTTGCAGTTTGTCCCCAGCCCCGGTTGGGGTCATGTGGTGGCAACCACTCGATGTGTCTCTCTCACATTGATGTTTCTCTCTCTTTCTTCCTTTCTCTCTCCCTTGCGCTCTATCTGAGCATAAATGCAAAAAAGTATCCTCAGGTGAGGATAAAAAAAAAAAAAGAAGCTTCCAGGAGGTTGTGTGTGATTCCTGCAAGGTGGTTTCCCACAGTGTAACCAGACACAGAACATCATGCCATGAAACCATATGCATTCAGTATCATACATAAACACAATTCCTGCTTAAGGTTCCATTTTTATTATTGATATTTAGAGGTTGCTCAAAATAATAAAAAGAGCATCCGGAAGCTTCTTTAGTATACTGAGGAAATAGAAATGAGAATGCTGAGAAGCGCATCTAACAATGCCGTGGACCATTGTGAAAAGCCAGGGACTCATGGAGGGAGATGATGAAGTATGCCTTAGCTTTTCATTTAGCTCAGGGTTAGCCAGGGATGGAAACTGACAGGTCTCAACTATCAAGCTCCCAATAGGCGTCATTCTAAACTCAGTTTTCAGACAAGCTACCAGCACCTCTTTTTCAAGGAAAAAATGCACCTTAGGAAAGAATGCACATTTCAAAGCCCACCGAACACATTGCCACGCCAGCTGCTGCGGTGAGTCACACGGACGCCTGGGGCGCAGTCATTAACCTTCCTGGGTCCGAGAGCCGAGCCAAGACGCTGACGGCAGCTGTAAAGAAGGAGTCTTATGATTTCCGTAATGGGCACCGTTAAATGTCAAGGGAGACATTTGGCAACATCATGAATAGATTCTGTGAGGAGAATCACTGGTAGCGGAGAGAGTTGAGCGTAACATGGATTAATAGCTTCTCGTGATGAATCCCACACGTTCCTTTTGAAATCAATATCACTGATGCCCACAAGAGCTGCTTGCTTGAAGCAAAGGCAAAGAAAGACATTCCTGGTTCATTTCTTAACTCACCCTGTTTCTTTGTTTAAAACACTTGATGTGTGGGCTTTGACATTTATTTCGTTGTGAGTTCTCAAACAAACCAAACAACAGTCTTTTAATTAGTGAATTCTTGCAGAATGCCATGCGTACATGACTACAGGTATGAATGACCACAATTTTAATTGTAAGAAGCAAAAGAGCAGACCGATTGTTAATAATAAGAAGCCCTCTTTTCAAAAATAGAACTGGCTACAAATAATTTTTCTCGTTTCTGATTCTAAAAGTAAATTTAGCTCTTATTTCAAAATAGCACATGTGCATGGCGTACATACAGATGATGAAATGGGAGAAAATAAAAATGAGCTGCAGACATAACTCAGGGGTGTCCACTGTTATAATTTTTCTAACCTTTGTTCCAATCTTTTTTTTGCAAAAATTCAATTGTATTTTACCTACTGTTTTGTAAACTTTATTACTTAATATGAAACAAACATGTTTTCAATATAATTAAGTAGTCTGGTAAAAAAAAAAAAAGTAGTTTAAATTATCTGATAAATGATAAAATTGAGAATCAGCCTACAAAATAGCTACAAAAATGGTATCCAGAATGAGAGTCACTGTGGGTGAAGCAGTTTTCTGAGTACACAAGTTTATTATCAACACAACTGGGGATCCCCCCTTGCTATTCTTTGCCCACCCACCCTTAACACAAAGCAAAATGCCTTGCCCTTGGTAGCAGTCCAATTAATGCACTACATAGGTCAATGAGTGAATCGGTGAATGGGAACTATTTAAATACTAAAAACGTTGACTTGGGCTTCATCTGCCAGCTCATCTCACCAAGGATACACATGATAGGTGGGACCAAACAACAGCTCACACGGCAGGAAATGTGGCAGGAAAACCAGTGTCATATTTTCGCTCTTCAGTAGATCATGTTCAAACAGCCAGTGAGAGCATTAGGGGAGTTTGTTGGCTGGTGAGGTTTGTTCCTGTGGCAAGTCCCAGCGATGGGCAGTGCCTGAAGGACAGATGCTGCCGGCAGCCAAGGCTAGTAGCTTGTAGCTGTTTCCTGTGTAATTTGGTGACACTTAGACGTGTTCTAGGCAAATGATGTGAGGATTGATTTGGTCAAGCCAACTGCGTTCTCAAATGCACCTTTGGTTTCCAAAAGTCCTGAAAACTGAAAATTGGAGTGCACCCTGATTACAGGTCTGGGTGCCAAGATGGAGGGTGCCATCTTCTCTTTCAGGGGGGTCAATCCGGTTGCTGCCTCCTTCACTTACTGAGTCCTTTGGAAAAAGAAGCTACTATTCTAATTTCTAGACAAGAGAAAGATTCAGCAAATAGAAATTTATTTTAATCAACAAGACTGCTTTATCCCATCTGGATTGTTCATCACAGTATTGATGACTTAGAATGATGTAACAAAGTGCAAGCCTTAAACTTAAGTAAAAATAACTCTCCTAGTGCAGAAATTCCCTAAAAGAGTAGTCATATGCCCACCAAATGTGCTATCAGCAAACACTCCTGGACATTAATTATTTTCACAGTAATTCACAGCCCACAGTGAAAATGTCACTGTTAATGTGTTTCTGCAGGAATCCGATACAGAAGACAGTTTAATTGGCTATT
The DNA here is from genome assembly GCF_014108415.1 of Molossus molossus. Taxonomy (NCBI): domain Eukaryota; kingdom Metazoa; phylum Chordata; class Mammalia; order Chiroptera; family Molossidae; genus Molossus; species Molossus molossus. The sequence goes on from NW_023425366.1 coordinate 34,601,841, forward strand.
ACTTCCTGAAATAAGAAGTAAATTATATAAATAGTTATAATCCTCAAAGTATATGCAAACACTTTAAATGAATTGCTCACAGTAGAAGGTCCTGCTCCCCAGTGAAGTCGCACTGTAGCCGGACTCTCCCAGCAGCAGCCCACGGAGCCAGACAGTGGGGCAGCCTGGGGCAGCCATGTCTGCGCACAGACACGGCACCACCCTCTTCCACTGTCTGTGCACAGTAGGCAGACAGAACTGTTCGTTCCCAAACTCCAGGTCCAAATAATTTCTATTGTTTTCAAATCTTTTGATTGTTAATAATGGGGTAGATGGTAAAACCCACTTGGAAACAGTGGATGAGATTAAGGGACCACTAGAACTACATGTGGAGCTTGGCAGGTGACCTTGGCTTTCCCTGCAATGGTGACGGGAAACACAGAGGCTCTGACAAGTCTCAGCAGCACTCCAGCCTCTCCTAGGGAAGGGCTTTGGGTAATGAATGGGTTTCTGGAAACTCTGTGCTTTCTCATCTCTCATCCCCTTACCTGACCCACCCACCTTCATCTTACCTGTTGCCAGATGATTGGTGGACTTTGTTTCAGAAGATGTGAGCTAGAGAAAAGAGATCCTGGTTGAAACTACTCCCAGATGCATAGGGTAGAGTGGGTGGGATCCACAAAAAGGAGTGATGGGCAGAGAGATGAGAAGTCATGAGTTAGACAAGTATCCCAGGGAAACTAGTGGCCAAAGGGTGTGCTGATTATATGACTACACGTGCTCCCAGTAACCAAACAGCAGAGGGCAGGACTGGAACCAAGATCTCATCCCTTCTCCAGGATGCAGAGGATTCCCCTGGTGATGGCCCCATTCTCCCAGTCCCATACAGCCATCCCCTGAAACTGACATGTGGGAATAAAACCTCCCTCAGCCTCCTCCCCTCCCCATAACACTGTTCCCAGGTGAAACATGCCCCATGTTGCTCTGGGGTGGCTTCTTTGTAAAATTTAGGTAACAAACATGGAGAATGTAGATTCCATCTCCGTCAACAGTGTCATTCACTACCTGCTCCAGCCAAAACTCCAGGGCTCATCCCTGGTGGATCTCACACTCTCACACCCCTACCTCCAGTCCACCCTGAATCCTGTCACTGAGCCTCTCCATCATAACCACACTGCTCCCAGCACCACAGCTACCCCCTCCATGCTGTCAAGTGGTCCTTGTCTGTACCTTTGCTCCTTCAGCCCATCAGCAGCTGAGGGATCTTGTCGAGTAAGCATCAGGCTGAGTGTCCTCCTGCCTTCCACTGACTCCCCACTCATTCAGAATCAAGGCCACATTCATGTGCCCCTCAGGAAGTGCCATAGGTTCTGCTCAGTAACACATCCTTGCCTCACTCTCTCCCCTTCCACCACACTCCAAAACCCCTTCCTTCCTCAGGGCCTTTGCACCTGCTGCCCCTACTGCTTGGCAGGCTTCCCTTCTCATGCTGCCTGTGCCTGCACTGTCCGCAGCACTCAGGTCTCCTCGGAAGGGCCTCCCCAACCAGCTGAATAAATACCCTGAGTCACTGCCCATAGTTTACACTGAACTGTGCTCACAGATGAGAGTGCTGGGAGTGAAGAGATGTGTGTGTGTGCACATGTGTGTGTGTGACCACTCTAACCTTCTGCCTCACCTCGCCAAACTACACTCACATGTGTGCAGAGCCCTGCACATGCTGCCAGACCACAGCGAGCATTCGTTCTGCAAATGTAATCCCTCCTTCTGCTCGAAGAAAATCTCAATACAATTGGGGAAAAGAGACCACAGAGCAGATCATAATTTCAAATGCAAGTATTAAGTAATAATGCAGCTACACCCTGGCATGCAGACTAGGACATCCCATAAGGGACACATATCATTCTGACTGAGGGCAACAACACCTGCTCATGAACTGGTTGAGTCTGGCTGGGCCTGAACAATGGTCACAACCTGGATTGATGGAGACAGGGGCTGAGTTAAGTGGGTGTGAAAGCCAGGATAGTGACACTAACCCCTCCTGGTTCTTCTGTGCCGAGAGCTGTGCCAAAGCCCACCCACCATGGGAGCCTCACACAACCAGCCTTCAGCAGAAGTGTGACCCTCAGGTGGAAAACAGGCCCCCAGGGGCTAACAACTGTCCTGCTTTACACAGAGGCGGTTTTAAATTCCCAGCCATCAGACACCAAAACCAAGGTCAGGTGACAGGTGTTAGAGGACTCGTGAGTTCAGAAGATGTCTTAGAGTTAATGGAAATGAACTGGTTAGAAGTAAAGTCCAAAGGAGCAGGTTCATCTCAATGATGTCATAAAGGCTGTAGGCTCTGAGGGGTATGAAAGGTGGGGACCAGGAGAACTGAGCAGGAATTTAGGCAGTCAATTGTTTTAGAGAAGTAAAGCATTCATCAGTAAACAGGATATATCAATGAGATAGAAATATTAATTAGGACACTGTTGCAAATCTAGGTTTCAAAGGTATATTTTCTTAGCTTGAGAACACCCAGGGGTGTACAGAGAATATCAAAATCATGCTGTTAAAATGTTGACTAAATCATATTAGCTTAGAAATATTAATTGATCAAATATTATTTTTTAAAGTAAATGAAAAATTGATTCTATTAAAGGAATTGCTAATGATTAGTTTTATAAGAACATTAGAAAAGTCATTTTACATATGCACTCAAGTTAATCACCTGGGAGAATACACCAGAGTCCTAGGTAAAAGGGCATTATTACCACTTAAGCCCTCAATTTTAAAATCTCACTTTCCACTAAAAATATCAAGACTTCTTGGAGAAATTACATGCACAAGAGTAGAAAATGTATAAGATGAGCCTGAAAAAGCTTGTCATTTTAGAATGGGCTAAACTCTTCATAAACCCTTTATGTAATAAACCCAACTTGGTCACCTTCAGAGCCTAGAAGGAAGTCAAGTCATCATCTTAGAAGCTGGTAAGTAAAGGGGAAAAAGTGAACATTTACCTTGCCTGTCCTCTGTGAAAGACACCAGGCACAAACATCTCTTTGTGGGAGTATTCCAGGTAGTAAATGAATGTGAAATGATAGAAACAGAGCCCTTTTTTTGAAACCCAATGAATCAGTAGATGTAGGCCTTGAACACCAACTGTAGAGGCTCCCCATATTCCATACCAGTTAACATCTAAGTAATGAATCATTACTGACGGCACAAAAGGAGAGAAACTGGATATTCCAGGCCTCCTGCTGAGAGAAAATACCACCCGCCACTTGTTTTCCTGTGGAGATAGGTATTGTGTGAGTTTCCTATGGCAGCTGGAACAAACAGGGACTTGCACAACGCAGTTAATGTCCTCACATTCCTGGAGGTCAGGGTTGAAATCACAGTGACGGCAGGGCTCTATTCCTTCTTGGAGATTCAAGAAAAAATTCATTTATTTACCTTTTTCAGCCTCTGGAGACGACCCACATCCCCTGGCTTGTGGACACAGCACTCTGACCTCTGCATTTGTTGTCACATCCCTTCTCTGACTGACTCTTCTGCTTCCCTCTTACAAGTACACGTGTGGTTATACAGGGTCCCCTGATAATTTCCAGGTAAACTCTCAAACTCATGTTCCTTAATTTAAGCAAATTTCAAAGTCCCTATTGCCCTGTAAGGTGACATATTCACAGGTTCCAGGGATTTTGACTTGGACATCTTTGGGGGCCATTATTCTGCCTGCCACACAAGAACAGATCTGAGTCCTAGCAAATCTCTATATTCAGTGGCCAATTTTCAGGGCACATAAAGGACAGAGGAGCCTGCTGACCTGCAACATGAGAACATGACCCTCCAAGCCAGACTGCGGACTTCTGTTTTCAAACAGAAAACTTGTAAGGAAATAGAAGAGATGGTGAAGAAGTCAAAGAGTTAAAAAAAAAAAAGTAAACTGCACATAAATATTCTCAGTGTCTAGATATACACATATGTGATAAACTACAGGGAAATGCAAGGACCCAGTTACTATAAAAAGTCAAAGAAGTAATGACTTCTGAAGGGAGGGGGAGTTTGTGACGGGGACAGGGGAATTCCAGGAAAGAACAGCAAGACTAGTCTATTGATTGGGGGCAGCTCACTGGCCGTTTGCCTTGTAATCATTTGTTAAGATAAAAATGGCACTAGTGCAGTGCCCAAAACCAAGTGAAATGTTCTAAGTATGTTGTACTTTGTTTATTGCAGTTTAAAATCACATTTTAGTTTTCAGTAGTCATATCACACTGGTGCAAAGAAAACTTACTATGGCTGAAAGTCACAGTCTTTGTCTAAATACTTACCTTCTGCTGTCTAAGGAGACAACTCTGCATTGTCACCTGCAAAGCAGTCAGCTTTCCTCACTCAGAGAATGCTGCCTCAGTGAACGTGGTACTCAGTGTGTACAGGTGTCTAGCAAAGAAAATAGTTTGGTTGTTTTTTGTCATTCTGTCTGCAACTGAATCTGCCTTTCTTCTTGAAACAGTTATTAATAATAAAAAACAATCAAGTAAAAAAAAAAAAGATAAAGAGAAAACAGCTATAAAACATTCATGTCACGTTTGTTTTCCCAGAGGCCATGTCTGTGAAGTGCCACTGTTGGAAGAAAGTATCATGAAAGAAACAAGTCACCAGCACCTAAGGCCATAACTACCAGATCAAAAACTCAATTAAAATTATAATGCAAAAATTGGACAGCTACTTGCAAAAAAAATGAAGCTGTATCACCAACTTACACCATACAAAAGAATAAATTCAAAATAGATAAAAGACTTAAATGTAACTTGTGAATCCATAAAAATTCTAGAAGAAAATGCAGGCATCAAAATTTCAAACATCACATGCAGCAGAATTTTTACTGATACAACACCTAAGGCAAGAGAAACAAAGAAAAAAATGAACACATGGGACTACATCAAACTAAAAAGCTTCTGCATAGCAAAAAAAAAAAGCAACCATAAAAATGGAAAGGGAACTCACTATAAGGGAGACCATAATTGCCAATGATGCATCAGATAAGAGGTTAATTTCTAAAATATATAGAGTGCTCATACAACTCAACAAAAGAAAGACAATGAACCCAATTAAAAAATGGGCAGAGGACCTAAATAGACACCCCTCCAAACAGGACATACAAATGGCCAAGAAACATATGAAGAAATGCTCAACATCACTAATCATAGGAAAGATGCAAATTAAAACAACTATGAGGTACCACCTCACACCTGTCAGAAAGGCCGCCATCAACAAATCATCAAACAACAAGTGTTGTAAAGAGTGTGGAGAAAAGGGGACTCTAGTACACTGCTGGTGGGAATGCAGACTGTTGCAGCCACTATGGGAAACACTATGGTGTTACCTCAAAAAGTTAAAAGTTGAACTGCCATTTGACCCGGTGATCTCCCTTCTAGCAATATACCCTAAGAAGCCTGAAACATCAATCAGAAAGAATACATGTGCCCATGTGTTCATAGCAGCACTATTTACAATAGCTAAGATCTGGAAACAACCCAAGTGTCATCAGTAGATGAGTGGATAAAAAAGCTATGGTACATATACACAATGGAACACTATGCAGCTGTAAGAAAGAAAGATCTCTTATCTTTTGAGATGACCTGGAGGGACCTGGAGAGAATTATGCTAAGCAAAACAAGCCAAGCAGAGAAAGACAAATATAACATGATCTCACTTATTTGTGGAATATAATGAACTAAACAAACTGAGGAACAAAATTTACCCAGAGACAAAAAGGTGGGGTACAGACTGACAAACCTCAGAGGAGGGGGTGTGTGGGAGGGGAAGAGATAAACCACAGAATGTATATGCATGTATGCATGACCAATGGACATAGACAACAAAGCTGGGGATGGGGAGGAGGGTATCAATGGGGGGAAAAGAAAAAATATCTGTAACAAAAACAAATTAATAAAAAATAATTTAAAAAATTATAATGCAACACATAAACAGAAGAATCAGAATGTATCCAAGAGCAAAGCTTGGTTTCTAGAACTTATCAATAATGTACACTGAAATCCGTGGGTCTTACTTCAAGAAGGCTGAGCACACACCTCTACCTCTGCCTCTGCCACAATCCTGCCAAGTTAAAGGACTATCAAAAGTGAGAATAAATGCATGTCAGCAATGGAGAATAAATGATTTTATTGGCAGACCAGAATATTGAAAAATTTTGGAAGCTATAAACCAACTGTATGAGATTGACAAAGAAAAACAACAGAGCTAAAAAAAAAAAAACCCCTACACAATATAAGTGAAAAGAAAAGCCATAGCCCTGGCCAGTTTGGCTCAGCGGTTAGAGCGTTGGCCTGCTGTCCAGAAAGACCGCATTCAGTTCCCGCTAAGTGCACGTACCTCAGTGGCAGTTTGTCCCCAGCCCTGGTTGGTCGCGCGGGTGGCAGACACTCGATGTGTCCCTTTCACGTCGATGTTTCTCCCTCCTCTCTCTTCCTCTCTCTCCCTCCCACTCTGAACAAAAAATGGAAAAATGTCCTCGGGTGAGGATAAAAAAAAAAAAGAAGAAGAGCCATAGAAAAGGAGTTTTCTCTGCAATATTCCAAAATAATCACATGATCTGAGACATCGAGAGTAGGACAAATGAGTGACCTTAGGGCTACCCTTGGAGTAATTTATTCAAGACGTGTTGAACACCTGCACCACTTTTAGCTCTTGAACCATTGGGCTGTTTGCCCAGGCTAACACTGGAAGAAACAATTCCTGTGTGCAGGAGAAGAAAGACTTGGGAGACTCAAAAATGAAACACGGGCTTAGCTGAGTGTACTCTGGCAGTGGGAAAGGACTTCTGAGAACCAGAAGGCAAGCCACCTAGGTGCACAGAAGAAAACCTTGCTCTTGCAGGCTCTTGTAATGATCATCGACTATACAGCTTGAGGACCGGTCATTTCCACCCACTTTATGGAGACACCAGCACTGGCAAACCTTAGGACAGCTGTGTTAGACAGGGCTCTCTCCTCTTTAGAATCTTCAACACATAGGGTAAAGTTATACCATCTCTGCCTCACTAACTACAATTAACCTAATCTCTCCTGGCCTGTCTAGACCTAGAAGATAAGCTCATTGCATCTATCCAGCAAGGTTACCAAGCAAAAAGCAGATAGCACAATAACTAGCACGTGGCACACTCTTAAAGCATAGCTGTTACTTTCCATTCTGGTTCACATGCCACTCACAGCCTAGAGCAGAGCAGCTGAGCTCTAGCACATGGACCCTCCCCCAGTTAGAGCTGATTGAATCTAGTCAGCTGCCAGTCATATTCTGTTTCCTGATCATTTTAATTAAGAAACACAGAGCCTGAGAGAGAATTTGAATTATATTTGTAAAGAACCACCACAAACATTCCTGGATTGAACTCAATACAATGAAAATAATATCTATTTTCTTGAGCTAATTTAAATGGGGTTTTGTTTGTTACAGCCAACTATTTCCAGGTTGAGCTAACACCTGGGGACATGTTTCCTCCCTGTCTCCATTTGATAAGAGAGCTACTAGGGAAGGGGGCGGCTTTTGTCTTGTCATGGTCTTACAGTGAGTCAGGAATGGATCTGGGCATGGACCAAACTCTTCTGACCTATAAACCAGAGTTTTGGGTGTATCTCATCGTCATTTCCTATGTTTAGATAATGAGACATTTCATTCAACAGACTATTAATTATTTTACTCAGCATGAGTATTAAGTAATTGTGTCATCTTATAAGAATACACGAATATAGAAAAATTTAAAACTGACCTTGTAGCTATTAATCATGCCTTTAAATATTCAACTGTACATAGTGAAATTCATCCATATTTTATTTTCAAATTTTAAATTCTTTTAGTCTTCAATGAACCAAAAGATTGATTTATGCTCAGCATTTGGGAAAAATTATTAAATGGGTAATAAATAGCAATGTCAATAAAACAAATTTCAGTAATAAAAGCTAACATTATTGAGACCTTATTTTGTGACACTTCATAAATTAGGCACAGGGATTAATTTGCACAACTCACACAGCCAGTAGTGGTGGAGTTGAAATCTGAACCCACACAACTCAAGTATAGTAAGCACCATGGTGCCTCAGCCAGGTCCTCTTTACCAGGCTGGTACCCACCTACCACCTAAAAAGTTAAGTCCGCTGACCCTTTGGCCCACAGCCAGTGGTACTGATCAAGCATACAAAAGACTGTTCCCCTGCTTCAAAGGGCTAACAACTTGGTGTGATTTGGGTTCCACAGCCTCCCTGCCCCAACCTGTATCTTTCCCTGAGACCACACCCTGCTCAGCTGTCTCCTCTGTTCTGCATTGCTTTCTCTGCTACATTTTTTTTTTTTTACTGTGGAGCACAGCCTCTATGATCATGTGCATCTAAATCTCTGTCTCAGACTCTGCGTCTTGGGATTCTGACCTAAAATAGTTGGTGCCATGTCCTCAGAGATAGAATTGCTGCACCTGGAAAGAAAGGGAGAGAAGGTGCCCCACCCACACTATCACTCCCAATGACCTATTGCATTTCCCATCTCAACAATTTTTGATTCAGTCTTAACTCATAGTCTAGAGGTCATTTCACCAAGAGAGGTAATGATGCTAATGGGACACAAGATGAGTCCTTTTAAATGTGAAAAAAAGGCTGTTCCCTGATCACTTTGGTTCCCTATAAGAAAGCATCTACCTCACCCAAAGCAGTGATTTAGCTTGGGCACCATGTGATCAATATAGCTCTAATGCTCTCAGGAAATACACAAGGTGTTTCTTGATGTCCCATGCATAGTTTTAAAAGTAATAGGTTAATGCAATAAATAGCCTAATAAAGGTTTGGTCACCAGAGTCTCAGACCCATCAAAGATGAGAGTTTGATCAACCTACCAGGCAGTTCACCTATATATCCCAAAGCACTAGTAAAGAGGGAGAAAAATTCAGGGTTGGTGGTAGAGGAGGAAACATTTTCAGTTATGCCTTCAGGGCTATCTGTGAAAGTGGTGGGTATAATTTCTCCACCAACCCCTTTTTGTAAACTTCCCCGATCTTGTGACCACAGAATCATGAGTGGAATGGATTTTATATGGGAAACAAATGGATTTAAGCATTGCATGGGGTGGCCCTCCATAAGCAATGTATGTCCCACTCAGGTCCCCTTTACCAGGCTGGCACCCCCACCCCGAGGTGTTGTGTATGTCGTGTGATAGCTCACAGCTGCCCCCTTCACCAAGGAATTGTCCTCTTCTGACTGGAACTGCTTCCTCTGGGAAGTTATACAAGCCCCTCCTGGGTGTGGCCCATGAGTGATTAACATGACTCAAAAAGTACAACTCAGCAGTTGGTTTATGCTCCAGAGCACCCCCTGGGTCAGACCACAGCTTGACTTCGCCTGTGAGTACAACTTGATGGGGTCTCCCTCCTTTCTATCCTGTTTCATTCCCTCCCTCCAAGATTTTCCTGCAGAGTTGTCCTCAATAAATCATGAGCAAATCCTTGTTTTGAACTCTGCTTTTAAGGAACCCACCTAAGCCACTGGGTGTTAAGTTAATTCACACTTAGTTATCATCATTCCCTCAAGAAAAAAAAAAGTATATTTTGCAGTTGTTTTTTATAACTCATCTTAATTTTTACTGGGTCTAATACCATTATGGACTATATCCTCATTGGTACACAAGAGTAAAAGACATAATGATGTTCTGGACAACTGAGATGTCAAAATTAAAGTTACCAGTATGATATAATTGCTTTACCAAAAAAAAAAAAATCAATATCTGCCTACACAGAGCACTGAGACACCATCAATAAATGGCTTCCTTATTATCCAAGAGTGCAAATGAATTGTTTTAATTCATTCCTGTTATCACTTGCTAAAATCCTGTCTTGTCTGAGGTATGAGATGAACTTTGGTCTATATTCTCAAAAAAAAAAAAAATGACTCTTATTTTGAACTGACAAAATTATTTTCTTTGTGGTCTCTAGGAACTTGTCATCAAAACTTGAAAAAAAAATTTAATTATATTTTTAAAATAATGTCTATCTTTTCAACCATAATTGAGACAACTTTTCGATTATGTAGTTTTGCTAATGATTTAGAAATATGGAAGTCTGTGCAGAAAGTCTCTAGTTAGCCAGGATATAAGTGTGTTTGTGTATGTGTATATATTTCTTCAAATTATGCAAATCAAAGACCAGAGAACTGTGTTGGGGTACCCAGGTAATTTTCAATGAAATGAAAAATAAATAAATAAATAAATGACAACACAGAGATTTAATGTAAGAGAGGGGATCTTAAAAAGAACTCTGTAGTCTGATATCTCCAGGCCCCACTGCTACTCCTTCACAGTTTTGAATGTCCTTCAGGCCTTTCTTATTTTTTATTTTATTATAATGTGGTAAGACCACTAACATGAAATTTACACTCTAAAATGTTTGCGTGTATAATCAGTATTGTTGACAATAGGTACAATGCTGTATAACAGACCTCTGGAACTTATTCATCTTGCTAACCTGAAACTATGTCCATTAGTTAGTAATTCCTCAAAAGAAATTAGGTTGCTTTCCTGGTCATTAGTTTTCTAAAATGTAAACGGTTTTTACATGATAGCAATTATGTAATGCACGACAGTTTGGTAAAATTGCCAGTAAAGTTATCTATCCCTGGTACATTTTTGTGGGTAGTTTTGGGAATTAATTCAGGGTTTATTTATATAGGTTATTGGTTATTTCTTGTGTCATTTTTGGCAAATTCCTTTTCCAAAAATTGTCACTGGCCTTAAATTTTCTCATGATATTGCCTTATAATTTTTTAAGTCCTGTTCTACCTTTAATTATATGTCCAGTTTTACTCTCAATATTCAAGTTTATCTGCCTTGTTTTGATTGGTTTGGGCCAAGATTAGTTAGTGTTCAAACATTCTTTGTGAAGTAGCAGCTTTCTATGGGTCTCCCTGAAACCAAATCCAAGGTCAGGTGCCCACCACCACAAAGCCAAACTCAGGAGACAGGTGCTGGTGAAAAAGGATAGAGGTTTATTCAAGTGCCAATCCCTAGGAAGATGGGGACTCTTGTCGTGAAACCCATCTTAGCATCTCAGGGCAGGCAGGGTTTTTATAGGGAGGGAGAAAGAAAGCAGAACAAAGAGATCCAGAGGAGAAGCTGTGGATGTGCAGGAAATATCTGTGTGGGTCCCGATAGGGATATTCAATGTCAGCACACTGGAAGCGGTCAATGCTAGCCAAATACCTGCAGTTGGGTGATCTGCAACAACTGAAGTTGTGGTCAAGTCTGTTCTTGTACAAGCAGGAACCAGAACTGTCAGTGCTTGCAATATGCTTATAAGAAAACCATCAGTATATGAGTTTCTTTTATCAGTTTGTTAGTACATTTTATTCTAATTTCATTTCATGGTTAGTCATAGTAGTATAAAGCTTTTATTCACTGTTACATACCTTCTCTAAAGGTCATCATTTATATATTTCATTAATTTCTTGTCTGTTGTTACTTCTTCCATCATTTTGTTTTATTATTTTTATTCTCTAATTTGATTTTAAAACTTAGCCCATTCATTTTTTATGTTTGTTATTTTATGATATATGAATTTGGAATAATCAAGCTCTCTATAGGAGTTTCTTATGCTGTATCTTAAATATTTTAATATATAGCATTTCCATTGTAGTTTGGTTCCAAATTCTTAAGTTTCATTAAGATTCCTCCTCTGACCAATGAACTATGTAAAAATGATTTTAATAGTTATTTCTAATGTGTGGTTATTTTTATATGAGTGTTACTCATTGATTTTGAATTTTTATGTTAGAGAGTTAGAGAATGTGTTTTTTTATACTATCAAAAAGGCTTTTATATTCAGGAAATGACAAGGTTATTGATCATCTCAGCATTAATCTTTAAAGACCTTGAACTATACAGAGCAATGTCAGAATTTTATACAAGATCAATGGAACTTTGATAGAACAAGTCTTATCAGATGCCACTCAGAGCCCATAACAGAACAAAAACAGGAGACGTAAGTCATCATTGGGCACACTAGGAGGGTGCCATATTATACACAGATAATTTTAAAGAATTATTCTCAATTCAATTCTTTTAAACAGTTCCAAGACCAGCTGAGATATTCTGGAATAAAATACTTCACTGTAATGCAGCTCCAACCAAGATACATTTATCTTGAAGTTAAAAACTTTTAGATTCTGTCGAATGTAAGCTATTTACCAGTTAATTGTGGAAGCACCTTGTTGACCATAGAACCATGCAGTGTACAAGTTGGGCCGTTGGTTTTCTGAGCTTCCTGGGTCCTCAGGTTATTATCATGTTTGTCATACAGTGTGCTGTTGTGCACCTGTGGACAGACAAGTGGCTCTTGGGTGGGGGTAATCTATAAAGTGAGGAGGAATCTGTACCATTGGTCAGTTCAGGCCAACCAGTGTAAGGACTGTCTGTGAAAACAGGACCTATTCTCCCAGAAACTTAGGGGTCCTCCTCTCCCATTTTCAGCACAAATACGATGCCTTGTGGAAGAGAAAGAACATTCCCAGACTCTTCCCCAAAACAAACCCAAGAGACATAGTTGATGTTATCATAGGAAAGAAAACAAGAGCTAAAACTGCTGAGAAGCAGAACCATCTATTCCATGGAAGGAAAGAGCAAGGCCTAGGTTTATCCACAGGCACACAGGCATTCCTGTTAGTGTCCTGGGCACTAACAGCAGCACACCTCCCTCCGAGAGCCTCTCCTGTGCACCTCGGGCCACTGGGCCAGCCATGCTAACACTTTCCCTCTGTTGTTTATTAAATAGTGGTTCCAAATTAGTTCATGGGAGGAGGTTAAAAAAAATGTGAAATTTGGTTGCACGGAGCAGGTTATGTCTGAAAGGAAACACTCTCCTGTAAATATCTACATTTTAATTTTTAATTTAAATTATAATTTAATATAAGGGGGCTGCCTAAAAGTGGGCATATTACAGTCGGCAGGAGAAGAGGAGGAAATCACGTGAAACGAGTGACTGTCCGGCAGCGACCTTCCGTTCGTTAGGCTGTGGATCCTCCAACAAGCCTAACTTTTGGTACAAGGGTCCTATTTATGCAGAAGAATTTCATTGCAATTCAGAAAGAACAAGATTCACCCAGGAACAGCCTCAATATGAACTTGTTTCCTTGTCTCCAAAAGCTACCATTCCAGACTGATTCCCAAAATTCAGAAAAGTGAATCTAACACTGAGACGTGGAAAAGAAGAAGTTCCGAGTTTCCTTCAGTGCTAAGATTCCCCAAGGTGTGTGAGAGAAAGAATCTGTTCTCCCAGGACTGTGCTGCACTCCCGTGTCCTTTCTCTTCTCCTGGCCTCTGCTGTGTGCCTTGCTCACAACATACTGCCCATCCCTGTATCCAGTATCCACTAACCCCGGGGTGTCCACCTCAGCTGAGGGCTGCCTCTCTGAGAAACAAGCACCTCATCGATGCTTCAGGGCTCCTGTGTCCCGTGGGCTGAATGGTACCCCTCTCCCAGAAGATAAGGCCACCTGGGACCTCAGAATGTGACCTTTACAGGTTTAACCACAGTAAGGATCTCAAGGTGAGGACAGCTGCCCTTGTACAGAAAAGGAGACGACACAGAAGAAAAAGGCCAGATGAAAACAGAGGCAGAGATTGGAGGGGTGCATCTATAAGCCAAGGAATACCAAGAATGGCCACACAACCACCAGAAGCCAGGGAAGAGATCTGGAAAAGATTCTCCCTCACATCCCTCAGAAAGACCCCATCTTGCCAGCACTTGGACTATTGGCCTCCAGAACTATGTGAGAATAAATTTTGATTGTTTTAACCCACCTGGTGTGTGTGTGGTCCTGTGTTGTGGCAGCCCTAGTGTAGGGTGTATCATGCTTCCCCCTAAGGCCCTTCCTGCTGCCTGGTTACTTGCAACTCCCTCGCATTAGACAGCACCTGTGTCTTCTTTGAAATCACCTCTCTGGGGCTTGATACAGTTCACGGCACATCCTGGATGCCTTGGAAATGTGCATAAATGATCACCTTCACAGACCCGGGCTCCTTTCCTCTAGACTAGAATCTACAAGAGCACATCAGTATCCTGCCCTGTTCCGCTCAACAACGGAACGGTTATTCCTCTCCCTACTTCACAGATGGAAAAATAGAGAAGCAGTGAGGCCAGACACCCAAGCCAAAGTCTTCTAGTGCTGTGCTGGTGGTAGGCTGGAGTCACATCAGCCTGGTTCTTGACTCCGTGGCTCCCCAACTCTAGTTAGAACTGGTGACAGAGTTAATGAGTTATGCTTGATACTCTGTGCCCAATGCACTTTCATCTGTTCCTCTCATATGTGGACTTAGCTGGAGCTGGCCTGGTAGGAGGAGGACGGGCCCAAGGTCTGTGTACTACACCTGCAGGAGCGAAGGAGAGAGGACCAGAACGAGAGTGATACTGTCCCCTCTTGACATCAGATAGCTGATGCCACTACAGTCACATTCATCTCTGAAAAGCCCCAGGGACCAGGTAATGATCTGTCCCAGATATAAGTACACCTGGGGGGATGCTATCCAGCTTCCTGTCCAGGTCTTCTTGTGGAATTCCACATTCCTTGGACGTTTGTTTCCTTATTGTGAATGTGTCAGACTCTATCTTGTGTGCGCAAATCTCAAGACAACTAATGGGATCCATTGCAGTTAAGTCAATACCTTATTCATTGTTTGTACATTGTTTGGTGGGAGGCAGGCACTTAAAGCACTAGCCGATATTTTCTATTGGATGATAGCCAGAGCAGTGAGAACGTGGGTTTTAATTTCACTTCGCTGTAAGTTTCCAAGGAGACCGGTCAGATAATGAAGGACTTGCTCTGTCAAGCATGTGCCTTGCTATCAGTCTGGCTCGATTTACTATTAGATCACCACTCACACATTGCCTCTGCCTATGTTTGTTGCAAATGTGCCCTCCATGGTGCAGCTTTGACTACCATGCTATCTGGATGCCCTGGGCTTCCAGCAATGGCTCTGGCAGCAACAACCACACTGTTATCCAAATCAAAGGAATGGAGCCGAAAAGAATAGGGTCAGATGAGAGTTGTCATGGAGAGTTTGAGTGCCAGGTGGTCATTATTTCTTCTATTCACTATCAAAGCAATGACAAACCACTAATCTTCATTAACTCTCCCATGCAAAGGCCCACGTCAAGCCTAACCACAGACTACAAAGCCTCTCTCGTCTCAAATGTATCAGCAAAAATGGGTGTTGGCCTTGCTCAGCAGGATCTGGCAAATAGCTTCTGGTGCCAGATTGACACAGTAGATAAATCACCTCCCAAAGGGAGTTGACACTTTGGGAAGCTGCCTGCTGCCTGGGCCAACAGATCAAGCTGCCTCTACACTGTCTCCACACCTGAACACTGTTAGGAGTTTCAAACACCCAGGGCCCCTTTGGAACTGATCTACAGTCCCTTGAAGCCCACAACCCTTAGTGCATGTCACTGTGCACGACCTCAATATGGTTCTCAAACCTAGCAGGGGCTGCTCAGGCACAAACGCCGGACTATGTCGCTGTTGTCAGAACGAGGTGATTTGAATGAATTAGCTTCCCCATTCACACTATTCATGAGGGTTATCAACCAACGACTCAAGCAAAAACCTTCTCTGATTTTTAGTCCAAATTATTCTAACCATTATTCAATTCTTCACTTTGCTTAAAATAGTCTTGAATTACCAACAATTCTTACAGAACAGTGTACAACACATTAAAGACTTGATTGATCTTTTTAAAAAATATTTTTTTATTGATTTTTTTATAGAGCGAGGAAGGGAGAGAGAAAAAAAAAAGAGAAGCATCAATGTGAGAGCAGAACATTGATTGGCTGCCTCCTACATGCCCCCCCCCCCCACTGAGTCCAAAACCAGGGCATCAAACCAGCAACCTTTTGGTGCATGAGGTGATACCCTATCAACTGAGCCACACAGACCAAGGCAAGACATGATTGATCTTTGAATGGCCACTAGATATCTTTGTTCTGGCAGTCATAGATATAGGCCAACCTGCCATAAATATAGATTCTTGGATTGGGATTGGAAGCCAGCAGAGAATGGAATGTTTCTCCTTGACTTTCTCTTTCTCCAACTTGTGCATTTTTTGCATCTTTTCCTTTCAACAACTTTTTTGTTTTAAATTGTCCACCTTCTCATTCTCTACTTTACCTTCTCTTAACAAAAGAATCACTTACTTAAAAAAAAAGATAATGAAGATTAACCTTTCAACTTGAACGGTTGAATGTTTAAGACACCTGAGAGATGGACAAACCAGTGGGCACTTATTGACATGTGACCTCTCCCAACTTTCCCACCTCTGATCTCATCCTTTTTCCTTCAGTGCCTGATGACCCCTTAGGGTCCTCACCCCACTTTGGTCCTTAGACATTAGCCTTACCGTTCTTCCATGCTTCTTGTGCAAATCACTCTCCCGAGCTGTGCTGTTATCCTTGGCCTGTCACCAGTACAGTCATGAGGAGGCCAACATGCAGCTCTGCCCCTTTCCTGGCTTGATCCTCTTTTTTCCTGGGAACCATTGATGTTCTCAATCATTGGCATTCCCAGAATCAGGCAACAGAACCCTCAAGATAAGTACAAAAAAAGTGACCCTGGTGGAAGACCTTTAAGCACCTGCTGACCATGATTCTCTGGGTCTCCTCCTGCCTCCCACCTGCACCCCAAGTCATAAACCACAGGCCCCTCTCTTCTGGTCAGCCTAGATGGAAGGCATCAACCTTTTTCTTTTTTTATAAATTGGTTTTTATTTTTTTCCCCATTTTTTGTTGTTGTTAATCCTCACCCTATAGGATATTCCCAAGAATATTTTTCCATTGATTTTTAGAAAGAGTGGAAGGGAGGGAGGGAGGAAGAGAGAGAGAGAGAAAGAAACATTGATGTGAGAGAGACACATCAATTGATTGCCTCTTACATGACTCAACAAGACCAGGAATCAAACCTGCAACCCAGGTGCTCTTCACTGGAATTGAACCTGCAATCTTTTGGTCCACAGGCCAACGCTCTAACCTCTGAGCCAAACCCGCCAAGGCCATCAGCCTTTCTTATGATAAAAACAAAGAACTTCTAGTGTGTTGTTTTGTTTTGTTTTTAGTGTGTGGAGGTTCTGGGCTATTGCAGCATGATAAGGAAGGCCACAGTAGGACTTTAAGTAGTGAAATTATTATTTTTTTCTTGCATCTTGAGGTAGCTAGTGCCAAGAATGACTAGAAATAGTAAGGTTAAACAACCACATAATAGATGATTTTTATTTAGATTTCTTCTTTTAAATCCACTGAACAGTGACAATGGGAAGTGAGCAACAGATGAAGGAGAGATAACGAACACGTTTCTTTGATGTTAAATGATAGATGAACTTTTCTCTATGGGTTATCTTATTTATCCCCACACCACTACCAAGATAAGGGTACCAGAATTGTTTCCAAATAACAAGTAAAGAGACAGAAATCTTGAGAGATTAATTGATTTGCCCAGGGTGATATGACCAGGAAGGGACAGAGCTGAGACTGACCCTTCCAAAATCTGGGCTTTGGACAACTGTGCTCTCCCATCTGCTTAGGAGCATGAGGAGAGAGCTGGACAGAAGTCTGTGTGCCTAAATTGTCACCCAGCTGTCCCTGCTCAGCTCCACCTGCTAGCCAGGGCAAACACCAGAAAGAAGTATGCAACAATGGAGACCATGGGACAAATGAAGGGCAGAGTCCACAGGGAGAGAAGTCAGCTAAGTTCACAAGACCTATTTATCTCCCTGCCATGTAAATATATGCTTATTTACAGTTTTACCAACCAAAATAGCCATCCTTCTGCACTTAGCAAAATGAGACCTTTGTGGATAAAGTCACCCCGATCACACTTAGCTGTCCCTGTCTTTCAAGCTGATGAAAGCAGACTTCACACAGATGGCTTGGCCTGTCTGTCTTCAGCATCACTCAGTGCTTAGCACCAAAATCTGAGAGACAGCCAATGGAGATGATATACCACCTGGACAACCCCTGGTTGATCCTGAAATCCCAGCCATCTGTATGCCCCCTCACACATCCAAAAGCACCCTGGAGTAAGCAAGGTGTTGGGACATGGTGGCCTGCCTGCCTCCTATCTTTTCCACAATAAAGCAGCTATTCAACCACTGTGTCTTCAGATACAAGGTGAAATATGTGACAGTGGATAATGTCACTTGTTATAGACGGTGTTGCTCCTTAGCATATGGCTGGCAAGTACAACACAAGGAATTTTAGAGGACACAGTAAGCTGCCCACAGACACTGGATCTTTGCACAATAATTACATTAGAGGGATGTAAGAAATTCACAATGAAAACATAATAAATGTAGGCATGGCTTAGTGACCTATTAATCCATTGTGGTGGCAATTCAATAAAACAGATGGGAAATTTCTATCTAGCTAGTCAGAATAAACTCTGTCCTTGTCAGAGAACCGCTAGTTTTTGGATGTTTGAAACCAAGAATGCCTCTGGGCAATCAGTAGGAGATGACAGAAAAGGTCGTCAGAGTCCAGAGTGTGGTATTTCACTTGTTCACTGCTGGTCTTCTCCTCTGTTTTTGCATAACTGGTTTCTGTGAATTGACCACCACAGCTTATCATAGAGGCTACTTTCAGTTCCTCCTTCTCTCTTATCTGGACAGCTTAGATCAAGTATAGAACTGTTGTTAGTCACCTAATGTGTGACCAAGACTCCACAAAACCATATTTCTTTTTTTATTAATTAATTTTTGTTACAGATGTTTCTCCTTTTCGCCCCACGAATTCCCTCCTGTCCCTCCCTCCCTGCCCTTTCCCCAGTTTGTTGTCCATGTCCATTGTTTATGCATACATGCATATAAGTTCTGTGGTTTATCTCTTCCCCACCACCCCCCTATTTAGGGGATTGTCAGTCTGTATCCCATTTCCACGTCTCTGGGACTACCCCCTTCCTCAGACTGTTATGTTCATTATATTCCACAAATAAGTGAGATCATATGAAACTTGTCTTTCTCTGTTTGGCTTGTTTCACTTAGGATGATACTTTCCAGGTCCCTCCATGTAGTCTCAAAGGATAAGAGGTCTTTCTTTCTTACAGCTGCATAGTACTCCATTGTGTATATGTACCACAGTTTTTTATCCATTCGTCTACTGATGGACACTTGGGCTGTTTCCAGATCTTAGCTATTGTAAATAGTGCTGCT
Source organism: Molossus molossus (assembly GCF_014108415.1). NCBI lineage: Eukaryota > Metazoa > Chordata > Mammalia > Chiroptera > Molossidae > Molossus > Molossus molossus. The sequence continues at coordinate 34,621,044 of NW_023425366.1, forward strand.
ACAAACATGGGGGTACATATATTCTTTCTGATTGGTACAAAACCATATTTCTTTGGGATTTTTTTTTTCAACAAGCCATCTACTAATTTCAGCAAACTAGCAAGCCATCTACTAATTTCAGCAAACTAGATGCACCATTTCCCATGAGAAATCATGTGGGGAGTTCATTACTGAGCCACAGACAATGAGCTCTTTACATAAAACGTCATTCTGCCAACCACCTCTATACTTTCACTCCCAGGGTTCAAGCCCTTCTAATTGCCTCTGAATCTAACCTTTCAGTGTGTTACTATGCATCAATACTATGTAATCAAACATTAAAATGCACTTGGTCTCACTTCTGTTAAAGGGAAGATAATCATGGATTTTGCTTTCCATTCTGGTATTTATGTCATTTTAACTTCTTCATACATGGGAGTTCTACGAGAGTATTACTACAAAGTATCAAGAGAAGATGAGTTAGTATATTGCAACTTCCCCCACTGCCCACGTGCTTATGACTCCAGATTGTACCTGACTTGTTTTCACAGACAAGTACTTTGTACTTCAGATAAATCACACGGTCTGAGAACTCTGCAGAAACCCAAACTGCTGCAAAGGCCTTGGGGAGCTCCCCATATTTGGGAATGGAGAATGCTGTCCCTGGGACAGATATGCTCAACATTAAGAGAAAGAAAGAGATTAAGTCCCAATATAGCACATTTGTTCATTCTTAACTGGAACTAAATTCTTAAAAGTTATTATTTGCTTTGTGGGATTACTGTTTTCTCAAAACACACACGTAAAAGCCACATCTACATCTCACAACTATAATTTTCAAAGTCCAATTATAAAACATTATTCAAGTATAGCATAGATGGGAAAAGTAGCTCATCAGAACTCAGTTTTCCCAAATGAGTAATAGAGTGCAACCAATCTTCTTAGCAGAATGTTGGGAACCTTCCCATAGGTGCTTTATTAAAACTTATAATTTGGATAGCTCATTCAAAGTCACAAAGCTCCACCTTAGGGAAGAAACAACCACCTAACCACCACAAAAGGCATTCTAATACCCATAAACAGTAGGCATTTGCAGACCAGAGCAGCACCAAGGACAGCTCCTCACCTCTGGTTTTTTCACAACAGTTCACCACCATCTGATTTTCCATCTTCTTCTTCATCAGGATTGCACTGAGAATGTTTTTACACCTCTCAGTCCCTCCTTTGACCAACCCAGAAGCCTGTTCTCAGTCTTCACCTCTCAGCCTTAATATTATTTGGCAGCACCTCCCTTCTTGCTATTCTGCCCCACTGGGTTTCCCTCCACTAACTGCTGTCATGGGATTGTTAGCTTCTGCCCTTCTTGACTTTTCTATCTTACAGTTCTCATCCCTTCATGTGGTTTCTGCCAGTGTGTCAAACTTTAGATCTGAATATCTTACCTTGAAGTCTCTGCTGCTCATTAGTCCCCACACCCAACTTTCTACTGTTGATCTGCATTGATATTGTACGATCATGTCTAGCTCAGTAGGCTTAATGTTGAACTTAGTGTGTCCCCAAGTATCTCTACCTCCAAATATGCCTATTTTCCACTCTTTTCAGCCTTCTAATTGAAAGAGTTTCCTTAATAACTTCCTCTCGTACATTTACCAGTTGATTTTTGAAGCTCTCTTTTTAAAGTCTCTTCAGTCTGCATTTTATTTCTATTTGCATTGCCATAATCATTACTTATGCGTGGATTTTTGCAATTATATCCTAAATGTTTCTATTCCTTTTCATCTATTGTAAAACTGATCACCACGAACCCCTGCTTTGAACACGTCCTCCTCTGTTGACAATTACAAATGTCTGCTTGATGCCTAATTGATAATTTGTAACTCCTTGATATCATAATACCATGTATGACTCTTCAAACTGTTATATTATTATTTTACCTTTACATTTATTAATTTAAAGCCTACTGTAAATCAGATATAGGGCTACATACTGGAAATTTACTATTTCATTGAGTTAGCATAACAACCTGCCAATTTGATACCAATGTTTCATTGTGTAGATGAAGAGAATGAAACACAGCAAAGTAAGGATCTGGGGCAGTCTCATGGCTCAGACTCTACAAATGTGGTCTTAACCACAACACAAGTCATCATCCATGTTTGTCCTCATGACTAAACATGCACCTCCATCTATGTATATGGTTGAATAAGAGTTCACTGAATTGAGTATTTTGAGAGTAGCTGAAAATTTTTACTCCAGTTCATATCATCTTTGCAAGAATGCTCAGAGCACTGGCTCTGCTAAGCTCATTAAATCACAATGTCAAGATTTTCTTCTTTTAAATGCTAATTAAGTCCCCTCAAGTCTCTCACTTGTTATCTTTAAAGGGACTATGTGGTAACAGAAAATAATGAGAACTTCAGTTTTACATTTTCTTTATTAAATCAGGTACTAGCCAAGAGACAGCTAGACCCCAGGTTTTGGTCACAGTCAACACTGAGCATTGTCAGGGTCAGAGATGGAGACCAGCCTCAGAATGCCAACACAGGAGGCAGAAGTCTTTGAGGGAATGCTGACTCTCAGACAGAGAATACCTGTGCCAAAGGTGATGAGATTTTTCAGAGAATATTTTATAAAATGATTCTTACAAATGCATTTATTCTCTTCCCTTTGCCAATACTATGCGTGTTGTTCACATGACCAGAAATTACAGATGGGATTATTTAGCATTAAGTGAAAAGAAGGGGAAATTATTCTTACTTTACAATCTTCATTTAAGAGCTATATTTAATGATGATTAAACCAACAGGGGGGCTAATTTTGCTAATTTTTTATTTGTACTCCTATTTCTTGTATGTTCTTCCTCTGGCTGCCACCCGCCACCCATTCCACTGTATTAAGGCTGTCCTCTGTGGTCAGCTCAGAGAAAATTCACTAGTATTTCCAAACTTTAGATTCTGTTTAGGTGTTGATTTTTTATTTTTTTTAATAAAGAAATAACCTTGGGCATCTTGAACAAGGCAGACTGAGTTTTGTGTTAAGGAAAAAATGTTCACAGGATATGTTTTTAGCACTTTATGAATCATTGCTTTATGAATAATTTGAAAAGTGGTATAAGCACCTTCCAGATTGCCCACCTTGTGCTCCAGAAGAGCACACTGCCCTCTGGCATGGCAGGATGGCCAGCTGGCTCTGCAAACCAGCAGTACCCTGTGGTGGCACATGGACCCACAGGCTCACAATACCAGCATGTTAGGAACATGCTTATGCCCCAACTCTCTGAGTCCGCTGATTCTATTTAACTTGCTCACTGTCCTGTCTTCAGTCTGAAAATATCACTAGTTTGCTAGTTTTCAAATTTTCTATGGTGAAAATGCAAATTTATTTTCAATTAGAAAAAAATTCTTTAAAAATAATATCTATTTAACTCAACATCAGATTTCAAAATTGAGAGTTTAGGATTGAAACAAAAAAACATTTATTGTGAGAAAACACTGTTCACATATTTATAGACAACATTTAGCCTAAGTTTTACTGTTATTTGTGTCTAGTGATATCACAGACTGAAGACAGGACAATGATTAGATTCAAAGAGCTGGGAGAGAGGTGCACCCAACCCCACTGAGACAGAGGCTCCAGTGCTCAGACCCTTGGGGACCTCACTGGGACACCTCCTCATCTGGCTGTTCATTTGTATCCTTAATTGTATTCTTTATAATAAGCTGATGAATGAAAGTAAACGGTTGCCCTGAGTTATGTGAGACTTTATAGCAGATTATCAAGCCTGAGGACAGGGTTGGGGGAACCCTGATTTATAGCAAGTTGGTCAGAATACAGGTGACAAACTGGGACCTGTGATTGGTGACTGAAGTTGGGCCAATCTTGTGGGACTGAATCCTTAACCTGTGGGGTCTGTGCTAACTCTGAGGAGTTAGCATTAGAATTGAATTAAATTGTAGGTTGGGGTCCACAGGGAACTGGAATAATTGCTTAGTGTGGAAAACCTACATATTTGGTAGGTTTTCCTACCAAAAATTTAAAAATCATAGCTGTCTCCAATTTCTTACTAAAAATGATATAATGAATATCTCTATGGCCAAATATTCATGCATATCTGTGTTTATTTCTCTAGGATAAAAATTTTATAAGTGCAATTACTGAGCTTAAGTATATGTTTATGTTAATGGTTTTTGGTGCTCATTTTCCTAAATTATGCCCCATCCTGTTTTTTAATTTTGTGGGCTGGTGGGGAGATACTCTTATTTCTGCTTTTACTAATCCTAGTATACACCATAGTAAACTCCTCTTTAGACGAACGGGAGCTCTCTCCCAGAGACGCATGGTTTCTTCTCTGCTTGCATTGTGTTTGTTAGGTGGCCCTGGCTGACTTCAGCATTATCACTGATAAACAAACAGCTCAGGGAGCTTTTATAGACCTGGGGCACTGTGCCCTCAAATCTGAAACTGGCGCTTCACCAATACTGTGTGCAAATGCACCAATTTGGCAGCTCCAGTTGCTTACTGAAAGAACTCACCATCAAGGTCTATCCATGGCTTTATTTGAACAGAGCCCTGGCCCCAGCATGCTGTGGATGACAGATGCAAATCCAGATTGATGTGAGAATGGACAGTAAGTCCATTTTCATTCACGCTCCAGTATGGAGGCCCCTTTTCGATTTATGGTCCTGCCCAGCAACTGTTTTCTTTCATTTCTCATTTACTAGAAGAGTCCAAGTATAATGTGCTCAGAGTTGAATTAAATCAATATCCACATTAACATTTTTTCAAAGGCAACAGCCATCAGCCAAAGTTCTCACTTGCTGCGAACTTGCTTTACATGCAGGCTTGGCGCACCTAGCGCCATCCTGGTGAACCCCGGCCAGCAGTGGCCCAGCGTCATCTCCCAGATAATATGCATGTGAATTAACCTTTCGGTGAAAATGCCGGGACCCCAGTGACACGCACTTCCTTCTTGCTCATTACCTTCAGCCCAGAAAGCAGCAAGGATCTGCAATAAATGCATTAATTAGGAAAATGATTAAATGCAGTTGCCTTTTTTACCTTGGCAGTTAATCTTCTCTGCAAGGTGCCTGAAAAGTCATCCCGTCAGGAGAGAGTGGCAGCTGCTCCAAGCCCTGGGACCCCCACTCTCCTATTAGAAGGTAAACCCAAGCTTCCTCCAAGTAATCACCACAAAGTAAGGCAGACTCCCAAAGGAAGTGTGGTCACCTCTCTTCTCCACACCACCCTGCCCAGGGAGTCTTAGAAAAAGGAATGGACATCTGGACCTTTGCTATCATCAGAAAGTGCAAACCCCATTACCCATAGGTGGGGAAGCTGAATGACTGCCGAACAGCTCATTATGCTAAGATTTAAAAAGTTTTAAGTGTGATTGAATTGAAATTAATAACAATATTCAGAGATTGCAAGAAGGAGCACCATTCCCAAAGAGAAATAAAAAAGTGGTTAGTTGACATATCCCTTTATCAAGGAGATGTGATCAAAGCTGAATAGCCCTGTTTCTCACCCCAGACAAGTAGCTGGAAGCTAACCTACCTGCTCCAACAGGGACCTTCACTGGGGCTGAGTGTCGGGAGCACTCACTCCCTCTTCTGGGCTGTGGATGTCCCTAGCGAGACCCCAGGGCACTCTTCCTCCTTTATTCCCCTTCACAGTCCAACTCAGGGATCATCCAGCCTCCTGACACCTCTGAGCTCCCTTTCCATCCCCACAGGCTTAGTCACCTCTCACCCGGGACCTTGCTGCAAATCACACAGTTAGACTCTTCTCAATAAGCTGGAATTCATTTGCCTACATCACATTCATGCTCACGTCTCCAATACCCCAGAAGGTGGCTTACCGCATAGTAGGTGTTCAAAAAGTGTTATAGAATCTGATTTAGAAGCTCCTAGTAGCTTCTGTAAAGATTTAAGGAAAGAAAACCAGTTATGCTACAAATTTAACGTGAAGGTGAGTAAGTGTGTGCGGCTCCCTGATGGCGACCTGGTGTAGAACAGAGACGAGAGCAGGCAGGAACCCACAGCTGTGCTCAGCACAGGTGCAGGAGGCTTCTCAGGAGAGTCCCGTGAGCTTCGCTCAAGGCCAGCAAACTCCTACAAACCAGACCTCTGTCCCACTCCTGGCAAGGCCACCGACTCTGACTCCCCATTCTGACTTCTGTATGCCTCACCGAAAAACATAACCAAATCTCATCAAAGATGAAGTCTCAGAGTCGGGGATTTTCACATTTTCCACTTTCTATGGAAAAAAAAAAACAATGGCAGATCATTAGAATGATTACTGAACATGATTGAAAACCTCTTTCACCCAGTCAGCTCTAAGCATTTGTCATTGGCGGAACCCTTACAAGACCTGGTTCCCGCCTGCTCGCTGTTCCAACACCTCCCCTGCACCCAAGGCTTCTGTCGCGTGGTGCTGGGTCCAGGCTGGAAAATTACAGCTACATTTTTTACAAGGAAAACTTTAAGAAAAGTCTACACTGGTCTCTCCTTTAATTAACATGAATGAAGAAGGCACTGACTCACTTAACTATTTTCAGAGGAATTTGCTTCTCTACTTGGAGAACAACTTCAAGGTCCCCAAATCCCTCACCAGCTCCTTGAAAACTGAAGACCAGCTGTGGCGCTGCGGCTGGACTCCAGGCCAGGCCTTGGAGCCAGTCCTCTTTTTCTGGACAGCAGCCCATTGGGGTTGGGACTCTCAGGAACCGGAGGAAGCCAGTGGGGGCTGCAGCAGCATGAGGCTGAGAGGGAGCATGGAGCAGAGGGTGGGGGAGGAAAAAGAGCTGACAGAGCACCTCTCAGCAGGGAGATGTCCCCAGGTGGCCCCGTGTGAGGGACTGCTCCCTGCTCCCTTGCAGCTGCCTAACCACGGCTCAGAGCCAGCAGAAGCACGTACTTCTGCATTTGACCTTCACTTCCCTGGTCCCTAAATCTCACTGATCAGACATCCTCCTAGGAAATTTTCCACCCTGGGACTCACCAAAGTGAGAATATCCCAGACACCACCTCACGTAGCACTAAGTCAATGAAAGTATTTTTTAAAAGTGTTGTTTTTGAATGCATGGAAATGTTCAAAGTGCCGTCTTTGAATGATGGTGTTGATGCCAGAGGCACTGACCTGGAGCCCCCACTGGGCCCTCGAGCTGCTGGGCACTAAGCTCGGAGGAAGCGATGGAAACCGTTCAATCCCACCCCAGGGCAGTGGTGTCACCCCTTTCTGCCATCTGGACCCAGACAGTGCTGCACCACCTCCGGACGTCTCCCGGACCTCAGCCGGATGAGCAACCTGGGCTGTGAGGCATGAAAATGAGCTCCCTTTATCACTCAACTGAGCCAATGTCACCGTGATTCTGTCTGATGTCCCCACATTGAGTTAACCTTGACGCTGCACCATCTGCGCATGTCACCCTCACTGAGTCCTGTCCCTTCCACATTAGGGGCGTCTGTTTGCAGCAGACTAGCCTGAAGCAAGCAGTACCGCTTCCTGGTATTCACACCTATGTATTTTGACATCCTAATGACTCTTAAATATGCATAACCATTTCCAAGAAAGGCACCCCACACTTTATAATCACTTGCGTAAACCACGGATTTTGAGAGCTCGCCCCTGGTAAAGGGGCACAAATGAGCTGTAAATTTAATTTGCTTTTGCATCTGCTGCCATTACAGTGGGGCCTCCTGGGCTGCAAACTGCCCGGGACTCATATGTTCTAATGCTCCTTTTTGTTGTGACTGTTTTGAATTATAAGCGCTTCCACAGAAACGAATCATGGTTCAAAATTCCGGCGGCTGGAGCAATCTTTTCTACTTAGCTAAACTGAACCAAATCACACTCAGGCAAAATGCAGAGGTTCAGAACGAATCCATCACCAGAGCAGTCACTGTGTACCACTGTCCGTTTACGTTCTTTGCGGGGAGGGCTGGCCCCCCAGGGCTCTGGGATTCTGACAGGCGTGTCATTGCTGAACTCTCCTAGCAAGAGGCTGTCAGAGTCCAAGGTGCTCTGACAGCAGTTTCTGGGACCCAGGTGCCCCCTTACTTTACACAGGGCCACCCCTGTGCTTAGGGTTTACTTTTCCTGCATTATTCTGCAATTAGTCAATATCAACAAGTAAACGTTCTTAAGACCTTGTGGCCATGTGTGCAAACTGGCCAACACAGCTCCTGTCTGACTGAGCACCCCGTTCCCTATCAAATAAACGAGTCAGTGTGAACGCTAATGACTCATGGTCCTTCAGGAGACACACAGGCTGCCTGACTCCGTACACTGCAATGGCCTGGGCTCCCCAGGCAGAGGCTCCACGGAATGCCTAGCTGAAGGTGTTAGGAAAGAGGAGGAAAGTGGAGGTGGATGAGGGAGGTGGCCAAGGGAGGCCATTAACTAAGAGCAACAAGAAGATTCATGAAAATTCTACAGTGATGTATTTCATATATGCAGTTTCATTCACCCAGCGAAGACCAGGATTGCTGATGACGTGGGCAAGATGAGTTTCAGCCGAGACCCAGAAGGACTTGGTACCCTCTGTCCCTGTGTCTGTCCACAGGCCCAGCCTCTGCTCCTGTCCAGTACTGAACTTTTATTTCCCCATTTTAGATTTTACCTCTTCCTACACTCCAGTTGACTTTTTCTCCAGAAGCTGGCCAAGTGCAAGTAAAATTATCCTATGCACCCCCCCATGTGTAAACTTGGGAAGAAGAAACCCCGAATACCTTCCCTGGGCAGAATAAGCAGCAAGGCTCGGAGAGGACGTCAACCCCCATGACGCCATCACTAACTGCCCATGTGCACAGGAACCCTTCATGAACTTAGTTCTGCATTTTAGGCTTCTGAACATCAGGGCATAGAATCTGCATGGCCACCCCATGCCATCGGTGCTGTTCTGAACACCCACACTTAATGAAGGGGGTTTGCGGAAATGTCCAGTTTCCATGGCTTGGGGGTGCCAGGGATGTAGCACTGGCCCCCGACCCTGTGTTCTTAGCCGCTCCACCTCCCCTTGTTATATAAGTGGGGGGTTGCTCACTGTGAAGGGACCAAGATGTGTCTCAGGCGTAACAACACAAACACAAAAAGGTGTCTCACCTGCTGCTTTGCAGCCATTGCAGCTGTCCTCCTGAGCATGCCCGGCACAGGGTACAGCGAGGCCAGTCTGCCCTGACGGCTCCTAGTGACCCCAGTTCCTCCTGACTGTGTCAGAGAGCCCAGGGAGCCAGCAGATGGCCCGCCACGCTCAGTCCAAGCCTGAGTGCTGGTGCCCCTCCAAGTACCAGCCAGGTGGGAGCGGGCAGACAGTTCAACTCGGATGCCAGGAGGGCTAGGGGAGCTGCTGCCCCCCAGGGCCCTAGTCAATGTCACTAGCAGGCAGAGTAGCCAGGTCAAAAGAGTAGCAGGACAGCCACCTCGACCAACCAGGCACCTGGGCAGGGGAGGGCATTTCAGTTCTTTGCCATTGACAGAGGCAATGACCAGTGTGTTTTTAAAAGAGAATCAGGGCCATTTCTCAATAAAAGGACTCTTTTCTTTCCTCTCACAATGGAGGTTCCTGCTATCTTTTGTGGTTTTCTGGAATTTTCCTCCTATGTCTGTCACCACATCAAGCATGTGGGCTGAGCCACCAGGAGGGCTTGTCCTCCACTCCGGCCCTCCTCTGACCACATTCTCTTTGCGGAATGAAGAGGCCTCAGGACCCAGAGATGTGTCCATTGGAAGTCTGTACACACCCTTTCTAGAACACTCTGCAAAGACCCAGGGCCCCAGAATTCCTCGCCCGAACAGCTCTGCGCCACCTCCAGCATTTCTCCCTAGCTGGGTGCGCCCAGAGCGGTCTCACCACCAGAGGGCGCACATGCCTGCGAGAGAGGTGCCCCGCCAGATCGCAGGTCCTTCCGCTGTGGGGAGGGGCCCGGGTGGCCTGGGAGGTGTGCTGTGAGCCCCGGAGCCCACTTTCTCCATCTTGGGAGGTCTGAGAATCTCATAGTCAAACTGGACTTCCTTGCAGGCCCTTAGGAAGAAAGGCAAAACTGCCAACACCGAAGGCGAGAAAGGTTTGTGTTCTGCAGTTAGAACTAGAACTGCCCTCGAGTCCCATCTTCACTGACTTGGAGCCGGGACAGTGGGCCTCCCTTGGTGCCTGGTCCCTGAGTGCTGGGCTGCCCTGGCTACTCCAGCAAGGTCCCTTCACACGGTGTGCAGGGTTGTAAGGGAGCAAAGCCCCGGCCTCCACCCAGAATGGACATTTTCCAGTTGGCTCTGCCAGGGAAACCTGCCCGGGAGCTCATGCTCCAGCAGCTGAGGGGACCCGGTGTGCTTTGAAACATCATCAAGAGGATGATTTGTCTTCTCTCAGAACTCAACTTTGAGGGTTAGCAAAGAGAAAAGTTGCTGTTTGGTTTTTAAAAGACAGTTTGGCATTTCCACAGAGCCGCAGCCTGGCAGAATGCACAGCCCTGCTCTGCCTCCTGCCTTTACGCTCCTTCCTTCATTGATCCTGGGCACTGACAGCCTGCGGGGCTCCTGCAGGGAGCCCTGGGCCCCTGGGAGCTCGGGGAGAGTGGTGAGGCCGCAGGAGCAGCAGTGGTGGTTGGCCAGAGAGGCCACGAGGCTCCCACAGAGGAAAGAGTTGAGGTGGAGTTTTTTGGGGGGGCGTGGTTGTGCAGATAGACAGAAGGTGAGAAAGCTTTCCAGAAACAGCTTCAGGTAATGAAGGCTGAGGGGGGGGAACAAACGAGAGATGATCACTGACACAAGGTTATATGACCCAGGGCATAGTGGACAAACAAGGGTAAGAGGAGAAGTGGCAATAAAGACAAATCAAGATGGCTTTGAGCTCTTCACTGAGGACTTGGGGCTCTCCGAGGACCTGGAGTGAGGGCACTGCATGGCGGAGGTGATCCTTCCCGGTAAGATGCTACGATCATCTTCACGGGATCACTGATAAGGAACAGGAGCCAGGTGTTAAGGAGAGAAGAACAAGGAAGGGAAGACTTCCTGGGGGAGGGCTCGGTGAGGACCCAGGCGCCAGTCCCCCAGCGCTTCGGGCCCTCTGCGCGTGTTCACGTGTCCTACGCAACATGCAAAGTGTGTGCTCCTTGCTGTGTTAGATGCAAGGCGACAGAGACATCGAGTTCAAGGCAGCTGCCAGAAAAAGGTGACACAACAGGATTTGTGCCTGTGTCTGTCTAACCCCAAAGACCATTTTCTATCCAATATTTCATAGTGAGAAATTAAACGGAAAACACCCAGAGATGCATTTAAGATGTTTAGAAAATAAATTATGTCGGGGACAGGTGCTAAGTTTTGGAGATGGGGACATAGAGGTGTTAACCTGAAAATAAAAGGCTTTTCAAAGTGAGAGGCAGCATGCATTTATTTGAAATAAAAACGAATGGTGATTTGGCAATCACTGATTCAGGCAGAAACCCAAATGGTGGTCTGATCAAGAGACAAAAGTAAGATATGTTCATGAGAAAGGGAAGGGGAACAATGACATCCATAGAAGGAAGGCATTTCTATGGGTGCAGATCACATAACATTATTAATTCTAAATAATGTTTCTAATTTCTAGTTCAGTACTCATAATATCTGCTTTCTTTTTATTTTTGAAAACAATTCTTAGTGGCACGAGTTTCGTTAGGCCAGGACAAGGTTATTTTGCCCCGTTATAGCTTTCCCGATGTCTGAGGCACAAACATTAGGGAAGTTCTTCTGGGATCGCAGCTCTGGCTTCATTTTAAGGTGGCTGCATAAATATCTATATTAACTGAGGTTGTGCTGCAGGTCTGTGCAGAAAAGCTCTGCTGGGATCCAAGGGACCAGGGAAGATAATATTTCCAGAAAGAGGAAGTGTCCATTGTGTCAAGTCACTCAGAAGTCAAGAATAAAAATAAATAAATGTCCTTAACTTGGTGATTTTCAACCTAAGTTGAAAGAATCCATGACTGCCAAACACTCTTAATTAAAAAATGGATTTGCATACCATAGAGAAGGTCAATAAATCAGGCTGGTTCCCATCAGTACAGATATAAATACCCACCTCAGGAGTGGGGCTAGCCCCCACCTCACTGACCATCTGGAGTATGGGCAGGGCTCGGGGATTCACAGGCAGAAGCAGAGCAGGAAACAGAAGGATCAGGGCTGAAGGGTCTCCAGTGCCACCTGTCTTCCTCCTTACCTTCCATGTGGGACCTCTTTGCAATGCCTTCGCTTCCCCCCGCCTTCTGCTTCTGAACTCAGGTGTCTCTGGGGACCTGCTGACATGCAAAGAGATCTCAGTTTCACTGAACTAAGACCAACCAGACAAATACATTCCAATAAAAACGCGGATGATCAGAGAGTGACACTCAGCTGCTAGACACACACTGACCCCAGAGACAGAGTGAAACCAAGTGAGTGTTGGCAGCATCCTCAGCATTCAAAGAGATTCCGTCCATGTCATCCTGCCACGGTCCACTGCAGTGATGGTAGAAAACAATAAAAAATGACCCCATAACCACCTCTTGCCATCATGTCTCCAGCTGTTTACTGATACTAGGTTCAACTCTATGAATTTCAGGGTCCTTTACACAAATGGCTTTAAAATACTTCATCAGAACTAAACCTGACCCTTCCTTTCTGAGAACTCCATATCATCTAAGCCTCCTAAGTGTTAAGTCACAAAAGAAATGCTTCCCAGACTGCTTTCCTCAGACTCTCAGGCAGGTGCGGATCAGGTACAGTACACGGGAATGAAGTCGGCAAGCTCATCAGGGCAAAGGTCTCCTGTGGGTGTGTGGGCCAGTGTCTGTGTTAACACAGTTACTCCCTTGGGCACACCTGTTTCAGATGCCATTTCTTCAAAGAGGACAATAAACAAAGGGAGCCTTAGTTTGGCCAACTTCCCCACCTCTTGGGCTGTGTCAGAGTCCATAAGAAGCACCGCTAGAGTCCATGTCTTTAGCCCAAGAAGTCCCGGGAAGGGAATATCGCAGGAAAACCAGCCTGAGGGTAGAGATGGTGGGAGAGCCTCATACCTACAACAGGATCCCCGTGTAAGGGGCACCTTCTAAGGTTCCAAGACAGCTCGCTATTTGCACTGCTCATGGAAGCGAGCATTTCCTAGACTTGTCTGATCAGGAAAATCACCTGCGAAGGTTTTTAAATTCAGAGACCCAGCTCCCTGCACAGGGGTCTGATACAGTCTTGAGTCACATGTGAAATCAAGTGATCAACTGAATTTGGTAATTTAAGTTATTGCCTTCATATTTGGAGGGACAGCTGTCACACAGAAAACTCGAGACCTTGCGGGAGATTATTTCCATGCATCCTAATCAATGGGGAGCAGGTACAAAAGACAGCAGAGGACAAGACAGGATCACATTGCTCCCTGTTGCTCTCTATGTGGAAAGCCTGGCCCCAGACACTGTGTACACTGTGTTCTCCTGTGTACCCAGGAGAACCTAGGGTTTCAGTAACGTGTGAGCGGCCAGCGTGGAAAAGACAGAGAGACTGAAGCACATGCAGCTCAGGAAAGGGGCCTGTGGTCCCCCAGGACCCTCTGCCTGCTCACCCACAGCACCAGCACGAACCCAGCCATCTTCTTAACCTTCTCCTGAGATGGTCTTCCTGAGAAGGGAGGGCTAATGGATCAATGACATCAGAAGTCTGCTGCCCGGTAATGCTTACTTAACTATCTCTATTTGATCATCCTGTTCACTCAGAAATATTTATCACACTGCTCCTCTGTACTGGGTCGGAAACTGTGGAAACACAGAGAACAACGTGTCCATTGTACTTGGCCTCTCGGAGCTTCTGCTCCAGGAGGGGAGACAGCCGTTGAACAACCCTTATGCATTCATCCTGGACGTGTGACTGAGTGCCAGGAGCCCTAAGAAAGGAGGCTCGGAAATCCCAGTGTGAGTCAGAAGGCAGTGGGCCAGAACCTTCCAGGCAAGGAAACCCCACTGAAAAATCTTTATTCAATAGCTGTTCATTTTCAAGATTTAACATTGCACATTCGTATTAGGAGTTTGTGTGTGTGGAGTGGCAAAAGCCCTGTTTTGTAATTACCTTTTTTTTTAAACATCAACGATATAAATTCTGAAGCCCCTATTTCTCACCTGCGGGCATCCTGGTGCCGTGGCTTTGCTGGCTGAGGGCTCCACTCCAAAGGGTACTTTCCCTTCACACCTGTGCCAAATATTATTAGGAAGCTTTCTTTTCATTTTTTACTGTAAAAATTTTAGAAAATGTAAACAAACTAAGTAAAAGCAAATCATCTAATAGCTAACCAATATTAATACGTGGTGAACCCTGACTGGGGTTTTACATACTTTATCTTATTTAACCTTCACATCAACTCTGAAGCAGAGGCTCAGTAACTTGCCCAGGGTCCACAGCTAGGAGGTGACCAGGCTGCTGAAACCAGGTCCCAGCACTGGCTGTGCCTTCCTGCTTCCCAACTTGTAATTTCACATCCCGGAGATAACCACTGTTAGCACTCTGATGTACAGTTTTCCAGCCTTTTCCGTGTGTGTGTGTGTGTGTGTGTGTGTGTGCATGTTTAACAAAAATGGGATATAGGTTGCTTTTTTAAAAACAAGTTATTAAGATAAAATTTTCATAAAATAAATATTTTAGTATGAATAATTCAGTGGCATTGTGTACATTTTCTCTGTTGTACAATCACCACCTCTGTCCAATTCCAAAATATCTTCATCACTTCAAAGTAAAATACTTTGATTATGAAGCAGTTTCTTACCATTCTTCTCTGTCCCCAGCCCCCAACCACCAGTTGGCGTTCCGTCTCCATGAACTTATCTGTCCGGGTAGTTCATATAAATGACATCATATAATATGTGACCTTTTGTGTCTGTCTTCTTACAGCTAGCATAATGTTTTAGAAAGTCCATCCATGTAATACCTTGAATCAGTACATCATCCCACTTTATGGCTAAATAATATACCATTGTGTGTGATATGCTACTTTGTCCATTCATCTGTGGATGAATATTAGGGCTATTTCTACCTTTTAGCTATTATACATACATATTTCTACCTTTTGACTGCAGACGTGCATTTGATGAGTATTTTTTAAATTTTTTAATCTGTTCCCAAAGTGGAATTACAAGGTCATATGATAATTCTATATTTAACTTTTTGAGGAATTGCCAGACTGTTTTCCAGAGGCTGAACCATTTTACATTCCCACTAGCGATGTACAAGGGTTCCGATTTCTCCATATCCTTACCAACAATTGTTATTTTTATTTTTTTATTACTGTTGCAACCATACCAGAGGGTGTGACATGGAATTGTGGTTTTGATTTTCATCTTTCTGATGACCAGTAATGTTTATTCATGTGCCTATTGGCCATTTGTATATTTTCTTTGAAAAAATGTTCTTTTAAATCCTGTGCCAATTTTCTTAATTGGGTTGTCTTCTTGTGGTTGAGTTCCACATGTTCTTTTCATATTACAAATATTAGACCGTTATCAATACATAGTTTAATATGCATGTTTCACTTCTTCATAATGTCTTTTGATGCACAGAAGTTTTTAATTTTTATGAACTCCAATCAATACCTTATTTAGTTGCTTTTGGTGTCATGTCTAAGACTCCATTACTAAATACAAAGTCACAAAGATTTAGCGCTATATTTTCTTCTAAGAGTTTTATAATTTTAGCTCTTACATTTAGATTATTGATCCATTTTGTGATTATTCATGTATATGGTGTGAAGTAGGGGAAAACTTCATGTTTTCACATGTGGATAGCCAGTTGTCCCCGTACCACTTATTGAAAGGAGTTTTCTTCCCCTCATTGATTGGTCTTCTCACCCTTGAAAATCAATTGGCCATAGACATATGGGTTTATTTCTAGACACTCAGTTCTATTCCATTGGTCTATATATCTATCTTCATGCAAGTACCAAACCATTTTGATTACTGTGGTTGCATTTACTACTTTTTAAACTATTTGGCTTTACTTAATAAGCATAACATCTGCAAGACTAACTCTTCTTCCATAACACCATAACAAGTCAGCCTTGTTATGTTTACACTGTCCATACTTGTTTATTACATGCACTTGCAGTTTAATGGATGAGATAACCCACACCCCTCCCCTAGAATAACTTCCTAGAAGTAGAATTGCTGGGTCCATGGTCATGCAAAATTCCCAGACTCTGAGCAGCTATCACCAAATTCCCTTCCAGAAGTGCTCTGCTAGTTCATCTTCTCTCTATCCTGGAAGAGACAGCTCAGTTCCTGTACTTCAATCGCTTCTTAGTTCAGTCAGACCCCAAAGTTATTACCTCCTCTCTTCTTCCACCTCCAACCTTGTTGAGTAGCAACTGTCCTTTTTTTTACAGTTTTAAAATTAATTAAAAATTGGAAAATGTAATGCTCCTTTCTCCTTTCTTTGGCTGAGACATTAAAAAGTCCCAAGGATTCCCGAAAAATGGCGGTGGAGTGAACGGAGCTACACAGACCGTCTCCCAGAACCAAACTGCAATTACAACTATAACACAGACAAATCGACGGGAAAACCAACAGAAAAGCAGCTTGCGAGGACCATACAACAAGGGACACTGACTCCATCCCGGTTGGCTTGCGAAGGCGCTAGACGGGGATGGGAGCCCACGGTCGGCAGCTCGGCAGCGGCCTTAGCTGGGAGCAGCGCCCTCGGGTCACACTCCCAGGCGGCTCCACAGCGCAGCCGGGACAGAGGCTGAAACAGCCACAGCCACTCATCTTGGGCTCCAGCAGAGGGAGGGCAGACTGGACTGGAGCTGTGACGGGACACTCGGGGTTTGGAGGGCGCTCAGAGCTTTGGCTGAGTGCAGCCACTCAGGACGGTGGCCACATTGCTCCTTCCCAGGGCTCTGAGGAGAGGCAGCAGCCCCTCCCTCGGAGATCCAACCCCACCCTGTGGGCCATTGAAGTGTTAATTGAGGCTCACTAACAACCAGCATCTGCCCCACCCTCGTGAAAGCCCCTTGGCTGAGCACCAGAGGGAGTTTTTCAATCAACTGACAACCCAAAACTGATCAATTAACCTAGACTGCTAGCCTCCAGGCAAAAAGCTAGAGGATAACAGTACGTTTCCTGGGCTGGCAACTTTAACCAGGAAAGTAAGACTTGACAGTGGTGTTCCACGTGGGTCCTCCCTCGCTCATCTAAACACAGGAGAGAGAGCCACAAACAGCAGAACACCAACACCCACAGGGAGAACTTGACAGGCTCCAAAGCCCTCAGTGATAGCCAAAATGGTGAAACACAGAAACAGAAGCCAAATGAAAGAGCAAGACACCTCCACCGAAGATGAGATCAATGTGGAGCAATTAGGCATGTTAACAGAGCTAGAATTCAGAGCCATGATCTTGAGGAAGCTGAACAGCATGAGTAAGGACATAGAGACACTGAAAATAAGCCAATTGGAAATTAAAAACCAACAAGAAGAGATAAAAAATGACATATCAGAAATGAAAAACACATTGCAAGGTTTAAAAAGCAGAGTAGGGGAAGCTGAGGACTGGATCAGTGAATTAGAAGACAGGGTAGAAAAAATCAACCAATCAGAAAAACAAAAGGAAAAAAACTATTAAAAAACAGGAAGACAGCTTAAGAGAACTATGGGACAACTGGAAACGTAATAATATTCGCATCATAGGAGTCCCCGAAGAAGAAGAAAATGAGCAAGGGATAGAGAATATATTCAAAAAACTAGTGAGAGAAAACTTCCCTAATTTGGTGAAGGAAGAAGGCATTCAAGTTCAAGAAGCACAGAGAGTCCCAAGTAAGAAGAACCCAAACAGGCCCACACCAAGACACATAGTAATTAAAATGCCACAAATTAAAGACAAAGAGAGAATCCTAAAAGCAGCAAGAGATAAGCAACAGGTTACCTACAAAGAGAACCCCATAAGGCTCTCAGCTGACTTCTCACAAGAAACACTACAGGCCACAAGAGAATGGCATGAAGTAATCAAAGTCATGAAAAACAAGAATCTGTATCCAAGACTACTCTACCCAGCAAGGCTATCATTCAAAATAGAAGATCAAATAAAGAGCTTCCCAGACAAAAAAAGGCTAAGGGAATACATTAGCACCAAACCAGCACTGCAAGAAATGTTAAAAGGACTGCTGTAATTAGCAGGAGAAATGGGAAGAAAAATAGAACCACACTAAACAAAAATGGCAATAAATAACTACATATCAATAATCACCTTAAACGTAAATGGATTGAATGCTCCCATAAAGAGACACAGAGTAGCTTATTGGATAAGAAAGCATGACTCATCTATATATTGTTTACAAGAGACCCACCTCTCAACAAAAGACTCACATAGGTTGAAAGTGAAGGGATGGAAAAAAATTTTCCAAGCAAATGGAAAGCAAAAAAAAGCTGGGGTAGCAATTCTCATATCTGATAAAATAGATTTCAAAATGAAGACCATAACTAGAGACAAAGAAGGCCACTACATAATATTGAAAGGATCTATCCAACAGGAAGATATAACCTTGATAAACATATATGCACCCAATATAGGAGCACCAAAATATATTAAAAATCTTCTGGAGGACTTCCAAGGAGAAATCGACAACAATACAATCATAGCAGGGGACTTCAACACCCCGTTGACAGCACTGGATAGATCCTCTAGGCAAAAAATTAGCAAGGAAACAGAGACTCTAAATGAAGCACTAGACCAAATGGATTTAATAGATATCTACAGAGAATTACACCCCCAAACTACAGAATACACATTCTTCTCAAGTGCACATGGGACCTTCTCAAAGATAGACCACATGATAGGACACAAACTAAATCTCTACAAGTTCAAGAAGATTGAAATCATATCAAGCATCTTCTCAGATCACAATAGCATGAAGCTAGAAATCAATTGCAACAAGAACATGCAAAGACATTTCAACACATGGAGGCTAAATAGCATGTTATTAAACAATGAATGGGTCACCGAGGAGATCAAGGAAGAAATTAAAAACTTCCTGGAAACCAATGAAAATGAACACACAACAACACAAAACCTATGGGATGCAGCGAAAGCAGTTCTGAGAGGGAAGTTCATAGCACTACAGGCCTACCTCAAAAAACAAGAAAAATTTCTAATTGACTGTCTAACCTCACAACTTAAAGAATTAGAAAGCAAACAAAAAGAAAACCCCAGAGCAAGTAGAAGGAAGGAAATAGTAAAGATCAGAGCAGAAATAAATGACATAGAGACCAAAAAAACAATTCAAAGGATCAATGAAAAAAAGAGCTGGTTTTTCAAAAAGATAAACAAGATTGATGGACCCTTAGCTAGACTCACCAAGAAACAAAGAGAGAGAACCCAAATACACAAAATCAGAAATGAAAGAGGAGAAGTAACAACCAATACCACGGAAATACAAAAGATCGTTAACAACTACTATGAACAACTATATGGCAACAAATTCGACAATCTAAGCGAAATGGACAAATTTCTAGAAACACACAGTCTCCCAAAACTATTCCCGGAAGAGATAGAAAACTTGAACAGACCAATAACAACTAAGGAAATTGAAGAGGTAATCAAGACTCTCCCAGCACCCAAAAGCCCAGGCCCAGATGGTTTCACGGGGGAGTTTTACCGAACATTCAAAAAAGAACTAACACCCATTCTCCTCAAACTATTTCAAAAAATTCAAGAAGAAGGAAGACTTCCAAACACGTTCTATGAAGCCAGCATAATTCTAATTCCAAAACCAGAAAAAGACACTACGAAGAAAGAAAACTACAGGCCAATATCCCTGATGAACATAGACACCAAAATCCTGAACAAAATATTAGCAAATCGGATCCAGAAATACATCAAAAAAATTATTCACCATGACCAAGTGGGATTCATTCCAGGGATGCAAGGCTGGTACAATATTTGCAAATCAATAAACGTGATACACCACATAAACATAATGAAGAATAAAAACCACATGATCATATCAATAGATGCTGAAAAAGTATTCGACAAAATCCAGCATCCATTTCTGATAAAAACGCTCAGCAATATAGGAATAGAGGGATCATATCTCGACATAATAAAGGCCATATATGAAAGACCTACAGCCAACATCATACTCAATGGACAGAAACTAAAAACATTTCCATTAAGAACAGGAACAAGACAGGGATGTCCACTTTCACCACTCTTATTTAACATTGTACTGGAAGTCTTAGCCACAGCAATCAGACATGAAGAAAAAATAAAAGGGATCCAAATTGGAAAGGAGGAAGTGAAACTGTCATTATTTGCAGATGACATGATATTGTACATAGAAAACCCTAAAGACTCCATCAAAAATCTATTAGACTTAATAAATGAATTTGGCAAAGTAGCAGGATACAAAATTAATGTCAAGAAATCGACGGCATTCTTGTACATCAATGATGAACTCACAGAAAGAGAAACTGAAAAAACAATCCCATTTACCATCACGCCAAAAAAATTATGATACCTAGGAATAAACTTAACCAAAGAAGTAAAGGACCTATTTGCAGAAAACTACAGGTCATTGAAAAAAGAAATAGAGGAAGATATAAAAAAGTGGAAGCACATACCCTGTTCATGGATTGGAAGAATTAACATAATGAAAATGTCCATACTACCCAAAGCAATCTATAGATTCAATACAATCCCCATCAAAATACCAACGACATATTTCATAGAACTAGAACAAATACTTCAAAAGTTCATATGGAACCAAAAAAGAGCCCGAATAGCCACAGCAATCTTGAAAAAGAAGAACAAAGTAGGTGGGATCACAATACCAGATATCAGGTTATACTACAAAGTGACTGTAACCAAAACAGCCTGGTACTGGCACAAGAACAGGCACATAGACCAGTGGAACAGAACTGAAAACCCAGAAATGGACCCAAGGCAATACGCTCAATTAATATTTGACAAAGGTGGCAAGAGCATACAGTGGAGTAAAGACAGCCTCTTTAATAAATGGTGTTGGGAAAATTGGACAGCTACATGCAAAAAAATGAAACTAGACCATCAACTTACACCATACACAAAAATAAACTCAAAATGGACAAAGACTTAAATGTGACCCGTGAATCCATAAAAATTCTAGAAGAAAATGTAGGCAACAAAATTTCGGACATCATACGGAGCAGAATTTTCACTGATACATCACCTAAGGCAACAGAAATAAAGGAGAAAATGAACACATGGGACTACATCAAACTAAAAAGCTTCTGCACAGCAAAAGAAACAATCATCAAAATGGAAAGGCAACCCACTGTACGGGAGAACATCATTGCCAATGATGTATCAGATAAGGGGTTAATTTCCAATATATATAGAGTGCTCATACAACTCCACAAAAGGAAGACAAAGAGTCCAATTAAAAAATGGGCAGAGGAGATGAATAGACACCTCTCCAAACAGGACATACAAATGGCCAAGAGACATATGAAGAAATGCTCAACATCACTAATCATCAGAGAGATGCAAATTAAAACAACAATGAGGTATCACCTCACACCTGTCAGAATGGCCGCCATCAACAAATCATCAAACAACAAGTGTTGGCGAGGGTGTGGAGAAAAGGGGACTCTAATACACTGCTGGTGGGAATGCAGACTGGTGCAACCGCTATGGAAAACAATATGGTGCTACCTCAAAAAATTAAAAATTGAACTTCCATTTGACCCAGTGATCCCACTGCTGGGAATATACCCTAAGAAGCCTGAAACACCAATCAGGAAGAGTATATGTACCCCCATGTTCATAGCAGCACTATTTACAATAGCTAAGATCTGGAAACAGCCCAAGTGTCCACCAGTAGACGAATGGATAAAAAAGCAGTGGTACATATACACAATCGAGTACTATGCAGCGGTAAGAAAGAAAGATCTCTTATCCTTTGAGACGACATGGAGGGACCTGGAAAGTATTATCCTAAGTGAAAGAAGCCAAGCAGAAAAAGACAAATACCACATGATCTCACTTATATACGGAATATAATGAACATAACAGTCTGAGGAATACAGTAGACCCAGACACATGTAAGTAGTGCACAGACTGACATCCCTCAGAAGAGGGGAAGGGGGGTGGGGGGGGGTGGGAAGAGATAAACCACAGAACATATATGCATGTATGCATGACCAATGGACATGGACAACTAAGCCGGGGACAGGGTGGAGGGGGGGGGGTGGGTGGGGGGGTGCCAATGGGGTAAAAAGGTAAAATATCTGTAACAAAAAAATAAATAAAAATTCATAAAAAAAAAAAAGTCCCACCTCCTTGAAAAAGCCTGAAACCCCAGTTCCTGATGTGATGATCCAGCAAGGACTCTCCGGCCCTGTGAGTGCCTTGTGTCTGTTGAAGCGGCTTAGCTCAACTGAAATATTGGGGACACCCTGCATCCCAATCTAGCAGTCATCTCTCAGCAATTGCCTTTACAATAGAGATGACGTCTTAGTAGCTGATGGTTAAACTGCAGTATAAATAAGTTACTAGTCTCGACCGAATTGTGCTGGTAAACAAAGCCCTCTCTGGGCCACCGGGCAGGAATGACACGACAGAGAGAAAGAATGCCTCGTTTGACTCAGAAAACAGTCATCCCTCTCCGTACCGCTGAGAAAAAAACAGTTCTGAAAATTCCTCCACGGTGGTGAAGCATCTTCAAAGCTACGTGGCTGCGAAGTTTCACTGAGACGGAAATAGCTTCCTTTGATGATGAATTCAGAGCAGTGACTTCTGAATGGCACAAGGAAGAAAAGGGAAGCGGGGTTGGGGCAGCTGTGGAAGGCGAAAGAGGATAAAATCTCTCCACTCTAGAAGTCTCTGACTCTGAGATGTATGGTGAGGCTCAGAGGCGTCCAGCAAAGTGCCCTTACCAAGGTCCTTAGCTGAATAAAAACACTTTAAAATACTCCTCTTTTTAGCACTAAAGTATGGAAGAGTAAAAGTGCCAGGAAGCTGTTTATGAAGCTGAGTCATGGACTAGTCCAAAGAAGAAATTAACCAGGGTTGGGCTGAGCAGGGAGACCAGGCTTCCGGCAGGCTGGAAACCACTGCACGGCCCCAGGCTTGCACACATAGCACCAACTGGTAAACGAACACTGTGCTGAATCGGTTCTTCTCCACAGTGCTCCAAGAAGCCATGGCCACCGTTCTGAATATACCTGAGACGAGTTCAGTTGGCCAAATCTAGGCTAGACACTGCCCTCGCCTCATCACACAAGGTTGCATCTCTTTTCACCTTTTCTTGATCCCTCTCTCCTCTCTCCCTTCCCCAGAAGAGACATATAAGAATGAGAGCGAAGAAGATGAGGGAAGACTGGAGATCGTACCCTGTTGTCTTGGCATGAGTGCCCTCTGGGGATGGAAGTGAGGATGGGCCCAATAGGTACATCTGAAGGGAAGTTTTCTGTCCAGAAGGGGAACCATCCATTTGAGGCAAGTGGTCACTTTTGAAGTTTTCATCAAAGTCTTTGTTATGCAAGTCACCTCTTCCCTGGTTCTTCCTCTGGTGGCGTTTCCCAAGTTGACTTCAAGAGTTCCATTTGGGATTTTATCTATCGCCTGTCATGTCCTCTGTTCTCCTTCCCCACTTTGACTTCGGTGCTTTCAACCAGCTCATCCTAAACTGTTTCCTTTCTCCAGCGGCATTTCCCCCAGATCACAGAGCCTGAGGGTGCTGTGTCGTTAACTTACAGAATCAAGCTGTGTTCTGCCTCGGCATCGCCTCCTCGTTCTCTGTTCAGAGAGATTCTTTCTAATTTGCTTTCTGCTATGATGTTTAAACATTGCTTCTGTTCCAAATCCTTCTACCAACTCCCTCTGCTCTACTTCACATTTGGGCTCCTCCTTGTGCTCTCGTCTTTCTGTCATCAGCTGATGAGTTGACAGGAGTTGGGAGACGTGGCTAAGTAGCATCTTCTGTCACTAATGAGCTCTGTGATCTCGCTCAGACCACTGGACAGGCCTCCTCACTGCTTCACCTGCAAAGGAATGCTGAGGCTCCCTGCCCCGGGGCACCGTCAGGAGCTCCTGAGCTGATACTTTCCAAAGTGCTTTGTGACATGAAAGTATGAATGGAAAGTTGTGTCTATATTTCTTCGTACTCACCACCTTTCCTGAGTTCATCATGGACTGCTCTTTTTATCACTCTGTCTAGCATGTTTTCTTTATCCTACTTGTCCCTAGCTTCTTTTTACCTTTCCACTTATTTCCACATTCTCGTTTGTTGTGTGTAATATCCTTTAAAGAACCTGGAAGTACTGAAATTCCAGAACCTCTGCCTTTGGACATGTCCCTGATACTCAGAGCTTAGCTGCAAGCAAAAGTGACTTCATAATATTTCAGGCCAATTGAAGCTGCTGGTATGGCATATTTACCTGTTTGACATTGACCTTCCAAAGGCTTCTTGAGAGAACATACAAGTTAACCCAAAGATTTCCACATAGAAATATCTGATTGGTGATGACCTGCTGCTTCTAGTATTTTTATTTTAGAGATTTGCATTCAGAAAACATGGCGATTTGTTTTCCTTAGAGAAGTCTCAGAAGAGAGAAGCTATTAGTAGCCATTAATCCCTGTGACCTCGTTCACTATTCTCTTCAAAGAGAGCAAAAACCAGAAACAGATTTCAAATGAAAGCTCTTCTAATGAGCAGTGACAGACGTGCAGTTTGGGAGTAATGAGCCCTGAGTCTGTAATCAGCCACTCTGTTAAAAAGTGTCCCCAGATAAGGCAGCCCTCTGAACCTAATAAACACATATCCCAACTGGTAATTCTTCCTCCTCTCTCCAGGTATCCCTCCTCTACCTGTAAATTCAAGGTGCTTTATCTATTCCCTTCTTCCCACAAAGAACCAGGTTTAGTGATCTTGGGAAGAATGGGTCTATTTTATCTGAGCCAGTGGTTCTCAAGCAGAGAAGAGTCTGCCTCCCCAGGGACCTTTGGCAACATCTGGACACATTTTTGATTCTCATGACCGGGGAGGGGCTGAGTGCTGCTGTTGGCAACCGGTGGACAGAGGCCTGGGATGTAGCTCACCATCGTACAGTGCACAGGACGGCCCCTAGAGCAATAATCCAGACCAAAATGTCAACAGAGCAGAAGGCAAGAGACCATGACTAGCTGAAAGACATGAATACATCACAGCTCTCGCTCTGCCCCTCTAACACAGGACGCGGCTCACATGCAAATCCCGGGTCTGTCTTCTTTCTCACAAGTACAGGATTCCAGCATCCAGGTGTCCAGACAAGGATGTGTGCAAGTGCCCCCCTGTTGTTGCCTCACCTGCTGCTGGAGCATCGTCTTCATGTCTGAGACAAGTCAGGCCGTAGTCACACAGTGATGTGGGGTTGGGGTAGTTCAGATGCGTGATGCCCAGGGGAAAGACTTGCAGAGGTTAACTTCAGCTGAGTCTCACACATCCAAAAGCTTATGTACTTACCTATGTCATTTGCTGCACAACTTTATAGAAGTTAGTTATCTTCTGGATGCCTTACCCTGTCCTGATCATCCAAAAGGGATACTAAGAAAATGAAGGCCGGTCTTTAATCCTAGACAAGAGGCTACAAAGAAGTGGAGTCTAGTAGGAGTCTAAAAGAAGAAGTTGTGTATTTTTTTAAATCTATGACAAAAACAAGAAAGAAAAAGGACTTTTAAAACAGGCATATCACAATAGCCAAAAGGTATAAACAACCCAAATATTCATCAACTGATAAGCAAAATGCAACATATCCATATACTTTGTCCACCAGAAAGAATGAAGTACTGAAATGTGCTACAACATAGAAACTTTGAAAATATTATACCAAGTGAGCCCTGGCCAGTTTGGCTCAGCAATTAGAGCGTCGACCTGCGGTCCAGAGAGACCCAGGTTCGGTTCCCGCCAAGGGTGCGTATCTCTGTTGCAGTTTGTCCCCAGCCCTGGTTGGTCGTGTGGGTGGCAGCCACTCGATGTGTCCCTTTCACGGCGATGTATCTCTCTCTCTCTCTCTCTTCCTCCCACTCTATCTGAACAAAAAATGGAAAAATGTCCTGGGGTGAAGACAAAAAAATATATATATATTATACCAAGTGAAAGAAACCAGACACCAAGGCCATATATTATATAATTTCTCTTATGAGAAATGTCCAAAACATGCAAAGCAATTGGGACAATAGCTCAGGGATTGCCAGGGGCCAGGTGGGAGGGAAATATACGGTGACCGAGAGCCTGAATAAGGTTTCATTTTGGGGCAATGTAATGTCGGAAACTAGATAAAGGTAATGGTTTTACAACATTGTGAATAAACTAAAAGCCACTGAGATGTATACTTAAAGTTGTCCAAGTGAATTTTATTTATATGAATTTTATATCAATTTCAAATGAAACAGGTTTTGGAAACTTCTACTTGAGACAGTCTGATGAAATGAGTTCTATTGAATGGGCAAAAAGTTAAGCATGAAAAATCATTCAGGGTCTATTGGCTTATGGAAAATAAAGCCAAACAAACAGCAAAAATTACCAATAATCTGGGTGTTTGTGGATGGTAAATTAAATAGGTCATTCCCCTTGGCTCTGAATTGCATAGTTTAGGACAAGATAAATGAATACATATCATTGAATATAAGTCATTCCCTGGCCATTAGCCAGGCATATTGTTCTGTAATTCTCATTCTTTTTTTTTTTAAATATGTTTTTATTGTTTTTTGTTGTTGTTGTTGTTGTTTTTTTAAGAGGGAGAGAGAAACATCGATGTGAGAGAGAAACCAAGATCAGTTGTTTTCTGCATGCCCCCTACTGGGGATCAAGCCTGCAACCCGGGCATGTGCCCTGACCAGAATCGAACTGGGACCTCTCAGTTCGTGGGACAATGCTCAGTCCACTGAGCCACACTTGCCAGGCAATGCTATTCTCATTCTGATCCCCGCATGCAGCTGTATTTCGCTATGACTTAGAGAGATTTGAGTGCAATCATGGTCAATGCCAGCCTGTGGGACAGGTGGCCACCAAACCTTCTAAGACCTTCCTCCCCAAGCATATCTCACCTCTGGCATCATTGGGTCCCCAACCTTGGGGTCAAAACCCGATATGGAGCTGGTCCTGAGGAAGAGACAGGATGCCGTGAGAGGTCATCTGTTCAGTCCGCATGACACTGAACAAAGTGAACAACATACGAGATGAGTGACCAGCAGCTGAGTTACCTAAACCATGGTGTGCTTCTGATGAGGGCTGATCACTTCAGGGGCCCTGAGGCCTTGCACAGTCAGAAGACAAGAAGGCAAAGACACAGCCATTCTAAAAAGGGGGTGGTTCTAAACAAAAGGAGGTAGGGGTGGGCGGAGTGGTAGAGAGCTGAAGATCAGCTTCTTTGGTTCTACCTGTCTGCAGGCCCCACCTTGATCTTATCCTTCTTCAACCTATGCCTAGACCTGACCTCTGCCCACACACTTCAGCATCTCTTCTTCTTTTTTGATGCTGTCAGAATGGGCAGATTCCAGGCTTCCAGAATGTTCCAGCTGTTTGTCAATCTCACGATCAAATTCATAGTGTCAGAGTCACTGCAGAGACAGAGATATGGAACCTGTTCTGACCAAGACATTCTCCCCCTCTCCCTTTTTTTTTTTTTTTTTTTTTGACTAAGACATTCTTTGCAAAAGAGGACCGGCTTATCCGGACAGTCACATTTTGGACACAATTTCTCCTGTTCAATGCCAAACCTCAGTTGTGCAGAAATCTGGGGAAGCAGAGATAAATGTGAAGCAGCCCTGAGGGCCTTAATCCTCCACTTTCCTTCCGTCTCTCAGAGTCAGTAATTCTAAGCTGGCTGACAAAATAGGTACACGATGTTTCTAAAAGTCCTGTGTCACATGGTGGGCATGGCTATGAGCATTCTCAGCATTTTGCTGCTTTTTTATTTTTATTGTGTTTCTAATATTATTATTGCACAGGCTTTAAAGCCTGCAGATAGTTCTTTCTACGCAGGAGCTGATGCATACAGCCCACCCACCTCTAACTCCCACAAACCTGCAAAGAACCAGCTCCACAGAGTGGCGGAGAGGAAGCAGAGGAAGGCCAGGAGCCCGATCTCCAGCCTGCTTGAAACTTAACGTGCACACCTTGTGCAGGGTGTTCCCCATTCACTCCAGCAACACAGCACCCTGTGAACTGCTTCGACGGGCTCCCTGGGAGGCTGGCTTTCCTTGGGGTTTAGCCAAAGAGAGGCACCAGCAGGAGACTGGAGGGAGGGCAAAGGGAGAGGTCAGGTCATCTCTTCTCCATCTCCTGTTCTAGACCATGTTTCTGGGGTCCCTTCTTCACAGCCCCACTCCCTCTTAGTTTACATAAAACCCTTTCCTTCCCTTTAACCAAAAACAATGATTCCTGATGCTTGTTAAAGACAGGAAGGCTGACTTTATGCCTGGACTATCTACAGACACTACACAATGGGGTTCCACAGAGCAGAGGAACTGGGCTTCATTCTGAATACGAGAAGGAAAAGTTGAAACGTATAGCCAGGAGGGACTCTGGCCCATCTGACCTAACAGGATTCTTGCTTATGACAGGGTAGGGTGATCAGAAACTTGATCGTACACCCAGGGTTAACAGGTGTGAAGGATGGGGGATTCTGACTAAACCGACTTAGCAGTATTTTTGCTAAAGTGGGGTGATGTGAAGATGGACATGGAAGTCCAATGTCAGGGTTCAGGGAAGAGGGCACAGAGAATCCTGACCAGAGTTTGATCAAGGAGGAACACTGCCACCTTGGCCCGCCCGGTCTAAGGTATGTCACCTTCCTTTACCATTTTCTTCACTCTCACTTCTGAGAACAGAGCTTTCTTTAAGGGCTCCTGAACTATCTGAGTTTGATTTTATTTTCTGCAGTGACCCAGTCCTGTGCCATGTGCATCACCAAAGCATTGTTAGCACCCAACATAATTTACTGTTTTATTTCTGATGTTACCATTCAATAGAAATCTTCTGAAGATCTCCTAGCAACAGACAGATCCCTCCTTCAAAACGAAGGCATTTCAAAGGTGAGTGTTCCCCCGTGATTTACAATGTGCTCTCAAAGCCTCTCAAATGAGTGCCTTGTGAACAGGGAAGATTTATCACTGTCGCTCCTGCTACGGAAAACAAGCCTGCTCCTCAATCAGAGGATCCCAGCTGCAGAGATCGAAGGCAGATGAAACTGAACTCTGAAGACAGCTGGGAAGGTGGCTCCCCACCCGCATCAGCGTCCGGCACAGCCTCCCTCTGAGGAAAGCCGGCTGCCGCTACAGGCAGTTTCTCTGTGCCGCCCAGCAGCACCCGCGCGTCCAGGCTCAGCCTTTGTCACTGGGAACAGTGGAAATGCATGAGCTCGATGGGTGAGCCACCCGCCTGTCCCCCTGAAAAGAGCCACCATGAGATACAGGTTAGGTAGATCAGAGCTGGATAAACTAACACCAAATGCTTGCTGGTTTTCTTTTTCACACTCAAAGAATAAAATAATATCTTTCTTCTATTAACTTCTTTCTCCTTTGACTCTGAAGACCCACAATAGCTGAACTCAAGTCACTTTTTTAAAAAATTTATTTTAATTTTATTTTTATTAGATAGAGTGGGAAGGAGAGAGGGAGAGAGAGAGAGAGAAACATCAATGTGAGAGAGACACATGGAGTGGTTGCCACCCACACGACCCCAACCAGGGCCTGGGACAGACTGCAACCAAGGTACAGGCTCCTAGCAGGAACAGAACCCGGATTCTCTGGTCCATGGGCTGACGCTCTAACTACTGAGCAAAAATGACCAGGGCTAAACTTAAGTAACTTTTTATCATGATTGTCCAAAAGCCACCTTTTGGGGGTGCCCGGAACATGTATTTCAAAATCTGATGGCTTGTCCCTGGCCCCACTCTTCCTTCTCCACCCAACCTTGAAATATACTTTTTAAAGAGGAGTTGACAAGGATCAAGTGCTTTATCCTGCCTGCCTGGTCATCCCAGTGTCCCTTCTGTCCCTGTCAGTCATGTGCCCTGGGTTGCCTATTGCATTTTGGTGCACTTCCTTTTCTTTTCTTTTTTCTTTTTTTTTTGTTAATCCTCACCTGAGGATATTTTTTCATTGATTTTTAGATTGAATGGAAGAGTGAGAGACAGAAACATTGATGTGAGAAAGACACATTGATTGATTGCCTCCCACACCACCCCAACTGGCGCCAGGGACCCTTTGGTCTGCAGGCCGATGTTCTAATAACCACTGAGCCAAACCGGCCAGGGCAGTTGACTTTCTATAACTCGAAGTCAGGCGTCTCCCGTGATTACAGCTGCAGTGGTTGCCGGAACGAGGAGGCACTCAGGTCCCATCCTGTGGCAATGCCCAGTGAGAATTCATCCTGGAGAATGCCCACTGAGCGTCTGAAAGGAACTCATCTCGAAAATAAGGATGCTTGGAACCCTTCTGAGGTCACTGTGTGTTACAGAAATAGAATGGTGTTCTAGAAATACAATGCAAGGTTGAAGGATGCCTCCATTAAAGGAACAGATATTTTGTTCAATGGAAGACAAGTGAATAAAAGCCTCAGGCTCTCACCTGTACGCACAGTGGTGACCAGACACGAAATGACATCTTTATCTGTATGCTGGAGTTCATTGGGTGTTCAGATGTACATAGTGGGTGTTGGTACAGTGACGAGAAGAAGGCACACCAGCTAAGGTCCACCATCCTCACGGACAAGGGGGTAGATCTGGGTCCACAAACAATGGCTTATGAACTAAATCCATCCCACCTCCTGTTTTTGTAAATAAACTTTAATTGGAACACAAAGGCGGTGTTGAGTCTTGTAATAGAGACTGTGTGGACTGCAAAGCCTGTACCATGAACTCTCTGGCCCTTCAGAGAATAGATTCGCCGAACCCAGTGATAAATAAAGGATGGCAGCATCGCCGCTTCCTACCATGCCTAAAATCCGGTGGCAATGGGCTGCTCTATGAACCCAGGTAAATTTCTTAAACTATTTGAGCTTAATGTCAATAAGAGTGAAAGAGGACTGTTTGGTAGAAATAATGGAACCAGGAGAAAATGAAATATCCTCAAATAAAAACAACAACAAAAGCCAACAATGTAAATTCTAGAAAAGTCTATCTCAAAAATGAAAGTGAAATTAAAACACGGTCAGGCAAACGACATGGACAGAATTCGTCAGCATAAGAGCCACATTAAAGGAAGTGCTGAGGCGTATCTTCAAGGAGAAGAGAAGACTCCAGATGAGAACTGAAGGAATGGAGGGGAATGCAGGCATTGAAGCTGGGAGTAAATCTAAACAGTTTCCATTTAATAATAACAAAATAGAATTAAAGTGAATAAGAACAATAATGCATAAGGTGAGCAGAGGCTAAGTGGAGTTAAGTCATCCTAAATTTCCTGCATTGGGTGGAGATAAGTGAGAGTATTAATTTATATTATACTTTGTAAGTCAAGAATGCCCGCTGCTTTCTCTAAGGTAAGCACTGGGTTGAAAAGAGTATACAACTATGAAGCTAACGGGGGAGGGAAGTGGAGTCGTTAAAACATGCTTAACCAGTCCAATAAAAAGAACAAGGAGCAAACCATCCCTCAGATATCAAGACTTACCGTAAAGCTACCATAATGAGACATTTCGGTACTGACAGAAGGATTAACACGTTTTTAAAAGTTGAATGACCTCTTTGGAAAACTGTGGCCTCAGCAGCTAAACATGGTCCTTTGTCGGATAACAAGGTGCCAATGCGAGCGGGGGGCCTGGTGGCCTCTTTAGTAAGGTGCGAAGTCCACTGGAGAAGGTTACATGAGGGCAGGGGGCAGGGACAGAAATTGCAAATGAAGAAGTGGCTTTTGGAAATTCTGTGAAGACACCTGGAACTTTCGTCCTATACCTGACTCCAGCCTCGGAGAAGGAGCAGGGGATGTCTGAAAAGGAGGGCTCGTGCTTCTACGACAGTAGTCCCTCATCCTGAGAGGGGGAGGAGAACGGGGATGCGGCTCAGGAGACATGGGATCTCCTGGGAGAAGAGGGGTCAGGGTTACACACTTGACAAATGAATCCGGTTCTAGAAGGAAAGGGAACTTGCCCAACGAGAGCAGAATGCTGGTGTCCTGACAGGCTCCCCAGCGCCTGCTGCCTCCAGATGGGCTGCAGCAGAACCACAGCGACGAAGGGGAAACGAGGAGGCTTAGAAATGACCTTGTTACTTTTGTTCTTTCTAGACCAGTAAGTAAATTTTTTTTTAATTAAAAGAGTGACCCTTGACCCCTACATCACAAAGTACATAAAATCACTTCTAGGTAAAATGCAAAACAATAAATGTTCTAGAAAATAACATAGAAGAATATCTCCTTGACTTAGGAGTAAGAAAAGATGTCAATAAAGAATGATAAATAGAGCTGTTTAAGAACTTAAAGAGTATGATCATCAAGGGGGAAAGAAGGACAATATTAAGGGAGTAATAAGGCAAGTTATTATTATAAAATCTTATTATTATATAAACTTATTATTGTATTACATTATGTATGTCATTTACATCACATGTAACCACCAAAGTCCTCCCATTAGGAACCCTAGAGAATAAGAACAACAACAAAAATGACCGACAACTATATGAAAAAAAACAGGCAAAAAATCGAAAAGGCCCTTCACCCAAGAGAATGTGTTTAATCTTACTAGCCATCTAGGGAAATAGAGATGTTAAGACCAATATGGAACATCATCATGCACCCTCCAAAATAAACAAATTCAAAGATTGACAGTGACAGGCATTAGCACAGCTGCTCGGAGAACATTTGCCATTACCTACCGAATTTGAACAAATGCCCGCCCTGTGACCCAACCCCTATACACCTTGGTCTATCCCAAGAGACATGAATGAGAATACTTGTGGCAGCCTTATCTGTAATGGCCTCAAACTGGAAACAATTCTAATATTCTTCAATAGTGAAATGGGTAACAAATGGTAGATTAATAATTTCATGAAACACCATGAAGCAATGAAAACAAACAATATACAGTGATGTAGAACAACATGGCTGAACCTCAAAAATGTAAGTTGAATAAAAAAAAACAATAACAAAGAAATTATACTATATGAACCCACTTACATAAGTTCAAAAATAGGCAAAACTACTCTAAGATGTTAGATTTACATGGTGGCTAATTATGATTAGGAGGCAGCATGACCATGGGGACCTGGCCATATTCTATACCTCCTGAATACTGGTAAAACAGGGGCATTCATCTGGTAGCAGTTTATTGGCTGTATATTTATGATTGGTACATTTTATGTGCATTGTTACACTTTGTCAAAAAAAAAAAAAAAGAGAGAGAGAGAGAAACATATGCTGTAAAATGCCAAACCTGAAAGTAGAAGAACATCACAAATAAATAGCTGAAATTGGAAATAAGTCTCTTGGAAATAAGTTACCTTTTTGACTAGATTTTGATACAGGTGATTTGAAATAGATTCTGTTTATGGAACCTGTACTTGGTGCTCTAAAAATCACAAAAGTTCATGAAATAAATAAATGGAAATTTGGGTATTGAAATAGGGATAATTAAGAAGGGGATACTGCTATTCTTTGGGAATGGAAGGGCAGACCCACTGTGAAGAAACAGAGCCTTCTTCAAGCCATTCACCAAGGACCTGTCAAGCACTGATCACTGAGCAGGTGTTCTTTTAACTCAAAACCTGTATCTGAAAAGAGAATCCCAGGTCATTTATGAAGCTGGACTCTTTCTTGATCTCTGCCAGATAAGGGTTGTGTTGAACTGTGCTTATATATATATATATATATTCATAATCTGATATATTTATATATCATATCATATATATAATCATAATCTGATATATTTATTTATATGTAATATATATAATGTGATATCAAGTTTCATGAAGTAGAAAAAAGAACAGGAATTTAAAATCAAAGCACTGATAGTTTAGCCCTAGTGCATGTATTTTAACATGGAAGATAAAATATACAGTATTTTACAATTTTTTAAAGCATGAAACATTATAATTTATAGCCTCAGTTATATAGATATGAAGGTTGCATAATCAGAACTCCCATTGGGATTGAAAGTGGATGTATCACAGACAAACAAAGATCAGATAAGAAATTAGGTGGGTCCAATTCTCCTTAAAAAAATTGCTCCATATGAAGCCTCTCTGAAATTTTGAGTAATTTAGAGGTTCTTAGAGCAAAAACATAAGGAGATCCACAGCATCTTATAGCTCTAGGCTTCTGAGCATAAGCATGTAAAGCTGGTCTGCTGGTGTCTTCTGGGAAATCATTGCCCTGAGCTTCTGTGGGGTGTGCATGCGTGTGTGTGTGTGTGTGTGTGTGTGTGTGTGTGTCTTTCTCTAGTCTGTTAGTAGGAGCTCTGTCTAGTTCAGGAAACAGTATAATCTCAATCAGCAATGATATTCCTGCCTCAATCCACATTCGCCAGTAACTCTAAGAGAGCCCATCTCACCCTGATGACATAAGACTATACTCCTGGTCAAAGCTGGTGCATTAACCTCTTTTCATCTTCTCTCACCCTCATCTACATATGTTTGTCTTCAGTTTCAACCTCTGCACCTTTTGGAGTCATATGACAGTCATGTGAAGTCATCCTGACTTCAATACAACACCTGTGAGAAAAGATCAATGAGAGGCCCTTTCTAGATCCCATATCATGGCTTTTCTAAAAGAATTATTCCAAACAAGAAGAGTAAGACTCCATTAAGAAGAGTTTCCAAATCAACCAACCCAGGCTAATAATAGTAACTGCATCCTCAGACTTGAGGCTTAAATCATATTAGAGGTAAGTACCCAAAACAGAATAAGCTCTATAATTCATAGGCACCACCCTCATCATCATTGTCATTATTATCACTACCATCATTTTTTTCATCACCATCCCCACCACCATCATCATCACAATCATCATCATCACTCACAACACCACCATTATGACCATCATCATCACCATCAACATTATCATCGTCACTATCACCATCACTGTCATTCTCATTGTTACCATCAGCAACATTGTCATCATCATCACTACCATCATCATCACCACCACCATCATCAACATCATCTGGAGCTGATAGATTGCCTCTGTTTTCTTTTATTTTCCAACCTACATTCCTAAGCATTCCACCTGAGCCCTCTGGAACTAAATGTGCCTAACCATGCCCATCAAAGAGACATTGGTAAAGTGTGTTTTGCCTGTCGGAACATATGAAAAATGGCAAGGATGCATGTCAACAGTCGACAGTGCACTGTGTGAGCCAGGCACTTGGCAGACAAGCCTGGATGCATGGCTTTAGCTCAGTGGACACAGGGCAGGAGGACTCCAGTCATAAGAGGCTGTATGACCACATGACTGAGATAAAAATGTTAAGACACCAGCTTCCTGTGATCTTGAAAGTGCAACTGGCTGGTGTCCTGCAGGAACCTTTCTGAGATTTTGCCTTGATGTTCTGAATGAAGTTGATTGTGAGGCAGGCTCATTCCATTTATTTATAGTGATGAGATGAAACCCAGGTGAGTTATTTGGCAGCAGGGAATGCTGCTGTTTTTAATCAAAGCAAATAAAAAAAAACAATCTCTTTATTGAAAAGATGTATCCTCAAG
Source organism: Molossus molossus (assembly GCF_014108415.1). Lineage (NCBI taxonomy): Eukaryota > Metazoa > Chordata > Mammalia > Chiroptera > Molossidae > Molossus > Molossus molossus. Next base: position 34,656,652 of record NW_023425366.1, read on the forward strand.
ACCTTTTACAGATTACATATGTGTGCATTGTAATCTCACAGTGCTTTGAGAAGAGAACACACTTGAAAAGCAATCTATATAATCCTAATTTCATAATAAAAGACTTAAATAGTTCTGTCTTTCTGAATCAGCACAGAAAAGAAAGGGAAAGCATAAGCCTGCTGTGACACACAGCCCCTGGAAGGCAATGATGCTGGGGGAATACTGAGCTCAAGACCACCAAGCCTCAGGCTGCTAAGAGGCAAACTCAATTTTACAATATAAACATGAGACGGCAAGATAATAACTAAAATACTAGGACACAAAAGGGTGAATAGAAAAGCAGAACCAATGTGTCTGAGGAGGTTATAACTATATTTATCAACTGTCAAAAAAGACTTCACACCCACAAGTAAAGGTGAGTTGGATGCCACCTAGTATGTCCCACACTACAATGGATAGTACCGTCTAGGCACGTGGATAATGATGCTTAAAAACCATTCAGAAACATATCAACCTCTATAATTGCCGTCAGGGAGAATCCTAAAAAGACAAACGCCCAGAAAATAACCTCATTCTTGGCTGATGCAAGCAGGAGCCTGCACAGTTTCATGCTGAGCCAGGGAGCTATATGATCTGTTGGGTGATGTTGCTGAGAAAAAAAAACATTTGAGTTCGTAAGTATTCAGGTTTCATGACTTATGTATAAAAAACATACATTTTTATGGATTTCTGACATGATTTCTTCACCCAACTAGACTAGAAAAAATATATAATCATGTTCCAAGTTTCTCTTTATTTTTTTTAAACTGGGGTGTGCTAGTGCAGATGTAATTTTGTCTTCTTATTAATTGTTTTACATTACTCAAGCGACTCTTACCATCACATCCATTATTACTTTAAGGAGATCTTAATTACAAAAAAGAGTAAGTTACTCAAGCATAATGAGCAGAGCTGAGGGGCACTGGGACTTGAGACCTGAGCTTGAGGTGATAAGTGCTTACAAGGGCAGTACTGGGTTGGAGGGTGTCTCCCAAATTCAAGTCTACTCTGAAACACACGGTCTTTTCAGATGTTATGAGTTAAGATGAGGTCATTCTGGATTAAGTGGGGTTCTAACCCAATGGCTGATGTCTTAATAAAAAGAGAAAACAGAGCCACACAGGGAAGGAGACTGAGTGAAGACAGAGGCAGAAATGGAGCAACATGAGTGCAAGCCAAGGATGGAAGGTCACCACCCGAAGCTGGAAGAGGCAGGAAGACCGCTCCCCTGGAAACTTCAGAGGAAACATGGCCCTGCCAACACCTTGATTTCAGACTCCCAGTCTCCAGAACTGCGAGGGAATTAATGTCTGTGGTTTTAAACCATCAAGTTTGTGGTACTTTCCTACAGCAGCTCTAAGAAATGAATACAAGGTCCCTTAGCCACTGGGAGAATGGAATCCACAGGCCCAGCCCCTTCCAGGAGTTCATGACCACTGAGCATTCAAGTGCCCTTTGACGTCTGTGAAGGAAAGAATTAACAGTGCTTCCCCTGAATGGCCCTGCTAACCCATGGAGCTGGGACAGACAGCTCCCGTCCACCAGGTGCCGCTGGAGTGCGGCCAGTCCTCTGTGTGCTGTCTTCCTTTTACTCTTGATCAGGCTTATGGAAAATGATTTCTGTTTGATCATCTAACCTGCATTTTTAATGGCCTGGGTGGACCTCGCTGGGCTTCAGTTTCCTTGTATGTAAAATACAAAGACAGGATCCTGTTACATTTAGAAACTTTGTGGCTCTATTAGTCTTTTTTTTTTTTTATCCTCACCTGAGGACATTTTTGCATTTGTCTTCTCATAGGGCGGGAGGGAGAGAGGGAGGAAGAGAGAGAGAGAAAAACATCGATATGAGTGAGACACATCGAGTTCGCCACCTACACAACCCCAACCGGGGCTGGGGACAAACTGCAACTAAGGTACGTGCCCTTAGTGGGAACCAAACCCGGGACTCTCTGGTCTGCGAGCCGACACTCTAACCACTGAGCCAAACAGGCCAGGGCTCTATTAGTCTTTTGACTATAAAATTTTCATTAGGACAAAAGCCAGCTGTGCCTTAAATGGGGACAAACAAATGCAAACTCTGTGCAGAAGTCACGGGCCGAGCACAGTGCCAGGCAGAGCGGGAGGAGGGACAGACACAGGCCCTTCATCCCAACACGAGGACTGGTCTGGGCTGTGGAGGGCACAGATCCCAAGCACAGCTTAGCGGGCGGGTTCCATCCCGGCCACTGGGCGCCCAGGCCTGTTAGCACCTGGAGCTGTGAGCACCCACAGGGTTGGGAATCAGCACCCATGCTCACGTTCCCAAGGAATATGTCTCCTTTCTCAGCCTGTAAACTGGACCATTAGAGTCCCAGCTGCACCCTGACTTGGTGCTGTGCATTATGTACATCTTTCAAGTGATAGCCTTAATTTAATAAAGCTTTTTTTAGTTGTTGCTGTCTCCTTTTGTGTCACGAAGGGCCCAAAGAGTTCATTCTTTATGAAACTAGGAAATCTCTCTCGGGCTCCAACACGGTATGTTTTAGGACTTGCCCACCTCTCATTAAATCATGCCAGGTTGGGGCGGGATAAGAGGTTTCGAGATGTACAGCCTAACCTCAAACTTAATAATCTGTTTTCAGGGGGAAAGAACTTTAATTAAGAAAGCAAATGACAGATCAGAGAAATGTAATCAAGCAAGCTTGTCTTACGAAGTCTCATTTACTAGCCATTTCCTCTGGAGACCCAGCCTGGAGGAGGAGAGTCAACGCTGAGTTCGAGTTGCAGCCTTGTTCGGTGTCAATCAGTGCACTTCCCTGACCCCTGGCCTGGTCACTCCTGGGACCCCATCCAGCCGCCTAGGTGCAAGGGCTGGGTGTGGAGGAGGGTCAGGAGGTGGAGCAGAGGAGCTCGTTGTACAAGGTGAAGTCCGGGCCTGGGGGGCTGCCTCTGTATGAATAACCAGACGCGTGCTCCCAGGTGTGTGTGAGGAAAGACGCCTGCAACCTCTGTGCTTAATCAGTATAAGAGTTCACTTAGAGAACATACTCCCTAAAACAAATTTATCTCATGTGCCAAATTTAATCACCTGGCACTGTGTTGAGAAAGATTCTGAGGCTGACTCAAGGTCAATGACAGAGGGTGTCATTCTAAGGAGCGGTACCCGCGGTAGGTGTGGGGTGGGGAGAGCAGCAGCTAGGCGTTGTGTAGTTACCTACCACTGGTCTCATGTGTCCAGTGACAAGTGTTCCATAATTGCGATGGCAAGGCAGGTACATTGTTATCTTTTCACTTCTTCCTAAAACAACAATGCCATGGATTGACTCTGCTCCTATGTATTCTTCCTTTTCCTAGAATACTCAGATAGATATAAATGTCCCAGTTCTATAATGTATTCACATACATTTCCTAAAATCTCTCTAGGCTTGTAAGTAGTGAGCATTCGATAACAAACTGATTCATCTCAGGACTCATGGTGTAGATTTTAATTTCTGCTTATACATCTTCAAAGGTTAATAAAAAGAGAAAACGGTTTCTACAAATAAATCATAGGAACCAAGAGTGTGATGTAATTTCATCCACCTTTAGATAGAAATGTTTTTATACCATCCAACACAAACTACAGTCCTGATTCTGCTCTCTCCCGGAAACCACCTGAGCCCCTCTGTGCATCCAGTCTTCTGGGGCTAAAGCCTCTTTGTGTTGTGGGTGCTCCTCTTGAGGCTGAACTTGGGCACCTGGAGAGAGAGAGAGAGAGAGAGAGAGAGAGAGACCGGTTGCATTATTAATTTCTCAAATTTCTGATCTGACCCACAGACACCCTTAACAGTGACATTTCCTCCATCCACTTACACCTTGTACACCTTGGTGCTTAACGTCCTTGTAGGCAACAGAAAAATGGAATGTTACCGCTTTTCCAATGTGGTGTTTCAAAAAAAAGATCGCAAGATCGCCCTGGCCAGCTTGGCTCAGCAGTTGGAGCGTCGGCCTGCGACCAGAAAGTCCCGGGTTCAGTTCCCGCTAGGGGCACGTACCAATAAAAAAAGGAAGAAAAAAAAAAAAGATCACAATGTCTTTGACACCCCTCCCTTCAAGGGGCTGCATCTGTGTCTCCTTGCTTTAGGTCGGGCAGGCTTGAGACTGCTTCAGTCAATCAATGTGGTGGATGTGACCCTACGTAACTTCTGAAGTATGAGCTTCCGTGTGGTGGCTTGGAATGTCCCCTGTTAGAATGCTCCTTCTCACAGCCCAGCTTATGCACGAGAAACCCAAGCAGGAGAGGCATGTGTGGACACTCTGCTCAACCGCCCCAGCAGAGCCCAGCCTTCGAGCCATCCAAGCCCACGTGCCAGATGCCTGAGTGAAGAAGCTTCCAGATAGTTCCAGTCTCCAGCCTCAGTTCATAACAGCCAGTCAAGTGTCTCTAAGTAAGACCCCAGCCCTCCCTTTTGAGTCCACACAATTTCCTGAACACTAGGATTTGTGAGCATAATAAAATGATTGCTGATTTGTGCATCTAGGCATGGGGTGGTTTATTGTGCAACACTCGACAGCCAGAGTAACCACGTGACTTTGGCCACGTCATTCCAACTTGTCCAAAGTCCCACCCATCAACCTGTTTCCACCCTGATGGCATATTCTCTGTCAGTCCTTAAGCAGATTTTCTGTCTTACTGCTCATATAGTAATGTTGCTCACATTATAATATTTTGCCATATTTAACTCCATTTTGTAAAGCCTTTACCTATTATGGAACATTTGGATTTTTTTCTATTTGGGGCAATTATGGGTGATGCTATCCTAAATATCTTTGGGTGTAATTTCATGCTTGAGTTTGGGATTTTTTTATAGAATATGTTTTCAGAAGTTTAATTACTGAGTTAAAGAGGTTTCATGACAAGGTTCTGGAGGCATATTGTCAAATTAATTTTCAAAGAGTTATAACCATGCAGAGTGATACAATAATATATGAGCATGCTTACAACTCCAGCTAACTTAGGTTTTATAAGTAAGAGAAATATTCATTTAAAGCATAGAATTCATTGCTTTATTTATCTCACACATAGATGTGCAATGACAAGGACAGCTAGAATAATAGGCACACTCTAGCTCAGGATAAAAAACAGATCCAGTCTGATTTAGAAGAGGAGAGGGAAGCAAAAATAATGATTGTCAAGACAGATTGGGAGAGAGAAAGAGGGAGGTGAAGTAATGTACCCGGAGAGACACTCGGAGCCCATGACAAGGCCAGGGTGCAGAAAGACGCAGAGAACCGGAAACAGAGACGATCCCCCACAGCCGTGGGGTCGCTGGGTGGAGCGGGACTCCGAGGCCTGACCGAAGCTCACTGAGGGCTGAGTATCAGGAGGTCAGATGGGGTTTTCAGGAGAGCGGTGTATGAGAATTAGAACAACACATTGCAGAGATCTAGGCAAGAGTCAGTAAGAGAATAAGAACAAAGAAATCTTGACCATGATCCAGTTAGCACCTTGTTTGTCATTCCATAGCTTCCTCAGAGGTTAGAACACATGCTTTAGAGAAACAGCAGTAAGAAAGAAAAAAAATTACAAAAATATATTTGGAATGAGAGTGAATTTAGCCAAATAGATTCAAATTTCAAAACAACTAACAATTCATCTTCTTCCAGGTAAATGTAGTTCCTAGGACTAAGACATTCACGAGAATATTTAAAACATCAATCTAAAGAGTGTTCCTTAAAGTCCCGCTGTTTAATGGCCAGTATGCTGTGCAGGCCTAGTTTTGTCCCAGCTACCGAGGGCTTGCGATGAAAACATCTGGTCTCTGTGAGCTTGTATGTGGCAGTAGCGCATTATGTAAAAAAATATCTGCTTAAAAAGGCATCCTGCCATTGCAATGGATATCATCAGCTACCCAGTTTTGCAAAAATAATATGAGAAAAAATGCCCATTAAGTCTTCCAAACAAGAAGAGGACAGCTGATAGCATCATCAGTGTCATTCAGGCTCTGTCTGCTCTGGGCTGCAGTGAGGACCCATGTAATTCCAGGCACGTGATGGGCGCTGTTGGACCTGCAGAAATCTGCCTTCTCTCAGACCAGGTTCAAGTGCCTGGCCCATGCATCTCACATATACAAACACATTAAAATTCCATGTTCTGCTTGGACAGGAAGTGAGCACATGAAATACTCTAGTTTGCAGCGTAAGTGGTGTCTATATACAGTGATACCTCGGTTCTCGAACATAATTCGTTCCAGGAGGACGGTCGAGAACCGAATTGTTCGAGAACCGAAGCAATGAAACCAATAGGAAAGCGTGACTCCACAAAGCATGACTCTCTCTCTGCACTCACACTGATGACGCAAGCAAGGCGCGCTGGGCCGAATGAACGCCATTCGGCTCATCTCGGAAGTTCGAGTTCCATATATTTGTTCGGATTCCGAGACAAAAGTTTCTCGAATCTCCATTTGGTCGAAAACCGAGGCGTTCGAGAACCGAGGTATCACTGTATCAGGTGTGGGTTGTTCATTACTCAGACTGTACACTGACCTCCAACGGGCATGCCGATTTCCTGGGCGTCGCCCTGCTTCCTCAGCACAATTCTGACAAAAAGCTATTTACATCTGTTGTTCGAGACTCCAGTCCCAGGTAAGTGGAACTGCTTGGAACATGTGGGCAGCCAATGCCGAGGAGAGAAATTGTACAACTGCTTTCGATGCGATTTCCCCTCAGTGTTCTCGCAGCCACTTGGGCCCTCAGACGCCCGTCCTCCCGCCCGCTCCCCACACCGCAGCGAAGATTCTGTGCTGGGCTCCCTAGCTCTCCCCCAAGACTCCATCATAGCTTTCAGGTGCCCCCACAAGAGTTCTCTCTGCTGCAGTTCTCAGAGTAAGCCTACCGCAGGTCTGTGAAGAAGAGCAGGTTTTAAGGTCTAAGGGGACCCGAGGACAACCTTCCACATCCTCTTCTGCAGAGTTCCCTGGTTTCTGCCAGCACTCCAACAGCTCAGAAGGCCTCTCTCCTGCCTAGAGGCTTCCTGAAGAGATACTGGCGTTTTCCAACGTGCTGTCTCTCCACGTGGACCGACGCCCCCCTTTTGGGAGACACTGATTTTTATTTATTTGTTTGTTTGTTTGTTTTTGTGGGCCTTTGAAGAAAGCAGAAAGCAACATGGTGGCTTCTACCACTGTTTGGCTGGATCGTGCAGAAGGTGCTTGCTGGGGTGATGGTCATGCATGGGGATGGAAATAGGATCAGTTAGGGGAGGAACAGTGTGACACAGGATAGAGCAGCAGACCGGGTCAATCTTGGGTTCCTGCACTTGGCTCTGAGAAGTCTCGGTGATGCTGGGTTGTGAACCTGCAGGGGCTGCAGAGCGGACCTGGCAAGCCCAGTGACAGAAAGCAGCCACGCGGCATGGTCCGGTCACAGATTCCTGACTGGGCAGCTATTGGTCTGCAGCTTCCTGAGCCAAGATCAATTGATGACGGTGAGCCCTGCCCACTGTTCTTAGGCATCTAGGATAACATACTGTCAAAGTTCACTGCCACCAATTCAGTTCCACCAGGAGTCTCCGATCTGGAGTGCCGCGAAGGAAGAGACTGTGTTCCGTGAAAACAGCTTAGTTGTGAAACACTGAGTCGAGGTGGCTCCGTTGTTCAACCCCAGCTCCAGTGTTACAGCTTCAGCCTGGAAAACGCAGTCTTCCATGGAAGCGGAAGCGTGCTCCGTGGACGCAAGGTGAAGCTGGCTGATAAAGAATGCCCGTCCCAGACCTGAGAAGCTGGTGCTGTTTCTGAAAATACTTGCAGCATAGTGATCTTTATTATAGTCCTGGAAAGTTATTCAACATAATTATATTTGGTTCTTTTTGACTTATTTTGCAAGCAACTTTGTGATCTCAGGAAAACAGATACATTAAGATTTTACTGTAGGAAATGAGTCACACTTGAGTTCCGAGCCCTGGCGGTTTTTCTCTCCATATTATTCACTCAGAGCACTAGGGCCACACACAGTGTCCTCAACTCCAAGGCCTTTCCTTTCAACCTCAGGGGATGTTACTGTTGCTCACAGGAAGACAGACATGGCGTGATCTTTTTAGATAATTTGGAATTGCTATTGGGAAAACCGATGCTACCGACGCGGACTACTTGGTGTGATTCTTGGGCAGGTCTGAGGGCTCCAGGCGGCAGCCTCTGGCGAGCAGTAGGTGGACAGAGGAAGCAGGTGAAGGGCCTCCATCCCAGAACTGAAGGGCAGAGTGCAGGGCCTGGGGCCATAGACAGAGGGGAGGCAGCCTTTTCAGGGAAGAAAGAGAAAAGCTGCAAAGAGGGGTAGTCTTTTGGGAAGCTTAGAACTTGCCCAAGAGACTGAGGGGAAGGGACTCCCTGGATGTGGAATACTGTGAGCAAAGTCAGGGGACGAAGAGCAGAGCACGGGACAGGAAGCTCACCCAGCGAGGTGCGCACAGTGCAGGCTGGTGGGGGTGGGGGTGGGAGGAGACGCCTCTGGAGAAGCAGGAACAGATGATGATGGTGGTCTTCCCGTGCCAAAGGGTCAACCCAGTGTGAGGGGTAAAATTCAGGCCAGTGATCTGTAGAGACATTGAAATGAACTCAGTAATGGTCAGCAGAGGAAACTGACCCAAGGCTCAGATGAGACTGAAGACTCCTAGATGAGAGTGATGAGGGTTTCTGGTCCCATCTGGGACCCCATCTGCATGCCTTTGAAAGGAAGGAAGAGAAGAGGAAGGTGAAGGGGTGGCAGGGGCAGAAGCACATGAACCTATCTGGAGGATGGCAGGGTGGGCACCATCATGGTCTGCAGCAGGATCATTTAAATTCCTCATGAGGCATCAAGAAATCAAGGAGTAGCCCGTCCAGCCTTCCTCCTCCTCAAGCCCCCGCCTTTATCTCCCTTCTGCTCTGGAGCCTGTGGCCTCTCCCAGTTCGGGTGCAATAGTCTTTTTTTTTTCCCCTCCATTTTATTACAGTTTATATTCAATAGTATTTTGTATTAGTTTCAGGCATACAGCATAGTGGTTAGACAATCATATATTTTACAGTGTTGCCCCCATATTTCAAATACCCACCTAGAACCTTATATAATTATTACAATTTTATTGCCTATATTTCTTATGTTGTACTTTACTGGACGTAACTACCTTACCTCGTGCTGGTGACAACCCCGCACCACCTGATCCTCGGGGTTGCAGGCAGCAGCTGGTGCAGTGCCCCCACAGGGGACCACGGTGGTGTGGCTTTCAAGAGGCAGCAGAGTGACTACTGAAGGAGCTTCTGATCTGGGAACTGAGAAGCAAAGAGCTTTATAGATCCTGAAGGGAGGGGCTGAGTGAGCAGCCATGAGGATGAGTGGGACCACATGCATGCATTGTATCGGTGTGTCAGTCACTGAAGTGGGACCAAGTCAGCACCAACAGGAATCCCCAATTTGGAATACGGTGAAGAAGGAAATTTTATTCAGTGCAAAACAAGCCAAATGTGATACAGCTCAGCTGTGGAAAACAGCGGGGCTGTGAGGCGGCCCTGGGGCCAGGCCCGTCTGGAAAGACAGCTTTCCTCGGCCCTGGGCTGGCCTGCTCCGCTCCGCTGCAGCAAGCCGTCTTCGGTTTCCAGTTCCTGCCAGGGAAACGCACTCTTCAGTGGAAGGGAATGTGTGCTCTCAGAGCAGAGGGAAGCTGACTTTTGTAGACAGAAGTCCCCGATCCTGGCCATTGTTGGTCTGTTCTCCTTCAAATAAGGACACCAAATTCTCACAGTTCAATGGGTCAAAAAAGCACTATCCTGATTGGCCTGATTGATGGGCGAAGAAGCTGATGAGAATGTAACTGTGCAGCTCCAATTGAATGGGGAAAGCCTCAGTTTGATTGGTTGAAATAGGATTTCGGGGATTTTATAAGGGCTGGCTCAGATGGCAGAAATGGTGTAAGCAGGCAGTTCAGTGAAGAGACAGATAGGTCAGTGCAGGTGTGTCACTGAAGTGTGTTTTGCTTGAGAAGCCCTGTGTAGAAATGGCTGCCAGGCTGTTTTTAAAAAATGGAGCCCAGTTAGCTACCAAGAGTTCTTTCCAGTAAGTATCTTCTTTCTCAGGGTCCACAGGAGTGACTAGGGGGGTGTGTTCCAGGTGGGGTGGACAAAGCCTCCATACCCCTTCATTCTGGGGGTTCCAGTCATGATAGAGCGACAAATCCCATAATGACTGTGAGAACCTGACCTTCACCCACCTGCTGAGTTCACACTAGAACAACCAAAGAGGGTTTGCCTTCAACAGAAATTGCACATTGTTATTAAAATGCTCACAGACCCTGAGATGGAGAGATCACAGTTTAATAATTTTGCAGCCGACCACAATTTTTCAAGGAAATAATGAACAGATATAGCATGAAGAATTATATGATGAGCAATACAGCACCTGTTTTAGGGAATCTGGTTTCAGAAATATAAATGCTCCTGTCCCCAAATATTCCAGCTGTGTGACACCCTCATTAATTACTTCAGTAGTGATTTTTTCCCAAATAAATGACCTTTCACATGGGGCCACCTGCCTCCTCTGAATCAGGATGCTGTGCTGATGTGTTAGTCTGGGTTCTCCAGAGACACAGACCAATAGGACGTATGTCTGTCATGGATATGTGCTTCTGTGTCTTTGGAGAACTCTGATACGATGGATGGATGAATGGTTGGATGGATGGATGGATGGATGGATGGATGGATGGATGGATGGATGGATGGATAGATACATAGATAGAGATATCAATATAGATATCTTGATATAGATATAGTATGTATATAGTATAGATATAGATATATACATATAGGATGTAGATATAGAAAAGAGTGAATGTAGGGAGTTTATAAAAATGGAGTCACTTTAAACAAGGTGTTGAAATTATTAACATTATAGAGATTGAGGCATCAGGAAAGATGCCGTTCTTATTCTAACTAACTTGAAAACATAAATATTTTCAACTTTCTAGTCCTATGCCAAAGCCTGGATATACAACTGGATATACACCAGACCTCCAGATAACCCTCTGATTACCACCTGAAGGACTCATGTATTCAGGCCACATGGCATTATCCAGACCACCGGACATGACCAGACCTCCTGGCATCCTCTAGACCACCTGGCATCCACCATCCAGACTGCCTGATATGTGACTGATAACCATTCTGGACCAATCCTAGAGCTAAGAGTACAGGACTGATAATTCTCAAGAATGCACTTTTTACTATGAGAACTCTTAACTTCTCTTTATTATTCCGAATATTTTGAGTTTTTCCCTAGCTGTGTTCAAAGTTCGAAAACTCTAAAACCCTTAAATAAATCACCATTTATTGTAGCCAAAACTTCTTGAGTTTTTTTGAATATATATATTATAATTTTAACTATTTTTGTTGTATTAGTCTCGATTTTCCAGAGACAGACTACATATTCTTAACTAGTATGTCATATTGGTTCTGTGTCTTCTGGAAAACCTGGATTAATAAACGATAGATAAGATAGATAAGTAAATAGATAGATAGATAGATACATAGATATAACCTCTCTCTACATATATATTTATATAGATATATATCAATATCTAGATGTCTACATATGTATCTATATCTATATTTATCTAATGTATCTGTATAGATAATGATAAAGATAGATAGATAGATAGATAGATAGATAGATAGATAGATAGCTATTGATTGTTTTTAAGGAGTTACCTCAGTGATTGTGGGAACTGGCAAGTCAGAAATAAGTAGGTCGGGCTGGGGATTCAGGTAGGAGTTGATGTTGCAGGCTTGAATCTGAACTCCAAAGGCAGCAGGCTGGAAACTCACTGGGTTTTCATGCTGCATTCTTGAGGCAGAATTCCTTTTACTTTGGGGAACCTCAGGAACCTCTTGAGGCCTTCAGCTGATTAGGTAAGGCCCGCCCACATTATCAAGGATAATCTCTTGTATTTAAAGTCAACTGATTGTAAATGTTAATCACATTTAGAAAGTCCCTACATAGCAACATGTCAAACGGTACCTGACCCAACCTCTTGGCACCACAGCCACATTGACACATAAAGTTAACAGTCCCTGCAGGTTTACATGTCCTCTTTCTGAAACTCCCCAGGGTGAGAACAGTCATCCTCCCCAGAGGGCAGCTGTGCTGCGGCTCCATCAGCCTGCTGTTCCTGGACCAGGAGGGAGCTGCCTGCGGTAGGAAGCTGCACACGGCAGAAGGTCCGAGGGAGGAACACAGAGCTGCTGTTCCAGTGGTTCTCAAGACCAGCCCTTTTGCACCCTGGACATTTTTTTGAAAAGGCTACTTCAAGTATCAGGTCTGCTCTCTCAACCAGGGGCAGAGAGGGTGGGTGTGGCAAAATCATTCAAATTCATATAAGGAAAAGTTGCAATACAATTTCTACACATTGAAATGCTCAGCTCACAAGTGGACCCTTCCGTAGGTGCCATGAGTATCTATCAAAGCACAGAGCATTTTCACGAGCAGAGGTGCCTCCCCTCCCCAGTCAATCTACTCACTCCGAAGCAAGCACTGGTCTGATGTCCACCACCACAGGTCTCTTTTGCTTATTCTAAAAGTTTATGCCTATTCAGTTATACAGTGTATACTTTTGTATTTGGCTTATTTCACTCAGTCTATTATTTTTGAGACTCATACATACTGTGTGTGTATCAATGGTTCACTCCTTTTTATTGCTGAGTAATACTTGACTGTATGAACAAAGCACAGTTTATCCATTCTATTGATCATTAATCCAGGTGTGACTATTACAAACATTATTAATGACTCTTTTTGGATGTACACATTTATTTTGGACAAGTACATAGGAGTGAAATCACTGGGTCATAAGATATATTTAGCACTTTAAGAAAATGAGTTTGTGCCTGGCCAGTGTGGTTCAGTGGTTGAGCATAGACCCATGCACCAAGAGGTCACCGGTTCGATTCCTGGTCAGGGCACATGCCCAGGTTGTGGGCCCGGTCCCCAGTGGAGGGCATGCAGGAGGCAGCCATTTGATGTTCTCTCTCATAGATGTTTCTAACTCTCTCTCCCTCTCCCTTCCTCTCTTTCTAAATATCAATAAAAAGAAAAAAGAAAAAGAAAAAAGAAACTGACAGTATGCCAAAGTGGTTGTACCATTTCACACTTTGACCAATAACATTTTAGATATTTTAGTGGGCCATGTAATAATAGCTCACTGAGTTTTTAATGTGCATTTTCTTGATTGATAAAGTTGACCAGTTTCATGTGCTTATCAACCACTTAATGGCTTTTGTGAAATGTTTATTTGCCTTTGTCTTTTTAAATACTATGTTGTCTTATTATTGAGTATAAGGACTTTTTTATAAATTCTGATACAAATACTTTGTCTTATGAACATATTCTCACTGTTGTGACTTGCCTATTTTATTGATGATATTTTGTGATGAAGAATTGATTTTTGGTTTTGTTTGTACGTGCTCCTATCAGGAACCGAACCCAGGACTCTCAGGTCTGCAGGCCAACATTCCAACTGCTGAGCCAAACTGGCAAGTGCACAAAGAATTTTTACTTTAATGAAGTCTAATGTATAATTTTTTTGTTTTATGATCATGCATTTTGTCCCATAAAAAATTTTTGCTTATTGAGATCACAAACACAGACATTTTTGTTTTGTTTTTGTTGGTTTATTTTAGCCTTTACATTTAGGTCTATAGTATAAAATACATTGTTAATGGAGTAAGTGATTAAGGTTATTTCTTTTAAAAAACTAATTCTCACACAAGTCGCATATTAAAATCTGATTTTAAGGTCTTAATGTAGAGTAGCAATATACTCTTTCCTCGATTTGGCTGCTAACACAGGTTTTGACAACTGGTTTTAATACACCTAGAAGCACTGGATGACATCATAAGATCCAACTCCTCTTCTTGTGTTTCAAGCTCTTCGATATGGAAACATGAGAATACCCTGACTTGTAATCACATTTATTTATCACTCAGTTTCTTTGTTGTCAAAATAGCTTTTCTTTTCATTATGCCTTGGTGTAACACAGACATTACAGACATTCTCCAGATGGTATTACCTCTTTTCATTTCTTTTTCTCTAAACATTTTTGGAAGTATAAAATTTACCATTTACCAACATATATGCACAGTTTCAAGAATACACACACACATTTATAAGGCCTTTATATATATACAAACATGTACTTTTTTGATTCTTTTCATTGCTTTCTGCAGATTCAGGGTTGAAGCTAATCTAATTTCTCTTTAGCCTAAATAAATTATTCTAGTATTTCTTATAGAGAAGGTCTAATGGAGAGAAATTCTCTTTACTTTTATTTTCTGAAAATGTATTTATTTTGCCTCCATTTTTAAATTAGTCTTTTTAAGATAAATAATAGCTTCATGTGCAATTGTAAGAAATACATAGATTCCATATATCCTTTACTCAGTTTCCTTTAATAATAACATCTTGCAAAATTATAGTGCAATATCACAACTAATGTATTGATGTTGGTGCAATCAAGTACAGAACATCCTATCACTACAAGGATGTCTTCATATTGCCCTTTTTAGTGACCTATCTCTCACCTCTCTACCCCATTAATGACCTCTGGTAACCACTGATCTCTCGGCTCTATAATTTTATTTCAATAATAAAATTATACAGGATAAACATTTTTGGACTGCTTTATCTTAATTTTAAGGCTATTTTTTCAGAATATGGAACTCTAAATTGACAGTTGTGTGTGTGTGTGTGTGTGTGTGTGTGTGTGTGCCGTATCCTTTTTATTTTTTTTTTATGATTGGTGTTTTCTGAGCATATTGGATTTGTGGATTGATGTCTTTCATCAATTTCAGACCATTCTGAAAAAATATCTTATTAATTTTTCTTATTTTTCCTCTCTTCTTCATGGACACTAATTACATATATGTTGGACCATTTAATATTGTCTCCAAATTAAGGCACTCTCATCTATTCTATTTTTTGTTTTGTTTATCTTTTTTTTTTTTATGTTTTTTCCCTTTGTATTTCAGTTTAGATACTTTCAACCAGCCTGTTCTAAAGTTTATCGATAATTTCCTCCGCTGAGTCACTCTGTTATTTTTAATAATATACTTCTCATTTCTAGCATTTTTACTTGTTTTTCATAGTTACTATGTTTCTGCTGAAATTCACCATCTCCTCATACATACTGCACATGTTATCCAATATGTCATTTAGCATATATCTAGCTATTTTAAACCCAAGTCAAATAATTCCAACATCTGGGTCATCTCTGGGTACTTTTATAAACTGTTTCCATTCTTCATCATAAGATATAAAAAAGGTACAGACTGAAATAAATATTTCAGAAAGTAGCACTTCTTTTATTTGTATCAGGCCAGGGTTTGGAGTGATTATAACTGTGTTCCACAGCTGAGTTGCAAGTGAGCTTTTGGCAAGTTTATTTTGCTTTAATTCACTACTACCTACACATATTTTGAGAGGATTTTCCACTCTGCAATGCTTGGGTTAGAGCACCAGCAAGATTCCCTAAATGTCTTCATGTTATCCAAACCAGCTGTTTTGCACACCGTGAGAGCTCTCATTGATTTGCAACTCAGCTGAAGCACTGTGCATTATTGGAGAGTTCTCACTGCCTTCCAGCCCAGACACAGGCCTTTGGGCAGCTGAGAAGATCTTGTGCTACCTGGAATGACCTAGACGATTCTTTCAGCTTCCTGCCCTCCTGCAGCTATTGTCCGTGGAAAACTGGAAATACCTGGGAGAAAGGAGGGTTCTCTCACATCTCTTGCTTATGCCCAGCACTTGACAACTGAAAATCCTGAGCGCCTCTGGCTGATTATCTCAGTTCTCATGCTCTGTTTCTTTTCTCCCTCAGTAGGGCGTTGCCTTGGATTGGAGGTGCCATGAACTTCAGCAGAGTCTCTCCATTTTCTATCTGGCCTTCCAGGCTTTGGCAATCCAACTTGAAGCACTGGATGATCACCGATGACAAGGACTCAGGCCCCTGGCCCACTGCCGATGTTTCAAAAACTTATATTAAAGTAATTTTTAAGTGAGTCATTTTGGTAACTGAAAATGTTGAATGTGGATATTACTAAATTGAAAAGTAGATGTATTATTAATATGTACTTATACAAATTAAATTTCAAACAATCCCTTATGATTAAACAAAAGTTTAACAGTTATTTCTAACTTAAATTAATCTTTGAGCAGAAATATATACTTTTAAATAATAACTAGAAATTGTCTGGTGTTAATTGCTCTTATAGAATTTTATGAGTAAAAGGCTGAATAAGTCTGAAAGCTTAATAATTTAGAAGGGAAGTGCATAATGAAATCTGGCGTTATACAGAAATGCTGCGAGATAGTCTGTGTAAAATCTAACAATGGAAGTGATCCTGAAATTCTTACCGTGTGCTGTGTTTCCCTTTCTACAGAGAAATACAGAAACCTCATATGTGCATACACACAAAGTGAGCATTGAAAAGATGGCACAGGCGTTAAAGTTAAGGCAGATTTCAGACTGAGGTCAAAGAGACCTAGTTTGCATCTATCTCAGCTATGAGCTAGCTCTCTAATCCCCCCAACCACGCACCACAGATTGGGTGAAATGACTGTAGAAGAGCGACTGCAATGACAGTGCCCATGGTCATGGCAGGGTCTGGGGAAGAGTTGGGACTGATAGAGCTCTTGCCTATCCTGTATCCATCTGCCTTGTGTGGTCCTACCAGCTGTCCTGGGTATACCAGATGATGGAACTGTCTGCAAACTGAGTCTGACATTTCTGCCACATTTTGTCATATCTTTGCTCAATCTAAGTGGCAAAACATTGGATCTGCGTCATGGGAAACACACTTTACACTTGACCATTAGGACTTCACCAGGATGCTAGAACCAGCAACATTTCTATAATGGTACCTTGTGCTCTTCACAAATGCATTTTCACTAATGTTAAGTCACCTCGCATGCCTGACCCTCGGATTTAGAAGCAGCTTCAGTGATAGCAGAGCCTGTTAAGCAGGCTCTAAGGAAGACAGAGACATAATAATATTCTTCTGTTTTAATAAAAGTACTTTGTCTTGGAAAACTATCAGGCAAAAATTTTAAAAAGTTAATCAAAAAAATTAGTGGCACATAATTACTTTAATAAAGAATATTGTGCTATCTATGTATGAACTTGAACATTTAAAACTAATTTCCAGGACTCGAAATTGACTTCTAGTCAAGATGATAGAGTAGGTAAATGCTGTGCTTACCCCTTCCACAACCACATCAAATTGCAACTAATCTATAGAACCACCACCCGTGACAACTATTTGAAGACTAGCTGAACAGACTCTTAAAACTAAAGATATAAAGAAGAAGCAAAGTTGAGACTGAATTATGAGAAAAGCAAAAATTACCAACATCAGAAAAAAGGAGATATCTACACATTCTATATCATTAAAAGTATTATTCTAATACATTTAAAAATTATAAAAACTTTTTTTAAATCCTTCTCCCCCACAAGAAAAAAACAAAAACAAAACAGAAACAACAACAGGCAAAAGAAAGCAATAAAAAATTCCCTGTCAGTGGTGTACTAACGCTGACAACTAACGAACCACCAGGATCCGCCAGAATAAGTCAATGAACTATGGTCGTTGCTAATGCAAAGAAATGTCTCCTGGGCTAAAATGTCTTCTGAGCTCCAAATCTCATGATCTGAGTGTGCATTTTTCAGGGGCATTGTTTGCATTTTCTATAGAAAAAAGTTTTCGGCCCACAAATCTTCAGAAAAGTGTTACTGGTAGTATAAGTGTCTTGCTTCATCATTGCTACATAGACAAAAGACAAATCCCAGGATGCAATGAGCCACATGAAGTCAGGAAAGAATGCAGACCCAAGCACACTCCACCTCCATCTGAGGCACATGCATGTAGTCCTGTTTTTGCTTCAATAATTCCAGGTAAGTCGCATTGTCATTTGGTTAAAAAGGAAGAGAAACATTTCTCAACTTCTCTCAGAAGTTCTGCTGTAAGTCCCTTCCCATGCTTTTGGGAAGTGTTACCAGCGGACAGCCTTTACTTCCATGAAAGTTTCCTCCTTAAAATATACACCAAAGGTACATTTAGAAAAGAAGAGATCTTTGGGATAATCTGAAATACACCTTGAAGTCCGTTGGTTTGTTTTCCTAAAACTGTTTCTATGGATAGGTGGGAATGATGGGTGGATGGTTCTGTGGCCCATGACCAAGGCACAGGTGCCCCCTACTGGGAAGGTAGGTAAGGCGGCTGCAGGCCTCATTTTGGAGGGGAGGAGCTAGGAAACTGATAGCATTTCCCACTGAAAACACTTGTACAGGATTGAAAAACAAAACAAAAAACAACACACTTGAATTCAGGCATAAATAAGGGGCTTGTGGAATTTGAGTGACGAGGATGCCATGTAAAAGACAAATACAAAGCTCAAAAACAAACCATTCAGAGCATTCCTTTTTACTTGAGTCATTATAAAATGGGAAGATACAGCTAAAGAAAGCTATATTATTTATTTTTATTTTTTTATCCTTACCCGAGGATATTTTTCCATTTTTTTGTTCAGATAGGGTGGAAGGGAAAGAGAGGGAGAGAAACATCGATGTGAAAGGGACACGTCGAGTGGCTGCCACCCACACAACCCAACCAGAGCCGGGGACAAACTGCAACTGAGCTATGTGCCCTTAGCGGGAACCGAACCCGGGTCTCTCGGGACCGCAGGCCAACACTCTAACCGCTGAGCCAAACTGGCCAGGGCAAGGAAACTATTTTAAAAAGCAAGGTGAAGTGATAGTTCCTAGAACTGTATTTATCTTACTTTAGTTTTTCTAGTATCTGTGTTTCTGAATTGAAATTAGTTAAGCATTTTA
Source organism: Molossus molossus (assembly GCF_014108415.1). Classification (NCBI taxonomy): domain Eukaryota; kingdom Metazoa; phylum Chordata; class Mammalia; order Chiroptera; family Molossidae; genus Molossus; species Molossus molossus. Next base: position 34,675,538 of record NW_023425366.1, read on the forward strand.
AAATTGCACCAAAATCCAGAAAACTTATTTCCTCATGCAAATAGGGTTTATAAACAGAAAGATGTATTAAAAAAATTATTCTGGATGATGGCCAAGACGATTGGAGTTCAATTCCATCCCCTTTAAAAATACAAACTAGGAAAGGTCAAGAGTGAATGCCTTACCAGTGCTATTTTCTCCTCCGCTGCTGACCGAACAATCAGATCTTCAACGTGCAGATAAAGGCCCATCCTCAAGGGCAGCAATTCAGAGGTTGTGAGCACCCTGTGCAGACTGCATCACGCTTTTCCATCGTCCACAAAGGCGGCTCTTCGGGAAAGCGGCGTTCTGAAAGTGGACCTGCACACGGGGCTCGTGACGACGCGCTTCTTTCTGAGCTTTAAGGTGGTTGTGTGGTTTTCTCCAGCATCTCTCCCTCGGCTCATCACACATCTCTGGAAGAGATCTGACCCTAGAGTTCCCACAATGAATCCCAGGTCTGCTTTTCTAGATGTTTCCACATTAATAAAACTCTGGAGGAAGCAAACATCCTACAAATAGCAGGTTCTCCTTCACCTCAAAACTTCTTTCCTCTTCTCCCAATTTCCTCAGGGTGAGGTAAAAGCAGAAGCTTGAGACAAACCGTTGAATTATTATTTTTTAATTTATTTTAGAGGAGGCGAGAGAGAAACATCAGTCGGGATCAAACCCACAACCTAGGTATGTACCCGGACTGGGAATTGAATTCCCGACCTTCCGGTGCCCTGGATGATGCTCCAACTGAGCCACACTGGCCAGAGTGCCAGCCACTGAATTCTTTATTAATTTATTTTTGTTACAGATGTTTCTCCTTTCCCCCCCAGCTGCTGAATTCTTAATGTGAGCTTCCTGAAATCGAAATCAGAGTGGTTTAGAGCACATGCTTGGAAAGCACAGGGCTGTCCCAGCCTTCCCAGCCTTCCCCTGACCTTCCCGTTGACCTTCCGTATGCCTATATCAGGTGTGGGGGCTGGAAGCGGGCTCCACTTAGCAAAAGAAACCCCTGGAGGCTAAATACCTTTTTGTGAAAACTGAATCCTTTCACCAGAAACATTTGTTTCCCCTCAAGGTGTAGCATCAAAAATGTATAGTGGGATACAGGTCAGGTCAGGAGGCTTTTCTCTCCACAGATACACTGAGTATTTACCAATTGTCTTCCTATAAAGTAAGTTTCTGGAAGTCAGACTTTGTCCAAATATTTGCAAATGACTGTTGTTTGCTATTAAAACAAAGTGAGCTCTTGGTTATCTGTTAGTGGTTGATGGGCAGGCCAAGGTGGGGCTTCCCTACTGCCTGTGACACATGCCCTGGGGAGGGCACTGGTGATTTTGGATGCCTCTTTTTTTGTCAGTTGTTTTGATAACATCCAGCCCCTTTCACTAGTCCACACAAGCAAGGTGGCCTTAAATATAGCGTGGAACGAAGTTGTGTAATAAACAGTGACTCAGTAACTTCATAACACAGGGTTACCATCGTAAACCACACACATATTACCTCTCAACTCCAAACCCTGAAACATTACTAGGTGTTTTTCTTCTTAAAGAGCTGTCACAGAACTTTATTTTTCAGAAGTCAGAATGGTTACTTCACTTGACATTTTGCTGCATTTTTTTTTAGGGTTGGTTTTAAGAATCTGATGTTGGCTTGGACTTCACGGAATCATAAAACAGGCCTCAGTTAGGAGTTCAGGTACAGAAGTAACCAAGGGGTGAAAGTTGGGTAGAGTAAGTGGCCTCAGACCCCACATACTACCTGCTGGTCAGCCCTTCACTCCAGACTGTGAGCCCCATCAGCGGGGGACAGAGCCCTGCTGGGCAGGCAGCACCAGGCTCCTGACTCCAGGTCAGACATCCCTCCCACCCTCCCTACAGCATCCAGATCCCAAAGCAGAGCAGAGTGACAGCCCTCCATACCTAACTCCCTGGCACTTCCGGCTTCTGAAGGGAACTCTGAATGGCTAATTGTGATTCACCACTTCATACAACCTGAAGTGCTCCCTTCACCACAGCCCCCACCTAGGGGACAGCTTCCCACCTAGGGAAAATTCGAGCATGCAGGACTTATTCACAATGGCAGGGGGAGCAGAGCATCAGCCTCCTCCTGTGCTGTTAGCCTCGGGGATTATCAGAAGAAAGGGGTGGAGAAGAGCGGTCTGGTCCTGACTTTCCCGTTACACCCTGGGTAGTTGGGAGTGGGCATACCCTGCCCCCAGGCTGCCTTGGGCCTGGTGGTCTCTGGAAGGAAGCTGCTGCCAATAGCCTGGACACAGAGCTGCCCGGAGAGCAGGGCCTGAGTGACAGGGAGGAGAGGAAGACTGACATTTCACTGTGTGACCTGTTTTAATATTTAATTTACTACTCACATACAATACATGAATAACATGAAGAGATTAAGTAATAAAATACATTGGGTTACAATTTAAACTATTAAAATGAATATGTAATAATACAAATTTACATATAAAAACATGACCGTCAAGAGGGGCAATTACTCTGGGTGTCAAATGTGTGCTGGGTTCAGGGGTGTGCATTTCGACACCCATTGTTCTCCTCTTTGGAGTTACCTCAGTTTACACTCATGATTTAGGGTGAGGTTATTTCAGAGCAGCAATTAATGACTATTTCTTAAGAAAAACTATTCTTAAAGACCACACACACACTCACACAGACACACACACACACACACAAAAATTAAAGGGACCAGGTTCAGCTCAAGATGATGGGAGGCAGTTACCATGCTCTCCCGACTTTCTCCGAAATTCCCACTGAAATGAACCAAGAAAGGAGACAATGGGAGAGCCTGTGTAGGGAGTGGCTAGGAGGGCAGTGCCCAGAGCAGAGGGCAGATGCCCAGGCAGCACAGGTGACATCGCTCTCAGGTTTCCCAATGCTAGGGTGCTTCTACACTACACCAGAATCCCGTTTGGCTCTCAGTGGGTCTGGGGTGAGGTCATGCCCTTTTAGAACCACTGGTCTGGGGACCAGCCAGCCAGGCCTCCTCACCCTCATCCCCCACGTGCACAGAGCCCCTGGGAGGATGAAGGGCAGCACCACCTTCCCCAGCAGGAGAGCCAGAGGTCTGCCTGGCCCCGAGGTAAACCCTGGCACGCAGGGGCCTGAGAGGCAGGGAAGGCCCAAGCTGCACCTGCAAGGTCCTAACAGTGTTCACAAAAACTCAAAGTCCATAAAAGCAAGCAGAGGCTTTCATTTTCATAAAACTGAATTGCAGCACCTCTCAGTGGTGCTTCCCCCACAATTCTGTCTTTGCTGACACAGAACTGTTTAACTGTGCTGAACAAAATGATTGTGATAGTCATTGGGTTTGAATTCATAAAAACAAGCACAGCTTATTAAGACGGAAATGTCACGCTATATGAGGTCTTCCTTAAAGTTCTCTTCAGGGGCAGGAAAAAGAACTTCCTGTTTGTTTCCCAATCAAAACAGGACAATGGACTTCTCTAAACAGGTGTCAGGAAAATGGAAGAGGGGCGTTTGAGTTAATGGCTGTCTTACCTTCGAAACTCCCCTCAATTTCTAGAACACTTCTCATCTAACCCTTTCTTGCATCTGTAGTCTTAGGCAGGTTGATTGAACTACATGTATAAGCTCTATTCAGACTACAGACACTTTACAATATAGTTCTTCATTAAAATGTGTTGGAAATGCTATTTGAAAAAAGCAGGATATGTCCAATATGGGCAGGAGGACTTAACTAATTGCGCTGATGCCTGGCCAGGAGAGTGCTCACAGAATCTTCCCATCCGTCATCACTCAGCCCTGCCACTGCTTTGTTTTTTGCTTTAGGATCATAAAAAATATCCAGGAAATAATTTGACCAAATAGGCAAAGTATTGCCCAGCCGGGTGGCTCAGTGGTTGAGCATCGATCCATGCAGCAAAAGGTCGCCGGTTCGATTCCCAGTCAGGGCACATGCCTAGGTTGTGTGCCTGACTCCCAGTGGGGGGGCATGCAGGAGGCGGCCAATCGATGTTCTCTCTCATCTATGTTTCTATCTCTCTCCTTTCTTCTCTCTCTAGAATCAATAAAGAAAAAAAAAGGCAAAGTATTTGCTTCTATTTTTGGGAGGTAGGGATGGGGAGAGTTCTCTCAAATACCATTGATTTGACATGTTATCCTTTCTATATTTTTTCTCATTTACTTCTAGAGATAATTGGCCTGGGTGGTAGCATTTAACTCCATTCAACACCAAAGTATGAACAGAAATGTCTCCTGGACAGCAAGGTGAGGTTGAAAACTGCACTTAAGCCCACCCCAGGGAGGCATTGTGTTCTCACCAGTGCAGTTCACAGGCGAGTCAGCAGTGCCCTCTAATGGCCACAGTGCACAGTGCAGCTCTTCCCATCCCCAAGTACAGATCCTGTTCCAATGTTCTCTTCGCTTTAAAAATGAGTTACACGGTCACATCCTCTCTTAATAAGCGATGTGACCAAGTTGTCTCAGGGTGGGAAATTAAAACCTGAAGTATCATCTATAGGCTGACTGTGCTCAGAATGACCAGGATGTCCGTAGGAATGTGCATTGGGAAAAGGTGCAGATGTCCGATCACTGGACATATTGTCCTCTCCCTCATAGCCACTGCCCTACAGGGAACAGGCCCTCAGGCTCCGGGGTTGTTACAGCCCAGCTGGCACAAGCTGCTGCAGGGGAGCACGCCAGCCTGTGGCAGGCTGCTTATGAAGGTCGGTGGAACCCAGCTTGGGTGCCCAGCACCTGTGTACTTCCTAGTGTGCAGACTCCTACGCTAGCCTAAAGCCCCACGCAACTCCTCAAACGCTTGTTCACTTCTTTATTCTTTTTTCAAATGATAAAACCTTACAGCATTCTGCTTAACTACCACAAATTACATCTATTAACAGCTTAAAATTGCTTTACCCTCTGAGGGTGACATAGCACCACAGGCAAGTTCAGGCCTACTTATCATCAGGTCACAACATAGATGCTGACAAACTCCACACACCAAATGGTCAGAAGAATGCAACCAGAAGAAAATGTCAGGTGTCACCTATTCTTCACCAACTAAAAGCACAGAAAACTGCTGAGGTTAAAAGAAAAAAAAAAAAAGTCAAAGAACGTTTTTGACAAATTCATCCACTAGGCAAATTTTCCAAGTGTCTGGAGACCTGCTCTTCTCTTCCTGACCTCCCTTCACTTGGCATCACTCTAAGCCAACTGTTATGTGGGGAATGCTCAGAGGTCACCACTCCCACAGGATGCAAGACCCAACCATCACCTGGCTGGCTTACCTCACTTGACCCTGCGGCTTCAAGCACAGATGGCCAATCCCTGCCTTCTTGGCTCTGGCAGGGAATCAATCACCAAGGTACTACTACAGCACCACCTCCTGCCAGATTGGTGTTTCATCCTCCCTCTGGAAAGTTATTTTTCTCCCTAGGCAAACACACACACACGGCTTTAAATAGCTTCCACACACTACCAATTTCCTAACTTCTGCCCTATTTTGTCTGAATCCAGAAGGGCTTGTAAAGGCTCCCTGCCACCTCCACTAGGATGTCTTGCAATCCCCATGTCCCAAACCAGCACAAAAGATGTGTGATTTCTACCACCAATCTGTGCACCCAGGAGCCCAACTCAGTAACCTTGAACCTTGATTCTTACCTGTCCCGCACTCCAGTTCGGGAGCTTAGCACTGATTCTACCTCCAGAAGATAAGTGAATCCCATCTACTACCATAATCTCTCCCCTACCTCTTGACAGGTCGCTGTGCTTCACCTTTGGTTCTTCTCACACCCCTTGGCCAGAGACAGCCTGAGGAACTGTAATCGCATGTGACAGCTCTGCTCAATCTCTAAACAAGCACACGGCTGCCCAGGTCCCAGTGACTGGCAGTTACCTGTACAACAGAACAAATGACACTTGTCCTTTAAACAGCATGTTCTGGCTGTATCAGCCTCCACCTGCACACAAACGGCTCTTTCCCTCGCAGAGCCACTCACCTGTCTAGGAGACACTCATCCCCTACTTTCAAGGCTGGTTCCCTCTTCTCAGGTCCTGGCTCAAGCGTTACCTCAGAGGACCATCCTTGACCAACACCTAGAAAGAGCGGAGTCTACCCTGCTATTCTACTGCAAACCTCCCATGTTTTATTCACTGAATTCACCAAAAATTTCAGCTGTTAATCTACTGGAGTGATTGCTTAGGGTTTTCCCCACCACCAGATCACGTCTTGGAGAACGTGCCCCTCACAGCCTGCTCACTAGGTCCTCCCAGAGGCACTGGCACGGAGCACATGCTCCATAAACACTGGCAGAAGAATGAACGCACCAACCAAAACCTTCCAACAGGCTACACAGAGTTGATCATAAATCTGTTTTTGTTATAATTACTTAAAAAAACAAAAAGAAGGAGTAAAACACTTGTCAAATATAATTTGTAAAGGGCAGCAACAGTAATTAAACAAAATATCCCATCCTGAGGGCCAATCAACACTTAACCATCTGGTCTCTGCTCGCACTACGAGCATCTTGGGAGATGCTCAGAAGGGTGAAATGCTGGCACAGCAGCATGTGCCTACCCAGAAGTCGGTCTCCTTCGGAATGGCCATCATCTTCACTAATCAGAACAATAATGTACATGGCTTACTTTTATTTTTTATTATAAAAAAACACATACAAGAGATTTAAGAAATGATGAATATAAGACAAATCAGAACCACGGTGAGTTATTAAACCCATTTTCTCTGTACAAATACTAAAATTCCGAAAGCGGAACATCATCGAATGTGACACACATTATCCACTGTCCGTATGTACACGGCGAAGAGCTCTGCCGCACCGGCCTCTGATCGGTATGTACACGTCACTGACACAGAACCTGCAGTGGACTTCTCCTGCTCAGTCTCCTTTTCCTGATAGTTAAATAGCTGAAGAAACTTTAGTTAAGAAACTCCTGTAAAGAAAACGCATTGCGGTGAGTTTCTAGAGGCTCCTCCGTGTTTTACCCGATCGGTTGCATACTACACCTTTAGAAAAACTTCTATAGCCCATTTCCAGCTAAGATAGTGGAAGAGTCTTCTAGTTCTTTTGTAGCCAATTTAGTTTCTCCTAGTCATTTGAGCACAAAGGCCAGAATTAGCTCAGGAACCAAATCAATGCTTTCATATTAAATTCATTAAAAAATGCCACTCAATTTTAAAAAGCGACTAAAAGGACACTTTCTGCAGCAAAAAGGGCTAAGTTCAAGTTTTTGTTGTTTGACCAAAACACAATAATACAATCCATACGCCACGTAATCATGACGGCCTTAAGTGATTTAATACGTGGTTTGGGGAAACACAGCTGTGCACTGTGCATTTCTCCTGTCTCCTTGACACACGGCGAGGAGAGCCTCTTCGAATTTTCTCTTTTGCGTCTTTTTTGTGAAACCTCAGTTTGCATTGCGAAAGCCGATTAACCTGTTTATCATATTCAGATACGTGAAGGCACTTCTCTAGGCGCAGTGCAGGCGGTGGCTCAGCCGAGCTCCTCCGCACACAGTGCACTGACTTCCTCCAGGGAGCTGACCACGGCAGAGGGGACGCTGTGAGAGGTCTCCTTGCGCCATGCTTCCAGGATCTTGGATATTTCTGCTGGATTGCTGGGACTCAAGTCACAAAGCGCATACACGGCTGCTAGCTGTATGCCCCATGGTATATCTGAAAGAATGTTCACATCCATCATTACATAAAAACATGTTCATTATCCAAAAATCTAATGGTGTAATCTACTGAACACTATTCAAATAAAAAACACTTTCTGCCAGCAATAAAAACTAAATATAAAAAACAAGACCCACAATAAAAAAATTAATTTAAGACCTGTCTACAAATGGGGGGAAAAATGCAAAAATGCAGAACAGCTCTGGGCAGTTTCCCGGTGCTGGTCCATGTGCTGAGAATGGCTAGCATGTTACGGAGGGCACAGGGCTGCAAAGCTCCTGCCCTTGTGTGACCGTTAGCTAAGCTTTCCAGAGCAGTGTGGAAACATTACACACCCATTTAAGTTTTAATAAAATGTAGATCCCAAAACATTCGCCAAATAAATGACTCCATTAAATATCCACTAGAAGTGTTTATAAAGGGACTTTGGAAGTGAAAAACTCAAAGAAATGAGAACAAATGGAAAGCTGTCCCTTGTGCCATACTTTCATACTAGATTATATGATTACAGGTGATCACATATAACTATACATTATAGTTAGGTTATAGATTATGGTATATTATAGGTCCCATTTAGCCTAAGTTTATTTGGGAGTTATTTAATTAAAATTATTAACTACCTATTTCAGATTTATGTTAGTGATGTAATGCAACACAGGGCAAACTGCTGCTATTTAAAACAAACAAAAACATCACAAAACCCACACATTAAAATGTAGACAGTACTACAGCTTTTCTTTTTTTTCCGTTATTGATTTTAGAGAGAGAGGAAGGGAGAGGGAGAGATAGAAACACTGATGAGAGAACATGGACTGGCCGCCTCCTGCATACCCACCCAGGGGATCTGGCCCACAATTCGGGCATGTGCCCTGACCGCGAAATGAACCTGTGACCTCTTGGTGCAGGGGTTGATGTTCAACCACTGAGCCACACCAGCTAGACAGTACTGCAGCTTTTTAAAAAGTATTCCCCGCTAATCTACAAGGTAATTAGAGCAGCACAAAGTGGGGTTCATAATAAGGACTAAAAAAAAAGTTTATGCCCTGACCTGTTTGGCTCAGTAGCTAGAGCGTCGGCTTGCAGACCAAAGAGTCACGAGTTCGATTCTGGTCAAGGGCACTCACCTCGGTTGCAGTTCAGTCCCCTGCCCTGCTGCTCACATGGGAGGCAGCCCATCAATGAGTCTCTCTCTCCCTCCCACTCTATCTGAAGATAAATGGAAAAAATATCCTTGAGTGAGAATTAAAAAAAAAGTCTAACAATAAAACAAATACAGTGATTTAAAAAACAATTTTAATAAGCAAGTAGGTGTGGAATTGGGTAATGAGCTGGGCTCTGGATCAACTGTCAATGCTAAAATGCAGCAAGACCGCAGCTTCTAATATTTCCCTTATCTCCTCATTTATGAGGCAGTGAGAGAGCAGAGCGTGGCACCCAGACCGAGTGATCGCAGAGGATGGTTAGTAAGAGGAAGGTGAGTTATAAACAGAAGTGTACCTTCATCCTGGGCGTGCTGTATGAACATACCGATAACCGAACTAATATTTTTCACAGCAGATGGAAATCCTTCCTTCAAACCCAACTGGCCTAAACGACCTAGAGGAAAAAAAAGATAAACCAAAATATGTTGATTAAATTTTCCTAAAAAGTTAAAATTTGTATTCTTTCATAAAATATTATGCACATTAAGTTTAATGATCCTGAACTAAAGTTAAAATGGGTACTTAGTCTTAAGTAAAAACAGGTTGAACAGTGAAGAATGAGAACTCAATAAAGCATCATTTGTCTCACAGGAGTGACTAAAATGACTAGTCATGTTTTTTATTCACACACACACATGAATATTCCATGGTCTGCTTTCTCAGTTAAGTTACAATAAATAAGGAGAATTTAGAAGAATGAGTGGTTTCAGTAGGCTCAGTGTGAAATGGCTGAGTTCTATCAGGTTAAAAGACCAACTCCAAGACTGTGGTCCCATCAACACACACTTTGGGATAACACTTTGCTGCTATAATATAGCTGTGTAACATACTGCTGTTAGTGTGGAACAGCGGCTCTCAAGTGTGGTTTTCAGACTCCCTGGAGTCCTCAAGGTCAAAACTATCTACACAACAATACTTAAAAGGTTATATGCCTTCTTTTCAGAGCTGAGACTTGGACTGACAGTGGAAAAGCAATGGGTGATCAAGGACTCTCAAGGCCAACGAAGGCAGGGGTACCACACTGCAGAGGTCATTCTTCATCACCAGTAGCTTGCAGTCAAAAAAGACAATTTCCCTTAAGAATGTCTTCATGAAGCAGTCATAGTTATTCCTGTTAAATCTAGTCCCCTGGGTACACAACTTGTGATGGAGGGAAAGTGCCCATGAAGCACCCCCCCCCACACACACACCAGGCACATTGCTTGTTTCCAGAAAAAGCACTTGTGCAGATGTTTCGACTGGGAGGAGTAGTTCCTTTTCCTATGAAACATCCACTTTTCACTGACAAACTGACTGACAAACTATAGCTATTCAGAATAGACTGAGGCAGACATTTTCTTAAAAATGAATAAAGTGAGCCTGTCACTGCAAGAAAATTCATCATTGCTGTCAATGATGAAATATGAGCCTTTACGCAAAATCAGAATTTTAGAAAAACTTCCATCAGCCACCCTGAGCCTGACAGCTTCAAATGCTTAAGATTTCTCTGATGAGATCAGCAATGATAAGAATATTTTCTTGATACTGCTGACATCTCGAAGATCTATGTGAATCAATTATTTTCCAAGTGAGTAATGCATGCTACAATCATAAGTGGGCACAAGATCCCTTCTATATGCAAGCATCTTAGACAGACGAACTTCAGTGTAACAGACAAAAAAGTTCACTGGTAACGAGTCAGGTTTCACACTGCCAAGCAAGAAGAATGTCCACAATTATCTGAAAAGAGGATAAAATACTCCTTTATTTATTAAATATCTGTTGAGAGACTGGGTTTTCTTCATACACTTCAACCCAAACAACCTACTGCAGAGATTGAATGCAGAGCAGATACGAGAAGCCTGCTGTCTCCCACTAAACCACGCAGTAAAGAGATCTGCAAATAGGCAGTGCCATTCTTTTGTTATTTTTTTGTTTTAGAAAGTTATTTTTCTAAAATTAAAAATACTATGTTAAAATGAGTTTATTGTTAATTTTAAATTAATAACTACTTTTAAAATCTCTCAGTTTTAACTTCTAATAAAATAATAACTGACAGCTATAACCTGGACTGACAAAAGTTCTCTTGGGGTTCTCACTAGGGGAACTAAATTCAACCAACGGCTAAAGCACACAGATGACACCCTTTATCAAGTCCTCATTCACCTGGATCCTTCCTTTAACTTGGGGGTCCTGCAGATATCAGCATACTTCAAAGCAAAATTCTCATCCTCTCCCTCAAGTCCAGGCCTCATCTTTTTCGTCCCCCTTTTCTCACTCAGGAGGATTCTGGGACACACCTTGGAGGTGCTTAACTTATCCAAGTCCTTAACTTATCCTGTGTCCATGTTCTCTCTCAATATGACTGTGGGGGCACAAACAATTATTTCTCTCCCATCTAAGTTCTCTTGGTTGGACTAGTCAAATTAACATGAGACAGATTAACAAAAGAAGATAACCAAAATGTATTACCTAACTACAGAGGTTCCATAAGAATATGAGACCCACGACAGAGAGGACAGACTGGGCAGTTGAAGATTCTATGCCATCTTAAACTAAGGAGGAGGTGGGAGTAGTGATTTGAGACATCAAAGGACAGAAGGCAACTCACATGGATATGGGAAAGAAAATGTTTGGTAAATCAATGTTTGCTGAGCCATCTTTAACAATGGGACAGAGAGAGGACTCTGATCAAAGGGGCCTTGCTGGGTTCCTCCCTGTCTACCACATCTACCTCATATTAAACTGGCATTCTACAGTGATACCTCCCTTCCTAGAGCAGGTCCTCTATCTAAATTCTTTTAGACAAGTTTGAAGAAAGATCAAAGGTTTTTCCTGAGTCTTGAAGTGTTTACTAAAAATAACCAACTTAAAATTATCAATATCCCAAAAGGCATATTTTGAAGTGGCAAACTCTGCTCCCCATCACTACAAACATCCCACCGGTTTATATGTGAACTCAGCCCATCACTCTCATCTCTATTTTGAATATGAGGCACAGGACACTGAAGGAATTTTGATTACTTTGTATCCCCTAAAGCAGTGGTTCTCAACCTTCCTAATGCTACAACCCTTTAATACAGTTTCTCATGTTGTGGTGACTCCCCAACCATAAAATTATTTTTGTTGCTACTTCGTAACTATAATTTTGCTACTGTTATGTCTTAGGCGACCCCTGTGAAAGGGTCGTTCTACCCCCAAAGGGGTCATGACCCACAGGTTGAGAACCGATTTAGGGCGTACAGGAATTAGGTTCAGGTTAGTGCAACCTAAATGCTGTGATACACAGCAGACGGTCAGCAAATGTCTATGGATCCATGAATACCTGGATAATTCTCAATCCAGGATGAAATTGTACACAACTGGATAATTCCTAGGCAATCTTTCACAGAGGATGAAAATAATGTACTTCAGAGATTAGAAATTTCAAGTTATAATCACTCTTAAAAATCTCTTTGCAATGATACTAAACTGCTAACTGCATGCCACCATATTAGGCCTCAGACAGTCTACCAAGTGTACCATATGCCTAACTACTAGCAGAGACATGGACAGGGCATGCATCTAACACAGCTGTGGGGTCACCTGGCCATGGGAGGTGTGTGCTCCCAGAATATAACTGACTCCACTATTACGGCTCACTTTCTTTCAACTAGAAGTGCTTGAAGAACTGGGCTTTATATGCCATTTAAATTAATGAAGAAATCTGGGGTAAAATAAATGGAAATCATAAGTCTGAGGTAGATGGTTTGGGGTAAAAGACTAAAATAATGATGACTTGACAAAGAAGATGGACAAATTTGCCAAAGAGATGGGGGGGGGGGGGAGTCTACCCACAGATGGCATATGAGTGGTGAGTCCAAGGCAGCTCAGCCATATAAAAATAAATAGGAAATGTGGTGTTAATTGCAACCTCAAAGGTAACACACTCCACAGTACCATTGGGGAGGAGAGCTGAGGGCCTGCAGGGAAGGTGACCCAGTCTATAGTATGGAACTAAGAACAAGACAGAGTCACCCAGGGTTTTATTCCAGATTTTAGATGCACATTTGCTAAGGAAAAGGTGAGTTGAGACAATTCTAATGAGAAAATGAAAGACCTGGCAAGGGAATGGGCAGAAACCAACAAGTAAAGGCTACTTCATACTTCAACCTGGCCTGCAAGAACTTGATGTGAGCAAGAGCTGTCCTAGCTTTTAGGCTCTGGGAATACCAGGTGGGCCATTTCAGGATTTAATATGCTCTTTGGGGTAAAAATTACAGAGCTTTACACTCTACAGAATCAGGAGGCAGATAAACTTCCATCCCAGCTCTGCTCCCTTCCCACTGAGTGTCTTCTAACAAGGGCTTCACCTTTCTAGGCTTCACCCTGGTCATAAAATGGGCAGATTAGATCAAGTTCTATTACTCCTCCTCTTCCTGTGAATCTAGAGCAATTCAAACATTCCCCAAATGGTTTCTAAAAAATTGTTAAGGTAGGTTAGAAGAAACCCCATTTAATAGTCATATATGACCACTTGGTAACAGCAATGTTCATCCCCAAACCCGACACTGGGTAACACTGAATCACTTTGACAGAATGCATGCTTTATTTCCCATGAAGGAAAAATTAAATTGACTACAATTTTGCAAATATGGAATTAAGAATAAAGACAATTGCCTTATTTTATGAATAATTAATAGTGTGTGACTTGCCAATATTATTAAATCATGGCCTACCAACTTAATTATTTACTAGAGTCTTTAGCCAATGTTAGCTTCATAAACTGCAAGAAGGTTCTCTAAAACCTTATTAGAAACAATTCAAACTACTCTACATTGATCTGCATGTGTGAGAGAGAACACATTCATCCAACCCTAATACCACTTCTCTGGACCCTGCCAGGTCTAAAGAGCAGGCCTCACCTGTTTTGCCCTTCCCCTCAGTCATCCCCGCAAGACTACACCCTCAGCAACCAGTAACTACTTTGCTCCAGGTCAGTCTTCAGTGCCAACAGATAACCAGGGCCAGCAAAGCTTAGCCACTGCTCTCCAGCACCCCCAGCCAAGACTAGAATAGCCCAGCTGTCCGTCTAGCCCTCTTTACACCTGTTTTTATTCAGGCACATTAGCTCAGCCTGCCCTGGTCCATCTGTAGACCTAAGCAGGATTCACTAATCCCAACCTGGTTAATATTTTCAACATTACACTTCCTTTGTACTTACCCATCCTTAGAACCACATTTATATATTTATACACTACCTTTCTATAACACAGTATTGATAACTATGTATTATTTATAATTACTAGTTATTCCTATAACATATATAACTGTATTAAACATAACTCTTAATTATGTAAGTATCAATTACTCTAAATAATACATATTATTAAATTTTATAAATTATTTTATCAAAAGCCAGAATTTTAAAGATTTAAAGAATAAACCAGCCTGAGTTTGACTAAAACTACAAGTCAGGTTTTCTCCCTACAATTATACATTCTCGTTTTTAGATAAACTATTAACACATTCTTCTTCATTCTCATATCGGTTACTTTTTAAAGTATATATTTGAAAGTATTTACATAATCTTGTGCAGTTTTGTTTGGAGGCTGAAAATTTGTAGTTTTAAAAGAGCTTCTCAGGCAATCTGGACAATCGGAGAAATCGCACAGGCACCAATGCACACAAGCTACCTGAAGGAGAGGCTCACGTGTGAGGCTGACCCTCCACCACTGGAACACAGAACAGAGACTGCTTTCATACGGTTCAAAGCCAACCACCAGAAGGAAACAGTCTTCCACTCTAATTCTCTCTCTTGTTACAATGAATACATACATAAACACATAACCAGTGCAATAGTAACAACAAAAATCTTATCATAATTTGTAAGTGTGACTTCAAAAAGCACATTTTCTTTTTGAAAATTTCATAAATACTTCATGTAGGCCAACATATGTATTTATAGATTTAACATCTGTTCTAATTCCTTAAATTCTCAAAAAAGTTTTGCAATTTAAAATGAATTAGTTCAAACTACGAACACTTTCTTGAATCCACAGGAAAAGGTGTGACTGACCCAGAATTCCCAGTCATACAGATGCCACCTGACTGGGAATCAGTGGCTCTTCTGTGTCCTTACTGCTTCCTATTTGGGACTAAAGTTATTCTTCAGGGTACTTTGAACTGAGGAAATCAGCAAAATGTTTGAGACAGTAACCCACTGAACAGTTTCATTTCCATTTCTGTGCTTCTATTTATCTTCTATTTCCAAGACATTCTTTAGCAAGCCTTTGATTCTCACACTGTCTTGTTTAGTAACTTAATTCCAAGAGAAATCTAGATGTCTACCTTGTAACCAGGTTATCTCAAATAATTTTTTATGTATTTAGCACAATGTTCCTATGTTTGCTTATAAAATATACAAAGTAGAAATGGGTATTTGCTGATACAGTAACAAAATTAACCAGGGATAGTATATTTCTTACTGTGATATATATGAAGACTTTCTTATACAAATAACTTAAATATTCTCAAACTTCATTTAAAATGGTATTATCTTGACTTTTTAATTAATTAAACTCTAAAGATACCTAAAAATCATGGTAATTATCTTCAAGTATCTGAAGGGCCTTAAGGCAAAAATCTAAGGAACCTTGGGTTGTGTGCCCAGGGACAATGAATACATGCTGCAGAGAGAGAAGTCAATTCAAAATACAGAGCCTGCTAATAATTCATAGATCTCATCTCTGATAATTCTGCAGAGCCTAGAGAATACCTTGTTAGAAATGAGGCAAAGAGGGAAAAAAGCAGGTAAAATTTAAAACTAAAGATGTGTGGTTTTAGGGAGGAGTAGAACCAAATGCCCAGATTTGAAGGTCCTTCCTTAAATCTGAGATTAAAAAGAATCTGTCTCATTTAAACAGTGATTTTAATTTCTGTATATTCAGCTTACAGGAAAACAAAACTATTTCCAATGATGGAAGTATATAAAGTGATCCTTACTGGGCAAGCATGAAAAAATAGCACAGCCTTATTTTAGAAACCTTATTTTGTAAATGAGATTACAGTGCAACTTATAGCAATTTATGTATCCTGGTGTGTATATGCAAGTGTGTACATGTGTATAGATTAATATTAGTATCTGAGAGGAGTTCAATTAGAAATAAAATGTACTAACATTGAAAATCTATGACAACAATAGATAAAAACATTAATTTTTAAAGAAAAGAGTATGAGTAAGGAGAATGAATTAAGTGCAAAAATACTCTAATAACTGCAAAATCAGTCATTATGACGAAGTTTTAGTCAACATATATTACACATTTATTACCTTACCAAAAATATTGTCAATAACAAGAAAAAATTTAACCCAAGAAATAACTCACCGATCAGCCTCAGTATTGATGCTATAATAATGTCAGGGATATATGCAATGTTTGCATGTCCTTTTCTGTATTTTATCCATTTATCCATTACAGGCCACAGCTCCTTACTACAAAGTAACAACAATACACATATGTGTGAAAGTATGCATGCTCATCATCACTCAAATATTAAGAACTTATCTTAAAATGGTCTGTAAGAGATAGACAATTAGTGAACAAGAGGCACTTCTAAAGATGTCACTTTACAGACACTGGATGCTAACAAACTATCCAATTATCAGGATATTTGTGCCCACACTGGCTTAAAAGAAGCTACAAACACTTATATTTGCGTCTTTATTCTCTGTTTTAACCCTTTTTATAAGACTTTGCATAGAGAAGCTGAATAACGTGTCCAATATAAAGGGAGAAATCCGGATTTTCACTTAAATCTTCCAGGCGTTCACATAGCTTCTGTGTTCTAAATGCCAAGAGTTTCCGCAGAAAAAGAAAGGTTAAACAGGCTATTTTGTAAAAAGAACTAAAGCAATGGAAATAAGAGTGAAAAATAAGCCCTGGCCCTTTTGGCTCAGCGGTTAGAGCGTCGGCCCGCAGACCAGAGAGTCCCAAGTTCGGTTCCCGCTAAGGGCATGTACCTCGGTTGCAGTTTGTCCCCAGCCCCAGTTGGGGTTGTGTGGGTGGCAACCAGTCGATGTACCTTTCTCACATCAATGTTTCTGTCTCTCTCTTCCCCCTTCTCTCCCTCTCGCTGTATCTGAAGATAAATGTAAAAATGTCCTCAGATGAGGATAAAAAAAAAATTAAAAACAAAAACAAAAACAAGAGTGAAAAATAAAAACACACTAGATGGATTAAAGAAACTTTCTAATCTCAGAAAACAGTGCCAATTCCTCTCTGCTTTCTTTTCTTTCAAAAATGTGTTTACGTCTTACATAGCATTTACAATATTAAAGAAGTTAAAATGCAGACAAACAAAATAAAAATGTAAACCAAAAGCATCCCAAACAACACATTCTCAGATAATTATCACTCTTGCAATCTGGGGCTTTCTTTCCTATATGTATGTAAAACACGGTGGAAGTGACCACAGTGCTTAGGAATCAGGGTCTGGAGTCACTGAAGCAGAGATCCTGATATTCAACACTGTGTCACCACCTGCGGGAGGACCTTGAATAAAACACCTCTGACTGCCACCATCACTGCTGGTCTTCTCTGTCAAGTCACTGGGGACAGAGCAGCCCCCTGCCTCCTGTGCTCCTGTTGCTCTTTTGAAGAGTCAGGAAGATGAGGCCCGGTAGGCACTCAAATGTCATTACACAGAAAGAAGGCACTGGATAGACTTCTGTCACTTTCTTAGTAACGAACTATGAAATACTTCCATGTGAATACATAAAAATCCATTTATAGCTACTTTCATATGGTTGTATCTCATTACATAATTCAATTTCCTATCGCTGACATTTAGATGTATATATAATCTTCCCCTAGTGTTAAGGAGGAAAAAAAAGGAGAGAACAAATTTCTATAGAATAAATTCCTCTAGTATCTCAAGGATATGGACTATTAATCCTTTGATGAATCTGTTTCAATGTCATAAACTCCATCAAATCAGCCTTTCTCAGTCAGGATTCCAAAAAAATTGAGAACTACAGAACAGAAATTTGAGTATCTTCTCCATTCTCTCAAAAATGAGATCTAGCCTGTGCCAGAATTCTAGATGCATAGAGAGATGTTAATACATCACTTATTTTTCTCCTGAAACCCCAGGTGAGAAGAGCTGCTAATCTGGAATTTTGAGGATTTCTGTTCATGTGGGGTTTTCCAGGGTATTTGTATATTAAGATAATGGTCATTGCCCTAGCCAGTTTGGTTCAGTGGTTAGAGTGTCGGCCCTCGGAGAGAGTTCCGGGTTCGGTTCCTGCTAAGGGCAAGTACCTTGGTTGCAGTTTGTCCCTGCCCTGGTTGGGGTTGTGTGGGTGGCAACCAGTCAGTGTGTGTCTCTAACATCAATGTTTCTCTCTCTCTCTCTTCCTCCCTCTCTCCTGCCCACTCTATCTGAAGATAAATGCAAAAAAAAAAAAGTCCTCGAATGAAGATTAAAAAAAACAAGATAATGGTCATTATATTCTGTACTACAAATATTTGTTGAGCACCTCCCTTGCATGGGCACTGTCCCACAGGCTGGCACATGCCAGTGAACCAAAGGGCTTCCTTCATGAGTCATTTCTCTTTGGGAGAGACAAACTATAATGAAAAGTAGTGACAGGTACCACAAAAAAAAAAAAATAAAATAAAGCAAGGAGATGTGATAGTGATATAAGTACTTTTAGGGTAGTTTAGTAATTTTCATCCAAATCAAAATATCATTTGTAAATGTTTCAGCTGCCTTAAACAGCAAAAATTATTCAAAGTACAATTCAGCAGTCATTCAACAGACTACCCTACAATTCAAGTAACCCAGCTTTACTGTAATTTAGAAAATAGCCCTGTACCTTATGATGTTATCGTGTGTCCAAATCCATTTCTGATGGCAGCAGAGCAGATCAATGGCAAATATGTACTCCCAAGTGTTATCACTTAGGTCTTCACCAAATCTTTCACTAGACTGAAATTCTGTTTTTGGACATAACTGGATGGTCAAAAGCAGCTTAGAAACCATGAAGCCAACATCTGCAGGAGCATTCTAGCAAAAAAAACCCACAAATAAATAAAATAAAATTTAGAATTTCAAGAATATCACATCTAATGTGAATAGCCTCAAAGAGTAAAACAAGCATCAGATAATCATTTACTTTTAAAGGACACCTTCTGAAAGTTGTATTTGAATAACAAACTACGTTTATCTTAGTTATGGCACATGTCCTAAAGTTATGCTAGAATGGTGGTTGATAGGCCAGATACAAAGCTCCAAGTAGGATGCAGAATCCTGTTAGGTATAAAAGAGGGTAGCTGCAATCTAGACTGGAATGCAAATTTAAATCAGAGATCTAAAGTTATTAAGTTATAATTTAAAAAATTTAAACCTTTAAAGAAAACTATAAATTCTGTCATTTTTCTGACTCATTTGTTTTCTAGAAATTCATAAAGTTGAATCGGACAGTACTAGACACTGTTATCTGTACTCCTTCACACTTATGCATGTTTTTTAGTATTTATCCAAGTTTTTGCATGTACTGGTAGTCTGCATGCTCCTTTTTATTGCTGATAATAATCCATTATATAGACATAGCAGTTTATCCATTCACTCACTGATAGACATCCAGGTTATTTCTAGCTTCATGCTCTAGTTAATGTGGCTATGAGTATTCGTACACGTCTTTGGGTTGACATAAATTTGACTTCTCTTGGGTAAATGCTAGCAGTGGATTTATAATTGTTTTTTTCTTGTGTTATTTTTTTATTGGGGTTTGTTATAAAAAATTACAGAGAGCTTTCAATCTTTTCTTATTTCTGAAAAAAACTTGGATTACCTGGTTCTTTAAAGATGAGGTAAAAATCAGGTGGAGCCTACACATGCTTTTTGTATAGTACATTTTAAACCCTCTTTTCAACCTTTTATGATAATTGGAAACAACAGGTTTATTTAAGTGTTCTCTCCTAAAACCAATTTTGGTTGGTTTTATTTTGCAAAATCATCCTAGGGTTCCAAATCTGCTGCTCTAGATTTGCAGGTGGTAATTTTCTCAGTCATTATTCTATAAATATAGATATGTCTTTATCCTTAGCCAAAATCTTGGATATTTTTTCTTTTTTCATTAATTTGAACTGAGCAGTTTTGTTAGTATTTTTAAAGACAATATTTTTTCTTCTATGTGTTTTTTGTTCTCTACTTGATTACTTTTATCACATTTTATACTATATTCTTTTTTCTAGATTCCATCTCAGACTTAATTTTTAAGATTATCATCCAACTTTATTTGCTTAATAAAGACATTTAAACTACTTTAATGAATGTAGGTTTTCCAAAAACCAGATCTTTGTTATGAAAGTTTCCCTTTTTAATTACTTCTGAAAGACTGCAATTATACTTTTGAGTTTCTATTTGTTCCCAGATTGTCCAGGACTGTGTATTTAGATTTCCAAATCACTTCTATGGAATTTTTATGAAATCTTTGAATTACTTATGTTAATTTTATTGATTATCAGAGAATTGTGAGTGTAGGACATTTACTTTTTAAAAATTAAGGTTTTCATGTGGTCAAACTCATGACTGGTTTTTGTACATGTGCCACATTTACAAAATGTGAAAAAATATGAAAAAAATACATTCCTAATTCAAGTTTACCTTTTATATTACTGAATTCTACTATGTCTCTACTGATTTTTGTCTATCAGATCTGTTGAAATCTGTAAGAGAATTTGGAAGTCTTGTACTATAACAGTATTTTCCCCCAAAGTATTCCTCATTTTATATAGTGTTGACTTTGTATTTTTATTTAATATGGTTCAGGGTAAATACATTTATTAAAATTCTATCTTCTTTTGTAAAGAATGTCTCCTCTTATCAAATCATCGCATCTAGCTTCATCCTAAACAGGCCAAAGGAGAAGGTTCCTTTGCACAAGTGGAGAACGATGCAGGAACCAAGTGCCCTGCAGGCAGTCTGGGAGAGTGGCATTTTTCTTTACTCTTTATAAGAAAATAGAAGTCTAATAAATATTAACATCAAAAACTACTAAGACATCAATCTAGATACTATATTAGCACATCAATCACTAAAGAAAAATAATACAATAAAAGAAAACATGGAAACAAAACACTTAGAACAAATATAAATTTCATCAACTAGAAAGAAAAAGTACAGAATATTCTTCAGAAAAATCTTAACAGAAAAAAGTTGACATACAATTTTTTCACCTGTCTTAGTATCTACTGTAGAAACAAAGTATTTACAGCTCTCCTCAGAGCTCTTACTTATACACACACACACACACACACACATAATCTCGTCAGTCATAAATTAGTGCACAAAATAAACTGTTAAATTAACACAATACACACAGGTCTACAATTTCTCCCAAAGGGTCTCATGCATACTTAATGAACAAAATGCAAAAGCTTAAGGCTGAAATGATATTTTAAAGGATCTAAATAAAGCAAAGAATATATTATCTCTAAAAAGCCCATGAACTAATAAAAAAACCAAATAACAGTACATGAAATCTACAAAGTATGGTATTACAAGAAGTAAATCTCACCTTTTCCCAGTTGAGAAAAGCTCTTAAACAGTTTAGAACCTCTCCTTTAGCACGTTGCCTGGCAACTAGCTGCATTGCCTTATTAATCACAGATTGAGAGATAAATATATCATGCCACATGTTTGCAATGAACAATGTCAATTTTTCTGACTCTGGAAAATCTGTAAGAAAGAAAAGAAGATAATAAACTTTTATGTCTGATCAAGTGAATAAATAAATAATAAACTAAGAATATGTTAGTAATTTTACTTGTGCCTTGCAAGGTCTGCTACGTAATGAGGCCCAGCCTCAGTTATTTAAAAATCTGCTTCTCTCCTTTCCCCTTCTTCCCTTCGGCAAACTTTCTTTAAATTTGAAACATAATACATGGATATACACCACTGTAGGAAAAGAGCAATAAACTCTAAAACATGAGAATCAGGCAACCATCCTCTCTCTAGCCTCTGATCTGTTACTTTTGAAATCCTGTGTTCATCTAGTTATACTTCCTATTCTCCCAGTCCCAGAACCTTTCCATTTAGTTGCTGTCATTTCAGGCCATTTTTTTGTACATTTATAAGATAACGTACTTGTAGAATAAATTAAGCTTTCGATTTGAAAAGATAGGTTTTTTTACTATTTTCTTTTTTTTTTTCCAAATCTTTATTGTTGGATGTAAAATGTATTACAGATGTTCCACATTTTTCCCCCACTGACCCCCTCCTCCCCACTCCCGCCCCCCTCCCACCTTTTCCCACACTATTGTCTGTGTCCATTGGTTATGCATATAAGTTCTTTGGTTTATTTCTTCCCACCCCCCCAACCCCTTTCCCTTTGAGGTTTGTCAGTCTAGCAATGAATTTGTGCTTCTTAATCCCTTCATCTTTTTCACCCATTCCCCCACCCCCCTTCCCAACTGGCAACCAACAAAATGTTCTCTGTATCTATGAGAATGTTTCTGTTCTTCCTGTTCATTTTGTTTGTAGATTCCATTGTTGATAGATATGTATTCATTGCCATTTTGTTTGTTCATACATTTTATCTTTTTCTTCAAAAAGACCCTTCATCATTTCATATAATAATGGTTTGGTAGTGATGAACTCCTTTAACTTTTTCTTGTCTGGGAAAGTTTTTATATGTTCATCGATTCTAAATGACAGCTTTGCAGGATAGAGTAATTTTGGTTGTAGGTTCTTGGTTTTCGTCACTCTGAATATTTCTTGCCACTCCCTTCTGGCCTGCAAAGTTTCTTTTGAGAAATCAGCTGAAAGCCTAATGGGAACTCCCTTGTAGGTAACTAGCTGCCTTTCTCTTGCTGCTTTTAAGATTCTCTCTTTGTCTTGAACCTTTTGCATTTTGATGATGATGTGTCTTAGTGTGGGCCTCTTGGGGTTCATCTTGTTTGGGACTCTGTGCTTCCTGGACTTGTATGTCTGTTTCCTTCACCAAGTTAGGAAAGTTTTCTGCCATTATTGTTTCAAACAGGTTTTCGATTTCTTGTTCTCTCTCTTCTCCTTCCGGCACCCCCAAGATGCGAATGTTGGCACGCTTGAAGTTGTCCCAGAGGCTCCTTACACTATCCTCATTTTTTTGGATTCTTTTTGCTGTTCTGATTGGGGATTTTTTGCTTCCTTATATTTCAAATCGATGGTTTTCTCCTTGGATTTACATACTCTATTATTGAAGCTGTGTAAATTATTCTTTATTTCAGTTAATGCCTCCTTCAATTCTAACTGTGTATCCATGATTTCTAACTGGTCCTTTTTTATGCTCTTGAGGCCCTCCCTACGTTCCCTGAGGTTCTCACTAAGTTCATTGAGCATCCTTATAAGCAGTATTTTGAACTCAGTATCTGTTAGGTTGCTTATCTCCCTTTCGCTTAGTTCTTTTATTGGAGTTTTGTTCTGTTCTTTCATTTGGGACCTGTTTCTTTGTATCCTCATTTTGGCTGCCTCCCTGTGTTTGTTTCAGTGTATTATTTAACGAGAGGTATGGGGCTCGCTGAGACCAGATGCTGCTCGTTTGAAAGAATTTAGGAAAAACCTGAAGCAGGATCCAAGACCGGCCAATCCTATGGTTAAGCAAGTGGCAACAACTTGGGTGGGCTTGAAAGTTGTGTGGGGCAGGGCGGGGCCTCAGGGAGTCAGCAGGGCGGGGCTACCAGTGTGAGCCAGGTTGCTGGAGTCCCAGATGTGGTTCTGTCTGCCGCCCCCGGGAAGGGCTCACCAAAGGAACAAAGGCCTCTTACAGCACGTTTGTCCCCGAGGAAGCCCCCTCTCCAACCCTTGGCTTCCAGCCCTTGCTCCATTGCCAAACAGCTCAGTTCTTCCCTGTATGTCTCTGGTGCCCCTTGAGCTGCCTCCCCTCCAAGCTTAGAGGGAGAGAGTCTGATAAGTCCGTGCGCGGGCCCTTTAGGGAGCTACCTGGGGCTCCAGCCGCCTCAGCTTCCCTGAGCCTCAGTTTCCGCTGGTTTTTCCAACCAGAAGTTATGGGGACTTCTCTTCCTGGCACTGGAACCCTGAGCGGGGCACCTGGTGTGGGACGGGGAGCCCTGAGTCCTCGGGAAGGACCTTCCCAGCTGCGGGAGCCTCCTGATTTTTATCCACCACACGTGGGTGTGGGACCAGCCAGTATCGCCGCCCCTCCTACCAGTCTGGATGTAGCTGCTTTTTTTTTTAATTCCGTAGTTGTAGGACTTCCATTCAGCTTGATTTCAGGCGGTTTTAAATGATGGTTGTTCTGTAGTTTAGTTGTAACTTTGATGTGGCTGTGGGAGGACGCGATACCGCGTTTACCTATGCCGCCATCTTGACCGGAAGTCCGTTTTTTTTTACTATTTTCATTGATTTTTTTGGAGAGAGACAGAAACATCGATGTGAAAGAGAAACATGAATTGGTTACCTCCTGCACACCCCCTACTGGGGATCAAACCCACAACCTGGGCATGTGCCCTTACTGAGAATCGAACCAGAACCTCTCAGTCCATGGGACGATGCTCAATCCACTGAGCCACATAGGCTGGGCTGAAAAGATAGTATTTTATAAATTATGAATGATAATTCTTTGTTGTATATACCTTTTCCCTCACTGTGGCTTGTCCTTTGTTTGTTCAATTAATTTAACTGAGGTACAGATTACATACAATAAAATACACTTTTTAAGCAGAGTTGGATAAATTTTGACAAATGAAGACACCCATGTAACCCCCACCACAATCAATATATACAACACTGTCATCATCCCAAATTCCCATCATTTGAGCCTTTCCTATGAATCATTTCACATAAATACAGCCAACCATGATCTGCTTGCTGTCACTTTAAATTAGTTTGCCTAATTTACATGTAGCACATGTATCCTTTCTGTCTGGCTTCCCCTCAGCATAATGTTTCTGTGATTCATCCACACTGTTGTATGCATAAATAGTCCGCTCCTCTGTTTGGTGAGTAGTATTCCATTTCTTATAATCATTCTTGCTTTTCATTCACCTGTTCATGGACATCTATTTCCAGTTACAGGATATTATGAATGAAGATATATGAATATCTGTGTACTAGTCTAGGTGAAGATATATGTCTCTATTTCTGTTGAGTAAGTACCTAACAAGTGAAATTTCTAGGTCTTATGAAAAACTAATGATTTAATCTTATAAGAGACTGTCGCCCTGGCCAGTTTGGCTCAGCGGTTGAGCATCAGCCGGTGGACCAGAGTTCTGGGTTCGGTTCCCGCTAGGGGCACATACCACACACACACACACACACACACACACACACACAAAGAAACTGTCAAAGTGTTTTGCAACGTGGTTGTACCCAGTCAACATGAAGATTTTTATCCTATTTGATGTGAAGCCACATCTTTTAGATTCTCTGTTCTACTGTAGTTAACATTACGATGTGTTTAAAGAGTGGGTAACCCAAAGTATAAACTGCACTGTTCTGATCTGTTACTTCTGAAATCCTGTGTTCATCTAGTTATACTTCCTCCTGTCCCAGAACTTCTTCACATGTTGTTCCCTCTACCTGGAATTCTCTCCCTCACTTTTCTCTTAGGTATTCTTGTGCATCTTTAGCTCTCAAGTTCAAAAGCCACTTTGACAAGGAAAGCTTCCCTGACCTCTCAAATCTGCCTTCCATAGGAAAATCCATTCATTCAACAGATAATGATCATGCACAATGCATTTTTCTGGGGTGGGAATATGGTAGAAACAAGAATAACAAAATTGCTGTCCTTACACAGTATGCAATCTAACGGAGGAGTGAGATAGCAAAGAAACAATGTAAGCAGGGTAAAGTGCCATGAAGGAAAAGGAGAATAAGGGATAAAGAATGACAAAGAGAGTATGTGAAGTCATAGGGTGAGCCATAAAGAAGCTGTGGGGTAAGTTTCCCAAGAGAGAAACCTGTAACACAAGAGCCCAAAGTGAGAACAGGCTGGTTGTGTTTGAAGAAGAACCAGAAACCCAGCTTCTGCTTAGAAGAGTTTGTGCCCCTCTCCTTTCTGCTGCCCACCACTGATACAACCCGATGTGTGTTTGTGTACAATTACCATGTATTGGGCCCAATGAATGGTCATATCTGGTTTTGGTCCCCCTTGAAGTCCTAACACTTAGCATGCACCAGTAATTATTTGTTGAATAAATCAGTGACTAAAAGAGTAAACAAAGAAATGAAATGGGCAACAAACAGCAGCCTCATTCACAACTCTAGAGTTGATGGATACATTCAATTAACCTGATTTATAAGTCCTACAAACATTATGGTAATAAAAGAGTATAAATCTTTGCAATCTAGACAAAGACTTTCTGACATAATATTAAATTGCATTTGTACACCACTTTACCATTTAAAAATGTCTCTAACGATAATGATAAAATGAAGAATGACTCCTAAGCTGATCATCAGTAGAGACTGAAGAAATGGCAGGAAAGGGAAAAGAGAATCAAGGACAGCCCTCCTTCCATTTATCTGATACTCTTCTTTTCATGAGTTTATGAATCCATCTTATATTTTCTGTCCTTTCCAGTTGATGACACAGCAATGTAGTTTGTCATTACTTTAAATCATTTCCTTATCTTGTGTCAACTATATCAGATTCTAAAGTAGCTGCACAAGGAATAAAACAAATACACAACAATGAGAGATCCTGTACTCTATACAGGATGTATACTCTGTACAGGTGAAATGCTAGCATAAATAAGTTTGAATTCTCCTACTGAAAATCAGGAATGGACAAGTAACCTAAGACTATACATGCTCTCCGGTAATTGTACAAACCATTTACACAATTAAAAAAAAATACACAGCACTAGCTTAGCTAAAAATACAGATTCAAATATAATGAGGTAAAAAAAAAAAAGCAGTAATATATATTCAATACAAAAATGACACCATGTGCACATACCTTCCTTAAGTAGGCTGTAGCAGAACAAGCGAGCTCTTTCCACATCTCCAAGTTGCCGACAAATACCCACATACACTCTGCAGAGTGCATGAATGTAATTGTGCTCCAGAGATGTCTTCTGGAGTTTTAGTTCTGAGAGAATAGAGTGAAGCAAGCACTCCGCTAAATGCTGGAGTGGGGAGAAAAAAAGTAAAAAGGTAATGTACAATGATATTTATCTTTAGCCTACTAAAGAATAGCTAAGCCCTGGCCAGCTGGGCTCAGCAGTTAGAGCATTGGCCTATGGACGGAAGAGTCACGAGACTGATTTCTGGTCAATGGCACACACCTGGGTTGCAGGTTCCATCCCTGGCCCTGGTCAGGGTCTTGCAGGGGGCAACCAATCGATGTCTCTCTCTCTCTCTTTCTCTCTCCCCTCCCCACTGCCCTTCTCTCCCCCACTCCCTTCCACTCTATCTAAAAATCAATGGAAAAATCTCTCCGCAGGTGAGGATTCACACACACACAAAGTATATCTATAAGTTATAAAATTTGGTATCTACTGGAAAAATAAAATACATACTCTATCAGAAGGTAGGAGAAGGCAATAACCAGCAACAACCAGCTTAGCAGGTAAACCAAGGGGCTCTGGGGGATAAGTTAACACCTGTCAGGGGCCTGCAGTCAGCAGTGCTGCAGGTGCTCGATGGTAGATCAGAGCATACTTAGATGCCTACTGTCACTCCTACCATCCCCACCAATTATATACTGTCTTGGTTTTTCCTACAACGATTTGTGTGTGTGCGTGTATTAAACCCATTCTATTCTACTCCCTTCTTGTTCTCAACTCCAGTGTACTCTACACATTTATCCTGTTCAGACATTAAAATATTAGGTACCATTTTTCTTGCTCAGGAAAAAAAACATTAAGTAATTTGACATATTCATCCATTTGAAAATAAACATCTTTTCAAAGTTACTTATACTGTCCTATATGCTTTCTAAAAGTCAATGATCTAAGAAAAATATTTCTACTGTTGTGACTTGGAGATTGTGCACAGAAATAATAAAGCACGACTGCATGGCACTGGAAGTCACCCACACAAGGTATCAACATGGGTATTTAGAAAATGTAAGCCTGTGGAAGTCCTAATAAACTGTAGTAGATCTGCACAACCCCTATCTTGAAACTGAGTAACTGCTGTTTGATTTACAAAATACATTAATAGAGAAGGGGAAAACCAAACCCACATGCTGTCTTTCTGAAAGACTATCAAACTCTCAAATGTGTATATAATACTATTCACAGAAAAGAAAGGCTCTATTACGTGATAAGCATTTGATGTTTTCAAGTAAATAATTTCAACCCTTTAAATATGTCAGAATCTATGGGAAATATGCTATGCTATTTTAGTTCTGATGGATAGGTTTTCTTTAAAATTGTATTTGATAAACACAAATTATCAAATCTCTAGTGTCTTACCACATCTCAAATGTATAAAATCCTGGCTAGAAATAAAATATAGGCCTCACTGTTTGTATGGCTAACTGTCCATTTCTGAAATAAAACTTCTGTTGGGGTCCTCTGCCATCTTGCTGACAAAAGACAGCCTGTCCCTGAGGATGAGCAACTCCTAAGCTCACAGAGAACAGCTGCCACCTACCTTCTTTGTTGTGCTGAAGTCATAGACAACTTCTTTCTCTTGATCTCTCATTACAGGCTTTTTGGAGATATTTCCCACATATATGTGACTACGAATGACAGGCAACAGGTCAAAGGAGGACTCTGCAATCTTCTTCAGGGCATCAGCTATGGCTTTATCATGGGACTCCACAGTTTCTTTGGGGTTCAGAGGCAACTGTGAGACTGTACTGGCAGCCGGAACAGAACTTGGTTCCTCATCTGTCACTGCAACTTCAGCTTGAGGGAGGTTTCTGCGGGGGTGTTTGTTGACTCCTTCTGGAGTGATGCTCCCAGTTTCTGGTTCTGGGGACGCGCTGTCCAGGCGCAATCTTTTAGCACTCCGCAGTGTACAAGCTGACAATGTCCTCTTTCCACTTGAATCCTGTTGCGTTCCCAACTCTCTTGACTTATCCTGGTTACAGTCACCACCTGAGCTGCTCCCTGTTTTGACAAAGGCAGTTGACATGGAAGTGATTGCTTTGAAGCCAGTTATAGCACTGACTGGCCCTGGTAAATTCTGACGGTCAGCAGGTGGCCCTCGGGTGAGCTGAATATTCCCTTTGAGGATGTTGAGAGTGCGGGCCCTGGCAGATAATTCTGGGTACATGGTGTCAAGGATTTTAACAGAATTCTCCTGGGGCGCAGCCACAGTAGTGTGGGCTGATGCACAAGGAGGCAGTCTGCCGGGCACAGGGAGAGCATGCTTTGGGGTGGTGGCACAAAACTGCAAAGGCGATGACAATATCCTCTCCCCAGTGGGTACAGCAGATGGGGATGGAGATGTACACAAGGGGGAGGCACGCCCTGGGTCTTCCAGCAAAGGCGACATCACAGATGGCATTGGGATCTCATTCAATGGAGAAAGCTGGCCAACAGGAGAGGTGGGTGAGGAAGGACTGGAACTTGATATCAGAGGAGAAACTGGGTGTGAAGTCCTAGGAGGAGTGGCAATCAAAGGAGCAAGCAGGGGCGGCAAAGGGGGCCCCACCTCCTGCCGAATTTTACTTAGAGTGTCAGCAGAACAATCTGTAGGGGTAGAGGTGTCAGCATTGTCCAGAATGGTCTGAGTTTGAGGTCTCTGGGTTTTTGTGTTACCTCTGTCACCTGAAGATGACTGAGAAACTTCACCTGGGTTAGTTTCAACTCTGCCAGATGCCGAAGTCTTTACTGGTTTGTTTGTCTGATCTTTGTTTGAAATCTTTGATCGATTCTTGTTTTTGCCAAATGGCTCCAGTTTCGAGTTATAATACGTGTGATCAGACGCAACAATCTGAGACTCAAAGATCTGATCATAAATTTCAGAACTAATCCTTACACTAGGTTTAACAGGTCTATTCCGCAAACGACTTTTATCAAAGTTAGAACTCTGGCCACTGCTGGAAATATCCTCTTGGGTGCATGGAAGATTACTGTCACATGGGGGCTCCTGAAATGGAGAGCCAGGGTGGCTGGTCTCTGGGGACTTGTCCACAGAAGTAACGGAAATGAAACCAGCTCCCGGCCCTCCTCCATCTGGGGAAGCAGGGATGTCTCCAGGGGTGTCACACAGGATAACCTGATCCACATTTGGCACGAGTGGTACCCCGTTTATGATGGTCCAGTTGTCCCCCTTTTCAATGACTAGATTTTGGTCCTTATTTATCAGCACATTTATAACTTCGGAAGTCACTGTAGATATCTGACACTGAAATGTCCTTTCTGTCTCACAACCAGCACTGTCGTCTATCTCAGAACCCTGGGGTGGGGGCTCCGCTAGTTCTGACAAGACCTCGTCCCCACTGTTGATCAGCCCGGTCACATCCAAGTTATCCTCAGGTCTGTCCTGAGTGTTTTCAATAGTAGATGCCCCGCCAGTGGGCGAACTGTTCAAACCGTCTGTTGATGGGGGTGGGTCTGAAGGGTGCAATGAGGAGCCATCTGTTGGCTGAGGTGAGGCTTGTTCTTTTATGTGTTCGGTTGCTAGGCTGTCATGTATACTGAAGAGCAGTAAATTACTAGCGTCTTTCACATCTGAGTCCTCATAGTTGGACTGAAGTTCCTGCCCAATCTTGGTGAGCACCTCAGACAGTGTTTCCAAAGAACACTGAGTGAGCTGACTCGCATCCCTTAAGGAACAATCATCTTCCTCTGATTCAATCCACTCTTCACAGGTTTTGAGTGTTTCTTCTTCACAGAGTTGCTTTCCATACTTTTCTCCTGGTATTTCACTTTGCTTTAATTCTTTGTTCATTTCTTTGTTTAGGGTTTCTTTGCTAGAATATTCAGAAACAGAGTCCCCTGAACTATAATCTCTTAACTGACAACTTTCAAGAAACATAACCACCTCTGACGTAGAAAGTCTGTCTATCTCAGAGAGTGTACTGATATTGAAGTCCTGCAGTGCTGAAGTCAGACAGCCCACCTCTGCAGAAGGCCTGGTCTCGGCAGCACTAGCATCCGCAGCTCCTACAGTTCTTCTGGAGGCCTCAGCGGCATCCTGCTGCTGCTTACCCATTACGGCTTCAGGCTCATTTTCACCCTCACTGCAGCTAGGGGCCTCACTCTCCTCCACTTCAGTGTCACCACCTCCCACCTCCCGAATGCCTGTGTAACAGTACAGAGGACTAGGAAGGCTGCTTTGGGGGATACCATGTGTCTCATCTTTTCTGCCAATCGCTGGTAACAAGGCAGCACCTGTGGTGCCCAGACCTTCGGAAGCACTGTCAGGAGTTGGCGACAGCCGTTTCAGAGGCTCTTCCAGGCTTTGCTCTCCTCTAGGAGAGTCCTTTGAAATGGCCAGGGCTTCACCACCCGATCTGACTCTCTCTCCACAAGATATTTCTTCAACAGGAACAACTCCTGACGCTGCCATTTCTGTGGCTGGAGAAAGTGTTTCTGCACCGATCCCAGATGAATCCAGGTCTGTGGTATTTAGACATGGATGCTGGTCCTGCAATTCTGTCTGCACTGCAGGTTCCGTCATGTTTTGGTTTGGGACTGGGGTAATTTCAGAAAAAAAAGATAATTTACTATTTGTGGAACAATGAGAATTTTCTCCTGGTAAAGAACCACTTGGAGAATCAAAATCTAATTTTCTCCAAGTGGTGGATCCTTCTGGTGAAGTCCTTTTTGTAGTAGCCACCTCCTTGATGTTCTGGGTTGTCTCCTCTCTTTCTCCAAATCTTGCTATAGATGTCACATTAGCAATATTCTCTGTTGCTGAGGCAGGCTCCTTCCTATGTAGTCTTGAAGGTTCTGATCTAGCACTCTGTGTCGTTTCAGGCCTGGCCTGCTTGGTGATAACTGACACTTGGTTAGGCAACAATGACACTGACTCTCTATTGTCTAAGGATGGCACTGCCTTTTGTAACTGATGGTTGGTCTCTTGTTGATGTTCTGACTTAGCTCTCAGCCTTTCTTCACCACCTCTCCTTAACAGATCACTATGGTGCCAAGAAGTGCTTTTAACTAAACCAAAACCACTCTTGATCAAGCCTGACTGAGACTCTACTAATGGTGTGAAATCTGACTGACTTGGTGTGAGCTCAACTCCTGGACCCTGGTTTTCAAACTGTCCACTTTTCACGGCTTTCATAAATACTGACTGAGGAAGGGCACACACTTTGGTCATACCTTTTACAACTTTTGTACATTCTACTCCACTACTACTCTGATGACAATCAGATGCTCCTAATTCAGGGTTCATAGCATGCAAGCTATTCTCTGGGTCATTTGCTCCTGTAGAACACTCTGATGGCTCAGACTGCAGACCTAACACATTTGAAGTTCTAGCTTGTAAATTCTGTTCTGAATGACACACTTCTGTAGGGATTACTTCAGTAGGAACATGAGTCTCATGACCACACTTCAACCCAGAGGAAGACTGGGGATTATTGTAGACAGACAATGCTCCCGAGGTAGAAGAGGAAGAACATTTGGCTTCAACATCAAGTTCTGTTGCATCCATTACATCACCTTCAATTTCTTCAGATTCAGGTGATTCTGTTAAAACAAACCCTTGCCTATCTTCTCTTTCCTTTTCCAATTCTCTAGATATTCCTTGAAGATGGTCAGAAACTGATATGTGATCTGATTTACAAGTGGTTTCATTAGGTGGTGTCCACTTAGTAAAGTCTGATTTAGGTGATCCTATCATTCTGGACAATGGAGTTTTTCCTTTGGATCCCATGAGTTCATTTAATGGCCTCCTGCCAAGGGGAGAATAACACATTTCTGACGTGCCAAGGGCTGCTTCCTTCCCTTGTGCTAGGCTGCCAGACGACTTCTCCATACTCACACTTCCGGTGGGTTTACAACGTGTTTCCTCAGTTTGCACTGACTTATCCATCTCCCTAACCTCTCTTTGTCTTTTTGTCTCACCTAAAATGCTTCTAGTCATGAATTGAGAAGACACTGTCCAGTGTTTCTCATGAGCTAAAGAGAACGTGGCTGTAGGTTCTTTCGGTGATGCTGTAAATGTCCCACACCCAACCGCTGTCACTTCATTTCCTTCCAACGTGTTTAGAGCTTTGGTAGCTTCATGTGATTTGGGCTCTTCCTCCCATGTACCACTTCCATTATTTTTTCTGGATGAGCCAAAACAATCCAGTGCCTCAGATGTATCATCTTCTGAAACAGACTCAGCAGAATTTCCATGATGGGCTGAGTCATTATCACTGGAATCTGTATACTCTCCAAAATAGGTTTCCTTAAAATAAATGAGTTATACTAGTTAGTTAATTAAATACTAATTCAAATAACTGAAATTCAATTAAATGCATTAAAAAAAAGTACATGCTTCCTGAAGAACCCTTTAGAACACATAGGAGGACAGGTAATTTACTCTCTGGAATCGCTGCAATAGGTGGGAAAGTCTCAATCACAAGTACAACACTGATTTGCCCTCTCCTAATAAAAGTGCACCTCTTCCCAAAATTACCCTCACTCACACCTCTTCTCCCACAACAGGCTCTTCCAAGTTCCAGTCCACACACAGCCTTGGGTGTGGTTTGTTCTCCTAACCTCGAAACACTCCTACTTCTCAACTACTCAACTACTTCCAATCTTCTGGCCAAAAAGGTTTCTGACTCTGGCTACACAACCTCTTTTCCTCACCCTCCCAGTCACTCCTCCACACATATCTGACTCATGTCTCACTCGACCCCAGAGCGTCACCCTCTATGCACCAAATGGGTCATTACTCCACGTGACGATCATGGACAACACTCGCCACACATTTCCTCACAAGTGCTATACCTTGGATTAGCACCTGGACCTGATCCACGCCTTCCCCTTCAACAGTGTACGCAGTGACAACTCTCTCTCCCACCCAAGCTGTCTCCACTCCTGTTCCAGTTATCCTGCTTGACCCCCAACTAGCCCCCTCTTGTGCTAACTACCTTCATCACGTGTGATCCACCAAGCGAGCCCATTCATCAACCACCTGGCCTCCCTGTTCAGTAAGGGAAATGGCAGTCTGGGGAAGACTAGCCACTACTGACAGAAATGCTCCTGACCGAAACCTTTCCATCCCTGAGTTCTGGAGTACCATAATCTGGTTTTCCTCCACTATCCGGCCACCTGTTTTCAATCTTTCTTTCCTCTTCCCCTTTTCTGCTTGGTCACGAATGTACTGACAATTCCTCAGGAGTCTCTGAGACCCCTTCCTCTTCTTCTACACTCTTACTGAATGATATCACATGGTCCTATGGCTTCTGCTGCACACAAATGCTGATGTATCTTGAATATCTGTCTCACCACAGCCTCCCTCTGAGCATCATGCTCATGAATCTAAAATTCACATTGCATATATCCATTTGGAAATCACACATACACACTTAATATCTAACATTTTACAAGTTATCTTCTCACCCAAGTAGGGCTTCTTCTTACTTTTTTTATTTTCCAACACATTGACTCTTCTATGTCCCCTAATAACCACATTGAAAATCTCATCAAAGGCTGCTCATTCAAGCTCATTAACATTTTTCAAACAGTCCACACCTCTTTAATTCCAATGCAACCACTGAATTAAAGTGTCAAGAATTAAGGAAATTGCTGATTAAATGATTCCCCTATTTATGGTCTTGCTCCTTTCCTGACTATCCCCACTCTCTACCCATTCGTAGCGACTAAACCTTTCAAATCAAGATCTATCATCAGGTTCACTTATTTGAATACATCAAGAATTTCCCACTGCCTTTAGGATGAAAGGAAAAGTCCACAGACATTGTGGACCTGGTCTGTGTGAGTGTTCCCCAGTGTCAAGTTCACCTCAGCTCTACTCCTCTTCATAAACAGCAGTGCCACCTGAAACGCCTCACTCCCTCTTCAACACTCAGCTAGGACCCTACCCCCTCCACCTGTCCTCCATTCAGGACCAAGGTCCTGTCTAGGTCCTCTCCAACAGGGTGCCCTTCCTAGCACTGAAGTGCTCTACTGAGGCCATGTAATTGCCTATTCCTAATGGTCCGACCACCACACAAGATCCAACCAAGTGGGAACCATCCCATACCCTATGTCACCTCAGCATTCCTGGAGCCTAACATAATGTCTAGAACACAACAGGCATTCATTGTGTTTCCTGGATGAAGGAAGTGACTCAAAGTTGTTAACTGCTCTTTAAGCCAAAAAAGTATATAAATCTGTTTCATCAAAATGACCTTTCTTAGAAGTTATAATAAACCATTCTGCAAACACACAAAAAGTTGATGAGTCCATGAAGTGAAAGTGGGGAATTCAGCAAACTAGGTTAATGTATGCTACATACATGGATTTACCCATCTCTGAAAAACTCTATGGTTGCAAACGTTTTCAATTCATTCATTCCATGTCTGCTAAGTGCCAGGCACGAAAGATAAGAACAATTAAGACACAGTCCTCCACAGCAGACTTACAATTTTGTTGTGAATAAAGACGAAAATGCAACCATGATAGAAAGTAAAAAAAGTCATAAATTTTTCAGTCAACTACATGTTGATCCTAAGGGCACTGGCAGGTATTTTTAAATTCTATTACTCTCTAATAAAATCTGGCCTGAGTACCACAAATGTTCTTTGAGTATGGCTAATATAATAGGATGGGCACTGTGCCCACTTGGTGACTCCAATTCCAAGTGCAAACTCACAGGTGCAAGTGAAGAAGGCAAGGTGCCCCGGTTTGGGAAGGACCCCAGAGGGGGTGATGGCACTGGAGACAAAAGCGGAGGGGGAAGTTTGAAGAAGTCAACTGCAGCTTGAAGATCTTCATCAAAGGAGTGATCATGATCAGAAAAGTCAGTACTGTCCTCATCATTCCTCTGGACTGAAACTTCAGGATGCTGGTCCTCATTATGGTGGGCTGCTGCACAGGGTATCTCTTCTCCCACATTTTTACATGCAGAGAAGTCACCCTCTATCTCCATAGACAGCTCTGCCAGACATGTCTGCACAGCTGAGGCTCTGAGAGGACTGCCTCCTACCCGAGTGGGCATGTCATCTTCCCTGGACTCTCTGGATCTAGACGTTTCTTGGACAGGTTTTGCTGTAGAAATAAAAATTAAATATCAAATATTACAATATCAGGAAAACTTAAAAAAAAAAACAAAAAAAACCCTCAACTTATTCTAAGAGTTCAAAATGTTTGCAATGTTATAGTCAAAAACATATTTTTAAAAAACCATCCCTTCCTAAAGACTATCCTATAAAACCTGAACACACTTCACGTAAGTATGCTTCACTCATAACAAACAGGAGGAGAAGACAGGTAGATGGATGGGATGCTCGTGACCCCTCCACAGCAGATAGCAGGACGCAGCAATGTAACGGGCCCTGGGACCTGCTGACATGCTCACTATCTCGGTGAACCTTAAAACCAGTAGTACCTGGGAGAAACAGCTTTGTGCATGCAGGTTAACAGGGAATACAATTTTCTCTGTCTCACAAGCAATCCAAAATCCATGGATATCAAGCCTATTCCATGACCATATTAATACAATGCTCTAAAATTAAGGAACTAGGTCACATGAATACTTTTTAAGCAACAGGTCTTGTCTTGATCAGAATAGGATGGGGTAGGAAGAAAGAGCCCAGAAGCCAATCAGAAGATGATCCCAATAACCAAAGCCGGAGAAATCTGAACAATACATAATGACAGTACTGAATTATAATACATAAAATAAAATAAATACCCATGAGACTATCATGACAGAAATAATTAGAAATATCTATTTGTTATATTTGAAAGCTATAAAAATATGTTTTACAGAAGGGCTCAGGACTCATGGGAGAAGTGACAAATAAAAAAGTGAATGAATAGATAAATGGTAGAAAAGAGATAGCTCTTTCTTATAGAAGAATTCCAATTACTAAACGCAAAAGAAATGAGGAAAATACAATAAAATCTACTAGACGAAGTAATCAATACAGTAAATAGTATCCATGGATGGCTGCTAAAATCAGTGGGCTATAGTTGCAGAGAAAAAATATTTGCAGAGTGTCAAAGTATCTCCCCAAAGACAATTAACTAACAGAACTTTACAATGGAGAAACCTGACAGACGCCACCTTTAAACAAGTGATCAAGGTTTGCATTCCCAGTGAAAATGCATCTCCACATCCCCTCTCCCCGTGTACAACAACCTAAGCAAAGTGAAATATCACCACGATGGAGTTCTTGCCATAAATACATGGCCTCAATCTAATATGAGAAAACATCAGATAAGCCAAAACTGACAGACTTTCTACAAAATCACCTGTACTCTCCAAAAGTAGAAAAAACATGAGACATGGAAAAGACGAATGAATTGTCAGACACGGGGAAAGGAAAGGAAGAATGATGGCTAAAAGCAACATGGGATCTTGGAAAGGAAAATGACACTGGTGGGAAAACAATAAAACTCACATGAGGTTTATTTTGTTAACAGTATTATACTAAGTCTTCTGTTTTTGATGATTGGTGATGGAAAATGTTAAGCTTCAGGGACTCTGAATGAGGGGTAATAAGGGAATTTTCTGCACTATTTTTGTAACTTTTCTCATGAAAACAAAACAAAACAACAATATATTTTAAGATATAAAATTCCAAAGATACCATGTTTTCCCTTCTACTTGAAAAAGCTAACATTAAGGAACAGATTTAACCCTTGAAATAGTTTTAAATAAACATATACAATTATTAAACAAACAATGTCCCTTTTAATAACATCTTTAACAACATGAAATCAAGTGTTTATATAAAGTAAGACTACTGACTAATACAGAAAACTGAAATGTTGCCTATGAGCATTTTCCTTAGGGAACATGAGTCAACTGCAGAACCTGAGAGGAAAAAGTAGGTGCACATTTTCTACAGACTTAGAGCTTCAAAATCTGTGAATTCATAGCAGCTAATCAAAGAAACTAGTACAAAACAAAAAAAGTTAAGAAAGAGTTTTATCTTATGTAAGATAGCAATCTTCTCCCCATCCACTCCAAGTAACCAATACCTACTTCCAAATCTCAAGTCCTAAATTCAGTGTAACTGAGAATGTGGTAGAAAGCCTCTGTGATACACAATAGATTAAGTCAAATTTCTGAAAATACATTATTAGCTAATTGTGTTGTACAATAATAAACTGACAGTTTTTACCTAACCATATCAGCATCCTAAAGGAGACTACAAATGAAGAGTAGAGTGTAACCCAACATTTCAACCAAAGTAACTGGTAAATTACACAAAAAACAAATTAAGCTAAACTGCTGGTAGGTGGATGGAACTCATGAAATGAATGGAAAAGCTGAGCATCTGCAATCTTCTGCACCCACCTGCCAAATTTGCCTCCACTGTGGGTCCTGCCAGTTTCTCTGAATGTTCTCTGATGAAGGCCGCTATTAAAAATTAAAACCCAAATGCATTTACTGAGATTGGTATATAAGTCACACTGCAGGGAAAGGAGCTTTGTATAAGTAAGGTACCCATTCTACTTAGTTCATTCTTTGGTACATTAAGACACTAAAAACTAAAGACACACAATAGCCATGGTAAACATTTCTACTTCCATGTATGATACGCACTTCTGGAAGCTTCTCACTCACCTGGGACACATCTGCTGCTTTCACCAGGTACTCTGTGTGTTGTGTTTATACAGAGCCAGAGTTCCTTCAGAAGTAGTTTTACTTTTCCTGGGAAAGAGAATAAAGTGTAAAGACATGTTATTTGTTTCAATCTGTACAAGGCCAAAAGATAGTCCTGTGAAATCAACACTTACCAGGAATATAAAAACTAAGTAACTTAGATATCTTCCCCAAATTCAACTATTGTGCATAATTCAGTTAGCTACTGATGGAAAGGTCTGCAATGCTCTAGCCAAATACTGATGACTGAATACAGGCTTGGGTTGTGTTTGAGTGCGGAAGGAGTATGTACCTGTTGTAAATAATGGCTTCTATCGCCTTTATATATGTGTGTAACAAATAAATCTTTGGCCTGTAAGTTTTCTACAGAGAGTGATACGGGATAAGGGAAGGAAGCAGATATAATGACTGATACAAGGGATTCAGGTTCCATGTATTCTGCAAAAAATAGGAGAGCAGAATCTCCTCAGTTACATGAGGTTATTAGAAGAGCCTCAGAGTCAACCACGCTATAATTAACCTGGGGGCTTCTTGGATCATAGAAAAGCCATTGGTGGTCTTAAGGGAAAAGGAAGTGGGAGACAAAAAGATGTGTGTGTAAACATATAAATAGAGAGAGATAATCACACAGAGAAGCATGTGTTTTTACGAGCAAAGCAAACATTTTGGGATTTGTATACATTTTTGAAGGGGTCTGTCTGGATTCCTAAAATGGCTAAAAACTACTGTTCAAGTTGAAAGGTCAACAGTAGTTGCAACGAAGACAGGCCCAACAAAATTCATACAACATTAAGAATATAACTATGGTTTTAGAGTGAGTTTAACATTAATAAATACACAAATTCCAAAAAAACATTATTCCAAAGCAAAAAATATTCATAAAAATATCAACAGCCTGTAGTCAAATCTGCTCACACAAATTGAAATTCAACTTAAAATAAGATGTAAGTATCAGGCAATTGTTCAGCCCACCTCAAAGTTCTATTACAGTTTCCTTGAACTTAAGTTCTTAAATTAACCTGAAACATTTATTTAAAATACTGAACTCTTTAATCCAGTCTAGAGAAGCTAAAAGACCAACCTTTTAAACCAAAATATCTCCAAGGAATCACAAGTTTTAAATAGGTCAGCCCTATGGAAGCCAGCAAACCGAATCACACCAAATAATGAGGTTCAGACAGAGGGACCGGGACAGAGGGGAAGGACAAAGGCAAGGGGTGGGTTTGAGAAGCTGGACATTTCCAACCTCCCGAGCCAGTCAGTCAACCCCTGACGGTCACCACGTGTGAAGCACATCTATTTTTGAGTTCCAAATTGTGTAATCAAGTAGCTTATCTACGTTGTGATTTAACCTACCCCAAAGCCTGCTTCCAAACACTGTAATCCCCTTTGCTTAAATGACCTGACCAGGATCCCTGCTTATTAGGTATACACCCAAAGCAGCAAACAGGGAACCTTAAAAAAAAAGAAAAAAAGTTACTTTTCTATTCTTATGGAGGCTATTAACCAGAGCTATGCCTATTCTAATTGAGCACTCTTTCATTACTTCTAATCTACAAATAAGAGCCATCCATTCCCAGCAAAACAAAACAAAAAAACCTTCATTGTGGCTTCACGACTTAGTTGGGGAAGAGAAAACCTCATTAAATTGAACTGCACACCTTAATCCAATCTTTTAAAGCACTTTCTTTATCAAAAGCCAAGGCATCTGTCAGTATTTCTGGACCTTTCTATTCCAATGACATGTCAGTTTCCACATGAATACCATACTTCTTTAATCATATAGTTTTATGTTTATGTTTTAGTATCTGTTCAGATTTTTCATTTTCAAAAATTTTACTATTCTGAACATCCGTTCTTCCAGATAAAGCTTCACTATCTGTTTGTCCTTTCCCATATAAAACCTCAGTGGTATTTTGAGTGAGACCTTATAAATACATTTGAGGAAAATTCACATCTTTATGCTTTGTCTTTCAATCCAAGAACATGTTTATTTACAAATGCAGGTCTTCTTTAATGCTCTTCAGGAGTGTTTCATAGTTTTTCTCATGGAAGCACAGCACACTGCTTTTAGGTCTTTTCCTAGACATCTGATGGTTCAGTTGCCATATGAGATGGGTTGGTTGTTCTTATTCCATCCCTGCTCTATAGTTTCATAATGATATGTTGTGTCCTCCATGTTTATAACACCACTTTCCCGAGCTCCTACACTTGAATTTTCCAGCTGAGACTTTTTGATTTTTTTACAGTCACATCATTTTGAAATCATGACATTTTTAACTCTTCTTTATTAGTATTTACAGCTCCTAGTCTTTTGTGTTTACTCTGTGGCACTGCCTGAAGCATCCAATATTTACAGAATGGAGCTAACAAGAAGCATCCTTGCCTTGTTCCATAAGAGACAGTAATGATTGTGCTTTTGTTTCACCATTCTCAAGTGCAAATGTTTTTTTCTATTACCTACCATTTCTTTTATGAGGACTAGGTGCTGAATTGAGATATCATTCTTCTCTTAACCAACTGCTGCAGTATTCCTCAGAGAAATCCTAAGTCATAATTTGTCTGTATTCTCAACTACTAGATTTGAGTTCTTAAAATTTTACTTATATTCCTAAGTGACAGAGCTCTGAGTCTTGAGGATGTGTATGCATGTTATTCTTAACTGGCTCTGGTACAGTTATGGTAGTCTAAGACAATGAGCCAGTTATGGTAGTCTAAGACAATGAGACAGAAAGCACTATTTTTCTAAGTTCTAAAACAAATAAAATGATAACAAAGACATCAGTTTGCACTGAAGGCTGTATAGAGCTCATCTGTAAGCCACCTAGTCTTCTAAGGTGCTAGAGCTTCAAGTTTTTTATTTCTTCTGGGTTTTCTGTTCAGGTTTGCAACAACTTTTCTGAGTTAATTTCGGTAGGCAGTCATCCCTCCCACTTCATGCTTCGACTTCTGCGGCTTCACTCTATTGCGGTTTTTTTCAAATTACTATACTATACTATACTATACTATACTATACTATACTATACTATACTATACTTGAAAAAAATTGCGACAGAGTGAAGCCGCAAAAGTCAAAACGCGAAGTGGCGCGGAACGACCGTATATAAATAAAGAATCCTACTTCATGGAAATTCATTTATCGCGGTAGAGTCTGGAACTGATTAACTAGATAAATAAGGGCCGACTGAGTTTTCCTAGAAAAAGGTCCATTCATTAACATAATCAAATTTGCATATGAATTTGTTAATTAGGATTCTCCAACTATAATTTTATAGCTTTCTCAGTCCTGGTGTTGTTGAATTTTTGTTCCTTGCTTTCTTGATCAGACTTGCAAAGTTCTGTCGATTTCACCAGCATTACAAAGATACAGTGATTGGTTTTAATGGTCTCAAAGCAATTGCTTAGTTTCCTATTTCGGTAATTTATGTTTTCATCTTCATCAAATGCTTCCTTTTATTTTCCTGAGATGTCTGCTATATTTTTGTACCTTCTTAGTCATTCATTTTCTGTAATTCTTGCTTTCTAAAGTAATCACTGAAGGCCACAATATCTTTGAATACCATTTGGCAATATCGCAAAAATGTAATAAATACTGCCTTATTGTTTATTTCCAAAACAGTTTAGTATTTCCATTTTTATATTGTTATCCAAGAGGTATTTGTTTGTGTTTATGTGTTTTCAGTTACCAGATAGGTTTTGAAAGATTTTGGGGGCATGTAATAGATATTTTTACTAGTATCTTACTAAACATCAGTATCTTAATATCTCATATTAAACATATTAGTAACTAGTCAGCTTTTACATGTGTTAAAAGCATTTCAAATTATAGGATTGTGGTTTAAAAGAGTCGTGTAATATGTAAAGTATTGACCTCGCAGTTACGATTCCAATTCTATCTCCTATTTGGTCTGCTTTTTTATTTCTAAGAAACATATTAAAGTCTCCCAAGAAAATAGATTTAGCTCCTACTCCTAGACTTTCCAAGCATTTTACTTGGCATAGATATTCCCTTATAATCCATGTAAATTCATATCTAGGCTTCAATTATGTTTTGCCTTACACTACAGTTCAAGTTAGCATTTGCTTAAAATTTCTTTATCTATCCCTGTATATTAATCTTTCTACTTCATTTAATTTTAAATGTATTTCCTATAAATGTATCAGAGATAGAGATCATACACAAATCAGGCTGAACACTTAGGCCTTTCTAATATAAATATCCCATCTGTGCTCTGCTCTGGGAAGTTTCTGTCTGTTATTTCTCGATCACCTTTTCTCCTTTGGATCCGGTCTCCTGAGAAGTCCTAGTAGATGACTATTATGACACCCAGCTGTATCCTCCAGATTCTTACATTTTCCTTAATACCTTTTATCTCCTTGTTCTTCTATATCATGTTCTCAGAGACACCCACAACAGGTCTCAGAGACACCTATCTTGTATTTGTCCATTCAACAATTCAGCCTTTCTAAGTGGTGTATTTCAACAATCACTTTTTTTAAAAATATGTTTTTATTGATTTTTTGAGAAAGAGGGAGAGAGAAACATCAACATAAGAAACACTGATTGGCTGCTTCCTGCACACCCCCCTAATGGGGATTGAGCCTGCAGCCCAAGCATGTGCCCTTTTACAATCACATTTTTAATGTTCTAGAACTCCAACTCCAATTCATAGCAGCAGCCTATGTATAAATTCTTTGGACTTTCTAAAGATACGACTCTATTTTTAACATTTTATGTCGTTTATGATTTCACACTACTTCCTCAGGGACTAGCTCTTTTCCCTGAGTTTTGTTGCCTT
This sequence comes from Molossus molossus, assembly GCF_014108415.1. Taxonomy (NCBI): domain Eukaryota; kingdom Metazoa; phylum Chordata; class Mammalia; order Chiroptera; family Molossidae; genus Molossus; species Molossus molossus. Next base: position 34,718,889 of record NW_023425366.1, read on the forward strand.
TCTTTCTTGCCACTGCTGCTTCTCTGTTTTGGATGAAAGTTTTGGCAGGACATATTTGATAGCCAGAGTATGTTTTTCAGCCCACGTTTTTAGTGCTATATTAGCAATAAATATAGGTTCTCATTTCATAAGCCTATAGGGCCCTTTCTTCAGAGGGAGGAGAGACAGAGTGAACTTACATGGAATACAGAAACATCTAATTTTGGGGAACCAGGAGCAGTTATCCTTCAAAGCAGCCATAATTATCCAATTTTTGCACCCACTCTGGTGCCTCCCATGGCATAACTAACATTTTAGACAATTAAACTTTGGGCCATAGCTGTGGACAAACGTGAGAAACAGTTTCTGAATCCAGACGGTTGCACACTTTTCACCCTTTCATCATAATCTGGCGAGTGCTGCTCTCCTGTCCCTTCTCCCTCTCACTTTTGCTTTGAGGAAAAACAGGGCTTATGCCATAAAAACTTGCTTTTTAAGTGGTGCTATTTTCTCTGTAATTTGGGGCTTTATCACCAATAGATACCAACGCTTTACATTTCCTCATTCATTTCTTCCACTGGTGCTAAACTGTTTAACCATAAAGGAGGGCTATATTTTATTTTCTGCCATTTTTACTGGAATTTGAAAGGAAGGAAAGACACATGTGACATTCAGGCACACTTTTTTAAAGTGAAATCAACACTACTTCTACCTAACGTACAAATCTCTTTCAGAAGTCAGATAGTAAAGAAAAGCATTAAAGATACATTTAAGAATCAGAAATTAAACCCATCAAGGTCCATAGCTTAATAATTAGCAGATCCTAAAGATTTCACTTATTTGGAAAAAGGAAAATATACAACAAACAATATCCCTGTATCCCTGCCCTCACAGTGAGGGAAGATAAAAACAAAACAATTTTACTAGAGATAAAGTAACAAGTTTTTTGAAAAAAATAAAACAGAATGTAGGGACAAAGAGCAGCTATAGGAAGAGGTGGGAGGTTTCTGTTCAAAATAGTAAGGCCTGAGAATAGCCGAATTTTAGTGCAAATCTATCAGTCCAAAAGAGATCATTAAATTCAACAGCTGACTGTTACTTGGAAAAGCTAAGTGCTGTCCAGTCCTCTATTTCTCTCAGCAACAGCTATTACTAAGAGTCTGACTTTGCACACATAAGAGCAGAAAGAACAGAGTCAAAAGCACACGAATTATATATCAGTGACCGTGATAAATCAGTGCCCAGGCAACTTAAAGGTGTGAATTGCTAACGCCTTAAACCACACACACACACACACACAAACACACACACACACACACATCTCGTGTTCTGAACAAAAAAATTAAAGGAAAAGAAAAAAGATAAAGGAGACTTCTGAAGAGATACTCCCCCTCTATCTTGTACAAACCATTTAAGTGGTTTTAATAATATCCATTGGGAAAAAAACAAAACCACATTAGTGACATGTAAACATCATTATTTACATTTTAAATTTATCTCTACCAAAAAAGTGAGCGATAGCAGAGCAGAAATTCATTACCTCCTACTTAAAAATGGAGAAAGAAAACACAAAGAAAGTAAACGTTCACACAGTGAATAAATAGAAATATTAAAGTTAAAACCCCAATTTCTCAACTTACAGGGTTATACCTCTCCTACAAGATTACTCAGGGATAAACGGTACACTTGCATGTTCATCATTTCCCTTGTGACTTTGGTGACTACCACTTCACTTTTCCTTTAACTTTTGGCCTTCCCAAAATTCTTGTCTTCCAAAATACACTTATAGACTTTGACTCCAGGTTTCCTGCCTAACATAAACAATTTTTATATATCTGGCACCTAAGAAATTAAATTTAAGAATTGTAAACCAATGAGAAAATTATACTTAATTACTGAAAAGTGTGGAAATTATATCTATCTCTAACTAGTTTTGTTTCCCAAACAATACTGCTTTTTCACACTTTCTTTCACTGTGTCATTTTATCAGACAGTATGGTAATAACATACACAGATCTAATGATGACATGAAATAGGATACAACTTCTTCTTCTTCCATGAAACATCTACTAAGCCCTGGAACTTTCACAATTATAGGTAAGAGCAACCTCCCAAAACACTAAAAGTAATGCAAAAATGAAATTGGAATATACTCACTTTTATCTATGCTTCCATAAGAATCACTTGAAATCTGTGTTCCAATATGTCTCAACTCTAAGAATATGGGGGGGAAAAACTGTTAAAAAAGAATCTTGTGCACCAAAATAGAATTTTTATGTAAGCCATTAACTGAATACTCACCCTTTGCATGTTTCTGTTTAGAAAATTCATCAAGCCTTTCCTGTGAAAACAAAACACTACAGTGTTTGCAATGTACTGGAGTACAGCCATTCTAGACCTGATAGAAGAGTGGCAACCTGACAGGTACTGCTGGCTGTTTTCATTAAGGGCCTCATTCCTGACTCCTACATAATTAGGACACTGCAGTTTTACAAAGGACACTAAGGAGCCCTGAAACCAGAAATTTAACATGCGTGTGCACTGTTATCTATTACCTGTGTCTTCTTATATTCCTTTTCAAGTATATTCTTTTCATTCCTTAGTTGCTTGAAGTCCTGAGTTTGCTTGACAGCAGCCTCTTTATTTAAAGAGTGCAAAAAAAGTAAGAAATAAACATAATATACCAACTTTACAACTATCAATAAAATATTCAAAATCTAATCTACGTTTTTCTTCTTAAAACTTTGAAAATATTTTGTAAGATTATTGTGTGTTCAGCATTTTATCTCAGGAATAAATGCAGAAACACTTTTAGTTTAAAATATTAACTCTACTACCTACAGAACCATGGAATTGGCACAGGCCCTAAGAATCCTTTGCAATCCCAGCACAAGGGAGCCCAAATCCTCAAGTCAGGAAAGATTCCAACACACATAACCTTTAGAGAGAGGGAGGCCATGGTCCCCCCTCCTTATTTTTCAACAATCAGTAACATTCAAGGTTTACAGATTTTAGAACTGTAGTTTTATCTTAGAATACAGTTAGTATCATTCTCTTTATCTGGGGAAAGAGACAATCTTCTCTATGCTTACTATATTGTTACTCCTTTCTGGAATTCCCTTCAATAAGCTAAGTTGTGACTGCTAATACTTTTATTATAGATCTGCAGTGGACCTTTGAATAACACCAGAGTCGGGGCACCAATCACCAAGTAGGTGAAAATCCTCATATAACTTTTGAATCCCCAAAAATGTAACTACTAATAGCCTACTGTTGATCTGGAAGCCTTACCAACAACATAAACAGTCTGCTTAACACGTATTTTGTATATTATGTGTATTATACACTGTATTCTTGCAATAAAGTAAACTAGAGAAAAGAAAATGTTATTAAGAAAATACTGTATTCATTGAAATAAAGTTGTGTGTCAAGAGACCCATGCAGTTAGTTAAAGCTCAAGTTGTTCAAGGGTCAACTGTACTTTTAAGGCATTTTTATAGCTGTTTTCTGAATCTTCAGTCAATTATTCATTCCTGTTTTTGGTTCTGAAGCACTGTATAATCCAAGTATACTTTAAGAATCTGGGCAGTACTGAATATGTTCATACACGATCACTATGAAAGTAAAATCCCATAAAACACCAGAGTGCCAATCCTTTCTCAATTCCTTTTAATAAGTTGAGTATTTCTTGACCTGATTATAATGCTCTAACATTTACTAGAAAAAAAAATGTCACATGGAAAATAAAGGCTACATATTTTTAATTAAATTTTTGGAGTGATATAATTTTTTTTGGTTAATATGATCATATATGTTTCAGGTGTGGATTTCTATGTTACAAGATCTGTACATTGCACTGTGTGCCCACCACCCAAAGTCAAACAAAGGCTATACTTTTGCTTCAAAGGAATTCTGTTCTAAAAGTTGCATGCAGTCTCACAGGCATTCCAGACCTCTTTAAATACATTTCCTCGAATAGATATTTATCTCCACATACTAGCAAGAAAAGGCAATATTTAGAAAGAATACAGTGCTGCTATACGTATTGCCATACTACCAATGTTTGTGCAACAACCAAATCAAAGAAAAACTTGTTACTAAAATATTTATAAAGTTATGGTCTAAAATAATCAAGCTCAGTCTAGGTAAACTGATGTCTAGAAGTATCTTCTTACATCTGTATGTCCTGATCTAACTACATTCAAATCATTACTTCACACTCTAAATGAAAAATACATCATTCTCTGAAGCAGAGCACTGCAAGTATGATGAAATAGCATTCGGCAGGGTCAGTAAGCCACAGCAGGTAAGAGCATTGCTAAAGCCCATGCTGGAATGAGAGAAACATGTACCAGGGATGGGTCCAGCAGAGCCCTGTTCATCTCTACTGGATGTTATTTCCACATCCCAACCACCCAAAGAAAGGGGAAGAAAATATCTTGCCTTCAATTTCTGAAAGGTTTATTCGCTGCTCCATAAGGACTGATCAGATCCTCATAGGGCCCCTCTGCACTCTACCTACTCAGTATGGACGAGAAGCCCCTAACCAAACAATGGGGCATGGGGAGGACCAAGGACAAAGTGGCAATCCCCAAAGTAGTGAATTTCACAGAAATCTTTCCATAGGTTTTGTCATAACTATCTAAATCCATCAAGTTTCTTGTTACTAAAGGTAGTAACATTCTCCCCTGGCCAGTGTAGCTCAGTGACTGAGCATGCACCAAGAGGACACTGGTTTGATTTCCAGTTATGGCACATGGCCCAGGTTGTGGGCCAAATACCCCCAGCCAATCGACATTCTCTCTCTCATCAATGTTTCTCTTTCTTCCTTTCCCCTCCTCTCTTTCTGAAATCAATAAAGAAAAAAAAAATTAAGAAAACAAAAAAAGTAGCAACATTCTCTACTAACCACTGATTTCATTAGCAAAAAATGAGAAAGCCTCATGAGATTCAACTTTCAAAATTAAAACCTCTTATTAATTGCTGCTTTTAAGTATAGGCTGCTATTACTTTGAGTACATTTCAAGAATTTGCCACATTCCACTGTCATGCTACCATCCAGTAACTGAAAGGAATACAGTATTCAAATTTCTTCCTAATGGCACACTAAAAACAGTCATCCAGGGATATGCCATCAAAACCACAACTACTCAACTACTTCATCAAGTACTATAACCTCTTATAGTTACAAGTAGCTAGATAACAATAGTACAAATTACCTTCCAGCTTCTTCACCTTGGCTTCTAGTTTCTTCTTCCTAAAAATAAAGTTTTATATGTTAAAATTGCAACAAAAAAAGGATATAAATATATATATATATAAAACAGAAAAAATATACATTACATTTTATGGTATATTTATTTTTAATTACTGAGATTTATATAACAAAGTAAACGTCAGTCATAATGAGCATCACACATCAAACATTAAAATTTCCAGCAACTGGTCTAAAAGTAGAGCAAGAAAAACAGTATACCATTTAGTGTGTTATAGTTCTAAAATGGATTAAAGAAATCTGTATTTTTCTCTCTGAATCGCAGTGATCTCATCTACGAACGAAACTGATGTGTCTGGATGGTCTCCAAGATTCAGTGCAGTTTCTAACTAGGCAGTGCGACTTTCGGGAGCATGGATGGCAGGAGAGCTCACAACATCACTACAAGAGGCTGTGGCTGGAGATGTGCACTTGTTTTAGGATGGATTTGGTTCACAGAAGAGAGGTAACTCTCTGAGAAAGAGTCTCTGAGTTATTGCTACATGAACATTAAACTACTATATGTATAGTTCACAAGTTTGTTGAATAATGTGAATATAGTATCAAACATCAAAATAATCAACTGGATGCTTCTGAACAGCCTTTCTATGAATGGCAACAAAGATACCCATTCTGTAGGATATCTGTTAAAGTACTGATACAAAGGAGTAAATAATGTTCTCATACACAGATAAACAGGCATAGATGCCATACGAACAAAAACATGTTTACAGAGTTCTTTGTTTGCATAGCCCTTTGACATGTAATGGCTCATTTAACCCTCCTTAAAATGCTTCAAGGTAGTTATTTCCATTTGACAGATGTGGACACAAAGGATGAGAGACATTCAAGATTGCAGTTAATTACAGCCAATAAATCCAAAGACAGAAAGAGAAACACTATTGATTTAAGAATTTTCAAAGATGAAAACCCTACTACCACAGTAATTTTAAAACTTACTGAGCATCAGTTTTCAAGCATTCTTCTTTTACACGAGCATATTCCTGATGAGTATCCTGATACAACTTCAGAGAACTCTAAAAAAAGAAACAGATATATACTGTCAATTTGAAAGTCATGACAATCAGTAATAACTTATTTTGACCTTGAACAGCTAAATTATTATCACTTAATGGTATGAAATTAACCAAATAAATAATGTTAGGCAGGAAACCAAAGTACAATTCATCGAACATTTTAAAGGATATAATTAGATCTTTACTAAATGTAGTATGAATAATAATCTAATCAAACAAAGCTTTAAAATTGAAACTACATTAATTTTAAAGCAATTCTAAATCTTCATAACACTGAAAAGCTAATAATTTTTTTCAACCAATTAAAATTCAAGAAAACCTAAAGAAATTTTAGAACTTAATATAAGCTATTGTTACTACTATTCAACAATATAAAGTAAGTCATTATACTTAATAGCAACTGGAGAAAATGTGTTAGCACCAATCAATATATAAACCCTGATGGCCACTATGGAACGGGAAAGAAACTGTTACTGAATAGCATTATATCATGATATAATGTGTATACGATATTTCTTTAATCACCATAGCTCTGAGAGACGGGCTTTATGAACTCTTTTCACAGATGAGGGGTCTGAGCGTCCACAAGTTGACTTAAATCTTCCATAGTCACAGTGAGTGAGTGAGGAGGGCTTATCATTCAGGTCTGACTCCAGCTCCTGCTTCCTCTCAGATAGGGCTGATCAGATTATTATACAATCAGAAGTAGACAAAATTCAATGTTTTGGTTGTTTTTGTTTAACTTTCATTGCATAATCAAATTTATAAAAGAGAATTTCTACAGAAATAGGTAAATCAATCTGTTAAAGTACGTAAGAGCTCAGACAGATTTATGGTCATTACTAAAATGCCACAATTTGAAGACTGAGAGACACAAATAATATTCTGAGAAGAGCTTAGAGAACAGGTAGAGAAGATAAGAATCATCCCAGCTTGGCTACAATGTGTCTTATTGCAAACCACCTCACTTTATTGGCTTCAGATTTTTCTTATCTGTAAAAGCCATGATTTCTCTTCTAAGACTCCTATAAAGCATAAACCAAAGTTTACATAGAAAAACAAGCTTACACCATTTTAAATAAACTTGATCATGAAACAGAGAACATGATTTTGCTACCTTTAAGTTTAAATTTTTGCATGTTATTTTACACTTAAACTAAAAACACATAAATAACAACAAAAAAAGTGAAAAGGCAATCAATGTAGGAAACATGCAGCCACAAAAATTCACAACTAGAAGGTTCTCTACCGAACCTCTCATAAAGCATAAACAACTAATACAGAATTACATATCTAATTACCACTGTAAGGATCAAGCCACATATCAACTAGTTCAATGTTCATAAGTATAGTAACTCAAGAGTCCTGACTAGCACGGATTTCCTGTTAACATATAAAATGTCCCCTTATCCCGATTACAGTGAATTAGCAGCTCTTAATTAACTGAAGAAAAGCCTTGGGGGAAAATTACTTTAGGTACCTTTTTCTCTTCTAGCTCAGCTTTTAAAAATCCCAGTTCTTCCTGACATTTCTGCAGAGGAGAAATTTTTTGAAGCATCTGTTCCACTTGATGATGCAGAGTACTATTCTCTCTAAAAATGGACAATGCAGTAACACTGTTATACAAAAGAATCTACAGTGAATTGTTACATATATCTGTTGGGGATTTGTGATTATTTTCTAAATCGAAACAAAAAAGGAATAAAAGAATTTCTCTTTTTAAATACATTCTCTATACCAACATGATCCTCATGTTGCTTTTAATTTCTTTGGCATTATAGTCTATTTCTAATAAAAGTATATCAAAAAGCCACTTGAGAAGCTGACAGAGCAGATTCTCAATCTGCTGGAGAAAATATTAAAGGGCAATCTACCAAGAAAGTTGGCTATTCCAATCTTGAACTCATCCTCATTTATCCAAATTAAATGATAGACAATTTTGTATATTCAGTCTTCAATCATGGTTTTTTTTTTTTTTTTGCCTTCTAAGCGATAAATGTAATCAGAGTTTGGAATATTGCTAAATTTTTATGTAAGTTTATTTAAAATTATTTCAAATACACAAAATAAACAACCCCATCCAACAATCCAATTCATGTAAATGACAATAATTATATAGCAATAAGCTTCATCTCAATAGCAACATGATTAGTAAAAGTTATTGAAAAGTCAAGTCAGGCCATAATTTAATACCTTAATAAGAAACTCATTTGGCAAACATGACTCTTCTTTTATTACGACCATCAAAGCAACATTCTAAATAATGGGCCAAATCTATATGGCTTTTTGTTTCCAAATCCGTTTAAAAATCTAGGCTGATAAATGTCTCCCCCACATCAACTCTGAAAACAGATAGCTTACCTTCTGGCAAACTGCAGCTGTAAAACTTGTTAAAGAAAACTCTGATAATTTTATCTACTTATGGTTGTCTGAAGACAAAACTCACTTAAAATGATATTTCAATGTGCATACAAGCAAGGCCATAATTCCTAGAAAACAATATTCAAAGTCCCATTCATAACATACATATAACACATTGAAAAGACTTTTACTGAGTTATTCCTATTTATAACATGTACCAAAAGTCAAAATATCCATTTCTCTAAATTAAAAAGGTATCTGATTAAATATATTAATATTAAATTCCAAGAATAAAGACAATATGAAACTAATGGATAACATTTCGAATCCTATACATACCAGAGCCCCCAAACAACCTGTCCTTTACTTCTCATATGATCCAGAGAATAATTCCATCAAACAGTAGTTATGTTTTTACTAAAACCATATATAACTATATCAATGAGTAATGAGGAAAGACAGGGAGAATATTAAATCTAGATAATCCCTCACTTCTGCAATTCACACAATTTGATAACTTCATTGCCCATCTCAAACTGCTAGTAATGTTAAAAGACAGCAAAAAGTTATTCCTTTAAGTTCCATCTCCTTTAAATTCCTATTCCTATCACAAGATAGCAAATGTTTAGTTGTAACAAGTCTGTATTCTCCTCTATTTTTGTGAACTTCTCAAGATTAAGGAGTATATTTTATTCATCCTAAATTACTGCAGTCTTTGCAAGAAAGAAAAGTTCAAAAAACATCTGATGAAATAAAATTACTCTGCCTTCAGAAAGAGGAATAAACAAAGAAATGGTCAGAATTACACAAAAAAGTAAGAAATCAAGTTATATAAGAAACACATACTAACCCTGCAACATCGGTACCTTGCAGAGCAAATTACTACATAGTTGAGGTACAACCAATACATATTTTGGGCAAATGCCAAATGTGGCTCAGTTGGTTGGAGTGTTGTCCAGGTACACAAAAAGGTTGAGTTCAATTCCATCAGGGTACCTACCTAGGTTGTAGGTTTGATCCCTGGTCAGGGCATATACAGGAAGATAACTGATGGATGCCTCCCTCTCACATTGCTGTTTCTCTCTCCCTTCCCGTCTCTCTAAAATCAGTAAGCATGTCCTCAAGTGAGGATAAAAAAAAAATCTCTATTGACCTGCAGCTGAGACAAGCAGATAACCACATCACAGAATGGAAAATCAAGAATAATCAAAAGTTTTATCAATTTTAATAACTTATTCTAACAATTTTTACTTTTAAAATTCTGCAAATTTTAGAAAAGTAAATATTTTTCCTGCTTACTTGTGCAACTACCTTAAAAAGGTTATGCCCTCGCCCTGGCCAGTTTTTCTCAGTGGTTAGAGCGTCGGCCTGCAGACCAGAGAGTCCTGGGTTCGGTTCTCGCTAAGGTCATGTTCCTCGGTTGCAGTTTGTCCCAGGCCCTGGTTGGGGTAGTGTGGGTGGCAACCACTCGATGTGTCTTTCTCACATCGATGTTTCTCTCTCTCTCTCTCTCTCTCTCTTCCTCCCGCTCAATCTGAACATAAATGCAAAAATGTCCTCGGTTGAGGATAAAAAGTTATGCCATTTCTTCCAAAACGGATATAATAAACACATACTTTTCTAATATTGGAAATGATTGCCTACCTAATTTTCAATGTAGCTAATTAAAAGTAGTTGCAATAACTATTTCTGTACAGCTTTTATAAGCGAAAATATTACTCTTGCATAATACACATTTATAGTTAAATAGACTGATAGTTTCAACAAATAACACACAAGAAATTTCAATGACTTCTACTTTTTAATGTAAAAATTTAGATTCGAAAAGTAAATTTCAATGTTATGCCCTGATTTTACTGCTCTGATCACAAATTAGATATGATGGTACCAACACAAACAAAAAAGTTCGGGTGCCAGATGTAATACCGAAGCAGGCCTCGAGTAACTACCAAAGGTGACCTGCAGAATCTGCCACAATATTTAAGCTGAAGCTGTACTTCAGTGACTCCCTGAAAATATACATGTATTTTAATGAAATTTTATTTCTATGGAAGAGAAATAATTCAGAGTAAGTGTCATCACAAGATGAAAAAGGATCAACTATACACACTATTTTCACCCTGCCAAGGAATTATTTAACCAGAGGCCAACATGGTCAGTGAAGAAACGGTGACTATGAGTCTGAGAAGTATATTGTGAGTACAAAATCACACTATGACTTGGCATACATACATTAATCTCTACAAGTCACAACACTGATTAACCCGAGTCAGTCTTCTAACATCATGAATATTCCTACAGGGCCCTTTTTGCAGAAATCCCAATATTCTAATATTCAGCTTCATATTATTCCTGACCCTAAAAAACATATAGCATGACCTTGGTACAAGTGAAAAAGACCTACTCATAAAAAACTTATGGCACCTTAAGAATATCAAAACCAGTTAACAAAATAAATTATAAAATTAGACCTGCAGTCTTTACCAGGAAAACAAGTATTAACAGTAAAAGATCAGCTTTTTCTTGTGCTTGTTAGAAATACTCCCTATTTTAAGGCTATAAATACTGTTCTCCAAAAGATAACTATAAAAACCTCATATTTCTTTAAAAAAAATCATAAGTAAATTTAAAAATTCAAAGGAAAGAGCCAGTCAAAGGATATCATCACATTTCTTCTGATACTCTGTTAACAAATTACTGCAACAAAGAATTGTTATACTGTGTTAAAATTATGTTTCAAAATATGCAAGGCACCTTTCTTCCTAAGCAATAGATTTACATTAAATTACATACATAAACATATATGCATTACCTTTAAATTCCTTAAAATGCATTGATATATGAGCTTTTCATTTAAAAATCCCTTTGCTCTAACTAATGTCATAGTTTATAAATTATGTGACTTCTACAGAATTTCAAAAAATTAAATCTCACACCACGGCTATAAAACATTGTAAGGAAATGTGAGGCCCTGTTCTAAAGCTAAGAAGGCTTTGAAGAGAGAAAACAGCTTTAAAAAAACTTTCAGTTTAGCAAATATCACTTGCTAAGCCATGACCCTCATGGTAAAGGCCAACAGACAAGGTTAAGGATGAGGACAGGAGTTTCATTATAATCAGCATAACACCACATAGGCCTCAGAAGAAACTCTAGTTTGCCTTTCAGGCCAAGAGGCCTACCAGCACCTCCACCTTCAACTTGTCTGTCAGGTCCACAAAGTTCAGACAAACACATAAAAACATACTCACTCTGTATTAATAATTTTTTGCTTCAAGGTAATTAATGCTTCAACATATTCATTTAAATTCTGAAAGAAAACAAAAAACACTAGTCAGTTACCTGTTTTTTATTTTTTATTTATTTTTTGTTTTTATAGAGTGCTTATATAGCTCAACAAAAGGAAGACAAAGAACCCAGAGGAACTAAATAGACACCTCTCCAAACAAGACATACAAATGGCTAAGAGACATATAAAGAAATGCTCAACATCACTAATAATCAGAGAGATGCAAATTAAAGTTACTTGTTTTTATATAAATTACTTTAAATATAATTTTACTGTAAGATATCATTTAGTATAAAGTATAAACATTATTTCTGTATTATGTAAACACAGAAATATATAAATCTATTATTTCCACTGTGCATAATAACACACAGACTTATACTGTGTAATCCTGAGCCCACACTGCCTCTCTGAATCTCTTTCATCTGAATGATGGAACTCTAACGGCAAGGTAGGTGTTCAGATGCTCTGACTGCATGCACTTGATTTCAGTGTGGTGTACTCAATTTACAATGCAAAACATCAACAAGATTGGAAATCAATGACACCAGCTTCCTCTCAGCCACGTCTCAAAGAAACTGGTCCTCCCTCATCTAGCAAGAGTTTTGCTCTTTTGAAGAATCTCTTCCTGGGACAATGTAAACACCTAGAGCAGGCTGACTAGACCTAGAACAGAGGGACTAGGTACACCTATGCACACTGGCTGGCTGCTTCTTCTTTCCATTAAGCTCCCAGATAGTGGCAGCCAATCCTTTTGCTCTCCAGGCAGAGACTGGAAACAGTTTCTCTGAGGATCTGAGATAAAGGTATGCCATTAGATATTATTTCATCAATAAATGGCCCACCCAGACCTACTATAATGAAACTCAGAGAGAAACCTATAACATGAGAGACTAAAACAAGCCAAAGAAATTTGGAGTAAGCAAAAATCAAGAAAACTTCAAAAAAAATTAATATGATCTAAGATGAATTACATTAAATTCATAAAACAAGAAGCTATTTTTAAAATAAAATAGAGCTTTTAGAAATTAAAATAAAAAGCTCATAAAATTAAGACTATAAACACCCACCACCATGGCTAAAATCAAAATGACAAGCAATAACAAGTGTTGGAGAGGATGTAGAGAAATTGGAACCCTCATACATTGCTGGTGGAATATGAAATGGTGCAGCTGCTGTGGAAAATAGTTTGGCAGTTTCTTAAAATGTTAAACAGAGTTAACCATATGATCCAGCAATTACACTCCTAGGTATATACCCAAGAGAATTGAAAACACATGTCCAGGCCAAACATGTACACTCTTATTTATAGCAGTATTATTCACACTAGGCAGAAAGTAAAAATAAACTCAATGTCCATAAACTGATAAATGGATAAACAAAATGTCATAGAACCACACAATGTGACTATCTGGTAATGAAAAGGAATAAATGACACAGCTACAACATGGATAAACCTTGAAAACACGCTAAATGAAGGAAGCCAGTCACAAAAGGCTACATGCTATATGATTCCATTTATATAAATTGTTCAAAATAGGCAAATCCAGAGACAGAAAGTAGATTAGTGGTTGGGGGGAAATAGGGGAGGACAGGGAATAACTGCTAATACAGGGTGGGGCAAGAGTAGGTTTACAACTGTTCATATGAAAAATAATACAGTAATTAATAAATAATAAACAATAATAAACTCTGCTTCACATACTCACAACTGTAAACCTACTTTTGCCCCACCCTGTATTTAAGAGGTTTCTTGGTAGGATACAGGGGTTATATAGATGAACCTATTTCACAATAACACAGGTGAGACAAGATTAGATAACTGTGAACACACTAAAAACCACTGAATTATACACATAAAAAGGATGAATTTTATGGTGTGTAAATTATATCTCAAAAAATTATTATAATTAATTAAAAACAGGAAAGCAAAATAAAATACTTGATAAAGATGAAAAACTGTCCCCCCAAATAAAGCAAACCACAGACAAGGAAAAGAATAAAGAAAAAGAAAAACAATGTGTCAGTGTAAGAGATCCACATGCCCAACAATAAGAGTTCTAGAGAGAGAATAATAGAAAGAATGGGGAGACAATCAAAGAAATACCCATGTTAAAGAAAAAATTCCAGAAACAAAGCCAGAATTTTCCAAATAAAAGGGCCCAACACAAGGATACAAATAGAATCCAAACCATGACACATCAATATAAAATTTCAGAACATCAGAGACACAGCAAATAGTCTATAAGAATCCTGAGAGAATAAAAAATATGTAACAAGTCATATACAAAGAATGTGGAATCAAAATGGCTTCAGACTTCAACAGCAATCAAGAAACTGAGAAGTCTAGATACCTAGAAAGCAAGCCTTCAAAATTCTGAAGACAAATGAATTATAAGTAGAAGTCTATACAAACTGTCATTCAATAGTGATAGTAAAATAGACATTTTCAAATCTGCAAAGTCTCCAGACATCCTTGCTCAGGGAGATACTGAAGGTTGTGAACAGGCTCCACACAATCATAGATAAACTGATGGAGGACAGTGAGGGGCACAGAGCAGAGGTAAAAATTCTCTAGGAAGGCAGCTGAGGGCCAGATTAGAGCTGAAGGCTCAAGAGGGAATTCTTCCCCTAAGAAAAAAAATGATACAATACCTGCTGTAATGAAAGCATTAAAAAGCAGGGAAGTGCAAGTGAATGTATAGTTGGTTTTCGTCATGCATTTAAATTTCATATTTTCCCATTCTGTTTCAACTTCTTTGCTAGTTGATCTCATTTTCCCCACCTTGCTTCCAGATGCCATCTGCACTGTAGAGTACTATGCCAGAAACATTCCAGAGACCTCAGACAGAGTCACATACTGCTGGATTCAAATTCCTGTTCCTCCACTTTCTGGCTAAGTGACTTTGGACAAATTTATTTGACTTCTCCCTGACTCAGAACCATTTCTAACTGCAGAGATAAGGAGACAAATACTAGGAGGCCACAAAACTGGCTTGCTATTAGGATTAAATAGGATGAGTTAAGTGTTTAACCCAGCCCCTAGCATAAAGTAAGCACTCCTTAACACTTTTAAGATGAATAAATTGAATTAAGGATACAATCATTAACCAGAGGAAACAAGAAAACACAGGAAAAGTAATAATAATTTACTCGAGCTTAGCTCTGAATAAACACAGTTAAGTCAGCTCCCATAGTGACCTAACTGGGGGGTGGAGCACGAGGATGAAGAAGGGATACTCAGGTGTGGTGGGGTACAGAGCAGAAAGAGAGCTCAATTCTCACCTTCCAAAGTCAGAAATCAAACGACATGCCTAAAAATGAAAAACGAGAAGTAGTGACACAAATTTACTATTTAACAATATGAAGTTCACTATGAAACTGTCAACAGCCCGGGCTGGTGTGGCTCAGTGGTTGAGTGGTGTCCCATGGACTGAGAGGTCCCAGTTCTATTTCCAGCCAAGACACATGCCTGGGTTGTGGGCTCGATCCCCAGTGGGGGGCATGCAGGAGACAGCCAACAGATGTTTTTCTCTCACATCGATGTTTCTCTCTCTCTCTCTCTCCCTTCCTCTCTCTCTAAAAAGTCAATAAAAACATATTTAAAAAAAAACAAAAACAAAAAAAAAAACTGCAAACAATGAGAAGTGCTGCATCTTGAAAAGGAGGAATGAGGGAATCTGGGGGCTGCAGAGTGTCTTAATAAAGCATGTACACCTAGCTGTCTCTCTAAAGTAAGTTCCTCTATAACTAAGAAAAATTAAAAAAACTAAATTCACAAAACTAAATGAAGATGACTTCTTGGTTTCCTACAGCATTCTAGTCTCTAACTTATTTTCTAAGGCCTAGTTGTGTGGCAGTACAAATTTGGTCAGATACTTCAGAGTCCTAATAAAACATTCTATTTTCTCCAACTTGATTCAATTGTCATTTATGTTGGGTGCAACCAAGGTCTCCCACTAATGAATCTTAAGAGTTGTGAACACTAAGCAGCCTGTGACTAAGTGGAGGGCCCTTGGAGCCCCATCCTGAACCAAATTCATTCTCAGGTGGACGTGCAGTGACCTACTTGCCTGGCCTCCAGGGAAGGAAGTGAAGTTTGGGGTACTCTTCCTCCAGAAAAGGTTATGGTGGTGTGGTTTCTTTGATTACTGCTTTTCTCCCAGCACACTGCTCTCTTCTAAATTCCTATTCCAATGTTTATTGGAAGGCTCAGATTTACTCTCAATTCTCTATCCTCTCCTCCCATAATTACCATCTTTTGTTTTTCTCTGCCTTCATATTGAGTTCCTCAAGCTATGCTTGATATTCACTGGGCCACTAACACAATTCCAAGAGGAACCCATTACACAGACTTTCTACAGTGTACTGTTTTAATTTTATCCATTCAATCTCCTCCTGAATGTCACTGTGAATATGTAGCACTGGAGAAAAAGAAATCCACTATGTGCTTCCTATCTTCCCTTCCCTTCTTGGGGAAGTGGAATCAACACTGTGTCTGAGCACACAGGGCAAGGGTAGCGGGCAACAGGACAGCCCTGGCAAGGAGCAAGCCAGCAGGCCTGGCCAGGGTAACCTAACAAAATGTTAATACTAAATACATAAAATCTATAGACACACAGCAAATAAATACATAGATAATTTGAGGAAAAGTAAATTGTCTGAGTCACTACCACTCTAACACTTCTATCATTTTGGATGAGAAGATTCTTAGTTGTTGGAGCTGTCCAGTGCATGCTCGTATATGTGGCAGCATCCCTGGCCTTTATTCACTAGCTAGCCAGCTGTGCGTACAAAAAAGCTACCACAGCAGGCCTGAGACTGCTACCCTTAGAAAAATCTGCTTGCAAGGCAGGCCCTTGGCTGGAATATGGTAACTTGAAATTCTAGAGGGCTCCCACCCGTCCCTCCAGCCTGGTCTTCCACAGCCCTTACCTTTGACTTTTTGTGCCTAATCCATCACGAACTACTTTGTCCCCTCCAAGATTTGCACATGAAATGTCCCTGTCCACAATACTTTCATTACATTTCTTCCCTCTTAATTAACTACAAATCATTCTTCAGACCTCAGTTTAGGTTTACTTCCTCTTGTGAAGCCTTCAGTTGTTCCACCTAAATGTTCAAGGTACCCTGTATATCACCCAGCATAGTACTTACTGCATTATGTTTATAATCTGGTTGCTTTCTCACTCATCTGTAACCTCACCTAGAACAGGAGCTCCATGCCTCTTCTGTTCTTGACTGTACTCCAAAACACCCCATGGCATCATAGATGCAGTGATGCTCAATAAGTGTTCTCTAAATGAATAAATTACAATTTTGTGAGCATCCTCGTAATATAACCATTTACAAATCAATATGTCTATGAGGACATTATGTGGGAAGCTCCAAATTATGAAGTTCAAATCACTGACAATTATCAATGAGAGTCCAGCACAAGTTTATATAAATAATAGGCTCAAATCTGCGCCAAGGAAAGCCAAACACCATCTATTCTGAAGCTATTCTAGTTACATTAGCTAAACAGTATATCATGTGCTTCAAATTCTCATCTGGATCCCCAAGAGTTAAAATGTCTGGCTCTACAATGAATGAATCTGGTTTAAAAAAAAGGGGGGGGGGGGTATGGGTGAGGTCTGGTGCTTCTTCTTCATCACAATAAAGTGACTTAAAACAGCTTGACTTAAAACCACTCAATTTAAGACTTGTTTACTTGTACGTAACTTCACCAGAGTAAGGTCCACATTGGTTTATAACTACCAAAGTTTGGCAACCCATATAGACATTAAGATATAGACCCCCTCATGACCATTGCAATCAGTTACAGTGAGGTGATGCGTGAGACTACTACAAGTAAAAAGATGCATAAAATGTGGCTATTTCTGAATCAAGCCATGATTTCAGCAAATGCCCTGTATCTCTTCAACCACTAAGAAAAAGAAAGCAGGGAGAAGTACGACATGAAAGGAGATTTCTGGTGCAAACAAACAACTGTTCAATTCAGAACAGGAACAGTTAGACTCCCAATACAGCTCAGAATGAAGTCTCAGCACTGATGCTAGTGCCTCCTTCAGGGAAGACGCCTGTAGTAGGCTTGCACATTTTCTGTAAGATGCAGAAGTTTCAGTGTTAAAACTACACAGTGGGATCATCTTCTCTCTGTATGGAACCTCTTAAATTTCTATCTTGCATGACTTTTACCGGAACAAAGAACTTGCTGTTGTACTATGGAACTCCTATAGAAACATCTTTCCTAAGGCGGTTACTGACAAATGTAACTGCCTGTTCTCAATTCTCATGCTTTCCCAAACTGATTTCCTATACACTTCCTGTTTCTCTCTCTATCTGTTTCTCCTTTTCTCATCATTCCAAGCTTGCCTTGTCATTACCCAGCTGGTTTTTCTTCACTGAATCCTCATGATGGCATGTAGTCCCATGAATTGCCACAAAGGCTTTCAAAGTTTCTTTTAAGAGACAGAACACGCGCTTCCATTCTCCCATGGCTCTCCAAAAGAATTCTTACAATGACTCCAGTGCCCGTCTAACCTGGCCTCTTCTCTACTTCTTTGGACATACATGTTAGCGAACCCAGGAGGCACTGTGCTTCACAAACAACAAACCTGAAAACAGTTGAAAATCTTCAGTTCTGACGTCATTCCAAAACTTCAGTCCCACGTTTCCAATACCTCTACTGGCTTGCATTCACTTCTGTCTCTACCAGTTTTCAAAGCCACTTGAATTTTAAATCTCTGTACCTTCTATTTCCTTGACCTGAGATCTGTCCACTGTGTATTTTCTCATAACCAGAACCTTTCTCTTCTCCATGCCCAGGTTCAGGAAATTTCAATTAATCCAGGCTTTTATTAGCACTAGTATGCATTAGTAAAATAATTTACCAGAGCTAGTTGCACATTCTCAATCCATCCAGCACACCACCACCTGTTATTTTTACTATAAGCACTGCTCTTGTGTGGTTAACTATGCAAAACCTTTCACTATTCCATAACGCTGACAGAAAAAAGAACAAAATTTTAAGGTGGTAACCATTCAAGGTCCCCTATAACTTGCCATGAATCTACTTTTCCAGCCTTCCTCTGTAATATTAAAGATTTGTTCCAGAGACCCTACTTACCCTCTTCTCCTAAAAAGACATTTCAGGCAACAGAAAACCCAAATGCAAAGGTGTGTCCAGATCTAGGGACGAGGCCTGCAAGCTAAGGCCCTTTGTCTGTTTTTATAAATATTTTAATGGAACACACCATACCCATTCCTTTAGTATTATCTGTGGCTGCTTTTACACTACAATGGCAGAGTTGAGTAGTAATGAACAAAACCACTCACAACACCAAATATTTATGAGCTTGCTTCTTACAGAACAAGTCTCAAGATACCTGGGTTTAGAGGTCTAACAGGATTACCTCTATTAGTGTTCTGGGAACTAACAGTGGAAATGTGGCAAGTGTAGAAGGAGGGAAACTCCTTAAGAGGCTACTGCAATAATTTCCAGGCCACAGATTATAGTGGATCACACAAGTGTGGAGGCAGTGGAGATGGTGAGAAGTGAATGAATAACCTAGGTACAACCAACAGAATCAGCTGGATTAAATGCAGGTTTAAGAGAGAGGAGCCAAGGATGACATCTAGTTTCTGGCCTAAGCAACCAGAAGGATACACAGTTGCTACTTTTGAGTAAGATGGGGACTATTATGAGTAGACCAGGTTTTTGAAGGAAGATCAGACCCAACTAAAAATAATAATTCACTCCATTTGCTTTCTTACACAAAAGCCTCCAATGACATTATTCTTTCAAAGTCAAAATCCTTACAATGGCTACAAGGGCCCACATAATCAGGCCTTCCTTTTTGTGACTCCATCAGATT
The DNA here is from genome assembly GCF_014108415.1 of Molossus molossus. Classification (NCBI taxonomy): domain Eukaryota; kingdom Metazoa; phylum Chordata; class Mammalia; order Chiroptera; family Molossidae; genus Molossus; species Molossus molossus. The sequence goes on from NW_023425366.1 coordinate 34,738,686, forward strand.
CCCTGACTGCTATAAATGGTCCCCTCCAAAATTATTATGTTGACATCTAATCTCCAATATGATGGAATTTGAACTTGGAGGAGGGCTCCCTGGGAGGTGCTGAAATCATTAGGGCAGATCCCTTATGAATGGAATAATGTCCTTATAAATGAGACCCTAGAGCTCTCTCTTCCCCCTCTGCCATGAGGACTAACAAAAGACAGTCATAAACCAGGAATTGGGCCCTCACCAGCACCAAATCTGCTGGTGCCTTGGTCCTGGACTTCCCAGCCACCAGAACTGTGAGAAGTAAATTTCTGTTACTTACAGGCCAACCAATTTATAGTACTGTTATAGCAGCCCTGAACAGATGAAGACACGAACATTCACTCTACCCCAGAAACATGGCCTCCTTGCTTTTCCCAAGCACACTGAGCAAACTCCTGTGTCAGGCCTCCACACCTGACTTTTCCACTGTCCAAGATGCTTTTCTCCCAAGATATCTACAGAGCTTATTCTCTCACCTTGCCCCTCCAACCTCATACAAACATAACCTTTTCTGTGAGATCTTCCCAGGACTCCCTAATTACCCCAGCCAATGGTCCCTTCCAACCCCAAATGTTATCCCCGCTTCTCTGCTTCATTTATCTCCAATGTATTTATTACCTTCTCAGGTAACTTGTTTAATTTGTCTCCTCCCCCCACCTCCTAGAATGGAAGCTCCAAGACACCAAGGGTATTTGTCTTTCCCCTTTACTGCTATAATCACACTGCCTGAAACACAGCATGTGATCAATAAATATTTGTTGAATGAACTGGCCCCCAAAAATATATAATTTATTAAAGATTCACGATAACTTCACTCGTGTTCCCAGGATTTTGAGAGGCAAAAAAAATTAAACTATATTGCAAATGATTTATATGCAACTCAACTCAATGGTTTTATTATTAGTTTTCTTTCTATTCCAGAGTGCCAGTGTATGGCTCCTTTTTCTCCCTCCTCTGCTCTCAGCAATTAAAATGGTTGAGATCAGTTCATAGATAACACACACACACACACAGCTTCTCTTGGTGGTCTATCAGTCTTACATTTCTTTCTGGTCTCATTTCATCAGCACTCTCCCCGTGCACCATGCTCACACCAACCAGACCCTGTTCTGCTCCTGAAAGACACTGTGCTCCTTCTCACTTCAGTAACCTTTCCACCTGTTAATCCCTCTATCTAGAAAGCTCCTCCCACACCTATTCTAGTCTGCTCCTTCTCATCAAGATCTCCCAATGTCACCTCCTAAAAAAACACCGTGCCTGCCACCTCAGTCAAGAGACTAAACCACAATTTCAACTCCTTTATTTTCTTCCTAAAACGTAAAACCTTCTAAGGTCTTATTTGCATACATATATCTTACTTATGAGAGCAGATCTTATCTATTTTGTTCACCACTATGCGGCCCTCTGCCTAAACACTATATAAAATAGGTGATGATTTAACCTAATAGGTGAGGGTGGACAGCTCACTGCACTATTAAAGACACTGACGGGAAGAAGTTGGGACACCCGACGTCAGACAGCGAGGAGGGTCTACCTGGAAATGAGTACTTGGGACTATTTCCACTACTTCACAAGACCTGGAGCCAGACACTAGTAACTCCTCTTCTGCCACCATAGAAAACAGTCCATGCAGCCGTTACAAATTTCCAGTATCTGCATGATAAATGACCTTTCAGCCAACCCGTTCGTCGCATAAGTTTCTGCCTCCAGGCAAGAAATATTTAAAGACAGGCCAGAACAAGCAAAAAACCTTAACCTTGATCCTATCACTCACCAACCTAAATGTAAGCCTGGGGAGCCCTGAGGCTGGGTAAGTGAAGGAGGGGGCCCTACAAAACTCGCTTACTCCGCCACCGCCCCCCCCCCCGGAAATGAATCCTGGGTTCCCGTCCTAAATAAAGCAAAGGAAGCCGTTCCCAAAACAACTGCTGTAGAAAGAGAAGGGAGAACCCGGGGTGGGGAGTGAGGGAGGAAAGCTCCGCCGAGGAGGGGAGCTACGCGCGGAGGCGCAGCCCTTGCGTCCGGACCCCAGCCCCGCGTCCAGGTGCGCCCACCGAGCCCCTCCACGCCCTGGGCTCTGGGAGGGCGCCGCACCTGCTGCAAGGAGGCGCAGCCCTGACACCGCGAGAGATCCGCCGCCGCCCCAGGAGCCGCCGAGTGGGTCTCGCCCGGCATCATGGTGCCGCCGCCGGGCCCGGTGGGCCCGCGCGCCTCAGGGACCCGCGGCCTTGGCCCTGTATTGCCTCTGCTGACGCCGCCAGGGCCGCCGCCTGCCAGGCCGCTTCCCGCCGAGTCTGGGCGGGTCCATCCGTGCACAGAAGTCTCCGTGGAGCGGGCTAAGGGATCTCCCAGCCAGAGCTGCCTCGGGCACTAGAGAGGAACGCTACCCGGTGCGGCCCCCGAGCGCGACGCAGCACAGCCAGGACCCTGCCCCGCCCTAGCTCGCTCCGCCCCTCGTCACGGCGCGAAGCTGCCTAGGGTTACGCCTGAGCAAAATAAGGAGTAGAGCAGTGTTGATGCGGCAGGGACCACGCCACGAAGGAAAATTCAGGGAGAGGATAGCGGCATCGGAGGTTCATTTTCTCCACCGTTTACTGGTTCATATTTTATTGCCAGCTTGCTGCGTGACAGACGTTCCATAGACACCTAAAGCCTACAACGAAGGGGTGGTGGCCCTTCGATGACGTCACTAAACGCGCCTCCTGCAGTGGAAGGACCCCACCCTGCATGGGTTAGTGCGCGATTTATAACCAGAGCGCTACGCTGTCCGAGTCCGGCCGTCCGGTAGGAGCCGGGGGGACTACAGTTCCCAACGCTCTGCGCGGCTGGCGGACCCGGAGCGGTTCTTCTGGCCGAGCCCGGTGTGCTTTGTCGTCTAGTCGCGGTTTTTGCCGCCGGTGGCCCTTTCTTCCTCCAGAATGTTTTCTTTCCAGGCAGCTCCCCCCGCTCGTGGTCCACTTGCTGTCCACACCCTCACCCTCACTCCCAGACCCATCCTTGCATCCCCCCCTGGAAGCTCTGACTGTAGGCGCCGCCACCCACCGGGTGCAGCTCACGGTCCATAGCCAATCTCTACCAAGTCCCAAGTCCCATTTTAATTACTCTTGGGAGGGGAAATACACACACACACACAGCCACAATTACTGGATAAATTCAGGCCCGATCATTTTTTCCTTGAACTGCAGTTTTTTGTGTCTCCAATTCCTTATCCACCATCACCAGAATCTCTTTTTAATAATAGCAGCTGGTTACCATCCCTGTTTCAGAAACCAGCCTCGCTTCCTGAGTCTAGTTATAGTCTAAATTCTCAACGTTCAATGTAAGCATTTTGTTAAGGAGACTTACTTAACTTGCTTCTTCGTAAATCTTTAGTATGGAAATCACAACTGGAAATTCCCCTTCCAAGAAAGCAGCCTGGATTTCTTCCCTTGTTTACACATTCTGGCTGGCAGCTAGATTTCCTGTCATTGACACCTAAGATAGTCCAGTACCTGACTGAGAAAGTCTACTGGCTGATCCAGGTACACATGAGCTGAACACAATTGAAAGGGAAAGGAGACGTGAACAGATAGTATATACCCATGAGCAGAAAACAAGAGTAGGGTTAAGAGAAAGGAGAAGTGAGCAGATGTACAGTGCTTGGAAGACGGATGCCAACAGGAATCCCCAATTAGGGGTTGTGGTGAAGAACAACTTTATTCAGTGCAACTAAATTGTGATACAGCATGGCTGTGAAAACAGCACAACTGTAGAACAGCTCATTGTGTAACAGTGAGGCTGTGAGGCAATCCTGGGGCCATGCTTCTCTCCTGCTACACATCTCTGCTCAGCTCCTGTCTGCTCCCAGCGTCACATCTTTGGTATTTTAACTCACCAAGGAAACACATGCTTTAGTGGAAGGGGAAAGTGCCTCTCTTAGCCACTGGGGAGCTGGCTTGTATGGACAGACATCCCCACAATTAGATCCCTGATTGCTCTGCCCTCTGTAAATGAGGACTCCAAATCCCCAAAGGCACTGTCTTGATTGGTTAGAATAGAGTTGCTCTGGTTGGTTGGAGCTGAACAGCTTGGAGTTGATGGGGAAAGCTTCAGTCCAATTGGTTGAAATAGGATTCCAAGAACTCCTTCATAGGGGCTGGTTCAGAAGAAAGAAATAGTGCAGGCTGGCCAGTGTAGAGGCTGGCGGTTCAGTGCAGGTTTCTCCCAGTGCTAATTACATGAGAGGCATCTGTGTAGAAACAGATGCTGGGCCCTGTTTTTTGTTTTGTTTGTTTGTTGTTGTTGTGTTTATTTATTTTAGCCTAATTAGCCACTAGGAGCCCTAAGTATTTTTCTGGAGTACCTTAGTGGGTAAGGCACCAACTTGTATATTTCTGTCTCCTACTATTCTGTCCACCTACACCCACTACATGACTGCTACTGCTGGAACTCAGGACTACTTCTTCCTTCCTGCCTTTGCACACCTGCCCTTGTCTTCCCTTTGCCTGGAACACCCTCCCAGCTCCACATGTGGTGATCCACATAGCCTTCTAGATCTCACATTTCCCCTCCATATCCTCAAATAATGCCTGCTTCCTTTTTCACCTCTTAGCCTTGACTAATTTTTTTTACACTATATTTTGACTTTAAGTGTAGTGTTTTTTTTTTACTCTTAGAGGTGAGTTTGCCTTTTAAATCCTGCAAAGTGCTGTACGTAGTAGATGCTCAATGAATGTCAGAGTTAATCAAATTTGTTGCAACTAATTGAAAAGGGAAAAAGAATAAACACTTGTGTTCAAAAATTAAAGTGCATTTGCTTCTACTTCTGCCTTTCTCAAAATCAGTTCTTAAGACATTTTAAAGAAAGAAACCAAAGTCTTGATTGTGTAATGCAGGGTAGGCAAACTGTAAAGGACTGCATAGTAAGCAGTTTAGGTTTTGGGGGCCATATGGGTCTCTAATGCATATTTCTCATCTTTTTTGTTATTGGTATTTTTTAAAGAACTTTTAAAATGTAAATATCACTTTTACCTTGCAGGCTTTACGAAAACATATGTAGTTATAGGAAATAAGGGAAACAGATGTAAGTCACTAGTTGAGGAATGCTGAAAATTACATTGATCCTCCTTCCCACATGATGGGCCACTGTTTTCTCATTGTGTTGGAAACAAATGTCCACACTGCAAAAAAGTGGTGATTGTTGGCTTTGGAACCACACACCTGGCTTTAAATTCTTAAGCTAGTGCTTTCTTTGAGCTGGTATTTCCTTCTAGAGGATTAGCTACAATTTAGGTGAAAAGTGTCAAGGACAGGGCTAAATCCTCAAAATCTATACAGAGAGTAGTTGTTACCAATTTATGACATTCTTTATTGTGGAAAACAGAAGAACTTTGTCCCTTTCTGTCAAAGTGTCCTTAGACTTGGAGGGACATCTAGATTTTAGACTCTGATTTGGGGGCTTCCCTGTGCCCCTTGAGTCCATAAAAGTCTCAGTTCTTGCCCCACATCTATATCATCACTTTCTGGTAGTTGGTAACTTCCTGAAACAAATTATTTAGACTATAACATAGAGGTGACTGAAGATTTAATTTATTAATATATTCTTCCACTGAAATGGCTCATAAATTTGGTGTAGAAGCCAAGGAGGTTTTTTTTTTTTTTTTTATCATAATTCAAAATGGATGGCTATTTGTTGTTAATTTTATGAAGAGCTAGCTACTCTTTCATTTGATGCATTTACCCATGAGAAAAATAAGCTACATTTTCTTTTTTCTTGTTACCCCCGGAGAGACGTTTTATACAGTAGTTTGCAATGCTAACAGTCAACTGATTCAAGGAATATAATCTGATTATGTTAGATTAATTTCCAGACCTGTGAAGTAATGCTACCATGTGCCCACAAGATGTCCATCTTTCCCTGTCTGTAGTTTCAACACAAATTTAATTTCTTGCTGTATTTACTACATATCAGCCCCATTCATGTGAGAGAGGAAAAGTCACTTCTGGGGCATCCCAGGACGGGAGACGTTTTGTGGGAACCACCTGCCAGTCATGGTCCACTGAAGCTTGGTGCTGAGCTACTTTGCCCCCGTGTTTCTCACTTCCCTGGGTGATGCTGGGGTTCTGTTTTGTTCCCAGGGACCAGCAATAGGTCCGTCCATGCCTTTGCCTACAGCCCCTGTTCTCACCTTCAAAAGGATGCACAGTCTGGGGGTGGCACACAGTGCTTCTTCCTGGAAGATTGACTTTATTCAGCAATCAAAAGAATCCTGATTCATTTTTGTTTTAAAAGAACCATAGATGGAACAGAATACAAAACTGACAAGGTTGTTAAGAACAAAGCACAGTTTTAAAGGCCTTGCATGCTTGCGGTACCTTCTTCGGGGGTGTACAGGCTCACTCTGCCTTGTATGGTATTCTGTGCACATCAGGAAGCTGAACGACTGGTTGGTTATATGTGAGCTTCCAGTGGTCTCCAGGAGTTAGAGGAAGGAGTTGGGCTCAGAGAGGGTGACAGGTGAGAGGATTCTGTCAGGGGCAGTTGGTGTGCCAGGGCGTGTCGCTCCTACTCCAGAGAAGAGTGGGAGAGGGAGAAGTGTGTCCCTTCACCTTAGGCCAGTGAGGAGTCATGGAGTGAATCTCTCAGGATTCCACATGTGCCCGAGTGATTGGAAGGAACCGTGGGAAGCACAAAGGAGGTGGGAGATTCCTGGGGCTATGGGAAGAGATCCAGGGGGAGCCAGCCACACTCTTACCAGCATGGGACAGATAGTGGTTTTCTGGGCAATAGATACATAGGCCTCTCGATAGGAGCTATCCCGGGACCTAAGAGGACAGACATCTAGCAGGTGTTTTAGATACCCACGACCAAGGCAGAGTGAAAGGCAGCTTGGAGTAAAACGTTGCTACTGTAACCACATCAAAAGAACTGTAGCTGGATGTCCACAGCTGGAAAGGGCCTGCTTTGGCCATCTCCTGTAATCCTGCACAAGTGGCAGACCATGGCAGCTGCTCACCAAAATCTGTTTCAGTTTTTCCTGAGCACCCAAGAATTCCCCAGGCTCCCTTGTGACTGACATGAGACTAAGTTTCACTGGTTGAATGTCAGCATCAAGTCCTGTCGGTGAGGTGTCTACCCACATCCATCCAGCTCTTCCTCCACAGCCCTCACTACCATCCCAGGACCGCCAGCTCCTCCTGAGCTGTAAGGAGCCTCTCACTGCAGAAAACTGCTACTTCTGCTTGGCTGATGCTCCTACTCAGCCTCTGCCCTCAGCCAGCCAACTTTGAGTGGCATCTGGCTGTGCACAAGGGTAACACAGTGGAGAGGAGAGAGACAGACAGGCTCTGGATTCAAATGCATTGCCTCCCCATACAGCAGATATCAGACTCCCACAGACACCAAGGTTCCCCTGGATCTGGTCCATGCTTGTGCCCCAGCACCCCTGTCCATCCTTCAAATCTTCTGGCCAGGGTTTCTCATCCCTCAGGGCTCATCCTAAGTATGACCTGGTCGGACCTTCCAGGCACACACCGCCAAGACACATTACTGTTTCATTGTCTTCAGAACAGTATCCCATTACTCCCAGGAAAAAATAAATGTAAAATATTTGAACTGGTTTTATTTTATCCAAGCCTTGATTTTCTTCCTATCCCCACTAGAAGATGAGCAGGGAGAGTGGGCCCTTGTCCAGCTTGTCCTTCCCAAAGCTCAGAGCCTAAGGCAGCACCTGGCACATTGCAGGCAAGAGTGAGCATTTGTTCGGGAAATGGATGAATGTGCTTTTTTCCACAACTCGAAGCAGTGCATGTTGATTAGTAAATGAGCAGCAGACCCAGTGTAATTAAGTGGCCTGTCTCACATATCACAGGGAAGAAGTGGCAGCGCTGGGTCTTCCTCCAAAGCCTCAGGGACGTGCAGTGGCCATGGCACCACCCTACATCCAATCTTGGCCTCCACCTCGCTTTTTAATTCTCTGAAACCGGCGTATTGCTATTCACACTGAGGGCTTGCTAAAGGCATTAATGATATGGAAAGAAAGGCCCCTTTCTAACATGTCCCCAAGGTTAGAGACCTGTAGAAATGTGTGACCTGTAAGCAACCCTCTTTCTAACTAGATCTGCTTCCAGCCCTCCTCACCCTGAGTGGTCCTACCATCTCCCAAGCTAGAGTCACCGGGCTGACTTTCAGACTCAGCATGCCAGAAGGATCACCTCTCCTCTTCGTCCAACTCCTCCCCCTGGTTCTGAGAAGCCACCACCATTTGGCATCTAATGGCATCGACTGGTTGACTTCTTACTTTCACCAAATTCTACTATTCCAGGTCTCTCAGTTGTTCTTTCTGTCTGTCTGCCTATCTGTCTAGTCCCTTTACCACTGAGGTCACACTCAACCTCATCCACCCATGTCGTATGTTACTCCTGTCTTTAAGGCTGTGATTGTAAGACCCCAGGAAGCTCTCAGGTAACCTCAGGATGAGTCCACAAGTGTTCTAAGGAACTACTAAAGGTGAAGTATTATTCTAACTGTTAAAGAAACAACATCATGCCATTTGATAGAGAATGAGAAGGGAGATGATTCAGGACCCTCATGCCAAGTGCAGGTTTTGCAACAGGAAACAGAGAAGTTGGCTCAACTCCAGATATAAAATGGAAAAATGGGCATTTATAGCCGAGGAGCAGGGTGGGTCAGTGGATGGAATATTTCCAAGACGAAACATCAAGGGTAAGGGGAAGTCTGGCTAAACCGACCTAACAGGATTCTTGCTGAAGACATGCAGGGTGATCAGCGGTCACCTAGACATGACGAAGGATGAGAAACCCGATCAGATTTCAAGGGTCATCAGATACTGTGGATAGGGGATTCTGGTTAGACTAACTCAGCAGGATTCTTGCTTAAATCGAGCAATGCAGAGATGAACATGGAGGCCCAGGAGCAGAGCCACACTGAGGAGAGCGTTCTGAGGAGTTTGTTCAAGGAGAGACTATCAGAAGAAGGGGCAGTTACTCTCTGGGGGAATCTCATCTCCCATCCCCACTTCAACCCCAGAAGATCTACTACTGGGGATTCTCCAAAGTATCATCTGAGCAAAGATTTCACTCCCCAAAAAGCTGGGAACACCTTTATCAGAGCCATGGCTCAGCCATAGTTCAAGGGAAGACTGCCCAGGCAGGGCTCAGCCCTAGGAAATGCACCAGGGCATTTCCAAAGCAGAGGCTTGTATATAATCATCCACTGCTACCATTCAGCACAGGGTGACAGGAGCAAGGCAGACCTCCAGGAGGGATCTGTGGTGACAGACCCAGGACAGGTGCCTCAAAGGCCAGTCCATTGGCACCTGCCTAGAGGTTTAACTTTTGTGATACCTGCCCTTTCAAGCAAATCTGAAGGAAGAGGTCCCTAATGGACATTGTCTGAGGCAGGTGGTGCTACTTCTGAGATGGGCTTTTTTGTTCCTCTCCTTGGGAATGAAGGCTGCTGTGACAAGCAGCATCACCAGCACCCAACGTGTCTGTCCTGCCTGTTGGGACTCCCATGCCCCTCAGCCCCCAGCCAACCCCCAGCTAGACACGGAGGAAACTTACTAAGTGAACAATGCCAATCTGAAAAGGCTGCATACTGTATGATTCCAGCTGTATGACATTAAGGAAAAGAACTATGGAGGCAGTAAAAAGATAGTGGTTGTCAGGGGCAAGGGGAGAGGGGTGGATAAATAAAGCACAGAGGATTTTTTAGGACAGTGAAACAACTCTGTCTGATACTTTAATGGTTGATACAAGTCATTATACATCGGGCCAGACCTATAGAATGTGCAGCACCAAGATTGAACCACAATGTAAACTATGGACTAGGGGTGATTATGATGTATCAATGCAGGCTCATCTGTTGTAACACATTTACAACCTGGTGAGGAATGTAAATAGTAGGGGAGGCTATGCCCTTGTGGAAGTAGGAGGTATATGGGAAAACTCCATCCTTTTCGCTCTATTTTTCCGTGAACCTAAACATGTTCTAAAAAATAAAACCTATTAACAACAACATAAAATACACATCAAGAACCAAAAGTTGCAGACCTAGCAACTTTTTGCAGACGGCAGAAAGCCTTCACATCAGAAGTAAATGTGACACGTTAAAGCATCAGAAACCAGCCCGGGGTCTGCAGTGCACAGGTGTCAACATTGAGGTGAAGGGGTGGGCACAGGCCAGGTCACACAGGAGTTTGTAAGTCAGGGTAGAAATGTTTTAGACTGTAAGTGCAAGGGGCAGTCATTAAATCATTTTAACAATGGACTGGCATTATCTGATTTTCATTAAAAACTTTCATTACTGCTGTCATGGAAATAGGCTGGGAGACTGGGTGTCATTTCCTGATCTGGGAAAGAAGAATCAGCTTGAGGTAGGAAGTCAAGGATGTGTTGCTTCAAAGATCTATATGACTTGAAGGGGTTGTTTACTTCCTTTCTGTATTTAACAAGGAAGCACCATATAGTACAAACCCAGAAAAGCAATGTTTTGAGTTTCTTACTGACCTTAAGGAGCCATGATCCTCAAAACTTCCCTATTGCAGAAATTGAGATTCAGATTGTGAGTTGGGATGATTTTATTCTAAGATCATGAGAATATAGTACTTTCTGTAATTTATCCAGGCAGAAAATGGTTGCCAAGGAGGGGAAAAAATGGTTTTCATTTAAAATAAATGTCTAGCAATTTGTTTGTATTTTAGATAAAATTATACCAAACATGTTTGGCCATAAATTTTCCTCTGGCCTCATCTTCAAGCCCTGACACAAAGAAAAATGTTGTTCAACTCTAACAGTGCATTCCAGATACATGGTGGATGCTCCAAGACTTGTAGACAATCATTCAACATATAATAGAGTGAAAAGAAATAGCTTAGCTTAATTTTTTCATTAAAAACGATAGGAAAGGATGACCCCCCCCCCAAATGTCTCTTGGATGTATCTTATTAAATGGTTGTTACATTCTGAATTTCTACACAAATTACTGTTTTATCCAGTAAGAAGCTTTATGGATGTTGAGGTAAGAAATTTAAAAATTCAAATATCTGTTTCAGCATGGGTTGAAATCTCTTTGAAAATTCAGAAGTAAGATCTGAAAAGGACTGTTGTGAAGATATAGCACATCTCCGTCAAGCTCTGAAGGTATGAATCACAGGTTGTGGGCCCTTTGTAGTAGACAAAGTTATTCAGAGTTCTGCTAGAGCCAAGTAGTTATATTACTTCAAAATGACTCAGTTGTAATCAACAGAGAATCCAAACTCATTTGATTTAAAAAAAAAATAATTCATTTATTGATTTTAGAGAGAGGAAGGGAGAGAGAGATCAGAGATCAAAAACATTCATCTGCTGCTCCACCCGTTTGCAGTCACTGGTTGACTCCTGCAGGTACCTTGACCAAGGATTGAACCCACAATCTTGGTTCATCAGGACAACAGTTCCAACCAACTAAGCTACCCAACCCAACCTCATTTGATTTTCAAGGAACACATTGGCTCATGTAACTTGTGGGATTCAGGGCTCATGGATATGATCTTTGAACTCTTTCAGTGATCAGACAGGTCCTCTCTACCATCACATGATGGATGGTGGCAACTCCTTGTTCTGCATTGCTGTGGGTTCTCAAACACTAGCAAAGAGAGTTATCTGTCCCTGCTCCTAGCAAACAAAATCCTGCCCTGCTGAAGGCAGGTGCTCATACCTGAACCAGCCTCTGTTGTTGGAGAAGCTTAGATCTGGGTCACATGTCCTCCCCAGCAGTCAGGAGCACGGGCAGCACAACCACACCCTGAGGTCTGTATGGGTGAGGGTCAGATACCTACAGAATCAGGCACTTCTACTCAAGGAGGAAGTCTGGATGCTGTGCATTCCTTTCACACGAGTGGTGATTCCTGTGGGCTCTGTGATGATCCTGCCCACTTGTGGTTTCCACTTTATGGAAAGTTCAGAGGAGCAACACTGTGAGTAGATAATGGCTCTCTTTATGGCTAAAGTGACCTATTGCATTAGAGACTTCAACAGCAAAATGAAACCAGATTAGGAAGGATGGTTTTTAAGGCAGATTTCTTAAATTTGTTCATTCACTGGGCATATTTTATGAGCCACTATTCTCCACACCAGGCCCTGTGCTCTGTGCTAGGACATGAAGGTACAAGCTTACCACATCACCAGGAGCTCACTTCTGAGTCAGAGTTGGGAGTTAAGAGTGTCAGTTGTTGAAATCATAAAAGAGAAAGAGGGAAGTCCTTAAATGCCTACTGGTTAAATGTCACTGGGAAATTGATTGAGTTATATACCTGGATGCTGATTTTAAGAGCTTTATGTGGATAACATATATAAACAAAGGGTTTGAACCTATACAAGTGATTATTTTAAAGGAATGAGCAAGAATGCTTGCTTGGCACTCATCTAGTTAATTGCCCAGATAATGATTAGTTGTTTGGATGAAGTAGCTATAACCAGAACACGAAAACTTAAATCATGGCAATTAAACCAAAGCATGGACAAAGTATTAGAGATGAAAACCTAAAATCAAAGAAGATAATTTCCCATTGTTTAAACATGGTGGGCAGTGTGGTGGGTAGAGGTGATAGGCAACAGCAGTCTCCTTTCATCTTCTCTCGTGTATCTTTGACATACGAAACAGTGTAGAAAGCTAACACCACTTTGCCTGCGTGTCTTCTTAGCTAGAATGATGGATGTGAATTAGATGTGCTCATGGAAGTACTGGAAGAAAGAAGCAAGCAGGAGGTCGTCTTCCTGCTGATGTGACTTTTTCCCCCAGGGGTGTTCCTGTGTGCCATCACTAGATTTTCTTTTTTAGGTGTCAAGAATCCTTTGCAGCTGTGATGGCTGGAGCTTCTTTTTTTAATCCTCACTGGAGGATATGCTTATTGATTGGAGAGAGAGAGAGAGGAAGAGGGGGAGAGAGAGAGAGAGAGAGAGAGAGAGAGACACTGATGGCTTACCTCCGACACTGACGGGGAATCAAACCCACAACCTAGGAATGTGCCCTGGGTGGGAATCCCACTGAGCCATCTGACCAGGGTGGCTGGAGCTTCTTTGTATAACTAGGAAAGGAGGTCACTGAAAGCACCCAGCTGATGCTGTCCTTCCTGACATGCATAGGTTGCCACTCTCTATTTTAAAGTCCTTTTTACTTAAAATAGTTGGAATTGTTTTTATTTTTTAAAACGTAACACTTACTCATACAGAATTTGGCAACAATGTGATTGTGGTCTGCATACCCTCCAGGTTGAACCCATGAGACTGTGTATCTGTCCTGGTTGAACCTCAGGGAAAAAGGATCGAATTACCATTCCAAAAGGAGCAATACCTTAGGTGGCACACTGTAGAGGAAAAGCTACTTAAACTGTCACCTGAAGCCACTGGGAATAAAGAGCCAATTGAAGGCAAGACGTTGATGGGCCAAGAGGCTGGTACACCATTGGGACAAACGTAAGGCTTGCGGGGTGGGCTGGCTGCTTATGGCTGATCTAAAGAGTGCAAAGAAAGACAATGCCAAGCTTAAGGATTTACATTCTCAGCTCTAGGTGCAGGCAAAGGAAGGGCTCCCTAATCTTAAAATTATTACCTACCTCTATTGGCTGCAGGCTGGACATAGCCAAAAATATGAGTCCAGTCATGAATGCTGCCAATTGCAATATAAGTTGATTTCAAAGTATCACCAAGTCACCTTTATGAAATACGGGGAATGGTTTGGTTAAGAGTAAGAACCTGAAAATTGAAATGGGGAGCTTACCTTGCTAACAGAAGTTCCTCCTTCTTTGTCTGGTGAGGTCAGTCGTACCCACCTCTAATCTAGTTACCTGGAAAGCAATGCTAGGTCTCCTTGAGCTCATTCCCTCCTCCCTCCATCGCTTCTTGACACATGGAGTCCAATCCCCACATGCCTAGAAGCATAGAATCTGACCAAGGAAGAGAAGACTTACTCTTCAAAATAATTCTAATTTGTTTATATTTAATTGCATGAGAAAAAGCCTGTCTATTATATTTTGGAATGGATTACAAACATACTAAACTAGGGTAAAAAGAAGATAATTTATTTTGGGCAAAATGTATCAGACATTTTAGACTATTACTTTTGATATACATCAACATTTTCATTCTCTATCACAATTTAGTCATCAGAAATTTGGTTATCTTACCATCCTATAGGGCACTGTATTGGTTCAATATGTTGGGGCTATCATGCTTATTGAACTCAATGAACCAGAAATGCCCTATCACCTGCCTCACAGAGCAGATGAGATAAAACATATCAAGTGTGCAGGGGCCACCAGCACTAGTGAAGTTATGCAGGTCCAGATATGCCTCAGCATGGGAGAGTAAAAGACAATTTGTTGATCTTTGAGACTACACCACTGAAAAAGAGGCTCAATGCTGCAATACTGGGTCAGCCTTTCTTCATTTTATGTATGTATGCATGTGTGTATGTATGTGTGTATGTATGTATGCAGAATGTATTGCATTGGAATATGCTGCTCTGACACACTTATTCAGTAACTTGAAAGTCTACTAACGTTTGAAAAAGCACAAGCAGACAAGGAGTTCTGCCATCTGGCCTCCCAACACACACAGTAGGACAGACTATATGGTACATGGGACCCATCACAAACTCTAGGAGAGGAATAGGTGGTGCTCCTTAGGCTTTTGGCCCAAAGTAATGCTTTTTTGGGGAAAATATAACACGTTTTTCTGAAATGGCTTTTGGTTGCTACTGGGCCCAGGTAGAGAATGAATGCCTAACCATGGGAAATGGTATGGCTATAAGATCGAACTTATTGAGTCCTAAAACTTAACTTCCTTAACAGCACAAGGTCAAGTGGAAGTGACACATGTGAGAATGTGTGCAGGCAGGTCCTGAAGACCAACACATTGCTGGAGCAGAAACTCCCCTACTCTGCACTTCACTAATGCTGCACTTCACATCTGCTAACCAGCCACTTCTACAGCCTCATCCTATACCCAGTTGTCAAAGGAAGGAAAGCATTAAGCATCACTAACCAAGGTTTCTAACTGTGTGCTGGGAACAACCCCAGATACAGCTCCTCTCAGGTTAGTCCCTGTAGACAAGTAGTGAAGGAAATTTCTTCCAGGGGCAGAAATTGAGCAGTTCATACAATGTCTCACTAATATTGGAAAGAGATAAGACCAGGTGTAGACCTTAACTGATTCATGGGAAGTTGATGGAGTTTAGATGCTCAGGGGCTTGGAAGGAATAAGACTGGAGAACTGGTGACATACTGTAGAAGGCAGTATGTGCCTCGACATGGTGACAAACATTGGTACTGTTTTCCCAGTGGCCAAAATAAAATGAGCCCTGGACTCCTGCAAGTGGAAATGCTCATTTTGTTATTGTACCTAAAGCTCAGCTCATAAAACTGTGCTTCCTGTTTCTCCAACTTTGTGATGTATTTGTTTGAAGGCCTTACTTAGCTCCCAGGTGAGACATGCTGAAACTCAGATCATTCTCAGTGACATCTCGTAGTACTGCCAAACCAGTGGCAAAGACTAATAGAAGATTTCACAATTCTATATACACAGGACCCAAAGGGTCCGAGTGTGCCAAGATTTGAGTTGCCAGGTTAATAGAAGTATTTTCTGAATGGAAAAATAGGAGGCAAATTTTAAATATATACATATATATATGTGTGTGTGTGTGTGTGTGTATATATATATACATATATATATATATATATATATATATATAGAGAGAGAGAGAGAGATTATCTATGGCTTTGAGACTACTTGTAAAAATAAGGATAGTAGTAACTACCTATAATTTCTTTCCTATTTGTAAATACACACACACACACACACACACACACACTATCTATGGCTTTGTGACTACTTGTAAAAATAAGGATAGTAGTAATTACCTATAATTTCTTTCCTAGTCTACAAAGTAGATAAGCCAAGTTCCTTTTTTCACTTTCTCTTTTTATTTTACGCATGGTGTATTGGCAGTGATTAACTTTTTAATTTAGTCTTTAAGATGCAGAAGATGAGATTGTGAATGTAAAGAATATAATCCAATGAGGTGCTGACTGAAAAGACTTTGTATTTCTCCCCTTTTGTGGAGAAGATGAAGCTACTTTCCCCTTGTATGAACACTAATTCGGTTTTGTTGGGCAGGAGCACTTGGTGGTGGTATGGTGGTTCGGGAGTTTCACCACAGCAGGGTGTGTGTAGACAGTGAGTTGCAGGATGGGTTCCTAGGGCGTGTGTGGCAGTTAGAACTCAATGCCATGCCAGACTCTTTATTATGTGCCTTCCCAGAGATCCAGGCATGGAACAGTGCTTCTTCCATTCCATTCCAGTAGGGGTTCTGGGTGTAAATTAACTTCTAAGGAGGAAGTTAACAGGTAAGTTGCCAGGCGGAAGGGTGGCAATGTTCACCTTGCTACCGCCTTGGTTGTTCCAGCTGAGTCTCAGGACTGAGATGTTGGCTTTCTGCAGCATGGCTCACTGTCTAGGCCTCATTGCTTGCACTCCAGAGACTGTTTCCTGGTGCCTAGAATGCACCCAAGGCTGGGTATTCCTGAAGTCATGGGTTCCAGTGGCGGCTGCACAATCCCCCACCTTCCTCTTTGTGGTGGAAGCACAGCTCCGTAGAATGGCTTTCCAGAGTCATTTCCTGAGTGACACACCCTGCTCACAATCAAGGGGAAAGAATTATACAGGGCACAAGTCACTGAGGAGGGGTCACCTTGGGGTGTGTCCACCATATCACCTAAGAGTGTATTAAATATCTATATGAATTTTTCCATTTCTTAAACAAAAATTACAAAAAGACTAAAAACTGAACTTCCATTTGACCCAGTGATCCCACTTCTAGGAATATATCTTAAGAAGCCTAAAACACCAATCAGAAAGAATATATGTACCCCCATGTTCATAGCAGCACTATTTACAATGGTTAAGATCTAGAAACAGCCCAAGTGTCCATCAGTAGATGAGGGATAAAAACGATGTGGTACATTTACACAATGGAGTACTATGCAGCTATAAGAAAAAAAGATCTCTTATCCTTTGAGACGACATCGAGGGACCTGGAGAGTATTATACTAAGTGAAATAAGCCAATCAAAGAAAGACAAATACCACATGATCTCTCTTATTTGTGGAATATAATGAACAAAGTAGACCCAGAGACATAGAAGTAGGGTACAGACTGACAAACCTCAGAGGAGGAGGTGGAGGGCAAGGAAGAGATAAGCCAAAGAACTTATATGCATGTATGCGTAACTATGGACATAGACAACAATACTGGCGGGGGGGGGGGGCAGGTTGGGGAGGAGGCTGTCTAGAGGGGGGAAAAGGAGAAACATCTGTAACAAAAATCAATTAATTATAATTGCAAAAAAAAAGAGAGAGAATAAATACAGAAAATGTAGGTTACGTGAATGAATACAAAGAAAATAAAATCACTCCTAATTATTACTCTTTCTACCATGAAGAGATGATCACTTATGATGCTTAAATGTGTGCTGGACCAGTTCTTTGTACCAATACAGCTATCTTTGGTCATGGTTCACTACTGAGTGTGACTGCTGACCGGGTTGTGGGAGGGCCAGAGAGGAGGCTTCCGGCTCTTCGGCAAGAAAGAAGCTTCTGGCCCTGGCCAGTTTGGCTCAGTGGTTAGAGCGTCGGCCTGCAGTCCGGAGAGACCCGGGTTCGGTTCCCGCTAAGGGCACGTACTTCGGTTGCAGTTTGTCCCCGGCCCTGGTTGGTCGTGCGGGTGGCAGACACTCGATGTGTCCCTTCACGTCGATGTTTCTCTCTCTCTCCCTTCCTCTCTCTCCCTCCCGCTCTATCTGTACAAAAAATGGAAAAATATCCTCGGGTGAGGATAAAAAAAAAAAAAAAAAAAAGAAAGAAGCTTCTGGAGCTCTTCTCCACCTAACGGCAGAGGCCATTGGCCAACCGTGCCAGTAGAGCCCCGTGTGCTCTGTGACATGACGTTTTTGAATTTTTTTAAAATCTCCAAACAGTAACAAATGCATTACTGATATAATGTTACATAACACATTTTTTTATGTGTGTATCTATGGTTACAGGTAATAAATATTTTCATATAAACTGACAAAATTTTCTATGATGGTCAGACAAATACATATTTTGAAGCCACAGAGTATTTTATGTTCAGAACAACATACAACTGTTTCTTGTCTACATTTTAGAATATATAGTTTGAAGGCAACATTATTTTTGAATTTTTGATTGTCACACTGTTCGGGTGGGCAAACGGCTATGGCATCAAGTAGATAAAGCCTCAGGCTGTGTGAGACATCCTACCACGCACAGGACAGTCCCTCACCACACGGAATGTCCAGCATCCAATATCGACAGTGTGGAGGCTCGGAACCCCTGGTCTCACTCCTTATACAAGAGCGTGAAGCTGGAAATTCTGTGGGGTATTTTGGTTAGTTACCAAGGTGTTCCTTTCTCTCTCAATCATACCTCATTGCCCAACCCAATGAAAATCACCTGGTTTCAGAGCATCTATAGAATTCAACACTTCTTATAGTTACAGCAATCTTGGGTAGACATTTACATGTAGTAATAGCTCAGGAAGAAATTATATTCCTCCTAGAATGAAGCACTAGAGAGTGGGAGAAGATTTATTGGGCTTTATGGAATAAAGGGAAATTTATGTTATCAAGTGACAGATTGGAATTAATCAAAGTTTAGAAAACGCACATCAGAGCCAGCCTTCTCTGCTGCCTCCTTCCCACAGGAGCAGCAGGCTGGCTGACCCTCTGGATTTTCGCGGTCACACTTCCCAGAACTTCAGAATGCTTTGTAGAAAGACCTTTTGGGGGGATGTTTGGGGCCCAGCATTTGGAAAGAGGTTTACCTAAACTCTCCTCCCTGGAGCCTGTGATCATTTGAAAGTAACAGAAGAAAGTTGTCCATTTCAACAGGCATGTCAGTGGTTAGGATGGAAACCATTTATTCATTGCGAAATCATGGGGTAGATACGTGATGAGGGATTCAGAGGATCAGAACCCTAAGAATCCCTAAGACTAATGATTCACATGTTCATTCCACAGACAAGAAACCTGAGGTCATGGCGCAGACAGGAGGAAGACCGGGTCTGGGATGAACAGTCCTGTGTCTCGCCATTCCCCGTGCCCTCTGCTCTCAGGCTGACTCAGGGAGTGGATGGCAGGCCTGAGAGAGAGCAGCATGACCTGTTGATGCCCTCTGCATTCCTCCCCTGGAGGAATGTAGCTCAGCGGGGGACCCTACCGGAAGCAGCCCCGTGGGGAGCCATCATCTCTAGAGCGTTCTCAGAGCTGTTTGCTACTCAGGGCAGAGCTGAGGAACAGGCAGGCCAGCCAGTCCAGCCACACTTCACGGACAGAGTACAAAGCTAATCGGGATTCAGTGTGCTATGTCCCCAAGACAAGTTCGTTATTACAGATTCTAACAGTGTCTTCACTTAGACACAAGACTATTTAATGATGGAACCTTAAGCATCCTAAAAGAAATCATTTGTATTATATTATATTGTATTTATTATATATATATATATAGAGAGAGAAAGTCATAGAAAATAAATAATAAATGCCATAGTATGTGTGCATATAATTTGTATTTCATTCATATGCTACTTTCTATAGACAAATATAAAGAATATATTCTTTCTATAGAGCACATGAAAGATAATATTCTATAAATATGTATTTATTTTATTGACTTATTTTTATTTTTCTAGCCATATGATCATTTAAATATATCTTTATAACCAATTTTCACTTAACAGTGAATTCTGTACATAAATATAAGTGAATCTATACCAACAGGATCATAGTTTTATCTCATGGGTTACAGAACTTTCCACTTTAATTGATTCAACTTAATCCCTGTAATACAGAGGTTGTCAACCTGTGGGTCGCAACCCCTTTGGGGGTCAAACGACCCTTTCACAGGGGTCACCTAAGACATAACAGTAGCCAAATTACAGTTATGAAGTAGCAATGAAAATAATTTTATGGTTGGGAGTCACCACAACACGAGGAACTGTATTAAAGGGTTGTGGCATTAGGAAGGTTGTAACCACAATTACAGTGTAATTGTACATTTTGGTCAGGGTTTCCCAGCCTCACACTATTGGCATTTGGGCCGATGGCTCTCAGTCAGGGGCTGTCCTGTGCCCTGTAGGAGGCTGAGCAGCGTTCCTGGCCTCTGTCCACCAGATGCCAGCAGCAGCAGCCCTTCCAGTTGTGACAACCAAATCTTCCCAGACTGGCCAAATCAAATGTCCCCTGAGGCCAGAACCACCCTAGGTGGAGAACCCATGATGTAATTCATTTCCCTCTTTCTTTTTGTCTTTTTTTAAAATTATTTGACAAAACTACCCAAATTTCCTTGTAGCTTCCCTCCCCCCCAACTTTATCCAAGTATGTGCAGAGGGGAAAGCCCTAGATGTTCAATTACTGTTGCAGAGAAGAGGCAGCTCTTCGAGAACCTGAAATAGTTCTGCCAAATTTCTGTCAAAGGATCATTTTTCAAAAGTTCAACAGAACTCTCATGCAAATGTAGATTGAGCCTCTGCCCAGGTTTCTCTGTCTCATTGAGTGAGACAACCAGCAGGATGATGGGGCTGATTCAGAAAGAAGTGGAGAAAGAGGCCCAAAGTACTGAAAACACACAGGACGAAGGGTGTTCAGTGGTGCCCACGTGAAGTGCTAACCTTTGGGCGGTGAGCCTTTCCACAGCTACAGGACAATGGTCCTTTCTGCTGACCCCAGACAGGAACCACGTGCACGGCTCTCAGTTTTCTGTAAGTTAACATGGGCTCTCACAGCTTGCGAAGTAGCCTGATGAACAGAAAATAATCTGCCAAACCAAAGGGAGGTGCTTCTAATGGATCAGGTAGGTCGTAGGACTTGGCCAATACCCAGGGTATCCTTGAAATGACAGACTCAGCTTTTGCCTATGTCTGAGTTTTACTTTTCTTTTTCCCTCTTAACATTGTCTTCCTGAAGTTTTGTAAAATTTGTTTTCTGTTCAGCTGACACAGCTCCCATCACCATGATTCTCATTCTTTTTATTACATCCTATCAGACAGGTATTTTATTACTTTGTTTCAACTTATTCCACTGTCTGTGAATCAAATATGTTCTCACATATTTATTGGTCATTCCTGCTTTGATTTAATTCGCCTGTTCATGTCTTTTGTCCATTTTCCTTTTAGGGAATTCGACTTTTTCTCATTTATTTGTAACTTATATATCCATTTAGAATACCAATCATTTGTCTTTTATAAATGTTAGAAATATTTTTCTAAATGTTCCTTTACCTTTTCACTTAATTTTTCTTTTTTATTGATTAATTTTTGTTACAGATGATTCTCCTTTTTCCCCCCACTGATTCCCCCCTCCCTCTCCCCTCCCTGCCCCTTCCCCAGATTGTTGTCCATGTCCACTGTTCATGCATACATGCATATAAGTTCTGTGGTTCATCCCTCCCCCACCTCCCCACTCCTTAGGGGATTGTCAGTCTGTACCCCGCTTCCGTGTCTCTGGGACTACCCCATTCCTCAAACTGTTATGTTCATTATATTCCACAAATAAGTGAGATCATATGAAATTTGTCTTTCTCTGTTTGGCTTGTTTCACTTAGGATGATACTTTCCAGGTCCCTCCATGAAGTCTCAAAGGATAAGAGATCTTTCTTACTGCTGCATAGTACTCCATTGTGTATATGTACCACAGCTTTTTGATCCATTCGTCTACTGATGGGCACTTGGGCTGTTTCCAGATCTTAGCGATTGTAAATAGTGCTGCTACAAAGATGGGGGTACATATATTCTTTCTTATTGGTGTTTTATGCTTCTTAGGGTATATTCCTAGAAGTGGGATCACTGGGTCAAATGGAAGATCAATTTTTAATTTTTTGAGGTGACACCATATTGTTTTCCATAGTGGCTGCACCAGTCTGCATTCCCACCAGCAGTGTACTAGAGTCCCCTTTTCTCCACACCCTCGCCAACCCTAATTTGACACTTAGTTTTTCTTTATAAGAAGAAGATTATATATAATCAGGCCCATCATTATTTTTCTTTTTGGTATTACTTTGGCAATTATGTTTGAAAGTTCTTTCTTAACCCCAGGATTAAATATTAATCTATGCTTTCTTCTAATATAATTTAGAGATTTAATTTGTATTTCATTCAAAGTTCATTTTAAAATAAAAGAAGAGCCCTGGCCGGTTTGGCTCAGCGGTTAGAGCGTCGGCCTGCAGTCCAGAGAGACCCGAGTTCGGTTCCCGCTAAGGGTGCGTACCTCGGTTGCAGTTTGTCCCCGGCCCTGGTTGGTCGTGAGGGTGGCAGCCCCTCGATGTGTCCCTTTCATGTCGATCTCTCTCTCTCTCTCTCTTCCCCCTCCCACTTTATTGGAACAAAAAATGAAAGAAAGAAAAAAGTCCTCGGGTGAGGATAAAAAAAAATAAAATAAAAGAAGAGTTGAAAACATCTTTTCCCCCAAAGAGCCAGCCAGTTTTCTTGACCACTTGTTGAATGATTCACCTTTGTAAGTCCTATGACTCAGATGTGTAGTCCCCATACAGGAGAGCATGTTTCTGGGCTGTCTGTTCTGTTCTTTTGATCTGTCTGTTGTCTTGGCCCCAGGCCATAAAACCTAGATCACTGTTGATATATAATACACTTTATCTGGGTGAGCAGGTCTCATTTAAAAAGTCACAGCTTGATGTGGTCCCAGGTATTAATTTTTTCCTTTGTTTCTCTTGCCCTAGGTGATGTATCAGAGAAAATTTCACTACATATGATGTCTGAGGTTTTCTACCTACGTTTTCTTCTAGGATTTTTATGGTTTCATCGGTTACATTTTAGTCTTTTATCTATTTTGAGTTTATTCTTGTGTATGATGTAATTTGTGGTCTAGTTTCATTTTTTGGCGTATCGCTGTCCAATTCTCCCAACACCATAAAAAGCTTCTTCATGGCAAAGGAAACCAGCATCAAAATGAAGAGGGAACCCACTCTCTGGGGGAACATAGTTATTAATGATACATCAGATAAGGGGTTAGCATCCAAAATATATAGAGTGCTCATACAACTCAACAACAACAACAAAAACCAAAGAATCCAATTAAAATTGGGCAGAGGAGCGGGGGAGGGAAGAGATAAACCAAAGAACTTATGCATATAAGCATAACCAATGGACATAGACAACAATGTTGGGGTGGGGGGGCAGGATGAGGGTGTCAATGCGGGGGAAAGAGAAACATCTGTAACAAAAATAAATTAATTACATTAAAAAGAAATGGGCAGAGGACCTGAATAGACACTTCTCCAAATAGGACATACAAAGGGCCAGGAGACATATGAAAAAATGCTCAACATTTCTAATCATCAGAAAGATGCAAAGGAAAATGACTATGAGATATCATCTCAAACCTGCCAGAATGGCTGCCGTAAACAAAATCATCAGACAACAAATGCCGGCAAGGATGTGGAGACAAGGGTGCTCTAGCACACTGCTGGTAGGAATGCAGACCGGAGCAGCCACTATGGAAAACAATATGGTGTTTCCTCAAAAAATTAAAAATAAAACTTCCAATTGACCCACTGGTCCCACTTCTTAGAATATATTTTAAGAAGTCTGAAACACCAATCAGGAAGAATATATGCACCCCTATGTTCATAGCAGCGCTATTTACAATAGCTAAGATCTGGAAACAGCCCAAGTGTTCATCAGTAGATGAGTGGATAAAAAAGATGTGGTACATTTACACAATGGAATACTATGCAGCTGTAAGAAAGAGAAATCTCTTACCCTTTGAGATGACATGGAGGGACCTGGAGAGTATTATGCTAAGCAAAATAAGCCAGACAGAGAAAGACAAGTACCACATGATCTCACTTATTTGTGGAACAGGATTAACAAAATAAGCTGTAGACTGAAAGAGATCCAGAATCATGGAAGTAGGGAACAGACTGACAAAGCTCAGAGGGATTGGGGGTGGGAAGACATAAACCAAAGAACTTATTTGCATATATGCACAACCAATTGATATGCACAGTAGGCTGGGGAAGGCAGTAGGGGTGTGGGATCGGGAAGGAGGGGGGTCAATAGGGAAAAAAGGGGGACATCTGTAATACTTTCAACAATATAAATAAATAACTAAATAAAAGGTCACAGCTTTTATTTGCAAACAGTTGAGTGTTTATTTATGTAGAATTTACATAAGTGAAAAGGTGTTCATTTATTTTAGGATGGTGATTTTTTTGTACCCTTATTAGGCCAAGAATTTTCTACTAAAAAAAATATTTTCCTTTCTTAGTGAACATTTTGAAAGCATGAACTTTCCCTCTGTGTAGTTAAGCCACCTGTCCCAAATATTCTTACCAGACCTCCTTTTCTTATGCCCAGAGCGTCTGGGAATGTTTAGGCACAAGGTCGTAGGGGGATGTCCAAAGGTTGGCCAAAAGCATCTGGGCACTCCCTGGGTTGCAGACTCATGCTCATGCCACAGTATGATCCGATGGAGAGTCGGCAGACCTTTATTTATCTGTTTGTTTGTTTTAATTAACCTCTGAACCAGCTTTCTCAAACTGGGCTCCTTGAGTCCCTTGAGATTTGCTGGAGTGGCTGGAGAAAAGTGCTTTTGGGAACAGCAGTGTTGGAAAATGCCCAGTTAACGCATGTTGAGCAAGTTTCTCTGCAGCAGAACTTCTCAAGGCCCTTAACTACTCCGATCCTGTGACTCTCCAAGAGTGTGATGGTTACTAGACCTTGGCACCCTTCTTCAAGAAACAACAGCACACAGCCAGGGAACACCAGCTTTCTAAGCCTTGAAGCCAGGAAAGGCCGTTTTTCATGAAAAATTGTGAAGAAGACAAAATGTCTCCAACAGTGAAAATGAAGACAGCTGTAGTTAAAGACCATCACTGACAACCAGAACATGATTCTACCTTGGATGGCACTTTCTATTTGTCCAAGTGAATTTTATGCATTTTTCTCAGCAGCCCTCACCACGCCCAGGTGAGGAATGGAGGATCGGAATTAGTGGTCCTTTTTGTTGAGAACATTGATGTCTGGAGCTGTGGGATGGTGGGGCTGGCTCGGGAAATCTGCATCTGTTGATTGCACAAAAAATTTTGTTAGCTTTCCTTTGCTGTGTGAAAGTTACCAAGAATGTAGCGGTGTAAACCAATAGCCACGTGCTACCGTACAGACCTCCAGGTCAGAAGTCCAGGCAGCTTTGGTGTTGGTCAGGCTTCCTTCCTTTCTGGAGGCTTGAGAAAAGAATCTGCTTCCAATGAATGTAGGATGTGCACGATATCCATTTCTTTTCATGGTTGTAAGACTGAGGACCTCAGGTCCTAGGGGTTGTCCACATTCCTTAGCATGTGGTCCCCCCATTTTCAAGGCCAGGAACAGAGAATCTTCCTCATGTTGAATCTTCCTCATGCTTCAAATGTCTTTCTTCAGGAAGTTCCCCATCACTTTAGACTCAGGGATGGGGAACGTCCAGCCCACAGGCCAAATAAGGCCAGCGAAATCAATACTAGCTAACATCATCACGCCTCACCAAATTAGCCTGACCAAATATAGCAGGCTAATTTTATATAGCCCTCAAATGATATTATAAATATCCAAATGGCCCCTGGCAGGCAAAAGTTTCCCCGCCCCTTCGAGGCTCACCTGATTAGGTCAGGCTGACCCAAAATAATCTTGAGTTCCATTTATTTTGAACCTATTTTCATCTGCAAGACTCAACCTCAGCAGTACTTAGATTAGTGTGATTGAATAACCGGGTTGGGGGCAATCTGTGTGCACCATGGGCCCTTGGGGAGGAGTAGAAACCTGGTCATCTTAGAACTCTGCCTCCCACAGTCACTTGTGTTGGATTGCACTAGCTTTAGAAATTTCAGTGCTACTAAGATGGTCCATGTGTGATTGTGGAAATAAAAAGTCAGAAAAGATTTGATTTTCGGTAGTAAAACACACGAGAACCCCAAAGACACTCCAAAGATGGCGATGCTGACAACCTGGCAAAGTTTTTTACGTCTGGCAAAATCACTCTCCTTGCTGCTGCCTTTGATTGCAAGAATCTGTATGGTGGCTCCATGTTTGCCTCTTAATAAATATTTTTTATTTTTATTTAAAATAGTTTTTTTTTCTTTATTGAGTTTAGTGAGAGAGGAAGGAAGAGGGAGAGAGAAATAGAAACATCAGTGAGAGAGAATATTGATTTGCCACCTCCTGCATACCCCCCACTGGGGATTTGGCCCACAACCTGGGCACCTGGCCTGACCAGAATTGAACCAGTGACCTCTTGGTGCATGGGCTGATGCTCAACCACTGAGCCACACCAACTGGACAATGAATATTTTTTCAAAGGGTCCATTTTAAGTTTCATTGTTGTCTATTGTTGATATAATGCTCATATTTGGAGCAATTCAGTAATTAACTGTGATGGCACTGATGTTCTTTACCAGATGTTAGAATCAATATGTTGTTTGTCCTCAAATTGAAACCACCAATGCCAAACCCCCAGACTGAGACTTTTTAATATGACTGCTACATTGTTGCACTCCAAGCCATAGTTTCCTCAACTACACCTGATCTCACTTTCTGAGTTCCTGATTGCAAGTTTTTAAAAATCACTCTGTTTGTAAAGTTTTTAGTGAAATCTACCAGGTGAAAAAATTTAGCATATAAGGTTCCCTGGTGATGTGTTGGTTGTAGCTCCTCATTTTCAGCCCGTATTGGGAAGAGGGGAACCCTAAACAGATGCTAAACGACCCTCCTGCTCCACCTCTGAGCCAAACTCCTCTCTGCAGGAACCACCCACTTGCCCCTTGGCTGGAGGAAGCTGCCATGTCCTATGTCAACACACAACAAGCTGGGGTCCTCTGGGGCTAAAGAGACAAGCCCCATTGCACGTTCCCTCTGCGTCAGGGCTGTCACCAAGCACACCAGTCCCCAGCCATTCCCTCTGAGCTCTGATGTCATAGATTCAACACTCCAAGACTGAGGCCGGGCTCCTTTTCTCAAGCAGGCCACGCTAATGTCATTAAGCCGCCTGGTTTTCATTTTCAGCCACTTCCCAACTGTCTATTTAGGGTTATTGAAAGCCAAACTCATTCATTCTTTCCACCATTTCCTGGTGATTGGAGCAGTTGAATGATTGTTCTGTGAGGAGGAGAAAGGGATGCAGATCAGGAACAACTGGAGAGTGATGAGAGAGAAGAATTGTAAGTTGGAAGAGAAACGCCAGCTCATAAACGTGTAATTGAAAACATCATACTCGTATAATTACCATGTTGGGGCTTGGTTAACAGGGACTCTAAATTTATCATACTGCTGATAGTCCACTGTGAGAAATAAAATTTTAGAATATCTGGGGGGCATTCCAGTTTTTCTCAACAACTTTATCGAACAGTTTGGTGTGTGGGAAATAGAATGCAGGGGACTTGAGGGACTTCAGTGGTCCCCTCGCCCTTTTGTAAATGAGCCAGACCCGTGCAAAGACTGTTCAGATCTGAGCTCAGCCATTGACCAGAACCTATAGAAGTCCTTCTGTGTTCTCTGAGAGATAGCAGACACGTCTCTGTCTGCCTCTACTGTGATGTCTTGTCCTGTTGACAGACTTCAGATTTCAGAGAACAGGGTAGTGGCTGTGAGGCGCTTATTCTGAACACTTCCTTGTTTGTTTTAACCTTCAACATGCCCACGAAGATGTCCCACGAGCATCACAAACATTTCTTCCCACATCTACCTACGCATTCCTGAAATCTTGCCCTTTAGTCAGCAGCCCTCTGCAGACCTCACTCGGCAGGTTGCTGTGAGCTCTCATGTCCTCAGAGCTCAAATGCAGAATGTCCTATTGGCTTCCCCTCCTCTGGCTCCTATGTGGCCAGACCACTGCTCCCTGACCCCTGGAAGAACACCCATACCCAGCATTTCTGCTTTTCCTCCACTAATACCTAGTGTCCTCACAGGTACCCGAGGGATGAGCTCAAAACCCAAAAAACATCATGCTCTGCCCCTGCTCAAAGCCCTCCCACAGCTTCCCATTTTGGTTAAAGAGAAATTCAAATATGACGATGGCCTGTAGACCTGCCTTCACAGATGCTGCCTCTCCCGACTCCTGGCCACCAAGAGCACGCCTCTCTTTTCTTCTGAAGGTCTCCTCAGGTCCTGGTCCCCTCACCTGGAACATGCCCCCTCCAGGTCTGCCTGTGGTTCATAGGTTTCTGTTCAAATGTCCCCTCTCCCGAGTGGCTTCCCTCCACCACAGATGGTAAGTCTGGTGAGGCAGGAGTCCCCAAGGCAAGAAGGGCATCTGGGCTGGCACAGGGTGGTCCCTCAAATGTTTGGAAAATTAATGAATGAATAACTTCCCTGATATCTCAGAAAGTTTAACCATTTGAGCCAAGAACCAGATTCTTACTCAGAAGTTCAGTTCATTTCAATACCTCTGGACTGAATACTTGATACCAAGTGGTATGGGAGCTTCTGGGCTGTGCTGTTGAAATGGTAGCCATTAGCTACACGTGGCTACTGCAATATGCATCCAGACTGACATACAATGCAATGAAATACCAGTTCCTCGGCCTCACTCTGCACGTTTCGAGGGTTCCATAGTCACATGGGGCTAGAGGTTGCATGTTGTGAACTAAATGTTTGTGTTTCCCCAAAATTCATGTTGAGGCCCTAACCCTTGTTGTGATGGCATTTGGAGATGGGCCTTTGGGAGGTGATTGGAGTTAGATGAGGTCAGGAAGGTGGAGCCCCCATGTTGGGATTGGTGCCTTATAAAAAGAGACACTAGGGCACCCTCTCCCTGCACTTTGTGAGGACACAGAAGAAGGCAGCCATCTGCAAGCCAGGAAGTGGGCCCTTATCACACAGAATCTGCCAGCACCCTGACCTTGGACTTACCGACCGCGACAACTGTGAGAAATAAATGTCTGCTAGAGTCCCCCAGTCTGTGGTGTTCTGTCGAGGCAGCCTCCAGCTGTAACAGTGCCTGCTGCATGGTGTAGTTGTGGAACATTTGCACTCTGCCAAAAGTTCAGTTGCACAGAGCTCTTATAAAACGCCGTGCGACCCTGGTTGGTCGTGCGGGTGGCGGCCACTCGATGTGTCCCTTCACGTCGATGTTTCTCTCTCTCTCTTCCTCTCTCTCCCCCCCACTCTATCTGTACAAAAAATGGAAAAATGTCCTCGGGTGAGGATAAAAAAAAAAAAAACGCCGTGCGAAAGACACTGCCAGCCTCTCTTAAGGAGCTCAGAGTCTACTGGGGAAGGACATATGGGTAACACCATTTAATTAGTCCTGGCGGTGTGTGCACAGGTGCTGAGGACTTAGCACAGAGGCCATGGTGGGGCCCACAGGTGCTGACTCTGAGCCCAGTTTTCTAGGATGAGCAGGAGCCCTCAGATAAAGCAGTATAGAGGATCAGAGGTTGACCCCCTGTACCCTAAAAATAAATAGAACTGTAAAGAGACCTCAGTAGAAGATGATGTAAAACTCCAAAGACTGTTTGCTTGCCTATTTCCCTCTCTCCACTGCCTTACACATTTTGTTTAAAAGAAAAGAGTATGCCACTCTTGTCTCTTGGCAAGAGACATACACAGAGGTATGTCATAGTAAAAATGTTGGGGGTAGTGGGCCAAGTTACTCTGTGGGGAGGAAGCTTAACTAGTGTTTGTGAAATAGAAGAGATAGTGGGCAAGGTGCCACATTGTCACGTGAACAAAAGTCTCAAAGTAAGAGCATCAGTGTGGTCGAAGTCCATTCCTTTTGCCAAAGAAGCATCCTTGTGATGAGCAGTGAACACAGCTGTAGAATGGGTTCTGCCCTCAAACCTGGGTCCTCCGTGCCCACACAATGTTACTGGCTTAGCCTCCCCAAGGAAGGAAGCATATTCAGCCTTTTTTTCCACTCACCTGATGTCAATTATTTTCTTGCCAGGGGAAGTGGTTATTGGCCTGACCTGCTGATATCCAGGAGTTTTAACCCTCCAAACTACCCATTGGCTTTCCCGCTGTGACTTTGCTTGCTGGTCCATGTTTATGGGCAAAGTTTATGCAATAATTTCACTTCTGGGTCTTCCTTTCTCCCCAGCACCAGGCAAGATTCTTCCCAGTAGGAAGCGTTTAACAAGAAGATGCATGCCTTTTATGACGGTAAATGAATGACCCTTCCTGGTTGAGTAACCAATGCTCAGCAGTGCTTTGGCCTTGCTCTGGCTCTCCTGAACCCTATTCCTGGGATTGTGGGTAGCAGGAAAATAATTCAGAGGCGGTCAGATTCCCCACGATGCTCCTGAAGTAACCTTATGTAATTGAACATGGATTTCCAGGGATTGGTGTGAGGAGTGAATGGATCTTTGGGGTCCATAGATAGAAGGAGAAAGGAGGAAGGCACAGCAAGAGACTCTGACACTGTGTATCCAGAGAGCAAGCTCTGCATCCAGCTCCTGAGACATCTGAGCTGCTCACAAGAGAAGTGGTGGCAGTTGCATTCATTCACGCAGATAAGAAGGCTCTTCCTTGCCTTGTCTGCACCGGCCACTTTTCATCGCTTTTGGGGGTTGTAATTGCTGCCACTATACGTCATGCTGAAGATGATACAGCCCGCTGAACTTTGTGTTGAATAAATGCTGGCAACCATATCAACTTTAAATTGATATTAATGTCAGGGTTGCTTTTTATAGTTTTCCTGATGGTTTTTGCAACAATAGACCAAGGAAAGCATCATGGTACCTGAACCCGAATCAAGCTCGCATTTTTCTGATGTGTATTTAATTTGGTTTTGGCACAGAGTCTCTGTTTTTCTTGGGTTTTACATCATTTATGAGGTTGCATGGATACACTCTAACAAAACATCATCTATAATCAACTGAGGCTCACAGAAGAAAGAAATGTGTGCCAATTCCAACTAATCTGAGCCTTTATGGGAATAGCTGTTTGCTATGAATGATTGGCCAAACATCTGTGTCAACACTTTGGGAGCTGGAGATAGAGGGGTTGTTCATCGACACATTCACAGTATTTCTAGCTCCATAGAGGGGAAAATGCTCATTACAAACAAATGTCTCAACTAAGCTCCTCTGAGTGAAATCTACTCTCTTAATTAATTATAATAATTAAAGACAAACATTTGAATGGTGTATGTGTATGTATATTGTGTGTTTTGTTGGCAAAAATAGTTTTGCCTTGTTTCACACTAAGCTTTCTAATGAAGTGACCTCCAGTCACTCCTGTGGGGTCATTTTAGGAAGAAAGCCATATTCTTTTCCCCATTATACAGAGGCATCTGGTCGCATCCACCCCTCTAATCCAGACATCACTCAGCAATTTCTGGACTGAAAAGAGGCATACATGCTTTTCAAGGATGGTTTGTGTGATTAAAGATGATGGGAAACCTCAATAATTGAATCCATTGTACAACATTTCACACAAGAGTCAACATCTGTGCTCAATTGTTCCACGCATCCCGTGGCAGTTCTCAGAGCTTGTTGTGGGGAACATATTTCTCCTGGTGATTACCAGCACTCAGCTGCCTTACAACTCTGCCTCCTACGGCACCTATTTACTGCTTAGGGGGTGCTGGAGAGGGTGGGGGTTTGTGCCTCAGCACAGTACGCTCTTTTTCTCTGCACTGAAGCACCACGTCTCTGGGGGTCTTCCATCTTGCCCCTCTCTGACGTCTGCCTGCAGAAAGGGCATCCAGGAAGATAGGCTAGAATGACATGTGCACACAGCAGCAGTAGCCAGCTAATGTTCTTGGATTCGAAGACAGACGTGGGTGTCGCTGCTGAAGAACCAGGACACTAGTGTAGCCCGAGTGGGCATGGAGAACTCCATGCAAACGGGCATTTCTATCCCATTTGAGTCAACTGAAAGTACCATTGATATTGGGTCAGCAGCTGTCTCTGTTTCATCAGCTGCATCCTCTGTGGGCATACAGACTTCCCCAGGCCCTCAGGGGAGGCCAACGTGAAACCTCTGAGTCATCGGATCAACTCCTTTAAACCTAGACACAAATTCCTTGAGTTTAATAAAATGAAGTTTTAAATAAAATGGGTTTTTCTGCTTAAATGTCTGTCCCTCTTACATCTGGATCCTCCTTAAGCGCCTGGATTGTGGTAGAGAGCAGGCACGGGAAAGAGAGCCGTCTGAGATAGTTCAGTCTCCGGATCCAGTGGGTTCTTTGAATTAATAGCACCAGCTGGATGGAATCCAGCTTCAGATTTGATCCCACTCTGGACAAGCAGTTTCATCATTTTGTTTCCTCAAGTCTGCCCTTTGCTTTGTAAAAGTTCACCTGTGAGGTCAGTTATCATGCAGGGACAACAGCCTAAATACATATATCTGGGTAGAGTCTTTCCAAGCTGCTGTCACTTGCTCGAGAGAGGTCTCTCTCTGTGACTGAAGTCATCATATGTCCCAGTCGGCTTGCTCTCGCCATTTCAACCTCATGTAGTTTTTAGCCTGTCCCTCTGCATTTTCCCCACTTATGCACATTAAAAATCCTCAGACTGTTCTGGATTTGGCAAACTTAACAAGAAAACCATTTATCAAGAAGTCTACAATGGGAGAGATGATTGGTACTTATTTTATTTCAAAGTCGGTGAATCTGGAGGCCAGGAGACACTGAGTGAAGTGAGCAAGCCCGACCTCTCTCCTGAACAGCTGTCCATAGTATCATGAGGTCTCTGAGCCCCGCATTCATACCTGGGAATGTGAATGTTAAGCAGAAGTTTCATTCTGGAGGCCAATCTATGCACCAGCACCCACTTTGCAAGGGAACAAAACTATTACTGGAGAGGATGCTCAGATGCTCAAATAGGTTGCACTAACATGGAGGTACTTAATGCTTTTTTGCAATACTTTTATCATGCATCCCCCCAATCTGTGAAATTCCTCTCCTCAGCTGTACTTGTGACTTCACTGGATGGTAGCTGGGGTGAGGACAGCCTGCCTCGATGATATGTTGTGAAGAGCAGGGGTGACTGTTGAGCTAAAGCCTCTCATTGGCCTAAGCACCCACTCACCCCTTTCTTGGGTTCTCAGAAGATTAAAACCTCAGGTCCTACATCCACTGTCCATGTAGAGTACTACTACTTCCAAATGCTTTGCTTTGAAACCATTATGTATTGCTAATAGATTGGTGGGCACAAGAAAACACAATATTCTTTCTTGTCAAACATGTGGGTTAGCCACAACCTGTAGACAGAATCCAAATGACTCACTTTTGAATGAGTTGATATGACCCCATAATACTTAGACTGAAAGGGAAATTTTCATTATGGCTTATTTTGTTATGATGGAAACATACAAGAAAAGCTTATTCATTAGAGTGTAAAATGAGAAAAATAACTTACTTTGGGAGACTATATGTAAACGAATTAAAACCCTGAGACTTTGGGACAAGCCCAGGGTGGGACAGCTATGGAAAATGATACAGTGTTAACCAAGGGTCGTTCAGTCAGTCTTGCTGATGTAGATTTACCTCCCTGTATTGTGATTGGAGTGTTGTCATGGTTAAGCATCTCCTGAAGAAAAGTTCACATTGGTTATATTCATGCTCAGAATGCATTGAGTTGCTCTCTGGAGCAGTTGTCCTGGGCTTAATTTTGACTCTGAGATGTATTTTATTACAGTGTTATCATTCAAGTCCTCAGAAAGGTGAACAGCTCAGTTTGGCACCTAGTCTTTGCAACAAGTTGCTTTTGAGCAAGTCTCCACCAGGGCCCTTCCTCTCGATGTCCTGCTCACCTGTAGGGGAACTCTGAAAACTGTGCAGGGGCAAGGGGATGGCAAGATCACACGTCTAGCCAGAGTCACAATGACTTTTCTGTGCCTCACCGAACAACACAATGGATGCAATGTTGGCACAAGGGTAAAGGGGAGAGTTGAATTCTTTGGGAGAATATATAGCCCTCATATTATTTACTGGACTTATTCAGTTGCAGAAAGAAACCAATTTTACAGAAGTTGTTTTCTAGCTTATGGACTAAATTTTGAATGTTCTAAACAAGTTGGTTTGAATCATTCATAAATTGCCATAATTTATTCAATCTCCTCCTAAAATGTCCACTTTTTATTGAATAAATTATATATATTATTAGAGTAATCAAGAACCAAAGTATGGGATTTACATGCTCTATTATTTTAGTTTGAATTTCAGTTTATTTTTGATAGAAAGAAATATATACAAACGTAAAAAGTTTGAAGTGTGTTATCTAAAAGTTTCAGTTGTATATTTTTCTTGAGATATTGCTCTTAAATTTTAGTTTAAAGGGACTTGGAAAACATGCTTTTGATAATACCTTAATGACTTTCCAACAGTCCAAAATACATAAAAAAGATGGATAAAATGAACTAAAGAGTTGATGACACTTCTTAGCATTTAGTTGTGTTCATACTGGAAATCCGTCCTGCACTGAAAAAACTAATGGGAGCGAATGAGGAAAGGAAGAGAGAAGAGAACACTAGACCATCAGCTGAATTCACAAGGAATGATTTAATGACAACTGAAACAGCTAAGGAGGAAAAGGTCTGGTGTTCGTTGGACTGTGCAAAGGGAGATTGAGCTGGTTTGGGGGCAGGTCTCTTTTTTTTGAAGGGTATATTTAAGCTGGTTGTAAGAGGAATGGACACAGGTAAAGGGTTGAGATGAGCATCCCAGGTCAGGGAATGGCTTTTATTTTGGATGTGCCCATCTTGCATTGACCCTGATGTTCATAACCACCTATTTAGAAATTAGCTGGGACCCCAGCTATCTCCTCAAGCCTCACATGCCACGATCCTATATACCTGCCGCAGCAATGCCATGGTCCTAGTTAATTCTGCATATTCCCTGATCTCCCAATGTGCTTTTACTGCTTTTCCCTGGGCTCTTGTAGCCCATGGACATGGCTGACTCTCATGGACATGCTGTATACAGCATGTACCCTGCTGCCCTGTCTTCATGTGTTCATATCTGTCTGTATTCTTCTTCCAGGCTGGGCTGTGATGGCTCCTCCACCGTTGTGCCCCTACATTTACTACTGAGTTTAGCATACAGTAGGTCATCTAAGTGAAACGGAAGGAATATCCACCAGCCTGTCTACTCATTAAGTCATGAAGAGTCATGAGGTGAAGAAGAGATGTGAGCTCATCCACATTTATACCCCAAAACAATCTTGTCATGATGAGGACTCAACATCTCACTAATCCCTTCTTGAAAATAACTACATATTTTAAAGCTTATTTATTTTTACCAATGATTTATTTTTATTAGCCACTTATCTGAAGATAAAACATGACTCACTGCCTTTGAACAAAAGTGGTTCATACTCGTCTCTGCTGCTTCTTGCTCCTCCCATGGGCAGTACCTTCTTTTTATTGGGTTGGTATTCATGTAGTCTTCCCTACTTCCTTTCCCCTTTGCCCTGACTCCAGGAATGCTCACCATCAGCTCACATAGCCTGACCCTGTAATCATAATGTGCATTTCTTTCTCTTTAACACACTCATCTCCCTCTCCCTTTCCCCTCCCACATCCACAAACATTCATGTATCTTTCCCCTCCATTCAAGTTCCCTCTCACATTCTTCAGCTAGACTCCCCCATGCCAGCTGCACAAGGCTGACTCATAGTTGGGGGGATTAGGTCACTATGACTTGTCTATACAGCTGTGTTTCTGGCCAGGCCCTGGAACCACTAAGCCCATCCCTCTTGGTGGAACCGAGAGTTTAGTCTCAGACCCACTTTCCAGGCATGCTCGTACTCCTAGAAACAGGAACCATTCACAATAAACACGAGTCACCTAGCCTGTAACCCAGCACTCACTTCCCGCAGGTTCCATACCCTACTGAGACCCTGGATTCATTGAGAGACTCTCCCAGCTGGTAGGAGTGGCTGCTATTAAGACCACCATGGCTGGATATAGAGAGGTCTTTGAACATGGGGTTGTCTGCATGGTAGGGCTATTCTTGGGTTGATGAGTTTAGTGGCTGCTACTTTGGGGTGGAGGAGACTGGCATTCTGGTTTCATGCTAGACACTTCTTATGTGGTACTGGACACACCTAATGTGAAATGTGTGGGTAGAACAGGAGCCATAGATTGGGTCCAAACCAGAAGAATGTTAAAGGCGTGCCAGAAGGGAGTTGGAAATTAGGTAATAGGGAGGAAAAGGAGCTTGTCCATGATTGGTCTCTCAGTTCATCTGTGATCACCAAGAGTCATGACTGGCCAAGGTCTATGTGAAGGCAAAGCCAAAGCTGTCAAAATAATAGCTCTGTTTGAACACAGACCACACAGTCATGGGATGTCAGAGCAGGAAGTGGCTTTAAAGCTAGTCTAAGATTCATATGGTCAGACCAGTTGCCCAAGGTCACAAATATTTGGGAGCATTCTCCAAGTCCCCCTCCCTCCCAGTGGCCTTTTCACTGCTTGCTTGCTTTATTTATTTATTTATTTTTATTCATTCATTCATTCATTCATTTCAATTCCACAGTGCAGACACCAAATGTTATACAAGGAGGAAATGCTGGCTGTTACTCTAAATACTTCACTGTTATTACCCAAGAAACCCTGTCAGAGATACACTATGGTTTTATAGTTGGTGGAAATTTTACATTCTGGCATCAAGTAGAAGAAAACATTACTCATTTTGCGGTGCCTGAGGATAGTGAGCAAGAAACCCACTGACCAACATTGTGTCTGTGTGGACGTGTATTGGATGGTGTGCCCGGTGCTCTGGTGTGAGGTAGAATAATATATAATGTGTGATATCCTTCATGCAGTGCAGAGACCAAATCTAGCTGAGAAAGCACGTGCTGAGAACACGTTCATTGAAACAGGAAGGGCAGGACTCTGAAC
The DNA here is from genome assembly GCF_014108415.1 of Molossus molossus. Lineage (NCBI taxonomy): Eukaryota > Metazoa > Chordata > Mammalia > Chiroptera > Molossidae > Molossus > Molossus molossus. The sequence goes on from NW_023425366.1 coordinate 34,775,595, forward strand.
TGCTTTAGGTGCAGCAAATGTGATAACTGAATGCAAGAAGTGAACCCAGACTGCACCCTTTACTGGAGGGGAAATGCCACAAAAGACGTTATTGGATCAATAGTAAAAATTGAATGGTAGTGAACTAGATAAAAGGATTGCATCACTGATAAATTCACTGCATTGGGTAGCTGTACTATGATTGTAGAAGCATATTTGTTTTTAGGAGTAAAGAAGCATGATATATGCAAGCTATTCTCAGACGGTTCACAAAATCACACACACACACACACACACACACACACATACACACAGAAAAAACAGAGAGATAACAAATGAGAAAGCAGATAGATAAAAAGGTAACAATAGTTGATTCTGAGTAAAGAGTATACAGGCGTTATTGTTCTATTTTTAAAACTTTCCCTCTATTTTTGAAATTTTATCCAAATACAATTTTAGTAACACTGCAAAAGCGGTGCAATCTATTTCCCCCCAAAACCCCCAGACCTGCGCGGGTGGCAAGTCCCTCAGACTCCCCCAGTTAGGGCAGTCTCAGTCCAGGGTTTCGTTATTTGAATTTAGTATTGGCACAGCAGGCTGGGCTGCTCGCTTTTCTGCCTTGCCTTTGGTGACATTTTCCTTTCCAGGATGTTTGTTTCAATTAACTTCCAGGTAGCAGATGGTGAAAAAAGCCCAGCTGTGTGCCAACAATAAGGCTTGGCTCTCGAGCTGCAGCCTTAGAAAAATTGTAAATAAATAAAACGCAGGGGATTGCATTTGATCTGGGAAAGGGTTAGTTAAAAATTCCAGGGTGTTGGAAACAAACCATATTTGAAATTCCACGAGGCCCTCAAGACTGATTTAGAGGAAGCAGTACTGCCCGATATTAGCTGACATCAATTGGAAGGAAACCACAGCTAAAAACTAAAGCCCCAAATGTAGGAGGAAGAATTTTTTTTTTAATTCAGTGTCTTAGATCCCAAGACTTGAGTGACCCTCATTTCTAAGTGAACAATAACAGGATCAACGTATATCTGAAAGTCCCCAAGCTCCTACAGAGTCACTGGCCACTGCAGTTGTGTAATTTCCTTTCATCTTTGCAACATCTAGGGCTCAGGGGGCTATGTTGTTGCCACAAGGCCAAGCTAAAAGGACAACATCAATGGTCCTCAGAGTGGGGTCCCCAACCAGCAGCATCAACATCACCGGGAACTGAGAAATGCAGATGACCAGGCCCCACCCAGACTTGCCAAATCAGAGATCTGAGTGTTTTCACAGGTCCTTTGCTGATCCAGCATCCACTGCAGTGTGAGAGCCAGGGCTTCATCTCATTTCTGTTTTCATTTTCATTGGAATGTCAATTGCATGAAGAGGAAGGTTTTAATCCAGCTCGATCACTCCCAATAACCTTGAATAGATGAAGTCAAATTGTTGGGCCTTGTTGTAAATTCAGGAAATTTGATCAGAAGACTTATTTTTTTTTTATCTCTCTCTTTTTGTTATTTTGTTTATTCAAAATTACATCAAACTGGATTTATCTAATTTGAAGGGGTTCTCAACCTTGCTGCCAAATGACATGTCAGAATTTCTTTATTTATCTTTCAATAGACAAGGACTGGTGCATGCTGGGTTGTTTGTTGAAGGGCATGTGGGAAGAAGCTGAGACGTGAGGAAACCCCCAGGTCTCTTTCCCGCCCAGGGTCTGGTGGGGCCTATGCTTGGAGAGAGGAGCTCTTTGGTTCAGAGCAAAGCTTATATTTCATGGCCCGGTATGTAGTAGATGCTCAGTAAACACACTGTGATGAATGAATTAGTGCACTGATGATAAAGGGCCATTATTATGCTTCCATGGGAAAAGCAACATTTATGCTAAAACTTAAACTATAAACCAGAAATATCTCCATAAGCATTTTTCAGAGCGCCTGGTCTTTCTGTAGATACTCTGCTTTCTCCCCAAGATCATAGCCAGCGGGGAATGATGTAAGGACATTGAAGCCCAGTGAAGTGGGATAGGTGGATGCAATCTTCAGAAGCTCATATGCCAATTGCTCAGTTCCCTGCCATGTCCTCATCAGGCATGAATTCCTATGGAACTTAGATGCAGACATCAGGAAAAGGCTTTGGAAGATCTAAGTTGCAAGGACAAAAATAAAGTCTGAAAACCCCCAGCATCAACAACCTCACATTTGTTGAGTTTCTTTGACAAATCTTACTCTTTGAGCTCAAATTATTGTATAGTAAGTGCATCCCCTCTTGAGGGTGGTCCTTTAATAACCAGGAGTCCCAGAATCTGATGTGTCGATGATGAGCATGGTGAGAACAGAGGGACTGAACAGGAGTTAAGACTCGGTCTTCACTGCTAACATCCTTCACTGACCTGCATTAACACCTCAGGTCCTGGATGCCCAGTCCTGCCTCTGCCTTCATTTCCCAGGTGACCATCCCTAACACAGACATTTAATCTAACCCTTCTGGGCAGATGAAGAGAAATAAAGATTTATGGGACTGTACTTTCTATACCCAGCCAGCTCTGTTTGCTAAAGATATCTGGTGTCCTGGTGATGCCTTTGTCTCCTGCATAGAGGAAAAGCACTTTTAGTGACAGAGAAACAGGTGTCCAGAGGGGGAAGGACAACCTGGGTTGCCTCAATTCCCCATAAGAGCCTCATATGTTCAGAGTTCACTGAAGCCAACACATTCTGACAACACATCTCACATTTCTTCAGCTTAGATTAGAAAAACCATTTCACCACTTTTTTAGTCATTGCATTCAAGCTTTCTGAATCTGCTCAAACACATATCCCTTTATTTAAGCAAAACTATGAGAGCTATTTGCTTAAAGAGGTTGTGTTTTAAATTTCTAAACCTAGAGTTTATGTTTTGGAGAGACCTCACGTGAACATGTTGGGTGGGGTTCGTTGGATGTCAGGAAGCTCTTTATTCCAGTGGTCATTTTCCATCAAATATGACAGCTGGTCTTAACCCCAACTCTTAAAAGCCCATAACAGCCACACAGGTGGGTAAGAGCCCTCTGCAAAGCCACTAATCCCACTCCTCTTCATAGTCTTCAGAAGGCAAGGCAGAGTCCTTGCAGCAAGGCACGCTCACGAAGGCAGGGTTCAGTAGGCAAGAACATGTGACACTAAGAGATTCAAGGTTCGCAGTGCATTTACATGTCAACTATACGGAAGCACAGCAAATCAGGCTCTGACGTTTCTGCTGCCATAAACGGAACATGTGTGATTAAAGCATCCCCACACCATGTGGCCTGCTCTTCTGTTGCCATCTCTCTCCTCTAAGGCCGTTCTCAGCCCTCCCGCGGCCCCTCGCTGGTACACTCCTCAGCCTTCTGTTGATTTGGGATGTAGCTGCTACCAGTACAATGAAAGCACCTTGGGGCAGCAGGATCAGGTTATCCCTGGGGTGGGGCCCTTCCCACTCCTTCCTGTGCATCTCCTTTCGCTTTTTTCTCCATCTACCTCTTTCTGGCACATAAGTTCACTGACCAGGCCCCTCTCTCAGGACCAGAATGTGTTTTGAGAGTATGAATTTCTGCCTTATCTTCCCCATCCAAACACTCTGCTCTGCACAAAATAATCTGCTAACCGAATTTACTCTAAGAGTGGAACTTAGTGACTGATGGGGGCTGATTCAAATATTATGGGGCCTGAAACTTTATAAGTTGAGGGACCCTCTGTAAAAATAAAAGAATGCAAATGAGATATGAAAGTGACACTTATTTAGGAAAAGAAAAGAAAACCAAGCAAAAGACTGAGAACCTTGGTAGTTTGGGTCACTTTCTTCCGAGACCCAGTTGAGGGTTTATCAGAAATACTTCCTGGAGCTGCTCCCCCACCACACCTGTCTACCTCCACCCTCCCAGAGCAGTTCAGGGTTTCAGGGGGTCGTGGAGGGCAAAGCTTCATCAGCTTCACCGGGTATGCCCTTGTGGTAACAGAGGTGGCTGGTCGATCAGGTTTACCTGATTTTGAATCCTGCCCCCATCTTTTACTCAGTCACTAGTATGTATGCCTTGGGAAAGATTTTTCACTTAGGGCTTTTCTTGTCTGTGAACGGGGGACAATAGGCCCTACTCCTAAGTCTGTGGTGAGATCATGTATATAATTACTTGGTGACACTTGGTACTAAGCACCTAGTAAATGGTTAACTATTAGTAATATACCTGATTATATGAACATTTAGACAGACGTCTCCTGGCACAAAACCTGCCATTTCCAGAGTTTATCGATGGAGTTTCCCAAATGATAAATTTTCCTTAAAAGTGATTAAAACAAAGCAAGGATAGAAACAACAACAACACTTTTCAGGGCAGAAGCCCCCAATGTTTCTCAAAAAAGTATTTTGGTATGAAATAAGCCACAGCATAACAGATTGACATTTTCCTGCACACACGTTTTTGTCACAAACTGTGTGACAGTGACGTGTCTGGAAGGGAGCTGCACACGCGTGACATCACCCGGCCCCAGGGCTGCAGAAACAAGGGCTCTCCTGCCACCACCCTGAGAAGTCTATTTTTTTCTAACCTCTCTGCTTTCTCCAGTGATTTTCATTGGAACAAAAGACTGAAATTAAATCCAGGGGAAGCAAGTGTACGTAAGGTGTGAGAGGAGGGGATTGTCTTTGGGTTTTGTTTCAGGTTTGGGTTTGGGGGTTGGGCTCCTGAGGGTGACAGTGGGATTGCTGGTCGCCCCACACTGGGCTGAGATCTCGACCAGGAAGGGCACAGGGCCTGAAAAACACCAGGAGAAATCCCCGCTGTGAGGTTTTGCTGCCTTAGCAAACCCAGGACACTGGAGAGCTGGATCCATGCACCCACCCCAGGGTCATGGAGAAAATGGAGCTGAAATGAGAGGATCAGCTCCAACCTGCCCCCCAGGGTGGGTTCATGGCCTTTATATTCTATAACTTACAACTTAAACTTCATCTTACTCTGTCAAGAACAGAACTGTTTCTCCCAGTGTATTCTGTGTGTAGAAAAGTGGAGGGCTAGGAAAACCCCATGATACCGTAGACTGAGTGCTTTCCTCCCCCACCCCGATTCTGAACACCTCACCCCATGTGATGACATTGGGAGGTAGAGACTTTGGAAGATGTTTCGGTCATGAGGGTGGAGCCCCATGATGAGATAAGTGTCCTTATGAAAGAGACCCTAAAGAGCTCCCCTGCACCTCTTGACACGGTGAGAGGAAGTGTATCTGGACAGGAAGCAGGCCCTCACCAGACACTGAATTTGCGGCACCTTCATCTTAGACTTCCAGTCTCCAGAACTGTGAGAAATACATTTCTTTTGTTTATAAGCTACACAGTTCATGGTATTTCGTTAGAACAGTCTCAGTGAAACAACACATGTGGGTAGAATACTTGTCATGTTTATCTTCTGGAAATACAGGTACTCCCAAGGGGGGGAAATGCATTTGAATGAGGAAAGAGGGGAGTCCATTTAGTAAAGTAATGTGACAAAGTTTCTTCCCACCAGGTATTGGAATTCCTCTCTGTCACAGCAGTGAACACACTTGTTATTAGTAGAAGGACACTAGTCTAGGCTGTGTCTAATCATACACTGTGATTCAACTGCTGTAATTGACTTAATGAGTCAAATCAAAGTGTTTTCAAAGGCAGCCCGAAACATTCAAAAATCTGAAATATTCATTTCATAGCATGTCCTTCATTTTCCCCCCCTCTTTGGAATGTCAGAGAATGTGGACATTTCATTCTGATGTGACTTGAAAAGGATTATTGCATTAATCAGGCTAATCAAAATATGTTGTATTGTCTGGATATGTTGATTCCAAGCCTGTGTCTGTTTTCTGGAACATGGTGCGTCCCAGGGTCCTGCAGCTGCAGGGGCTGTGGGGGCTGCAGGGGCTGCCCAGCTACAGCTGAGGGTGTGTTCACATGTCTATTTCTTTCATGATCTGCGGCAGCATACGACGTCTCCTAGTGCCTCCCTGGGGACACTGTGCTTTCAGTTTGTGTGTTTGGGGCTGGTTTACTTTCCTTTTAGGTGTGGGAATAGTTCAGGTCCAAAAGTGAGCCTCTCTCTCATGATCATAGGCTGTTTACATTTTAAAGAATTTTAGTGAGTAGAGTTCACTCCAGTTTCTCAAAAATGTCATCCTCGTTGTCTCTATAATATTTATGGCCTCCAGCTGAGTAAAGGCCAAGTGCTTTTTCTGGTAGGTACCCCTAAAAGCTGACAAACTAGGGCAAAACAATCACATCTTTCTGAAGGTCAATGTCTCAAGTCTGTGGGCTTGATCCATAGATGGCTGATTGTACTTTGTGTACACAAAGAGTTAAATATTAGATATTGTGATTACAAGTTATCTCTAGACTATAAAAAAACACACATCCATACATAAAAATATACACAAGTATATTCACAACTATGGTTTTTACTTCATTGTTGAAAAATTGAGTTTTTATTTTATAAATACACATCTAATTGCGAGGCCTTAAACTAATTTACGATGCCTGAATGAAGAATGACATGTTCTCCAGAATTTAGTAACATTGACTTTAATTTATCATTATAAGAATGATTGTGAAATTTGGTGAAATGATTTTCACAGAAAAGTAAAATATAATTTTTGGCCTCAAATTTCTCATAGTTGAGTAATTTAAACCTCTGTGACATGAACTTCCAAATATTTTGGCCATAGTAAATAAAATAAAATTGATTTGCTAATACTATCAAGTTTTGTGGATGTAGTTATTCAACCACCTATTCATTCAGCCATCATTCAATCATGTATTTATTTTGAAATTTCGTGAGTAGGCTTCTCTTTTCATTGTACAAAATAATGTAAGGCATTATGTACCGTGATCTATATCTCATTCATCTCCACTGCATTCTTTCTCTCGGGTCAAAGTTAATTTACTTTGAAGAGTTTTAAAGGAATATAGAATTAAGAAAATGGCAGGAGCCTTGGAGATTGTCTGGAGCCACCACTGTGTATGAGGTCGGAGCCCTTAGGGATAGTGTGGAGAAGACTACATGTTTGTATCCCCTCCAAATTCATATGTTGAAGTCTTGTTCCTAAGTTGATGGTGTTTGGAGGTGTGGCTTGTGGAAAGTGATTAGGGCTAGATGAGGTCATGTGGACAGGGCCCCGTGATGTGACTGGTGCCTTCTAAGAAAAGACCAAGCCAGTTTTCTCTGTGCCATGTGAGGACATGGTGAGATGATGGCCATCTGTAAACCAGGAGGAAGGAGGGCCTTCACCAGAACCTAACCATGCTGGCACCCGAAACTCAGATTTCCAGCCTCCAGAACTGTGAGAAATTAATGTGTTTTTTTTTTTTTTTGCTTAAGCCCCTGGTCTATGGTAATTTATAGCAGCTTGAGTATCCAAGCAAGTTGTCCAAACAGTGCTTTTTGGCAGTTTGACTCTTGGAGTCAGAACGCAACTGGAAAGAAGGTGCGTGTCTGGCCAGAACCATTGGCAGTTTCTCACTCCACCCAGGGTGTTAAGGACCATCTTGCAGTCCCTGGGGCCCATGGTGTGTCCGTGGGAACAGCTCGTGCAACTGTCACGGCCTGCATAGGCCATGGGGGAACCAACTCTTACTGAGGGCAATGGCATCTGAGAAAGTTATATGCACCAAATGCTGTTGATGATGGTTGCAGTCAGGATGGAGATCAATAGTATAACACATTGATTGGCAAAATTAGTGCCACTGACATTAAAACCAAACCATAGTAATCAGATGAAGCAATTTATTTTCTCAAGTCTGATGTCAATGCACACTTCAACCCTACAGGGAATATTAGTGGTTAATGACAGGTTACAGTTCCTTTCAATAATCAAAGATCTAAAATTAAAGGCCTAACATATTTTTGTGCTTCGTGACACAAGTATTTCTTTTGAGTAATCTAAGATGAAAAGTAATTTTTAAATAGCTGAGTCCATAAATTCTTAAAGAAAGAAATATCAGAAACATGTATAATTACAAGACCTTTTTACAATCAATAGCGTTTCACCATCTTATGATTGATGAAATGCACTCGGGGCACGGATGTGTCACCCCACAGGGGGCAACCATGCCAGACTGTGTTTATTTATTGAAAACTTAAAAGAAGCACAAGACCATTGGGATGGTCAGGATTTTACAAAGGATAAGATCAAATGGGAGTGGGGCTTTAGCATGCTGTCCAAAACCAATGTTTAGAGTAGGATAAAGGAAACCCAAAAATGCAACAAAATATGAGTCCCTTGGCGTTTTCATTAAGATGTTTATACCAGGTGGGACCACATTAAGATGTTTATCTGGGGTGGGATTGGATTTCTTTTCTTTTGGAAGTAAAACCTTGGCACTAGAGCAGGTCATCTCTTATTTTGTCTGAAGCAATCTACCCTTTTATTTCATCTTCTAAGATGTTACTTGGCCTCTAGGGGGAGCCGGTTGTTCCTGCCCACTCCTCTTCACCTCCGTAGTTTGAGTGGCCTGTGTGGATGTAGGAAGGGCACTTCTATGCCAGTCTTGGCATCTGGGGGTGTATAGATTAAGTATATTTTGAAACTGCGAGTGACATTTGGTTCCCATAGTGAGCTGGCAATAAGACATGCATGCAGCACTGTGGAAGGCTTGGAACTCATGGATTGGGTCTACTGCCCAGTGGTGGAAGAGGCTTCCTTAGGCTGATACATTCCTCTCCTCCCAGACACCTTCAGGTCTCAGCTCTGCCTTTGGGGTTTGGCCTATGCTGGGCAAGCTCTCACACACTCTCTGCCTTGTGTCCCTTGTCTGTCACAGAGGGAGAGGATTGATAACTCATCCCGTTGGTCACAAGATGGTTATGAAGATGAAATGAGGAAGTTCACATAAACGTTTTCCAAGGCTGTGTGTCTGTAACAAGTAATATGAAAAACAAAAGTTATTTCATCAAATGGTATTGGAACCACTGGACATCTGCATGTTAAAAAATGGACCTCATATCTTATACAAAAGTATCTCAGAGTGAATCGTAGACCTATATGAAACCTACTTATATAAAACTTCTAGAGGAAGACATAAGAGGAAACATCTCTGGTCTTGAATTAGAGACCTCTCACATACAACACCAAGGCACAATTCATAAAATAAAAAAATTGGTTAATTAGACTATCAAAAGTACAAGGTTTTGCTCTGTAAATGATGTTGTTAAGAGAATAAAAAGATAGGGAAATATTAGTTGATAAAACATTAGGTGAATCTATAGCTAATTTAAAAATTATAAAGCTCACTGGATCAGGAATTAAACACCCAGGCTCTGGCCTAAGTCCATTACTTAGTAACTTTTACCCTAAGGTACCTTATATTCTCTGCCCTTCTTATTCTTCTCTAAAAAGTCTAGTAACAACTGCCTTTTGTAGCACACAGGGACAAGCAAGCATCAAACAAATCAATGTATAGGAACAGGCTTTGCAATCAGAAAAGTCTAATACCTTCAGGAAACTTACTGTTGATGCCAGTGGTGGGCAGAATACCAAAGATGTGCTTGGCCTAATCCCCAGAATCTGTGGACAAGTTACACAGCAAGGGGGAATTAAGGCTGCAGACAGAATTAAGGTTGCTAATCAACTGACTTTAGAGGAGATTATCCTAGATTATTCAGGATTCCATGTAATCACAAGGTTCTTTAAGTGGGTAAGAAGGAGGCAGAAGCAGAAAAAGAGAGATGGCGTCATGACTCGACCAGCCTTTGCTGGCTTTGAAGCAAAAACTTCGGGGTGCAGGGGCCACAGGCCAAGGAACGCAGGCGGCCTTCGGAAGCTGGAAAAGAAAGAGAACGGATTCTCTCCCAAAGCCTCTAGAAAGAATGCATCCCTCCCAAACCTTGATTCTAGCCTTAGTGAGAATTCTGATCTACAGAATTATAAGATAATAAATGGTTTTCTGTTAAGCTAAAACACACACACACACACATAATGAAAAGATAGGCCAAAGATAGAGAGAAAATAGTTGCAAAACCCATGTTTGGTTAAGGGCTTCTTTACCAAAAAAACTCAAAACTCAAAAATAAGAAAATAGACAAAGCAATAAAAATAGGCAAAGGATGAGAAAAAAATGCTTTGCCAAAGAAGATACGCAGAAGACAAATACGCTCACAGGAAAGAGCACAGCATCATCAGCTACTAGGGAACACCAATTAAAACTATGATCAGATACCAGTACATTCCTATTAGAATGGCTCAGACACAACATCCTCTGGCCGTGAGGCCCGTCAGCCATGGGCACTTGGGGCTGGTGCAGAAGCGGAGCGAGGCAGTGGGAACTGGTGGAGAGAGCACAGGTGGAGCAAACTCATGGATGCTGGGAGGTGATCTTGAAAGCAGAAGTGAGGTTCCTTTGGAGGTAAGATCGTCCATATCTGAAGCCTGAACCCTAACACAACTAAATATATGCCTCAAAAATGTACTCATAAGAGAACTGTGAGTTACAGTTAACTAGTCAGTTTAACTTTTCTCTGCCATCAGCAATATGATGGGCATTTGAAAGATTTTAGCTCAGCTATAAAGAAATAAGCCACATTTTTTTTTATTGAGACATAATTGATATATGACATAATATTAATTTCAGATGTGTAACATAATGATTTACTATGTGTATATATTGTGAAATGATCACCACAATAAATTTAGTCGACATCAACACCACACATAGTTGCAAATTTTTTGGTGATGGGAACTTTTAAGATCTGCTGTGATAGCAAAAAGCCACAACTGTTTTTTAAAATCTGAGTTGTGTTGTGTAAATTTCACACCCCCTGCATAGTCACCCCACCCTGTGCTTTATAAGCACATTCGAGAGTAGCTGGTATTCAAAAAGAGCATTCTTTCCACAAAATGAAGTTACTAGAAATCTAGGGAGTCCCTTTCTCTCATGCTGTCAAATGCTTGATCTTGAGACCCAGCTCACACTCCCAAATGAGTGGAAATGGGTTGGGCTGGTCGATGGTAGGTTCACCATGAAGAATTTGCCAGAAAGTGCAATTCTGTCCTATTGCAGTGAGCTTAAGAGAGAGAGGGAGAAGGAGGGAAAGAGAGAGATTTTAAGCACTCGAATCCTTTTATGCCAGACATAAACATGCACAGGACCCCAACAGGTGGAACAGATACATGGGTTAGACTGAAGCCAGCAGTTCCTCAACCCTCCTCAGACAGTTTCCAGGCAAAGGAACCCCTTCCTGAAGCCACTGGGAGGTCCAATACCAACTTGGGGAATTTAGTTTAGAGTGCAGTGGGATTTTACCATCCACAAGGTCACAATGATAAAATAATTTTTAAAAGGTTGGAAGGAAATACTTAAAAACTTTAATCGTAAGATTATTTCTAGCTGGTAAGGCCAGATATTTCCCTCCCGGTTTTTACCAAATTCACCCATGGTGAGTATGTGATCATTTTATGATGACGGGAATGAAGTAGGCTGCATTATTTGGTAAACTGTCCTCTGTGTGGGCGAGCACCAGAGGGAGAGTCTTGGCCACACCAGGCCAGCTGGTGCTCTTGGGCAGAGGAGCCTCCCTATGTGACTGTGGCTCTTTGTGATGGTACAGTTTTGCTCCAAACAAATGGGAATTTTATCTTAAATATTCTCCAAAGAGTTATTTTCCTAATTAGTAACGAATGAAAATTTCTTCAAGGATAGAAGACATTAGCTTTTGTCTTTCTATTGGGTACATTGTGGGGTCTGCACCCATGCTTATTCATGTTCACATCTCAGTGACACAATTAAAATGTTTAGTAACAATTTTTACTTACGAAGACTTTGTTTCTATATTTATTGAAATAGTTTTGTGTATATGTGTTTATCTAATGAGACAAGAGACCAGTTAAATAAACACCTATGAAAGCTGGGTGTTTTGCATTCCAACTTAATGATGCCTTTCTGTGAAAAGGCCCGAGCAGGGCAGCCCTCCCAGCAAGCCTGAGTGTGGAGTAAGGAGGCCGAGCTCATCTCCCTGCCCCGGACTAGCACTAGGTGAGTTCCTAGTCACTACACTCCCCGAGCCTGAATCTTATCTGCAGAAAAAAAAGACATCCTAGCCTACCCAAGAAACCTGGTTGCTGGCAAGGGAAGAAGATTATAAAGGATGTTTCCATCACGATTTTTTCCAAACTATGAATCTCTGAAGGTAGAGTATAAACCATTTTTGGTACCTCTTCTACTGCCAGCATTTACTTCCTGCTTCTTCCATTAAATGAACTCTGATTTTTGTTTGGAGAGTTGACTCTTTCCATGGTATGCCATCAGAACTTGGGTAGGTCTTGACGGTCAGGAATACCCCCATCACCAGGTCACTGGGTTGTTCAAGAGAGAAAACGGAGGACCCATCATTGAGCTTTGAGAATCTATTGGCTGGGTGGGACAGGCTGAAGGTCCAGGACACAGGAGCATCGGTGTCTAAGGGGGGCTGACAAACCCAGAAAATCAAGAGCGGTCAGGTGAGGACAAAGAGCAGCTGCTGGGAGAATAAGAAAAACCATCGAGAGAAAGTCTGATAGTTTGAAAAGCACTAGGCTCTATTTTCGAGGTCTTTTAGACAATGCTAAAATACAGAAAAATTAAAGTCACTAATGAATTTTGAAATGAGAGTTGCTTTCCTTAATCGGGACTCCCATGAGAGTAAAGTGAAAACACAGGTCTTTGAGCTCCAAGAGTGAGGAAACCAGTGAGCACTAGGCCCCGGAATGGAGCTGTGCACATCGTTTCAGCAGGGCAGGTGCGATTCCCGGGGGAACCCTGCAGAGGGAGCCCTCCTGTGTCTGTCTGTCTGTCGGAGGCCATGATCTCCAGGAGCTCACCCTCCAGGTGAAAGAGCTCTGCGGGCTCCAGTGTGAGATGAGTCATTGAATGTCCTCTGGGCAGTAGAGAAGCTTGGTGACCAAAGCATTCCATTGCCCCAGCGGCCCCCACCCCGGCCCCAGGGAGGGCTTGTGAGCCTGCTATCAGCAGAATGCTGAAGAAGTCAGACATGCACACAGATATTGTTTACATTACTCTCAGCAGGATGAAAGAAACCTAAGACATTTATAGCCCAGACAGAGATATTTAGTGCTGATTTATAAATATCATGTCAGCCTGGCAAATCCATTTATCACTCATCTTGACAATTGCCATAGCTTGTCGCTAGGATCTTAGAACAAAGTGCCTGAGAAAGGTTACAAGATCTGGGAATCGAATCATGAGCACACATAGAAAAAAGGAAAGAAAAGAAATAAACAAACCTGACCATGCAGACAATGTGGGCTTCTCTGGCATGGTGACTTTCTGGAAACTCGAAAGGCCACTGTGAAATAAAGCTTGGGAAAAATTAACTATTCCTCATAGATGCCAGGAAACCTCAAAGAATCTCTCTCTCTCTCTCTCTCTCTCTCTCTCTCTCTCTCTCTCTCTCTCTCTCTGTCTTGCACTGGAGCCTGGTAGCATTCACTCTCTACATCTTATCCCCCTAATCATTTCTTACCCTTGCTCTCAAACTCTAGATTTCACCTAACATAGGTGCCCTGCAGCTCTAGGACAGATTCTGAGTAAAGAATTAGTCTGCTCCCCTGCTTTCTGTCCAGTGCTTTCCCTCTTTTCAAATACCGGCCTTTTTCCAGAACTGTCATATAATTTTTTTCCTTCTAAATGTCTCTCAACACACTCTCTCCAGCTTACCCTCGAAAGAAATGAAGCTGCCTGTGCACCTCCCGAGAGCTGACCACGGAGCATAGGTGGGTCTCTGTGGATACCGGTCATCAGGGCAGGAGTGTCAGCCCTCGGGGTGGCTGGAGGAAAGGCTCCCTGCATCGTGAGCCTGTTCTTTAGTTAATCTCATCATATGAGCTCTGCTCTTCTGTGAGGTTCTTGGTAGCTCTTAAGACAGCTCAGGTGTCCATGTGCTATTGACAACAAAGAAAGAGGGTCCCTAAAATTTTATGTGCGGACAGGCAGAGCAGCTGGTAAGAAAGACGTGGGCTGCTTTCTGGAACAAGGGACAGAGATCCAAGACTGTCTGGAGTCCAACTTGCTTTGCCATCCCCATCACTGGACCTTGGGAAGTCACACTCCCGGGCTTTTAGTTTTGTGATCATTAGACTAGTGAGGCGGGATGGTTTCCATCCACTCTGGTTTATAGGGTTCTTTCACAGAACACTGCTTCTTCCTAAACACAATGGTTCTATTTTAACTTTTAATAAACTAAATTGCTTTTTACGAAGTCAAATGACTTATACCAAGCTATCACCATTCTCATGGCCTAATCTTCTCAACATATTATCTCTGTGTGTGGGGGGGGTGGGGCATGTACTCATCCATTTGTCATCACCATCCCATAGGCAGCTATCACACAGCTGGACTTTAATTTACACATGTGAAGTCCTAATTGTTGCTTAAGTTGTCCCAGAAAAAATTGGCTAAGTTGCAGCTGGGAGAAGGAAAAACGTGCATGTACCCAGATTATTGCCTGTCAACTGACAGTCGATTCAACAGTGAGGACTGCCCATCCTCTGGCTGGATGGGAGAGGCCCAGGGCCTCGGAGGGGGCGGTGGATGCCAGAATGTTTATCATCAAACCTGCTAGCTGGCACTTAAGAGTTGCTATTTATATTCCAACAGTGTAGTTCAGGGAAGAAATGTTTGACAATTAAGAACTGTAGATGACAGTGCGGTGTTCTTCGAATGCTACATTGTCCTGCTGCCACTCCGCTCTGAGCTGGTTGGCTCTGCCTTTTATCCCTGTTTGTTGACTGAAGGGAGCCCGAGCCATCCTGCCAGCTGTGTGGGCCCCAAATCTTGGCGTCATTCTTGGCCTCTCTCTCTGCTCACACCCACATCGTGTCCATCAGCAAGTCTTCTGTCCCACCTCCAGATGCTCCCAGGCTGGGCCTCTCGTTAGTGGCCCCTGCCACCCCCATCTGGATGGCTGAGGTCGCCTCTCAACCATCCCTCCACCACAGCCCATTCTGTCTCCTCACCTCCTCTGCTAGGAGCAGTCACCTTTCCACTCGCAGTCCATTTTACCCACTGCCACGCTCCCACCCTCCACTCCACTTGCTCAGACACATGTCAGCACGGTGTCCACAGGCTCCCTGCAATATGGCAGCTTTGACCACAGCCCAGCTGCCACCACCCGTGCCTCCCAGCCTCCTTGGCACTTCTCACTTCTTCCAGGCAGGATCCTGCTGTCCCTCTGACCAGTGTGCTCCTCTCCATATGCATGCCCAGCTCCCTCCTTCTTTCCTTCAGATCTCAAATGTCCCTGAAGAGGGACACCTCTCTACATAGCAGTGACATTCCTCCCTTCATGAGCCTGGCCTCAAGCAGTCCTCTGCACTTGCTGTTCATTTTTCTCTGAAGCACTTAAAACCTTTGATTAGCATGCATGTGCATGCGCGCGTCTTGTTTTGCTAGGGCTGCTGTAACAAAGCACCACAAATTGGGAGGCTTAAACAACAGAACTTTATTCTCTCACAGTTCTGGAGGCTGAAGTCCACATCAGGGGTGTCAGCAGGGCTGGTCCCCTGAGGTCGTGAGGAAGAGGCCTATGTGCAGAAATTCACCTTTTCAGGTCATGTGAGCTAACCAAGTAGAAGATATTCTTTCCTTTTTTTATGTGTGTGTGGCTAAAGGATTGAGATGAAGTCTTTTGGCTCAGGGGTGGTAAAGTTACCTTGGAAATAAAATCAGACCCATGTCCTTCAGTGCAGCAGACACTTCTGTTCCAGGACATTCTTCTGCAAGGATCGGTGTCATCACTGTGCCCTGCAACAGGATGTGGGTGACTCTGGGCTCCCACTGTCTCTATTAAGCATCTCTGCCTCTCCTGAAACAGACGTTAGAGGTCAGTAGCTCACAATGCCATCAGTCAGGAGAAGAAGACACCTGGATAACCCAGCCTTACTATTTTCATCCCCCACGGGGCCTCGAAATGCATGGATTAAGGGAGCTTTCTGCAAGAGACCAGCAGGGAAGCTTATGACAAACTTCTCTTCTGCAAGGCGAAGCAGCAGGAGGAAGACACTGCTTCTTGGAAAATAGCCCCTGCAGAAGAATGAATTGAAAGAGAACATTTTCTCCAGCACTAAGCTTTTTACCAGGAGTCTTAGGATGTGTTCCCACTTCCTTATGTCCGTTCTCATCTTTTCCCTGTGCTCTCTCTTTATCAGGAGCCACACAGATGGGCCCTCTAAAACGTTTTAGCACAGTGCTTTTGGGCAGGGTCACCCAGCCTGGAGTCTAGGTCATGTGTGTTTTCCCGGTGCACCTAGTCAGGCCAGGCTTAGGTAAGTGACCTCTAGGTAAGTGCTGGTTAGTTTGGTGATTTGTCCCTTAGGGCTTTCTCCCCTCCCCTGTCCCTACCTCCATGCCAAGTGCCTGATAACTGAGGACAGGCATCTGAAATGATCATCCCAAGTAGGTGTGCTCCCTCCAGAGGTTTTAGGGGAGAATCCATCCCTTGCCTCTTCTAGCTTCTGGTGGTTGCGGCCATTCCTTGGCTTGGGCTGCATCACTCGAGTCTTTAAGGCCAGTCTTTTCAGA
The DNA here is from genome assembly GCF_014108415.1 of Molossus molossus. NCBI lineage: Eukaryota > Metazoa > Chordata > Mammalia > Chiroptera > Molossidae > Molossus > Molossus molossus. The sequence continues at coordinate 34,792,101 of NW_023425366.1, forward strand.
TCTTTCTGTGTTCCTTTGTCACCACTGCCTTGTCTAGCGGTCAAATCTCCCTCAGCCTCTCTCTTAGAAGGACACCTACATATATTCTGGGAGATTGTCCTCAACTAAGATCCTCAGTCACATCTGCAAAGTCTCTTTGCTTCACAGAAGATGAGTCACAGGTTCTGAGGATTAGGACCTGGTATCGGCAGGGGCCGTTGCTTGACCTATCCTGTCTTTCCAAGGGGAAGACACCTGGGCCCCGGAGAGGGTGGTGCACATGCAGTTCTCACAAAGAAACGAGTGGAAAGAACCTGAGCTGCTCTGTCCACAGCTGCTCGGCACTGCAGCCTGGTAACTGAGCTCAGAAGCAAAAACTCAGACTTGTGTGAACTCGAAATCCTGAGCTAGGAGAGTGGGACAGGCTTTTAGTAAACACCTCTTTCAATTCCCATCGTGCCTCAGGCTGTAGTATCTCTGATCATAGGAGCAGCCCCCTTTCTGCTTGACGGCTTCAGGCAGTGGGACGTTTACTGAACACACACTCACAGACCAACATTTCCCAATCCGTCTGATCATACCCCTGCCCCACGTGAACACACCAGAGAGTGAAGGGATGAAGTTCAAGGTGCCTCACCTACTTTCCAAGCGCTTTTTGGTGGCAGGTGCAGCCTGATGCTCAATCTCTCCTTAAGCAGCAGTCTCCGGTCCGCATTAGCATTGAGTTCTCCAAACTGCTGTGCTCTCTCTCTCGCCCTGTGACAGCGTGAGCTGCTTGCCGGCTCGGGCAGGCAGAAGTTGCCCTTCTCTCTCCACAATGTCTCCCACTGTGATGTGATGTCCACCTGTTCTTGGGCAGTTTTCGCTTTGTCTGTTCTGAAGCCCTGTTATTAAGTATACAAGAATTTACATCACCCCTCTCCTTATGCTGCCTCTCATTGTTATGAAACCCCTTCTTTGTCGTGAAGGCTTTCTGCCATAGAATCAGTGTCCGCCGTCCCTGCTGTGGGTGCCCTAGTGTTTTCCTGGTACAGCCCCTTTTGTTTTCTGCTTGCAGGTTTTCTGGACCTGGATGTTCCAGGCATGTCACATTGGAACAGCACACAGACAGATTTTATACATTAGACATGATCTCTGACAGCTTCTGTCTAGGTATTGAAACTTTTTGTTGTGTTGGGGTTTTCATATTTCCTCAACTCCCATCATAAAGTCCTATATATGTGCATTGACTCAATTAAATGGACTCAATTAAATTGACTCAGTTAAAAAACCTTTGTCATGTGCTGCTTGCACTTTTCAGGATGCATGCTCACCTTTGAGAAGCCCTGCAAAAATTAATGTTTTATTTTTCTAAAGTAAAAATACTGTTTATTTATGTAGGCCTACTTAGATGAGTGAAGATTTTTCATTTGAGGACCCTAATAAAAACAAATACAGGATAACAAAGTTAACAGCAGCCACGGGCATTTGGGAAAAAGAACAATGAGCGTAGACAAGCAGCGAGACCAGGTCGATGAGAGGCACAGCCTGCAGCAGTCTGCTGGACATGGGCACCAACTTTACCGGAGGACGAAGTTAGGACAGGAACAGGAATGGTACCCACAAAATAGAAATACATGAGATCTTCAGAAAGAATAGGAATGTTCCAGTAACTGAGATGAGAAGACATTCCTCCCCTGGGTCCCCATGGAGATGACACAGTGTAACGCTGGCTTCTACAGAGCCTGGGACAAACGCTAGTCCTCACCTGCCTCCTGCAACACACCTGGGCGTGGCCAGAGCACCTTGTCTGAGAAGGAGGAGGAAGCCTGGTTACCCAAGGCAGGGGCACAGCTTCACTCTTTTCTCCCCGGTACCCTGAACCAGTGCAAGAATGAGGACCAAGAAGACAGAGGACTGCAGTAATGAAGAAAAACCCTCCATAAACATGATTTCTGTCAACTGAACTTCTAATACGCCACTGAGTGGCAGAGACTTCAGAGTTATACTTGAAAGACACCTGGAGTGTGGTAATTGCATTTCATTAAGTTCAGACTGAGCTAGGTTAGCTGTCTCCTTTGTTATACATTTACACACACTCTCGCACACCACACACAAAACACTCACATATACACAAATGCAAATATATTACACACACACACACACACACACATACACATACTCGCACATACCCACACATGTGCACACACTCTTTAACAACCCTTGCACTCTCACAAGAACACAGGGGCACTCACATACATCCTACACACACACACATATACACCCACACTTTACTTTTTGAAATATAAATTGCATATCTGTGTGTGTGTGTGTGTGTGTGTGTATCTCTGACTTGTTTACCTTTAATATCTGTCTTAGGGATACATCTATGCTGCCTTCACTAAGCACCTACTCTACACAAGTTCAGCTTCAATTTTTTGCTTGTTTGTTTGTGTTTTATTTCAGGAGGGGCCATACCCAGATAGTCACACTGGTTGTGACTTGAGACCTGCTCTGGTATCAAGAACTCAGTTTTGGAGTCCTGTGCACCTGCTCCATCCTTGATCTTCCATTTATTATTGTGTGACCTTGGGTCACTTACTTAAACTTTTCAAAATTTAATTATACTGTATTATAAATTAAAATACTAATACTATTTTATGCATTTTTAATTTCTGTTAATTTATAAACAAAACATTTTGTCTCTCTCATGGTTAGAGGTCTGTTATGAACATACATTATTTGCAATTTCATATGCCTCTGATAATTTATGTGCCCTAAATATTAAGTCAAAATAAAGTCTATTGACTAAACTAGAGAAGGGTATTTGTATTAAAAACCATGTCAGTTTTCTATTTTCCACATAGACTGGGGACACTTTTTTCCCAGATATTTTGCAGACTTTTTTCATGTTGTACTGAAATTCTGAGTAGCCTCCGCAGTTACTATCTCCCTGATACCAAGCTCAACTGTACATTTCACTTTTAAATTATTTGATTGATTTGGGTCATAATTTGGGTCAAATGTGAAAGACATAGACACACACTCGTGTCCAGGGAATGGTTGATTATTTGTACTATCTCACATCTAACGGGCAAAGAGTGAGAGTCTGGTCGGAGCGGAGCACTGCCGGTGGACAGCGCAGGGCTGCTGGAGGCAAGGGCACGAGATAAGGCCTGTCTAATCTTCGGACAGTAAATAAGTAATTTGAAACATGCAGCGACTGCAAATGATCATGCATTATAACGATAATTTCTGAGTCGATGGCTGAATGTATTTGAGATGTTGCTATCTCTGTGGTGTGTATGTGTGTGTGTGTGTGAGTGTGTTTAAAATCTGTTCTTCTCTTTCCCATCAAATTTATTTGGTAAAAGGGATGGGGAGGATTGATGGGTGAAATGCAAAGTGTGAGTAAATGCCAGGGTTTGGCTTTAACTGCCAACCTCCCCCAGCTTGGCAACAGAGAGCCAAATCAAACACACTCCAGGAATCACTGTGTATTAATAAGAAACTCCAGCCTCCAGGGGCAGATGTGATAAAATCTGTAAAAATGTGGGGCTTTAAGAATGTTGCGTAGGAAAGAACAATGCTTGGGTTTTTCCAGGGCAGGATGTGTGGGTTGAATGGCTTTTTATTTTATTTTTTATTAATTTCCTGAATATGTAGGCAATAGTCGTGAGCCCTGAAGGCCTGGGGTGGGGGGTTGATCTGCAGTCATGGAGCAGCCCACTCAGAGAATTACAGAATAAAGAGGAGGGAGGGGGTCAGGGAGACCACTTCGTGGGACAGAGCTGGGTTCCATGTCTGAGAGAGAAGAAAGGATGGCCCACTTCCATGCTGAGGTTCTAGCACAGTAGACACCTTGTGTTCAGGTGGCTGGAAAATATTGTCTGTTTGCAGCTAGGACAAGACCTTCCCTGGAAGGCCTCTTGTTCTGTAGGAAATGACAGAAACAGAGTTTTCAGGTTTGTGCAGCTTGTACTAGGAAGGAAGGACCTTGAGGGGTTGAAGTATAATGTGGGATGAACTAAGGAGGACCTGAAAAAAGTTGACTTATCCTTTTAAGTGATTTCAAATGTATAGTGTAGCATGCAGCATCAAATGGCCACCTTTAGTCTGCTTTGACCTTGAGAAGCATGCACTAATGTCACAGCACAGGTGCACCGGGAAAGTGCGAGTCAGCAGGGACATGCTGCGGTGGATGTGGCTGGTGATGCTTCTGGAAAGAAGAGAAGGAGGAAGTTCAGCTGCAGAGGAATGACTGAAGGAAGACTGCGACATGACAAGGTTTAGAGCCTGCACCCCCCTCAGCTGATAACCATACTCAACTAAATGATACACACGCAATGCAAACCCTAAGAACATCAGTAGTAGTTAAGGAAGGGACACTGGAGGAAAGATCAGGAGTCTCCCTAAAATATACAACGAAATCTTTCCATTTAGCCCTAAGGATTGCTGTTCTCTATCATGTCAGGCATTAATCTCTTAGGATTACTTAGAAAATAATAAAATGAGCTGACTCATTTTTCTTTTCTGGAATACTTTCCTCCTTTTCTTGTCTGGCTTGAAAAGCATAGATCACCACTAGAGTCATCAAAAACCAAAGAGGATTAAATTCTTGAAAGAAAACATAGGCATATGGCTTTATGACCTTGAATTAGGCATTTGTTTCTAAGATATGACAACAAAAACACCAACAGCAAAAAAAAGAGGTTAATTAGACTTTATCGAAATTAACCTTTGTTCTTCCAAGGACACTATCAATAAAAAAAACCCCACACACAAATAGCCCAATTAAAGTACAAATTGGCAGTTATACAAACAGTCATGGACACGTAAAGGACAGCACAGGGAATGCAGTCAATAACATTGTAATAGCGGTGTGGTTAAGGTGGCTACCAGACTCATCAGGGGATCGTTTTGTAAGTTATATAAATGCATCAAAATGTTAAACAGATAGTTACTACTTTAGGTATAAATATAAGAGCAATAAAAACACTTATACACAATTGTTCACTGTGCATAGTAACCAGAAGGTGCAAAGGGCTCAAATATTAACCGACTGATGAGTGGATGACACAACGTGGCACTTTCACAGTCTGCAATAAAAGCAGTGAGGCAGTGACACCGGCCACAACAAGGAGGGGCCTGGAAAACAGTTTGCTAAGTGAAAGAAGCCAGTCACACGGCTACATACTGTATGACTTTTTTTTATAGCAAATGTCCAGAGTCATCCAAGTCAAAGACAGAAAGTAAATTAGTGGTTGCCATGGGGCTAAAGATCTGACTGCTAATGCTATGGAGATTTGTTGTGGATGATGAACATGTTCTGGAATTAAATAATGGTGATAGTTGCATGGCTTTGTTAATACACCATAAACCACTGAAATATACACTTTGAAAGGGTGACTTTCATCATATGTGAATTATGTCTTAATTAAAAAATAAAAAGCAAAGAAGAACGCATAGTGAATGCATAAGCCATGTGTAAATAAGATGGTGGGAGTTTTATTTAAAGGCCAAAGCCTTTGGATCAACAAATATTTCAGAGTGGGTGTGTATACACACATGTTGGGAGGAGTGTTATGGATGATGGGTTGATGCATTTGGCTGAGCTGAACTATTCCAGCACCCACCAGGGGCTTCCTGAGACATTGTGTGAGGCAGGGGGCATAGAGGGAGGGATGGGCCTGGTCCACCTGTCTGGGGAGAGCTCAAGTTACGGAGACTTGAGTTGCAAATCCGTTTCCGGGGTGCGGTGAGGGTGAGTCTACTGTTCGGTCACAACCTTTGAGGTATCAAACAGTGAACAGCGAAGCCTCGGGCAGGAGAAGCTCCCTCTTCTCCTCCCAGCACCCTTCCCCAGCGTAACTCACATTTCTTAGCAGGGCTGTGTCACTGTGGCCGACTCCCCTCGTTTACTGCATATGTTGTGGGTGGGTGTCTGAGTGACTCGACTGTCCTTTCACTGCAGAGACACTCAGAGTCACAGGGTTGCTCTGTGGTCCGTTAACTCAGTGTTGCTCTGACACGTCAGACTCAGTTTCCAGCTCTGCAGAATGTCCAGCGTTCCTCGAAATGAGCTCCCCAGTCAGCTTGAAGGGCTGATGCGTTCATTAAGGACTGAGGTCCGTTTGTGAGCACCCTGCTGGACCCCTCATGAGCGCCTGGGTCCGTAGAAATACCACACAAGCTGTAGGAAAGCCCACGCAGAGGGAAGGAGGGGCAATGCCATACTGTCCCATCTGCAATCAATCTTTCAGATACTGGAGGACAAATCAATCAGAATCCATTCAGAGAAAAGGAAAGGCAAGGGCGATCTGTTAGCTGGCCGGGGATGTACGGGAGTCCCATGCCGTGTGAAAGCTGAGTAATTGTGAGATGAGTAATGCTAAGAGGAAACAAATGTATGGAGACTTCCACAAACTGGGGGAGCCTGGCCAGGGCCTGGTGGGACAGTATGTGGTGGGAGGTCTGGGAAAAGTGTGCTAATGTTTAGGATTATCTTTCCTGGTATTCCCTCACCACTCATTACAGCCCCCTCCCAGTGTCGCATCACAGTACATTTTGCCTAAGTGGATTGGTGGATTAATTCCTTTCCTCAGTTACTTGCCTTCGAGATTCTGCCCTGCATCCCTCACCTCCTAGCCAAGGATTTGACTCCTTGGAGACCCACTCGTTTTTCTTCTGGCCTCAAATCCTTCCAGGGGAGAAGGAAGTCCCATGACGAAGCTGCCAAGCTTAATCAACTTTACTACAAGTGTATTAATACAAATTGAAGAGTCAAAATGAAAACTGTTTCATACATTTGGATTTTTAGAGACTTAACGTGGACAAAGGCAGTAATTAAACAACAATGAAAGGCTGCGCCCTAGAAATGGTTTAATATTTTCGAGAAGAAAAGAAACCTACATAGTGGTAGGTTTGCCCTTGAGTCCTAAACTCAGCTCTGGAACTGGCTTACCAAATGTCCCAGGAAACACAGAAGGGAAATTGGAACCAATTTCTTTCAGGTCCTGGGTTGGCCACATGTAGGAGGAAACATGGTGCATTGCCCCACCCCTTTCTCCATGGGATGAGTAAGAGCTTGTCCTATTGCTGAGATCTGTGTCTGTGAAACTCCTGGCATGCAGAAACCCAGAGTTGGAGGCAGATGGCTGTTCAGAGCATAGCCAAGCACCTGCCTACCGGTGCAGCCTCAGGCAGTGTGACAGCTCCAGGCTGTTCCATCTCCCAAAGTCTGGTGTTTCAGCTGCCCTGTAGTCTGAGTGTGGCTATTATGACCAATGATGCTATGAACATTGGGGTACGTGTTTTTGTGTAAACAAGCTTTCAATTCTCTAGGGTATATACCTAGAAGCAGAGATGCTGAATTGTATGTTAATTTCATGTTTAACACTTTGAGGAACCCCTGGTTGTTTTTCACAGTGGCTGCAACACTTGAAATTCCCACCAGCAAGGTCTGAGGGTTCTAAGTTCTCCACGTCCTCATTTGTTATTTTGCAATATTTTTTATCATAATCATCCTAGTGAATGTGAAGTACTAGCTCATTGTGGTTTTGATTTTCATTTCCCTAGCAACTACTGATGATTAACATTTTGTATGTGTGTGCTTATTGGCCACTTGTATGCTTTCTTTGGAGTCTATTCAAATCCTTTGCCAATTTTCAAATTGGATTATCTGTCTTTTTTACTATGAAGTAGTTGAGTTGTTAAGAGCTCTTTATTTAACTACTTATTGAGAGTTTTTTATCCTGAATATTAAACCTTTACCAGTATATGGATTGACAATATTTTCTCTTATTCCTTGGGTTGCCTTTTCACTTTCTTGATTGTGTTCTTTGATGCACAAATGTTTATAAATTTGATGACATCTAATTTATTTATTTATTTTTCCTTTGGTTGCTTCTGTTCCTTGTGTCCTATTTAAGAAACTATTGCCAAATCCAAGCTCTTGCTGATTTATATTTTCTAGTAGTTGTATAATTTTAGCTCTTCCATTTAGGCGTTCGATCCATCTTGAGTTAATTGCACATGGTGTGAGGTAGGGGTCCAACTTAATTCTCTTACATGTGGATACCCACTTGTCCCAGAACCATTTGTTAAAGAGACTATTCTTTCCCCCATTCAATGTCTTGGTTGAAGTTTCAGTATTAATAAAAAATTGAAATATTATCTAACTTGTTTTTTTCTAATTTCAGAGTTTCATTAGAGTCATTTCTGGGTGGTTTTCACAGGAGAGCATCTTTTAAATTTATTGTTTATTTTAACTGTCATGCTCAAAAGGATTTGAAAATTGGCACAAATGCTGACTGTTTAAAAAAATTATCATGTGTCCCCTGTAAGGAAATATAGTTTACAACAACCTCGTGCCACCCCTGAAATGCTCTGTTCTCTTCTTTACCATGTAAGATTCAATTCCAGTTTCTCCTCTAGGGGTACAGCCATCCCAGGGCTTCTCTGTACACCCCTTATGCTTTCTGAACTCAATATTTTACATGCTTCCATTACGTAAGTGTAATTATTTATATTCCAGTCCTCCTCTCCCTTTTTCCTCTGAGAAGATAAAACTGAGCCCCTTAAACTGGGTACCTGGGCTTGGGCCAAACTTATGTTAGCAAGGTGGGCATGTTTCCTTAGCAGAACAAAGCTCCCACCCCCAGGAGCATCGGGAGGGTATGGGGTGTTCTTGTTTGTTATGACTGCTGAAGGACACGGCTGCCATTGTGTTTGGGATAAGGAGCACACAGCACTAACCACCCCACAAGGGCAGACCCATCATTCATGGGGCAGAATTATCCTGCCCCCAATGCAAGTGCCAACTTAGGCAAATCCTGACTCCTGAAGGAAGATTCATTATCAGGTTAAAGAGAAACCCTGAGCATTCCATTTGACACTTCTTAGGAAACCATAAGTCATTTAATCAATGCAGGAGAATTAGGATTCCAGAGGAAAAATGGTCCGATTTATGGTCAGTCCAGTACAGCCCTTGGTCCTCTATGATCATCAGTGGTTCTTCTGGCAGCAATTTCCCAGGGGCTCAGGAAGTTGGAGGTTCATGTGGTCCCCTTTATGTTCTCTACTCTTGATAATTTACTTCTTAATTCTCTTACCAATGACCCATTCCTACCTCAGTTTTTCACCCATCATTGAGCACAGACTCCTTGTTTTACCCTTGCTGTTCTTGCCAAGTCACGCAACTCAGCTTCCTGACTGTCCACCCTTTGCTCAGTGACTGACAAGGCCTGGGCTTGTCTTTTGGAGTCAGTTCCAGCCTCGCCCCTATTCACACAGGACTTGTGTGAGCAGGTGCTCTTCCTGTCTAGCCCCTCTCCGGCCCCATGCCTGCGGTGCACAGAGCTGGTGTGCATGTGACACACGGCTATGCACAATTCTGATATGTTGTTTCTTTTGCCATGTTGTTGCATCAGCCTGGAGACCTTTACCTACCCTTTCCGCCAGATTCCAGCATGTTCCACCTCCTCTGGTAAGTGGCTCCTCTTCTCGTCCTCACTCCACACCCGATGCCCACACCACAGTGATAACTTCAACATGTTCATTTCAGTGTTTATTTATACCTGCTGTTAAGTTAGATGTTCATCGCTTCACATTTATCAAACTTATGTCCACGATAAAATTAGCAGCTCAGGACAGCGGTGAATCGCACACTTAACCTGTATGTTCAAAGGACGGCACCATGCTGTGCACACAGTACGTGCTCACATGAATTATGGATGAACCGGATTGAATACGTTTATCAAAACACTTACTAAACCCCTGATATTTTTAGCCTTGGTGATCACATGACGTTATTGGACATTTCAAAGGTTGAATGTCTCATGTCTTAGGGTGGGTAGAACTGGGTGAAAGGAAGTTTGATAAGAGGAAGAGGAATCAGAGCGGGTTCCCGGGATAGAACATTTCTTGGGTTTGTGACTCTAGAAACCACAAACTCTGTGGTTCTGGTGTGAAGGGTTGACGGACGGCTGAGCCCCTTGGGAATGTGTGCACATCCCCCTCACGGCTGAGATCTGAGAACATCCACAAAGAATGCCCCACGCGACCCAAACCAGGGCACAACTTGCAGGATGACACACAGCGACCAAAGCAAGCTGGGGAGCAGGTTTTCTCTTTCTTGGAAATCCTCTCTGTGGAAAGGAAGAATGCTCGCTGCCCAGGGAGCCTGGTTAGGAAGACATCATGGTTGAGGAGGAGACAAGAAAGGTGTCTCAATATTAGCTGTGTTTTCCTTTGTCAAAAGACAGCAGCTGGGGAGTGATTTAAGGAGATCTGAGATGGGCGGATAGAGGTTACTTTCTAAAGTGGTAGTTAATCATGAGTGAGTCATAAGGACACTATCATAACAGTATCTTAGATTTTATAGAGCTTTAACTTTTCAGAGCCTTTTTTATGTCTTTTGTGTATTTACTTTCAGGAGTAAGCGAGATCCAGAGTCCCAGCGTCCCATGACTCTGCCAGCGCCCACCCCCCCCCCCTTCCCTTTAACATGGTTTCATGTGCACAGATGTATTATTCTGGTGATTCTATTTAATTTCAGCTAACTTTTATCAGACACTTAGTATTAGGTAGTCACCTTTAGATTTGTTATTTCACTGATAAAGAAATGTGATTCAAAGAGACACCTTTCCTCTGACCTTTGTCATCTTTAACCCCTCCCCCCACCAAACTCACTTGCAAGAAAATTGTGCTTTTGTTGTTGTTGTTTATTTATGATGTTTGAGGAAGATGAGGAAACATTTCTTGTCCTTTCCTTTCTTCGCCTCCCCCCCACCCCCCAAAAAGCCTCTATGAGGCTGTGTCCTCATCAAAATCTCTTCCTCTGTTAAACAGGTATATTTCTGGGGCTGGTCAGGTCTAAGCACGTTCAGACTGAAGGTTACAGCTAACTTGTTCGAATGCGAATGGAAAGGAGGGAACGAGTCTGGGGCCCCTCGGACGTGCCGCGGTGCCTGTGGGTGGGAAGAATGATGAGTGAGGAAAAGGCCTGCCTCACAGAGAAGCAGTGGAGCTGGGACTGGGGCCGTGCGTGGACCCTGGACTTGAATGTGGACATGATGAGTGGGTGATTCTGCCAGGACACCCAAGGAAGGCGTCTCAGGGACTGCTATGAGCCGAATGTTTGTGTTCCTCTTCTACAATTCCATGTGTTGAAGTTCTAATCCTCAGTGTGATAGTATCTGGGGCTGAGGCCTTCGGAATGTAGTTCCATTTGGATTAGGTTATGAAGGTGGGGCCCCCGTGATGGAATTAGTTCCCTCTAGGAAGGGAAAGGGACAGGAGCTCGCCCTCTTTGCCATGTGAGGACACAGGGAGAAGGAGGCCGTCTGCAAGCCAGAAGGAGAGTTCTCACCAGGCACTGAATCGGTTTGCACGTTCATTTTGGACTCCCCGGTGTCTAGGACTGCAAGAAACAAATGTTAAGCTGCCCTGTCTATGGTATTCTAGTATTTTGGCAGCCTGAAGTGATTCAGAGAGGACAAATGAAGAGCAGAATCTGTAGTGAGAATGATTCTGACGCTGAAGACCAAGCAGGGAGCCCATGAAAGGAGCCTGGTTATTTAGAGAAGGACCCACGGAGGAAGGCAGAGGTGGAGAGGACCCTTCTGCTGAGCAAATGAGGTGGCCAGGACCTTTTGGGAGGGGCCACCTGGGACAAGATGGGGGCTATGGTTTTTCTACGTCTTTCACTCAGGTGATTCTAATACAGGCAAAAATATTAAGGTGAGCTTACATTTCAAAATCACCTTGTCACTATAATGCAAACTTGGAAAACAGGTTGAAAAAGTATTTTGAGGACATTGTAGAAAGATGGTTCCTCAAACTCAGAGTCTATAATGAGACCGCATCCTCTCCAAGGGCCTTAAAAACCACCCAGGTTGTTGGCAGGGGCGCTTGCCAGCTGCTGGGTCTGGACTCTAGCACAGAGGCTCCTTCGACCCCGGGACCCACCAAGCACAAGTGGTGACATTTTCCTCGTGCAGCATTTCCCCCCTTGCTCTCCTGATCTGCATCTCAACCCTGTGGTCTTTAAAAAGACACACAGAACAACACTCTGTCCCTTAGCCAGGGGGAAATGTGAGCAGATAGAAGGCTAGCAAATAAAACAATGTGTGGGCTTGGACTTTGTCAGAAAGCCCAGAATGCAATGCCACCACACCACAGGTGAGCATGGTGTTGACTCTCCTGCACAGACGGGAGAATGTGATTAACGTAGAAGTTAATGACCACAGGCTTAGGAATTTTACCCTGCTGCTGAGCGCCACCAGGAAAGGAACAGTTCTGAGAAGTTCCCTCATATATGTTTACTGTGGTTTCATTTCTCCCCAAATTGGAAAACATGCCACTTGTCATAGGCGGTTATCACATGTTGTACCCTAAGATAAGATAATAATGAAGCTAGCTCGGCCAGTGTGGCTCAGTGGTTGAGCATTGACCAAGAGGTCACTAGTTCGATTACTGGTCAGGACACATGCCCAGGTTGTGGGCCCAATCCCTAGTGGGAGGCGTGCAGGAGGCAGCCAATCAATGTTCTCTCTCATCGATGTTTCTCTCTCTCTTTCCTTCTCCCTTTCTCTCTCTCTAAAATCAATAAAGAAAAAAAATAATAATAATGAAGCTAAAACAATTGTGTGTGTTTGTTTTCAAATTATTCATGCAGATTGCTTTGTCTCCATGAGACTCCCAGGAGTGAATGGTTATTCCTAGAACCCTAACACCTACTTGACCACAAATCTTCAATAAAAGCACAATTTTTCTTTTTTTCCCTTCCTACCATCCCTCCTTCCTTCAATTAAATTTGCCAGGAGATGATTATAGGCATAGCTAAATATACAGGCCTCATTTTTAAAAATGGAAGTGATGTAATTAACCTTGTTATTAATAACAGGAAAGGAGTAAAGGGAAGACCAAATATAGGCATGCCATCTAGACAGCTTCACCAGGAAGCTACAACTTTACCCTCCCCAGGGTCCAACAAAGGGAAGAAAGGCATATTCCCAGTAAAGTTGGGGTGCCATAGGGAAGGTGCTTGCTGTCAGTCACACCTGAGAACAGGTCATTGGTTAGATGGGTGTGGCCACAGCAAGGGCATGACATTTGAACTATTTAATCCCCTGAACAAATGAGTTCAATCTCTTGTGCTCTTACTGCTTTGGGACTCCTGGGACTTGTGTTATTCTGGGTTTGTGGGGCTCCCGCTACATTCTCTCACATGGTCCATGGCCACATGGACCCCACACACATTAGACTGATGGACTGTAACTAGCCTGACACTGAACTGGATCAGGTTCCAACATGGAAGGAAACTCTGGACACTGGCTTTGCTTCTAAATTTACTGAAACCCCAGCTACACTTCTTCTATGACTGGACAAAGGGACATGGGACTTTGGGAACTGAGGGATGTAACTCCACGCAAATAAAAATCACTCATTCTCCCATGGGAGTCTCAGAAAAATATTTTTCTCCAGATATTGTAAATTATTTTTCTTCACCCCTAGTACCTAGTTGGAATAAAGAGGTCCCCCCCCCAACTTCATCTGAACACAGAAGAAAAAACAAGAAAATTCTTTTGGACTCATTTTTTTAAATTAGAAAGTTGAAAATAATGGTTTCTTGCAAATTTCTCAGTATCCTTCCTTCTTCCCACCCCAACATCATACACCAGTGAATATATGTGTGGGGTTGGGCAGGGAGGAGCTCTCTCTGGTGGTTCTCCCTTTTCTATTACAGACACCAGTCTTATGCAGTTAGTGTCCCACAGTATGACTTCATTTAACCTAATTCCCTCCTTACAGGCCTTATCTACAAATACAGTCACATAGGGGGTTAGGGCTTCAATATACGAATTTGAGTGCTCACAATGCAGTATATAGCCTGCCATGTGCTGGAGGAGGGGGCTTATGGTATCCAAGGCTCTGGGAGTAATCCTGAAGGGGGCAGACGTGTGACATAGTAAGACAGATGCTAGAACTATTGCACTTGCTCAAACATGAGGGGAGAGAATTAAAGCTGAACAAATATTTGGTCCATTAGCCCTCAGGGGCAGTCCCAAGTGTCATGAGGGGATATTTAGGTGTGCCCCAGCCACAAAAGACAAAGGGCCCAGCTGGAACCAATCTGCATTTGTGGGAGGTGTCTTCATGGGGAGGATGGCTTTGTGACCTCCAAAGCTCCCATGGAAGGCATGGTTTTCCACTTGAAGGAGCTGTGGGAGCTAATGGCTCACTACAGTGCGGAGTCCTGCGGCAAAGCATGGACACACATGTATTATACACATCTATGGGGATGGTTTGGGCCTGATTTCCCCGGGGAGGCTGGCCTGCCCTCCTCGGCCCTGAAAAGACAGCGACTACCAGATGAGCAAGCAAAGCAGGCAGACACCTGCTCCCTGCCCTCCCCAGGCTCCAGGCTGTCCCATGGGGCCTGGGCTCCATCCAGGGCACAAAGCTCACTTGCTTCTTGGTCCCAGGGCATAAGGGTGTGGCGGAGTCTCTGCCCAGACTTCAGATTAAAGCTCTTGTGATCTGTAATCCCGCCACAGACCCTCTGTAGTTTTCAGTTTCCAGTCAGGGTGATAGCTGCCTGGGCCAACCATCAAAACCCCTGAAGCCAGAAGAAGAAATGCCTGTCACTGTGAGTCACGGGTTGGATGCTGGCACAGTGGGAGCCACAGGAGGTTCTGCTGGGGCTCGTGACCACAGAAGGGAGCCAGGCCACTGTGAGGGTGAGTCTGTAAGCACCTGGGTTTGAGCGCAGATCTTTTTTTTTTAAATCCTCACCCGAGGACATTTTTCCATTTTTTGTTCAGATAGAGTGGGAGGGAGAGAGAGGGGGAGAGAGAGAGAAGCATCAACGTGAAAGAGACACATCGAGTGGCTGCCACCCGCATGACCCAACCAGGGCCAGGGATAAACTGAAACCGAGGTACATGCCCTTAGTGGGAACCAAACCTGGGTCTCTCCGGACCGCTGGCCAATGCTTAACCGCTGAGCCAAACTGTCCAGGGCTTGAGCACAGATCTTGTTAGAGACCCCTGGACAGCCTTGCCTGGAATCTACCCACCTGGACTTTTGGAAGATTATAGATGGGCTCTGGTCTGCCATTACCTGGAGTCTGTGAATATATGAGTATAGGTGTAAGGATTTCAATAGGCCCCAGTCATCCTTAAAATCCCAGCGCCTTCTGTGTCTGGCTTCTAACATGGAGCAGAACTTTCTCCACCTAGCTAGATCCATTCTCAGGGTTGATTCATGACTTCCAGCAAAGTATTAGTTTAATAACAGCAAGTAAAATGAAAAGACTACATCCCAGAATTTTTAAGAAACTTGAAAGACCTAATTACTTTACAGATAATAAATCCAACAACCAGAGAAGTAAAGTGACTTGCCCAAGGTCACACAGGTGGTTAGTATAAAGACTGTCAGAGCGAAGGAACACAGGGAAAGGGCCTTGTTTAGCTCAGAACAGAAGCAACCACAGTGCCTGGCACATGGTAGGTGTGGTGGATGGTGTTGCTGTTCTGAACGGTTCATTCCCTTCCTGGTTAAGTGCAGTATGCACCCCCCTACTGCCATTTATCATGTGGGTCCTCCCTGGGGAAGCAGTGACACGAGCTGAGGGCGGGGGAGTCTCTACTCTCAGCTCTGCAGCCTTGGTGACTGGCCACACCAAGCCTGAGGCGAAGGAAAGAATAAAGGAGGAGAAGCTGGCTGTGCTGGTCTCTGTCCAGCTACACCCTGGCATTTCTGATTTCACTGAACCAGCCAAGAGTTTCTCTGGGCCTCCCATATGCTGCCTGAAGGAAAGAGACTCCCCACCGGCAAGATGTTATCAGAGCCCTGGGAGTGGGCGGAGCAGGGTTCTGGACCCGGGAGCAGGAAAGTCCAGGCGCACAGGGCCACGTGGGAGCCTGGGAGCCGCTTCCAGCTCCAGGCAGCGAGCGGCTCAGAGGCACTTCACCCAGCCCACATCACCACACAGACTGCCACCTGCCTTACAGATTTTGGACATGTCAACCCCGTAATCGTGTCAGCCAATTCCTTAAACTTAATACCTCGTGAAGAATCATGAGCAGTTCAGAATCACGTTGTACAATATAAAATTTATTATAAAACTTCAGCAAATATAAATATCCAGGTGCCCCTCCCGAGCGGAGCTGCGTGGTGTGAAGGAGATGGTGTGAAGGAGACAGCGGTGCCCGTACTGGTGGAGGATGCCGGAGGCCCCCGGGCAGCTTTCCCTCGGGAATCAGTGCTTTCTCTCTGCATGGGTCTCGCCAACGTTTATGGAAAAACAAGTCAAAAAACCCATGAGGCATAACAATGAAACACGGGTTCTAAGGTTATTGTGTTGGTGTGTTTTTTGGAGAAGAATCACCCACACTCCTTCTGAGGACAGTGAGATTTTGGTGTAGGTGGCAATTCTTTAATTCTGGCATAACCTGTAATTCTGTCATTTAATGAAGGAAAGCACTAAGACATGGTTTAAATAGAAACACTCACTTGTAAATAACTGAGAAAGTGAAAACATAAAATATAAAATCCTCTCCTCCAGCATATGAATCTGGAAGGGATAGAGCACCTTAGCAGGAATTTCATTTTTCCTGGTTCCAGAGGCAAAGTCTCAAATCAGGACAGAGTCCCAGCTCTCCCGGGCAGCAGGTGCCCCTAAGAGACAACACTCAGCTCTTGTCACAGCACCAAGTCCTTGCAAAGAGAAACGCTGTTGCCGGGACATGAAGAGGGGGCCCTGGCGATGCAGCCAGGAGCTGTCCAGGCCACCAGCTTCTCCTGGTCGGAGGTTAGTTACTCTGGACCTCTGGAGGGTACCTCTGAGGTGGGAGGGAGGCAGGGATTCTCAGTGGCAGATATTTTCTACTCATTTCTATTTTTTCTTCTTTTTATAAAGCACCAAACATTTAGCATTTAGCAAGATCAGCTCCACCTGTCTTTCAGACTTGATTCGGCTTAAATACAAACGCTGGTGAGCACTGCTCCTGTTCTGCAGAGCAGCCCCTGTTGCCTGCCTCCAGGCATCAACCCAGCATGAGAATATGTGCTTGTGTGTGCAGGGGTATGCACACCCACACATGCGCACGTGTGCACAAAGAGCCTAACAGCTAAACGTTTGTATTCTTCCAGTTTCCATCTTCCTTGGACGCATTCCCGTGTGGACTGGACAGCTCATTGGTGCTGAAAACAGGTATATTTCTCGGCCCTGGGAGGCAGCCCCACTGACTCACAGGTTGGATTTGGAGCAAGTCTCGCAACACTGCTGGCCGTAGAACTGGTGGCCGCACATCCTGTGCTGGGGCACCAGGGAGCACCAGTGCAGGTGGTCTCTGCAGAAGTCATCTGAAGACAGCAAACTCCCGTTAGTCAATGTCCCCATGCCATGTTTAGTGCCTAAAGCTAATAACTCCGCTAGCAAATCAAGACACATTTGTTGTTGTCTTGAAGCTGCTGAGAGATGGCAGCTCTTCAGGTCAAACGGGGCCATGTGTAACCTGCTGTTTCTATAAGGCCCGTCTTAGAAGGTCCCTACAAAACTAAAACTTTCTTCTTTCTGTGTTAATCCCTCCCACTCAACCATTCATCCACCCGAGACAACAGGCCCTCTGAGGATGGAAGTTCAATCATCTAATTCTCTGACTGAGATGATTCACTTGCTCTCCTCCACTCCATCTGCTCTCTGAGAAGCCTCTAGAGATAAGCTGTTGGTCTCTGCAAAGCCATTTGAGGGTCTGTACATGGCGATGGTGTTTAAAATGAATAAGGTGGACTTTGTTTAACTTATCTCTGAATAAAGTGAATTGCACTGAAATAAGAAAAAACATCATGCTTTCTTAAAATTAGACTTAAAAGTCACCACCATTGATGTCACTTGTGGGGAGGTATGAGAATAGGGGCCGTTTTATGGGAGAACTGGAGGAAGGGATAAAAAGAGAGTAAAGGTGTAGCAGAGGCAAGACCTGAACTCTAGGGCTCTTAATCAGTGGGCAACCCAACCTCCTTAGGCTCTGTAAGGAACCTCTCTGGAAACTTGCATGCCACCCCAATATGCCAAGATCAAGCCTGGGGGCACCTGGGACTCACCTTTCTTCTCTGCGATAGGACAGAAGTGAGTGTTGCAGGCCAGGGAGGCTTCGGGCTTCTGGTGAACATAGCAGCCTATGGCCGGCCGGCCCCCTGCCAGGCACTGCACGGACCTGGTCTGCACGCCGCCCCCACAGCTGGCTGTGCACTGTGAGAAGCACATGCATGACTGTCACCCAGGACTGTTTGGTTCTCAGGGCACTCTCCTCCTCCAAGCGTCCCCCTCCACCCAGACTCCTCAAGGTGGTCTCTCTCTATGCTGGTGGGTGGCTGATCATTCTGGATTAATCCCAGGTATGTACAGAGGGGAGAAGTACCCAGAAATTTAGAATGGTCTTGAGTAATTCATGGGTTGATGGCCACAAGGAAAGGGGTGTCCATCTGGGGACACAGCACTGTTTCCTGAACCTGCCTGGGCTGTGGGTCTGGTAGGAAGAAAACAGCGTCCTTCATGGATGCCATCACCAAGACATCCCTCCTCGTGCTCCTGACAAGCCATCTCCCACAGAGGCTTGATAACACTAAGCCCCTTCTAGGCCCCAAGTTCATGGACTCTGGCTGCCTGGAAGTGGCAACACCAGTTTCCTGGCTTCATTTTGTTAAAGCTTTTGCATCCTCCCAAGGGCACTGTTCTCTGACACCAAGGCCCTGCACCTTATGGTGCACTGGCACAGCAGAGCTAGAGAGCGCAGTGACACGCTGGAGCATCTTCCACTCGCCAGCCAGGTGCACACACACAGAATATACGACTGGGTCATCTGAGATCCACACACACAGAATGTATGACTGGGTCGTCTGAGATCCACACACACAGAATATACGACTGGGTCATCTGAGATCCACACACACAGAATATACGACTGGGTCATCTGAGATCCACACACACAGAATGTATGACTGGGTCGGCTGAGATCCACACGCACAGAATGTATGACTGGGTCAGCTGAGATCCACACACACAGAATATACGACTGGGTCAGCTGAGATCCACACGCACGGAATGTATGACTGGGTCGGCTGAGATCCACACGCACAGAATGTATGACTGGGTCGGCTGAGATCCACAAACACAGAATATACGACTGGGTCGGCTGAGATCCACATGCACAGAATGTATGACTGGGTCATCTGAGATACACACACACAGAATATACGACTGGGTCAGCTGAGATCCACACACACAGAATATACGACTGGGTCATCTGAGATCCACACACACAAAATATACGACTGGGTCGGCTGAGATCCACACACAGAGAATATACGACTGGGTCATCTGAGATCCACACACACAAAATATACGACTGGGTCAGCTGAGATCCACACACACAGAATGTATGACTGGGTCGGCTGAGATCCACACACACAGAATATACGACTGGGTCAGCTGAGATCCACCGCAGGCCAGACACTGAGAAAGGAGTGATCAGAAAGACAGAGGAAGCTGAGCTGCAGCAATTTATTAGTCCAAAAGAAAGCAACTCAAGCTCTAGACTGACTTATATAAACTGTGCTTAAACAAGGCTACTGGTTCAAAAATGCCAAGAATGTAGGCAATTAAGGAGCACCTGCAGGAAAATGGGGTCAGGTAACATTTCAGAGGTCACGGTGCATGGCGGGTAAGCTAAGCAGTTGCTTTAAAATTCAAGAATGAAGCTGTTCAGTACTGGGGACATGCACGACTCAGGCCGCTTGCCAAATTTACAGGAGCGTGCATTAGAACCCCATCGGAGCACATTAAAGCAGCAGCTCGGGACTGGCTTTCCACCGCACACGTCAGCCTGCAAGTGAGCACCAGATGCCCCCTGCTGCTTACTCATGACCTGCTGCACTCAGAGCCTTGCAGGGTGGCTTTTTAAATCCCCTTGGGGTAGGGACTGTCAAAATAAATAAATAAATAAACACATAAACAAATAAATAAATACATGCCACTTCAATATGGAGTTGGAGTTGCCATGCCAGAGGAACTGTCTTGCATGTCTTATGCCTCAAACCTTCGGAATGCTAAAATAGGGCAAAATTACCTTTGCAATTAGCCTAAGCAACCTTGAGCTCCAAAGAACTGTTTGTGGAGATAACAAAAAAACAGACGTTATGACTAGTGATCTGAAGACAGCTGGTATTAAAATAAAAAATATTATTTAGATTTATTGTCTCTAAGTTATGTTATCTGCACTAATAGACATGCCTTTCTTCTATGAATGTAATTGTTCCCCTTCCCTTTCTCATAAATATTCCTTGACTTCACCTCATTGGAACACAAACTTGTGCTTCTGCCCGAATCAGCGGTTCCCAAATAGCTATTCTCATTGATCACAAACATATGTTTGTTGCCTCTCACTTTGAAAGGCCTTTATTTTTATTGATGGAGCAGGTAAGACATCTTCATCTGCTCCAGGCTTCCTTGGTCACATCCGCCTCTGCAGCTGTCCACAGGGCCTCCACCTCATGAGATAAGTTCTTTCATAATCAGCAGCTAGGGAAGAATGCCATTCTTGCTAAGGGCATTATGCCTCAGTGAGAAATCAGGAGATCTGGCCACTATTTGTCATGTAAACCATGCCCAAATAATTAATGTATGGTTTGGTTCTTTTTGTCACTGATTCATTTATTCACAAATAGAAATCACTCTCCTCTCTTTAGCAGGCACTGTTCTAGGCACTGAATTCTGCATGGTGAATACAAGTCACTTGCCTCTTACACAGGTACTTATAGAATAGTGCTATTCAAAGTGTGGTCTGGGTCTGTTAGCAGCCCTGACTCCTGGAGTCCCTGCCTACCCCCGACTCTACCCAGAACAGTCTCCAGGTGATTCTTATGCACACCAAGTGAGAAGCACTGGTCTAGAGTTTTAAAATTCCTCATGAGAAACATACATTTTTGGGGGTCAAAAAGTCTCCAAATTCTGCTAAATTTGCATTTCTTCATGTAAACAGAAAGAACTAAGATGTTCAACTACCCATTTTGAAGATACTTTGCACTAATAGAGCTGGTGATATATCAGAAGATGCAAGAAAAAAATAACTTGAAGAAGCTTCTTCACTTTTATTCTCAGAAAGAAAAATGTATGTAATTTGTTTATCAGTATCACAAGCATAATGGCTTCAAACTCCTGATGACAGGACAGAGGAGGCCAGCTTGCTGTGTAGTGACTGTGACCAGCACCTGCACCTGCTCATGGACCTGCACAGTGACAACTGCTGGGCCATCTGTCCAGAGCCCCTTGCTGTTGGCTTCACCTCCAGATCAGTGGTTTGCAAATATGAATGTGTGTTCAACCCATCTTTAGGATTGGTTAAAAGAGAATGCTGAAACCCATCCCCAAATCTCAAGCTTCAGCACATTTGGGCTAGAACCTGAGCAATTGCTGTGGACCCTGAGAAAGGAGATACCTACTGAGGATTCCTGGAGGCTAACTAGACTCAAATTGAAAAGCAGAGCTAGCAGCTCTTTCTAAACAGGGGCCTTTCATGCAAACTGCACTCCAGGGAGAAGCCTGCATGCAACTGCCTGCCTGCACGCACTGTGTTCCCGCCATCTGAGCCTCCCCTTATAAAGGAGTTCCTGGAATTGTATTTCAACAAGAAGCACAGAGACTTTCCCTGTCCAAACAGAGCTCTGCAGCTATACCCCCATCAGCATCTTCACTGACTAGGGTGGCTCCTTTCTGACCAATCAAAATGTGAGAATTTGGAGTCTTCATCTGCATGTAGGTGGACCAATAAGGGGCCAGGGGCAAGGACATCTATCCATATAAGTCAGTTCCCCTCTGGCTTGGGGAGTACACTTTCCCTATCCACTGAAGACAGAAGACTGCCTGGCTGGAGCTGAAACACTGATGATGAAACACAAAACATGTTTCATGGGATCAGAGTGGAGACCAGCAGGCAGAGCAGAGCAGGCAGAGCTGCCTAGCTGAAGAGAGGTCCCGCCCAGGGCCACCTCACAGCCTAGCTGTTCCACAGTCCTGCTGCTTCATAAAGAGCTGTGACACTAGTGAGCTGTTCCGCAGATGAGCTGTATCACAGCTGAGCTGTTTGCACTGGGGAAAGCTTCTTTCTTCTCCACACCCCAAACTGAGGATTCCTGTTGGTGTTGAATTGCCGTCAATAGCCATCGGTTGACACTGCATATTTAATCAAGATGTTGCCAGAGGCCTCTGGGTCAGGCCTCTGCTCTGATGTCAGAATTGCATAATTTTTTTCAGGACTGACTTCAGTTATAACTAAATTTAAGCACAGTGGTGCATGAGCCCATATTGGTCATGACTGCAGACATTTTAACAGGTCATCTTGTCAAGGGACTGAAACTTTTTGTGTATTGCCTTGGCAGTCACTGTCATCTTTCAGTCAAACAGACAGTCCAACAGGTGTTCCCACTGAAACCATTTCCAGACCAAATCAAATTGTGGACCACCCGTCCCTAAGCCCAAATGACCCATATAACTGAAATCACTCCTACCAGGTGACAAGCCATTACATTTGATAAGTAAAGCCATTTAAATAAACAGAAATCCTGCATATCAAATGAACCACAATCTTTATACTATTACAATAATAAACCTGTCTGGGGGCAAAGTTCAGCCAAGCACTGGCCATGCATGACAGCCTGACGATTTTCCACAGTCTGAGTCCTAGAGTCCGCTCCCCAAAAGTGCAAGTCTTAGAAGATAATAGATGAATCCCACTGGATACACATCGGGCAGCATATGATAAAAATGACTTATTGGACAAACAGATTATTTCAGACTGGTAAAAGCTATTACAGACATGTTAGGTTTTTTTTTGTTGTTGTTTTGGTTTAAATAAATACTGATGAATCTTGTTTCCCTCTTGTAAATTTGTCTAGAGTCTCCAACCTGAGCAGAGTGGCCTGGCAGCCAGAGGGTTGGGAAGTGGTTTCAGGAGCAACAGACAGACAACAGTCTTGGGGAACCACTTCTATCCGTCTCCCATCCACACTTCTTCATGGGCAGAGGAAGGGAAGTCCTGCCCCAGAAACCACTCCACTCCTTAGCTCATCCACTGCTTCACCTTCGGCAGACTGTGCACGCAGAAGAAAATATTAAAGGAAAACGTTGGTAGCTATTGACATTTTTGTTGATTTAAAGTAGGAAAGGCTCGAACAGAATATAGTTCAAATGGCCCTTGCTCCAATAATTTAAATGAACCAATTTCTAATTTGAATATCATTTGGGGAGGGAGGGGTTCACGTATTTCTAAATGGAAAAGCTATGGCAGGTTTGGAGACAACCAGAACCACAGTGGAGCTGGCACATCAGCCAAGGTCAGCAGGTAAGGTCTGTGGAAGGTGCACCTCTTCCTCTCCAAGGACTGAGGGAATGGTTTCTTCTGCAGAGCTCAGAGACTCCGACAAGGAGTTATGGCTGAGGAACCAGAGAAAGGGCTGCGGCCAGGTTGAGATGTTACAATTTTTTTAAAAAGCCGACTGATACATAGCCAGATCTGGCTCACAGAGACACAGCCGGGGCTCTGACACAATGGTTGGGGGTTGGGAGGGCATCACTTAGAGAGGATTTTGAACTAATTTTATTCTAGTAAATGATTAATATCGAAAGATTCCATGATGGGTTAAATTAGTTCTGACAAATATTTCTGTTTGTTTTCTTTGGACTTAGGATAATAACTATGTGTGATTTTTGCTTTGTCACATTGTTCATTTCAGTTTCCCACTCAGGGTTGAGTTTACACAAGAGGATTGCTGGTTAGTACATGTTGGTGGTCTCCAGAGGGAGGGTGGGTACAGAGCCACAGTGGCCCTGGTCTGTTGGCAATTAGCAAAGCCAGGAGTAAAAGGGCCAGCACCCTGCCACCTTTTAGCCACTCCTGACATCAGGGGACTGCGATGCGCAGAGCTTTGAGGCCTCCTCCCCACCCCCCCAGTTTTCCTGCTAGAGAAGTCCTGGTGGTGGCAGACACTGTGATCATGTCAGATTCAGCTCCTACCGTGCACCTGCCTGTGGTCCTCACAGCCCAGGGCCAGAGGAATCTGAAGTTAAATAAGACAGAGCTCTTGTTGCTGGAGCTCACTTTAGGGGAGGAGGGAGGGGTGTCTGCAAAAAGTATAACCGGACTAGGACACAGATAACCACCTGTACTGGTTTCCTGGGGCGGCTGTCACAGATGACCACACACTGCGAGGCCTAAAACAACAGAAACAGCTCCCACGGTTCAGGAGCCCAGAAGTCAAGATATGGGCAGAGTCGGTTCCTTGGGCAGGGTCCGAGGGGGAGTCTGTCCATGCCTTTCCCAGCGTCTGGGGGCTGCCGGCGATCTCTGGCTTTCTTTGGCTCCTGGGTGCATTACTCTATGTTCTGCCTCTAGTACCTGTGACCCTTCCTCAGTGAGTCTGTCTTCACATGGCCTCATAAGGACACCAGTCATTGGGTTTAGGGTTCACCCTAATCCAGGATGGCCTTGTCTTAACGAATTATACCTACAAAGGCCCTATATTCAAATACTGTCACAGGTTCTAGGTGGACATGAGTTTTGGGGACACTATTCAGTGTAGGACATCATCCATGGGCATGGTGAAAGTCCCCTCTGGAGAGGAGCCAGTGCAGTGGCACATGAGAGGGGGTTCAGGAAAGTGATTTTGCATCCAGAGGGATTCAGGCTGGACCATAAAGTGTGTATGTAGTCCTCCAGCTGGAGACACGCTCACGTCCAGAGGATGATGAAACACCTGAGGTGAGTCTCAGGTGGTAGGTGATCTGGTCATTCAGGGGTCAATGATCTAGTCTGGCTAAGCACATGCAGTTATGCTTGGTCACTGATGTGAACCCTGAGAAAAAAAGACACCTACTAAGAAAGGCTTTTGGTGGCTAACTGGGCTCAACGTTTCAAAAACAGACTGAGGACTGTGTCTCTAGGAAATGGCCCACTCAACTGGCAGGTCAATAGCAGGAATTCTCTATCGTTAACAAAATTTACACAAATCAAAATTAGTTACTAGTTTCTGTGGGGCTGGGGACACAGCAGCCTGACTGGGAAGTAAACCATAGATAACTTTTAATGAGCTTGTCTGACTGCATTCCCTCCATGCACACACACACACACACACACACACACACACACACACACACACTAGCCTGCCACACACCAGCCCTGTGAGATGGGTAATTGTTTTAAATTCAGTCATGAATAAGCATGGAGGAAGTGAGTGGTTGGCAAGTGAGCATTGCTTTTGTATTTTAAAGATGATGCCACTACACAAGGGTCTCTCAATAGAGCACACAATATCAATAGACAATGGAAAAAAAACCCTGAGACAGTGTGTGGTTTGATTGCACTGGGAGAGAAAAAAATCTCTAAATGAAGACAAGAAGTGGTTGCCCTGACTCACTTACTAAATTTGATTTTTTCTTTAAAATTCTCACATTCAGCAAACATCCCCTGAATACTTAGTATGGGAGAGAGAGAGAGAGGAAGAGAGAGAGAGACACACACACAGAGAACACTTACACACACACACATGCAACGTACAAATGCATATACACTATACAAATATATAAGATGTACATATAAAACACTTAGTAAAGCAGTATCTGGCAAACATAAGTCTTAATGGTTGTTTCGTGACTATATCTGTTTTCTAGCAGCTCATGTCCAAGTTGGCAGCCTTGATCTCTGATCGTCTTGGGGCTGGAGGACGGACAGAGCCTGTTCCTGCACGAGAGGGTCTCCACTCCAGAGTCTGCTTTCTGTCCACGCTGCCTATAGTACAGGACCTCAGGGCCTCCCCCCAGTTAACTTGGGGTATAGGGCACATTCCCTGGCACACTCTTAGTGGGTTGGGCGGGTTATGCTGAGAGCTCAGAGCCACCACCAGTACAGTGTCCAGGGTTCAGTGCAGGCTCCAGGGAGGGTTTGGCACAGTGAGTGAGTGAGTGGGCAAAGGGGTGGACAGGACAATCAGATACTGCCCAGGCAAGAACGTCTTTGGGGGCAGGGAAGGCCATGATATAGGCTGCCAGTGAGGTTGTTTCTGTGGCACCAGGCACTGAAGAGATCTTCTGAAAAATATTTTTGGAGAGAAACAAAGACCTGTGAAAGTTCCTTTGAGAGTGACAAAAGAGACATCAGCCCAGTGCTCTTTGTGATCAGCTATTGAACATTAAACACCCAGCTTGGGGGCCCCAAGAGGATTCTTGTGATGGGGCAGCTTGGTGGTGCAACACCCCTGTGTATCTGATAAACTTAAGGTTTGACCTTGGGTGTGTTGGAGGAAATGTTACCTGGCAGGGTGCTGAGATCCTGGCCAAGGACCAAGGTATTTATAAGGTGGAAAACCAGAAGTTTGTGGCCATGCATGACATTGTGTTAATTTGCCTTTTAAAAGTCAACATTCTGCCTATGTGCCCATGATGACGATGGACTCTGACCTGGTCTGGGTTCTGCTGCCCAGAGGGGTGAGACAGAGCAGGCGTCCCCAGGGGCTCAGGCTGTCAGGACCATGGAGAAGTACATGGTGACTATGGGCTGAAATCACATGATAGGTGTTGGCCCCACTGAGAGGGCCAGCTTCTGCCTCTCACTAGAGTCTCTGTGCCTCAGTTTCTTCATCCGTAAAATGGGGGTGAAATTTTACCTCCCTCATAGTGCTGCTGGGAGGGATAAAGGAGTTAGGAGCCCCACAATGCCTGGCACAGTGCCAGCAGTGGGAGGGGGTGGCTTCCAGCAGGTGTCAGTCATTGTCTGTCTTTATTGCTGTGCATGGCAGTGAGGCTCCAGCAGAGAATCCAACAGTACCTTCCAGGCAGTGAGAATATGATTTTGAGGACCCACTGCAAGATGGGCCTGGCCGAGGGGGACACAGGCTGGTCACCACTGCACTCTATATTCCTCTTCCTCCCCCTTCATACAGAGATGAGCCCCACTGTATGAAGTAGAAGGAAGCTGGCTCACTGGCGGACATTAGAAAGTCAAAACATGTGCCCTTCCCTTCCCTGTGGAGATGGAACAAAGCAAAGCGCCCCCTCCTGGGCAGAAGCCAGAAGTGCAGTGTGGGTGCTCCAGGCTTGGCCGGCGGGGATGGGTTAAGCAGGGTCAGTAGCCCTGTGCACCCCACTGATGATGGTCAACTCTATGGACCTGAGAGCAGAAATAGCAGCAGGAGCCAGAGGAGTGAGTGTGTGGCCCTGGGACAGGAAGGAATCGAAACTATGGGCAGAGGAGCAGAACCACAGGCGGAGAAGGGACAGAGCGCAGCAGCGTGAGGGCTGCCAGGATCCCAAGGCAGAAAACAGGCCAAGGAAGGAGGGCGAGTTAGCAATAGCAATGGCAGAATTCTCCTTGGAGCTGAAGGAAGTGTGCAAGGAGGGGGGAGGGAGGGATGCCGAAGGACTCTGCGGACCCTCTGGGCCTGGGCTGCCCTAGTCCGAGGGCCCAGGCAGGACGCGGCAATTCCAGGCCATCTCGCCCTCTATTCTCACTTATTTGTAATAAACCTACTATAATCTCACAACCACTTACTTTTTCCTAGTTTTTTTTCCCCCATTCACTAATCTCTGGGGAATTCGGCCCAGTTTTTACCAAATGCATTGCATTTTCTGACATTGAATTGGGTGATGATTTAGAACAAAGCACACATGCTCTAAAAGATTCCATAGCTTTTGTAACCACCCTTTCAAGAGGGCCACAGGCACACCCACAGACACCTGCACGCACCTGGAGAGAGGGTCAGGGACTGCTTGGCCGCTCTGACACCCTCTCCGAAACTCCCCGCCTGAGCCAGCTGCCACGGTTGGGAGTGGGGCCCCTACCTGAGACCAGGGTGAGGCAAACCAGCTGGCCTGAGGGGGGCCCATGGCAGCAAACAAGGGGTGCTTGGGGCAGGGGAACAGGGCGCAGGCGCGCTCCAGCTCCAGGTCGGGCTGCGGCAAGTGCAAGCACTTCTTTGAGGTCAGCTCCCGGTACTTCCCAGATATGTACTTCTCTGCACATTTCAAGAATCGTTTTTGTGTTCCCCTTTCACAGGTAGCAGAGCACTAGAAACAAAGGAAACAAAAGACGTGAGTGAAAAACATTTCTTCTGTGGTGGCTGTCTCTTTTACAAAATCGTCGAGTCAAACTATCTCTTGATTATATCAGCTTGAGCATTTACACGAGTGTAAACATTCAATGAACTTCACTGGCATTACAGACTCTATCATTAAAAAACAAACAAACAAAAAAACGGAGGACTCTGGTGCTGTGACTAGTTGGATGGGCAGTGTGCTGTGCACTGGAAGGTTTCTGGCTTGATTCCTTGGCTGGGTTGTGGCTTGATCCCCGATAGGGGTGTACAGAAGGCAGCTGATTGATGTTACACTCTCACATCGATGTTTCTCTCTTCTCCCTTACTTGTTCTAAAAATCAATAAACTATGCTTTAAAAAAAAGGAGGATCTTAAGACCATAGTGGCCTAGAGTTTTGGGAATAAGTGGAAGCAGGGCAATCAAAACCATGAAGGGAGTAATTCTGAAGTTATTTCACTGGGAAATCAAAATGTTGGACTGTGATATTAGAATGCAGTGACATTTAATATACTGAACATGAGGCAAACCCCAGAACTTCATGAGTTAACCGCCTAACTGCAGTGAGAAGCTGGATCCTAAAGCAGGGCAGACAGAGGAAACACAGGGCTCACAAATATTCCCCCGAAGGCCCCGTGCTCCCCGTGAAGAGAGTAAGCACACATGAGGAGCAAATCCCTGTGTTCCCACGGAGGTGTGCTCCAAGCCTCAGCTGTCACTGCTGCGGGGCACCTGGCACCTGCAGAATAGGCCCCGGGTGAACCAGCGGCCACACAGAGGTGGCATGCACAGGTCGCACAGGGAGGACACGGAAGCACAAGGCAGGCTGTTGTACCAGAGGGCTGGCTGGGCTCGGAGGGTCTCGAGAGAGAGGTCCCAGAGTCTGAAGTCACTGGCCTGTGCTGAAGGAGGGAGTGATGCAGAGCCTGATGGGTGATTCCATCTGTTCTGCAGTGTCATGTTTGCCTTTGTCATAGACAGAGGAGCCCAGGTGGCCACACCTGCCCAGGGTCTGGCCTCTCTCTCTTATGCTTAGGCATGGCTTACAGGTTTGCTTTGTGGGTGTCCTGATGCCAGTACAGAGACAGAGCTGGGAGACTACTCTCAATTGCTTGCTGTGGCCATGCCTGAGAGAGAAGCTGGGCCTGTGTGTGTGTGTGTGTGTGTGTGTGTGTGTGTGTGTGTGTGTGTTAAATATACAGGGCAGGGACTCCCCACCTGGACGCCCACAGAATATGCAGCCCAAGTCACTTCCTTCCTATGGACTCCTAAGGACAGTGCAGTTCACTCCTAGGACATACGGACATTCCTGTGTCTAGGTGAGAGAACCTGGAGTTCTTCCTTAGCCATGGTACTTGCTTCAGTGAATGACCATATTTTCAGTTTTCAGTAGCAAACTGAAACTGTCGACATGGGGTTAAAAGCCCTGGTTGACACAGCTACTCCTTTATTGGTTGATTTATGTTCCACCCTGATTAAGGCATCATTCCAGGTGCGGGCTGGAATGAGACCCTCTGTCTGTCCCTGAGGAGCTCAGGGTCAGGGAGCTGGGGGCTTGTTTCCCACAGGTGCTGTGGAAATGCAGACAGCTCTAGGACTGTGGAGGTCTCGCAGTACCTGTTTCCACGGGCTTCCACTTGGTGGGTGCTGCTGTCATTCTGCACTATGTCAGCTTTCTGATGTCCTTCTGGGGTTTACTGACACCTCCACCTCTGAGTTGATGCACACCACAGCACGATCAAGGAGCTTCTGACATGCCCCTCAGGCAGCCCGGGCACATGTCCCGATGCCCCCTCCCCGTGTGGGTGGCTGTGCTGGGCAGAGGCAGCAGTTCTGTCTGCACGCTCACAGCTCTCCTGGCCCTCAGTTGGGCCGAAGCTGGTCATAAAACCTTCAACCCTCCAAATTTCTTTTAGTCCCAGCATAGCAGGGCCAGGGTAGTCCCCAAATAGTGCAAATAAGGAAGCTTCCTGGCCATCAGCACAAGGCATTGATTCAAGCAAACCTAATGCAAGTGGTTTCTTCCCCAGATAGAAGACCTGCCCATGGATGCTGGTCTCAGGGAACAGATCCTCTGACTTTCCTAGGCCATGCACGCTCCTCCTGTTGCATAAGCATTCCCTGGGAAATAGTTACAGCTGTTCTGGGGTCAAGTGGGTCCCCATGACCCCATTATCAGCACAGTGAATATCCCCTGCTCTCACCCTTGTACCCCTTTTACCCACTTATCCTCATCTTAGCACCGAGAGCTGACCTTATGGATGCCACTGGGTGGGTTACTCAAGGACATGATCTGGAAACTGAAGGACATAGAATGGAGTGCCTTGAGGTTGGCTGAAGCCCAGATGGTGGCCTGAATGGTGGGGCGGGAGGGGCAGAGATAAAGGAAAAGGGGGTGGAGAAGGAGGAGGAGAGGGAAGTAGTGAAACAAGGTGAGGATATGCAACCCTGTGGGGAGAGCTGGTCAACCTACTTCTATCTGGAACAGGCACATCTATCTGAAACCAGGTGCACCTACCTGGGACCAGGCAGACACAAGCCACTGCAGCTTCTTGTGCTTGTGACAACGCTTAAGCGGACAGGCTTCGTGAGTCCTGGGCTTGGGCTCCGAGCTACAGAGGGCATCGGGCAGCAGCTGTGCCCTGGCTGAGGGGTTGGTGCTCTTACAGGCCACAGACCTCTTCCTCCATCCCTTTCCGCAGGTTCGAGAGCACTGCACAGGAAGAGTAAGCATCAACTCCCAGAAAGGAATGGATCAGACCTTGTTGGGGGACCCAGGCCACAGGCCCTGCAAGGCCCGGTGAGAACCTAGATCTGTGTTCCACAAGAGGGGCCCAGCTGCCACCCTGCCCCCATCAACCCTGCCCACAGTACCTCTGCCCAGGGCCCCGCACTCCAAGTGGGTGGACAGCTCTGGAGGTGGCAGGCCTGTCGGCTGGCGGGGACAGGCTGGGGGCACAGGCTGGTGGTGACCCGCTCTGATCTGTAGTGAGCCCGCCGCGTGCACTGAACCACTCGGCTCTGGGTGCCCCCACCGCACGTCCTGCTGCAGGTACTCCAGTTCCCCATGGACCAACTGGGAGGGAATAAAGAGACCTGCAGTGAGGGATGATGCCACCACTTCAAGAAGGGAGGGCCATGTCTGTCCAGAAAGCAAGTGACATTATTTCCCATCTACAGTCTACAAATGCAGAGTTATTTTAGTTGCCCCAGGGGTCTCCCCTGACGGAAAGTGCTTCTCACTTCCTGATTAGCCTTCCTGGTTGCATTCTTCCCCCCTGCCTTGGCCTCCAGGGCCACCTGTGCTTGGGAATATCTCTCTTCAACACAGCTTGTCTGTTTTTCCTCTAGCTCTTTTTTTTTTAATGGAAAATTTCAAACATATACAAAAATAAAGGTCCTCCCTATTTCATCCACCGAACTTCAACAGTTACCAATTTGTTCCATCCCCAATAGCATTTTCAAGCAAATTTCAACCTGTAAATATTTCAATATGCATCTCTAAAAGATAAGAATTCTTTGTTTTTTAACATAACCACAAAACTATTACGACATCACAGAAATTGACAACCTTATAATATTATATATTCAGAGTTCTATTCCCGATTGTGTCATATGAGTCATAATTTGATTTCGTCTGCTTGTTTGAATCAGACTCCAAATGAAGCCCCACTCTGCAACTGGTTGATGTCTTTTCTCTGTTTTAGTCTATAGGATCATCTTTAATCCCACTTTTTTTCTATTTATTTTGTTATAGAAACTAGAATGATCACCTGACTCAATCTCCAATGCTGTTCTTTTCTTGGCTTGTTAGAGATTTTGCAGCTTACATCTCTATGGTATCACTTAAAATGTTCCTCTGTCTTCTTCACTTCCTATAAGTTAGTGGTTGGGTCTAGAGGCTTGATCACCTTCAGGTTCAATATTTTTTGTATGGTGACTTCAAAAGTGGTAACTTCAATAGGAGGCGCATAACGTCTGGTTATCTTTCCCTCACTTTGTTAGCAGCTGTGGATGCTAGAGACTGTTGTTTTTCAAAGCAACCTTTTCTCTTTTCTGGTTATAAAAGTTTTCCCTTTCAACATGTATGCTGGCAAGTGATGGGGATCAGATGGAATTGGTCCCAGGCTTGGTCCAGTGGCACCAAGGGGGGTTGCAGAGGTGCCCTCCACTGCCTTTGTACAAGTCCATACACAGGAGGCTATGGCACACTTGGGGTGGGGGGCGCTGAGGCAAGAGAGAGCCCGGAGGTCAGCGGTGCAGGAACAAGATGCATCTTTCTGGAAGGCCCCGGGCTCCCGCAGAAGACAGTTATTTGGATGGCCAGCTGCGCCTCCCAGCATGTCACCGTGAGTCACCATGGGGCACCAGGGACAGCAGAGCCCAGGGAGGTAGCTTGTGAGGCTCTGCCCTCACTAAGTCTGTGAAGACGTTTCAGGGGTTGGAGGGGGGCAGAGAGGAATGCTCTGTCTTCTATTCCTCAGCATTTCTGAGTCCGAACTATATAACGGTGATCTTCTCCTGAGTCTTAAGGTAAAATAGAGATTTGTGATGATGCCCACTTTCATCCTTGGGCTTCATACCCTGCATCCTCTCCACCCACTCAGAACCCCATAGTCTCACGCGGGCTGAGGAGCCAAACCGGCAGCTAGACTGCTTGGTCAGAGACACTCCTACCAGTGGGAGAGATTTTGTGAGGACCGACCTTTAGAAACCCGAATTATACAGAGAAACATCAAGAGAAAGACAGAAACCACCCAGAGATCAATTGCCATTTGCATTTGCTTCTGGTGTTTCTCTCTCTCTCTCTCTCTCTCTCTCTCTCTCTCTCTCTCTCTCTCTCTCTCTTACATGACTGAAGACAGACAGTACACACAACCTTTAAATTTGGCATTTTGACAGTGCAATGTCTAGAACAAGCATTCTTATACTGCAGAGCCTTTGTAAACATATTTCCAGAGTCTCTGTGTTCACGGTATGCGCTAAGGCGTGTGCATCTCTGAATAAGGGAACAGGCAGAAGGACTGTTCCGTGTGCTAGGTCAGCCACGACCCTCCACGGTCCTGCCAGTCCCAGGTAAGCAGTTCAGCCGAGATTCTGAGCAAAATGACCGGTTTCTCCTCAAGCTCTCCGATGGGTCTGGCTTTCAGAGACAAGTTCTGGGCTCCTGTGGAAGTTCTCAGGATAAGTCAGTGGTGGCAGGAGAGGAAACGGATGACGCTTCCTGGACGGGAAACAGCAGTGACCTCACCCAGCGCTGCGGCAGCCCTGCCAGGCCCTGGTGCCTTCAGGCTGAGCTGTGCCACGACAGTTTTACTTACTTGCATTTGTAGAAGCCTTATGCCAAGGTTTCTCCTGAAGAAATTCTACTCTGTGTCTAAGAAAATGACAAAGAAATCCCTGTAATGCAAAGTTTTATTTACATAAAAAACAAACAATGTTGGGCTTATAGGGATTGCTCCATCTCAGCTGAGAAATGCTTCCATTTTTCAGGGTCAATTATGTTACTGTCTTTTCGTTCATTTAAACCACATAAAGGATGCCTCCTTGTTAGGAAACTTGGGTTTTTGGCCTGGGCTGTGAGGCTTCTGCCTTTGCAGCCTCTTGGGTGCTTCCTGTTGCTTTTATGTTTTCTCCCCCTCCTTGCATTTGCTCCCTCGGACCTGCAGCCTTGTAAATTATAATTGCTGTGTCCACACTGAGGTTGCAAAGCCGCCTTGGCTGCACTCAGGCTTTTCACACCCCCTTGTTAAGTCTTCTGTCTCCACCACCGTAAGCTGTTCCAACTGGGTTGATCCATTCTCTGCCCTTCTGTTAACTGCCCGTCATTAAGAAATCCTCCTGAACAAAGATCTCTCACACGGCATCTGGAGACGCCAAGGGTCTGTTTTCTCTCACAGGCAGCGCTCTGGGGAAATGTCTTAATTTCAGCTTATGATAGAGTCGAAATTCACACAAGCTTCCACGCTTTCTGTAGGTTCCGAGAGCAGATGCGAGGTGTGTTCGGTAGCAAAGCAGGGGCCACCTTTGTCCCGCGTTGCTTGTTCTATTTTTCCTGTCTGCCAGCTGGAACAAAGCAGGCAGCTGGCGT
Organism: Molossus molossus; assembly: GCF_014108415.1. Taxonomy (NCBI): domain Eukaryota; kingdom Metazoa; phylum Chordata; class Mammalia; order Chiroptera; family Molossidae; genus Molossus; species Molossus molossus. The sequence continues at coordinate 34,826,300 of NW_023425366.1, forward strand.
GACCCAGGTCAGGAAGACTCAGCCCCCGGCCATCATCTGTGCTTCCCTAGCCCAGGTGGCCCTCGACGCGCACACCTCTAGGGAGGGCTGCTGGGAGAGGCGATGGACTTTGCAGCTGTCACTCAACAACTTAGACAAGGTTTCCTGGCACCATTGTTTCAAGATTCAATAACATGATTTGTCAACAGTCATTAGTTGTTTCTAAATAAAATGACTTTCTCCTCTCTATTAAAAAAGTTAACATTTTAGTTTTGGTTATTTAAAATTCCCTTTGGAAGATGCAAACTTCCAATAAGAACATTTGGCTTTAGTAAAATACCTTGTCACCAACCACCACCCAGGCAGCCACATGCTGTAACTACCATTCAGATTCAGAGGTCACGCCTCCTGACACGCACCAGCGCCTGGTGCCGAGGCTGACCCCACCCAGAGCCATTGGGGGCTGTCACAGAGTTAGCATCAGTGAGTCACTAGGAGAACAAATGACTGCTAACTTCCTTTTAGAACTCAGTTTCAGCTTTTTCATTTTTCTGCTTATTCTCTGAATTTTGGAGACAGCATGGGTTGTTCTAGTTTCACAAATAATGTGATCTTCTAGGAAAGAGTCTTTCATGACTCAATAAAAATGTGAAATAATGGCAGCACAGAACCCACGTCCCAGCATGATCCTGCAAGGAGGCATGACAAGCGTCAGTTGCTCCCAGCTGGATGCAGTTCAGGAGGGTGTGTGCTGGACACAGTGAAGGACGGACTGAAATCGAGCTTAGACAGCGTGTGCCTCCTCCACACGGGCAGACTAGTGCACATGTGACTCTCACATGTTAGTGTACCTGTCACAACTTTCAAGTAGGTTATTTTTTTAAAAAATCTTCACCTGAGGATTTTTTCCCATTGATTTTTAGATAGATAGAGTGGGAGGGAAGAAGAGAAAGAGAGAGAAACATTGATGTGAGAGATGCATTGATTGGTTGCCTCCCACACAACCCCAACCGGGGCCAGGGACTGAACCTGCAACCAAGGTAAGTGTTCTTGATCAAAAATTGAACCCGTGACTCCAGTCCAAGGGCCACGCTCTAACCGCTGAGCCAAACCAGTCAGGGCCAAGTAGGCTGTTCTTAATCAAATCGTCCAATTTGATGTTTCTAAGTGACCTTTACAGACCTCTGTGACCTTAACCATGGATATTACACACTGAGTTACCGGTGGTCCAGGGTGAAGGCGGCTGCCTCTGTGGTCCGACAGACTGGGAATTGTGTGATTTTTAAAGACAAAAATCTAGTCTCCATGTGACACTACGGCACCTTTGCATGTGTAAGTAATTTGAGATCTACCACACTCTCCCCACTCTTCTTCTACATGAAATGTTTTAAAGATAACAATGCTTATCCAACAAGAAAGAGATGCTAGTTTGAAATCTGCCTTGCCCTGGTCAGTTTGGCTCAGTGGTTGGAGCATTGGCCCATGGACCAATGAGTCACAGGTTCGATTCCAATTGATGTGTTTCTCTCTCCCTCTCCCTCTCTCTCCCTCCCTCCCACTCTATCTGGTGATAGATGGAAAAGTATCCTCCAGTGAGGATTTAAAAAATATATATATATGTGTGTGTGTGTGTGTGTGTGTATCTATCTATCTATATCTGCCTTTTCCATTGGGAACAGTAAATTAACTTGAAGAGGGCCGGAAGAATTGTAAGCTGAAAGCTCAGCAGTGGAAGTCAGAGAACTTGGGAGGATGAGGAAGGAGAGAAACTCCTTTCCTGAGCCCGTCTGGCAGATGGCCATGGGCCCTTAGCCTGGCTTCCCTATCTGATTTGAAATGTGTTTTTGGTCTGTCAAAGGATGTTTCATCAGTGTCAAATGGTGCCAGCTACCCTCTAGGAACGTTCGGAGGCAGAAGTCCAGCTCTGCCAATGATCTTGGTAACCAAATGGGCAAGGGAATGGTGTCGGTATAGCCAGATTTACTGGACAGACAGACAGCACTCTGCTCACATGCTCTAGCATCTACAGCAATGCACTTTGTCTCTAAATCCATCTAAAGTCCGTTAGTAAGCACATTAGAAATGACAGCCGAACACCTACTCATTCCCTCCACCATGGTCTGTTTGCAGGATATTCTGGGCAGACTGCGACCCTCCAACTGTTTACTGGATGCATCTTTCTAGGGGCAATGCTGGGGATTGGCCTTGATTTTCACCTCAGGACTGACAGTCCATTGCTGACCACTGGTTGGCAAAGACAGGGGCAGACTTCAGAAAATGGGAGACCTGGATGGGGGTTGCAGGTTTTTGCCTTCAGCACTTGGAAGCTGAACCTTGACAGTTACTTCATTTGTTCACTCTCAAAAGTCAAACCACTTTGTGGACTGTGAGACTAAAGGAGAGATTTATAATGAGTCAGACACAGGCCCTGAGCTGTTTTCATCTTTAAATGCAGCACTTCTTTGAATCACACCAAGCCAAATTGAAGGACATCAAAGTTCCCCCCAAAGGAAGCACTGTGGGTGTTAATTTTATGGACTGTGAGAAGCCAGAGGTATGTGAAGTTTTATTATTCCAGGGCCAACATGCTATTTCTACCAGATTTTCCTGTCTCACTATCCTGTCATCAGATGTTATCTTAGGAAGAATCAGTAAGATCTACAGGACTTCCATTTACATGGGGAGACAGGGAAAACAAAATTATGAGGGACACAGAGACCAAGGAATCTGACCTCACTGTTCAAAACAGCCTCAACAATCCCTGTTTCAGCAAAAATCCTTCTTTTGAGGTTTTTCTTTCTGTAGACCACTGAGGGTATTTGCATCCCATTAACTCAAAGGACAGATTTCGGCTCATAAAAGGTAAAAGGCAAATCATTAGATTCAAATGCTAATGAAGTTCTGCTTCTTTGTGTGGTTGTTTCTTTATCCAGTTTCCACAGAAAACTGGAAAAAAAAAAGGCTGAGTATTGGAGCTGGGAAGGACTTCAGTAATGATGGCCCTGTCTCACCTTTGGGCAACTGAGCCCCAAGAAGAAAGGACAGGCCTAGAGGTAGTGGAGGATACAAATAAGAGGAAGGGTCCGGAGTCCCCCCGTAGTGCTGCCTCTCAGTCTCCATCCTACTCAACTCGAAAGAATGAGCATCAGATTCCACCATGGGGAGGGCAGCTCCTTTGTGCTCCTCTTGCATGCCCATGCACACCCAACCGTGGAGTCAGCTGTTTATACTACAAACACCTTTGCCACGGAGTACAAAATACCAGGGTGGTAACCACTTACAGTAGACAAATCAGCAATCTAGACCAGATTGCAACTGAATTTGAGTACTAAGTGAATAGGAGGTCTCTTCCCCCCGGTGACTAGGTTTAACATTCCAAATCTTCATGCCCAAGGACAGTACAAAGGGACTGAGAGTACCCTGGCCTATTTGCCTGTGACCCAGATGGCACTAGGACAGTGTTTTCCAAACTACAGCTGGCTGGCAGGGCTCTCACACACCCATGTGTTCCTGGTCTCTCCTTCATTGTGCAGGAATCACATATCTGGGGTTGGGGTCAGGAATCAAATGTTCACAAAGCCCTCCCTTCCCCAGCCTGATCATTAGGGTGACCAGTAGGGTTGGGAATGTGAATCTTAAGAATTGCAGTGTTCTGCCCTTCAGGACACGGGCCCCTCGATGGGCACTGTCTTCCCTCCCTCCCTTGCAGTAGACTTGTATTGATGTTACTTTTTTAACAATTATGAGAACAAGGATATTTAATAAAACTTAGGGTAGGAAACCTAGTGAATAGGTTCTTCTGGAGGAAGTCAGACACCTTTATTCCCATCACTGGTGAATTAGACAAGCCTACCCAGGTGGACCAGCATCCTGGTTCAATGCAGTCCTCATGGTTTTTAAGACTGTGCTCTGGACGACTCCTGGACCCAGATCCAAAGACTGAGCTTCTGGGAGTGTAAAGTCATGCTGATACCATTCTAATAACCTGGTATTATTTAAGAGGAAAGGAGCAAAGGGGAGACTAGACTGTATATAGGCAGGCCTTTTATACAGCTTTGCCAGAAAACTGCAGTTCTATTTCCCACAGATCAATGAGAGAAGGGACTGGACAAAGGCAGTTGAGATGCACGCCCAGTAAGGTCTGGATGATGTGGGAAAATGCACACGTGTCAATCACACCTGGAAACAGGTAATTGGCTAAAATAGGCATGACCACTGCAAGGGTGTGAAATCTGAAATACTTAACTCCTTGACAAAGGCAGTTCTCTCTCGGCCCTTTTGTTCTCTTGGGACTCCTGTTGCAGGGGGCGTGCTCCCCTGAATTCACCCCCATGGGGACCCATACAATAAACTGATGAACTGAATCTAGCCTGATGCTCTGCCGGACTCAACTCCGCCATGGAACCAAAACTCTGGACACTGGCCCTGCTTCTGGCCCTGCTGGAACCCCAGCTGCATGTCTTCCAGGACTGGCTTAAGGGATATAACTCTATGTAAATAAAAATCACGTTCTCCCGTGCAAGTCTTAGAAAATTCCTTTTCTCAAGATATCACAAAAATTTCACTTAACTGGTGATGGAGAAATTCTACTCGTGCATTTCTCCAGCAACAATGCAAGCTTAGCCTTCTTCCCAAAGAAAGATTACTGCAGAACCAAAGTGGCTGAGGATCTGGAATGAACCAAAACTGCGTTCTTGTATACTAATCGCTCCAACCGTGAAATGAAGAATTCTGAGAGATAAAAGTTAACTATGCCAAATATTGACACTCTCCCAAGCCTCCCAAACCACCCAACTTTAGAGCTGAGGAGATATTCCTATCCAAGGGAGGCTCCATGTTGCAAGATCCTTATAAACTTATATTTTGCTTGAGCATGGAAGGTTGTGAAAATACTTGAAATCCTAACTAGGGAAATCCTCTAGGTTACGAAGATCTATCTTATACCACCTTGATACTCAAGCAGACAGGAAGTTTCCCACTGGGTAGGGCCAATATAACTTCCTGCATGAGACTCCTCCATTTTCTGCCCTCAGGAGGGCAAAGGAGTAGAACACATCCTGAATCAGTTTCTGTCCTGGGACCCTTTAGATCTGATTTGTTCTTCTCTGAACACCAGACATGCCACTCCTCTCTGCCTCCGGTCCATTTCCCATCATATGAGAGCTCTGTTCTTTACCCATCTGAACTGATCCATCAGACTCACTGGGCTTCTCCATTCTCTCTCTTTTTTTTTTTTTATCCTCACTCGAGAACATTTTCCCCTATTTTTTTCAGACAGAGTGGGAGGGAGGGAGGGAGGGAGGGGGAGAGAGAGAGAGAGAGAGAGAGAGAGAGAGGAGAAACATCGACAAACATCAACGTGAAAGGAACACATCGAGTGGCTGCCACCTGCACAATCCAACCAGGGCCAGGGACAAACTGCCACCGAGGTAACCGAGGTACATGCCCTTAGCGGGAACCGAACCCGGGTCTCTCTGGACCGCAGGCCGACACTCTAATTGCTGAACCAAACCGGCCAGGGCTCCATTCTCTTTGTAGAACCAGCAAGCCCCTGCCTACACTGTGCTGAGTGCCACAGGAGGGCTAGCCTTGCCCATGCTTGACAACATCCTTTTGCTGCCACCCACTGACAAGCAGGAGCACATGGAACCAGCTCGGCCTGCATTCTAATCTGCTTCTGCCAGCTGACTTTGTTATTGGAATTATGTAATATAATTAAATTTGGTATAGCCTGATGAAGTATGAGCATGAAAAATGAGAAGCTTATTTCCATGAAAATGAAGTTGAATCTTTGGAATGACTCAGTGAAGACTAGTCATTAAATGCAATTACTGTCAGTTTAGGTGTGGCTGAGGCCAAAGTAAAATATAGAGACAAATGAAAAATGAAAAACCAAATAATTTTACAGTTGAATGAATGAATCAATGAATGGGACCAGTTTCACTCTTCTTTAAAGAAACTTAAACTTGACATCATAGGTATTGGGCATCTTTTATGCAAATAATCCACTTACATTTTTATTAATTTGATCCCTACTCAGAATAAGTTTTGGCCATAACTAAAAGAATTATCAAATGGACATACACTCATGTACTTTATATGAAGAAAAAGATTCAAAGTGTGTGTGTGTGTGTGTATTTTTAAATATTTTTCCTTAATCTATTTTTTTCATCAGTGTGTTGAATGAAAGTTTTTCTTCTACCTGGTGAGAACCCCCAAATTTTCCTCATTGAGCTCCTCACCTGTGTAACCCCTGTCCATAGAGCATGTCCACTTGACATGTGGTGGGAACCTGGAGCCAACAGTCCCCATCTCCACCCTCCTGTCCTGTGTGCCCATTTTAGGGAATAAAACTTTCCCCTGACCATCCTATATTTTACCAAATCAGATTCTACTTCCTGTACGTCATCTTGTACACCTGACTGAATCCAGGTCTGTGATGATTCATCTTATGTGTCAACTTGGATGGGCCATGGTACCCAGATATTTGCTTCAACATTATTCTAGATGTTTCTGTAAAGGTATATTTTAGAAGTGGTTAAAATGTTAAGTAAAGCAGATTGACTTCCATAACATGGGTGGACCTTGTCCAATCAGTTGTTGACCTTAATGGAAAAAGACTGACCTTTCTCAGAAGAAGAGGGAATTCTGCCACCAAGAGTCTTTGACTTGAACTACAGAATCAGCTCTTCCCTGAGTCTCCGACCTGCTGACCCATCCATAGATTTTTTGGAAGCAGCCCACAACACTTACACATTCTGATAGCTGGCTAGAAAAATTATACACTAAGTAAAAACTATCCACATAAACATAAGCTTCATGTTACATGGATTTAATGATTACTAACCTAATCGACGTTTTTTTGTTTTAAAAATTTTCCTATATTGAAGACATGCCATTTCCGATAGAGAAAAGATAAAACATGTTATCCAAATTGCTTAGAGGATGAATATATTTATTCATCATGTAAGTCACTCTAAACTATACTTAATATGAGTGATAGAAAGACTGTAGACCTAAACCAGGGTCAGGGTTTCTGAACTATTTGGAATATGCTGCTGCAACAACATAAACACTTATTTTGCCCCGAAAAGGGTGAAAGATAACAGAGACAACATTTTCTATTAAGACACTCACTTTGCTGGGAAAATGCTTTCATCTAGGTCAGGATTTGGCAAACGTTTTACAAAGGACCAGATGGTAAATATTTCAGGATCGTGGGCCCTGCGCTCTCTGCTGCAACCACTCAGCCTTGCCGTAGCAGAGAGAGAAAGCAGCCAGAGGCAATGGAAACCAATGGGCATGTCTGTGTTCCAGTAAGACCTTATTTTCAGAATCACTGTAGGCCACAGTTTGCCAATCCCAGATTTAACCAGTTTCATTCAGAAATAAGATTAAACACATTGGCAGAAATCAGAAAGCAATGGACTTTTATGCAGTAGACAGCGCACCTTAACAAGGTAGGTATGTTGGAGTTTTAGGCCTATTTGGAGTGCAAACAAAGTAGATTATTAGGAAAAAAATGACAACCTACCCCATTGTTAGAGATGGATGTTAACAGTAAAACAACAGCAACAAAAGCAATAAGCCCCTCATGTTAAATCTTGGTGCATGGGTCGATGATCAACCACTGAGCCACACTGGCCGGGCTCATGTTAAATCTTTTTTTTTTTTTTTTGTACGTGCTCCTAGAGGGAACTGAACCTGAGATTCTCTGGTCCGCAGGCCAACGCTCCAACCGCTGAGCCAAACCGGCCAGGGCTCATGTTAAATCTTGATGTTCTCACAGAATCTTTCAAAACTTAAAGAGACAGTATGAGACCTACATAAGACTTCAAATACTTCAGCCCAGAGGAAGGGAACAGGTGTCTCAGTTAAGTAAAAGCCAAGCTGGAGCTCTAAGGAACTTGTTTAATTCTCCCCATAAACCAATGAAATGGATACTATTCTTTATCCCACTTCAGAGAGGACAAGAGTGAAGTGCAGATAGATCTTGTAAACAGTGGGCTGGGATTTGAGCCCAGGGAGTCCAGCTTTGGGGCCTGGGCTCTCACTGCTGGTTTAGGTCCCTTTCCAGGCACACTGGGTGCCTGCTGCTCTGTGCCTTGCACTGTTGTAAGTGCTTACATTGATCAACCCATTCACACACAGGAACCCACCTAACTCCCCCAGGGGTGGTGTTATTAGAATTCTCATTTTACAGGTGAGAAACCAAGGCCCAGAGATGGTGAGAGCCTTTGCTGCAGGCTCTGGTTCTTGATGCTTAAGGTCACACAGCTGGTACGTGGCAGGGCCAGGGAGGAAACTCACTCTGCTGTGTGCTGCTCAGAGAGTTAAGGTTTCTATAGGCTAGTTTTTTAGCTGGAGAGAAATCTAATGTGAGGTAGTTATTCATATTGCTTAGTTCTAAATGCCCTAGGAAAAATGTATATATTTAGAAATGTTGTGGGTACTACACATCTTAATTGGATAGTTGCAATTATTTTATGCATATTTATTTCATATGCACCTAAGTGTAGAATTTATTACTACAGGTAAAAATTGTGTGCTTCTACTTTATGGCTAAATATCTACACAGAGTAGTGTTTTGAAAAGTCCTTAATGATTCAGTATTGAATCAGTGTCAAAATACTTAGGGCCATGCTCTTTCCAAATGATTTTCCCTTAGTCATCATGATGCTCAGAGTTTCTATAACATCTGAAATATCTTTTCCTGCCTCTCAGGAGAGCCTATTAGTGGTGCTCTAGGGAAAGCTTATGTGTCTAACATAAATTTAAACATTTCACAACTGCGGTTCATTTTTCTTTGTTTTAAAATAAATGACCTTCCCACAGGAGATGGTTTAATAAGCGTCTCTCAAGGTGCAAAGTGTAATTTAAGTCATGGAAGATTCACTGACCACTGTGTTCCAACTCGCTTTCTTTGGATTCTCATTTTTGGGGGGAAGGAATGTCAGTTTCCTCTCCTATTACAGAAGTTGAACTCTTCCCACTGGGACTTCCTTTAGGAGAAGAATTTTAAAATGATGGCATCACTCCTCCTACAGTTTCAGGCTTTTCTGGTAATTTTGCTTTAGGGTTTCTTGGATGTTCATTCTTAGATAAATACTTTGAAATGAGCTTCTCCAGACTCATGAGCCAGTTTTCTAAGAATGCTTTCCAGGTGACCTTGTCCAGTGGATCTGGACAGTTTGAGCCCAGACCGCAGACCCTCAGTTCCTGTGGCTTATGTAATTGACCAGTGGGGGGTGCTACCAGAGTCTGGGCCAAGTGGGATTGGTCACTTAGGGCTAACAACAGAAGGTTTATATACCAAGGTTACCAGGAATTGCTATAAATTCAATTGGTTTCAAGAGAGAAATCAAAGAAACAGACTGAATCCATATTTCACACAGATCAGATCTGCAAGCAAATTGACACCATGGAAGAATCGATGTCAGTATACTGCCCAGAGTTTCAGGCACATTCTTTGCTATCAAGTTATAAAGAAAGACAGTAAGAACATGAATAAGAGACTCGGTCATGCGGTTACACTACCCAAATCCATGAGCTAGTCACATTGCTTTCCGAGTGATTAGCACACAAAAACCAAACAAAACTGGTAATCTCATTTTCTTGCTTTCCCCTCCTAAACTCATGAAAGCACTAAGGACACATGAATGATGGGAAACGTGAGACATAAACCTCCTTAGTGGGGTCTAGGCAATGACATGTGAATATTTACTGTAGTTTCCACAAAATGACATCAGAACTTGATCTTTTATAATGATTTCTAATAACCTCTAAGTTTTTTCTTTTAAGCTGCCAAACAGCTTCCAAACTGAGGTCCAGGTGTGAAGGCACTTCATGCTGTAGATGATTTTTCTGGCCAACAAATGCTATTAGGCCAGGTGGTTGCCAAAAATATACAGTTAACATTTGATGTTGGGGTCATCTTTCTTGGTGAGGCTGGAACATTCCATTCTCTGCAGGAAGGAGTTCTCACTGTGACACTTGGAGATTAATCAGAACCAGAAAATGAACACACAGAATAAGTAGAACAATATTTATGTAACCTTCGGCTCCCATCCCTATGAAACTACCTTTTATAGTTACATTAATTCTTCTTCAGGACATCCACAGACTAGTTATTTTTTTGTTTTCTTACTGTGTCTCAGGTACTATTGGTTGAATTTCTTTCCTGTCTGTTGGGTCTTGTGTATGAGCAAATACTAAAAGATTCTGATGTTTTTCAAAATATTTAATTAAATAATGTAGCTAGTTAACTAGATAATTTGTGAAATGCTGCTGTATTCTTTGGCATTAACTCCCCAATGTAAAACTTCAGATAATTACATCACAAAACTTATCAGGTGAATCATGTTGTGAATGTCATATTATCTACTGCTCTTAGCATCACTGATGCAACAAGATGAAGAGGGTGTGAAGAGGAATGTACTATACTGGTATCTAATTAATAATGTCTGCTGTATTAAAATTGGTATAATTTATTAGCCTATGTTGCAAAAGAGCCCAATGATCCAATGGTATTTACATTATGTATACAGACATAAGAAAAGGCTATTTTATATTTAAATGGTTTGACATATGCTCCATATTCTTACAATGAATTGGGACAGAGGAAAAAAGACCCATATTTAAAGATCTCATTCTCTAGATCAGCTGTTTTAAATGACTCAAATTGGGACAGCAGCCAACAAGTGTAGCATTTACAATAATTTATGCCAAAATATCATATGCAGAACATAAAAATGATGTCTGGTAGTTTAGACAGTACTATGATGTCTTTCTTTAACTGACCCTATGATGTAAGGTCTACATTTGCACAAGTAGCCTTGAGAGAATTGCATTAGCCTTCACAGACACAGGAAAATTTTCTGTGGGAAATCCAATTCTTTGAACAAAATAAAAGGATCTCCTAAAGAAAAAGTGAAGGCATCTGAAAGTGGTGAGACCAGTGGAGGGATGAACGCAGGTGTTCTACGTATGGCTCATTGTGCATTACAGTCTAATAGGCATTAAATGACATTGGACAAGCTCTGTAAAATCTCACTGTACTGAAAAACGAATACGTATATTCCAAGTTCTGAACAATCTACAGTCAGATGATCTGGGCTGATGAGTTCAATCCCAAATCCCTCTAGTCTACTGAGTTCCAATAATACTAGCAATAATAAATGGCTAGTAATTAATGAGGGGCTCTATCTGTGCTAACTCTTTAATTCTCACAATACATCTATAAGGTAGTTATGATTATTAAACCCACTTCAGAGGTGGAAACTGAGATGCAGAAATACTAAGTAATGTACACAAGGATATGCAGGAGCACATGGAGGAGCCAGGATTCCAGTGCAGATGGCCTGGCTTGATGCCTGTGCTCTGGACCACCTGAAACTTACTATTCAGTGACCAACTGGGGCATGCCACAAATATGGGTCACAATGGCCACTAGAACAGTGTGGCTGACTGCCAATTCTGGAGAAATTCTTTATAAGCATCCTTTGGTGCAAGCAAGATGTCAGACTCCTCTGCAGAGATAACAATGCTGTTGGTCATCAACAGACCCGACTCCAAGTTAATGTCTTTGGTAACCACAGGTATGCCCCATCATTATTGATGGATGTGGATCACTATTCAATAGTTTTATAAAGAAAACTCATCTTTCTGAAACTTTTTTAAATTTAAAAATCAAGGTAGAGATTTTAGGAAAGATGATGCAAGTGAGGGTACACAAAGATTCCTTTCCCCCCAAACAAATAAATGGTTGAGAAGCTTTGAATATGTCAAAATAATAATAAAAAAAACCAACTATTTACATAACAAATCACCTATATTTGCTCCATAAAGCACTTGGAAAAAGCACACTACAGGAATAAGATCAGGAGGAAGGAGAACAGCTCAATTAAGGTCTATAAAAGGATTATATGCAAATGTCCAGGGAAGAAGCATTTGAGATGGGAAGAAGGGACCTTAAACGTAACCTATGTGAAGATTATAGAAAAACCCTCCCCCAAACAAAAGGCACATGTGAAAAAGGTATATAGCATTAAAAAAAAAAGATGAAGAAAATAAAATATTCTAGAAGAAGACATACTCTTATCAAATAAAATTTTACAAAATAGATTACACTGTCAGAATAATTAAAAGAAAGTAAAAATTCCATGAAGCAAGACATCAAGAAAGAGATAAGATAACAGGATGACATTAACGGGAATGAGAAGAGAAACAACAGAATGACATTCCCAGATATGCAAGGAGTTAGGAGATCCTTCTTTAAAAATCTCAAGACATATTCCTATAGATGGGGGTAGTGGGGTGATGGTGGAGGGTATTCAAACTATTGAACTGAAGAAGGATAATGCTATTGTATAAAGACTGACAAAGTCTCTGGATCTATTTACCTAGATAATTAGAACTGTATAAGATTAGTAAAGATTACAACACAGAATTAACATGCTATCATTATTTAAAGAATACAGGTATATAATAGATGATGATGGTTATCATTATTATTATTTTAAAGTAAATTAAAATGAGAAACCTGCAAGAATTTATGACAAGGTTGGGGCCTGAACTGAAGTGTGAGAAGTAGAGAATAAAAGGAATAGAAATGTGCCTATTTTGTTCAATAGGGTTTTTATAGCTTTAATATGTGAAGCTGATAAGTCATAAAAGAGTAGCTTAAGCATATTATTTAGAATTGTATAAATAACTAAACTAGAATTAGAAATATACTGTAAAAAAGAGGAGAAAAGCATAAATCAAAAGTTAGAAAGTTATAACAGAGACACATTAAATAATTAAAAATAGCAAGAAAACTTAGATATAAGAATTAATATAAGACTTATCTGTTAAAGATAGCACACAAAATCACAGACCAATCCTATGGAAATGTATACAAATCATAAAAAAAATGCTATCTAAATAAAGCCACTAGTACATCAAAGAATACACAGTGATTGCCCTGGCTGGTTTGGCTGAGTGGTTACAGCGACAGTCTACAGACCAAAAAGTCACATTTTCTATGCCCAGTCAAGGGCATATGCCGAGGTTGCAGGTTTGATCCTCAGTCCCAGTCGGGGTTGTATGGGAGGTAACCAATCAATCTCTCTCTCTCTCTCTCTCTTTCCTTTCCTACCTTCCACTCTATCTAAAAATCAATGAAAAAAATATACAATATCCTTGGGTGAGGATTAACAACAACAATGAAACACACAGCTATCAACTGGAGTTCATAGCAGGAATGCAAGGATGGTGTGATTACTCATACATCTCAGGTCTCATTCATTTTAGGCTGTAGAATGAGATCTGCTTTTCCTTTTCTTCACAAATTTAATAACATAAGTGCTCACTTGTTTGAATGATGGAGATGTGTCCTGGTTCCAGTGTCCATTGACTTATGGGGCTTACATGATGTCACTCACATTAACACACAGAACTTTAGTCCACACTCAGCAACATCTATGCTGCCCCTTGTCTCCTGTGAGTTTTCATCTTTTGCCTATAGAGCCCATGGACCTGTCTAGATAAGGTTGTTGTTCTTTTTTATTTTTTAAATATGTTTTTATTGATTTTTTAGAGAGAGAGGAAGGGAGAGAGAGAAACATCCAACTGCTGCCCCCTGCATGCCCCCTACTGATATTGAGCCCACAACCTGGGCATGTGCCTCAATCAGGAATAGAACCAGGACCTCTCAGTCCACTGAGCAACACTGGCTGGGCAAGGCTGTTTTTTTTTGTTTTTGTTTTTTTAAATTTATTTATTTTTATTAATTTGTTTTTGTTACAGATGTTTCTCCTTTTCCCCCCATTGACACCCTCCTCTCCATCCCCCCCCCCCCGCCCCATTCCCAGCTTTGTTGTCTATGTCCACTGGTTATGCATACATGCATATGAGTTCTGTGGTTTATCTCTTCCCTCCCAACACCCCCTCTTCTGAGGACTGTCAGTCTGTACCTTACTTCCATGTCTCTGGGTCTACTCTGTTCCTCACTGTTATGTTCATTATATTCCACAAATAAGTGAGATCACGTGATATTTGTCTTTCTCTGCTCGGCTTGTTTTGCTTAGCATAATACTCTCCAGGTCCTTCCATGTCATCTCAAAGGATAAGAGATCTGTTATTCTTGATCAAAGGAATATTCACTGAGGTTCTGTAGCTTCAGATCCTGAGGTAAGTGTCCTATGGGCTTAAGGCTATTTATTATATGTATAAACTTTCTTAATACACATGCACACATAGGCACACACATGCACATGCATACACACATAGATGCATATATATGTAAATAAAGTAAAGATAAAGAGCTGTGAAATATATTTTCATATCGATTCATTTACATACATAATTTACACAACTGTCTTTAGATGGTTTAAGCATTTCCTTGATAATTTCCTCATTATGCACTCTCCAATGGCCATGCACCTCAGTCTCCTCATCCATTCCATGGAGATAATAACAGTATCTACTTAACTGGGTTGTGGTTAGGACTAAATGAGTTCATCCCTCTTTTTGGCAAGCATTAGATTAATGCCAGCTACTATTATTTTATCACTGTCATCATCACCATCATTGGGGTAGATGATGTAATTTGGGTGGAACTTTCATAATTTAGGACAGCCCCTCTAAGAATAGTAAATTCAAAGGAACTTAAAATTAGAGGAGCTTTAAAGCTTCAGCCTCATTGGCTCCATGTAACTCCCTCTAATTATTATTATTATTATTTTCTTTATTGATTTTTGGTGAGGAAGGAAGAGGGAGGGAGATAGAAATATGAATGAGAGGGAACATCGATTGGCCACCTCCTGCATGCCCCCAACAGTTGGGGAGATTGGGTTCACAACTTGGGCATGTGCCCTGACCAGGAATTGAACTGGTGACCTCTTGGTACATGGGTCGATGCCCAACCACTGAACCTCACCGGCCGGGCATTCCCTCTAATTATTAACGTTCCTGAACTGACACTGTACATGAATCCCCTGGACATTTCTACTTTTCCATTCAAAGTGACTTTAGGATCTGATGGTGAATATCACTAGTTATGAGAGGAATAACTAGACAAACATTTTCTACTATAATTCCATTTGTCTTAATGTCATAGAAGGAGAGAGAGGGCAGGGTGACCAACTTCTTTGGTTGGTCTGGGACTACTCACAGGGTTCCTCAGACATGGGATATGTAGTTTTAAAACCAGGACAATCTAGGTCATCTGGGATTAGTTAATAGCCCTGGTGGTAACTTACTTCCTTTTCTTAACAAAACAAATTTAACCATAAACTTGTGTAAACATTTCCAATAAATCTTCTCCCTTTTTCAATTGCCTTAGCTTCACTTTATTACTGCTAATGATTGTAATAATGTCCCAGCATTGTCCACATTTTCAATATTTTATGATCAGTCAATGTCTCTCCAAACAACCACAATAGAAGCCTTTCGTGAAACACAGTGGATTGAGTATACATTTTTACCTCTGGTGCCTTCCCCAACTTTAATGGAGGCCAAGAAGGAGTTTTTCCCACTGGAGAGACTCACTTGGATGTCAGAGACTGAAATGGTGTTAGACAGGGAAGCTCTGAGACTCCACCAGCCCCAGACACCTTCCTGCTCTGCTCCAGAGAGCTGGGTACACGTGCTAGCTTACCCTAAGAACACACACCTCTGATGTCAGGACCCTTCTCTGGAGAAATGGATGATCCTGGGGGAGTGAATTTGGAGGTGACTGAGCAGTGGGAGGAGGCTGTCTCAGCACAGAACCGTCTAGTCAGTATCTGGTGCCTCAGACTCGACATGCCTGGCTAGACAAGGATTACTAGGTAGGCACTGGAAGAAGATCTGAGCATGAAAGACAACAGGAAAGCCCACCAACCATTAGAAAAAGGAAAATCAAGGACATAGCTCTGCAGGTAAGAGGAAGAAGGTGGGGGCGGGGGGGTGGTGGTGGTGAGGAAAGGAGGGAGAGAGAAGAGAGAAAAGGAAAGAAAAAGAGAAATAAAAGAACAACAATAGGATTTTCAAAGGAAACAGAAAGGAGCAGGATGCTTTAAAAGAAAACTTACAATCAAAGACCACAAAAATAAGGAAACAAATGTTGTCAGGTGTTAAAAATATAAACAAAACAAAGAGCTGGAAATCTGTAAGATAAAATTTTTAAAAGTCCCCCAAAGCAAAAAAAATAGAATGATGGAATTCGAATAGAAAACAAGAACATTAAAACATGAATCTAATGTATTAAGAATTCAGGAGGCAAGAATATAAAGAATGAAGGGGAATTGTATTAAAACCTTTTCTCCCCATATTAAAAGAGCCCATATGGACTCAGAAAATGAATGAAGGTACAAGAGATTAAAGCACATGAGCAACCCAGGAATAAATAAAAGACCCTAAGCCTTCCAGAAAAAGAGGAGGGAAACGTAATCAGAATAGCAGTAGACTCCTTGGCAGGCACAGGAGATGGAAGTCAATGATGTCATGCCCATAAAACTCCAAGGGAGAGTGAATTCTCCCCCTGAACTCTGTTCTCAGACTCTCTGTCACCGGTAAAGCTGAGAAAGTTCAACTCCAGGAAACTTTCTCAGACAGTGCAAAGAGGCTGTTCCCCGAACGTGGTGTAAACCAAGACAGGCCGTGGGCTGGCATCAGGAAACACTATTCCACATCACAGAGAAACAAGGGGAGTTCCAGCATGACAGGTTCAGGCTGGCACAAGAATGGTGGCCCCAGGGCTGGGTTCCCCAGGGGAAAAACCAACTGAGAGGTTCTCTGACATGTCTGACTGTATGGGGAATGCTGTGAGAAGTCTGTGGTGTCCTCACCTCCTCCTTGTCCTGTTCTACAGCACCTCCCCTATGAGGGGCACCCACACTCTGCACCTCCTGCGCTCTTAACACCTTCCAAAATATGCCATCATTTATAAATATGTTATGCTATTGCTGACTGTGTCTCTCCCCCAATAAGCTCCTTAAGGACAGGGACCTTTGTTCACTCACTAATGTGTACCAAATGCCTGACACACAGGGAACATTCAATCTATATTGGTCAAATGAACCAATACACTATATATATGTGTGTATGCATGTGTGTGTGTGTGTGTGTGTGTGTATAGTTTTATGTAGACAAATTTAAGGAGAGAAAATTCATACAATTTACTTCCAGAAAAACAAAATTCTTATATAAGAAGACAGAATCAGTGTATCTTACTTAGCCAGGGATGACGATTTCTCGTAGTGAACTTTTTATTTATTTATTTATTTATTTATTTATTTATTTATTTATTTATTTATTCTTTATTGATTTTAGAGAGAAAGAAAGGGAGAGAGAGAGACAGAAACATCGATGAGAGAGAACATCCATTGGCCACCTCCTGCATGACCCCTACTGAGGATTTGTCCCACAACCTGGGCATGTGCCCTGACCAGGAATCAAACCAGCAACCTCTTGGTGCATGGGTCGACGCTCAACCACTGAGCAACACCGGCTAGGGATCTCATAGTGAACTTTAAAGTATGATATGCCTTCTTAAATTATGTTGTTGTTACTAGATAAAATAAAAATCAATGAAAATAATAGATGTCTGAAGCAAAAACCTAGGTTTAATTTAAATGTTGAATTTTGAGAATTTAAATGGATTTTTCTCTTTTGTGTTTTTTTTTTTTTTTTTTAAATTAAGAATATATGTGATAATGCATCAAAAATTAAAAATCCCTTATTGTTGGAATTTTTTGTTTGACATAAAAGTGTAATAAGGCCGCAGTAACATGGTAGCTGGTGGTGGAATTTTTGCATGGATTCCCATCTTACATTGGATCCAGACAAATGTAAATATTGTAGGAGACTGTGGTCTGTCCTTTGTGATGATTGCATTCCTGGTGACCACAGTCAGAAGCACATTAAGAATTTGTTTTCTGTTTCAGGTCATTTTGCCCTGAACTTATATGGAACCTGTAGGAAAACAAATCAAATTGCACATAAAAATGTTTTATGTGTTCATGTGGTTATATTTTATATTTTGCAACACTATTTCTTCATTGAAATGAAGTCTTGTCTTGAAAGTGGTGTTTTAATTGAAAATGTAATGTATCTAAACAACTTACTTGGAGGATCTCTTTGGTTCTGGAAATATTGTTTAAAAATCTATTCATGCTTATAAAAAATGCAATGAAAGATACGTGACATTTATTGGAAACGTCACAAAGAAAATAAAGACTGCTCAAGCAGAAACCCTAGGGGGAAAAAAAGAAAATTCTAAGATATAATAATTGTATTCAGACCTGTCAAAAAATCTCATTGCCACATGATAAAATTAATTCATAAGCCTTGTTTTCCTTTTAGGCCTTAACAACTCTCGAAAGGGAGATTCTCCAGTCTCTACAACTGGTGGAGATGCTTGGCAAGATCATGGCTTACAGGTGAAATGGGAATGACTACACATCAACATGTCAACCAAACCTAACCTGAATTCTTAAACAAATGCTAAGGTGAATGGCATAATAAATTATTAAATTCCTGTCTCAAGTTTGGAAGTCAATTAGTTTGGTTTCCCTCTTAAGCTTAAGCTCTTTCAAGGTTACTGAGTATATAAATAAGCAATTTCAAACTGACAGAATGATTAAAAATGCTTGTTCAATATTCGGTTAACGTTCAAACAGCCACGCTATACTTGACCCACTTCTTTCCTTTCCCTTCGTCTTGCCCTCTTAAAGATACAATATGAAAATCAACCAGGAAAACTGGCCTGAAATGACACATTGCTGATAGGTTTCAGTCCACTGCATGCATCACCTGGTTCCCTGGTTTTTAAAGGTGTGTTTCCGGAAACACGTGTCCTTAGGACGATTGGCTTTCAGTGCAGACAAAGTGCTTCCTCGTCCAGTACTCCCAAGAGTTTCTCCAAAGTTCTCCAGCAGTCATGGGCCTAGGAGATCTTCTGTGGGCAGAGCCACAGGCTTCTAGGTGCTTCTAGACAGGTGTAGTGTGAGGTGAACTCTGTGCCCAGACACTGGGTGCCCTGGAGTGGCCTCCCACAGTAGGGGATGGCTGCTTCCTGGTCAGGTCTCTGCCCTACCTCACTTTCTCCTTCCACATCACAGCAGCACCTGGCCCTCCCTCTCACTCTAGGGGATGACTTTGCTTCTGTTACTATGAAAAGAAAACAAGTAAGGGGACCTCCTCTCCCCATCCTGCCCTGCTCCCTCCAAGGGCTGACCCTCATGTCTGCCATATCTTCTCCCTCTATCCTGCTCCCCATCATTTCCAGAGGCGCACAGATGACTGCACCACCCACCTGTGAACGTGAGCGGACCAGCAGCAGGCCCTCCCTTCCTGATTTGATCAAATCAAACTCCAACAGAGAAAAGGCTAATGTGTTAATTCAAGGTGAGGAAAACCTAATAATACAGATTCAGGAGTAAAGAGAAGGAAGAAATGTAAGGCAGGCCAAAACTAAGTAAATGGAACCCTGCGCCGTAATGTTAACTTTAGAAAAATTAAAGCATGAGTTGGAATGCAACATTAGGGATAAGGATAGTTATTATTTAATAATAAAGAGTACTTCATGCAGAAGCTGCAACCCTACCCACCAATATAAAGGGATATTTTAATGTTAATTATAAAATAAAATAGGAGAAATTTAAAAATAATCATAATGTGAGATCTAAAAGCTCTTCTTTTAGAAACACAAATACAAGACAGACAAAAAGTCAGAACATATTAAATAAATAACTAAGAAACTTGTTCTAATTGTCATATAAATAACCCTATTCCAACATGGCATACACATTCCTTCTGTCCCATAGGAAATAGTTTAAAAACTCCCATTCTTAAGCCATAAAGAAAGTCTAAAACTTAAAAAAAAAAAAAAAAGATACAATTTTAATTATTTCTTTGATCTTAATGTATTAACATCTGAAGTAACAAAAACATTACCCCAATACTGCCATACATTTGGAAACATAAAACCATGCAAATTCTAAGTAATTTACAGATTGGAGAGTAAAGTAATCCTGCCTAATTTTATCTAAAAACAATATCTTGTGTTCTTCTCCCAAAGTCTTGCTTTTGAGTGAAGCTTCCAGTTTTCAACAAATATATACAGAAGCACTGATTAATATACTTGCAGGGAATATATGGCTGTAGACATAGATTTGTAGTAAAATCTATTCATCGATCTGTCCATCATCTAAACATCCATCCCTCCAGTTATTTGTTTACCCATCTTTCAATGATCTAATTATCTATCATCTTTCTGTCATCTACATATTATATCTATCAATCTGTAGGTTTTTTTAAATTTTTATTTCAAAATAGTTGAAGCATAGCCATGGAGTGTATTATTAGAGGACAGTTGTGTTGAGTGGTCGGGGTGTCTTGGTAAATTTCAGAGTCAGTCATATGAAACCTGGAGAAGAGAATATAAAACTCTTATGAAAACTTTGGGTATTAATTTACCTACATAACCAGGTATATTCTCTCAAAAACAGCTGTATTCCCAAGGTGTCTTTCTGCCTTTGCTCAGATAGATAAACAAATAAAGAACAGAAACAATTCAGACACATACACATGCACCAAAACAAAACAAATGAATGAAAAACAAACAAGCAGCCAGAACCCCCCTCAATACAAAAGATTTTACAGAATTACCTAGGGCAGATTTTAGATGTAAAGACAAATCCCAATCTAGAAAGCTGGTTAACTTTTTTTTCTTTTATACTTCTTTTTTTTAAATTAATTAATTTATTTTTGTTACAGATGTTTCTCCTTTTCCCCCCACTGATTACTCCCTTCCCCTCCCTCCCTGCCCTGTCCCCAGCTTTGTTGTCCATGTCCATTGTTCATGCGTACATGAGCTGGTTAACTTTATATCCCCACCGATTGCAGTGGTTTCTACATTGATACTTGAGTGACTGAGGAAATAAGCCACATCAGTCTTGCTTATGGATAATTCTGTTTGTATTTGTAACTGGACTTTCATTAGAAATGTATTTTAACTCATGTTGTTACCAGCCTGAATGCATTTTAAACTCCTTGTTTTGGTGTTAAGTGACCTCTTTCCCAGGGGAGATACAGTAAGACATTATCTTTGTACTGAGATATTGTCACACCCAGGTGATTATATAGTTTCAAGTCACGATCCTCATACCTGAACTGGTGACTTCACACTTTCACTGAACCTCTCTCTAAAGAGAATGTCAATTACAGAGATGTAACAATTCTGCTTTCCCTGATTAAACAGAGGTTAGATGCCTCTTCAGTGGGGATACAGTGGAGAAAGGACAAGTCATCTAAGAACAACAAAGTTGCCCTGAGGGAGGCGACTTCTCTGGGCATGAGATACAGGGTCAGGTACCTGGTACAGGTGGCCTCTCTCCCTAAACAACAGGGCAGGGGAGTGTTGGAGCCCAGAGAACACGTCTGCACGCATTCTGTAAAGCCTTTTCCCAGTGACTTCATCTGTCTGTGCATTTTCTGAAGTCACCAACACTGGCACTCATCCCATAAGTGGAAGAAAAAGAAGGGCACCCAGTAGCACACACCCTTCACATCCACTCTGCAGCATTCCAAATTTTAGTGCGAGGTAAAACTGATATACTAAAGAAGGAACAGTCTAATACAATTCCCAAATATCCCAGAAAACAGTTCCAAAATAGAAGAGGGGCTGCTGGGTAGGAACGGTTATGTAATCTGTGCAATCCAGTGCAAAATGAAAAGTCCTCAGACGTTTCAAGGTGGCGACAGTAGAGAATGAAACCAAGTGGGGACCCTTCTGAGCGCGGAGCCCCAGGTAGTCCAGGCGCCAGACCCAGGAAGCAGGTGCTGCTGCTAGTTTATTCTCAGTTACTCAGATAATTGAATGAAATGAAACGCTCCCTTTTTTGGCATTCCCATGAGTTAAACCCTTCCATACCACCTTCATGATCAGGGTTCTTTTCATTCCTTTGGTGGCCTATATACCCCTGGGTGGTCATATTTTCATGGGTGATATCGAAAAGAGATGAGACACACACGAAATGACTGCCCCTTTCCTATCATTAGAAGTGTTGTCATAAGGAGAGCATCAGTAATAAATTACCCTGTTGGATCTTATTTTCCATTTCTACAGCATGCAACCCAATGAATGTAGTCACTGACCTAGTTATCTTGATTGCAAAAGAAACCATTCTGCTAACGGGTTGGTACGGAGTCACCACAGTAGAGGCAACAATAATATGACCATCCACAGATCACGTGCAGAGGATTACAGAGATAGACACCTTTGTACAGATTGCTAAAATAAGAAAATGAGGCATTTGATTATAATATTTTTCATCTTTCTTCTGCATTCCTCGAAGAATACTGCGGGGAAGGGAAAAGTATCCTTTTACCATCTGGAAAGTATTTCCTCTTGAATCTTCAAGCCATTGTCCAGGAAAGCACACATACTGTGGGTTTATGCTCTGAAAACTAGCTTGTTAAGATAAATGACATGGAGAGCCACTCCACTTAGATAAACTGAGAAACAGAAAGGAAATAAATATATGTGTGATTTATAGTTCATGTTTCAAAAGCAAGCGAT
This sequence comes from Molossus molossus, assembly GCF_014108415.1. NCBI lineage: Eukaryota > Metazoa > Chordata > Mammalia > Chiroptera > Molossidae > Molossus > Molossus molossus. The sequence goes on from NW_023425366.1 coordinate 34,848,825, forward strand.
AAAAATGCCTGATTCACGCTGAAATGAAGACAGAGGCAGCTGAGCTATGGGCGGGGGTTGCTGCGCACTGCTGGTCTGTTCCAAGGCCACTGCAGGGCCAGCCTTGCCTGGTGCAAGGAGGGAGACCAGAGGCTGTGTGTCCGCTCAGCTCCTTCCGGAGGAGCAGCTGGGAATTGCCTAAGCCCTGTCACTTAGCCATGATACTCCTGCTGGCTGGAGCCAACCAGACATTTTAAGATCATCTTCCTCCAGCAAGGAGACGCCTGGACTCCTAGTACTCTGCCCCCTGTAGAGATTTACAACCTGGGATCCCCATCCTGCTAATGACCCAGGAGTTTGACAGTACTCCAACTAGGGAGCCTTAAGACACTGCCCAGGCATGCCATTTGGATGCTGACACAGGAGGTTCGAACCAGCAGAGCAGTTTTTTTTTTTTTTCCCTTTTTCATTTAAATTGCAAATGGGAGGGCTGTGGATTAAGGTGTTTTAAAGATCCCACTCTCCTGTCCTTTTGGGACTTTCCTAGAAATTGAACATGAAACACCACATTGTACCCCACTGCATCCTGCCATTTAGTCCGCTGAGCGAGATGTGAGAGAATGAGCCCTTGCAGTCACTCTGGCTTTGTGAGGCCACGGGAGGGTTACCACAGGACACCAGGGCTTGGAGAGCACCCCCACACCCCATCGGAGACAGGCTCTAATAAGAAAAACACGCTCTCATGTTCAGAAAAATAAAACTGGGGCTTTCTGCCCACTTAATCAGGAACAAAAAATTGTCAGTATTCTGGGCAAGAGAGAAATGTATCTCACATCTCAGAGGAAAACAAAGCAACTTTTTAAATTAAGATCTATTTTCCCAATTCAATTGTTAAAACAAAACTCCACAAGGATTAATATATATAATGTAGGTTCATTTTTCTGTGCTTCGTCATTGATAGTTTCACTTCACAGGCTAAATAAGTAACTGATGTGAATTTGTTTCTCCTTTTACAGCAAAATTAAAACAGCCAAGATTTATTGAGCACTTAGTACATGTGCTATGCTAAGAGCATTTATGTGGATTCCCTCAGCATATTCTCCATGTCCCCTGATTACGTAAGAGATGGGCAGATGAAGGGGGGTTTGCACCCAGGTTGGTGGCTGCATAGCCCATACCTGTAATCACGTGCAGCCTGCCCAGTGTGTACCATACTCTGTGTGGCCACCCAGGCCCACTACGTCCACTCCAAGCAGAGGTGAGAGATGGGAGTCAGGATATTTGTCCTACCTGTACCCTAGGACCCTGCGGGGCCTGCCTGTCCTCCAGCCCCTGCAATCGGCTGGGGTGTGGCAGGAACCACCTTTGTCCTGAGGATTCTCCCAGGAGGAAAGTTTGGCATTAGGTTTCCAGCCAGGATTTGTATCCTCTTCCAAAGCCTTCTCTTTAAGGAGAAAATGCACATATTCAAAAACGTGAGTCATGTAAATCAAAGAGTTAAGTTGAGGCCTCTGAGTGTTTCTTGGGTGAGTCTGGTGAGCTCTCAGTGTGTTTTTTACCTGCTGTTCCCATACACCAGGTTCAACTTCCCAGACAGACCCTTCTGCCCTGAACTGTGCCTTTCCTATCAGCACACAGAGCTTTTGCCAGAATTTACCTATAACACTGGACCCAAACGAGGTAAGTATAGAATACAAGACATAGAAGAACACAGCGATGCCTGGCTCTAGATCCCTCGAACCCACAAGGACAAGCTGTGGGGAAGCAGAGAAGGCCCAGTGAGTAAAGCCATGGGCAGAGCAGGTCACTTAGAGCGAAAATTAGTACCTCTTTAAATACACACATGTTTACAACAGAGCATAAGAGAAATTCGACATCCATTTAAAAATCTTTCCTTGAAGAAATAAAGGAACATGAAACAAAAGAGGAACCAGAGACACAGTCTAGGAAGGCTCCTGGGAAGAAGTGAGATGTTGGCCCACTGAAGGAGGAGGGCAGGGTGAGGGCAGGTCCCCAGGTGGGCTGATCGTGGGAGGAAGCGGTGGTCACTTCCTGATTGCCATCTCTGAGGTCTGAGATTGTGGGCTCAGCGTGTGGAATCAGGAGAAGGAGAAGTGCTGGAGGAGACTGGAGGGAATGTCAAATCATTGTCTTGGGAGGGAGGAAATGACTGAGCAAGGGTGTTAGGATTGGCTGCCATCCTGGGGTGGCCACGTGCACTGGTGACCATACTTTTCTGAGTAAGAACAGAGGCTTGTAAATTTCCTGGAAGTATTTAGCAACTGAGCTCTATGTGCAGAGTGGGTGAAAAGCAGGGTGTAGCCAGGTTGGATCTCTGTGGAAGAATTGGGGAAAAAGGTTAAGCCAGCTGTCCAGAGAAGGGTGACAGCACTACTCATGGACTCTGGACTGGGGTGGGACCAGTGTCCTGGATAGTGAGGGGTAGCAATGCTGGTGCCCCAGGGAGACACACGAACTGGAGTGTGGGTGTGAGCGCACATGAGCCGCCATGCCCAGAGGTGTGAGAGGTGGCCAGAATGGAGAGTTGGGACGGAGGTCTCACAGGTAGGAACGTAGGAGTTAGGAGAATGGCTTAGCTGCACCAACAGAGACCACACAACCCGGGAGGGGGCGTGTCCCTTTCAGGGGGAAGCCCAAGCTGGTAGGAAGATGTTCCAGGGGTCACAGGGATTCCTCCATCCTGTGACTCCCCACACCTTGCAGGTGGCCCTTGCCCACATGAGTAGAGCTGGACCACTAAGGCCAGGCCAGTTGCAACCCATGGAGGGGTGAGAGGAGGAGGGGGAGGAAGCGAACAGAGGGACCTGCCTCACTTCTTCTTCTGGCATCCTGCCAGCCAGATGACAAGCTGGGAGGGAAGATGGGGACCCCTGGCTGAGGCAGGGCCAGTGACTCAGTGAAGTGGTGGGTCCCCAGCCCTTGAAGGTGCAGGTGGGCTGGGCGTACAGGATCTTTCCAGGGATGCCCATCCCAGCGCCCTAGTGGGAAGAAAGATCCCAGCACCTCAAATGTTGATAGGTGGCCTCATCGCTATCTTGAGCAAGTGGCCAGGGACCACACAGGTCAGAGAAGGAGGCAGACAGTGTCTCTCACCCTCCGTCATGTCACCATTTCCAGGAAGAGCATTCATTTTAGGACTGGAGGTCAGTGCAGCAGACTGGGGTCCAAATCCCGTGATTGAGTGTCTTTGAAATGAAGATGCGTGAGACTAGTTTGTATGTAGTGCCTCGGCTGTCTGAAGCACTAGGTGGTGTAAGACCTTCATTTCACAAACCTGTTACTAAGATTACTTTCACACACTCCCGTGTGAAGTATCCCCCCAAAAAGAAGAAAGTGAGGAGCAGAGAGACTAAGGGCACGATGGTTGATGAGAGCAGGGCAGAACCGTGGCTACCTCGTTGGGTCCTTCCCAGGCCACTGTCTCAGGAAAACTAAGCTTTGTTTAGACACAGCTGGGGCAGCAGTGCTGAAGACGGCATGACAGAAGGACAGAGCCAGGTGTTCTGCACCCCGTCTCACATATGTGCACGCGTGCAGCGCGTGACAGTCATCCACACTCCCTTTACCACCCGGGAAGCCTTGTGCATGGGTCCTTCGAACTGGTTTCAGTCAGTAAGTTATAGAAAAGATGAAATACTTCCGTTTGTGATAACATGGGTGCGTCTTGGAAATATCATGCTAAGTGGAAAAAGTCAGATGGAAAACATCAACAACCATATGATTTTACTACTATGTGGGATATAAAACTGAAAACAACAAACAAACAAAAATTCATAGAACAGACAGCAGTATAAGTATGGTGGTTACCAGAAGGGAAGCGGGGGTGGGGAGGGAGAAAAAGGTAAATAGGGTCAAATATACGGTGACAAAGGAGACTTGACTTTTACTTTACACACAATGCGACATATAGATGATGTATTATAGAATTGTACCCTTGAAACCTATATAGTTTTATTAACCAATGTCACCCCAATAAATTTCTTAAAATATAAAAAACAAAACAAAACAGGAGACAGGAGGCTGGGAGCTAAAACATTACTATCCCCACAGTAGACTATCACCCCTGACAGAAGGAAGGCTCAAGTAAAAATTGAACAGGATGCTACTTAAGAACTTCTACTGACATTCATAAAATTTCCCAGACAACTTTTTAATTTCACTTGTTCAGTCCTTGTGACTTTTTTCTCTTTTCTCTTAGGGTTTATGTGGCAGTACTCAGTGCTTCTACCCTCTGGACACAGGAGTTCCTATGACTCCCCAAGTATATTTGCAAAACTGGTTCCCGTAACATGGCGATTCTTACCTGGGAGGACAGGCAGATACTCTGCAAGGCACCACCCCTGTGACAGGCCGGGTGCTGGGATTGCAGAATGATGTGTTTACTTGAAACTTCAGGTCTCTGTAGCAGCCTTCTCGTGTGGTCATCTGCCCTGTATGAAAGGGTGAGATTCATGATAGAGGCTCACAGACATGCCCCATGGTAAAAGGCAGGTGAAGAGCTAATGAAGTTCATGGAAAAAAACTTGACCTTATTTGCATGTCTTTGTGTTATTGACCAACTGGCCAACTGTTCTCATTCTACTTTTCTGACCAGTCTTCATGGTTTTTATTAGTAAAAATGATTTTTATTTCTTTAGTTCTAAAATACATGCATTTCCCCCTACATTTGAAATTCTTTCAAATCAACATGGGTTTTGCAGTCTATGCGAACATACCTTTGATGAAACATATTACTTCTTTTCTGTGTTTTTGTGGTTGAAATACCAGTCACTTCTCAAAACTAACACAATACTAACTATGCCAGACTTATGTGTCCATTCGAGAGGTTGCAATAGGAAATAATCAGTAACAAGCCAGAAAGAAATACAGACAAAAATAACAATGGGCTCTTTATCACTAGAGAATTCACAGGGCTACTATAATTTTATCACTCTGCTTGGAAAAATTGATGGAGTCATACTATTTGTATGGCCCATCTGTTCTCTGTTTCCTGTAGCCCAGGCTGGGGAATGACAGGACGATGTCCTGCACTGAACCGGACTCCCCCTTGCCAGGCAGATCCTGAGTTTGCTTGAAAAGGAAAAGCTCACAGAGATGGTTCAGGAGAGCCAGGTCGCAGGTTGTCAACCCTAGGCCCCAGGTTGTCGACCCCAGGCCCAGCCACCTAAACTCTCGATTTCATTTCAAACCAAACCCTTCTTTACTTAAGGAAAAGCAAAAGTCTCTCAAACATGCATTGGAAACAAGTTTGACATTTTGGCTCTGCTTTGTCAAAAGAAATAAGGCAAGTCTATGGGCAGAGTGACAGCCTCTTTCCAGTTTTCTTAAGTGGCAAGAGGAGGAGCAGCGTCCAGAGTCTAAGCAGAGAGCCAGGTGAAGCTCAGGGGTCTGAGCCCCAAAACACCCACCGCCTGGGGTTTAAGCCCATGGGGACAATGAAAAGGTGGCTACATGGGACATTTACAGTTTTGTGCAATTATGCAACTCTCTGCTAACTTGAAACAATTGTATTTTAAAGGTTATTTGGTGAATTTTACAAATATTTATTCCTGATTTTAATAATCATTGATCAAGAATGGCTTACTAAAAATGATTTTGAGCCCCAAATGGTGTGGCTCGGTTGGTTGGAGTGTTGTCCTGTACACTGAAAGGTTGCGGGTTCGATTCATGGTCAGGACACATACCTAGGTTGCAGGTTCAATCCTTGGTTGGGGTGTGTATGGGAGGCAACCGATTGATTTTTCTCTCTCACATGGACGTTTCTCTCTCTCCCACTTTCTCTCCCATCCATTCTCTCTAAAATCAATGAGCATGTCCTTGGGTGAGGATTAAAAAAGAATGAATTTGATAAAAGTCATGAAATACTTCTGTAGTAATATAAGAAAATTTACTTAAACCTACTGAGAATCTGGAAGGAGAGATTTCTATGAAGAAACTAATTCACATATAAGATCTAAATCATATATAATGAATGTCCCTAAACACTTATGTCAAGAAGGTCAAGTTGGTTTTCACTGAAGAAGAACTTCAACCTCACAAAGCAAAAGAATGGTACTGAAAATGAGTGTTTCAAGCACTCTGGTAAGTTTGCAGCCCCAATGTTTGCTCTAATATATAGGTTCAGGGAGATCAAAGATGGGGTTGGCGACTCGTGTGGGACACCACAGCATGAGCACATACCCCCACACAAGAAACAGAGGGAGTGGTTGGCCCGATTAAATCCCCCTGTGCAGAAGCAGCAGGGAGGCAGCCCGACGTCGCGGCCTCGCCACACCAGGCTCTGCTCTGGGAGCTGTGCTGGGACATGCACACCTGAACTCTTAGGCAACATCCAGGTGTCCCCAGGCCAGGCTCCATGGGAACAGGATTAGGTTTAAGAAACCATTTTTCACATTCATCCAGAGCTAGCAAGAATTCCATGAGATCAGAGAGTCTTTTCTTTGCTCTAGGACCTGAAAAGCTGGACCCACAGGCTTGGCTAAGAGCATTCCCATGTCTCCTTTCACATCTCTGATTTTGTCCCTTAGTTTCTAAGTGGCTCCTATCAGTTCAGTTCTCCCTTAAGACTTCCCTTCATCTCCTCTCCGAAGTCCTGCTTTCCTGTGGTCTATCAACACATTGTCCTGTAGGAAAAATGGTGAAAACTAACAATTAAGTGAAAGAAATTACTGTCATGTTCCTGGGTAATGTTTATGCCTTTTTTCAAAGGGTTTTTTGGGGTCCTTAATTGGAGACTTAAGCTCACCATATGCATGTAATATACACACACACACACACACACACACACACACACACACACATATATATATATACTCAAGATCTTGGATTCAGATTTACCCAGACTTAAATTTGTCTGCTTGGCTGTTGAATTTGCCACGTTCCAGTAGGAAATAGGCAAGCCATGTTTTGACCACTCAGCCACAGAGGACACAAGCCATCACACTCATGGACACACAGACACCCATGCACACATATGTGCACACACCTCTCCAAGTGCATTCGTGTGTGCACGTATGTGCACAAACACACACGCCTCTCAAGATGACAGCATAATCCAAAATAGGGAGATATGTGTTTATCAGCCCTGCCCTGGGGCCACAAGAATAACAAGATCATTACAAAATTCCCTCTTGCTTCATAACAGCCCTGGCCAGGTAGCTCAGATGGTGAAGAGTGTCATCCCGAGATACCAAGGTTTGATCCCCGGTCAGGGCACAAACAAGAATCAACCAATAAACAAGTGGAACAACAAATAGATGTTTCTCCCCGCCCCCCTTCTTCTTTCTCTATGTCTAAAAAAAAAAATTTAAAAATAAGAGTTTCATAACCTAAACTGTCTAATTCCTTAGGCAAAGCTATAACATTAACAGAAAAGAAAAGAAGCTGACATTTATTTGCCTCGATAAAGTGCCAAGAGTTTAACAGGTATTCTCTCATCTAACCCTTAGAGGACCCCTATACAGTAGTCACAGTATTATCCATGTTTTATGGATGGGCTTATTAAGCTGTAAAAGGCTTAAGTACCTAATAATATCATGAATTTTTAAGATTTGGGACCAGGACTTGGCCCCTGAGATTATGGCCCAAAACACCACATTGTGTGTTACAGCTCACCTTCTTTGGGTCCAATGTTGCATACACATGTAGACATTTGTTTGCTTTTTATTTGACACAGAAAGAGATTCATGACATTTTCTGTTTCAGAACTCTTCATAGACCAAGGACAATTTTTAGAACTATGTTTCCATGGAAGCAAGGGAGCTCGAATTCTCAGTGATGAAAGTCATGTCTAAGAGCCACCACCATGGAGGGGCACAAATTCCAGGGTGACAGCAGGCTGACCCCCCATCACCATTCCCACATGTGGTCCTTGCCTACTCATGAATCAGTAAGTGGCTAAGATCTGGCGTTTGTTTATTCAACAAGTATATACTTGACGCCTGGTATGTGCAGGGCACTGTGCTAAACTCTGAGGACACAGCAGGTAATGACAAACAGCACATGTCATGAACCAATGTCCACCAAAGTCCCTTCCATCTCGGTCACAGAACCCAAACCACAAAGAGTACAGCAAATAACAAAACGGACATATATACACGTCTGGTGTGATAAAGCCATGAAGGCGAGTATCCCAGCTGAGGAAATCGTGGGTGGCACTGTTTTGGGGTGGCGAGGGACCACGGCCTGCTGCCGAAGGGCTTCCTTGAGCTCAGAGGAGGTGAGAAGAGCATGGCAAAGACAAGCCGAAGATGCAGGCAACACTGGCGCTGGGTGACAAAAGCCCCTTCCTCCAACCCAAGAAAGGGTTCAAAGCAACGAGAAAGCTTGCAAATGTAAAGCTGATACAGAAAAGAATCAAGGCCAAAGAAAGGGGGAAAAACCAAAGCAGTAGCTTATAGAATGGTGAGATGGGAGACTGTTCAAGTCTGTTATCTGCAAGGCATGTTTTCCTTTTGATGCAGTAAGTGTGCCCAGGTCCTGGGCATTCTGGGCATTGACTTGGGAACGTATATAAGAAATATCTTTGCAGTCATACTACAGCCAGTTACCTGTTTCAAGAGGATAATTGTACCCAACATCTCACTGCATTTTTACTGTGATTAAGTCAGATAATGAGTAAAGGAGGAAGCCAAGGCAGGGTGAGGGGGTTGTTGGCTAGGTGTTCTTGTTAGCTGCACACTTTGAGCCCACGGACCAGGTTCCCCAGGCCTTGGGGTGACTGTCCATATGAACACACAGATGAATAAAACATGACATGCCAGGTGTTTACTGGATTGACCAGGAATGCCCAAGTCCTAGCTTATTAAAACTGAGGTGACAAGGCTCAACTGCACCTTCTCTTAATTGGAGAGATGCTCAGCAGCACTTAGCAAGCCAAGGGGAGAGAGCACACCCCAGTGCCCACCATCCCAGAGTGAGTGCCCTCAGGCAGCTGAGCACCATCTGACCAGGCTGGGGAGTTCTGGTCTACAGACTCCTGGCTTTGGATGTCTAATGAAGCCCCAGTATTTTCCAAAAGATAAGATTCTCCCCAGGGATACAGCCTGGTGACACCAGTCATGTGCTTTACGCCCCATTGAAATGTGGGTGAGCTAAATGTTTGGCCGTGCATGGTGAACACAGTCGTGAGGTCAAATCTGTTTGTAGGTGGTAGGGATGCTCAAGATTTTAATTTAAAACTCATTTTCCCAGCCCATATAAACAATAATGGACATAAAAATAAACTTAAATGTTTTTTCCTTTGATGTTTTTCAAATATCTGAATATTCTGAAAAAATGAAAATATACATAGTCATATGTCCAATAGGACTTAGGATTTCCAAGTTATATTTTTATAGGGGGTGGTAGATAATTATGTTACAGCTGAACATTTACAAAGAGTCAAGTATTATTTCTCTGACTAAGGGCACATCTGTGAAGCAATTTCTCAACAGCTCTTACAATTACTCAATATTTTGTCAGAAAGATATATAACATCGTCTATGCAGATGCCAGAATAAGCCACTTTTCTAAAATGATCCGTATTAACAGATAAGAGAGAAGAGTACACCATTCAAAGGTAAATGTAAGAGAGTCAGAGAGAGCACCCTTAGCTGGAAAGCCCAGAGCTGACTCCTGGCCATGGAAGGTGCTGAGTGTCATGATCAATGTGACCAGGCGCTGCCTTTGTTTTCACAAAAACCAGCCCTGGCCAGTTCTTTGGAAAGCATTTTAAAATCTTCACATTTTGCCAAAGTATCTGGAAGAGGAGTATCCAGTCTTAAAGACTATAATTTGATCAAATAATCTCCAAGTTTTCAATAATGCTAACTATAGAATTAATTCCAGCTGTTACGCAAAGCCTTGGAAAATGATCGTTTAAATAAAACTACACCGAGAACTAGAGAATAGTCCACAAATAAATGCACATGGTGCTGTGAGAAGCATGCGTCATTACTGCAGCAAGCACTAGATGTGTTGCGGGCCTGTGAACATGAGTGTAAAGACTCTGAAATTGGAAGAGGGAGGACCCCCCAGGACACCAGAGTGGGAGCATTCCTGGGAGCAGCTCAGATTCCAAAGGATTCCATGCTGTGTGTGAGCGAGTTTGCCTGGTGTGATCGCTGAGTGTACGACACCTAACGTGCACCAGAGCTCGAATGGTGGAGACTATGGCTATTTATGGAGGGCCCAGGACATCCCCATGCATCTGATCTGCTTAAGAGGGAACTGGCCAAACTCTCCAATTTCCCTGACAGCACCGACCTGTCAGAATGACAGAGGGAGGTGCTGCTCATCCTGTTGGTTGTTATTACCTGTTCATAAGGTCCCAGTTTGGTCAGCAGAGAGGCAGGCAGCAGGACTGCGGGCCACATGTGCACACACTCAGCCACAGCAGGAGGACAGTGGAGAGGAGCTGGCCACGACCACGTGATGGGAAAGTGAGAGGGGCTGGACCTAAGACAGACACTTGCACCCAAAACCCCTGATGAAGGGAGGTTTGTGGGAATTGGCGAGATTCAGGAAAAGGACAAGATTCCTGCTCCTTGGGAAGAGGTGGGATTCTTCCTTTTACTTAGACCTCTGAGCATGCCTGAAGAAATAGACAGGGGTGGGCATCACACAGGGAGCAGAGGGGTGGGTAATACCTTTCATAATCTATCAGGGTCTTGGATAAAGATACAAAGGCATTTTTATGAACTCAGCTCAAAGGTGGTGACACAAGTCAGGGAGGAAAGAGCCAGATGATTTTAAGTTGATCTCTGGGACCTGACAAGCTAGACCCTTGAAGTTAAGTTTTAATCAAGGAAAATGTTCACTTACTCTAAAATTCTGAACATTATAGCATACAAAGGAAGGATGGGAAAGATCTCATTTGAAGCAGCCCTGTGAAAAAGATCTAGAGATGTTAGCCAATTAGACGAGTAATAGGAATGGAAAAGCACTGTTGCTACCCACAGGCTGCCTCAGCTCTCCAGCTCCCAGACAGACATGGAAGGTGCAGCTAAACCACCACTCTCCGGCCACAGTCCTGAGGTCCGCCCCAAGTTTTCACAGGACACATTCTGCAATCTTGAGTGGCTGTGCATGTGTATATGGTATCTCCTCTCTCTGGGTTGCATATCTTTTTGAGTCCAGGCCAGGACATGCCATTTTTTGTTATAGTCTCAGAACTCAGTGCAATGCCTTGCACATTTAAGGAAGAATTGCCAGATTGAAATACTCAATTTCTTGCTTGAGATATACAGATGTACCATATTTCAATTAGCTATACTTCTAAAAATCTCTAAATACTTTTTATGTAAAGTAACATTTGTGTTGGTATTTCACTGTTCAGTTCAGAGACAGATGGAATTAAGTAAAGATCTCTGTATTTTCCTCATCTGGCATTAAGCAGCTTGATGTTCAGATCCATACCCACAAACATCTCCTGACCGAACAAGAGAATGAACCGATGAGTGAATGAATGAATGAATGGTTTGACGTCGACAAACAAGGGCGAGGCTGCTAATGATTCTATTCTATTTTCTAAATCTAATTGTTAAATCAATTAAAGTTTAATCCCTAGAAATATCTGAAGATGGTGCAGGGAATATTGCTGGAAAATTAGAGGAGAGGCTGGTTTAAAAGCCAGGCTTAAGGTTTGTCGGAAGAACTTTAATTGTGAAACAAATGAATGTTTTCATTTGGAAAAAAAGAAATCAAGACATTGCATTGTGCATTTTGGAGTTTATAACATAATGGTAAGCCAAATTTTAATAAGCATTTTCATTTGAAAGTAAATCTGAGGTTAGTGATTTGAAATGCACCGAACCAAATGAATCACAGAGGCTGGTTTTAGAAAATGACAGCATACGTTGTAAACAAGAGAGTAGTGAAGCCATCACCATGTCACAAAGTCTCCGTCTTAAGAGTCTGACATAACCAGCTGAACTGTTTCCTAACAGTCTCTTGGCTCCGTGTTGCTCAGTGTAAGTCCTTATCCCATCACCAGTGCCCCAGACCCTGACTGAGAATCCAGTCAGGGCATAACTGAGTAGGATTATTAAAATTAAAAAAAAAAAATGTGGTCATATCTAAACGTGAGTGACAGGTAAAAGAAGCAGAGTAAGCTTGTTAGAAAAGCAGATAAAAGGCACTCTTTGACCTGCGTCGGTCAGGAAATCTTATTTTCCATAGAGAGATGGGTCTATTAGAGCCAGTAAGGAAATGGGACCACTTTAAATCAAAAGAAATTATTCCTCCACTGATAATGGTTTTTTTTTTTTTGTTTTTTGTTTTTTTTTAATTGATTTTACAGAGAGAGAGTGGAAGGGGGAGAGAGGGAGAGAGGAGAGAGAGAGAGAGAGAGAAATACTGACATGTTGTTCCACTTATTCATTGGGTGATTCTTGTATGTGCTCTGATCAGATCCAAAACCTGGGCATATCTGGACGATGCTCTAACCAGCTGAATTATGGGCCAGGACCCTGATAGTGTTTCTTGAGTGAAACAAGAGGTGAGGAGCTTTATAGTTGCCAATAGAGCCTCTAGCTGTCTATCCTCCTGTGCAAAGGTAATCACATTTTTCCTTAGAAAGCTCAGAATTTAAATATAATTTGAATACTTCATTCTTTGTTTAAAATGGGAAAAATTAACCTATGTCAAGTACATAGCGTTAACTTTTTGGACCATAATATTTTTTGTTAATCTTTCAGTTTTCCTTTATTTTCTTCATTTCTTTATTGAGAATATGTGAGTTCATTATTATTTTTTCTATATTCATTTGTTACATTCTTTATTTGCAAGTTCTCACTTGTGGGTCATGTTTACATTTAAATATAGTACTGTCTGAATTAATTCCTTGGTTATTAAAACTTGGAATGCAGAAAGCTGAAATCCACTGGCTCAAGTGGAAATTCGTGTTTTCAAAACGTCAGACAGTATTTACTATTTTGTTTCTAAATTTGAAAATATTTACTTGCTTCTCTTTACTAGATAGTACTTACTGACTCTAGCTAAAAATGCTCTTCTAGTGAATTAGCTTCAACAATTTACACATGTGCTTCTAATTCTCATCGTGGTGAGATAAAAAAGCCATCCATTGTCATGGGGAATTTTCTTGACATGTTGTTCCTTGTCACTTTCACTGCAACTTTAATAAAATTCTTATAGTTTCTCTATGAGTTTCAGCACCCAACTTTATAGTTAATTTCTTCCCACGGAATTTTTCGAACAAGATCATTTGATTTAAAAATTCACTCTTTATCATTATGCTTTTCATGCGAGCTTTTATTTATCATCAACATAATATGTATAAGTTGAGTGACTTTCATTTTAATAACCTCATAACAAAACTATTCATTGAAAGCCCTTAAGTTAGATGGAAAGCAGAAACCAATTCACTGAACAACTTCCTCAAAGCTACATGCTAATGCAGATGAACCAGAGAAGGTAGCTGAGGCCTTTAAGTGGTACTCAGGACAGTATTATCCTCTCTACCTCTGGAAACATTCTGCCCCGTCAGGCAGACACCCTGGGTTACTCCTTAGGACATGATGAGGACCAGTGTAGCACACGTCACAGCCTGATCCAGGCACCTCCGTGCCCACCACCAGGAGAGGACAGAGACGTGACCTACCCCCTCCACAGGAGACGGAGCACTCGGAGCGGACGATGGCCCACGTGTAGCTGGGCTGGGCGCTGGGCTTCTTCTCGCCTGCCCGTCGAGGCACTGAGTATTCCCAGGCAACACCCGGATTCCTTCCCTGAAGCAGAAGCTACAACATAAGAAAGGGGAAAATATAGCTAATTCAAATGGAACCAAAAACTATGTGATAATTTGTTTTAAACTACTTGAAACAATAACAATGTCAACAAAATTTGGTTACAATGTTAAAATAAACACTGCTCATTCTCCAAAGTTTACGTTAACTTTCTAAACAGGAATAAACTCCCAACTAGACTAAGCACATCTAAAACTACATAAACATCTGACTTGCCTTATAGTTAGTGTTTCCTCCACCCAAGGCTTCAGATGTCTTTGCAACCTATCAAACGTATTTGGTTATTTTTTGCTTTCTCTGGGTGATACTTTGTAATCCCCCACAAATCTCCATGTGAGCGAATCAGAAAGTGATACCTAAAAAGCACGGCCACACTGCATAGTAACAACCCAGGACGCTGAAGTGGCCATTCATGCCACTGTCAAAGCTGAGTCAGCGGACTTTCCACGTGACTGGGTGGCGTGTACCCTGGAGCTCCAGGAGAAACATATCTCCCAAGTCAAGCTGATCTCTCAGGCCCAGCATACCTGTGAGCTGTGGTTCAGTGCAGAACATTGCATTTGGACTCTTCACCTTCCAGTGTAAAACCTGAACACATGGACTAGTAACCACCTTTTCTCAGCTACGTATATCAGAGCCACTGATCTCAGTGAGAAGGTTCTTTATTTTAATATTAGATAGATACATTTTTTTTTTTAAGGAACATCACCATTAATCTGTTGATAGATAGTCCCATCTCTGAGCCTTGGAGCCTTTACTTGTCACTAATGTAATGTTCCAATGGATAATGACGCTGGCCCTTCCCTGACTCCCTGGCACCACTGTCTCCTCCCTGACAACACAGCTCAAGTCTCAGTTGTTTGGACAGGATGGCGCCCTGGAGAGGGGGCTGCATTGCAAGGCCACTGAGGTGCTCCCTTTCTGACACCCTGACCCTCTGTGACTCTTCTTCCACAGGGACAGTTCCTAATGGCTAAACTCATTTTCAATCCTGACCTATTTCTCTTTCTTTATGATTATTACAGCTAACAGCCTGAGATGATGGTAGATAAATTATCATGACACAAATGCAGGGCGAGCCCTGGCCAGTTTGGCCCAGTGGTTAGAGTGTTGGCCTGCGGACCAGAGAGACCCGGGTTCGGTTCCCACTAAAGAAGGGCACATACCATGGTTGCAGTTTGTCACCGGACCCGGTTGGGGTCATGTGGGTGGCAACCAGTCGATGTCTCTCTCTCACATCGATGTTTCTCTCTCTCTCTCTCTCTCTTCCTCCCTCTCTCCTCCTGCTCTATATGAAGATAAATGCAAAAATGTCCTCAGGTGAAGATAAAAAAAAAAAAAAAAAGAATGCAGGGTGAATACATTTCCACCAGGGTGAAGGAGGCAGCTCAGGGTCAGCAGGGGACATGGAGGTGGGATGTGTGCAGATGAGGCAGTTGTCCCAGGTGGGAGGAGCTGCCAGGTGCAGAGAGCAGGTGGGGCATCTGGCTGGCTCACATCTGAACACCTAGTTAGGGGCTGATGGGAAATTTTTGAACCAAGTATTATTTTTTTTAATCCTCACCAGAGGACATTTTTCCATTTTTTGTTTAAGTAGAGTGGGAGGGAGAGAGAAACATTGATGTGAAAGTGACACATAGAGTGGCTGCCTCCCGCATGCCCCCAACCAGGGCCGGGCAGAAACTGCAGCCAGGTCTTTCTGGACTGCAGGCTGACACTCTAACCACTGAGCTAACCAGCCAGGGCCCAAGTACTTTTCTTCAATGAAAAGTTGGGAGTTAGCACATCCATCACTGTCCCAGTCCCATGGGAACAAATTATGTTGTCCCAAGAAGCCTGAGTCAGGTGAGACTCTGCAGTCATGAGCAGAGAACAGAAGGGCAAGAGGTGGTTGTGTGGTGCCTTCCCTGGACACTGAGGGCCATAGGACCGCACAGCGGGGGCTGTAGTTCTGGGTTCACATCCCCTTCTGTCTCCCAGGACTTGGAGAAATGCTGATCTCACTTGAAACAAGGCACACACAAACCCCCAAGTGTGGCTGCCTCCCAGCCATAAGGCTTACAGGAGAGGAGCAGATGTTGGTAAAAACCAATGAATAAAATCTCCAAAATGGAAACTGCAGGAGGTGCATAAATACAAATTTAATCACACACCAAGAAGTGAAGATGACCCATTCAGACTATGCATTGATTAGCCTTGCTTCTGACAAATTACCTAATTGTAAACACGCTTCTGTGTACTTAAAATTACACCAATAGGCCCTGGCAGGTTTGACTCGGTGGTTGGAGCATAGCCTATGAACCAAAGGGTCTTAGGTTAGATTTCTGGTCAAGGGCATATACCTGGATTGCAAGTTCAATCTCTGGCCTGATCAAGGTCGTGTGGGAGGCAACCAGTCGATGTGACTCTCTCACATTGATGTTTCTCTCTCACTCTTCTCTTCCTCCCACCTTCCATTCCATCTCTATCTAGAAATTAATGGAAAAATATCCTTGGGTGAGGAATAACAAAAAAAGTTAATAAAAAATTACACCAATAGCCTTGGACCTATAGAAATGCCGGAAGACCCCAAATCCAAGTTCCCAAACCATGAGGATGGAGTCTACCTCCACGATCAGTGTTTCGTTGGTTGGCCCCGCAGAGGTCAAGCTCTCCGGCTCCCTGTAAGACCGTCGGTAGTCAAAGGCAGTGCCTGAAAACTTGTAGCGGCCAGGCCAGTCCACGGTCCAGTGTCCGTTCAGATAGTAAGTTTCGAGGGCATTGCGCACAGCAATGTAGGAGGTGGATACGTTCATTTCGTAGATGCGAATACTCCGGGCTCCAGAAGGAATGGTAAGCATGTGATAATACTCTAGATTAAAGCAAACAGGGCAGGGGAGGGTGGTATTTCATTCAATTATGCCAAGTCCAAATCTTTCAGCAGCTTTGGTACTCCATGGCTATGACTGAAAATCCACATTTAGAAGTAAGATACGCTCAGTTTTGTCAATCGATTATATTACTCCTATAAATAACTTCATTTTTAAAATTGAAGCAGAATTATTGTAATTTTTATTATTCCTAAGGACCATTTTAATTCAAATAATCTAGCAACCACGCCCGATCAAAACAAAGGCTTGAGAGTAGGCAAGAAAAGAGGCAGTTATGGGACCTGTTAGTTTTTTATTGCTGACACTATTGTAGATGTCCCCCATTCCCATTTGCCCATTTTCACCCCGTCAAGAGTCTCAGTGCCTGCTGTATTCACTACACCTCCAGTTCTTCCCACCAAGAAGTTCCTGGCTCAGTCTGGTCTCTCATCCTCTGTGGGCAGCTGTGGCGTACTCACGGTTGGTGCGGTGGTGCTTGGCATAGAGGCCTTTGTGCGTCATGCAGTCTGAGTTATTCCCCTCGCACACACCACAGGAGTCTTCCATGGCATTGGACCCAAGGATGTTGTCACATCCAACTCTCTGGGATATCCATGAGGTCACATGTCAATCATGAAAGAAAAGATAACACAAGCAAAGTCACAAAACTCAAGCAGGAAACCTCTTCCCCGCTAGAGTTGAAAATTTCACCAGCACAGGGAAATTAACAAATATTTATTGGATACCCAGTATGTGCACAGCAAGACTGCAAATCTACTCTTCAGGTCCAAAGTCAGAAAACTGTAAATGTCAAACTCAACCTGAACTCTTTAGTCTTGCTACACAGCTATTGTATCCTGAGCCCTGGATTACATCCATCAGGTTGTCATGTTGGAGACACGGGTCAATTTCAGACTGACATAAAGCACTTAGTACAAATGACAAGCAGTGTGTCCTCACGAGGGTCCAGTGGCATATGACATGGTGCTTTTGAGTCCCCTGGTTCACTGGCAAAGAAGTAGTACATGCCATGTGGAAGTAATTCCCAGCAGTAAATTATATAAAGGGCATATTTGTTTATCCTCTTACAATTTTAGGAATTCTTTATAATTTGTACAATGCTTGTTGGTTTTCTATTTCCTAACAGAGTATATAGTCTGTAGATGTAAAAAATCTATTGAGAAATGAAGTAACTGTAGTCCACAATCCCTTGCCTATAATCCTTAGGGATGGATGCATTTCAGAGATTTTAGGATTTTAGGAAAGTAATTGACATATTATATATATATGTACAATATGAAAGTCCCAGATGGGCCTAGGATGGCAATGATGTTTATAACAAAATGCAGACATCTTTATACTAAATGAGGGAAAAAAATTAAATTGATGAATAGTCTCACATCAATTCAGGGCAGGTTTTTGTCACCAAATTCAGGTCAGCATGTGTTTTCCAGTCAAATCAACTTCCCATTTCATAGCTTTTTAGATTTTAGGAAAACAAATAAGGAATTGTAACACTGTGTCATTAATAATATCTGGAAATAATAAAATATTTAATAAATCAACTGGTAATTAGACAAAACAGGTTGAGACTTGAGCATTTTAAAGCTAAAAAAGTTGTTATTAGAGTCATTCAGCTCAATCTTGATGCATTAAAATGAATTAGACCAAGGTCTCAGTGGGTGGTTCCACTCTACCATGGCCGTACAACTTAGAGATAAATGGAACTTGGACTGAGGTCGCTGGACTCCAGTGACTAAGAATATTGAGTAACTTCCTGCAATGTATTTGATCTGGTCACACCCTCACTTTGTTTTTAATGAAAGTCTTTTTCGTAACTTCTGCACATGGTAACGAGATCCGAGGGTAATGTTCATTTAGCTGCTGAATCTTTCCCAGCCTGTTGCCCAAGTCCCTCTCCAGCAGATACTGAGGCTGCGGGCCTTCTGGAGGCCTCTGCAATAGCTGCAGAGTGACCGCTCAGCTCTGAGCTGCCCCTGCCTTCACTCTCTCCACGCTACTGTCCAGCCACTGCATCTGATCCCACAACTCCACTCATACCCAGTCTCAGTGCCTGATCTACATGGACACAAGGACAAAAACCCAAGTCCTCATTCTGGCATCCATTGTTCTTATACGAGCCCATTTCCCACCCTCCCCTCCCCCAGCACCCCGACCCCTGTCTGCCTTCTGGGTACTCTGATGACTGAGTCGGGTCTTACCAACCCATGCTCCCCTGCCTGCATCCCCAGCTTTCCCCTTCCAACTCACCCTTTCAGATTTAGCTTAGAAGCTCTCTTCTCCAAGGAGCCCTGCACATCTCCCAGATCCACATCTAAGGGAATCAGCTGTTCCCTTCTCCCTGTGCTCTGTAGACACCTTCATCGCAACAAACCACCGTGTCTCTGTATGTGTACATCTGGCTTCTCCCACCCACGGGCTGTGACTTGGAAGGAAAGGGCTCAATTTGTGTCTGCTCTCTCTAGCTTCTTACAGGATGCCTGGCACATAGCAGACTGTCTGGAGATGTTTGTTGAATGAATGAACGATCATTATTACCTCACATATCCCATCTATACAAACATTACGGCTATCCTCCGAGCATGGAGTCCCATCTTTGACTTTATTTGACAAAGAAAAGAAGAAATCAAATCCTTCTGCGATACAGTAGAGTTTGCATAAGTCCTGATCTTAAAAAGAAATACACACACAAACACAAATAAGAAAGATACTTAAGCTCTGATCATTTTTGCTCTGAATTTTAGAAAGATTTTTTTTTTTTGCCCAGAAAATAAACTCCCACACAATAAACATTGCAAAGACATTTTGTATGGTTGCTTCACTAGGCTTTTTTCTTTTTCCCTTTTATTTATTATTATTTAATGTTCACTATTAGTTTTTACTTTACTCTGTCCTTTACTGGTCTTTGTTTTTATATAGTGGTTGGCACATGGTAGGCATTCAATAAACATTTGTTAATTTGAACTACAACATTACTATTCACTATTCTACTAGTATAATCAACTACTCTCTTGAAATGCAAAACATCACTACAATTTTATAAGAATATGCAAGATTCTCACAAACAAAATGTAAGACAAGATTTAATAAAGTAGTTATTGAATTTCTTATCAGCTAATACAGTTGAAGAAATACATAGTATTTTTAAACTGATAAAGGGAATAACTTTTAGATGAAATCTCCAGAAAACAATGTTTTCTATAAATATAATGGATTGTAAAAAAGTACTGATACATGGAACATATGAGCCTCATCATATACTTAAGACTGGTGAAGTTCATTTCCTCTCTCAATAATCCATTTCAAGGGTTTATGATTTATATAGTTAAATATAAACTTTTGCAAAAACTATTTCCCCTTGTTTTCTTCTTAGTAAGAAGGGAACAGTTTATGATGAATATTTTGTCTGCTTTAGGAGTTGTCATAGGCCCAAGACTCACCTACAGATATTTTTATTATTGTGCAAGGTAAGAGACCCACTGAATAATTTAAAGAATCAAATTTAGTATGTGCTTCCATGATTAATAAATTTATTTACTGAAGACTAGCAAAGTCAGAAATAACACACATATTTTGACCCCAATTTAAAAGTTCTTTCTATATTTTTCTTCTGCCTACTTGTTTCTCACGGGCTTCATCATTACTGAGTATAAGAGTGAAAACACCACAAAGAACGTTTTGTGTGAAACTGCTGACTCTTTTCCTTCCATATATAAGCTTCATAAACCTCTCACCATAAAAATATTATATATTGTGATGAAGTAAATGTCACATGAGAAGGTCCAACTTACATATTTCTTGAATGTTGGTTGGACAATTTTCCCAATTTCAAAGAATAAGATGATTTTTTAAAATATATTCTTAAATTATACCACTTGAGCTACCAAATTCAAGATATAACAATCATATCTTTCTCCAATAGAAGAATAAAATATTATATATGTTACAAATAAACATCTGCGCTTATAGTTAGATTATAGATTAAGACTTTTTGAAAACAGTATACTTAAACATTATCTGATTTTCCAAAAG
Source organism: Molossus molossus (assembly GCF_014108415.1). Lineage (NCBI taxonomy): Eukaryota > Metazoa > Chordata > Mammalia > Chiroptera > Molossidae > Molossus > Molossus molossus. The sequence goes on from NW_023425366.1 coordinate 34,869,472, forward strand.
ACACTAACATTTTTCTTTCATTCTTTGGCAATTATGTGTTCATTGGGTGACATGCTTATAGAAATGTCACCATCAACTACTGGGACTCTAATTAAATATAAGCATCAATCCATTGTCAATAAAACATCTACTTTCAATTTTTTATCACTTCTCTTAAATTTCATGGTATTATATACTTGTTTGCTATCTGGCTTGTTTATTTCTGACCACACATCTGGTCAAGTTTAGATTAAAATGCCAGTGGCCGTATATGAAGCTATCCCAGAAAGGAATCTCTGACCCTGACCTCACTTAGCGGTATCTGGTCTACCTGAACAGCATACCACCCTTCCTGTAATTCTTCCAGGGGGAAAGATAATCAAGCAGGAGGCTATCACTAGAGAGCGGGGTTTGGGATTTACCTTCTACTCGCGTGTAAGGCTTCCACTTGTAGTGCCACCCTCGGAACCGTTTGCTGTTGTATTCCGCACACTGCAGGGCACGGAAGTCAACACTGTCGTGGGGACATTTCTGACTGTTGCAAAGCTTCAGAGTGCGGGTGGAGCCCTCACAAAACTTCCCGCCATGCGATGGTCTGGAACACATGTTTTGCCGTTAGAGACCTTACATTTCATAGCGACTCACCCCTTCCTTCAAATCGGGCTTTATTGGAGAGACTTAGCAGATAATGTTTAAGGACTTACAGGGGCCAAATAAAAAAGGTGCATTCTAAGTAGTCACTGGCACTTTCTTACATATTCATGACATGGGCAGCCTTTTCTTTTCTATTGTATTGTTTACCACGTTGGCAGAAGAGGTTAGAGTGTGGGAAGTGGGTTCCTATGTGTTTGCTCATGGCCACCTCCCAGCCAGGAGACAGGCTCAGCATCCCTGATCTCTGAATTCCATGAAGGAGGGGACAAGAAGGGAGGACAGTGACTCTCCCAGAATCATACAGTTGATAAAAAGCAGAACTGAGAATGAAATTGAACTACACCACTTCTTCCCGCTATCGGCTTCCTGAGACAAGGCTAGAACACCGGATTGGGTCAGAGGCACCAGGCATCGCCCACTGATTGGCACTGACAGCAGATGCCCCATGCTCACCACCCATCTCCTGGAAGTCATGTCCTGTCCATGCAGGAAACCTACTGGGTCTCACATGTTAAAGACAGGACTAAAATAATGGCAACATGACTTATATCTTAAACAAACCTAGGTGCAAAAGGTGGATTTAGAAATCCACTCGTGCCACTGCACTGGTGACTGCGTTTAACATTCTTGTCACGTAACAGGAGGCCACTACTATCAAAGCACATTTGGAAATATGTATTTGATGAAGAAAACAGATTTTTTTCCCCACATAAAATAATTGATAATTGTTCTTACTGATTCTTATTCATTTGTGTCCTTTATACTTTTCGTATGATTTCTTTGTGCTAGGCAGGCTCTTGCCATTTCAAGTAAGCATCTTTAAAACCCAACCCTAGAATATTACTGTTGGTCTGGTATTTTTTGCTGTGGTCAGGTAGTTATAAGCATCTTATACCACATAAATAGCACTGTTTCAGAAATGTTTCAGAGAAAAGGCTTTCCTCAGTGTCTGTTACGGTAATCTGTGAAGTGCAGAGAGAGAGTACGACCGAGCTCAGGTACAGGCACTGTTTGGAAGGCCATAGCAGAGAGATGCTCACTTGTGAGTCGGGAAGTGGAGACTTGCTTACTTGGGATTGGTGCAGAGGCGGTCTCTGTGGGACACCCCTCCTCCGCAGGTCCTGGAGCACGGTGACCAGGGAGACCAGTCTGACCAATGGCCGTGGGTAGGCTTGGGGCCTTCTTCACCATATTTCACACACTGTCCTCCACGGCACCACTAAAATTTTTTTAAAAAGTAGGAGATATGACCTTGTGGATAGCTATGTGGGTCATCTCTCTTGCAATGCTCAGTCGCGGAGTCTGGTACCATGGGTAGACATTATCATTCCTAACCTCTAGTAGCACATCACACAAACACACTTAATGATGCTGCTTCTGTCTATTCAAACCTAGCATTGTTCCATAAATCCATGTAAAGGGAACACAGACAGAAAGAAAACTGCCTGAGCTGCTGGAACTTGACACATTTAATTAACTAGTGTTGCACGGACATTCAGCTCTCAAGTGAGTGGATGCTGACCGCTCCTGAAAACAATGTGCTTCTCACATCTAATTTTCGGCACAGACCAAGTTTCAGATAGAGAACCAGCTGGAGGTTCCACATGACTCAACACCTTGTCATTTCTGAAGGGTGGGCTGTGACTTTGCTCTAAAGCACCTGGGTTCAGGGCCTGGAGGTCATAACTGATGCACGTCAGAGGTCAGACGGCTTTCTGAGGAGATGAAACAATCCACACAGAGCTTGTCTGTCCCCTGAGATGCTATCAGCTCCCCTTTCTCAAGAGAAGGGTTCATCGGTGTAGATTCACACTAACATCTACGCGGCTCCTTTACTTCCACCTCACCTAAAGGCTACATAAGATCTCACACTGAGTTCAGTGGTGCTGGTTTTCCTACCTATGGCTTGGTGTAGACTTTGAGGTTCTTCAATATGGACTGAGGCCATCTGTTGACAGGAGGGAAGCAACTGCCTGTCTCTTGTCTCTGGCAGAGCCTGGCCTGTGGACTGGGGGTGGGGGTGCGGCAATTTAGAGACACCTGATTTGTTCTGTGAGGAAAAACTGCTGCCTTTATAAGAGGAAAGTAAAAATATTTCAATTACTAATAGGTGTATTGTTGATGTTTAATCACTGTTAGCACACAGGAGTGGCAATTTCAAATAGTTCAATTTAATATTATTTAAGAAAGAGAAAGAAAAATGTAATTTTCAAAATGCAAGTAAGTCTGAGGACTACAGCCTCATCCACTCAATTCTTTAATTCTTTCTTACAAGCAAAAAAGAAGAAAAAAAGTCTCTCTTCCATTACTGGCTTCCTTCATATCAGGTGGTAAAACAAAATCCCACAGTTTCGTCCCCGCTCAGCTCAATGAGGGGCACATAGCTGGGAAAAGGTCCCAAATCTGTGCTCTGTGGCTTTAACATTACTGCTTAGTGCTGGCTCTCTGTGAGGTTAAATGGTGGCTAAGGGTTTAATGTTTCCCCTTACTAAACAGGTTCAGCCATCACCTTTGCCTGAACATCTATGTCTCTTAATACCAGGTAGCTCATCAATTATATCATTGAAGAACTTAAAAAAAAAAGATTCCTCTTCATGATATCAATATACACACAATCTTTTGACATGAGAATAGACCTGCACATATATGTGAGCAAGAAGGGCTTAACGTACCAATGCAAGAGGAGGCGAGATGAATGGGTTGAAAGACTGACATGTAAATGTGATGCATGTGCCTAAGATCAGAGTCTTACCATGTCATGCCCACAAACAGTGCCTTCTGCTGCTGGCATAAATTTAGTCTCACACTTCCTTCCAATCCGATGGCACCACAGGGCTTTACAGATATCCTAAAAAGGAGGGAAAAGGTCATGAGTATTACAAATGGTGCATAATAACTTATCAATAAAAAAATTAAGGGGAAACAACTGATATAAATTAAAATGGACACCTACTTCACCGTAGATGCATAGATAGAGAACCCTGAAGACTCATGTTCTAGACTTGGTTCAATTTAATTCCATCCTTGAAAGTTTATTTGTTTTTTCATCACAAATTTACCAAAATTGCATTTTCTAAATTAATAAGTAAAATATGACCCAGGCCTGGTGGCTCGGTTGATTGGAGCATTGCCCCATTCATCAAAAGGTTGTGCGTTCGATCCGCGGTTGGGCTGCCTATGGGAGGCAACTGACTGATGTTTCTCACATTGATGTTTCTCCCCGCCCCCTAAAATCAATAAAAAACATATTCTCGTGTGAGGATAAAAAATTAGTAAGTAAAATATGCTTAATCCAGACATTGCAAATAACTACAAAAATAAAAATTAACAAAGCAATAAAACCTAACATATTATAATTTATTCTTGACCCCATCTTTCACTAATTTTTCCAAGTCCAAATCCTCAATTTTCAAATTATGGATGATTATAAATTTTGCTGGCTTTTCCATCCATCCATCCATCCATCCATCCATCCATCCATCCTTCCATCCACCTCTCTATTCACTAACTCCAAACCTTTGATGAAGGCCTGGGATATGCCAGGTAGGCAGAAAGTTCTATAGGGAATATGACTTAGACCTACCCTTTTGAGCTTGTTCTTACAGAGAGGGGTAATTTTGGGAATCGCCACATGGTGCACGTAGGAAGAGATGCCCTACAGAGGAGAATAGTGTGAAGGCCGAACTTGCCCAGAGGAGGAAAGGCTTAGCCTGGAGGACTCAAGGGAGGAGTCAGAGATGCGCTATCTGAGCCAACTCTTCAGCCCTAGGACTTTGTCAGAGGGAAAGAGCATGCCTTTTGAAGAAAAGGGAATGAAGGGTTTATGCAAAGGAGGAAAGATGAGAAGGAAGAAAGGTGTGCACGGAGAAAGGAAGCCCTGTACAGATAATATAACAGGAAACTGAAACAAGATCTGCGACATAAACACCACAAAAGTCTTTGCAAATGTAAGGAACTGCTTTTACGTTCACATCCTTTTGAGGTCAAAGGAACATTTGAGTAAAGGGAAGATAGTAAGACTCATGAAATGATGGAACCTTCTGGAATGTTGGTGGTAGCTTCAACTGCGCATGATAAAACTTTCTTCAATTATCTGCACGACTGTTCTGAAGATGTGAACAGGTGTTTCATTATTTCCTAAAAAAATTAATGGTTGAATCTACTGGGTAACTTGCATTATAAAGAAAATGTAATGCAGTGAAATGCCAATATAATTCTGCTTCAAAGATGGCATTTGTGTTTTCGTTCCTATTTCAATGGCGGTAAAAGATGGGCTCACATGAAAGTTTTCTGCATTTCATGTGACTCATCTCACGAAGGGCTTTACTTCAATAATACCTATTAATTTTACCTTCATAAAACTCATTCTCAAATTTCCTCCCTAATTTTTTATTTTTTTTATCCTCACCCGAGGACATTTTTCCATATTTTGTTCAGACAGAGTGGGAAGGAGAGAGAGAGAGAGAAACATCAACGTGAAAGGGACACATGGAGTGGTTACTACCCTCACGACCCAACCAGGGCCGGGGACAAACTGCAACCGAGGTACGTGCCCTTAGCGGGAACCGAACCCGGGTCTCTCTGGACCGCAGGCCGACACTCTAACCACTGAGCCAAACCGGCCAGGGCCCTCCCTAATTTTAATTATTATATATTTTGAAGTTAAAGTATTAAAGACATAGCCTTATATTTTTTCCACCTGTATCTTTTTCACTAATAAGATATTCGTTGGGAACTTGGAATGCTAACAAGTAAATTTTCAATGTTTTAATTTTTGATACCATTGGGTAACCACCTTTTAAGTTTGGATACCAATTGCGTTTATTTTGTGGTATTAATCATAACCGTCTATAGTTACAACCACTGTGCCATTAAATTTTATTTTCCTGTGACTTCTGCAGGATCATTAGTACTGTTGGAGCAACTGTGTCATGTTGGTGGTTAGTGCTTTGCCTGGCTCACATCTCTGTCAGCATCTGGTAAACAGTGATGCTCGTACAACAGCTCTTGAGAAGGTTATTGCTGGGAACCTTGGATTGCTCTCCTTCAGACAGGCCCTCGTGACATTAATTGGCGTACTGTGTTGGTGGCTCTGTTCTTGGCCAGAACATATTTTAGAGATCAGAGCCACAGGAAGACCTCAAGGAACCATAAAAGCAGGGCCTGAATGTCTGAAACTTTCCAAAGAGATGGCTGGAAAGCTCTGTCTGCCTACAGGGGTGGCAACATGAAAGCACACGAGGATATGAATATAGCTCCCTTGAAATGCAGCCTGTTGACCCAGGAGCTCAGCTGTCTGTGTAGTGATATGACGGACCAGAACCAGAGTCTACATGGCAGTGTGGGGTAGTCATTACTGGGCTTGAGTGGTGACTCACAGAAGCCGACTGGATGGATGGGGCATAGAAATGTACTGATTCAGGAGGCTGTGTGTGCCGCATAAATAATTGGATGCATGGATGGATGGATGAATGAATGAATGAATGAATGAATTGGTGGAAGTGAAAATGGAAGCATTCCTGAGGTTGGGTCATCCAGGAGATGACCACAGTGGTTCAGAAGAGTTTGGGCTTCTGAAAAGGTAGGCAGACCTGATGTAGATTGGTCAAGGCAAACCTGGGCAGCCAGGACCTGGTGTCCTCTCTGTACACTTGAGGGGACAACACCCAACCTGGGGGCTAAATAAAGTGGTTGTAGGTAATGGGTCCCCCTCAGGATGTGACACCTAATGGGCACCAAACCATGCACATTTATTTCTCACTTTAAGGGCATGAGGAGATTCTAGTGCAATCGCAGCTCTTAGCCTGTTCATGGCAGTGGCCTGAGGGAGCTGTATCCAAGATACACAAAGTAAATTGTGGTAAAAATGCTAAATTATTTTTATGCATTTGTCATCAGTACCCAAAACTGTGCTCAAGTACCTCGCTAGCTTTCAGTAAATGCTTTCCGAGTGAGCTGAAGATCTGTTGGATTGTTCCTATGGAAACCTTGAATAGCATGAGCAGGAATGTTTTTAGTGCAAAATTAAACAAATAATTATGATTATAAAAGATCTGAGACGACCTAAGAAAGCCATCTGATGATATGAAAATAGCAGAGGTAGATTCTGCCATTCAGAGCATTTTCAGAATATTCTTACATTGCAGGTTTTGGAAACACTTTGTAGAATAAAGAAGTACAAATGGAAGACACTATTGAAGACCATGGTTTTTCACTATTCTAAGTGTAAATTTCTCGAATATAGGATGCCGGCAGTAGGCGGGCACCATCAAGGCCTGTGACTCACTAACTCAGTCTGTGCCCTGCCTCTGCCATCTGTGCACTGAAGCCTGGCCGCCCAACCTGCTCAATCCCCAATGCTGGTCCTCCAGGCGGAAGTAAATTGTAGAGTTTACTTGAAATATCATAGTATCCAGGTTACTATTTTTCAACATTTCAAAAAGCATTTGATACCTTGGTATCCTATAAATGTAATTGTCTACCATTAGATGAAACCTAACTCTCTATCCTGGAAAACAAACAAAAATTCTAGTACCTCAAAAAATTAGATAATACAATGAGAGTTAAACCACAGACAACCAAAACCAATTACTCCTGCTCATTTTTATCATACTTTGACTTAGTCGCTGACCTCTGGCCATAATGTACAGTGATTGTATTAAATTCAGCATTATTGCTGCACATCATTATATTCTTAATGAAACTTCAGGGTCCTCTTAGAACAAAGACCCTTTTAAATTGTGGTTCTAAGTCCAGGGAGTTTGAATGTCAGACGTGATGGGCACGGGGGTAGCTCCCAATTTAACAACAGTAGCCAGGACACTAGGGTGATCAAATTTCAAAGTAATTCTGGTAGCTTATATTTCAGACTGCAGAGTCAGGCCACAAGGCGATGTTGATGAAGCAGAATAGGTACTCGATAAAGACACTATGTTTATAATAACCGATGTTTAACTCAGGAAGAAAACAAGCTGAATCCCAAGTAGAGAGTCCACTCTTGCTTTTATCTTTGCAGCTAAGGAATCCTATCTTAATGAAGGCTTTCTCTTGCTATTTGATCCCATCATTTAACATCTATGTCTGCAAAGACCAATTTCAGTAACATGACTTGATTAATCTTAATATCACAACCTAACACCCTCCAAAAAACATTTTCAATGACTGTGTTAAAATGTATTGTGGCATTTCAATATTGTGAATGGAGTGTCACCAGATTTATTTTCTCAAACTGTCTGTATTAGACTCTCCAAAAATATAAACTGAAAATGTAATTACAAATGATGTAATAATAGGGCATACAATCAATTGCAATTATTTGTTTTTCAAGCTGCAGTGTGCTTTTATCTCTAATTCCAATTATCACTACATAAGTCATCAGTAACAGAGAAAACCATGGCCATATAAATGTGGGAGTTTAAGCATGAGTATGTAAACATACATACATATACACTGAATGCATATCCATCTATCCAAAAGAAGGATGCTTTTGCATTTGCATTGTCCATTAACATTTGAGACTAAATACCTTGTGGTATTTAGAAGGGATCCATCCCTTTCTAAAGTGTTATCCATCCATCTATCACCCTGCTCAGCAAATTTAGGTACTGGGTAATTTACTTTTCATTTATTCTTCTACATTATCCCATCAAAAAACTTAATGGTCTCTACATTTCAGCCTAACAAAATAGAGCCATACAATTTCAGTAGGAGTTTATTTAAAATGTAAATTTTATAATTAAAAATGTCCTGAAATGATTCAGTCCACATGGAAAATTTTAAAAATCTCTAATTGATATAGTATCTAATTTTGAGATTCAATATATTAGAGATTCTGGCTACAAAAACAGAATTTAACTTATAAAAACAAATTACAGCAAATTTATTTGTTTTGAAGGACAATTTTACATGACACAGAGCTGACATTATCTGATGTTAAAAAATTACTTTTTTATTTCAAAAGGTTTTCCTCTACTGTTCATGATTAAGTAAATGATGATAGGCTTACTCTTTTGCATTCAAAAACTATAAAACTAGAAAAATATATGGGCCAATTGTTTGTTTTTTTTCTCACCGAGGACATTTTCCCATTTTTGTTCAGATAGAGTGGGAGGGGGAGAGGGGGGGAGAGAGAGAGAGAGAGAGAGAGAGAGACATCGACACAAAAGGGACACATCGAGTGGCTGCCACCTCCATGACCAACCAGGGCCGGGGACAAACTGCAACCGAGGTACGCGCCCTTAGCGGGAACCGAACCCAGGTCTCTCTGGACCACGGGCCAACGCTCTAACCGCTGAGCCAAACCGGCCAGGGCATATGGGCCAATTGTTTAGACCTCTGACAACAAGTAACACAGTACATGATCTTGGAGAGAAGGGAAACCCAAAAACTGAGTGACGAATTTGCCCTACCTCTCAGCCTGGGAGCACTTTGTCTCAGGCAGACATAGCAGTCTCAGAGATGGAGGATCAAAAGATTGGAATTGGGGCCACTCCAAACAGCTAGAATCTGTGGGAATGGGAACTGAAAGAAAATGCTGCACTGGGAGGATTTCTTGCAGGTCCTTATCAGGGGGATGAAAAGTTGATGTACAGGATAGACTCCACAAGGCCTGGCAGAGGGTAACAGGTGCAGGCAAAGCTGATAAGGGTTGGGAGACAGAGGCTGCACAGTGCTTGGAAGCATCAGTGTGCTGGCTCACACAGAGTGGAGACACCTCAGTGAGCATCCTGAACATTCAGTAAAAGGTATGAAGTCCACACTTCATGGGTGAGGACCACAATTGAGAATACAGGCTATGCTCTAAGGCTCAGGAAAAACTAAAACTGATGAACCCCAAGGAAGAATAAAACAGCCTCAGAGGATCTAAAATATTCACCTGTTATAGTCATAGAGTATAAATATACTACTACTACTACTAATAATAATAATATAAATGAATAAATATTCAAGGGCTATAAAGGAAAACGTTGACATCATGAGTGATCAAATAGGCAATTTTAGTAGAGAAATATAGACCATAAAAAAACAAATTTTAATTGAAAAACTGAATCTTAAATTAACCCAAATGTATAGTTTACTGAATTGATTAAAAATGACAGAAATAAAATATAAATGATAACCAAGTTTGTATCAGAAACAACTGAGTCCAGATGGAAATAAAATTATATCTAAAAAGTATCTAAAGGAAAAAAAGAATAGATGAAAAATGTTTAGAATTCTACATTCAGAACAACTATTCTTCAAAGCTGAGTGTAAATTAATGACATTCTCAGATAAAGAAAACTTAACACACTTTGTGGCCAGCAGATCTGTGCTATAAGAAATTCTAAAGGAAGTTCTGCAGGTCCTAAAGAAATGATACAGTTGGGAACTGATCTATGAAAAACATGCACACTAAATGGTAAATAAGTGGATAATTATAAAATATAATCTATTTATATCTATTTGATTTCTATTTAAAGCAGCTGACTATTTTCCAACAAAAATTATAACATTACACCATGTGGCTCATAACATGAATAGAAATAAAATACATGGCAGCAATAGTACAAAGTGTGGAAGAGGGATAGATGGACTTAATTGCTGTAAGGGTCTTGCATTTCACATATAGTGGAACAATATTAATTTTACATAAATTGTAAATTAGGAATGCAGCTATAATTTCTAAAGCAACTACTAAAAATGAATACAAGGAAATATAACTAAAAAGCAAGACAAGGCAAAAACCAGAATTTTTAACAAGAAGTTTAATTCTAAAGAAAATAGAAATAAAAATAGGACCAATAGGAAGGAAATAGCGAAATGGTAGACTTAAATACAGCATGTCAATAATTACATTAGATATAAATAGATTAAACATTCCTGTCAAAGTTAGCAATGGTTCAACTGAATAGAAAAGTAATACCAAATTAAAGGATGTTTATAGCAGATCTATTTTTTTTTTATATAAACACAAATAAATTGAAAGTGAAAGAATGGAAATTTTATCATGCAAAGAGTATTCTTAAATAAGCTGATGTGGCTCTAGTAATATTAGGCAAAATAGAATTCAAGAAAAATAGTATTACCAAAAATAATGAAGAATAATTCTTAATAACAAAAGAGTCAGGGAAACATAATAATTCTAAATGAGCATACACTCTTTAATAATGCAGCTGCCAAGGTCCACAAAGCAAACACTAAAACCAAAGGAGGAAATAAAAAAATATATATTTGCCAAAACTTAACACACGTTTGTGATCAATTTCTCAAGAATCTAGGATGTGAAAGGAACTTTAATTTGATAAAAGGTAACTATGCCAAATTAACAGCTAACAGCATATTTGACACTGAAATATTAAATACTTTTCTTGGCAATTATGAATTTCCAAAATAAGCAAAGCATAATCTATGGTGATAAAAATCAGATCAATGGTTGTTCACTGGGATGGGGAAGGGAATGAATGGATGGGGCAAAGGGAAACTTCTGGCTTTATGGAAATAAGTCATCTCTTGATTGGGATGCTGGTAACATGGATGAATGCATTGTTACAATTGCAGTTCTGCACTTTATTTATTTATTTATTTATTTATTTATTTATTTATTTATTTTTCTTTATTGATTTTAGAAAGAGAGGAAGGAAGAGGGAGAGAGAGAGAGAACCATCAATGAGAGAGAACATTGACTGGCTGCCTCCTGCATGCTCCACCATTGGGATTCAAGCCCACAACCTGGGCATGTGCCCTGACAGGGAATCAAACCAATGACCTCTGGGTGCATGGGTCCAGGCTCCAGTTGTGCACTTTAATGAATGCATTTCATTGCATGCAAATATTTCCTCAGTAATAAAAAATGTGCACATTAACTTATTTTCTATATTTGCTAAATGATATGAAGATATCATGAATGACACAGTCCATGATCACAAAGCAGAGTAATGTGGAAACCAGGAGTATGTTTTTGGTTTAAAAAAGAACAAAAACATTAGTTTTATGTGCTTTTTCTTTCTTTTTCTTTTTTTATTAAAAAAAAACATTTTTAATGACAGTTGACATACAATATTATATTACTTTCAGGTGTACACCCCAGTGATTAGATATTATAAAACTTATTAAGTGATTGTCTCAAAAAATATCATACCCATCTGACACCATACATAGTTATTTGAAATTAGAATATTATTGACTATATTTCCTATGCTGTACTTTACACCCCTATGACTACACTATAACTACTAATTTGTACTTCTAAATCCCTTCACTTTTTCCACCCATTCCCCCAACCCCACTCCCATCTGGCTACTGTCAAAATATTCTCTGTATCTATGAGTCTGTTTCTGTTCTGCTTGTTTATTTTGTTTTTAAATTCAATTATCGATAGTTATGTATATATTGCCATTCTACTGTTGATATTTTTAATCTCTTCTCCTTCTCCTCTTCCTCCTCCTTCTTCTAGAACACCCTTCAATATTTCATGTAATACTGGTGTGGTGGTGATGAACTCTTTAGCTTTTTCTTGTCTGGGAAGCTCTTTTTCTGAATTTCAGTTCTAAATGGTAGCTTTGCTGGGTAGAGTCACTTTTTCCTTTTTTAAACACACAGAGGATTAGCATTCAAAAAATTCTTAGGAAACTCACAAGGTGCCCATGCAATATATGCTGATGTTGGCTGAGTTATTATTCTTGGTCCAAGCTGAGACCCCTCAGCTGAGGAGACGAGAACCCGGTTCTGGCACGTGGCTCTAACTAATCTTTGTAGGAACTCTACTTGAGTTTAGAAGAAGATGACCACGTTAGATTTAAACTGCGAATATTCCAGCGCATTCTAAAATGTTTGGAGGTTTCTGGAGGACAATATTTTTGATCTATCTTCCTCTTAATTCTATTATGAACTAGAATAAAAGAAACCTCAAAAAGAGTTACTTTCATTTAATTTATGGACAGGTCTCCCTCCGGTTCAGTAGAGCAAGTGCCTAAATCTTGATTTATCTGTGCAGCAAGAACACACATCTCTGTGGGATTTATATTAGGAGAACACACCCGTGATGTCCTCGGGGTTGATGCAGTAGTTAGTATCTTCAATGAGAAACTTGTTTATATATACTTTACTTGAAGAATTTAATAATTAGAAGCCCTAGATAAGCTGCTACTTTATAGTAAATTATGCTTATAGAGGAGGAAGGTAATGGTGGACCTTGTTTTCTTAATACCATTTTTAAAAATGCAGAGTATTAGTTTGCCAACTTACACCAACCAAAAGTGATTGCTGAGCTCCCACGTGATAAATCAGAAAGAAAGAAGTGACCTAACAGGCCAAGTAGTTCTCAGATGAAAACTGATACCCACAACAGTATCAGTCATCATTTTCTTTGCCAGTAAAACATGTGTTTCCTGTTATATGGGGCCAGCTCTAACATACAGGATTTGACATTTGGTAGGTACCCAATAAGTGCAGAATACATCAATGTCAGTTACACTGAATAAAACAGTATTATGAATAATAGTGCACTGAGCATTGGCCAATAATCACTTGCCTTTTTAAAATCCAGCATGCAGAGCTTGGCTTTCTCTCCAAACTGCCACTTGCACTGCGTGTTTGCATCGTATAGCTGTCCCGGCAATTTCTCAGGATACTTGTATTCTTTCACAGGCTTTGGCTGGTCAGCAAGGCATGTTGCTTGGGCAGTGCTAAAACAAAGAGGACATGGGCTGCTTGTGATGCCAAAAGAATGATCAAAGATATACATTCAATTATGTTATTTCTTCTCATTCAGTTTACCACATATACTATATAGAGAAGAGGGAATCCCCCCCCCCAAAGGTCCAATATAACAATGATCTTAGTTATATTTACATATAGGGGCCACACTTACAGAGATAGTTCATTTTGCTTTTTCCTGGAAGGCAATTTGTGTTTTCTTAGATTACTCAAACTTTTCATGGGGAAAAGTGAAATGGAATAATACAACCAGATGTTCAATGTGAGAAGCTCCTATTATAGACCACTTTTATGTACACTTCTTGCCAGGAACAATCAATAAATGGAAATGGGTATTGTAAAAGGCAAAAAAATAAGCTGCCAATTTCAAAGATTAAAACTTATTTTCTCTTCCCCTCTGTCTCCCTACCTGCTTCCTTTTCTTCCTTCCTTCTTCTCCTAGGCTAAGGAACATCTGCACAATAGATTGTAGCTTTCAGAGGGTCTGCATGGAACATTGCAACACTTTCCACCAGCAACGTTTTATATGCATGCTAATTTCTTACCAGACTTCTAAGTCAAGGAGGAAAATAGCTGCTTAAGTTTACTAGCAGATAGCTAAAGACCAAGTAATAGTTCCTTCCTCCACAAATACAGTATCCCCTACCTTACCAGGGCTGTACTTGGGTGCAATTGTTGCATTTGGAGGGAGGAGGCACATGTGTTTGCAAATAGTAACTAAAATCCTACTTATACAATTCAATATGTCAAAAGGAAAAAACGACAAAAGCCCTCTGTAATCACAATAAATTAATCAACAGCAGATCTGCTCATGCATCTCCAAACTTCTCTTTGTGTGATTGTCCACCTTGATTGGAATCCTTCTGGCCCCAGAATCAGGGCCCCAGGCCCAGATTCCTCTGCCTTGAAGCCCACTGATGCATGACTTCATTTAATATCCACATACATAAAATATGAGGGATGGCACCAGCCACTGTGCATGAGACATTAATCCTACATGCAAAGAGATCAGAAGGCTTTTCAGTGCAAATTAAGAAGTAGAGATGAAGTTAAATGATAGGAAAGAACTAAGAGTAGTGACTGGCTGTGAGTGCTCAATAAATGAGCACTTCTCTATTAGGTTACTCTGATCATGATGCAAGGGTTTATTTATAAGTAAAGAAAAATGAACAAAAGTGTAATGAACACTTCAAGACAGAAGTGATTTGGCAAATTTTTAATTTCATAGCCCTCTCTCTAATGGATCTCAAATGATTTCTATATACTAGTTAGATGTCTCACATTATCTCCCAAAGTTTACATCAGGGTTTGCAATATTATTCCCTGTCCATGGACAAGAAACTAGGGAAAGTCAACTATGCTGACTTACATGAGAGACTGAAAATTACAAAGAGGTTCACAGGTTCAGAAATGTTCATAGTTTATGTAAGTGTAACCTGCTATTTCTAATTCAGCATTAAAACTGAAATGGAACGGAACTTTCCCTTCTAACTTTGGTGGACTGGCATGTATCAAACTGATCCTTCTGTAGGCATCAGATAGCCATGAAAGTAAATAGAACACAAGGAATATACATTTCCAGAGGAAAGGGAGGCACAGGACTGAATTAAACACCCAGTGCTATTTTCCTCCTCAAAAAAAGGAATTTGTTGAGTCATAAGCAGCTGCCAAGAAGCCAAGTGTCAGACTGTGAGGTGAAAGTCAAGGGCCTGAGAAGCTGAGCGAAGTCTGAGGCAATTTGATGGGGCTGGTAGATAGACATGGACATTGAGGGTCTGCTGGACAGGAGGGGCCTGGTCACATCACAAGATGTTCATTGACACCACAGTGGGACTGTTTCTAGGAGTAAGAACAACTTGAATAGGCCAATTTAGAAAGGTTGGCTGTCTTGAAGTGTTAATTACACTTTTGTTCAATACCAAAGTGAATGAAGATAAACTTCAACCACCTTATCTGTTAAAATAAAAGATAGTTATCATTATTTCATCTTTAAACATTTCATAAACAATGAAATGTTGGGACTTCCGGTCAAGATGGTGGCGTAGGTAAACGCGGTATCGCGTCCTCCCACAACCACATCAAAGTTACAACTAAACTACAGAACAACCATCATTCAAAACCGCCTGAAATCAAGCTGAATGGAAGTCGTACAACTACGGAACTAAGGAAAAAAAAAAAGCAGCTACATCCAGACCGGTAGGAGGGGTGGCGGCGTGAGGGGTGGCGGCAGCGCAGCGGCGGAGCGCGCAGCGGCGAGAAGGGCTGGTCCCACACCCAAGCGTGGTGGATAAAAATCAGGAGGATCCCGCGGCTGGGAAGGTCCTTCCTGAGGACTGAGGGGTCCCCGTCCCACACCAGGTGTCCCGTTCAGGGTTCCAGTGCCAGGAAGAGAAGTCCCCATAACTTCTGGCTGGAAAAACCAGCGGAAACTGAGGCTCAGGGAGGCTGAGGCGGCTGGAGCCCCAGGCAGCTCCCTAAAGGGCCCGCGCACGGACTTATCAGACTCTCTCCCTCTAAGCTCGGAGGGGAGGCAGCTCGAGGGGCACCAGAGACACACAGGGAAGAACTGAGCTGTTTGGCACTGGAGCGAGAGCTGGAGAGGGGGCTTCCTCGGGGACAAACGTGCTGTCAGAGGCCTTTGTTCCTTTGGTGAGCCCTTCCCGGGGGCGGCAGACAGAAGCCATATCTGGGACTCCAGCAACCTGGCTCACACTCGTAGCCCCGCCCTGGTGACTCCCTGAGGCCCCGCCCCGCCCCGCCCCACACAACTTTCAAGCTGTTGCCACTTGCTTAACCATAGGATTGGCCGGTCTTGGATCCTGCTTCAGGTTTTTCCTAAATTCTTTCAAACGAGCACCGGGTCTCAGCGAGCCCCATACCTCTCATTAAGTAATAGAAACAAACACAGGGAGGCAGCCAAAATGAGGAGACAAAGAAACAGGTCCCAAATGAAAGAACAGAACAAAACCCCAATAAAAGAACTAAGCGAAAGGGAGATAAGCAACCTAACAGATACTGAGTTCAAAATACTGCTTATAAGGATGCTCAATGAACTTAGTGAGAACCTCAGTGAACTTAGGGAGGGCATCAAGAGCATAAAAAAGTACCAGTTAGAAATCATGGATACACAGTTAGAATTAAAGGAGGCATTAACTGAAATAAAGAATAATTTACACAGCTTCAATAATAGAGTATGTAGATCCAAGGAGCAAACCATCGATTTGGAATATAAGGAAGCAAAAAATCCCCAATCAGAAGAGCAAAAAGAAAAAAGAATCCAAAAAAATGAGGATAGAGTAAGGAGCCTCTGGGACAACTTCAAGCGTGCCAACATTCGCATCTTGGGGGTGCCCGAAGGAGAAGAGAGAGAACAAGAAATCGAAAACCTGTTTGAAACAATAATGGCAGAAAACTTTCCTAACTTGGTGAAGGAAACAGACATACAAGTCCAGGAAGCACAGAGAGTCCCAAACAAGATGAACCCCAAGAGGCCCACACCAAGACACATCATCATCAAAATGCAAAAGGTTCAAGACAAAGAGAGAATATTAAAAGCAGCAAGAGAAAGGCAGCTAGTTACCTACAAGGGAGTACCCATTAGGCTGTCAGCTGATTTCTCAAAAGAAACTTTGCAGGCCAGAAGGGAGTGGCAAGAAATATTCAGAGTGATGAAAACCAAGAACCTACAACCAAAATTACTCTATCCTGCAAAGCTGTCATTTAGAATCGATGGACATACAAAAACTTTCCCAGACAAGAAAAAGTTAAAGGAGTTCATCACCACCAAACCGTTATTATATGAAATGATGAAGGGTCTTTTTGAAGAAAAAGATAAAATGTATGAACAAACAAAATGGCAATGAATACATATCTATCAACAATGGAATCTACAAACAAAATGAACAGGAAGAACAGAAACATTCTCATAGATACAGAGAACATTTTATTGGTTGCCAGTTGGGAAGGGGGTTGGGGGAATGGGTGAAAAAGGTGAAGGGATTAAGAAGCACAAACTCATTGCTAGACTGACAAACCTCAAAGGGAAAGGGGTTGGGGGGGTGGGAAGAAATAAACCAAAGAACTTATATGCATAACCAATGGACACAGACAATAGTGTGGGAAAAGGTGGGAGGGGGGCAGGAGTGGGGAGGATGGGGTCAATGGGGGAAAAATGTGGAACATCTGTAATACATTTTACATCCAACAATAAAGATTTGGAAAAAAAAACAAAAAAAAACAATGAAATGTTGGTTCAAAATTACTAAGTTTACTGGGAGATAAGACCAAATGATTGAAATCCAAGAGAATATACACATAATAGAGGCAGACTCGTAGGAAATTCAGATACTAGTGTAATCAGAAATGGAATTTAAAATTACTGTAATTGACAGATTCAGGAAAGTGAAGAATTTCACCAAAAGAACTAATATACACAAAAATATGCATATGGTGTATTATAAAAAGTTCTAATATTTACAAAATTGGAATCCAAAAAAGAGAGGATAGAAAGAATGAGGCAGAATCAATATTTGCAAAGAAAATGTCAAGAATGCTTAACAACTGATGTAACATGAATAAAATACAACCAGAGGCATGGAAACATGGAACTGACTGACAAATCTCAGAGGGAAGGTGCGCAGGGAAGGGGCCAGAAGAGATTAATGAAAGAACTTATTTGCATATATGCATAATCCAAGGACACAGACAACAGTGTGGTGAAAGCTGGTTTGGAGAGGGGGGTCAGGGATTGGGGTAGAGGGGGTCAATGGGGGAAAAGAGAAAAGAGGAAACATCTGTAATATTTTCAACAATAAAGATACATTTTAAAAAATCTATAAAACTTATGTTAAAGAAAATAAGGCAAGGTCAAAGTTATCACAACAATATTTCAAAATCCTTTTTCTACTCTAATTCAAAACAGTAAAATATTAAAGAGTTTGAGAGATCTTTTCATTGTATTTCTTCCTTTCCCAAGTAAAAATCTGAGGGCCCCCAGGAAAGGTTAATTCACTTGCCAAGGTCAGAACCTCCCAGACATGAGTGATAACGGCCCGATCAGCATGTCAGCTCAGTTTCCCTGCTGCTCTTTCCATCACACAGCAGTACTCCTTTTATTATGTTTTTTTAAAAAAACCTTTATTGTTGAGAGCATTACAGATGTCCCCTCTCTTTTCTGCCCCTGTCCCCACTACCTGGTTCCCACCCCCCTAGGCCTTCACCACCCTATTGTCCCTGTCAATGAGATATACATATACACATATAAATTCTTTGGTTAATCTCTTCCTTCCCTCCCTCCCCCTTTCCCTCTGAGATTTTTCAGTCTGTTCCATGTTTCCATGCCTCTGGTTCTATCTTATTTATCAGTTTATTGTGTTCATTAGATTCCACATATAAGTGAGAGCATGTGATATTTGTCGTTCTCTGACTGGCTTATTTCGCTTAGCATAATAATCTCCAAGTCCCTCCATGCTGTCTCAAAGAATAAGAGATCCTTCTTTTTTATAGCTGCATGGTATTCCATTTGGTAAATGTACCACAGCTTTCAATCCATTCATCTACTGATGGGCATTAGTCTTAATGTCACATGGGCTCTGCAGAGACTGCAATCCGCTGTGACCTGCCAGTTTGCTTTTCTTGAGATGAACATCATACAGCAGAGCAAAACATGAACTGAAACGTACTATTTCCATTATACCCAAAAGCAAGCTTAATGAGCATTGAGGTCAGATCAAATTTTCTCATTGACAGAGGTGGTATAGGGTATGGCTGGGGAGCCATGCACTCCTCAAACTTCCAGTTCTGTGATGGTCACCTTTCTCACGTATTGATATAGACTTGTGTGGTCAGAGAGGAGGCATGTTCAATGATCAGTAGATCATGACTCAAATTAAAAAAAAAAATAAGTTGAAGATGAGTCCATGTTGTCATTAGGTTTAAAATAGTGAGCTAAATTTTCCCTAAGTCCTAGGCCTCCAGGATGCAGACATGAGTAAATGTGATGAGGTCTATGTTTGTTCATAGGAAATGACACATTACTTGACTAGGTTGATGAATTTACTCCAAACATATATCTGTCCTTCTTGACTCTACCAAGTACGGAGAGAAGTTGTGCTGACAACTTCAGGCCAATTGAGTTTCTCATTATATGTTTTTTCCGTGTACCAAATTGCTAATAAAGGAAATTAGATTCATCGTTAAGAGTTTGCCATTCATCCTTACTCATTGTCGGGATCGTATCCAAATAGCCACCTAAATTGGTGGAGAAAATCACAGTGTTTTGATTCCTTGGAAATCAGGAAGTCAGCAAATATGTCAAAGAAGACAGTTTCAGATTCATTAAGTTGATGAAAAGTCAGTGTTAACACAATGTAGGCATGTCCAATTCACAACTGGTCATCTCAAATAAAATAAACATTTGTAGTGAATTTGACATTGAAAGTCTTTTTTTGGGAAAACTTTTTGTTTTGTTTTTTTACCCTCACCCGAGGACACTTTTCCATTTTTTGTTCAGATAGAGTGGGAGGGAGAAAGCGGGAGAGAGGGAGAGAGGGAGAGAGAGAGAGAGAGAGAGAGAGAGAGAGAGAGAGAAACATCAACATGAAAGGGACACATTGAGTGTCTGCCACCTGCACGATCAACCAGGGCCAGGGACAAACTGCAACTGAGGTACATGCCCTTAGTGGGAACTGAACCCGGGTCTCTCTGGACCGCAGGCTGATGTTTTAACCGCTGAGCCAAATCAGTCAGGGCTTTTTTTTTGGAAAACTTAATCTTCCAAGAAAACAAATCTGTGAGTATGTAAAATCTTGCATATTTATTTGTAATCATGTGGTCCAAAGAAATTTATAAAGCCCCTGAAAATAAAGGCTTATTACTGAATTGCAACAGAAAGGTTTTACTGAGTGGCACAAATGCAAATGAACGTACTTCAGATAACATTTAGCTGTTCCACTAGAACAGGACAAAAATGGCTTTGAATTCCAGAACCCTAATAAGCATTCTGAAATTTGTATTCTGATTTGAGGATTACAACCCATAGTTAGTGTGATCAAAATAATTATCTCTAAGCATATAAATATTTTCTTTCCATGAATTTTTCTATATTTCTTGGCAGTGAAAACACTTTTTTCTGGACACTTTTATAATGCTGATTTTCACTGCACACCCTTACATCCTATTTCCGAAGTTGTCAGAGCACATTTAAAAAAACCTGAAAATGTTTACAGATCTTCATCATAACTATGAAGCTGAAAAAGCAATATGATATTTTTGAAAAAGAGTCTAGAAAACTATTGAAAGGATTTGAGATCTAAAACCCTCCAAATTTTTTACAATACAATTAAGAGCATGGTGAGCCTTAAAGTGCATATTCTTTATTGCATGAAGCAGAATTCTTAATACACACACACACACACACACACACACACACACTGAACAGCTGCAAGAAACAGCTAAAAATAATGCTAGCGATCCCCAGCTTGACTTCACAAGAATAATATGTAGGGAAAAAGAAATTCTAAAAAGACCTCATGTGTCATGCCAGTTGTAATGTTAACTTTGCTTATTTTGATAATAGAAATAAAAAAAATGACCAAGTGTATATTCTCAGTACATAGGCTTATACTACCAGGACACAGATATTGTCCACAAAATTCTCATTCTTCCTGGGTGGCATAAAATATGAAAAGCAGTCATAGTCAATATTTTGCCTGCAGTCTCAGAGTAGGACTATGAGAAAGGGACCACAAGCGAAAGCTGGACTCCTACAGGCTGGTGGCCAGGATGCTGGCTTAGAAAATATACCTGGAGAACTGAAGGAAGAGGCAGCAATCAAGGTAAATCAGCCATAGGTTCACTGATATAGGTGGGCATGGGTGAGCAGTCCATCGGATAATGGACAACAAACAAGAGTAAAACTGATAAAAATAGTCTGTGGCCCTGACCAAATGATGCTCTAGAAATAAGACAATGTAAACTGTGCAACAGAAAAAAGTAAGAAAGAAAGATAGCAAAGGAACACTACTAAAAAAATGAAAGAAAGAAAGAAAGAAAGAAAGAAAGAAAGAAAGAAAGAAAGAAAGAAAGAAAGAAAGAGAGGGAGAAAGAAAGAGAGGGAGAAAGGGAGAAAGAGAGAAAGAAAACCTGAAACCCAAAGTGAGGACCTCAGTGCCAGGTCCACTAGTCAGAGAGGACAGTAGAACCCTGAGGGGTATCTACAGGAGCTAATAGAGAGAGCACACTTTTGTCCTCAACTCTTAGCGTAACTAGTTCTTAGTTTTGACTACAACAACATGTAAGTTACAAAGACTTGGATGGTAGCTATCTGGTAATTCTTGGGTGCTGCCAACCTGTGTTTCCTTCCATCCACTCTGGTCCAGTCAGTATAGGTCATGAGCCCTGCAGCTGCCTCTCCAGGCTATTCTGCCTGCTCAATTGTTGGCATCATGTGGTGGCAAAACCAGTAAAAATAAAAGTCTTATGGTTTTGTGAGTATCTTATAGACTTCCTTTGAGTTTAAAAGTATCTTATGGACTTCCTTTGAGTTTAAAAGTTGAATGATGTTGGATTAAGCCTCTACGCCTCCATGTTCTAAGGAAGTGTTTGGCAAACTCCTTGGTCAACTGATTGTCTTAAATGACTGAGACTTTCAAGTGGGAACCATTTGGGAAGTCACACCCAAGCTTGGGGCTGCTTGGATAGGATCAGGCTGACGAGGTGTTGAACATCAAAGCACCAAGAGACATACCACCGGTTCCAAAAGTCCATACCTTAAAAATTTGTGCAGGTACTGGCGGCTGCAGGGTGACCAGGAGAAGACCCCATTGCGTCCTGCTAATGTAGGGGACATTATGTTGCCCTCAGACTTTTTGCACATGTTCCCTTCTCCATCATGGACCATGCCAAAGCTACAAGAGAGAAAAATGTTTTTTTCAAAACAAAGAACAGTTTAAATGGTCTAATACATTCTAAAATACATGTCAACGCTGGAGAGCCTCCTACTTTTGTGTGCTAGTCAGGCAGAAATTACAGCTTTAATAGCCAAATTGTGGACAGTAGTCATGTATTCATAGACCTTTCCTGGAGAGCCGCCATTCACTGAGTTGTTTGAAAGTACACACACACATCAAAATGGTGCCCTGTTCAGATGTCTGCTAAGGGCAGAGGCTTTCATGACAAAAAAGCATTTCAAATGGCATGGGGAGGGTGGTTCACTTGATCTTGCCAGAGCTAAAACTGTTCTATATTCCTTCATTCCCTCTATACTGTCTTCTGCTCATGGTGGATATCAGAATTTTCAGTGTTTGTTCAAAATACAGATGTCCCCATGTGTGTTTGATATCTAACACAATTTAAGAATTATAGCCAATCCCTGCAACTCTTAGTCCTGACATTCCGTTCCTACCCTCACTCGGCACTGCTCCATCTAAGACCAGGTCTGCAATGCCAGCGGCTCTGACAGCTGGAAGGTGCTTGGCCCTAGTACTACCTACAGCCCTTTAGAGGAAGTGGCTCCACGAAACCCCTACGGTAGCTATGGTTACGTTTATCTGCGGGTTTTGTTTGAAGGCAAACCTGTTACTCTTGAGTGAAAGAAAGTGATTTGGGGGTTCCTGCTCTGGCTTAGTAAATGGGAACATCTCAAACTATAATGGTTGTTGAAATTCTTAATATGATTCTTTATAGGTATTCAAATCCCACAGTGTCAACCAGCACCCCCTTACTGTCAATTATGTAGCTCTGCTCCCAGGAAAATCCCATTTACTGAGTTGCTACCTTCCCCTATCAAGAGCTTTTTCTCTCTAACTTTCTAAAGATTTGGCCGTCTTCACCCGCTTCAGAATAGTACAGCTTACTCCCTTGGGAAGAAAGCATGGGGGTGGGGTGGGGTAGGGTAGGCACTCTATATAGCCCTGAAGGCTTCCTGTTAGGGCAAATCTATTTTTGGAGAGCCAATCCATCATTGGTTATTAATGTCTGATATTCATTCAATCATTATATGGATCCCCAGAGAGTATGGTTTTGAATGAGTGGGACACAAGAAAGGGGATGGGTAAGAGAGAGAAAAAATAAAAATGGACAAGGTAGTTACTTGGATCTGGGGACATTCTGCATCCAAGAACCCCATGATGAGCAGAGGGAGAGGCCCAGGGAGAGGGACAGAACCAACACAGGTTGAGTGGGCTCCAAAAGGAGGCCAGAGAATCTGTACTTGCTGCCAAGGTGAAATAAACATTTGTCTAATTTACTATGTTCCTTAGAGCTATTTCATAATATCAGTAAAAATAGCAACTAAGATTTGTAAGCACTCATTATTTTATAGATGGAATATTAAGCGTGCTACCTATGCTTTCTAATTTAAACCTCACTACAAGCCTGTAAGGCAGGTATAATATAAAGACCGCAAGACTGAAGAATTGAGGGAGGCTTGTCCAGGGTCTCTGAGTCAGGACTGGAATCTGACAC
Organism: Molossus molossus; assembly: GCF_014108415.1. Lineage (NCBI taxonomy): Eukaryota > Metazoa > Chordata > Mammalia > Chiroptera > Molossidae > Molossus > Molossus molossus. Next base: position 34,893,265 of record NW_023425366.1, read on the forward strand.
ACTAATGTAAAAACCCATGCAATAGTGTAACCTGAGCATGATTGAAGGGTGTATCCAAGAAATTTTAGAGTGCAAACATTGTCCAATTTCTGCAAAATTCCAACTCAGTACCAAGGGTGATGCATATGTAGTCATTCAACCTCCACCCACTCTGAAATTCTATTAAAAGCAATCAATCAAGGCCAAACTAACCATACGGCAGAGAAAATGTGTCATGGCTGTGAAAAAGATTCAGACTATAGTAACATATGGGTGGCTGACTTGAGGATAAAGTGACCAAAATGAAAAACCAACATACCCACATCTGGCTGGCCCTTGACCTGAATATGGAGAAGACACAGTATGGGTCATCAAGTGCCCTAGATAGGTTTGTTACCACTTTTACCTACATTTCTAAGAAATTCAGTCACAACATCCTCAGTCTGGGAACATCTTGGTCTTAAACTTTTCATCTAAGGTATTTTCAATGATTCTTTCTACATTAATCTCAAACTCCACTGTGCATCAGAATATCTGAGAAATGCACTGTATAATGTGGCTACGCAAAGCCCACCCTGATAAGTTTCTGACTGAGTAGGTTGTGGGTTAGGTTCTGGTAGTTTGGAGAATTCTAACACAGTAAGGTGATTCTGAATCCCCCAAAAATCTCAGCACTACTATTTTAGGAGTTGCGTTTCCAAGTAGTGCAATACCCATAAATTGTACTGCAATGGATGCCAGCACATTTGTATGAAAGTACCACAATGATCACATTTGATATTAACATTTATATAGTCATGGAAGAATGAATAGAACACATTCTGAAGATAAACTTGGTATTTGGCAACCCAGAAGTATAATTAATATTCAAGTTATACATGCTAGATAATTTTTTTTGCTTCCATGAACCACAGTACTTTATGCAAAGTGACTATCACTGCTTATGTTAATGAATCTGTATGTGTGTAAATATATATATATATATATATATATATATATATATATATATATATTCTTTCTTCTTTACCTATTATCTAATAAATTCTAAAGAACAGAGATTCTTGTTATCCATTCTCATAGCCTCAGAGCCAGTAGGCTCATTAGCCCATAACAGGTTTTCTCCATTCATGCTTGCTGAATGAATAAAGAACAAACTTCCAGCTATAACACCAACTCAAATACCTGAATAAAATCATAATTTCAGAATAAATTAGACCGGAGAATTATGTTCAATGTCAGATGCTTATAATGTCTTCTATAGTATTTTCTCGAGTGATTCAATTACATCAAGTATTTCTTCATTATTAGTGATATAACCAGGTGAACAGCCAAGTATATTTAGAGATTGTATTGATTGTTTCAGGCTGTTCAGATAGCAGGGGTTAAGGAAATGAGAAACTCTCTTAAGAAACTCTGGGTCAATGTCATCTGGACAATAAATCATACTTTTGGCCTGAGGATGGTAACTATTGGTAGAACCCAGATGTCCAGAGCTCTGATGTAGGTTTTTTTTAAAGAAGCCTCTGTTATTTATACATGGTTTGACTTTGGGCAAATTACTTAAATCTCTGAGTTTCAGTTTCCTCACTTGTAAAATGGGATAATAAACCCTTCCTCAGAATACCTGGCACCCCGCGTGTCACAGACTAAATTTCAAAATTTCTATCCATTTATCTGATTCAAATGTGGTCTTGGTCAAATCACTTAATACCTAGATGCCATTCGTATATGCGTGTGTGTGTGTGTGTGTGTGTATTTGCATGTGTGGGTTTGGCCAAAGGTCAATGGGTTTCAAATAATTTTTGGACACAGGAACAAAGTAATTTTAAGAGGAATGCCAATAAATAAAATTGGTAAGAAGTGACCCTCTAATTACTGGGGTTCCCTAGAGTGCAGTCTGACAACCACCAGACCAATGATCTCTGTGGCGCGGGCTTGCCCTGATAGTCTACAAATCTCTCAGATCACTGTGCCTCCCTGACCCAGCTGGAAGGGCTCAGTTTGATGACAGAGAACAGCCACACACCAGTGGGGTGTATATCTCACCATCAAATACTCAAAAGGCATCTAACATTACCAGGCAAGTGTGCTTGAGGTGAATGGTATTAGCAAGCCAATTCTGCTTCTTTCGAGAAGACTTCCCTGATATTCCCTGGCTGTGTCTCTTACAATGCCTACAGCTCTCACTCTTGTTTCCTGTCATGCCTTGTTTGTTTTATCTTTCTGTTAGACATTTGGGAAGCATAGATAACTGGTCCTTTTATAGAATCCTGCACAATGCTTTGGTGGCAGAATGTAAGTTGTGCCCAGGGATTGGTCCATAAATGCTGAAAAAGATAGGAGGCAAAACGATAGATTGTGCATACTTATGAGCACAGTAAATGTGTTTTAATATTGTCTTAAATGTCTGGAATGGTAATGCAAATTAAATATTTCAGCATATTGTATATAATAGGGATAGTCAGCTCAACTAATACCATTGTCATTATGTCTGCACACACCTGCTAAGGATCTCACAAGCTCTTTTGGTTTTACAGATGGAAAGTTAAGTGAGGGAAGACCAGGCAATGTGCCCTGGTCACTCTCAAGCTATGGGAGAACCACTACATATTCAGGTCCCAGGGTGCTACCCATTAAATGACATGACTTCCTTTGCACGTGGGAATTTTTGAACAGATGACATATTCTCCAAAACATGCAGTTCAGTCCTCAACAAATCTGTGCCAATTCTTCAACAACTGCATGCAGCAAACCACACGTCCTGTGTCACATGATTTAATATAACCGGGACATTCTCCCTGTCCAGCTTAAGAGAAATCTGGACTCAATCCCACAGGCAAACAGAGAACACAGATCCTCGCTTCCGGTTCCAGTCTTTCTTCCACACTTTTCCAACACAAATCTAAATGCTGGTTCTTAGTAACATCTATTTTTTAGGTCAGATTCCCCAGTATAAACCACAAGATAGTTTTGAGATGACAACAGCTAAACTTAGTAGAAGAAATTGGCTGGACATTAACTGAAATCTTTTTTTTCTTTTTAAGTTAAAGGTTAGAAAACCTATGGCTGAAAGCAGGGGGAAGCCCTCCTCCACCCGAAACAATGTCCTCTGAATATAAGGAAAACTGAAGAAGGAAACGTCGCCTGAGAAATATGATGTTTTATACAGACCTAATAGATCTAAAATCGTCTTTGAATTCTTAAGGTACCAACCTCTAAACTGAGCTCATTGCCAAGGATAAGATAAAGGCATGCTGTTCATGCTATGATGTTTAATCCATATATCAAACTTACAGTCCCTTCCTCGAGAACAATATCTATTAAATAAATGGACTGAATAGATAAATGTGTCTGTCTTCAATTCAAGTAAAATGTACAGCGTTTGATTACTGAGTCTTCTATGCCACAGCCTCTCTCATGTGATGTACTTTGCAATACTCTTCATTTGTTCACTCTCTCACTCCCCACTTCACTCTTCCCATCCCATTCATTCATATTTACTGAATACTCCGTGTGGTCTACCTGCTAAGCCAGTGAAGGAAGATGAGAGATTGTCTCAAGCAGTTTCTATGGTTTGAGATACATGAGAAATTGCTCTTTACATTTATGAAAAGTTACTCATAAAGAGAAGAGAGTACAATTATTATTATCATTATTGTTATTACTATCACTCATCTTTGGCATTTAGCACATGCAATTCATTTACATATATGTCCTACTTTAATAAAATCAGAAGCTATTTCATGGGCAAATGGATTCTTCAGAGCTCCCAGTTCCTCTATCTCTTGCACAGTGTCCTCTAAACATCAGGTGCTCAACAAAGAGTTGATCATTTTCTGGAGGGTAAGTCTATAAGGAGTGGGGCTCCCCTTTATCCAAATCTAGAGCACATTTTCTTCTCCCTAGCTGTATTTCCACTTGCAAGTACAAACACTTATCTCTTGTTAGGACGAAATTCTTTTTCCATCTAGACCCAGCCCAAGTGATAAAACAATAGTAATGATTGACTTCTAAGAGAAAATAATAGCAAACACTGACAGCTGTCGACATTGAAGACCAGGAGCCTAGCGTTGATGTATCAAGTGTAACTTCAGTCGAATCCACCACCTGTGACTGTCAGCACTGCCAGCGCCCGTATCTCAGCTGCTTATCTAATGCCGATTTGCTCCGTCCTCAGTGACTTAATATTTCTTACCTTCACTGCTTAATTAAATTCAGGAATGGTTCAGAGGACAGCAAGAGCCCCATGTCGTTAAAATAATGAGAGGTTTTGAAGTTCTAACTCTAGTAGTCTATTAAAAATACAATTATGATGTAACTGAAAGCTTTATGGAGTATAGGTGCAATTTTCTGGGCACTGAAAAAAGTCAATCATTACCTGTAATGATGAAGGGATCAGTAAGAGGATATACAGCTTCACTTTCAGGTCATCAGTTCATACACAGCCCGAGTCTGCAGGGCCTCCGTGGGGCTCCATTACACACAAAGGCACACACACGCAAACACACACACACAAACATGCACGCACAGGTGCTTTGAACAGGTCGGGACGAGTGACCTCAGCCCATTTTCTAAACATGGGATGGAGACCAAACCACAAAAACACTGCCTTTTTCAAGTTTTGTGATTTTGCAAGTAAAATTGGGATTAAAATAAAAAATAGAAAGTTATACTTCCTGGTTTTGCATTTTCTAGGAGAAATTTAAAGTACAGCTGCATGTAGCAGGTAAACATCTGCATGACCACTGTTAGTGCTCATATTAATCAGGGCAATTGTGGGAAGTTAGCAAGTGGGTCCATTAAAAAGAAAATTAATAGTTGGTGGCTCAAGGTGAGGCAGTTTATAGCATTATTAGCCCAAGAAAACATATCTAGAAATAAGTTCCTATTAGTAATTGATAGAAAATTTTTTATTCTACAGGAATAAATAGCCACCCAGCTGAGAGCTGCTTGTCCAGCACCAGCCTCTATCTGTGCTAAGCCGCCAAGCTCACTGCTCACCCTGATGCTGCCCCATTTCAAAACCAGCAACACTGGGAAAATGGGAATGTGAGAAGCAAGCCATGTCCTACTGGACCTTATTTCCTTTAGTACTTGTACTCCCCAAACCCTTCTTAGCACACCAATCAAAAAAGACCTCTCCCAGTTCTGTAAGCGATATAAGAACACAAATTCAAGAGTAACAAGTTAACAATAGGAGGGCTTGTTACTACTCTCAGTCATCTGGAATCCCCCAACAGGAGCCAACCATGGAATATTAGTCCACAGGACAGAGACACAGGACTGATACAAGTATCTGCAATGGTATGTGCATGTGTGAGCAGGAATATAAGGGAAGAACAGGGTGAGGAAAGTGTAAACACATGCATTGGATGTGCAGGACAAGGCATTAAAATGAAAAGAAAAGATGTGCCTATGTGATAACATTTACTACCTGTCCATGACATTCTCTTGGATGTATGTGAATCTCCCTCACAGACTTGACCTAATGAATCAGTACCTCTATGGCAACAAACCAGGAGGGAAAGGACCCTGGTTCCATCCTCCTATGACTATGTACTTACTTGTGTCCAGACTCGTGGGCAATAGTGAAAGCCAGTCCAAGGCCTGTATCTTCGTTAATTGTACAGCTGCGATATTTACTACACATTCCACTTATGGGTGCAAATCCTATGGGCATAAAGGCAGAAAGTATATACAGTAGATTGCAACAAAATAAAGAAGGAGGTTATTATTTACCCTACACATTTAGGGAAATTTGATTCTTATCTTCATCTGCTGAAATATGAAATGAGAAAACCTTGGTCTCTTAACAGAGAGGGCTCTTAACAATGTGGGAGTGGGGATCTGTTCTCTCCGCGTGGAAAACTATTCAGAGCTCTGTGAAATGTCCACATCGCAGGTTGTGACTTGGACACAGCAGAAGAGGGGTTACACTGCAGATGGAGGAGACTTCCTGCCTTTTTCTATAAACATTTGGTTCTCAAAAATGGAGTAAAAAAGTGCTGCAGAGAAGGGTGTGTCAGGGAGTCCTGGACCATACAGGTTCACAGGTTTGCCTGGAAGACTCAGATTCAGAATTTGTTGTGCTCCTGGTAGGATTCAGTATGGCAAGAGAGAGAGAGAAACTAGCAAAGGGAACAAGGGCATGAGAATAAGGTTCAGGGAACCAGACATAAGCTTCCAGAGTCCTCTTCCAGTGGAGCCACACTGGACACAATTCATTCCCCCAGTAACACGTTGTGACAACAGTGTGGACTGCTGTCCACCAGGGAAGCTCATTAGAGACTCAGGGCCCTGGAGTTTTTTTGGGGGCTGATTTCATAGGCACCTTCTGCCTGGCATAGACCCAAATTCCAGACTCCTAGGATGAAAGCAGGTGTTTGTTCCACATAAATTGCATTATTTGTACAAACAGTTTCAGCACAGTGAGCCACACTTATCAGGTAGAATGGTGGGAACCTTCTGGAAACCTAAGTTCTCAGAGGTCAGTTAAGAGCCAACTCATAAGCAGGCCTTCCTAAGGACAAGCAGTCAGATTAATCTATACTAAACTGAGTCCTATCTAAATGTTTTTATAGTAAAGGATCTTCCTTTATAAAATCCCAGGGAAAAATGGAGAGTTAGGAAAAAATGTCAGGGAGACTCCTGGTCAGTAGCACACTATGTTTTATACTAATTATTTGGGGGGAAGACATATCAAAGTGCTGCTTCTAAGATCTACTCGGCCCTATGAACATATCAAGAATTGCTATGAGATTGATCAGGAATATATATGATATAGTTGTGATATCTCTATAATATTCATAAATGTGCCATTTCTGTCATATAATGAGACATCTTTGACTCTATTGACCCTTTTCTCTCAGGAAGAAGGCATGAAAGAAATTATTTCTTAAGTTCGAAGAAACAGCAACTCTTGAATCTGTGAGAGATATTCCCTTGTGAAGTAATCACTTTTTATGAGTAAATACATACTTTTATGGCCAAAGTTCATTCAGGGATACAAGTTTCTTCTTTAAAATTGCTCTCAGCAGTGGCTACTGCTTATAAATTTGAAATGAGGGCAAAGATACTCACTATGCAAGGCCACAGAAGGCACAAAGCACATACATGGTCCTCAAAACTCTGCTGAATGATCTTACCCAAAGTATCACAGGGCTCATTCTTCCAGGAGCATATGTCCAGACCAGTAAGTAAGATGGCGTGGTCATGGCGAGTTCCATCTCTCCCCATCAATCCAGACTGCCACTGGCAGAAGCTACTTAAGGTGTGGTCCGCGTGATGGCTTATCACAAGCCCTGGCTATGCAAGAGAGACCAAGACCACCACAATAACAGAGAGAGAACATGGTACAATGCAATTGTTAACTAGCATTCGCATCACGGCAAAGCCTCATTGACTTGGAATTCAAACAGACAGATCCCAATGGCACATATGCTAATTTATCCATTTTATGTATTAAAGCACAAAAGAGTGTGTTACATAAAACCGTATGGATTTAGTGTAGACATGTCGTTTCTCTAGTTCTGTGCCCAAACAGTTGGGGATGTTATTTAGCTGACCCCGAATGCATTTTCAGTGACCCAAGAAAGATTACTTTTGTGTATAAAATTTGCATTTAAAATATTTGTAAAAGAGTTTACAAAATTAAATATGACAACAGGATCATTTGTATGTGACTAAACACACACACACAAAGCACACCCAGTCACTGAATGTTTACTTCATTACCAAGTAGAGCAAGTGGGATTTCCTACTTATGACCCTTTTAATATTTATTATTGCAGTCTTAAATTAAGTCACTACAGAGGCAACATGCTTATGAGAAGAAGCAGATCAACTGGGAAAGCTTTATTTCTGGAAAATAGACTGGAACCAGAAGGAAACTATATATAGAAAACATTTGACCTTATTCACATACACCAAGTTCTAATAAGGCAACAGAGAAATGAAGAACGCGTGAACTCTTGGGAAGTGAATTTGGGGGTGGCAGGAACATCCAGCAGAGTAGGTTGCAATGAGTTGTTAGAGCCTTATTTACAGGAATGCTATGTTTTCCTACGATGATCAGAGAAAATCAGATTAAATATCTCAATTTTAGGACAACTTGTTTAAGGCTTTTATGACTAGAGTGTTGTGTTGGAATTTTTGTCCTTCGGTCACACAATATGTTTTCTCCTTACAAGTTTCTGTCTTTCCAGAAAGTCAAATACACCTGAGCTAGATGTTGTACATCAAAACTAGGACATGCATTCCATTCTTCAGCTGGTGATTTCCAGGAACACTGCATTAATTAAAGTTAACACAGGTGTACGATCAAAAGATAACCTCGTCTATTCTTTACAGCTTGGAGGAATTCCAAGGTGAAAACGATTTAATACAAGGAATAATTAACCTGTCACCTGAGAAACCCTGCTGGCTCAGCACCCCCTCCCCAGACACACACTCACACAAAAGACAATGAGGTTATATCTTCCTGACTATTCAGGCTAGAAATAGGCCTGTCCTTGCCACCCCCACCCTGCCCAGGAGAAGAGCAGAGCCCCAAATATTAAAGCCTGTAGGCATCTTAGATCTTATGATCTTAGATTTCATCTAAAAATCCTTTGTTTTATAAATAAGAAAACTATGGCTAACAGGAGATTCTGCCAAGACATCAGCCAAAGGTGGGACTGGATGCAGGGTGCCTGACCTGGGTCCCAGGCTCACTCTCCCATGCCCAGTCATGATCAGCTTGGGCCAAAATAGAAGCAAGAGTCCTTGATGGCTGAGATGCCCCCTGTTATTTATGCCACAACATGTTCATATACAACCTCTTTGTGAACTGAAGTGTATGTTTGGGCATTTAGACAGGAACTCTGGAATAGAGACAAAGGAGATGTTTTTACCAAATGCTACCAAGATCCAGCATAGTTTGGGTTTTTGTATGCAATGAGATAAATGTGCTCACCATTGCAGAATCTCTATGAGTATAAAATCCTGGGATTAAAGGTGGTGAGGGTTAGTGGGATCAGTCTTAGGAGTTGGGAGACAACAGAGCAAAGCAATGCAGTACCACACAGTAAAATTTCACTTCTGTGCTATGGGACATTTTAGTCTTCTAGCAAAAGACTCAGAGGCTCAGTTCCACCTGGCATCCTGCAAGCTCACAGTGGCTGACGACATATTTTACACTTTGGCTTCCCAGTGTATTTCCCACCCACATATTAAAGGCAGCTTCTCTATTCCATTTTCTCATATGGCAATTACATGAGTACTTCTTACTACCTCTGCACAAAAATACCAAAAAAAAAAAAAAATCAAATAATCATTAAAGGAATCGACAAGCAAATCATTGTCTAAGATGCAAAATATTAAAACTTTTTGTCCCCAAGGGAAAGGGAAGTAAAGAATCCATATTAAAGAAAACAGAGCATTATTTTGCATTTATTTTTCTGGGAAAGAAGTTGTTGGTTTCAAAGACAGTCTACCTGTTCTTCTTCTAGAAGAATCAGACCTACGATTGCAATGTTGATGTTTCCTCCTATTGTTCCATCTTTGAATAAAGCAGATACCTGAAAAAGACAAGCAGTCTGTGTCAGTCTCCATACGTGACACCATTTTCCTGCAGTTCTCAGTCTGCCAATCCCATGTGTCTTAGTAATGTAGCAATGTTATGTTTCTTATACTGCTAGACAGACAAGTATAGGAATATCTATCAACCAAAAGACTAATCGTTGAACCTCTGTTGTTGATTCCTGGGAGTGAAAAACTGAAGTTTGGGGAGGGAGGTTCCACTTCTCAAACACCAGTTAGGCATTACAAGGTCTCTGAATTGCTAAGTGTCCTCAGGTGAACTGAACAGAGAACTTTTTTACTCATAGTGATAACTGCATAGGTAAGTATTCCCCATGCTCTTCTGGCAAGGGATTCCAGAAGCATAAAATAAATGCTGGGAAAAGACCAACTGGACATGATAAAGAGAAGGAAATGTCAAAAAATGATCCAAGAAAGAAACAAACATTTGAGATGATGATCACAGTTGTAGAAGTGAATATTGGAGTGGCATTTGGGATGATGAGTAATGACTGTCAACAGTGTGGAATACAGCAGGGGGGTGACTTGGCACTGAGGTACCTGTTACTGCTCTGCACTTGAGGTGTAGAAACATTAGAAAGCTCTACAGAACAGAGACGGCATTTGCACAAATCAGAGCATCTGGCCCTGCTGTCCTCTGTCCTGGGGATGTGCAGTGATGGGTGCCTCATGTCACTGTCTCCCTCAGTTCCCTGGGAGGTCATAAACCACATGGGGCAACCTACCAAAAATGACACTAGCAATAATAGCCATGTGGCATCATGAAATATAAAACATATTTGTGGGTTCTCTGTTTATTAAGGTAGAACATAACAGATTTTTAAAATATTGTTATCATAACTTTTTTTAAAAACACATTTTGGTGACCCAAGATTTTGTCTTCTGTTCTCTAGATGTCTCTTAGGTGAAATGAGCCTAGATACCTCTTACCACTCTTCCATAATTATTCCAGCTGCCAGGCCTTCCATAATTACTACAGCTGCCAATCTGGGGACATACACACTTTACCTGAGATGACATTCTAAATAAGTTGTACCCTTTTTTCTTTCTCTAGATAAAAATAATCTATACTCAATATTTGGACATTAACACTCCTAAAATGAGTATTTTTATATAACCATCTAAAACCCACACACATAGTGCTGATAAACAGATTTATTGCACCAAAATGTCTTAGCATACTCTTAGATTTCTGATGACTGAAGACATCAGCACATCAAAACAGATGACTGGCTTACAGAAAGGACCAAATCATTCACCCTCCTTCATTTATTCTCTGAAGTTCTAAACAATGGCTCTTTTGATCAGAGCTTAGTAAAACTGAAGGAGTTACCACAGATAGAATATTTCTATGTATGAGAAAAATCTATAAGTAAAAAGCAGAATGTGAAGCACACACACACACACACACACACACACCATTGGGTGTAACTACACACAGCTTCAGCATGATGGACATTCTTACCATGTTGAGTATTGTCAGTACGTAGGTGGTGATATTTTCATGGCCATGGTTTTGCATCATCTTTTTGTCAACCACTACCAATGTTTCCACATTCAGTTCTTTATTCCTATAGGACTTCAGAAGAGAACGCTTGTGCCGTGAGCAAGACTTATACTCGTCAGGCAAGATGAAAAGGTCTTCCCTGGGAGGCTTGGGCATGTCTACGAGGGATGTACAGAGAGTGAATTAAAGCAAATTCAGCACACAAAACGAGTGGTGGAACTTGTTATATAGAAACTGAATTTTAAAAAGTGAATATTCATGATAGGGACAATATAACCCTTAAAACTCTGTGATCAAAGCTTGTGTTAAAGTGGAAACTCAATTCAAATAAAGTTAACAGAGTCTAGATGTCATGAAAAGCATTGTTTTATTGACCTTTGTACAATTTTGTCTCGATTTAAAATAAGAGAGGGTCATTTTTGCTCCATGGTACCAGCATCTAGAAGCACAACTCAAAGACTATTAGCATAAGAATTTATGGAACAGGCTGTGCAAAAGAGTTATTGACAAAGTGATAAAACTAACAATTATGAGAAAGAGTGCCATCTTGCACTGTTTTCTTATTTGAAGGCTTAATGACCTGACAGTTTTTACAGTTGAGCCCTGTGTCTGCGCACATGACTGGTTTGTCTGTAGTGTTTCAAACAGGTTCTTAACTACTTGAGACAGGTCAACCTCACTGCAGAGTTGACTTTCCTAGAAAGCACCATAAATGTTTACCTAACTTAATTAGAAGACAAAATTATGCTCTGCCCTCTTGAAGCAAGCCACTTAAAAATAGTTTTGGCATTTATCCTCAGTAAGTTAACTAGGTTAAAAACAATTCAGTAGAGTGGATGCCTTAGAAAACGTGGTTAGAATTGTTTCATGGGAAAGTAGGTTTCAAAATACTCCCATATTTATCACCTCAAAACTATTCCAACTCTATTTATAAACCACAGTGCTAGAAAATGTTAGTTTGTTTGACTGGTACCCATATCAAATTATCACTCTTTGCTGAAATACTTCCATTTATCCCTCTGCTACAATACTTCCAAACCTAAATAAACCTTTTGGAGGATAATAGCTATACCAGCTAATGTTTAGTGAGCATTCACCATTCATTATGAACACTGATACAATTTACAGAGCACTCCACCAGAAGAGCTGGCTATGTGTAACTCTTCAGTCTCTATAGCAGTCCCAGAAGGATAAAGAAGCTGAGGCACAGGGGACAAATTTCACTTGCTCATTGTCCCTCCTCAGAAAGTGTTGGAAATGGGCTGTAGATATGGTAGTGTGGTCCCAGATCCTATGGTCTTAATTTTCACTGGTGGAAAAATGTATGCAGGAGGAAAGCTGATAAACCTAGGAACACAGCAGTTTATAATCCCTGGTAATGGGAATGGGATGCACCAGGAAAGTGGGGTGGAGGGTAATCTTACTGGCCAGGGCGCTGATAAACCCCTCAGAGCAAATCACTTGCTCTTCAGTATGGAAATTGCAGCATTTTCCTCAAAGCACTGAGTCCCACCTCAAAACCATCAGTGGTGCCTGCAGCCAGATGCAGCAAGCTGCTTCATGTGCCTGAGGTTCAGGGTCATGGTTGATTTTAAGCAAATCATTCTGCCTTTGTTTGCTATTTTCCACAGATAGTGCCTAAACACATACAAAAAGCTCTCATTTCCTGAATCAGAGACTCTAATAGGGATGACTCTTTCAAATGTGAACCCCACTGAACCAGAAGACCAGGACTCCTCCAGGGAAGTCTGAAGCCTATAGAGAACATGGAAAAATCTATGCACAGGTAACAGGGGTCCTCAGAATTGAATGCATCAGCCTGGAGGCAATGTGTGTCAGTTCTGTTGGTCACACAGCCCCCAACCATGCAGGGGCCCCAGTGCAGAGCTGCATGTGCCCAGCAGGAAGGAACAGAAATAGTTGGCAAACTAGACTGCACCATAACAATCCCTAATGTCTCCCACTGGCAAGATGTCGTTTCTGGCCCCTTTCTTTTCTAGCTTTATTATGAAAACAAGAGCTACTTTTTTTTTTCCATGTTCCAATTACAAAACTTATTGTACATGTTACAGTATTTTTCAAATGACTGCCAACCCCCACTATTGAGATTCTAAAATACCTGTCAAGGCAACATGCTCACACACACACACACGCACACACACACACACAGAAGTGCACACATATACACACATAGTCACACCAAAAGATTAATTTGATTGTCCTACATGCACAGTTGTGCCTTAGCTGCTACTGGCCTGAATGATTCTGATCACCTCTAGACAAGAATGATCAGCACTGTTGGGTTTCCTCAGGGTCTATGATAACATTGGCTTCAGACCCTGGTATGGCTTGTCAAAGAGGTGAAGACAACCTTCCTCATCTCTCCTTCCCAGGCCAACTTTTCTTCCCTGCTACATGAAATTTGCCTTGCACTGACCACACCCACACCAGGAGCCCTGCCAACATGTATCCTTGCTCTGACCTTGTCAATGCCTTAGATCCTGCTTTTGCCCCGACTCCCTAGCCCCATCCTCCTCTCCCCACCCTAGGCAGTTGCTGCTGGTAAGGATACCCTGTTGCATTACCCAGTGAACCTCTCTCTTCCCTGACTTTCTCAGACTCCTGTTCACTTGTCTTTGTTCTCAACTCTGTTCTTCAGACTGCCTCTGGTAAGACAGAACTGAGCCCACTGACTAGAGCAATTTGGGTTTGAGTGTTTCAAGTCCAGCTAGCCTGATGCTGAATTTGAGTTTCAAGTCTATCTGACTGTAGCTTAAGACTTATTTATTGGAGAATATGAGTTCAGATGACGCACAGGTGTTACGGTACTTATTCTTTCATTGTAGGTTCCAACTGGTTATGGGTCGTTCACTCCACTGCACAATATTCCTGGAGCTCCTGTGCAGGCCCACCTCTATTTTAGGGTGCTGGATATAGCAGCACAGGACACCAAGCAGCAGAGAAGTGGGGATGGGGGAAGGTAGGCTCATGGAAAGAGGGCTCAGTGAAGTAATGCTGGAGGGGGAGCTGCAGGGCATGAGAGAAGTTCCAGAAAACAGTGAACTTCTATTCTTGAATTCGTGAGAGGTTCCTACATAAATTATACACAATATGTCACCTACTAAATGCTCATGACAAAAGACTTTGATAAAGCTTAGTGATAAATTGTAGGTAAATCATGTCCTGCACAGTCTGTCTTTTGATGTGGTAGATCAAGTACATAATATGTATACAGATACATGACCTCAGCAGGAAAACTATGTGGGCTTTAATAAATTTAGACCTCAAAAATATAGAATTACTCAGTAGACATGCCAGGGTTCTTTTGAAGATGTCTGGTGGGTTCTGTATTTCCTCAGCAGTGTGTCATTTAATCTATCCAGGGAACAGCTCTTTAAAAAAAAAGAAAACATCTACCATTATCTCTCCATCTACCATGGAGAGAGCTCTTCTACTGAACATGCAGATAATGGGCTCTTTTTGGACTCACCATGTTAAGTTTAGTAAGGGCAGTTAATAAATGTCATCTTGGGAACAGACATACTTTGATGAAGATTAAAAGCCCACTGGTTTATCTAAGTGTTAAAATCATTAAATACATGAAGAGAATCGCCCTTACATACATTTCTTGCGTCTTCCACAGAAATGCTGCTTTTGTGGGTGCTTGAGGTTAGAGCCACTGTGCAGGTTTTGATGTTCATGGTAGAAGAGGTGGTGATTTTCCAGCTCCTGCTGCCTCTGGACCATCATTACCTGGCGCCCCCTCTGAGCCGGTGGCTCTGTGGATCTCTTATACAGTATGTGGGAGGGAGGCCCACCCCCGGCAGAGTCATTGAGCCTCCCTGCTAGGTGTGAAGGAAGTGGCTTTAAGAAGTAATCTGCTTCTTGTGTTCTTATCATGCCTGACTGGAAAAATAGGGAGAAAGAAAGAAAACATAATTATACTTCCAGTGGGAGACACACCCATCTCTCCAAGCACTCCTTTTTATCCTTTGTTTACAAGCATGCTGCTCCCACATTCTAGTCCCTCCTTGAGAACACACATTCAAGGGTGCACACACCTGGATGGAGATTTACAAATGGAAAAGGCACGTTTCTGTGTTCTTTCTATTAGTACCCTTTCAGAAATGTGTGTGTGGAGATGTTTCATGACTTGACTCCAGCAAGAGAGAGAGAGAGCAAGCATACTAATGTCACTTACTTTTAACCAAATAATAGAGGAGAACACACATATATACAAACTTAAATGTCAGTGTGAGAGTGTGTGTGTGTGACACCATTGTAATTAGCAAGTTGTTAATAATAGGAAAGGAGCAAAGGTAAGGCCAGACACAGGCATGTCATTTGGGCAGCTTCACCAGGAAGCTGCAATTTCACACTCCCCAGGGAACCTCTGGCCAGTCCCTGTAGATTACTGGGGAAGGGGTCCAAGAAAGGGGATATAGACACACATGTGTGGTGAAGTTATGGTGACTAGGGAAGGTGCTTGTCAGTCACACCTGGGAACAGACATCATTGATCATTATGGGCATGGCCACTGCAAGTGTGCAAAAATTTGGGAATATATAATCCCCTAAACAAAGGAATTCTCTCTCTTGGCTCTCTCTTGTTGCTCTTGGCTCTCGGGTAGCTTGGCTTCCTTGCATTCGCCTGTGTTTCTTCCATATCCATGTAGCCCTGCAGACCCCACATGCAATGGACTGATGGACAGAGTGGGGAACACAAACTAAGTGAGCCTGATGCTGTATTGGATTGCTCCAATATGGAATGGAAACTCTGAACACTGGCTCTGATTTTAGTCCCACTAAAGGCAAAATGGGACTCCTTCCTTGGCAGGACAAGGGGAAATGGGACCTTGGAAACTCAGGGATGTAATTCCACAGAAATAAAAATCACTCATTCTCCCATGTGAGTCTCAGAAAATTCTTTTTCTCAGGATATTGCAAGAACTCCACTCCCACTAGCAACAGGTGGGGATGAGGACCTCTTCCCACTGGTAACAGAGGGGTTCCCAAATAAAAAATAAAAATTACAATCCTAACAGAGTAATTTGCAAAACTCTTTAAACCTGAATTAAACCTGTGATTACTTTCTATAAAAGTGTAACAAGATTAATCCCAAAGAAAAAAATAAAAGAATTTCTTAGGGAATCAGGAAGATCGTTCTAAGCAACATATTAAAGAAATAGGGAAAGAACCCACATTATAAAAACATTAGAAATGTCTATACAGCATCACACAAAACTGAAGTAGCATAAACAACACTAAAAATGTCTTAAAGAAGACAAAATTGAGATGGTAACTTTTAGAGTGACAAATACTTTTAAAGCTTGATAATAACACTTGAAGAACGTGGGAACAAACAGGCCATGTGACACTCTGGGAAAGTACAGAATGGGACCAGACTGAGGAGGTCCACAGTTGTCAACACTGAAAATATACAGCTCAATTCTAAGAATTTAACTTTTAAAAATTTTGCCAAATACTTCTTTTAATACTTCTCCAATTTTGATAATTCTATAAATGTATATTGCAGCACTATGTCTAATAGCAAAAAAGTACAAACAAAATAAAAATAGTAAAAACAAGAAATAATTTAAACGTTTACCAATTAATTCAGAGTACTTTTGAAGTGTATTTATGTATTTGTAGAATACATACCATTAAGATGAGGAATTATGTACTTATGATAATCACAAGGAAACATTTTTTCTTGAGTTCCTGAGACTAGAATATATTCTATATGATATCTTACTTATTATTCACAGCCATTCTGTGGTGTTGGAGGCATTATTATCCTCCTCTTGTGCATGAGAAAATGCACAGGTAGTGTGATTAACATGTTCATGGTCACCTGGCTAAGAAATACAGTGTAGGGATTTGAACAGAATCAGGGTAAATTCAGAACTTACAAATTTTAGGTTTACAGGGCTTCCAAAAAGTATTAAAATTTTAAAAAGTATATGCTCAAGTAGATAGTTGATCCCAGTTGTGTTCATTTTGAAAAGCATGTGTCTACACTTAGGGACTTTTTCTGGAAGAACTGATGAGAATTTGTTGATGGCGGTTATCTCAGGAAGAGAAAGTTGATTAGGAAGGGGATTCCACTTTCCTTTTTATATCTTTCTATACTATTCAAGTTTTAAAAATTTGTATGCACCGTTACTTTAAAAAATGTCAACGGCATTGCTGGATCATGGAACTACAGATGAATTTTTAAAATCCTTACAAATGGGCCCAGCCCATGAGGCTCAGTGGTTTGAGTGTTCTCCCATGAACTGAGGTGTTCTGGTTCAAATCCAGGTCAGAGCACATGGCTGGGCTGTGGGCTTGATCCTCAGTAGGGGGCATCAAGAGGCAACCTATTGATGTTTCTCTCTCACATCGATGTTTCCATTTCTCTCTCTCCCTTCCTCTCTCTCTAAAATCAATAAAATCATTTTTTAAATCTTTACAAATGTAACCAAATATGGCCATACATTCAGAATACAATTAATTACTCCTGAAGAACTGTTAGGTACCATTTATAAACTCTCCAATACTGAACTCCCAGAATTCCAATTGTGCTGATTTTCTCCAAGGTTACTTTGATCATTTAGTGTGCTGAGACACTTACTAAGTGCTCACAGATGCTGGTGCACAGGTGCCTGTCTCAGTGTATCTCTGATTGAAGAACACCAAGCTGACTCTCATTTGTGGAGGACATATAGTGCATCCTCGCCACCAGACAAAGTTCCATGTTGGGTTGGGCTGTCCTTTGTAAATCTGAATATTTATACAATCTGGGATGGCAGGATAGAAAGGCACCTCTTAAATCTTGGGAAAGGGCCAAATACAACTCTGAGGGCCAGTAGGGTTAGGGATGAGAGATATAAATGAAGGGGAGACCAGGTTTAACATGCATTCAGAGATTAAGCACTGGCCCTAGTGTTCCTGCTGGTGGGGAAAAGGTAAACCTTGGTAAATTATCCATGAAGCTATCAGCACTGTGGGGGGTAGACCTCCTGGGGTCTAACTGCCACCTCACAGTGGGAAGTGAAATCCTTGGAATTTATGCTCTGGATCACACAAGGACGCAGCCTCTCATGCCATATTCCACATGAGTGACTTGGGAGCCTTTCTTGCCTCCTGGAACTCTACCAACTAAACTAGGGCACAATAATACTTTAAAGTTTACAGTTCTATCAAGAAATAGCAATGTATGAAATTAAATAATAGCCAAAGCCAGTGGGGTTTGATCCTTTTTGCATTTAAACTAACTCAGGAGTAGCACAGCCAACATGGATATATTCAACCTGGTATAATAGCACAACCCAAAGAGGTTTTGCACTCTACTGAAGGTAACTAGTTTAAATATTAAACTAAGAAAAAATAAATAAAAATTTACATTTTGGTTTAAAAAAAAACCGAACTTTTCTGATATACAAACAATCTTTGCTTTTCAAATCATCCTTTAGAAGACCATCAGCTTGCCCAGGATGGTTTGGCTCAGTGTTTAGAGCATCGGCCTGTGGACCAGAGAGTCCCAGGTTTGGTTCCCGCTAAGGGACATACCTCGGTTGCAGTTTGTCCTCAGCCCCAGTTCGGGTTGTGTGGGTGGCAACCATTCAATATGTCTCTCTCACATCGAGTTTCTCTCTCTTCCTCTCTCTCTCCCTCCCATTATATCTGAAGATGAATGCAAAAATGTCTTCAGGTGAGGATTAAAAAAAAAAGAAGACCATCAGCTCCTCTAGTTTCTCTAAAGTAGATGTTATTTGGCATATCTCATGCAAGCTCAAGTGGACTCATAGAGATCAGCCAGATGAGGCAGACACCCAGGTAGAATTATGATCCAATTCTACATCATTATCTGTGTGACCTTGGAGGATATACTTAGCCTCTCTGTGCCGTTTTGTCATCTAGGCAGTGGATATAAGAATAGCTACTTGCCATAAGTTTGTAGGACAATAATAACGTATTTTAAACACATAATATGCAGTAAACATGCAAACAAAATTTGGTGAACTAATGAAACAAAGAGTGTAATGTTATACCATACTCTGACTATTCAGGAAACTTGGGCATACTTTTCACTGTATAGTATGAGAGCTCTCTGAAGCCCGGGTGTTGGTGAATCCCATGACCACAGTCATCCCAAACACATCTTTGCTTCTGGCCTGATCCATTACTTTTTACACTCTTTCTGGCTTTCTTACCATAAAACACTTGTGTTCTATGACAGCTGCTCCAGATTCAAAACCTTCCCCTGCTATCCCTGGTTCAAGACCACAGTCTGGGTGGTCCAGGCTGAGAGGACCAGATCCTCAGGCAAGAGTGACCTGTCACAGCTGGTGGACTTTTGTATTTCCATTAACAAAGTAGTCAAGACTGTACTTGTTTCATTTTTAATTTAGTCTGTCTAAACCATCTTCAATTTCATTAAATATATAGACCATAATATCCAAAAACACATATTTAGATAGTCCTTGATAATCAGTAGATAATAAAAATTACAAAAAATTTACTTCATTACCTTGCTGCATTATTAGTTGGCAGGTTTATTTAAACGATTAGGCAAATCATGGAAGATTAATTTTTTCTCCTTATCAAAGTTTTTCTTTGCTGAATCAAAAATATTTATTTGGAAACTCATAAAATGTCTAGTGTATGCCTGCCCACAGTAACCACAGAGATGTCAGCTGGGTGGATTATTAACCAGGCTTCAGAAAAGGCCAATGTTCTCCAGGCTTTGCAAAGGAGCTCTCCCGGGGCCCACATCTCTCATGGCCAATTCTGTAAATCATTTTACACTGGGAAGCCTACCAAACACTCATGTTGCATTTATGAGGAAGAAAAAAATGTGTGTCATGTTAGTGCTAAGGGAATGCTGCTTTTGAGCAATGTAAGTAAAGAAAGCTTCAAAGTAGATGTTTACTGTATCCTCTGTGTTGTTATCTACAATTAAAAGCTGGTAGATTTCTATTCATCTGTACCTATTTATAACACCATCTATAAAAGTTGAATGAATCAAAAAATAAAATGGGAATTAGAAAGAAATGCATAAATGCCCAACCGCTGAGCCTGTTTCTCCTGAAGGGTAAGAGTTCCTCACTGAACTGGATCCAAGATTGTCTCAGATGACACCATGAGCTCTTTTCAAGACAGTGAGCTGTCAATAAACGCAGTGAAAACATGATTAAGCTCATTAAGAGAAACATGCATTTGAATTCCCTAACTTCATGATTACTCTCCTTTATTCCTTCTCCAAGGGTTATTTGTTTTGAGAATATTCTACTTGTTCTAGTCTTCTTAGTGATGTCTCAGAAACACAAGACAATTTTAACATTTATAGAAGCCAAACTCTGCCTTTTATTTCCTTATAACCTCGGGGTCAAATATGAATCTGGTCCAAGGTGAGTCCGTCACTTGCCAAGTGCCTAAGACTATAGAAAGTCTTGTTGTATGATTATTTGCAATGCTTCGAATATCAAAATTCAGCCAAAATCTTCTAAGAGGTTAAATGACCAAAAGGTTCTCTTTCCCCAGGAGATTTTGCATCTGATTCCTACTATTCCTATCCCTACTGTACCTGGCTTGGGCACTGGGCTTCCTTAACCCACTTGCCTTCAAGGACAATGGAGCTGGAGAGCTGGTCACAGGAATCACCAATCATCGTAAACCAAAATCAGCCCAGTCTTCAAAATTCAGTCATTTGCTCATCTCTAAACTTGATCATTGGTCATGTTCCTATGGCTCATCTACAGTTTCAAAAGACTAACATTTTGACACCTGTATGAGGTTTCTGATTAAAATCAAATGCTATAAATTGTATTCAGGTTATCATAATCCACCAAAGAGGACTGAAGTGAGCCCAGGTCTCTCACAAATGCCCGTTTCTACCACAGGGTTATCAGGACCCGAGCACCTGGGAAGAAGAAGAAAGGAAAAGAGAGGTGGGGCTGGAGGCAATAGAAGCAGGACTGCAGAAGGGAACATCAGCTGGAGGTTGACTGGAGAGTTGGCATAGCAGGGTGTGTCTTCTAAGGGGGAAACTTTTTCTGTGCCTTTCCCCATTTTCATGACTCAAACAAAGTCATTCACTTTATTGAATTCTACCTGGACCTTGTGACCTGGCCAAATTCGGTGAGTGTAATCACTAGCAGAGGACAGACACCAAGTGGGAATTGGTGAAGTGTCAGTATCTACACTCCCAAACACACACACACACACACACACACACACACACACACACACCCCATCATAGAATGGATGGTCATATAGCTGAGCACACCTGAGCCTTTAGCCAATCAGGCTTTGAATAATTTTTATGGCAGGAGGAAGCAGAGGTGTGATTTTAGAGTACAATTAATCATTGCACTAGAATTATCCCTGGCT
The DNA here is from genome assembly GCF_014108415.1 of Molossus molossus. Taxonomy (NCBI): domain Eukaryota; kingdom Metazoa; phylum Chordata; class Mammalia; order Chiroptera; family Molossidae; genus Molossus; species Molossus molossus. Next base: position 34,914,706 of record NW_023425366.1, read on the forward strand.
ATTCCAAATCATTGTTGACAGTGACTTTATTCAAGACCATTCTGGAATCTTTAGGTTTCTCATCTGCTGTTTGAAACAGTGATTTTTTTTTTTTTTGGTCTTAAAACCTTACAACTGATGCTTCAACAGTGCAATACAGTGAGTGTTCATCTTTCAGCACTTGTCCTTAAAATCTGAAGAGCTCTCATATTTTTGTCATATTAATTTAATTCACTTGAACATTAAATTATCAGTATTTCTTGCCTTACACTATGATTTAATCTTACTACTGACATAAATTATGATTAGAGCTGAGATAAATACGATTATTTGTGACTCCCAGTAGCACGCCTGGTTGAACAATGAACCTAGAGTGAAAGGTGACCCCTCTGTTGGGGGAAACACTTCTCCCCTACTTTATCATTTATTTAGCATGTTGGGATCCAGGAGCACTGCACGCCTTGCCCCTCACCGGTTAATCTCCAGGGAAGAAATGCCTTATCTGCGAGTTTGAACTCAAAACTGGGCATGCATAACACAGCCCTTTCCTCTCATGGACAGTATCTCAGAAGAAGCTCATACTAATGGATCTTGATCGTAGTATAAGCTTAGCAGCCAGGTGAGTCATTGTCCCAGGTGGGACACTTCCAGGGATCTAGTATCTCCAGCGATCAGTGCACAGGTCTCAACTGGGGCTCAGCTTTAGAAAAGCAACTCACCTACACGAAGATTCCATTTTCTCCAAACATGATTTTTTAAATATAAAATACATAGATCTACCATCTAAGTTACTCTTTTTATTCACATTTTATAATTTATTGAGAATACAGGATGTATAGAAAAAAAAGGGAAAGAAAAATATGAGGAAAAAGAAGCTATTTGTTCTCAGGTGATTTATCAATTCATAGAATATTTATTATAAATGTTATTATGTATATAAATATAAATAGAAATATTAGTTACTTTGTTTTGAGCACTATCTATGTGGTAGGTAATGTGCTTGGTGATTTTCTCTCTCTTTTACTCTTATCCTAATAATAAACACATAACGTAAGGATTAATATTCCCACTAAAATATAATATTACATGCAGAAATGTGCCCAATTTTGTAGAGCTAGCTAAGTGGAGCAGCCAAGATTAAAATTCCATCTGAATGACTCCAATACGTATGCCTTTGCCAGCACCCCGTGTTGCTTCCCTATCACCTTCATTGTTGTTCTCCAAGGGCCATGCACCCCTGAATAACATCAATGACGGTATTAGTTGAGAGTATATTGGAATTCATTGTAAATGTGTATTGCAAACTCTAGGATAACCTCTAAGATATGTTTTTTAAAAAGTATAACTGATATACTAAAAAGGGACAGAAAATAGAATCCTATAAACTTTTCAATTAAAAGCACAAAAGGTAGAAAAAAGGGAGAAAGACAAAAACAGGTATAAAGAGCAAGAGAAACACATGCAAAAACACAACAAATATGAGACGAATTAATCCAATTATGTTGGTGCTCTCTTTGAATGTCAGTGATCTACATGAAACAATTAAGAGACAGAAATTTTCAGAGTAGATCAAAACACAAGATCCAAAAATATTTTGTCTATAAGAAACCTACTTTAAATATAAAGACACAACTAGATGAAAAGTAAATTGATGGAAACATATAGCAGGCTAATATTAATCTAAGGAAAGTGAGAGTAGCTATTTCAATTTCAGACAGAGCAGTCTCCAAAGTAGAGTTATCAGGGATAAAAAAAGACAGTACATAATGATAAAGGGGTCAACTCTCTAAGAAGACATAAGAATGTTAACACTTGTGCACCTACCAACAGAGCATCAAACTAGTGTCACAAAACTGATAGAACTACAAGGAGAAATAGATGAATCCACTATTGTAGTTGGAGATTGTCTCAGAAATGAACAGATCCACCACTCAGAAAATTAGTAAGGACATTTGAACCTAACAACACCATTTATCAACTGGATATAATTGACATCTACAGACTACTTTATTCATCAACAGCAGAATAGACATTTTTCTCTAGTTCACATTAAACATTTGCCAAGATATATCACCTTCTGGGCTTTATTGAAAAACATATTAACACATCTAAAAGAATAGAAATCATACAATAATTTGTTCTCAGATGACAGTGAAATTAGACTAAAAAAAATAACTGGAAAATCTTCAAATATATGGAGATTAAACAGCACACTTCTAAATGACACTTAGTCAAAGAAGAAATATAAAAATAAAAAAATTGTGAAATGCAATGAAAGCAGTGCTAAGAAGGGAACTGATAGTACTGAATGTATATATTAGAAAAGAAGAGCAATCTAAAATTAATAATTTAGATTTCAAACTTATTAAACTATAAAATGATCAAATTAAATGCAAAGCAAGCAGAAGGAAGGGAATAATAAGAATTAGAGCAGAAATCAATGGAACCGCACACAGGAAATTATAAAAAGAAAAATCAACAAAGCCCCAAACTGGTTCTTTAAAAAATGGCGAGATGCACTCATGCTGCGCTTAGAAAAAGTTGAAGTCTTGAATGCTTTCCTTAGTAAAAATTAACAAAATAAACAAACTAAGCATTAATTCAAAAGTTAAAAAAATGTAATTAATACCCACTTAGAAACTTAGAAATTTAGAATAAATGAATCAGTAAATAATAAAATGATGTGATTATTAAAGCAGAGAAGTCTAGTAAATCCAAGACCTGGTTTTCAGACCAAAATGAGCACAGATCTTGAAAATGCAATGAATATGAAAAATGTCAAGGACACAGATGATATAAAGAGGCATGGAAGATATTTATAATGGGAAGCCAAACCTCTCTTGAGAGTAAATTTCATTGTACTATACATTTCAATTTTGCATTAGTAAATTTGTTGTTCTATTTTTTGTGCTTTTCAATTTTATGATATTTTTCAGGCCAATCTATTATAAGAAATTAAGTCTCTGTGAGAGGAAACCTTTTAGATACATACTGTGCAATATGGCAGCCACTAAATTTTAATGAAAACTTAAGAAATTAAAAATTCAATCCTCCAATTATGTAATAGATAAAGATAAGTAGCATGCCTGGGTGAAGACATCAGTCTTCAAATCAAGTTTAAATAAAATAAATTAAACTTAAAATTTTAGCCTTTTAGTTGCTCAATAGCCACATGTGAATAGTGGCTACCATACTGGACAGCACAGATATTTCTATCATGGCACAATGTTTTATTGGAGAGCACCTCCCTAGAACAACTGGTAATTAAACAAATGCTCAACATCTCTAATCATCAGAGAGATGCAAATTAAAACGATTATGAGGTATCACCTCACACCAGCCAGAATGCCTGCCATCAACTAATCCTCAAACAAGAAGTTCTGGAGAGGGTATGGAAACAAGGGTACTCCAGCACACTGCCGGTAGGAATGCAGACTGGTGCAGTCATTATGGAAAACAATATGGTGCTTCCTCAAAAAATTAAAAATGGAACTTCCATTTGATCCAGTGATTCCACTTCTAGGAATATATCTTAAGAAGCCTGAAACAACAGTCAGAAAGAATATATGCACCCCTATGTTCATAGCAGCACTATTTACAATAGCTAAGATCTGGAAACAACCCAAGCATCCATCAGTAGATGAGTGGATAAAAAAACTGTGGTATATTTACACAATGGAATACTATGCAGCTGTAAGAAAGAAAGATCTCTTACCCTTTGAGATGACATGGAGGGACCTGGAGAGTATTATGCTGAGAGACATAAGCCAGTCAGAGAAAGATAAGCACCACCTGATCTCACTTATTTATAAAATATCATGAACAAAATAAGCTTTCAATCAAAATAGATCCAGAGTCATGGAAGTAGGGAACAGACTGACAAACCTCAGAGGGATGAGGGGTGAGGGATGAGGAGTAAACTCTGGGAAGAGAGAAACCAAAGAACTTATATGCATATATGCACAAGTAATAGACACAGACATTAGTTTGGAAAAAGCAGGAGGGGGGTGGGAGTGGGGAGGAAGGGGTCAATGGGGAAAAAAGAGGGACATCTGTAATACTTTCAATAATAAAAAAATAATAAATTAAAAAACAATCTTTGAGAGCTTAACTTCTTAAGACTAGCTAGCTAGAGAAATGAGATATTAGTATAATACTTTTCTGTAAAAATTAGTACATACTACTCAGTTAAGGACAATCATATAATCATATCCACTAGCATATTTATAAAATTGCTCCACTGAATATTCAAAATATGTTATTCTAGATTGATTGCTTATTAAGACTGATTTTTATTGACACAAAATTATCTGAACTAAGAACAACAGAAATTTAAATTCTCAGATGCTGTATCTGTCCATTTCCAAGACACAAAGAGAAATAAGTAAGCAGTAATCTAGTCAAGGCACTGAATATATTGCTGTTACTTCATATAACCACAATACCATGAATTATAATAGATTCCTTTACAAAGTTGTATAACATTTAGACATTAATTTAATTCTATAACAAAATAAATTCATAGTCATTCTCATTCAAGCACTGTGTAGTATTTTTGTTTATTCATTTACTCATTCATTAATTCAATATTCATCAACTGCCTATTAAGAGCCAGGCACTGTTCTAGGCCTGGCTCTTAATAGGTAGTTCTTCCCAACTTTATCTACAGATTCTACATAATCACAATCAAAATTCCAGCCAATTATTTTGTGGATATAAACAAATCAATTCTAAATTTTGTATGAAGATGCAAATGACCCGGAACAGCCCACTCAATATTGAAAGAGAACAAAATCTTAGGACTGATACTATACAACTTCACTTCTTACTATAAGACAAGTAGGGGAGAAAATATTTGTAAACCACACATCTTACCAACAACTAGTATCTGTAATAAGTAAAGAATTCTCAAACTCAATAGTAAAAAAACAAAGCTAAACTAAATCAATTAAAAATATAAAGACACATTTCACCAGAGTATATATAAGTGACAAATAAGCACATAAAAAGACATTCAACATCATTAGCAATTAGGGAAGTACAAATTAAAATTACAATGTGATTTCACTTCACCCATATCAGAATGACAAAAAACATTTTTTTAAGTTACAGTAATCAAGACACTGTGGTACTGAATAATGAACTAATAGCTCAGCAGAAAAGAATAGCAAGCCCAGAAATAGATCCACACAAATATAATCAACTGACATTTGACAAGTAGTAAAGGTCACGCAATGGAGCAAAGAGAGTCTTTCCAATAAATGGTGCTGGAACAACTGGGCGCCCACATGCCAAGAAATTAATCTAGACACACACTTTACATTCTTCACAATAATTAACTCAGAATGGATCACAGACCTAATTGTAAAATGCAAAACTACAAAACTCCTAGAAGATAACATAGGAGGAAATCTAGATGGCCTTGGGCTTGGCAATGACTTTTTACTTTTTAAAAATTATTAAAGTATCATTGACATGCAATATTATATTAGTTTCAGGTGTACAGTGATTTCACATTAAATACCTTACAATGTGATCAGCACAAAAAGTCTAGCATTATTATTCTCTATTTTCCCTGTGTATTATATTTTCTTGATCTTTTAGATACAATATCAAAGGCACAATCCATGAGAGAAAATTGATAACCTGGACTTCATTAAAAATTAAAATTTCTGCTCTGCAACAGACACTCTTAAGAGAATAAAAAGCAAAAACACGGGCTGGGAGAAAATATTTGCCAAAGACATAGTAGATAAAGGAATTATTTCAAGTATATAAAGGACTCTTAAAACCCAACAATAGGAAAACAAACAACTCAATTAAAAAAATGGTCCAAAGACCTTAGTAGACACCTCACCAAAATGATATACAGATGGTAGATAAGCACATGAAAAGATGGTCCACATCATATGTCATCAAAGAAATGTAAATTAAAACAATGAGATCCCACTATGCTCCTATTAGAATAACCAAACTGACAACATCAAATGCTGGTGAGGATGTGGAGTTACAGAACTTTCATTCATTGTTGGTGAGACTCCAAAGCGGTATAACCACTTCGAAAGACAGTTTGGCTCTTTCTTACAAAACTAAATATACTCTTGCCATTAGATCCAGCAATCACACTGCTTAGTATTCTGCAAATTAGTTTAGAAAATTGATATACATGCAAAAACCTGCACATAGATATTTATAGCAGCTTTATAATTGCCAAAACTTGGAAGCAACCTACATGCCCTTCAGTTAGTGAACAGATAAGTAAACAATGGTATATCCAGACAATGAAATATTACTCTGCAGTGAAAAAAAGAGTTACCAAACCATAAAAAGACATGGAGGAATCTTTTTTTTTTTTTTTATCCTCACCTAAGGACATTTTTTGGTATTTTGTTCAGACAGAGTGGGAGAGGGAGAGAGAGAGAGAAACATCAACGTGAAAGAGACACATTGAGTTGTTGCCACCCACACAATCCAACCAGGGCTGGGGACAAACCGCAACTGAGGTACGTGCCCTTAGCAGGAACCAAACCCAGGTCTCTCTGGACCACAGGCCGATGCTCTAACCTCTGAGCCAAACTGGCCAGGGAACATAGAGAAATCTTAAATGAACACTGCTAAGTGAAAGAAACCAATCTGAAAATGTTACTTCCCCTATGATTTCACCATATGACATTCTGAAAAAGGCAAAACTATGGAGACTACCAGGGGTTAGTGTAGAGGGAGGGATGACTGGACAGAGTACTGAGGATTTTTCAGGTTATATGCGATATTATAAAGGTGAATACATGTCATTATATATTTGTCTAAACCCGTACAATGCACAGCACCCAAAGTGAGCCCTAATGCAATCTATGGACTCTGGGTAACTATGATGTGTCAATGCAGGTTCATCAGTTGTAACAAATGTTCCTCTCTGGCGGGGGATGTTGACAATGTAGGATGTCTGGGGGTGGGGGGCAGGGTGTAAATGGGAAATCTCTGTACCTTCTGTGTAATTTTTCTGTTTTGCTAAAGCTGCTCTAAAAAGTAAAGTCTATTTTTTTAAAAAGACTATATTCTCTGTGCTGTATTTACATTCTCATGACTATATAGTCAATACTACTGTAATAACTATGCATGGAGTCAGGTGGGTTCTTGGGGGATCACTTTGTATAGTATATGATTGTCTAAACCACTATGCTGTATACCTGAAACCAATACAAAATAATATTGAATGTAAACTATAATTAAAAAAATAAAAGTAAGAAACAACCCAGGAAGACAAAGGATACCTGGAGTGCAGGAAAGGGGGTTTCAATTTTAGATAGGATAGCCAGGTAGCCTCGTTGAGAAGGTGGCATCAGCAAAGCCTTAAATGAGATGAGGAGCTGGTTGTGAGGACACCTGAGGGAGGCCCTGGCCAAGCAGAGGGAAAGCCACCGCAACGGCCCTATGGCCTAACCTGGCAGCAGCTAATCTTGTGCTCTTTGAAAATGTGATAGATTAACCAACCAACAACAAAAACAACAGCAACAATCCAGCAAGGCCTTGTTCAAACTGGACAAAGTCTCTGGCTTCTCCAGACAGACCACCTCCACCATCTCCCCCAGAGTTACACTTACCATCTGCTGATTCTACTCCTGCCCTCCTTCCCATTTTTTCTTTACATTTTTGAAGAAAAGAGGGATAAAAGCATAAACTTGATCACTCTCTACTTAACCTTGCAGATATGTCCCTTGACTTGAGAGCACACCCATCACCTATGTGGCCAGGCTTCCCTCTGGCGAGTTCCTGCCACACCACCTGCGGCTCAGGACACTTCCGCAGTGCCAGCACCACTCCAGTTCCGGGAACACAACACCCCCAAGCCTCAACACCCACTCATTCTGCTTCCTGGTACACACTGCCACCTGACCTCCAGTGGCCTGAGTCTTTCTCATTACTCAGTTTGCAGTGACACTGTGAGGTGCAGGGACTTGCTTGCTATTGTGTTGCTCTTAGTGGTGGATCAGATGTTAGCTTGGCCAGTGGCACATGCTGTGGTGGTATGATGTCAACTGGCCCCAGAGACAAAAGAAAAGATTTGGTTCAAGTCCTGACTCTGCCTCTCTTCAGAGGGTGAGCTCCTGTGTGTGTGTTCATCCCGAGACCTAGTTCCTATATTTGCAGGCAGAGGATACATCTACAGCTGTTTCCCAGGTAACCATGCAGATTACATTACATATACACATTTCAAAGGTGGCAATATATATTTTTCAACAATGGCAATCAAAATCACAGTTCTTATTTGTAAAAATGAGGGCAGCCTACAGAAAGCTGCAGAAAAAGGAGATCACGTGTGTACAAGACTCTGTGCAGGTAGAGAAGACCAAAGTCCGAGGGCAGCAGGGAGTCACAACAGAGTGGACAGCCACTACAAGTTTGTCATGGCAGAGAAAATCACAGCAGAGTGGGACAGCCATTGGCAGGTCCTCACGGCAGAGAAGTCGAGAAGCAGGCCACAGTCATGAGGTGGGCAGGCACATGTGTTTCTCATTAGAGGACATGGGACCCCAGGGTGTTGTCACCTGGATCTACACGCCAGTGCTGAAATTATCATGTTTTTCCGCACACACTCGATCCATCCCCGTGTGCAATCCCATGACACCTCCCCTCTGGCAGTGGCAGGCTGCCGGCTTGAGGCCATTTCTGTTATGAGCTCATCAAGTTGACACTTAGCTCATGAATCAGCTGTTTTCTCTATTTAGTTATGCCACTGGAGATATTTCTCTTCCCTACTAGTTTTGGTGTTGATATCTAGTCTCTGGTGTTGCTATCTAGTGCTCTTAAAGCTGAAGGTTCCAGGAATGTCGCATCACAGTCCTGTTAATCATATTAGTATCAATGGCATTCATTTATTGACCACCTTCTATGTCCCAAGGGCTGGATACTCTACTATTATCAATAATCCGGCAAACAGATTTGCAAGGTAGAGATTAGCAGCAACATTAGTGTAGAAAAAGAAACAATCTAAATGTCCATCAACTGGTGAATGAATAAACAAAACGTGGGACACCCTTACAATGGAATATGACCCAGCAAAGAAGGTCATGAAGTACTAATGAACTTGGCTGAATTCATAAGTATCATCACAAGTGAAATAAGCCAGAGCAAAAGACCCTGTATTGTCTGATTTTGTTTCTACTGAATGTCAAAAAAAAAAAAAAAAAAAAGACAAAACTACAGAGGCAGGGAGCAGAACAGTGGTTTGGGGGCTGGAGCAGGGAGCAGAGACTGCCGTTGGGAGGTTGATGGGAGTGGATGAAACTGGGCAGTGAAGATGGCCGCACACGAGCGCTGAACTGTGCACTTACATGGTGAGTTTCTGTTATGTAAACTGCACCTCAGTAAAGCATTAGGGAAGTAAAATGAAGGCTCCAGGATAAGGGCCCCCAACCGGGACGTGGGCGCAGGCCTGCTGGGATTTTACGGCCATCCCCTCCACACCTCGGTGCTTCCTAGGTGCAAAGTGGGATGAAGTCATTCGGAGATGTGCCCTGGGAAACAACAGCCAAGCAAACAGCACAGCGCAGACTTCAAGGCCATTTAACAGTCAGACTTTTTGCTAAGGAACAGAGATGCCCAGAGGACGCTGCCAGCCCCAGGCGCGTGGCATCTACCAAGCTTCTTTCTTCTCGGTTGTGTGGAATTGTAAGGCTGAGAAAGCAATCTGTCCTGTTCATTTTCACCAATGCCACTCTAAAAAGTGATTAAGATTTAAAATCAGTTCATCTCCTCCTCCCCACTGTCATTGGACTGGGCAACCCAAAGGGGAAGGACCGCACAAGTTCTTTATCTGTGGGTGTCCAGCTGCGGGCACACAACAGGCACTTCATGGACTCTCCCTGAGGGGCCCAGGGGTCGTGGGCATTATCCATAGAGTCTGCCACCCCCTGCATTTCCAGCCATGATTCTCAAAGCTCTCTGTCCATGAGAATTATCTGAACAGCTCATTGAAATCCATGCCCCTCCCACCCCCACCCTTGGATGTTCTGACTCAGCAGCTTAGGGGTGGGAAGGGCTTTTGTGAAAACAAGTTTGTTTAATAAAATTCACAAACCCACCACCGAGACACCCAGGGTCTGCATCCACCCTGCGGGCCAAGGCTCGTACACCCTATGCTTAGCTGTCTCTTTCATTTTCTAGCTCAGTGCTCAAGAGGCAGGACAAATACAGCTCCTCCCCTTCTGTCAATGTCTGACATACATTGGCTGGTGTGCTGGGACACAATCTGACTTAGTGTAAGTTTGTTACAACTGAGTTTCCTTATTTTCAAGCAACAAAGTGGTGATTTTAGACACCACTATTTTCTGATCGTATATCAATAAATATCAAAGCAGTGCCAAGAACAACTCCATTAAGTTCACTGAAATAGACTTAACATATGGCCAAACAATGGCTTATAACATAGGGCTTGGGGATGTCACATTTACCATCATTGTATGTTCTTCATGACTTCTGTTAGGCATGTAACATTCCAGGCAGTTCCTTTAAACATCCGTTACTCTGGATACCAAATTTGACCATTCACAAATTCCAGCCTCAGTTATATATATGACTGCATATACTCTCTTACACATGTCAAAGTCCCAAGAGGATTATAAAAGTTATGACCAGTCCTATTCCCAGGCTGTCAGCTCAAATTGTAAGACTCTACAATGTGGCAATGCATATTCAAAATGGTGTATTTTAGATTGCCTTCTTAATAGGCTGTGCTGAAGACTCTACTAGGCAAATGCCATCTTTTTTTTTTTTTTTGTAGAAATAAAATATTGGCAGACATTATGACAAAATTAGTCCATGAGAATGTAGAGGTCTCCCAAACAGTAACATCACAAAGGGACAGTTTATTATTGGAAAGCTTGGGCAAGTCCATCACTTTCAGAGGGAAAAGAAATGAAACAAACAAAGGAAACAAAAACAGAACAAATAATGAAAAGAAACAGGCCAGGTTGGCTACTTAGTGTGATGATTCACAGCTGGTTTCTCTAAACCATCATGTGGCAGTCAGCTGTTACCTCTACCCACCAGTGAGGAAATATTCTTTTCTCACTGTGGCTCAGGGTCCACAACTCCTAATAATCTTGGGCTTGGCTTCATTCTCCTTCTCCTGTGCTCATAAAAGTAGCATGTGCCCTCATAAGGGGCCAACAGCCACACTGCATCATGCAAATACACTGTTCTGTATTAATTGAGTGCTACTGTTAATTTAGGCTCCTCTGCAACAAAATTTCAATTCTTTCAACCACAAAATAACCCAAAAGATAGATGAGGAACACCTACATTGTTAATCACACAACTGTACTCAATAAATTTCTGTTGACTTTGGTTCTAATCTTGCAGAAATCAGTACTTACTGTAAGAACTCAGAGGAAGATATCATGGTTCAGTTTGATCTTCACATACTGCAAAATTTTTTTGTATATTTTTAGAACAGGTTTATCCCACAAGAGTATCTCAAATAGATTATTTTTAACTGTCTGCTTAGGACAAGGAAATTGAACCTTAGGTGGAGTGAGGGGAACATCCACTGCCTTCAACACTTTATTACCTGGTGACACCCTGATACCTACTGACTCATTTATTCCTAGTGTATTCACCATAATTTATACATATAAACAATGACTCCTGAAGACTAAGACATGGTCCCCAAGGAACCCACTCTTCTATAGGTTGCCACCAACATCCTGAAGCCTGTGGCCATGGTCCCCATGTGAACATTCAAAATCCACATGTCAATTCTGCAGAGTGTAAAGTATTGCTCAAATTTTATAAGTAAAATAAGTAAGAGCTTGAAACACAGCAAATGATCAACATATAAGAACTCTGTCTCTGGTCAGATCATGGACCTGATATTTATATGGTAACTCTTAGGCCAGTGGAGTTCTTCACGCTCAGGTTCCCCACCCACCAAAGAATCCAGTAGATCGAAAACTTTCTGGTATGTATGCATATGTTTATGTGTTTCCTTGGAAATGATGATTCCTAATAGGTTTTATATTTTCTTCACAAAATAAATAAAAAAGGAATATCCTGAAACCAGTTCTCTAGTTATTTTCAAGTGAGACATGTATTTCTCTTGGTCATCCAGTGATGGCTAAGATCACACTTGTCTCTGAAGTTACCTTTCTGCCAGTTCTCATGTTCGTTTTTGACTCAGCCATATAAAAGGGAATACTGCTGTTATAAACATTATTGTCATGTCCATAAGGAAAGCACAGTGCCCTCTAGCTGAGAATTGGGCTGAATTAGGGGGACCAGCCACTATTTTAATGGGAAATTTCTGTAGGCTTCCTTGATTAGTTTTGGATTAAAAAATGCTTTAAACATATGTTCTCTGTCTGTCTTGTTTTTCTCTCTCTCTGGTCTTTTATCACTAAATTATATAACCATGTAAGTTGATAACCATTAGAGCTATAAACATAGAGCTATAAAAGCCCTAACCCCAAATTTTCTGGAGGCATCATAGTTCTCTGAGTGAGGTGGTGCAGAATTATTGTACAGTTATCCTCCATGCAGGCATCAACGTTATTAAAAGCACAAGTTTGTATATCTAAGCTTTTCTTTTGCGGACAAGATTCATTATTGTTTAACCAATCAATTAGACCCCAAGGATACCGATGGAGAATGTCTCTGGGAGGAGACATGGGTACTAGATGGAAAGCTCATCATTTGTTCTGAGATCCAATAGATGTGTCTTGGAATCTGGGCTCTGTCTCTTGTCAGATGGCAGCTTCTGGCAGGCTACATAACCTATCTAAATATCATATTCCTTTTATACAAAATGGGGACAGAATTTCTTATATTGCTAATAGAATGAAATGCAATAGTATTGCATGCAATTAATCTGCTTTCAAAATGTATGGCCTGGCATAAAGTAAGTGCTCATTTTAATATCAATGTTCATCTCTATAATGGTTATATTTTCATATTTTATTTGAAACCATTCAAATTACATCACTGACACATACATTAACATACATGATCCTATGATAAAAAAGCAGAATTCATCATATGTTTGTTTTGTAACAACTAAACATGGAATAGGTTGCAACTAGGTCTTTTGAAAATGATGAAACATTGTTACTTGGGTACATTAAGCATCAGAAAAATTTTAGGTTAAGAAATTTCCCCTAAAGCTCTGGTATAGGTCTTGGAGAAAAGTGATGGGCAGGTTGGAAGAGGAGGAAAGTAAGATAAACAACCTTTGCATGAAACCATTAGAGTCCTCTTCACTCTCTGGTTACAATCAACAGAGGAAACACATCTCCAAAGAAAACACCATAACTGAAGCACTTCAAAGCCTAAGGCTGTGTTTACTTTTCCAGTGACAGAAAAATATTACCACAGGCTACCCTTCTGGGCAAGCACTGTACATGTGGGCTGTGTGAAGATTATTGACAGAAAAAGTAGTAGAATAATATGTGAATGGAAAGAAAATTAAAAGACTATACAAATTTGAAAATGACAATAAATAAGTACATATCAATTATCACCTTAAATGTGAATGGTTTGAATGCTCCGATAAAAAGACACAGAGTAGCTGACTGGATAAGAGCATGACTCACATATATGTTGTTTACAAGAAACCCACCTCATAACAAAAGACTCACATAGATTGACAATGAAGGGATGGAAAAAAAATCTTCCAAGCAAAAAAAAGCCGGGGTAGCAATACTCATATCTGATAAAGTAGATTTCAAAATGAAGGCCATAACTAAAGACAAAGAAGGTCACTATATAATATTGAAAGGATCTATCCAAAAGGAAAATATAACCTTAGTAAACATATATGCACCCAATTTAGGAGCACCAACATATATTAAACATCTTCTGGAGGACTTCAAAGGAGAAATCAACAGCAATACAATCATAGCAGGGGACGTCAATACCCCACTGACATCGCTGGATAAATCTTCTAGACAAAAAATTAACAAGAAAACACAGACTCTAAATGAAACACTAGATCAAATGGATTTAATAGATATCTACAATGAATTACATCCCCAAACTACAGAATTCATATTCTTCTCAAGTGAGCATGAGACATTCTCAAAGACAGACCACATGTTAGGGCACAAACTAAGTCTCTACAAGTTCAAGAAGATTGAAATCATATCAAGAATCTTCTCAGATCACAATGACATGCAACTAGAAATCAGTTGCAACAAGAACATGCAAAGACATTTGAAAACATGGAGGCTAAATAGCATGTTATTGAACAATGAATGAGTAACCATGGAGATCAAGGAAGAAATTAAAAACTTCCTGGAAACCAATGAAAATGAAGACACAACAACACAAAATCTATGGGATGCAGCAAAAGCAGTTCTGAGAGGGAAGTTCACAGCACTACAGGCCTACCTCAAGAAGCAAGAAAAGTTTTTAATAGACTATCTAACCTCACAACTTAAAGAACTAGAAAGCAAACAAAAATAAAACCCCAGACCAAGTAGAATGAAGGAAATAGTAAAGATCAGAGCAGAAATAAATGACATGGAGACCAAAAAAAAAAAAAAAATTCAAAGGAACAATGAAACAAAGAACTGGTTCTTTGAAAAGATAAACAAGATTGATGGACCCTTAGCTAGACTCACCAAAAAAAAGAGAGAGAGAGAGAGAGAGAGAGAACCCAAAAACCATAATCAGAAAGGAAAGAGGAGAAATAATAACTAACAACACAGAAATACAAAGGATTGTTAACAAATATTATGAACAAATATACGGCAACAAATTTGACAATCTAAGTAAAATGGACAAATTTCTAGAAACACATAGTCTCCCAAAACTGAACTTGGAAGAGATAGAAAAATTGAACAGGCCAATAACAACAAAAGAAAATAAAGATGCAATCAAGACTCTCTCAGCAAACAAAAGCCCAGGCCTGGACGGCTTCATGGGGAAATTTACTGAACATTCAAAACAGTACTAATACCCATTTTCCTCAAAATATTTCAAAAAATTCAAGAAGAAGGAAGACTTCCAAACGAGTTTTATGAGACCAGCATAATTCTATTTCCAAAACCAGAAAAAGACACTACAAAGAAAGAAAACTACAGACCAATAGCCCTGATGAACATAGATGCCAAAATTCTGAACAAAATAGTAGCAAAGTGAATCCAGCAATACATCAAAAATATTATTCACCATGACCAAGTGGGATTTATCTCAGGGATGCAAGACTGGTACAATATTTGCAAATCAATAAATGTGATACACCACATAAACAAAATGAAAGAAAAAAATCATATGATCATATCAATGGATGATGAAAAAGCATTTGACAAAATCCAGCACCCATTTCTGATAAAAACGCTCAGCAATGTGGGAATAGAGGGATCATATCTCAACACAATAAAGGCCATATATGAAAGACCTACAGCAAACATCATACTCAATGGGCAAAAATTAAAAGCACTTCCCTTAAGAACAAGAACAAGGATGACCTCTTTTGCCACTCTTATTTAACATGGTACTAGAAGTCTTAGCCACAGCAATCAGACAGGAAGAAAAAATAAAAGGGATCCATATTGGAAAAGAGAAAGTGAAACTGTCATTATATGCAGATGACATGATACTATATGTACAAAACCCCAAAGACTCCATCAAAAATTTACTAGACTTAATATATGAATTTGGCAAAGTAGCAGGATATAAAATTAATGTCAAGAAATCGATGGCATTCTTATACACCAATGATGAGCTCACAGAAAGAGAAACTAAGAAAACAATCTCATTTACAACCACAGCAAAAGAAATAAGATACCTAGGAATAAACTTAACCAAAGAAATAAAGTACCTATTCACAGAAAACTGCAGGTCTTTGAAAAAGAAATAGAGGAAGATATAAAAAAGTGGAAGCACATAGCTTGTTCAAGGATTGAAAGAATTAACATCATTAAAAGGTCCATACTATACAAAGCAATCTACAGATTCAATATGATCCCCATCAAAATACCAATGGCATACTTCACAGAATTAGAACAAGTACTTCACATGGAACCAAAACAGACCTTGAATAGCCACAGCAATCTTGAAAAAGAAGAACAAAGTTGGAGGGATCACATTGCCAGATTTCAGTTTATACTACAAAGCCACTGTAATCAAAACAGTCTGGTACTGGCACAAGAACAGGCATATAAACCAGTGGGACAGAACAGAGAACCCAGAAATGGACCCAAGGCAATATGCTCAATTAATATTTGACAAAGGTGGCAAGAGCATACAGTGGAGTAAAGACAGCCTCTTTAATAAATGGTGTTGGGAAAATTGGACAGCTACATGCAGAAAAATGAAACTAGACCATCAACTTACACCCTACCCAAGAATAAACTCAAAATGGATAAAAGATTTAAATGTAACTCATGAATCCATAAGAATCCTAGAAGAAATTGTATGCAACAAAATTTCAGACATATGCAGCAGAGTTTTCACTGATACATCACCTAAGGCTACAGAAACAAAGGATAAAATGAATACATGGGACTACATCAAACTCAAAAGCTTCTGCACAGCAAAAGATACAATTATCAAAATAGAAAGGCAACCCACTGTATGGGAGAGCATAATCATCAATGATGTATCAGATAAGGGGTTAATTTCCAATATATAGAGAGTGCTCAAACAACTCAACAAAAGGAAGACAAAGAACCCAATTAAAAAATGGGCAGAGGAACTAAATAGACACCTCTGCAAACAGGGCATATAAATGGCCAAGAGACATGTGAAGAAATGCTCATCATTACTAATCATCAGAGAGATGCAAATTAAAACAACAATGAGGTATCACCTCACACCTGTCAGAATGGCCGCCATCAACAAATCATCAAATAACAATTGTTGGCGAGGGTATGGAGAAAAGGGGACTCTAGTACACTGCTGGTGGGAATGCAGACTGGTGCAGCCACTATGAAAAACACTATGGTGTTACCTCAAAAAATTAAAAATTGAACTTCCATTTGACCCAGTGATACCACTTCTAGGAATATACCCTAAGAAGCCTAAAAGATTATATGTACCCCCATGCTCGTAGCAGCACTATTTCCAATAAGTAAGATCTGGAAACAGCCCAAATATCCATTAGTAGATGAATAGATAAAAAAGCTGAGTTACATATTCACAGTGGAGTACTATGCAGCTGTAAGAAAGAAAGATCTCTTATCCTTTGGGATGACATGGAGGAACCTGGAAAGTATTATCCTAAGTGAAATAAGCCAAACAGAGAAAGACAACTATCATATGATCTCACTTATTTGTGGAATATAATGAACATAACAACAGTTTGAGGAATAGGGTAGTCCCAGAGACGTGGAAGTGGGGTACAGACTGACAATCCCCAGAAGAGGGGGTGTTGGGGGAGAGATAAACCACAGAACTTATATGTATGTATGCATGAACAATGGACATGGACAACAAAGCTGGGGACAGGATGAGGAGGGAAGGAGAGTGGGGAATCAGTGGGGGGAAAAGGAGAAACATCTGTAACAAAAATAAATTAATTAATTTAAAAAAAGATAAAAAACAAACAAAAAAACAAAGAACCTATATGCATAACCCATAGACGCAGACAGCAATGTGGTAATGGCCAGAGGGATGGGGGTCCAGAGGCTGGGTGGAGGTGGGTAGAGGTGGGCAAAGGTGGGGAGGGAATGGGGACATCTGTAATAGTGTCAACAATAAAAATAAAGTTAAAAAAATAATAAAAAAAATTTTAAAAAAAGACTATAGGAATTTGGAAAGTTAGCTCATCATTAATGAAATCCTCCATACAGGATCCAACTAAACATGATGGCAATGGCAACCAGACTCTCCTTGTGCATCTTTGTCTCTATGTTTAGCCAAATACAAGAATAAATGATCTATTATGCTTATGAACTCTACAACTTTACACGTATGTGCATTGTATCTACAACAGCTGTGTCATGGCCACTGCATTGCATGTCAGAGCCTGGAGCCGGTTGCCCTTCGACCAAGGATAGATGAAAGGGCTAAAATCAGAGAAAGGAGAGTTGGTTGGGGTTGACTTTGAAACTAAGATCAAACAAAAATGACATCTTGGAAGTCTCCAAATCGAATCCATGCTAAATTGCATGAGATGAGGGCAAAATCTACACTGTGAATAATTGCCAAATGAGATGATTAACTTTCAAACTATACAATGGAACATGATACAATGTCAAAATGTAATCAATATACTTGGCCTTCGTAGTTGGGTAAGGATATTGGCTAGAATCGATGTTAATGCCTGATTATAGTGTATATGATACTTTTATTATAGTATACGTAAACAACAAGGTATGCAACTTATGGGTATATATGTAGCCCAGGACTGCCATTTAACAACCTAATTCGAAGTTATGGGCTTTTAAGACATTTTTACATTTAAATTGCAATCTTAAGACTATCACATTATTCTAATTTACTTCACATTTTAAGACATAAGTGCATAAATCATTTTAAATGCTGTATGTCCCCTCTCTCCAAATAGAGACACAGGCATCCCAGGGGACCTAGCCATTCTGGTGAAGCTAACAGCTGGGTTTGCCTTCTTTCAGCCACTGGTACACATATGTGACTCAGACTTGAGGTGAAGCTGGGGTTTGTTTAGTTTTATGTTTATAAAATGTTACTTCCATGTAAGAAGTAAATCCATATTTTAAATAAATGCAAAATTTTGCATGATCTAGTCAGTATTGGAAACCCAGTTTTCAGAGAAAACTATTGTTTCCCATAAAGGCACTGCACTGACCACAGTCTGGGTTGCAGCCATTCTGAGACTTTAGGCTTGTTCTCACCTCAAATATGCAAGTATAAGTAATTCTAACTATTTCATAAACCATGTGGTTCTAGTTCTTGCTTCACTAGAGGAAGTTATGACGTGTATTATTATATCTTTTCAGAAGGTTAACAACAAGAAACTTAAAAGTGCTGAGGGTCAGTAAGCTCAATCTTATTTGAATGTAAACTCATACACTAATCCTAATAGACAACAGAATGGATTATTGCAGGCAGAGATAGGAAATTATGATTGCAATTAGATTAAAAAAATTTCAACTAGTAAAGATATAATTACACTATGCATCAAAGCAATATTAGAAATTCATAGTAATGATGCTGAATGGTGAAGAAAAGTCTGCCTTATATTATTGACCTTCTTAAGGAACACATAATGACGTGTGTGTCTACATGTGACACATTTACATGGCACAGCCCTTACATGTTGCAACATCTAAAATTCAGTCTCCCAAGTCTTCTACACATATTTGTACATCTCAACCAGAAAAGGAACTGTGATATAAAGCATCCTAGCTTCTCTTTTGGCTTAATTATTCTGCAATCCATCATTTTTTGTTTTATTACCTAATGATGACCTGCAAAGGGAATAGTCAAGACTCCAAGCTGCAGTTAGAGATAATCTCTGTACATAAAACAAGGTTTATAGCAACTTTGGCTGCTGCAGGGGGAATACAAAGTCAAAATGTCAGCTGTTCTGGGCACTTTGCTCATTTATGATACCTTACTAAGCACAGAGTAATCTCCCAGGTGTTGGGAATGGAAAACTTTCTACCAACCGTGTGGGCAAAAGCAATGGTTTTAAGAATTACATAAACAACACTCTTGCATTTTAAATTGGTTGTTCAAATGATGTCTTTTTATCATCCTAAAGTGTTTTCAATAAATCACTTAAAAGGTTCTATTGAAACAAAATTATGTTCTAATCCTATCCCCACCTCATCTGTGGGGCTTCACTGAAGGTCAGTGTAACTCCACCCCTTAGTTCTTTAATTTTGCTTGAACTTGCTTGCATTACAACATGCACAATTATTCTCTGTTTAGATTTTATCCAAATTGCATAATTTAATAATGGGGGAACAAATGCTTGCTCAGCTCTTAGTATGCATCAAAATCTTTTTAAAAATATATTTATAGTCTCACTTAATTCTTATGCAACCACACGAGGCCAGTGTTATTTACAAATTAAGAAAACAGAAATGCATAGTGGTAAGCCACTCAGCTCATGAGAGAAATTCAATTTAAAAAAGACTTGTCTGACTCCAAAGGCCATTTTTTTACCATTATATTTCTCAATTGCTTATCTTAAGAAGTCATTTGATGCTGTTTCTTGTTTGAATGTATGTTTTTATACCTTTCTTTCCATGAAAAGAGTTCATGATTTTCTGGTTATTTATTTCTCAGGATAAGTACCACTGCCCTTAAATTATAGGTTATCCAAAGTGTATGTTGACTAACTTGGTTCTGGATTTTGAGAAAACAATTCTTAATATATGTATCTTAACTAAACAAAGTATATATTATTTTTCTTCTTTTATAAAAACTGACAGCTTTTTGTCTCTGAAAGTTAGCATAGAATAAATTTGCCCCACCACATTTTGTGAAGGATTTAGGATAGTAAGAATACTGTTTCTCAGTAATCTGAATGTGCAATAGACAATCCACCCTTGTCATAAGCTTGATAATTAAGAAAGTCATACATCCAAGGAATAGAGACATAGCAATTATAATGTCTCTGCTCATGCACTAAGATATAAAAGGCTAAAAAATGGACAAGTGCCAGTTAGTTTCTTGAATTGTATTTTATATAAATTGTATCATATCCTGTCATTTTGTTATTTATAATTTTTTTAGAGATTCTACCTGTCAATCGAAAAAAATGCTTATATGGTTATGACTGGGAAAGTGTTCACTTGCAGATGGCCTTTCCTGAGACCATGTCAATGTGAGCAGCACTTGGGCTGTGTAAATATGCTCCCAAGGCCTCAACAAACAGGTTTGGATCTGTGTGGTGGTTGTCTAGCAAATGCATGCTTTCCAAACTCAACTTAGACAGCACTATTTCTAGACATGGGTATTTACCATCACTGCACCGTCTGTCTGGATACAGGGACTCTCTCTAGCACTGACGAAAATAGTATCTGAAACTACCACCTTTCATCCATCCATTCATCTATCCATCCATCCATGCATCTATACATTTGTCCAATCTTCCATTCATCCAACCATTCTTCCCTCTACCCATCCATCCAGTTACTTTCATGGGCAAGGAATATTGTTATGTGCTGGTGATCCTGAAGAGACTATTACAGTTACAAAGTTGCCCTTAGGATGCTCACTGCATATTATGAAGGAGGGGTAAATACCAATCTAGAAACCAAAACACTATTTACAATAGCTAAGATCTAGAAACAGCCCAAATGTCCATCAGTAGATGAATGGATAAAAAAGCTGTGGTACATATACACAATGGAGTACTATGCAGCTGTAAGAAAGAAAGATATCTTATCCTTTGAGACTACATGGAGGGACCTAGAAAGTGTCATCCTAAGCGAAACAAGCCAAATAGAGAAAGACAAGTATCATATGATCTCACTTATTTGTGGAATATAATAAACATACAGTCTGAGGAGTGGGGTAGTCCCAGAGACGTGGAAGTGGGGTACAGACTGATAATCCCCAGAAGAGGGGGTGTTGGGGGAGAGATAAACCACAGAACTTTTATGCATGTAGGCATGAACAATGGATATAGACAACAAAGCTGGGGATAGGGTGGTGAGGGAGGGGGAGGGGAGAATCAGTGGGAGGAAAAGAAGAAACATCTGTAACAAAAATAAATTAATTAATTAAATTTAAAAAAGAATTACAATTTAATTCTTTTCAAGGAGAAAAACAAGGTAGGTCATTAATGTACTACAAGGGAACCTACTCTGGTTTGGAAGATCAGAGAAGTATGACTTCTGGGAGTAAATTTTTCATTGAGACCTAAAGAATAAGTGACATTTAACCAGTTGAAGAGGGATGGAAATTTTGCTTCAGGCAAAGGGAACAGCATTCGTTAAGGCCCAGAGACAATGAGGAGCTCCGTCTTATTTTGAAAGAAATAAGTTGGTGCTGCTTTAATCTAGAGAGTTACCCTTATTGGGTTGGAGTTGCAGGTCATAGTCGGACATGAGGAGGATTTATTATGGGGTTTACTCAGAGTACAATGGGAGCATATAAAGTAGGATAGTGATAAGGTCAACCTTCACTAGGGTGGCTCTCCGGAGGGAAGTAGGAGAAGGGTAGGGATGAGGGCAGGTTGCCTTAACTTTCATGGAACAGTCTATGAACCCATCCTTCCCGATGTCTGCCCACATTCCCAAGGCCCAACCTGAACTACCTTATACAGAGGCCCTGGCTAATTCTGTTACCCAAGTGAAAACTAAGAATCTTTTTTTTTTTTTTTTTTTTTTTTTAAATGCTCCCAACAACCGTGGACTGAAATGTAGGCTCACCGCATTTAAGGGAGAGTTCCTACCTTTTCACCTATGAAAAAAAATACAATGCATACACTCATATGAAAATTTAAATTATTATGGAATGAAATGATCTTAAAGTCATCAGGGCAAACATTTTTCACAGATTTTCATACTGAAAGTAATCACCAATTGCTTAGAATATATTTTGTTTATATGTTTTGCTCCAATTGTCTATTTTCTTAAAGAAATAGAGGTCTAATTATTCAGTGACAAAAAAACTGGAATAATTAAAGTTTTCTATTATGTTAGTACAATTTTTAAACTAAAGGCAACCAGCCATTTTATCATCACTGTAAATCTAGTGAGTAATAGCATGTGGATTTTAATTTTATTTTTTATTTTTTTCTTAGTTTTGTTTAATCTTTGTTTCAAAACTGGTAACTTTTTAATATATTTACAGTGGATGCCATATTGGATATGTCCATTTACTGTCAATTAACTATATATATATAATAAAAAAAGAATCCTTCCTACATTTAGATTGTAATTTTTCAAATGAAGTATTTTATTTTATTATTCTATAATTTCACAGAAATTATAAAAAAATAAAATATAAAATTAGCACCAATTTTGTTACTAACTGAAAGTAACAGATTTATTGGATTTAATGTCTTTAAAACACATGATGCTCTTTCAAAAAAAAAAAGAAAAACCTTAAAACCTAGTGTAACATATGTGTAATAAATGACAAATAATGAGTGTTGCTAATAGACAAAGAAATCAAAAGCAGTAAAAATGACCCATCCCTGGAATAACTAAGTAACAGGGTTATCAACAGAAGAACAAATGCAACTAGTGGCTTGTGGTTGAGGTTAGAGGCTCAGTTAGAGTGAGATTGCTCAGAACGGCTGCCGTCCAAAATGAGCAAGGACAGGCCTGCACTGCCTGTATAAATTCACTTTGAATTCGAGTCTGACCTCAGGCCTATAGATGATGACACCTTAATTTCTCCTTCAGGAGTCATGTAGAGTAACCAGATTCACAGACACTGAAATTGCAAACACATACTTGCACACACAAGCCCCTGAGTGCAAATTTAATCCTGTATAATGTCATAAAATACAACTTCCAAGTATACTGAGGAAATGTTGTCCTTCTTCTCCCTCCAGGTAAGCTACACAGGAGATTTAACTTTAATCAAATTGGTAAACAATGGCAAGCTCAACCCTCCATAGAGGAGGAAGGTCTGCATGCACTGGTCTGAGAGCTCCATCACCACCCAGGAAGAGGCCTGGTGAGGTCCAGCACTTGAGGTCTAGTCCTTTCCCTAGGGTTAGGAGGTTCCTACTATAGTTCTTTGGGTTTCCTTTTTTGCCTCCTCCAGACGAGTGCTGAGCAAATAATTTTTGTAAAGCGCCAGAATTCTTGTTTCTCTATAAATAAAAAAAATAATTTACCTATTGAACAAATTTTACTGAAGGTTTTACTATGTGCCAAGCACTACTAAAAGGACTGGGGATAAAGCAAGAAAAAGTCAAACATAAACTCCTATTTAGCATAGTAGGTAGCTTGCTTAATATTAAGAAATCAAAGTCCAAATTGCCCTTTTCAACTCTGCTTTGTGATATCGAGACTGGAACTCTACAAATCCCACTTCTGCTCTACCACTCGCTCTTTGTTCATCTCTGTCAATGGGCCACACAATGAAGGACCAGCTCACTGAGGATGGTGAAAGAACTGGCTCTTTCCTCTCTGCTCCCCGTGGACTTACTGTTCGTACTCCCAGCGGACCTCTGACAGTTGTGGACTTCGTGCCTGCTCCCTGTTTACTTCCTGTCAGCTCCCTGCACACTTTCTGTCTGCGTCCTGGACTTCCTGTCTGCTCCCTATAAATTTCACCTGCTTCTTGTGAACTTCCGGTCTGCCCACAGTAAACTTCCTGTATGATCTCTATTTCCTGTGGATTTCCTTTTGGTTACTGTGGACTTCCTGGATGTCCCCTCTGGGTTTCCTGTTGGCCCCCTGTGGATTTCCTGTCTTCTCCCTAGAGAATTTTTGTCTGACCCCTATAGACTTCCTGTCAGCTCTTTGTGGACTTTCTGTCTGCCTGCTCTTCCTTTCAGCCTTGCTTCAATCTGAAAGTGGTAATTTGTCCCAAGAAATCAGCTTATTCCAATTTAGTTTCCTTGAAAAGCCAGCGGCAATTTGCCCCCGTGGAGTTCTAGTACCAGCTGCGACTATCCAGGGGTTTGAGTCTAGCTCCAAGCATCTACATTTTTTTAAATTTGTTTTTATTGATTTTTTTAGAGAGATAGAAACATTAATCAGTTGCCTCCTGCACACTGCTGGGGATCGAGCCTGCAACCCGGGTCTGTGCCCTGACTGGGAATTGAACTGGAACCTCTCTGTCAATGGGATAACACTCAATCCACTGAGCCACACTGGCCGAGCCAAGCATCTAAATTTTAATAATCCCAACATCTTTCCCCAGTTCCCCAAGCCCTAGGGTCAGTAGCTGTTTTCTGCCATTGTATTCTCTTTTCATTTCTTCAGTTCTTTAATGTCTATCTTATATATTATATTAGTTATCTCTTTTCAATTAATTTGTGTGGTTTCTGTCTCCTAAATGGATTATGATTAATATAGATCATAAAAACTAAGTAGGGAAATAAAGCAAGGATAAGAAGACAAAATATGTGTGGCAGAAAAAAAAAAGAATAGGTAATTTTAGATGGGTGGCCGGGGAAGTCCTCAGAGTGAAAGTGACATTCAAGAAGAAAAGTCACTTATGTGCTAAGCAGATCCAATCAGCCCATTCCAGGTGAATGTCAAGCAAGCAGGATGCTGCTTTAAGGAAGTGGCTTCATTTGTCCTCCTCTTTTACTCTCTCTGGGGTGGATGTTTTCTGAAATAGTCACTCTCTACAAAGTAGGTTTCTGGCATCCTTATCCTTTGAGAATCCGAAACTTGGATCCCCCAGAAGGAATGTCCACAGGGATCACATCCTTACTCTTCCAAGGAGATTGGTTGTGCTATTTTGAGGGTGATCTCGGCCATGATGAAAATCCTGTTCATACTCATTGTGGAGCACATTTCCAATGATCCTTACTGCAAAGTATTCTACTGATCATGATGCGGGTCAATATGAGGGCTGTCCCTGGTGGTGAAAGGGAAGCATAAACCCACAAATGGATATCAGAAGCAGTAACAAATAACCAGTTTGTCCCCTCCCCATAGGTACCAGACCAATATTTCCAGACCATAAAGATCTTGGTTTATTTTCAAAATCTCTAACACATATTCAAACATTTAAACTCCCTCAACTGGCTATTCCTTATAATGCAAAAGAAATAGCAACTATTGTGTTTCAAGGAAAATGTCACTGGACAGAGAATTTGAAGATGTGTATCTTAGACCTGTCTAACCTCTACCTGGCTTTCTGATATTGAAGTCAGTCTGCCCCTTTGTAGAGCAGGTTCATCACCTGAAAAATAAGGAAAGTGCAACAAAAGCACACATTTTATAATTAATTTTCTCTAATCATCTAATTTTTGTTTACAACTTATGATAAGCTAATAGAAAGCTATTTGGTCCCTTGATATATAAAAGATTATCTTATAAAATGTTGCTTTGTTCTCTTTTTAGTGATTAATACATTCATTTCTGTCCATTTCAAATGTATTACTCTATTTATTCTCAATTAACATAAATTTATGTAATTATTGATTACTTTCAGTCAGTTCCCCACACTCACTTTTTAAGTTTCCTAATATCCACAAATTTTGATCACACTTTATCTAAAACTTTACTTTTTCTACAACTCTCCCACATGCCTCCCAAGACTGACATATTTTCCACTGAGTATACCGTCACCAGACTTTTCAGATAGTGACAGTTGTCTTCTAAAACTCATATTATCTCTTCTGACAATCTCCATGTGGATTCTTCCTTTCTACTCCTGTTTTATTTTCTTAGCTCATGAACATTTTTCAACATCAGTTGAAATTTTGGCAATATTTCAGATAGTTTCCTAGGATTTATTGGGTGCTTTAGAGAAACTCTCAATGACTAAAGTTTCCAGAGAATCCCTGGAGTTTGTGGCTGGAAATAAAACCTTGTATAATTCAAACCAGGGTCCAGAGTAAGTCTCCAACCAAGTGAGGAAATTTTTAAAGAGACCTGAGAACTGTGGCATTTACAAGTATTTCAACATTGTTAAAAATGTGAATAATTAGATTTTAGGAGAAGTGATATGTATCCTATGCATTAATGCCATAACAAACATGTTTTATGCAAGAGGAGCTAAAGTTCACACAGATTTTGTGCCAAAAACTTGTTATTATTATTATTACTATTATTATTGCTAAAGTGCTAATCCAAGCAGAACTTGCATTAAATCTTTCAAAAAATATAATTCTGTCCTATGCAACAGAAAATATTTCTATAGAAACCTCATTGAAAAGTATTGGCTAATGCAAGTTTTAAAAATTGTTTTTCAGAAACTTCATCAATTAAACCAGTTCTCAGTAAAATATGTGCTTCAAAAGAAAATTTAGATGTTTTTGCCTCAGTCATGGAAAGAAATGAGATAATTGGATAATGGCATTAGTTTCATATATTCAGGTCTCAAATAAAAATTGAGAAGATATAATATTTTCGCTTGCAAATTTGAAATACAATCATTCATTACAAGATAAAAGAGAATTTTCGTTAGTGTTTACAGGAACTTGGGGGTACAAAGATAAATAAAACAAGGTTATCTTGAATAGCTCATAGCCTGGTGTCAAAAAAACAAACATGTAAATAGATAATTATGAAATAAATCCATGTGTTTTAATAGAAGTCCCTGATACACTACAAATGGGGCTGCTAAGCTCAGAAAGGATTAGATGCCCAAGAAGGTTGCATTAAGGTATAAATTAAGTGAGAAGTTCATTACACTTTACAGAGCATTAAAGGTGATGCAATAGAAATTCACGTAAATGATATTGCAGGTCCCTGTTAGGTGCAATGTCCTTATGATCAAGGAAAGCAAAACAGTATTATGGTGCTGGTTCTGGAGTCAGGCTACCTAGGTCCAAATTCCACTATTTTAAGAATTATCTTGGAAATTATCTGTAAAATGAAAGGATAAAATGGTTTTCTGGAAATGATCTCTAACATGTGTCAATATCAGCATGCAGCAGAGACTAACTTACAAAGTAGCCATGTGAGTGTGGCAGACAGTCTCTCCATTTCTCTGAAACAACCATTTAGCTGCTAAAAAACTATATACACATGCACTACACACACCACACACCACAAACACACACACACCTATATAAAGTATCTGTAAATTGTTCTAAGGACATAAACAGTGGAGAACAATTTATTGAATTAAATTTAGTAATCTGAGAAAGAATAATTAAATTGGGGAGCATATAAACCATGATCTTGCCACACACTCACCCTGTTCCCTGATCAATGTGACAGCTTTACTCAAGGTGTGTACAGCCAAGAAGACAAGTGCTCCCTCTCCCCTAACTCCCATTATAGAGCTATATTTTCTTTTTTTTATTAATTAATTTTTCTTACAGATATTTCTCCTCCCCCCCCCCACCGACTCCCCCCTCTCCCTCCCTCCCTGCCCTGTCCTCAGCTTTGTTGTCCATGTCCATTGTTCATGCATACATGTATATAAGTTCTGTGGTTTATCTCTCCCCCACCACACCCTCTTCTGGGGATTATCAGTCTGTACCCCACTTCCACGTCTCTGGGACTACCTCATTCCTCTGACTGTATGTTCATTATATTCCACAAATACGTGAGATCATATGACACTTGTCTTTCTCTGTTTGGTGTGTTTCGCTTAGGATGATACTTTCCAGGTCCCTCCATGTAGTCTCAAAGGATAAGAGATCTTTCTTTCTTATAACTGTGTAGTACTCCATTGTGTATATGTACCACTGATTTTTTATCCATTTGTCTACTGATGGACATTTGGGCTGTTTCCAGACCTTAGCTATTGTAAATAGTGCTGCTACAAACATGGGGATACATATATTCTTCCTGATTGGTGTTTCAGGCTTCTTAGGGTATATTCCTAGAAGTGGGATCACTGGGTCAAATGGAAGATCAATTTTTAATTTTTTGAGGTAACACCATATTGTTTTCCACAGTGGCTGCACCAGTCTGCATTCCCACCAGCAGTGTACTAGAGTCCCCTTTTCTCCACACCCTCGCCAACACTTGTTGTTTGATGATTTGTTGATGGTGGACATTCTGACAGGTGTGAGGTGATACCTCATTGTTGTTTTAATTTTCATCTCTCTGATGATTAGTGATGTTGAGCATTTCTTCATATGTCTCTTGGCCATTTGTATGCCCTGTTTGGAGAGGTGTCTATATAGTTCCTCTGCCCATTTTTTAATTGGGTTCTTTGTCTTCCTTTTGTTGAGTTGTATGACCACTCTCTATATATTGGAAATTAATCCCTTATCTGATATATCATTGGCAATTATGCTCTCCCATACAGTGGGTAGCCTTTCTGTTTTGATTATTGTATCTTTTGCTGTGCAGAAGCTTTTGAGTTTGATGTAGTCCCATGTGTTTTCTCCTTTGTTTCTGTTGCCTTAGGTGATGTATCAGTGAAAATTCTGCTGCATATGATGTCTGAAATTTTGTTGCCTACAGTTTCTTCTAGGATTTTTATGGATTCATGAGTCACATTTAAGTCTTTTATCCATTTTGAGTTTATTATTGTGTAGGGTGTAAGTTGATGGTCTAGTTTCATTTTTCTGCATGTAGCTGTCCAATTTTCCCAACACCATTTATTAAAGAGGCTGTCTTTACTCCACTGTATGCTCTTGCCACCTTTGTCAAATATTAATTGAGCATATTGCCTTGGGTCCATTTCTGGGTTATCTGTTCTGTTCCACTGGTCTAAATGCCTATTTTTGTGCCAGTATCAGGCTGTTTTGATTACAGTGGCTTTGTAGTATAACCTGAAATCTGGTAATGTGATCCCTCCAACTTTGTTCTTCTTTTTCAAGATTGCTGTGGCTATTTGAGGTTTTTTTTTGGTTCCATATGAACTTTTGAAGTACTTGTTCTAATTCTGTGAAGTATGCTATTGGTATTTTGATGGGGATTGCATTGAGTCTGTAGATTGCTTTGTATAGTATGAACTTTTAATGATGTTGATTTTTCCAATCCATGAACAGGGTATGTGCTTCCACTTTTTTATATCTTCCTCTATTTCTTCTTTCAATGACCTGTAGTTTTCT
The DNA here is from genome assembly GCF_014108415.1 of Molossus molossus. Taxonomy (NCBI): domain Eukaryota; kingdom Metazoa; phylum Chordata; class Mammalia; order Chiroptera; family Molossidae; genus Molossus; species Molossus molossus. The sequence goes on from NW_023425366.1 coordinate 34,944,221, forward strand.
GCGAATAGATCCTTTATTTCATTGGTTAAGTTTATTCCTAGGTATCTTAAAATTTTTGCCACAATGGTAAATGGGATTGTTTTCTTAGTTTCCCTTTCTGTGAGTTCGTCATTGGTGTGTAAGAATGTCATCGATTTCTTGACGTTAATTTTGTATCCTGCTACTTTTCCAAATTCATTTATTAAGTTTAGTAGATTTTTGATGGAGTCTTTGGGGTTTTCTACATATAGTATCATGCCATCTGCAAATAATGACAGTTTCACTTCCTCCTTTCCAATTTGGATCCCTTTTATTTTTTCTTCCTGTCTGATTGCTGTGGCTAAGACTTCCAGTACTATGTCAAATAAGAGTGGTGAAAGTAGGCATCCTTGCCTTGTTCCTGTTCTTAAGAAAAATGCTTTTAGTTTTTGCCCATTGAGTATGATGTTTGCTGTAGGTCTTTCATATATGGCCTTTATTGTGTTGAGATATGATCCCTCTATTCCCACATTGCTGAGCATTTTTATCAGAAAAGGATGCTGGATTTTGTAGAAGGCTTTTTTGTCATCTATTGATATGATCATGTGGTTTTTATTCTTCATTTTATTTATGTGGTGTATCATGTTTATTGATTTGCGAATATTGTACCAGCCTTGCATCCCTGGGATGAATCTCACTTGGTCATGGTGGATAATTTTCTTGATGTCTTGCTGGATCCGATTTGCTAGTATTTTGTTCAGGATTTTGGCGTCTATGTTCATCAGGGATATTGGCCTGTAGTTTTCTTTCTTTGTAGTGTCTTTTTCTGGTTTTCAAATTAGAATCATGTTGGCTTCATAAGACGAGTTTGGAAGTCTTCTTTGTTCGTGAATTTTTTGAAATAGTTTGAGGAGAATAGGTGTTAGTTCTTCTTTGAATGTTCGGTAAAACTCCTCTGTGAAGCCATCCGGGCCTGGGCTTTTGTTTGCTGGGAGAGTCTTGATTACATCTTGAATTTCTTCTGTTGTTATTGGTCTGTTCAAGTTTTCTGTCTCTTCCTGGTCCAGTTTTGGGAGACTGCATGTTTCTAGAAATTTGTCCATTTCTCTTAGATTGTCGAATTTGTTGCCATATAATTGTTCGTAGTAGGTGTTAATCTTTTGTATTTCTGTGGTGTCAGTTGTTACTTCTCCTCTTTCATTTCTGATTTTGTGTATTTGGGTTCCCTCTCTTTGTTTCTTGGTGAGTCTAGCTAAGGGTCCATCAATCTTGTTTATCTTTTGGAAAAACCAGCTCTTTGTTTCATTGATCCTTTGAATTGTTTTTTTGGACTCTATGTCGTTTATTTTTGCTCTGGTCTTTATAATTTCCTTCATTCTACTTGCTCTGGGGTTTTCTTTTTGTTTGCTCTCTAGTTCTTTAAATTGTAAGGTTAGATAGTCTACTAGAGATTTTTCTTGTTTTTTGAGGTAGGACTGTAGAGCTATGAACTTCCCTCTCAGAACTGCTTTCGCTGCATCCCATGGATTTTGTGTTGTTGTGTCTTCATTTTCATTGGTTTCCAGGAAGTTTTTAATTTCTTCCTTGATCTCCTTGGTAACCTATTCATTGTTGAATAACATGCTATTTGGCTTCCATGTGTTCAAATGTCTTTGTATGTTCTTCTTGCAATTGATTTCTAGTTGCATGCCATTATGATCTGAGAAGATGCTTGATATGATTTTAGTCTTCTTGAACTTGTAGCAACTTAGTTTGTGCCCTAACATGTGGTTTATCTTTGAGAATGTCCCATGTGCACTTGAGAAGAATGTGAATTTTGTAGTTTTGGGGTGTAATTCTCTGGGGATATCTATTAAATCCATTTCGTCTAGTGCTTCATTTAGAGTCTCTCTTTCCTTGCTAATTTTTTGTCTAGAGGATCTATCCAGTGATGTCAGCGGGGTGTTGAAGTCCCCTGCTATGATTGTATTGCTATCGATTTCTCCTTTGAAGTCCTCCAGAAGATTTTTAATGTATTTTGGTGCTCCTATATTGGGTGCATATATGTTTATCAAGGTTATATCTTCCTTTTGGATAGATCCTTTTAATATTATGTAGTGGCCTTCTTTGTCTCTAGTTATGGCCTTCATTTTGAAATCTATTTTATCAGATATAAATATTGTTACTCCAGTAGAGCTATATTTTCATGTAAGGAGGAATGAGTCAACAACATCTCTCACATTCCTAGTTCCATAATGCAGAAACTCTATTCCAGGCAGGCATGACCATAAAAATCAATTTCCCTTCTACCAAGTAGCCCCTGTTCATAGAATGGAAGCTGTATTCCAGACTCAGAAAACTGAGAAAAACAGAACCCAGAACATACCCAACCAAGTTCTCTTGTAAGGAAGAGGTTTCAGTCCAGAAGGTAAAGCAGGGAAGACCAGGTGATACCATCCTTACCCAGAGCTTCAGTCATAAAATAGGAGTGCCACTCTGTGACAAGCAGGACTGTATCAGCCCACATTTCCCCCACAAGAGGCAAGGTGTAAGAACAAGATGCTGACCTAAAGGAGATGGTTTTATTTGAAATAATGTGACTATTAATGCCTAAAAACATTGTTAAAAATCATGGAGCTCTTGCAGCAGGGGGGAGGAGATGTTCTTGTTCCCCCTGCAGACTTGGTGGACCATCACCATCAATGGAAAACTTTTGATATGCTCCAGAGTCCTGGTGACCCCACCCTGCTGAGCTCAGACATAATTGAATGGATAACAAAACATGTACCATATATATGCTGTCTACAAGAGATCCACCTCAGAACAAAAGATAAACAAAGACTGAAAGTGAAGGGATGGAAAGATATTCTATGCAAATGAAACTAAAATACAAAACTCCAGTAGCAATACTTATATCAGACAAAATAGACTTCAAAACAAAGACCATAACAAGAGACAAAGAAGGACACAACATAATAGTAAGGAGATCAATCAAACAAAAGATATAACACTTATAAACTTATATGCACCTAACATAGGAGTACCTAAATATATGATAGGCATAAATATATGGTGGGTGTAAAGGGAGATATCAACAGTAGCACAGTCATAGTAGGGGGTTTTAACACCTTATTGACAGCAATGGATAGATCTTTCAGACAGAAATCAACAAGGCAACAGTGACCTTAAATGACACAATGGACCTGATAAATTCAATTGATATTTACAGAGCACTTTTCCCAAAGCAGTAGAATATATATTATTTTCAAGTGCATATGGAATGGTTTCTAGGATAAACCACATATTAGGATACAAAACACGTCTTAATAAATTCAATAAGATAGAAATCAAGCATCTTCTCTAACCACAATGTTATATACTTAGAAATCAACTACAATAAAAAAAAGAAAAGAAAAACAAACACATGGGTGGTAAATAACATGTTACTAAACAATGAATAGTCAACAATGGGATCAGGAAGAAATCAAAAGTTACCTTTAGACAAATGAACACACAACAACCCCAAATCGACGGGACACAGCAAAAGCAGTTCTAAGAGGGAAATTCATAGCATTATAGGCCTATCTCAAGAAGCAAGAAAATCCTCAAATAAACAATCTAACACTACATCTAAAAAGAACTAGAAAAAGAACAACAAACAAAGCCCAGAGTAAACAGAAGGAAGGAAACAACAAACATTAGATAAAAAATAAATGAACAGAGACTAAAAAACAAAGCATAACAAAAATCAGTAAAAACAAGAGCTGGTTCTTTGAAAAGATAAACAAGATTAACAAACTTTTAAGCAGACTGATAAAGTAAAAAAGAGAGAAGAATCAAATAAACAAAATCAGAAATGGAAAAGGAGAAGTAACAGCTCACACCACAGAAATACAAAGAATTGTAAGAAAATATTACAGACAACTATATGCCAACAAATTGCACAGCATGGATGAAATCGATAAATTTTTAGAAACATACAGTATTCCAAAACTAAATCAGGAAGAATCAGAAAATCTGAATAGACTGATTACAACTAATAAAATCAAAGCAGTAATCAAAATCTCCCAACAAACAAATGTCCTGGAGCAGATAGCTTCACAGGTGAATTTTACCAAACATTCCAATAAGATCAAACATGTATCCTTCTCAAAATATTCCAAAAAAATTAAGAGAAGGGAAGACTCTCAAGCTTATTTTACAAGGCCAGTATTAATCTAATTGCAAAACTGGATAAAAACACTATGACGAAAGAAAATTATAGGCCAATATCCCTGATGAACATAGATGCTAAAATCCTCAACAAAATATTAGCAAACTGGATATGGCAATGCATTAAAAAGATCATACACTATGATCAAGTGGGATTTATTCCAGAGATGCAAGGTTGGTTCCATATTTGCAAATCAGTAAATGTGATCCACCATATAAACAAAATGAAAGATAAAAATTATATAATAATATCAATAGATGTATAAAGAGCATTTGATAAAATCCAACATCAATTTATTAGAAAAGCTTTCAGAAATGTGGGAATAGAGGGATCATACCTCAACATAATAAAGGCCATGTATGACAAACCCACAGCCAACATCATACTCAATAGGCAAAAATAAAAATCATTTTTCTTAAAATTGGGAAAAAGATTGGAATGTCCACTTTCACCACTCTTATTGAATATAGTACTGGAAGTCCTAGTCACAGCAATCATATAAAAAAAAGAAACAAAAGGCATCCAAATTGGAAAGGAAGAAGTAAAATTGTCGTTATTTACCGATGAAATGATACTGTATATAGAAAACCCTGAAGGCTCCACCAAACAACTACTAGAACTGATCATTGAATTCAGTAAAGTAGCAGTATACAAAATAAATATCCAGAAGTCAGTTGCATTTTTATACACCAATAATGAACTACCAGAAAAAGAAACTAAGAAAACAATCCCATTTACAATTTCTCAAAAAGTATAAAATAAATTTTATAGGAATAAATTTAACCAAGGAGGTAAAAGTTCTATATTTGGAAAATTATAAGATACTGAAGAAAGAAACTGAGGAAGATACAAATAAGAGAAAGCATATACAGTGTTCATAAATGTCCATGCTACCCAAAGCTATCTATAGATTCAATGCAATTCCTATTGAATTGCAATGGCATATCTCACAGAACTAGAAATAATATTCCAAAAATTTATGTAGAACCACAAAATATCCTGAACAGTCACAGCAATCTTCAGAAAGAAGAACAAAATTGGAGATATCATGCTACCTGATTTCAAACTATATTACAAAATAAAACAGCATGGCACTGGCATAAAAACAGACATTATAAATCAATGGAACAGAACAGAGAGCCCAGAAGTAAATGAATGCCTTTATGGTCAATTACTTTTTGACAAAGGAGGCAAGAACATACAATGGTGTCAAGATGGTCTATTCAATAAATGGTGTTGCAAAAACTGGACAGATACACGCAAAAAAATGAAACTAGCCCTGTCTGGTATGGCACATTTGGTTGGGCATTATCTCATGCACCAAAAAGTTGCTGGTTCAGTACAGGTCATGGCACATGTCTGGCTTGCAGGCTTGATCCCCAGTAGGGGGCATGCAGAAGGCAGCTGATAGATGTTTTGCCCTCATATCAATGTTTCTTTCTCTCCTCCCTCTTCTTTTCTCTCTCTAAAATTCAATAAAAATTTTTTTTAAAAAAGAAACTAGACTACCACCCTACACTATATATAATAATAAACTCAAAATGGATTAAAGACTTGCCCTAGCCAGTGTGATTCAGTTGGTTGAGCATTGTCCAGTGCCCTGAAAGATTCAGTTAAATTCCAGTCAGGACACATGCCCAGGTTGTGGACTTGATCCCCAGTAGTGGGAGTACAGGAGGCATCCTACGGATGTTTTGCTCTCACATCAATGTTTTTCTCTCTCCTTCTCCTTCTTCCTCTCTCTAAAAATCAATAAAACAATCTTTTTAAAAATGTAAGTTCCAAAACTATGAAAATCCTAGAAGAAATTATAGACAGAAAAATCTCAAACATTTCTTGAAGCAATAATTTTTCTGATATATCTCCTCAGGCAAGGGAAACAAACAAAAATAAATAAATGGAATTACATCAAGCAAAATTGTTTATGCACAGCAAAGAAAACTATCGACAAAATGAAAAGACAAACCACTCTGTGGAAGAACATATTTGCAATGATACATCTGACAAGGGGTTAATATACAAAATTTATAAGAACTTATACAACTCAACACCAAAATACCCAAACAATTCAATTAAAAAATGGGCAAGGACCTGAATAGATACTTTCCAAAGAGGAAATACAGATGGCCAATAGACATGTGAAAAAATGTTTGACGTCACTAATCATCAGATTGCAAATTAAAATCACAATGAGATATCACCTCACACTTTTCTGAATGGCTATAATCAATAAATCCACAAGCAACCAAGTGTTTGTGAGGATGTGGAGAAAAAAGAATTCTCATGCACTGTTGGTGGGATGCAGATTGCAGTGACTGTGCAAAGCAGAATGAAGTTACCTCAAAAAATTAAAAATGGAACTGTTTTATGACTCAGCTATTCCACTTCTGTGAATATATCTAAAGCAACATTAAACACTAATTAGAAAGACTATGTGCACTCCTATATTCATTGCAGCATTATTTACAGTAGTCAAGATTTGGAAACAGCTCAAGTGCCTATCATTAGATACGTGGATAAAAAAGATGTGGTACATTTACACAATGTAAATCTACTCAGACAAAAAAAAAAAAAAAAAGAATGAAATCTTACCTTTTGCAACTGCATGGATAGACCAAGAAGGTATTGTGCTTAGTGAAATAAGCCAGTCAGAGAAAGACAAATATATGATTTCATTTATATGAAGAATATAATGAATAAAATAAACTAATAATCAAAATAGAAACAGACTCATAGATACAGAGACCATACTGACAGCTGTCAAAAGAGAAAGGGGTTGTGGACTGGGAAAGAGAGGGGCGGGGGAGAGAGACCCAGACAATCAGACAATAGTATGGTAATTGCCAGAGGGAAGGAAAGGATTGGGAGAGGTAGAAGAAGGTAAAGGGGGGATAAATGGTGATAGAAGAAGATTTGACTTAGAGTAGTGAAAGCAAATGCAGTATACAGGTGATGTATTATAGAGTTGCACATTTGAAACCTGTATAATTTTATTTGCCAATGTCACTATAATAAATTGAATATTTTAAAAAAGAAACTGAATGTAAACTACATATATGATTCAAAGTTTTCTAACAGTCACGTTTTTAAAAAGTGAATAGCAAGGGTGAAAATAATTTTAATAATGTTAATCTAATATTTCCAAAAAGTTATCTCAATATGAAAATAAAAATTACTAATAGAATATTTTACATTTTTATAGTTACAGGACACCTCATTTTGAACAAGCAACATTTCAAGTCCTCAGTAGCCACAAGTGGCCAGTGGCTACCATATAGGATCACATTGCCACAGACATTCTCAGAAGATCACTGTGGGTGAGAGCCATTGAAACAGGAATTTGGGATAAAAAGACATTTTCTAACTCTTTTAGTAGGGAAATCTCCAAATCCATGCAAGTTTCTACTATCCTTTAAATAATTCTCATGTGGTCAGTGATATATGAAAGGCTGTGAATATTTGGAAACACAATTAGAAAAAAATGCCCATCAAGAAAAGTATGGTACTTCTTTAATTTCTACCAGTTTATCAAACACTATTTGCTTATTTACATATTCAACTGGACTCTACGAGCATCTTAATATTACTTGTAAGCACAGTAGCCATGGATTTGAAATACTTTGAGTTTAAATTAGTCTCTTCTCTGCACCAAAAATTGATGAACATTTAAAAGAATAACACTCAGATACTTTACAGATATTTTAAGAGCTAAAAAAATTCAGACCTATAGAAAAAACCAACAAACTAAACTAAAAGTTGGCAAGAAATTATAATTTTTAAGAAGGTCTTGTTTAGAGCCACATTCTTAAAAAGACATTGGGTCTCTGGCAATATGTTTCTTATTGAAGAGGTGAGAGTTCGTGTTTGTTTAATTCACCAAATTTTCTGTGTCAAGAAAATAAGAAAAAATTTCCCAAAGAATATGGAAAATATCCTGTTATCCTAAAATTTAAAAGTTGAAATGAGAAAAGAATAACACAACATAACAACAACAACAAAAGAACAAAATCATGGCTCTATTGGTTGCAAGCAATTACAACAAGGCTGGTAGTGCCATGATACACATAGAAATAAACAAAAAAGGACACAGACTAGAAGTTTAGCAGAGACTTGATGAAAAAGACATTATAGAAGATTCCCTGTGGTGGTGGAGTAGTCTCAAATACAGGCAGCATCTTAATCATGTAAAGGAGTTCCTCTTTAATCAAATCAGACTGTTGAGAATTTGTGCCACAAGGATTTGTAAAAGAAAAAAAAAAAAAAAAGAACAGTCACCTGGCAGTTGGTGTAGGCTAACAGCTGAGTGTAATAACAATAAATAGAGTCAGACCACCAACAAAAGCTTTCAGGAAGACTGGTCCTACCAAGTCACCAAATTGATAATTAAAAAGAAAACAATAATAACAAGCCCTGGAGTGGAAGAGGGTGGTTAATATCTAGAGTTGTTACAGTGTATTAACTATAATGTTTAGTTTTCAGCAAAATATACATAGCGTGTCCCCAAAAAATGTATGCACACTTAATAGCTGATAGCTCAATTTATGTTTCTTTCTTTACAGATTTAACCCATTGGAATTTATAATTATTCAAAGTGTGTATAAAATTTTTTGGGACACCCTGTATATACAGATGAAATGGAAAGAAAAAGTGATTCATACACAGGGAAAGAAATAGCCAATAAAAACTGCTTCTGAGGGGACCCAGATATTAGACTTAGCAGATAAAGATTTTAAAATAACTATTATAGAGACTTCCGGTCAAGATGGTGGCGTAGGTAAACGCGGTATCGCGTCCTCCCACAACCACATCAAAGTTACAACTAAACTACAGAACAACCATCATTCAAAACCGCCTGAAATCAAGCTGAATGGAAGTCGTACAACTACGGAACTAAGGAAAAAAAAAAAAAAGCAGCTACATCCAGACCGGTAGGAGGGGCGGCGGCGCGAGGGGGGGCGGCGGCGCAGCGGCGGCGGAGCGCGCAGCGGCGAAACGGGCTGGTCCCACACCCAAGCGTGGTGGATAAAAATCAGGAGGATCCCGCGGCTGGGAAGGTCCTTCCTGAGGACTGAGGGGTCCCCGTCCCACACCAGGTGTCCCGCTCAGGGTTCCAGTGCCAGGAAGAGAAGTCCCCATAACTTCTGGCTGGAAAAACCAGCGGGAACTGAGGCTCAGGGAAGCTGAAGCGGCTGGAGCCCCAGGAAGCTCCTTAAAGGGCCCGCGCACGGACTTATCGGACTCTCTCCCTCTAAGCTCGGAGGGAGGCAGCTCGAGGGGCACCAGAGACACACAGGGAAGAACTGAGCTGTTTGGCACTGGAGCGAGAGCTGGAGAGGGGGCTTCCTCGGGGACAAACGTGCTGTCAGAGGCCTTTGTTCCTTTGGTGAGCCCTTCCGGGGGCGGCAGACAGAAGCCATATCTGGGACTCCAGCAACCTGGCTCACACTCGTAGCCCCGCCCTGCTGACTCCCTGAGGCCCCGCCCCACACAACTTTCAAACTGTTGCCACTTGCTTAACCATAGGATTGGCCTGTCTTGGATCCTGCTTCAGGTTTTTCCTAAATTCTTTCAAACGAGCAGCACCGGGTCTCAGCGAGCCCCATACCTCTCATTAAGTAATACACAGAAACAAACACAGGGAGGCAGCCAAAATGAGGATACAAAGAAACAGGTCCCAAATGAAAGAACAGAACAAAACCCCAATAAAAGAACTAAGCGAAAGGGAGATAAGCAACCTAACAGATACTGAGTTCAAAATACTGCTTATAAGGATGCTCAATGAACTTAGTGAGAACCTCAGTGAACTTAGGGAGGGCATCAAGAGCATAAAAAAGTACCAGTTAGAAATCATGGATACACAGAATTAAAGGAGGCATTAACTGAAATAAAGAATAATTTACACAGCTTCAATAATAGAGTATGTAGATCCAAGGAGCAAACCATCGATTTGGAATATAAGGAAGCAAAAAATCCCCAATCAGAAGAGCAAAAAGAAAAAAGAATTAAAAAAAATGAGGATAGAGTAAGGAGCCTCTGGGATAACTTCAAGCGTGCCAACATTCGCATCTTGGGGGTGCCCGAAGGAGAAGAGAGAGAACAAGAAATCGAAAACCTGTTTGAAACAATAATGGCAGAAAACTTTCCTAACTTGGTGAAGGAAACAGACATACAAGTCCAGGAAGCACAGAGAGTCCCAAACAAGATGAACCCCAAGAGGCCCACACCAAGACACATCATCATCAAAATGCAAAAGGTTCAAGACAAAGAGAGAATATTAAAAGCAGCAAGAGAAAGGCAGCTAGTTACCTACAAGGGAGTACCCATTAGGCTGTCAGCTGATTTCTCAAAAGAAACTTTGCAGGCCAGAAGGGAGTGGCAAGAAATATTCAGAGTGATGAAAACCAAGAACCTACAACCAAAATTACTCTATCCTGCAAAGCTGTCATTTAGAATCGATGGACATACAAAAACTTTCCCAGACAAGAAAAAGTTAAAGGAGTTCATCACCACCAAACCGTTATTATATGAAATGATGAAGGGTCTTTTTGAAGAAAAAGATAAAATGTATGAACAAACAAAATGGCAATGAATACATATCTATCAACAATGGAATCTACAAACAAAATGAACAGGAAGAACAGAAACATTCTCATAGATACAGAGAACATTTTATTGGTTGCCAGTTGGGAAGGGGGTTGGGGGAATGGGTGAAAAAGGTGAAGGGATTAAGAAGCACAAACTCATTGCTAGACTGACAAACCTCAAAGGGAAAGGGGTTGGGGGGGGGGGGTGGGAAGAAATAAACCAAAGAACTTATATGCATAACCAATGGACACAGACAATAGTGTGGGAAAAGGTGGGAGGGGTATGGGAGTGGGGAGGAGGGGGGTCAATGGGGGGAAAATGTGGAACATCTGTAATACATTTTACATCCAACAATAAAGAATTGAAAAAAAAAAAAAAATAAATAAAATAACTATTATAAATATGTTTTAAAAAACTATGGTTAAAGAATTAAAACAAATTCTACACACAATGTCTCATAAAATACAGAATAAGAGAAATTATTTTAAAAGAACAAAATGGAAATTATGGAGTTGAAAAGTACAATATTTAAATTTTTAAAATTTACTACATTAAGTTAGCAGTATATTTTAATAGCCAGCAGAGAATGAGTATACCTGAAGATAAATCTATGGAGATTATGCAATCTGAAGACCACAGAGAAGAAATAATGAAGTAAAATAAACGAAACCTCAAAAATGTGGGAACCATTAGCCTAATGGGAGTACCAAAGAGTAAACACAAAGATACCCACACCAATACATATCATAGTAAAAATGTTGAAATAGAAAGAGAAATCTTGAAAACAGCAACAGAAAAACAACTCCTGTATACAATAAACTATGGTGAGATAAACAGCTGACTTCTAATCAGAAACAATGGGATCCAGAAGGCAGTAAGATGACATATTCAAACTGCTGGAGGGGGAAAAAAACAAACAAAAAACACACAATTACAACTACAATAAACCATCCACCAATACTCTCTATTGAGTACACCAAAACCACAATGAGATACCACATCACACTCACTAGGATGGCTATGATAAAAAAGATGGACAAGTACTGCCCAAAATGTGGAGAAATTAGAACCCTTGTACATTGTTGGGGGGATACAATATGGTACAGCTACTGTGAGAAACAGTTTAGAAGTTCCTCAAAATGTTAAACATAGAATTTCCACATGACCCAGTAATTACACCCCTTGGTATAAGCCCAAGAGAAATTAAACATACATCTGCACAAAAACGTGTACACAAATATTCACAGGAGCATTGCTCACAATAGCCAAACCTGTTCTACAGTGTTCCTCAAATCACTTAATAGAGAACTAGAGCAAAATGTTCCCCAACTTGATATCTGAGAATTAGGGAAAAAACTTTTTATCAGTTTGGAAATTGCAATGTCTTACAATTGTAAACCACTTTCTCTAGTTGAATGATACAACATATTAAACTCTTAATTAAACAATATATTTTCACTTAAAGGTAAAAGTTGTATACTGTAGATGAAATTTGAAGAATAGACTATTGATTATTTCCCATCACTAGGGATCTGGTTTTCAAAGTGCTCTTCACTAGGTCTGCAAAGGTGTGTGAGTGATGACAAAGCAAAGAAAAGAGAATTCCACAGACTCCCGAGTCTCATCATATAGGTGGGTCAGTTAGAAATCCTGTTTAAAAAAAAAAAAGCTTAACCTAGAACTTAATATTGGAATCTGAAAGAACCAAGAACAACAATAACAGAAAAGGACTCATCATCTAACTTAAAAGACATGCTGGTGTTTTTTATATGTTAACAGATTTGAAAGATGATGGCTGGGGTAACTGTAAATCGGAAACAAATAACAGACTTGGCAGCCAAGCAAGGGACATTCCCCTTCAATGTCTTTTGTTTTGTTTTTAATCGGGCTAAAGAAAGAGGAATTCTTTATCCTCCCATTTTCTTCCTTAAAATGCCTTTGATTTGTCTTATCATATGGCAAAATCCCCTGAACCTCATACTCATTAAGTCTAATTGAGGTTATGTTGGTAATGACCATCTACAGACAAAGGATCAGTGAAGTTGGAATTAATGTATTGGAAAGATTAATGGTGAAAGCATACAGATTTCTATTCTAGTGACCAAAAATATTAAATTTCAATGTTTATTATCCAAAGAAGCCTTTTTTTTTTTTCCTGTTCTTTTTCACTTCTTTATCTTCTATGTAGTTGCAATTTACAACTTTCACTGCTAACTCTCATTGAGTTCAAAGAGAGCCAGCAATCTTAAGCTGCTGCCAGCTAAGCTATTTATGGGACAGACTCCAGGCATGGCTCAGTGGTCCTGGGAGAGCCTTGGCTCACAGAGGCCCTAGAGTCAACGAGCCTGCGCCCCTGCTGGGTTAATGGGAAGCACCTCGCCCAATCTCTGCAAAGGAATCCAAGGATACTGAGCTGTGAAGGGCACGGAACATCTCCCTACCACACAGATGGCTTCCATTTCTGGTCTAAACCTTTGTTGAAGTAAGCCAAGGAAGATCTATCTTTCTTTAGTGCATTATATGAAGAGTTTAGCCCAGTAATTAAGGAAGATCTATTTTTCTTGGGAAAACATGGAAGAAATCAGCCACACTGTCTTCATGCTTAACAAGTTTGCCAAATAACCACCACCCTATCCTTGGCAACTCTTTGCTGTATCCATTCTCCAACCAAAAGCATTTTACAAATGAAAGTAGACATGAGACCAACCCATACCAAATTCCCCTAAAAAGCAGAAGTTGATATATTTTTTAAAATGTTAACAGAATTTAGCATTTGCAAATATTTAGTATTTTAAGAATTTGATTATAAATGCCCTTTCATCACCTACTATTCACATACACATACACAAAATTCATCTGATATGTCTGGTTTCTCCTTTTCAAAAGGGGAAAAAATTTAAGGCAGAATAAAGCATTTTTTAGAGATGTCACAAATGTTCAAAAACCTGTTTGCCAAACCTTTAACATGGTCAACACCTTAAGATGTTTGGACCACACATTTTCACTCTGCTATCTAAGTTATGTCTCTCTATGTGTGACCAATTAACTTATACTCAAGAATCTAATACAATTTTCCTTCCTAAAAATATAAAAACATTTTAAGAAAAGTAAGAGTCAAGCCATTAAGATTTCAGCTTAGGTCAGTCTGAGGGATATAGTATCTTCTCAACTTGGCCTGATGCCCCTTACTGTAGGGGTCCCAGCAGAGTAGACCACATGAAGTGTCTAAGTGATGCTGACTGTCTCAATCTGATATTAAGAAAATAAGGGCTTCACCAATAGAAACATCAGTCCAATAAGACCAGCACTGCTTTGCCATGAATTCATCAACCCATTTGAAATGAACACCCTAATTTGCATGCATGGTATCCTCATCAGAATGACAGAAGTAAAGTGCTTTCAAGCATCTGATCAAATAGTTACCATGGCCCATCAGCTGAGTACCACATTCTATCCAAAATGAGGACACTTCTCCAGTGCCAGTAATGGACCAGAAATTAGAGAACAGCCATTCTCTAAAAAGTCAATGCCTACAGAGGTGGCCATAAATTCTCACGCACAGTTTTCAAGCTACAGTACTTTCCCACAATTATTCTAGAACAACAAAGGCGATGAAAGGCTGGACATGCGTGCTATTTTCAAATGGGCCAAAGAAGGCAGCATGACATATTTTAGACTGATTACTTGGCAATTTTCTCCTGCTTTTAAGATCAAAGAAGTCTCCACTACAATAATAGATGCTCAAGCAAAAATATGGCAAGGGAACTCGGTCATCTTTCCTCTCTCACACATCACTGTCCCCACCACTTCACTGCAGGTAGCAAGAGCTGTACTCACCAAACCTCTGCAGGTTGAAAGAGCCACGGAAGAATTCTTGTGCGATCGTAAGGAGCCTTGGTAAAAACAGAAATCCTCAGGTGGGAAAGCCTGTACTGATTTAATGCCTCCCTTTCCCAGTGTCTGGATGAGAAATCCAGGAGCCACCAGATTGCTGGAGGTTTTCAGCTCCATGTGGAAGTCGTGCTTGAAGCCTTTCAGCCGAAGGTGAAGAGAGTCCACTCCGAGCTGGGCCAGGGCTCTCCTCCTCCTCTGGGGGTGTGTGATTTCCTGGGACACGTAGTTGCCATTGTGGTCAACCTCATAGGGAGACACCAGGTAATATTCTGAAAGCGTAAGAAGGGGGGGGTGAATAACTGAGTAATTTCAGAATTCTCAAAGAAAATGTGAAACTTTTTCAATGTAATTTATTACCAGATGACATTTTCACTCAGTAAAAAATGATGAAAAGATGTTCAACATCAACCCATCTGCACATCCAAACTGTACAATGCACAAAATCAGAGACAAGAGGGAAAGGTTTTTAAAGTGGCCTTCAAAAGAGAAGTCACTGCGGTTCCTATCATGTGTTCCAACCAATCCAGCAAATTCTCCAACACTCCAAAGGAAAAATAGATGACAGATAAAATAAAACTAAAAAATGAACTTTTTAAAAAATTTTTATTATTATTTTTAATCCTCACCTGAGGACATTTTCCCATTTTTTTGTTCAGGTAGAGTGGGAGGGAGAGAGAGGAACAGAGAGAGAGAGAGAGAAAAACATCGACGTGAAGGGACACATCGAGTGGCTGCCATCCACACGACCGACCAGGGCCGGGGACACACTGCAACCGAGGCACATGCCCTTAGCGGGAACCGAACCCGGGTCTCTCAGGACAGCAGGCCGACGCTCTAACCACTGAGCAACCGGCCAGGGCTAAAAAATGAACTTTGATAATTATATTTCATAATTTTAATTTAGAGTAATTTTTATAGTTGTGAACATTCCTTCAGTCATATTATTCTTTTTCAAACATCTTCATCATGCTAAGAAATGTTAGCTTAAAAATGCTGACAATTTTTCAGAAAACAGTTAAACACAAATACCATGGGCATTCTTTGCTGCTTATTTTTTTATATTTCGTTACCAGATCATTGCATATATAGGAGAAAAGGCGGACCGCACACACATTGCAGGTTTCCCGGATGTGGACATTTGGAAAAGTTCATATGTGTATTTTCTCCCAATGAAAGCCATAACTGACGCTCCAGTTGGCCTGGGCTCTTAGTGCCTGATCACATTTCCTACTCCAGGGCCTTTCCAAGATGTGTGCCACACTCTTCTCCCCACTATAATTTCCAGTATGCAGCTTAAGATGCCTTCGAATACATTATTTATTTTTTTTAATATGTTTTTATTGATTTTTTTAAAGAAAGAGGAAGGGAGAGAGAGATAGAAACATGTGAGAAAGATATATTGATTGGCTGCCTCCTGCAAGCCCCCCTTTGAGGATTGAGCCCCCAACCCAGGGCATGTGCCCTCACCAGGAATCTAACCAGAACCTTTCAGTCCACAGGACGATGCTCAACCCACTGAGCCACACCAGCCAGGTTTATTTATTTTTTAAAAAGTCAAGAAAACTCCAAGGAATTATTAGATTTCTGGGCACACGTATAGGTCTGCAGAATTTCAATCACACGGTCTTACAATTTGCATTCCATGCACATCTGAGACATTTCCCTCTCTCTAAAAAGTACAGAGAGAAACCTCATCAGCATCCTGGGCATGGCCTCCACTGCCCTCCTGGAAATACTGTAGTTTCCCATATAGAGCATTTTCCCTTATAGAAAATTACTTACTTTCATTTTATAGCCAGGAGTTATTCTCTCAGCACAATCACTAATGATATCATTGTTGCTCTCCAAAGCTCAGGAAAGGTTGTTTCTGTCCACGCAGGACAGAACTTTGTCTAGAAAGGGGTGGCTTCATGGCAGGACAGGGTTCTCCCAACAGGGCCATGTCCACACTCGAATGTGGGCTTTTAGACCATGTGAAGCCTTCTGTAAAGCCTGGGGTCACACTTGTCTTAGTTAACCATGTATGAGCTTGGCTTAGACTTTCAGATATTTCAACGTATGGTATGTGTGCCTCCATTTGCACGCTAGCGACGGGTCCGCACAACTTTCAAGAGGGCCTGCTGCCTACCAGGCACGTTTTGTAGTCATCAGAAAATAGCAGCTGAGCATGGCATCAGGCCTTCTTCCCAGAATTTCTTTGAAACAGATGTCAGGCTGAAGTACCAGAAAGGCTGGAAAGATCTGCCCCTACAATGAGGTGAACAGTCTTTAAAGACTCCAAATGCAAATTCTTCCTCCATGCTTAATGAGACCCTGACACTAATATTCTCATCCTGATTCTAATGTCCTCAGAATGTGTGTGTGTGTGTGTTCCTTTTATTACTAATATATGCAACTGTTCTGTTAGATGCTTAAAACTGAAGCCCCTTTCAACCTTTGTGTGAGCTGAACAAGTTTCTTGGAAACATTAGATAAAATAAAACATAGTCCTACAGAAGTGGCATTTGTCACAAGTAAACAGTACCGAAATAATTTTTTTTTTCTGGAAAAGGTTTTATTTACAAACAAAACTCTTTTGTTGTGGGTACCTGTCCACATGTTCCTGTGCTGTCCTGGCAAATGGCTGTGGTTCCACTGGAACAGAATGGGTGGCAGCGGGGACAGGTTTGGGGCAGACAAGGTCAAGGACAGCAAGGCACTGCTTAGAGCCCTATGCTGAAGCCAAGGCAGGGGAGGGTCCAAGGCCAGCGGGCCAGTATGAACAAGAGACAGAATCCCTGAGGGCTCGGCCATAGTCTCTGGGACCCCAGGCCCCCTGTTTCCTCTTCTCAAGAGCTTTGATGTGTGACCCTTCCAGGCCATTGCTGGGCCCACAGGCCTGGCCCTGCCATACAGGTCTGAGTGTACTGGCACTTTGAGGGTAACTGGTGAGATGAGCCACAGCGGACTAGACAGGCAGAGGGTTCTGGCAGACAACCTGATAACCAGACATTGAAATACATGTCAAAGCAGGGCCCTGTGTCACATATGGCAAAATACATTGGAATTATTTCATAATTTTTAGGAAAATAAGAAAAAAGATAAATCCAATTAAATTGTGTGCAGTGATAGGAAATAAAAGGGGGAAACAAGTCAGGATTGCGTGTCTGGTATGAGTATGTGATCACAGTCTGTCCTGGGCCACTCTGAAGGACAAAAGTGAAAAGTACATGCCCCAGCTGCCTTCGTCATCCCAGCTTTCCGGACCAAGGGGACAGGCCGGTGCGACATGGCCGTGTTATCACCTGTCATCCTGCACTCCGGGGCTCTCAGGGGGTACTCTCCAATCACCACCAGCCTGTCACCATCCAACAGAGGCCCTGCAGTGAGGACAGGGGCTGCTCCAAATACTGGCTAACCTGCACATTTGTTGCACATAAAAAGATAATTACCATTTTTAAATATCAAATTGTTTCTAGATGATATAAGTCATATTCTTATGTTCTTTACTTTGGATGAAAGATAATACCTATTTTTATTTTATTTTAATATGTTTTTATTGATTTTTTAGAGAGAGAGGAAAAGAGAGAGAGATTGAAACATAGATGTGAGAGAGAAACATCAATAGACTGCCTCTTGCACACCCCCTACTGGGGATGGAGCCCACAACCCAGGCATGTGCCCTGACAGAGAATCAAACCGGGACCTCTCAGTCCATGGGCTGATGCTCGTCCACAGAGCCTCACCAGCTAGGCAATACCTATTTTTTAAAACAATGACTGATAAGATCCCTTTATATAAACACATGCAATGTTGTGCTAATAAATGTGTGACAAGCGGCTATCTGGGGGGAAAAATTGGGCTAGTTTACAGAATTTTCCAATTTCTCTGGTGTAAATACTCCCACCATGTTTGGTTTCGATGACCAATGTGTGACATCACTGAACATGGAGTTCAGAAGTGACGCACAGCAGCAGGCCATTCCATAGTATTTCCACCATACAGACACTATTCCAGCAAATAACCTCACACCCATAGATGATAGTAAAGCACAGTAAAAGAATTGTGAAGTGTGATAAGGTTTGAATATTTTAATTTTGCTATGATTTCTTTCACTGTAAGTTGATACCATTTAACTTTCAACAATTAGCTTGCAAAATCACTGAAAAGATAGCAGTCAACTCTGACAGGCTGGCAGGTGCTGGTCCCAGCACCCTGGCTCTAGGTTCACTCATTGTGATCAATGACAATCCCTTCCTGGGAGTGAGGGAGGCAATGGGTGATGGCCGAAGACCTGTCTTTCAGGTTATTCCAGTGGTTCTCAACTAGGGGTGACTCCCCTCTCCGCCTCAGAGAACAAATGTCTGGAGACTGTCCCAAAGCAGGAGTGGAGAGTCGTGCTCTTAGAATCGGGTGGGTTGAACACAAGGATGCTGCAATGTGGCCTTGACTGAACAAAATAAGTATAGCATCTCATCGTACATTTATTTCTACTTGGAGAGCAGTTAATATAGTATTGCAGTAAACTGAAACTTTTAAACTAACTTTTGATCTTATGTTTTAAAATTATAATCCCCAAAACTATTGGTTTGTGATTTTGAGAAAAATTTTAATGTAATTCCTGACCTTTGAGAATTCTTTAAATAAGACCTTGGTTCTATATAGATTTTTTTTTTTTTTTTTTTTTAAGGAGAAAAAATATACACTGGTGCTTCAGTCAATACCCTGGCCTACTTGATTTCAGAAGGTTTTCTGACCACAGCGTCAAGCCTAGGAACACTCTGGTTTCAAACCAAGGGCATGAGGTGTGGGCCATCTGTGCTTGTGCGAGGGCTGACCTGACCAGCTGCAGAGCTGCTTTTGCACACTGCATACTCCTTCTGTGTTTAGTGATACCACACTGAGGGCTTGAAATCTGCCATGGTGGGAGGAATGACCCCATGGCAACAGTAAATGTTACAAATCGGAGCTCCAAAGAGCCTTTTGTTAAACATTTACACCACTGGGCCAACCTGAAGGACACTGCCCTGCCTAATGTGATGTGAATGTTTGAATGTAAATCAATATAAACTCCAGAGCACAAACACAGACCTATTATGTCCAATGAAACAAAGTTCTAAGGAACTTGTAAACCTTCCTGGAAGCTTAGCTTACTCTAGAATTGAAAGTTAGCACATGTGTTATGTTTTTGCTCTTAACAGGAGCAACAATTTTTATTACAATGGCAAATTAGTAGGAAAAAACATTCAAGTCTCCTACTAAAGAAAAGCAATGCTAAATCAGCCAACACAAAATGAGTGTACCTAAAGTCTGAAAATAGAAGTTATCTCACTTTAGTTACCCTTCAAAGGGTATATGTAGTTCTCTTTCCTCTTGCATAATTATTTCAGATACCCAGTAAAACTTGCAACATAGCTTGAAATATATTTTAAACAAATATTATAGCCAAAAGAGTTATTTCAACATATACAGTGGATGCCTGGACTTCCAATAGTTAACTGAGCCCAGCATCACACACAGTGTACTCTAGCTCTGCTTTTCTGGATGGAAACACGTAACACTGCTGAACAGAGTCTTTCTCTGGTCAGGTGAAAGCTGTCCCTGGACACTCTCTCAGCTTAGCTTGTGATAACTAAAGACCTAAAACAAATGCAGATGGGAAATGAGGGTGGTTTGTCCACTCAGCTAGACCTTCACTGATAATGGATTGCACCTTACCATTCGGGTTTTGACCAAGCAAAGTAAGTGGCTGTCATGAAAAATCTGGGCTGTGACACCCGCTGAGGTGCCCTGTGATTGGAGCCCCCTGCCAGCCAGGCTGGAGTCCAGTGCACAGGGGTCTAATCTCCCACGGTTTGAAAAAGCACACTCAGGCAGGTAGTTATGGCTGCTCCTCCTGGAAATAAATGATTCTCTGTCTATAAACTCCTATTTTAAAGAAAACTTCATAAAATACTTTGAAAATCTCCTGAGACCTTCAGGAATTTTTAAAATTTTTGAGAACTAAAGTTTTTACAAAAATATATTTAAGTGTGGGGGGAATGACCTTCTAATGTGGTTAATTATAATTCAGAATGCATTGTAAGAGAAACAATCAGAAGACCAGAGCAACCTCAAGAAGGTGAGCTTTAAATACCGAGTGAAAATTTTAAAATATTTCTATCATTTACATCTAGCGCCCTCTGGTGGTCCTGGAAAAGGTCCTCTGTTCCTCCATTCATCTGATTTGTCACTTTATATATTATTATATGTTCATTCAGAAGGAGATAATTTCTTTTTTTTTAAATTTTAACTCTCACCAGAGGATTTTTTAAATTGATTTGAGAGAGAGGGGAAGGGAGGGGGAAAGAGAGAGAGAAAGAGACAGAGAGAGAAAGAAACATCGATTGGTTGCCTCCCATATGCACCCTGATGGGGGATCCAATCCTCAACATGGGTATGTGTCCTGACCAGGAATCGAACCCTTCATCCCTCGGTGCACTAGACGACGCTCCAACCAACTGAGCTACACTGGCCAAGGCCAGAAGAATATAATTCCAATAGTTAATGCAGACATTATATTATTGTCTTCTGTAATTTTATCAAGATGAAGAAACTATATTCAGATATTTTGAATGATTAACTCTTTAATTTTCAAGATTTTCTAAAATAATGCTGTGATTTTATTATGCTGTGAAATTAAAGCTCGTTCCTTCTCTAAAAGTCATTTCCCCCCATATAATATGACAATTTATGGTTGCAAATGATGCAAGGTACTAATATTGAGTAATCGACATTCCACACCTGTTTTCCCATTCACCCAGGAAATGTGAAATTCACAAATAATGCTTGTGAAAGACCATTCGTGAGCAGCAGAAGTAAAACCACACATTGCAAAAGGACTAGATTTGTTTTATGACACAAGTCACAAGATAGGGACATTGCTTCTGATGTCACAATATGCTAACTACCCGGATTCTTGAAGAGCATCAGCTCTGATACTAAGATGGTAGGGACTGAGCAAAAATGACTGCCTCTGCCTCCTGCTCTGAGTCAAGGATAAAGCTCAGTTTAAAAAGCAGGAGGAGGGGGAAGAAGGGGAAGGAGGGGTGAAGAATTGAGTAATGTGCTCTTTATAATTGCTTCAATGCAGACATTGATACAGCCTGTAGATTCCTCCTTGGCTCTTTCACTTTTTTAAAAAATAAAATGCATTCCCTGGCCTCTTCCCCTCGTGTCTGTGGTAGTAACACTGGTGAGCTCTTGCTGCTTCACACGGAAATATAACGGCAGTACCGCTGAGAGTGGACTCAGGTGCTGTCTCACAAGCACGCAGTACCTTAGGAGGTTCCTATAGTGGTGGACATCCGCAGCCCGTTATAAAACAGCTTAGGGTTTCACCAGCTGCTACACTGCAAGGACTGGAACCCCGCTCGCGGACTTACCGCCCTTTTTCTCCCAGGCGGGCCACTCCGCGGGACCTGGAGGACGCCGGACGCTCGGGCTCCCGGGCGAGTCCGCAGCGGGTCTCAAGGCGCGCGCAGGTGCCTGCTGGAAAACAGCGGCGACACCTCGGTGAGACTGGGGGCTGCGCAAGGCAAGCCACGGGGGGCCCTGCCCCCGCTGTCGGGGACTCACCTGCACACCCACCTGCGCCAGCAACAGCACCCAGAGCGCCGCGCAGCCAGGGCCCCACATGGCCTCGCTGCCCCGCGCGCCCCGCATAGCCCCTGGGGGGAAAACGCAAAGCTTCATCCTGGGAGCTCGAAAGGGTCCGGGGGACCCGGGACGGTCCCCAGCCGGGCGGCGTGCAAGTGGGCTCACAGGACCCGATTCGACTGGAGCGCAAGAGCCTTCCCCTCCGTGATTCCGCTGCCCGCGCGGGGGTTATCACTGCGGCTCCGCACCTCGCGGGGGGCGGAGTGGCGGCCGCGGCGGCGGCGGGGGCGGTGGCTGAGCACCCGCCCGCACCGTGGGAGAACTGGGGGAGGGGGTTGGAAGGAAGGCAAGTGAGGGGAGGGAGAGGCGCAGAGGAGGGAGGAAGGGAGCAGAGGAGGGAGAAAGGGGAGTTGGAGAGGAGGGGAGCGAAGGCGGAGGGCAGGAGGGGAGAAAAGAGGGGAGGGAGGAGGCAGAAAAAAGAGGGTGGCGGGGTGGAGAAGGAGAGCATTGAGACTGGGAGAACCAGGATGCTCGCCTGTCCACAGTTGGAGCCTCAAAGGGCGCCCGGTGGTCAGAGGGTGAGAGGGGACTGGGGACACAGGGCAGTGAGCAGGTTGGACGGCCGGCCCCTTCGCCCTCCGGACCTAGCGTCTGGCTAAGGGCCAGGCCATGCCTAGCTGCTCTGTGGACCGCTCCTCAGGATCCCACTCCCCGAAGGCCTTACCTGCAGGGCCACAGGCCGTGGCACCTGCCCCGGGTTGGAGTGAGGCTGGACTAGCCTGGGCCCCGCTAGCTCCACTCTCCTGCCTAGTGGGGAAGATGGGGTCGGTCTGGGGCGCCCCGGACCTTCTGGGGAACACGTGGATTTGAGTGTATGTGCATTGTTTTGGGGCTTGTGAAGTGATGGGTGAGGAGGAGGTGGCGGAATCACCCTCTTTCCGGACATCTGCCCGGCGAGGTAGCTGCGCTCCAAGCCCTGGGATCTCCGTTGCCCTAGACAGGCCTTGCGTCAGTGTCTGTGCAGGGGCTTCTGGGGGCCTGCCTGGGTTCAGCCTTTTGATCCGAAGGGCTGTGCTGTTGTGCCAGCAGCGCCAGGGGCAGAAGGAGGATCAGGAGTGAGGCCACAGACCTGGCAACAATTCCAGTCCTGGTTGTAAATCTCTCCAAGGCTTGTGCATATACATACGGGTGTATGCATTTCATCGTGAGCGCTTGTGTACGTGCTTGTGCTTCTGCTTGTGCGTGCTTGTATGTGCACGCTTGTGAGTGTGTATGTGCTATGCATAAGTGCACGCTCCTGTTAGTGCCTGTGACCCGTGCTCCACTAGTTGCTCTTCATCCTCCTGACCAGTTACCACATGCAGTTCTCTGATCTGTGTCACTAACATTCAGTTTAGACAAAGTTTTCATGTTTTGCAAATTTTGTAAAGTAGGATGAAAAGGAAGTGGTCTCTGGACTCCTTTGCCCAGCTAGCTGTGAGCCTGGAGGTGCCTCTTGCCTTTTTCAGTCCTGAAGTGCCAGACATCCTGGGCACTGACAGCAGAACCTCTTGGCTGTGCAGGGGCTGGTCCTTGTCCCACATCTTTCTGTCTCTTATCTCCATCTCTCATGTGCATTTATTTAAAGCACTCTTCAAAATGGTGTATATTTTTACATAAAGTACTGTATTAGGGTGGCTTTAAAAACAAGTGCCACCCTCCACCTCCTCAGTTCCTGTCCAGTGTCTGCCTGTGTGTGCAGGGCAGGGAGCTTACACCGGAGGAAACTGGGGGCTGGGTTGGGCAGATCATCAGGGTTTCACAAAGGTTCTGCAGGAGGCAGAGTTTCCCTATGTCCTGAGTACAGGGCACTGCATGCTAGGAAAATGGGAATCTCTAATCATAACTAATTAGGTCAAACATAGCCTGTCAGGGGGTCATATTCTCCAAGTCTAGCTACAATCACATGAAGATGCCCAGGGGCTCTCTTTTTATAAGTTCAGAAAGATGCAATAGAAGAAGAATGGCTGGTATAAATGATTTCAGCCCTGCCCAGTTTGGCTCAGTGGTTAGAGCATCGGCCCGCGGTCCAGAGAGACTCGGGTTCGGTTTCCGCTCAGGGCATGTACCTCAGTTGCAGTTTGTCCCTGGCCCTGGTTGGTATTGTATGGGTGGCAACCACTCAATGTGTCTCTCTCACATAGATGATTCTCTCTCTCTTCCTCCCTCTCTCCCTCCCATTCTATTTGAAGATACATGCAAAAATGTCCTTGGATGAGGATAAAAAAAAGGATTCAGTTTTAGGATTTTTTTTTTCAGTAATACCAAAATGAGTCTCTTTCCATTGTGAGAAAAGAAACAATATTCTTTACAATGATGAGCGTTCTTCCAGTTCCTTTAGCTGTTCACTGAATTCAATGTTCATCCTAGGCCCCTAATTCTAGATTACACAGACCAAAGGCAAAGTCCAGCATCAAGGACAGGTTGGGTGCTGAGATGAGGGAAACTGGTACACAAGGTGTAAGAACCACTAAGAACACAGTGCAATAATGTGGCTTGTGACTTACAATAAAATAAACATGTGGTCTTCTATGTGTGTCACAGGGCTCCTGAAACCCTTGGAGTTTATCAAGTGATGAGATCATTAAAGATGTCTTTTGTTATGCTAATGAGATGACTTTGCACCCCAGGATGTGGACTGGTTGCCAGGAGACCCATATGGTGAATTTTCTGTGAGTTCCTAAATGGCAGCCCTGAGAGGGAGCTGTTTCTACTCCCTCCTTCCAGACCTAGGATCACTTCTGTCCTTACCTTTCGGGCCAGAGGCTCCATCAGCCTCTCTCCAGCTGATCTGGTCTCTCTGAGCCTCAGTGTTCTTATCCCCACAAAAAGAAGGACATCAGCGGCTTGAAGATGCGTTAGGGTTAGATGCAGTAATGTACACACATAGCAGGAAAGAGCTCAACCCTGCTCTCCTCCTTCTTCCCAGGCAACAGAAGGAGTGGAGGTCCATGTGCAGTGAAGTGTCCCTAAGGAAGAGGATGGAAGAGTTTGACTCAAGTCAGACTATCACTGAGGAGGGACACCAGGGGCCATAGAGCACATTTGACAATGTATTCCTGTCTCCTGCATCACAAGAAAGTCAACTTGGAATAACATGCAGGAACCACAGCATTTTCCTTCCAAATGCATCCATGTTGTGATCTGGCATTTACTTTTGTGGAGGAGTCTGGAGGCAGGTTGCTCTCAGATCCAGTTCGCATAGAATCATCACCCATTCTTGCCTTTGGGCTCTTTGTGGCTGTACATTGTGTCATTAATTTTTCCTCAAACATCACAGGTATATAGATACTTTTCAGCTTTGGGAAAATATTGATACTTATGTGCTTATTATTTGGGAGACGTGATATTCAATAAGTAGTATTTAGTATTAAAATAGATGGTTTATATAAATAATTTCTGACATAACATGACAAAGATGATCATTGAAAAGGAAAGTATATACTTGTGTATATATTTTTCAATATATTTTTATTGAAAAATAGTATGTTTCGTATTTTATAAAATATTTTCAAATAACAGAAAAGGGAGAAAGCACAGAAAAGCAAAGTAAAATTTTACTAAAATTATATCCTATAGATTAGGGAGTCAACATATATGCTTTAGTTGTAACTTTGAATATCAGAGAGTTAAGCTAAGATCCTTTTTAGAAATTGAAAATAAATACTGGTGGTTAAAATAAGATTATGTGAGAATTGAAAGGTAAAGATATTTGAATATATTGAAAAAACAGAATAACAACAGGAAAATGAAAATCAGAAGGTATGGTGTGATAACAGAAGACAAAAAATTAACAGTACATACAATGGATTAAATCTGCTTACTTTAGAACAAAGTCTTAGATTTTGTTATGGTAGTAAATGCAATCACATACTCTTAAAAGTACATACACACTGCCAAGAAAACTAAAACATTAAATTCCTCAATTAATATTAAATTAAAATATCTTCCGGGGAAATATAATAAAATTGAGACTGCCAGGGTATGACCCTGGGTACGTTTTCTAACCCTCAGGAGACTTCATTTTCTTATCTGTGTAAAAGAGATGATAAAAACAGAACCTCCTTCAGATGGTGGTTATGAGGATGCAATAATTTAATATTTATAAAGAACTTAGAACAATACCTGGAATGTAGAAATTGCTGTATAAGTTGAATAAAACTTTAAATAAAATTGAATGCATTCAGATAAAAATAATACACATTACTGTTAATGGAGGGGAGATGGCCTGGTCTCCCCCAGTTGCTGTGGGGGTGGAATTCTTGCAATAGTTCAAGAAAAAGAATTTTCTGAGACTCACATGGGAGGATTAGGTATTGTAGGAAGCTTTCTTTCTTTTTATAAAAAATATTATTTATTTTTGTTACAGATATTTCTCCTTTTTTCCCCCATTGACACCCTCCTTCTGAATCTTGATTTCTGTGGAATTAAATCCTTGAGTTTCCAAAGTCCCATTTCCCTCAGTCCAATCGTAGAAGAAGTGCAGCTGGATTTCAGCTGAGCTAAAATCAGAGTCAGTGTCCAGTTTCCTTTCCATTTAGGAGCAAGGTTCAGTCTAGCACCAGACTAGCTTAGCTTGTGTTCCCTGCTGTAGTTCATTAGGGCATTGCATGTGGAGTCCACAGGGCCACATGGTTATGGAGGAAACACAGGCAAATGCAAGGAAGCCAAGAACGAGCCAAGAGCACAGGAGCAACAAGAATCACTAGTTCAGTGTTTCAAGAGCAACAAGAGAGTAAGTTTCTTTGTTTAGGTGGTTACGTATTCCCAAATTTTCATGTGCTTGCAGTGGCCGTGCCTTTCTGGCCAACCATCTCTGTCCCCAGGTTTGACTGGCAAGTACCTTTCCTATGTCACCCCAACTTTACTAGGCATTTGTCTATCTTCCCTTTGTTAGATCTCTTCCCCCAGAGTTTTGTAGGGAATACCTCCCTGTCTCCCTGGGTTGTGCAAAGTTGCAGCTTCCTGGTGAAGCTGCCCAAATGACATGCTTATAATGTGTGGCTCCTTTGCTTCTTTTCTATTATTAATAACTAGCTAATTACAATGGTATTATTACTTTGAAAAAGTAAAACAAATGGAAAAAATAGTTGGCAGTATCAGATCAGTGTAGACAAACTAAACATGAATAGCAACGTTTCCTTTGCTCTACAAATCAACTCCAGTTGATTTGCATGGGAAATGGTTTCAGTGACCATTCCAGAATAAAGATTGCATCTCTTGAACAGAGTTTAGCATTTCTGCCAACAGGAGACCAAGCAAATCTGTTGTGACAAATCCGATTCATTTTCCCATATCACATCTCATGTGTGAATACCTCAACTAACTGGACAGACTGCCCATTAGACTCACAAAAGTCATGGGAGAAGAGAACTAGTCTTGCCATTTATAAAAGTGTCTGGAAAACATTGGATGACTTTCAGTGGTAAAGAATCTCACTGCAATGTTGCAAACACCACAGTGGGCATGGTGCTCAGTGCCCTGGGACAGATTCAGATGGAAAACCCCACCATGTACAACTAATTGCCATGACTCCATTATTGAGCAATTTTAGCTCAGCTGTCTTATTCTATCTTCATGAGATGGAGAAATCCAAGCTCCCAAATTACAAAATTCCAAATCAGTGACCACATGATAGATAGTATTTACAGATTAAGACCAGTGTGCTTATCATCATATTAGTAATGTTTCTTTTATGAAGAAAGTAATGGTGGGTCTGTAAGATTATTAGGATACAAAAGTCTCCATTGATTCCTAATAACTGAGCAATCATTTCTTTTGGGAAATTTGAATTCTCATTTTTTACTTATTTATAATTCAAATAAAAGTTTCTTGCTTTCTAGCTTTCTCTACCCATTCCCTCAAAAGAACTGATGAATCTGGCTGGTCTTTAGCCCAAATTCAGATCGGTAAGTGTACGAGTCTGGTAGCACCCTTTGACACAATTTGGAATTTGAAAATAAACTAAATGTATAATAACTAAGATTAAATCAATGCAAATGTAAATTATGCTTTTTCAAACTCTGTGTACCTCTAACACTGGGTAGGTCCCTCTTAGCAGGGACAGTGATCATGAAGTACTAATTTAGATATTGAAAAATCACTTCTAGAAAATAGCACTATTGATCAGACGGACCAGGACAATGTCATCCTCATTTTTTTCTATACTTTCATGTGGGAATGTCTGACTGAAAATGCCTTTCTCAGAACAGATAATCCCATCCTATCTGTTTACCAGGCTTTATACTCTTTCTCCCTCATTCTCTACCTGGAATCATATCATGTATTCGCTGGCTGCCTCATTCATTGCCTTAATTCTCCTGGAATGTCTTGCTCACAGCTACATTCTCCCACTCAGGGAGCCCAGCATGTGGTCAGGGCCACATTCAAGTTTCCTCTTACCTTTTATGACAGTCAGGACAGTTCATGATTGTCACTCTCCTGAGCAGTACTAGGAGATACTTTCCAGTCTGTCCTGAAAAACTCCACAATCTGCTTTAGTGAGAGGCAGAAGGTATGAGCTCTTAGCTTGCATTTTAGCGTGCAAATTGTTGGAAGAATACCATTATTTATATGACCAGAGACATGGTGGCTGGCACAGAAGACGTCTTTCCAGGTGGAATGCCTATTAACTGTGGACATTTAATCTATGCTCTTTTTCTCTCCATCATACCCCCAGAAGTCACCACAGAGGAGACAAAAATTGGAAACTTTTTTTTTTTTTTGGTACATGCCCCAACAGGAACCGAACCCGGGACTCTGTGGTCTGAAGGCCAATGCTCCAACCACTGAGCCAAACCGGCCAGGGTGAGAATTGGAAACTTTATATCTTAGAACATGAAGTGGATTTAAGCCTTTCAGTGCAAAATCTGCCCACATATTTTACATTATCTGAGCTTCTCCTTTGTCAGAGCAGAGACTGGCTAGAAGGGAGGAAGAGTTAATCAGATTCCAGGAAAGGATCTAAACCAGGGAGGTCCAGATGGGTGCCAGACCTCAGTGGGCACCCGGAAAGGAGTTGCCGGTGCTCAGAGCTGGGCCACTTGAGCCACGGATCAGTACAGAGTGGTATGGCAGAGCCAAGAGGCAGAAAATGGCTCCAGGGCAGGGGAGGTAGCTCAGGCACAGAAGCAGATGCTAAGAGCAAATCCTCAATCAGAAAATAGGAGCAGAGGGCAGATTTAACCAATAACAGCCTGGTTGCCAGGCAGAGATGACAACTATGAAGGGGTGAGCGTGTGCCTTTGAGATGATGTGTGATTTTGAAGAATTGACAGTGAGGCTGCTGCTACACTTGATCTGCAACTTCTGGGCACCATGTGTGGTTTTTGATACAAGTATCAACAAGTTTGGAACTCACAGTGGAATGCTAACCTAAACATACACAGCCTTTCAAAGTGAGAGGGAACAAGCATTTATTTGAGAGCAACAAGAATAGTTATTTGGGAAGCATTAATTTAAGCGCAAGCCCAAATAGTATTTCGATTAGGAGACAAAGGCAAGGAGTGTTTATGAGAAAGGAAAGGGGAACAATTACATCAATAGAAAGAAGGCATTTTCTATTAGTGCAGATAACGTAACATGATGATGCTAATTGTAAGAAATGTCTTTAATTTTTAGTCTGGTAGTCATCAGTCCAGTAGTCATAATATCACTTTCTTGTTATTTTTACCAATAGTTCTTTGGGACATAAGGTTGCTTTAGGACCAAAGGTTACTTTGTTCTGTTTTAACATGTCAAAGATTTGAGGCATAAGACATGAAAGACTGTTCCACTGGGAAGGCACCTTCCATTCCATTTTAAAGTGGCTCTGTTTTGCCCTGGCAGGTGGTTCAGTTGGTTAGAGCACTGACCTGATACACCAAGGTTGTGAGTTCGATCCCCAGCCAGGGCCCATACCAGAAGCATCCAACGAATGTATAAATAAGTGGGACAAGAAATGAATGCTTTGCTCCTTCTTACTCCCTCTCTCTCTCTACCCCCTAAAATCAATAAAAAACATTTTTAAATGACTTTGTTTATTATTTTTCACACTTACAATAAAGTAGGTTTATAATTCCATAATAAAATCTTCCTTCCTTCCTAAATTTTCCCACAAATGTGGCAACACATCAAGAAGTACATAATGGCATGGGTGCAGTCAGCAAGAATTTCTGCTCAGTTCTGCTAGCACATTATGTTGGTAAGTGTCTGGAGCAGCGGTTCTCAACCTGTGGGTCATGACCCCTTTCACAGGTGTCACCTAAGACATAACAGTAGTAAAAATTATAGTTATGAAGTAGCAACAAAAAGAATTTTATGGTTGGGGGGTCACCGCAACATGAGGAACTGTATTAAATGGTCACAGCATTAGGAAGGTTGAAAACCACTGGTCTAGAGGTTGACTTGATAGTACTTTCTCACATGGCTCAGATTTACCTGTTTTTTCAGGAGCCCAAAGAACATAGGGACTGGTAGGTTCTGCACATCCTGGACTTGGCCCTAAAAATGAAAGAAATATATGTGTGATGGGCGTGGGTTAAGACAGAAGAGGTAGAAAGGACATAGACAGTTTTTACTGGGGAGGAACCTCCCCGGCTGAGCTAAATTATGGCAGCTCTTAGGTTGTTGCTGAGGGAAGTCCAAGAAGCAAAGTACTAACAGACTCTTTCATTGCCCACCAGGCCCTGCACACATGGCCACTATCCAAAACACCAAGCTTCTGACCTTCGTGTGACCCCATGCTCAGTTCTAAGTCACTTGCCTTCATTCAGATGTCACCATGTCTCTCAGCCTGTTCTCATGACTCCTGGCCGTGGTCCAGGATGTTGTCCTTGGATGCAGCACTGTGGTCCTCTGCAGTCCAGGCCACAGTCCCCCCATCTCTCTCTCTGCACCCCACTCATGTCCTCTTTAACCTCCCCAAACAAATCCTACCTGATGGCAATGTATGTAAAGGCACATGGCACTCAGAAATTGTTCAGTCTATCTACCTACCTACCCACCTACCTAACAAGTTGACTTATTTCACATGCCAGAGTGACTGTCAGAATAAACCTAGGCTTAGTCTTCTCCAGTCCACACTGTGCACCAATCTGCACCACCCACTGCTCATCCACATGAAACTGCACGTAACTAACTCTAGCCCATTAAACATCTTGCCAATCAAGCACAATTTCGTATATTGGTTTCTCTCTGGTGCTGTTTCTTTGGACACGGCAACTTCCTTCTCTGCCTGTCAAAGCCTTCACATGTTTCTTCCACAACCTGGACATGTGCCCTGACCAGGAATTGAACTGGCGACCTCTTGGTGCATGGCTCAATGCTCAACCACTGTGCCACACTGGCCAGGCAGCCTTCACATGTTTCATAGACTAGACTGATGCTACATCCTTGAAGTGTTACTTGCTTACTGGGTCACTTCATTTATTCAACATCATCTCTCTCTCTCTTCTAAAATACAGATTTAATGATTACTATTCAGGCATGATGAGGGCTACAGAACATGAGACGACAGTCACTGTAAATATAGTTTGTTGCTCACAGATCCCAAGAGGAGGGTCACATCACATGATGGGCACACTTGGGAGCACCAGGGTCAGGAGGCACAGGGGGAGCTGCAAAAAGTGGGCTAGTACCTTTATGGTGCTTTGGAGGAAAGAGACAGGCCAGGAAGTGCAGGGAGGCTTAGGGATCACTAGTCTTAAGTGCAGCGGGCTCTGGGTATAGATGTCTGGTATTTGGGGTGACTAAGGAAGGGCAATAGTGGCTCAGTTGTAAGTGCCAGACAAAGGGGGTGATTGGGGCACAGACTCTGGATTGGTTGGTTAACATATGAAAGGGGCACTTGCAGGTGAGACTCTTGAGCAACTCTCCAGGGTTAACAAGGTGCAGATTTCAAATGATCAGCAATACAGAAAATAAAAGGCGTAATTAAAAAACCTCTTTTTTTCTTGCTACATATGTCCTGCATGCATCTTTAATGTTTAACTTATCTAACTTATTTAGTCACCTCCATAATAAAGGAATGTTTTCTTGTTCATCTTGATATACTTTGCAACACCTACTAGTGTTGAATGTGAATTGTTAATATTCAAAAGATATTTATCTGCCAAAAGACAGCACAATAGAAATTTTACTCGGAATGTGCTAAAGGGAAGAGAGTGTAGCAGAAATATGGATGTTGGATATAAAGAGTTGTAGGCACAGGGGGACCAATAAATAAAATTAAATAGAACATGCATGTTTTGTCTGCAAAACTCAGCATTTGACTTCTACATGGATTAGTAACAGTCGACTGTATTGATTCTCTAAAGAAAATCTTACAAAATGCAAAAGGGCTAGTAATTCCTAAAAGAACTGAAGGATAAATTGTTCCTTTTGGACAACTCCTATCTTCCTTCACCTGATACTTATTTTCATGTCTTTATTTTAGCACCTCCTAGAAAGCCCGATATTAATGTGATAGTATACATTAGTACACGAGACTTTTAAAATCTATTAGCTGGCCAGGAGATTTTAATAGTAGTACATGAGACTTTTCTATTACATATGGTGTGTATAAAATGCGTGTTTATTGTGAGTGTGAATTCTTCCTAGATGTATTTCCTTTTAGGTGTGTGAGGAATGGCCTGGGTTTGGTGGCAGTGCTCACACCCCTGAGATGATTTCAGGAGACAAACACAGAGTCAGGGACCCAGAAAACCAAGGCTCTGGGAAGTTTGCCAAAGCTTCACTTCAAACCAATCTTTCAAATTAGATTTGCAGATGCCTCTTTTACTCAGTGGGCAATCTGGGGAATAATGGAATATTTGTACAGTATGTGTTAATCTAATGATCTATGTCCATTTAACAACTTCAAAGAGTCATAAACACAAGACACTCATTAATGCTTCCAAGTGAGGCATAAAGCTGGCCAGGAGATTTTAAAGCTGAGCCTTGATGACAAACTGCCTTTGGAAACTTGTTGTCTCTGCTCCGATTTGGGACATAACCTAGACAGGTGTCTTTAAACTTTCCTTTTAGGCAACGGATTTCAGGAATAAACACAGCGTCAGCTTTCTGCACAACTGTCCAGACTACAGGGCTAATGAGGTCAGAGGAGTCATTCTCATACACATATTCACTGGGCTGGTCCTCTTGCTTCACTGGTGAACAAATGGTATATAAATGTCTCTGCACAGGTGGACTTCATGGCACATTCACTGATAGTGATAGAGCCACTGAGGTGTCACCCACAGTCTCATCGGTTCTAAGCTGCTCTCATGTCTTAGATACACAAGCACTTCTCTTTGTCAATGTCATTTCTTTCTTCTGTGCTCTTGGTGACAATTCTGCCTCCTCCACTCCCTCCTCTGGATTCCCCATTGACTAGCACTTGCTGAGACTCACCTGTCTCCTGGACGTCACACATCAATCCTGGTAGGGGACTACTGTTTCCCATTTTTCATAGAGCAAAACCTCAAACTCCAAAACCATAGGGTATTAACTTACTGTTTAAGGGAGTGGCAAATATAGCACTTGAACTCAGATTTTCTGAGTCTAATTTCATTTAATTACGATTCAGAGTGTGGATGAGAAAGGAGCGCTACGGTAAGTAACAGGGCAACCCGACCATAATTTCCTAACTGGGCAGGTCATGGTGGGTAGTTACGTGCCCTGGACTTATAACTTCTTTAGCAAAATGTTGTTGATCTTTCCTTAAGCTGGTCTTGTCCATTGTTTCTGTCCATCTGGGTTAACACACCTGTGAAATAAGCGTAAGCATTGTCGAGGAAGCCCATACTCTCGTTAACTAGCCTGTAATCCAGTCCCTGCCTTGCTTTTCGCCGCCTCCATGGAGTCTTCTTCACACTCCCTCCTTAACTCCAAATGCATAAAACAAGCTGCAGAGCTGTCATTTTCTGGAGCATTTGAGATCTTGCTTCCTGGCAGATGTCAGTTTGGCTCAAATAAACTCATAAAAGATCTTTATAGACTTGGTTGTTTCGTATGTCAACAAGTAGCAGAAAGTGTTTGAATCTTAGTGATATAGAAAGGGAGGGAAGGAAAACAAAGAGATAAAATTCCATGGGCAGAAGGTTCCTGCAAAGGCACACATCCTGATCTTTGAGGGCAGCCATTGGCTCAGCCACCTGTCTTGTGCCCACGTAGCCCTGCAGGTTGGTCCTAATGGGGATCTGGTGCCTCTTCCCTTAAGGTGGTCTTGGTATTTCAGGGGTATTGTCAAGACCTCAGGTTCTCTCTTCTCTTTCACTTCCTGTGTGATGAAAATGTATACCTTTTCCTACACTCCCATCTGAGGAAACAAAACATGTGCTACTTCTAATCACCTGTGTTGGGTTCTATTCTCTCTGGTCAAGGTTTTTAGGGGGATGGAATGTTTTTGTAAAACAAAATAAAAAACCAAAACAGAGGTGCCATCCACAGGGAAGAAACTTTGAAGAGACTGTGAGACAAACTCAAGGCAGGGCTGGTTTAAGGTGACAACCAACAGGCAAAGTGTCCCGAAAGAGTATAAGCCACTGTTGGCAAGTTTTTAATGTAGAAAGCATATAAAACACACATAATAAAAACTAATGAATATAAAATTTGGCTGAAAAATAGTAAATCCATTAAGAATTCTTGATATACATAAATAGATTTTATGGAGAATATTTTGGAAAAGGAAGCAAAATGAAAAAAATGGAAAGTGAGTGTACACATTAAGTCCAAGATTAGGGGAGGCCAGAATTGAAGGCCTATTTGCATTTCAAGGTTTTCTTGGAAAGTATAGCCAGCAAAGGGATCCTTTGTAAGAAATTCGTGTTGTAAAGAATAGAAACAATATGCTTGTTGCCTAGGAATTCCTTCCAACATGTGCAGACACTGTATGGCCAGAATCTATGAAGCCTGCCTGTTCCAAGGGCCCAGAGGACCACCACTGAGTTCTTGCTCATGGAATCCAGTGAGGTTCTCCATGGGGGTGACATGGAAACCTTTTGGGTGTCAAACCTTGAATGGCATGGGTGCCAACTGTCATCTGATGCAGCACTGAGATGCTGAGCAGACCTGCTAAGGGACCCTGCAGGCTGCTGGGTGTGCTTTTCATAGCAGCAACCAGTCAGTCTTACCCAGGCACTGGGACAGGGCTCTCTCTGCCCCAAATGTGTGATTCTTTCAACACAAATTTTGTGCTGGTCACCCAGCCATCTGTGATAGGCACAGAATTTACTAGGTCCATCTAAAACATGGACCATCATAGTAATGATATAAACATTTCTCTCCTTTAGAGGAGTACTTGCACATTTTTTGATTTGCCATGTCTGCTCTATGGGGTATCATGGACCATAGTAATCTATCTAGAATGTCTTTACATTGCCAGCTGACTGTGGATGTCTGTGGGCATAGTGTTTTTAATCTAGGGTTAGCCATTTAACCCTGAGGTATCTTAACTGACATAATGAAGACCTTGGACCATTCATTTCTTTTATTTAGTAACTTTTGAGGCCCACCATTTTTTTCTTAACCTCTCAACATTTTATTATTTCTCTGAACTGCATTCATATTGGGTATCTAGTTTATTCATTTAAATCGCTATGCAATATCCCACCATATGGGTGTCACTTATTCACTGATGCATCTGTCCTAAGACTATAGTAGGAAACAAAGTCTGAATTTTGAGGAATTATCAGCCTGGCATCTGGACTCCCAAACCTCAGTTTCTGATTCCCAATACATACAGGTCTAGCAGGAATCACTGAAGGAAATTTTCTTTAGAAAAATTATTTTTTCTTTACTTAGTCAGTTTATAATTTCAATTGGTATTGACTCCTCCATTCATTCAAACTTTAAGGACCTGTTAGTTTTACTCATGGAAAAATTAGTTTTACTATCAACAACATTTAGAAAAGCATTCCCACTTCTTCTTTAGGCTCCGCTGAATGACTGACATGCTTGTGAAGTGAGAAGGTAGTTATAAAGGCCAAGTTCATGAGCTCAAGTGCTGTGTTATATAGGAGAAAACAGTGGGGGAGAAATAAGACTTTGGTTTGACTTTGAAATTCTGAATTGCTAGCTATAGAAATTTACATGAATCAGAATTGCTTTGAATTACCTCAGGGTTAAATGGCTAACCCTAGATGAAAAACACTATGCCCACAGACATCCATAATCTATAGCTGAGAACAATTTTTTCCTTGATCATTTTATACTGTTGACCTTGATAATCCCATGAGATAATATAGGTCACACTGCATAACACCAAAATCCATTAAGTAATTTAACATGATGCTACTTATAATTGCAATGTTCACTAGGCCTACTGGATTTTTATATCCATATAGATGTATATTAATATAGATGAGACCTTATCATTGATAAAAAAACAAATGGCAGGGAAATCAGGGTAGTCTAGGCAGAATGAAGAGATGAAGGGGGAGGAAAGGGCCCAACCCACAAGGTTGGCCTCTCATCCACTAGCTATCTTCAGTTCAGGGCTCAACTGCTCTCTTAGAGAACAGTTGATAACGCCAGTTTTTACCCATAAAAAATAAATCACAGAGTGAGGGCCACACGGGTTCTGAGGGCAGCTCCCAGACCAGAGTCCTGGGGGCCATAAGTAGGAAGTCAGCAGGTGTCGGTTAATACCACGTACAATAAAAGACACATGTGAATGCTGAAACTCCCTACATAAAAATCCACCTCTAGGGAGAAAGCTGGCGAGAAGCTAGGCATATAAAAATCATATTAACAAATTCATCATTGGCTTCGAAACAATACTAATGAAAAGAAAAGTGGTTTGAAGCCACTAAATTTGGTTTGAAGCCATGAGAATTTGGCTTGAACACGCTTATAGGAAATCTTGCACAAAGTGTATAGCATCTTGCTGCCGTCTTGTCTAACATTACATGTTAGTTTATCCAAGTTTCACAGATATAGCTTGAGGCCCCACCTGGCCCGAACAGGCCCTGGAGTTCACTGTGTCTACAGTGGTGGTGTGGACTGGGGCTCTAGGTCACCTTGCCCAAGTGGTACTGTCAGCTCCCTCACTTACAACCTGTGGGAACCAGGGCATGTTGCCTTCTCTAAGCCTCAATTTCCTCATCTGTAAAAAGAGGGTGGGAAAACCCTCCATCTATTTCTAGATTCTCAGGGGAAAACAATCTCTAAGATTCAAACTCCTAAACACCTGTCGCAGTATGGAAAGTTGAAAGCAGTGACTTTGGGAAGAACTCTTTAGGATCGCCAACAAGGGCCTGTCGGCCACATGGATGGTCATTCTGGCCTCCGGACAACATGGCAGTGTGTGGAGTCTGCCACCTTCTGGGGATGACCTGGGATGTGAGGGCATAAGATTTTGATTCTGGTGTTCCTCATGAGCTGGCTGAGAAGCCCATTCCTAATAAATGGCTAGGCATGTTCGAGGTAAAGACTTGGAATGACAACTCTCATTTGGACAAAAGTTTTAGTTGCGCATTCAAATGCACTTGGGTGAAGCCCCAGTGGTGGTGGGGCAGACTTCACTGTGTGCTTAGGTGTGGTGTCTTAGGGGCAGCTCAGGTGTCAGGAAAATAGGAAGCAAGTATGCAGTCCTGGTTGCACGTGACCTGGAAACCGACTTGTACTGCATGACAAATGTCACCTCTTTGACCACTTGAATAATCTTCTCAGATCATAACACAAGCAAGTATGGCGGAAGCAGCAGATTATCTTATAGTGGCTGTTTTCCCTTCTTCCTGAGTAATTTGTTCTTATATGGGCATATGTTTACCTCGAGTAAAGACTTCATCTCAGTTTTCAATGATACCTGGCAAGGTCGGGAGAGCAGTTCTGGCTGGTAGAATGGCAGCAGAAGTGTCATGTCCTTCTCAGAGGTCAAGTCCTTGAAAGATGGGCATGCTCCCTTCTGCCTCCTTCCTGCTGGCTGGAAAGGGGATACAATGGCGGGAGCATTGGTGACAATCTTGGATCTGAAGTGGCACTACATGCTGTGTCCCAGTATGGCTGTGTTCAGAAGGCAGGAGCCTCCAAAACCCTCAGAACCTGCTCCCAGCCCTCCACTACTTGCCCAGACTTCTCTCTGGGGAGGCAGAAATGTACATTGTTCTTTTCTCAGCCGAATGTACTTCTTCGAGGGACAGAGATAGTGACCCACTCTTCTGTAGGACACTTCCGGGTTAGGGGGCTACTCAATTCCAGAATGACTCTTAGGCATCTAGAAAGAAAGAGATGAATGAGGAGAGAGCAGATATTTCAGGAAAAAAGGGAACAAGAATGTTCTGAAATGACATAACAAGGAATTCATTTCACCATTTGAACTCGAGTTAACGGTTGAAGTAACGGCCTGTAATGTTTTCATCATTTCTGTTAGTATTTGTATGTAAGGCCCTCCCATTGTATTAATTGTGGTGTTTCTTACTGCTTGTGGCAATAAGCAGACAGCTGGTTTGAATGACTGTTACTCTGTTTGACATCAGTATATATATTACCGTCGCTTTTCCTTGGGCACGGGGCAGGAAGCACTGGCATGAGCTCAGCTTGCAGAACGAAGTGTCCAATTCCATCTGCACACGGTCATGTTCCATCCAGTGTCCCCATCGAGCGTGCGGGCACGCAGGAGAGGCACTCCACATGTGGCCGAGCTAATCGACACAACAGCTTTCAGCAGACCCAGGGCTGCCTTCTTCTGCTGGAGAACATGGTAACACCGGGGAGGTCTGTTACCCAGGACTCCCAGCCTCAGTTAATAGTTCACTCTTCACATAACTTATTCCTGACCCTAGTGGTATTTCAGGTGTTCCAGTGACCGCCTTGTCACTGAGTAACTGGGGGTGAACACAAAACACATCACTGCAGTCCCTCCAAATGCTTCTTTCTTAGGCCTCTGTGACATACAGCATGTTGAGAATCAGTTTCCCTTTGCCAGAAGATTAATGTTTTGTGCAGAGTGGACTCCTTAACCCCAAGGAGGGCAGTGGAGCACAGGGAGGGTGGGTAATTTGGGACAATCCTGTGCATCCTGGTGCTGAAGTGGCAAAGGGGGGACTGCTCACAGCTGAGGTACACCATCCTGTCTGCGTAGGTGCACTGCTGCCCACTGAACCTACACCGACACACTCCACGCAGGGAGATGGGAGATGCCTCCCATCTCCTCTGGGGCTGCTGCTGACTCTGGCTTATGATCACCATTTTCTAGTTGTCTCAAGGTAAAAATGCTAAAGCACCTTGTTCAAAGCAAACTTTTAAATACATACAAAACTTAAACAGGAGAGATGGACATGGTTCTGGCATGCCCAGAGCTGTCCTGTTTAATGGTGGAGCCCACTTTTCTGCTGGTCACATGGGCAGAGATGCCTGTTCCTAGGGCCCCAGCTTGCACTCCAGCATCTCAGTCTCATCCACCAACTCCAAAGACAGTGACCTCGAGGCCTTTGGACACCAGGGGCTTTCCCGTCTGAGATTTGGCTTTGGTCAGGCTCATGGATTTTCGTTGCATGTATTTGTCTATATTTGGGAGAATCATGTTCCAGCAAATGTGATGCTGCAAGACCAACTTATTGGTGGCAACCCCACCAGCAAGACCGGCCTTCCTAGCAAGCCACTGTGGAGACAAGGGCTGAGTGGGAGGTGTGACAGAGGTAGCAGCAATGAGAATTTTAAGTCCTCTTTTTCCTACAAAGGCCTCTCGGATGGCTCCCTCATTCTCTGCTCCCTGCAGGCCTGCTCCAGGCAGGTAAAGAACAACCTAGTGAACAGTGGATGCTCACAGCTGGCCACATGACTGCTGTGAATGCCAGGAAGCAACGTTATCCATTTTAATTACAGATTTCCAGATGACAGCTGACAGTTCTAGGCACCTACTATGAAGCAGAGACTGTTCATTGCCCATTTAATCAGCACCATCACTCCTTAAGGTAGATGAGGTGGATGAGTATCCCTACTTCACAGGTGGGGACACTGAGACCCAGAGGTGTGAAGGAACAGCCATGATCCAGGAAGAACCTCAGCATTTGTAACCTTAGCAACATCCTCCCCACTGGGGCTCCCTGGTCACCCCTGCAGGTCCTCAGAGCTCTGTGGTCTCATGGACTCCACTGGTTTCACTGGCCCTGGATGCAGAAGCCACTGTGGCTATTGATACTCTCTGGCCACTGTGCATCAAGAAATAACTATCTTGAAAACAGTGATTTGGTCAGGATTTGCAAACCTAATATGTTATGGTGCTTATTCATCCCTTCAATGATGCTAGACTTGTTGAGTCTGAAAATAGCTTTCAGAAAATGAGGGAAATGATCACTCATATGCTTTCTGATGTTAAGTAGGTCCCAAACAATTAACTGTTATGCTAAACAGATGCTTTGAGCTTATTCCCCCCCAAATAAGAAATGAGGAAACACAGGAATCACTGAATTGCAGTCTGGGTTCCTTTCGGTGCAATAAAGAATGAAGTTGCGTTTGCCAGTCTGAACCTCCATGGCCAACACCTGTTTGTCTTGTTTGTTCATTTTCTTTTGAAAAACACCCTGTTTTGCTTCTGCTATTTGGTTCAAGGTTAACTTCTGTCTTGGGGTCAATGTGACAAGTGAGTAACTGTCATTTTAGCTACTGGAACCAAAGCCACACAGTGGCTTGTGTGATAGAAATGCTGGTGTAGTCCCCGGCTGACCTTGTCGTTAGCTTTTGAGTGCTCTCTGTGATCAAGCCGCAGCATGTTCGTATTTCATTCTGTTTCCTATGCTCCTGTAGGTTTATCTCAGATTAAAACACAAAACAAAAACATTTGATGTTCTTAGTTAATATGATCAGCAGCCATATTTTACTCTACACAAGGAAGCCTTCCAGCCTCATCCCTCCCAATGCCTAGCAGGTGTTTCTTAATGGAAAGAATCTGTGATCAAATAAGGTTCAGGAACACGTGGTGGAACCCAGCTGGCAGGGTTTCTTTGTGGCAGAACTGCCCCACCTTTCACCTGACCCGGGTCCTCTGATCCCCAGGGACTCTAGCCTTCTGCAGCACTGAGAACAGCTTTACTGAGGGCCATGCAAAGGACTAGAATTCATGAAGGTATCATGTAGGAATTGATATGCTAGATTTAAGATTGTAAAGGCAAATTGCTATGGCTTTTGCTTTCAACGTTTCCTGTGCTCCATTTAGGGCCCTCGGGCGAAAGTGAAAAATGAAGTAAATGAACACACGATGTGTTTACATCTGGAAAGTTCCAACGTGCAGTGAAAGTGTTAATTGGACGAGGCCTGGCACCCACATAGCACACCTTTCAACAAGTCATTTTGTTGCCAGTGAAAATGGGTTTCTTCCACGTGTCACAAGAAAAGCATTTCAGGGAACCCGAGCATGGAAGGATGAGGTTCAGGGGTAAGATTTATTGGACTGGAAATGAAAGACTGCTCCCAGGTTCTCGATGTCTCATCTCCATTTGCCCCACTGTGGAAGAAGTCCAGTCTTGTCTTCAAGCCCAGAGAAAGGCCAGGGTCCAGAAATTCTGAGCCATTGGTTCAGTCCAGTTCAGTCTCTGTCCCCATCCTGATAGCTTAGCCTCTGTTCCCATCTGTGCTCCCTCTGGCCCACACTGGGGGCCCACCTGGCTGCTGGTCCTGCATGGCTGCTACGGAGGGAGAGCCCATGGACAAACGGGAGCGCCCCCTACAGAGCCAGCAGCCTTTGTGAAGCTTGAATTATATTGTCTTGGGCTTGGGAAGGATCAGGAGCTCTTTCAAACAAATCAATCAATTTTTCAATTCTTCTTGGGCTTGTGCTGGGCTCTCCCCATGACCAAACGGTCCTTTCCCCAGATTAGACACCACCCCCTTACAGTCAACATCTTAACTCCTACGGTGCATGCCACATAGACATAGAGGGACCGCCCTGCACCACCTGGGCTCCGGCTGCACTTGTCTCAGCAGAGGACTTTCTCCTGTTGTTTCTATTCCACGCTGTTGTTTCTAATCCCTGCTAACGACTGGTAAGGGTCATCTCTGCCCACTTCAGGGATTCGGTCCCAGGGCAGAGGATGCAGCAGTGTCCTGGAGTGCTTGCGAAGGCTTCAACTTCCTAGCGAAGCAGGCTTATTGTTTGATTCAGCTCCCTAGTTTATTTGGCTTCTTAATGTCTGATTCTCTTTGCTCCCTTCCTGAATAAATACTAACTAGCTACCTACACTAACACCTTCATATTGCTCCTTGGGTCAGGGTGATTCTTTTTTCTTTGCAACCTGAAGTTCTGTGCACGTGCCAACCAGAAGAGATTTCTGCAAGCAGGCTGTGAAATCTGGCAACTCGTCGCGGTAGACGTGCATGTAGTGACGTGTGTGTGTGTGTGTGTGTGTATCTGGGAGGCACATTTGCCTGTCAGTGGTGAGACATAATTTGTACCTCATGAAAAGAAAAGAATAAACAGCTGAACACCGAGGTTTAAAATTAGTTTTGGCTCATAATTTAATTCTTCTAGATTTCCTGAAGTCAAACTTTTAAGTGCATGTGGTGACTGTGAACGTCATGTGACCTCTTTAACGCCAGCTCCTCTCAGCATGCCCCATTCCACACTGCCTGCTCAACACAAGGAGTCCCACAGAGCCTTCCGAGAGAGCGCAGAGCAAGAGGGAGAAAGGAGGAAGGAGAGGAAGGACAGGGGTCACAGGGCTGTGGCCTCCTCAGGCCATCTTTTTCAGTGCTGTCTCTCCTCAACTTTACCTTTTTAGGACATGGTCACGCAGGCATGACATGCCAGGGTGCAGTCAGAGTACTGCACTCGCCAACCACACTTTCACCCCGTGGTTCCAGATAACAGGTGTGAGGCAGTAAAGAATTCCTAGATTTGATGACCTCCACTGGGGAGAAGTTGGTCAAATTTTAAGGGGCACCTGGAAGAAGTAATGCAATTGTTTCCATATGTCGGTGAAAGCGTCCTGAAAGGTAGGACGGGGCAGGGAAGGCACCAGGGTGAGGACAGCAAGAGAAAATTGTAGCCCATGAAGGGGACAGATGATTAAACTGGATTGTTAAAGATGATGCTGACAACTCTGATGTGAAACCCTGCACCTTTCCAAGCCTCCCCTTCATAGTGCAATGAAGCAGTGTGACTGTGAGTGTGGGAATAGCGTTCAGATAAGATATCTAAATATCTTCCCAGAGATCACTGGGGCTGAGGGAGTGCTTTGTTTCATAATACCTCCTGGTTTCCTCTTTCTCCCTGGGGGCTTTATTTGTTTCCCTGGGCACTGGCTTTCAGATGAAGGGTTTATGGTTTTGTCCAGTAGCAAATCCTTAAAACAGCAGACACCACACAGGAAGGGAGTTCTGGGCAGGTAAATAGCCAATTATCTCACCTTTCCCTGTGTTTCTTGTAAATCCGAACTTTATGCTAAAATTAAAATGGCAACAGTGAAATCAGACCAAGTGGCAATCTAGAAGCAAAATTACTACTT
Organism: Molossus molossus; assembly: GCF_014108415.1. Classification (NCBI taxonomy): domain Eukaryota; kingdom Metazoa; phylum Chordata; class Mammalia; order Chiroptera; family Molossidae; genus Molossus; species Molossus molossus. The sequence continues at coordinate 34,987,907 of NW_023425366.1, forward strand.
GGCTGGTGAAGATAAGGAACGAAATGAGAGAAGAATGTCCACTTAGCTTGACAGTGGATAGAGAAGGGAGAAATTGAGGAAACAAAGGGAAATTATGCAGGGCACACATACACCCTTAGGGTTGGGACGGGAAGGTCACGCTGCTACAATGAAAAGCTGACTGTTAAGTTCCCAGATACTGGAAGACAAACGCCTTCCAAGAAGAAGTAAAACAATCCTTTTCGGTTTATGCAATCCTAGCCAGCAAAGTTTAGGCTCTCAGCATAATGTCTGAAAACAGGACTACTGTATAATGCAAGCCATTGTGCAGCCCAGGAGGAGCAGGGAAACTTTCACAGATAGACACAGGGGATGCTGAGCTCCAGGCTGCAGCTGAAGGGGGTTTCCTTGCCTCTGGTGGAATTTCTTTTCCTCTGAAATGGCACTATTCTCAAGGACACTTTTCTCTCTCCCGCCTATTGTTGGAGTAAGCCTTTCGAGTAGGCAATGGATCTTTGGCTACATTGAGCCCTACTGGGAATGCTCAACAATAAACAAATGGTCATATTCTCAAGCAACATATTCTCAAGCAGCATGCCTGTTATTGGAATGCACAAGATACTTGTGGAACGGGCTGAGGTGCTTTGCATTCTCTCCCCGGCCCTGGAGATTGCTTGCAAGCTTTCCTCTGCATTCTGAAACAGCTAGGAGCTGCTCCTTAAATAGCTCAGTGGCCTTCCTCACTTTTAAGCCCACTTTGGCCTGACTTTCTGACTTCGCTCCCACAGAATATCAGCTGTCATCTCCACTCAGCACTTTCTCTTTAATTCTTATCTCTGTTATTTAAGATTAGTGTTTATGCTCCCAGCCAATATTCTGGCTATTTCTATCTGATAGCCATGATACACTCAAGTCACAGAATTGCTCTCTCAAACCTCCTCTTCACACCTTCTCTGCTACGGAGCAAAAACTCCACTTTGGTTTGGGGTCCTAGGACTAAGTCCTGGAGGCTGCAGAGTGTTTCTGAGCGGATCACTTTGGGAGGGGCTTCCAAGATCTCACCTTCTCTATTCACCAATCACGAACACAATGAATGACAAGGTGAACAGAGAAAATCCATCCTGGAGAGAAAGAGCAGGATCCACAGAGAATTTACACTCAGATTTGAAACAGAGAATCTAGAAATTTAAATCCGAACTCCATTTTGTTAGTGTTTTAAAAATGGATAGAAGTCATTAGGCTTTTGAAATTATTTCTTATAACTCCAGTTAAATAGGCTGAAATATAACAGTTAATATTCTTGTCTACATTCTATATTACTTGTTTGATCTGTTGAATTATTACATACACAACTTTTTTGTTGTTGCTAATCCTCACACAAGGATATATTTTCCTTTGATTTTTGGAGAGAGTGGGTGGGGCGGGGGGAGAGTGAGAACCGTGCTTTGCGGCACACGGGCATTCAGTGGGGTTGGCTGGCCCAGCTCTCATTCAAAAGCTTTTGTCCACGTTGAATACCCTGAATATGCAGTACAAGAAAAATTGCAGGAAGTCTAGGATAAAATGACTGAATTTCGACAGAGTGAAGAGAAAGTTCAAATGAAGAAAAGATCTTCCGTGAAGGTCAACATATTTGAAGGAGTAGGTACACGAGTAATACATTTTATATAATATTTACTCAGCATAGATTATTTACTACTTTAGATTTCCAATTAATAGACTATTTCTAGAGCAGTTGGAGGTTTACGAAGAAATTATACAGAAGTAGAGAGTTCTTTTCTATCCCCTTCACTTTCATGCAAGTTCCCCTGTATTATTAACAGCTTGCATTAGTGTGGTGTATTTCTTACAACGGATGAACCAATATTGATTACTAGTTTTAATGAAGCTGCTGGCCCTTTGGCCAGTCTATCCTGGCCACCAAGGGGTTTACTGCAGAGAATGGGACTTGGGGACTGCAGCTGGGTCCACCCTTCTTTCCTGTATCTACGTAAAGATGCTCTTCCTTTCTTGTTGATTTTCCTCAAACTGAATCCTTATTCTAAATCAAAACTCAATGGGTTTGTCTACAGGCATAATGTAGAAACCCCCAAACTCTATGTGGAAGGTCTTCCCCTGGTTCGCTTCCAGGACAGGAGCTGTGGGGGAGGGAGAGCCAGGGCTGCCTTTTGTCTCACCCCCGCTTCCCCAGCGAGGGGCGTTCTGTTCAACTAGGAGCCTTTGCTGTGAAGGCAGCTGTAAGTCAGTGGGAACAAGTATAAATTATTTCATGAATGCATTTAAGGACTCTTTTTTTTTCTTCAAAATATGTGTAGCTTGAAACATGGCCAATTCAACCCAAAGGAATTGCTGACTGCTGAAAATGCATGTCTGGTACTCACCATTTGTTTTAATAAACTCAATTTTTCCTCCTGAAAGTGCATATTTATTCTCATGAGCACCCCTTAATCACAAACAGAAATGGATTGGAAATGTCGAAGTGGAGAGCAGTTTCCATGTTTGCTCCTGTCTTGATTTTACTTTCCCTAGGTTCCATTTAGCAGTAGGTATGGAAGTTAAAACTTCCTCTGGTGCCTCTCAGGATAGATGGGAGAAGGAATTTTCTTGCTAGAATCAGCAGTGAGGTGAGAGACCTCGGTGTGTTGGGGTGGGTAGGAGAATGTCCAGTACAAATCCTACCTTCTCAGCCATGACCTTGACTAGATTTTATCTGTCTGGCCGCCATTCATTTTAATTCTGAAATGAGGAAGTTTACTCTAAATCATCTGTAAGGGCTTTTCCAGCCCCAAGAATAACAATTCTATGTGGAGTGCAAGAGGAGATGGACACCAGTACTTCTGAGGTATCATCTACTGTCCCTCTTTTGGTGACAGCATGAGAAAAAGCAATTTCTTATCTTAGTTGCCAACATTTCAGTGGGGCAACCTATGAACTAATGACTTTTCTCTGGCTGTCCTTGAGGAAAGACAAGAGAAGGAGATGCGTGCCGAAAAAGTTGGGCTCCCTATCTGCTGCTTATTTTTGTTTAAATTTTAAATAAATTATTATTTTTCTTCTCATCCCCTTAATCAGTGTTTCCCAACCCTGGATGTATATTAGAACCACCTGGAGAGCTTTAAAAATACCAGTGAGACCATCTGGGATTAGTTCAACTCAAGCAGAATTTTAGGGCAGAAGCCTGAGCTCTTCTCTTGGGTGGAAAGGGGATGCTTTTGTTTTGTTTTTATTTTTTTAATTTATTTTATTTTTTGTTTTGGTATGTGCCCCTAGCGGGAACCGAACCTAGGACTCTGGTCCTCAGGCTGACACTCCAACCACTGAGCCAAACTGGCCAGGGCTTTTTTAAAATTTTTTTTTTTACTCCTCAACCAAGAATATGTTTTTATTGATTTAGGAGAGAGAGGAAGGGAAGGAGAGAGAGAGGAGAGAGAGCGAAACATCTATGTTAAAGAGAAACATCAATCAATCACCCCTGGGGTGACTAGTACACATTTTTTATGTCAGAAAATAGACAAACTTTTCTTTTTTAAAATTTTTTTCCTTTATTGATATTTGAGAGAGAGGAAAGGTGAGGGAGAGAGAGATAGAAACATCGATGAGAGAGAACATTGATTGGCCACCTCCTGCACGCCCCACACTGGAGATTGGGCCCACACCCTGGGCATGTGCCCTGACCAGGAATCAAACTGGTGACCTCTTGGTGCATGGGTCGATGCTCAACCACTGAGCCACACTAGCTGGACACAAATTTTTCTTTTCTTAAATATTTGTATTGTCTTAGTTCAAGGTAAGAAGATGTGGTCATTAATAATGTTTGTCTCAGGCTATCACTCAAAAATCTCGAGTTAAAATTTCAGAAATTGACTCCTGATAAGAAACAAAGCCATTTTTCTCTGACATCTTACTCCCTGTGGGTGGGCATATTATGTTTTTCTTCTTGTGGGTCACATGGTCATACCTGTCCCATTAATCATCTCACAATCGAAAAATTCAGGGTACATTGAAGTGTCTCTTTATTTTGCAATTCATACACTAGAAGTTATCAATATTTCTTTTGGATAGATGGCTGTGGTTAAGTCATACAAAAAATTTGCTTTTCTCCTTTCCCCTACCTTTCCCCTCCTCCATTCCCCACCCCCCCATTCCTTCTTTCCTCTATTCTCCCTTTCTTTCTTTCTTCCTCCCTCGTCAAAAGTATGCTGTCTATACTGTTCTAGCTGCTGGCAATCCTCATAAAATATATGGTCCTTGTGTTGCAGGTCTTTGGATTCTCCCGAGTAATAAATTTAGGGACAGGTTCTAACCCTAGCAGAGCTCATTGCTTCATCAAGGCAGGTGTGATACTGGAACAGATAAACTATAAGACCTCTTGATAAATCGAAGGAGCATTGCAGAGGAGCTGGAGTTTGAATTGAAGCTTTAAAAAAGACAAACGGGGGTATATAAGAGAATACGTGTGATGCTTAATCTCAGCATAAGCAGCAGTAAGAGAAAAGTAGAAACATGGGTTCAAACCCAGTGCTTTCTTTGATTGGCAGGCATTTAATAAGTCACCTAACCATTAGAACCTTCAGTTCCCTCATTTGTAACCCGGGTTAATAACATCTGCCTCAATAAAGTTGCTGTGAGGAGTAAACCAGATAATGCACTCAAGGACCTTGGCATGGTGCCCAGGTGATGGGGAGGCCCTTACTCACACAGTTATGACTGTGTTGGGGGAGGGCTGGGGACTAGTGTGCTTTCCTTTCACAGTCAAGCCACTAACACAGGACTGGCTGTGTTACCTTTGCTGAGGTTGTAGAGTTTACTGGAATATGAACTGCTCCTCCTCTAAGCATTAAGTGCCCTGTTGAGATCAGTGACTGCTTCTTCTCTGGAAGCTGCCCACTAGCTTGCCAGCAGACATCATCAGCTCCTAGAAACCAGGTGCTTCTGCTCAGCATCCTACTGGGACCAGTGAAGCATTGGACTGAGGGTGCAGGGATCACCAGTCAGATGCTACCTCGTGGGGAAAGAAGCACCTGCCCAGGGCCTGGCCACGAGGTGTCCAGGGCCAGTGTTCCCTGTGGGGAAGGAGTCAGAGAGTGCAACGTCAGCCATCCTCTGGCAGCCCCGTTCTGCCCTGCCAAGGACTTTACTCAGACCCGGGTCAGAGTAAACCTGGTGAGCACATGACAGGAAATTGTGGTGGCTCTGAACTTCCAGAGCACTCTCCACCTTCCACAGGTTATCCTGATGACAGGAAACAACCTTAAGATCACTAAATTAACTATCAATCAATCAAATAGAACTTGGCTTTAGCATTTCTCAAAAGGAGAAAATGGAGATTTTGTTGAATGGCTTACAACAAACACAAACCAAATGCTTTGAAATGATCTGATCCCACTTTATTTCACCCTGGAAGTTGGAGAAAAATGACATTATTTTCTCGGATTTCTGATTTAGTGTGAGGTTGGAGATGTCGATCCTTGTATGGGACGCTTTATTCCTCATTCTGAGAGTAGATCAAATTGCAAGAGAAGCTTGGTGTAGACAGAAAACTCCTGGGTGTGTAGGAGGGTGACACAATGATCTACAGAAATCTTGAGGAACTCCTCCTATTTGGGTGGGGGCTGCCCTCAGAGGTCTCCTTCCTGGAGCCCAAACCATACCCCACACCACCGGCCCCAGGAACTAGGAAGTTTTGGGATAGCTCTGCAACCCTTTCCTATCTTTCAGTAAAGTGTTAATCTGACGATGTATTTCTTACAAGGCAAATAGCTCCTCTTTTTTAAATAATTGCTTATAATTATTGAGTTTGTGCTCATTGGGCCACATCTGACCCCATTCTGGAGCCCACCCACCATCCTGTGGTTGCGATCTAAAAGGCATACTGTGAATGCTTGGAATGAAACTGGGGCTAATAATTAAAATTTGGATGAAGAATAAGCAAAACTCAAACTTAAAAAGTAAACGATAAAAATATATTTCTAGCCCCAAATTCCCTTTTATCCTTTTTTTTTTCTGAAGGATTTTTGTATAAAAGATTTACATATGGTAGAAGCAGTCACAAAACAATGTTTGTTATTTAAAAAGAAGAAGAAAACCTGGTTATCCATACAGGGTAAAACCTTTATCTGTTTATAGTAACACTAATGAAGTATTAGCGAGGGAAAAATAAAAAGAATCAGCTTTCAATTACAGTCCCTGATCCCTGTCATAAGGGAAAAGGAAAGATGAATGCTGGTACTGAGTCACCCAGACAGGGTCACCCGCAGCCAGGCCAGGAGGTCCTGTCTGAAACTTCTAAAAAGAGGGAAGGGGCCACCAGGGAGAATCAGACTGATGACAACTGCCCTGCATGCGGAAGGCTGCTGTGGACAAAGGAAGGCGATGGAAAACCACAGCGTCTCCATCGCTCAGGAGGACCATGAAGCCGACATTTGATAGGACAACAGGGCAGAGGGCAAGGTGCCTTCAGGTGTATTTTGTCTAAGAAATGCTTCTATGCTTCTTGCTTGCTTAGCCCCTTCTCATTTGGACTTGTATATTAAAGAAGATATTATACATTTATCCTGACGAACTTACAAAAATCATCAGGTTCATTAAAAACTCACAAGTCAGTTCAGAATAATGAGTTGTGTTTTTTTGGTAATTAAATGGGATGCATCGAGTGGCTCTGAGAAACCAGAGGTGACCAAAGAGGTACAATGGAGCCATGTTTGCAGCCTTTAGAAGCCCACAGGTCTCTGATGAGACAGCCACTGCACATGAGGCCTGGGGTCAGCATCACCTTGCCCATTTATTAGATATATGTGTACGATACTTTGAGTTGAATATGGGCTCTTAAGGTAATCTCAGCAAACTCAAATGCTAATACAAACCACTCCATCACCTATCACTACACATTCTCATAGCCTTCCTGTCTGCCCTAAATCAGTTCAACAAGCTCTCATTATGTGGTTGCATACTGAAAGGCAAGAGACTAGGATGCATTCTATAGGACATAAATGAAAGCATTCTAATTGAGGGGCCACGTTGGCTCAATACCTGTGCTAACATAAGGTCTCATATAGCTTGCCTCATAGGCTATTATTAGATTTCAGATACATGATTGAAACTATAAGGATTTGGATGAAGAGTGTATTATGTTTAATGAAGGGATGCGAATGTTCCAAAGGAGTAGGGAATTTGGAAGAGAATCAGAAGCCTGAACAAGAGGATTATGATACATTTCTTTCCGGGAGACTAACAGAAGGGGTGGAGTAAACAAACAGTGGGATGTTCTAAGGTAATTTTGGGTTAAATTTTGATCTAGAAATTAAGAAACAAGAGAGAAGAAAAGGAGAAATATGTCTGTTTACCCCATTGAGGGCCTTTTATGACAATCTAGAGTTATGGGCTGAACTGTGTCCCCTACCCCCAAATTTACATTAAATTACTAACCCCTGGTATATCGGAATGTGAATGTCTTTGGAAATAGGGTCTGTAAATAGTGATTAGGTAAAATGAAACCTTATGGTGAGCCCTCATCCAGCATGACTGGTTTCTCCATAAGAAGAGATTAGGACACAGACAATACACAAACTGAGGGACAACTGTGTAAGGACGCAGAAGGCTGCCATCTATAAACCAAAGAGCGAGGCCTCAGAAGAAACCAACCCAGCTGACACCTTGATCTTGGACTTCTATCCTCCAAAACTCTGAGAAAGTGAATTTCTGTTTTTCAAGTTGCCCAGCCGGTGGTGGTGTTTTATGGCAGCCCTAGCGGACTAATATATCTAGGAAATATTTATTCTCTTAGTTTGGCAGTGGGTAAAGGGCACTGGAAGATATTAAATGGCATTATGATATCCCGGGATCCTAACATAAGATAGGACGCTAGAATGACTATATGCCAGCAAGGACAAGCACCACTGAGATTGTCCGGGCAAGTGCTTTCAGTGTGACCCTCACTGGCTGTGTGTTCCTGCTGGCCCCTCTAAATTCGGCTAGTCTGAGTTTAGCTGTGCCGTTAGAGAAAAACACACTAGATTGTGGCGATTTCGTACCAAAATAGAATGTAAAATGTCTCACTTAACTTTATATTTATACTGGAGTGTGTTGTTCTTGGCCAGTGATTTTCAACCTTTTTCTTTTCATGTCTCAACATAAACTAATTATTAAAATTCTGCGCCCCCCCCCCATTCTATACTTTTTGCCGATCAAGTAAAAAAAATAGGTTTAATTTGTATTCATTCATACTGGACGGCTGTTATGTTGACTGCTGTCACTTTATTTTTATTTGACAATCTAAAGAAAAATAGATCAGTGTCCCTGACTAAATAGTCAGGTATTGCATGTTTTAAAAATTCTTGTGACGCCTTGACCGGTTTGACTCAGCGGTTAGAGTATCAGCCTGCGGACCAGAGAGTCCCAGGATCAGTTCCCGCTAAGGGCATGTACCTCGGTTGGAGTTTGTCCCTGGCCCTGGTGGGGTTGTGCGGAAGGCAGCCACTCGATGTGTCCCTTTTACGTTGATGTTTCTCTCTCTCTCTCTCCTTTCCTCTCTCTCCCTCCCACTCTTTCTGAACAAAGAATAGAAAAATGTCCTCCGGTGAGGATAAAAAAAAAAAAGAAAAAGGAAAAAAATTCTTGTGGAACACCAGCCTGCCACAGCACACTGGTTGAGAATCGCTGTTCTGGGCAATAAGAGGGCCCAGAGAACGAGGGTGGTGGGCACAAGGTGTGAGAAGAAAGGTTGACCAGGTGCCTGGATGGAGCTTTCAGGTGAGGTGGCAGAACCCCAAGACCAAACTATCAGGAACAGGAGCTGCAGTGTTAGAAGGGCATCCTTTTTGGATTAGGAAGAATGATTAATGTGTGTCACACTGATTTTTAAAAATATGCTATGTAGTTTAAGTAGTTGGTTGAAAAATCACATATTAACATAGGTCAGAGTTGTGATTTGTTAAACAATTCTAATAAGGATCACCCCCCAGGGATCACTCATTCAGCCGGAATGCGGGGACATATCGTTCAATCTACTGGAGAGAACAGGAGGAATGTGACGGACAGACGAAATAATCTATACTCAGTGTGAAAAATGTATCATTACATTGAACATTATGTTAAGTTTGGAATGAGCAGGACTAAATAAGAGTATTTGGGCTATAGATGTGGGCAAACCTCTTGGGCATGGAAAAGCTGGGGGCGGGGGCATGAAACACCTTTTGGAAAACATAGACTGTCCTCTTGACTAGATGGTTAGTGAAAGGAATGATCAAAATATGACTGAGCACCTCAAGTCAAAGGATTTGGGGACATGGTGGTAACTGCCATAGAGGGAAGCTGGGAGAAGCATCTAAGAGGCTAGATCCATGTCTTTCAAGAGGTGCAGAACTGGCATTTTGGGTGGGACAGTGCTTTGTGGGATTGTAACCCACAGCACAGGACTTGCTGTTTGTATTAGCCTCCTCAGGCATGGCACACAAAGCTTGTATTAAGCAAAGGCAGCCTCAGTTTGGGGGAACTAGGTTTAGAACCCATACTACACTGTGGAATTTTTCCTTTTTCTTCCCACTCTCTGAATAGGTCTCTCCTCAAAGCGACCTTTGGTTGCTTGTTATGCCCTGCAGTCATCTGTCATTTCTTTTCAAGTACTGGTGATGATGTGTGCTATAAAGCTCTTAAGTGGTCACTTCCCACTTGGATAGGCAAAGGTGTCCAAGAGAGTGTCACATACTCAACCAGCCTCCTGAATGTAAAATATACCTCCTGAACATGAAACAGACATTGAGGGTGGATGCTCAAATGTGGCCAGGAGGGGACTTCCCTAGAAGTGTGGAGCTCTTGGCTTTCTCTTCCATAAATCTTTCCTCTCCTTCCGTATCCTATAGGAGAAATCTCTTTGTTTGACACACATGTGAACACATGACTTCCAGAGCCTGATTTTCTTTCCTGCTAGGCCTAATAAAGATCCCTTTTAAAGGTTCTACTTAACAACCCTGGCCAGTTTGGCTCAGCAGTTAGAGCGTCGGCCTGCGGTCCGGAGAAACCCAAGTTAGGTTCCCGCTAAGGGCATGTACTTTGGTTGCCATCTGTTTTCTAAAATGACAAGATAGATTTTTATACTTTTTTTTATTCAGGTGAGTTGAAGTCCTGGAAGGTATTGATCTGTTTTAATAATAGTTTTAGCTACCAAGCATATCCAAATTGCATATTAAAGCTTGGAATAAGGAATATGAATGTTTCTCAATATTCTGGAATTTTAGAAAATTTTCTTTCAACCTGACAAATATAAAACTATCATCTAAATAGATACATACAGTTAAGACTTGAAAACGTTTGTGTAGTGAATTCAGTAGAATGTGCTTCCTTTGTAATTGGATTAAGATTTAATAGTCCTTGGGGAAATCATTTAACCTCATGGAAATTGGACAGTTCTTGGCTGGCGAGGGAGGTTCACCTACAAAGGATTTATGAGAAACTTTAGAAAAATATACTCTCCAAAACAATTATGGATTTGAGTGTGGTAAGGATTGTTTCTTCAGTAATCACCCCTGGCAGGGCTGAATGGGAGCTGGGTCAGAGGCATGTATAGTCTCCCCGTACTCTTTTCATGGAGCGGATCACATTCAGGCACCTGACAAAGGAACCCAGTGGAATGATAGCCTCTTTGCAAAGTTTTCCAAAACCTCCGAAGCAACTCTCTTTATGTTCTCAGGACACAAAGATTTGCAGACACAAACCAGGGTGATTGAAAAGATAGCTTTTCAGGATTAAAAAAAAAAAAAGAGTAAATTAAAAAAAAAAAAAAATAGAGCAAGACACAATTATACCAAGGCTATATACCTAGGTGAGCAGTCCTTAGCCCTTCCCCCCATCTAAAATCCAAACAACTAACTCTCCATTGTCACAAGTTTTCCTGCAAAAACCATAGGAAAATTACCTAGCTGTTCTTTCATCAGGAATGAGAAAAACCTCATTAAAATGCGGGCAGTTTGTTTTTAATTCAGGGTAATTTTTTTAAACTAGAAGTTGTAGTGGGAGCTGACAATGACCTCTAGCTGAGCAATGTAAGCAGTACCTAGCTCATGGCCGGAGCTCAACAGTCCTGTGAAGCTGAATTCTCATCACCAAAAATCAATAGTAGCTGGCATGCAGCAGGGCTCAGTCTTCAAAACTCACCTAAAGGCTGCTTCTGAGAATGTTATTTGCAGCCTTAACTACAAGAGACGATCTCTTTGGTAAAAGAGCTTTTGGCAAAGTCCCTTGAACAAAGCCATTACTATTGATATTGTCAAGGTCTAACCTGCCTTGACTCGCTGTCCACAGCCAACTGACTGAAAAGCATCTGTATGAACAGGTCCTCACCTAAATGTTCCTGTCTGAGCCATGAACTGCCTGTAGACAAAAATGATAAAGATGAAGGCAGATGGTTCTGATTGAGTCCATGTAGCAGTCTCAGGAATAAAACCAAGGTAAAGTTTGATTGGTCAACAACCTGAATTTTCTGTAGCACTTGATCAAAATCACTGTGTCATCAACATGTGGCCTTCAGCTCCAAGAAGCTCATCTCCTTATGTCAGGAGCAAGAACAGAGTAGAGCCTGGCCGGTGTGGCTCAGTGGTTGAGTGTCGACCCATGCACCAAGAGGTCACCAGTCTGATTCTCAGTCAGGGCACATGCCCAGGTTGTGGGCCAAATCCCCAGTGAGGGGCATGCAGGAGGCTGCCGGTCAATGTTCTCTCTCATCGATGTTTCTATCTCTCTCTCCCTTTCCCTTCCTCTCTCTCTAAAATCAATAAAGACAAAAAAATTAAAAAAAAAAAAAAAAAGAAGAACAGAGTAGAGAAAAAAAGCTTATACTGAGCCCAGGAAGGTGGCACTCAGTCTGAGGAGGAGTCAGCCCTCAAGGCCAGCTATCACATCTGCCATCTCTCACTGATGCCTTCTCATGCCCACTTTTAAAGACTTGAAATGTCTCTGTGTGTGAAAGCCAATAAACACGGGAGCACGAAATCCAAATGGTAACATTAGAACATTCACAGTAAAATATTTTCTCTGCAATACAACTTACAATAATTTTTTAGAAAGCAAACAGAAGTCATGGATTTTAATCAAAGCAGGGGATAAATAAATGAGCACGTGTTTCTGGGAACTTCTGAGACATTTTTTGTTTTAAAGGTTCTGTAGTATGACCCAAAGGGCAAGGCCCAGCTAAGGATGGATTGAGAGGTCCCAAGAAATAAATATAGACTCCCTGGAAGACGAAAACATGAAGAAAAGTCCAGACTTTCAGACAGGGCGTGAGACCTGAAGGGCAGGATGAGTGTCTGCTGACCAAACGGCACAGTTGTCAGTACTGGGTCAGCTCAAACCAGCATTCTCACCTCTGGATGGAAATTCTTATCCCATCCTGGATGCATGAGAACTGACCATGGCGACAGGGGACATCAAACCCGAAAGTGAGGATCCAGTGTCACTAATTGTTGGACGAAAATCTGCCCCTGACTTGGCTTCTTTGAGTCCGTCTAATGCACCCGGTCCCACTTTCCCACTGGGGAAGACCAGTGCAGCCCCATGCTTGGCCAGTGCCAGGTCCATCCGGGCTCTGCCTAGCTCCCAAGCCTCAGCTCTGTCACCTGAATGCAGTCACCTCTGACCCCTATTTGGTGCCCTGGCGATTCTTTCTGAATCAAACCCCGGCAGATTTCTGCCCTGCTCACTCCTTGAGTGAGCACCACTGCGGACAGAATGGGTTCTGGCAGAGCAGGCGGCTACTGACTAATAACAAGCATCACACGATCCATACAGTCCTAAGAAAGTCTTCTGCATTTATTACTTCAAGCTCACCCTCTACCTTATTCTTGTAGACAATGGCTGCTCCTGCTGGTTCACAGAAAACCCAGCCTCAGAGTGCTAGTGCTCGACTTCTAACGGTGGATTTGTGAGGACTGAACAGTGTGCATGGAGGGTGGGGGCTGCTCCGTAATGTTAGTCACCTTCCCTGCCACCTGTGCCATGCTCTATGTCATCCAGCAAGGTGACCCTGATGGCCTTGATGCAGAGACGACCTGTCCCCTGGTGCAGGGTCCTGTTCATCTTCCTGGGGTTGAACTACTGCCTGTGTGATTGTGAATCACCCACATCTTCAAGCAGTTTTTTGACAATTTTACCATATGATTCTCAGGCAAAAGAAATAGGTGGGTGGTAAGACAGACAGCAAAAGACAGAAACACTTATGTTTACTAACATGTACACATGAAGATGCATGTGTATGCATACACTAATATGTGTGCATATAAGTGTGTGTACACACACACACACACACACATGCACATCCTTCAGCCTTGCTCCTCAGCTTGGCCTGCTTAGATGGATGATCCAGGATTGAGTGATCGTCTATACATAATCACTCCTCTGTACCTAGGACTGTACCATGAAACTGAAAGTTCATTTTAATTTTGGCAATATCAGTATGCGAGTTGTGCACTTTTCTATGTTCTTTAAGAGGCCCAGGACACTGATAATCATGGTACAACTATTTCTCTAAACTCTAAATCCAATGATAGAATAAAACCCCTAGCACAGGATCACTGAATTATGTTCAGGAAGGATAGTGAAGCTACTAAAATATACCAGTAGCATTCTTATGTATTTCTCAAGTTGCTCATATGTTACATGGGCATGTAGCCAGCTACAAATCAACTACAGAGTATAGTGGACACTGATATAGTGAAATAAAATATTGCCATCAGAAAAATAAATATATTTTTAGCAGGTTCTAAAATAGGTATCAACCATATTTCGAATTCTTAGCTAATCTTCACCTACCACTTGAACTATAACATAAGTTAAAAATGTTTCTTCTAAAATTTACACTCATACACAAAGATATCTATAGCTACTTCTATATCTACCAAACATGCAGGTGTGAGTGTGTATAAGGTAATTGTCACTTGGAATGTACAGAAGCAGTACAAATCCATACTGGGATTCAGAGCTAGCCCCTTTAGCATAAATGTTACCCCTGGAACCCTGCTTGGCAGGATCCCAAGGAAGGGCAAAGGGATCATGGTTGTCTCAGAAGCAGATGCATCCTGCTGTTTTGCTATCTTGGGTTACAAGAATCTCTGGATGATGGACAAATTTAGAATGCATTTGTAAACTTAAGGTCACTGTAGGAAAAAAATTGGTCCTCATTGAACTTTCCCAGTGGGCATATTTCTCTTGAAGTATGGGAATTTATAATTATATTCTTTTATAGACTGGCCACATTTCTCAGGAATGTTTGAAGTTCAAGCTGAGAACCTTGGATTATCCAATTTTCCATCCCCAAAGTGGAATTCTATAATAGCTCCTTCGATATCCATTTCCCAAGCTTCTGTTTGTGAACTCACCAGAGGTCTGAATGAGAATCTATGGAGGCAATTCAGAGATCAGTCACTTACTGGGTTTAAAGTTCCCATAGCTTTTTAGGGAGGTGAGACAATTAATTTTATATTTTAATTTTAATAAATAAATCCCATATGTATATTTGCTATTAATATCTAGTGTATGACGCTTACTCTCCAACACCCCACACTGATAGGTTTTATCATGTATGTACTAGCTGAATAAATGACCATAATATTAACTTATTTAATCATCCCAACTATCCTTTCAAATGCACTGCTATTGGACCCATTTTGTAGATGACTGAGGCACAATATATATTTTGACTGACTTACTCAAAGTCACACAGTCAGGACACTGCAAGCTGGAATTTGAACCCAGACAGTCAGATTTCCAGAGAACTGTTCTAAGCACTTTGGCAAAACTCCTGTACTTGTCTGAGAACTGACTGTCCAGAGGAATATGACTGACAGGCTTCTTGCCCTCCACGGCACAGCACTTTGGTCAGAGAGGCAGGTAGTAGACAGATATCTTTCTGTTGTGAGCCCTGTGATCAACTCACCTGAGGTCCTCTTGCTTGTGCTAAGCATCATTGTCTTCCAACTGGTCTACCAACTGAGAACTATCTCCATGAGGATTTTTATCAATCCCTTTGAACTCAATCAGCTAGGGTAGCAGCAAGGGTTAGTTCAAGTCTTAGAAAAAAACATTACAGGAGCAACATTTTTTCTTTTTTCAAGAAATAAGAATATTAAAAAAGAAAACAGGAAAAGTAAACTATAGTGCATTTATTTTCCATTGCTGCCATAACATATTAAAACAAATTCAGTGGCTTAAAACAGCACTATGTTACTATAATATAGTTCTGTAGAACTGATATGTTTTAGTGGAGTGAAATCAAGGTGTCTGATTCCTTTCTCCAGGCTCCAGAGGAGAATTCGTTTACTTGCTTTTTCTACCATCTAAAAATGGGTCACAATCCTCGACTCATGGCCCTTTTCCTCCATCCTCAAAACAAGCAAAGTAGTGTTTTTCTGACCCTGTTTCTCTCAACACATCTCTTTCTCTGGACTTACTCAAGAAAAGTCTTTTGCTTTTAATGATTCAAGTGATTAGATTATGTTCATAGCCACATTTCAGAGTATTCTCCCTACTCAAAGTTCTTAACTTCGATCACGTATGCACAGTTCCTTTTGGTATCTAAGGTAATATAGTCACAGGGCCTGGGGACTAAGATGTGCTCATCTTTGGGAACCACTATTCTGCCTACAATATACAGCTATATATCAGAGTCGTTATCTGTCAAGACATTGAGTTAAATTGTGCCTAAATCTTCAGGTTGAAAATATTGCTCAATACTGGTACAGCCGACTAATTGAGATTGGGAAGTTGATCAAATGTGAAGGCTTGTGAAAGAAAGTGTCACTGATTATTTTAGAATGATGACCTCCTACTTGCTCATAGAAGTGCTAGATGCAGCATGACTAGTTTGGAACAAATGTTACGAACACTAAGAAGCAGAGATGTAGACACAGATACTTTTTGCACACCTTTGTCTTAATTTTTTTAGGGTTTTTGTTTTTACTTTTGTTTTCTTCTATTTATTAAAGTCCCCAGTACCCTATCTTGTTAGCATCCCCCTAAATTTAAGAGGGAAAAAGAAACTGGAACTGTCCATATTTTCTTCAAAGCTCCCATAACTCTGAAAGAATTGTCACAACCAGGGGTGTGCTGCTAAAACTGGCTTTCCAGCCATGCATGTACCCTCATTTATAGTGTTGACCAATGTCCACAGTGTAAATATTCCCACAATAGTTGATTTTAAGTTACTGGATGCAAAGTTTCTGAATATTTAAACAATTGTCTAGGGAGATGCAGGATATGGTACCAGCAAATCACTGGGCCAACCCACCGTTCTTTTTTTAAAACAGTTTTGTTTGTTTTTTAAAAAATAAATTTTCTTTTGCCCTGGCTGGTTTGGCTCAGCGGTTAGAGCATAGGCCTGCGGTCCGGAGAGACCCGGGTTCAGTTCCCGCTAAGGGCACGTACCTTGGTTGCAGTTTGTCCCCGGCCCTGGTTGGGTCGTCTGGGTGGCAACCACTAAATGTTTCTCTCTCTCTCTCTCTCTCTCTCTCTCTCTCTCTCTCTCTCTCTCTCCCCCTCCCTCCCTCCCACTCTATCTGAACAAAATATCGAAAAATGTCCTCGGGTGAGGATAAAAAAAATATAAAAAATAAAATAATTTTTAAAATTGATTTTAGATAGAGAAGGAAAGAGATAGAGGCATCAATGAGAGAAAACATTGATTGGCTGCCTCATGCATGCCCTCCATTGGGGATGTGCCCTGGCCAGGAATCAAACCGGCAAACTCTTGGCGCATGGGTCAACACTGAACCACTGAGCCACACCAGCTGGGCCTTTCTTAATAGCCTCAGTCTTTCCGTGTCTCTGACTATGGCCACCTTGTCTTCTAAACTGCACATTTCTATCCAATCAAGATATTCAGCAAGTGGGATGATTTATCTTCTGAAATGCTCCAAGTATTAGGTCTTTCTTTCCATTCTCATCACCAAAGCTCAGCTCCCCGCCTTCTGACTGTACTCAGCCTGCATTGTCTGCCCTCTCTGATCCCAGGACCACACTCGGCTGTTGCTGAATCTAATGTCCAACACACCTTCATCACATGAAAACCTTTAATGACCCGCTAATGCCCAAAAGATAAAGTTACCCATTTCTCAAACAGATACTCAAAACTGTAGGAGTAGAAATAAGCTGGTTGAAAGCTTCCTTTATTTGGCATTTGGTTTAAACTAGGTGCTATTTTGTTGTTATTATTGTTATATGTATACTTATGATCAAGCAAGTAATATGCACATGTTTAACCCCCTTGTTTATACATTTCGGTTTTAAATGATGGGCTTGGCTGTAGCATTTATCCATGCTAATTTTTTGATGTTGTTAAGCAAACATCTACTTTATAAGAATGTATAATGTTGTTAAGCTAAAAAGAGATTTATGATTCGCTACCTAATGCTCACAAAGAAAATAAGAAGTCGAGTCTAGTTCTTTTGAATTAAGAAAACTCACTTGGACCAGGGAAGAAGGTAGTTAGGAAGCATGCATGAATTATTTCTCTTTCTAATGTGAGGATAAACTAAGGCAATTGAATGTGACTTTGTCAGCATCTAGACTAACAACGGCCCACTAGGACTTTTTTTTGAGTACATAACACAATGTCATGAAGTCAGATGGAATTTTATTTTCAGCCTGTATTTTTATTTGACAAGATTGATCATAAGCATTGAAAGTGAAACTTAAGGGAATACGTATGCAGAAGGGTTAACCTAAGGAGTCCTGTCAGGTTCTCTGTCTTCATGCTGCAGTTGCCATTTGTGGGGCAAAGTGGGTGCCCAGGATGGTACAGAAAGTCTTTCCGGTGAGCTGCTCCTGAATATATGTGAGGCAAAGATAACAGAGCTTAGCACAGCAAAGTGAGAAAGGGGAAACCCTCTCAATTCTCCCTCTGCCCTATTCTTCATTCTGATCTTTCAAATGTATACTTTGGAAGCAATAGAAATATATTCAGGTCATCCATATAATGGGAGTCTTCTAAGCCACAAAATGAGCTGTCATTTTTTTTCACACTAACAAATCAAAAGGCGCTAAAAAAAAAAAAAAAAAAAAAAAAGTTTTTATGTATTTGAGGATACAATGTATGATTACTACCCACTCCTGGCTTCATTCTCTCTCCCTCACTGTGTTTTATATGGAACAGAGCAGCCTGGTCCTCACATGTACCACTCAGGGGCTAAGAGCCCTGCTGACCTAGTCCACTGCACGTTCTGACCCTTAGCCAAGGAGAACAGAAGGGACCCCTGTTTCAGCAAGTGTCTGGTGTCTTCATGGATTCAGGACACTGTTTATTTGAAGTACCAGTGGCTCAAAACTGGGATATTATCTAGGCTGGTCAGACGTGCAAACAAGTCACAACACTTTCTAGTTACATGCACCCAGAAAGAAAACAAAGTCAGTAATGCTTTGTAAATCAGACAGTTTTCCTTTCTAAAAAGCATTATAAGCTACTTGCTGGAAAGCATAGCTCAGTTTCCTTCTATAGTCATCCTTTTGTATCCACCAGTTCCACATCCACGGATTCAACCAACCACAGATGAAAGGCTTTTTAAAATGCTACGTGGTGGCTGATATACACTATGAAGTTAGTTCTATTATGTTTTTTTTTCTGTACTGAACATAAACAGGCTTTTCTTTATGTCATTATTCCCCAAATAATACAGTATGACAACTATTTATATAACATGTACACTGTATTAAATATTATAAGTAATTTAGAGATGATTTAAAATGTACAGGAGGATTTGGGTCATTTGTGCCATTTTATGTAAAGGACATGAGCATTCACAGATTTTTGTGTCTGTGAGGGGAAGGGTGGGGTCCTGGAACCAATTCCCTGAGGACTCCAAGGGACAACTATACAGCTATAACATTTAAACCCAAAGTATTTAAACCATATTGCTTCAAGTCTATCCTTAAATTCCATTTTTACAAATTAAGGCAATGCACTTGAATCTCAATATTATCTAAAAAAGATACTAATACTAATAAGTCAAAACACAACGTAAAATAATGGAACAGAAAAGTATTTTTGTATTAAATGAAAAGTCCTTTAAAGGTATTACACAGTAATTAAAGAAGATCTATCGAATGTCTGCTTTGGGATGTGTTGGTAGGTCTTGATGTGTCTAAAGATACATAGATGAGTAAACAAACCCTTCTGTTAAATTCTAGTGTGGATGATAAGCCAGAAATGCAAAGATGAGTGTTAACTGAGTGCTGGATAGCATGGAATAACAGTGCTATAGACCTACAGAATCAACATTGTCATGAAACATTTGCCAGGTCAGCTCCATTTAAACTGTGATGACACTGGAGGCAGAAAACAGATTCCTCAGTGCCTGGGAGAGTATGGCTAAAACTATCATGGGGCCATCAGAAAATGCAGAAATTATTTGATCCTTGGGAGGAATACTTTGAGTCAAAGTTGGAGAAACAAGAAAGCAAGAAAAAAGTGTGACATAGACATAGGGGTCAGGATACAGGGTAGGATGGGTGTTAATGCTCTACACTCCATAAAAACCCCATTTAGGACATAATCCATCAGGATTTTTGTATTAGTTTCTGAACAAAGTTTAATGAACACAAAGTTATCAATTATATTGGCCTATATTTTTCTATTGTTATTTCTACAAAGACACAAATTCACTTAAGGGAGAAACAATACAAATGTTAATACAATTTATGATGACTACTATGAGAACATGTATAATAATTATTCTTTCTGAAACATGGCCAAAGAAGAGCTCCAAAAGTTGCTCTTTTCCCTCTCCACATCTATAATTTTATAGGAAATCATTCTTTCCTCTTTTCTAGGAGGAGGATTTATTTTTCAGGCTAAAATTGAATTTCAGATATCAAATTAAATTAGAAAGCATCACTCACACTATGTTGTAATTTCAATACTCATCTTCTATTTACTAAGTTCATTTTGTTGGTCTTAGCTAAAATATGTATAGCGTAGGGGAAGAATAAGGCTAAAAATGCTTATTGTGACAAAGTAACAAAACCTTTGTAAATGGAGATAAAGAATTAGGAGTTCATCCTAAAGTAAAGGCCGGAGAGCTTCTTAAGCAGGAGTCGGACACAGGCTGAGTTGCTGTTTTGGAAGATGATTCTGGAGGTAGCGACCAGGACTTGGTGGAACTCCACCAACAAACAGTTCAGGGTGACGTGACCGCAACGTGAGAGCTCTGTGGCAGGGGGCAGAATGAGCAAAGCCTGGCATTTTCATAGGTAGAATCCAAAAGCCTTAATTAGCCAGAAAAGAAGCTATAGTAAAGAAACTCAGTGTCTTTTCCTTCTATTACAGATCTCCTTTAAAATTTAATCAACATATACTCATAGAATATTATCACTTAGGAATCACTAGGATTAATTTTATATCTTGACAGTAAGAAAACACAAAGGTTTCAATGTAGTTTTCTTTTATTCGCATGAAATCATTGACATTTGATTAAATGACAAATGCGGATAAAGCTGGAATTTGCAGTGTTATTGGGGTTGCAGAGCAGCATGGTTAACTCAGGCCCTTCTGCTCCCTACCTGGAGCATTGCCAGTGCTCCTGCCCCATCACAGCACCAACCTATCATCCACGGCGCCATCCTCCAATGGTGCAGCCGAAGGGCTGGTTGATGCCACATAAACAAAGGCAAGCTAGGTTTTCACACACTGGAAATCTTTTCTCTTTCTTAGCTTATTTGTTTCCAAGTTTACATTGTGAACTCTGAGAAGGAAGATGCCTACTAAGAAGAACTTCTGGTAGCTAACTAACTAGGCTCAAATTTAAAATGAGAAACACCAAAGGAAAGGCGTATCTAACGCAACTACAAGAATCAGCATAATTTCTGTGAGTGAATTCTAGCCAGGAGATAGGAGCCTACTGACATCTTAGGAAAGAAGGAAAATGTGAGAAAAGACAACATATGACATTATAGGTGACACAAAGAGTCTTCTTACTCCTAGACTTCAAAAGAACATTCTTATAGGAAAGTTTTACATTATGTTATAAGGAATAATTATATTACTTAAAATGTGGTGTCTATTTTTCTTTGATGATTAGTCAGGCACAGACATGGAATAACACCACAGAGAGGCATGTAAAAGTGAAAGAGATTCATTGCACACACTGGTCCCAGAGAAGGAAGCCTGATTGTTCATACAGGGGGCCACATGGAGGGAGTACCCAGCATGTGGGGAGTCCAGAGAAAGTGAGGACCAGAGGGCAAGAGTCTTCAGGGAGGTCAGGGTGGAGCACACAAGCAAAATGTGTGTGTGTGTGTGAACATCACTAGGTCACAGTCACAGGAGGACAAGAAGGGAAGCTGTGGCAGGAGCCAAGCTTACCATACCAGTTACCTTGTCACCTGAGAGGGATGCTTACAGCCTGTTTGTTGGGGTGCTGAGGCAGCAGGAAAATATAAAGTTGCAAAATTGTATAATCCATATCAAGAAGACATGAGCCAGTATAATAAGTGAGGCTCTCAAATGTCTGAGAGCACAATTTTATTGAAAATTTAGTAACATTTCATAACTTTGCCCGATGTAGCATCCATCAGTAGAAACTGAGAGATAGCATTCAACTCTTAGTCTGAACAATAGAAGAGTTAAAACTGTGTAGCTCCAATATATAGTGAATGATTGTCTAACTAGATCTGCCCTTAGCTAATAGAACATCTAAATGTTGCCTGAATTGTGTGCTTCTCCCTCCCACAATATCTTGTAAATTTAATTTCTCTGGGACAGACTCTTCAAGTACATTCTCTAATGTAGTGCTGGTAGACTCTATTCTTTATCTCTGAATGAGAATCAACCTGTACATTTGGTTCAATGAATGATTTAATCTATTGAGGTAATGAGTACTTATTAAGATAATTAGAATTATGAAGACTACATAGAAAATGTGTTATAATTTTAAAAAATATCAACTTATATTTGGGTATTTACGCTAATATAGCAATAATCAACTGTTGTGTAGGCAGATTTCCAAGTGACCTGCTTTTGGAAAGGCAGGGGATATATGACTATGACCCTGGTCTCACCACATACCATAGCATCAAAGCTACAGCCTATGGAGGGATGAGACAGTCCTTGAAGAGGCATCTGAGGTGCAGCTCAAAGGTGACAGATAACCTACAAGGCTGCAGGGTCATCTCGCAAAATACAAAGTAGGTGATATATGATGATTATTTCATGCACTGTATCGCCAAGAGATGTAATGTGTTCTATCTCAGTGTTGATCAATGGGGTATAATTTAAAATGTAAATGTGAAAACATTTCCATCTATCAAATTGGAAAAGATTAAAACAACAGATATGCTTGAGAATGCCCAGTTTAAACACAACACTCATACTAAGGTATAGATTTTTGGGGGGGAGGGTCAGTAGGTACAAAATCAATAGAACAATAAATTTTACATTGTATCTTAAGCATTTTTGATATAGCATTATTAAAACCGAAAATCAAACCAACTATCTGATAATAAAGAACTGGACAAATAAATCATGGTATATATATGGTGTGATGCTGCAGTCATTTAAAATAACTTTTTTTGTTAAATTTTTTATTTATTAATTTGTTTTTGTTACAGATGTTTCTCATTTTTCCCCCATTGACACCCACTTCCCCTTCCACCCCACCCTAATCCCAGCTTTGTTGTCTATGTTCATTGGTCATGCATACATGTATGTAAGTTCTGTGATTTATCTCTTCCCCCACAAACCCCCTCTTCTGAGGCTTGTGAGCCTGTACCACACCTCCATGTCTCTGGGTTAATTTTGTTCAGCAGTTTGTTTAGTTCATTATATTCCACAGATAAGTGAGATCATGTGATATTTGTCTTTCTCTGCTTGGTTTGTTTTGCTTAGCATAATACTCTCCAGATCCTTCCATGCCATCTCAAAGGATAAGAGATCTTTCTTTCTTACAGATGCATAATATTCCATTGTGTACATGTACCACAGCTTTTTAATCCACTCATCTACTGATGGACACTTAGGTTGTTTCCAGATCTTATCTATTGTAAATAGTGCTACTATGAACATAGGGGTACATATATTCTTTCTGATTGGTGTTTCAGGTTTCTTTTAGAAAAATATCTAATTACATGAAAAAGTGTTCACATCTATTTTTAACACAATCTTAGAAAAACATGATATATCTTTTGTAGAATAGAATAACTTATCAAATATTGAAAATAATCACTGAGTAATAGCACTATAAGCTATTATTATTTCCTTGTGCTTTTATGCATTTTATAAAGGCTTAAGAGTAAACATATTGATTTCTTATAATAATGACCATTAGATATAATACTTACAAATTAATTAATTAAAAGAATATATAATAAACAAAAAAGGGTAAGGCAATGCTATATATTTATGCTACTTTAACTATGAAATTCGAACCCTTTGGGACCCTCCCAAATGCATAGTATACTAATCATTTTTAAAACTTGCACAGATGTATACTTGAAATTATATTAGGTAACATTCATGTAGTTCACTTTTAAGCTTCCTTTTCTCTCCTTTACAAAAACAGAAACTGGATTTTAAAATTTTGAGGAAACTTTAAAAATCTATATTATTTTTGTTCAACAAATTAGTCTAAGAAAGATTCACTAACCTGTTCCCTTAATCAATTATTCACTTACTATAGTTTGCTCCTAAGTATAGTTCTTTCAGGGCTGCACTTCATTTATGCAGACTATTAGCTGTAGTAAATTAAAGGTAATTGTTTATTGGGGATGGGGAATTAATTGGAGAGACCAGAAAAAAAATCCCAAGTTAGGCTTTTTACTTTTATGGCTGCTGTTCTCAGATTTCCCTTATGCAAAATAGACCTTACCCTCTCAATTAATTTCTTACTGAATGCAAGGAACTCACAACTTCACATGGAAAAAATTAGATAAAGTCATTCCTCAAAATGACTTATAGTCTTAATGTCTTTTGCTTAAAAAATATTTGTGAGGTTCAGAAAGTAAAAATCATGTACTTGGTATATTGGCAAGTTAATATCTGTTAGTGTTACATTCATTACGGCATTCTTGGAGAGGCAGCAGGAGATATCTTTTCTGTGGACAGTATTACTTGGGTGTTGCTTGCTGGTGCTCACAGCTCTGGATGAGTAGGACCACCAGTGATTGGGAGATGGCCATGGGCAGTTATTGTAAGGGCCACGTGCTAGCTCCAGCCATGTCACTAGAGCCAGATGGTCTAGTGACTTCTGGTTTCTTTGGAGTCAGTAACAACAGCTGCTCTCCGAGGAATACCCCTGATGAGCCAACCCTCCCCTGGGTGGTTCTTTCCCACACTGAATCAGGAAGAGCCTGTTTTCTTTTTTTGTTTAATTCTACTAGAAGGCAGAGGTGACCTGTGCCAATTTGGAGCCTAAATCGTAAGAAGGCCTAATAGCTACTGTGTGTAGGATGTTGTTGGCCTGTCACGTAAGCAGCCCTGCTACCCTGCGAAAGAGACCACAAGGAGAAACCATGAGGGGAGACTGTGAGGGCAAGCAACAGGGTGTGAATTCAAGGAGGCACCATGAGGAATGACCCCGGGAAGAGAAACTGTGACAAGACCATGAGGAAGGACCACATGGAAAAATCGTGAAGAGAGGTCCAGATTGAGAGAGAAGCATGCAGACTAGAGAGAGATCCAGTATCCCAGCTGAGCCCAGCTCCTGACTGACCCCAGTGAGGCATGAGTGAGCCATTGGATGTTTTTGCCCCATCAGGTCCCCAGGTCCACAGCTTAGCTGATGTGATTTGTTGTGTTACTCCATTAGTTTTGGGGATAAATAACTATGCAAACACAGAGTCTACTAAGTACCTGGATGTTAGCTTCTCAGGTGACCCCATGCCTCTGTCCATGTGTCCTTGTGTGGGAGGGGCTTACTTGTGTAGGAGGGGCTGACTGAAAAAGGCTCAAGTTAGGTGGATGTTTTAATTTTCCAAAGTTTCAGTGTGCACAGTGTGTTTAGTCTCCATGACTTGAACTGGCATCAGCCAGAGATGAAAGAAGGGCATATGTTTTAAATGAGGAACATGAGTAAGCGGCAAAAGAAAGAGGTCTGTAATTAATTTCCAGAAGCTATTGGTATTTCCTATGTTCCTCCTTCTGTCCAAAGTTAAGGAGTAGTCATAAGCAAATATAGTCTCCTAAAAGCTGAAAGTTAAGAATGAAGGTATCTACAGATAAAGGCAGAGCAGTCAGATAGTCAGATTTGGTTCTGTCAGGACAATATAGTCAATGTGCAATGAGCCATTCTCAGACTAAGAAATAATTTGATCAAGGCCCTTCAGAAACCATTTCAACATCCAAAGTGTGTTACATTTCTCTATTTTTATTCGAGTCTTTTTTTATATCTGAAAATTTTTGTAGATTCCATTAAATGTCAAATGCCCATTAAAATCCTGCTACTACATTTTGGGGGAAATTTTTCTCGAATGTAGTTATAATATCTAAACTATATTTTATATATTTTCATTTAAATTATTTTATTTTGAAAATAATTACATTATCTTAGTGATATTATCCCTTTTGTGTCAAAAGCAATGGAGTACTTTTCCCATTAATTGCTTCTTGACTTTGCTAATCGTGTGATCTGCAGCATGATCATTATTGTTCTGTCTCTGAAAATATTTTTATAAGTTTAAACATATAGTTCCTTTACATATCTGGTCACTTTATGGGCTTTAGAGGAGTTTCATAGAATTTTGATTCATATAAATAGCATGGCCAGAATAATAATCTGGGCCTTCAGGATTTCAAATACCTGGGGCTCATATGCTCAACTTCTATTTTATATGGAAGGTGTTGATGGGCCAGCAGTAGCAAGATGTATTTTACTGAAAGGATCGTATTATAAATTTATATTATCAGTTCCATAAAAGAGTGGGTCAGACAAATAGATGATTGAAAGTGTAATAAAACAGCATGCATTTTTTTTTACAACATCTTTCTTTGGGGCTGCATTTTTAAGAAACTAATT
Organism: Molossus molossus; assembly: GCF_014108415.1. Classification (NCBI taxonomy): domain Eukaryota; kingdom Metazoa; phylum Chordata; class Mammalia; order Chiroptera; family Molossidae; genus Molossus; species Molossus molossus. Next base: position 35,013,868 of record NW_023425366.1, read on the forward strand.
CAAATTGAAATCCTGAGTTTGGAAACTTTGGAAGAATCAGGTCATTCCCATATAATGGAATGCACCCCAGTCCCAGTTACCAAAGACCTGTCATAATTTCTTTGAAATTGGTGCAAATTCAGGAATAACCAATTGCTTTAAAATTATCCTGAGAAAAGTATGTTAGGGTGGTATCTGGTGTCTGTGCTCTGTTTGTTTGTTTTTTTAAAAAAAAGGAAAAATAAAGAAACTGGAGATTTTGTATGTGACAAGTAAAGAAACTTCTAGAATTGCCCATGATTCAAGGTTAATCTGGTACTTCCGTGAAGTATTGGAGGCATGAAATTGATTCCCGTTCGATTTAATGACATTTATATGACAGAATGTACTTTATTTTCTCTTAATGACATAGACAAATTTTATGTTAATAGCATGGGATTGAAATATTACATCCTCAACCACTTTGCTTTAGGCTAACGAGGATGATTGTAGTGTATGTTAGAGTAGCGGACATTCAGCTTGGAAACGAAAAGGTCACAGGACAGAGCAGGTACAGGTCAGGGAACGTGGCTTTCCATAGCTAATGGAATCACTTGTGGGGATCAGAGCAACAGTGACCCACATCAGAGCAGATGGGGAGGAGGACAAGGGTGCAGGAGTCCTGATAGGTGGCATAGCTCCTTGAAAATGTGGGGCAGGGGACCAACCTGCCAGAAAGACTAGCTCTCACGCTGAACCAGGTATAACTGCCTATGGAATGCTGCTTAGCTTGAAGTCCTCAACCCGGGCACTTGGGAGTCAATGCCTTTCTTTGTCAAGGAAAGAGAAAAATGTGGCTAAGGAGACCTCCTGGGGTCTGACAAAAACTCACTTTAGTGAAGAGACACTGACATCTAATTCATGGCTTCTTCAGGAAACTCGTGATGACAATTTTTGGCAGCTTGGGAATGTCTAAGAACTGAGTTCCAGTCTGCTAGCACAGAGCTGTCTCCTCAACTTGCCAGCCCCACATGGTGTGAACACACCATGAATCATTCCTGGACTTTCTCTTGGCTTCTGCCACATTGCTCTCAGTCAGTAGGCTGACCTCCATCCAAGATCCTTCCCTAAACCTGTTTAAAATCCCATAAAACATGGACATGGCATTTATGGGAAACAGGATGCCAAATTACATGCAGTGAAAAGGCAAGGAGTGGTTCCTTTTAAACCTCCAAAAGTCTGAATGACAGGATTGTGTTGAATGCTAAAAGGATAAACAGGCATTCAAGTCGGGATCAGCAGAAACGTAAATACTATGCACAGCACAAACCATAAAACAACCTGACATTTTTCCAGGGGAAAAAAATGGCAGGAGAAACTATTCCTTCCTCTGTTTCCATTTTAAAGGCTAGAAATCCTTATCTTCCCTTCAGTTCCAAGGGTGATTTAACCTATTAGCTAGTGATTTGAACAAATTAGTGACATGGCATTTTGTTTCAGTGAATATCCTGAGGCTTTTTGAGAAAGCAAACATTTGTCTGTTTTCTCTTTGACAAGTATGTGGATGAGAGCAGATTATAGTTTAACAATGTTACTGGTGCCAACATTTCTAAGCAAATTCAAATTCTCACTTTTAACAGTTCCTGAGGAAAGTTTTATAAATTTATTGCCACAGTTAATAATTTATATTTTGGTTGATATTGTAATTTAATATTTAAAATTTTTATTTCCTAGTTGGTTGTAATTGATATACACAAATAGTTTTAAAAATTGATTTTGCAAGGATTCACCTCACTGAATATTTTTCTTGATTATAACAGTTCTCGGTTGATTCTTGTTTTTCCCCCCCAAAGTACAAAATTAAATTATCAGTAGTGATTTCTAATTGATTTTTGTTTCTATACTTTTCAGCTTTATAACTTACTATTTTCTACTGGTTTTACTTTATATAGTTTGCTGGTTTGTTATTTAGCTTATACATTTTTCAAGGGCAATAAATCAACAAAATAAGAGAAGCAACAGCTTGTACAATTCTTGAAAAAAAAAGTCCTCCATTGTATTTCAACTGAAATACATATTTTGGAAGGTATGGATAGAAAAGAATTCCATAATATCATAACATGTGAATTATATGAAAAAACAAAACTTTTCATCTCTATTTTTTTAATGATTTCTAATGAAGATATTGGGAGGTCACAAAAATTAAAACAATTGATTAGATATTTTCAGTAAAAGGGAAATTATAGAATTTTAAATGATACTCTCAACATTTTAGATGAAATCTCACATATATGTGTATGTATTTGTGTATATTATACATACTCTCAAGCCCACATGAAAAATATATTATGACCTGCCAATATTGTGTTTTTTTAAATAAGAAATAATTTTTAAAAATCATGTCATTTTTACTATCTTCACTTTAATCAATTTAATATATATGTCAAGTCACTCAAAACTAAATTTGTTTGCTTTTACTATGTTTCAGACCAGTTGAGTCCATTATTTAGACAACTCCCCCTATGCAGCCCACTCTTAAGTGGGCTGTGTATGCAGCTGGCACTTATCAACGTGGGCCATCTCATTGGGCCCTAAATGTCCAATTTGAGTTCAGGGGATATTTTTACCCTCAGCAAGGAAAGAGGAATTACTGGTTTATGTATTAGTTTCCTGTTGCTGCTGTAATACATTGCCATAAACTTGGTGGTCTAAAAGAACCTACGGTTTATTCTCTCACCCTTCTGGAGGCCAGAAAGAAGTCTGACATCAGTTTCACTAGACCAAAATCAAGGTGTCAGCAGGGCCACACTTCCTCTGGAGACTGGGGCAGAATTGGTTCCTTGCTTCTTCAGCTTCCAGAGCTGTTGCATTCTCAGGCTTGGATCCAGTCTCGGCCTCTGTGGTCTCATCGCTTCCTGTTCTTCAGTGTGAGTTGAATATCCCTTCATAAAGATACATGCAATTGCATTTAGGGCCCATCCAGACAATCCAGAATAATCTCCCCATTAAAAGATTCTTAACTACATCTTCAAAGATTTTCCTCCTCCTTTTTGTCATTTAAACTAACATTTATAGGTTCTGGGGATTAGGAGGTAGGTATCTTTCTGGGGAGGCATTTTAAAGTCTATCACAGTGTAATAATTTGCCTTTTAGAAAACTAAATCATGTCAAGATACTTTTTGAGACTCTAAAATATAATTGTTAACATTTCATTTATATGTGAGACGTATATGTGAACTTCCAATCTCATCCAAAATGTCAGGATTCAGATGTCATTGTCCAGGTACCACTGCTGGGCACTGGCCAAAGATTTCTCCCATTTGACAGGGTGAGAACTGGCATCAAGTTTTCTTAGACACAGGTGGGTCAGAATGTTCTGTAACTCACTACTCATTTTACTATACATTTTTCTCTCCAAGTATGAAGTCTTTGGGCTACATAACTAACAAGTGAGAATAATATTCAAGGCTTGAGTTGCTTTTATCCAGTCCAAACATTTACTGTTTCCCAACCTGCTCCTTCCTCGCCTAACGGGCTTCCAGCAGCTGGAGTAAATGCTGAGACATTTGGTGCAGTGCCCCATCCAACTGTTCCCTCTTTAAGATGAACACATCTGGAAGAAAAGTTAAACCTTCTGGCAATTTGAGGGAATACTTTGACTCTATGACTCCAACCACTAAATTTTTAGGAACTGAGCACGGATGCAAGGGATTGCCAGGTTCTTCCTCTCAAAGCTTAAAAAGGATGAAGACTGGATCAACTTGTATCATGGGAACAGCACCTATTTGGGTACAATGTTAAAGTGCCTTTCTTCTACAAGCATTTATTTTAAAATTAACATTATTGGGAGATATTTGCAAGGTACACAAGAAAAACGACCATTCTCTTTTCCCCTGGGTATTATCAAAGCATTTAAGTCTCTTTTGTTTGACATTTGGGATGTTGAGATTCTGGCCTGGGAGAATTAAACACAGGCTGGTGAAAATGTAAAATGAGGTCTTACTATATCTACTGGTGATACAGTTTTGAAACAGTTAATAAATGTCTCTCATATCTTCACATTTGGCATCAATTAAGAGGTAGAGGAAGGGGTTGAAGAGATGGAGAATAAAACATTTGCTTTTATGTTAATCAAGCTGTTTGCACAGAACAGCTTCTGTCTCTTGCAAACACCTCTGTTAAGTAGCCTTGAATGAAACCCAACCTGTTATTGGCTGAGCTGCCATCATCAGCCTCTCCCTGACCTTGCAAACTTGTGACACAGAGGATTAGAGAGTGAATGCTATTTCAGACAGATTTCCAAACAAGACAGAGAGCAAAGGGGCAAACAGAGTAGGGCTCATTTCTTCTCTTCTGTTTGCCAATCACATCATTCATGGCTTCTCCATTTGGGAGGATAAAGAGGCAGAAAAGAGGGGCCAGGAGTTAATTTAAATTAACTTAAAAGAGAAACTCCACATGGAAAGATAATAAATTTCTCTATTAAATTTGACATATAATCCTAATATGTCTGATTTATTTGGGTTAAGCCAACATTCACATCATAAAAATGGCACAATTTTTCCAAGCCCCCAAAGCACCATAACAAAGTCCATTTCTCAAGCTAAGCAAAGGTGTCTTCAGACTCTATAAGGGGCAGGCACGGTAGCAATCAGAATATTAGCTAAAGCATGACCTTGAGGCAGGAGAAGAGTCACAGAATTGCCCTGACCATGTATGAATTAGAACAGAATTTGTTGCTTATAAGCATGACCTTGCATAATTGACTCAGGTTGTAACCTGGAATATATATACAGTGATACCTCGGTTCTCGAACATAATTCGTTCCAGGAGGACGGTCGAGAACCGAATTGTTCGAGAACCGAAGCAATGAAACCAATAGGAAAGCGTGACTCCACAAAGCGTGACTCTCTCTCTGCACTCACACTGATGACGCAAGCAAGGCGCGCTGGGCCGAATGAACGCCATTCGGCTCAACTCGCAAGTTCGAGTTCCAAATATTTGTTCGGATTCCGAGACAAAAGTTTCTCGAATCTCCATTTGGTCGAAAACCGAGGCGTTCGAGAACCAAGGTATTACTGTATATATAAAACAAGAAAGAATTCATGGCAGACAAACCATTGTACAGATGAAGGAGAAGCTGTCGTGGGTCAAAGAGAGAAGGGTGAGGACCTAGAGATTAGCATCAGCAGAAAACCATTGCACCCAGGCCAGTGGGTATTGGGTGATATAACTGAGCTGAAGCTGACCCCTGTGACTCTTTCTAGGGATGTGGGGTTACCACACAGCCAGTGCTACAGGAGGCAGACGAAAGGAAGACAAAGCTGGCTCATCCCTTTTCTCCATCATCCAACCCCCTTTTCTCCCACTCCAGTGCCTGGCAGGACCACAGACGTCAGTAGCAAATGGACCGGAAGCTGGCGAAGTCAACTCAGAGCCATCAGGCCTGCAGCTCAAAGCTGAGCAGAATAAGAAGGTAAAACCAACCTGAGGGCCAAGATGTCGAGAAGTCAGAAATAAGATGAACAATTTTCTATCCCATTTTTAAATCAGGGAAGCATGTAATACTTTAGAAAGATTTCCATAATCCTGGTTATTTGCTTCAATGGATCTAAAGTGGAAAGTTTCAATAACTTGAAAAACAGAGAAGAATATAAAAAGCAGAGCAGTTTGACATGATTTAGTAAAACAGTATAAAGTCTGTAAAAGTCCAGAGGTTTTGAGAGTGTCATTTTATCACAGTGAAATGCAATAACATATTATCTCAATTTCATTAGATGTTAAATAAAAAAAAAAATGATGTCAATGCTTTATTTTCTACTTGGAGTGGAAAATACAAAGTGTAATTTTTATAAGCTTCTCAGTATTTAAAGGGTAATAAAGATTCTTGTTATGTACTATATGTTTGTGCCGTTCTCCAAACTCATATGTTGAAATCCTGCCCCCAATGTGAGGATATTAGAAGGTGGGACCTTTGAGAATTAGTAGGGTCAGATGAGGTCATGAGGGTGGAACCCTCATGTAAAGGATTCCTGCCCTTATAGTGACAGGACAGAACAGGCCCCCTCACTCTGCTGTTCACCACTTGACAACACCAGAAGTCAGCAACCCAGAAGAGGGTCCTCACCCAACAAAATCATGCTGGTAGCTTGATCTTGGACTTCCCAGCCTCCAGAACTATATAAAATAAATTTCTATTTTTATAAGCCTCTCAGTTTATGATATTTCATTATAGCATCCTAAACAGACTAAAGGAATCCTCTGTGGAACCATACCCTAGTGAGGATACTCGGAGCTCTTTTCCAAATAGGCCCATCTTTGGGCATGTCTTCAAGATCCTAATTTTAGCAAGGATTCTGTTAAATCAGTTTATCCATAACCCCCCACCCTTGATATCTGATCACACGTGATATCTGACAAAATTCCTCACCTTCTATCATTCCCCAGAAGATGTCTGGTCACACTGGCCTGCTTTCAGTAAGAATCCTAATGGGTCTGTTTAGCCAACGTCCCCTTACTACCAGTGTTTCCTCTCAGTTTTTGATCCAGTGATGTCTCTACTCCACTCTTTGCCTATAAACTCTTTCTTTCTTTGTTGTATTTTGGGTTGAGTTCAATCTCTCTCCCCTTCTGCCAAATCCCATTGCAGCAGCCTCTATGCCTGTTGTGATAGTCCTGAATAAAGTCTGCTTTGTTGTCTTTTTTATTTTATTTTTCTTTATTGATTTTAGAGGGAGAAAGGAAGAGGGAGAGAGAGAGAGAGACAGAAACATCAGTGAGAGAGAACATTGATTGGCCCCTTCCTGCATGTCCCACATTGGGGATTTGGCCCACAACTTGGGCATGTGCCCTGACTGGGAATCAAACCAACAACCTCTTGGTGCATGGGTTGACACTCAACACTGAGCCACACCAATTAGGCTGCTTTACTGTCTTAACAAGTGTCATAAATAATGGTTTTCTCTAAAATAGACTATATAGAGAAGTTGGCTTCTGTAATTTATTCTAGGTATTATCACACTATTTTAAGAACATAATGTAAATATGATGGTATGTTGCCCTGACCAGTTTGGCTCAGCAATTAGAGCATTGGCCCTCAAACCTAAGGGTCATAGGTTCTATTTTGGTCAAGGGCCTGTGCTTAGATTGCAAGTTTGATCCCCAGCCCCAGTCAGGGTCCTGTGGGAGGCAACCAATCAATGTATCTCTTTCACATCAATGTTTTGGTTTTTTTCCTCCTCTCTCTCTCTCTTCTCCTTTCTCCTTTCCACTCTGTCTTAAAAAAATCAATGGAAAAATATACTCAGGTGAATATTAACAAAAATAAAAATAAATAAATAAAATGAGTGCTATTGTATGTTATGATTAATAAACCATAAGTATCTCCAACACATTTAAAAATTATATGAACAAATCAGTGAATATATAAAATGTTTAAAATACTTAGTACCTATTCTGATATTAAATAAATTCTGTTCATTTATCTTTCACTCTTTAAAAAATACTTAGTCTACTAAATGCCAAGTACTCTTCAAGTTAAAGGGGTTATATGAGTAAACAAAACACAAATATTCACCTTCTTGTGAAGCTTAAATGACCAAAATGGGGAAACACATAATTGATAATGTAAATATGCAAAAGAAGTGATATTTTGTTATTCATAGATTTCATGGAGATCGCTAATACAAAAGTAGTTGGAAGGTTGTATAGTTGGATAGGAGAATTCAGTTTTGGAAACGGTTGCTAGAGAGGTCTCAGAGAAAAGATGAAGCTTGAAATAAAACACTGAATGATGTGATGTAGACAGCCATCCAGACAACAGGGAAGCATGTTCCAGATGAAGAGGAAGGCGAGCATGATCAAGAATCACAAGATTTGTTTATCCACAAGATTAAATAAACACCACTTTAAAGGGAATTGGAAATGCAGTTAGAAGAAAAGGGGGTTAGAGAGATGAGAACCAGGGGATTGATCAGGTAGGAAGTGATTCAAAAGTTTTGAGTATTGAAACAGTCTGAGGAATGGGATAGTCCCAGAGACATGGAAGTGGGGTACAGACTGACAATCCCCAGAAAAGGGGGTAGTGGGGGAGAGATACACCACAGAACTTATATGCATGTGTGCATGAACAATGGACATGGACAACAAAGCTGGGGACAGGGCAGGGAGGGAGGGAGAGGGGGAAATCAGTGGGGTAAAAAGGAGAAACATCTGTAACAAAAATAAATATATTAATTAAAGAAAAAAAGTTTTGAGTATTGAAAGACATATGAAGAAATGCTCAACATCAATAATCATCAAAGAGATGCAAATTAAAACAACAATGAGGTATCACCTCACACCTGTCAGAACGGCCACCATCAACAAATCATCAAACAAGTGTTGACGAGGGTGTGGAGAAAAGAGAACTCTAGTACACTGCTGGTGGGAATGCAGACTGGTGCAGCCACTATGGAAAACAATATGGTGTTACCTCAAAAAATTAAAAATTGAACTTCCATTTGACCTAGTGATCCCCCTTCTAGGAATATGCCCTAAGAAGCTGAAACACTAATCATAAAGAATATATGTACCCCATGTTCATAGCAGCACTATTTAAAATAACTAAGATCTGGAAACAGCCCAAATGCCCATCAGTAGATGATCAAATAAAAAAGCTGTGGTACATATACACAATGGAGTACTATGCAGCTGTAAGAAAAAAAAGACCTCTTATCCTTTGAGATGACATGAAGGAACCTGGAGAGTATTATTCTAAGCAAAACAAGCCAAGCAGAGAAAGACAAATATCACATGATCTCACTTATATGTGGAATATAATGAACATAACAGTCTGAGGAATGGGGTAGTCCCAGAGATGTGGAAGTGGGGTACAGACTGACAACCCTCAGAAGAAGAGGTGGGGGGGTGATGAACCCCAGAACTTATATGCATGTATACATGAACAATGGACATGGACAATAAGCTGGAGACAGGGCGGGGAGGGAAGGGAAGAGGGGAATCAGTGGGGGGGAAAAGGAGAAACATCTGTAACAAAAATAAACTAATTAAAAATAAATAAATAAATACGTTTTGAATATTGCAGCAGCGTGATTTTAACATTTCAACCAGAACTGTGAAGAAGGGAGAGGAGACAGGAAGACCAGTAGCAGAATGTTACAATAATCCAGGCAACAGTAGTGACTTCTGTTTCTGGTCATGACAGTAAATGATCAGAATCTGCCCAGCTGATGTGGCTCAGTGGCTTGAATGTCATTCCCTGGACTGAGAGGTACCGGTTCCATTCCCAGTCAGGGCACATGCCCAGGTTGCAGGCTCGATCCCCGGTAGGGAGTATACAGGAGGTAGCCGATCAATGTTTCTCTCTCACATCAATGTTTCTCGCTCTCTCTCCCTTCCTCTCTCTCTCTAAAAAAAAAAAAAAATCAATGAAACCATATTTTTAAAAAATGATCAGAATTCTCTTCTAATGAACACCAATCATAATAATGAACAAAAGAGATGAGTGAACTGTTTTCAGCTATTGGGCAACACAGGATACTGATCCTGGGGAGAGTCTGTACTTAGCAGCTGGTCTGAAGATGGAACTGGCATCCTTCTTGCAGTGTCACAGGGAGCTGGAGCCCACACCGAGTAGTGGTACTGTGAAGTTGAGAGGTCATAGATCAAAGTTCGGTTCTGCAGAAGCAGCTAGCAATGATGAAGCAAGGCCCTGAAGCAGAAGAAACTTTAGGAGGAACCCCAGGAGCAGCCATGGGGCTCACTTTGAATCCTTGCACAGAGTTGGACCGTGCATAGACAAGAGCCTCCAGAGGCCCTGTAGAGATGGTACTAGAGGAATGGGTGATGAACAGTGATACAAGAGATCCTGCAGAGCCCATAGATGTCAGATTTCTGATACGACAGTGAGGAAACCTCACTGAACACCCTGGGCATCCACTTGAGATTCCAGAAAACTACATGTTTTATCAATAAAGATCATGCCTTATAGTAAATGAAACATCTTAGGACTAAATTGAAAAGTAAAACAGAAACATCTTAAAAAAGGAAAAAACACCTGATAGCATCCACCAGTAATTTGGCTTCCTCCTATAATAAAAATTGACATTTTAAAAAGGACAACAACATAATTCTTGTATCATTTACAATGTTTAACATATAAAAAAATTACTAGATATTCAAAGAAATATAAAAAGATGACCCATTAACAAGGGGGAAAACAATACAGAGAAACAGGCTTTAAGATAAGCAGATATTGGGATTATTAGACAAGGATTTTGAAGCAGTATTTTATGTGTTTTCAAGAACATTAAGGAAAATATTGTCATAATGAGTAAACTGATAGGAAAACTATGTAATGACATAAAAACTATCATAAACTATTAAATGGAAATTCAAGAACTGAAAATTACAATATCTGAAACAAAAAAAAGTTTACCAGATGGGCTTAAGAGTAGATTAAAGATGAAAGAAAAAAGAACTGGTGAGCTTAAAAAGAGTTCAATAGATGTTATTCATTCTGATGAACAGAGAAAAAAACAAAGAATTAAAATCTGACCAGAACCTTAATGACCTGTGGAATAAGGTCAGGCAGACTGACATAGGTTTAATGTGACTTCCCAACATAAGGGACATAGAGACTCAGACAGAAAAATCTTTAGAAAAATAATGGCAAAAAACTCCAAAACTTGTTGAAAAATATGAACTTAGAGATCTAAGAAGCAAGAAAAATGTCACATAGGGTACATTGATTATAGTAAATCTGTTGAACATCATATATATATATATATATATATATATATATTTCTTAAAATAATGGGAAAACTCAATACATAGAGAGTAACAGTCATACAAATGACACCTGAGTTCTCATGAGAAGCAATGACATACATGAAACAATGAAATACTTTAAAAGTGCTGACAGAAAACAAAATATCAAAATCGACCGTACGTATATGATCATACATTTTTTGAAAAAGATGCCAAGTTATTTTAATGGAGACAGAAAGGTTTTTTTAATAAATGGTGCTCAGACAACTGAATAAGTGAGAAAAATAAACCTTGATCCTTAGCTTATACCAGTTAAAGATTTTTCTTGAAATGAATCACTGATTTAAATATAAAAACTATAATTCTCTGGATACAATCATAGGAGAATATATTTTCAACTTTAAGTTAGACAAAGATTTCTTGAAGAGGGGAAGAAAAAGAACAAAACATAAGTAAAATTTAATGGATAAAATAAATTTTATCAAAATTAAAAATTCAGCTCATAAAAGACACAAATACATATATGTGGAAAATAAATGCAAACCACAGTTTAGGAGGAAATTTTTGCGATATGTATAACTAATATGCACTTGTAGCTAGAATTATATAAATCAATATTGCAACGTCAGAAAGCTAATATATCCAAAAGTTTGAACAAACTCATTAGATGAAAGTATCAAAGGGAAGAAACTGGAAGAATGAGTAAAAACAAAACAAAATTAACGTGATGGAAGTACATGCTCTCCACAGAAGACATTTTATTTTTTATTTTTATTATTTTTTTAATCCTCACCAAAAAACACATTTTTTTATTAATTAATTTTTTTTACAGATGTTTCTCCTTTTTTCCCCACTGATTCCTCCCTCCTCCTCTCTCCCCGCCCTGTCCCCAGCTTTGTTGTCCATGTCCATTGTTCATGCACACATGCATGTAAGTTCTGTGGTTTATCTCTCCCCCACCACACCTCCTTGTGGGGATTGTCAGTCTGTACCCCACTTCCATGTCTCTGGGACTACCCCATTACTCAGACTGTTATGTTCATTATATTTCAGAAATACGTGAGATCATATGAAACTTGTCTTTCTCTGTTTGGCTTGTTTCACTTAGGATGATACTTTCCAGGTCCCTCCATGTAGTCTCAAAGGATAAGAGATCTTTCTTTCTTACAGCTGTGTAGTATTTCATTGTGTATATGTACCACAGCTTTTTTATCCATTCGTCTACTGATGAACACTTGGGCTATTTCCAGATCTTAGTTATTGTAAATAGTGCTGCTACAAACATGGGGGTACATATATTCTTTCTGATTAGTGTTTCAGGCTTCTTAGGGTATATTCCTAGAAGTGGAATCACTGGGTCAAATGGAAGTTCAATTTTTAATTTTTTGAGGTAACACCATATTGTTTTCCATAGTGGCTGCACCAGTCTGCATTCCCACCAGCAGTGTACTAGAATCCCTTTTCTCCACACCCTCGCCAACACCTGTTTGATGGTTTGTTGATGGTGGACATTCTGACATGTGTGAGTGATACCTCATTGTTGTTTCAATTTGCATCTCTCTGATGATTAGTGATGTTGAACATTTCTTCATATGTCTCTTGGCCATTTGTATGCCCTGTTTGGAGAGGTGTCTATATAGTTCCTCTGCCCATTTTTTAATTGGGTTCTTTGTCTTCCTTTTGTGGAGTTGTATGAGCACTGTATATATATATACACACACACATATATATATATGGAATTAACCCTTATCTGATATATCATTGGCAATTATGCTCTCCATACAGTGGGTAGCCTTTCTATTTTGATGATTGTATCTTTCGCTGTACAGAAGCTTTTGAGTTTGATGTAGTCCCATGTGTTCATTTTCTCCTTTGTTTTTATTGCCTTAGGTGATATATCAGTGAAAATTCTGCTGCATATGATGTCTGAAATTTTGTTGCCTACAGTTTCTTCTAGGATTTTTATGGATTCATGGGTCACATTTAAGTCTTTTATCCATTTTGAGTTTATTCTTGGGTAGGGTATAAGTTGATGGTCTAGCTTCATTTTTCTGCTTTTAGCTGTGTAATTTTCCTAGCACCATTTATTAAAGAGGCTGTCCTTACTCCACTGTATGCTCTTGCCACCTTTGTCAAATATTAATTGAGCATATTGCTTTGGGTCTATTTCTGGGTTCTCTGTTCTGTTCCACTGGTCTATATGCCTGTTCTTGTGCCAGTACCTGGCTGTTTTGATTACAGTGGCTTTGTAGTATAACCTGAAATCTGGTAATGTGATCCCTCCATCTTTGTTCTTCTTTTTCAAGATTGCTGTGGCTATTCGAGGTCATTTTTGGTTCCATATGAACTTTTGAAGTACTTGTTCTAATTCTGTGAAGTATGCCGTTGGTATTTTGATGGAGATCGCATTGAATCTATAGATTGCTTTGGGTAGTATGGACATTTTAATGATGTTGATTTTTCCAATCCATGAACAGTATATGTGCTTCCACTTTTTTATATCTTCCTCTATTTCTTTTTTCAAAGACCTGTAGTTTTCTGAGAATAGGTCCTTTATTTCTTTGGTTAAGTTTATTCCTAGGTATCTTAATTTTTTTGCCGCAATGGTAAATAGGATTGTTTTTTTAGTTTCCGTTTCTGTGATTTCATCATTGGTGTATAAGAATGCGATCAATTTCTTGATGTTAATTTTGTATCCTGCTACTTTTCCAAATTCATTTATTAAGTCTAGTAAATTTTTGATGGAGTCTTTGGGGTTTTCTACGTATAGTATCATGTCATCTCCAAATAATGACAGTTTCACTTTGTCCTTTCCAATTTGGATCCCTTTTATTTTTTCTTTCTGTCTGATTGCTGTGGCTAAGACTTCCAGTACTATGTTAAATAAGAGTGGTGAAAGTGGGCAACCCTGTCTTGTTCCTGTTCTTAAGCGAAATGCTTTTAGTTTTTGCCCATTGAGTATGATGTTGGCTGTAGGTCTTTCATATATGGTCTTTATTATGTCTAGATATGATCCCTCTATTCCCACATTGCTGAGCGTTTTTATCAGAAATGGATGCTGGATTTTGACGAAGTCTATTTTGGCTTCTATTGATATGATCATGTGGTTTTTATTCTTCATTTTATTTATGTGGTGTATCATGTTTATTGATTTGCGAATATTGTACCAGCCTTGCATCCCTGGGATGAATCTCACTTGGTCATGGTGGATAATTTTTTTGGTGTATTTTTGGATCCGATTTGCTAGTATTTTGTTCAGGATTTTGGCGTCTATGTTCATCAGGGATATTGGCCTGTAGTTTTGTTTCTTTGTACTGTCTTTTTCTGGTTTTGGAATTAGAATGATGCTGGCTTCATAAAACGAGTTGGAAGTCTTCCTTCTTCTTGAATTTTTTGAAATAGTTTGAGGAGTATGGGTGTTAGTTCTTCTTTGAATTTTGGTAAAACTCCCCCATGAAGCCATGTGGGCCTGGGCTTTTGTTTGCTGGGAGAGTCTTGATTACATCTTCAATTTCTTCTGTTGTTATTGGTCTGTTCAAGTTTTCTATCTCTTCCTGGTCCAGTTTTGGGAGACTATGTGTTTCTAGAAATTTGTCCATTTTGCTTAGATTGTTGCATTTGTTGCCATATAATTGTTCATAGTAGTTGTTAATGATCTTTTGTATTTCTGTGGTGTCACTTGTTACCTCTCCTCTTTCATTTCTGATTTTGTATATTTGGGTTCTCTCTCTTTGTTTCTTGGTGAGTCTAGCTAAGGGTCTATCAATCTTGTTTATCTTTTCAAAAAACCAGCTCTTTGTTTCATTGATCCTTTGAATTGATTTTTGGACTCTATGTCGTTTATTTTTGCTCTGATCTTTACTATTTCCTTCCTTCTACTTGCTCTGGGGTTTTCTTTTTGTTTGCTCTCTAGTTCTTTAAGTTGTGAGGTTAGATAGTCTATTAGAGATTTTTCTTGTTTTTTTGAGGTAGGCCTGTAGTGCTGTGAATTTCCCTCTCAGAACTGCTTTCGCTGCATCTCATAGATTTTGTGTTGTTGTGTCTTCATTTTCATTGGTTTCCAGGAAGTTTTTAATTTCTTCCTAGATCTCCTCGGTAACCCATTCATTGTTTAGTAACATGCTATTTAGCTTTCATGTGTTCAAATGTCTTTGCCATTGTGATCTGAGAAGATGCTTGATACGTTTTCAATCTTCTTGAACTTGTAGAGACTTAGTTTGTGCCCTAATATGTGTTCTATCTTTGAGAATATCCCATGTGCACTTGAGAAGAATGTAAATTCTGTAATTTTGGGGTGTAACTCTCTGGAGATATCTGTTAAATCCATTTGGTCTAGTGCTTCATTTAGAGTCTCTGTTTCCTTGCTAATTTTTTGTCTAGAGGATCTTTCCAGTGATGTCAGCGGGGTGTTGAAGTCCCCTGCTATGATTGTATTGCTATCGATTTCTCCTTTGAAGTCCTACAGAAGATTTTTAATATATTTTGGTGCTCCTATATTGGGTGCATATATGTTTATCAAGGTTATATCTTCCTATTGGTTAGATGCTTTCAATATTATGTAGTGGCCTTTTTTGTCTGTAGTTATGGCCTTCATTTTGGAATCTATTTTATCAGATATGAATATAGCTACCCCAGCTTTTTTTTCTTTCCGTTTGCTTGGAAGATTTTTTTCCATCCCTTCACTTTCCACCTATGTGAGTCTTTTGTTGTGAGTTGGGTCTCTTGTAAACAACTTATAGATGAGTTATGCTTTCTTATCCAATCAGCTACTCTGTGTCTTTTTATGGGAGCATTCAATCCATTTACATTTAAGGTGATTATTGATATGTACTTATTTATTGCCATTTTTGTTTAGTGTGGTTCTATTTTTCTTCCTATTTCCCCCTGCTAATTACAGCAGTCCTTTTAACATTTCTTGCAGTGCTGGTTTGGTGCTAATGTATTCCCTTAGCCTTTTTTTTTTTTGTCTGAGGAGCTCTTTATTTGACCTTCTATTTTGAATGATAGCCTTGCTGGTAGAGTAGTCTTGGACTCAGATTCTTGTTTTTCATGACCTTGATTACCTCATGCCATTCCTTTCTGGCCTGTAGTGTTCCTTGTGAGAAGTCAGCTGAGAGCCTTATGGGGTTTCCTTTGTAGGTAACCTGTTGCCCCTCTCTTTCTGCTTTTAGGATTCTCTCTTTGTCTTGAATTTTTTGGCACTTTGATTACTATGTGTCTTGGTGTGGGCTTGTTTGGGTTCTTCTTACTTGGGGCTGTCTGTGCTTCTTGAACTTGAATGCCTTCTTCCTTCACCAAATTAAGGAAGTTTTCTGTCACTATTTCTTTGAATATATTCTCTAATCTTGCCCATTTTCTTCCTCTTTGGGGACTCCTATGATGAGAATGTTCCTATGTTTCCAGTTGTCCCACAGTTCTCTTAAGGTGTTTTCCTGTTTTTTAATTATTTTTTCTTTTGGTTTTCTGATTGGTTGATTTTTTCTACCCTATCTTCCAATTCACTGATCCGGTCCTCAGCCTCCTCTACTCTGCTGTTTAGACTTTTCAATGTTTTTTGATTTCTGATATGACATTCTTCATTTCTTCTTGGTGGTTTTTAATTTCCAACTGGTTGATTTTCAACATTTCTCTGTCTTTACTCATGGTTGTCATGTCCTTATACATGTTGTTGAGCTTCCTCAAGATCATGGCTCTGAATTCTAGTTCTGTTAACTTGCTTAACTGCACCTCATTTATCTCATCTTCGGTAGAGGTCTCTTGTTCTTTCATTTGGCTTTTATTTCTGTTTTTCACCATTTTGGCTATCACAGTGGGCTTGGAGTCTGCCAAATTTTCCCTGTGGGTGTTGGTGTTCTGCTGTTTGTGGCTCCCTCTCCTGGGTTTGGATGAGGCAGGGAGGACCCACCTTAAACACCACTGTCAAGTCTTAACTTTCCTGGTTAGAGTTGCTAGCCCAGGGAATGGTAGTTATCCTCTAGCTTTTTTGCCTGGAGGCTATTAGTAGCGGTCACCTGAAGAACCTTGGTTTTTGAGTTGACTGAAAAACTCCCTCTGATGCTGAGTGTAAGAGGATTTCCAGAGGGTGGGGCAGATGCTGGTTGTTAATGGGCCTCAATTGGCATTTCAATGGCCATGGGGGGGGGGGGGTTAAATCTCCGAGGGAGGGGCCGCGGCTTCTCCCCAGGGCCCTGGGAAGGAGTAAGATGACCATATCCTGCATGGCAGCACTCAGCAAAAGCTCTGAGTACCCTCCAAATCCCAAGTGTCCCCACACAGTTCCATTCTAGTCTGCCCTCCCTCTGCTGGAGCCCAAGGTGAGTGGCTGCTCACCAGTATAGGCTCTGTCCAGGCTCTGCGCCGTGAAACCACCTGGGACTTTAACCGGAGGGCGCCGCTCCAAGCTAAGGGCGGCCGAGGCTGAGGCAGCTCCCAGCCGAGTGCATAGCACCTAGCTGAGGTCACAGGACCCAGCCAAGGCGCCGCAAGTCCAAGCTGAGGCAGCTGCTGGTCCCAGCAGAAGCCACAGGACCCAGCCCAGGGCGCAGTTTCCAGCCGAGGCTGCTGGTCCCAGCTGAGGACATAGCACCCAGCAGAGGTTGCAGGACCCAGCTGAGGCAGCTGCTGGTCCCAGAGGAGGCCACAGGACCCAGCCGAGGGCACAGCTTCTAGCCGAGGCTGCTGGTCCCAGCTGGGGCTGCAGCAGGTCTCAGCCCAGGTCACTGCGAACCATGGGCTCCCGGCCCCCTCTTGTGTCCTCGCAAGCCTGTCAGGATTGAGTCAGTGTCCCTGGTTATGTGTTTCTCCAAGTTGCCTTTCTGTTGCCCCTTCCTGATGATTTGTCTTTATTTTCATTGTAATTCCAGTTTGGTCCTGGGAGATGGTCTGTGTAGCTTCCATTCACTCTGCCGCCATTTTTTCTCACAGACAATTTTGCATTTATCTCCAGATAGAGCAGGAGGGAGAGAGGGAGAAAGAGAGAGAGAGAAATATCGACGTGAGAGAGACACATTGACTGGTTGCCACTCACAGGACCCCAACCGGCGTGGGGGACAGACAGCAACCGAGTTATGTGTCCTTAGCGGGAACCGAACCCAGGTCTCTCTGGTCCACGGGCCAATGCTCTAACCACTGAGAAAACTGTCCAATGCCACAGGAGACATTTTAGATTCAAAGACACAAAAAGGTTGACAGTAAAATGATGAAAACATATATACCATGCAAACATATACACCGTGTTTATATTAATATTAGACAAAATACTTTAAAATTATTGTTAAAGAAAAAAGGGATATTTCAAAATGATGAGTTAATCCATTAGAAAAATATAACAATAGAATAATTTAAAACCTATGAACCTAACAATAAGCAAATTATAAAAATATATGAACAAAAATATTGCAGAATCGCAGGAGAAATAGAAAATTTAATAGTAGTTGGAGAGCTCAAAAACCAACTTCAATAATGGAAAATAAAAACTAGTCAGAAGAGCAACATAGTATTAGAAAACTTGAAGAGCTCTGTAAAGCAATTGGATCTAAGAGACATCTGTAGAACACTTCCCAAACATAGCAGAATACACATTCTTCAAACACACATGGAACATTCTCCAGGCTAGACCTATATAAACAGCAGGATGCATTGTTGCTATTGGAAATGCAAGCTATAATAATTTACTTTTACTAAAAGAAATTGTCTTAGGCACCTTAGAAACAACTTTTCTTCAGAAGTATTACACAACAAGAGGGACTGCCATCTTTAGAGGCATGTCTGTTAACCAGAAAACACATCTGTGCCTGCAAAAAGTCCTCACAATGCCATTCAGTTCTTGAAAGAAAACTGGTAACACTTTCCTGCTTCAAAGTATACCGGATCCACATCCCATAACTGTTCAAATATGGGTTGTTAGATGAGGGAAAAAATGTATTTGTATATGATATCCAGCTGGCTCTTTTTAGTAGACCATAATGTATGGAAACAACAAATCTTAATACCATCCTCCAAGTAGCAACTATAGGAACACTAACACCACACAACTGCCACAATAACCACTGGGGCGTAATCAACATCTATAACCAGTGTTAGCTTAATTGTGTTTTGCTTTTTCCAGTGCAGCTCATTTATTATATTCTGTTGGTTACAGTTGTCTTTTGAATCCAGATGGTTGCAGTTAGGTTTTGGAGGACACACACACACACCAACACATCCATACGTACACACTCAAGAGACCTAGCACAGTGGTCAAGGCAAAGGGGTCACGGATCCAATGAGTAGAAGATTACTTCTTACTCTCTCATGTGAAATCCAAAATAGTTTTCTGGTGGGTGCATAGTTCTTCCCCAAGTAGTGATTTTAGGACACCTGTTCCTCCTATTTTGGAATGACTCATGACCCCTATGGGGACATGCTTGTCTATATTAAGTGAGTGGATGAAGAAAGAGTCTGGAGCTCTGGCCAGTTTGGCTCAGTGGTTAGAGAGTCTGACCCTCAGACCAAAGGGTCTTGGGTTAAAGTTCCAGTCAAGGGCATGTACCTGGGTTGTTCAGGAGGCAACCAATCAATGAGTCTCTCAAATCAATGTTTTTTGTTTCTCTCTCTCTCTCTCTCTCTCTCTCTCTCTCTCTCTCTCTATGTAAAAATCAATGCAAACCTCGGTTGAGGATTAACAACAAAAATAAATAAATACATAAAAAAGAAAGAGCCTGGAGAGTCTTGGGCATGGAATCTTGGACTAGGATTTAACATATTATGGGGTACTGTACCTCATGTCTATTCCTGTTCATTGGCTTAAACTCAGTCAATTTGGTATCCACATCTAACTTCCAGGGACCTTGTAAAATGCCATGTCACTGTGTGCTCAAGAAGAAATGACATGGATTAAGTTAACAGCTAACCTGTCTGCCATACCAGGTTCTCATTCTTCCCTCATCCTAACAAATAGTGTGATCATTAGCAAAACCCTCTGTCTGATTTTGCTTTGGTTTCTTCAGTTATATATTCAGTGACTTGGGCTGGATGAACATTATCGGAGATCCTTTAATCCCAAGGTTCAGTGTTAAATAAAGCAAGTTTAATAATTATTTACTGAAAGGCATATATGATGCTCATCCCCAAACACATTTACATAACTTATTCTTGAAAAAATTGTTTCTGCAAATAAAAGAGAGAAAATACAAGCAGGATTTTAATTTTTGTAGCAGGGTTGCATGGCAAATCTCGTATTTGGTTTGGCACAGTTGAGTGGACGTCTGAGAGACTTGGTGAGGTTCAGAAAGCATTCTGCAAAAAAATAAAATATAAGCTAGCCAAACCTATATTTTTCTGAAATGTATTTGTAAATAATTCTGTTTTTGTGAGAGCTGCCTTGTTTTGCTGGGACTTTTGCACACAAGTCATGTTTTCAGAGAATCTGCCTTTGATCGCCAAAGGGCCACGTTGAAAGAGCTACTGCGTTCTTACCTGGAACCAACCAAAACATTGTGCTCAGCTGATGGGAAATAATGTGTTGACTTTAGTTAGTGTATCTAGAAAATGAAGGGGGTGTTGGTGAAAATAGGCCCTATCTGTCAAACTTTCGATAATCATTTATAGACTTCATGAACAAGTCAGTCATTGTGGGGCATTTCCCACCCACGGGCCAGGTTATAAGAAACCTTCCTCCTGTTTAACAGTTTGTGCTTGTGAATCCTCAGACTAAACAGTGTGCTCAACAAACAAAGCAAACAGACACACACTAAAACAGATTTATTAAGTAATACAAATACCACTTTATAGTCACCAGTTTATGAAAGAACAAAACAAAACACTAGGGTGATTTTAAAGAAATGATTTATAAAGCACTGCCATAAATTTAAAAATGTCACTCAAGAACCATCAGTGGTACTGAATCCTTATGTGGCTAACTCTGTATTTGCCTGTCAGTCTAAGAAAAGCTGCAGATGCACTCCCCCAGTCTAAGATTTCTGGGTTCATTAAACACTGTGCCTCCAGAATCGACAAACCTACTCTTATGTAGACAGTAGGAGATACTATAGATTGGTTCAGATTGGTTACAGAGTATTAGTCACGGGGAAACATGATGCAGGTAAATGAACTTGTGTGGGCAATAACTCCAATTCACTTTCAAAATGGAAAGAAGATACTGAAGAGAGTTTGAGTTGCTATCTTCCTAAAAGAGTGGGCTTTTCTGGACTCCTGGAAGCACACCATGATGGTCATAGACAACAAAGTCGGTCACCTGCTCTGTTGCCACATTGATCTTAATTGGGGAAAGAGGGCCATTGGTTAGATATTTATTTGATAAATAATCAGTTTATTACCAGCCTTTTTATAAAAATGATTTAATAAGCTAACAAAAATACTTTCAACATACCAATACAAAATAACACTTAAAATTCATAAATGAGAGACTAGACAAACAAAAGATAAAGGCAGAATACATAAGATTACTTCCGCTCTAATTATCCCCTCTTTTAATTTTAGAAAATAAAGGGCTCAGATTTCCAACTTACACAAGTGGGAACCCATTGCTCTTGCCAGCTGTCCTAGGATTTCTGTGATTCCATCTTTCTCCCCATTTCCTTCCCTTAAACAAATTCTTGAGACCATGAATTCTTCTCTGAGCTGTGGGTGCCTCAAGCTCCATGATTCACTAGAAGGCCTCACAGAACTCAACAACTGTTATCCTCACAGTGACAGTTTCTTACAGTGAAGGATACAGAGTAAAATCAGCAAGGAGAAAAGAGACACGGGGAGCATTAATAAGAAGTGTTGTTATCACAAAATTTACACCTCTCCTTTGTTTTTAAGGCTCATTGTATTGCATCACCATTTTTCTCACATGACTTGACCGTGTCCCAGGGAGACAAAGACAAATATAATGATGTCTTTTATGGATGAGGAAACTGAAACATCGAATCTTTCACTTAAAAATCCCTGGTTGGTAATGAAAGTGAGAAAAAAAGCCATATCTACTCATTACTAGATTGTAAGAGTTATTTATTTAATAATCAAACAGTTTGCTATCCCCTAGGAACCAAACATTGCACTAGATATGGGAGTGAGGAAAGAATCTGATTCAACCCAGCAGAAGATCGAAGCACAAAAATTGATGGGAAGAACGGCAATGTGAGAGATATATGCTATAATATTAACATGTGCTTAATTACTACTTATTTATTCATTACTTTGACAGAAATACATAGATTACCAATAATATGCCCGGTGCACTGTTAGTGTGCAAAATAGAGTATAGAATATAAGAATATGGGATCCTTGATCCCCAGACCTTGCAGTCTGGAGAAGAAAAGATATATAAGAGTAACATACTTTATTATTATTATAATTATCACACAATGCTGCGAAGGAGAAGTATAGGACACAGTGGGAGAGTTGGCAGAAGAGCCCAGAGCTGTGGAAACACAGGAGACATTTGTTACTATTGATGATGGAACCAGGGTATTGATGTTAGTATTATTTTCTTCTACCTTTTCAATATCAATTTCTGAAAGAGTCCAACAAGAAAAAAGGACAATGAACTAGCTTAAGAATCCAAGGACCTGTGTACTAGTTACCACCTGGTTTACCTTGAACAAAGCATTACAGATTGGCTGTGAGGTTTCTGGGGGTCTTTTCTAGCACTGACTTTTAATTTGCTCCCTGAAAGTCTATTTCTTGAATACTCAAGCATTTGAAAGAAGCTGTGTGAATTCATTTGAGTAATCTTGAATCTTATATCACAAATTTCCCCTAATAAATTTCTAAGCATGGAAGAAAGATGATGCCTCAAAGCATATATAGATAAACCCTCCAACTTATAGAGCACCCGTTGCCTACAGAACAGTGTGGACCCAAAGTAGCCACGTGCAATTTGGCATATACATTTGCTTAATAAAATTGCTAATTTTGTAAACAGATTCTTTCTGCCTTTATTTGTGAGTGTGACCATAGAGAATGGTTTCGTGGGTCTGACGTCCAGTCTGAATACAGATATGTGAAAGGTGAGCATGCTGTGAAGAAGGGACATCTCTCATGTACGAATCCATCTTTCCACAGTGCTAGAGGAACTATAAGCCTGGCTCTCATTCCTACTGATTGCTCTGTCTTTCCTATTTATTCTCAACATCTGGAACACAATGTTAGCTACAGCTCGTTGTTAACTGATGCTGTGAAAAGAAACTAGCAGACAGTTGATGACAAGGCATATCCTTGAGAAACGTCTGAAACTCTGTAATGAAAAGTCATCAAAAAGGCCACGAACTACTGGATGATATTGTCACTACTCCACACCCTCCACAATCATGCTTAGTTCTTTTCAATCTAGAACTATGATTTTTAATAATATTTTTCTTCTGGCTCTGCACAAATATAAAAAGTATTAGAGTCCATCTGACTTTTATACATACCAGGGATAGAGGACGTATCAGATATCAGTTTAATATCTGATACGTCCTCTATCCCTGGTATGTATGAAAGTCAGATTCCATTATTCTTATTTTTCTTACCATATTTCATATTCATGAATTCTGTGTTGGTCTATAATTAGGCTGCTTTCAGCAAAATGGTTCAGTCCACTTTACACTTATCAGTGTGACCAAGATCAGTGGCTCCCAAACTTCAGCATGGAGCAGAATCTCCTGGAGGCTGCTAAAGTGTCATTGAGACCCAGTGATCTGGACCATCTCCTGCTGGGTGTGGACTGCATCTCTAGTGGGGTCTGGTGGGGACTGTCCACTCCGCTGTCTGTCACGTAATCAGAACTCAGTGCCACATGGATTACCTCCTATCAGACTTTTCTCACAATTCAACAAGAAACAGAATGGGTCTTAAAGAGCAACAAACATTAAAATAAAAACCAATGCCTTTGCTTGTAATTACATTTTAAATCTTGAAACAAAGTTAAATGAATGCCTTGGGTTTTACCTAGATTATACTGATATAATAGAAGCAAAATTAATACTCATTTGAGGTCACTGATATATCTCTTAACCAAACAAGGCTCTCTGAAACTTTAGATTGACTAATATTGTTGTTCTAAATCACTGAAAAATATCCCAGATTAAAGATTTCTTGAAAGACTAGGGTGGAGCAGGAGCTGAGTGGAGAGGGGCAATAGGGGAAAAGGTGGGGAGAGACATCTGTAATACTCCCAACAATACAGATTTGAGCAAAAAATACCCTAAAAAACTGTTTTAAAAAGTTTATCTCAAATTTTAAATAAAAACACCCCTCAGAATTGTTTGACCTAAATGAAATTAATAAATCAACCACACACCCTATTCAAAAATGTGTGGACTCAGGGGTTCAGAGCCTGCATTGCAGTGTGATGAAGTAATGTTAAAAAAAGTAAACAACTCCACCCATTTCACTCCTTCTCCTTAGCTTCCGCCTTAGCTTACAGGTAGTTTGCCAGAAGAATAGGAACCGATTACCAAAAATTATTCCAAAGAAGTCAGGATCTTGGAAAAATAGCTGGCATAGGAAATTCTTCCAGCTCAGGCCCCTCTGAGAGATGCATGTTCACACAAAAAATGAATATAGAAGTTATTTTTGTAATGTATTTTGATCTTTTCTTTCAAAACACTGCAATTAAATTTCAAGTAATTATTTATATTTCAATTAACAATGATTATTATAATTAAAATTAGTTGGTTATTTTTATAGGTTCTGAGTAATGTGATCCATAAGAACAAATAGAATATTTAACATACACATTTTACATTTGATTTTTTATAGATCTCGTTTATAGATTTGGAGTTTAAAGATGTAATTTATATACGTATCATCTCTGTGTTCCAAGGTCTCTTTTTACAAGTTATGAAAAGCCCTCCCCATTCAGTGCTTTTATACTTATTTTCTTTACTTTTATTCTTTGAAAATAAAGTGACAAAGATATCTTTCTAGAAAGTTCTTCCCACTTTTTATTTTCTGAGAAACCCTCCTCTTTATTGTCAACCATGAAGTGGAATCACTTGATGTCTTCAGAGCAAATAGAGAAAAATAAAGCCTGGGTCTAAGAATAAGGAACATTTATAGTATTAAGAGAGGGCAGATCATCTTGACCACTTTTTATTTTTCATCATTTTTGACTAGAAGACAGCATCCAGGCTGGACAGTGCCAAGGTGTTAGCAAAAGGCTCTGCTAACCCCTAGAGGGATAGCAAGAAAAAAAGGGATTGAAAGCTCTTGGAAAGTGTGAGACCTTGGCCCCCGCAAAAGTTACAACTCAGTGCTTGAGAGTGTGTGCAGAGTATGTAAAGATATAATACAGGAATTAATATTGAATTGTGGGAGATGAGCTATATGAGTAAAGGAGGCAAATATTTTCCAATTTCAAGAGTGGAAAGAGAAAGAATTCCAGAGACAATGGGCCAATCAGTTCAATATTGATTAGGGACAACACTGAAGAAGTAATTATTAACAGGCTTATGAGCACTGGAAAAGGAATAGCAGTAACAAGATCTGGCTCAGTAAGTTTCACAAAAGCAGCATGTTTGCTCTTCGCTTTTAGTACATTTTCTTTGCTGGCTACAGGTTGCACAAACACTAATGAAGAGTGATATTTGAACTCGGGGAGCTCATTCCATCAGTGCATCACAAAGCGTCTTAGAATTTGGGTTTCCCTCTTGACCTCTTCATGTGGCTGTCCGTTCGATACTCTTTTGCGTTTGATGAAACCTCAATTCAATAGGTCAGAACTGCCTTAACAATCTACTCAGGGATAGCTGCTAACAGATTGGTATCAATCAAAGGAGAAAACCCTAAAGCACATACAATTGTGTCATGTTCTTTATCATGTGTTAACTTCTATTCAGTGATTTGGATCAAAGTTTGGGCCACATGCACACACACACACACACACATGCACATGTTTATAAGAATTTCCCATGAAACAAACCTAGGAGGGATAGCTGATATAGTAAATGACAGAACTGAACTTCAGAATTATTGAAAACAAGAATACTATGACCAAGGAAACAGAATAAAGTGTACCTGGGCAATGTAAATGTAGGAGCTTCTAGGAATGTATGGGTAGTTGTTTACACATTTGCCAGCAGTCAAGTTTTATACTTTTCCAAATCAACGCTCATAAAACCTGAGTGTGCGTTTACAGAAGCGCTTGTGTTTTGATTTTAGGAGGCAGTGGGGACAGTGTCTGTGCCAGGCAGAGCTGGCTGCTCACTCGAGCATTAGGGCTTCTGGCTTCTATGCACCCAGACAATGCTTGCAGTGAAGGACATGGGGATGCATGGGATGCCACACACCGTGAAGAGCCCTTAATACAGGTCACCTCAGTAGACAGGACTTGAACATGAACAGAACGGAAAGCGGTACCCACTGTCCTACAGGTCATAGTGAGCATAAGTTGACGTGTTTCACGTGGAATCGGATCATGGCTTCACTGTAAGGAATGTGTGTCTGTGAACCATCTCCAGGAGGCGGTAAGCCACTTGTCAAGAAGCCCATTCACACCAAGGCTGGAGGGCCATATGTGGGACAATGTAGAGTGAATTCTACATGAGGGCAGGGTGCCAGGATGGAATGAGCTGATTCCAGACCCTTCCAGCTCCTTTCATGATCTCAGCTGGCCAGGTGCTCACCACTCTCTCTAGCGCGCGCACGCGCACACACACACACACACACACACACACACACTATTCTACTCAGCTGAGAGTCTGACTTGAAGGAAATGAGAGGTGCCCAAGTCCAGTTACTAGCCTGTTACTGTGAGCTCTGTACCCGAAGTCTAATTCTTTCCAGAGACCATCCAGCAACACAGCATCTTGTCTGTGGTGTTTTCCATTCACACTCACCGCTGTTTCAGTGAGAGCTGGTTGGGGATAATGAGCTTGCCGTCAGGTTTTAACGAGACATTGGTTTCATTATGGCTTTTCCCCTCTTTGCTTCAATTTGTTCCCTATGGCAGCACTTTGGATATTGAAGTAATGCTTGTCCCACTTCCAGCTTCTGAATTAGGATAGCATGGGTTCTGAAAACCTGATGAAAATATCTGTGGACTTTTAACAAAGGAAGTCTGCATTGTAATTGGTGATTTTTTTAAATTGCTTCCACAAGAAAAGAATAGCAATTTTTTTCTGGATCAAACAAAAAATATAATAGAAGAAAAATGTAAAAAATAAAAACCTGAAGATTAATTGAAGAAGACATGAAACTCCTTCTCTATCTCTCTCTTTACAAAGTGAGATAACAGTTGTAAAACATCTTGAAAAGTATGTAGTAATGATAACACTCTTTTATTAAACATGGTATAATTTAGTAGCTGATGATAATAAACACAATAATCATCCCATATTTTACCTCTGAGGAATAAGCTTGCAAGATACATCAGAATTCTCAGCCTATGTTTACTCTTCTATGAAAAGGCAAAATGATGAGAGAGAACAAATAGCTATATCATTTATCGGAGCCCTAAGCTATTTAGAATTCTGAGATGTGGTGTGGTCCAAACTCAGGCAGTTACCTTGGCTGAATTATTTATTCCTTCATTCATCCATCCATTCATTAAACTGCTCATCACTTTTTTATGTGACTCCTTTGCTGTGCATTTCCACGTGTTTGCTTTTCTAGTTTTAATGGTGCAGATGACAGTCAACACATTCTGGGGCTGTTGATCTTCAAGCCTCACAGAGGAAGCATTCAAATACAAATAGCAAGCCAGTTCTTTAGATAGACATTAACAAGATGGAGGCCTCGTGTCTGCAGGGCTAAGGACACATGGGTGAGCAGCTGAAGCCATGCTGAGCTCGGTGAGTCCTTGTGGCAGGATCTCCACACTCTACTTTCTCCTGTTTGCTTTAAACCCTCTCGGCTCTGGGCAGAGGGTAAACTGGGCCCTGCTGTCTAGGTCTGGGGAACACGCTGTGGTACATTGGACAGCATGTTCTCTATTTGGTATGAAAACCATACACTCTTAAAATATCAAGAAAACATCCTAAAGAAGGTTCCAATTAGATGGATATTTTTACTCAGGTTTATTGGTACTGAGGGAGCATAACTAAGCCCTGAAACAAGCACAGTTGTACAGAATAAGTGCAAGCCAAGGAAATTCAAGTAAATGGAAACATTTAATCCTTAGTATTAGAAATGTGCTGTTTATTCAAACCTCATTTGAACTAACACATGAAACAATAGAGAGAAGTAGAGTTGAACACATTTTAATAGATTTATGTATGTGAAGGATCTGGAATGGAGATGAAACTGGGATCACTGGGGATGTGAGCATAGACATGAAGAAAATACCTGTAATTGTGCTTGTCAATGTAATATTAGATTGGATTAGAAGGAGGAATGCCTACTTCTTTTGGTGCAAAGCAGAAGTTATTAAACCTTCACTTGTACTTCATTAATCTCATAGATTTTATGTGCAACTTTTTTTTTTTGAGAATTTTTGACTGCACCTTTGCTTAATTCCAAAAAGGCAATTTGATCAGGAATGGTAATTGTAAGCAATTAAATAACTGACATTCTGCAGAATGTAGTTGTTGGAATAACCTCGTGTTAATAAACCCCACCACTTACAAAGTGGAGGTGAAACGTGTTGCCATCAGAGAAGATGAATGTTTGCAAATTCATGTCTGCACGGGGAGCCCTTGCACAGTTTTCTACACCCGAGATCCCTCTGTTGCTTAGGTACTTTAAATCGCCTTCCTCTCCTGCTGCCCTTGGCCGGCTGGCTGGTCCCGCCGCCCAGAGCCTTGCTGCTGCGGCTTTCACCAGGAGTGCCTTACACTTCAAGCTGCCTGAAAAACTCTCTTACTTCAAGGTGTAATAAAAATGCCACTTCTGTGATTTTTTATTTTTTGACTCTGCTGCCCAAATGTGAACAGAAGCAGTTTCTCTGGCCTTCTCCTACTGCTGATGTTGTAGGGATATATTATATCTCTCCCTGGAGGAGATGAAATGTTCAGAGGCTAGACTCTTTTCTACTTATTTTTGAAGCTTCTAGGTGCCTCCTGGCTGCCGTGGTAGAAATGGTCCTTCGTGGACGCCAGGCTGCTGGCCATGTCCCTTCTCTGTGGTAATGTGTTACTCTGCGTCCTGGCCACTGGAGGTGAGCCATGGGCTAGGGGAAGGAATGGGGCCTTGTTGCTGGCAAGGCTGAGAACATACCACTCAGTGCTGAGGGGACAGTGAACAAGGCTATTTTATCACAGGGTCAAATGTTCCGTTAACGAAAATAAAGCCAAATCAAATGCTTGTTTTTTAAGAACTCGGGTAGTTTGCAACCAGAAAGCAATCACTACCAATTCCCCTTCGATGGCCCCTTCTTGACAAAGTCCAATGACCACTACTCCCTGGTGGCTGAAATGAAGCTACTGTAAGTTGACCAGGGGACCTTTTCAGAAATACTGCTAGGTGTCAGTTATCATACACATGGGATATGTATGGGATATATCCCATACATGGGATATTTCATCCTCAGAACAACCTGAGATTTGAGGTAGACATTGCTAAAGGCAGAGAAATAGGTGTAAGTATAGCACAGGTGTGGGCATGGGTGTAGGCATACATATATATAGACATAGGTTTAGATTTAGGTATAGGTATAGGTATAGGTATAGTTATAGGTATAGGTATAGGTATAGGTATAGGTATAGGTATAGGTATAGGTATAGGTATAGGTATAGGTATAGGTATAAATATAGGTAGGAAGCTCATCTACAATGTTTTCTGAGAGTTGGAATGCTTGACTTGATTTATGGCTTCAGAAGGCACACAAGTAAGACCCAGGGAGCTCTTCTGATGGGGGACCTAGGATGAGCAAGAAATATTGTCATTCAAAATGAGGAAAGCACAATTTCCTATGCAACTGATCCAAGCTCAGTGCCTAGACATAACTGACCTCATTAACATAAAAGGCACACTTCAAAAAGCAGTTACAAGTTAGTCCTTAAAATAACTGATTGACTCTGAGTGGCTAAAAATGAAGAAACAGCCCTTAATTTAGTTGCTGTTTCCTGGGATAGTTTCCTGACATTTCCTAACTTTGTTCCTGGGTATTTCTTATTGTTGCTGTTTTCTTTTTATTTACTAGCAATTTATGGAAACTATGGTTTAAAGAGTCTTACTCAAGTAGTTTATGACAGAGGTTGAAATAACCTTAAAGTGGAGTCATGAATTTTAGGTGGTTTCTAGAATAAATGGCTAAAGGACATGTTATTTCTCTCTGCCCGTAACTCTTGATGCAAATGCTGGTGTTTGAGAAACTGTAATTTCTACAACGGGAAAAAAAAAATTTGACCGAGGACGACAGACTTTTGAAGCTGACATTGACCAAAGACCTGTGAATAACCTTACAGTCAGAATACAAAATTACTACTTTATGGGGCTATATGGGTGGTCAAAATACAAATCCCTAAATATCCAGTTTAAAGCTTTAATAAAAAATTACATATTGTTTTTAATAGATTTAGGTAGAATGTCATAACTTTTTGTACATTTTAATATTTTTCAACTGTTCTTACTAACATGAATTTCTGGTAACACAAAACATTCTTGGCTACCACTTAGGGTGCCCTTCCTGGGGCAGTTGGGGATTGGGTATTTACAAACTTTTAATCCTAAAACATGCCTTGACATTTTCAAGAACATATACTATCCTTATCAAGCATGACACAATTAGAAGTAAAGGGTGTTAATTTTTTTTCTGCATAACAAATTACTAGAAACTTAACATCTTAAAAATACTATCATTTATCAGCTCAATGTTCTCTAGGTCATAAGTCTGGGCATGGTGCAACTGATTCTCTCCTCGGGGTCCCATGAGGCTGAAGTCAAGAAGTTAGCTGCACCATGTTCCTTTCTGGAGTCTCTGGGGAGAATTCACTTCCAAGCTTGCTCAGATTGTTGGCAGAATTTTGTTCTCTGTGGTTGTAGGACTGAGGTTTCCATCTTCTTGTTGGCTGTCAGCTCAGACTCATTCTCAATTCCTAGAAGCTATTCCCATTTCTCACCAAGTGGCCCCCTCCATCTTCAAAGCCAAAATTGGAAAAAATTTCTCTCATTAAATGCCTCTCATTTCTTGAAATCTCTCTTAACAGGAGCTCAGTTCCTTTGAAATGTTCACTTGATTGTGTTCATCCCAATAAAAGTAATCTCATTCTCTTTAAAGGCAACTTATTTGGGACCGTAATTGAATGAAAGAATTCCCCTGCAACAGTACTTAGATTTGTGTTTTAATGAATAACTGGGTGAAGATGTGCAAATGCCAGGGAGTGAAATCTTGGAGAATGTCTCAGATTTTTGCCTACCACAAAAAGCAAAAATGACCACATAATTTGCCCACTTCAATTATTTTATTTAGCACATATTTACACATCCTGACCACATCCTGACCTTAAAGCAGAATTCTCACAAGCTTTTGAGTTCAAAATATTACATGAGAAAGGGACATAAACAAATAACAATTAATTGTTATAATAAATGCTGTAGTCTCTTCAGCATACACCATTAAGATTCAAGTTTAACAACAACCAAAAAAAAAAAAAAAAAAAGATATGAAACACATTTAAACATTAAACCAGAAAGATTTGCTGATAATATTAAAAAAAAAAAAAAAAGTGGGAGGAATCAAGAATTTCTAGCAGTTAACTGGGAACCAGTATTTACAAACTTAGCCATTCACTAGGAAGGGAAATATAGAGGAAGGGATGGATTTGGAGAAAAGTAATTATCTAAACTTTGACAGGCTGAGTTTGAAGTGCCAAGAGGACACTCAGGAAGGTTTTCTGAGGGGAGTCCTAGTCCTCGAGAGAGATTTGAGCATTATCGTCAAGTGGAAGCTGGAAGCATGAATGGAAAACATAGGCCAGCTTGCCTGGGGAGAACGTGTAGAAAATGACAGGAGACAGTCAAGAATGGACTTCCAGACAACGCTAATATTTTTCTTAAGACTTGATTAGTCGTGTTTGTTTTTTCTCCAACTTGAAATTTCTTTCAGCTCATGTGATCATGCTTCTGCTTTTTTCTCCTTCTGCTTTCCCCAGGTCCTACCACACTCTGTGTAGTGACTGGCCTATGGCAGATGCTCCGGGATGGTTTATTACTTGATTAATTATAGACTTGGAAATCAGACCTCCCCGAATGGTCACTTATGCCTACCAACTGTGCCAATTCCTTTTGCCAGATGAGATAATGTACCTGAAAGTAGTGTGAACTCAAAGTAACTCTAATAATACAAATTATTACAGATAGTGGAAGCAGATACATCTAGTCCAGACAAAATGGTAAAAGGAGAGGGGTTCTGAGGTTCTCTGGAGATTTTCTAGTATGGCATCAGTTTCAAATCAATGTAAGCCTAGGAAATATATGCCAACTGAATGGGGGGGTGGGGATGCTACAGGTTGGGTGGTGGAAGTTAATAAGAACCACTGTGCCATAAAGAGGAGGATGCTCGGCTGGCACCCCATTCTCTCTTTGTAGGAAGCCCCCTGGAGTGTTCTGGGGGCTGAGGTTTGAAATGATTTTTCAGAGAAAATTAGAATCCTGTTTGGATCCAAGAAATATTTTGTCTACAGTAAATCCCCTAATATTGACAATAACCAAATCCAAATCTAAATAGAAAATATCTGTGAACGAGTTGCTACAGACAGGTAGTTTTCTTAATTTTTAATTTATTAGTCTCTAGTAATGACATATATAATCATGTAATGTAAACAAATACATATTTATATTTCATACAAAAATAATAAGTAAGTGGTGCAGTAAAAATAAATATGAGTTTGAAATTTTTTTCTAGTTTTAGACTGTAACTATACAAATAGAAATGTGCAAATGAAAAGAAAATTAAAAGAAGATTCACTTCAGGGTGATCTTTCAAGATGCCCAGGTGTACAGTTTTGACCCTGTGAAATGTCTAATTTTTTTCTCATGCAGTCATCCCTTGGTGTCTAGTTCCTTGGAATGAAATGGGTGTTACAATTCCTCTGAAGATTGCTTCTTGATTGGCTACTAGCTTTTCTTCAAGTAAATTTTCAACAAGCATGATATTCCCCAAAGTTTCAGATTTCCTGAGGCTCTTATCTTATATCTTTAGACAATAACCATACCAGCTTCATCAACCCTGTACTGATTCTCACAGAACGGATCACTCAGTCAGCTAAATGCTTACTAATATCTTCCTTGCAAATTTATTTCTTCTGGTGTCATTTTTAATCTCATCACAATTTTATGGATTGCTCAAACTCTTATATGGGCTTCAAAGAAAAATTCAGACTTTGAGCTGGGGGAAATGTGAAGATGGTCCTCAAGGGGTCTCAGCTGAGAGAAGACGAGAGGATCGTAGTCAAGGAGCTGGTCATGTGGACAAGATATAATCCATATTTCATGTTTGCTGGTTTGAAACTGTAGGAAATATTTTCGCATAGTCTATACATTTGTAAATAAATTTAGTGCAGTGATTATGTCTACGTATTTATGATAAGACTTTCATACTTGCCATTACATTAATGCGTATTTTATGTTCTTATAAATATGTTGATTTAAATGGAAAAACTCAAGTACCCATCTCTCACCTAGTGGAGAATAAGAACTGTCTGTGAATATATATAGTTTAAACATAAATAAATAAATATATGGCTTAAATGTATATAATATCTGCAAGACAAGGAAAACTCTTTCTCTTTTACTTCATTGTTGGACTTGTCATCAACTATTGATTCTTTCATTATAATTTATTCCATATTTCTCTCCTTCTACTACATCATCCTAGGTCAGGCACTCACCACCTTGTATCTGGTTATCACTGATATAAGGGCAGAACTGACCTGCAGGGAAAAGGAGAATTTAATCATAGTGCAAAATAATGGCAAAATATGGATATAAGACCTGACGTATTCCCTTTATCTGTATTTTCCTCCATTCCTTTTTCCTCCCCTTTCCCTCGCTCCCTCCCTCCCTCTCTCTCTTTCTCCCTTCCTTCCTTCCCTCTTACCTTTCTTCCTTCTTTCCTTCCTTCCCTCCTACCTTCAGCAGACGTATACTAAACACATATCATTATATTCCACTCACTGAATTCATAAAGCCAAACAGTAAACTCCTCATCCTCAAAGGAGGTTACAATAAAACACTGTCATAAATGTCAAGGCACACAAAAGGGGAGCTATCCACTTGGAATGGGCTCTGGGACTTTAAGAAAGGCTTCCCGGAGAGGGATTTGCCATCTAAACTGAGAGCTCAGCAAATGAGCAACTGGTGAACAATGCAGGAGGAGGACTCTGCTCTAAGTCTAGAGGTAACAGAAGCATAGAAAATTTCAGAAGGTAATTGAAAACACTTAGGAGAATATACACCTTTCAGGATGCCATGAAAATGAAAGTCAAGAGAAAGAGAGGGCCATGGAGGAAGGCAGGAGTGAGATCTTGATGGAAAATCCAGACCATGTTGAGGAGTCTAGATGTATTTCTAGGTAAAATGAAAAATGACTGGAAGATTTAATACCAGGAGAGGCAGAGCTGATTGCTCTTTCTGGTTTGTTTGTCCCTAAAATGTACATTTCTGAAGATCGGGAAGCTTGTTTTGCTTCTACAATCAAGCATAATGCCAGGGATATAGTAGGCACATGCCAAATATATTTTAAATAAATCAATGAATATATATATATATTAAAGCCTCGAATGCAAGTAATTATTATAGTAAAGATCTTTTGTGGATTTTGGAAGGCAACTAAGTAATCAGATGTGCAAAGCCATCATAAAACACATATACAATTATGTAAGAATTAACTTCGTAACAAACTTAGATATATATTTAAGTAATAAGATATATAGTATGAATGTGGTCTTTAGTCAATAAAAGCATCTCCCTATGACACTTTGCAGAGCAGCTGGAATAAATGTCCACCACTGAGCCTGCTACTGAGGTAGAAGGATCTCCAGCTCCACAGAGCAAACAGTCAGGTATGGAATATAGACAATGGTTGTACAATTTGGCCCATACAGTAGGCTCTGTGGCTTCCTCAAGCTGTGTTATATGAAATGGAAAAAGGAGAGCTAAGTTCTCTGGCTGCCTCAGATGTCATAACACCCGTCCACTGTAATAGTCTCCTAAGACATCCTTCTGGTTTTCATCTCCACTCCCACATTTCTGGTCCAACCAACCTGCACTCTATCAGACTAATGCTCCCCAAGCACCCATTTCATCATGACATTGCCTGGGTTAAATAGTTATAACCTAGACAGCATTCATCTAACAAATATTTATGATTTGGCAGCCTTGGCTGCTGGGCTACAACAAAGAAAATGTGAATAAGCCATTTGCATTGTCCTCCCAGTGCTCAGAGCCTGGGGAATCCCGGTGGCAGGGGCCACCGTGGTTAGGGGCTCAGAATTCTGCTCTGGGCAGGACGGGGCTGTCATCCCACTGATGTATGAACTTGGAAAAGTGGTTCATCTTGTGGTTCTCTAGTTGACTTATCTGTCAAGCAGAAACCATGGTTGCATCTCATAGGGTAGTTGTGAGATGATATGTAAGAAGGCAAGCAAGGAAGAAACTACCTGGAGAATTTAGTAGAAATCAGAGTGTTCCCGATGTTGTCAACCAGGTGATACAGAATGATATTCATTTAAGACATTCTTTGGCCTGGCTCTGGATTACCTTGCAGAGTTTTTTTTTTTTTTTTTTTTTTTTTTTACTGACTATTCCAACAAACTATATTCCCACTCTACATAGCTATTCCCACCTCCTTACTTATTTCTATTCAAGTTTCCACCTCAAGAATGAAACTGCATCTACTTAGAGTTAGAGAGAAGGTCTCAAGATGGCACATAGACTCACTTGTTTCTCTGTCACGTTCCAGCAAGTCTTCCTCCCTCAAGTGTTCTAAGTAGCACTGTGAGATCAACCTACTGTTAAAATCCACCTAGATATGATTACACCTCAAGTATGTGAAGGAATGGTGTAGAGAGCAATATAAATAAATTAAATTAATGTTTATTATCATGGATGACTATTTCAACACATGTTTATTTTCACTCTCAATTCACTCTTGGGGTGTAGTTTATCATTCCAAATTTTTGGACAAGATTATTGAGACTCAGGAAGATGAAATGAGTCACTCAGCAAGTGTTAGAGTCACTGTTCCATCTTTGAAGCCCAAACCTCTCCCTTGTGCTATTGAACATAAATCTATTTTTTTTTTTTGACTGCCTCCTTGGGTCTATGCAGAGGTTGGTTCTTTCAAAATTGGCAAACAGCCTTTCAGAATTTGAGTGTGGAGATAAACCCTCTTTGGAGTGACTAATGGTCAGTCCAGGAGGATGGTCTGTTTATGCTGTACAGCTCCGACAAGCTGAGTAACAGGTATTGCTTACAAAGTCATTTCAAATAGAACCAGTCTGCTAGTTATTAACTGTCTGGAAGCTATTTTCCCAGTTTTTAAGTAGCCAGGATTTGCTGCTAATATAGTCAGAGTCAGCATTACACCGGCTGCTCATAAATGACTTATTTAGAAAGAGGCAAGACATGTTGTGACTTGGCTGTCTTCTATCCTTTGGAGATAAGGTAAAAGTTCCTAGTAACAAAACATGAAAACAAATACATTACAATTATTTAACATATGCTATAAGTAAATAAATAAAGAATGCCTATTTGCCTTATTTTTCTCTGACTTTTATTATTTCCTTTGAACTAACACATTCCCCCAGCTGCCAAACACATGTTTTTCGGGTGAGGGAGTCACTGGGAGGAGCAGACCCGGCACGATCCTCTACCATTTCCATGCCCAACACTTCAGTGCTAAGTAGATGAGATTATGCTCTGACACTGCCCATATGTAACAGAAGTCCTTTCATGCTCCAGCCATTGAAGTAGTTCAAGAAACCCCAGTTTGTTATTTGCTACAGCATGGAAGTGAAAGGTGCCTTTTGCAGATTGGTCCATAATGTAGCCAAGGAGTGACAGATACTTTGTTTTCCTAAGGGTGAGCACCCTGTTATTTGGGAGAGTCTGTGTATGAAAGGCAGAGTTGCATGGCGGATATAAGTACGCACTCTAGAATGCAAAAGCTGGAGATGAATTCTGGATCTATAAATAATTATTTTACCTGGAAAGTTACTCAGCCCATCTGTGTCTCAGTTTCCCTATGAAATATACCTTACAGGATGTTTAAAGGGATTGATGGAATTAATCATATAAACCCTGCCCAAGTAGCATTATAGAAATGTTTGCTATGATGATGATGATGATGATGATGATGATAGGGATGATAGCAAAATTAGATTATAAAGAAAACCTTTAATAAACAGATCCATTAATTACAGTTCAACAGAATTAACACAAAGTGTAAAGATTATTATACAGTCATTTTTATTGTTTATTTATAATGTATTGACTTCAGTAAATAAAATTATGTGTGTTTAAAGGGTTCAGATAAACCTAGAAAGAAATATAAACTATATCTTTTCACTTGTTACTTCATTTTGGGAGAAAAATATTTTAAAAATTTAACTTGAGCTTGGTTAAAAGTTAAATGCTATGATTCAGTTATACAAATATAAAATTTAATTTTTAATTATTAAACCAAAATTCTCCATGAGTCTTTTTCTACTCAGAGGATTAAATATTCAAAGTAACAGTATTTTTGTCCTGTCTAAAGGTTTCTCATTTTACCTCAGTCTCTCTGGGGTAATCATCTAGTTTTTCAAAGGTATCCTCTTTATTTTTTAAAATATGTATTTTATTTTAGACTAGTTTTAGACTTAGAGAAAAATTGTGAAGTCAGTACAGAGTTCCCATATACCTGACACGCAATTTCCCCTCTCATTATGAGCCAACTTATGTCTGTACCATTCTTTTGTTACATTTAATAAACCAATGTTGATACATATTATTAACTGAAGTGCATACCACATTCAGATTGTCTTAGTTTTTACCCAGTGTCAGTTTTATATTTCAGGATCCCGTCCAAGATACCACATTGTATTTAATAGTCATGTCTCCTTGACTTCCTCTTTGCTGTGACAGTTTTACAAACTGTCCTTGTTTTTGATTACCTTGACAGTTTTGGGGTGTTGGGTCAGGCATTTTGTAGAATGTCCAAAATGTGGGATTTATCTGATATTTTTCTCATGATTAGACTAAGGTTAAGGATTTGGCAAGCAAGACTCTGGAAATCAAGTGCTATTCTCATCCCATCATATCAAGGTACATGCTATCAATACGTGTTGTCACTGTTGGGGTTGACTGTGCCCTTCGTGCTGAGGGAATGTTTGTCTGCGTTCTCCACTGTAAAGGTCCTCTATTTCCTCCTGTCCATACTGTACTCCTTGGAGGAAAGTCACTACTTAAAACACACTTACAGAATAGGGTGTTATGCTTTAAGAGTGAAGTATTGTTTTAGTTTTTTCAGGCTGATGCAACAAAATAGCATACTCTGTGGTTTATAAAAAACAGAACTTTATTTCTCACAATTCTGAAGCTAGGAAGGCTGTGATCAAGGCACTGACAGATTCATTTATTTAATCATTTATTTATATAAGTATGGACTCATGGATATTTATTTTAAATTTTGGATTATAATCCAATCCTACCGTATTTGTTTTGTGACTTGGATTGTTCAAGCTTTGGCCATAGAGCATGCTTTCAGTGGGCTCTTGTATTTTCTTTGACATACCATTTTGGTTTGTTTGTTTGTTCATTTTGAGCAATTTCTTACTTTCTAGTACTACAGAATGCTCCAAGCACATTTTGTATACCTCCAGTCACAGTCCAGAATCGGCCATTTTCCAAGAAACTCTGATTTCTTTGTCAGAGAGTATATTTAGGAACCTAAAATCTGGAAGCCAGAAATATTTCTGCTGGAGTGTTGTCACTTCTCAAGCCTCTCAGCTGACATAACAACCAAATACATGCACGTACTTTAACCCCAGTACATATACATGTCTATAACTACTTCCCTATGGAACTGTGTCTATATTATACTAAATATGAATTTGTATAGGTATTTTAGGTTCTAATCCATTACCTTATGGATCATTCTAGTATCATCCCCTTGCTTATATATATATAATTTCCCACCTCAATAATGAGAAAATTGCCTTTTACTATCTGCCATCCATTTTCCTAATCATTTAGTTTCAATGTACATGTAGGACAATTACGTATTAGTTAATATGTAATTTATATCAACTACAGTACTTTTACCTTTATTTTTACAGATTCCACTAATATCAAAAGTTGCTTAGGACAAAACTTTCTTGCTAATTCCCTTTAGTGAGATTGTTTTACATATTTGTAGTAGAGTTAGATTGTTCTGTCACAATATGCATTCTCTCTGGGGGTTCCTTGACCTCCTTTGTAAACAGGTACTACAGTTTGTTTATTCATTCATCTATTAAAGGATATCTTGACTGTTTCCAGTTTGGGCTAATAATAAATAAAGCTGCTATAAGTATTTATGTGTAAGTATTTGTGTCTACATAAGTTTTTAAATTAGTTGGATAAATACCTAGAAATATGATTGCTGCTTTGTATGATAAAGACTACGTCTAGTTTTGGAAGTAATTGCCATGCCGTTTTTCACCACCAGCAATTAATGAAATTTCCAATTAGAGTGCACCCTAATCAGTTATTGACAGCTTTTGGGGGGGGGGCGGATTTTGATCATTCTAACAAGTATCAGTACTATCTAATTCATTTTAATTTGGAATTTCTTAATGAGAAGTGATGTTGAACATGTTTCATTCGTCTATGTTCCCTATGTATATCATTTTGGGTGAAGTGTTTGCTCAGATCTTTTGCACATTTTTAAAATGGGTTGTTTGGCCTGGCTGTTGTTGCTCAGTGGTTGAGCATCAGTCCATGCACCAAAAGGTCACTGGTTCGATTCCCACTCAGGACACATGCCCAGGTTGTGGGCCAAATCCCCAGTGGGGGCATGCAGGGGCGGCCAATTGATGTTCTCTCTCATTGATGTTTCCATCTCTCTCTCTCTCTCTGCCTCTCTCTCTAAAATCAATAAAGAAAAAAAAATTTTTTAATTGGGTTGTTTGTTTTCTTATTGTTGAGTCTTGAGAATTCTTTGCACATTGTGCATACAAGTCATTTATTGGATATGCACTCTCCCAGTCTATGCCTTTGGCTTTTATTATCTTAACAGTGTCTTTCACAGAGCATTAGTTTTCAAATTTAATAACTAATTTGTCAATTTTATGCATTATGCTTTTGGTATTGTATCTAAAAGCTCATCACCAAACCCAAAGTAACATAGATTTTTCTCCTATACTTTCTTCCAGAACTATGATAGTTTTGCATTATATATTTAGGGCAAAGATAAATGTTGAGTTAATATTTTGGGAAAGGGTAAGATCTATGTCTATGTCTAGGATTATTTGAAAAATATAGCTGTCTAAATATTTGAGCACCTTTGTTGAAAACACTATTCTTTCTTTATTATATCCTTTCTTTATATTCTTTAATTTTTTTTTTTTTTTTGCCTAAATCAGTTCACTATATTTGTGTGAACCTATTTGTAGGCTCCCTCTTCTGTTACCTTGGTCTGGGTATCTATTATTTAACCATTAGTACACTATCTCATTGACTTAGTTTTATAGTAAGATTAGAAATCAGGTAGTCTGAGTTCTCCAACTTCTTTTCAGTATTGTATTTTTTCTTTTTCAGTATTGTGTTGGCAGACTAGATCTTTTACATTTCCATACAAATTTTAGACCCAGTATGTTGTTTTCTACAAATGGTTTGCTGAGATTTTGATTAGAATTGTGTTAAATCTTTAAAGTTGAGAAAGATAAACATCTTAATAATAGTGTATTATACTTCATAAACATAAAATGTCATCTCATTTATTAAGATCGTCTTTAGTTTCTTTCATCATAGTTTTGTTTTTCACATATAGATCCTTATATATTTTGTTAGATTTATACCTATTTCTTATATATTTTGATATTATTGGAAATCACACATATTTTTTTTAAATTTCCACTGCTTTTTTAAGTATATAGGAAAGCAACTGAGATTTT
Source organism: Molossus molossus (assembly GCF_014108415.1). Classification (NCBI taxonomy): domain Eukaryota; kingdom Metazoa; phylum Chordata; class Mammalia; order Chiroptera; family Molossidae; genus Molossus; species Molossus molossus. The sequence continues at coordinate 35,054,583 of NW_023425366.1, forward strand.
TTTATTAACCTTGAACCCTCAACCTTGCTATATTAACTTATCATTTCCAGGAGTTTTCTTTTGGTCAATTATTTGAGATTTTCAACTTATAATACCATGAAGTCTGCAAATAAAGGCAGTTTTACATGTTTCTTTCCAATCTGTATCCCTTTTATTTCTTTTTCTTACCTCATTGAGTTAACTACAACTTCTAGTATGATGTTGAATAGAAGAGAGGACATCCTTTTCTTGTACACAATCTTAGCATGAAGTGATCTAGTTTCTCAATAAGTATTATGTTAGCCATGGGTTGTTTGTAGAAATTACCAAATGAGAAAAGTGCCATTCTATTCTGACTTCATTGAGAGCTTTTATCATGAATGGATGTTGGATTTTATCAAATGACTTATTTTTGAAAATATTTTTTCATTGATTTTAGAGAGAAAGGAAGAGGGAGAGAGCGATGAAAGGGAAGAGAGAGAGGAAGGGGGAGAGAGAAAGGAAACATCATTGAGAGAGAAACATCTATAGGTTGCCTTCTGCACTCCCTCCACTGGGGACCGAGCCCACAATCTGGGCATGTGCATTGACCAGGAATCAAACCGGAGACCTCCCAGTACATGGGACAATGCTCACCCACCTGAGCCACACCAACCAGGGCTCAAACAACTTATTTTTTAATAACTGATAAGATGATTTTTCTAGTCTGCAGATATGGTGAGTTAAATTGACTAATTTAGCCCTGGCTGTTTTGGCTCAGCTGTTAAAGTGTTGGCCTGTGGTCCAGAGAGACCCGAATTCAGTTCCCGCTAAGGGCACGTACCTTGGTTGCAGTTTATCCCTGGCCCTGGTTGGTCGTGCGAGTGGCAGCCACTCGATGTGTCCCTTTCACGTCGATGTTTCTCTCTCTCTCTCTCTCTTGCTCTCTCTCCCTCCCACTCTACCTGAACAAAAAATAGAACAATGTCCTTGGGTGAGGATAAAAAAAAAATTGACTAATTTAAAAGATATTAAAACAGATTTGCACAATCAGAAGAAATATTATTTGCTTGTGAGTATAACATTTTTAGATACAATGTTGTACATTTTTGCTATTTTTAAAAAGATTTTTATGTTTATATTCATATGATGTATTGTATGTAGTTTTCCTTTCTCTTAATATCTTTAGTTGGTTCTGTTATTAGGGCAATGTTAGCCTTACAAGGAAGTGATGATATTCTATTTTTTAGATGAGATGGTAGAGAAGTAGTATCATTTCTTCCTTAAGTAATTGGTAAAACATGTCTATGAAATTATTTAAGTACTTTTTTTGGGAAGATTATTAATTATTAGCTCATTTCTAATGGTAGTTTTTTTTTTTTTCAATTTTTATTCAGCTTATCCATTATTTTTTTTTTATTTTTAAAAGTTATCTTTCTAATACACTGCTGGTGGGAATGCAGACTGGTGCAGCCGCTATGGAAAACAATATGGTGCTACCTCAAAAAATTAAAAATTGAACTTCCATTTGACCCAGTGATCCCACTGCTGGGAATATACCCTAAGAAGCCTGAAACACCAATCAGGAAGAACATATGTACCCCCATGTTCATAGCAGCACTATTTACGATAGCTAAGATCTGGAAACAGCCCAAGTGTCCACCAGTAGACGAATGGATAAAAAAGCTGTGGTACATATACACAATGGAGTATTATGCAGCGGTAAGAAAGAAAGATCTCTTATCCTTTGAGACGACATGGAGGGATCTGGAAAGTATTATCCTACGTGAAAGAAGCCAAGCAGAAAAAGACAAATACCACATGATCTCACTTATATAAGGAATATAATGAACATAACAGTCTGAGGAATACAGTAGACCCAGACACATGGAAGTAGGGCACAGACTGACATCCCTCAGAAGAGGGGATGGGGGGTGGGGGCGTGGGAAGAGATAAACCACAGAACTTATATGCATGTATGCATGACCAATGGACATGGACAACTAAGCCGGGGACAGGGTGGAGGGGGGGTGGGGTGGGGGGTGCCAATGGGGTAAAAAGGTAAAATATCTGTAACAAAAAAATAAATAAAAATTCATAAAATAAAAAAAATAAAAATAAATAAAATAAAAACAGCAATTTTTATTAAAATAAAAGATTTAAAAAAAAGTTATCTTTCAAGTTATTGGTTTATTTCACCTAAGGTGTCACATTTGTAGGCATAGAATTCTTCTTATCATGCGTCAATTACCCATTTAATGTTCACCGGGTCAGCAGTGATGACATCGCTCTTTCTTTTCTAATATTAGTAATTTCTGCCTTTTATTTCTTTGGTATTCTGCCTAGAATTTATCAATTTCATTGTTCTTTTTTTATAAAGCCATATTTTGATTGTATGGATAATTTTCTCTTATTTTCCTAATTTTACTTTTATTAATTTCTGCTCTAGTTTCATCATTCAGTTTTGTTGCTTGCTTAAGGCTTAAAGTGATTTTTCTTTTCTAGTTTTCTAAACTGGAAGCTTATACTCTTTATTTTATCTCTTTTCTAATATGTGCATTTGAGGCCATAAATGTCATTCTGAGTACTGATTTTGCTATGTCCTACCTGCAATTTTTGGTGTTTTATTTTTATTGTCATTTAGTTCAAAATATATTGTTAAAAATTTCTATTGAGACTTTATGTTTGACCTATGTTATTTTAGAAAGGTGTTTTTTAATTTTCAAATTAAACATATTAGACAATTTTCCAGCTATCTATCTGTTAGTAGTGATTTCTAGTTTAACATCACTGTTGTCTGAAAACATACTTTGTATAATTTTGACTTTTTAAATTTGTTAAGGTATATTTTATGGTGAAAAAGTGTGATCTATCTTACTGAATGTTCCATGTGAGCTTAAGAAGAATGTGTATTCTGCTGTTAGTGGGTAGAGTAGTTTATAAAAGTCTATTAGTTGAATATGACTAATAGTGCTGCTCAAGTCAACTATCTTCTTATGCTGCTTGATTTCACAGTTGCTGAGAGAGGGCGTTGAAATCTGCAGCTATTATAGTATACTTGTCTATTTTTCCTATCTGTTTCTCCTATCCATTTTTATTCCACACACATTTGCAAACTGATGTCAGGTTCATATCATTTAGAATTGTTATGTTGATGTCTGCTTTAGGAAGAGAATTTCAGTTGTGGTAGAAATAATTCTAAAGATTTCCTTCCAACATTTCCATCTGCTGGTTATTTAGTCAAGTACTAGTACAGGTGTTACTGAGAAGGAATTTTGCCAGTTTGGGAAGTGCTAGCAGAACTTGGCATCAGCAACATCCCTCACCTTCTTGCCCTTCAGAATTTGAGCAACAGAGTAACATGTGAAGTACTGATTATTGCAAAAGAATATTAAAATAGCAACTTTTCAATAGTAATACTGCCCTGAAGAAGGGTACCTGTATCTGAGGTCTGAGTGTTCTATACTGAACCCAACGTCCTCAGCCAGAGTGCCGTGCTGGCTTCCCATGGAGGGATGCTGAGCGTGGCAGAACGCCCTGCAGTGCTCAGTTGACTGCCTGGAGGATGCAGGAGTGGGGAAAGGGCTTCCTTGAGGATAAGTAAATCCAGGAGAGGTACAGAAAGCCAAAGGATTTCAAGTCCAGCTTCATCCCAGTGACCTTCACCTAAATTTAACAGTATGCTGACTCTTTTCTTGGGAAAGAGCAAGTGAGCGAGAGTGGCCAGAGGGAACTAGAAATGTTCCCCTTAATACTGGGCCTGCCCCCTGGAGCAGAAAAGGGAATAAGTGACAACTGTCTCTCTACTAATGCCAACATTCCACTTTCCTCTCTACCGGTTCATCTCCTATGCTCTAGCTAAGCCCTCATGATATAAATGCTCAGCAAGTGCTCTGATGGTAGACAGTCAACTGCTTTCTTTGTGGTCCATTCCTCACGACTAGGGTGAAAACAGTTTCACTTTCAGCATTTTGGCCATCTGACTTGTCCACACACTGACACCAGAGTAGTGAGTGTTGCTGGAGAAATCATACATAACTGTACCCTTTGGGACAGTATGTCTTTCTGTATCTAGTTTGCTCTAGCCTTAAAACTGATAATTGACTTCTTCAACATGTATCCTCCATCAGTGACCTCTCCCATTGGTCCAATGAGCATCAGCACTATTTACTAGTCTGTTAGCCCCTACTGCCCCTCAGATGCTTCTCCCCATCTTTTTCTTTTCCTCTTTTTTTCTTTATTGATTTTAGAGAGAAATAGAAACATAAATGAGAGAAATCAATGATTGGCTGCCTCCTGCATGCCACCCCCTAGGGATTTGGCCCACAACCTGGGCATGTGCCCTGACCAGGAATTAAACTGGTGACCCTTTGGTGCATGGGTCAATGCTCAACCACTGAGCCACACCAGCTGGGCAAACCCCTCCCCGTCTTTGTGGAGAATGCAGAGGCACCCAGGATCAAATCCTGGAATCGCTGCCTCTTTCTTGAGACTGTTGACTATGCTCTTCACGCTACCTTCTCTTCTTTCACTTTTAGAGGCTATTCTATAGACTCTTGCTCTTTTACTGTACATCAGGTTGCTTCTTTTTCTTCTTTCTTCAAATGGTCCTTCTTCATTGCTTTCTTCCCCATAGAAATACACTCACATCTACACTATAAACAACTAACTTAACATGCGAAACTCCAAACCTTCCCTTGGCCTTACTCCTTTTTCCAGACACTATCTGCAATTTCTTCTGTTTTTCATGCTTGTATTTATATAAATACAGGCCTACACTTGTTGTTCCTGCTTCCTCACCCTTGATTCAATGCACTCCCAGGTGTGGTAGTGTGTCTTATACCCACACCAGCAAAGTGACAACGAGTAACAGTGAACCAGCCAAATGGCCTCATAAATTCAACACTATTGACCTGGAAACATCATTCAGCCTTCATGTCCTTTTTTGATATGTGTTTCTCTCTAGGTTCTTGTTGCTTCTCTGCTGTCTTCTTCTCAATCCTCAAGTCTTGATGGTCTCTCATTTCCTGCTCTTGACTCTCTTCTCATGTCTCAACCTCTCCCTGGACAATTTGACTTGTGTTTCTTGAACAACCATGTCTAGCTTGATTTCCTTTAACTCTTCTTCATTCATTTTTCTTTATATGCATTCAGACATTCTTTTAATCTCTAAAATCTCTAGATTTACATACCTAATTGAATACTAAACTTCTCTGCCTATCTTCAGGCTGTGTAGTGTTTGTAAAACAAACCTTGTTGGACAGGTCACTGCTCTTCACCAAGTCTCCTAGTAAAAAAAAAAGAATGTATGTACAGATCACTAGACTTTAAATGAGCCTGGGGACAGCACTTTATGGAGTGTACTCTTTACAGAATCTATTCTGCCTAAGGTCATGGGTGGATGTCCCTGGAGCTACTTAGCAAACCTTGACTGTCACCTTTGAAGACACCCTTCCTACAGAGTGGGCATGCTGCATCTAACAACCTGTGCAAGGTGTTAGAGGTACCTATTGTGTGTAACTCCTAGTGAGTACCTTGCAGATTACAGGTAACCTGACTAGCTAACTCACCTACATGAAAAACCTAAACTGTTTCTGCTGATAAGCCCTCACTGCATTTCAAACTTAGCTACTGATGTTAACTGAAGAGTCCACCTTTTAATATTGATGGTGGGAAATGATATAAGCAAGACCAGCAATAAGCTCCAACACACCGTGATGATCCAAGGAACCCATCCATAGTTTACAGGTAAACACGTGCAGCTGTGTCAGATTTTCCCATGAGTACTCTTTCAGGAGATGCTGACTTGTCATTCCCTAGATCCTGTTTTATTTATTGTAATGGTGGTTTTGTTTTCTCTCTTTAAAAAAAAAGTATTATAAATAGAGCTATTTTTCATGCAATTTTAAATAATCTCTCACACATCAGTTTATAGACTTATCCAAAATGGTCTTAATATTCCCTAAGCTTGATTAAACTTTAGACAGATTTCTTCCTTTCTTGGCTCCAATCTCCCTTTTCTTTGAGCATTTTCTTTAGAAAACTTGAAATTATAAATTTGTTCTGCACCTTTGGCATGTAAGTGACTCCTTTTAAAAGCCTCTTGCACTTTGTCAACCCAGCAATGTCAACCCTGGGAGACATGCTTTTGAAATGTGATCATCAGGGATAACAGTGCCCCTGTCTCCCAGTCTCTGTGGGAGGGTGGGAGCCTAACTTCCAAGGGTGACAATTAGCAAACACAAATGGTCTAATTACAAACAGAAACATTTTCAGATGCAGGAATAACTCAGTGTGCCGGACATCCCCATTGGTTAGCTTCTCCTCTAACGTCCTTCAGCACTTTTCCACAGTCCACTTCAGCTGATTAAATAAACCCCTACTACCCTTGTATTTCAGCAGAGTTGCGTTGAGACTGAGTTATGATCTCTGTCCTCTACAGCAAAAGCCCTGAATAAAGTAAGTCTTCTTTGCCTGTTTAACTTTGTCCAATCCAATTTTTGCTTTGACAGATGACTCTAAGTCTATTGCATTATTCTCTTTTTCCAGATATATCAAGTCAATGATGTTACTGCAGAGTTATAGGAAAAATCTGACTAACAGAAAATGATGAAGTCCACACATAATCAACTATAAAGTATGTAGGCTGCATGAGGACATTGGTTATACATGGTGAGACCAAAAGATAATTTCATCCATGAAAGTTTTCTTCTCTACTCCACTGACATAAAAGGACTCAGTGTTCCTTCACACTTGGGTCCCGATATCCATGTTTCCAGGACACAATAGTTCAAATGGACTTTCTCTGCCTCTCACTTCCATGGCAGAGTCATTTTTACTGGAGAAGATACCTCTCTATACACTGAGCAAGGATAAAAATAATCTCTGGTTTGCTCCCAAAGAAGATATATCTATTTCTCTGTTTCCTTTGGGAGCCCACATTCATTCAGGTAAATTCTGGTACCCAAGGTCATCATCCCTGAACCTCCAGGGAAGATAGGAAACTCTGCTTGCTTGTGGAGATCTCTGGGTCTCCTTTATCTACCAGTGTAATGTGTTTTTATATTCTTCCCAAAGACTTAACTTCGGGTTTTTCTGGGCACCTCCTTCCAACTGGTTCCCAAAGGATCTTGTCTCTATAAAATATTGTTTACATATGCTTTTAAATTAAATCTGTGTTTCAAGATCTTCTGTAGAGCAAATTCTGCCCTTAAATGCCCTGTGTTTTCAGCAGATACAACATTCACCCTTGGACACTGGAGCTACCTACATGAACTCTATTAATCCCACCACCCATTTATGATAAGTCATATATGGCTAACTTGACATGACACAGCATGATAGGATAGCCAGTAGGAATTTTAAAAAGGGCTCTGAAACCTTTAAGTACTTTTCTGCATCTGGATTTTCACTTTGAATCATCTGGCTGTACTTTATCAGATTAGGTAATGCCAAAGAAGAAAAGCATCCCCACCTCGAAAAGCATACCTCCAGGGCTTTGTGGTGAAAGAAGCATTTGTTAAGTAAATACATTTGTGATTTTTTGACCAAAATCTGTATTAAAATTCAGTAATTAGAGGAATCAGCATGAAAAAATTGTGCATCATGCAATCCAATCTCCCTTACGAACCCCAACAATTGGAACTGCATCAAGAAGCTTGATTAATCAAATAAAATGGATCCATCAGGGCTATAAGTATATCAATGTTTTACTCTTAAAGAAACTAAATACTGCAGATGATTTTTGGAATCATTTTAAAAACTAAAAGCAAATGCCTACATCTGAATGGGCAGTACATGTCTCTAGGAGAGTACCACTCCCCCATGATAACACACATATTCTTATTATTCATATTACGGTATGAGTCAGTGCCATCTGTTTTCTCTCTCTCAGAATAAAAGCCCATTAAATTTTAAGAGAAAAATACATTTCCAAGACATTTTTAATTCTACTGTTTCATTTTGTTTTTAACCTGAGAATTATATTTTAGGGTTGAGCTTGGCCCCAATTTTATGGCCCATTTTGTACATTTTGTTCTTTACGCCTAAATTGGAGGAAACGCTTTAACAACAATGTGATTTTCAGTGAAAATTACAGCTAAATAGGAGTAGTAGTTGTACATTTTCTGTGGATATCTTTCTAACGTAGAATGGCTCTTTTTTTTTAGTCGTATATCTGGGCACAGTTCTATTTGCACACATAAAAGTGTGGAAGTGTCAAACATATTACTGAAGGGTGGGAGGGAAGTGATTGAATACCCTGTTAGGGAGGGTTGACATGTAGTTACCTTCATTGACTCCATTACTCAAAATAGGTGTCTGGGTCCCAGTACTCATCATACCTGAGGCATGGACTGAGCAGTCCTCTTTTCTCTCCTCACAATATCTGCATCTGTTGGGAAAAAAACTTAAATTCAACACACAATGGCCACCATAGCTGAACACATGATTTGGAAGCCCTTCTGGTTTCTACACGTCTATCTGTCATCAGCATTTGCATGTTGGGAGGATGTTGGTTGGTGTAAGCTCTGAGTTCAGAACTTATATGCTGTCTGTGACATAGTGCAGGACCAGAAAAATTACTCCCAAAAATGTATTTTCAATTATTGTGTTGCCATGGCAAAGCATGAGTATTAGGAATATATTGGTTTAAAATTACATACTGATAATAAAATAGATGAATAAAACAATTAAAAAAAACCTTATTTTATTTTAATTTAAAAAAAAACAACATTACAAAAGCCCTGTAAGTAGATAATAAAATAATTATATATTTACATATACTAAGTAGAATGCAACAAAATATAAGAGTTTTCCAGAAATTCCTATGGACACGGAATTGAAGTATAAACCTTCTTTCCTTGTTTTCTGGCCTTTGAAATGTAAAAATTTAGTTTTACTAGCACTGCTGGGATATTAAAATATTTAATGAGAAGTTCTTCTAATTAGTACCAGCACAGTTATAGACAGTCACCTCAGTGTGCCAACTAGCAATTTTTTCTTGGCTCTGTACCTTCTGAATCATTTGATTTATAAATTCTCAAGTTTTTCTGCATCATTAATTCTAAGGGTCATATCCAGACATGAAATGCACTGTTCAAGTTTTTCTTTTTTAAATCAAAATGCTTAACTTTGCTTGTGCCCAGTATATTTATTTTTATATCTAATCCAAAGAACCTTGGTTTTTTTCACTCATTATTGCAGGTGACGCATGAATTCACTTCCAGATGAGTTATGACATGTAGGTGAGTGCCTTACACCTTGTTCTCCATATTGAGCGCAAGGTTAATATGGGTTCAATCACAGTTAATGTCCCAACCCATGGCCCAGAGGACGCTAGAGTTAACATTAAACTCCTTATTCCCTGGAGACGCACAAGAAATATCACTATATTAATAGATTCTAGAAATTCTGAACTTGAACAAAAAGCGGAGACCTGTACTTAACTGTTTCCCAAGTCTTTCTGACTAAAGAATACATGTGAAAATGTTTTCTCTTTTTTAAAGTCATACTGTTTGATCAAGAAAAGTGTGTTACTTTGACATCATTTTAGGAAATAATGCAGGTTGGAAACAAATTTAAGAATTTAATGAGCCCTGGCCAGTTTGGCTCAGCGGTTAGAGTGTCAGCCTGCTATCCAGAGAGACCTGGGTTCAGTTCCCGCTAAGGGCATGTACCTCAGTTGCAGTTTGTCCCCAGCCCTCTTTCTCTCTTTCTCTCTCTCCCTCCTACTCTATCTGAACAAAAAAAAGCAAAAAAAGAATTTAATTAAAAAAAAAAATTTAATTTAAAAAAAAGTAACGGAGGTCACATGATCTAACACTGTCTGTTCGCCAAAGTAGTTGTGGTTAAAGGATTATAAAGTAAAGGTCAACTTTGTCAACTTAATAAGCCTCCAACACCAAACACAGAAAACAAAGTTCAGATATACATTCTAATTAAAGAAGAAATTTTAGAAATACATATCACCAACGATTCTAGCCACTGCATTATTTAGAACTCTTTCATGTTTAGTTAATGTTTCTTACTTGAATGGGGCCACCTAGCTCTTTGGGAGAAGAATTTTATTTCTAAAAGTTGTTTAGAATATGCCCCAGATGTAGCAAAAACAGTCCCAAGAATTCTGGGGTCAAGTCAAACTTGACAACTTTTCTTGCTCAGTGAGTTCACTTCTTCCCCATTTATTATTTGTAAAACACCCTGTCAACTAGAAGCTGGTGGTGATCTCATCTCTGTCAAGAGTGTCACCATTGATTTATCCTTTTCACCCCCTTGGAGGTGTTGCATATGATGTTTCTTAATACCTAAATATATAATCACAAAATAATTACCGCTACAAATAGTGTGTTTTCTGTTTTGTAAACTAGAGTAAAAAGAACAATAAAAGTAAATATTATACATGGTTGTCTTTATTGCTTAAGCTGCCATAACATAATGTGTTATTTCTTTAACAAAATAAATGAATTTATCATAGTTCTGGAGGCTAGAAATTTAAGATCATGGTACCAGTAAGATCAGGTTCTGGTGAGATCCCACTTCCTAGCTTGTAGATGTCAGCCTTTTCTCTGTGTGCTCATAGGTCCGCTCTTTAGAATATGAGTGTGGACAGAACGAGAACAAGTTCTCTGGGGAGCCCGACCCGCATGGCCTCACCTAACCCTAATCATCTCCCAAAAACCCCATTTCCAGACACCATCGCCTTGGGCGCTATGGCTTCAACACATAAATCTGGACTGGGTGTTGAGTTGGTCTCAGCCTACTGATAGTGATGCTGTTGACTTGGAACTCCAGGGGCACTAACCCAGGCCTAAATAACTTTTGGAAAACCCCCTAAAATGGGGTTTCCCCAATCAGACATTTCCCCAATCAGAAACAATGTACTGGGCTGGCCCTAGGTTCTTATTATGACCACAGGATACACTTTCTCAAAACCATCAGGGAACTTTGAGGAGAAAGACTTATTACTCAGAGGTCATGGAGGGTACTTGGCACACCTGAGGCCACACAGCAAGGCTGTGGGAGAAGGATAGAGATAGATAGATGATAGATAGATAGATGATAGATAGATAGATAGATAGATAGATAGATAGATAGATAGATAGATAGATAGAGAACAAGGACCTGGGCTCTGCCCTTATGTGGTAGAGGGTGGGGACTGAGGGCTTCCTGGCTTCAGTCTTTATTGATAAATTTAAAACATAAAAGCAAGAACTAGGGTGTGTTAAGGGAGAAGGGAGATTACTCAAACTGTCAGTTATCTAGGTTACCCAGGGCTTTCTAAAAGGGGAACGCCCTGAGGGTCAGCCTAATTCCTTATCTGGTTGTTTTGCTATTAGCTGTGTCATACAGCTGGCAAAATGTTTATTCCAGGTGGATGTCTTTGGGATGGATGCCTCTGCCATCAAAAAGCTTTAATGACAGGTCTTTATGCTACAAGAGGGACACAAACATTCTGTTCTAAGAGTAAAGTATGTAAAAAATATGTTCAGTCTAGGAGGAAGCAACATGACTTCACCCAGCATCTTCACCTTTCCAGGCTCAGTGTCTGCAGTTGTTCCAATGATTGCTCACCTGTGCTGGATTCCAGGCTCTCTGAACGATTCTGGTCATTGTAAACACTCCAGCCTATTCCCATTCCTTCCTACGGCAGCTTCTAGCACTGCACACAATCAAAGCGTGCAGTTGCAAAGAATGACTCTGTAAACTTAATTTTGGCAGAAAGAAACTAGAAGTGCACTAAAAAGTCTTGTTAAAATCACTTTTATTGATAGAAAGTGTCATCATTTGCTAGATTTATAAAAGAAGGAACTCTTACCTTTTGCAACAGCATGGATGGACCTGGAGATTATTATGCCAAGTGAAATAAACCAGTTGGAGCAAGACAAAACCATATGCTCTCACTTATATGTGACATCTAATGAACAAAATAAACTGATGAACAAAATAGAACCAGAGGCATGGATACATGGAACAGACTGACAGATACTGGAGGGGAGGGAGGTGGATGGTATGAAAGAATGTAAAGATATTAGCCAAAGAACATATATGCATAACCCTAGGACACAGACAATAGTGTGGTGATGACTGGGGTGTGGAGCTGAGCAAAGGGTGGGGGGATCTGTAATCATGTCAACAATAAAAATATATATTAAATTCAGGGAAATCAATGATTGAAATATGTTATAGAGTGGTGAAATCAACACAATTAAAAAAAATTACCTCAAGCATACCCTTTACAAGAGAGGACATAGATCTTACTGCACTGATGGGCAGGGTCACTCCCATATCAGCCTCTGCGTTCAAGGAACTGCTTCTCACAGTCAGTATCTCGGGTTCTGGCCACAGAGGGAAGGAGATGCGACCCCCTTAGATTTAAGCTATGGTCCATCTTAGTTCCAATTCTCAGAAAAAAAATCATGCCAGTGTTCCTCAAAGAGTGCTTTTCTATGTGTACAGCTCCAGAAAAAAATAAAAAAGCCAGTTACTAGAGGCCTTGAGGCCTTGTCCTTTGTTATGGACCAAATCACGTCTTCCCATATTTATTCATTGAAGCCTTAACTTCCAAATGAGACTGTATTTAGATACAGGTACTTTAAAGAGGTGATTACAATTAAATGAGGTCCTAAGGGTGGGGCCCTCATACAATATTACTGGTGTCCTTACAAGAACAAAAACACCAGAAATTTGTATGCACAGAAAAAAGACTATAGGAGGACACAGGGAGAAGGCAGCCTTCTGCAAGCTAAGAGGAGAGGCCTCAGGAGAAACCAAATCTGCTGACACACTGACTGTGGATTTCCAGCCTCCAGAACTGAGAAACAAATGTCTGTAGTTTAAGACACTCAGTTTATGGCATTTGTTATGGCAGCCCTAGCAGACTAGTACCCATTGAACATTTCTAAGATGGTTCCTGAGTGTGATATCTTGATCTGTTCTACCTAGGTTTGGAGATGCACCATGTGTACCTGAGGAAGATACCTCAGAATGTTTAACCATCTACATGATAAAGGCCTGAGTCTCTTATTTGTTTATCTACTCTAGTATTGGGCTGCTAGTCAGCTATAGAATGTTTGCAAAACCCTGACCGGTTTGACTCAGTGGTTGGAGTGTCGGCCTGCGGACCAGAGAGTCCTGGGTTCGGTTCCCACTAGGGGCACATACAAAAATAAATAAATAAATAAATAAATAAGTTTGCAAAGATGTGTAAGATCCCCAGGGCATCTATCAACCATTATGGGTCACTTGCATGCCAGGGCTATACACAAAGAAACATAGTATCTGCTTCCAAAGAGCTTGCAGTGGAATCTAACAATAGGTATCACTGACCTGATTTGAGATGAGTTATCCTTGGCAATGGTTTTTGGATTTTTATGGCTCTCCAGCCCTCTGTTTCTAAAACAACACAATGTTGAAATTCTTACAATGGATCACTGAAAGAGCCTCCCTTCACCTATAATGAAGTTTGAGCTTCTACTCCAAGCTGAGACACAGTGGTCTCTGTGGTCTTTGGTACAGCTCTGGCAAGACAAGTATAGTGTTAGTCTTCCCATATTCCTACAGCTGGGAAGGAATCTTGAAGATGGTCATTCCAATCAAGTGCTGTGAATTCGTCTGAAAAGTGTTATGTCTGTGATAGTCCTCTGTTGGCCACTGCACACATGTGACTTGCTTGCATATTTTGGGCTGCCTAATACTCGAGTCCAGCATATTTCTATCCCTGCCTATGGAACTATGTGACTGGTTCCTCTGTCCACCTGCCACGTGGTAGACACTGGGCCTCACAGATGATGCTGTCCATCCACTGATGCTTAGGTTTTCCTAATTTAGCTATGACAGGATGCCTCCCAATTGTCATCTTATGAGCAATGTGTTCAACTTCTTCCATAAAATGCATACCATGCTGTACAAGTTAATACAGCTCACTCTGTAGAGTTGGGCCTCAGCAAGACTATTGGGTAGAGTCACAGGGAGACCGCAACTCCCTGAATGACAGACTGTGTACTCAGGCCACAGGGCCCATGCCTGAGAGTCTCATAACCTCTACTCCAGTGGCTCACACGTGTTAAATGAGGCTCCTCCTCTGCTCCTCATTCACTTATAAAACATGGTTTCACTTCCTTTCTTGTTTAATAAACTGAAACTTTCTGAAATGCGGAGTCTAAGGATCTGCATTTTAAACCAAATCTCAGTCTCTTTATTCCTCAAAAGAGAACAACAGAAATCCTGAATTACAGTGTGGCAATCCAACGGGGAAAGGAGAGAGAGTTTGATGAGCCATATGACCCAGGAGACGTGTTTCAGGTCTTCTTTCTGTTGTGTATTTCAATGATTCTTTTTGTCCAGAGTTCCCATTCTAGGCAGTGCCACTGGATCTGCCCAACTTGATAACGTCACCAGATCCAAGAGTGGGCACATGAGCCCACCTAGGTCAATCCTAGTGCATTAGTCTTCTCTTTGATCTCCTCCTTGGCCCATCTAATTTGTCCAGATTTGATTCCTAAACAGGCATGGCCAGGAAAGAGCTTCCAGATATCCAGGAACAAGAATACCCCAAGCCAGGTCACTCCATCCTGCATGGGCTAATGGTTGGGGACACTCTGGGCAGCCATGTTCTGCAAAATAGAAATTCAATTGCCAACTGAGCCTGACAGAACCCAACTGCCAATGCACTGTGTTTACTGTTTTATGAGAACCTATATTTTTTAGTTGGATTATGGACTTCTTTGATCTTATTACTACCACTTTTATATTTACACGACTTAATGACATCACCATCATTTCTGGACTTAAATTCTTTCTGCATGGTTGAGTATATCAATTCAGAGCCAACAGAGGTAATAATTCCAAGTATTATTTAGTATCCTGATAACACAGTCACTACCTAATTGTTGAACTCTGTGGGGGAACTATCTAGTCCTAAAGATTCTATGTCAACAGAGCTTTGATTATTTTCATTAAGCGAATGCATTCCTCCAATGTGGCTATCCCTCCCATCCTCTGATTTGGGCCCCTGTAGGGATCACCAGAGCATCCATTAAGGGGAGGCTAAAAGGGTCCACAAAACACATAGGCATTGTGATAATAAGAAAACAATTGATAATGTATTCCAGGAAAACCAAATAGCAGAGGGCTTTGAGTTATGGGAAAAAAAGGCTGCTTAGAAACTTAAAATGGTAAGTCTGTATTGAATTTGTGACACGTGACTAAATTGAGCCTTTGACTCATCCCTTGCAAATTAAAATGTTTTATACAGCAGTGCCTCTCTATGCCAAGTGCATTATTCTTTGTGACCAAACATTTTATGTTTTCAATAGCAGAAGAACGCAGTGTCACTGAGGATGGATCTAAGGTGCTGGCCGCTTCTGCACATTCCTGATCGTCTCATGAAACTGGAGCTCCTGATGTTCTCACACACTTGTCATTTCTTCATTAAGTAGATAGAAAATATTTAAAACTATGTTTTGGAATTGAACAGTATTATTTCTCCCTGGGAACTCATTGGAATAAGTCTTCTGTTTCGGACCTGGGAATATAATATTAAAAGTACCGTTTCGGCTCTTGGCCTTTCAGGAGGCAGAATATAGGCAGTAAAACACAGAGGATCAAATTGTTCCTCAGGAAAAAAAAACAAAAAAGCATATTTTAAATAAGATTATGTGGAGCCAAAATAATAAATCTTGTTGATAATGAGAACTAAAGACTCCTGGTATGAACGTGATAGTCAGGAGATTGAGGCTTAAGTTGTTATTGAGGGTGGAGCTCACTGATATTTCTGCCATTAGGGAGATAAGGGACCAACTAGGGTCCAGGGGTAATGGAGATGCCTTGTAGGGTAACTCACAGCATGGGAAGGATATGATGCTGTCGCAGAATAACAAAACCATAAATCCACCCAACATACGTAAGTGCACCTGTGATTAGAAAGATTACCTTCTGCAAATCATGCCTTCTACAAAACTCATCTGATGTGTGCTTTAATTTAGATGTGGTACAAGATAAAGAGCTGTGTTTTGGAAGGGAAGGCCTCCTCCGGGCTGCACTCTATCCTACCCACTTCTTTTTCCTGGGCCTTGGTCATGGGCTTGGTCAGATGACTCTGAGACAGGCATGCATGCTGGGTCTCCATTTGCCACAGAAAAATTTTCCACTGTCAGTGGCTGCTGGGTGTGGAGTCCTGTGAGGTTTGCATCACAGAAAAGAGTGGAAATTCATCTCTGTTGCTGTGAACAAAGACATGAAAGGCAGAGGCAGGGACTCTGGTGACATCGTAGGAAGGGAGAGCAGAGAAGGGGAAGGAGGAGGGAAGGTGGTGCATCTGGTGTATGAACAAGGTGCAATCCAGGTAAATGTGGGAAGGATCAGCTACCGAATACCCAGGGTTGGAGAGAAATCTGGATGGAATAAGTCTATTTAGATGCCCACTTCACACCATACAGAGAAACAAGTTCCAGATGGTTTAAACATCTGAAAACTAGGAAGTAAAATTATAAAATATTGTTTGTAATTGAAAACCTTGGAGTAAAAATGGCTTTTCTTAGAAACAAATAAAACAAAGAGACAGTAACAAAAAAGACTATAAAACAAAGGTTGAAAATTTCAAGCACCAGCCTAGACAAAACTATTTGCTACAATATCCATTAAATACAAAGAGACTTAGTAAAGCAGAAAGAAACACATCGAAGCCCAGTGGAGAAACAGACAAAAGGCTGAGACAGCAAGTCACAAAGACAGCACAAGCTCAGAGATAAAAGACGTTTCTTCCTCAGTATTTGGGGACACACACGGGCCACAAGCAGCTGCCATTTCCCACATGGTGAACTTCTGAAAGTTTGAGTGTTGAAAATATCCTGAGACAGCAAGAAATGGTGAAACTATCACAGGTGGTTGACATGAGTAGAAATATCCACAGCCTTTGGGAGGAGTTTTTGTCATTAATTATCAAAAGTTAAAAGACACGTATGCTTTGTTAGCAATTGCACTTCAAGGACAATTCCTCAGATATTCTCACATCTATTTATATATATCTCATTTGTATTGCAGTAGTGTTTGTGATCATAAGTAAAGGGAATTAATCCAGTGACTATTAAAACAAAAATGTACAGTAAACGATGCTTGATGTGAAAAACTAAAATGAGGGAGGACTGAAGAAATATGATTTTTGGAGAAGAGCTGGGTCCACCACCAATCTGACTCTTCATAAAACTGTTTCCTGGGTCTATTGCATGCATGCACCTGAAGGTTTGAAATAATGAATACATATTATTGGGTAAAATGGTCAACATTGCCTTCTAGGTATGTTTCCACCAAGGAGAAGGAAAGAAATATGCAAACTTCTACAAGTTACAAGAGACACATCTCACAACAAAAGACTCACATAGGTTGAAAGTGAAGGGATGGAAAAAAATATTCGAAGCAAACAGACAGGAAAAAAAAAAAGCTGGGGTAGAAATACTCATATCTGATAAAATAGATTTCAAAATGAAGGCCATAACTAGAGACAAAGAAGGCCACTACATAATATTGAAAGGATCTATCCAACAGGAAGATATAACTTTGGTAAACATATATGCACCCAATATAGGAGCACCAAAATATATTAAAATCTTCTGGAGGACTTCAAAGAAGAAATTAACAGCAATACAAGCATAGCAGGGGACATTAACACCCTGCTGACATCACTAGATAGATCCTCTAGACAAAAATTACCAAGGAAACAGAGACTCTAAATGAAGCACTAGACCAAATGGATTTAATAGATATCTACAAAGAATTATACCCCAAAACTACAGAATTCACATTCTTCTCAAGTGCACATGGGACATTCTCAAATATAGACCACATGTTAGGGCAAAAACTAAATCTCTACAAGTTCAAAAAGATTGAAATCATATCAAGCACCTTCTCATATCACAATGGCATGAAACTAGAAATCAATTGCACATGAACATGCAAAGACATTTGAACACATGGAGGCTAAATAGCATGTTATTAAACAATGAATGGGTTACCTAAGAGATCAAGGAAGAGATTAAAAATTTTCGGGATAGCAATGAAAATGAAGACACAACAACACAAAATCTATGGGATGCAACAAAAACAGTTCTGAGAAGGAATTTTAAAGCACTACAGGCTTACTTCAAGAAACAAGAAAAATTTCTAATATACTATCTAACCTCACAACTTAAAGAACTAGAAAGGAAACAGAAATAAAACCCCAGAACAAGTAGAATGAAGGAAATAGTAAAGATCAGAGCAGAAATAAATAACATAGAGTCCAAAAAAAAAATCAATTCAAAGGATCAATGAAACAAAGAGCTGGTTTTTCAAAAAGATAAACAAGATTGATGGATCCTTAGCTAGACTCACCAAGAAACAAAGAGAGAGAACCTAAATACACAAACTTAGAAATGGAAGAGGAGAAGTAACATCTCACACCACAGAAATACAAAGGATCGCTAACAAATACTATGAACAATTATAAGGCAACAAATTTGACAATCTATGCGAAATGGACAAATTTCTAGAAACATATAATCTCCCAAGATTGGACTGGGAAGAGATAGAAAACTTGAATAGACCAATAACAACTAAGGGAATTGAAGATGTAATCAAGACTCTCCCGGCAAACAAAAGCCCAGGCCCAGACGGCTTCATGGGGGAGTTTTACTGAACATTCAAAGAAGAACTAACACCCATTCTCTCAAACTATTTTAAAAAATTCAAGAAGGAAGACTTCCAAACTCGTTTTATGAGGCCATCATAATTCTAATTCTAAACCAGAAAAAACACTACAAAGAAAGAACACTACAGGCCAATACCCATGATGAACATAGATGCCAAAATCCTTAACAAAATACTAGCGAATTGGATCCAGCAATACATCAAAAAAAGCATTCACCATGACCAAGTGTGATTCATCCCAGGGATGCAAGGTTGGTACAATATTTGCAAATCAACAAATCTGATACACCACATAAACAAAATGAAAGATAAAAACACATGATCATATCAATGGATGTTGAAAAAGCATTCAACAAAATCCAGCACCCATTTCTGATAAAAACTCTCAGCAATGTGGAAATAGAGGGATCATATCTCAACATAATAAAGGCCATATATGAAAGACCTACAGCCAACATCATACTCAATGGGCAAAACTAAAAGCATTTCCCTCATGAACAGGAACAAGATAGGGACGCCCACTTTCACCACTCTTATTTAACATAGTACTGGAAGTCTTAGCCACAGCAATCAGACATGAAGAAAACATAAAAGGGATCCAAATAGGAAAGGAGGAAGTGAAACTGTCATTATTCGCAGATGACATGACATTATACATAGAAAACCCTAAAGACTCCATCAAAAATCTACTAGACTTAATAAATGAATTTGGCAAAGTAGCAGGATACAAAATTAATGTCAATAAATTGATGCCATTGTTATACACCAATAATGAACTCATAGAAAGAGAAACTAAAAACACAATTTCATATACCCTTGTGGCAAAAAAAATTAAGATACCTAGGAATAAACTTAACCAAAGAAGTAAAGGACCTATTTGCAGAAAACTACAGAACATTGAAAAAAGAAATAGAGGAAGATAGAAAAAAGTGAAAGTACATACCTTGTTCATGGATTGGAAGAATTAACATCATTAATATTACCCAAAGTGATCTATAGATTCAATGCAATCCTCATCAAAATACCAATGACATATTTCACAGAACTAGAACAAATACTTCAAAAGTTCATATGGAAACAAAAAAGACCCAAAATAGCCACAGCAATCCTGGAAAAAAAGAACAAAGTAGGTGGGATCACAACACTGAATATCAAGTTATACGATAAAGCTACTGTAATCAAAACAGTCTGGTACTGGCACAAGAACAGGCATATGGACCAGGGGAACAGAACAGAGAACCCGGAAATTGACCCAGGACATCATGCTCAATTATAATTTGACAAAGGTGGCAAGAGCATGCAATGGAGTAAAGACAGCCTCTTTAATAAATGGTGTTGGAAAAATTGGACAGCTACATGCAAAAAAATGAAACTAGACCATCAACGTACACCATACACAAGAATAAACTCAAAATGGATGAAAGTCTTAAATGTGACTCATGAATTCATAAAAATCCTAGAAGAAAATGTAGGCAACAAAATGTCACACATCGTATGCAGCAAAATTTTCACTGATACATCACCTAGGGCTACAGAAACAAAGGAAAAAATGAACACATGGGACTACATCAAACTCAAAAGTTTCTGTGCAGCAAAAGAAGCAACCATCAAAATGGAATGGGAACCCACTGTATGGGAGTGCATAATTGCCAATGATACATCAGATAATGGGTTAATTTCCAAAATATATAGAGAGCTCATACAACTCAACAAAAGGAAGACAAAGAACTCAATTTAAAAACGGGCAGAGGAACTAAATAGACACCTTTCCAAACAGGACATACAAATGGCTAAGAGACATATAAAGAAATGCTCAACATCACTAATCATCAGAGAGATGCAAATTAAAACAACAATGAGGTATCACTTCACACCTGTCAGGATAACCGCCATTAACAAATCATCAAGCAACAAGTGTTGGTGAGGGTGTGGAGAAAAGGGGACTCTAGTACACTGCTGGTGGGAAAGCAGACTGGTGTAACCACTATGGAAAACACTATGGTGTTACCTCAAAAAATTTAAAATTGAATTGCCATTTGACCCAGTGATTCCACTTCTAGGAATATACCCTAAAAAGCCTGAAATACCAATCAGAAAGAATATATGTACCCCCATGTTCATAGCAACACTATTTACAATAGCTAAGATCTGGAAACAACCCAAGTGTCCATCAGTAGACAAATGTATAAAAAAGCAGTGGTACATATACACAGTGGTGTACTATGCAGCTGTAAGAAAGAAAGATCTGTTATCCTTTAAAACAATATGGAGGGACCTGGAAATTATTATCCTAAGCGAAACAAGCCAAGCAGAGAAAGACAAATATCACATGATATCATTTATTTGTGGAATATAATGAACATAACAGTCTGAGGAACAGACTAGACCCAGAGACGTGGAAGTGAGGTACAGACTGACAACCCTCAGAGAGGAGGGGAGTGAATAGATAAACCACAGAACTTATATGCATGTACACATAACCTATGGACATGGACAACAAAGCTGGGGATGAGGTGAGGGGGATGGGGAAGAGGGTGTCAATGGGGAAAAAAGGAGAAACATCTGTAACAAAAATAAATTTAAAAAAATGTCACCCTTGATACATTAATGTGTATATCTGATATTGTTCTTTTCAGGACATTACAAAGCACAGACTGGCTTTTAAAGAGAAGTGAGAGAGAACACATTATTGCTATTGTGTGCCAACTCAATAAGACTTCAGAGTTTGTATGGCAGGTGTGGCTCAGTGGTTGAGTGTTGACCCATGAACAGGGAGGTTGCTGGTTTGATTCCCGGCCAGGGTACATACTCAGGTTGTGGGCCAAATTCCCAGGGCGGGGGCATGCAGGAGGCAACCAGTTGATGTTCTCTCTCATCAGTGTTTCTATCTCTCTCTTCCTCTTCCTTCCTCTCTCTCTAAAATAAATAAAGAAAAAAAAAAAAAGACTCTGGAGTTTTCATTTTGAGTGGTATAATTCAGAGAACATCCCTTACATCATGTGTCCGGCATTGCAATCAGCTGTGCAGGCTGTCGTTCCTCAGCTCAGCTGTGGTTTTCCAGGACGACTCACAGCACTTGGTGTTGCACCTTACCCATGAAATAAAGCCTATATGTAATTCTTAAATTGAGTTCAAACTTACTACAGAAGCCAATTGCTTGTCAGATACCCCATTTGACAATTAATCCAAAGTATCATTGCTGACCTCCACTCATTCTTTCCAGCTCTGTGTTCATCCATGAAACAGAGGAACTTGTTGAGTGGATGAGGAATAAAAAGGAAACTGATGGGTGTGGGTGAGGAAGAGAGTTACCATGGGATACTGGCCACGTGGCAAAACAGCAGATGCAGAAAACATGGTTTTCGCACCAGCTCTTCTGCTCACATGGTCTGGGACACACGTGCTTCTCACATCTCTAAGTCTCAGTGTGTGCACTTGCTAAAATTGCGTTCTGTGCAAGCTGCTGGGAAATTCTGCCCCAAATGGGACTAAGTGTCTCTCCTGTGGTTTACTTATGACAATATTCTTCCTTCTTTCCTGTCTCACTTTGCACCTGTCATCCCCAAACTGAGGAGATACTGTGCACAAAGGCAGTAGAGAAATTCTATTCCTTAGTCCTAGGAAACCACACAGGATCTGTGTATTGTACATTCACCTTTCTGCTCACAGATGAGCTCACAAACAACTCTTCTTTTGACCCAGCAATCCCACTTCTGGGAATATATCCGAAGAAGCTTGAAATACAAATCAGAAGACTATATGCAACCTTACGCTCATAGTAGCATTATTTATAATAGGTAAGATCTGAAAACAGCCCAAATGCCCATCAGCAACTGAGTGGATAAAAAAGCTGTGGTACATTTACACAGTGAAATACTACACAGCTATAACAAAAGAAGGAAGTCTTACCCTTTGCAACTGCATGGAAGGACCTGGAGAGTATTATGCTAAATGAAATAAACTAGTCAGAGAAAGACAAATAACATATAATTTCACTAACATGTGAAATCCAATGAACAAAACAAATTGATGAACAAAATGCAGCCAGAATCATGAATACATGGAACAGACTGTCTGGTTCCCAAGGAGAGGGGGTGGAGGAGACTGGATGAAGAAGGTGATGGAAATAGATGAAGAAAATATATGCAAAACCCATGGACATGGTCAATAATTTGGTAAAGGCCAAGTAAGAGGTAGGCAGGGGAACGAGCAAAGGGTGGGGTAAGGGAGATTCCTGCAAAGTGTCAACATTAAAAAATTTTTAATAAAAATAAATAAATTTAATTTAATTTAAAAATGTTTGAGACATAAGCCTATTAGTTCCCTAACTTTTAATCCATTTCTTTAGGCTCACTGACAGTTCTTTATTGATCAAAATGAGTTTATTATAAAGTCATTACTTCTACTATTGTCAAAAAGTTTAGACTGATTTTGTCCATAAATATCATCCATGAAAATTAGAAAATGCAGTAGAAACAATGGATGGCATACAATTGAGAAAAATAAAGTAGGTTATAATGTAGTTCTTGTGACTGACTACCCATGCAAGAAATTGAGTAATATATTGATCATGTCATACAAAATTTCTGCAATTTGTCTAATTGTAACACTCGAATTTAGACATACTCTGAAAACGGCACGAGCTGTGGTAAACGTTCCAGCGTGGTTTGTTTACATGTAGCACCCCACCAACACGTGTGGAGCGACATAACATAATTAACAACTCTCATCCTCAAGAAATTTATAAATAGGAATTAATATTTAAGACTAATAAATTGCACTTGGATAAACTATTTAGCTATCAAAGAGTGTGATTCCCTTGCTACCTTGCCTTGAAGGAAGACCTTATCTTTATTATGCTGGGCAGTAGGGATCCCTGCCTTCTGCTCACAAGGAGACTAATTCTCCACCTTCTAAGGCTTTTCTCTGCACAGACATCCTTGACAAACTAGTCTGGAACAAATGGAGCCGGCGCCTCTTCTCACAAGCTGTATGGAAATGGGAGACACTGGGCAGAAGTGTCTCCCAGCTATCACTATGCCCACCATTGCTGTAGGAGTCATCTGCACGGAGAAGTCATTTGTTAAATATTTCTGAATGTGTCTACAAATGAATGAGAGGCCAGAGATGACAGAGATTCATGATGGCAGTCTGACAGGTAAGTGGACCAGCTTGGCGCCTCCCTGCCCTCCTTACATTCAAGCTGCCTGCTGAGAATGCATTTCAGAGGTCCAATTGTGGTCAGCTGTTAGGACATCTGGCTGCTCCCATGCACAGGGCATTTACAAGTTTGGTGTGCAACACTTGGAGAGCGCCTATGCATGAATGTCAGAGGTATTTTTAGCCTCAGCTGGTGGCATCCCCTTGGCCCCCAACTACCACCTCAAGGCAAAACCAGCTGCAGAGGCCTTGCTGCTCAGGGTTCTCCAACATTTAGGAACTGAGTCATTTGATTAATTAGCTGTCCTCAACAGCAAGAAGTGCTAGTTTGAAGTATTTTAGAAAAGAAAGTGTTGATGTGTGTGCTCTGGAAAAAGGGGAGATAGCTTTAAGCATACCCATCACTGGTTTGTATTCTTATCCTGCTTTAAGTTGTGATTGCTGAGAAATAAGCCCCTCACATAGTGATTTTCATGCTGCACCTCACAACAGTGGGAAGCCCCTGATTGAATGGTCTCCAGGCCCACCAGGGTTCTAATGCTACCACCTTAACTATATGGCATTGCACAGAGAAAGCCGTTGTCTTGCAGGGCCCAGTGTGACCTCATGAGGTTAGGCCACCTTGTGCATAAAATCGCAAGGGCTAGGCATTTGTGCAATGTTTTAAAGGACAAAGCCACTCCTACCCCATGCTTTTATGCTTTGAGATGGTACCAATTACTGGGATAGCCTCTCCAGGAGGTAACTTAAACATCATTGACTCTTTGAACTTGAAGAACACTTTCATTTATTTATTTAAATTTATCTTCATTGTTTAAAGTATCAACAGATGTGTTTTTAAGAAATTTGCTCTGAAATTCCATCTAGAAAACTTTTTATGCAGGAAGGTAGGTACTCGGATATTAAAAAATTTAGCCACTAGTGTCTACAGTTCATGTATGTATGGTTCTGAAAGCAATTACTTCACTGGTAGACCGCCAGCACACACATGGATGAGCAACTGTTGTTTGGACAAAATAAAAGCAAGAAACCTAGATAGATGATTTTTTTGGACTTTCAATAACTTGAATTCCACTGAAAATTTATAGTAATGATTAATACAGAAAAGTACAACTTATTCTTACAGAAATAAAGTAGAGTATTCTATTACTTCTAAGCAATGTTGACACACTATTCAATGTAGCTTAAACGGCTCGGAATCTTGACTTAGACAAATGTTGGAACGCTGTCGCAAAGAACAAGTTAGATTACCTGCATGCATATGAAACAATAGTGTAGCTACGCCAAATGCCACTTTTTTTTCATGTGATCCTTCACTCAACTCATCTTATACTTTTCCTAAATTGCAGGCTCTGGAGACAAAGCAACGATGTTAGCAGACGGGATTCTTTATTGAGGATACAACTCGAGGGAGAGATTCATAAGAGCTAGTGGATGATTACAGTGCAGGGTAACAATGGGTGATTACAATGTAGGGTGATAAGTGAAACCAAGAGGAAGAACACACTGCTGTCAGAGAAGATAGGGCTTTGCTAACTTGAATCTCATGGTCCAAAGGGTTATGGTGTCCAAACTGAGAGTTGAAAAGTGAGCAATATTTATGTAGGGAAAGAGGGCAAGAAAGCCAGTCTTCCAGAGGAGACAAGTGTGAGTTCTACAATTCTGATGTACTCCTAAAATACTGACCAATTGTTAAAGTATCCAAGCTACACTGGTGGCATCATTGATCTTGATTTCAGAAAATGAACTTTCTCTGGCACTGGAAGTAAAAGAGAAAAAAAAGAAAAATGGGTGTTGTGCCTACAAAATATAAGGCACTATAAAAGGTAGTTTATGTGGGTTATTGTGATATGTCTCCAGGAATATCATCATGTTGTACTGAAGCTCAGAGCTTAAACCTCCTTCTTAGGGACCATACCTGGAGGATTGTCATGTCTAGATGCAAACACACACCTGTCTGATGACAAAGTGGGGATTTCCACTCTTCCATGGGACTCTGTCTGAAGCTTTTCAAACCAAAACTAGACCTTATTTCTAAATAATGTCTATTTAATCTTACAGTATTGATAAAGGTAAATTCAGAAAGCTCTAATATCTATCTCCCTGGTTTGTAAACAGTAACTCTATTTATCACTCACTTCCTGTACAAGGATGTCAGGTTGGTGGTGACATCCTTGCTGCAGTGACTTAGAACTTGGGTTTCTGCTATCTTAAGGGTCAACTACCTTCAGATATGAAGTCCTCACAAGGTCATTGCAGACAGAAACCATGTGCAAAGTTCATGAGGAAGATTTTCATACATCCACACTGTAGTGGTTAAGTGCCTCTAACACCCATTGTCTAAGACCCAGCCATAGTGACATGGCCACATCTGACCGAGATGGGCTGGGACACGAAGTCTGGCTGTGTGAGAGGTTGATGTACCAGCCTTATCATACATGGTTTTACACACAAATCACAAAAATATTGAGGCTTTATTCTTTTTATAATAGCAGTATAAAAAAATCAAATAAAACAAAATGAGGCTATTACATACATTCGTAAAAATTCAAAGACCTGTTCTCTGAAATTTATAACCAAAGAAACATGTCTACAAGCTAGTTAATTGGTTCTAGCTTGGATTCTGTTTTGACTGCCAATCAGCCTCCTGTCTGAAATGTGAGTTGTTAGAAAATTCAAGCAGTTATTTGGGGAAATCAGGAGTCCACATGTCTGTTTTTGGGACCTAGTATTAAAACCACACATTTTTCTATTACATTTTTACTGGGAGAAAAAATTTTTCCAATATTCCTAAGAGTATTTATTTACATGGAGAGATCCAGCTGAATCTGGTACTCCCTAGGACGTATCATCCTTGCTGGGCAAAGAGAACAGCAAAGGGGCCCCTGGTGGTACTGGGTTAGTGTTGGGTGGACTTCTCTGCACTGTGCGAAAGACGCATAGGAAGGACCAAGGATGTATGCTCTAGACTACATGGATGCTCTACAATTCAAAAGAAGCCTCTGGATATGTATGGGTTGGTTTGAAATAAAATATGTATGTTTAAAAAATACCTAATAGTTGAGGTGTGAGAGAAGTCCATGTGGCTACACTGAAGTTCAGAGCTGCAAAAAATTTGGACCTGTTCCATGGAGGTCCCAGTTTGTTGAGTTACAGGACCTCCTGGGAGGTCCTCATGTTCTCCTTTGAGCCCCATAATTGCCCTGAAGGCACCCAAGTTCCTTCTGGTCACCTGTGTTTAATTTCTCACTGATACGGATTCAAGCATTTGTGGGGAGAAAGAGCCATTACGTATGCCATCCTC
Organism: Molossus molossus; assembly: GCF_014108415.1. Taxonomy (NCBI): domain Eukaryota; kingdom Metazoa; phylum Chordata; class Mammalia; order Chiroptera; family Molossidae; genus Molossus; species Molossus molossus. Next base: position 35,081,686 of record NW_023425366.1, read on the forward strand.
CCAGTTTGGTTTAGTTTCCTGAATTATCTTATCCTTCTCTATAGTGAGGAAACACACACACACACACACACACACACACACACACACACACACACACCCCACCACCACCACCATCACCACCACCACCATCACCACCATCATCACCACCACCACCTAATTCTTTCTCAAAGGTCACTTTCTGAATTGCACAATAACATGACTGATATAAGGTTGGAACCAAGCGGCCATGCATCGAGGCTTGTCAGCCTCCCTCTGTGTCTCTGTCAGGCAGAATTCCACCTGCTCAACGTACATATCCTGGGTCAACTTCACCAGGAACCCTCTGCCACGAGTGAGCTAACCACCATGTTTATTTTAAAATTTGTACTATTTGCCATTTCTGTGCCAGGCAGAATTCCAGGTGTTTCCCCATCTATGTCTCATTTAATTCTCAGAACGAACTCATTAGATATACATTGTGGCTCCTATTTCATGGACCTAAAGATGGGCGGACCTAGACTTGGAAAGATTTTAGCTCTGTGCCAATGTGCTAACTCGCCATAAAACCCAGGAGGTTTCTCAAGACTTCTCCATAAAAGCATTTAATTTAACTTTTTTTTTTTTTTAATTGAAATTTGTTCTTTGTTAAGAAACTGAAAAAAAAGTATAATAATTTCTTTGCCAAAACTTTGAATTAATTAATATGAGAGAAATGTCTTACCTTTGTACAGAAATTTTGACTTCTAAGACTAATTACACAAATTTTATTTCAATAAAGATTATGTAAAGCCCTTTGAATTAATTTACAAGTCAGCACATTAAATTACACAATTACAAATCTGGGTGACCCAAGCAGTTCTGCTTAGATATAATAGTATCATTTTAATAGTTGTTTGTCCTTTGTACATCAATATGTAAATAACATTTAAGTTATTTTTATTGCAGTATATCACCACACATGAATTGTTAGTGTACAGGTTCATGGTTTCACCCTTGCAACTAACCACCGAGCACCACACACTGGAAGCCTCTCTCATTCCCAACTCTGCAATTCCCATCTGATCTCTTCTTGAATTGTATGTCACTGCCTTTTTTATTCAAACTTTTGTATGTGAAATGCATTCAGGTTGTTGTATGAATCACTAGCTTCTTCACTTTTATTATTATATAGTATTCCATTCTATGATTATACCATAATTAATCCATTTTACCCTTGATCAGTTTTTTGCATCTTTACAGTTTGAAGCTATAGAGAATAATTCTTGCACACACCTTTGGTGTACATGCGTATGCATTTCTAGTGAGTATGTTAGGGGTAGGGCTGCATCATAGATTGTGTGTGTGTGTTGAACTTTAGCAGATAAATGCTAAATAGATTACTAAAGTGATTATTACTTGTTTGTATCCTGTCAGAGTTGATGAGAATTCCAATTGCTCCACATCCACCTCATAATAGAGTATTGTCATTGTATATGTGTGTGTATGTGTTTGTATAATATACAATATGTAACAGTGTACATAGTGTATAGTTGCATTATATATAATATATACAGAATATATAATATATATTAGTTTACATATGTGTCTATATATGTGTATTCATTTTAGATGTGATCATGTACTAGTTATGTTTCAAAAAAATTCATCTTTTAGGGATAGAGTCTGAAAATACTTGTTTAAAATTAACACAGAGGCTGGCCATGATGCCGGAGTTATTGAGGCTGGATGACAATATATTGATTTGGCTAAACTATTCTGCTTACTTTTGTGTATGCTTAAACTTCTTCAGAATAACATAGACATATATGCAAGCTAATATGTATGATACACAAACTATTTTATAATGTATATTATATATCACTGCATATAAAGTATTATACAGTTTATATATCACATACAGTGCTATTATATATATATATATATATTAGATATATATAATATATCCTTATTCACTATAATACTTAAAATAAATCTCTCTCTCTCTTTTTTTCCCCTCTGTACCTATATCTGTCCATACCTCCTATTGGTTCTCTCCCTCTGGAGAACCCTAACTAATATAACTTATAAGACAAATCTATTAATCGCATATCTGTTTCTCAGAGGGAAGCACAGTGGTTTGAGCCAAAGCTATAAATCCCTAATTGTGGAACTGGAGGTTCTGGTTGGAAGTTGGAAGCATTCAGACCTGCCTTCTGTTCTGAAGTCATCCCACTCCGGAAGTGGCCTCTTCTGCTTTCAGTAGAGCTCTGTAAATGCAGCTTTCTGACTACAGTTGCAGCTGTGTATTAAAAAGGGTAGGGTTTGGAGGTAGGCATCGCTTGTTCCTGGCATCGAAGCTGAGTGAGATCAGAGCTTACTTCCATGGCTGGTGCTAAGATCATAATGCCTGGCTCTGGGGAGTGATTATAGCCTGGTCATAGAGAAACTTACCCTCTGTCCCTGGTCTCCTTTTACTGCTGGGCTGGCCCTTGATTGCAGTCGATGCTTACCAGATGTTCTTGCCTGCATGAGTACCTCTCCCTCCTAAGGATCATGCCCCATCCCTGCTCAGAAGTAAAAGTGATTTCAGTGCACAGCTTCTCTCCTACATGGCAAGCTCTTGCCTCGTGTAAATGTAAATCAATAATTTTATCTTAGAGCATCACAAGAAATATAGGCATGGAGTTCCACAGGCATCATAGAGAAATAATCAATGAGGAAAACACTGTGCACTGTTGGGCACCTGGTGGGCCAGGGGCAGATACAGGCATTTGGGGCCGAGAAGGAAGTGATTCTCCAAATCCTGGTCAATTAGCTGCTTTTAATAGCAGAGGTGGGATGAGCCAGAGGCCTCCTACAGTGATGAGCAGTGTGCAGAGTATCAGGGCTTCTGACTCAACAAGGGCTTCACCTTTGCTTACTAAATAAATTAAATAGATTCAGATTGAAATATAATATATAAACCATACCTTCTGATAAATTTTATTTAAACATTTATATTTTAGAACATCTGTAAAGCATCTACCATATTCCCAGCACCATGCACTTGACAGCAGGAAGTGCTCTGTCCATTCTTTGGTTTATGTGGATGAGTCTGTAATACATTGCAGCATGACATGGTATGTGTAGTGCAGTGATTCTAAGTCAGATTCCACCATCGGTTTACCTCAGGAAGCTACTTAACTTCCCCATGCTGAGCTTCTTCATGTGTGAGGGAGCAATAATAATAGCACCAACTAGTATGAATTGCAATGATTTTAAAAAGATGATGTAGATAAAACACTTAGCAGAATACCTAGTGAATGAGAGCTATCATTATCCTATGTTTCATTGTATGGTTATTCTAGGGCACTGGTTATTATCTGGGGGCAAGTGTGCCCCCCTCTAGGGGTTATTTGACAATATTTGGAGATGTTTTTGGTTTACACAAGTGGCGAAGGGGCTTCTAGCATCTGGTAGGAGGAGGTCAGGAATGCTGCAAAGTGTCCTAAATGCATAGGGCAGATCCCCACAGCAAAGAACTACTCAGCTTAAAATCAGTAGTGTTGACTCTGAGAAACCCTGATCTAGAGAGATAAATGAGAGATCAATAGTCTTGAAGGGTGTGGTTTTCAGAACATTCTTTAATCCTTCCCATAAGTAGAGATGCATCTTCTCTTCATGTTCTCTAAGACTCAAATTCTGAGTTTTCTTCTTAGCCGCTGATGAAATTGGAAAAGTTGTTAAAGAAGATTCTGTCTTCCTTTGTGGTCCAAGAGAGAGCATGGCATCAGTGGATAGGAAGGGACACAATTCTTTCTGGAGATCTCTTTATCCTGGCAATAAATGGCTCTCCCAAGACCCATCTTAATGCCTACAGCCACTTAATATCCCTAGGCTATGCCTCTGAGTAACAACTTGTAGTTTTGGAACCTGCATTTCTCAGGCAATATTCTGACATTGTACACAAAACATGCAGAGAAGCAAAAGAAAAACAGGGAGATCTCCACTAAAAAAATAGCTTATGGAATTTACAGATGCATCGTAAGTATCATATCTATGATCACAGTTGATTTCAACACTCAAAGTTAATGATTGGAAATGTATCTGAAATGACAGAATTGGCCATTGGTCTTCTGGGTTATTGCCACAAGAAAAGCCTATTGCTAAAGTATTTCTATATCCTCGATGGCCCAGTTCCAAGAAAAACTAGATGTCTTATGCAGCAAGATCTATAAAACTATGCTGGAAAGGATTACTCCTGGTACTACCATAGCAAATAGCTAGTTGCCTCAGGAATGGAAGCTCATATACCATCACTACACATTGGCTCCCAAGCAGTTGCCATTTGAAGCAATCCATTGGAGCAGATGAGCAGACTCAGTGCGTAGCACACAACGGACACCCTGGCTCTTGGGATGCTTGCATAAGTGGGATGTCACATCCTGTTAAAATATGACCTGCAGATCAATAAAATTGACTTCTTAACACCAGTTGCTATAATATCAGAGAAGGAGGAGAGCAGAGTGGGGGACCAGCACTCTTGCTGAAAGTGTGGGCCCTTGCAAAGGAATGTCTTCAACTTGAAATTCAGCTTGATTTGTTCCTTTATGCTCAATACTTCTCTCATCACTGACGCACCGGCCACCATCATATACAGCAGAAGTCACATTCAAGGTGTCCCTTTCTCCGGGACTGTTCCAGGTGGTCCTCTCTACTCTTGGTACATTTCCCAGACTCCCTGAACTAAACAATCATCACTGGAGCTGCTTTATGAGGGGTAGTGAAGCTGATTCAGTGCCCAGAGCTGCATTCCATCTAATTAGACTGCTAGCAAGAACATTTAAACATGGTATGTATGGTGGTCTTCAATAGTATGAGTTGTTGATTCAAGCCAGGACTTCAGAAAGATAAAAATGCAATGGCTCTTTGCAGCAGCTTTGGAAATTAGTCTTTGAACCATTTGAGAACTCTACAGTTTCTTCTTTTCTCTTGTAATATATTTGAATAAATACTGTTATGCTAAATATATTTAACTATAAAAACAGAAATATAGTTGACAAAAACCTATAGCTTTATTTATCTTTGCATATTTCATGTACAAGCTATAGCATTTGACTCTGTACATGGCTCTGGGTCAGCTTACAAAATTTCTTGTTTCATGAGGGCAGGCAGTGTGCCCCCCTGCAGATTGAATTAGCATAAACTTTCTGCCTAACAACATCACTGTCCTTTACCATTGGGTTCACTCTACTCCCTGTGTCATTTCTTCATTGTTGGGGACAATAGACCCATAACAGAAAATGCACAGGTATGGTAGCAGTAGTCATGAACATTTCTTAGTGAGCTGTGAATCATCCTTGCAAGGTGGCTAAAAATACATGTGAAATTAAATAGCTATATGTTAGCTCAGTAGATTTCTTTGCTCAGGTTGTCATGGTTTGCAACAAAAAACAATAACCCTATCATGATAAGCAGAACATATGTTCTAGCATTACCCCAAAGGCAGCCTAACCATCATCTGAGTCCCTGAATTCTGATGACACGCCCATGACTGTTTAAGCATATTTAATGGAAAAAGAATAATCAGTGACAATATTCATCCCAGAGAACAGGGTTACGAATTAGGATGTCTTAGTCACATACCATTTATTGTAACAAATAGGATTGCTGCAGCCCTCAAACACAGGGACTTTTTTAAATAACTTACATTAGAACTTAAAACTCTCAGCATATGTATTGGCACTCAATGTCAAAATATCCTATTCCTTGAATTCAAGGAATAGGAGCCAGAGCCAAGCTGCCACATCACATCAGTACATGATGCTCCCCATGCTTCAGACTCTCTTCTTTCTGCTTTTTGGGAGAGGAGCCTGGAATCCTTTATCTGTGGTGCCCCAAGTAGAGAGCTGATCTCATATCACTGTGAATGTATGAGTTAAGGAGTGGTTTCAATGATCTATTCTGTGAGGATGACTCACGGATCTGTGGCTACAGTTGTGACTTCTCTTTAGAGCTTTAATTTCCTGTTTCCACCTGCTGCTGTTGATAACAACCCAGACATCTCCAGGGGTGCAGAACACTGGGACAGGAGTCAGCTCTCCATCTCCATTCTGTGTTTTGCCTTTCACTTTTCTAATATCCTCCCTAATGCTGCAAAGCCATGGTCCTGAGGGTGATTCTTGCTATACTACATTTCCATGCATGGATTTTGGAGACCTATTCTCTGACCCAACAGTTAACTCACAGTTCTTCAGCTTAGAGGTCAAGGCCATAAACTCCTATGGCTGTTGCCAAAATTCAGTTTCTTGCAGCTATAGTTCGGAGGTTCCCATTTTCTTGTTGGATGTTAGCCATGAGCTTCTCTGAGCACAAGGGGCCCCAAACATCCCCTGGACTCGCAGGTACTTACAGATCTTCAGGTCATGGCAGCTTCTTTTTCTAGGCTAGGGAGCTCACACTCTAGTCTGCTAAGAGGGCTTCTTACATAATGAATATAATCATAGTGTGACATCCCATCACCCTAGCCACATTCTATTGGTTAGAGTCAAGTCATGGACTCCACGCAACCACATAGTCATAGTTTTAGATCACGTGATACTTTCCCATCTCAGGATGTATCAATAAGCTCTGCTTAGTTTATCTCCTTATCAGGGACAGTTAGTGTCATTTTAAAATATTGATAGTTTAAATTGGTACCATGGCTTCCAAGACACTGTTAAGGACAATTTGGAATTTTGCATATAAAAGTAAAACATTCTTCTTTGTTGCATTTCTCTACCTGGGAGGAATACTTCAATTTCTCTTAGGAAGATGGGTTGTTAGTGAGAAAATGGACATTTACTAATTTCCAAGAGCTCCTTTCCACCACTTCAGAAAACCATTAATCTGCTTTATATCACCAAAGAGTAGTTCTTTTTCTCTCTAGACTTTTATAAAAATAAAATGTGTTATAAATTCTATCTTGTTCATTTATTTCACTCCATAAATATTTTGAGATTCTTCAAGGTTGTTGCATGTATTAATACTTGATTCTTTCCTATTGCTGAGTAATATTACACGGTGTGGATGTATAACACTTGTTTGGATGTATCACTAATCTGTTGATAGACATTTGGGTTGTTTCCACTGTTTGGTTATTACAAAGAAAGTAGCCATGAACATCTGTGCCCAAGGGTTTATATGAACACACCCCCTTTTTCTTTTGAGTAAATGCCTAGGAGTGGAGTGGCTCCATCATAGGAAGGTATAGGTTTAACTTTTTAAGAGATGCCTTCTTTTTCAAAGTGGTGTACCATTTTACATTCAGTTCAGCTGTGTATAGCTTCTATATGCTGTTTTCGATCTTAGTGGAAAATCTTTCATCTTAAGTGTGATATTGCTTTACTGTACTGTTTTTCTCTCCACAGATGCCCATTGTCAGGTTGAGGAAATAACCTCTATTCTTAGTTTGCTAAAAGTTTCTATGATAATGAAATGTTGGGTTCTGTGAAATGCATTTTCTGCTTTTACTCAGTTGTTCACATGCCTTTTCACTCTTAGTTTGTTAATATGATAAATCATATTGATTGATTTTTGGATGTTAAACTTGCTGTGTTCCCGGAATAAATTTCTCCTGAGCATAGTGTACTATATATAGCATTGAATTTGAATTGCTAAAAGCTTTTGTTTAATTTTTTTTCTTCCATGTTCATGAAGTCTCTAGTTTTTTATTATAATATGTTTGAGTTTTTGTTTTCCTTTGGCGGCCTCATAAAATGAGTTGGGAAGTTCTGCCACCTTTTCAATTTACTAGTGAGTTTCTATAGAATTCTAATTATTTCATCATTCAATGTTGGTAGAATCCACCAACGAAGCCATCTTTTCCTGATATGTCTTTGAGTGGAGGTTTGTAACTACAAATTCAATTGCTTTAATAGACATGAGACTAATTCGGGTTATCTTCTTCTTGAGTGTGTTTTGGCAGTTTCTGTCAGGAGATTTTTCCATTTTAGGGAAGTTAACAAATTTACTAACATGAAGTTCTTCATAATATTTCTCTATTATTTTTAAAAAGGTTTTTTTGTGGCAAAATACTCATAGCATACAATTTACCATCTTAACCATTTTTTAAGTGTACAGTTTAGCAGTGTTAAATATGCCCACATTGTTTTCCAGTGAGCTCCAGAATTCTTTTCATCCAGCAAAATGGAAATATTGTATTCATTAAGCAGCTTCTCGTACTGCATCCCCCATCCGCTTTGTTACAGGAGAAATCAGTGGGCCAAATGTCTCCATTGCTAGTGGGAGTGGGGCTCTTGTGGTATCTTCAGAAAAATAATTTTCTAAGACTTGCACAGGAGAATGAATGATCTTTATTTGCAGGGAGTTACATCCCTTGGGGTCCAAAGTCCCAGTTTCCTATGCCAGCCCTGGAAAGGAGGCAGCTGGGGGTTCAGCCAAGCTACAAGTACAACCAGTATCCAGAAGTTTCATTCTGTGTGGAGTTGGGCATCAGGCTAGATTTAGCCCATCATTCCATTGTGTGGAATCTACATGCCATGGGCCATGTGGGCAAAAGCAGGGAAAAGCTGCCTCTGCAACATGGATCCCAAGAGGGCCAGAAGCCAAGAGGGGCAGAGAGGGAACTTCCTTGTTCAGGGGTTAAGTATTTCAGCTTTCCAGCTCTTGCAGAGGCCACGGCTGTTCTGGCCACTGACTTGTTCCTAAGTGTGATTGGCAGGTAAGCACCTTTCCATGTTACCCAAATCCTGCCCCCACCAATCTGCAGAGAACAGACTAGGAGAGTGTTAACTGCAGCTTTCTAGCAAAGCTCTACACATGGCATGCCTATATCATCTGGTCTTCCCTTCACTCCTTTCCTGTTAAATAGTAACTAGATTATACAATGGCATCACCTTCAACCACCATTCTACTTCTGGTTTCTAGATACCTCATATCATTAGAATCATACAATATTCATTATTTTATGACTGATTTATTTCACTGAGTCTAATGTTCTCAAGCTTCATCTATATTGTAGACTATGTCAGAATTATTTTCTAAGGCTCAAGAATATTCTATGGTATACATATACCATATTTTGTTTATCTTTCCATCTACTGATGATTACTTGATTGGTTTGACCTTTTGGCTATTGTAATAAAGATGTTGCAAACATGGGTATACAAAAATCATTTTGAAACCCTGTCTTCATTTCTTGGGATATATACCTAGAAGTGGAATTGCTGGGTCATATGGTAGTTCTGTTTTTAATCATTTTGAGGAATTGTCATACTGTTTTCCACAGTGACTACACCATTTTCATTCTCACCAACATTGCATAAGTGTTCCAGTTTCTCCACATTCTTGTCAGCACTTGTTATTTTTGCTTTTGATAGCATTGTAAAAACATTTTTGAATAGTATTTGCATGATATACCATTTTTATCCTTCTATCACTAATCTATTTGTGTACTTGCAAAGAAAGTACCTTTCTTGTAGTCAATATATATTTTAGTCCAGCTTTTTGATCCCATATGACAACCATTGTTTCTAACAGGGGTATTTAGGCTATTATGTTTACTATGGTTATTGACATGGCTTAATATATACTGATCATCATACCATTTGTATTTCATTTGCCCCATCTGTTCTTTGTTTTCCCTTTCCTCTTTTTCTGTCGTCCTTTGGATTAACTCAATATCTTTATGATTCCATTTTATATTCATTCATGTCTTATCTTCAATAAATCTTTGTTTTATTGCTTTAATGGTTGCTTTGGGGTTTATAACATAAAAGTTTCATTTATCCTAGTTACTTTCCACTGATATTACACAACTTCACATGTAGCCTAAACACTACAATGTATAGTTTTCTTCTTCCCTTTGAATTTTTTTCCTATTTTTGCCATACATCTTAACCTTATATTTGTTATACACTCCAAACTACATACTTACATTTTTGTTGGTATGTTTTTTATTATATCCTCTTTAAAAGAGGATGCATAATCATAGTAGTTTCATATATTTACCTACATCTCTGGTGCTCTTCATTCTTTCTGTGGATTCACATTTCCACCAGGTCACTGCTTCTCCCCGAAGAACTTGCTTGAATTCCTTTTACTTCTGATAGTACCATTCTATTTGTGATCAATTCTTTTAGCCTTTTATGTCAGAAAAAGTCTTTTACATGTTGCCACCTAGTCTTGTTGCCTCTGTTGTTTCTAACAAGAAATCTGCTTTTATAAATATAGTGCTGTTCTTTATGTAATTACTTTTATTTTCTTCTGGCTGCTTTTAAGATTTTATCTTTATCACTGGTTTTGAGTAGTTTGATTAAAATGTGTCTTGGAAGAATTTCCTTCACATATTTTATTCTTGTGTCTCATTGATTTTCTTGAATTTTCTTTCTTTTCTCCTTTTCTTTCTCTCTCTCTTCCTTTCTTTCTCTCTGTTTCTTTCTCCCTTCCTTCCTTATTTTTCCTTTGTTCATTTTCTTTCAGAAACTTCAATTACTTGTATATTATTCTGCTTGTATTTGTCCAAGAGCTCACTAATGCATAAATCACTTTTCTTTAATTCTTTTTGTCTGTTTTATTTATAGTTTATACTAATATGTTTTCAAGTTCCCTAGTGCTTTCTTTCATATCATCTTATATGCCATTATTCCCATCAATATATTTAAAAATCTGACACATCGTATTTTTTATCTCTAGAGATCTGACTTGGGTCTTTTAAAAATCTTCTGTCTCAACTCAGCACTTTGAACATGCAGAGTATAGTTATAATAATTATTTCAAGACATTACCTGTTAATTGTAACACCTGTGATGCTATGGGATCAGTTTCAGTTGACTGATTTTTCTACTCCTTATGGAATATGTTTTTATCTTTATTTGAAATCTTGGTGAACTTTTATATGATGCAAGGCATTGTGGCTTTATCTTGTGTGCTGGGTAATTTTGTTTTCTTATAAATACTCTTGAGCTTTGTCTTGGGGTGTCATTAATTTACTTGTAAAAACTTTGATACTCACATGTTTTTCTTTTAACAGCTGATTAGTCAGTCTAACAGTTCAATCTAAGATTGATCAGTCTAAGACAGTGGTTTTCAATTAGGGATGCTTTTATCTTCAATAGATATTAAGTTGCATCTGTGGGAGTTATGGTATTGGCATCTAATGAAGTAATATCAGGGGTACTGCTAAAGGTCTTACAAGGCAGAGGACAAACATCCCATAACAATATAATCATTTAAACCAAAATGCCAATAGTGCCAAGCTTGAAAAAGCACTGATCTGGGGCTACCAGTCTTCATGAGTTAGTCAAGATCTTTCTATGTGCTTTTCCCAATATCCCATAAATTATAAGTTTTTCTGGTATGCCTGGTGGGCACAGGCACTATTTTCAGCCCCATATGAGTCTCTGAGTGTTCTCTCTGTAGCCTCGAGTGGTTTCTGCACCTGAATGCACCCAGCACACTCAGCAGGTCTCCCGTTTTTTCTCCTCTCTGACTCTCTGGACTGGTCACTTCACCTGCCCACCTGGACTTGCAACTTCTCCTTAACCCAGGGGGTCTTCTGTTTCTCAGTGGGGTCCTCCCCTCTTTTGCCAGGGTCTAGAAACTCTCTCAAGGAAAGATAGAGCAACATCCTTTGTTTCTCATCTCTCAAGGATTATTGCTTAGTTTTCCAGTCTTGGCAATGTGGATTTCATGCATTTTGTCTATTCTTTTTGGTTGCTTCAGGTGACAGAGTAACTATAGTCTAATTCTTGATAGGAAGTGAAAGTTACTCTCACATATGTATGTTTATTATAAGAGTCTTATAAAGGAGGTCTTTCTATTATATGTTCTATTTCTTAAGAAACAATAAGTTAACTTGTATATGCACATCACTTACAAGAAATGTTACTTTAACTAGTGATCTATCTATTCAACTCCACAGAAATTAGAATTTAAATAATGATGTTAATACAGTACAATACATTCAAAGTTACACTTAAAATGCCTGTATTAAATTGATAATAAATAATATGTTTTTGTCTGTAAAATATGAGTTGTAGCCCTGCCCAGTTTGGCTCAGCAGTTAGAGCATCGACCTGTGGTCCAGAGAGACCCTGGTTCGGTTCCCGCTAAGGGCATGTACCTTGGTTGCACTTTGTCCCCAGCTCTGGTTGGGTCGTGTGGGTGCAATCACTTGATGTATCCCTTTCACATCGATGTTTTTCTCTCTCTCTCTTCCTCCTACTTTATCTATCTGTCCAAAAAATGAAAAAATGTCCCTGGGTGAGGGTTAAAAATATATATATATATATGAGTTGTTAAAGTATGGTTTAATTTTAGTTTTTACTAAATAAAATACAATAAGTAAGAAAATTTTATCGTTAAAATTGCAGAGCAAGATTACTAAGGAAAGATAAAATAGAGACCAATAAAAAGTACCTACCAGTAAGAAATATAATAGTGCATTTCCAAGGATACTTCTTGTTCTTGAGGCTTATGCCAGAGCTCTGGTTTTTAGTTTTTTGGAGATGACTCAGAGGGGGTCAATTTTACATTTATGTTCATGAAACCATAAAGTGTCAGTGACATCAAAATAAATTGGTGGCATCTGGCCCACAAGTTCTGACTATGATCCACTCCCAAAATCATTCTTGTAAAACATATTGCTTATTGACTGTCATTTGCTTCCTTTAATTTTTTAATCTTCTGTTGGATTTGTGTGTGTGTGTGTATGTTGATCTCAGCCTCAAAAATCTGCAGACAAGGTCCAAGGCGTCCAATTTCATGGGGCTTAGAATCAGAAAAGGAAGCTTAGCAAGGAAACTGCTATGATGCTCAACCACACCACCAAAACCCCAGCTGCAGCAGATTTATCTCTTTAAACCAACCTTCCTTTATATCTTGTTCTCAAGGTCTAGTCAAAACTTACCAATCAATTTACACAGAAAAGTCAGTCAAATACTAAAAGCCTCGTTAATCACGGCATCGTTTTTCTTTTTACTTTGTGTTAGGCTTAGAAGAGATTCAAAATAAGGCACGATTCTTACTTGCTTATAAATTCACATGTATTTACATAGAGTTGTTATACTATTTTTATAGCAAAGTCAGTTCTATATTATTACAAAAGGTTTACTCAACTTAATAATTAAGTTAAATGTGGAAACTGTATTCAGTTTTAGTAATTTGATTGGAAACATGTTATAGCACATTCACTCTCCTTAATCATCTCGCTTTTCTTGCTGCAGCAGGCAGGGCTGACATCTGTCTCACTCGCCCCACATCTCCTCGTGCTCTAGTAGGCTGGAAGGCACAGATTCGGTGACTTCAGCTTTATCTGTGCTTTGGCACTTTATGGTTGTTTATTGAGCTGAAGAAATTAATATGACTCTAATAAAACCACAGATGTTAATTAGTTCTAATTGTTGAACTGCCCTTGCCTTGATGTATTACAAAGACTCAGACAAGATGTAATGTGGGGATTTGGAGAATTTGATGTGCTCACTTGTGTGCATTTAAAAAAATCTGAGTCAGGCTCAGGAGGGAGCAGTAAGGGAGAAAGCATTACAATCTAACCTACTAAGAATTCAAATGTTCTGAAGCCAGCTTGCTTCGGATGCATCCTTCAACTCAGGTCAAGCCTTCCTTCCCCTTTTCACAGTGCCTGAATGTGGAAGTAGACACTGGTGCTCCCACTTTTTTTAAGGGGAGAGGGTTAGTAATATGGATGACCTTGCAGGCCTAAGGACAGCTCCCCAGGAAAGAGGAGCCGTTTGTTGGATCAGCAGACATTGGTCCTCTGCCTCTCCCAGCCACTGTGAACCTTCCCCTGGCTGGACCTGAGCTCCAGGCCCAGTGCCCAGTGAAAGCCCAACATTTTTGTGGGGGAATTTTCATGGAGATGGCCACACAGCAGGAAACCCAAGTGTTCTGAGCCTCCATAATGTGCACTGGGAGACTGTTGGTCTGTTGGCATCTAGAGTGGAGCCCAGGGCAACCAGCTGGTGGGGTTGGCTGCTCTTACTAAGGGAGGGAGTGTCAGAGTCACGATGGAAAACAAATAAGCCCAGAGCTCCCACTCCATGACAAATCCTGAAAACCAGTCTCCTACTGAGAAGAAAATGCCAAACAATAATTCTGACTCCCCGCAGAGTGACGTCTCTGGGATCTTCAGCATCTTAACTGACAATACAATAGAGATTGTGACTTCGTGCTAAATTTGGAACCTTATTATTAAGTAACAATATGATATTGGAAGTGACAAGCAGAGAGTGCCTGGTCCTCACCGAATGCTAATTGCTGCGGTAGAAAGAAGTGTCAGGGTCATAAAAATTGTCATCTTTTGGCTAGCGTTTCTGTTACACACAAGCTGGTTACATTCCTTGTCTGCACATGTTTCCAATCAAGCAGGCATATAAATGAACTATCTAGCTCCAAGCCTCTCTTACATTTGGCGCAGTGACACTGACAGCAGTCCATTCCCAGCTCCCTTTGTGCTGGTGGATGTTCTGGAGCAGAGGAGGCTGCGATGGGTCCAGGGCGCCTTCCTGGAGCCCTGGGGTGGAGAGCAGGTGTTTACCAATCCCTTGTCCTTGCTCATCTCTCCTGGTTCATATCTGACTCCTTTCTTCGATCCTAGGACCCCACCTTCCCAGGGACACAGGGGAACACTCATGTGAAGGCACATGAAGATCTCCTGACTCCATCTCCCTCCCATTGTTAAGTCTCTTTGACCATTTTTACCCCATTAGGCAATGAAAGCATCTGTTCATAGGCTAGTTCTCTTTCTCATGTCCTCTGAGAGTCGTCTTTTCTTCCACACCCTGAAGTGGAGCTGAGCAGCCTTCTTACCATCCACTCAAGTTTCAGATGAGGCTGCCATGCGTGCCAGGATCATATGATTGTTTTGATTCACCAAAGAAAATTACTTCAGCACAAAACGTATCCAACCTGAGTTTTTTTCTCTTCTTTTGCCATAATCTTATTGGCCATCAGTTTTCATGTGTTTGTGGATGCAGGTGCCAGTAGAAGGGAACTTGAGGGTCTAGTGCTTCCCATCTAGCCTGGTCATCACTGATGCTATTCAGAAGTAACTCATTTTGGAGCCAGGAAGCTGGCAGGCTGGGCACGCTCTTTCCCTATGCCCGGTGTCCAAGCAGAACAAAGTGCACATTCAAGCTGAAGTCTGATGGAGAAACAATGCTGCTCCCCAGCATACTGTCTGAGGAGTGGACACCAGGCAGCCTTCTCCTGGGGTGCAGGTGAGATTTCCCAGCAGAGAGGAGCAGATACATCGACTATACCTGTCAGCAAATTCATTCAGTGTAGTGTCTTCTCACAATCTGAATAAAACCCTACAAGAATGTTTTGGTGATATTTAATATTTATTATCATTAAGTACTTAGACTTAATAACTTCCTTATTTTGGCAATCTGCTCTTATATGAAGGAAAGGTATCTTTTCCACTAAATGCTGCCAACATGCCTTGCCATGGGAATTTTCTGATTCTAACGGCACGCTGCAGTCAGCCCCCTAGCCGAAATGGGGATCCGTTTATGTCGTCTATGTCTTGATACAGCGTACATGTCCAACTTTCTTTTCGGTTCCAGGACTCAACACATTCTGACATTATGTTCAACAAGTTAGACATTCGTATTGGAAATGGGATCAAATGTTGGGAAAGAAAGAGGGAAGCCCTGTCCTTGATGCGCGGTTGGGTACTCACTGTGGTATTCCTGGAAACGCAAATACATGACAGGTTCTGTGTTTTTCCCATTTTAACTGAATCTGCTCACTCAGCGCCTAGCAGTCCTGGCCTTCAATTGGAGGCAAGGTGCTCCCTTTCACTCCTCATCTCCACCACTAGGCCAGGGGTCAGCAAACTTTTCTCTGTAAAAGGATAGACAAGAAGATTGTAGTTAACACTTGATGGTGTCTCAAAATCTGATGTGCAGTGACTGAACGCATGCAAACAGAACTCTCCTTGGAGCCTGACACCCTCAACCCCAGAGAAAGAAGCATTTAAGAAGGTATCCCCAATAGGCACAACGTAGGCAACAGGGGCTCTGTTGCAGCTACTCAACTTTACAAGTAATGCCAAGGCAGCCCCATGAATGGGTGGGCATGCCTATTTTCTAATAACAGTTATTTATGGACCCTGAAATGTTTATTTCATATAACTGACATGTGCTGTGTGACAAAATATTAATCTTCTCTTACTATGTTTAAAAACATTTAAAATGTAAAAGCCACTTTAGCTCTGGACTAGACAAGAAAAGACTTTTTGCCTGCAAGAGACTAACATGAGAAGAAAAATGTTGAGCCTATTGGGGGTATCTTCTTAAATGCTTCTTTTTCTGGGGTTGGGGGTGTCAGGCTCCAAGGAGAGTTCTGTTTGCATGCGTTCAGTCACTGAACATCAGACTCTGAGACAACATCAAATGGTAACTGCAATGTCAATTAATGTAGCTAAGTTAGGCTCCTGTGAGCATATGTAGCTGCAAGAGTAAGCTAAATATTTACATTAAAAATTAACTGAGATGTTTATGTAGCTTTCAAAAAACTTATTAAATCACAGGTGGATTTATCAATAAAACCCATCTTTTATTGTTGCTGTTTTTGATGATGAAGCTGTTCTATTTTAAAGTAGTTCCAATTATATTGAGACACATCATTGAAGCCGCCCCTTAAAATTTAAAAGCCCTCAATTTATGTGAGAATACTTCTCATGTGGAATCTGCTGTCTTATTTCCTTATCTTTTATATGTGACAAATTTCAGATCTCCTAGTTTGTTGCGAGTCTCATGCCTTGGCAGGTCCTTGCTTGGCGTTTTTCCACTGCTTTTACTGGGAATGCATATTCACAAAATAATTCACTATTTTGAAAACATTCCACTATGAGGAAGGGGAGGAAAATTTTCTTTCCTTCGTTGTATATCAAAATTTAGTTTAAAAATTATCCAGTCTCTCTAAGTCCCTATAGTATTTGTAGCCATCCCCTTCCTCAACCCTGACATTTCAAATTTTTCAGAAAATACCAATATATATATATATATATATATATATATATATATATATATATATTTTGTTGTTGTTGTTGTTGTTGTTGTTGTTGATCCTTGCCTGAGGATATTTTTCCATTGATTTTTAGACAGAATAGAAGGGAGGGAGGAAGAGAAAGA
This sequence comes from Molossus molossus, assembly GCF_014108415.1. Classification (NCBI taxonomy): domain Eukaryota; kingdom Metazoa; phylum Chordata; class Mammalia; order Chiroptera; family Molossidae; genus Molossus; species Molossus molossus. The sequence continues at coordinate 35,098,782 of NW_023425366.1, forward strand.
GAGAGAGAAACATTGACCTGAGAGAGAACATATCAATTGGTTGCTTCCTGCACAACCCAGACTGGGGCTGGGATCAAACTTGCAACCCAGGTGTGTGCCCTTGACCAGGAATTGAACCCAAGACTCTTCAGTCCGAGAGCTGATGCTCTGGCTGCTGAGCCAAATTGGCCGGGGCAAGCTATATTTTTAATGTTGCTTGACATAGTTTAAAAAAAAAAAATACAGTTTATGCAGATTTTAACTTGGTTGGAAATTTCTATTAATTTACTTCTTTATTTCCAGAGGAAAGCACAATTCTCATTTTATGGAAATGTTTGGGATAGAATATATTTGAATAGAGGTTTTGATCTTTTTCTGTATTTTTACAGCACTCTGAGAAAACTATAAAAGCAGAATAAACTTTAGAAAAAGCGTTTAAGATAAACTTCAATGTAAGTTTCAAGGTGATGCTGTAGAGAAGTCTGACTTTTCCTGCTCAGGGAGGCTGTGAATCTTATCTCCCCAAGAATGCTGTTTTATGGAGTCTCTGTGTAGCTGTAATGAGCCTTCTGGATACATCTGTCATGAAGCAAAGGTCCCTAATGAGTCCTCTATTCTGAGGTTACAGAAAAGAAGGTCTGTTCGCTTAGTTGGTCAGAACTTGATGCAGACAAGACCCGTGGCTGGGGATTCACGGCTGTGCTGAACGTTTTTCTTTTTTCCTCTGTTCCTTTGTCACCAATCTCACTCCTGAAAACATCCAGCTTTCTCACAAACACATGCCTTTGGTCACAAGGGGGACTGGGTGGGAGATTGTGGCTGAACCAGTTCAAATCCATCACCCCTGGTGGGAAACAACTCAAACCACATGGCTCGGTGGCCTCCAGCCACCCAAGTCATCCGTGTGGACAGAGGCAGCATCATAATTACTGAGAAAGAATGGGCTGCCAGAACATTTTACGTGTCTCTAAGTCTGGGCTAACATGTTTAATTCTTTCCATTGCTCTTGCATTGTTTCTGCATCATTTTAAGCATCGTTAAGAAATGGGCAAAATCCATTTATCATTTTAAATTGCGCAATACTGAAGCTATCAGTCAGCATACTGGAGAACTTAAAATACAATTTTTCCAATAAGGAATAACTTCAATCCATAATGTTTACATGCATTTCTTCTACACATATCCATGAACACTCACTTGCAAATAGTTATAGTTATCTTTGGTGCCAAATAAATATTTATTAAATATAATTGTTTGTGAAGCATAGCCTACATAGATCAGCAAAATTGTTCATATAAATGCAATTTTACGTAATAAAGTAAGACCTATTGATTTGAATCTAACTTGAATATAACAATTTCCTTTGTTACACAATTTTTCCAAGATGTCTTCATTCAGAGAGTTTATAGTCTTTTTTTTCCCCTTTCAATTTACTTGCATTATATGAATTTCTATGAGCATCTCCATTTCCCATCGTCTCTTTTAGGATCCTATCTGTTCAGAATGAGAACAAGAGAAAAGAAGCTGCTTTCTGTGGTAAGGTGCTTGTCAGGCGCAGACTTGTTGGACGCTCCTGGTGGCCACGGGACCGCAGCGTGGTCGATAAAGGTGGCGTCACTTCGGGGACGGGCTCCTGGGCATAGCCCTTGCAATCCTCCCTGTGCCCGTCCCCACCAGCTGGCTGCCTAAGGTTTCCTGTGAAGGTGCTGACGACCCTGGACATGGGCCAACACAAGATGGAAAGACCCCAGATCCCTGAAACTCAACGTGGAAGTCCGGCTTGTCAACTGCATCTGTGCTGAGGGTTTTCAAGGACACTGCCTTCTCCTTCGGCAGCAGGAACAGGTTGGGAGGCTCAGCCTCCCCTGCCGGCTGCCCTAAATGAGGATGTCAGCTCACCACCATGCTGAAGGTACATGGTGCTTCTTGGATAGTGACATCTGGGCACAAACAACAAAGTCTGCTTGTCACAACATTGCCCAGCTCTCCCCCCTTCTAGTGTCCAGCCCACCAGCTGGTGTTCAACTGTCTAGCTCCCAGCCCGGGCGATCTTAAAATGGACGGTCAGTCACCATCTTCCCTCATTTCTTCATATTGCCATGACTTTTTCTCTATGCCCAGCTTACCTTGTGGTCTCTCCTTTTCCGTTCTTGAAAGCTGAGCTAGAAGAAAAAGGCAACAAACTCAAACATACCCGATGTTGCTTGTTTCTCTTTGTGCTACAACTGAGATGTTATGTAATTCTAATTTTTCTCAAGACAGACAGGGAAGGGTCAGCCAAAGTAGTAGTGAGGTAAAATGAGAAGTGGAACCAGGTTTGTTCTCCGTAAAAACCCTACTCAACCTATAGACCAGGTACTGATGCTCCTTTCACAGAGGACAGTACGTCTGTCAGTGCACAGCTGCTTCCCCCGTCCTTACAGCCTGCCCTCCCCGTGCCGAGGCAGAGGCGAGACTCGGGGAAGCTGCACAGGCTTGCACGTAGTGATTCAGGGCAGAGGGGGTCCGACAGGAGAGCTAGGATGTAAAATCAGAGTGACAGGCAGGCTCCTTTCACTGTGTGACAAAATGAAAATGGACCTTTGTCCTGAACCCCAAGATGGCCCATGAAGGGATCCAATCTCTCAGTCTATGGCCTGATTTCAGGTTTTCATGTAGAGAGGTATCACATTGGCTTTCACAGGGAGAACACAGGGAGAATGCAGTGTACATGGGAGTGTGTGTGTGTGTGTATGACGTGTGTGTGTGACTATTTTAATGCATGCATGTTCTTGTGTGTGCACATACATGTGTATGTTTCTGGGTGGGTACATATCCATGTGAGTGTACATGTGTGTCTTTGAGGGAAGAGAGGTGACAGCGTTATATACAGAAAGTCCAATTAGAAAATAGCTGTTAATAAAGAGAAAAAGTTGTGAAGAGCCATATATGACAAATACGGGGTGGGGGATGAGAGAGAGAGAGAGAGAGAGACGGAGAGAGAGAGAGACAGAGAGAGAGAGAGAGAGAGAGAGAGACGGAGAGAGAGAGAAAGAGAGAGAGAGAGAGAGACAGAGTTAAAATAGTCACAATTTGGCTGCTGAGGAAGTGGCCACACCACCAACCCCTGGGCCTACCGCAGTGCCTGTTACACATAGGCAATTGATGCACAGGTATTGAGCAGATGGAAGAGAGAACTTTTAAATCAGATTAAAGCCTTTAAAAAATGTTATTTAAGTGTAGTTGGTATACAATCTTATATTGGCTATATTAGTTTCAGGTGTACAATACAATGATTCGACATTTTTATACCTTACATTGTGATCACCCCACTAATTTGAATTATCACCTGTCACTATTTAAATTTATTGTCACAATATTATGGACTAAAGTTTTTAATTTAAGCCTCTTACTTTCCAATATTGGGGGAAGCATAATAAAATTTAATATCTATATTTTATTTATTTATTTATTTATTTATTTATTTATTTATTTATTGGTACATGCCCCTAGCGGGAACTGAATCCGAGACTCTCTGGTTCACAGGCCGATGCTCCAACTGCTGAGCCAAACTGGCCAGGGCTATTTATTTTGTTTTTTCCTTATTGATTTTAGAGAGAGAGGAAGGGAAAGCAAGAGAGAGATAGAAACATCGATGAGAGAGAACACTGATTGGGTGCCTCCTGCATGCCCCTCACTAGGGATTGGGCCACAACCTGGGAGTGTGCCCTGACCAAGAATTGAACAGGTGACCTCCTGGTGCATGGATCAATGCTCAACCACTGAGCCACATCGGCTGGGCTAATATCTACATTTTAAAAGGAATCTATTTATCTTGTACAATGCAACCTATTGAACCTACAGAACACAATTTGTAAAATAAGTATACATTTAAACATCATTGAACTTTGGTGCTATTCTTAAGAAAATCTGTGGGTTTTTTTCTTTTGAATTATGATCACATATTTGTGTCCAGCTTGAATCTGGAGCCATGTTCACTCTGTCAAAGCTGCAAAGCTCTCCTTCTTCCTTTGGCTTGTTACCTGCCTGGGGGACCCATGTGAGAATCTGCCATTGCATAACTAAAACTGAAATGTGGGCATCTCTTGGGGATCAGGTTACTATGTGAAGAAATATATTTCTATCCAATAAGATGTTTTCTATAACATGTCCAAGATAAAAAGATATCCACTAACATTGGCTTCATATATATTGACTACAGGGCTACTCTGTGGGTTTTCCTCATTGTGTATTTCCTAATTTATTTTATTTTATTTTTTTAATCCTCAGTTGAGGACATTTTTTTATATTTTGTTCAGATAGAGTGGGAGAGAGAGAGAGAGGAAGAGAGAGAGAAACATCGACGTGAAAGGGACACATTGAGTGGCTGCCACCCTCACGACCAAACCAGGGCTGAGGACAAACTGCAACTGATGTACGTGCCCTTAAGAGGGAACCAGACCCGGTCTCTCTGGACTGTGGGCCAATGCTCTAACCGCTGAGCCAAACCGGCCAGGGCATGTATTTCCTAATTTATCTCATTAGTGACATGAAGATTGACATTGGAACCAGTGTGCTCAAAATCATGCTTTTTATTATTTATTTTTTTATTGTATCTACTTTTATGTAAAATATTGAAGGCAAGCCATCATCACATTCTGTGGTGAAAGGCAGAGAGTAACACAACCAAGCTCTATTGGAGTTTGGCTTTCCCAACAAAGAGAGAGCATCTTCTAAATATCTTCCAACCTGATACAGTTCAGTCCTGTATGTCTTAGCCTCCCTCTGAAGCACTGGGCCCACAGCCCTTTTCACCTTGTCACTACTTAGTAATTTCCAAAATAGGGGTCTACATCTTCCTCTCTTTGGTAGGGTTAAATCCTCACTGGGATTAGGATTGATTCCAGGGCAACCCTCTTGCTTCGTGCAGGCCCAGCCACTGTATTTTTAAGTAAAAAAGAGCAATTCATACATCCATGAGGCTTGCTCTAGACAGCTGTGGGTGTGCAAACTCCAGATGTGACATGCACACATGCAAATATGGTGACATAAATGTTGTAACATTAGATTATGGGGACATCCAAGACCTGAATGGGGATTGTGTTTATCATGCTGGTGTGAATTGGGAATCCCTAGAAGGGAGGGGTGGTTCTCCTTGGCTGGGGGGAGGAGGGTTAAACTCTAGCTATGGCAGGAGAAATAATTTAGGTCTGTATTGTAGAATGACAAGGGATTACATTTACAGAGACAGGAAATTGAAGAGCCTGGAAGAGCACATCCCTTGGGGAAAGCATGAGTGGCCTGGGAGGAGATGGAAGGTTGGAGCAGAACTGAGTACATAGGAGAATAATAACCAAGGTTTGGGGATCTGATCCCAGAAGTACAGGCCAAGTTAGTGAGGCAGAGTTGAAAGTGGACCAAAGTGAATTCATCCTTTCAGCAATTGTCAGTTTTTTTGTTTTTTTTTTTGATAAACACAGTCATTAACACTTTGAAACTGGCCAGGTGGTACACCTCCTCTGCATAAATATGCCTCCAGGTCATGATATAAAATAGACAATCTTAGTATCACACAGTTATTGTTTGGCACCGAACCTCTCATTCAACCTGTCCTACTAGCTGAGTACAAGTTCTGATTGCCATCCAACCAACACTTTGGTCGTTCCAACCAATAGGAGTTCCAACCAACACTTTGGGTAAAAATGCTGCTTGGAGGTGGCCCCAGGGACACCATGATGGCAGAACCAACTATTCTGGGGCTGCAGGAGAGGCCAGAGTCCTGGCAATGTGGAAGGACACAGGGCAGCCTGGCTTCAGACAGTGACATGAGCCAATGAGCTTGCCAAATCCAAACTTGAAGACGCCATCAGGGTGCAGAGAGTGACCAGAGTTGTGGGCAAGAGAGAGTTCTGCCAAGACAAGGACACAACACTGAGCAGACACCCAAGAGATTGCTCATCTAACAGGCTCAGAAATCCCAACCAGGGCACCGAGCACAAGCAGATAACCTTTTCTATTCCTGAGCAGGAAGGGGCCTGGAAATCATATCAGAATGTGGAAGCAATCAGGAGCTGGGAAAAAGAGAGAAAAGGGATGAGGACACATCATAGAAACCTTGATATCCTAGACTCGGGGTGTCTGAAGTGGGAGGTCGGCATAGAGCCGTTGCTAAGGTTGGCACACACACAGGGGCTGTAGGGATCCTGTCTTTCTCACTTGGTCTAAGTGGGATAAAAATTTCGTATTAACAACACAACATATGGTAAAATAAGAATATTTAATAAAACATAATAAAACAAATTATCATTTAATTGGAAACACACACATGAATGAATGAACTGCTACACATCTATGATTTCATTTTCCTACAATTTCTAAGTGCATAGACTTTGTCTTTTTAAAGGGTGATGCTTTTCTAATATAATATCTATAGAAAAACTAGAAAAAAATTTTGTGTTTGCCTCAACCTGCTTGTTTAAAATTTATTTTTTTATTGCACATCGAAATGCATAAAACATGCAACTTCACATGGTGAGGCTCCCGCCATTTGTAGTTGATACGGGTTTGTGACAAACACAAGGACATTGATAAATTCTATTTCATGGAATTTCCATCAAAAATAAAAGAAAACATTATTAATATATTTCTAATTAGCAATGGTGCTTTATTGAGGATGTTCCTGACAGGTAGAACATTTATTGTGATGAGGAAATCTTCCAGCTGTACACATCTGGGGATTGGAAGACATTTTTGTAGAACACCTTTTAGGGCCACATGTTTTAATAGCATTTTCTCCTCTATTACCACAGGTGTGGGGGCCAACACTTATAGGACATATTTCCGTTACAGGACCTCTGGCTCGTGTCTTTGCACGTGTCTTATGAGCTGATAGTAGGTGTACAAGTAAGAGGTGTACAAGGACATTACTGCAAACTCATTAAATATACCAGCTTAACTTACAGGTTACATGTATCCCAAAAGTAACTCCACTTACCAGATTCCTAAAATGTTTATTGCCATTAAATATCCCCAGCCATAAGAGCAAGGTAGGCAAGGGGTAGTCAGAATGAAATTGACCCCAATTTCAGTTAACCTATTTCCTTGAAAAATTTTATAAAAACATGTGACCACACAAACAGTCCATACAGCCCCTCCTAGGGGTCCATGGTCCAACCAGGCAGGGACTGATGGAGAAGCTTCAACTTCACCCCTGATTCTTAGTAACTGGCAAGATGACATGCAAATAGTCTTGATAAGCATTCATTGAACAAATTAACATGCGTAAAATGAAAGGCACCGTCAAAGAAGACAACCTTGGCTTCAGGCAAATGCCTTCAGCCGGTCTCACATTCGCACTGCTCCAGCCTAGTACAGATGCCTCACTTCTGCACAGCTGGGAGGCTGGCAGGTGGCTGTGTCCCATGCTGCGCCAAGTGAACGTGAACTGGGAGGGCAGCTCCTCGGGAGGCTGTGGGCTCATGCTGCTGACCATGAGGGGGCAGATGTCCCTTTTTGCCTGCAGAGGAAGGTGTGAAGAGAAGACCTAGAAAACCAGATGTGGTCAGCTCCTTCTTGACCAGCTGCTGTCCTGAAAAGTTGGGTACCTGGTCAATTTATTAATACTTTTTAAGTTATCTTGAGAAATACTGATGTGTTTATGATATAGTCTTAAAAGTAGAGGCATGGAAAAACATTCTTGTCAAGAAAAAGATTCTTTTTAACCAATAGTGAGCCTGGTGTAGGCCACCATGCTTATGTATCCTGAAGACAGAGCTGAGGGGTGTGGACAGAATGAGCTGAATGGCTCTAAGTGTAGATGGAAACATGCCCACATTTTACATTTTATCCTGTGATTTCTAATCACGTTTTGTGAGAAAAGTGGGAAACCTGCATTGTGCTCCAGGCTGGCAACACGGGTCCAAGTCTTGTGATGACATGTCACTCTGTGCTGGGACCTGAGCCACTCTGATTCTGTGACCCTCTCAGGTTCTATTTTTTTGATGCCTAGAGACAATAGTACATATATTTTTCTTTTTGTGCTGTGGTGGCTGAAAAATTCCAGCCACAAAGATGTGATTGGAGAATGAAACTTCTCCCGACTGAAACCCCGTGCACATATATGACCTGGAACATTTCCTTTGAGACTGAGTGCATAAGCTCTCACCAACAGCAGACAATAAACGTAGCAGTGGGGAAGCACCACAATGAGACCCAGGCCACTAACAACATGGAACCCAACACGTGTGATAAGCATGGCTTAATTGAAATAGTCTGTGCTCCGTGATTCCATCTCCACAGTAAATGAATAACCACCTTCACAGGGCTGTATACCACATCTCTGCGTTTGAAACAATAGCCCTAGAACACTCAGGCTCTTTGGGGAGGAACTAATCCTTTCCTGACAAGAAAACTGAAAGGAATTATTTGTAACAGATTTGTAAGACTCATGGGATGTGCAATATACTTTCAGATGCACTAAATCATATTTCTTCCAATCTATGAACTACCCGCTCAGACGATGCAATCTTCTAGCGAAAGCTCTTTTCACAGCTGAACTCAGGAGAAAGAGACAACCTCTGGAAAGAGGATGGTAATCATGAAGGCACTATAGAAGGGACAATATGAAGTCGGGGGGGGGGGGAGCAGTTTCTTGTTATTTCCCTGGAGTGACTTAATTCAACAAAGATAATTTGAAAAATATGCATCTGTAGGCGCTATCAGCTTCACAACAGTACATTTGGCCTCTGAGAACATCAGTACCATCACGATCATAGTATGATGAACATAATCATGTTTTTAATGGAGTGGAAATTGGAGAATATTTAAATAACAGTGAAAATAATCAAAAGGTCAGAAAATAGGTCTGATGAGCAAAAAGCTAACTGAATGACGGTATTGAGCCAAGGAAAGATCACACTTGGTTATTTTAGGGAGTAGGCCTGGTGGACGCATATTGAGGAGCAAAAAAAGAAATGAATGAAAGAGTATAACAAAGAACTGGGTGTTAAAAAGAGAACAGACCTCAGAAACCACATTTTAGGGCCTCACCTCTTCTGCCCATTAGAATCCTTGAGGCTAAGGGCCTAAAATGTGTTTTTATAAAAAAATCTCTATGTGAGCTCGTTGATCACCAGGATGGAAGTCTGTGAATTACTGCATCTCCCGCTATTACAGACAGACATTTAAGGTAGCTAGAAGGATAAAAGACATTCTGATTTCATGCTTAGTTAGAAATTAGGAAGTTCTCCTATATAGATTCTATGACCTTGCTTCTGAACATCTCAAAGAATTCCTTCCCTATTTTGTGTGATGAGGACCAGGGTGCTGTGTTAGTTATTGAAGGGAGCACACATCAGAGGAGCTATGCAATCCCATCTATTCCTGGTCAAGAAGGGTGAGCCAAGCCTCATGTTTTATTGCAATCAGGAAGACTATTTGCTTTTATTTCCCTCCGGTCTTGGATATGTGCTTTTATGGTTCTCTTTAGATACTTGTCAACTCAGCAAGAAGAGCCTCCCTTACATGGGAGAGATTTAATTTGGCAAAATCCTCCACTGTGTCCTTATCAAATGGTGCACCAGGGAAGCAGCTACTTCTACATAATGGAGTGCTTGGCACTGAGGTCCCACACGCCGTCGCCAAGATGGTCAGCGTGTTCGCTGTACTTCATGGGACTGGTGCTGAATACGAAACTGCATTCTGAAGAGTTAAACAGTCATTATTCTTGTCTTAATACATATTGGTTTCCATTGTTAACATTTTAAAGATTCTCTAAGTTTGACCTTGTGGGTTTAAAAGGTAGAAAGCCATGGGAAACACTTGGAAGTCATCCATCTACTCAAGTTGATAATAACTGGATGAGAATCATGTACAGATTACTCTGTCCTCCCAGGGAAATAAGACAACACAAAAGAAGCAGAAGAAATTGGCTGCACTTTAGGGTTTGATGGTTCCATTAAATAGAAGCATGATTATATCTTCATATTTACTAGAAAATCACTTTTTATCTATCCGATGTTTCTGCCTTTTGGCCCATGTAGCCATCAATCAGCCCAAAATCTACTTCAGAGTTATCTTTGCCTCTTGCTTGCTCAGAAATCACTCACCTGGTTTGTTCTTGGTTTTCTTAACTTAAAATTAGAATATTGATATCTACCTCATAGAGAAGTCTTAGAACTAAAATCAGTCAAATGTGAAACTCTTAATAAACATTAATTTCATAGTTTTTGAAAGAGTGGAGTAGATTGCACATATAAGGCCAGTCTTCTTTTGCAGTGTGGAAACCAGTGCCCATGTAGCCACTGCTTTTTAAGTATTTTTAAGTATTTAAAAAATACACAGACAATAGTGCATGAAGGCAGGGGTGGCAGGAGCAAGGAGGAGGGAGTCAATGGGGGAAAGAAGGAGAGACATCTGTAATATTTTCAACTATAAAAATAAATTTAGAAAGAAAAAGAAAAAAATATGTCCAGTTTTGAGCCCAGGGTGTTCTGGGCTTGTCATCTTCCTCACTCCTTGCACTCATTTGATACTTAAATACTGGAGAGGAGTCAACATGTTCCAGAAAGTGTAATAAAAAAAAAAGTGTTTGAAATTATTAGGGAACACATGATTTTGCTATGATGACCACTTCTAAGAGTCACCAAGATGCCATGGGAGACACAATCTTTCTTCTATGTCTTAGTTCTCTTACTGTTGCCTGAGCTGTTTGGATATAAAGATGTGAGAGAACTCAGGAGAAGTGAAGTTCATCTGAGGAGCTCTGGATAGCATCACGGTTCATGAGACCCAAGTGCTTCATGGTGGATTCAGTTCCTCTGAGTTCCTTCTTCTTTGGAAACTTTTGGCTGTTTAGTCCACCCTGACTGGTCCACCTATTCTTTTTCCATAGGGTTTTTCTTTACCTCTACTAAAGGAACATGCCAGCCTACTAATTTCCTAAATCACCCATCAGGTTCCTGGAGTTAACAAGAAGAATGCATGAGCTTCTTAAGCATTTGATTCTAGGGCCAAAATTAACACAAAGCAAAATACAACACACTGGGAGAGTTAGGAGAACTTTCCTAAGTTTCACAAGCTGAGTGGTGAACCCAGATGTCCTTCGGAATGTAAGGAGGGCCAGGACTCCTTTCCTGCTTCTTTCATCAACACAGTTGAGAAAAGGAAAAGTCCTTGCTTTAGGAATCAAACCCTAGCCCGTCCCTCTGCCTTCTGTTTACTTCCTGTAGGTGAGTCCGTGCTCCTCCCTGCTCCCTGAGGAATCAGGCTGTATCCTCTACCTTCCTCTCCCCTCTTGCACAGCAGCCTGATAAGGCAAAGGACAATGGTGGTTTATTTACATCTCAAGTAAAATTCTAAAGAGGAGTTTCTCTCACAATTTCATGTTTCATATGGGAAAATAGCTTTGTAATATTCATAAAATAATTTATAGGTCAAACAATTAAATGCATATCTAATTGTAAAAAAAAATGCAGAAAATAGAAATCTTAGTTGATAAAAAATACCTTTACTGAGAATTTGTGTAACAGTTATACAATTTCAGCTTGTGCTTCACAGTAAAGATACAGGTCATTTGTGTGGATTCTTTAAAAACTTGGAATCAGTATCAAATCTTTTCTACAAATGCACACAGTATGCACCTGTCCGACTCAATACCAAACCATAGTTACGTGAGTTTCCATAGATAATATTTTTAAGTATTACTATTTCAAATGTGTATTTTCATTGATTGTGTATATTTATAGAGAATGAGAAATAAGATGAAACAAAAAATATAGAGTAAATCTTACTGCATTCAAAGATTTCTCCATTAGATACCATTTCATCTGTCTTTACCAGAATTTTTCAAACTTTCAAGAAAAATTGGGACCCTCACATACAAGTAGAATATCAATTCTGCAATGAAAAGGCAGAGGTGTTTTGGTCCGAGATGTTTGGGTTACAGTGAAGGTGAGCTTTCAAAACTTCTTTTGTTGGTCCTGAGTGAGCCTCGAATCCTCAGGATTCCCAAGGGTGCAAATTGAAAAAGATAGGCCAACAAAATATGGAATATGAGGACGTTAAACTCAGCCACATCTCTGAGCTAGGACAGTGAGAATTCAACAGGCAACCTCTAGGCTTGGGCAGCTGCCCGGACAACAGCCACTTTTAGGGGTCTCAACAGGAAATGACCCCGTCTGACTTGGAGGTCAGCATTTAGCTCCCATTATACTACATTATGATAAATATGGGAGTCCTGTCCTGAATATTTCTCTAAATTTTATGTGTGACGCCCATATTGCCAAAACCTAAGGACACTTTTTACTGTTTATCTTATCAGACTTCTTCACAAAGTATACTTCTTGCTCTTTCTTATACTCAAACTCATTGGTTTTTGGGACATTCCTCTTTGCTATCTCTCCTTGGACTATTTACTTTGTTTCATTAAAGAGTTTCTCTTCCTCTGATCTCTCTTTAGACAGTGGTTATCCTGAGGGCTCCATCCATGGGCCATCATAGGTCACTGCTGCCCCCTAAGTAAAGTCTTTACCTGGAGGAACCCATGCCTTCTTGAGACTTCATCTCATATATATTCAGCACACACACTTGCATCTTTCATGCCATGGGCTCTCCTGGGAACATCAGACACAGGCTTAGAACACATACAGCCTCTGAGGGCTCTGTTGGCAGCAAGAACTCATCCTACTCCTGAGATTCCCACACCTCGCTCTACCTCTGCTACCACTCCTGCTTGCTGAGTTTGGGCAGAAACAATAAACCACACGGGGCTTCAGCTCTTTAGGGTCCTCCCTTGGGGCCAATGTATCTGCAGAGTTTTTGGGGTTCTCGAGTGCTCTGGGCTACACAAGGCAGAAGGACATTTTGAGCAGCCCATTGGACTGTCCACCTAAGCTCCATCATTCTTCAGAGTTCTCACCGATAATAAATCTCACACATCTCCAATTAATTGACCCTCTACTCATCTCTCAGTTGAACTCTCAAGCAGATATGTTTCATTTACTAGGACCCCAAATCACCAATAATAACTCAAACTTCAAATAATAAAGACCAGGCAAGCTCGGCTTCTCCAAGATCTGTGCCTTCTTTCCAATACCTACATAAGAATCCCAAGGTCAATCTCAACAATCACCAATAATAACTCAAACTTCAAATAATAAAGACCAGGCAAGCTCGGCTTCTCCAAGATCTGTGCCCTCTTTCCATTACCTACATAAGAATCCCAAGGTCAATCTCAACAGTCTCCCTCTCCTATGTCCTCCATCTATAACTGGTTTTAAAGTTTGGACATTCTTTTTCTAAGTATTTCTCTAGATTGTCTCTCTTTCTATTGGCATTACCAGCTGCCCATTTTAGGGCTTATATACCTAGTCCATTGCAATGATCTTCACTCCAACTCTTAAGCTTCCCCCACCCTCACTCAATCCCTGATATCTCAATATCACACAAACATAGCACCCCAGACACAGGTGGGACCATATCATGACCCCTTTCAAATGTTTCTTTGGCCCCCTATTTGTGTTACTTGGGCTGATTTAGTGTAGAAGACAACTCAACATATGTTAAGCCAACAAAGGAACCAATTGACTAATTGGGCTGAAACGTCAAGGGATTGAGCAGGTTTCTCACTTGGCTGGGTGTGCCTATACTATAATCCCACCTTGAATGGTCTCTCCTGCTACAGAAAAACACTCATGGCCTTAATGGCTGTAGCCGGGCTTCTCAAGGGCCCCATCGGCTCTCCCTCATCCACCACTGCTACCCCACCCTGTGTCTCCATGGTAGTGAGTATTTACCAAACATGAGTATACTCTTCTGTTTGCCCATATACTTCGGCTCAGGCTATTCCTCTTAGCTAAAATATGACTTGTATTTTCTCCCTCTGGCCAGGATTACCTATTCTCAAAAACTCAATTCTTTCTCAGTTACCCTTCCTTTGTAGAGAACTAGACAAACCACTGTCTCATTCATGACTCACCTCCTTAAACCCAGCTCCTGGCATGTCAGACCCCTCCTGTTGAAAGTCCTTGTCTAGCAAAGCCGGCTTCCAGGAGCTTTCTGCAGGGAAAGTCCCCCTTACAGACTGCATGTGGCTGCATGTGGCAGTCCTAAGCCATCACAGCAGGTGCTCCGTCTTCTTGGCAACTGGGAACTGGTAGGTACATCATCAGTGAGATGCTCACTGCCCAGAGCCACATGACTGGTGAGCAGATTGTTCATGTTGAAGAGAGAGAAAGGTAAGGTCTAAACAGCATGTGGTAGTCAAGCCTAGCTAAATGGAAACATATGTTTTGCAAAGTCTATTAATTAGAGGGGAAAATCCTTCTATAGAAATGAATAAATACTTAAAGGTTACATTGAGAGTGTTTTCAGGAATTTAAAATGCATGGATGAAAGACTGCTAGGGGAAAAATAAAAGAGTGTGAATCAAGGAAACAAAGGAAACAAAGCCATCAACCCAGATATCATGGAGTATCGCAATGTGGTCACAGAGAGGATTCGAACCCAGAGCCTAGACATCTAGGACACCGAGAGTCCATGGGGTCTGCAGAATGCAGTGTCTCCAGCAGCTCCTACGGCATCTGTGGTTGTGACTCCGTGAGACAAACCGTCATTGCAGAGATGGGCTCAGTTCTTGTCAAGAACTTTGACCTTTTTATATATTCCCGATTAAAAAAAAATAATAACTACTCAGAAAATGACATCGAGAGACACGTAGGTAAATCCCCCAGCAGAGTCAGTGGTCTGGCATTAACTAAGTTGGCACCGGTCTCGACAAATGGCTGTTTCTACCAGAGTCTTCCCGTGTGGGCGCTCCACACTCCATAGTCACTTAGGTCCTTCTCTGACTGATTTGTTTTATATCTATGTACTTAAGGATACACATCTTTTGTGATATTCTGGAGCACACTGTCCCTGATATGGCCAAGTTTCTGGCTTTGTTAGACTAGTGAGAAAAGAGAAGTTTCTTTTAAAGCCACATCCTCACTGTGGTGCAAGGCCCGGTAAACCAGCAGGCTCAACATCAGGTCCTTTTCGATATGCCTTCTTAACTGGGATTAAAAATAACCTATTGTCTCCCTTCTGTTGTTTACTCTTTGATAAAGGTCAATATAATCAGGAAATTTTCCTTACAATGCCTTATTTCAATGTATGATTAATTAATTTTGATTTTTAGCCTTAAATTCAGGTAATCTGTATATTGGGTGTCCCCCTAAAATAATGTGTACACTAAAAACAGTGATTATTAAAATACATTTCATTTTATTTTATCCTCACCTGAGGACATTTTTTCATTTTTGTTCAGATAGAGTGGGAGAGAGAGAGAAACATCGACTTGAAAGGGACACATTGAGTGGCTGCCTCCTGCACGACCCTGGCCGGGGACGAATCGCAACCAAGGTACATGCCCTTGACAGGAATTGAACCTGTGACTCATTGGTTTTTGGGCCAACGCTCTAACTGCTGAGCCAAACCGGCCAGGGCAATGCATCTCATTTTCAAAATGTAATTGAATTTGCAGATACCCTGTATACATTTTGTAGGACACCTTGTATTTGTTTCCTGTATCTTTCCTGCATTCACCACTTTCCTTCACTGCAGAGAATGTCCCTAGGAACCCTGGTGACCTACATGGCCATGTTAATAGAGTTCTGAGGGCCACATTTAGGACGTGCTCTCTGGGGTGACCCACTGAGAAGGGTTTACGCACACAGTGAACAGAGTGCAGAGCATCCCCACAGGCGCTGGAGGGAGGGGCGAGCCAGAGAACTGAGCTTTCCAGGGGACGAGTGAGTGGGAGGCTGCAGCTGCAACATATCCGAATGGCCCTTGACACATGGGCTTATTAAATTAAAGTTATTGGCACAGAAATGTGGGCGAATATCACGCGTTGCATATGAATCAAGGATTCATATCCTGACTCATTCATGCATTAGCTCCTGCCTTTTTGAGGTGACAGTTATATTATGCCATTGAACTCTGACTCCTTTGTGATGTTAACAAGATGCCCTTTATCTTTACACTGGAGATTTATCTTGTTCACTATACTGAATGCCTCACAAAATTGCTTTACTTTGCCTGTGTTTCCATTTTTTTAAAAAAGTTTGCCAGATTGCAATCACATCACCCCCTTCAGAGTCGTTTATATTTCATAGGGAGTTTTAGCAGTGAGTTCCACAGCGTTGTCAGAATGAGTTGACATGCTGAAGAATTTACAGTGCCCGTGATCAAGCCTCTGAGGAGTCATGGGAAGTCCATGAATAACGCCATCGATTTAAAGGGTCTAGAAAAAAATCATTTCAGGTAAGTCTCTAGCGTGTGCCACTTCTCTTTTTTTGTTTTGACATTTTTTTCCATTGTTTATTTTTAGAGAGAAAGGAAGGGAGAGGGAGAGAGAGATAGAAACTTCGATGAGAGAGAACATCGATTGGCTGCCTCCTGCATGCCCCCCACTGGGGGTTTGGCCCACATCCTGGGCATGTGCCCTGACTGGCAATCGAACTGGAGACTCTTGGTGCATGGGTCGATGCTCAACCACTGAGCCACACTGGCTGGGCCTGTGCCACTTCTTGATTTCACGTAAGGCTAGGGCACCCTACAGTGGGCAATTTGAACAATTTTCCTCCACTAGACTCCAGGGGCTGCTTTAAACATATTACTGCCACCATCAAAATCCCTTGAGCTCAGAAAGCGTTCCATCCGGTGTCCACTGAATGACAGTGCTGGAATGGGGATTCAAGAGCTAAAGAGTGAGGTGGCAGTGTCCCGAACTGCTTTCTAGTTGTCACATCTGCACATGTTGTCCCCATGACTCAAATGGTCTTCCAGCCCACTCTGTAGCCCTGCGTCTGCCCAGGGACCACCTCCTTTGGCTTCGATGTCCATCTCCATTGGCATTCTCTCTAAGCTTTGCTCCAAGGAAGACTGTTTTCTCTGCCTTCCTTCCTTATATGTCTCTTGTCTCATGTTTTTACATGGTGTTGTAGATGTTTATTCCTGTGACTGTCTCCCCAGGGACTAGGAGTGTCTGCAGGATCTGCTCATTAGGTATTCTAATTGCCTCTTCTTCACCCCATTAGTGAAGGAGAAATCCCTGACCCAGAGCACAGCCAAACGCCTTACACCCAACACTCAACACTGTAAAGATGACATTAATGACACTTTATTAGCCACATGTACTCACATCCCAAGTGTGGAGACACATACATGCAGCTTGCCACCCAGGGCAACAGAGGCTGTACTGAAAAACAGATGGAATAACCAGGGGCTGTGGGGGCAATCTTTGTAGTAACAAGAAGTAGAGGTGGCCCAAGTTGCCAAGGGAAGAGGTGATTGGCTTATATAAAGTATTACATGGCTGGCAGGAAATGGAAGCCAGTACTCCAAGATGAGTAGGCACTGTGCCCTGACCCTCGGTAAATGAGGTTGTTGGCTAGGGTGCCCTGTCCATGGGAACAGATGTGTGGTTGGGCCATTCCATGTCCTCACAATTTTATCAGACCTCAAGGCAGCACATAATATTGGGTCTTAATTTTAGATCTTACACCAGAGAAGTCACCCCTTCAGTACCTGGGGCCACATTCTCATCCTCACTATTCAAGGACCACACTGGTTAGAAAAACTGTGAAGCCCAATATTTTTGCATTATTTGTTTTGTCCTCCCTCATTCTCCTCCAAGTCGTAGCATGGAAGGTTATGAAAAGCTCATTTTTGGCATGGTGAGGAGTCTAGGGAGAGTGAGAACTCCCTCTGGTGTGTGGCAGGAGAAGAACCTGGCAGCAGGGGGATGGACACATGGTTGTCCATAGCTGGTTTTGTTCTTTCCCATAGTTGTTTTCTGGATATTCCAACATTGTTCAGGTAGTCATAAAAATAAAATCGGGATCAGTTTTAACTCTGTTCAAGGTGATGGAGAGCATCATCCAGCAACGCTAAGCTGAGTTTGGGTGCAATCAGTATCTGGGGAGACTCACCAGGTCCCGAAAGGGTCAACTGTTTCATGCTGACACAGATTCCAGGGTCTGTAGCCTGCTGCTTTGAGAACGTGGGCAAGTTTTTCTACCCGAAGAACGGGAGTAGCCCTGGCCATTTTGGCTCAGCGGTTAGAGCATCGGCCTGCGGTCCAGAGAGACCCGGGTTTGATTCCTGCTAAGAGCACGTACCTCGGTTGCAGTTTGTCCCTAGCCGTGGTTGAGTTGTGAGGGAGGCAGCCATTCCATGGTCCCTTTCATATCGATGTCTCTCTCTCTCTCTCTCTCTCTCTCTCTCTCTCTCTCTCTCTCTTCCTCTCTCTCCCTCCCACTCTGTGTGAACAAAAAATGTCCTCGAGTGAAGATAAAAAAAACAAAAAATAAATGAAAAGAATGGGAGTGATGGTCACAGCACCACCTCATGTGGTGGTGCTGAGGGTAAGAGGTGAAAGCCCCATGGGGGAAGCACTTCACACAGGGTTTGCCTGTGCCACGTCAGCATCCGCAGGTACCGTGGCTTTAGTGCATGTGGTGTGTTGAATCATGTACTCCACGAATTCACAGCCACCAGGAACCCCAGAGCATTAATTACCTTATTTCGAAAGAGTGTCTCTGCAGATGTGGTTAATTTAAGGTAAGACTTGGATTAGATTACACTCTATTCAGGGGAAAAGGGGAGATTAAAACCAATCTTCCCTTGTGACAGACAGATTTGGACCCAGAGAGACACAGGAAGGAGAGGAAGGCCGTGCAAAGATGGGGGCAGAGACTGAGAGACGAGACCACAAGCCAAGGAACCCAACAACGCCAGAAGCTGGAGGAGGCTGGACAGAGCTTTCCTTAGGGCCTGGGAGGGAGGGTGGTCCAGCCAACACCTTGACTTTGGACTTCTGACGTCCAGAATTGTGAGAGGACAGATTGCTGTTGTTTGAAGCCGTGTAGATTATAGCAATCTGTCATGGCAGCTGCAGGAACCTAAGAACATATGATACAGTATGAAGTGCTTAGGGAAACAACAACGCGAAGACTAAACCCCTCTCGGGCATTTGTCCTTAAGAACTAGTTTGTGGGGTAATTGTTCATCTAACAAATTATTCATTGAGTTCCTGCCATGTGCCAGAACTATTATAGAAATGAGTGAAATCTTCCAGCCCTTGCTCTGGAGGACAGGCTCACCTGGAGAACAGTGGCATCGCCAGGCACAGGCCTGGGTCTCTGGCATTAGTCCCTCCAGGTGTGTGCTGTAGGAGGTGGTGGTGGGGAAGGGAGCTGGCCAAGCTGGGGAGCACAAGAGGAGGGGTAGAGGAGCCCAGCATGGATGCCTGTTTTCAGTGCTGCAACCCCTGACCCACATTGTGGGGGTGAGTCCCTCAACTTCTCTCCCATCTGACCCCTCTGTCACATGGAGGTGTTGCTGGTCCCCACCTCCCTGCAGGTCTCAGGAGAGCAGGAGGAGTCTCTGTACTGTGTTGGAGGGTACCAAGGCCACTGAGCTCCAGCTGGTGGGTACTGGCCTGCCCTGGTGGTCACCTTCTGCTTCATGAGACATCTCTACCCCAGAGAGTGGAGTGGCTTGGTTAAATAACCTCAAATTTCATATATTAACACAAAAACCTGTCACTTTTAAGAGCCTACCTTATTGTCCACATACCAGATGAAAACATGTAATGTTTATTATTATTTTTTCAAAATTACAAGTTGTCATGTCTGGTCAAGTAATAAAAAGAAATAATTTCAATGAAGACTTTACTGTGAAAATATCAGGAGATCGGATATTGCAGACATCCCACAGACACAGGGACAGACAGTGGCTTTGTCCTCCTTCATAGACTCATACTCAACCTGAAGGCCGCCCCTGCATCGGGGTTTCCTGGCCCTCCCATCTGGTTGACGATCCTCTGCTACTCTCTGGTGGCTGGGTGTGGAACAGCTTTCCCTGGTTGGTCAGTAGGCCTGCTGTAGGGTCCGATATGACACATCATCCCTCTGCATTAGGGTTTGGCGGGATCTTAATGTTTGCTTCCAAGTTAGAGTGACCGACTGCCCTAGCTTGTCTGGAAATTGACGCGGATTTCTTGACATAGGCAGGAATGACCACCTTCTGATGGACCTGCCTCCATCCAGGTTACATGTCTAACAGAGCAGGACCAAGTCCTGTCGTGTCCTCATCACCTCACAGGGACCTTCTCACAAGGAAATGCAACCACCCAGAGCAGTTACCACCTACAGCAGAGAGTCGGCCTCTTGGCGGTCACTTCCGGTGCACTGACCCTTTCCTGGCACTGCAGAGGCACTGGCCACCCCCTTCTCTGATCTGAGAGGTGGGGCAGCTGGGTGCAATACGGCCGACCTCCAGGTCAGGGACTCCATCCAGGAGAACTGACGTGCAGGAGCTTTGCTTGATTGTGGAAGGCGCTCTGCAAAGAGGCCCTCTGTCCTGGGCCTGGTCTCCCAGGAAACACTTCTAAGACCCCTGTGCGGGTGGCTTAGAAAGTGACATACATACCAGGAAATCTGAGAAAACGTGTCTGCTCAATGCCACCTGGACAGTTAGTGCCTGGACAGGCTCGCCTACCTTCAGGGCAGAGAGCCTCATTGCCCCACACCTGGCCTGCCACAGGGATCAGATTGACCCCACACCTGGCCCTGCCACAGGGATCAGATTGACCCCACACCTGGCCCTGCCATAGGAATGAAGTTGACCCCAGACCTGGCCCTGCCATAGGAATCAGGTTGACCCCACCCCTGGCCCTGCCACAGGGATCAGGTTGACCCCACACCTGGCCCTGCCATAGGAATCAGACTGACTCCACACCGTGCCATGTGGCTGGGGCTGGCTGCTGATACCTGTCAGTTATCATACTTAGCCAAGCACAGTCTATCACTCTTTTTTACAACCCTTACGAAAATAAGTTCACATAATGAGAATATTGAAAAATAAAACAGGATAAACTATTTCTTTAGGAAAACAAGTTCTCGGTCAAAACATCCACGCATGCCACCTGATTTGTATTTCTCTTACTCCTTTTCACCTTCTGTGTGGATTCAAGCAAGGGGTTGATGAATGAAATGAAAATGTACGTCCACTGGGGGTCAAGCTCCAGGAGAAGGGGGCCCGGCAGGTCACCTGGAGAAAGCCCAGTTGTGGAAAGAGGAAAACCACACATCCATGAAGGCGGAGGACAGGGTGGTGCCCACAGTGAGAACTCGCCTTCCCATCCTGCCACCCATCTGGGTGTGGAGAGCCTTCGGAAAGGGAGGAAACCAAGGCTGCAGGTCCTCTGACCAGGACGTCGGTGAGGAGCAGCGTGGAGACAGCACCTGGAGAGAGAGAGCGTGGGAGGAACGTGTCTTTGCAGGGAGAAGGGTGCAGGAATGCAGCCCAGGGCTGTGTTGGCCACAGGCCCAGACCCCATAGAGGACAGAACCCTCGCTACCGGGCAATCTTCGCCCAGAACTGTAAAATCCCAGCTGTGGGGAGGGGGCCGTGGGCCATTTATCCTCAAGTAATTTCAAAGTTCCTTTTCCAAATAGAAACGTCTTTATTAAAAAGAGAGCAAAGAGTAAGAAAACATTTACAAATGTGAAGTTAAAGATTTAAAACAAAATTTGTCCTTGTACACATGTGAACTGCCTTGACCTCGAGTGAAGAGGTCAAGGCTGCAGGCAGTTGCCAGGGAGACCAGCCTCAAGAATTAGCCTTTCTGGCTCCGAACAGTGGGGTGCTCCTGTCTTCAGCCCCTTAACCTACACACTCACAGATTTCCTAAAAGAAAGCAAGACAAAAAAAAAAGAGCAAAAAGTTGCGAGTCACTTAATACAAACAGCAAACCTGTCAAACTTTGATTAAGGTGGGGGAGGGCAGACACTCTCTGCGAATATCAGTGACTCCTGGCAACAGCAGTTCCTGGCTTTGGTCCTCCCATCCAAGCCCCAGACAAGCACACACCATGATCCAAGGCTCCTTTCATGGTGAGAAAAGTAGTCAAGGAAAGTAAAGTTACAAACGGACGCCTGTGCGCCAGCAAGTCCGCAGCTTCTCCACGCGTGGCTGCCTGTGGAAGTCGACTCCCTAGGCGTGTGGGATGGGATGGAGGACAGAGATGCTCCACGAGAACCACTTAAGCAGATAACCCGAGTTTATTTTTCTTTCCGGTTGGTGAAGTTTCAAAAACTTTAGGTAGTTTAGTTACGCATTTGTAAGTGCCGTTCACATCCTTCCCAGTTTCCTTACACTTTGCATGCCATGTCTACCTTAATCTCGTTGGAAGATTCAGAGTCCTGGTGCTGGGGCGCTATTTCCTGCACTGCGGAGCTCTAGGGTGAGCAGGTCGGAGGGCGCTGGTGCCCACTAGCGGTAACTCCACGCCATGAGCCGCCCGTCACCATCCTCCTGAGTGATGGTTCCTTGCATGGCAAGGGCCTGGGCGGTGGGTTCGGCAGGCCTGGGCATAATCCATTCCTGCCCCAGGAGTGCTGGAGTGACAGCAGGGCGGCTTGGGCCAGCACCTTGAACGTCACCATTAACTTCAGGGGCGACTTTGATGAAACGTGCACTCAGTGCCAGCCTTTGGTCATGACTATCACTGTCCCCACCACGATTCAGTGAAGTGCTGCTCCTAAAGAGGCTGAGTCACAGCGGTTTGTCTGTAGCCGCACAGCCGCTGGGACTGACTTCCACTCTGGCCTTGAGCACTTCCTGCGCTCTGGCTCACCAAACCTCGGCGCCAGTGCTGTTACTGCACGTGGTGGCCAATGTGGATGGGCTTGTGCACCTCGGCATTCCTTTGAAAAGAGGTCAGCACCTGTTCTGCAAGAGGGCCCTGCTGGGCGACAGGCGTGCAACTGGTGATCGGGAAGTGTCTCCGTCCTGCTGCCGACTGGCCCACAGATAAGTGCTTGACCAGGAACCTGCCTTGGCCCAACCGCGAGCTCAGGGCCCGGCTTCGTGATGTCTTCGGGAGCTCTCACTGCATCTGGAAGCTTCTTTATTTCACACCCTCGTGTCTGTTTGTCTGCTCAGGGGCCAGGCTCTGAGTAATGTTAGAAAGGGGACTGGAGTTGGGAAGATGAGGGGGTCCATGGAGGATGACTCGAGTCCCAAAGCTGGGATGAGAGAAATGAGAAGTCTGATGACCTGAGAGTCCCAGCAACCTGACAGTCGCTCACAGGAGACCTCAGGGTGGTGTGACTGTGACATGCCTGCCTCCCTGCAAACAGGTCCCTGTGGGGATAGAGCCCCTAACCCTGCCCCTGCCTCATGCGGTCCACACTGCAAATGCCTTCTGCATGGAGAGGGCAGCTCACACCTGGCATGCCCTAGGGTTGCATGCCGAGGTTGCAGAGATGAGTAGGAGGTGGCCGTCACCACAGTGGAATTTGCAGTCTCCTGGGAAACAGACCAGTAGCAGGTCATTTTAATAGAATGAAGCTTACGCGTGATTGGCTCAGTAACGGGGACTGGGCCATGGCTCTAAACTAATAACAGGCTTGGCCCTGTCATCCTAACTCATCCATCTTCTCCAGAACTTGAGGAGACAAGAACTGTGGGCTCCAGGGTTTTGGCCAATTATCTTTCTGTTTTAATAAGACAAAGAATACAAGTTGGGGTAAAATAAAGAATGAATGTAATTTGGTTAACATTTCCTATTCTTCCTTATGGTAGAAGCTCAGGAGAGACCCTTTGTTCTAATATCAATGACACTGGTGGAGAGACCCTCACCCCTAGTCTGGGTGCTCCACTTAACCAGAGGAGACAGATGCCCTCATCCTCAAGGACATGCATGTTGGTAAAATGCTAAAATAATATGGGAAGAACTTTAGTTCATGGTCACCATCCTCAGACACTTTTTTCATGGAAGAGTGGACTCTGTCTCCTCCCCTTGAACCTGACATTCTTCTCTGTCCTCTACGTGATTCTAAGATGAGATATACTAAAAAAAAACACACATATAGCTCCTTTGAAGAATGTCTCAAGACACCCGGAGCAGCCCAGCATGCCAATATGACCAGCCCCTGTGCCAGCCAGTAGGAGATGAAATCTGCAGAGGACCCCAGTCACTTGCCTGTCTTAACTGAGGCCCTAGACCTGAGGGATCAGAGAGAAGTCAGCTCTGCACCCTGTCGAATCCATGAGCATAGCAACATGGTTTTTTTCTTACCACCACCAAGTGTGGGAAGTTCGATTTACAGTAACAAATAACTGGAACAGGGCACGAGCCAAATGCTATTGTATGACACAGCCTGTGCTCGGATGTTACACAGTGAGACTGAGACTTCACACATTTCAACCAGACCCTAGGCTGCCTGGCGCCCTAAGCTAATAATCCTTCTGGGTTCTGGCCAACATGGGGAAAACATCAGGGTAAACAGACTGTGGTGTGGCTTTTAAAAATACCATTAAAGCCCTGGCTGGTTTGTTCAGTGGTTAGAGTATCGGTTCATGGACCAAAGAGTCATGGGTTCAATTTCGGCCAAGGGCACGTACCTGGTTGTGGTTTGTCCCCAACCCTGGTCAGGGTCGTGCAGGAGGCAACCAGTCGATGTGTCTCTTTCATATCGATGTTTCTCTCTCTCTCTCCCTCCCTCCCCTCCACTGTATCTAAAGATAAATAAAAAAAAACTATTATTGGGTGAGGATTTAAAAAATACCATTAAAGATATGCTCACGCAATCTGCTTTTTTCAGTGTCGCAAATGGAGGTCACCCTGACAGAACAGGAGGGAGAGTGGGTGAACCACTTGGGAGATTTGGCTTTGGGAGCCCTGCACTGATTCCGGGAAGGAGCAGACACATGTTCCAGTGATTTCAACTGGTGGCCTGAAGAATGTTCAAAACAAGCCGTACCCACTATGCAGTCAGAGGCACTGACCTCTTTTCCCTTCGACTGTCAAGTCAAATGACAACAGCCAGCACAGCAGTGGCTGTCTCTTGTGAAAGAATCAAAAGTATACCTTTGTTTTTTTGTCAGATCAGCAAAAACTATATATATATATATATATATATATATATATATATATATATATATATGTATATATATATATATATTTTTTTTTTGGTGTGCCGCAGCAGTTTAGTAATTAGTTTATGTGTGCCATGAGCTGAAAGGTTGAAAACAACTGCTCTAGAGGAACCTTGGCCCCAGCTGAAGTTTCCTGGGCCATTAATGCTAGCAGGAGACTGGAGGCAGAAATGTCAGCCTTCGACAGGGGCAGGCCCGTCAGCCCTGCCTTTGCCAGACACAGTATCGTGGTGCTGGCGTGCCAGACACTTAGTCTAGTGAGGACTCGGTTGTTTCTCCCGCAAGGTTTGTTCCCAGGAGAAAGGGCACTAAGGAAGCCAGTCTCAGTCCAGCTGTGACAGCCTGCGGCCACCTTTACCAAGAAGGACACCCCTCAGCAAGCCTGTCCTCGAGGAAATAGGATGCACACAGCAAGGAGGTCCACCCTCTGTCCTCAGGAGGTCTTGTCAGTGCCTGGCAGGATGGGGCACCAATATGCCCTCAAGGCAGGGGCCAGGGCCCTCCACAAAGCAGAGGGACACAGGGTTTCACAGCTCAGATGCAAAGTCAAAGACCTTGTGTGCCCAGTTGCTGGTTCTCGTGCCTTAGGTGCACGCAGGTGATGGGCTCAGGAGATCTAGGCTGGTTGTGATGCTAGTTTGACAGGAAATAACAAAGTTTACATTGTGCAGTCCTGGCAGTTAGCAGGGAGTCAGTGAGAATTTGGGGAAAGCTATTGCCTTCTCCCAAGACCAGCTTACTTTAATCACCCGCTTTGCTGCTCCCCACGGGGATGACCTTGGTGGCCAGATTTCGACCACCAAGGCTTTGCCCTAGCTCACTCCCTCATTGGCCTGGGTTCCCAGAAGTACCTGTATAGATCATAGACAGTGTCTCCCGTGGGCGGAGTTCTGAGCCCTACCCAGGGTCTTTTGCCAGAGCCCAAAGATTCTGCACTGGGGAAACCAACTACGTGTGTGGATGTGACCTGTGCGTGCCAGTCCAGAAGAGATAAAGCATTTTTCAATAGAAAATAGCTAATTAGACAATGACAGAGAATAACTCAGAGACAATTTTGAAAAATCTATACAAATAAAATAATTACACTTAAAAATTATCCACAAGTATTGTTTTTAAAAAGTGATGAACTGGCCTGGATAAAATGCTTTCCTGCCATGCCCAAAATACCTGAGTAAGGTCCTAAAACAGTCCCCTGCCTATTACTCACATTTACTGGTGTGCCTGGAGGTATTTGAAGACCATGAATTCCTTCTCAGCTCCACAGTGCCCCCCGGTGACACATACAACAGACGACACATTAACCACACGTTGCTTGTTGCTTAAATTCAGGTGGCTGAAGATTTTCTCAAAAATTGTACATTTTTCCTGCTGCAACTTCGATAAGCCTTTTACCACACTTTGATGATAATATTTATTAGTACATTGTACTGAGTTAACAGTAGCAAAACTAAAAGAGGCAGAGTTAAAAACCAAACCCACCACCCTCCTCTTTTAGTTCAGAGTCCAGTAATCTGACAACGTAGCTAAAGCAGCCCACTTACTGCGGCTCTAATAGGTGAGAGAGACTGCTGGAATTACCTTTTTAATTTTAATATATTTTTATTTATATTTTAAATAAGTAGCAAATATCATATGCCTTCATTTTGGACACATTTCTAAACTTCATATGTTACATTATTACATGCTGAAAGTCAGGTACGACATGGGAAGCAGAGCTATTACATATGTTGTATTATTACATGGTACATGCTGAGAGTCTGGGACGGCACGAGAAGTAGAGCTATTGCGTATGTATATTATTAAACGGTACATACTGAAGCCAAGGACAGCATGGGAAACAGAGCTATTACATATGCATATTATTACATGGTACATGCTGTGAGTCAGGGACGACATGGGAAGCAGAGCTATTACATATGTTGTATTATTACATGGTACATGCTGAGAGTCAGGGTCGGTACGAGAAGTAGCGCTATTACATATGTTATATTATTACATGTTACGTGCTGAGAGTCAGGGATGGCATGGGAAGTAGAGCTATTACATATATCTATTACTACATGCTACATGCTGAGAGTCAGGGATAGCATGGGAAGAGTTGCATTCTGAAAGCATGTAGTTTCAGCTCGGCTGAATTGACCTAGAACAAAACCACCAAAGATCAGCACCTGTCTACCTGTATCCACACCCATCTCTTTTATGTTGACCTAACTTCCAGCCCTGACTCGTTTGGCTCAGCAGTTAGAGCATTGGCCCACAGACCAATGAGTTGCGTGTTCCATTCCAGTCAAGGGCAGGTGCCTCGGTTGCATTCATTCCAGCTCTGGTCGGGGTCGTGTAGGAGGCAACCAGTCAATGTGTCCCTCACGTTGATGTTTCTTTCTCTCTCCCTCTCTTTCCCTCCCTCTCACTCTATTGAAGATACATAGAAAAATATCCTCAGGTGAGGATTAAATAAGTAAATAAATTGATCTAACATCCAAATAAAGACAGATCTATCATACTTCCCTTTGACACACGCTACTATTCTTCATGCAAACCAAAGCACAGGGGCTCACTTCCCAACGTGGACATCAAGTTCCCCATGTCACTTTAGCTGTCTGTGGTGCTGCTTCCTCCCTCGATATCTTCAAATCCTGAGACACAGAACAGGCACTGTTAGGTTCAGCTTTTGTCACATGTTTGGGGAATGGTGACAGAGGAGAAATGAATGGGTGAATGTAATGGGCAGAACTATTCCCCGAAGGATGTCCATGTTCCTGTCCCCAGGCCTGAGGATGTGGCAGGTACACGGAGAAAGGACAGTTCAGTGGCAATGGAATTAAGGTGCTAGTCTACTGACTTTAAGGTAGAGACATTACGCTGGACTATCCTGGTGGGCCAATAGGATTATAGCACCATTCTCAGGGGATGAAGGAAGTAGAAGAGGAGGTTCGAGGGATCCAGTACAAGAACAACACACCATTGCCAGCCTTTATGATGATGGGGCCCTGAGACATGGGACATGGGCGGCCCCTAGGAGCTGAAAAAGGCAGCACAATGGATTCTCCCCTAGAACCTCCAGAAGGATAAAACCCTTTGTGTCAGGAGATTGGGGTCAGGATCAGACTCTCAGCTTCCCAAATTGTAAGACAAGTCTGTGTGATTCTAAGCTGCTCAGCTTGTGGTAAGTTGTTACAGTAGCACCACAAAGTTATACAGTCTATATACACACACATATTTATGTCAAAACAAAGCAGCAACCTCATAACTATTGCAGTTTTTACTATGCAACTTCATTTAACATAGAAAAAGTTCCCTGGTCAGATGTGATGCTGTACAGAATACAGGGCAGGAAATAAGGTGACCGATTTCTCTACTGTAAGAAATAGAAGTGGCTGCTAAGATCAAGCAGTGATTGTTTTTCTAAGAATTAAATTTAAAGTAGGATTTTCTTCTACTCTGTACTCACAAATGTATGTATGCATTAATGCGTGACGTGTGTATTCATGTGTGCATGCGCATGCATATGCGTACATGTGTGAGAGTGTGAATGTGAGTACATGAACATGTGTACTTGTGTGTAGTGTGTGTGAGCATGTGCATGTATGTGAGCAAGTGCATGTGTGTACATGCAGGGACTGTGCACACATACAAAGGTTTTGTGATTGTGTGTACTTGTGTTCCTGTGCACATGTATGTGTAGATGTGTGTATGCATCTTCACAAACACCAGAGCTATGAGGCAGCACAGTCCCGTAGAAAAGGCAGAGTTTAAAATCAGGGAGCTGACAAACATGAATTTGAATCAAGACCACCTTCCCTGGTCTTGAGCTTTGGTCTTTTCTGTGCTGGTGACAATGATGCTGGGACTGTAGAGGCCTGTGGGAGTCTCCCATCAGGTAGCAGCTGCAGGGGTCAGGGTCTACTCCAGGCACCAGCAGTGCTAAAATGTGCTACGAGTTTTGAATTTCTAAATTTACATCTGTCTTAGTTCCAGGCTGCAATATCAAAGTACCACTGACTATAAGGTTCAAACAACAGAAATTTATTTTCTTGCATAGATATGGAGTTTAGAAGTTTGAGGTCAAGGTATGAGCATGGTTGGTTCCTTCTGAGACTAAGAGAAAGAATCTGTCCCAGGCCTCTAGTCTGGCATCTGGGGGTTTGCTGGCCACACGTGGCATCCTTTGGCCTGTAGAACTTTCTCTCCATCCCTAAACCATTACAAGGTATTCTTCCCATGTGCATCTTTGTTTATGTGCATGGTGTGTGTGTGTGTTCAAATTTCCCCTTTATATAAGGACACCAGTCTTATTGGACTAGGGGCCCACCCTATTCCAGGATAACCTCATTATATGCATAATTAATAATATCTGCAAGAACACTATTTCCAAATATAGCCACATTCTGAGGTACTGTGGTTAGGATTTCAACATACGAATTTTGGGGACACAAATCAACCCATAGCATAATATTGTATTTTTATGTTGAAGACCATCTATCTACCCATCTATGTATCTATCATCTTATTTGCCTACTTATCTATAATCTATCTGAAAACAGTTTTTAAAATTATACAAGCTGTTTATTCACTAACCAATTAATTTAAAAAGAAGCGTATATGGGACATCTATTTTGTTTTTATTTATTTTTTATTGATTTTAGAGAGAGAAGAAGGAAGAGGGAGAGAGAGATAGAAACATCCATGAAAGAGAACATCGATTGGCCACCTCCTGGATGCCCCCCACTGGGGATCGGGCCCACAACCTGGGCATGTGCCCTGACCGGAAATCGAACTGTCAACCTCTTGGTGTATAGGTTAACGCTCAACCACTGAGCCACATCGGCCGGGCGAGACATCTGTTTTTTATTATATGATTACAATTTAAGGGCTATCAATAATCGGTGTGGTCCAATGAACTAAAACAGAGTAACAAATTCAACCTATGTGAGTAGCCAGCTGTATTGTTCTATGTAGTTTTAATTTGTATGACCAACAGAGGGCACTCCAAGCTCAACTTTGGAATGCCTTTGTAGCATTTTTAAATGACTTAAATCAAGAACAGTGAAATAAGCCAGTCAGAGAAAGACAAACACCACGATTTCACTTACATGTGAAATCTAATGAACAAAATAAACTAACAACAGAGTGGAGAAAGACTCATGGAAACAGAGAACAGACTGACAGATGTCGAAGGGAGGGGTTTGGGGACTGGGAGAGAAGGGTGAAGGATTAAGCAAAGAGAAAAAGAAAGACTCATGGACACAAACAACAGGATGCTGATTGCCAGGGGAAAGAGTGGGTGGAAAGAGGTAGAAGAAGGTAAGGGGGGATAAATGGTGATGGAAGACTTGGCTTAGGGGTGATACACACACAATACAATATATAGATGATGTACTGTAGAATTGTATACCTGAAACTTGTATAATTTTATTAATCAATGTCACCCCAATAGATTCAATTAAAAAAAAAAGAGCAAGGGTACATCCCTGTCTTATTCACAATTTTAAGGAAAAAGCTTTACGTTTTTGCAAATTGAGTATGATGTTGGTTTCGAGTTTGTCACATGTGGCCTTTATTATGTTGAGGTATGTTTCCTCTGAGAGTTTTCATCAAAAACGGGTGCTGTATTTTATCAAATGCTTTTAAATCATATCTGTTGATATGGTCGTGTATTTTTTATTCTTCATTGTGTTTAAACGGTGTATCATATTTACTGATTTGCAGATATTGTAAAAAATTTGCATTCCCACCAAGAAACTACTAGAGCTGGTAAATAAATTCAGTAAAGTAGCAGCATATAAAATAAATATATAAAACTCAGTTGCATTTTTGTACACCAATAATGAACTATCAGAAAGGGAAATGAAAAAAATAATCCCATTTATAAGACAGTAAAAATAGAAATTGAAGAAAATAAACGTGTGTATAAGCATATACCTTGTTCATGGATAGAAAGAATTAACATAGTTAAAATGTCCATACTGCCCAAAGCAATAAATAAATTCAGTGTAATTCCTATCAAGATACCAATAGACCATTTCATACAATTAGAACAAATATTCCAAAACTTTATATAGAACCACAAAAGACCCCAGATAGCCACAGCGATATTGAGAAAGGAGAAAAAAAGTTACAGGACTCATGCTACCTGATATCAAACTATACTACAAGGCCATAGTAATCAAAACAGCATGATACTGGCATAAAAAGAGACACATAGACCAATGGAACAGAATAGAGAGTCCCCAAATAAATCCATGCATTTATGGTCAATTAATACTTGACAAAGAAGGCAAGAATATACAATAAGGTAAAGTAGTTTGTTCAATAAATGATATTGAGGAAATTGAACAGATCTGTGCAAAGAAATGTAACTGGACCACCTTCTTACACCACACACAAGAATAAACTTAAAATAGATTAAAGACTTAAATGTTATATTTAAAGCCTTACACATTCTAGAAGAAAACATAGGCAGTAAAATCTCAGACATTTTTCATAGCAATATTTTTTTCTGATATATTTTTTTGACAAGGAAACAAACAAACAAACAGAAACACATCAAACTAAAAATTTTTTTCATAGCAAAGAAAACCATCAACA
Organism: Molossus molossus; assembly: GCF_014108415.1. Lineage (NCBI taxonomy): Eukaryota > Metazoa > Chordata > Mammalia > Chiroptera > Molossidae > Molossus > Molossus molossus. Next base: position 35,130,318 of record NW_023425366.1, read on the forward strand.
AAATGAAAAGACAACCCACTGAATGAGAGAACATATTTTCCAATGATACATCTGATAAAGGGTTAATTTCCAAAATATATAAAGAACTTATACACCTCAACACCAAAAAACCAAACAATCCAATTTAAAAAGTGGGCAAAGGACCTAAACTGACACTTCTCCAAAGAGGACACACAGATGGCCGATAGACATATGAAACTTTGCTCAACATCCCTAATCATTAGAGAAATACAGATTAAAACCCTAATGAAATATCACCTCATGCCTGTCAGAATGGCTATCATCAATAAATCGAAAAACAAGTGCTGGTGAGGATGTGGAGATAGAAGAACCTTTGTACACTATGGGTGGGAATGCAGATTGGTGCAGCCTCTGTGGAAAGCAGTACTGAGTTACCTTCAAAAATTAAAAATCAAACTGTCTTATGACCCAGTGATTCCACTTCCAGAAATATATTTGAAGAAACTCAAAACACTAATTTGAAAGAGTATATGCAACCTTATGTTTCTTTGCAGTGTAATTTATAACAGCCAAGATTTGTATGAAGCTCAAGTTCCCATCAGTAGATTAGTGGATAAAGAAGCTGTGCTCTGGCCAGTTTGGCTCAGCTGTTAGAGTGTCAGCCCGTGGACCAGAGAGGTCCGGGTTCCATTCCCGCTAAGGGCACGTACCTCTCTTACCTTTGCAATAGCATAGATGGACCTGGAGAGTATTATGTTAAGTGAAATAAGCCAGTCAGAGAAAGACAAATATCATATGATTTCACTTATATGTGCAATCTAGTGAACAAACAATGAACTGGCAAACAAAATAGAAACACGTAGATACAGAGAACAGACTGACAGAGGGCAAGGTAGTTGGGAGCCTGGGTAAAAAAGGTGAAGGGATTAAGCAAAAAAAAAGAACAAAGTCATGGACACAGACAATAGTATGGTGCTTACCAGAGGGAAAGGAGAGTGGGGACAGTTAGAAGAGGGTAAAGGGGGGATAAATGGAGATGGAAGGAGACTTGACTTGGGGTGGTAAACACGCAGTACAATATACAGATGATGTGTTATAGAATTATACACTTGAAACCTATATAATTTTATTAATCAATGTCACCCCAATCAATTCAATGAAAAAGAGACAAACAAGGGTACCCCATTTAGCTCCATCTATGAATATTAGGTGGACCTACAGTTTCTTCCAAAGGAAAAATAAAGTTTGCCTCCATTAGCACATATACAGATTAAAGGCACTGTATGAGTTGATTATCTCCAGGGACTGCTTTTTTTTTGAAGTAATTTCATATTAAAAACTTTCTCTGAATAGAAATTGCCTAGATTTTCAAGGAAAAACAGAATGCAACATTTATCATAGATTCTGGCTGAACTTTTGTAAATTGGTTTACTCCCACAAAGAGAATGGCTGCATTAAAAACTTGGCATTAATTCAAAGTAATTTATTTCATTCATTTATTATTTCATTTGCAGTACTCATAAGTAAATGTTGGAAGAGATCAGATATTTATTTCTTTGTGTTGTCTCTATGACATGGAACACTTTGTTCTCAGGATAAAGGGTTAAACAGCTCCTTTAAATATTTTTGTTTGTTTACATATAAGACAGCCACAGGAAATTAAAATACTCAAAATTTGAATACATCATCTTAGAGGACAGTTGTTCAAGTTTGTATTGTATTCACAGTGCTCTTGACAAAAGATCTCTATGGCTATTACTATCTAAAAGCATTACTTGGGCCTGGATAAGGGGATTTTATTTGGTAGTTATTCTCTCATTTAGGTCTACTATTGAATATGAATCGACTAGTTGACCGCTATCTAGAAAACAGATACATTTATCTAATACTATTTGCAGTAGATTCATGAATTTAAATGACCTGCCTCCTAGCTAAAATGGTCCAGGAGAGGACACTCTCCGAAACTTGGTAAATCATTCCTAGCTTGAATTTTATTAAAAATGGCTTATCCTTTTATATTGCTAAATTTCATGTCTTTTACCAAACATTTGAGTAAAATTTAGACTATTTCTGAATAGTATTCAATAAGGGGACACAGAAGCTCTTTTTGAGCATAGCTATAATGGATAAAGAGATACTTTGTTATAACACTAAACAGCTCCTTCAGCATGCTTCAGAGACAGAAGACTTTACTTCTATTTCAGATTTATTAAAAGCCAACTGTTCAGTTTGATCTTATCAATAAGAAACCATAAATACTGAAAGAAGATAGGCACCAGAAAAGAGTTCACTGATGACAAACTGTCAGAGTGGGAAACAGTCATCTTTTTGGAACATCTGTTCAGACAACTGTTGGATAGTTCTTGAGATGCTGAAACTAGTGTCATGAACGAGCTATAACCTTTACCTGTGAGATCTTCCCTTTGAGGCTTAACCTCTCTCATCTGTAACATTAAACATGTGTGGCCCAGGCCAGTCATGTGCCGCCTAACCGCTGCCTCTGTCGAGGAGAAGGCCTGGACTGCAATGTTTCCTTCTGAGATCACATATTCAGCCCCTAGTTGTTTGAGATAGACATTGACTGAGGGAAACTCATCCTGGGCTGGCCAGCGTCCATGATGGGGCCCCGCAAAGAAAGACAATACGCACCAATAGCTGCTTATTTTGAGAAACTGACAGAGGAAATATTCAGAGAAGTTAGGGGATAAAAATATGCATCAAATCCATCTGGGGGTAGTATTGGGCTAAGAGGAGTTAATAGGAGCTCAAGTTGTCATAATGCATGAGCACAAGTCTGTAAAATGTAAGTATTAGCATAAATATTATCTGTTTTCTCCATATAAAATTACACTACAGGCAGTAATCTAGTCATAATTTCCCCTGGCAGAGAGGATCCTGGGGGCTTACAACAGACATGTCAAGATTTCTGGTCTGCTTATTCTTCTGTATAATGACAACCCTACCACTAGATTTAGCCAAGATTTAGGGGAAGGACATTTGGCTTTACCTCCAAATTCCATAGGAAATAGAATATCTTCTGTCTAAGGTGTGTCTTGTTTCCTGGCTAACATGTAACACATCCAGTTTTATGTTGTGGGCCTAGATATAATGTGAGCTGCAGGTACATTTTCATCATGCCAAAGGTATCAAAGTATTTAACTATTTATGAAATCATGCAAATTACTCTCTTACTTACCCACTCTAAAGTAGCTCACATTGCTGATCTGCCCACCACCCAAAACCAGTTTTGAAGTTGATGGATCATGTGGTCAAATAACCTGTCAAATCAGTTTATGAAGTTACCCAATGTAATGAGATGTGACCCACTGGAGTACATCAATTACTGGAAAGGTTTATTGTGGCAGACACTGGTAGAATATGTGGTTTTCCCATTAGACATCTCTCATTAGCACTGAGAGAGTCAGGCTTCATGTCCACATGGAAAGACTAGAGCTAGAGTAACAATAAAGTAGAAAAAAGAATAAAAATAAAAATGAGTAAGTCATCATTATTTTACATGTATGTTTTGTCTGATCATGATTCACTAATGTCTATGTATATGCAATATACTTGTGTGTGTGTGTGTGTGTCTGATAGTTGGGTTACAGTGATAAGTTACAGTGATAAGTCACCTTTATTTATACTCTAGCCAAGGTAGATGATCCCATATATGGTGGAGATTCACATCTTCTCCCATTATGACATACTGCCCCCTGCAACGTTCCCATCTCATCTTTGCAACACCCCAGATCCCTTCAGGAGATGAAGTCTGAGGAGGTAGATGACCCAGGTTTGGGTGGTGACACAGTGCAGGATGCAGAGCCCCACAGCAGTCATGAGATCATTGATCTTTTCTGGCTTGAGCACCTTTGAATAAAAAAAATATATATTTGAGGAGACAGAAAGTGGATGCCCTGTGTCCTCCAAGCTGCCTTTATTCTTTGTGAAACTGAGAACCCCTTTAGCCAATGACAGAAAGCCTCAGAATAACGTGGGTGTTTCTAGAAACCATGTCATTGATAAGTGATGACAATATAAAAGAGGTTATAAAAAGTGGGGAAACCTGAGGCTGTTAATGAAAACCCTCCTTTAGGCCCTCTTCTGGAGACGTTTAAGGGCCTGGAGAGAAAATGATGTGCAGGAAGGACAAAGTAAATGCAACATATATGTCATCAACATTCTCTGTTCTTTTTGTTAATCCTCACCCCAGGATTTTTTTTCATTGATTTTTAGAAAGAGTAGGAGGAAGGGAGGGAGGGGGAGAGAGAAAGAAAGAGAGAGAGAGAAAGAGGAAAACATCAGTATGAGAGAGCCACATCGCTTGGTTGCCTCCTGCCTGTGTCCTGCCCAGGACCAGGGACTGAACCTGCAAGAAAGGTATGTACCCTAGATTGGAAATTGAACCTGAAACCCTGTGGTGCATGGGCCTATGCTCTATCCACTGAGCAATACTGGCCAGGGCTTTTTTTTTTTAAATCATCATCCAAGGACATGCTTAGAGAGAGGAAGGAGAGAAAGAGAAAGAGAGAGAGAGAGAGAGATTGATGTGAGAGAGAAACATCGAATGGTTGCTTTTCACACACACCCTAACCAGAGATTGAACCCAAAACCCAGGTATGTGCCCTGTCCTGAAATCAAACTGGCAACCCTTCAGTGTACAGCATGATGCTCGATCAATTGAGCTATTTCAGCTGGGTGACACTGATATTCTTAATGAAGAGAGAACCAAAAGGAAAACAAAAATAAACTTCCAAGACACAATTTAAGAACACTTTCCTGTAATAATAACATAGCTTTGCTCTCATGGATTGGAAAGATGATGTGATGTTGACTAATCAGCACTAAGAAAGGGCCAAGGAAAGTTGGTAGACTAGAAAGATTAAAAAAATTGTTTGAATAATAAGAAAAAGAGCCATGTCCCTGAGGCCACCTGTAGGGGGTTTCCAGTCTGACTTCATGCTCCTCAGCAGCTTTCAGTTAAGAAGACAGTGTAATTACCGAGGGATTCTTCAGACAAAGCATGTGTTTCAGGATGATGCACATGGCCAGATGGCTATTCAAATACATAAAGAACTGATCCATACTTTTAACATCTAAAAACTCAAGAGATATAGGTTGCATGCGCTTTTTCAAATAAAACACATACTAGACAGCTAATGTCAGCTGCCAAAAAAATGAATGGAAAATTAGAGTAACAAGGTAAATAAATTCAAACATAAGACTTAGGAGACAATATAATGGAAATTATAATTACAAAACAAAAAGAATATTACTAAATATGATGGAGAAATATGAATATATATAATAATTATCAGAAACTGTAGTGGAGAAGATAATTCTGTTAATCAAAATTAAAAGTTTTTTTGTTTTTAATATTTAAATGGAATCAATTATGAGTTATTATAAATAAAATTTATGTCAATCTTTCCAAAGGGTGTTTGAAAACTCAACAGAAAAATGTAGACATGATTTAGTAATATTGTATTTTTATATTTTAAAGTAAACAATCCCTAGTGATATTGTAAAATATTCCTTCACCCAAACACTAAGTTTATGAGAGAAGTTAATGGTAACTTATGTTATTATCATCTAATAACTGAGAACTTTTAATAAGAATTTGGAATTTAGAATACTCTCTAATTTCACCCACACTCCACCCTAAAATACTTGGACAGGCTTTATCTTTATAGTTAATTCTGATCTATGTGGTATATATGTTGTTTTCTAGAATAAAATTCAGCTCAGCAAAAATTACTTATATGAATTATAGAATCTGCCATTGACCTGTGGGAACTTCAAATATAGCCATTATATTATCTATTTGCCCACATAGGCCAAGTCAACATATCAGATAATTTTAGGGAAGATGTCAGAGTCACATGTACCAGTGTTCTAGCATCTAAGCTCTTGATTCCAAGACTAATGCTATTTCCATATTTTGATGTTGCATAATATCCTATCTCTCTATTGGGTTATGTCAGGGGCATTTACAGTCATTGTGGTTGACACCATAATCATTATCATCATCAACACCATCATTATCGTAGTACCACCATCATTACTGCACCACCATTGCTGTCATTGTAATCATCATCATCATTTTCACCATCATCTTTACCATCAGTTATCTTCTTCATCATTATCATCATCACCACCACCATCCTTAATCATCATCATCACCATTATTATCAGCTTCACCAACATCACCATCATCACCACCACCACTATCATCATCATCAGTATTATTATCCATCAAAACTTCTCAGAATTATGCTTCCAAAATTCTTCTCCGTTAAAAAGTTGCACTTGAACATCTCCAGTGACTCCCACCATAAAGGTAGAATCCCCCCCCCAAATTTCTCATAAAAATGCTTCTTCAAGAACATAAGAAAATTAGTGGAAAGAAAGTAAATCAACTGCAGCATGTGTGAAAGCTTATATAGGTGCATGTATTCTGTTTCCATAGTGACACCTACATAGAAGATGCTTCAGTTAATTTAGGCAAATCTAGAAATGAAGACACGTTGAGACAAGCAAAATGCTTTTTTTGTTGTTGTTGTTATAATGACACAAAGTTAGGGGTTTAAAGAATCCCTGATCCTTAAAATTTAAATGTCATCTCTCAAATTTTGGTGCTTCAGATGATTCCTCACACTTAAAAATAATTTTTCTAAATTTTGCACATATATCTTCTAATGACTCTCCTATAAAATAATAGTCACCTTCATCACTATATATTATCTTGCTTGGCTGTATTTGTCTCATTGCAATTAAAGCAGTCATTACAGTATATATTTAAATTTCTATTGTCTTTCTTTCCAGTAAAAGAAAGCATTACAATGACAAGAAATTTACTTTATTCACATCATACCTACAACTACCATTTCTACTACCATTTACAATCTAAATTTTAGGGGAATATTGGTTTCTGTCCTTCACTATTCATTCTATTAAAATCACTTTTACCTCAATAACTGCTTTCCACAATTACTTATTTATTTAAATTTTTTTCTTTATTGATTTTAGAGAGAGATGAAGGGAGAGGGAGAGATAGAAATATCAATGAGAGAAAACATTTATTGGCCGCCTCCTGCATGCCCCCCACTGGGGATTGGGTCCACAACCTAGGCATGTGCCCTGATCAGGAATTGAACGGTGACCTCTTGATGCGTGGGTTGACTCACAACCACCACTGAGCCACACCAGCAGGGCTGCTTTCCACATTTTAAATGTCTCTCTGAAGTATAGCCAAAACAAATAGAGGTAGAATCCCTCCCAAATGCTGAACAACTGATAGTCTCAAAAGGCATCTGAAGTGTGCTTATGAACCAGTGATATTTTTCTGAAGTGTACTGGGTGAGGTCACCTCTAGTTAACATACTCATGACATAGAAAATAGCTTAGATACAAAATAACAGAGCTAACATGGAATTGTATCTGAAGTCATTCATTTCAGGACATTTTTATCCAGCAGTTGCACCCATTATCCATTGCTCCTCAAGCCCTACCAATAGGAAATAAAAGCTGAGTTTCTTTGTCCATCAGTATGACCTGTTTCAGTACTCTCTTCTTTCCTAGTCCTAGTTAGTGAGAAAATTACCCAGAGAGAGACTGACAGCTTTCAGGTTATAATGTTCACAGAAATGTTGAATATGAAAACTTACAGAAGAGAAAATGTGAAGAAAACTGATTTTTTTTATTATTAACATCTTCACTATAAATGTTTTGTAATAAAATAAGAACATAGTAAATGAACACACTATAAGCAAGTCATTACATATGACTTTAAACAAAAGTTGACTCAAATATAAAGCTTTGTTGCAGGATATTTCCAGAGGTAACAATCATTCCAATAAGATGGAAAATTTTGCAAGAGACCTTGATAAGAATTTTCATGGAAGTCTAGAACGTTGACTGGTTACTTTACCCTTAAATGTGATGTAAACACTTTATTTTATACTCAATGTAAACAGAAATCCATCTTATTATAGATATTTAATGTGATTAGTTCTATACTTAACTTTCTCAAAATCCCTTATTTTCAAGGATGTTAAAAATATTCCTCAAGAAAACCAAACATAATATAATACAGAATGAGGGGCTATAAGCATTTAAAGTAGCTTCATGAAAGTTTTGGTATATTATAGCCATGAGATAATTCCACATTCCATTTAATAAAATGAAAAAATTTAAATTTACTTTTATATTGAGGTTTTATGCTCTAGTCTGACTCAAGCCAAAGATGAAGTCTCACAATGTCACCCTGTGAATAAAAATCAATAAGAATTGGTACCTTTTGCAGAGGAAAGCCATCTATTTGGAAGGGTATGTCGGCTTCCACAGCGGAGGAGAATGTTAGTGGTGTGCAGTGTGGCACTTGTTGGAAAAATCACACGCTGCCGTGTTCAGTAACAGGTTTTGATCCCTTTAAAGTTAGGAACAAATTCTGCCAAAAGAGAAAATAAAGACAAGACTTGGGCCACAACAGTTGGTTTCATGAGGAGGGCAGTCACTAGTCCCTCATTTCTCAGGGTTTATGTCATTTAAATTAAAGTTATAGCTAATTCATTAGGTGTCCTCTGAGTCCCCTGGTAGATTGTCATAGTAAACCCACACGAGATTTCTGCCATGAAGTCATTAACAAGATGCATGAGTCCCTGAGTTCTCTGCTAACATTCCACATCGAAGCCCAGTGACTTACAACTTCCATTCTTGTGGGTAGCTGGAATGTTTGTCAGCTATTATGACTGGACTTCCAGAGGCACTCAATTTACAGTATCTATAGTGGAGTGAAAATGAATGAACATCTGTACTTTTGCCAGATACTATGTCAGGCGATATGAAATTAGCTGTCATAACAAGTCCATAAAGCCTTAACACACTATTTGTCTTGCTCAGTTTGTAAAGTACATAAACTATGGTAAACTGATCTATGCTGGCTCTCTTTGGAGGACAGCTTGATCAAGTGGTAATGAGAATCTCATATGGATTTGACCCTGCCGAGAATTTTTCTTCATCCGTATGTTCTGTCATTTTATTTGCATGCTTCACTGTAGGCAACCAGTACACCAACTTAGTTTTATCTTTTATTAAAGTTTCATTCAAAAAAGATTTTAAAATGTTCCTTCTTTTCTTTAGCATCCCAAACCTGGTAATAAGAATTTGCAGTTAATTTTCAGAGATGTTTTAGTGGGAAAATGTGAGGATAAAGTAAAACCTGTTTTTCCAAAGTAGTTAATAAAGAAAGAGAGGTTGAGAGATCAAGAATAAAAAAGGCCACCTCTTTGATGGAACTATTATAATGTCCAAAACACTTAACCAGTGGCCTAATTTGCTTCAAGTGAAGGAGGATGATGTACCTGAAATTAGAATATCTCACTGTTGATTCCTATGGATTCCAGAATTTTCAGGTCAGAGGTCATGGATGTGAAGACTGTTTAACTAAAAGAACTAAAAATCTAAGACTTTATATTTAATGTAGGAATAATTAGACCAATGATTTTAAAGATTATCTTCATTTACACATGTGAAACGAGAGGTTCAGATGTGGAACATTACCCACCTGAAGCTGGTCAGCCTGTTTTTGTACTCCTGAAAATACTTTATAAACTGCGCACAGACTACTCATCATCTTCTAAAATACTGCTATACAAAAGATACCACAAGATTGTGCACTAGAGAGGATTGGGTCTACACATCAGGTTTTTAGCTCTTCCTTCTAATTTTAATTTTCTCATTTTATGTGGTTTATATTTAAAATAATTATTTTTTGAGTAATAAATCTACAAATAAACACCCAACAATCACTAAGCAATAAATAAATGGTTGATGAACAGGTAACTTTTTCTAACCTAGTTTCCTTAAAACTGTGGTAATATTTTAGTGGAATTAAATTTTAAAATAACCTTGTCATGTAAATCAAGAAAAAATCAAAACAAAGAAAGGTTACAAAGAAAGTTTGAAGGTGAAATTAAAATAGCTTCAAACTTACTCCACTGTTCATCAATTGAACATTTTGAGGTTTTTTTTCTAGGTTTTTTTCTACACATATTTCTATACATCTTGAGATCACATGACATATAATTTACTTCCATTATCCTCCCTTTGAATTGTTACATGATGATCTTTGTTAGATTATTTTAATTGCATGGGTCCAACATAATAGCCAGTCTCCAACAGTCAATTACTGAGAGTGTGAACTCTGCCCTAGTGTAAATAAAGTTCTCAAAAGACCATAGTGCTTACAACTCTTCTTAGCTATTGTATTCCTGATTACTTGTGAGAGCAACACACGCAAGAGAGAAGGTGTATAGCTTTAAAGGACCTTCACTATTCTGAATGCTTTTGATACACATTAACAAATTGCTTTCTACATACCCGTGGTCACCTTCCTCACAGGTTTGGTTTAGTTCGAGAATCTAATACAGATCAGACTAGCCAATATTTAGAGAATTGAATTTTAAAGCAAAACATTTAAAAAATAGAGACAGATTTCATTTTCACCACACACACATGCAGAATTCATGAAAACCCCTTCATCATAGCCCATTGGATTATCATAGACCAGACCACTGACAAATTGCTTTTTAGCCTATCCATAGAGAAGACGTTTTCACCATGCTAGTTCCTGCAGAACTCAAATCTCTTTCCATTCTCCCAAAGAAGAAGGGGCTTTTAGTTTCATTGATTTTTCGCATTGTTTTTTCTGTTAACAATTTTGTTGATTCGTGCATTTATCTTTATTTTTCCATTAGTTGAGTTTGTTTTAGATTTAATTTGTTTTTCCTTCTCTATTTTCTATGGGATATGTGTACATTACTGATATGAAATACTTCTTGTTTTAATATAAGAATTGTAACACTATAAATGTTCCTCTCAGTACTGCTTTAGCTATATGCCACATATTTTGATATGAGACTGTTCTTTTCTTTTTTTTTTTTACATTGTCATTAAAATGGAAATATTTTATGATTTTACTTCTGATTGCTTCTTTGAGCCATGGGATATAGAGAAATTTGGCTTATTTAATTCCCAAGTATCTGGGGATTTTACATGTATTATTGTGTAACTTATTTTATATTTAATTTCACTGTGATATGTTACTTTTTTATTTCAATTATTTTAAGTTTATTGGGATTTATTTTATAATCTGCAATACTGTCTATCTTGATAAATGTTTCACATGAACTTTAACAGAATGTGTCTGCAGTCATAGGTGTTCTAAGTGTTCTATAAATATCAACTAGGTCAAGTTAGTTAATAGCATTTTACGTCTTCTCGATCCTTAATGAATTCTGTCTACACAATGTATTTATTAATTATTAAGCAAGGAGTGTTGAAGTCCACAACTATTTTGTGAAGTTTTCTATTTCTTTCAGTTCTATCTATTCTTGATTATTATTTTGAAGCTCTAAATTAGATTAATATACATAAGGATTGCTATGCTATCTTTATAAGTATACCCCTTTATTTTATAAAATTTCTTCATGTTTTTCTGTAAATATTTCTTATTTCGTAGTCTACAATGACAGTAAAATAGACACTTTCCTTTGCTTAGTGTTTGCATGCTGTATATTTTCCCATTTCATTTATGATAACCCTCATTTTAAAATTTGAAGTCGGTTTATTTTTCACACCAATCTATGACTTTTATTTGTCTATCTAGTTTATTTACAATGAATGTACTAATAAATATGGTTGAATTTAAATGTATAGTTTTTTCTATTTGTTTTTTGTTGTTGTTGTTACTCTGATTTTCTTTCTCTCTTTTCCTGCCCTTTTAAAAAAAAATAATTGAATATTTTAATTTTATCTCTACTGGTGGCTTATTACTTATATTTCCAGTGAGGCATGCTCCCTATTCTCATTTCTGGATGACCTTTCTACTTGGATCATTGCCCTCCTCTCTTCCTCTGTCTTTATTGTTTCTATTATCCCGAGCTCTATTTTTAATCTCTAGAGGAAGAGATTCTGTGCTCACCTTCAAGAGGAGGAGATAAGAGATCTTTCTTTCTTGCAGCTGCATAGTACTCCATTGTGTATATGTACCACAGATTTTTTAATCCATTCATCTACTGATGGACATTTGGACTGTTTCCAGATCTTAGCTATTGTAAATAGTGCTGCTACAAACATGGGGGTACATATATTCTTTCTGATTGGTGTTTCAGGGGTCTTAGATGACATGGAGGGACCTGGAAAGTATTATCCTAAGTGAAACAAGACAAACAGAGAAAGACGAGTATCATATAATCTCACTTATTTGTGGAATATAATGAACATAACAGTCTGAGGAATGGGGTAGTCCCAGACATGTGGAAGTGGGGTACAGACTGACAATCCCCAGAAGAGGGGGTGGTGGGGGAGAGATAAACCACAGAACTTATATGCATGTACGCATGAACAATGGACATGGACAACAAAGCTGGGGACAGGGAGGGGAGGGAGGAGGAGAGGGGAGTCAGTGGGGGAAAAAGGGGAAACATCTGTAACAAAAATAAATTAATTAATTAAAAAAAAAAGAGGAGGAAATAGGCTTCTTGGGACATACTCCCAGCCTCCCTGTGTGAGTGGACTCTCTCAGGTTCCAGTGACACTCTCTCAACTATAATTTGGTGGGTCAGAATCAGGCACTTGGCATGAAAAAAAAAAAAAAGAGTTAAGCCTCAAGATAAACAATTCCTGTGCATTTAATTTCTAGTTTACTAGTGGGGTTGGTTTTGCATTATGAAAAATTGGGGCCACGGAGAGCTTTCTGAAGCAAGGATGTTAAATTTTAGTTCAAGTTATTATTATTTTTTTTGCTCTGAATATGCCAAGAATTCTACAATTTCTAGATCTATCTTCAAAGTCATACCATTTTAAATATTTTTAGATTGTTGGATGACTTTATTTTTTTACATTTTAGAAAATATAAAACTCAGTGACCTCAATTATGAATTTTAGTCACCAGAATTATGTTTTGTTCTTGTTTAAAACATAGTCTGCACTTTTGTTTGCTATAGGTAAAGACGGCATTTTCTAGTCTCTCAAGTACTAATTTATAGTCTTGCATTTGAGCTATACAGCAGTCTAGTTAACATGGAGAGCCACAGAAACACTTAATATTTTCCAAAAATGAAAATACATCTTTGACTGCATATTCTGCTAAAGTCTGGATTTTTATTCCTTCAATCGGTGGATATATGTGAAACTTTGATTTTCTTTAATAATGTTTCAGGCCATAAAGCTATGTTAAAAGCTCATGAGTCCGGGTTCTTAGCATTAGGTATAGAACATCTAAATGTTGTCTTTGTTTCATATGAAAATACATGATTTTTACCCTCCTAGCCCCAACAACAACAACAACAAATAACTAAATAAAAATAAGTGTAGCCCACATTTCAGGTGGTTTCTAAGAACCTCTCAGTGGATGTGGGAGAATTTGCAAAAATGTGACTTGTATCATGTTTTAAAACATGATAAACATTGCACATGCCTTAGTCAGCTCTGGCATCTATAGCAACCACCATACACCATGTGGTTTTCCTTTTCTCCTACTCCTGTAGGCTGGAAAGACCAAGACCAGGGTGCTGGTCGATTTGGAGCTGAGTGAGAGCTCTTGCTGGCTTGCCCATGGCCACCGTTTGCTGTGTCCTCGCATGATCTCTACTGTGAGCGTCTGTGAAAAGAGGTCTGTCTTCCTCTTCTTGTAAGAACGCTCTTCTTATAATCCTTTTCTTATGATCTCACTGTAGAGGCCCCATACTCATGACATCATTAAAACCTAATCATTTCTCAAAGGCTCCACCTCCTAATGGCATTATTGGGAGTTAGGACTTCCAAATGCAGGTGTGGGGGAGACACAAACATTCAGTCCATAATAGTGTGTAACCTCCTCTCAGTCTTGGAAGCTTTCAAACCTGGGTTTCAAATTAAGATAAGATGTAAAACATTATTCCTTAACACAAAATGACTTTGTATGTCTGCTGTCCATATGTTATAGATTCAGAAACAAAATAAAATAAAGTTTGGGACAGAAACAACATTGAACAAAAATATATCTCCAAAGAGTACAACACAAACTATGTGAGAGAAAAGTGGCAGTTAAAATAGTTTTAAAGGTTTTCATGGTTGATGCTAAAGTCAGATTGAAAGCAACAAGCATTAAGTTTGACAAAGCAATCATTCTTTGTTAATTACATATTCTATAAAATAAATTAGAGGATCGGAAATCTTTATGTTTTGTAGCATAAGCAATTTAAATCATAAATTAAAATTTGTATATTTCAAAGTGAGGATTGAAATTCAACGATTATGAAAGACATTAACACAGGTCTACCAGTCCTCAATAGAAAATACATACAAAAGTTTAAAGGGCTATTTAATTAGTAAGGTAGAAAATAATAAGTGTAAGAACAGTGCAATGGAGGAAGGATAGTGTACAGGAGAAAATAATAAAAGCTTACTTGGGAGCCAGAGAGCCTGGGTTCAAATATGGCTCCGATAAAACCACCAGCAAGTTACTTCAAAACTCTATGCCTCGATTTTTCTCATCTATACAATGGGTTTTGCTAGAATTGATAAAAGAGGCATAATAGGATCATTTAAAACATAGATTGTTCAGTAAATGCTGGGTTGTTTGGATAGCACCAAAGGAAGTAAGTGAGATCACTATTTTGGACTTTACCAAAATAAAGTCCAAACATATAAAACATACATTTATGATAAAAAATAATCTAAAGCAATAATAATGTTAGAAGAAAACATAGGCAGATTATAAAATATTATTTCAAAATAAGAAAGATATTTCTAAATGTGAAACAAAACTCAGAAACCAGAATACACAAAACTAACAGATTTTACTATGTTAAATAAAATATACATAGTCAAAGAAAAACACCGTAAACAAAGTCAAAAGCCAAATGGCGAAGGAAAATATTCGTAACTAATATCAAAGGGCTAATATATAAAAAACTTCTACAAATTAGTAGTAGAAAGACCAACACATATATTATCAAGAAAGTAGAGCATTTTAGATAAAAACATGAATGTCTTTAATTGGTGAAACAATAGTACAAATTTTTATTAAAAATAAATAAAATTTGAAATTAACAAAATAGGTTTTCTCAGATGATCACATTGGGATTTAAAAGTTTGAAAACACATTTCTAGGTGTATATGGAGAAAGAATTACTTTGACATTTACTTGAACTATCAAATAATACAATTTATGGAAGGCAGTTTGTCAATATATCCTTTAAAAGCACATGTCTTTTCATCCACTTGTGGAAATCTACCTTAAAAACATTCTCATGCCCAAGAGTGATAACCATGGATAGTTCCCTAGAGGGTTTCAGGAGATGGTGGGCACAATATTTCTGGGTTGGAGAGACATTGACCCAGAGCTCTGAGGCGCCCCTGACAGAGTCATTGTGACCAAGCAAGAGAGAGATGTTAGTGGTAAGACCCAGCCTTGTTTCCCACCTTCAGATGTTCCCTGTGTTTTCCATTCCCAAACCACGAATTGCGAAGAGGGGGACTGTGGCTCACAAAAGAACATTAGGTAAAAATATGAAGCAAAAAATATAAATCCTATAGAGGGGGACGTGAACACAACACCCTTCCTGTCCAGTCTGCGGCTGACCCACCTTAGGTCCGGGTTTTTTCCTTAAGAGCTGGTCTTCTTCGTTCAGATCCTGGCCATGTGATGTTACTATTGTTACCCTAGTGAAAGAACTGTGATAGCTGTAAAACAGTTACTTCACCAATGTTGGGCACATAGTTACGTACAGTTGTGGTGAGCGGTACAAAAACTATTGCTCAATATTGAACTATTTTTCCTTAATTCCATGATGAAACGCGCTTTAATAGACACAACCAAGCCACAAGACTAGAGGAACTCTGTATTTTTGCAAATGTCTTGCTAATTATCAAACTAGTAAATGTGTCTAGTCACTTTTTTTGGTAATTTTTCATTTTCTTCAAGCAATGATTAATACAGAATACTTCCAGTAATGAGAAGTCATTGAAAGTTGATGCACCAATTTCAGATGTACAAGTCGATGACAGCATTAAAAGTAACCTAAGCTCCAAACTCGAATGTGCACAAATAATTGTATCAGCTACCATTAAAGAAGGTGAAATAACCCCACAGGAAAGCATGCCAAAGGACTGTTTCATTCTATTAAACCACGATCATACATTGGCCATCCCTAATATTCCTCTTCCTTCGTGTTCATGTGCAGTGACAGACCATCACATTTTTCCAACCAGTGATATATATGCGACCGTCCCTAGCAGGGAAAGGAAGGGAAAAAACCCAATGTGATAAGTCGGGGCATTAAAGTTCCGGGGGTGGGGAGAGCCACACAAACCACTTAAGCACACTCATTATTATGGCTATTGCTACCTCAGGCCACTGGAGACTTGATAATTTAGTCAGCATTATGCAGTTTGAAGTGTTTCATGTTCTGCATGGGAGCAGGCTGCAATTCAAATATCAGTGGCCATGAAAAATATGCACATACGTTTAGTAGGAAAATCTCCACGGGGACAACAGAGGAGATGGGCATATGTCGTCGCCGTGTGATGGAGAGTTTCCGTGAATTAATCATATGGACACAGTTTATCACCATTTTTCGTTCTGCCAGAAACCTCCCCCTTTCATTTGTTGGAGAAGCTTATTATACATGCGCATCCTGGGAAGATAATAAGACCAAGGTCTCTGAAGCTTAAGTGCAACAGGGTTTCTAGGTTCTGTTCTGACACAGACAACTTTCCCACTGACGGAGCTCTCTGATAGCAGGGTAATTGCTTATTTTATCTAGTTTGGGGAATAGTGCCTCTTTCTACCGGCTACTTTATTACATCAATTACTGCAGACCATCATCTTGTATAATTTATGGGGAAGAATCCAATTTCATTGAGATCATCTTTTAAATGTAAGACATCCTTTGTTCGTACGCTTCCAAATATTAAAATTTTTATGGCATGTTCTAGAAACTAGGAATGCTTCCTTTTCTGTGTGAATGGAAACATCTGGCCAGACATGTAACCTGTGTGATGTGTTTGTTTAATTCCTGGGTGGGAGCGGGGGTTGTTTTGCCTCCCAGATAAGGTATTTCTGAGTGAAATGCCTAATCTTTAAAGTGCCATTTACATAAATGAATCCCTGATGCCGTTGAAGCCCAGGGTGAATGTGCCTGTCAGAATTCTGGCCTGCAGTTACGCCATTTGGTGGTTGTTTTGCTTCAGAAGTACTGAAATGTGCTGTTCTGGTTAGCCGCCGTCTAAGTGCAAACCAGAGCAATTGCTTCTGACACTTAAAAAGGATTTTATTGACAGTTGGAAACACGTTGGGGATTTGAAAAGAGTACTTTTCCATCTGTAATACTTGGTGTGATCAAAGATCACTCAGCAGCCCCAGATTAGTGGGAATGAGGCTGCAGCGAGTTTGCCACTCCACACGGGACGAGGGCTTGGTTTTGATTCACACTAATCCCCATCACGATCTGAGTGGAATTTACGGTAATGTGGATATACTTCTCAGGGCTCCTGCCAGCGTCTATTTAAAAAGTCCTAAAGTAGATAATAATATGGCAAGATTTAAAATTTCCTTTTAAAGTTAAATCTTACTTTTCCACTCTCCATTCATACATTGGTTTAATGTTTCTAACATATTATCTTTAACTCTGTGCCTTTCCTATACGCATTTATAAATGTGTGCATTATAGATGGTGGTATTTTAGATAATAGGGAACAATGTGCTTCGATTCTCACTGAGCGGTAGCTAGCAAGGTGGTGTGGGAAATCAGTAGGCTGCAGGTACAACTGAACAATGATAGATATTGGTCTCTGAAGACCTGGGATAATTTACAATTCCTTCCTTCCTTGTGACTGTCAGTTATAGATACATATATACATATACATTTATTTGCAAAGTGCCAACTAGGTGTCCTCTATCTGTTCTATGACCTTGGGTTATCTAAAGCTTAATTTCTATTTCTGTTAAAGGAGAACAGTTAGACCTCACTTAATGTGCTTAAGAAAGAATCAGAGTGTACCATAAGCAACAACACTAAGTATGTGTGTTTATTACCGTAAAGCAGAAACCAGCAAGAGAAATGGGACAAGCTCGACCTCTGCTATAAACGGTGGATGACGGTGGCCATCCAGAAGTCAGTGGAGAAGATAGATTGTTCTTAATAGCACACAAAGAGACACATGAGCCACTAAACAGAAGTAAATTCTGGTCCAAGGACAGTACCTGGCACTCTTCAGGGAATCGTGGGAGAAGAGCATTTGCAGGAAGGAGGGGAGGAAACAGTACAGCTTGAAAGGAGGCCTGGTCTTCAAATTAACCTGGTTACTTCCACGTGGCATTGTATTTTCAAATCAACATTTAATCTAATAACCCCAACCAATCCCCACCTTATCACTGGGGCCTGACTCCTACCTTCCAATCTCTTACTCCAGACCGAAACCTCAGCACCAACTGTACCTAAAAATTCTAGTTCTAATGACAAGCTATGTCCTACACCAAAGATAAATCTTCTTCCATCAAACATCACCATTATCCAAAGCCCACCCATACATCTGATTTTGTTTAAGAAATATATATACTATTTCTTATATAGTTCCACAAACTATATATACATATTCATATGTTTCTTCTTATACATTTATTTATTTATTTATTTATTTATTTATTTATTTATTTATTTATTTATTTTATCTTATAGTCTTCCTTAAAAGGTTTTTTAAAAGTCCATGAGGGCCCTGGCCAGTTTGGCTCAGCGGTTAGAGCGTCGGCCTGCGGTCCGGAGAGACCCGGGTTCGGTTCCCGCTAAGGGCACGTACTTCGGTTGCAGTTTGTCCCCGACCCTGGTTGGTCGTGCGGGTGGCAGCCACTTGATGTGTCCCTTCACGTCGATGTTTCTCTCTCTCTCCCTTCCTCTCTCTCCCTCCCACTCTATCTGTACAAAAAATGGAAAAAATATCCTCAGGTGAGGATTAAAAAAATAAATAAATAAATAAAAATAAAAGTACATGAGGGAATGGAAAAAGGAGATTTTATGGGAGAACATATTTTCCAGTGATATATCTAATAAGGGGTTAATCTCCAAAATATATAAAAAACATACAACTCACCCACAAAAAGACAAACAATCCAATTAAAAAATGGGCAAAGAACTTATGTAGACACTTCTCAAAAAAAGACATACAGATGGCCAATAGACATATGAAGAAATTCTCAATGTCACTAATCCTCAAAGATGTAAATTAAAACTACGATGAGATATTATCTCACACCTGCCAGAATGACTATCATCAATAAATAGACGAACAATAAGCACCGGTGAGGATGTGAAGGCAAAGGGGACTCTAGTGCACTGTTGTGGAATGCAGACTGGCCCAGCCACTGTGGAAAACAGTGTGGAGTTTCCTCAAAATATTAAAAACAAAACTGTCTTTTGAACGAACAATTCCACTTCTGGGAATATATCCTAAGAATCCCAAAACAACAATCAGAAAGAATATATGCACCCTTATGTTCATAGCAGCACTATTTACAATAGCCAAGATCTGGAAACAGCCCAAGTGCCCATCAGTAGATAAGTGGATAAAAAAGCAGTGGTACATTTACACAGCGGAATACTACACAGCTATAAAAGAGAAGGAACTCTTACCTTTTGTGACAGCATGTATGGGCCTGGAGATTATTGTGCTAAGTGAAATCAGCCAGACAGAGGAAGAGAGATACCATATAATCTCACTTATATGTGGAATCTAATGAACAGATAAACTGATGAACAAAATAAAATCAGAGGCGTAGGTACATGGAATAGACTGACAAGTGTGAGAGGTGCTGGATGAAAGAAGATGAAGAGATTAGTCAAAGGACATATATGCATAGACACCAGTGTGTTGATGGCCAGAGGGAGGGGACATGGGGGCTGGGTGGAGATGGGCAAAGGGGTGAAAATGGGGGACATCTGTAATAGTCAGCAATACAATTAAAATAAAAGCATCACAAAAACCTTACGTCTCCCTGATCTCTGTTTTCACTGTAAATAAAATAAAACAACAACCCTAACACTAAATGCTTTTATGGTATAAACTTTGGGCTCTATTTTTTTTTATAAATTTTGTTGAAGTTTCTGAATTGTTTTCCAATGTAAAACAAACACAAAGTGTTAAATGCTTTTACTGTAAAGAAAAATAATAAGGTATAGTATTTCTAAAAGGCTGCAAATTCCACACTCACAGCTTTTTACCAGAATTCCCTTAGACTGAGGGAGCGGCGCCTAATCCACTAAGTCTTCATCTCTTCATACCCAGGCTTCCCCAGGAGAGGCGGGTGCCCTTGGTGGGGAGGGCTTGTTTCAGAGCACCAGAGCCATACCCAGGGAGAGATTTTCCAAATGGAGCCCTGATCACACACCGTTTTCTACTGTACTTATTACAAAAGGACTTTCTCAGTGGAGCTGGTGTTCGGGGAGACAGCGGCCAGGTCCTGCCTTTACTCCCGGCGGTTATTCCTGAACTCACTGACCAAACATGGTGAGGACTTTCCCTCCTTGACATTTGGAATTATAATTACAAAACATCATATTAAGGAATATTTTCTCACTTTCTAAACACACACACACATGCACATACATACACCCGGAGCTTCACATCAGTGGACTTCTGTCTTCACGTGTGTCAGGAGGTTTTTAAGAGCTCTGCCCTGTTGAGTTGAAGCCCTGTGTTTCTGGATAATGTATGTGAGAAGTTCCTGCTCCTGCAAGGGAGTGCAATGATTTTATTTGAGTGATATTTTGAAGTGTTAAAATATTATCTTTCACTTATGATAACATTTTGGAATTAAGCTTTTATTTTTGTTTCAAAATTTAAAATATTTGGTTAGCATTTTTTAGCCTGGATTTTAGTCTTATTATGATTCCATCGAAGAAAATTATGATTACTGTCAAAGGAAGGAGGGAGGAAGGAAAGAAGGATGACAGATACAGGGATGAGGGAGGGAAGAGGTAAAGGAGGGAGCATATTTCCTCCCGGAGGGAGAGGTTGGCAGTATGCACAGTAAGTTTAGACAAACAAAACTTTGGTTTGAAATGCAACTTGGTTCAATAGCTCTTGTTACTACAATAGTGAGCGCATGTCCCCAGAAAGCCGAGCCTAGAACTGACTAACCTGGAAGCTAACAGAGAACAATGGGAGGTAATATCCTTTCAAACAAGAGGTGGGAAGCCAGATTAGATTCAAATTCCAGCTTTGATATTATCTGTGTTATTAAGGACACAAATAATTCACCTTTCTGTGTTATAATTTTCTCAAACATAAAATGAGGAGAATGCTAACTTGTAAAACAAATAAACAAGAAGTGCTCTCATTCAGTACTTTTATAAAGGGTACATGTTGTCTGTTACCTTCATCCCATTTATAAATTTAGTATGAAACTTAACAACTGTTGGTCACCTAATCATAAATCTCTAAGCAATTGTTTGAAAGATAAGATTTCTGCCATCACCCGAGACATATACACACATTCCCTCTTTAATATGTTTGACTTGGACCTGAACTGCTACCACCCTCAGCAAACAGGGTCCCTCTGCGTGCTCGTTGTTATGGTGAATCACAGTCAATGTTCAGTGATCTTCAGCGTGGCAATGCCCAACACCTCCAGGTTAGCTAGCATTCTTCTTCACAAAGTGGTTTTCACATAAATCACAGTAGAAGATGGTAGCTTTTTAAATATCGTGCCTGGTTTCAGAAGTCATAGGAGTGAGAGCATTTATTTTTCCCATAACCCCAACAAGATAGGAACCTGGGGCCAGAGCCACCCTTCAAAAGATCAAGTTCATGAAAGGGGCAAAGATCTTAAGCTGTAGGAAGTCATGCATGGAATACATGTATGTTCTCATGGTTTTAGATGGCAGTTTAATGTTTGCACATGCAGCAGTCAAAGCTGCCTGGCAAACCAAATATGATAGTAAAAAAAGAGAAGGTGATGGAGAACTCATAAGGGGCATAAGAAAATTGCACTGCATGGCTAGAGCAACTCACTTGTGTCACCAAGAGAGTTTGTCTTAATTTTGTGCTGATCACCACTCAGCACTGGCTGATCAAACTTATTTTAAGGACTTTAATTATGCATGAAGTCTGTGACCACCACAGAAAGTTAAATAGGTTTCCTTTGGGAGTACTAAAAGTACTTGTCACAGAGGTAGAAAAATATCACTGGGAAACGTTTGGTAACTGCTGCCCATACCTTAGTGTTTATTGTAGGAAGACTTTGCTAAGAAATAAAAACATGCCATTAATGTGCATATAATGAATAATAAAATTATTTAAAAATTGTAGCATGCTTTGGTACAATTAAGGATGTAATCATTTAGTATATTTATTCTTAAAAGAAGACACTGGATTTGTTGTGCCCAAGGAATATTTGTCTAACAGAAGAAATTTTAGCTGTTTGAAAATGAATATTTTATTTAAATCAGAGCTATTCAAAATAAATTTTTTAAAAATATGAAAAGCTGTGTTACTGCTAAGAGATGCTAAAATGCCATGAAAGATGATATAGGTGCAGAGGACTTCTCACAGGGACTAATTCTAGCATCCCCTTGGTCAAAGTCCATTCTTCCTGTTCCCCCATTATATTAGGTCCCCTTGTGCAGCAATCAGATGCCCAACGAACTGACAATCACAGTATGGTCTTTGGAAATTGCAGCCTAGTCCATGAATCACTAAGCCTTGAAGGACAATAGGAGAAGGAAACACAGCTCCCAGCTGCAGCTATCAGAGCCTTGGGACCTGGACACACTTGGCCAGCTGCAGGGTCTGTTTCTTTCAGAAAAATGAGGATCTGTGAGAGATACACAAGGGAGTTCTGGACTCTTGAGTATGATAATTAGTTTACATAGGACAAGATAATTCAACTGTCCCCAAAGTCCTAACAAGGGTTTCATTAGTGTTGCAAGATGTCCACAGTGATAGAGGGCCTGGTGATTTGTTCCAGTTGCAGTTAGGGACTCATGATTTTACACTTCTCTGTTACAATCTAAGATTACAAATTGGGGCTATTCCAGGTGACAATTTATTGGTGAAATTAGGCCCAGGCTAATATGCAAGGCTTTGTGGACACTTGGTGGTCTCTGATTCCTAGATGGCCAACGAGCCTTGCTGCATCTCTTAGGTGTTTCTGAGAGCACCTAGACACTTGCTGAACTAGAACAAAATGGCACAATCCATGGGACCCAGGGATTTTTTTCACAAAAGAAGTAATTTCATTTATTTCAAGTAATTTCATGGTTTTTAGGTTGACATGGAAGAGAATGTCCAGTTGCTAAATGGTGAGGAAACATGAGGGATGATTTAATTCTTGAAGCGATGATGCTCCTTATCAGTAGTAAAGATATGATTGGCATTATTATGATATCAAATCTACAGCATTTCCAGGACTAAAGCCATATGTGACTACTGCTTTCAGGTGTGAAGAGAAATACCTAAGTATATTTTGATACAGTTCTCTATTACAAAATGAACAAACAGGATTTTTGTAATAGTTTTACCCCCTTTCTTCCAGGTTTTATCAATGCTGGAATTATATAAAGCTATTCTCACGTGAGTCTTTTAAATTTAATTTTTTTTTCTTTTAAAAAGAGATATGTGATAGGGACAGTGAAGGAAACTTAATGAAGCGTCTCACCAGTGAAACATCCCTTTAAGTGGTAAAACTTATTTTTAAAAAGTTGGAAATTATTCTAAGGGCACACAGTGGAATGCAGTAACACACACCAATGAAAATCCCCACACCTCAATAAGAACCGTGAGTGTCTATGGCATTTGAGCCACAGCACTCTCCCATACACCTTTCCAGCTTGTGTAATGGACACTGTACTCAAGAAAATTGGAATAACTTTCCCCCAGATCCTAGTCTAGAACTTTATTCTGAAAGGAAATATCACCACACAACTTCACGCTGCCATAACTGTATGGTAGGAAAGTGTAGTCCATTAGACTGGAGAGTGCTTTCTCCAAACAGACCCAACATACAGGACAGATGCTCCAACGTAGAAATGGTGTGTGAAAGACCTGGCCATGACAAACCCCTACCCCAGGTTTGGTGTTAGGAGAGGCTAAGAGGGGGCTACCCTTCAGGCCCAGTTCCAAGTCGTATAGCAGGAAGTTTCTTCTGGAAGAGGTAGGCTGTCTCCATCCCCAACCTTAGCAAAGTGATGCAAAAATTGTGTGCAGGGGGTAAGAAGGTCATTAGAAAAGAGAACTTTACAGGCCCTCTTCAAGTGGAATGGCCTGCGTTTGGAACAGATTGTGGGGTTTTGTTGAAAATAATGTTGATCTTGGTGTTGACCTAGGGAGACATCAGTAGCAACAGGAAAAAGCAGTAGTCCAGCTAGAAGTTTAATAGAGATAACAAGGAAAGAGATAGCCCAGAAAATTCCTTGGAGGATCTGAGAGAACATCAAGGATGGGTAAGACCCTGTCTTTCAGTGGACCTCATATTTAATTCGTGTGAGCTATGGAGCAATTTATGTCATGGGGCATTGTTGAAAACAGCTGGCAGACACCTAGCAATTAGTGAAGGGTAACAGCTTAGTGTGATACTGACAGGGACAGATAAGCCAGACGCCTGATGAGATAAGGGAAAGAGAACTCAGCTAGAACCACAGTTGTCCTCTGTGGTAAGGAAAACGTCACATATGTCTAAACAGGCATGCTCTGAGGAGTAACATCAGAAGCTGCAGACTGGGAGAAAGATGCCACTGAACTAGTCCAGCTATTTATTGGAGGAAGCAAACCAGAGCAACAGACCAGGTCCCAGCGAGGAATGCATATACAAAGTTGCTACAATAGATTACATACGAATTCCAGTTTCAACAACAACAAAAATTACATGACATGCAAAGAAACAATAAAATGTGATCTATACATAAAGGAAAATAAGAAAAGAGGTAGCATAGACTGCCTTTGAGAGAGACCAGATGTTAGACTTAGGAGACAGAAACTTCAAAGAAGATAAAAAATATGTTCGAAAAAATTTTTCAAAATGATATTTAAATAATTTAAGAATATTATGTTGAAAAGTCTTATTAGAAAAAGCCATGAAAAAATATTACTATGAAACACCACTTTAGACTCACTATTGTTAATATAATAAAAATGAGAAACAGTAACATACGTTGGTAAGGCTATAAAAAAAGCTAATCTTCATGATTTGATTGAGGGAATACAAAATAGTGAAGCCACTTAGTAAAACAGTTTGTCTGAAAATATTAATCACAGAATTAATATATGACCCAGGAATTCTACTTCTAGGTTTTTATCTAAGAAAAATAAAAACAGTTGTACATAAACTTGTACTCAAATGTTTGTTTACAGAAATATTATTTATAGTACCCTAAAAGTAGAAACAACCCAAGTATCCATGAACTGGCAAGTGGATAAACAAAGGTAGTATATGCATACAATGGAATTTTGTTTGGCTATAAACAGAATAAAGTGCTGATACATGCTCCAATATTTGATGAACCTTGAAAATATAACACTAAATGAAAGTGGGTGATAGTTATATAATTTTGTGAATATACTAAAAGCCACTGAATTGCACAATTTAAAAGAGTGTATGTATTTTATGCAAAGTATATCTCAATACAACTATTAAAAAAATACCTAGGATTTTGTAAGATGTTTAAAGACATGCTTTATAAATCAGGCCAGTTCATAACTGGGGCACCAAAAAAACCATTTGTGACCTGTCATGAGAGTTCTCCAGATGTGGGTACATATGGACTCTGCATAAGTTCAGTCTTTAACATAAATATGTACCTAAAATCTTTCATCAAATCAGGTTTCTGGTATAAACAATCTTCAGAACTTCTAAAACTTCACCATGGTAACATATCCTTAAACAGACTTCCCTGTGGCAAACACAGTCATAATAACCACTGATGAAATCTTGAAGAATGTTGATGTATTGAAATACATTTTGAGAACCACATTCTAGATTTCAAATTTTGTTGAAGATCTTTTCAAATTCGGTGTTAACCATAAAATTGGTGACACCATGATGGATGTTGCACCCTTATGAATGTTTCTTTATGGAGTTATTAGAAATCCTCTCCCCTTGATAGTCTTGAGTTTCTGTGGTTCTCAGTCTTAGGCAAACAGTTATTTGACAGTGCAAGCAACTTCATGACCAGTCTCGGACTAAGCAAAGGTTGAATATGAGTCAAGAGCTATTAAAATAAATTTTAATCCTTGTAATGTTTAGAACAAGCGTAGCCACCCTATCTGCCTGCTGTTACTAAATTATATCTGGCACCTTTTTGAGAACCTGAGCTACTCTGCACCTTTTAGAGATCCTGAGCTACTCTGAGAGAGGACCATGCATGTCTTCTGCATTGACTACTGAGTTACTAGTTTCTGTTCATCCTAACTTTTCTACTTCAAGCTTCACTAGAGAAGGAAAACATCCATATCGAACACTGAATCTCCTCTCAGGAGCTCTGTACGTCTCTTAAGTCTAGGCAATTATCAAAATACAGAGAAAAAAACTAACAATAAAAAGTTGTGTTACAAATTATGTATCTCCCACCACCATGGGCTTCTTGTGGCTCTTCTAACATGCTTAGAATGGTCCTATCTTGCTTCACATTTACCCTCCTTTTTACATAAAATTTTGTTTTTCATATAACTTTTTATGCATATGTCTGCTGGAATGCCACATTATTAGCATCCCTGCCTTCATTTCTGAGTAAATTGATAAATAAAAAGCAAAACAAAACTATGTGACTTAAACTTGGTGTGGCTACAACCTATGACCTAATGGTTCTGCTGTGGAGACTATGCAGAGAAAGGCCAACATCTGACTTATATTTATGCATGCTTTGGTGGAATGACTGATTAATACCTGGTTTTTCTCCTGCAGGGATGTGTGGGCACTTTCCTGAACAGTCCTCTGTGGCCTGGTCTGTGCTGCATCTGAATCTTTCTTTCTCTATTTCTTTCTTTCTTTCCTTTTTTTAAATTCATTTATTTTTGTTACAGATGCTTCTCCTTTTTTTTCCCCATTGACACCCTCCTCCCCATCGCCCCCACCCCATCCCCAGCTTTGTTGTCCGTGTCCATTGATTCTGCGTACATGCATATAAGTTCTGTGATTTATCTCTTCCCCCCCACACACACTCCCTCTTCTGAGGGTTGTCAGTCTGTACCCTACTTCCTCATCTCTGGGTCTACCTTGTTCCTCAGACCGTTATGTTCATTATATTCCACAAATAAGTGAGATCATGTGATATTTGTCTTTCTCTGCTTGGCTTGTTTCACAGAGGATAATACTCTCCAGGTCCCTCCATGTCGTCTCAAAGGATAAGAGATCTTTCTTTCTTACAGCTGCATAGTACTCCATTGTGTATATGTACCATTACTTTTTTATCCATTCGTCTATGTCCATATTTACCCAAAGAAATCTATAGATTCAATGCAATCCCCATCAAAATACCAATGACATATTTCACAGAACTAGAACAAATACTTCAAAAGTTCATATGGAACCAAAAAAGAACCCAAATAACCACAGAAATCTTGAAAAAGAAGGACAAAGTAGGTGGGATCACAATACCTGATATCAGGTTATACTACAAAACTACTGTAATCAAACCTACTGTAATCAAAACAGCCTGGTACTGGCACAAGAACAAGCATATAGACCAGTTGAACAGAACAGAGAACCCAGAAATGGACTCTATTTTCTTTGTGTTAATCCTTACCCTAAAATATTTTTTCTTTGATTTTTTTCTCCCACATGAGCCAACAGGGGCCAGGGATGGAATCTGCAACCCAGGTATGTGCCCTTGACCAGGATTTGAACCTGCAACCTTCCAGTGCATGGGCCTATGCTCTAAACACTGAGCCATGCTGGCCAGGGCAACATCCAGTTCTTTCTGAACACACAGAATATAATTGTTCACCAGAATAAATATTATATTATATCCTAACTTTTTTTTGTATGGTTGGACTGAGAGTATAACTCCATCAGAATAGCAGTTTAGTGATCCAGTAACATCTCACCCCTCCATAACAAACACAGCTGGAATTTTCTCTGAAGGGAACATTTTGAGTGCTGAGAACTACCTTTGCTGAAGTGTCTCTCCAAGTCCAGGCATTGGCATTAGATGCCTCTGACATCTGAGGACTTTATCAGGGCCCTAGCTGACAGCAAAAGAGGCTCATATTAGAACAGAGGTTCAAGCCCTACTTCAATTCCTAGCCAAACAGAAAGCTTTCCTGAAATGTAATTAAGTTTCTTATGTTGGCTTTAGTCATCCAGCCATTCATCTATCTATGCTTCCATTAATCATTCTTTCATTAATCAATTTATTCATTCTATAAATATTTATGTTATAGCTGTTATGCTTAGGGGAGAAGACACAATGTCAGACAGCACACACTAGGTGTGACCTCATGAGATGTGCCATTTACTGGGAAGATATTCCACAAACACACACACAGCAGTTGCTACAGTGTGGCAAGTGCTACAGAAGAATATACACTGTGTGAGAAATTGTTTCACAGTGTCCTTAAGGGAGAGTGGATGGTTAAGATAGCCTGTTTGAAAACATGTCACTTACAAGGAGATTTGAAAGCTGTACTAAGATTGCCTTGCTTTTTGATTACAGCTAAGTCTTGGCCTGGTACTTTGTTCTATTTTTTATCTGTTCCACCTGTCATTTACCCTCTGATCCCCAGCTGGGTTACCATATGTGGATACTATACCTGTACCAAAATTAGCCAAGGCTGCTATGAAATCTGTGCGACAGCCACAGAACTGTATAGAAATAACTGGATTAAGTTTTTGGAATATTAAATGAAAAATATCAATGACACGAAGCACTGGCAGGGTAAGTGATTAAAAATTTAAACTATCCTAAGTCCCAAAGAGAGAAAGAGAAAAAACAGAGAAAACAATAATAGTAGTAGTAATAATAATGATGATAATAATAATAATAGAATGCCTGAGTTAATAAAAAGAAAATTTTGTCCTCTAATTAAGAAGCCATTCTAATTAAAATGAAATATTGATAAAGAAATGCAACACATATGTATATCCTAAAATGATTTCTATACTCCAATGGAAAAGATAAAACCTTACAGCTTTTATTATTGCTATTTTTTAAATAAATAATTTATTTTCAAAATGAAGAGGATCCATACATTGTCAAACATATTATGCATTATAATGAAATCTAGAAATGTTTGACTTGTATGCAGCTTTTGTGAGTAAATAAATGTGTTGTTTTTTCCAGTGATGCTTTATCAGGTGATGCCATCATGCAGCCTTCTGTTGAGAACTAAAATAACTTTGATTATTTAAAAATATACAAAGAAGCCTGGCTGGTGTGACTCAGTGCTTGAGAGTCAACCCATGCACCAAGAGATTGCTGGTTTGATTCCCAGTGAGGGCACATGCCCAGGTTGTGGGCCAAATCCCCATGGGGGTCATGCAGGAGGCAGCCAATTGATGTTCTCTCTCATTGATGTTTCTATCTCTCTCTCCCTCTCCCTTCCTCTCTCTCTCAAATCAATAAAAAAAAATGTTTTATTAAAAATTTTTAAATAAATAAAATATGCAAAGATATTGAAAGTAATGTGGTCATGTTATCTATCTAAACAAATTCTTTCAGGAAGTAATCTAACCAAAATCACTGAATCAAGAGGAAGTTTAAGATATATCAAGGTTGGATGGTATAGTTTCAAGGTTGGAACGAAATAGTAATAAGAACATATTCACACTGTAAAAAATATAACTCTTAATTAATAATGAAAATGCAACTGGGGATTGTAATTTGAGCAATAGGTAAAGTGTCTTAAAATTATAGGAGAAATTCTGAGAATTATAATTCTAAACTGTCAGAAAGCCAAGGTGGTAATCAGTTATACTGGAGCAAGGCAGAATGCAAATATTCCAAAGGTTTTATGCAGAATAAAGAATAAGTAGACAAAAAAAATCTCAGTGTGAAGGGATAGTTAATATTTTTATACTTTATGAAAAAAATATAAGTGGAATGATAACTTTTAAAGAAGTAATTTATCAGAGAAGAAAACTATAATTGGATTTCCCAATTAGTGGAATGGGAAAAGGCAATGAAAGAGAAACTAAAACATGTCAGAAAAAAAATTGGGAAATATTAAAAACATATACTTAATAAATATAAAATGTTCTAGAAATTAGACCAAGTAAACACAATAAACACTGAAGTGATACATTCTTATAAAATTGTATAAATTGTCATTTTAGATCTCAAAATCCACCTATATTAGCATAAGCAAGATTACTTTTATCTCCAATAAAGGAAGAAGAAGAGAAAAGGACTTGGAACAAGTTAAAAGAAAAAATATCAAACAGAATAAAATATTGTGTCAGTATTAATAACAATTAAATTACATTTTAATGTCAAAATTTTTGGATAAGAGAAAGGTTAGTATTATACAACTATAAGTATACAATAATAAGAAAAAATATGCATTATACTTATCACATACATAAAAATTCCAAGAAATGTAGAGATGGATTAATAAAAATATAATTATATTTGGAGATTTTAATAGTTATATTCAATGATAAAAATTAATACAGATATATATAATTTTACAACCTACTAATTAATAATATGATAGAAAAATAATTGTATATAACTATGTCAAGTGCTTGTTTGCAGATATCTTTAATAAATTCTGAAGTAGAGATATTATAGATTATCTTTCTCATAAGAATCCAATAAATCTAAACATTTTAACAAAGCTCAAAGAGGCTTTTGGTCCTGTGCATGGCAGAATAGTTGATAATCATCCAATAAATATAAAGATGAAAATAAAGTTCAGAGAGACTTCTGGTTGTCTGTATGGTAGAATTGCTTCTATCACACAACTACAGACCTATACAAAATCTATATAAGAACTGATTACAGGTTTGGAACAGCCATCAAATCAGGGCCATGGTCCTTGAGAGAGAAGGCTCATGAGATATACTGCACATACACAGATTTACTTCTGGGGATATTTTTCACACTGTAGTTCAGAGAAGTGCAGTCAAACTGGCAGTGGCGGCCATGTTGGGCTTAGGGGTATAAGATGATAGTTGAGAGGTTTTCAGGAGTCTTAAACGGCTATGGAAATGGGTAAACTATGGAAAGGAAATCACAGACGTCTGTGTAAAGCAAGTCCTTTTGTTTCTTGGCCAACCTCTGGATTATAAGAGACTTCTGGTTTGGGTAGTAGTAGGAAGAGGGCTGAAGTCCAATCCTCCAGAGAGCATTCATAGTGCCAAGAAACTGTTGAAGTTCAGGCCACCTAAAGTGGAGTGATTTTGTTGAATGCAAGAAAGAATCCAGAAAGTCCATACCTTAGGAGAGTAGACTATATTCTGGGAATAAAGATAAAAGTTAAATAGAGCTTCCTAAAAGAAACTTAAAACAAACCTTCATTATAATCAAGGTGATTCATTAATAATTTAAATCAATTTTAACTTTGAAAAGCTTCATAATGGAAAATAATACAATCTAAATTTTTAAATATAGAACATCTAAAATGTCTAGCACACAATTAAAAATTACCATATTGCCAAAGAAGTTTTTAAAAAGTAATTCATCAAGAGGTAATATAGTCGATCTAAATAGATGAAGAGATTGTTCAGATATTACAGATGATAGATAACACTTTGAAAATAATTTATTGATATGCTAAACAAAGATGTAGACAATAAATATGCAAATATGGAGTATTTTTAACAACAAGACTTCAAAAATTTAACAAACATTCTTTTAGTGCAAATTCATAAGCGAGTTAGTAACTGATGGATAGAAAGCACACTAGACTCAACAAAGACAGATTTGCATAATTGAAGATAGAACAATAGAAAATATGCAAATTGAACAGAACAAATAAAAATGAATTACAAAGTACTGAAAACTAAAAAAGTTCTAAATCATCGGAAAGGTATCAGCCCACAGATTCAAGGAGTTCAGTAAATGCAAAGTTGAATGAATACAAAGTAAATCTCATCTAGGCATATAAAAATTAAATATAAAAATTCATAGCTAAAGAGTTACTTCAAAGACACCGAGTGCAATATCTTGTAGAAAAAATATGATGCACATCCTTTGGCCAAGCTGTAATAAGAATAAGAGCTGACTTTGGAATGAAAGTAATGGAATAGAGACAGCAGCAGAATAACATTTTTTTTTTTTTTTATGAATTTTTATTTATTTTTTTGTTACAGATATTTTACCTTTTTACTCCATTGGCACCCCCCCCCCCCACTCCACCCTGTCCCCGGCTTAGTATAACATTTTTAAAAATACTCAAGGAAAGAAATAAAAACATGACAACCTATAATTGTATATTTAACAGATTTTCTTAAAAAATAAAAGTGAGCCCTAGTCAGTTTGGTTCAGTGGTTAGAGTGTTGGCCTGCGGTCCAGAGAGACCTGGGTTCGGTTCCCACTAAGGGCATGTACCTCAGTTGCAGTTTGTCCCTAGCTCTGGTTGGGTCGTGCGGGTGGCAGCCACTCAATGTGTCCCTTTCATGTTAATGTTTCTCTCTCTCTCTCTTCCTCTCTCTCCCTCCCACTCTATCTGAACAAAAAATGAAAAAATGTCCTCAAGTAAGGATAAAAAAATAAATAAATAAAAGTGCAATATAAATGTTTCCAACAAAAAAATCTGCCAGCATACCTGCATTATTGGAAAATCCATAGGATGTTCTTAAGGCTGAAAGCAAATAGTCCCTGGTTAAAACATGGGGGTGGCATGGGTATTACTAGCTAGGATGAGAATCATTGGCCCAGTTGACATCAATGTAAAACCTGAGCACTCATGACAGAGATGGAAAAGAATGGCATTGATTTCCTCTTGTTTAAACACTATTTATGCAGGCAGTGTACATTTATTCATCTCATTAAAGCTAATAGTATTTTTAAATATGTTCACTAAAATCTCCAGCTAATAAATGTGAAAAGAATGAAAGAAATAAAAGAATCATACTTGCTAACTAAAGTTTGGATAGTATGGATGTGAGACAATGATTATGAATTGTTTATAAAATCTTTAGGTGAATGTGTGATGGGCTATTTAGTACTACAGACTGAAATGGGTTCCCAACCCCTGCCCAAATTCATATGTTGAAGCTCTAATCTCCAGTGTGGCTTTATTTGGAAATGGGTTCTCTTAGGAAGTAATTAAGGTTAAACAGATATGCACAACTAATGGACACAGATATTAGGCTGGGGTAAACAGGAGGAAGGTGGGAGCGGGGAGGGGGGTCACTGGAGGAGAAAAGGGGGACGTCTGTAATACTTTCAACAGTTTTTAAAAAAAGGGTTCAGTGGGGTCATACAAATAGGGCCTTGATCTGACAGGCTTAGTGTCTATAAGAAGAGACACCGAGTGCAGTCTCTTGTACTCTCTCTCTCTTTGAGTGTGAGGGTGTGTGTGTATGTACACCAAGCAAAAGGCATGTGTGGGCACAGTGTCAAAGCAGCCATCTGCAAGACAGAAAGAGAGCTCAGACCAGAAACCAAACCAGACAGCACCTTGATCTCGGACTTCTAGGCTTCAGAACTGTGAGAAAATAAATTTCTGTTGTTTAAGTCATCCATAGTATTTTCTTACGGCAGCCTGAACAGACTAATTCACTGGACATGTGTGTGATTGATGCCCTTTCCCCAAATAAAGACTGTACAATGAAGGGATTTAGCTTTCAACATCCTAATTTATTGGTTAACATGAATATTATGTGTCCAGTGGTGTGATTTAACATCCAGAATTCAACATCACCTACTTGTCATCCCCTAAAAACTATATTTAAGTTTCAGTATTTAGATATGATTTCCAGTTTATGGTAATACAGGTGTATAAAACAAATTAATTGGCCCCCAAAAGAAGCGAAGACAATTAGTATGTTGGCTCTGTTTACAGGATATCAGGTTGAGCCTCTTTAACAATCAGTGTTTGTTGCTGTTGCTGTTTTGTTTTGTTTTTTAATAGCTCTATTACATTAAAAAAAAAAAAAAAAAAAAAGACTAATGGGAAATAACAAAGGTGAAGCTTGTCCTAGATTTTGACAAATAAGATTGAAAGAGTACTTTTAAACTCAATTAGGCAAATTTATATATCTGAGTTTTGCAATCTAGAAGCTTATTATAAAAAAATAAAACAAGATCGTTAACAATAGCAGGCACTGTAAGGTCTCATTTGATTAAAATACCTGTGCATATGTGTACATAGAAAAATCTCTGGAAAACTATTTACAAGAAAAAATACTTAAAGTTTGGTGCTGATCTCTGGATGGTGAGGCAATGACATTTTAATGTGTTCAACTTTTGCTTGTGTGTATGTTCTAGTTTTCCACTAGAAATGTACAGCTTCCATAATAATAAATGTCATTAAAAACTTAACTCTTTTAAGACATGCATTCTATCACTAGCTGTCAATTATTGAGCTCCTTTTATTTCAGTAAAGAATACAATTTCAAAATAACTGTGTTCCTGTTGACCTTTGCTTCTGACACATTCCTTGGTGAATTCTACATTTGCATGAATGGCCCTTATAACACTGGGGCCTCTGAATGCTCTAATCTTCTCTTCGTCCATCTCACGTTAGGTATACCCTCTCAGACGGTTCTCAACCTGTGGGTCGTGAACCCTTTAGGGGTCGAACGACCCTTTCACAGGGGTTGCCTAAGACATAACAGTAGCAAAATTACAGTTTATGAAGTAGCAACGAAAAAATTGTATGGTTGGGGGTCACTACAACATGAAGAACTATATTAAAATGTCACGACATTAGGAAGGTTGAGAACCACTGCTTAAGGGTTGTATTCTTTTTTTTTGTTTGTTCAGGTAGAGTGGGAGGGAGAGAGAGGAACAGAGAGAGAGAGAAACATCGATGTGAAAGGGACACATCGAGTGGCTGCCACCCGCACGACTGACCAGAGCCGGGGACAAACTGCAACCGAGGTACATGCCCTTAGCGGGAACCGAACTCGGGTCTCTCAGGACCGCAGGCCGACGCTCTAACCGCTGAGCCAAACTGGCCAGGGCAAGGGTTGTATTCTTGACTTTGTCATTCTTAATAACACCACCACCTCTGAAAATTTAATTCAAATATTCCATTCTGAATTAAATACATTCCCATGAAGTCCCCAATGCAAATAAGTTTCCCTGTAATTGACCCAGTCTGTCTTTCATATCTTCACACTCCATCATATCCTTGATTTTTTTCTTCACCAGTTTAGATTCCCGAGGATCTCATTGTAACCCATTGTCACCAACCTCCTAAACACATTTTTAATTTGGTTGCTATTCTTTTTGGTCACATTCATCTGCAGAAAACAGTCAAAAAAAAACAAAACAAACAAACAAACAAAAAACAGCTGTTAGTCTATTTCTCATGCTCAGAAGCTGGTATATGTGGCTAAAGAAAAAACACTTAACCGTGCTTCCTGGTGTTACCTGAAATTCATGACCAAAGTTCTCAAATTGACCCTCAAATATCTTCTAATTTTGATTAAAATTTAATATGTTATTCTTCTGCTCTTCTAAACAATGATTTCTTACCTTATCTTTATCAAAATCTAAACATCTTAGTCTCAGCATATTTACCTTTTTAGTTTTTTATTTTTATTTGAGAACATAGTGCAATCAGATTGACGTGTCTTGGTATTCCTACATCAAGTATACCAGCTGACCTGAGCCTAGGCATCGCTCCATCTTCCAACCTTCTGTAATGGAGTAAGTATCTCTGTGCCCAACAACGGCCGATCCTTCCAGGGGCTTCCTGCTGCCTTTAAAATGAATCCCAACTCCTCACCATAACCTAAAAGTCCTACCCATTCCAGACTGCCTTTTTCATATTTTTATGTATAACTCGTCTCACCAGGTTGTAGTCACATTACCATCATTTTTGTTCCTGCCCCAGGGCCGTTGTGTTTCCTGTTTCTTCTGCTGGAAAGCTTTACTCCCAGATTCATGCAATGTTTCCTTCATAGATCATGCAAGACATAGTTCCAATGTCACTGTCTCAGAGAGGCCTTTCCCAACAGCACAATCACAGCTGCCCGTGGGGCTCTCTCTCACATATGTTTTTCTAACACTGTTTTTTTTTTTTTTCTTTCTTCCTTCCTCTCTTCTTTCCTTCCCCCATCTTTCCTTCCTTCCTTCCTTTTATTGTTCCTCCCCTCATTCTTCATTCTCTCCTTATTTTTCTCATTTACCCCCCTCTTCTACCTTCTCCTCTTTCTTCTTCTCTTTTTCTTTCTCCTAGGTCTTGTTTTTTCACTTTTACAGCAATCATCAGTATAAAAATAGTTTCTGGTCTCTCATTTATAATGTAAATGACTGTTTTGTTCATTGTCCTATCTTCCTTGCCTGGAAGCACATTGCTTGCCTGCCATCTAATAGCCACTTGCTGACATTCAATATGTAAGTGAATACAGGTTGTACTGAATCTAAGAGGGGCCTCATGATCCCCACCTCTTGGTATTTATGTTTTGTGTAATTTTTCTTCTCCTTAGAATGGGAAGAGTAATTTAGTGTGGATTACTTCTAACTACTGGAATATGACAATGGTGAGGAGGTGTGTATGATTATGTACATGATCACATGGTTATATCATATAACATTTTAGTGGCACTTTGAATCTCACCGTCTTTCTATTGCTGGCTAGAAGGAGCAAGCTGCCACCTGGGAGCCCAGTTGACAAGGAAGTAAGTGTAGCCTATAAGAGCTCAGGTTGACCTCCAGACAGCAAACACCTGAAGCCTTCAGTCCTACATACAAGAAACCAAATCATACACCACCCTGAGGGAGCTTGGAAGTGGATTCTTCTCCACTTCAGCCTTTGATGAGATCTTAGACTTAACCTACACCTGGACTGCAGCCTCTTGAGATCCTGACTCTGGAGATACAGGTAATGTGCACTCAGGATCCTGATCACAGAAACTATGAAATAATACGTGTGTACTTCCTTAAGCCACTGTGGTTGGGGTATTATTGTTATGCAGCAATAGATGACTAACACTCTGACTCACTGGAGAAGTTGAAGAGATGTTAGCAGCACCCAATAAAGTCCCTGTGTGGGAGTGGATAACAATACCACTTGCTTCCTAGTATAATGCTCTAGACCTTTCACACAGCAAGGGCTTGCTTTATCGAGAACATAGAGAGTTCATTTAGTTTTATGAGAACTAAGAGTGATGAAGATCAGAGATGGGAGGGAGAGTCTGATATATGTCTCCATAACTGTTCTTAAAGACTACCTACCAACTGCTGTGTGAGCAAGGCCAGCTCCTGCATCTGCACCAGAATACAAAGTAAGGTGTTTTTTTAACCTCTTTTTATTTATTTTGTTTAAAAGCAATTGTTTTTATTAAATTGTCATTCACTTATTTACTATTAATTTTAAAATATTAAATCAAATACAAGGGGCATATTTAAAACTAAATATTAAAATCTGTCTCATAATTTTTTTGTGAAAAAAACAAAATATATTATGAATATATTCATGGACTCTGCTCTGTATCTATAACTCCAAAAGTGATAGAAAGAGATCTTAGAAGTACTTTTATTCAATTCTCCTTTGAATCAGGATTCTACCTTTGGTGCACAGTTAATTCTATAGCTCAGAACCTACATGCTGTCTTTGGCCCTGTTGATTATTGTTGACATGATGTATGTGAGTTACCTGGAAGTGAAATGTCATGCTTGTTATTTGATCATCTCCCAAGTGAAAGAGAAGACGCACTCCACAGCTACTACTGTGACTTCAGGTCTAGTCTCGGTTCTGGTCCTTTTTAGGAGACTAAATCAGGAGAAAATAAGGATTAGGAACTCTGAGGCCCCATCAACAACTTAGGCACAGCATTTGATATGAGAGCATACTCACTTTTGAAACCTCTGGGGAAAATACCCCCTTCATAAAATCAAATTGATAGTTACATTTTCTGACTTTAACTTCAAGTAGGTGACTTAACCTTTTGGTAACACAAATATTTTTAGCAAAGTATTTCTTTTGGATCTTACTGTATTCACTTAATCACTCCTTATTGCATGAAGCTTAGGCTCAAAGACTGTCTTATTTATTTGTAAACTCTTCAATATTTGCCTGTGGCATGATAGATGCTAGATAGAAGATAGATGGATGGATGGATGGATGGATAGATAGATAGATAGATAGATAGATAGATAGATAGATAGATAGATAGATTATAGATAAAATGTGTGCTCTAAATGGGAGAAAAGAAAAGAGAAGAAAAAAAAAGGGAGGCAGATAAGAGGGTAAAAAAAAAAAAGAGAAAGGAAAGGGAAAATGTTGGCTATTCAGTAATTAGAAAGAGGGTTTTCTGGAATGTTTTAATACTTAGAAAACCTAAGCCCAATTACAGTGCTGCCCTTTATTAAAGGGATTCTTTTACAGGTCTCCCTAACTTTATAAATGCTTGTTCCATAGTACTTTGCTTTCATGAAATTTCTTCACTGTTTTCTGCTTTCCCTAACTGCAAAAGAATATCTGAAAAGGATTTTGCTTTTACAAAAAAAAAACACAAGTGAAAATAGCATCCAGGTTTGTTTTCCAGGAGTTCTTGCAGAGGCAGCTCACACTCGGGGAAGCAGGGGGAGCAGCTCCCCAAGTTGTTCCCCAGGAAACACACTCAGCATCTCAGCATCCAAACACCTGAGCTCTGAACTGTGTCTGTGAGCATCTGTGCTTTATTTCCATTTATTTTGTTTATTGTTAGTAAGATTTGTCTGAAGGTGATTGCTTCTCCTCTTTATGCTGTTTCGATTTAGTGAACCTTTCATAGGATGCTCTGCTTTCTGATAGTGGGGGAAACTTGAAATCTGCTTAACCCCCAAGAGCCTAGCAACAATAAAGCACTTCAAAGTGTGTGAAGACGTAACAATTTTGTGAACTGAACAATTACTAAATACAAATATAAAGATGGGCAAGAAATAAGTAATGGCCTTTTAATTTTTGCTAGCAGAATAGAAGAAAAGAGCATTTTAACGAAATGCCCATGTAAATGTTGATGCATAGCAAAATCTGGGAGTACTTATCTTTTTACCATTATTAGGATTGGGTATTACTTTTGGTAGTTCTTATGTCAAGTATAGTTACTATTATTATTAACTATTTAAATTTTTTTTTCTCTCATTTTCAGTGTCAGGCCCAAGTTTTGGTCTGGAGCTAAGAACAGTATCGTATGCAATTTGATTTGCTCCAGAACCCACAGAAATCTGTAATATGGCAGAATTTTCTTACATTCAACAGGCAGGGCATTTGACGATGTGAACTATTTAGTAAGTTTAGGGACTATACATCCCTGGGCTAGGCAATCAAGAATGCTTCCTGCACAATCATGCATTTTAGAGTTTGAGAAGCCAATACCACCTTGAAATTGGCTAATAATACACCAACTGATAAGCTGAGTAGAAAATCTTCCATGTAAATTATAATGGGGTCTTTTTTCTTTCCCATTGGTATATATTTGAAAATCTTTAAAAATATCCTTGAAAAAAAAATGGATATTACATTTTTTACCATTTGCTTTAAAGAGGATTTTCCACTCGTTCATCTCCAGAAGGTCATCTTTGAGATGTACAAGCCAGCCCTTCATTAGGTCCCCTCTTGCATTCATATTTAACTTTCTTTCATTCGGTGGCCTTTATTAGCTGAGCTCCTGGAGCTTGTAGCACATTTTAAACAGCAACACTGGGAGGATGTAAATGCAGAATAATGTATCAGGACTCAAATTTGCATGGTCAAATGTCAAAAAAATTAGGCCTTCCCCAGAACCATGTCAAGAGAAATAACATAAGTGGGCAAACCCAACAGCAGGCATGCCATTATCACTTAGCCCAAGCTGTCATCACTGCCAGCTAGTGGAAACAGTGGTCATTAGCTGGAACTCTGCCGGGGGACGTTGCAATCCTTCCTTTTCCTTTTTTAAAAAAGATTTTTATTTTTCCCCATCATCTGACAGTATTTCACAGAACACCGCAATGCGATGTTGCCTCCCTGACAGGGAAGTCAAGAGATGGTGGATGGTGCCTTTGGAGTGGGGGGCAGAGAAAGAACTAGGGAGCAAAATCCATAATCGTCCACTGTCAGCTGGAGGGTGCAGGCATTGCCTTACCTATTGGATAAATACTCATTAAGAGTAATCACTTTATTTCAGCTCTGTAATGACATTAACAAGCTTGGAATACAGGGAATTACATGAGTCAGAACAAATAATTGAATATTCTACTGTGGAGGGAACACAGCACAAGTCTGCCTTCATGTCGTGCCGTTTCTGAAGCTAGCACAAGCATGCAATTAGATAATAAGCTTAAACAGCATTAAATTGGCACTGCTTGAACCACCACTGAGAATAAAGAAGTATTAATTGTTCAACTCTCACCTGCTTGTAATTTTGTTCAGTGCAAATACTAGTAAGGCTGCCCTATTTGTGTTTAAATGGACTTATGCCCAGTCAGGGGTGGGGAACCTTTTTTTCTGCCAACGGCCATTTGGATATTTATAACATCACTCTCAGGCCATACAATGTTATCAACTTAAAAATTAGCCTGCTATATTTGGTCAGGCTAATTTGGTGAGGCGTGTGATGTTAGCTGGTATTGATTTCACCAGCCTTATACGGCCCGCGGGCCAAACATTCTCCAGCCCTGAAAGAAGTCAATAAAAATAGAATGTAAAGAGAATCTGAGGAAGCAGGTCGGACAGATAAGAAAGCCAAGACAGAATTACAAACCATTCCAGTTGCAGGAAAGAGTTCCTCTTTGAAAGAATGAAGAAGGATACAGATTTGGTTAAATGTTTTAAATTTAAGGCTACCATTATGTGAACAAGTATCCTGCATTTTTTTTTTTCTTTACTCAGTTTTCTGATAGGCAATTTTCTTTCAAATTTATGATAAAATCTCCTGAATGTGGGCTCATTCAGGAGTGACTCATGCAGTTCAGAACAATTGGCACATCGGAGTCGATAGGCATGGATGATGATTTAGATGCATACGGGTACATATATAGCTACAGACACTGATGCAAATATAGCTGCAGATATAGATATAGATATACCCATAGACATAAACATCGATATGCCATAATGAATGTTGTTACATCATTAATCATGGAAATATTTTGTGATTGTATAACTTTCACACAAAACAGAATAATTTTGTATTGTGACAAACAAGAAAAGATGGTTGAAAGCTGATAACCCACGAGTCACTTTCTTAACTTGATTTATTAACAAGCTAAGACTCTGAAAGACGAGAATGCTGCAGTTTTGACACCCCCATCCTGGCGCCACCCAAACTGTCATTTGGTGTCCTGGATGGCCTTAAGCTTGAGCTAACCTGATGTGATGCATCAAATTACACATGCTGTTAGAGAATGCAGAGGAGCAGCCGATAAGTATGCTGCCTGCGCTGGCGTCCACGCAGAGAGGATGCTCCTTCCCCTTCTAGGCTGTGCTGCCCAGATCAGAACAGATAGTGATGAGATGTGAGAGCCTGGGTCCTCCAGGGAGTGCGATTTGGGAAGCGTCAGTTTATAGTTGGTTTTTACCACCAGCCCAAATCTGTGTAGTTATTCCGACGAGCCAATCAGCACTGGATATTTGATAGGCAAACTCAATAATCATTTATAATCTTGACAGGTTAAGGGTCTCCAAGGCAAACCTCAATATACGCAGCGGGTTTGAAAATAAGAGAAAACAAATAAAGAAATCTCTATATTCCTGAGCAAATGTCTTTTCTTTGTCTAGTCCTACAATGGTCCGATCAGGGTTTTTTATTTATTTATTTATTTTATTTCTTATCATTTCCATCCTCACAGGACACACAAAACCATTTTCCATCTATTTTTTAAGTAGACCACCATCCAACCTTCATCTCAGTCCTTGTCTATAACTCACATAAGAATTTAAAATTTATACTTGAACAAAGGGAAAAGGAAAGGGAAACTAGATCCCAAAGTAGGACACTTTAGAATGTGCCAATAAGATTGAGAACTAAACTAGAAATTGAGTATTTTGTCATATCTGTCCTATAAAATAACTTGGCATTGTTAGAAGAAAGATGATCTGCTAGCCCCATATTTTTAGGAAATAATACCTAGCATATGGCGTTGTTCATGGCAGGTGCCCACTTTCTCTTTAAGAGGATGCAAGGAAAGGACATTCTGTTAGTAGAAAACTGGAGTTAAAATTAGCAATAGCAGAAAGATCCCCACTCCTTTCTCTTCCTCATTGTTTTTCTCTCTCTTACCCACTCTTTATAATGTCCTCCTTCTCTCTCTCATTATGAAATTAGTCTAGTTCCAGTCTATTTATAATGAGACTCAGTCATAATAGATCTTAGCTTCCATAAAATGCTTACTAATTATATAAAGAACTATCATAATTATCATTTTGTCAAGAATAATGTATTTAATGAATATTCACTGTCTACCCATGTATGGGCACGATAGAAGGTGTCTTCAAGTATGTATATTTTTATTGGGTCAGTGACATGCATGAGAGAATTATGAAATAATGTAAACAAAATGAAGAATTATATTATTTCAAAGAATAATCCAACATGGACTCAAGAAAGAGCTATTTATGTATTCAGTTGACAAATTTTGGTTGATTAGCTACTGAATGCCAGGCACTATACTCTGTACAATCAAAACACACCTGCCAGGAGCTTTACTCCTTTGGAGAAGACAAGCATGCACAATGAGCTGGAGAACATGGTACTCATTACAACTTGCAAATAAATTTCTTTGAAAGAAGCATTCTTGTCAACATGAAAGCAATGAAGTTCTGTGGGAAATGTAGCAATCAAATGAGATAATGGGACAAGAAGACGACCCCAGTTAGGGAGACGGAGAAAGGTCAAGTGTCTTCCAAGTGACCCTTCCCAATGACCATCCCAGGTAACATCAGACGCCAGATCTTCAGTAGAGGCATTAAGCTCACTACACACTGGATAAGAGGTGGTTGGACAGGTTCTGCTATTATTTTTAATTGACACAGACAGAGCACCAGCATTCTGCCTAGATGCAGAAACTTCTGAGAGAAAGAAAGTACTTCTGTGGTGGGAACTTCCAGGAAGAAGGCTTTGGCTGATTCTGCAATGAAACTG
This sequence comes from Molossus molossus, assembly GCF_014108415.1. Lineage (NCBI taxonomy): Eukaryota > Metazoa > Chordata > Mammalia > Chiroptera > Molossidae > Molossus > Molossus molossus. The sequence continues at coordinate 35,173,474 of NW_023425366.1, forward strand.
TATTTCCACTTCAGCTTTGTTTGATCCTTGTTAGAAATTTTCTGAGCCCCGATCCTTAGAAAGAGATAATCTGGGATAGATTATTTCATGCATATAGTTTGTGCAAAGCTGTGGGGGAATTAGAGGAGTTCTTATTATATCTAGTTAAGTGCCTTCCAGATTAGTTCTATCAGCTAGAATTCATTAGATGAAGTTCCATGAGTGAAGTTGATCTTTTATGCCATTAACAGGGGTTATTTTTTTCCTGAAGGTGATGAAGATCCATGAATAGTTTAGAGCAGGGTACTGGGAGTGTAGGGGTTATGTTGGTTATATTATCATAGTATAAATATTACAATGAAGAGAGAAGAAAAAAAATGTGACCAAAGGCAGGGAGACTAGGAAGTAAAATATCCTAATATTCAGGTTTGGGTATTTGATACCAGTCACCAAGAATGACTGCGAAAGGTTTGGCAGGTTGGGAAGTTTGGAACATGATACATTTTAAATGTATATGGACATCTAATTAGAAAAATCACCCACCAATGTGGGACAAAATATTGGGCCGACCTCAAAACTCCTCAAAGTTATATTCAGTTTCAGAAAAGAGCAGAACCATTCTTCCAAGCATTTTTCCCACATTTTTAAAAGAATGCTTTTAACATTTTGCCATTACAAATGACTCTGGCTTGCATTGTGGAAGATATCTATAGCAGTTAGAATTAAGTGTGGCTGTGAGTGACAGAAAACGCAAAGTAATAGTGATTTAAATAAGATATAAGTTTAATTCTTTCACGAAAAAAAGAAGTGTGGAGGTGGACATCCCAGATATCCATGATCATTGGGGAGCAAGGTGTGTTCTCTCGCTGTCTGCTCTGTCATTATTAGGAAAACCTTCACACCTTGAGATGACTGCTTTAACTTTAAATTTCAGCCAAGGGGAGAACTGAAATGTGAAGGAGGTTGTGCCAGCAGAACACCTTTGTGTTACATGTTCTTGTCCAGAACTTAGACATATGGCCACTCCTGGCTGTGAGGAAGGATGGGACATATGATTTTTGTGCCATGTGACCATGTGCCAAGCTACAAACTGGAGTGTCTATTGAAGAAAAAGGGAGAAAATTGATGTGAGAGAAAAACCAACAGTCTGGTCTTCCTCAGGCTGAGGACATTTTCTATTATGCCTTTATGCTGAGAGAGTTTCTGTAAAATATCAAATAATTTAATAGAAATTCGATATATTTTTAATGAAACCAGAAAAATCTCAAAAAGATAAAATATTAATCTATAAGTAAATCTTTGCAGAACACCCAGTAATAAAGTAAAATAACAGCAGTGCTCAGCAAAGCCCCGGAAAACCACATGCTCTATTCTGAGTGTCCACCAGGCTGCCAGCCCTGGGGTGTGAGGACAAGTTCCACGTAGTTACATTGCTTGCAGGTCACGATATAAGCTTTGCACAAAGAGTCATGTCATCACCGGCATTTTCAAACTGTGTATTTTCAAACATGACATTGTGCATTCTTTAATGGGAAACAACAAGTAATGCTTTTAAATGAAAATAGGCTATATAAAGATAGCCATGAGCAGTTTGGGCTGAATAGTGGCACACCCATTTTATGTCAGCATACCTGAGTTTTGGCTGCTGACTCTGGCCCATTGATCATAGAATGAACTTATTTGGGAAATTGTGTGACAGATGGCAAGTTGCTTTAATTTATTAATTATATTTAATTTAGTGTGTTTTCATTACTAGTTAGCTGTGTCTTTGGGCAAAATGATATGCCCTTACTTAAATTCTTTGTCTACACATTTGTCTAAGTGGTAAATTTGTTTGCACAGATGGCCACTGTGTCTGCGGTCCTTTAGCTCCACGTTGCCAAGTGTCAATAGCTACTGCTGAGATGTGAAATCTAGGGAGCCTTCTAGATTGATGAAGTTTATTTATTTATTTATTTACTTAATTTTTGCATGCATGGAGGGATTTTTTTTCTCTTTTATCTGTTAATAAAGTGAATTATACTAACATATTCTACAATTTTAAATGAGGTAAAACAACTGAAAGGTGAGACATGTTCTCAAATAAAATGATTATCTTCATAGAAAATGCAGGAGAATCTGCAGATAACTAAAAGAAGTAATCAGAGAGTTCAGCAAGTTGTTGGACAATATATCAATATAGAAAAAATATCAATATAGAACAAAATAAGTTATACTCTTATTTTTATATAAACAGCAACCAATTATAAAATGTAATTTAAGAAGTTCCATTCAACATAGCAACAAACAAACTACAATTAAATTTAACCTAAATATGTAAAAGTATAATTTTAGAGACTGAAACTTTATTATAAGACATAAAAGAAGACAAACATCCCAATTAGTGGATAGGACTAGCACATAATTTTTCTCTAATTTATTAAATACATGTAACAGAATTTACTATAAATTTCTCACAAAACTGGAAAATTTTATCCTAAACTTTGGTAAAAGTCTAACATTGGCCAAGATAACTTTGAAACATCATAGAGGGAAACTCTCACATTATCAAACAGCAAGAATGATTTAAAACTGTGGTATTTAATGTCATGGAAGAACTGAGATGCGTGAATGAACTGCTGGGATACAGTAGAAGGTCCAGGAACACAAGCACATGTTCATATATTCATATGTATGGTGAACATATGTCATATATGGCTCTGGAAATCAACGGGATAATTCACTATCCATATAGAAAATTATAGCTAATTGAATGATCAGTGTAATAAAGATCTAAATGAGTAAAACAAGACTTCAAGGGCATGGAAGGGTTGTGCTCCATATTTGGCAGGGTTTATTCTATAAGACATAATGAAAGAAAAGTGGTACAAAACTATACGTTTTATTATATTAAAATAAGATGAAAATCTCTGTATAACCCAAACTCCCTAAACTAAGTAAACTGACAAGCTGCAGTTTAGTCACAGACTAGGAAAAGACCATATCAATGCATATCACAGATGAAAAGTAACATCTATAGTAAGTAACATTCCTGTAATGTAATGTTTAAAATGCCCACTGGAAACAGGGACAATGGCTGTAACAAGAAATTTATGAGGAGAAACACTGAAAGGACCAATGGGAATGCAACCCATCGTTCCCGTATCCTACAGAAGAGTTTCCCTGCTCTATAAGTCCTCTCTGCTTTTACCTGTTCATTCCTGCCCATGACCCAAGCCTGTGGCAAGACCTGATCTTTTTACTGTCTCTAGAGTTTTGCCTTTTCCAGACTTCAATACTTAATGTTTTTAATGTGGCTTCTTTCACTTAGCAAAATGTACTTAAGGTTCCGACATACCTTTCATGGCTTCATGGTTCGCTTATTCTTATTGCTGAATAATATCACATTATATGGACATACCCCCGTTTCTTAATCCATTCATTGATTGAAAAGTATTTTGGGTGTTTACAGTTTTTGAAGATTATGGATAAAAATTATTGTGCAGGTGAAATATATATATATATTTCAACTCTGTTGGGTAAACACAGAGGAGCACTGCTCCAGAATCATATGGTAAGGCTCCATATGGTTGTGAAAAACCTGCAAAACGATCTCTCAGATGGCTGCCCCATTTTGCATTAACATTGTAGTGAACCTTCTTTCCTCCCTGCATCCTTTATAGCATTTGGAATTGCTGGGTGTTTTTGTTTTGCTTTGGTTTTTTTTTTTTTTTTTTTTTTTTTAAATAAAAGTGTAACACTGTCTCACCATTCTTTTAATTCTTACTTCCTGAATGACATGTGATATTGGATGTCTTTTCATATGCTTATTTGTCATGTGCATGTTTTCTTTTTTTTAAAGTTTATTTTTTTGGGGGTTTTTTTTGGTACATGCCCCTAGCGAGAACCGAACTCGGGACTCTCTGGTCCGCAGGCCGACACTCCAACTGAGTCAAACTGGCCAGGGCTGCATGTTTTCTGTAGTGACATATCTGTTTAGATCTTTTGCACATTTTTTACTGGATTTTTTTTTTGTTTTATTGTTGAGCTTGAGTTCTTTGTATATTTTTAATAGAATGATTTTTCACATAGGGATTTTATAAGTATTTTCTCCCAGTCTGTCTTTTTTTCCTATCTCTTAACGGTAACTTTCACAGAGCAGAATTTTGTTGTTGTTAATTCTCACCCGAGGATATTTTTGCATTGATTTTTATAGAGAGTGGAATGGAGGGAGGAAGGAAGAGAGAGAGAAAAACATCAATGTGAGAGAGATTCATTGGTTGCTCCCACACAACCTCAACTAGGGCCAGGGATTGAACTTGCAACCCAGGTATGTGCCCTTGACTGGAATTGAACCTGTGACCCTTTGGTCTGCAGGTCAACACTCTAACTGCAGAGCCAAACTGGCCAGGCAGCAGAGCATAATTTTTAAATTTTCTTCTCACAATGCCAGTGTTGTGGCTAACATTTATTTCCTGCTTACACATATTTTCCAAGTTAACTTCCCCTTCAGCTGGCTGTAGAGGAACACCTGTAGGTCATAGAAAGAAGCTAAGCTGGGGAAGAATGTTGCTGTAACATGGTGGGTGGCAGGTGGTTCTGGGCTACCTGGTTCTGCAGCTCAGTCATGCCTGCTTGTCTTGCTTAGCTTGATCCTGGATCTTCTATTCCCATCTTACAAGATATTGTTATGATTCTCATATGGTTTTGTGACATGGTGGGAGTGACAGAACCCTATTTGTAAAGGGCAGTCTGGATTCATGGTCCCTTTCTCCCTCTGGTCAAGTGTTTCATCTACAAGAGGCCAATAACACACTAGCAACGCTTTCTCAAGAGGTGTATCATTCTCAGTTGCAAATACTATGACTTTGCTGCAGGATCTCAGGGTCATGTGCTGTGCTGTGATTCTCCTACTGGGGTTTTCCATAAATTTTACCTGCACTTTTTCTTAATGCTGATACTTTCAACCCATAATGTCTGCTGTGTCATAAGGTCCAAATAAAGGGGTTGCTTGGGCGGCAGTTTGACCTTCTAAAGATACCATTTATTTTTTTAATCTGGGCACCACTCAAAGCTGCCAGCCTTTTTATGTCGCTCTACAAATGGGCCATATTGACATTCCTGAATGTGGAAGGCATTGCCTCCAGAATCCAAAGAAGCTTATGGTGCATGGTGCTTCTTCTTTGTAGTAGGAAATAAAAAATGGAGCAATTTTTTTTTTCTTTGGAGATGCTATCCTGGCATGCCTCTGACTATTGGACCCATAAAATGCCATTGACGTGGCAGTTCCCTGATCCTTAGCAGAGTAATTTCTTTCTCTCTGAAATGCATGTGTATTCAAGATCTCCAACATAACAGGCCTCTCTTGTTCACTGCCACCTGTATGATATCATCCATGCAATGGACCAATGTGAGGCTCCTTCAGATACGGCACTGCTCTGAGACTAGTGAAGCTGGCAATAGGGAAATGAAGCTGAGCCCCACATTTGCAGTGGTGACCCATTTTCCTTCTGCCCCCCCCCCCACACACACACCATATCTACTGTCTGCTCCGAGGTTGTCCATGGAGGCATTTGACAGAATGATAGATCTTGGAGTTGAGAGGCAAGTGACCTCAAAGTTCTGCTCTCTCACCACCCTGTGCCTATTCTTACCTGATTCTGTTGGGGATACTATGATCCTGTTGTGATCCCCCTTCTCAGGGCCTAGGAAGTCTCTCCTGGGTCAGCAGACTTGTTTATAAGGGTTGTGTTTCACTTTGATGCATTAATAAACTTTGCAAACCCCATGCACACTCCTAACTCCTGTTTATGCTTTGGTTCCCGCCACTCCCCCACACCCCTTTCAGTGATGTTTTCTTGTACTCAGGGAAAGCAAGGAAGCTCACAATTGACTGTGTCTCTCTGTCTCTGAACTTTGGTTTTCACACCTGTAGAATGGGACTAATAACCATAATCCTAAAATAATTCAATGAGTTTGAATATATGTTGCAATCTGTAAACTGTAAAATGCTGACTATTATTATCAGTAGGAAAAAAGCAATACTCTTCTGTTATGTAACACATGCAACACCAGTTTTTCTACCATCTAAACCAACCTCATTGTTTTCTCCTTATTATTCAAGTTTCTCTGTGTGTGAAAGGGGAAGAGGGGATCTTACAGATATTTAGATCTGTTCACGAATAGTGTCCACACAGGGCAGTCTGTAAGGTCCCAGGCCTGGATGCCCTGATGGATGATGGACCCCAATGAGTGGGTGAGACCATGGCTAAAGGAAATGTGTTGAGAAGCAGAGTCAGCTCTTCAGCCCAGTAAGCCATCAGGCCCCTGGATGGCAAGAAGTGACTGGCTGGCCCTGGTGCCACTGCCTTCCTCAGACCACCCATGAAGGCCCCCTTGGGACTTGTGCCACTCAGCATCGACCCTTTCCTCTTTTCCGGGAGCCCAGAGTCAAGTCATGTCTCACCACTCCCTCTCTGCCCTTCGAGCCTACCTGGCCCTTGTCCCTGCTGACCCATTTCCCACTGCTCAGGCTCTGACCAGAGGCACCCTCTGTTTATGTTACCCTGCTCTCCAGAAGGGCATGTTTTGGGTTCTCCAGAGTCATGTTTGAAGGAAAATAAAAATAAAGCAGTGTTAACATATATAACGTTTTTGCATTTCTGCTCTCAGCCTAATTTTTGCTTCTGAATGAGTTGAGGAAGGGTCAGGAATTATGAAAAAGAAAGCTGGAATATTGCTCATAAAAGCTTAAGATATCCCCAGCACACACACATGACGAAGGTGACCATGAGAATGAGCATGCGTGTGAAAATCTGGCTTATCTCGGGCAGTTCAGTCCTGGGTCCTTGTTCAGGGAAATATGTTCTCAGAGCCAGTGTTTTGTTCTGGACTCTCTGACACCTAACACATATGCTATGACCCTTGATAGGAAACCGGGAGTTTCTATTGGCCTTCTTTCTCTTTATTATTCACCCCTTTTTATCTTATCTCCCACTCTAATAAAATCCACAGCCTAGGACCCTACAGGCTGTAGGAGCAAATCCTTCCATAGGAAAGTAAAGATCCTCAGAGACTGCTCCTCTGCATCCAGTTTTGACTGTGGCAGCCACCCAACCTCTGAATAGATGTCTCCCTCCCTTGCTCGTAGCCTTAAAGGGCCAACAGTCACATTTTACTTTCATTAGCAGTTAGAGAGCTCTCTTTTCATTGCTCCAGGCCTCTTATTTGGCACTTAGTGGTCAGCTGCTGATGGATTTTAGTAACACAACTTTGGTTACTTAGTCTCATATTAGCATCTTAACCCTTTCACCAACTTCTGTATTTTATGGTGACTATACATAAAACGTAGCACATGCTACTCTTTCCATATCTGCAATGTGCTCGCAGGCTGCTCCTCTCACAGAAAAGCCCAGTCAGGTCCTGGGTGAGGCTGGCATTTTCATGTAAATGGCAAGTTTTATATCAATGTCAGATTAGCAGCGAGGTTGTTTAAACACTGAAACCTTCTGACCAGTTGACAAGACAGGATTCCCATGAAGATGACATTTCTGAGGCATCCGCATCCCTGAGGTTTTGATGTATTAGTTGAACTTCCTCCTGATGGGGAGCTCTACAGACACACTTGTCGGTATTTTACAAATAAGAAAAAGATACCTCTTTGTTCTTGCCACATAGTTTTTACTTAAAAATTATTCTTCTGCCCAATTACCTATTCCTATCTTAGCCTTCAGGAGTTGGGCTAATGGAAGCAGAAACCGTCGTGATGATGGCCCTCATGCTGTAGAAGGGTGGCAATGCACTGTGCACTTGAGGACGGCTGTGCATTAGACAGTTCTCTGAGGCAAATAGTGCTCCTCTTTTCATGGTAACTCCCTACACACTGGCAAAGGTGACTCATGATGATGCATAGGTTTCCAATTTATTCCTGAGAAGACGGGGGCTCTGGGACGAGGAGCAGTGGTGAAGGCAGAAAGAAACACGGCTGTACTTTTAGAAAAAGCCATGGTGTCTTGATTGTTTTCTCACAGAAAGAGAAAGAAGCAGGCTTGATTCTTCGATGTTTTGCCTCACATATGTCACACATAGAGCACAGTATGTCCACAGTACATACAAAGAAGAAGTGTATTCTGGGCATTGATGCACAGATTTTGTACTCCCTTGATTCACTCACTTGGTAGTGGGAGCGATACATCTCTATTTCTTTTCTTGTGTCATTGTTCATACCTTTATGTACCTTACTTTTTATATATAAAATATCTGCCGAAGTGGGTAAAATTAGACAATGGTTCTTTGCATTCCAAAGAATAGTCATAGTTTAGGTTACTGGCAGAGTAGCCAACTCCTGGCCAATGCCCACTCCTGACCTCTCTCCTGACCTCTCCCCTGACCTCCAGCATGTCATGTCTGTGGCCTGATGGGTATGTTTCCCTGGTCGATTCACTGTCACATATTTTCATCTTTTTCAAAGTTCTGGAAACCAAGACTGAATTAATTCTAAGGGCAATAATAATAATAACATTGATAACAGGGCTACTCTCCAAGTTGCACATATTCTTTCTTCTCATTTTATAATCCAGGGGGTTTTGAGCAATGAAATTTTTATAACATGTCCATAATTTTGTTTTTCTGGCTCAAAACTATGTAATAGCATCTTATTGCCTACCTGGCTTTCAACCTGCCTAATGCCGCAACCCTTTAATACAGTACCTCATGTTGTGGTGACCCTGAACCACAAATTTATTTTTGTTGCTACTTCATAACTGTAATCTTGCTACTGTTATGTCTTAGGTGACCCCTGTGAAAGGGTCATTTGACTCCCAAAGGGGTCATGACCCACAGGTTGAGAACTGCTGGCTGATTCTAAAACTCTTATCCTGTTATTCAAAGCTCTCCATGGTTATCCTTAACCTAAGTTTTTCATAATCGACTCTCACTACTTCTATGTATTAATTCAGGTCAAGAAGTATTATATGCAATTCCCTAAACATGGCTGACAGCATCCCATCTGCATTCTGCCTCCTACTCTTTTTGTACGGATCCTATATATGCCAGAAAACCAGGGTCAAATGCTTCTTATTGAAGCACCTCTGCTCTGCTTACAGAGTGGAAATTCCTTTCTTTGCAAATGTTATAACTTCCCTGTAAACTGAGTGAGCACAGAGATGATGCTCTCCCTTGCCTTTGAACTCCTGTGATTCACCATATAGTACTTGGAGCAGAGCACAATGAGTAAATGAGAACAGCTGTTGTTTTTGAGGGATTAAAGATTATGAGAAGAAACTATCTCTACTGCCTGTCCACAAGCTGTGCTCTCACAAACCTAACCTGATGTAATTTGGGAATCAGACGCCATCATCTCACTTGTGAATTTGTTCTATTTTCAGAGGATTAACACTCACAGGAGCGTTTACAGCAAGTGCATCTGAAGACTCCAGCAGGGACAGTGACTGCAGGACCGCCGACTGATGCTGCCAAGGTGACAGTGCATGCCAGATGGGTGAGAATTATGTTTTAAAACCCAAGAGGATATATTTTAAATAATATATATAACACATGAGTATCTATATACACAACTAAAACATTGCAGAAACAGTTTCAGTTAAAGTTCATATTAAATTGCCAGAATTGAGTTAATCATTATTATAGAAAAAATTTAGAGCTCCCCCGTATTTTAGTTTGAGTGATCACTCAGGCAAATATTCTGAACCTGCATTGAAAACCACTCTGAATAAATTGTGTTCTGATAAGTATTTGCCTTGAATACCAAATTTCCTGCCTTAAATCAACACAAAGTGAAGACGGGAAAGTCAAACAAGAAGAGAAAACTGATTAACATGGACCTCCATCCCTAAGCCATCTTATTGTTTATGATATTTTCCCCTACCTTTATGTCAGTGTAGTGTGAAAAGAAAAAGCCTAACTGAATGGTGAATAAATCTAAAAAAAAATGTCAAGTACAGCTTGTAAAATACTCAGGAGTTAGGTAGTCTAATATATCCAAAGGTGCTATTATAGGTTAAATTAGAATTTTAATTTTAAAAAATTGAAAGTGCATTTCAGAATTAGTCTCGTGGTTTCTGTAAGGTTTTGATACCTTTACTTGCCAATATAAAATATATTTCAGCAATAAATTGCAAGGCAAGGAAATGCATCATTGTGATTTGATGTCTCGGGTTGGTCAGTGGCCCATACTTTAGTGAGGTCCTCTGGAAGGAAGCGGTGGTACACCAAAGAAAACAAACCATGCCTGGACTTGAGCGTATTTGCACATACAACAATATTTCTTTGTGTAAGACACTGCATTTCTCAGTCATGGTTGGTTCTTTTTTGGACATCAGAGACAAGATGAGACCAATGTGAGATGATTAAGTTTGATTAAAAAGGGATTCCTGATCATGGACTGGTCCTTCAATTTCCTTCTTCTCATTGAAATGCCAGACCACCTTCCTAGATAGTTTAGCATTGACAGCTGATGTCTCCAATATGTTATGAATTTTCAAATCAAAAGTGATATTTGTTTCTCTCAATCAAATTAAAAGAGGAGACTGTCTCAATAGGGATTTGTTTCATCAAAGAGTCATAACATAAATAATCACAAAATTGATTAACTATAATTGTGATAATTTTATTAAATTCCAGAAAATCTGCAAAACATATTGAGTTCCACAGTTTCTGTCATCTGTGTCATAGTTGGTCAAGTTTAAAGTTCAGGTGTTAATTATAATTATTAAACTTATGGAAACACTTGTGCAAAACTCTTGCTAATCAATTATAATTCACTTTTTCTCACTATTGATAATTTACTACAACCTAATATCCTGACCTAATATACTAATATTGAGCATCTATTACACTAATAGTCTCACCCAGACTCTAGGAGCTGTGTGTGACCCAAGACATAATATATTCATATGGTAGCTGACAAGCCCCGTTTAGGTAGAGAACAATAAAGTGGAAAATTATGTAACAATAAATTCAGCACAAGAAGAAAAGTGGTGGTTTGGCCAGTGAGGAAACAACTAAAGAGGCTGATCAAGTAAACTCTTAAAATTCCAAAGCTCTTTCTTAAAGGTGCTGTTTTTTAAATCATCTGCCTCCAAACTGTCCATGGAGATGGTTACTGAACCGCCTGTTGAAGGTTTGTACGGGTGGGATGGCAGAAGTCTCCATGTGTATCATGAGCTCTTTAATGCATAAATCTGTGTTCTTGTCTCATCTGCTCTTTACCAGTGTGACTTGTGTTCATTTCTGAAATGACATTGTTTTCTACTTTGTTGGTCTGTGTGATAGAGACGAGCTGGATGTTCACTAACGTTCTGGACCCACCAACACCTTTATTTCCCAGGCACCATTTCAGTCAATTTGGGGCCATAAGACAGTCACTGTGCCAATGGACTGTGCTAGTTGGTGCCACTCTGAGCCTGGCCTGTAAAAGTTTATGAGATTCTAAGCTCACCTTCTGTCTTCCAATCACAAGTTAGAAGAGACATAGTCTGAGATAACAGAGCTGAATGGAAGGAATCCTGAATGCAGAGCCACAGCCAGAAAGAGATTACTCAGGGATCTGCTCAATATGCCCAGGTTTTAATGAGAAGCAAGGCTTTATTTTGTTAAGCTTATTTATTAAGTGATTGCTATTAGCTGATTCACACAGAAATTGGCATGTCTTGTAGCAAGGCGTGAAACTATGTGGTGCTGTGTTGCAGAATGTGAGACGGAGCCTGCAGGCTGGGCCTGGGCATCTCCGCTCCTAGAATGATGGGATACACAGAGCAATGCAGGTATGCGCAGGGTTGTTTCTGTTTGCCTGCTTGTTTGTTCATGGTTCAGTATGTGTACTCCCTCTATCGCAGAACTCCAAAGAAGAACGGCTTCTTCAAAATTTCACTCACTTGCTTAGAAAAAACATATTGGTCGCCTGGCCGGTGTGGCTCAGTGGTTGAGCATCAACCCATCCACCAAGAAGTCACCGGCTTGATTCCCAGTCAAGACACATGCCCAGATTGCGGGTCAAATCCCCAGTGGGGGGCACATAGGAGGCAGCTAATCGATGTTCTCTCTCATCGATGTTTCTATCTTTCTTTCCCTCTCCCTTCCTTTCTCTAAAATCAATAAAGAAAAAAGAAAAGAGAAAACATATCAGAGATAATTAAAAAATAAAACACCACTGTTTTGAAACAGGATTTCTCTTCCAGCTCCAGCTCCAGATATGACCGACCTGTGGAGGGTCCCTCCTGTGAAACATTTCTCTTTCCTCTTGAACCACATGGGCGGCATCCTAGCATACAAACACACATGCTGGGTGACACGATACAAATACAGCTTGAGGGGTTACATTTTGTTCAGAGTAAAAGAATATTTGATTGAGAGGAAAAGTAATCTTGTGTGCTTCCTTATGCATAAAACCATCTTCCATTCAAGTCCAAGGCAAAGACTATCGATGTTGCAAATAACATGATACAGATGGAAGTTTTTGAATGTTTTGTGCCACACAATTATTTAACATGACCTACTTGTTTATGATCTCCCCACCTTATATTAGATTGCGTTAGGTCTTATTCGTGTATCTTTCTACAATTTTATTGATAAATTTTCTTCTATATATAGAGACACATTACTGTAGTAAAAATAACTCATGCTAAAGAATATTTAGCTAATAATAAGGCCTGTGTTTTCATTTTCAGGTTAACTGACATTACACATTCTCTTTTTCCAAGAGCAATGATTTTAATACCTTTGTTGTTATCTATTTATTTATTTATTTATTCATTTATTTATTTATTTTTTTTTTATTGCTTGGAAATCTGACAAATAAACCAGATAGAAACTGAGCTACCCCAGTGAAGTTTCGCAGATTGCAGTGTAAACACCCCTGACCTAAGGTTATTCAGTACCCCCCAAAAAAAGAAAAAGTCCTGAGTCCAGAACCCTTAGAAGTGTTGGCAGAAGGCCTTCACTCAGGATCAAATTTTAATACTTCTTGATTGTAAATTAACATGACTGATCCCTGTCTCATATTAGACCTATAGACAGAAGGGGTCACTTCTAGTTTTACACCAATCATTATAATCATGAGTGATGGTTTAACCTGTTGGGACTGCATTATCTGGCTAAACAAACTTCTACTTGTAGAAATGCACTGATGAACTCTCTACCATGGGGATTTCTCTTTCATAAACTCATGTATAATTCTCTACATGTGTCTTACTACCAAAAAGTTAGATATTATGCCATCAACTCATGTGATAAAGCCGAGCTGAAAGTGAACATTTGCGTCTAACATAGGGGGATTATGCAGCCTTCATAGATTTCTTAACCAAAACAGTGTAGGTTACATGAGCTAATGGCACTGTACATGGTCCATATTTGCATATGTATATTGTCCAATAACATTCCGAATTATATCAACGAAGCAGTGCAGCATCTATCAACCACCCAGACTCTCACCATCGTGTGGTATTCACAGGGCTGCTCCCTGTCAATCTCCAGCTCTGTCTTCCCTCAATGCAGTGTATCTGTATTCCATATGCAAATACTCCAGTGAATGGTTTTCCTGTTTTGTAAGCTAGACTGCACCTGTAACATGTGGGATTGAGTTAAAAATGACAAGCAGACAAGCACAGGCACATTATCTTGACAAACTCAGCCTCCAAAAATTACCCTGAGCCTGAATTATTAAAATAACACGGAATATTTCACTCAACTGTGCAGAAATGATCCTAATTGTCCACTTTAGCTAAATCCTTTCAGTCTCTGAGATCGGTCAATTTACATTGGTGGCTTGCAAATTCCTCAACTCCCATTAGAGAAAGGCAGGGCAGCAGCCCAGTGCACCCTCATTTATTTTAATAACCTGCCAAGCAGACATGAAAATGTTAAAGTTGGAAGGCTATAACATGACAGGATCCTGACTTGTCAGAGCCACATTATAATCTAGTTAAAATACTTTCTTTCTCTCTTTAATGTCTTCTCAGGTAAGTGGGGAACTAATTGTCAAATTACTAATTTTGTTGGCATTAATATCAATACTAAGACAAGAGGAGCGTGAACTGTTGAGTGAGAGGTTTTCCTTCTACACCTTCTGCTGCTGATGGGGAAATTACCCTGGAATCAAGTAAGGAATTAAATTTGTATAATCCACTTGCTATTTGCTGCTAACCTATTCCTGCCAGCACTGTTTGCTGACACTGGCAGCTGAATGGAGTGCATCAGCGTTATCTGACCTGTGTGTAGTTCTTGGGGTGCAGGGTTATCATGATAATGAATGGATATTAAGTATTTACTCTGTTACGGTTTATACAAGAACACAATCCAGCATAAGCATGCATATGCTCAAGGACTTGCTATTTAACATCCTTATATGTAAGGAAATTTCCATCCCATCATATTTTTTGTGGCCCAAAATTTGGATTTGTGCCTGTTGTCCTGAAAAAAAAAAAAAAAAAATCATCCTTAATTATTTGCAAAATTGTCTTTTTATGATAAATTATATGATTATACTAGTTACAGATAACACATCTAAAAATGTGTGTTATTCATATGGCGTCACTTAAATCATGCTTTTTGAGGTACTTGATGAAGAATGTTCACATATGGGGAAGACGGCAGAGGGATGGGGTTTATGCAAAAAGGGAGGTTGTTTAGCAAGAAGGTGAAATGGTGGATGTGGTTAGATCAGGCTGTATCCACTCTCCTCTGGGAACCAAAGTTAAGGAAAATGGTTTCCAAGCCTTGGGTTCGAGGTGCTGTTCTACTGGGGTTTTTCTCTTAGAAAAGGGTGAATCTTCATCCATGGAAGCCAGGTCTACTTTCCAACCAGTTTTTACATTGCTTAGAAAGAGGAAGAAAAGGAAATAACAACAATAAACAAATTGTGTGACTGATTTTAAGAATGATGAAATTCACAGGGCACCCCTCTCTGAATCTACAAGAGAAGCAACTTGTGAACGCTGGTTGTTAGATGACAGGTGATTTTCATCATGGCAAATCCCTCAGTTTATAAAGGGGAGCCTTGGTTTCCACTATCAGCATTTCCATTTGGCAGTCAAAGTGAGGGATAGAGCTTATGGAATACAGACAATGCAAAGAACTGGTTTTACTAATTTATCGTATTTGCATATTTCTCTATAGTGTATTTATTTTTATTTTTTGCAATTTTAAGTTAACATCATTCAGAACCATTATAGGTCACAGTGTCTTTGCTATTTTTCTCTTGAATGAATCTTATTGTCTTGATGCGCTTCAACAATCAAATCAAATCAATTTCTTCTATATGAAAAGTTTCCTTTTCCACACCCGTTTTTAAAAATTAAACGTCTCCTTAGAATTTAGGTAATTATAAGTTTGCGTTGAGCCTTAATTTTCACATTCATTGATGTAATTAGCAGCTCAGGTGTTCCAGGGGAGCCTAGACCCCTGGATCAAGTATAAAACAATTAACTGCTTTGCTGTCAATATGTTCAATGTCTCCATTGTAGGTAGCAAAACTATATTTTTTGTTTGTTTGTTTGTTTTTCTGAAATTGAAAATTAGTAAGCACAAAATTTCCTCAATAAAAAGATTTATATGTCAAGGTACCCAGTAGAAACCTGTGAAGCAAGGATTCTTTGGTTATGAATGTCTTTCAGGAAACAGAAATCCAGGATTAACAGAAGGATAAACTGACAGCCCCAGGATTTGGTCAGTGGGAGCAAGAAGAGAACCAGTACTGCAGTTTTGAACACGTAATGCTCTCACTGCTTTCTTGGCACTTAAAACTCAAACCCCGAGGTGGAGCTGTCAAGGTGACCTTACCATGTACCTGTTGAGCACATCAGGTGGGGCAGTGGCGCCTGGCCTTCTTGTTAGGGTCGGGGAGGTTCATTATTTCCTTTTCTGGCTTGTTTACTCAAGCCCACCTTCCTGGTATGAGTGCTGGGTACTGAGGATGAAGAAGGCCTGGAAACAGGGTGTCATCATGGATTTTTGACTAGTTTAAATATGTTGTTCATTTTCCATGGTGAGGATGCATGAAATTCAGTGAGCCATTCACTGGAGGAAGAATTCTTCTTGCTGCCTTTTCAGGAAACTGTATAAATTGTGGGTGGTTTTTCTTAATTTTAAACTTCATCCCTATGCTCATTTTGCTTTTAATTGGATGCCACTGAGGCCACACCTCCGCCTTGGCTGGTATAAATAGCTAGAATTCCCCCTGAGCATCTCTGCCTTGGTCATCCAACACCTCACATGCTACCTTACAAAATCCAACCCGGTCCTCCATGAGTCTTTATTAATTAATAGAATTTTCACATGAAGCTAGAAATTCAATTGTCTGAATCAATGTGTCCTCTGATCTGTCTCACAGCCTCCCCCCTTTTTTTTCCATTACCACTTTGCATTTTCTTCTGGCTTTCTTTTGAGCCTCACCTTGACCCTATTTTTCAACCTGGAAAACATTATTATCTTGTTTAAAATAATTCAGCGGCTCTTTACTACCTGCATCAGTAACTTTACAATGAGTTCCTAGATGTATTGATTCTTCCACGCACTGTCCTGAGCTTTCTTGGAGGAAGAAGAGACTCAGGAAACATCTAAATCCTGACAGAAAGTGTCCTAACTTGGAATATGCCACACGGTTTAGAGTGTGATCTCATAGAGTTTAAATATACAATGATCTCATTGATAAAACAAAAAATTGTGCTGGCAAAACTGGACATCCACAAAAAATGAATGTAGATTTACACCTAGAGCCTCAAAAAACTAACTCAAAATAAATCATAAACTTAGATGTATAATGCAAAACTATAAAAGATCATAAAGAATTCTAGGTAACTTTAAATATGGTATTGGCTTTTTAGATATAACATCAAAGTCACAATCTATAAATGAAAAATTGATAAGCTGGACTTGATTAAAATTTAAAAAAATATATTTGCTCTGCAAAATATGAGATCAAGAGATTGAAAAGACAAACCACAGAGTGAAAAAAAATTGCAAAAGTCACATATGGTGAAGGACGGTTAATCAAAATAAACAAAAAACTGTTAAAACTCAGAAATAAGAAAACAACCTGATTAAAAAATAAACCAAAGATCTTAATAAATACCTCACCAGAGAAGATATACAGATGGTAATTAAGCACATCACATGCCATCAGGGAAATTAATTAATTAAAAAAAAAAAATAAGATGCCACTACACACCTATTAGAATGGCTAACATCTGGAACTGACAATATCAAATGCTCACAGGGATGTGGAGCAATAGGAATTCTCATTTGTTCCAAGTGGAAATGCAAAATGTTACAACCACTGTGGAAGACAGTTTGGTTGATTCTTAGAAAAATAAACATATTTTTATCATTTGATTCAGCAATCAATCATGCGTCTTGGTATTTACTCAAAGGAGTTAAAAATGTACGCCTACAAAAAAACCTGCACCTAGAGGTTTATAGCATTTGTATTAATAACTGCCATAACTTGGAAGCCACCGAGTTGGTAGGTGAATGGATAAATAAACTGTGGTATATCCAGGCAATAAAATATTACTCAGCACTGAAAACAAGTGAGCTCTCAAGTCATGAGCAATCATGGAGGAGAGTTAAGTACATATTATCAAACAAAAGAAGCCAATTTTAAAGCCAATGCCTCCAAATATAGGACATTCAAGAAGGGCAAATATGTGGAGACAGTAAAAAAAAAAAAAAAATCAGTGGTTGGCAGGAGTAAGGTAGTGGGGGATAAATAAGCAGAGCAGAAAATTATTAATGCAGTGAAAATACTCTCTATGCTCCTACCCCATTATTTGTCCAAACCCAAAAATATACAACACCAAGGGTGAAGAGAAATGTAGACTATGGACTTTAGGTGATATGTCAATGTAGGTTCAACAGTTGTAACAAGTGCACCTCTCTGGTGGGGATATTGATAATGGGTGGGGGTTGTGTCTGTGTGGGAGAGGGAGAAGGTGTGTGGGAAATATCTGTATCTTACTCTTCATTTTTCTGTGATCCTAAAACTTCTCTAAAAAATATAAGTCAAGTATTAAAAAATGGCTCCATTGCTTGACAAACAAACAGATAATGCTTGGAAATCCAAAGAACCTGCAAATAAAATCAAATTTTACAGTCATTGAGTCTATGAGCTCATTTAGACTCATTTTCCATCACTTCCCCAAATAGAACCTGGGGTCTAATCACAGCCTTTTCTGGAGGAGCATTTCAGCACCTGCTGCTCCCTCTGAATGGAAAACCCTCACCTTCTCCATTAGTGACATCTTTTAAAACCTTGAATGAATCTCTTAGTTGTGAAGGCTTTTCTGACCAGCCTCCTTTTTGCTGGGCAGTGAGTAGACAATTTGACTCTACTGTTGGTACAGTTTTTTTTTTAATCCTCACCCAAGGACATTTTTGCATTTATCTTCAGATAGAGTGGGAGAGAGAGAGGGAGCGAGAGAGAAACATCGAAGTGAGAGAGACACATCAACTGGCTGCCACCCACCCGACCCTAACCGGGACCAGGGACAAACTGCAACCAAAGTACATGCCCTTAGCAGGAACCAAATCCTGGTCTCTCTGGTCCATGGGCCAACTCTCTAACTGCTGAGCCAGAGGCCAGGGCTGTTGGTAGTTTTTATAACAATTTGCTTTCGTGTGTCTACTTGCACACATAAACTTAATGCTATTAAGGTAGGGATCATATTTCAGTCAATATGATAGAAATATGATTCAGACAAGCACTTAGCTGAGAGCATGTGTACTGTTAGACATGGATGGCATCATTTCAGCCTGAACAATTCTAAATGCAGGTGTTTTTAATCAACTGCCTCTATCATGAAAGCATTTCAGTAGTACCCTTAGAAAATGTGTCAAGTAGAGAATTCTGAAGATGGTGGCGCAGGAAAACACGGTATTGCGTCCTCCCACAACCACATCAAAATTACAACACAACCTTCACTCAGAACCGCCTGAAATCGAGCTGAATGAAAGTCCTACAACTACGGAATTAAAGAAGCAGCCGCATCGAGACTGGTTGGAGAGGCGAAGGCTGGTCCCACACCCACGTGTGGCGGATAAAGATCAGGAGGGACACTTCAGCTGGGAAGATCTTTCCTGAGAACTGAGGGGTCCCCATCCCACACCAGGTGCCCAGCTCAGGGTCCCAGTGCCAGGGAGAAAAGTCCCCATCACTCCTGGCTGTAAAACAAGCTGGCACTGAGGCAGAGAGAGGCCGCGGCTGCGGAAGCCCCAGCAGTTCCTCTTAATGGGCCCTCACCTAGACTTACTCAGACCCGCTCCCTCTGAGCTCTGAGGGGAGGTAGCTTGAAGGGCACCACAGAACAGGGAAGAATTGAGCTGTTTGGCTTCCTGACGAGGGCTGGAGGGGCAGCTTTCTCCTGGACAGACGTGGTGGTGGAGGTCGTTTTTCCTTTGGTGAGCCCTTCCCCCACAGGCAGGGAGATAGCTGCATATCTGAGACTCCAGCAACCTGGCTCACACTGTTGGCCCCGTCCTGGTGATTCCCTGAGACCCCACCCCACCCAACTTGTGGGCCCACCCAAGTTGTTTCCAAAGGCTTTACCATAGGATTGGCCTGTCTTGGATTCTGCTTCAGAGTTTCCTAAAATCTCTCAAATAAGCAGCATCTAGTACCTGAGCCCACCAGTGCAACTGGCACCATTGGGCCAGTGAACACCATGTGTTAACACAGACCAGTGCACAGTAATAGAGCTGTCAAGATGCTGGTTGTAGAAACCACAACGGCGGGAGCCCAGCACCATCCCCTGCAGTAGCAACCCAATCAGAGTCGAGATATATCCCCAGCAACAGAGGCTGGGGAGCAGACATCCATCCCCAGGCAACAGAAGCACAGTCCAGCAGTAGAGAACTATCCCCTCCAATAAAAACTACAGCAAAGGCTAAGCAGGAGCTGAACCCCACTGGGCAGCAGCACTCCCCAGCCACCAGCGGTGGGACTTGGGGCTCCATAGGGCCATGTGTGACCTAGCAGCCCACAAGAGCAATATGAGGACGGGGCTCAAAAGAAACTAGTCTCAGTGAGCCCATATCTCTTGTTAAGTGGCCCCAGGCCTGGCACTAGAAGCAGCAGCCTCGGTTCACAACTTGGCTTTTCCTGGACACCTCCAAGCCCAGCACAGGACGCAGCCATCTGCAGATCACTTTGTAGCTTATGCCTGGTGGCCCTGGGTAGAACACCAGGCAGTGGCTGACCTTGCCCCAGAGCCAGCACACCTGGTGGACAGCTTCATATCACATCGAAATACCACCACCCAACCACCTCCACAAGTGGCACACTCAATGAGTGGGCTCAGTGGGTACCAGAGCCCTGCTGAAGTAGGTCTTGCTCTGTGGTGGGCCTCTACACAGCTGATCCTCCAAGGTAGTGGCTAGTGGGCACAGCCAGTCCTTATAGCTGACCAGCCTGAGTAAACCCCTCCCATAGACGTGCCAACAGCAATCAAGACTCAATTACAGGGGAAGGGTATATGGTCCAAACTAGGGGTACACCACGAGGGCCCAGCTGGGGTGATCAGAAAGACTGTGCAACTGGATCCTACAGGACACATACAACAGTAGGCCACCCTACAAAGCCTAGAAGGCATAGCAGCTCTGCTTAATATATAGAAACAATCACAGGGAAGCAGCCAAAATAAGGAGACAAAAAAAAAAATGCCCCAAATGAAAGAAAAAACAAAACTCCAGGAAGAGAACTAAACAAAATGGAGATAAGCAATCTAACAGATGCAGAGTTCAGAACACAGGTTATAAGGTTGCTCATGGAACTTGGTGAGACATACAAGGGACTTAGTGAGACCTTCAAGGAACTTAAAAAGACCTCTGAGGAACTTAGTGAGAACATCAACAAGATAAAAAAAAGGGCCAGTCAGAAATTAAGGATGCACTAACTGAAATAAAGAATAATTTACAGGGAATCAATAGTAGAGTAGTTAAAGCCAAGAAGCAAACCATCGATTTGGAATATAAGGAAGCAGAAAACATTCAACTAGAACAGTAAAAAGAAAAAAGAATCTAAAAAAAATGAGGGTAGTTTAAGGAGCCTCTGGGACAACTTCAAGTGTGCCAACATTCACATAATAGGGGTGCCTGAAGGAGAAGAGAGAGAGCAGGAAATTGAAAAACTAGTCGAAACAATAATGACAGAAAACGTCCCTAACTTGGTGAAGGAAACAGACAAACAAGTTCAGGAAGCACAGAGAGTCCCAAACAAGGTGAACCCAAAGAGGTCCACACCAAGACACATCATCATCTAAATGCCAAAGGTTAAATACAAAGAGAGAATCTTAAAAGCAGCAAGAGAAAAGCAGTCCATTACCTACAAAGGAGCTGCCATAAGATTGTCAGCTGATTTCTCAAAAGAAAATTTGCAGGTCAGAAAGGAGTGGTAAGAGATATTCAAGGTGATGAAAAGCAATGACCTACAACCAAGATTACTCTATCCTGCAAAGCTATCATTCAGAATCAATGGCCATATCAAGAGTTTCCCAGACAAGAAAAAGCTAAAGGAATTCATCACCACCAAACCAATATTATATGAAATGTTGAAGGGTCTTCTTGAAGGTGAAGAAGAACAAAGATATGAACAATAAAATGGCAATTAATACATATCTATCAACAATTGAATCCACAAACAAAATGAGCAAGCAGAACAGAAACAGACTCATAGATACAGAAAACTTTTTGTTGCTTGCCAGATGGGTGGGGGCTGGGAGTGTGGGTGAAAAAGATGAAGGAATTAAGAAGTATAAATTGGTTGTTAGACTGATGAACCTCAAAGGGAAAGGAGGAGAGAGGGTGGAATGAGATAAACCAAAGAACTTCTATGCATATATGCACAACCAATGGACACCAACAATATGTGGGGAAGGCAGGAGGGGGCGGGAATGGGGAGGAGGGGGTCAATGGGGAAAAAAGGGAGAAACATCTGTAATACATTCAACAATAAAGATGAGTTTAAAAATATGATAGAAATATTATCAAGTTGATAAAAACTATATAAGAAAAAGGACAATATTAACAGAACACAGGAACTCAAAAGTCTTACCTTCTCTACCACCAAGCTATTCAATTCACTTCTTCCTTCAGTGAAGTGATTTATTTAGATATTAATGTGTGCTTTGCTTGCAGTGTAATTTCTTCTAAAATATCCTCCTTCTCTACCCACTTTCTACCCCTCCTGCATTGACCCTGGCCCTGTCATACCACTTGTGTTACAGAGAAGTAGCCCAGGCCTTGTTTCTCCAACCTGCTGCCAGACAGCTTGAGGAGTGGCACTGTTTACTTTTGCATTCTCTTTCCCCAGGAACTGAGATGTTTGCTCATTTGTTTGTTTGTTAACAATAGGACTTTGCAGGAAAAAAATTCTACCCATAATTCATATGTGGTCAGGGAAATGTTCTGTTCAGTGAATGAATCAATACCTAATGGCATTTGTAGAAGTATTTCTCTACAATAATGTTAGAGAATTTGTAACCTGAAATTAAACACCATGGCTGTAAGTTTTTGAAAAACATGAAGCCTTACCTGGGAGATGCATCTTGGGTAGCAGCAAGGTGAAGCAGAGAAAACTATAGACATTAGAAGGCAGAGAGTAGGCAGGAGAGAAAGCAGAAGAGATCAGATGTCAGATAACATTGAAGGTAAGTCCAAACTCCTAGGAATAGGAAGTGTAAGAGGAAGGAGATGATGGGTGAAAGGATTTGGTGATTTCAAGGTCACAGTTGTCCAAGAGACAAATTGCCCCACAGAAAGGAGGATTCCAGGTTCTCCCATCTATGCTCTCATACTTTATTCTCTACAATGATTTGTGCTATGGGAGATAGGATTGAAAAGTAGCTCCTTCTTCCAGCCTGCATCCCTCAGGTCCTGGGTCCACACTGCATGTGGTGTCATCAAACACCTTTTGGAGGCAATTCTAAAGAAGGTGTCTCTGTTTTCACCAGCATTTCCCTCTGAAACAATCTTCCCAGAGAACCCCCCATGCAGGGATTATTCCAGGAGTGAGCAATTCACTATTCCCAGTTCTCCTTTTACTAACCTGGCATAGAATGGCTCTGTATCTTCAAAATACAGGTCACTTGAAAAAACTTGTCTTATTCTTTTATAATGAAAACACAATGTACAAGTTTGTTAAAATAAGTATATTAGTCAACTTGGGCTGCCATAGCTAAATGCCATAGACTGAGATGTTTAAACATCACACATTTATTGTATCACAGTTCTGGAGGCTGGAAGTTCAGGGTCATGGTGCCAGCATGGTTGGGTTCTGGTGAGAGTTCTCTTGTCTTTCAGATGGCCACCTTCCCACTGTGTCTTCCCATAGCCAAGAGAGAGAGAGATAAGGGTCTTTTGTGTTTCTTCTTGTGAGGGCACTAATCCCATCTTGGTGGCCCCATCCTCATGAAGCAATCTAATCTTAATCACCTTTCACAAGCCTCATCTTCAAAAATAATCACATTGGGGTTTATGGCTTCAATATGTAAATTTTAAGGGGCAAAATTCAGTCTATAACATAACAGAATTAACATTAACTCCAACATCGATTGCTGCCAGGCAGGAATCTCTGACAATTGATTACACTTAGAAATAAGATTCATGAAGAAGAAAAATAGCATTTGGCATACCACTCTGTAGAGTTTTTATGAACCAAGTAACAGTAAGAAAAATAAAGTTAAAGAAAAATGATGCTGAGCTTCTTTCTCCCTTAAAAATGTGGTTATGACATGTCACCCAGGTTCAGGGATGACACCTCTCTGCCACTTGTTCATTTTCTCTTTCTCTTTCTCTCTGTCAGGCCACCAGACAGTCAGTGCTGAAGGCGGGTTTTGAAATTGCTTCTATGCTATTACTCAGCTTTCCTTTAACGACATGTGTAGTAAACACTGTATGCTCACTGTTAAGTTATAACATATAAAATTGATCATTTTATGTAGTGGCTGTAAGGAGAAACATGGAGACTGCTAAGCCATCACCATCTGCAAATACATAATTTATTCAGCAAATCTTTCCTGAATATCTCTGTTCAAAATTCTGAGAATCTGAAACAGAAAAGACAAAAATTTCTTCTCCCTTGGTACTTATTCTTAAGTTACAAGTAAAAGGGATGTTTTATATAACATCCAAATTTAGATAGAAATTCATTCCAATGAAGACTTGTGCTTCCACTCAAGGTGGAATGTAAGAGATTAGATTTACCTTCTCTTATAACAAGAAAAAATGGACAAAGTGTATAAAACAATGTGTTTTTGTTTTTTTGTTTTTCGTTTTTAAGATATTGAACAGCAGGCTACAAAGAATCATGATTCCTGAAAGCTGGGAACCAGACAAGTTGAATCCTGTAACTGGCCCAATGACTATTGCCTTCAAAGAGTTTCCAAACCACAGTGCAGGGAAGGGGGGGGGGCCAGGAGGAGCCTGATAGACTCACTGAGATGAGCAGATGGACCTAAAAATAGATAGAATTTTCATGTTAGAATCCTGGAAAGGCAAAAGCTTCCAGAAAAAGAACTTTGTCAATCTGCAAATGGTGTCTGCAAATACTCACAAGCTTAATTATTAGGGTATGTACATGAAGAATCTGCTCAAGGGTGGAAAAAGGAACATGTGGAAGGTTTAGAAGAAAAAATGCCATCCACCCATGCAGGGTGAATAACAGTACCTGTTCCCACAGATGGACTTGAAACCTCATGATTTGGAGGGCAGCAGCCTGAGCACTCAGAGAAGTGTTGTCTTTATAGGGGAGAAAAATTAGCTCTACACTCGGTACTGCTCCGGTACATACATATAATCCAGTATGTTCCTACAAATCTTAAAAACAAGACCTGAAAGAGTCAAATGATTTACATGACATTTGGGTTAGAGTTAGGTAATATTTTAAAAATTATAAAATACTAAAGTATCCAGCACCTAAACACTGTAAGAATGGGTGATGGATGGGAGGGAGAATTTCACTATTGGAGTTACAGATT
This sequence comes from Molossus molossus, assembly GCF_014108415.1. Taxonomy (NCBI): domain Eukaryota; kingdom Metazoa; phylum Chordata; class Mammalia; order Chiroptera; family Molossidae; genus Molossus; species Molossus molossus. The sequence goes on from NW_023425366.1 coordinate 35,198,415, forward strand.
AGCAAAGAAGGTGGCTAGAATGGAATAGAATTTTAGACATCAGAATGAACACACACAATTTAATTTAGATACAGCTGCTATATATACAACTTTTTGTACATACAGATTACCAAACATAAATATGTATTCTTGCTCTTCCACTCAAGATAGTGTAGACACAATACCTGCTCTAATAAGGAATCTAGTAATTCTATTTAGGGTCCATCCAGATAATCAGGATAATCTTTCCAGCACAATATTATTGACTTAATTAGATTAACAAAGTTCCTTTTACCGTACGAATCCCTTTCACAAATTCCAGTGATTGGATTGTGACTATCTTTGAGGGACTATAAGTCAACCTCCCATAATGACCTTGGGGCATCATGTTGCAAGGGAAAAATAATTACTGACAAAAAGAATGATGTGGGTGTGTCATAAGGACACAGGAGCCCAGAGCCAACTGACAGATCTCCTTTTGGCCAAATCTGTAATAGTTAGAAAAATATAGTATTGTATTATAAACCAGAGCATAAAATAAATATCCAGAGGTTCACACTGATGTAAATAAAGGATTAAATAACTATATAAAGAATTAAAAGAGAATTCCAAGGAACTTACATATTTACTCTACCCTGACTCTTTAGTATGGCTATGATAGTAATATCTAGTGGAGAAACCTGACAAGAACTAACTCCACAAGATGGTCATTATTAAGGTCAACAGTTATAAGTCATGTTAATAGTGTACCCTTTGGTAAGATGTGATGATAATAGCATGTCTGTGTTTTTTTCCTCCTAAAATTTGTAACTCAAATATAACCAAAAAAAAAAAAATCAGGTAAACTCTATTTGAGGCACATTATACAAAAATATTTGAACTGTATTTCTCAAAACTGTCAAGAACATAAAAAAAAAAGAATGTCTGACAGTCTGTCACATTCAAGAGGAACCTATGAAGATATTACTCGGTGAAACCAAATAAATCTGAATAAAGAATGAATTATAGTAAATAATAATAATACATCATTATTTGTTCATTAATTGCAAAATCTGCATTATACAAATATAGCATAATAAAATGGAAAACTTATATGGGTTTATGGAAATTCACTGAACTATCTTTACAATGATAAGTTTAAAACATTACTATAGTTCTATTTAATGAAGTTATAAAAAGAACCTACATCAAGTTTCTAAAAAACCAAACTACATTGCGTGAGACAAATATACTCTGAGTGGAATAAATAGCAGATTTAATATTGCAAAATAAAAGATAAATAAGCTCCAAAAGAGACCAATAAAAACTTAAGTACACACACAAAAAAAGAGAATAATAAAAAATAAAGAGGATCAGTGATGCGTGGAACAACACCAGGTGGTTTGGTATATGTGTAATTTGCATCCTCAAAGGTAAGAGAGACATGAAAGACAGAAGAAAAAAACAAAACAAAACTAAAATAGCTAATGTTTTTTCAAATTTGATGCAAACTATAAAGCAACAGATTCAAAAATTTCAGTGAATATCAAGTGCAAGAGACATGAGAAAATCTATACCAACACAGATCATAATCAAAGTGTTCCAAACCAGTGATAAAGAGAAACATCTTATAAACAGCCAGAGGGGGTGAAATGTTACACACATGGGCACAAAGAAAAATGAGAGCAGATTCCTCATTAGAGGCAATGCCAGTAAGAAGACAGTGGAACTCCAACTTTAAAGTGCTGAAAGAAAAAAATAAAGACATATTATACAAAAAGGGAGAATATAGATATTTTCAGGAAAATAGTGATGAAAGACTACAATGCCTGTAAATGTGCACTATAAGAAAAGTTAAAAGAAATCCTTCAGGCAGAACATATTGTGGTACCTGGTGAAATACAAAGTTATCAAATGAATGAAGAAAACTAGAAATCATCACTACATGAATAAATCTATGAAATTTTAAAAAATTAACTCAATTGATAGTTTATATAAAAAGAATAATGCTGGGAGTGTTTCTAACATATGTACAATTAAATGTGTGACAAAAATAACATGAGGACCAATAGAATAGAAATTGAAGCATACTATTTTTGTAACATTTTTTGCATTCTACGTGGACTTTGTGGACTTGTATAGTGTTACTTAAAGACAGACTGTTATAAGTTTAAGATGTAGACTATAAACTACAAGGTAACCAATAAAATAACAAAAGAAAGTTTTATTGCTATTAAGTAAAAAAAAAAAAAAAAAAGATAAGTGAATTCACAAAGCATATACCATAAACCAAGAAAAATGACAGAAAAATAGAAAAAATATAGCAAAGAAAATATGGAACAAGTAGAAAGCATATAGTAGATAGTAGAATTAAATGTAACTTTATAAAAAACTTCACATTAAATATAAATGGTCTAAATGGCATAGACTGTGATATTAGTAAAAAAAGCAAGATTCAAATATTTGCAGCCTACAAGGTAAAGACTTTAAATAAAAATACATAAATAGTAAGGAAAGGAAAAACATATTCCATGTTAACAAACACTATTTTTATAAAGCTGATCTAAAAAAATGTTTCAGATATATAAAATAAAAATAAATAAAATAAAACATTATAATGGCAGAGGGGTTAATTCTTCAAAAAGAAATAAAAATTATAAATGTTTATTCACCTAATAACAGAGCATCCTAAAATATGAAGTGTGAGGGCAGGTTCAATGCAGCTTAACTCTTCCTCAATATTCCCATAGAGCAAACTTGTGCTGGGTACAGGATATTCTGGCAAGGTCACAAATCACATTGGATGCAAAAGTCTCAGAACACAGCCAGTACACCTTGCTCCCTCTGCATTAGGCATATATGAACACTTTTGGAAGTACTTAGGCATGTTAATTGGCCTCAGGCATGCCCCCAGTTCTTTGTATTTTAGGTCTCACTGAGCAGGGGCTTGTATCATTCTACTGCAGCTTGAAGTGAGGTATATGCAGATGCATTGCCAGTACAGGCTGCAGAATGAATCCACTTGGCATGGGAACCAAGATGTTATAAGGGGCTGTACCTTGTGTACTCTCTCTCCACTCTTGCATAAGTAAACACTGTAGCACTTATGACCCTTGTGCATATTGTCTGGTCTCTATGACCTTTTGGTATTTACATGCTTTTTAACCATAACTATGCTCACATTGTATTCTTTTCAGCACCTAGTGAAATATGAAGTAACAATATAAAGAATGTCAAGGAGAAATAACAAATACATACTTTTATTCAGAGGCTTCAATACATTTTTAAACAATTGATAAAACAGACAGAAAGTTAGTACCTACAGAAATGATTTAAAATGCACAATCAACTAATTTGTCTAATTTCATATTTTTAGAATACGTCACCAACAACCATAGAATACACATTATTTTCAATTTGGTACAGAAGTCTTACCATAACAAATAAGATGCCATAATTGTCAATAAAGAAATCTGATGGAATCCACAAAACATGGTATAATTAATTAGTGAATTTATCAAGGTAATTGCATATAAGAACAATATAAAAATAAATTGTATTTCTATATTCTAGTCACAAAACATCACAAATTATTTAGAATTAAATCAGGTTATGACATTATTAAATATGAAATACTTAAGAATACATTTATAAGACATTTATAAGTCCTATGTACTGAAAACTATAAAACTATAGTGAAATAAATATAAAAGACTTAAATAGATGAAGAATATGTCTTGCTCATGCATTTGAAAGACCTATGGTATTTTAATATGTTTAAAATGGTATGAGTCTTATTAAAATGTCAATTCTTCCACAATAATCTATAGTTTCAGTGTGATTTCAATAAATAATACAACACACACTTTTATATAAATTGAGAAGTGGATTCTAACATTCAGTTACAAATTAGTCAAAGCAACTTTGAAATAGAAAGACTAAGTAGATATAACACCTAAATTAAAAATCTATTGTAGAGTTCTAGTCATCAAGACAATGTTGACCTGGCTGCTGTGGCTCAGTGGTTGAGCGTTGACTCATGCACCAGGAGGTCGCTGTTTAGATTCCCAGTCAGGGCACATGCTCTGGTTGTGGACTCCATCCCCAGTAAAGAATGTACAGGAGACAGCTGATGGATATTTCTCTTCTCATCAATGTTTTTTTCTCTCTCTCCCTCTTCATTCTTCTCTCTGAAATAAATAAAACTTTTATTTTAAAGGACAATATTATATTGTTGTAAATATGGACCAACAGTTCAAGAGATGAATAAAGAATTCAGAAATAAGACCACACAAAAGTGAAGAACTGATTTTTTAAGAAAGGTGTACAATTGATTCAATAAAGAGTCTCAATAAATAATACTGAAATTGTTGAATGCTGTTACGAGCTAAATTGTATCCTCCCCAAAGTTTATATGTTGAAGTCCTAACTCCAAGTACCTCAGAATATGACTACATTTGGAGATAGAACCTTTAAATATATATTTAAGGTAAAATGGGGTAATGTGGGTGGGCCCTAAATCCCATGACCATTATAAGAGGAGATTAGGACACAGACAACATAGGCAAAAGAAGGCCATGTGAGGACACAGGGAGAAGGCGGCCGTCTGCAAGCCCAGGAGAGAGGCCTCAGAAGAAGGCAACCCTGCCAACACCTTGGTCTTGGACTTCCAGACTTTAGAACTGAGAAATCAATGTCTGTTGTTTAAGGCATTCAGTCTGTGGTATTTTGCCTTAGTAGCCCTAGTAAACTAATACACAGATTAATAGGCAAAAATCAAAACAAAAAACAAGTCTTTTAATTGATAACTCATGCCATATAAACATTAATTCAAAATAAACTGGATATTTCAATGTGAAATATAAAACTATAAAATGAACAGCAGAAAACACAGGAGAAAAATATTTGTGATCTTGAGTAAAAATAGTTTTTTTTGTTTGTTTGTTTGTTTTTTGATGTGATACCAAATACCTTTATATAGGATGATATGCTATACTAAGACATTCTGAATTTAGAGATAACAGCCTTAGTAGAAATGCATAAGCATTTTATTTGTATACTAATGTCCAATGATTAAACAATATTTTAGCTAGGAGATATTTGTTTAAAGTAATTTTGCATTTTACAATTATTCACATAATTGACGCAATATTTTTTTCCAGTTTTTGTTCAGATAGAGTGGGAGGGAGAGAGAAGAAGAGAGAGAGAGAGAGACATCGACGTGAAAGGGACACATCGAGTGGCTGTCACCCGCATGACCAACCAGGGCCGGGGACAAACTGCAACCGAGGTATGTGCCCTTAGCGGGAACCAAACCTGGGTCTCTGTGGACTGCAGGCCGACGCTCTACCCGCTGAGCCAAACCGGCCAGGGCAATATTTTTTACCTTTTCAATGGGAGCAAATTATGGGAGCACTGTGGCAAAATATAAAATTTTAAGTTCTACAAAAGACAATCTAAGGTCTTTCTGAAGCTATATTATCTCTGGAAAATTCCAACTTCAATTTCAATGTTAAGTGTATAAATAAACATGCATTTTATACTTATATTACAGAACATTTATAGACTTATTCAGGACATGATATTCAAAAATAGGCTATCATTTAGTGCTATGCTACACTACATATAGTATATGTATTTAGCATACATATAACATATTGTGTATCTACTGTCATATACTGTATATAAACATTATAGATCAATACGTAAGTAATGTCTTAGTATTAAAGAATGTGTGACTTTTAAATACTTATAGTCTAAATAAAGAGAAATCATTTTTATTCATCTCAACATGTAGGTAGATAGTATTGCTACAGCCACATACATTTTAGTAACAGTCAGTTGACAGTTTATTTTGAATAAAAATAAATACCTTTCTAAACCACTTGGCTGTCTGTTATAGAAAATAAAATAAATAAGCACCAAAAGTGCTTGATAGATTTAAAAAATTAGATATGGCAAAATGAATGCCATATCTAATGAATGCATTCTAACCCCTCTCCAGTGTAAGTAAATAAATGATGCTTTAATTTGGGGCAGTTTGCCTTCGGATTCCTCCCTTCCCTTAACATCACCTGTCAGCAGTAATACCATGTAAATGAGCAAGGCTGAGCCTCTTCCCTTGCATCTTTTCTAATCCTCTCCCATTCTTCTAATCATGCTACACAGAAGCCAATATCTATTTTCATCAGGCAGATAGAATCTCTTAAGGAATTAAAGAGGTTTTCCACTTAGTTCTAAGGTGGGCAAGGACAGGGCTGTGATCTGGGGCTTTAGGGATTTCTCATTATGCACTGGCGCTGGCTGGATCGAAGAACTGAGTTCTGGCTACTGGATTTTTAATCCTCCTGTGGTTAAGGTTAGAACTTCCAGTTATTTAAGATCTTTGATTACTCAGCACTTGGCTTTTGATTGAGTGAACTTCTGAAGACACACAGGACTGTGATTTCAAGTTAGCAGTTTTAAAGTAACTACTGGCAAAAATAGATAGGAAAAGCCCTGTGATTAAGCTACACTATCCCCTTTTTAATTGACTTTCTGAAGCTATCTGATGCTTAACTCTTCACATGCTGAAAAAAAGAAGAAAATAATTGAAGGTGGAGAATTTGATGTTTTCCCCTGAGGGGGAAAGATTCAACAAATTTGCAGGACTCTTGGTAACAGTAAGACTTGAGCCAAGAGTAGTGATTGATACAGAGAGGATTTAATATGAAAAAGATAAAGCAAATTTTCACCGCTGGGTATAAATTTCCTCTGTTGATGATTTAAGTCTTCAGGGAAAATACAGAAACAAGGCCACCATAATAATACTGGCAGGAGAGAGAGTATATACAGTTTTGGTATAAAATATATTATGAATAAAAAAGCTTTTGTCCTGGTTAACATAATTCAGACAAAATAACTTTAAATGTCTCTCCTTATGTAACATGAAGAAGTAATGAGCTCTGGTCTCTTTCGCCTGGTCCTGGAGGAAGTGACTTGTAAAGTCTGATTTCCTTAGACTTTGATATAATAGACAACGCTGAGGAAGCAGAATCAGTGAAAATAAGAGCTCTCTACTCTGGACATAGATTGCTGAAGAGGCAGAGCAGGAGTCCTAATTGGTCTCACTGAGTCTTTATGGTCCTTGTCACATCCTGTGATCTTCCCTCCTCCCTTTCTTCTTGCTCTTTCCTATTTGTGAAATATAGACCAGGTGCATCCAAACTACAGTGCATGAGTAACCAGCCACAGCTCCTCTTCTATGAGTTATCCATCCTGAGTAGGTGCATGTCCAATCTCATGAAGGTCTTTCCCTATGGTTGTGGTGAGAGAAAGGGGTACTAAGCAGTTTGGGACAAATGTACCCTTTCTTTTCTGAATCCACTTCCAATAATGAGACTTATTTTTTTGCCTTTGGTAAGGTCTTGGGTAAACTGTACACAATTTTTTAAACGCCCTCAGTGGATTAGGGAGAATAGAAACGGTTTGTCTTTTAATTTTTTTATGTCATCTCATAGCAGCTATCTGTAACAACAAAGAAGCTAAGGAGGCGAATGAAGCCCTGGTGTGGTCAGGAAGGAGTGGCGCTAAGGAAAGTGGCTGGAAATAAAATGTAGAAAGCCGGACATTCGTATTCTCTAAGTGGTACATTTTTCTTTCATTGAAGATGAATTTTTGGTATCAAAAATTAGTTAACTCTTTGCTCTATAAAAATAAATGTTGTGCGCAACATAGCATTTGATGTCTTACTTCTGAAGTACTAAGGAGATATAGAATAAAAGTCCTACTTTCAGAAATGGTAGATTATTTTAGGTGGGCAACCCTTCCACATATAACAATGATAAGCTCTGGAAAATATGTATAACAACTGTCTGAAGTCACTGAGAGTGATCAAAACAAAAAAGAAACTAGAATATGCATGTATGCATAATCAATGGACATAGACAACAATGCTGGGGTGGGGGTCAATGGGGAAAAAAAGGACAAACATCTGTCACAAAAATAAATTAATAATAATAAAAAAAGAATGTATTGGCAATGGAGGTGGAGTATTCTAAATAAAGGATACTTACATAAGTAAAACAAAAGAGAGAGAGAGAGAGAGAGAGAGAGAGAGAGAGAGAGAGAGAGAGAGAAACTAGAGTGGAGTTGACATTTGAAAGAAACAATTAGTAGTGGGTGAGCTTGCCATCATTTTAAAATTTTATTTTTAGGGCTGTTTACTCAGGGATCACACCCAGTTAGTGTCACCTTATGGAAAAGCTAGAAATTTAATGGAAACTGACAATAATCTTAGTTTTAAAAATCAAACAACAGAGTTCAGGGCTAATACAGGTAGAGGAGAACAATGGGAGATATCCCAAAATAAAACTACAAACAGTATGGTCCAGATCTTCACATAAAATCTATCCCAAATCTATCTAACCTGAACTACACATGTGTGAAGTACAATCCAAGCATCTGAGCTAAGTTTAAAAACCTGGAACAGAGATAATAGTTACTACCTGGGCAGGGGAGGCAGGTTTATATTTGCTTTCTGCCAAGTTAATTATCCTCTAATAACAAAAATTTAATGCTATTCGGAGGAATATAACATAATCCATAGTGTCTAAAATATAATGTTACAATGTCTATGATAAAATAAAAAGTAATAGACATGCAAAAACAAAATATAATTCACATCCACACAGTGTATCATCCCAAAATGACTCAGATATTGGAATTAGTAAACACTTTTAATGTAGCTAATGTAACTATTATCAATGATATGGAAGAAAATATGGTCAAATAATAAAAAGCCATGCAATGTCAGCAGAGAAACAGAAGTTATAATGCAAAATCATATAGAGATGCATATGCTGAATAATAGAGTATTTGATATAAAAAAAATTACTAGATAAGTCTTATAGCAGCATAAAGACACCGAAAGAAAATAGTAAAACTAAAGTTCGATAAATAGGAATTATCTAATTTTAATAGGGCATGGTAAACAAATTGAATTTTAAAAAAATAGAGCTTCAGTGCTCCTGGGGGCAATGTCAGGGGTCTAACACACAAACAATAGGGATCCTGAAAGAATAAGAGAGAGAATGGAGCAGAACATATGTTTGAAGACATAATGGCTCAACATTTTCAATTGAAACAACAAGTTCCCAAGTTCAAGTGAGTCTCCTTATAATCATGCATAAAAGGTATGCCGTCAGTCTTTATTAGAAACATAAATTGATTGTCTTTCTTGACGCCTGTATCTGTGGCAGGGACAGGTCTCTCTTGGACTCCAGTCACTTGAGTCTATCTATCTATCTATCATCTATCTATCTATCTATCTATCTATCTATCTATCTATCTATCTAGTATACAGGTGTGTGTGGATGTGTGTGTGTGTACACAGGTGTGCATGTGCTTGAAGTTCTGGAGCTATGAATGTCTATGAAGGCAGATAGGAATACCAGGATATAAAGTTGGAAAGGTAATTTAGTAATTGGGGCCCACCCGCACGGCCCAACCAGGACCATGGACAAACTGCAACAGCAACCGAGGTACATGCCCTTAGCGGGAACTGAACCCAGGTCTCTCTGGACCGCAGGCCGATGCTCTAACTGCTGAGCCAAACCGACCAGGGCAAAATGTGACTCTTTCCAAAAAGTTTGAATGTTATCCTAATTGCAATGTGAAATATTGACATATTTTAAAAAGATACTGTCAGTTAAACATAACATTTTTAGAACAAGAAACATTTCTGGCAGCATTTTAGAAGATGAATTAAAGTGTGGGGGATTTCTAGGTACAATAGCAGTAAAGGGGTGTAGGAATCATAATGATAAGCGTTCTGATCAATGGAAATGAAAAGAGGAGACAGATTTCAAGTGGATTTTTTTTTTTATCCTCACCTGAGGACATTTTCCCATTTTTTGTTCAGGTAGAGTGGGAGGGAGAGAGATGAAGAGAGAGAAAGAGAAACATCGACATGAAAGGGACACATCAAGTAGCTGCCACCTGCACGGCCAACCAGGACTGGGGACAAACTGCAACCAAGGTATGTGCCCATAGCGGGAACTGAACCTGGGTCTCTCAGGACCGCAGGCCGATGCTCTAACTGCTGAGCCAAACCGGCCAGGGCTCAAGTGGATTTTTAATTAAAACAAACTGCAAACCAGATTTCTGTGGGGAGTACCAAAAGCAAAGACATCTAGAAGTTATGGGTGCCGACATGTTAGGTTTGGAGAAATGACAGATGGGAGAAGCTGAGATTGGTTAGGCCACCGATTTTGAGGAGTCTGGGAGACATTTATTTATTTATTTATTTATTTATTTATTTAATATGTTTTTATTGATTTTTTTTGAGAGAGAGGAAAGGAGAGAGAGATAGAAACACCGATGTGAGAGAGGCACATCGATGGATCAGCTGCCTCCTGCTTGCCCCCTGCTGGGGATCAAGCCTGCAACCCAGGCACCTGCCCTGAATGGGAATCAAATGGGGACCTCTCAGTCCATGGGATGATACTTAATTCACTGAGCCATACCAGCTGGCGAGTCTGGGAGACATTTAAAGGGAGGTGTGCAATAGGCAGTCAGGAAGGTGGGCCTGGAGCTCGGCCTTGCTCCCAGGGTTCTGTGTTTAAGGTAAATATATTAATTTTATTTTAAAAGAAGTCACTAGAGACATCATAAGAATAGATGTAATCACTCAAATAGAGCCTACTGCCAGAGAAAATTACTGCAGTTTAAATTACACATTTAAAGGCATTTGAAGGAAATTTCAAGGGCATCTCAAGGAATAATAGGAACCCCCAACTATCCCAAAAAAGAAAGGAGACATTCAGGAAAGACAGAGGCCAGCTCAATCTGCTTACATAACTAGTAGGAAGAATGGGAATCTGTGAATTCGACTTGGATAGTCATTGGAAGCTTAGGAGAGGTTTGCTTTGCATTATACAAATAGCTGGCTTGAACCAAGAAAGTGACTATTGATCTGCACAAATTTGTATTGGGTAGCAATCTAGGAGAAGTCACATTCTATCCTAGTGTGCTAGTCATAGCACAGTGGTCATGAGTTATTTCCAAACCTTCACTCATTCATTCCACATAAAATGGTACTAGAAGGACACTGTCTTTAGGTTCTGTCTTCAACTCAAAAAATGACTGGATTCATTCAATGAGCAAAATATCTTTTTGTGTCTTTTGAGATTCCCTACCATGTTTCCCTAATCATTGAATCTACCAATATCCAGGGCCAATTTTAAAATGAAATGGAACAGATTCATCCCAAAGCTGAATATCCTTTGCACAGGTTGACTGTGGAGAACGAATGGGAGTGTGGTGGATTTTTAGGTAGTTTACCAGTAGAGGAGGTGGTTGGAATCATGTTTGTGAGAAACTATGATCAATGGAAATGAAAAGGAAAAGACTTCATCGCTTTAGCTCTCAAAGCTGTGTATAGTGATTAAAGGATAAATAGTCACCCTGGTTGGTTTGGTTGGGTTGTGTGGGTGGCAACCACTTGATGTGTCCCTTTCACGTCGATATTTCTCTCTCTCTCTCTTCCTCCCACTCTGTCTGAACAAAATATCAAAAAATGTCCTTGGGTAAGGATAAAAAAAAATAATTAAAAATAAATAAAATAATAAAGGATAAATGGTCAATGATGGTAAAGCCCCCATGGTGGAGAGGACAGAAGGACTCTCCTAGCTCTTGATAACTAAAGGTTCCACATATTGAAGGCGATTTTGAGGATAGTAGACCACAGAGCAGGATCAAACTGCCCCCCTCCTGATTTTTATGCCCTCCAGGGTAATAATGATGTTTCTATGGCTTTGGTGATGTTCACTTATGCTCTGCTCAATAGATTTGGTTATAAAACATTTCAGGAGCCTCAGTTTTAGGCCTGCTATAAATATCTTCTTCAGTAGACACTGTTAGCTGATTAAAAAAAACAAAAACAAAAAAAAACACCAACAACAACTTTCTAAATGCATCTGCACTTTTCTTTATTTAAAAAGAATACTGAACTTTTAATTTTTATTTTGGTACTCTCTATTTTTCCCCCACACACAAAAAAATGAATACTCCATATTTCTGTCCTAGAAAAAAAAATCACTAATTGGAACACCTTTGATTTTTGCTTGTACTCTCCATTCTTTGTGTACTAAAAACATTTTTGCAAGGGCTGCTCTATTCTTGGGGACAAATTGATTCACAAATAGAATTTGGTGGAAATATGCAATGGGAGAGAATGAACCAATAGGAAATCAAAGCAGGAGATAGAATCAGCAAATTAGAAGTGAGTCAAAAATAACTCTGGTATAGATACACCTTAATTAGGGGAGGCAATGTCTTCTGATAGGTATACTAGAGCCCTTCAGGATTTTAATTTTAAAACCAAAGATGCATTTGAAAAAATGGGGTCCTTATAACATGTAATACAGTGCTCAGTTAGAAAATTTCCCTAAAAATATCCACATATTTCACTGGCCAATGTATTTTCCTCTCCATTCTACTACCATCTTATTAGCTATTGCTTGGCAGAACTATTAGAGGCAATTTCTAACTTTTCTTCCTCTCTTCCTCACAGATATAGACCCCACCCACCCATTTCTTCTGCACCTCATTATCAGAGTTATTTTCTTAATAAAATTGTCATTACCCTAATTTAAAAAACTAAGTCAATTTAAATATCAAAAATGCTGTGGTTGAGGATAAAGTTCTTAATCTCCCTTACAGGTTTATATGTTTCCTGAAGGTAATTAATGTTTTTTGTGTGTTTTTTTTCCTTTGCAACATACTGCCCAGAAAACAATATTTTTTGAAGGAACAAAGGGTATCTAAACCTTCATCACCTGTGACTAATCTGGTTTAACTTTGCTCCTTTCTGCTTCCCTTCAGCTTCCTTTATTCATTCAGTCATCAGTCTCTCCTAGAACATCTACCAGATACTGTACTGCTGTACAGTATGTGGATAATGGAAACTCAGAGAAAACTGATAATTAACCCTCTGACTTCAAGCAAATCCCCAGCTAATGGGATAAATCCTAGAACAATTATGGGGAATTGTGATAAGAGGCAGGTGGAGAGGGGTTCACACAGACTGCCATAGAGAGATGGCACAGATGATGTAGGAGCCCTTATGCTAGAGTGGGAAGAAGGAGTCACTAGCCTCAGTGTGGAGAATAGATAAGGCAGCATGTTCCAGGCAGGGGTGGGCCTGAGGCCCAGGACACGCTGGGTGATCTTAAGGGGAAGTCGGAGTTGTGAACTGAGGAAAGCAGAGAGGTGAAGGTGCAGAAATGGGGTTTTTAGGTCATGAAAGGCAGTTACAGGTCACATGTAAGATCCCTCTGGTGGGGAGGGGGAGGGTATAGTGTTCTCTTGTTTGGACAACTGAATTCAACAAACTGTCTCAAGTGAGATTACAATGGTGGCTGATCACAAAGATCACTAGGATATCCTGGCAGCCTCTAAAAGACTACTTTTTACTTCATTTAAAAAAAAATTTATCTTCATCTGAAGATATTTTTCTATGTATCTTCAGATAGAATGGGAGGGAGAGAGGGAGGGAGGGGGAAAGAGAGAGAGAGAGAGAGAGAGAGAGAGAGAGAGAGAGAGAGAGAGAAACATTGATGTGAGAGGGACACATTGATTGGTTGCCTCCCACATAACCCTGACCAGGGTTGGGGACTAACTGCTACCCAGGTAGGTGCCCTTGACTGGAATCAAACCCATGACTCATTGGTCCATGGGCCAATGCTCTAACTCTTAAGCCAAATTGGCCAGGGATAGATTACTTTTAGATAGCCCAGACTTCAGTTACTATAATTCATGGAGTAGCTACTGTCACTCAGGCAACCTGCTGTCTCCATTTGAGAAGTGTTTCTTAAAGACTGTTTCATCAGTCTCCACCCGACCAGTCCATACATCAAGGACCCTTCACCCACTCCTCTTTATGTCAATTCTGCCCAGCCCATCTAGCCTTCCCACTCTGACCCCATCATATCCTACATAAATACAGAAAGAAGGGAGGAGAGTGGAAATTACTAAAAGCACATAATGCATATATAAGAAGCACAAGACACATTTAGGTCTAAAAAGACATGTATGCAAGCTTGTGAAAAAAACACACAACTATAGTTTTTAAAAATCACTGACAAGATTTCAAGATCAATATGAAGTCTGCAGTAATACAATGCCAAGAATAGAAAACACACACACACACACACAACTATGATTTACTACACTCACTTAGAGAAGTTATAAATTCATAACATCTTTTTTAAGTTTTAGAATGCAAAATCTATCAGTTAATATACAAGGTGACTAATGGAAGTCATTCACTTCATAGGTAATTTGAGATTTGAATGTAGGCTAACAACCTCAGTATCACAGGCCAATTAATGGTGGTTTCCTTCCGGTGTTATTTTCTCATTCCAAATAATCATTGTCCCCAAATAAATATTGTGATGAGCTTCAAATAGTACAATTTAACAAATATGTATTAGCTCTATGATCTTTGTCGAATTTAAGGAGTCTTTTTATATCTCTTGGCTTTGTTTTTCTTGTAAGCATTTTATGTAACAAGCAAACAAAATACTCATTGAAAGTGAATGAATTAATAAGCACATGCTATTTTTAATTTTGAACTTAATTTTATTAGTGATTAAGACCTTCCAGAAATTAATTCTCAGACTTGCTGAATTATAAATGTATGCAGCGCATAAAAGAATATCTATCTAGCTCCCCAATCTTATCCAGTACATGACCCAAAAATGCCAGATTTAAGGGAGTGATCCAGTCTACTTTTGATGAGACATTAATGAGGCGATGTCTGGTTTTATTAAATATTATACATTATTCATAAACCATCCATTCTGGAAACTAAAATATAGACATTTTCATATTATAAGCATCAATACTACATGAGATTAGCCTGGGGGTCACCTAGAGGGACCACAGGGACCAACACAATCCCAGAACAATTTGTGAACAGTTGCTCTAAATGACACCCATTGGTGGGTTTACAATAGTTTCTCTTTGGGGGAAAATATATCTATTTTTTAAAAGTTTAAAATTTCTTTGTTCTTCTGGCCTACAAAATAGAACTTTTAAAAATCAAAAATGTGTTAAATAAAAATGATAATTTTAACTTTTCCATAGTAAACATGATTTTACTCAGAACCCTACAGTGAATATCTTTGCAAAATTATTTTGACATAAGAATAAACTTTATTCTTTCAATTTCCAACTAAAGGGAAATACATTATAGATATAACTTTGTTTCTTGTGTACATTGATAATATCACATCAAAAACACATTCACTACCCCATGAATGAAATGACCATATAAAACAACTCTAAAATTCTGCAGGTATACTCAATGCAGACAGACTTGAGTGCTGTTATTCTTTGATTAACATGAAAAGTTATTCTGGTGATTTTTTTTAACAGCCTGTAAGGAAGAAACAATTTTAATTTAATAGACTATAACTATTTGAAGTTTGAACTACTCACCTCAGATTTTTTTGTGGGTAACTTTCATGTGATTTAAATGAAGAAGGAGTGATTTTGCTGTTCTAATCCATACATAGTATGCAGTACTAACTACTCTCACTCTTAAGGGTTGAATCATGTTTCCCCAGATTCATATGTTAAAGTCATAATCCTCAGACTGCAGAATGTGATTTTCCTCAGAGATGGGGATTGTAAAAAGATAATCAAGTTAAATGAGGTCATTAGAATGGGCCCTAATACCATGTGACTGGTGTCCTTAATTAAAAGGGATGTTTTGAGGGGAACCAGGCATGCATACAGGGAGAACACCACGCAAACATGAAGGTAGAGCAGGAGTGATGTTTCTACAAGCCAAGGATTGCTAGCAAACCATCAGGATCTAGGAGAGAGGCCTGGAGCAGTTTTTCTCACATTATTAGAAGGAATCAATCTTGCTGACACCTTGATCTTGGACTTCTGGCCTCCACAGCCGCTAAAGAATACACTTCTGTTATTCAGGTCTCCCAGTCTATGGTATTTTGCAGCTGAAGCCCTGCAAACGAATACACTCGCGGTCACAATCCTCAAACAGATGTCCGTTTCACCTTCCCACACTGCTCACCTTTTGAGGTTCTGCAGTTTGAGGGCAGGCACAGAGTCTCACATGCTTCTTTAACCCTGAACCTCAGCAAATACCCATGGAATGCGATGAATTGCAGAGGTCCCCTCTGTGCTGCACGACCACGTTCTGTTGTCAACCTTGTACGCAGACAGTGTTCAGTTAACTAAAATAATGTAAAATAGAAAAGAATCAACAGTTAAGACTTGGCTCAGGAACCAGTGTGCTTGGGCTCAGATGGAAGCTCTGTTCCATCTGGTTGACCTGGGAGAAGTCGTGTTATCAGTTAAAGGGTAGAGCAGTGGGGTTTACCTAATTTGGGAGATTAAATGAAATGATTCAGAAAAAGTGACTACTGACAAGAACCTGGCAAGTATAGAGCTTTGATTGTGAGGTAATGGTAACGCTATTGTTGCTGCTGCTGTTTCTCTCCACTGATGTAGCCTCCACAATGCACCGTTGCAACTCTCTGCTGAAGTCTGTTTAATTACCGTCGTCTGGGGACCGTCCCAAATCCTCAGTATCATGTTTCCATGCTACCTTGATTTGCCCTTTAAGGAAGGGTCAGTAGCCATTAACACAGATGTTCTGCAGTACAGGTCTGCTTATAGTCACTATTTGTCCTGGCCCGATGTCCTAAATGGCCTGGAGGAAACACAGCTCAGAGAACTTGATATCCTCCAGGAGAGTTCCTTCCTGCAGAGGACTGGAGAGGCCTGGCTGCAGACCCACTGTTGGATGCTGTTCTAACCCAGAGCAGCACCTGAAAGCAAGACGTTGCCGCAGCCACGAGTGAAGTCCTGCTCCACTGCTTTTAGAATTCACCTCAATCGTTATGTCCCAACCTAATTGATTCAGAAGAGAAGCTCTCCACTATGACTCTTCTCCCCAGAGACAGAGTGCAGCTGAGCTTCGGCCTAAGGAAAATACATCTTAGTGAACATTTCCTTCCAAACAGCGACCAGGAGGAATCCACAGCATAACGACACACAGTTACACCTGGCTTATTGAATGGTTATCAGAATTTTGTTTATTATTACATATTTATCAGCATGATGAGTAGATACCTAAGAATCACGTGTGAAGCACACTTTCCTGTTTTGCTAATATTCCTTATCTCTCCTTTTTCCTTTCACTCTATTCATTCCTTCAACCCTCCTCTTCTTCTACCAAGCCCACGTCTCCATAACCTTCCTGGTGTAACTATCCCACTGTGACCTTTCCTTCCCCCAGGGTCTTTTGCCTGACCCACCCATCAGATTTTCTCAATAAAGCAATCAATTTTCTTGTACAAACTCAATCCTCAGGGTGGACCTCTTTCTCTAAAGGACTTTCAATTTAGTGCAGAATTCAAAATATAAACTATTTAATGGATGAAGAAAAATATATCTCATGACATTTTGCACTAAAATCAATGTTGCAGGTGCCCAGTAAAGCAGGGGTCGATGGTAACTGCAGTAGCCAGGGAGACAGACATTCAGCCAGGTCGGAGCGATTAGAACTGTGAGCAGACAGGAGCAGGTGAGATAGGGGAAGGTAGCAGGAGGAGGGCATTGCCACTGTTACCAAGTTAGAAGTAATAAGAGATGCAGAGGGATGGCTGAGGTGAGAACTTGTTCGAGGAAGCCTGTCATAGGCTGGTTTTCATTCAAGAGCATAGTTAAATGTACTCACTAAGGCTGTAGGTTTACTCCTTAGTTTAACAGATATTAGATGAGTGGTTTGCTGTTTTAGCATGACCTGCTTTGGGAGGAACGTGTGCAGGTGTATGAATTTGTCATCCTGGAGCTCACATTTTGACCCAGAGGGCACACTGGAGGCTCGGGTTAACAGCCAACATGCCCAAAAGGGAACATATCCATTTAATGCCAACCAAGAGCTCTGATCTAATTGGCAAAATCAGCCTTTTATCTAATCAGTGAGAATTAAAAGAAAAAAATTAACTGCATGTTAGTATCATTATGGCTAAAATTACCTTGATTCTATATTCCCCATATATGTTCACAATTTTAATTAGTCATAATTGTTTTAGGCATTAACATCAACAATCTTTCTCCTTTGTTTCATGAAAAACACTTAAAAAGAAAAATAATGTAGATGTCTTCCCCTTTTCACTGGGCTCCATGGCATGGATGTTGAGGCTGGGGACATGTGAGAGAAGTTGAAATATATTTACCTTCTAAGTGAGACTCAGAGTTAGGAGTCCATAATAAAAATGCTTCAGAACAGCTAATAATCTGATGATTACCACTAGGTTCCCCATCCTATAGCTTGGGGAGACTAATGCAACCCACCCCCAAGTTTCCCTTACATCAGTGGGAGGTAATTTTAAATGCCACTCCCACATCGAAATCTCTCTAGTCTTATTTCTGCAACTTAGTTGACTATCTAATGCCAATCAATGTGGTTGGACCAACTTGATATGTTGGAGAGACCAGCTAGTTTAGTTCAGCAGTTCCATGTAACAGAAGTGACACTGAAGCTATTAAACAGAAGGAAGGGGTCTATTTGTGTTTTCTGTCATTGTCCAAACCTGATTTCTCAGAGTGGCATGCCTGAGACCATCCAACCACTATACAAAAAAAGGTTTAAGTGCTGGTATATATGGTAACAAATTTATACTTTGATATTTAAGTCATAACACATATTTAAGGCTCTAATTCTCTGTTTCCTTTCCTTAATTCTCCAAGGGGAAAATGCTGTATGAAAATTCAGATAGCTGTAACTCTAAAATTCATTGGCATGAACAAATATTTGACATTCCCAAGAAAGAGAGTGAATACTAGAGATTATGCTGTTAAGCTACAGCTGGATTGCTATTTGTCTGCAATTTTAAGTCCTGGCTGTTAAAATTAATTACATTCAAGGAGAGTTTATCAGAATAAAATTCTCAGACGTGATATTTTTAGTTTCTGGAATTAAAGTGGCACCCAGGAGCCAATAGATCACAGGGAAAACAGCCAGGCTTGCCGTTTCCAGTTCCTTAAACAGACTTATTCTGATTGTAACAAAAACACCCATAAATCTATGCACATATATATTGATCTTGGCTTCCTCTTAAAAATGACTCTGTCCTAGTAAGTTGGCATATTTCATAAACAAACCAACAAATTATTGATCTATCATATACTCTAAAAGTCCTATGAAGAATCTAGGTTGCTTTTAAGTTCATACTGCACCTAAGGGAATGAGAAACTCTGAAATGAAAAATAGATATTTAAAAAGAAGCACGGAAGATATATAGCTGTCTCCTTCTACTTCTTTCTTACCGCCTATTGTGATTTCATCTGTGTGTACCACATCCCACATTGTGTCTATTGATACAGCCATTCCTTCCAAGAGGCTTCAGTAATTAAGTTACTATGCTTAATAATTGCTTGGTGAAAAACCTGTCTAGATATTCCTTTGCTTAAACAAAGGATTTGTAAATTAATATATTTGTAGGGTATGTTCTATTAAAGCTTCACTGTAAAATTAGATTTAAAAAATAATTGTTTCTATTCAATTAGTTTAAAAAGACTATTACTGTGAAATAGTTTATTCATAAAATTAAAATGATAACTGATTCATTAATCATTGTACTGAATCAGAGGTGTACCTGATATAATATTGTTTCATCAGATGTGTTTTTCACATGAGTAAGTCATGCTCTCTTATAGATTCAGGACACTAAGGTATCATCAATTACACTGATTCTAAAAATTACAATTAATATGTGGAGAATAATTTGGTTCTAGCTAAATGTTAGTGTAACTGTGTAGGGTATAGGTCATTATTATGAATTAAGGGACATGTTTATTTTAAGCCCAAATAATATCTTCTCTCTTTCTGAAGAGGGGGACAGAAAGTAAACGGTAGGCAAGATGACTAAAGAGACCTCACCTCATCTTAGAGCATAAGTGAAAAGAAGAAAAAGAATAAACTATGTGTGTCAGGGACTCATGAGAGCCTGAAGAGGGGTGAGCAAGTAGTAGTTTGCTGTGCTCAGAGTAGAAAGTTTTGGGAGGGAGATATTTGGAGCAAGTCTTCAAGAATGTGAACGAGTCAGGCATGGGGATAATAAGGGTAGAGAATTCCAGGAAAAGCGTACCCTGAGGCATGACCTTGGGTGGGAACATGTGAATTAGGTCAAGGTCAACAGGCGGTTAGTGTGGGAGCTCATTGTGTGAAGGAGAAAACAGTAGGAGAAAATCAGAATGGAGGGCTGCACCGAGCACATTTTGGTAGCATATTGAGGACCATTTTAAGCACATCAACATCTACACTGGAGAGGTTTGCCTGCTGAGGGTCAAGAAAAAGGGCAGAAAAGCCAGATGGGAAGCTATTTTAGATACCCAGATGCAGGTAATTTGGTCTCAGACCCAGGAGAGAGCTCTGGGGTGGTGAGTGGGGTCAGACCGTGCAGATGGTTGAGACAACAAGAATTCCTCACCCACTGGCTATGAGATGTCAGGGAAAGAGAATGGAGGATGCCATCAAGCTTTCTGGTCTGAGCAACCTAAAAGTCTGAATTGCCATCTACTGAAACAGGGATCAGAAAGTAGGTCTGGGTGGGGGGAGCAGAGGTGAGGACCAGGGACTTCAGTTTTGGATGTGCTCACTCTGAAATGTCTGTCAGATGCAATTATAAAATCAAACAATCCAATTACAAAATGGGCAAAGGACCTAAATGGACACTTCATCAAAGAGGACATACAAATGGCCAAGAGACATATGAAAAAGTGCTCAAAGTCACTAATCATCAGAGAGATGCAAATTAAAATGCATTGAAGTATCACCTCACACCTGCCAGTATGACTACCATCAATAAATTAACAGACAACAAGTGTTGGTGAGGGTGTGGAGAAAAGGGAACCCTACTACACTGCTGGTGGGAATGCGGACTGGTGCAGCCACTACAGAAACAGTAGGGAGTCTTCTCAAAGAATTAAAAATTGAACTGCTGTTTGACACAGTGATCCCATTTCTAGGAATATATCCTAAGAATCCTGAACACCAATCAGAAAGAATATATGCCTTATGTTCATAGCAGCACTATTTACAATAACTAAGATCTGGAAACAGCCCAAGTGCCTATCAGTAGTAAATGAGTGGATAACAAAGCTATAACACATTTTCCCAATAGAATACTATGCAGCTATAAAAAGAAGGATCTCTTACTTTTTGAGACAGTATAGAGGGACCTAGAGAGCATTATGCTATGCAAAATAAGCCAGTCAAAGAAAGACAGATATCACATGATCTCACTTATATGTGGAATCTAATAAACGAAATAAACTGATGAAAAAAATAGATCCAGAGGCATGGAAACATGAAACAAACTGACAGATCTCAGAAAGGAGGGTGGTCAGGGGGTGGGAAGAGATTAACCAGAGAACTTGTGTACATATGCATCGTCCAAGGACACAGACAATAGTGTCGTAAAGGACTGGGGTAGGGTGGGAACTGGGCGGAGGGGGTAATGGGGGAAAAATGGGAAACATCTGCAATACTCTCAACAATAAAGATAAATAAAAATAAATAAACAAAGTAAAAAGAAAGCATGTATTCACCATGGAAGTAAGAAGAGAAGTGTGTAGAAATTACAAAATATCTTGGAAATCTAAATTTAACCACATCCACACACAGTCAGTCATATATGTGTGTAATGAAAAATCTCGTCAGGAAAGCCACTTATTTGTGATGATGATTGCTTTTTTGCACAAGCATGAACACAAATTAATGCAATACTCAGTTTTCATCATTTACCCTTTTCCACTGTAAACACTGAAAGACTCTTCTAGTAACTCAAAGATGAGAGCGGTTAGGCTATCTGAAGCCTGCATATATTTGCTATGATGAACCAAGCAAATCTCAGGATATTTTAGGCAGATATACTCAGCTTATAAGAATTACCTTTATTAGATAAAATGAAGTCTTTATTAGCATTTTAACTATTCTAGTTACTTTTTTGCAGACTTTTAATAATATCATTAAAAGGAACAATTTCTAAAATCACCAGATTTTACTTTAATTTTTGGTTTTGGCATTTACTTAGCATTACATCCTTGGGCAAAACACTGAAGCATGTCTCTAATTTTCAACTTCTTTGGCTGGGAAATGAAATAATATTTAAATCAACTAAGTTGTAGTGGAAATCACATTTTTCTAACTTTCAGTATTCCACTATTAGTTTCTCTTTGATACACTACTAATTTATGGAAGTGTTTTTTACATTAACAAATATAGAATGTTTATGTTATCTTTTCACTATTAATCTATAATTTTTTCAAAGGGCCAAGGTCAGAGGATGTTGTAGCTATAATATAGATAGCTTGATATTTGTTTGAGGTATTTGTTGCAGACTACAGTATATTTAATTTTTGTAAACTTGGCTATTTCTAAAGTCTCTCTCTCTCTCTCTCTCTCTATATATATATATATATATATATATATATATATATATAGTAAATCTCTTCTTACCTCATAATTGATAAAAGGCACAGAGAAAGATGAAACTTGGAATACCTTCTTCATTTTCTATGGCATTGTTGTGTAATATTTTATCCCTCCTCCCCATTTTTTTAAAAGTTGAGAAATAATGTTATTATTGTGGGTTCCCCCCCAATATAATACTTAGATTTATTCATTTAAGTCTTAGTGTTTGTGTTTATCTTTTTTGATTCTTCCTCTTCCTCATCCATTTTTTTCCCACAATTGATTTTTTAGTAATTCCCCCAGATAAGTGGTGTGATATGGAGACAGTCTTTGTTTAAATATGCCTTCATTTTGTCCTGATTTACTAGGCATGCAGTGTTATATTGAGTGATATTTTACATCAACTCTTTCAAGATACCACTGGATGATCTGACCTCAGCGATTACTGCTATTGTCAAGCGTGTTTTCAATGTAGCATAGTTTAAATCTTTTCATTTACCTATTATAAAGTTAGCATACTGTGTTTGTTTGTTTTTTACAAATGTTTTATTAACTTTTCTAAAATTGGAAGAATAAACTCACTGTGCACTACACACGCTGTTCAGTGTTAGGGAGAACCAGGAGGAGAACAGTCACCTATGTCCCCCGCTCCCAACAAGTTCATACGCACAAACATTCATAGGCTGGTGGTTTTGCCTTCTGTCAAGAGAGAATGTTTCCTTCTCTCAATGCCCAGGAGAGCCATGCCAGAGTCGCCCACAGTGGCACACACTGTGAGCTCAGAGAGTGGTCTCCATGATGCAGATTAGAAAACATTTTAAAAGCCACTTCAACTGATTGCTGAAAATTAGTACGAATAAGCTCTAATTGTACAACCCATAATAAAAGATACACACTGGTTCAGTTACCGGTTTAAAATAAAATTTGAGATAATTAAATAAGAAAAACAACATAAATACTTTAAAAAACATATCACAAACTTGGGTACATCGATAAAATGGCTTGTACAAAGAAAGAGTGCCCCCCACAAATTAAATATAATTCAAATACATATTTCAAAACATCTTAAGAATAGTTTAAGGAAAAATATATTAATATATTTATTCATATAGATTTGGCTATATAAATAAATAATGAAAGTAGTTAAAGGGGAATTATCTTAAGGTATTAATCTTGTGAAGATATGTGCAGAAATTCAGTATGTATTAGGGTCTAATATACATTTTTTCTCACTTTTTATAAACAGCTCAACTCCCTAAACTTGTGGAACTCCCAGGTTCCTTCTGCTAGGTCCCTATTCATACTTAGTCTTTTTTTTTTTTTTTTTTTTTTTTAGAGAGAGAGAGAGAGATTGATGACAGAGACATCGATTCGCCACCTCCTGCATGACCCCCACTGGGGATTTGGCTCACAACCTGGGCATGTGCCCTGACCAGAAATTGAACTGGTGACCTCTTGGTGCTTGGGTAGATGCTCAACCACTGAGCCATACCAGCCGGGCTTAATACTTACTTGTATGAAATCTTTGTTTAAAGGATTAGATTGAAGTTCTCAGTCAGACATTATAGCTATTGGGATTATTCCAGATGTCTTCAAATACAATGTATCAGTATTACCAACTTATTTGTATCCATTACCACTATAATATGATTATAATGGTGTGGTCTGGATTTTTATTCAATTTAAGTTTTTTAAAGACATAAAAAACTGACTTCTATTTCTTTCAAGCCTACTAACTTGTTAAAAAAAATAATATTATAGCCCGCCTGGTGTGGCTCAGTGGTAGAGTGTTGACCCATGCATCAGGAGGTTACCAGATTAGTTCCTGGTCAGGGCACATGCCCAGGTTGTGGGTCAGATCCCCAGTTGGGTATATGCAGGAGCTGGCCAATCGATATTCTTTCTCATTGACGTTTCTGTCTATATCTCTTTCTCTAGGGTCAACAAAGGGGGAAAATATATATATATTTTTTTTTAAAAAAAGAGATGCTCCTTTGAAGGGCATGCACCGAAACTGCACTATCCCTCATTAAAATAAATAATAATAATAAAATAATATTATATTTAGGCTTTCTGGAAATATTCTTCATAGTAACTAAAATACAAATTTCCTATGTGATTATTTCACATGATAAATGTGGATTTCAAACATAATTATTCTATTATTTGCCACATTTTTTTCTTATATTTGGAGAAATATGTTAGCAATTTTGCAAGCAATGGAGCTTTATTCAGTTTTTGAATTTTCAATAAAAGCTCAATCCTGATGTTACAGATCTTACTGTGGATTCCAAAATGTTACCTTAGAGATGTTCACGTCATGGTGTCCAACCTGCTCTCAGAGAAACGTCAGCTCCGTTTACACGCAAACCTCACTGTCAGCTAATGGCGAACAGGGAGTTAACAATGATTAGTCCTGAGTCTGCTACTGTGGAGGTAGAGACCTAGAAAGCAGGAGGAAAGTGGATTATTTCAATTTTCAAAAGTCTAATATTGATTGTTACAGGAAATCCATGACAAACAAACGCAGAAAGTGACCAGGTAAGGGATCGATACATTTGCAAAATGAAACTTGTCTTTATGAGTAGAACATGCAACAATAGAATTCATTTGTTTTCCCTTTATTAATGCTGAATGAAACAGGCAAGAGCCTCTTCAGAATTCTCTGTTTCCTGCTGCTACAAACACCCGAGAATCATAAACATCTGACATCCTGTGGCAACCTCATATTTCATACTTTAAAGGCATAATTTTTGAAATACTTGGATGCAGATAATGGCTACAAAAACCCTAGCAAAATTTTTCTTTTCAGTGTCGCCTTTTGATAGGTCAATACCAAGACTCGTATGGTCTTTTAACAGAAGTACTTACCCATAGTGGTCAAAGTACAGAAAATTAAGTTGTCTGGGACACTGGGGAGTTCTGATAATGACTTAGAAGGCCGGTGGTGTTCGGAATGGTCAATATTTTCACCAACTTTACGCTTCTTATTATTTTCCTAGACCATACTAGCATGGATTTCACCAAACATCACTCTTTTGGGTAAGTTCCCCTCTGTAAGAAAAATCTCACCCAGCCCGGAGGATCGACTTTGAATGCTTGTTTCAGCCACTATACTGTAATTTATGTTCCCTGGTCCCACTCTACCGATTTTCCTCTGTAAGACATTGCCAGGTCTTGCTACATTAGCTTGGGTTTCAGAGCTGAAAAAGAAGGTTTAATCTTGCAATTTGTGTGCTGCACTCTCCAAGGAGAAAGTTCCTCACAGCAACAAAGAATAACTCTTTAAAATCCCTCTCTACTTCTGGACAAGGACAGATTAATTGAGTATAATGCTGAGTTAGAGGTGGAAATAAGCCTGAGACAATCTCAGAGGGTTCCCAAGACTGACCTCAATGTGTAATTTTTGTTTTCCCTGCTGAGTGCAGCCTTAAAAGCAAGTCATTTCTTTTCTTTTCTTTTCTTTTTTTATGATGAATGCCATCAGTTTCTGCTTCTTTCTAGACTTTTGCCTCATCTGTACTTCCAATCAGATACCAAACAACAACAACAACAACAAACCCATAAAACAAAGCAAACTAACAAAACAACAACAAAAGAGATTATTCTCTCTCTTCTGTTCTTCTTTTTTTAATCCTCACCTGAGGACATTTTTCCTCTTATTTTCAGATAGAATAGGAAGGAGTGAGAGGCAGATAGAGACACACACACATCGACTGGTTGCCTCCTGCACGACCCTGACCAGGGCCGGGACCGAAATGCAATCAAGGTACGTGGCTGTGACTGGAATCAAACCTGAGACTCCTTGGTCCAGGGGCCAATGCTCTAACTGCTGAGCCATACCAGCCAGGGCTCTCTCTTCTATTTTTTAACAGATTTTTTTTAATCACCAATATTTTTACCTGTTTTCAACATAGGTACATTAAGAAGTGTTTCTTTACTGGGTTCTTTGTCTTCCTTTTGTTGAGTTGTACGAGTACTCTCTATATTTTGGAAATTAACCCCTTATCTGATGTATCATTGGCAATTATGCTCTCCCATATAGTGGGTTCCCTTTCCATTTTGATACTTGTTTCTTTTGCTGTGCAGAAATTTTTAGTTTGACGTAGTCCCATGTATTACTTTTTTCTTTTGTTTCTCTTGCCTTAGGCATTTTATCAGTGAAAATGGGCAGAGAACCTAAATAGACACCTCTCCAAAAAGTACATACAAATGGCCAAAAGACATATAAAAAAATTGCTCAATGTCACTAATCATCAGAGAGATGCAAATTAAAACAACTATGAGGTGTCACCTCACACCTGCCAGAATGGCCGCCATCAACAAATCATCAAACAACAAGTGCTGGCAAGGAGGGTGTGGAGAAAAGGGGACTCTAGTACACTGCTGGTGGGAATGCAGACTGGTGCAGCCACTATGGAAAACAATATGTTTTTTTCTCAAAAAATTAATCTGCCATTTGACCCACTGATCCCACTTCTAGGAATATATACTAAGAAGCCTGAAACACCAATTAGAAAGAATATATGTACTCCTATGTTCATAGCAGCACTATTTACGATTGCTAAGATGTGGATACAGCCCAAGTGTCCATCAGTAGATGAGTGGATAAAAAAGCTGTGGTACATATACACAATGGAGTACTATGCAGCTGTAAGAAAGAGAGATCTCTTATCCTTTGAGACAACATGGAGGGACCGGGAGAGTATTATGCAAGGGGAAGTAAGCCACTCAAAGAAAGACAAATACCACATGATCTCACTTATTTGTAGAATATAATGATCAAAATAAGCTGATAAACAAAATGACCCAGAGACATAGAAACGAGTACCGTTCAGACTGAAAAACCTCAGAGGAGAGATGCAGGGGGGATGGATGACGTAAACCAAAGAACTTATATGCATGTATGCATAACCAATGGACATAGACAACAATGTGTGTGTGTGTGTGGGGGGAGATTGGGAGGATAGTGTCTAGGGGGGAAAAGAAGAAACATCTGTAACAAAAATAAATTTTAAAAGAAGTGTTTCTTTGTATGTCTCAGAAGTAATATCTATGTCAGATAATGCAAAGGAGAAAGACTGCTTGAGCCTTGAATCTTTAGCATAGATTTGAAACTGAAGAACCAGGAATATAAAAATGCCTAAGTGGGAAGATCATCATAATATCTTTTATCTGTTACTGGTGTGCCTGTTTCCACATCGGGACGGGATGTTGGTAGCCTATTATCTGTTGCAAATGCAAGAGGAAAGTCCAGTTTAAAATCAGAATTTCAGACACTGGTTTTTAAAAACCTGGCCTAAAGCAAAGTGCAGAGCAGCAAGTACTTAGGGAGTGCATCTGATTCGTTAAACAGCCAGGCCAGACTTCACTGTGCCTGGAATGGAACCTATAAATTGCAATAACATTTTCCCCAAACCTTTCTTCATGGTGTCTAGCATATGCAATATTTGGCATTAGGATTATCACTAAATTGAATGTTGCTTCCATCTGGGTCGGGTAACTTTCTTTAATATCTATAAAGGATCTTTATCCTGAGCTCTTTGTAAAAATAATAAGACAAAGTCCTGAAATGAGTTCAGATTTTGAAATCAACCATAATGAACTTATTATATCTACAAATGCATAGAAACCATAATAAAATACAGGATGTTTCTATTCTCAACTCAGTTGAGCAGTGTTATTTTGAGTCCTATGTGAGAAAATATAATAATATAAATGATGTCTCATATTTTTTCATGATATAGTCTTCCTAAAAAGGCAAAAACAACAACAACAACAAAAAACTCTAAATATAAATTGTGCAAAAACAACAAAAAAATTTAGTTCTGCATAAATTTAAATAAGTAAATAAGAACTACAATCTTGTTTAGAATAGATAAAACATTTAAATTGATGGAATGCTTTAAGGAGAACTATGTGTATTCTCTTTGTCACTAATCAATTTCAAAATTTTTTGATATCAACAAATAAATTCTTACAGTCACATTTTAGAAACTATAAACATTATAAGTTTCTCAGCCAGAAAAGGAGAGGTTAAACCAAGAAATATCTGTGCCTGGCCAGTGTGGCTCAGTGGTTGAGTGTCGACCCATGCACCAAGAGGTCACCAGTTCTATTCCCGGTCAGGGCACATGCCCAGGTTGTGGGACCAATCCCCAGTGGGGGGCATGCAGGAGGCGGCCAATCGATGTTCTTTCTCATCAGTGTTTCTATCTCTCTCTTTCCCTTCCTCTCTCCTTAAAGGCAATATAGAAAAAATATATATATCTGAATTTTCCAAGATTCTGTAGTTGAAATCAATTTGTATTATTTCTGTATCCTCAACTCAGTGAGTTTACCTTTTTATTATTTGTGCCTTTAACACAATTTATGTTTCAATTGAAAACATCTTCTACAAAGAAACACATTTAGAAAATAGTTCTTCAAAGTTTTGAAAAGACTAAAGAGCATAAAAATGGCCAGACCTTTGGTTGAGGAGAGCCGTCAAAGGATTTCTCTGAGCTCTGAGAAGTTGACATCATTCTCTACCTCCTAACTTCTTCCAAACAGTCACGTATGCCAAACAGTTTGTACATGGAAGATGGCAGAGCCTTTGAATGGAAATGTTTCCCTTATTCATACATCCAGAGATGCTACAAGTCATCAGTTCATTAACGGCCTCTTGCCTGTTCAATAGTTTATAAAATCATTTTCCCCCTGTTCTCGTTGCTTAGAATTTCAATCAAACACTTGAAGACATCCTCTGGGATGATTCATTTCTTAGGAAAATGTCTTCAAAGGATGGTGGTTTAAAGCCCTAGCTTTGTTGAAGTTAACTATTTATACAACATTAGAAGCATTGCTTTGGGGACGTTTAGCAGGTCCTCATCCACAGCACAGGCGGATGCAGGAGGCATGGCTCTGAGATAGGAGGCATCTTTCCTTGTCAGAGCAACAAAATGAGGTGTCTGTCACCGCCAGCCCATGCTTCTCCCCCTGGGCTCCTGGTGGCTTGACTTTCATTAACTTGATATTTGTCTCACAAAAGAACTTTTCTTAGTTTATACAATATTAATGTGTTTGAACTTTTCAAAATATAAGAATTTGTCTTTGATGCCATTTGAGTTCCTCTAACAAATGAAAAGCAGGAGTAGGTCCACTAGAGCTATGAGTCTGTTCTCCCTGTCATAACCTGGAGGGAAATGGTATTGCTGTCATTTGTTCTGCGACCTGCTACAAGGAATTAGCTCAGATGTCAGTGATACCAGAGCTCATTTTATCATTTGACAGAGGTACCCTTTCCTTTGTTCACTCATTTATTTGTTTAATAAATGTTTGCTGAATGTCTAAGGTTCTAGGTTCTGGGCACAAAATGCTATGGTGAAAAAGAAAATGCCTGTTTCGAGTAGCCTTACGGGGCATATATCCTGATGAGGGAAGAAAGAATGGAAATCTAAAATTAATATGTTGCAACAGTGATACAAAGAAGAATTTAATTGAGTAAAAAGAAAGTGAAAGAAGCAGAGCCGACTTTGCTGTCTTAGGTATCTCCCTTTCTCCTATTTGCTCTCCGATGCAAGGAGGTTGAACTCTTCCAGTACACGTGCCTACACAAACACATCTACAATCATGTGGGGTCTGTGTTGTTTAGCTATAGGATGGGCAGCTTTTTAGGATGCTTCATAAAATTATTTGAGGTTGGAGAAAAATTAGGCTTTGCTTCTCACAAAACCATCTGATAGCTTTACAGCAGGCAGAGGCATGAGCGAGTTTCATAGTAACGTGGCTCCAGGCTCCTTTTGGCAAGTGCACTGCAGCAGAGACCCCAGCTCTCCTGTGCCGCATCACAAAGGAGAACAAAGGTAATGTCAAAACATACATGGACTTATAAATGGAATATTCACGTATCAATTGTGTGCCTTGGATCCGGTCTGACCTCCAGTAAGAGCCATACTCACAGTAACAATAAACAAACATGCCAATACAGGCACAGGATGAGCGTGGCCTCCTCGGCGGCTGACGGGGCTGGGCTGATTCAGTTCTCACTCTGGTTCGTGATTCTGGATCTGCTGTTCTCCTCTCTGTTCAAGGCGGGAGTCGGTGGTCACCTTTCCTTCCTGGAACCATGACCTTATCCCACAGGGAGTTATCCATGTGGCTGACACTTTCTCCTTGGTTTAGTCAATGCTTGTCATATGGAGTATATGCTATTCCCCAGCACTGTATTAGGCAAGAAAAGTATAAGGAAAAGTAAGGCAACCATCTGTAAGATAATGACCCTGTTTTTATAAAATGACTTTTTCTCATCTTTCTCTCTTCTCTCTCTCTCTCTCTCTCTCTCTCTCTCTCTCTCTCTCTCTCTCATCTGTCTGCCTGTCTATGTAATACCTATGTGTATGCATATACTGAGCATGGAAAAAAGTAAAGAAAAAAGAAACGCCCACTTTGTTTAGTCGTCATATTATCAGGCTATGCCCTGTTGGGGTCACCAATCACGTGATTGTTATGTACACAAACTATGAAAACGATGCCCACTGGAGTTTTTAAAGCTGGAAATGCATTCATATTATTACCTTTCGATATTTTGTTCAGGAAAAAAATTAAACTATAGAGTGATGTGATCAGTATGTCTTTAGTTAAAAGAAAACAACAAAAGACTAAACTAAAATAGCTAGTCTCTCCCTTTTTCAAATTATCCCCAAAAGAGTGACATACAATAGCCATTAATGATGCTCACAGATTCACAAACATGCTTAAACATGGCCAAAGTGGATAGTTTATCTCTGTTCTATGATGATTAGATTCTCAGCTGGAGACTTAAGCATGGGCCTAGAATTATCTGGTCTCTTTTGTTCACATGATTGGAGGTCATGTTGGCTTTTGGTTGTTGTCTGGGGTCTCATGTTTTACTTTTTCTCTATGTGCCTGGGGTCCAAAAAGAGAGGGGAGGAGAGAGAGAAGAGACAGAGAGAGAGAGAGACAGAGAGACAGAGAGACAGAGAACTACCTGGAAGTCATATTGACTCACCATCTAAACTAAGAAGCTAAGTTGCATTATTTCTGCCACATTCTATTCATTAAAGCAATCACAAACACCTGTCAAGTTTAAGGAGTAAACAAGAAGCCATCTCATATAGAGATCGGGAAGGTTCTGGAAGAGCATATAGGGCCAGATATAGTGCTGTGGTCCCTTTAGGGAAAAATACAATTTGCTACAAATAAACACACCAGGTTGCTAATCTGATTTACCTTAGATGCAGATAAAAATTAAATTTATTTTTCCCTTTTGCTTCTTTGTATTATCTCATATGTACAACAGATATAAATTAGTTCTTTAATGTAAAAATTTCAATAGAAAAAAATTGTTTTAGAAAAAACAGAACTGGAAACATTAA
The DNA here is from genome assembly GCF_014108415.1 of Molossus molossus. Lineage (NCBI taxonomy): Eukaryota > Metazoa > Chordata > Mammalia > Chiroptera > Molossidae > Molossus > Molossus molossus. Next base: position 35,230,248 of record NW_023425366.1, read on the forward strand.
GAACTAGAAACTACATAGAAATATTGGCTCAATGATCAACAAAACAGAAGACCAAGAATAAAGTCACCTAGCTTACCAGAATGCAAAGATCACAGAGGAACTGGATACGGCATGAGTCTGAGAAGAGATTAATGTTCATTGATGAAATTAAAATAACTTAATAGGTGTAGTGAAGAGTAGAATCTATATTGTAGAACATTGAAATAGTGATGTACGCTATAGATGGTAAAGTATTGAAAATTATAAAAGAAAATAGTTTTGGAGTCAGAAGATAATGTAGATTCACGGATGAGATATTGGTTTCTCTATGGAAGATATAAAAATAAACTTAAAAACTAAAAGGTATATACAATAATTTCTCCATTTGAAGACAGCTAAATTGTGGATGAAAAGCCCTTATCAAATACCCAGAAAAGGGAAGACTTTTAAAGTCTAATGTGTATGTGTTGTTACCCTGTTAGCACTGGTTTTGTATATTATTATGCACATTTTCAAAGATAAAAAAATAACCTCTGATGCATATGTTCAGTTGCTATTATAGACTCGACAGAAAATCTATTATAGAAAGAGCAGGAAAGACATCGGGAAAGTTGTTAAATTCACGAGAAACCAGGAAGATCATCTGTGATTGTGGAGTCAGAGAGGTGAGAACAAGCAAGTGTGCTAACTGATTTGCATTATTGCAACTATAAAAACAAGGGCATCCCAAAAGTCTAAAAACAAAATAATAATAAAAGCAAGTGAAATAATAATATACTCCTTTCTCTGAATTGAGCACTCTCCTAGAAACTTTAACTCAATTGTCAGCCTTAGTCAAATGGATGCAGGAAACTCTTAATTGTTAGCCACTTAGAACAAGTGACCTTTGTTACTCTTTCTAGTTTTACCAAACACAGTGCCCACTCCATCTTAAGAAACTAGAGAACTAGAAAAAGAACACATGGAAGTTAAACAAGCAAAACAAGAGAGAAAATAATAAAAATAAAAATGAAATTCAATTAAATTGAAAACAGAAAAGCAATAGATAATTAATGAAACAAAAACTTGGTTCTTTGATAACTCTAGTTAGACTGATCAGGGGAAAAAAGGAAAATAAACAAATTACCAATATCAAGAATAAAGAAGGGAAGGTCATTACAGACATTAGGATGATTAAAAAAAATTACAAACATCTTTATGCTTAAGAACTTGCCAACTTATATTAAATGGACACATTTTTTTCAAGGAATAAAGTAACAAACTCATGCTAGAAGAAATAAATAAACTGTAGTCAGAAATCTTTTAATGAAATTAAATTTGTAATTTAAATACTTTCAGCAAGAGAACTTCAGGGCCAGATAGCTGCAGTGGGAAATTATACAATTTAATAAGAAAATAATATTAATGTTACACAAACTCTCCCAGAAAAGTAGAAGAGAAGGGTAAAGGAACGGTGTAGTTTGGAACAAAGAAGCGCGCGCGCACACACACACACACACACACACACGGGAGCTCATAGTCTCAGTTGTGATTACAGCTTTGTTGTTGCATTCATATTCCAAAGCTAATTAAATTATGTATTTTACATGTAGTTCATTGTGTTGACATATGTAAAATATACTATAAACTAAGAAAGGTGTAGAAAAAAAGTGTGTCCCTTAATATACACGATTGGTTTACAATAATTTTAAGTTTTTATTGTTTTAGCCTATTTACTCACAAAGTCAGCATATAAAAGGAGAGCTTGTGTGCTGGAGAACCAACATGCAAGAAGCAGGGAGTCAAGGGAAGTTACATCAAGGGCACGTTAGTGACCTGACCACCTCTGTGGGCACCAGGACCATGAGAAATGGAGAAGGGGATTGTTAATCTCCTGGCTCCCACTCTGCTTTATTCCAGGGATGCTCCATGAGGTACCACTTCCTTTGTACTTCGGGGCTTGGGCATGGGTCTGAGTGAGCTGCACAGAGTCTGTGGGCACGGCAGTAGACAAGCTCCTGTGGAAAGTGAGAGACCACTGAGTGTAGTTGGGCTGCAGGAATAGCTGCCCTGTGTTCCCCTTGCCCTAGAAGACAAAAATATTGCTATGAGAGATGTCTGAGGTTTTATTGACTATGTTTTTTTCCAGTATTTTTATGGTTTCACAAGTTACATGTAAGTCTTTTATCCATTTTGAGTTTATTCTTGCATATGATGTAAGTTGTTGGTCTAGTTTCATTTTTTGCATGTACCTGTCCAATTCTCCCCAAAGCATTTACTGAAAAGACTGTCTTTATTCCATTGTATGTTCTTATCTCTTTTGTTAAGTATTAATTGATCATAAAAGAAAAAATAAACAAGTGAGACTGTATCAAACTAAAAAGCTCTACACAGCAAAAGAAAAACCATCAACAAAATGAAAAGGGAACCCACTGTATGGGAGAACATATTTGACAATTATATGTTTGATAAGGGGTGAATTTCCAAAATTTACAAATAACTTATACAACTTAGCACCAGGAAGACAAACAATCCAATTTAAAAAAATGGGCAAAGGACCTGAATAGACACTTCTTAAAAGAGGACATACAGATGGTCAATAGAAATATGAAAAAAATGCTCAATGTCACTAATCATCAGATAGATGCAAATTAAAACCACAATGGGATATCATCTCACACCTGCCAGAATGGCTATCATCAATAAATCAACAAACAACAAGTCCTGGTGAGAACTTAGAGAAAAGGTTACTCTAGACACTGCTGGTGGGAATGCAGACTGGTGCAGCCACTGCGGAAACCAGTATGGAGTTTCCTCAAAAAATTAAAAATGAAACTGCCTTTTGACACAGTGTTCCCACTCCTGGGAATATATCCTAAGAATCCTGAAGCACCAATCATAAAAAATATATGCACCCCTATGTTCATAGCAGTGTTATTTATAATAATTAAGATCTGGATACAGCCCAAGTGAGCATCAGTAGATGAGAGGACAAAAAAAAATGTGGTACATTTACACAATTAAATACTACTTGGCTGTCAAAAAGAAGGAAATCTTACCTTTTGCAACAGCATAGGTGGATCTGGAGATTATTATGCTAAGTGAAATAAGCCAGTCAGAGAAAGACAAATACCATATGATCTCACTTATATGTGGGATCTAATAAACTGACAAACAAAACAGAAATAGAGAGTATGGATACATGCAACAGACTGACAGCTGTCAGAGGGAAGGGGGGGTGGGGCTGAGTGGAGGTAGACAAAAAGGGGGAAATGGGGACATTTTAATACTGTCAACAATAAAAATAAAGTTACAAAAATAAACAACTGTCCTAAAACGTTTGTTGAAGAGTATGTGAGAGGGAGCTTAGCAAGTGTCCCTAACATCATCCTTGGTCTATGATTCATGGCTCTCTTTGATTTTAACTAAGTAACCAAGTGATTTAATGATATAATGAACCAACTGCCCTAATCAACCACTGGATATTTCCAATAATCTGTAGCTGCTGAGTTGTTCCTAATCTATCTCTCCCCAACACCTCCTCACAAGATAACCTCCATCCTGATTACTGCTTTGTCATTCTATTACTTTAAAACAGGCAATATTACAGATTACTCCATGCCTCGTGTTTCTACTTATTAGAAATATAAACTAGATCTATTCTTGAACTTGCTTTCACTCAGGTATCATCACTAAGATGCATGCATGTGTTTACATGCAGTTGCTGTTCTTTCACCTACACTGCCATTTACTTTCCCATTGTGAGAACACACTATCACCCATTCTTCTTAATTCCCAGGACAGCTAGTTGTTGTCACTGCATATGAGCTATGAACTGGTGTGTGCATATTCCCTGATCCTCATGTAGAAAGTTTTTTGAGAAACTGAAAGTGATATTGTAGTGTGGTGGAGAACGTAGACATATGCAAGATAGTGCCAAGTGGTTTTCCCGATAACTAACTCCAGACATTACATACAGCAAGAAGCCACCAGCTGAGCACTATCATTCCATAGAAGAATCATCCTGTGCTGGTTAACTCTCTAAGTTTGCTGTGCACCAACAGAGAACCAAAATGTGAATATTATAAACTAAATCTTGGAATCCCCTGAATTATCCATTTTCTAAAATTTTTATAGCATCTATTAACTATATCTAAATCAGGTAAAAAGACATTTGCAAAAATTCTAATAAGATGTATAAAACAATTAATATTAGTTACTATTAGTTAATAACTAATTAATATTATTGTTCAGAGGCAAATTTAAAGTCTTTGCTAGTTTAACAATTAAGCACAAATTAATTAAATAAAATGTACTAAGTCACTTCTATTGAAGATTTTATCAAATTACAAGACACACCTAAAGGAATCATAGGATGGATTTGATGGTGCCAGCTGCAGAAAGAAAGTGAAGTTGAATATAAATAGTAACACTTAATGTAAATTAAAACACTTAAAAGGTAAAGACAACACATTCAAACACACATATATAAAAAAGAAAAGAAGGAGACCATTCTGAACTTGCAGATGCTGTAATAGCCATATAAAATCAGTGAATATTTTAAAAAACCCTCACATGACTGACATAGTCATATGTCACAATTTCAATAGAGCTCAAAAGACATTTGATCATAGTCAATATTTCTTCGTAGTTAAAATAAGCAAATGGACAAAAGATGATTACTTAGAAAGCTGAAAGTAAAAAGTCCCTTAACATTATAATCATGTCTGTTTATGTAAAGAATGAACATTTTACTTAAGAATTCAGTTAGACTTACTGCTATTAAAGTAAAAATCAGAAAGAATGTTGACTATCCCCTCTATCATTTATCATTTTCCTAATTGTTTGGATAATCATATAAAACAAGGAAAAAACAAATGAAGTGTGACTTTTTATAAAATGAAAATAACATGTCAGTACTTGCAGGTACTCTGAGAGTCTCACTGAAAAACTACAAAAATATAACTAACATAATTTAAAATAATGTAAAACTCAATCAGGTGCTCTATTATACAAAATAAGGACACAAAATTAAAAGCATTCTTTAGTACTAGATATGACCATTTATACAAATATAATAGTTGCCAAAATCCCATTCATAATAGCCACAAAAGTAGACAATATCTTTATATATATCTAGTAAAAATGAATTAGGTCCCTATAAAGAAACTTTCAAATCTTATCTGAAGGCTGAGTATGGTTTAAATAAATTGATACAACATGTTTTAAATATTAAAACTGTCTTAAAATGTTATACAAATTATATACATATCCATTTTTTAATTTTTAAAATTAAAATTTAATTTCAATCTAAACCCCTTTTTATTAGTACCTATTCAAATGTGACTTGACAAGTCATCCATAAAATATTCAGAAAACAATATTTTAAAATTCAGGATCAACAGCTACTGGCATTATATTAGTTATTAGACAGCATGTAACTGACATGCTAAATGGCAATAAATGGAACAGAATTAGTGGAACAAAACAAAAAAATGTTTTTTTTTTATCAACTTAATAATTTTAAATGGGTTTTATATGAATTTATAATTTTCTAAAATAATTGCATTGGCAAACATGTTAACTACTTAAAAATGCATTGGAATTATTTTTATAGTGCACCAAAATAAATTTCAGCTAGAATATATATTTAATGAAACTGTTAAGGAACCACAAAGACCAGATGAATAAACACACATAGATACCAGTGTCATGAGGAAATTGCTAATTCTAAAAGCAATAGAAAAAAAAATCTGTCAATGCATTTTGATAGATTTGTCACAAAAATTTTAAATTTCTGAACCTCTAAAAGGCCATCATAATGTCCATGTCATTATCTTCAGAAAAGAATAGATAAAAGATTTAAAAATTCAACATTTATATAAACCATTGTGCACACTGAAAAATAAAATACAAAGATCCCACTGCAGTAAGTATTGATGACAGGGGCCTGAGCTCACCCCAGCACACATGCACACATTTACACATACATGCACACATGTTCAAACAGAGGCGCGCGCGCGCGCGCACACACACACACACACACACACACACACACCTTTCTCAGCTAAATATTTCTCTTGCTCTTGGGATCGTTGGTCCCAAGTGAAAAGCCCCTGAGAATCCCAGAATCTTAAAATTAATAGGCTTCCCTTACTCACAGTATTTTTATTTGAAATTGTGTCTGTTCACTTTTGATGGTCCCATATGAAGATAGAAAAAACTCTGAAATAAGAAAGTTTTCAAGAGAAGTCACCAAAAACTTACCTTATTTACTGTGAGAAAAGCAATATGGAAAATACTGAGAGAGAGAGCAAAGGAGAAAGAGAGAGAGAGATACTGATGACTCAGGGAAGTATTCCAAAATTATAATTATGGTTTGCTTGAATATGATCAGCAACAGAATTATAGATTGCTTTTAATATATTTTTATACTTTTAATATATTTGCCTACTGAGTAAAATTACGATCAACAGATACTGCTATTATGAGGACAAGAATCAAATAATTATTCATCATAATGTACATTATTCTGGTTTTCCTATAGAAACCTGTCATTCCTTTTGTTGCACCAGTGATAAACCAAAGTGCCAGGACTTTGAAATCTATCAGAGACAAGAAGTCAATGGCATTTTCAAATGTTTTAGAAAAATATGTGTTCTATAGTGATGAAAAGAAAGACCAGTATAAATCTAGAACTAAATTTTATAACTCAAAATATTTTATTTGCTTTTGATTTTGACAAAATAGTTTCTCAAAAATTCTTATAATGTATATGTTTTATCTTAGTACATATTATAATATCCTCATGCATACGACAGCATAAATATTAATATTCAGTTGAGAGGAGTGTAGTGAAGGGGAAAAGACCACTCGACTGAGAATCTAGAGAAACCGCCTCTTCAGTCCTATGGCTAACCAGCTGTATAATGTCCAGATAAGACATTTAACTCATCTGAGCTGCAGCTTTAAATATAAAATATGGAAACAAGGTTTAGGGCTTTCCAAACTGATATTTTGGGATGAGGCACACACAGGTTATGTTTAAGTTAGATTCTTTGACCAATGTGGTAATATGAGGCAGCTGAACCAACGGCAACATTTTCCCCTCCAATTTAAACTAAACATTAGACTGGGTTTGTTTCCCTTCTGTATTGCAAGAAGATGGAAATGAAACTCTACAGTTAAAATGTAACTTGAAAGAATTTATGTGGTTCACTGGGCAATAATTGCAACATTTTCCATGGCCTATTAAAGAGCAATTTCTTTGGTTTATTGGGCGTTTCAGAATATTTTGGAGGGCTTTTCCTAGTGTATCTTTACTTTTCAAAATTTTCTTTGAGTGGCATGATATCCCTACATAGGGAAACTAGAACTAACATGATAAAATGAAAATTCCCCCGCTATAATTGAAGAAAAACCTAATTCTCCAATATTCTTGTGGTTTACTTTCCCCTTATAACATACTGATTTACACTTGATGCATAGAAGGAGTAAAAACCTTGTTAGCTCATCACTGCTCAGGGGTTTAATTAAAACATATCCTGAAACGAATCTGATAATAATATATACATAAACATAGATTTCATTTCTTTTTCTTGCTTGTTTTAGCATTGCACATCTAACTTGGCTCCTCACCAGAGACTGTAAGAACCATTACGTCTTTTTAGAGGAATCGTTTTCCTCTCTGTGAGCGGCATGATTTCACAGTCACCAGTGGGGGATGAACGCAGTGAGAATAAATCTAGTTGAGACATCCGGTCTTCCCACAGCCACGCGGCGCTCGGCTGCCTAGACTCGCCAGTGGGTGGCAGTAGAAGACAACATTTACACAGATCTCCTGTGGGGCAGCTGCCTAATCAAATCTTTCTGAACTGCCACCTATAAAAACCAGCTTTTCCCCTTAATTACTGCTAAGTGACTACCTTCTGATCTAGCAGTCATATGATCAGGCTGATTATCGAGCAAGCAACTAACACTCCTTGAGGGTCAGAAGTCCCCTGGGTGCTGAGAAGAAGCTTTGCATGTACATGAGGTCTCACTTGAGCATGCACCAATACCAGGGCACCAGTACCCACAATTCTAAAGATGAGGACACTGGAACTCAGACTGTTTGAGCATCCCCATCATTAAGAGTCTGCCATAACTCTCAGACCCACATCTTGACCTGAGTGCAGGGGAGGTAATAACACATTTTTAGATACAAATACTTCCTTCCCTTTTCATTTAATCTGGGTACCTGTGCTGTCAACTAAGAATAAGATTCCTCTGACCTCGCCATTATGTTGTGAAGCAATGATATGCCCAACACACAGAAAGAGCTGACATTTAGAAGCAAGGAATCTCCAGGTGCTGCAATGATAGTGGTGAGTACAATCAGCTGGGCTGGGGAGATGGTGGTGTCCACAGGTGAGGACACGGACAGCAGATCACCCACCACAACTAAGAACACGGAGGCAAAGGGCCTTTCCAAAGTAGAAATATTCATGCAAATAAAAAGGTGATTTGAGTTTGGAATGAAACTCAAAGTACAGAAAAAAAAAATACCCTGCACAGAAGCATTTTCTGGCTTCTTTGCAGTTTCCTGAAGTAGGTCTGCTTTGTCACCACACACCCACTCTGAGAAATGCTGCCCTAGATTTCTTCTGAGATCGAAATCACTATACTATCGCCAGCATCTTTCCTTTTGTTACCGAAATCACATGCACACACACACGTGCACACACACACAGTATAAGTAAGGGTCACACTACTCGGACAGTCCCCAGGGACGATGTGCAGGTGCCCCAGGTTCCACTCCCACCTTCACATCAAGGGGCGGCCATCAACAGTATCCACTGTGCCTGAGGAAACACTGCTCCGCGATGGGCTTCACTTGGCCAGTAGGAGAGAAAGAATGCAATTGAATCAAAAACACTGATTCAGCAGCCTCCTGAAGACTTGCATGCTGAAGGGAATTAAAATGTGTGTGTATGTGTGTGCACGCACGCACACATGCATGTTTTTAAATACGGAAACTGAAAAAAATCACCTTTATTGAGATATATTTGACACACAATTGGCTGCGCATATTTAAAGTGTTCAGTTTTATATAATTTGACATATAAATGCTTACCTGTGAAACCATCACCGCAGTCAAGATGTTGAATTTATTGGTCATCCCAAAACTTTCATCCTAATCTCTCCTTCCCCCTGTTGCTCTGCCTCAGTCAACCACTGATCTGCTTTCAATCACTACAGATGAGGCTGCACATTATGAAATGTATACAACACCAATCATACAACATGTTCTCTGTCTCTGACTCCTTTCACTCAGAATTATTTTGATAGCCATACATGTTGTAGTATGTATTCACAGTTCATTCTTTTTAACTACTGAGTATTATTCACTTGTATGTAAGTAGCATAGTTTGTCCACTCTTCTCTTAATGAGCATTTGACTGTTTCTAGTTGTTGGCTAATGCTGATGAAGATGTTATGAACATTAATGATGTGTGTGTGTTTGATCCACATATGCTTTTATTTCTGTAGGGTATATATCTAGAAATGAGATAGCTATATGTTATGAAAGAAGCATATTTGACTTTTGAAGAAAACCAAACTGTTCTCCAGAGTTATTGTATCATTTTTACATTGAGCACGTTTCTCTGTGCTCATTGGAGACTCAAGTTCCTTCTTGTGTGAAGGTGTATCTCTCTGCTTTGTCACACACTTTATTTCTATATCCATACACACATATACCTCTTGAATTATGATTAGGTGGAAATGCTTCTCTTGACTTACTCTATTGCTTTATTTTTCCATAGTGAACTTGTCAATTTCCACCTAATTTTATGGAATTGCATAAAATTTAAAAACTAGAAATTGATTGCCTTTATAGACCAATTAGGCAACACTGAACAGCTTCTCTTTCCATAAATGAACATGGTAGGGTTCTCATTTTATTTGGACTTATTTTTATGTCTTTCACTAACATTCCTTATTGGCCATTTTTCTAAATAGCCCAATAGTTTTTATTTATACTGTAAATGAAATCTTGCTTTATTCTATTACATCTCACAATTATTGCTGTTTCACAATATTATTAATATACTTATACTATTATATTTTATCAATCATATTATACATATTATATGTAACACTATGTATCATAATGTATGTGTGTATGTATGTAAATGTGTGTATAAATGTATATAGTTTTTTATATAAATAGCTGTGTTTTTTTGTTCATAATTCTTATAAATTATTTTCTGACTTTCTGCTTGATTAGAACCTCCAGCACACAGTAGAATAGAATCACTTACAACTGACATTATTGTCTTTTTTGTGAGTTCAATGAAATGTTTTTGATATTTTATCAAATTATGATTATATACTATAGTTTTATGAAATAAAAATAATGTTAAGAAAAAAGCTTTCTATATCAAATTTAAATCATATGATTCTTTATGAGGATTGAGAGTTGATTGAAATTTACTAAATAATTTTTCTGAATTGAGACATGTTTATTTTAATCATCTTCTTTCAATAAATTCCATTAATTCTTGTTCAAGTTTACAGTCATATTTGGTGATGGTGTATGCTTTTTGTACATTGAGGAATTTGCTTTGTGAATATTTTATTTATCATTCTTGCACCTACGATGACAAGTGAGAATTTTTCTTTTTAATATTTTTCCAGTGTAGTCTAGGTTATATTAACCTTATAAATAAGTTATGGAGATATCTTCCTTACTTTATTCTCTGAAATCATATATAGCACAGAAATAATATACTTCTTGATATTTTAGTAAATCCATTTGTAAAACTGTCTGCACCCCTTTTATTTGGGGGAAAAAAAGAGAATAGACATTTACTAATAATTTGATTTATTTCATGCTTTCAGATCTGTTAAGTTTTTCTGGGGTTTCTTAACTTAATTTCATAAGTTTTATTTTTATAGAAATTGAACAGTTGTCTAAAATTCTAAACTTGTCACCATAAAATAGTTTGTAATGTCTCATAATTTTTACATGTTGCTTGTACTCTTTGTTATGTCATAATTTTCAGATCTCATATTGTTTCAGTTTTGTCTTCCCAATTGTAATAGATTTTGGAAAGGGTTGCTTATTTAACTGTCTTTTAATGAATAGGTTTGAGTTTTATTGTTTCTTTAATTATCTTACTTTAATTTTTGTTCTATATTTTATTTATCTATGTATTTTTCTATAATTGGGTTAATTCTTTTTTCCCCCTGGATGACCTAGTTGCTTTGTGATTATAATTATAAATAATTCTCTTATAAATCAATTCTCTTTTTATGTGGGTGCTTTTAGAATTCCCTAGTTTATGGAACTGTAATGTTTTGCAAAGACATGTCTAGGTGTGAATTTATTTTGATCCATTCTGCTTGTGACAGATGTTGTCCATCATCAGTTCAGCACAATACTTCACCGTTACTTTTTTGAATGTTGCCTTTTCTCTATTCTCTTTGTTTTCTTCATTTTAGATATGAATTTTACCTATTGATGCTATTCTCTTGTACTCCTAATCTCTCATTCCTATTTTCTTTTATTCTAGTCTGGTAATTTCCTTAATTCTATCTTCCAGTTTATTAATTCTCTCTTTCTTAAGCAAAATATTGGTTCTAACTCATCTAATATATATTTTGTTTACTGCATTTTACCTTCTAAAAATTACATCATTTTTATTGTTTTTATATTTTTATGTTCATAGTACTTTTTGTTTTTATTTGATTTGTAAATTTTTAATTATTTAAAGGCTCTACCTAGTTATTCTATTCTATTCTTTTTTTTTTTTTTTTTTAAGATAGAGTGGGAGGGAGGGGTGAGAGAGAGAGAAACATCAATGTGAGAGAGACACACTGGGTGATTGCCACCCACATGACCCCATTTGGGGCCAGAGACAAACTGCAACCGAGGTACATGCCCTTAGTGGGAACCAAACCCAGGACTCCTTGGTCCATAGGCCGATGCTCTAACCGCTGAGCCAAACTGGCCAGAGCTATTCTAGTCTTTCAAATGCTTGTGATTCTAAATTAAAAGGTGTGTGTGTGTGTGTGTGTGTGTGTGTGTGTGTGTGTGTTTAGGTCCCAGAGGAGACCAGAGGAATTGATGCAGCTATTTGGGTTTTAATATAATGTATAGTATAGTAATATAAAAGCTCTATAATTTGAGATTTTTTAAATTTAATTTATAAATCTTCTTAAGAAGTTTAATCTATTTTTTAAAAAAATAATATTTAATAAAAATTAATGTTTTATCAAATGGACTGATAAAACTTTTTTTTAAAAAACAATCAGTACTATTGATTATGTATTTGAATACATTATCTTAAATATTTAAACTTTATTTTGACTTTATTATATTATCTCTCTGAATGCTTCACATTCCTGACGGGGCACACATACAATCCCAGGAATAGAGTAGTCCTGAACATAAAGATCTTATACATTTTTAAAATATAAAGTTCTTATAAATATTTTAATACTGTCTAAAATCATATTTAAAATATCATGATACTTTCAGTAAAACAATGAATGCTTGTAGCCCTTAAACAGAAATGCTTAGAGAGAAAACCCAGAGTGACATGGGGCTGCGTTTCTTTGACCCCACACCCATACCTTCAGCGAGGGCAGGGGAGCCACATTTCCCAGGAGCCTCCTGCCTCCATTGTTCTGGGTTAGTCTACTTGTGAGGCCCTGGCTTTTCAAGACTGTGGGAGACAAGGGAAGTCCCCATAAAGCATTTCTGGTGCACACTGAAGCATGCCCAATGCCCTTCTGTGACTGGGCTAAAAGCTGAATTAGCCGTGTCCTTCACTGAACACCATATTTAATTGAAACAACAACTGACAGACGGACTATAATTATACAGACTTAGGTAAACATTTTGTAGACATTTTTTCAAAAACAAATCAAGTCAGCCTGACACTCCAAGGAAAACAACTGGCAGTATTTGTTACTGAGGATAAAATTTGAGTTTATAAGCATGAACTTGACAGCTTCTCAATACTTAAAGACTTTTCTGATGAGAGTGGTAATGTCATTATGCAGGCAAATTTTTGACATTTTAAAATGAAATCTGTCAAGATTTGGAAAATCTGTAAAACTAAAGGAATATTTTTCAAATGACCAGTGAAGGATGTTACAATATCACAAATGGGTGAATGATCCATTCATTCAAAGTGTGAAAAAGACCAGGGGATTTTAATGTAAAAGAGCATGAAAAACTGATTTATTGTTTCAGATTTCACCTTGCAAGAAAGTATACACTTCTGTTTCCATTGGTTTCACAGAGGAATAGCCACATATTCAGGTTTCCTTCCATTTCAGTTTTTGTCTCATTTTAGTCTGTCTCATCTTGGAGGTTTCTTTCAAATATCTGATAAAGCTTAGTTGTCTATGGATTGATCATGTGGATTATTTCTTCTCCTTCATGAAAAAGCTACGGGAAAGGAATAAAAATCTGTAAACCCCTTGAAAACAAAGGGAATCAGAAATCAGTGAGCATGAGCTAGCAACAAATCTATGATATGCAGCACTCAGAGGGTGTGGCCACAGACATGGTGCTGAGGTGGAAAAGAGAAGACACTTTGAAGTCTTCAGGGTATCTGATGTCCACTCTGGTCAACCCATCAACTGATCTCACATTGCTCTTCCATGTCCCGAGGTTTTATTCTTTTAAATAGTAGGGCTCCAGGCTTCTAGGATAAACAGAGAAGATGGTCAGGGTGAAGCCTGGGAGAAAAAGGGGAATGAAGCACATGACGACAGAGTTGGGATAGTGTCAGTAAGGTCACAGTCAGGCACAGAAAAGTCCCTTTCTTTTAAAATTGTTTAATAGAGGAATTTGAGGTTGACACAACCATTGGGAGTGGTCTGGTCTGCATCTCCACCACACTCCTAAATGCAGGTATATGACTTTGAAGGCAGGGGATTAGAGGATACCACTCAGCAAAATGCAATCAATGAATTAATAAATAAGTAAATAAGTAGGTAAATAATTTCAGGGAGAAATCCTTCCACTTTTGTTTGTCTCGATATATATTATGTTTATATTGACTAACTTTGTTTCCTTCTATCTCACTTTATCTCATGTGAGTTAAGTGCTCACTGCATATATCAAAGAGGAATTGTGACGGAAAAACAAGAATGAACATATTTGGAAATAGATTAATTAGCACTTGGGACGTGTCTTCTTTTTTGGAAAAGAGAGCATGTGTTAAATCATACATGTGGTAGGTATATGCTATTATTATTTTCATTTAGAAGTTAAACATGGACGGAGTGGGTATATGGATGCTGACTGGACCAAACGGTATATTATATTTGATCATTTGTGTTTGATTGAACTTCATTACTGACCCTTGTAAGGGCTCCTCTGTCGTGTAGGGATGATACTTCTCAGCATTCTCTTCCTTTGAGAAACACTTCCATGAGGTCTAGAAGGTGGGGAGAAACATGTCTTTATTCTTTGTTAGCAATGGCTCTCTGGGGCTTCCTTGAGCGTCAGCTTTAGAGTCGCTGAGAACGTCCCAGAGACTTTTTAAGACCTCAGCAGCTTCCATCATTCTTTTGAAGACCACTCTCTTTGGTACTTCAGGCTGAGATCCTAAACAATGTCTTCCTTGAGTTCTGAGATAAATCTCCCAAACATTTTCCTCCATCACTCCCAATGGTTGTGTCAACCTCAAATTCCTCTATTAAACAATTTTAAAAGAAAGGGATTTTTCTGTGCCTGACTGTGACCTTACTGACACTATCCCAACCAACTCTGTCGTCATGTGCCATGCCTGTTTCTTCTCCTGTTCTCTGGCTTAGCTGATGTTGAGGGGTCATCTCTGTAGTCCTTCCCCCATCTTGGTCTTCTGGCCTCTACCAAACTCCATGGATCTTCTTGATTTCTGATTGGTGGTGTGTCTGTCCTGGGTTCTGTTACTGTGTGGTTCAGGCCTGGAGAAGTCTGAAGTTAGGGGGGGTGTCTGAGAGGCGGAGACATGACTTTCAGGTAAATACGGTAGCACATTCGAAGTGTGAGCTTCAGGTCTGTGTGCTTCTAGTCACATGTAACAGCTGAAAAAGAGGAGGCTCGGAGGCAGAAGAGACCCATGGAGCGTTAACCAGGTTAGCGTTTCTTTAGTCTGCTTTGGACTCTTCAGTATTTAGACTTGGTCACCATGTATGCCCTGTCCTTTAATCATTTTTAGCCTTTGTTAGACTTGCTATAGTTCTAATGGTATAAAGAGATAGCCTCTTGTTGGGAAGAGTAATTTTCTTCCTTTAGCCATTATTCCAGTCATTCAGGCTCTCCTGGAGCCCACAGTAGTTAATATTGTTTTGGGGGGGGGTGTGTTTCCTTTTCTAGAAACACAGACACAGCTGTACATATAGGCATATACACATATATTTAATGAACCAGTGGAACAAGTTCAAACAACTTAGAACACAAAGACGGCTCTCCTAAGAACTTTAGCCTGCTTCACCTAAGAACAATAACATTACACAACCAAAATGGCATTATCCCTCTAGAACAATTAACTGTAAGTCATTAATGGCACTTAGTAGCCATCTATTATACCAGTTGTATTAAAATTACTTCACTTGTCCACTTGCTACAGGAGTGAAGATGTTTTTGTTTGTTAAACTTGCCTTGCCCCTCTAGTTCCTTTTAATCCAAACATTCTCCAACTTTTTTTTTTTTTTTTCTTTTTTATCCTCACCCGAGGATATTTTTCCATTTTTTGTACAGATAGAGTGGGAGGGAGAGAGAGAGAGAGAGAAACATCGACGTGAAGGGACACATCGAGTGGCTGCCACCCACACGACCAACCAGGGCTGGGGACAAACTGCAACCGAAGTACGTGCCCTTAGCGGGAACCGAACCTGGGTTTCTCCGGACCGCAGGCCGACGCTCTAACCGTTGAGCCAAACCGGCCAGGGCTTTTGTTTTTTTCTTAAAGACTTTTAAGCATCTGCATCAAATGTATTGATATACTCTACCATATTTTGTTTCTGTATGATAATTTCTTCATCATTTGGTTTTTCTATCCTTCCAACTTATGCAAATAGGAATTCAGGTCTAGAGTTTAATCCAAGTCAGATTAAACTTGTATTGGTAAACATGTTTTTTGGTAAACATTGTTATTGATGGGTGACAAAATTACAACATCTCTATTATGAAAAAGATTAGTGATTATGTTCAGCATTTTGGCCCTCGTCATTTAGAGAGATACACTGTTAAGGAAGATTCATTGATTATAGTTCCTTGTTTAGAGGACAGTTTTCTCACTGCCTAGTTGATACTAATTAACACAGAAGGATATAATAACATAATTCATAACAATTATGTGAACACTGTGGCTATGTTACACATATGGCGGTTTCATATACTGACCAATAATTTATGAGAAATGCATGCTTTTCAGCAATACCCTGTAAAGGCATTTACGTGAAGGAATTTATTTCGCCTGTGAATTCTCTTTCAATGTGGTAACATAAAAATTAATTGTCGATTTTGTCTTTCTGTCCTCCCATAAAGACTTTAATATCATTTTTGTACATTAGTTAAAAGGTGAATCCCTTTATACTCAATAACTTAATACTGTTTCATTAATGAACATAGGACAAAGGGATTTTGGTAAAGACACACTTGCATTAGTCATACTAATCACTGTTGCAGCCAAAACGATGCTGCTTGTATTAGCTGGGACATGGTTAGTGCCTTTGGGTTTAATTCAATGTATAATTGAGCAATAAGAGCCGAAGTGCAGAGAATTAACAATAATACCATCTTAGACATTACTGGGGTTGTACTCGCTTGTTCTCTTCCCAGTTAAAGCCAATTTGTTGTGGAACTTAAAGACGACCATAGAACATATTTTGTAGCTCTTGGGAAGCCCTAAGGAACACTTGGATCCTGCAGTCCTAACTTGTAGATGAGGAAAACCAGAGAGGTTGAGGGTGAGGGCCTCTGTAGCGTCAGAACGCAGCCTAGGGGGCTGACAATAGGTGACTCCTGGCACCTCCCGCCGTGTTGCCTGCACTCCCATGTTTGGCCACTCAAGACCTGAGCTGGTCCCTGATGCCAGGTGCTCTTCACCTCCATGAATCTGCATATGTTATTCTTTCTCCTGGCATGCCTGCTCCCCACTCCTCATACTCCCACAGTTTCCCCTGAAGACCCAGCCAAACACCCCACCTTGCCTGAAGCTCCTCTGATTCACTCCCGGGGAGCCGTGAGCCCCCACAAACTCATTTCTGCACTCTTGCTGCCTCCCACAGGTCCTGCACACCAGACCCGGAGTGGAGCAGCCTCTTGAATGGGTACCTTTCAGACGTCTTCTTTTCCTTCAGAGGCAGAGCAAGTGTGGCTCTGTGTTTGGGTAAGGTGCCCACGCAGCCGATGCCGGAATGCACCACGAGAGTGAGCTGCCTGTGACCAGGGACCTCATTTCACCTCCAGCACTCCTTCTCATAGGTAAACAGACACTAATCGCTCATGGTTTCATTCTCATGCACTGCAGCCATTTCTTTATACTTCTCTCACAACCTTTTGATATTCAAAACTAACTTTGGAATTACTGAAATGAAAGAAAACAGGTTTTGATTCTGCATACATGTCCTTTTCCAGCCAAACTAATGCACAGGTAGGTTGAGCCGTGTTCATGTATGAGTCAGGTTTGCACAGCATGGCTGCCCTTCGGGCCAGCGAAGCCCCACTGATGCACACGCCCCCCGTTGTCCTGGTGGTTTGCCTGGGACCCAGACCACGTCGATGGTCACGATCATGTCCTGGACATGTTGCCACCGGGAGGGTTGTACCGTGGTTGAAATTCTGGTTAAACTGATATCAAGAGCACGGCCTTCATCTCAGGGAGGGAGAGAAAGGAGGCCATGCTGAGGCTGCTGTGATGTATACACAGAGCTTTCGGTCGGTTCTTCTGTTCTCTTGCCTACAGATCACTGCCAGACCGAGCCAGCGCCTCCTGCACCTGCCACTCCGCGGGCCACATGGGCGGGTGCTGCCTCTGCCGGTCAGTGAAAAATCAGCCAGGCGCGTGGGGGAATGAAGGCTAAGGCACAGCGGCCTTTACAGGAACTGTAAATAGCTTTCCTTGTGCCTTCTGAGGGAGGGAAGGTCACTCCTGGTGGCAGGCAGCAAGGGGTGCACTTACTTAGTAACTGCATTAACATGTCGGCAATTTAAGTGCCTGTGTTTATGCGTGGCTGCTGTTGACAAGTGTCATGACCAGTCTTCTTATTCTCTAAATGTCACTGTTTCTTTCTCCCAGAAAGAGAATGACATCATTCTTAGATTCTTGCTGAATTCTTTCACTTACTTTAAAATAACTGTGTCTTTTTCTTTTCACAATATTGAAGCGCTGATAAAGTATTGGTTTTAGAACTGTGGTTTATTGTACGTCAGTAATGATCAACGTGAAGAGTAAATCATGAAAATTAGTTTCCTAAGCTATTGCACCTTAAGAGGTGGTTGTGACACTTGCTTCATGACCACTTTCCATGGGCTCTTATGGGATCAGTACCATGGCTGCATCACATTGCCTTTTTCTCCCTTCCTCCTGCCCCTACCTGGTCACAGAAGTTTACACTTGTGGGGCCACCCACCTTGCTGACCTCTGTGATACCTGCTAGAAATATCAAAGACAGAGCCTCTGGCCTCTACATCTTAGACCACTTTCCTGACTCATCGGGCACTGGGCATAAACTGTGCACACGGCTTTGAGCAAGATACCTTATTCTGCTTTGTTTTGCTTTTCAAAATAATTATTATTCTTTCAAATAGTTCAAAGTAACTCTCAACTATCTTTCTAATAGTCTCTTTCTGTTTTATGTAAGACAGGGTTTCTGCACCTCAGCACCGTTGGTATTTTGGACCCGTGGATCTTGGCCATGGGGTGCTGTCCCTGCCAGGCTGGGTCTTGAGCAGCATTTCTGGCTTATCTTCACTGGATGCCAGGGGCATCCTTTCTCCCCACTGCCACAACCAAAAGTGCCACCAGACTTTACCACATGTCCCTGGCAGAGAGGGGCTCAAAATCACCCCAGCTGAGAACTGCTGATAAAAATTATCTAAAAACTTTACACAGGTCCCAAAGCTGAGACATGGTGAGATTAATTATCTGGCTTTCTAGTGTTACCTGAGCTCTATGCACTTTCACGTTTTGACCTTCTTGGCTTTGCACTGGCCGCATAAAGTATCAATTCACACCACTTAGGAATATTAGTATTTACCAATGTCCATATGAATTATTGAAAATAAATTTAAAATAAGGTACAATTTTCCTTTAACTTAATTTTTCATTGCCAACTGCATTGAGAAGTTACCTTTCACAATCCTTAAAGAATTTTTGAAAACAATTAGTGATTATGAACCAGCAATTACTGAGTCATATGTTGAGAGGAAGAACTTAAGAGCTTCCTGGACCTACATGATGACAAATGGATCCTTAGATGTTGAGGGCCAGACTCCCTGGCAGAAGTTGTGCATGGGATGGAGTGGATGTGGGGCTGGGAGCCAAGGCAAGGCTGGGCATGAAGACTCCGAGACATGAACAGGGAGGGGAGGCCCAAGATGCTTGAGCAACTGAAGGTGAAGAAAGGATCCAGGAAATACTCAAGTAAATGCTGCAGCTTCTGCGTGGCAGACAAACTGTAGAACCCCTGGGCATCTACAATTACATAAAAAATGTGCCTTTGAGAGCACAGCAGGTGAGATTAAGTGGAGTTTTAGAGAGTATGAAATTCAAATATAAGACCAAAAGGCAGAGAGTTAGGATCAGGAAACTCAGAAGACATAAAAGCAAAAACATCTAGGTACCCATTTGCCCATTGTGGACAAGTTATAAACAACAGTCATTAGAAATCAACATCAAAATGAAAAAGGAACTCATTGTATGGGATAATAAATTTGCCAAAGATACATCTGATAAGGGGTTAATTCCCAAAATATATAAAGAACTTACACAACTCAACACCAAGACAAACAATCCAAATAAAAAATGAGCAGAAGACCTGAATAGACACTTCTCCAAAGAGGACACACTGATGGCCAATAGACATTTGAAGAAATGCTCAACATTACTAATCATCAGATAAATGCAAATTAAAACCACAATGAAATATCACCTCACACCTGTCAGAATGACTATCAAAGAACAAGTGCTAGTGAAGATGTGGAGTAAAGGAAACCCTAGTACACTGTTGTTGGGAATGCAGACTGGTACAGCTACTGTGGAAATCAGTATGGAGTTTCCTCAAAAATTTAAAATGAAATTGCCATTTGACCTAGCACTTTCACTTCTAAGAATATATTTTCAAAATCCTGAAACCCCAGTTAGAAAGAATATATGAAACCTATGTTTATAGAAACATTATTTACACTAAAACTTGAAAACAACCTAAGTACCCATCAGCTGGTGGAAATGCAAACTGGTACAGCCTCTGTGGAAAACACTATGGTGTTACCTCAAAAAGTTAAAAATTGGACTGCCATTTGATCCAGTGATCCCACTTGTAGGAATATACCCAAAGAAACTTGAAACACCAATCAGAAAGAATATATGTACCCCTATGTTCATAGCAGCACTATTTACAATTGCTAAGATCTGGAAACAACCCAAGTGTCCATCAGTAGATGAGTGGATAAAAAAACTGTGGTACATATACACAATGGAATACTATGCAGCTGTAAGAAAGAAAGATCTCTTATCCTTTGAGATGGCATGGAAGGACCTGGAGAGTATTATGCTAAGCGAAAGAAGCCAAGCAGAGAAAGACAAATATCACCTGATCTCACTTATTTGTGAATATAATGAACTAAACAAGCTGATGAACTAAATTGACCCAGAGACATAGAGGTGGGGTACAGACTGACAAGTCTTAGGTGGGGGGTGAGGGAGAAGAGATAAACCACAGAACTTATATGCTTGCATGAATGACCAATGGACATAGACAACAAATCTGGGGATGGGGCGAGGGGGATGGGGAGAGGGTGTCAATGGGGGGAAAAGGAGAAACATCTGTAACAAAAACAAATTAATAAATGAAAAAATTAAAAAAAATGTTGTGGTACATTTACATAACAGAATACTATGCAGCTATTAAAAAGAAGGCTCTCTTACCCTTTGAGACACCATGGATAGACCTGGAGATTATTATGTTAAGTGAAATAAGCCAGTCAAAGAAATATATGTATCATATGATCTCACTTATTTGTGGAATCGAATGAACAAAATAAATTGACCAACAAAATAAGTCCAGAGGCATGGAAGCATGAAACAGACTGACAGATCTCAGACGGGAGTGGGGCTACGGGAAAAGATAAACCAAATAACTTATATACTTATATCCATAGCCCATGGAAGCAGACAATAGTGTAATAAAGGCCTAGAGGTGTTAGGGGCTGGGCAGAGGGGGGAGAGGGAAAATGGGGGACAACTATAATACTGTCAACAATTTAATAAAAGCGTTGTGATCACAGGGATTCTGAACACAACATCATATATTCTGCTAAGCCAGAGCACTCCAATAGACCTTCTGTAGTGCAGGGTCATAGTATAATGTGACAAGCCCAGAGTTCAATGAGAAATGAAACTCATAGGTCCACATAGTGTCTAAAAAGGCAGGGATCATATCTGTCATTTTGGTGCCTACACATTTTTCCTGACAAGCAAAAAGAACATGATAAAAATAAGTGATGAATGAACTTCAGTGAGTTTGCCACAATAAAACCAAAAGACAAAAGTAATTCACTTCTGAATTCATTACATTATAATAAATGCATGTCAAATTCTTAAAACGTATAAACAGAAAAAAACTCACAGCGTAAAGAAGGGAGGCCTTGGTCAGGATGCATGCATTCCAAAATGGGAGTGTGTGAGTGTCTTGACACAATTTCTTGTAATGATCTTTGGAATGTATAAAAATTAAACATTTTAACAAAATACTGTTTCTTTCTATACATTTTTAAGCAAACATTTTGAAATGAATGACATATTTAAAGAGACATTTATCTCTCATCTTATTAAAATTTTTGGCAAAACTGAATGTCTTCATTTTTGCGATAATATCATAAAACACATTTTATTCAGTGCAGTGGAATCCCCCCTAAGTCTTGAGTTGTGTTCTTGATACCGTTAGGAAACATCTAGCTATGCCCAGAAGGCTCATCAGGGAGTGGGGCATGGTGAGGATTCTGCATAAATATATGATAATATAACCATGTAGATTCTAGAAAATGACTCAGTCTAAGGAGGACAAAGGCATCTTGGACCTTGTTCAAGGAATACACCTTGTGGTGGACACATCCTAAAGGGATTCCAGTGAATCAGGCCCTGTTGTAATTCTCTCTCCTTGAGTGTGTGCAGAACATATTACTTGCTTCTCATCAATATGATTTGACAAAAGTGATGAGATGCCACCTACTCCATGACTATCCATCTCAGGATGGCCTTCCCTTGCTGACTGTGAAGAAGCAAGCTGCCCTGTGGTGACAATGCCATGTGACAAGGAAGTGCAGGGATCATCTTGGAGCTGAGATCCACCTTGGCCAACAGCGAGCAAGTAAGTGTCCTCAGCCCCACAACTGAGAGGCAATGGGAAATACCCCTTTTGGTCATGGCCAACACAATGAGAACTAGGTGGAAATGGACTGTGGAAAGGTTATGTAACCATTTCTAAAAAGGACACATATCAGAATCAGCATGGCAATTTGTAGCAATAGGCCACATAAAGATCACAAGATCAGAGCCAGTATCCTGAACTGTGAGCTTCATGAGTCCACAGCTATGGTCTAGTTCATACCCGTAATCGTTCCCACTTATGTACCAATATCTCTGTACTTGGCACAGATTAGCTGCATGGATAAGAGAGCTGCTTCCTCTACATATGCCTTCATCAGAGGGCAAATGCGTGTCCGTTCAGGGGCAGGCTTACAATAGCTAGATCAGCACAACTTCTACAAACGCTGGACTCATTGGGAAAACATGCACTCTAGAATTTAGATCTCTATTTAGAAATCAAAATAATTTTTTTTCATGTCACTTTTTTCCTTTCCAGTAGGTTTTGCCTTTTGGAAAAGTTATTTTTGTTTATGAATGAAGCAGCTGATTTGTCTTTGAAATTTTACAAAGAAAAACTATGAAAATTATAAGATGTCTACCTTTTTACATTTTCTGTTATCATGAGTACAAAGCCTGAAAAGTGGATATTGTTTTCAAAAAGTCTGCTGGTGGTGAGTGGAGAGTGTTCTACATTGTTTCGGTATCGTTGGTTTGATTGCAGAAGTTATTTAGTGCTTTTAGTCTCCCACGAGGTTTCAGGATGAGAACACACTTACTGTGAAGGGGCTGGGGTCACACCACAGCTTCAGCACCCCCCGCCATGCCCTTGATTTCCTCCACCCTGCTCCCAATCGAGCAGGAGGCATCATTTCAAATATAAATGTGAACATTACACCCCTTTCCCACCCCCCTCCCACAGTTTAGTCCTTTTCTAAAATGATATTTTTAAATTGATTTTTAAAAAGAGAGGAAGAGAGAGGGAGAGAGAGACATTAGTGTGAGCAAAACATCAATCAGCTGCCTCCTGCATGCCCCCCACTGGGGAAGGAGCCTGAAACCTGGGCATGTGCCCCAACTGGAACCGAACCGGCAACCTTTCAGTGTGTGGGACAACACCCAACCAACTGAGCCACACCAGCCAGGGCCAGTGTAGCCCTTGAAGAGTTCACCACTACTCAGACAGACCATCTGCCTCAGACACCTCAGTCTGGCCCGCTCCCGCTTCCTCATTGGCCACTGGCTCCATGTTGCTTTTTCACTGCATTTCATCACCAGTGTACTTCCTGCTCTCTTCATGGATGCTCTTTTCCAGGCCCTCCTCACAGGCGAGGCCCTCCTCCTGGAATGTGCTTCTTTCCGAGGCCAGCTTTGGTGACCCTGAAACCTCAGGCGCAGAGCCGCTTGCTCAGGAAGACCCTCCTCCATGCTCACAGGTCCTCATGGTTCGCCCTCAAACACTGCCTTCCTGTGCGGCACTCATCACACCTGTGATTTCCACCACGCCTGTGATTGCTAGGTTCCTTCTTTCTCTCCCATGACTGCAGGTACTGGGGCTCTTTGTGTTCCCCATGCTGCCCCATGACTGTCACAGAGTCGACCCGGGTGCCCAGCGAAAGCATGTGGAGTAAGTGGGGACAGTAAAGAAATCAAGACAGCTAGAGTCAAGGGGTCGGGCAGCCTGGGCTTCTGTTTCTGGTCTTTCTATGCATCAAATATTGATCAGTTATAATTCATCTAATTCAATAAAAAACTAACAGACAAGAAAGCAAACTCTTGCACATTCAGTAGTCGTGATTTTAAGTTGGCTCATTAAACAGTGTTAATTGCTTACAAAATTCAGACAGTTGTGCATGTAGACATCCGAAAAAATAAATGTTATCAGAAAAGAGATAAATATCCATTACTAAGAAATGATGATTTGCTCTATTTCCTCAGTCAAGCAATATTTATCAGGAGCATTGATTTAACTAGAGGCTATCGGCAGATACAAATGGATGATGACAAGAAACAAAAAACCACCTTCAATTGCCATCAGGGGCTTTCCATTTTAATGTAATGCCTTTCGGAATTACTGATGCTCCCGCTCTACCTCAAAGATGAATGAGCGGCTCCTGCCAGGTTCAATACATCTCACTCTGGAAGTTACGTAGGCTGTGTGCTGGGGTCCTTTCTTCGCAGAGTTCAAAAACACCCTAAGCGTTTCCTGGAAGTTTTAGAAAAAGTATCTGAACCTACAAAAGGAATAAAACACACTTTAACATGGTTTAAGTTTTTAAAGAATAGCCTATTTTAAAGGTTGTAAATATGAAAGATTATTGCTCCATTTAAAAGAAAAAAAGAACACAATTGTTTTTTTTGTTTTTGTTTTGTTTTTTGGTACGTGCCCCTAGCTTCTGGGGCCTAGCAGGAAATGAACCTGGGACTCTCTGGTCCGCAGGCCAACACTCCAACCACTGAGCCAAACCGGCCAGGGCAGGACACAATTGTTGAGGAACTGTGTAGAAGCCATTGCTGACAAGCTATGCTGTGTGTTAGGAGACTAAAAACAGCAGAGACTTCTGTTCCATTTGGCTTGATATACAGACATCTTAAGAGATATAATGAAAAAGAATTGCTAAAATTGAACAAGAGATTAGATCACAGGGTAAGACTAACACTTCAGGTTGTGTTTTTCTTCTAAAATGGAAGTAATAGAATTTTCACTGTATACACTCATTAATCTCAGCACTAGGAGACGCAGCCCTCTCTGTTTGGGGCTTAGGGTAGGATACATGAACATCAAATGGACATACTGGAATCCTGAATGTGAACCCAGTCACAAAAGATCTTAGGTGACTGGCCTACTGCTTTCATTCAGGTTTTCTTTTTTGTCAGCACCAGCAATGGTGTCTCAGCTCCTGCTTCTCATCACACACTGGATTCTCCAATAGAAAAACAAAGCAAAGTTAAGAAGCAGCCAAGGCTAATTGGGCAACTCAGGTCACCGTCATGCTGGCCCAGGGAGCAAGTGGCTCTGTTCAACCCCAGAAAGTTTTCTGAATTTCTCAGGGGAGCTTGGGATCCATGTGCCAGGTGAGGTAGGTGTCCACTGGATGGAAAGCCTGGACTCAGCTGGCAAGTCTGGTTCCCTCATCCATTCTGGGATGTTACATTAAAAATCCATCTTGGTATCAGTCCACCATCCTTGTTGGAATTAATCATGAGCCTCAAGGGAAAGATGCTCACTCAAAGCTTGTGTTGCCCAACCCATGCCAGCAACAAGACTGCTTTGCCTGGCTGGATGAGCAACTCATTCCTGAGAAATGGAAGAAGCTCAGTATTGAGTGGTTAGCAACCCAGGCTTGGGCAGATAGGTGGTCTGGGTTCAAAATCTGCTGCACTATTTATTAGTTTTGTTATTACATGAAAGTTATTGTTCTCTTCTTAATTCCTACTTCCTCTCTGTAAAATGTAATTATCAGTAATACCTATTTTAATTTTTTTGTTAATCCTCACCCAAGGATATTTTTCCATTGATTTTTGAAATAGAATGATAGGGAGGGAGGGAGGGGGAGAGATCCAGAGAGAGAAATATCGATGTGAGAGAGACACATTATTTGATAGCCTCCCATATAACCCCAACCGTAGCTGGGGATCAAAATCTGCAACCAAGGTATGTGCTCTTGACTGGGAATTGAACCTGAGACCCTTCTGTCCTAGGGCTGATGCTCTAACCAGTGATCCAAACCAACCAGGGAAGTAATACCCATTTTAAAGCATTTAATGCAATTGTTCAGGCAAAAATGTTTATCCCAAAGCCTAGCACATAGTAAGATCTCAATAAGCATCACTTTGTGAGACTGCCATCATTATTATCATCAGTGTTATAATAAAACAATGACAATAATACTACCATTGGGAACTGAGGGAAAAGTAAAGTGATGGCCTTCTCTAAAAATAGACAAGGTCAAGATTAGAGAATAATAATTCATACTTGCTCTTTGTCTTGAAATAACACAAGACAACAGTTCTCATGGTGCATTTAACCTTCCTGAAGGCCAAGACAGCAATATTCTTAACTGCCATCACTTAATGCCTGTGGGTAAATGCTCCCCGAGGGTTGATTCTGCCTTCTGAGTAAAGTGTGCAGCCTTTTGAGTGAATTAATATTGCACACTCGTCAAGGTCTGAGATGATACTTTTTCATTCCATCTCATGGATTTCTCCAAGGATATTGATCAGAATGTCATAATACTTAATAGCTGATGACACCAACGTATGCTACATTAAATAAAGAAGAAAAAAGGACAAACCAGCCCTATGGTAGGAGAAAAGTCAACTTAAAAAATGTAAGAAAACTCAACTTGTAAAATAAATAATGTCTCTAAATGTCAACGATGAAGGAATTTAACACCCTTAAACATAAATATACTACCTTTCCAATCAAAATAACCCTTTTCTCCTTTGCATTAATTCTCCCCTCTTTTACATGTTAGTTGATATTTTGATATTTTCACTAACTGAGTGGATTCATTTGCTTTGTGCTCAGCAGGGCTGGTCTCACCTGTTTCCTAAAGTGTAAAGTATCTTTATAAAGCCACAGTGCATGTATCCTTCTCATCTCTACATAGTGTTGACAGTATGTCCCCAAATGCAAAAGTTATTTTCTCTCATATGTAATTAATCACTTTCTGAATGATCAATTCTAGTCATCTGGAAGTTTGCATTCAAAGCCAGATTTTATGAGTCCACCTGAGTTACTTTTTATTCTTTGCTAAAATGCATACATTAATTAATTATTTTTCTCTCTAGTCCCTCGAATGGACTCCTGTATATTCTTTCTTAAGGTAGGAGCTAATCTCAAACCTCTAAATAAATGACAAGATGTTTTATTTGCACACTACTTAAGCTAATAACAGATTCCTAGTACTGTAGCCTTCTGAGATTATCAATAATAGGAGCAGTCATGCCATTTTTGGGGACCAGACCCCTCCCCAAGAAAATGTGCTGCCCCTCATTATTGTGCAGCCAAAGATTCAGGGCTAAGTAAGCTTTTGAGGAATAAGACACGTCTTATGTGTACTTTTTTGAAATTGCCTCTTTTTTTTTTCAATATGTATTTATATACATGTTTACAAACATTTACAAGATAAGAAAATTAAGAATCTCTGACACACACACACACACACACACACACACACATCCTCTCTGAGATTTGTTCCATATACTTTGAGGAACAAAGTGTCCAGTGGCCCTAAACGTCCCTTTCTCACTTTTCCCATTCCATTGGTTTTCTTAGTTGTTCAACCACAGAAATGAACCTCCTGCCATAAAGGATCAGGAAGACTGGGAGGATGGGTCATGTAGCCAAACAAACAGAGGACTGAAGGCACGTTGGAGCCTGACAAGTGAGCCATATGAAAAACAACCGTATTCATCCTCAGTAGAGACAGCTCATTCACGTGAGGCATTCACAGGATCACGCACCGCACTGTTGAATGTTTTGTCACCAAGACACAATCCTTCACGGAGTGAAGCCCAATGACTGCCTCCCTTCGATGTGTTCAGAAGTGCTGTCATGATCCTCATTCGTTTTTTGTTAATCCTCCCAGGGTGTAATTAGCACCATGTTTCCAAAGATCAAGCTATTACAATTTCTCCATCTGCTCCTTGATGCTTAAAACCCCTTTGCAGGGCACAAAGCTTTTCATTCAATAAGCAGAGGTACTGTTTAAAATGAAAATATCTTGGAAAGAGGCGATACAGTGACTTAAAAGTATTACTGAAGCATACTTTACTAACATTGCATTTCTCTGGTGTTCAGGTTTGTGTCAAAAGATGAGCAAAGATGACCCCAAGGATTCAATTTGAGGATGAAATGAGTTAGTAGCCATAGAGGGCTTAGTATGGTGCCTCATGCAGTGTCCTCTAAATAAAGGGTTTGCTATTATCTCCATCTCACCAATGAAGAAATGGCCCGCGCAGGTTCAAGTTGTGTTTCATACCGCCGCTGGCTCCACGCCCAAGCTTTGTGCGCAGTGAGCCATAGAGAGACCCTCCAGGGGAAGGAAGCCTCACATACTTCCTTTAAACACAGTTACGAGAGAAACCACGAGCTGAGTTGTCTCGTTAGCTTTTCTGGCTTCAGCAAGGGAACGGGCCACATGAACGTCTCCAGTGTTTGGATCCTTTGGCCAACAGCCCCGTGGTGAATTTATTACCACACCTGCTATTCCTTCTGGAGCTACAATGCCAGGGGGGCCATGGTACCAAAACGGTGTTGGGGAACCACACAAACTCCTAAATGGCATGAATCCTTTCCTGCCCTTTGTTCTGTCCTTTCTTGTGACCACCAAAATGAGTGAACCATAATAACGACTTATCCAATCATGAAAAACTGGTGAAGATGCCCCCGCCTCACAAAGGAGGGCACTGTACCCACCTACAGTGATGTGTGACTATTGGAGCACCCCAAGGCTTTCTTCTTATTTTTTCAAAATTATTTCTTTATTTATTTTAGTTAAATTTATTGGGATGACATTGCTTAATAAAATATTATAGGTTTCAGATATACGATTCTACACTGCATCGTCTATGGGCTTTGTTCTTAATTTTCTTAAACTATTTGAGGGCATGTCTGTGACAGGGACACTCCACCCTGGGTCCTGTGCCATCCTGTGGATTAGTATTTGAGTATTTGAAACTGTCCCATTTGCTTCTAAAACAGTCTCCCCAAATCCACTCCGCACATTGCCCATCCAAGCAAAGTGAACTAATGGGGACAACAAATAAAAAAAACTTAGAAATGAAATCTCCCCTGAAATATAACGTCACATAATTGAGTGTCTGTGCATGGTGTTTGGAGACAGTAACAAAGAAATGTAAAACAGGATCCCCGAAGCTGGAACAGCTTGTAAAATCTGGTTGAGCCATGTTGAAAAATACTCCAATGCCCCCATTAGAAAACACAGACTATTTATTACTTCCTTTTCTTTATCCCTACAAGGCATACACTCCCTTTTTTATATTCCTTTCTCCCCCTTTGCAAAGTGCACTCATTGAACTCCTGGCAATTAGTGTAATTGAAATTTATTGACAATGCGGCGGACGTGGACGTCCATTGTCCCCGAGCCCGTGCGGCTGTAAGAGGCTCTGCAGCGCGTCGGGCAGCCTGGGCCTTCCTCAATCACATCAATGGGCCACCGGCTGCCAAGGGTTCCTTTGGGGGTATGAATGTTACTTAGTGATAAGAGCCTTGCGAAACAGGATCCCTGAACCCCGTCTCTTGTGGGAGATGGAAATGAAATATGTATTTGGCTGCTGTGGAAAATTAATGTAATTGGCTTCCACATAAAGCTTTGACAAGTTGACCTGTTTGAAATCCAAGGAGGGCTTCGAGCCCCGTATCACGTTATCTTCAACTAACCCAACCCTACTTAGTGCCCCCCACCCCAAACCCACTGGAGGTGAAATGAAATGGAATTTGGGTACCAGTGTTTAACAGCACTTTGTTGAACACAGTTATTATTTTTGCACATGTAGCTTCAAGATGAAGGGGTTGGATGATTGGATTTCCACATGCGTGTGTCTGTGTTGATAGCTCTCAGTCTGGGTTTCCTTTTCATGGGCAGGCAAGGGTCGAAATGTTTGGAAATATACATAGGCACATCTATCTGTAGACCTGTTTTCTCTCTCAAATATTCAATATGATTCTAAAATGTAGATATGTAACTTGATTAACTTTAATTGGACTCATTTAGAGGGTAGTACAGACTTCGAGGTTTCCCTTCTGAGAGGATAGGTACATTTTTATTTTAATGCATAGGGATTTAGGAAGGTAACGCTAACAGGAGAGATATATTTAAATCTCTGCCCATGGAAATGGGCATATAATGTTTTCCCTCAGGGAGTTTCTTAGGAGGAGATTACTATGGTGAATTAATTTTAGCTGCTATCCTGTCTGGTTCCTAATTTCAGATAATAGGCTGTTTTGATTTATTTAATAGGACCCTAAAATGCAACACCCCAGAGTTTAGGATAATACAATGATAAATTGGAGAGCATATGAGCAAGCATGTGTATATGTTTCTCCCTTCGAGAAAATCTTAATGCTGTTGTTAAATGCAGAATTATTTGCATGTATTAATGTACACAGACCCTTCCCTCAGAACCATTTTAAAGGTAACCCAGAAACAATAAGCTAGTAGGTTTTATTGATTCCACATTTAAAAATGGATTGGGTAAGCAACTTTTTTTTTTTTTTTTTTCATTTATAGGGTGGTAGAATTTGTTTCTCTGAGAAAGATTTATTACAGCTAAGAGAGATTTAAAGTTAGTCTTTCTCAATGACTTTTTAAACTTCAAAGATTTTTGTTGGTGAGGGTTTTAGACTGCAGCAGTAAAGCATTAGGGTATCATGCTATAATGTCTGGATAACAGGAAAAAGGGACAGAGAAGAGGCCAGCTAGGAGAGGGACTGGATCATGCACAGGTACTCTGAGGTAACATGTTTTACTGAAGAGGACGCTAGGATGAGGCTGGGGTGGAGCTGAGGGGAATATGGCTGGAACATAGCCTAGGTCTTTTCCATCATAGTTGTGAAACACAGGGAGTTGTGAGAAACAAGGTAGGAATGATCGCGGTAATCAGACATAGACATGTAGAAAGATTTCAAAGCTACCAAGGTAAAAATAAGAGACCACTGTTACATTCTTTGTTTTTCTGTAGGTTTTTTAAAATTTTTATTGAACTGTTGAGTCATCAATGATCCTACAGTAAATCATGAAAGTGAGCAGACGTAGTCAAGGATACCTTTCTATCTGCACTGGTGATGCCTGTTAAGATCTCGAGTCAGTGAGAACTCTACACCCAGCAAGTGTAACCTGCATAGAGAAAGATGTTCTACCCCAGACACAGTTTCTACACATCTTAACTATGTAACAGCTTGAGCTATGGCACAATGAGTGGAACGTTGAATTTATCTGATCTAACACAGCATGACTTGAACTTAGTCGTTTTTAACTTTAAACAGGATGCCTTAGTCAAGGCTCTCCAGTGACTAGAACCAATAATATATATGTATGTTTATGATAAGAAGTTGGCTCACATGACAATGGAGGCTGAGAAGTTCAGACCCAGAACTGCCAATGGTCCAGTTTCAGTCCAAGTCCAAGTGTGACGTCAGGAGCCGACTGACACAACTGGAAGACGGTCTTACTCCCCCTAAATTTCCATTCAGGCCTTTACTGAACTGAATGAGGCTCACTCACGCTGGGAAGGGCAATCTGCTTTACTCAGTTTTCTGAATCAAACATTAATCTTATCAAGAATTATCCTCACAGACATACCACTAGTGGGGTGCCCCGTGACCCAGCGGGGATGACAAAAATTAACAAACACAAAGGGGTTCTTACCCTGTGCAGACTGTAAGATACTCAGTGAGCCCTGGACGTTTGCCCGAGGTTAGAATGCATAACTCTTTTCCGAGCATCCAGGGCCTCTTCTCCCTGCTGTCTCTCCAGTGTCTCTGATGGTCTCTGTTCTCTTCTCAGCTCCGTGCCTTCCAGGGACTCCTTTGTCATTTGCAAGTTTGTACCCACATCAGATTCCATGGGGGTGCAGCTTCATGGTCGTATGTCCCAGAGAGATGTCAGACTCTATGACCAAACCAACTGCTGACCTCACTTCCAAACCTGCCCCTCCATGTCGGCCAGTAGTACCATGTCCACATAACTTTCCAAGGCAGGAACCTGGGCAAGACCACCTCTGCTTCTCTCCTCTTGACTCCTACGATCATGTCAGACTTCCAACTGCAGAACTGTTAGGTGATAAGTATGTTTTGTCTTAAGCCACGAAGCTTGTGGTAATTTGTCACAGAGGCAATAAGAGGCAATAAATACAGTAAGTGATTAATTTATGTATTTTTGGAAATGCTATCTGGCTGGTTTACATTAAAAATTTAGGTTCAAAATTATATAGTCAAGGCTTCAAGTATTTTATAGAATAGCCAAAATCCATATATTTTCAATAGAATTCCTAATGTGCGAGAAGCTATGATTTTCACCCATTAATGAAGATATTACCTTATCACAAAAGTGCAATATATATGCTTAGACAATTACTTTAAATGATAACTTATTTCTAAAGTAAATTAATTGAAGTCAAATACATTAAGTACTAGTTAACTAATTATACATATATGTACATGCATCAAATAAACTTGATGGTAATTTAAATTTACTCTTGGTGGCTACTGTAATACTTTACAGTCTCTGAAACAGAGCACAAAACATCAAATATGCAACCTAAAAGTACTACAATTATAAAAATATTGATGCTCAAACCCAAGATAACCAAATATGCACACAGGAAAGTATACTCTATGAAATCAAGTGGGGATTGGATTGCCAAATAGGAAATATTAGCTAAAACCAGGAGATACCATGAAACCCTTAGACTGGATAGAACAACTACAACATAGTATGATGCATTATTGTAGGAAGTTGGTTATTCAGTCAAGAGGCAAACTACCTTTCATTTCAAGCAAGCATAAAATTTCGTGACTAATTTTGTTCACTGAAGACAGCGAGAGGAACAGGAGCCATTTGTGTGAGAATCCTCTGAAATGTGTTTATAAACAAGAAGAACATTTTAAAAGCTTAGTACTCAGTGACTATATCTGTTGCCAACTTCATAAAATAGCACCTTGTGGTCCAGTGGGAAGTGTTCTGACAGAAGGTCAAGTAGACCCTCATCCTGATAAATCAATTATGCTGACAGTTGTTTTGAGTAGTGTGATCTTGACAAAGCATGTCCCAATTGAAAGTTTAAGTCAAAGATCAAAGCTGGAGAAAGGTCTGATGAATTAGAATGAGTGAAAGATTGAAAAAGCGAGAGCATTTTGTAAATGATTGCATAATGCAGTTTCATAATTCAGAAACATACATTTTTTGTTAAATCATTTACACTACAATATATGGAAAAAGTCACAAAGTTAATTGAAAATCACATGGAGTACAATTAAAAACATTATGTGAGAAGTTTTGATTACTGTCAAATCATGCCTGAGGTTTTGTGCCACGAGATTGGAGTATCAGAGACCCCACAGACTTCTACTTAGTGTGTAGTGAGCTGATGTGTTCAGGGGCCTGTTAAGGAGCTCAGGAATGTCACCTGTGAGTAGCTGGAGTAGAGAGAGAGAGCAATGTGGACATGACCATTAACCAGTCTGGGACACTTGGAGAAGCTTCCTTTTGGAGAATTATTTACCTTCTGCAAGACAGAAAGGGGACTGGCTCTCATGAAGGTGTATTTAAAACAATACTTTCATACTCAGGGGCTCTGTGGTAGTCACTGTCTCATGCATGTTTGCTTCTCTCATGGAAACAGAGCTAGATTTATGTAACCTTTTCACTTGATCCTAAAACAGTGCACCAAATCCCACCTATCTTTGGCATGGACAAATCAACAAGCACTTTACAAAATGCAGGCGACCTCGCTGTTCCTTGGGATTTCTGTAGGCCCTCAGATTTTAATTTGGGGGCATCTCTGAGAGGCAGAGTAGGCATGCCGGATCTGTCCCTGGGGCCCAGATAACTAAGGAAGGAGGTATAGCAAACAGAGGAGAGTTGGAAATGCCTTCATTAGGATCTTGGTTGCTGGTTCATTGGTCTTTGTCCAACACAAAGTAGTTGATCTCCAGCTTTTTCCTCCTGTGTCACCAAGTACTGAGTGGGCAAAAGAATGACAAAGCATCTTGAGCTTCACAGCACATTCTACTAGTTTTGTTGCTAGACTTAAAAGGGGAAAAAGTTCCCCTGGGAAGTGGTATTTATTATTGTATGCAGTCAGAGCTGACGATTGCTTCCACTATGAGACAGATGATTGACCTTTAGAAATGGACAGAACTTAACCTACCTTGCCTTCATTTCACAGCCAAAAAACCACAGAAGTCATCAAACAGGTAGACAATAACCAACAACGGGAAGCAACAACAAACTTCAGGGAGGGCCCTGGACAGTTTGGCTCAGTGTCGGCCAGTTAGAGAGACTCAGGTTTGGTTCCTGCTAAGGGCACATACCTCGGTTGCAGTTTGTCCCCAGCCCTGGCTGGGGTCATGCAGGTGGCATCCACACGATGTGTCCCTTTTACATCCATGTTTCTGTCTCTCTCTCTTCCTCTCTCTCCTTCCCACTCTATCTGAACAAAAAATGGACAAAAAATGTCTTCGGGTGAGGATAAAAAAAAACCAATAACAAACCTTGGTGAGGGACTTCCAGACTAGCTACATTACAATATCCCAAATGACCAGTTTTCGAAATTCAGGAATGCAAAGAAACAAGTATGGTCAAATCATAAGAAAGAAGAAATTCATAGAAACTGTCCATGAGGAAGTTCTATCAGACCTTAAATCAGCTGTCCTAATCATGTTCACAGAGCTGAAGGAAATGATGGACAAAGGGCCAAGTTGGCCAGAGGAGCTTGAGGGTGTCCCCTTCACCTTAACTTGCTTTCATCACCTGCAACCCTGCTTTCCACTTCCTGGGGCCAGGGCTCAGCCTTTCTCCATGACTTGCTAGAAAGGTATGATTTCCATTAATATATAAGCCTGCATGTTTACACTCTTACATCCTAAAATCTTCAGGGGCCAGAACACAGTCATTCATACTAATCTCTCTGTCATACTCAGTGCATGAGAAGAGTTGTCTATGAGAGTCTGGCACAGAAGAAAATCCAGTGGAGCCAAGTTAGAACTCAACTCACCTAAGATAATCCTCTGTTCCTCAATGTAAACCAAGAAAGCAGAAAAGATGAAAACTTCTAAGATGAGCATGTCCTTTCAGCCAGGAATACAGGAGAATTCTACCACCCAAAGCCCTCCCAGAGCAATTATAAGGGATGAAGTTTCTAATGTTTTAAAAGGCTTTCAAGAGTCCAGTCATTTGACAGCTACTGAGTGCTGACTTGTGTCAGCATGGCACCAAAGGACAGCAGATGATGAATGAACACACACTCAGCCTGGGAAGACTTTCTCAACCTTTCCGTGGTTGAACGGAGCCTAAGTATGCCATTTTGATTTCACAGACTTAACATCACAAGGATTGCAAAGCTGTGTCATATGTTCTTATTTCCTAACTTCTTAGGTATAGACTTTTCACTATTATGTAGAGATCACCATTCTACTACAACAATCATAGAATTTAGGAAAAATAAATAATAATCATAATTTGAACACCTACCTACTCTGTGACAACTGTTTGACTTTGTACTTTTGAAACTTGGTTTTTTTTTTTCAATAAATCCTTCCAAGATGAATGTTACATATATTTACAAACAAGGATAGCAAGGCTCAAAATGACTGTCCCTAACTCAAGGCCATGTAGCTGTTAGGTGTGAAGGGCACCTCAGTATCAATTCCAAAAGGTTGTTCTGCCTCAAGGGCTCACGGGTCATAAAATGGTCTTCTAGCAAGGAAGAGACTCGTGCAAGATGGGATGAAACTAATTTATGGTCTCTGATGGATGAAATCCTTGTACCATTGTCATGAATTTTTCTTGTATACACTACACCAATAAGAGAAAGAAAATCTCATTGAACCATGGTTTCAATATATCTTAAAATCTTCTTTTCTATATTATTGAATTGTAGAAACATCCTCCCCAAAAAACGACAACGACAACAATGACTAATATCTAGTATCCTGTTCCTATTTTAGGACTGGTATAAAGAGAAACTGTTGCAGACGCAAATTAGGAAAGAATTACTGATTTTCTGTCATACACAGATGTCCCCATTGGAAGACAGGAAGTGTCAGTATAACTTTTAAGGAGCTTGGGATTACACATGGGAAGCCTACTTAGTGTTCTTTACAGTATCTATACAGACAACAGGTGGACAGAGTCAGGCAGCCTGTGTAAGATGGGAATGGTATACAGAGCTGCTAAATTAGTATTTATTGGAAGGAAAGCAGGCATATAATTCTTCATATGGCCCATTCTTATTCTTTTACTGTTTCACTACAGCTGAAATAGACAGAAAAAGTTTGGAGATGAACAAAAGAGCAGGCAGGCTACAGTGTTCTCCAATATCTCAATTTATCAGGCATATCTCCACCTACAAAATTAAGAAAATGGTCTGCTCAGGTTGTCTCTAAACTTCTATGATTGCTTGATAACCAATGGAAGCATAAATATACTGATAAATATCAAGTACCCATTTCATCATTTAGGACTTCCTGTGTTAATTTTTTATGCAGTTTACAGAGACCCTTTTGTTCCATGTTGCCAAAGTGACATTGCTAATTTAGAAAATGTTTGTGATCATGAAGTCAACTGTCTTTCACTAGACTTCAAACTCCTTGAAGGCAGAGGCTGCATCTCACCTCTTTTTTAATATCTTCCCCAGTTTCTTGGAATTTAGTAAAAAATGAGCGTATGTTGATAGAAATGTGTATTTATTAACTATTGCTGCACAACAAATTATATTAAAAACTTAATGGTTTAGCCTTCGCTGGTTTTCTCAGTGGTTAGAGCATCAGACCTCAGGCCAAAGAGTCAAGGATTCGATTACTGGTCAAGGGCATGTACCTGTGTTGCAGGTGGGGGTTGTGTGGGAAGCAACCAATAAATGTGTCTCTCTCACACTGATGTTTCTCTTTTTCTCTCTCCCTCCCTTCCACTCTATCTAAAAAAATAAAATAAAATAAAAAATAAATGAAAAATATCCTCAGATGAGGATCAAAAAAAAAAAAAGTCATGGTTTAAAACAATCAATATGTAGTTTCTGTGGGTCAGGAGCGTGGTGCAGCCCATGTGAGTATGGGTGCTTCTTGCTCCAGGTCGCTCCTGAAATTGTAGCAAGGGTATTCAACAGAACTGCAGTCTCACCTGAAATCTCAGCTGGGGAAGGATCCACTTCCAATCTCATTCCTGCAGATGTTGGTGGGAATGGGTTCCTTGCAGGCTATTGGACCAAGGCTCATTTCCTCACTGGCCTTTGGCCAGAGTTCACCTCTGTTCTGTGTCTCATGAGCCTTTGATAGAGCAGCTCAGGCCCTCCCATGGTAGCCAGCTCTGTCAGAGGGGACAAGTGAGACAGTCCAAAAAACAGAAGCCATTGTCTCTGTAACCTACTCTCCCAGTTAACACTCAGTAACCTCTGCTGTACTTCTATTGCCAGAAATGAGTCCTGGGTCCAGCCCACACTCAAGGCAGGGGCTTGCACACAGGTGTGAACACCAGGAAGCAAGGATTATGACAGTCCAGCTTAGCAGCTGCCCACCCACTGTTTATTTTACTTCTCATTTGGCCATTTGAGATTTATTTTAGTCTGCATTCATCTTTTGCAAACTTGCATACATCTTTATCCTAGGGGAACACAGATCAAAGAGGGGCCTGCTGATAACTTGAACAGTGAATCATGTCATCGATGAACTCCTTCTACCGTAATCACTGTGGTATTTTTCTTAATGTGTGAAGTTTCACTTCAAATATTCCTCATCCTGGATGTGACATTCCCACTTTCCTTTCGAAAGTGCGTAGGAGGACATGTTTTAAAACACATTTTCTCATCTTACTTCACATTCTCCTAAATTTTAACTGGGTCAGCAATCTACTTTTACTGGGTCAGTAGGTTCTCTACTTTGGGTGAGTTGTGCTATTTAACAGGACCAGAAATTACTGTTAGAAATGCAGGATCCTATAAGATCTTTGTGCAAAACTCCCTTTTTAATTGAAAAATCTGTAAAACATCAATTTTCGGATACTTTCAGAAGAATCTTATTTTAAAGGTAGCATCGCCTAGTGGACATGAGCTCAGACTCTGTCAAACTACATGACCATGGGTAAATTATTTGAACATCCTGTGCCTCAGTTTCCTCATTTATGCACTAGGAAAAACAATGATACCTTCCTCATTAGGGATGTTGTAGGTATTAAATGACTTAATATTTGGAGAACACTCGGAACAATGCCTGTCTTTTAGTAAGTACTTTATAAGTGTTTGTTAAATAAAACAAATGGCTTTGCAGAAAGGGTTTAACATTTTCTTGGCAGATGTGCTTGGCGTCCTTAATATTATTTCAGTCATTCTTATGAATCTTAACTAATTCTGGTATCCCCGGGAGTAACCACTTAGAATAAATAATTTGTCCTTCCTTTGTATCTCAACCAACACTGGTCTGTGCTCCCCTCGGGGACAGCGACAGTATCTTGCTTCACCCTTTACATCCCGGGTTTCACATTGTGTCTGCACATGGAAGGCATTTCATAAACAGTTTCTTAATTAATTTCATATTGTTTGTGGGTGACAATTTGCAAGAAAAAATAAAGGAGAAATTGTCCTTTAAATGGAGTTTGTTTTGGCCACAGTTGCCTGCCATTTAGAAAAGCTAGATATCTTCCTGTTCCATTACATCACCCAGCCAATTAATCAACACTCGAATGACTCCCAAGACGGACCTTCATTTTGTCTACTTATTAACTTTCATTATGTGCAATCACTAAAGTGTAATTGTGAACAGGATGGATTATGCCGTAAACTTTTTTCCTATTACACCATTCCTTCACAAATCCCCTTATTAAAGTGTACCAAGGGTGATATATTATGTTAAGAAGGTTTAAAACATAAGGTGACAATGACCTTCCCTTTAATTAACTATGATGGAAACAAAGGTGAGAACAATGATGATGAAGCTCGGCTGAAAACCATAAATCATCCTGCACACTGGAAGGCAGGACACAGCTACAAAAATAACCTTGCGATTCACAGGTTAAGTGAGTGCTTCAGTATCTGGCTCTATTTATTTACTCATAACTCCACTGTTTCGCGGGCACGAGAGGATGCTCAAGAAGCTGGAATTGAAAACTGGCTGCTGGCTGCTGCCTGCTGAGGTCAGATTTCAGAACTCCTTAGGCTATTTTGTTTAAAAATATAGAAATGACCAAGTATTAGTCTAGTAATAAAGTAGATAAAGAAAGCATTGTTTTAATTATTATTGTTGAGGCATGAATTACACACAATAAAATACACAGATCTTAAGGGTTTGGGTCAATGAGTTTTGACAATTGCATACATTTAAGTAACTGCCACCAAAATGAGACATATGGCATTTTCATAACCCAGAATGTTCTCTGGTGCCCTTCACAAACTCCCCCTTCAGATATCACTATTCTGACTTTTACTAACATGGATTAGTTTTGCTCATTCCTTGATTTCATATAGATTGAATCATATAGTATTCATCTTGTTACTATGTAAAAGCTTTCTTCATGTAGGCGCATATTTTTTTCTTTGTCTCCATCTCGTCTTCCTCTTTTCTTTTTCTTCTCTTCTTTCCCTGGAGAGAGAGTGTAGCTGGGGGTCCAGGTCCTCCACTCATTTACTTTCTCCAAAGCTCTGCTCATGCTCACTGCGGTGTTGAGACTTGCCTGCCTTCAGAAACTGTAGTTCCAGTCTTGGTCATCTGTCCAGCTGTGAGTTTGGATGCCACAGAGTTTATCAGAGGAGTCTAGCCAGAGTAACTTCATTGATTGTCTCACTTTTCCTGCCCCTTCCCCTCATCCTCCACCCCCCAGACTAACCCCATATTTTCCTTGGCATGAAGAGTGACAGAAGTTTTATCTGGACTGAATATGTATCTCTAGTCTTAGACAAACAGATTTATTTCATCAATGTGCTGGGAATGAGTGCTTTGATGATGAATTAGAGTTTTTCATAAAACTGATAGGCTAAGAGAAAAGCAATGTTAGGGACTTATCCCAGTTACTGTCTCAATGGCTCTTGCTTCATTAAGGTAATTCAGCCAGAAGAGAAACAAGATACAGGTCCTGGATGTCACTGCCCTGCCCTGAGCGCCATTTCCAGCCACCATAGAACAGGTGTCTGCAAAACCTCCTATTGTGTGCCCACAATCTTGTACCCACTGCTGCTGGTTACAAAGAGATCAGAATGGAGATTGAAGAACATGACTTTGTGAGATTTAAGGTTTTCACAATAAGTACTTTATATTTTATGGTTTCCTTTCACATTCATGTCAGTTAATGGATTAATTCTTGAACCAGTCAAAAAATTTTAGAACCTATGTACATTAAAGCCGTGTCCATTGTTAGCAGCTCACCTGGGTTGGAGGAGCAAAAGCCCAGGTCAAGTGCCTCTGTGCAGAGCATCACAAGAGACCATGCAGCATCCACAGCTATGTGGAAAGGCCCTGGAGTGCAGAAGCTCCTCAGACAAACGTATGACGTACACTGGCAACATGTGCCCTTCGAGTGTGGGAAAGTCAACACCTTGCACAGTGTGCAAAGACCCCACCTTCATGTCTTGTTTCCCTCAAATGTGTTTACTTTGAAGTTATTTTAATGAGATAAAGTGGTAATGAGAAAATTTCTCCACTACACTTAAACTTTACATATCCCATGAGAGAATGGGACAGATTTCTGTCACTTTCCACGTCTCTGGAAAAATCTGAGCCACGGTCTCTCACGGAGGTCTGCTCTCGGTCTTTAACTCCTGGCTGGGGGAGAGTGACAGGCAGCACTGTGTTTTCAGTTTGTCCATGTCCTTCTTTAGAGCTCGGCTGGTCATTGAAGTTGAGACAGAAGCCAGGGAACCCCATAGATTTTAAATTGACACCACCTCTCATTGCTCTTCACTTCAGGATGCTGGCATGGAGGACTCCTGCAGGAAAGCTGGAATGCCTATCTCTCAGAGAGTGTGTGCCATTGTCCCTACTGCCGTCACAATTATGTCTCTTCATAACATTAGCTCATGTGCAATAGAAGAGGAAACTGAATCAGAAATGAATAAAGGAAGTCTGCAGAAAAATTAAGATTTGAATCAAACTTCCAGGTCCTCTGGTGTAGCCAAGAGGTTCCAAGAAAATCCTTCAAGGCAGCCCCCATGGAATTGCACAGGAAAATTTGTAAAGAGATCCTGGAAAATGTTTCTATGGGATTTAGGGTTAGAGGTATTGGCCACGTGATGCCATGGGTGCTCTAGTACCAGTACTAGACCCAAGAGACAAGGAAAGCACAAGGTCATGGTAAACACCACATGGGTAAATGCCACTGTCCTCTTCTTGTTGTCCAAGGCTGGGGCTGGGAATGTATCATGGGGTGTTTTAAGCTTCGTCTGGTTTGGTTTGGATATGTTTGATATGGTTCATTTTATTCCATGATTCATTTTCAAAGTCTTTCAAAACTAGGCTGCACCATTTTGATACAGTCTATGATTCTAGGGGAGATGAACCTCAGGGGTCATACAAGTCTAGAAAAATTACAGTAACTATTATGTGCTGAATTTTTGTCTTCTCTCAAAATTTGTATGTTGAAGCCCGGCCCCAGTATGATGGTATTTAGAAGGGGGTCTTTCGGAGGTCAGGAGGGCAAGGCCCCTACATGGAATTAGCGCCATTTACAAGAGGAAGTCAGATCTCTTTCTCCTGGAGCACCCACCACGGGAAAGACCCAGCAAGAAGGAGGACACAGCAAGAAGGCAAAAGTCTCCAAACCAAGAAGCAGGCTGCACCAGACGCAGAATCTGAGGGTACCTTGCTCTCGGATTCCAGCCTCTAAAACTGAGAAATATACGTATCTTGTTTTAGCCCCTGAGTCTGCTGTATTTTTCTGTAGCAGCCCAAGCTCCCTGACAGCATCTGTTTAAAGAGACTAAATAGTTTAGGAACCAGGTAATAGGATACTTTGCCTTTATCTCTCAGTTATTAAGATTGATCCTGTATAAAATAGTAGAGGTCCAAAAACTAGTGACCTATAGGACCATCCATTTGTCAGCTGCTAATTGATGGGCATTTCCCATACATGGTGGGCTGGCAATGAGAATGATAATAATTTCTGGATGGCATGATGGGAATGAGGCTCTTCAACATTCTGCCTCCGTTTGCCAGGTTTGGGCATGGAGATCCCTTGTAGATTTAAAAAAAAAATCCGCCTGGAAGACTATTGCCTTTATGGGCACAAACAATGCACTGTATCAGTCTTGCAGAGCTAGCCACAATTTATGCTGAGTGAGTAGTAAAAAATGCTGATTTAATTATATTTTCTATCAATGTACATTCAGAGGATATACATTCAGGGGTGCTAATAAATTTGTATTTTTACAAGGCTGTTTCTTTGTTAGTAGTGCATAGATTCTAATTTTTTTTTTTGCTTTAATTTGATGAATGACTGTATCACATAGAGTGTGCATATGTGTGTGTGTGCACAGGGAAGAGAAAATGAGAGGAATAGACTATTGGAAAGAGTAGGCTTTTTAACTCTGAGTAATAGTTATGTGTCTTGTTTGCAAAAGCCTACACTCCCTAAATGTGCACATGAAGACATTAGAGTATTAAAATATACATATTATTCAAGGCCATGTCTGGCTTGTAAAAGGGGACTGAGGCCACAATTCCGGGATTGTGCCTCTGTGAGAGTCCGCACCTCCTTTTTCTCGCTTGTCGTGGTAGCCCTGCCAGCTCTCTCGAACTGGTGTCAGCGCCCAGCAAAGGGGCACTTCTCAAACCTGTTCTTTCCAGCCTGTGTCCCAGGTCCCACACAAACCATAGTAAGTCCTCAAAAGTCTTAAATGAATGAGCAGCTGGGAAATGAATGAATTAATACCACATTTGCACCAAGAAAATGACTCACAGTGAAAACTAAATCACATTGAGGTGACTTAGTAGCATGATATATCAAGGGCAAAAGATTTCAAATGGTAAGTATGGTTTTAACTAGTAATGGTCACATGTCTAATCCTTTTTCCTGAGGAAATAAGATTTGAATATCTAAATTAGATCCTATCCATGACATAAATTATTATAAGCTTTTAAAAACTTTTGGCTAAACATGATGGGAAATTTTAGATAAATAAATTTTAATTAATCTATTTATAATAAATATAATGCATTTGTTTATTTAAGATATATATGTGTCTCCATCTGTGTTTAACAAGCAAAATGCAAACTCCTTTGTGAACATGCATGTCTACACACAGCTAAAACTCTTACACTGTGTGTTTCAATCCATATGTTTGAGAGTTAAAAGCAAACTATTTTCTATCCCAAACCAGGTCTGGAATGAAAAGATCACCTGAGTTAGGTAAATTTCTTAGAAGTAAATATTTTTTTAATTCAAGAAGGAATCCAAATCATTAAGATTTTGAGCAACACTGTTTCTTCCTGGCGGGACTGGCACACCCTCCCAGAGCCTGGTCACTTTCACTTTTTTTTTTTTTTTTTAAA
Source organism: Molossus molossus (assembly GCF_014108415.1). Classification (NCBI taxonomy): domain Eukaryota; kingdom Metazoa; phylum Chordata; class Mammalia; order Chiroptera; family Molossidae; genus Molossus; species Molossus molossus. Next base: position 35,274,000 of record NW_023425366.1, read on the forward strand.
TCTTCACCCAAGGACAGTTTTTTTGTTTTCTTTTTGTTGTTGTTGTTGTTCAGATAGAGTGGGAGGGAGAGAGAGGAAGAGAGAGAGAGAGAGAAACATAGATGTGAAAGGGACATATCGAGTGGCTGCCTCCTGCATGACCCAGCCAGGGCCGGGAACAAATTGCAACTGAGGTACATGCCATTAGCAGGAACCAACCTGGTCTCTCTGGACCGCAGACCGACGCTGTAACTGCTGAGCCAAACCGGCCAGGGCTGGGCCTGGTCACTTTCAAACCGGAAGGAGCTGGCTTGTGAAGGGGAACTTAGGAAAGTCAAATCAATTCTGCAGAATTTGGGGGGAGGTTGTGTTTATTACTCCTTTAATATTTTCCCATGCTTTTGCTAACAAGGCATGACAAATGAAGTCACCTTTAATACTCCATGCACTAATAACATCATAAAATAACTCACTAAATTGTTACCTCCGGCCAGTCATCAAGTGGACTAATGAAGAGAAACTTGTGACAGGTTCTCTCCGGGCAACATTTATGGGAGGGTTTCCACGGGTTTCTGCCCGGTCTGCACTGACACGACTGTTTTAGGACAGGGAAACGTGCGAATGTCTTTCCAAGTCTGTGCACAGGCCTCTGTGCAGTGCCAGTATGACGCATTTCCCCTCCGAGGGCGTAGAGGGAGCTGTTGGACCACTCCAGACAACTGTTCCACAAAGGGGCCTTTCCAAATTTGACACCTAGGGTCAGTATTCCAAATTACCTCTTCTAGTAACAGTTTTTCTCTTCTCTTGGTCATCTTTTATAAATTTCTGGCAGAAGCTTGGCAGAACAACTCCCACATAATATTTCAGATTGAATCTAGGAATTATAGTGATGGTCTTCACAGAATTAAAGGAGAAATAAAAACAGCACTAAGTGAAGAGAGACAATTTGGTCAAATCACTAATGATACATACCATTGTGGAGACGTATAAATCCCCCATTCAGGATAGGCTTGAATTTCTGAACTCTATTCAATAACGTTCAGATCTCAGATAACTGAGACAAGAGTTTGGGAGCTATCTGATGCAAAACATCACATCTTACTTCAGAATCAGTATCTCATAAAAAAAAAAAAAAAAGTTGCACAGTTTGCATTCCTTTCTTTTGTTCTCTGATTTTTGAAGGCAATACACTCTTTGACTATCTAATTTCAGTAGAAGTTAAATGATCATGATTAACCTTTTCTTTATTAACATCTAATGAAACAGTGAAGATATGAATCCACTTATTAGGCTTCAGGGAACAACTGAACTGCACGTGGGAGGGGACTTGTGCTCACTCTTTAACATCCCAGGCAGCAGCTTGAGCAGCAATGTGATCATCCAGCCAACCAGACATCAACACTTCTCATCAGAGTTGCATCTTCCCAACTTGTTGAGCATGAACTAAAGGAACCTCCGTCAAGATGAGCAGTTAGCTATTGATTTGCATAAATAAAAATAGCAGCAATAAACTCTCATGGGCTCTAGGTCAACAAAGTGATTATCTTCACATGGCAAAGATAGGGAGCGAAATTTAACCCAAAAAGTGGAAAATCCTAAACCAGTCTGTTGCTGGTTCAAGTTTCCTGCACTGTAGGGTTCCATCTACAGAATTTTCCCAGCATGCTCCTGAGTAAGTTTTGGCCCTTTCTGAGAGATTTTAATTATTTTAAGTCACTGGGATTCCTATTTCATATGCTGTGATAGTTATTAAAATTCACTACCAGAAAGTAACATGAGTCTGGTCTTTAAAAAATGATTGATAGTAATAATTACAGTGTTAAGATACTTGAAAATAGAAAACAATTATTTTATGAGACAAAGAAGACATTTGAAAATCATGTGGCTAATTTATAGCTTCCTAGACTTCCATAGATTTTCTACTAATATTTGAAAATTGGATCAATTAGTTTGAAAAACTAGAAAAAGCTTTAAGTCAGAAGAACCAATTCTCTTGAGACTCCTTTCCTTCTGAGGTTAATATGTAAAACACTATAAATCTAATTGGGAGAGGAGGCAATTTTAAGCCATTTTAAAATTAAAAAAAGAGAGAGAGAGAGAGAAAAACAAGATATCTCTTGTCCAGAATTATTTAGTTAATGCATTTGTGGGCTATTTTATGATGTGTTACAATCAATTCTGAAGCTACCCGTGTAAAGGAACAAAGCATCTGAGCATTATATTAGGTACTATTTTTTTTTCTCTAAACTTAAGCAAGTTAAAGGCAAAAAGTAGACTGCATTTACTTAGTCAAGTTGTCTCCGTTTTCATTAGAAATGTACATGTTCTACTTTCCATTCAGAGGAAACTGACCTGTGAAGACCATTTCTTTTTATCTATTGATAAGTAGGAGAATTGTCCATATGCTTCTTGTGTATGATGGCCTTTTTGGGGTTAAATTTGTTCAGGCTGAACGCACTTCTGCCTATGATATCATTCTTCTTCTCTCAAAGGCTGAGAAAAGAAGGCTGAGAGTTAAGTAGGGAATGTTTAATGATAAATATTATATCTTCACATTGGTGTAATCAATTTTAGTCATATTGAAGATCAGAAATAAATACAGGAATCCTTTATGTCTTTAGAGACTTTGTTAATTGCATGTGTTAGTGATGGAAATAAAAATAATCAGACATAATGATATTGTAATAAACATGCTGCATCATATTCTCACATTAGCAGTTATTATTCTACTTTCGGATGAAATGGGAACAATGGGTAGCCTGTGCTTTGTGTATCATTTCCCCCGACATGATGAACTACCAGGAACCTACTTAGCACAGTAGTTAGTAGACACGGATGGTGTCCGTGGCACAGCGCAGCAGGCTCTCCTGCAAGGATTTTTCTAAAAAGCCATCTTAAATAAATGCAGCAAATGCACTTCTACTGGAAAGAAGCAGTGGCATTTCTTCCAAATTCAGAGAAAGCATGCATAAAGGGAATACTGCAAATGATGGCTTTACTTAATAGTGTGTTTCATTTTTAATTGCTGAATATATTTTCCAGCGAGAATGCAAGGAACATAATTTGCCAGGCTTACATAAAATTGTCAGCTCCTCATGCCCAAGGATAAACTGCACTATAGAGAGATAAAAAAAGTTAATAGGTCATTATCTTTATTAACTTTACAGAGAGTGAAGTTTGTAAGATTGTATTTGGGGATTGCCTAAATTATACAGCAGATTCTATCATTTTCTCAAGAGGACACGGGAGAAAAATCTTGAAGATGTAAAGAATATGGGAGAAACTATTCTAATATCAGAGATAACACTTTTATTTTCTCCTCTTTTTATGTAGAGGTGCGGAAAGTGTGTTCTTTCAGCTGGAATGATGGAAGAGAATGACCCAAAGTCGTGTGTATGTATACTCTGCATACATAAATGTGGATAAATGTGTAGTTTCTTCCTATAAAAACTTAGAAATATATGTGCAATGTGTAATCCACTTGCTTTGCTGGCATTAATAAGGAGATTGTACAGTGCAGTTTTTTTCTTATCCTGATTTATTCTTTTGAAAATGAAAGTGTGATAAAAGGCTAATCAGAAATGTGTTGCTTTGTATACAATGAGATAATGAATTCCTATTATAAAGAACTATAATTGAAAGGTGGTACACCATCTTGCTCTTCAGGCTTCTTCTATAAATGCAAGATGCTCTGCAATTTCTAACAGATTTTGAATGCATGTGCTTGTGTGTGTGTGAGTTATCAACTAAATCATTTTTAGTTTTCAGGTAATTTTTTTGACTTTTTTTTTCCTTCCGCGGCAGGTGGAAATTGTGTTGCAAAGTGCATGGACTGAAATAAATCTGATATGTGGGGAGACAATTATAATGAGACACTAATGAGGGCCTGGAGTCCAAAGAAAGAATGTCACCTGGAAATTGTGATCAGGGTGAGGGAGCTAATGAGAAATCAGTGCGGTACACAGGCCCAGTGGTCCCCTCGGTGCCAGCCTGTCCTCTGTCCCCTCCTTGCTGATTCCCACAGGGCGGCTCCAGGGAAGGAAGAAAGGAGATGTCCAGTGAAAACGTTGTGAACCGCAGGGTGCACCGGGTTTGGGCGGGAGCGTGCCCCACCCCCACCCCACCCCCACCCCCACCCCCACCCCCACGCTAAAGCAGTGCAAGCCAGACAGGCTTCATCTCCACGGGATGTGGTGCAGGCATTTTAAAAATTAGCTTCTTAAACCTTTACGGATCTTCATTTAAACACTAAGGTCCTTATACTGTTTTTCTTAAAACTGGTGCAGACTTTTCAGCTTTCAAAATCACACTCTGTACTTGCTTATTGGGTAGATTAAAATTTCTTAGTGGGTCTAAGATATCCACCAGCACTGAAAATTATCCTTTATCTTATTTTAGTAGACCATGTGAATCCGTGTTTAATTTCTCTAAGCAACCATTAAGACAAAAGCATTTCATTCTATGTGGGCATGTTTTGCCTCATTCTATGCTCTGCTGTTCATTTGAAAGTAATCATCCCTTTATTTAAAGGATTACATTGCATCAATTGGTAACTTAAAAGATTATACCATTGAATGGAGGAAGGAAACATGAAATCCCAAGGCCATGTAAAAAAATACATTTATTCTCTCGTTTCTTCTTTCAGTGTTTCCTTCAAGTGTCACCATCATTACACTGTGTCAATGAACATATGCTTCTGGTAGTTAAAACAAGATTGTGTTTTGTGACATTGGTTCGCCTGGCTAGTGCTCGCATTTGAATCGTCCTGAGTGACTGCCCCCCTTCCAGGGAGCACAAGAAAGGGCAGGCGCGCTCCACCCGATTCAATGCGTCCCTCGCACAGTCATTCCCACTTGAGAACGCTCCGTTCTCCCTCCATTGTCCTCCTGACAAATGGTGAATGTCCTCCATTTGCCGTGTCTGACCTTGACTAATTATGCACAATTGGTGCAGCTGTCCCTTGCTTTACCAAGTGCTGTAACCCCAGAACACGCAAGCAACTTCTGGCCGCCACCATAGAACTTCGATTTGAGAACTTCATCACCGGGAACAATGCCTGCTCTTTGTGCGGACTCGCAGGTCGGCAACGCCCTCTGTCCCCATATGTTGACAAATAATTTATATTCATACTGGGCTTTGTCCCTACAGTTTTTAACTGACTTTATGAAAACAGGTTAGAGAAGTTTTCTGAAAGTAATCTATCAAAATATCTCTGCTAAAATGTGAAAGAAAAAAAGAAAGACTGATAGAGGAAATACACAAAACACTTGACATTATTAGTATTTGTTTTTCTGGTCACATCTCATGATTCACTGAGTATTTGCATGAATGATTTTTAAGGAGGTATTTTTAACGGTGGGCTGGGTGAGCACAAACAAAGGTAGCCTCTGTCATCAATGCTACCTACAGGCTTTGCGGAAGCAGAATTGAGATGCTATTCACTTGTTTTATTTTATTATATAAAATACATGTCCAATATTGTTTTATTGGTTAAAATGGAATAAATATTTTAATTCTGAAAACATGTTTCTAACAAAAGGGCCATTTGGAGGATATTTTATTATGGAGTATCACTTTTTTTACATTGTTGTCTCCTGAGTTTTTCTCTACATTGAGTATGTTATAGTGGTCAGTTTTAAAATAAGACATTTTTTAGGGAAAATAGAAGCTTTAAAAAGTTTCTTGTAAAAAGAAACTAGTGGGGAAAGTTGGTGTTTAATAAAATATGAAATTCAAACAATTAAAATAGGCAATATAAAATATAAATATAAAAATCATACAGTAAATCTAACCTAATATTTTAAACCGCAGTGGTGTAATTTATTATCAAATAGAACCACATATTGTAAGTTGACTGAGGATACTCTCTTTATAGGACTGAGATGGATCCTACATCATGATTCAAATCAAGACACCATTTCCAGACCATATTCTGTTTTGAAGGTCTAACATAACACCCTTTAGACAGCACATATGACTATGTCTGTATTTGCATATTTATATATGCAAGTGAAGCTGAAGGTATTTTCCACAGAACACGTTAGTTCTCTGTAGCCCTGTCTGCCAAAATCGAGCTTCCCCTGCAGATACAGGGTGGAAGCAATTTTAATCCTTCTGCTTTTCCATTCAAGAACACAAAAGAAAAAAATTTAAAGAAAACATAAATTTTTTTAAAAAGACATTTTTGAGCAGAAATATTTTAAAGGAACTATATCTTTAATTTCAAATAAGACTGCACAATGGAATAAGAAGCCTGGGATTCTAAACAGAGAGGGACACTTTTCATTTCTTATATTTTTATATAATACTGATTGTAACTGGTTTCATACAGCATGGAACCATGAAGTAAAGTGAACTCCTTTAGAGCATATCTGTGCATGATATCAAGGAAAAAAATATTTGTCACTGCTACAAAAGAAGAAGAAAGGCTATATGAGAAAAAAACACCCAACTTTGTTGAAAGAATAGTGTTTTTAAGACTTCTATCATTAAATCAAACAAACAAAAATTACAAATTAGATACACTGAAACTCCTGTTGAAACTTTTACAAACTAGCATATTAGTGGAAATATTAAAATACATATTTTCCAAACTTGTCCACATGGTAGGCCTTTCACTGATATGGTCAAACTGCCTATTACTAGGCATGCCTGATTCATCAGAAACCTTTATTTAGGCTCTGGTGCTTTGTTTTTTCTTTTTTTTTCTTTTTCTTTTTGCTGTTCAGAAGTGAAATGCACCAGTTTCTATTATATTGGTGCAATAATCCCATAGCTTTTGGAAAGACTTACTTCTGTTGTACATTGAGCTCAAGGGTATGGAGACATCACATGTACTAACTTTGTACTTGCCAGCATTCCTGTAGAAAGAGCAACATGGTGCTTTCTCCCTCCTTGGAAAATGTTTGATGAAGAACCACGTCTGCCCCTATGGCATCAAAGGCATGGAGGAATGCAAGTCTCCCCTCCTCTGCATGGGACGCACACTGCTTCTCCTCCACAGTTTATGTGTGTTGGTTATAAACCTCTGCTGCAGCTGATCTCTTCTGAGAAAAGCACGTTAATGCCTTCTTCTAAAGTGAAACAGTGATAGAGATAAATCGGAGGGTTTGTCACAATAACACATACAAATACAGGCTGGGGCAAAAGTAGATTTACAGTTATTCCTATGGGAAATAATACAATAATGAATAAATGGTAACTCAAGAATAAACTCTGTGTTTTGCATATTCACGACTGTAAGCCTACTTTTGTCCCACCCTGTGTTTTAGATCATATGCATATAATCCCAGGAGAAAGAAAAAAAATCATGGCGGCATTCTTTAGGATTACTCAGAATTTCAATGTCAAGTTAGTAGGGGAAAAAGTAGTTGTACCATTAGGTTGAGCGCAAATATTTCAGGTTATTTTTCTTATATCATAATGTGACATTTTTTATTTTAGTGTCATACAGGGAGGCCCCATTTCAAGTACACCTTTGCAGTAGAAAACAGTGCACCTCCCCCAAGAACCGTGAGAAACTGAAATGAAACATTTATAAGGTTCTCCATGTACTCAGCTCTTTGCCTACAAATAACCTGAACCAACCTTAAAGAGAAAAAGTAGAGAAAATGCCTGGCTTGTGTGTCAAAAACTACTTTTCGTCCACAACCTGACACCTTTGTGAACCTTGAAATTATAACCATATCCAGTTGTACATTTAAAATGAAGCCACACTTTTCAAGTAACTTATAATCCAAAATGTTCAACTTTAAGCAGATAAAAAACGTCACATGTAAAATAAATGTGTTTAAACATGATATTTATCTTCTATAATTATTGCTTAGCATTTCCACAATGGACAAAATGGAAAAAATCCAGTAATAAAAATTACAGCTGCCTAGTTGCTAGGGCTGGGAGGGTACCCACCAACAAAGACTGCAGGTGGAGATGAGAATCATTTAACAAGATATATATATACACACACACACACATATATATACACACACACACACACACACACATATATATACATATATATATATATATATTTATCCTCACCAGAGGACAATTTTACATTTATCTTCAGATAGAGCAGGAGGGAGAGAGGGGGGAAGAGAGAGAGAAACATCCATGTGAGAGAGGCACACGGACTGTTCGCCACCCACATGACCCCAACGGGGCTGGGGACAAACTGCAACTGAGGCACATGCCTCCAGTGGGAACCGAACCCAGGACTCTCTGGTCCGCAGGCCAACGCTCCAACCGCTGAGTCAAACCGGTCAGGGCTAATAAGAGATTTGTAAAGATTATTAAAAAGACCATTCTAGCTCTGGCCAGTTTGGCTCAGCAGTTAGAGTGTCGGCCCACGGACCAGAGAGTCCTGGGTTTGGTTCCCGCTAAGGGTGCGTACCTCAGTTGCAGTTTGTCCCCAGCCCCGTTGGGGTCATGTGGTTGGCAACCACTCGATATGTTTCTTTCACATGGATGTTTCTCTCTCTCTCTCTCCCTCCCTCTCTCCCTATTGCTCTATCTGAAGATAAATGCAAAAATGTCCTCTGGGGAGGATAAAAAAAAAATTATTCTATGACAAATTCAATGGACTAAAGACATGCTAAGTCCATTTCCAGTTCAAATGAAAGAAAAAAAATGCTGGTGTGTTCAGCTGATGGTCATGAGCAATCTTCTTCAAAATCTGCAGTTTCTCAGACTGGAAGAAGACATTATCAGAGGCTGTGTTTTGGGAAGCAACAAATCAAACTGCCAGCAGTTTACAGAAGACCTTGTCCAGGAGCTGGCCTGGGAAGAGGGTGGTTGTCTACTAAAGAAGCCAACTGCCTTGGAGGGAAGAGTCTGCTCCTCTGCAGTAGTTCCTGAGACACTTTCAGACTTCACCTGGAAGACTTCTCCCCTCTTTGCATCCCCCCAACACCCCACATGGATTATCTTCATACACCTCTAATACTCGGTAGCATATTCCTTTCTTTACTTGTCTCTTCCACAAGTCTAAGATCTTTGAGGGCAGCTTCCATGTATAATTCTCTCTAGCTCGTGCCCAGTGTTAGGCACCATGCAAACAGTAAATATAAGTATCATCTGGTTCAGCGGATGAAGGCTGAATAAATGGATAAACTAAATATAGGTGGATGTGTTTGTATTTCTATGTCAGTGTTCAAACCCTAGTTAATTAACATAATACAGTAAGAAAACCAGTCAAGGATAATAGCTAAATAGTTTCCTATTTAAAGGGCAAAAGTATCTCTATTTGTGTAAAAGTAGTCTCTATTTTTTTCCCAAACTAAACACAAGTACCTGTTAAGGGACGTCATCAAAAGGTGTATTCTAACATAGAATCTTCACAGTTAGAAATGTTGCAGATTTTCTCTACATACCTCCTTCTCTTCCTCGTTCCCAGGTTTCAAGAGCCCAACCCACTGCCTGGCCTGTCCCACCATGGTCTGTGGGAACCTCTCCCAATATGAAGACTTGGCTTCTCAGAGTGCCAGGATTTCCATGTTGTCTCATATTGCTCAGGAGCATTTAAATAACCTGTTCTCAGGCACAGAGGACATGCAGATCAGGGAATGCATAGCCCTTTAAAGGAACTCACCTTCTCTGGCCACTCAAAGTGTCTACTTAAATATTGGACATGCCCCCCTCTGCTGGACATGCAACTCTTTTGCTCTATCAGAAGAGTCCAACTTCCCAGGTTCCAAATTTCTCCCATTTAGAAGTCATTCCAGATCAAAATTATCTATGCAAATTCTTTGCAGGGATGCCTCTGGTAAATCTGGAGCAGGAAGTCTTGTTGGGGAGTGAGACTTGATCCAGGGTCTTCAGGTCACTAGAGGCCAGGAGAAGGTTTCCTGAAAAGCAGGCTGTGGTTCCACAAAGCAAGCATTGCTGAGTCCTGGAAATGAATGAGCTGCCACCCTTCCCTCCCCTGATGTTTCACATCCTTTTCACTCAGTGCACGAAATGCCCTACAGCTGCGGGGCCTTGATCACAGCAGACTTGTCCTGCTGCAGTGAAAGCAACATGGCCTTAGAACAGGGATAGACTGGTGTGTGTTAGCCACCAGCCAGCTCTCAGGGGCTGAGCAGAAGGCTCTGGCACAGCGGTTCTCAACCTGTGGGTGCGACCCCTTTGGGGGTCAAACGACCCTTTCACAGGGGTGGCCTAAGACATAATAGTAGCAAAATTACAGTTATGAAGTAGCAACAAAAATAATTTTTTGGTCGGGGGTCACCACAACATGAGGAACTGTATTAAAGGGTCGCGAAGGTTGAGGACCACTGCTCTGGCAGGTAGCATCTTCCAATTTCCATGGTGTAAATACTCACACCATGGTCAATTTCAAACTAGCAGACATGACATCACAGAAAGCAGCATTGTACGGCATTGCTATCATACCGAGGACATAAACCTAACAACTTCAATAACAAAAAATAGTAAAGTGTACTAAAATAATTGAAATGTGATATGCATTTTTATGACTTGTGTCTAATATAATTTATTGGATTATAAGTCTATATACTTTTTTTTTAATGTCTGTGTTTAACCTCCGTCTCACTGGTGCCACCTGGCTGCAGCATACCATTGAACACAGGCTTTTCTGACATTATCCATTCTTCATAATATTGTCTTAATAAAAAACGCTCTCAAATTTAGCAAGTAACTGATACAACAATGAACTCTCAGCACAGCTTTATTGTTTGCCCCATACTCCTGTAAATATACTGCTCTCTGCAACCCTTTACCCTGCTTTGTTTATTGTTCCATTGCCCTTGGAACATTCTGCAGACTCATTTATTGTGTTCACCACTTCGTGTTTCTCTTCACTAGAATATAGGTGCCAGTAGGGCATCAATTTCTACTCTTGGTCATTGAAGCATCACTGGTGCCTATAACTGGGCACCTAGTAGGTCCTCAGTAAGTACTTGCAGATGAAAGAGAGTTTCACCATTAATAGCATTTTGACTTTTCTGCCCAAGCAACATTAAGACAGCAAGTAATATAAATAACAACTACTTCCCAAACAGTACATGAAACTTAAGGTCATTTACAGAGCTGAGAGGTAAAGGGTGATAGCCTTACCCATTCAGAATACAATTAAAAAAAAGAAATTTTGTGATTTTCAGATGGAAGAAAGGTGGAATCATCTTATTCCAACCATGAAATGAGCACTTATTTTCACATCCATCTGCACCCTAGATGAAACTCACTATAGCTCTTATGGCTTCCTTTAAAGAAAGAATTGTCTGATCTTGTTGTGTGTACACGCCCTCGGAGCAGAGTGCTTCCGTTGGCATTATGATAGAAAGACCAGGAGAGAAAATAGCTGGTCGGTGCCAGGGAGTCCCACGCTTAGATTTGACCCCACTGCCTGCCGAAGTTAGTACAATTCGTCAGCACCCTGCGCACTGAGGGTCCATGGAGGAGGGAGAAGCCTTTTCTGGGGACATGTCTGTCTGGTTTTCACCAGTCTTACTCAGCTTGGAATTAGAGAGTTGGTCTTTGAGGCGGAAAGGGATGGAATTTTAGACAAACAACTATTGCACTTTAAATTAGCCAGAATCGGTTAAAGGTCTCTCAGTGTGTTTCCCTTTTCAGTTCCAATCTAAATGCATGGAGTACAAATTTCTCTATCAAACTTTATTTCCTGGTCCTTTCTGCATAGATGCCAGTCTGAGTGCCTGTTCCACACAAGCAAGCACGAATGTCTGGTGAAGAAATGCCGCAAAGGACTGAAGCTGCTGCGTGTTAAACCCTTTGATTTGCATGAAGGCCGCCGTCGTTCCCTGTTCCTGTCTATTATTTTGATAGAATACACCTCTCAAAATTTTTATTTTGACAGAAAAATCCAAGTGTATGTGAACAAGCATTGCATTACTTTAGAAAGTGGAATCACATTTACTGCTGAGTGACCCTTCCTGGACAGTCGCCCAAATTCTCTGGTCAGTACAGCCGGTATCACTAGGCATGTGGACAAATTAAAGCCCTGCACAGGGAGGTGTGACTATACTATCTAGGAAATTAATCCTGGATCCTAGAAAGCTTCCAAGCAGGAAAGACACACAAGGGTTAATGTAATTTCCATCCCAGCGAGTTTTGCTTGCCATTATTTTCTTTTTCTTTTCTCCCTTTTAACTGATTCGTAGCATAAAATCTTCGTGGACACCTAATTATCAAGCCGGCTCCCAGTCACAGCTGTCTGCTTGGAGAAGCCATTACATGCAGCAGTTGAAGCCTCCATAATTCCCCAAACTTCCCGGTTGTGAATATTAAGAAAAGATTTTTACATGTCATATGCAATTCGAAGGTGGAGTGAATGGCCTCGGAGATGACGAGCCCTGAATGCTTGTCCATCACTCCATTCACTGGTTACAGGTGGTCTCATTTTCCACTTTCAGATATCGGCCGGCTATGACAGCAGGCACTTAATTTGCATGTTCGACAGACAACAAACGGCCCCGTGCATGTCAAAATAGGTGGTGATGCGTGACAGTTTCTACACAATACTGTCTCCTCTTTGTGTGACCTTTGACCTCTCTGCATGTCTTTTTTCCACCATCAGAAAAAAAAAATTATATATGCACTTCTCTGCTTTGGAATAAATTTGATACCAAATTGATTACTTTCCTTTCTTCTCCCTCTTCCTCCTCCTCTTTTTTCTCCTCCTTTTAAAGGGTGCTATGCATCCGGATTTTCATCCTAACAGCTACAAAACTCGGCCAGAAGAGCCTCATAAAATTTAAAAATAGAGAGGCTGTGCAGACAGGAAGCTGTCTTGTCGAAACCCATTGTAGTTAAATTGCTTGGAACTTTTTAATAAATGTAACCTTTTGAGAGCGAACTCTAATCAGGTTAATTTTTATTTAAGAAGATCATAAAATTAGAATCTTTAAGGCTTTCCTTTAACTTGTTTTAATTAGATTTCTGTCCTTGAAACACTTTTAATATTAATATTTCACCATGGTTTAAAATTACTTTTTTTAATTGCAGGTTTGGCCAGCCTGTATTAAATACAACACTGGTTATTCTAATTTTCTGTAATGAGTGTGATGAGTCCCAGCCCCTCCCTTTTACTTTCCACAGAAACCTGCTAATGAGAACACAGCTCACAATTCTGCTTAAAAGGTTAAAAGAGTATGAACCTGACAGTGCCCTGGAGTGCTGTTGACATCAGAAAGTCCCAGGACCTCTGCTTTTTGGAAAAATCCTCGGGGATTTATGCAGCCTCAAGATTTCAGCTGGAGCGCCTCTGTGCTCTGTGCGGGCTGGGGCCTGACCCCGGCTCTCAGGGAGCCCACATACCCCTTGTCTCACCAGAGAGGAGCATAATCCACTCCTCCCCAATCCTGTTTTAGTGCTGGGTCTTGTTTTAATTAAGAATTAAAGCATGACAGCAGATAATCGCTCCTCCCGGGTGTTATGAGGTTGAGCTGCAGCTGTGAACCCAGCACACAGGGGGGTGATTACCCCATGATCACCACACTGAGGGCCCCAGGAGGGTGGGGCACAGTGGCTCCTGAGCCTGAAAATGGGGTCCAGGGGTGCCTCCCCCATGGGATGAACTCAACCCCCCCATCCTAGACTGAGAATCAGCAGAGAGGATGGCTAGGGATCCGATCTCTCCTCTCCTGCGTCAGGCTCTCCGTTATACAGTTGCAGAGACTGAGGAGAGCAGGGCACCAGAGCCCCAGGGTGCTGAGCAGCACAGGTCGCCAGAGCCCCAGGGTGCAGATGGAGGCTGAGCCCAGCCTGAAGGCAAGAACTCTTTCCCTGGTTCCAACATCCCCGGTCTTTTCAGACCTGGGGATGATAGTCAGGGAGGATGTGGGTCAAATTCAAACAAAAGTTAAAGAATATATCATTTCCAAGGAGATAATGGCCGATCTATTTTGCACATTTACCCTGAAAAGTATGTGGCTCTCTTCCCTCTTGATTTCCATGCCACAGGTTATTCCAAACCAGTTTAAAGATGAGTCCAGTCCACAATCCCTCAGCTGCATTGCCACCCTGATCTACCGCAGCACCTCTCCTGCACAGACCACTTAAAAGCCCAGCCTTTAATTTGGAAAGCTGCGGCTGTACTGGGTTCTGTGCGAGAGTGACATGTTTATGTGAGGTGTTTCGGCGAAGAGTGGTGAAAGTCATGCCTTTGCAGATGTACAGGTATGCATCAGTCAATTTCTGTGCGCCCTCCCAAGCAGGAAGAGGTGCAGCCCAGGAAAGAGCTCAAGGCAGCTACCCCACTTCTTGTGAGCGTGAAAAGTGCACAGAGCCCTGGACATGGCGCTGTACAGTGCCTGTCCAAATCCCAACTCTTTCCAGCTGTGTGACATTAGGCAAGTATCTTAAACCCTCCTTTCCTTCATTTCTTTGCCTTTTCATAGGCAAAGTTTTGCTCAGAAGTTGGAGTATCGGCCTGCGGACCAGAGAATCCCGGGTTCGGTTCCTGCTAGGGGCATATACAAAAAAAAAGAAAAAGAAAAGGGAATGATACTATATATTTACCTCAGGGGCTTATAAAGAATTAATGATTGCCCTGGCCGGTTTGGCTCAGCGGTTAGAGCGTCCGCCTGCGGTCCGGAGAGACCCGGGTTCGGTTCCCGCTAAGGGCATGTACCTCGGTTGCAGTTTGTCCCCGGCCCTGGTTGGTCGTGCGGGTGGCAGCCACTCGATGTGTCCCTTTCACATCGATGTTTCCCTCTCTCTCTCTTCCTCTCTCTCCTTCCCACTCTGTCTGTACAAAAAATGGAAAAATGTCCTCGGATGAGGATTAAAAAAAAAAAAAAAGAATTAATGATTAAATATTTGAAAAGTGTATTAGGTTGAATAGTGTCCCCCAAAATCTGTGTCTACCAAGAAGCTCAGAATGTGACCTTATTTACAAATAGGGTCTTTGCAGGTGTAATTAGTTCAGGATATCAAGTTGACAATATCTTGGATTTACAGTGGGCCTTTAACCCAATGACCAGTGTGTTTTCAAGAAGAGAAAGGGCACCTTGAGAGACACAGAGGTGAAGGTGATGTGAAGATTGAGACAGATTGGAGCAGTGTTGTCTATAAGCCAGGGAATAAAAGGACTATGGACAACCCCAGAAGCCAGTGGAGAGCCATGGACCAGATGCTCCTTTGAAGCCTTGGAAGAAACCACCCCTCATACACCTTGATGTTGGACTTCTGGCCTCTTGGATGATGAGAGAGTAAATTGCTGCTATTTTCAGCCAATCAGCATGGGATAATGTGCTGTAGCAGACATAGGAAATTATTCCAGAAAGCATCTGGGATATTGACTGGCACATAATAAAAGCTATGTAATTGTTTGTCACAGAAAAATGAGCAGATATTTTTGAAAAGCCATATACCTGCATAACTTTGAGCGAATCTTCAACCTGGAGATTGAAGCGTATGAATTGTTTAGCTGGTGACTGGTATCTAATGTACCTAAAAAAATGAACATTGTTTCTAATATTGACTCCAGTAGCAGTCCTATGGCTGAGATAAATGGGTACATTGATAGTTATAAAAATCAACAGCAGCATGCAATGCCAAGGGGGGTAGGGGGATGCTTAAAATCTTGATGCAATCAGGACACCTGTCCAGGAGGTGGTACCTGAGGAGACTCTTCAAGTGATTAAGAGTTCTTAAGGCAAAGTGGGGGGACAGGCTACTAGGGGAAGGTTCTTAGCACTCAAAGAACACATGTGTCCAACAAACAAGTGTCCATTTGGATAAAACTACACCCCTAGTGTTGAAGTCCCCATGAAAATCTTTCACGCTGTATTATCCCCTCCATATACAGAATTGACCATGATCTCAAATTTAGCATTTATTATTTTTATGTGTTTTTGATATTTATCATATATAACCTTTACCATGGAACAATATATATTTTATTTTAATATATCTGTATCTGTTATCCATATTTCTATTTAGTTGTTTATCTTGTTTTTATTGATTGACAGTTCTTTCTACATTTTGAATACTGTGCCTGTGTTGGTTTTGTATCTTGGAAAATCTTCTCCCAATCTCTTGATTGTATTTGCTATTTTAATTGTGACTTTTGCTGAACAACATTCTAAAAATTAAATAATAAAGTAGAAATTATCAATAATTTGCTTTAGAGTTTATTCTTCCCATTTTACTTACAGAAACCTCTTCTTCACTGGGTTATTAAAGTCTTTTTAAATATTTTCTTTGAGGTGTTTAAAAATTTGCTTTTCACATTTATATAGGTACATAATCTATTGGAGTTCATTGTTTTGTACATATGCAGTAGCATGCTTTTATTTTAGTTTTTAATTAAAAACTAGTCATGTCAGTTTATTTATTAAAATTTCCTGTCCCTGTGGAGCTACTTCTATCATCTATCAATTTCCCATAATATGTGAACCGCTATCTAGGTTTTCTGTTCTATTTTATTTTACTTTTTTGCAGTAATGCCACTAGTTTTATAATGTCTTGATAAGGTAAATCGAATTCCCTTAGCTTGTTCTTTAAAATGTCTTGGCTATTTGTAATGCTTTATTGTTTGAAAATCAACTGAACAATTTTAGTGGTGAAAATGTTTTGGAATTTCATTTGTAATTATGGGAAATATATAATCAGTGATAATTGACATTTATAAATTATATTTTTCTATCAATTCATTTAGGTCTCTATTAATGTCTTTTAATTAGGTATTATGCTTTTGTTCCTTAAATTCTTACATCATCATTTGCTAGATTTATTTTCAGATAGCCTACATTTTATTGTTATTGTAAATCTTGTTTATAATTAAACTTTCTAACTATGCAAAAGTGACTAATAGAAATGTCCTTTAGTTTTTATATTCAGCAGTTTGAACTAAATCTCTCATTAGCTATAATAAACAATCTATAGATATGGAAGAATTTTCTATGCAGACATAATATTATATCCGTGAAGAATTTTCATTTCTTTCCAATTTGTGTGATTTTATTACTTATTTAGTTTTGTGTGTGTGTGATTTTGAATTCAGGTAGGAAAAACAAATGTTACTGGCTCATTACTAGTTTTAAAGATAATACTTTTAAAATTCTACCATTAAGTCCAACTGTTGTAGATTTTTAGTAGATAATCATGGACTGAGACATTTCCCTTCTATTTCTAGTTTATAATCAATGTATTGGAACTTATCTAATTTTTATCTGCATCTGTTAAGAAGAGAATATCAGATTGAACACATGCTTTATTTTTGAACATGTGAATTAAAACTTTAATCCTCATGGAATTTATTATAATGTGATCTGTCAGGTAGAGTATTCAACTTTATTCTACTTTTTTAAACATGGCTTCTCATTTACTTAATGTGAAAGATTAAGCAGTAATCCATTCTTCTTTCTTTCATCATTTTCAATGCCACCTTTGTGAAAGAGTAAACCTTTGTGCATATTGGTATATCTTTGTATTTTTAGCTTTTTTTCTTTCTAAAGTCATCTGTCCTTTTATGCAACAGTATGACCATGTTTTAAATGTTTGTAGCTTTATAATAATTTTTAATAACTGAAATGTCAGTTCTACCCCTTTCTACAAAATTTATCCTTATTCTTTATTTTTTATTTTAAAAAATGAATTGTAATTGACATCTTTATTGAAATCACAATAAAAAAAGTCTTTTGCTATTATTTAATAAGAATAATATGAACATTTTTATACAATGCATTTTGTGGACATATGTTCTCATTTCTCTCAGATAACTAGCTAGAGTAGAATTGCTTAATCATAGGGCAGGCCCATGTTTATCTTCCTAAGAAACTACCAAAACATTTTCCAAAGTGCTCTGACCATTTTATGCTTCACCAGCAATGTATGAAAGTTCTAGTTTCTCCACATCCCCACTAACATGTGTTGCTGTCAGTTTTTTAGTTGTATTCGTTCTAGTGGTTGGGTGTCTCCATATTCTGCATACAGCCTTTGTCAGGTCATAAGAGCCAGAGATGAGTAACAACTCAGATATCCAAACACAGGCCAGTGGATCAACAAATTGAGGTCTATTCATAAAATAGAACACCATTCATCGTTAGAAAAAAGGCGCTACTTACACATAGAGCAACAGGAAAGAATCTTATATACATTATCTTGAGCAAAAGAAACAAGTCACAAAAGGAGTACATATTCTATGAATCCATTTATATGCAGCACAAAAATGGGCACAACTGGTTCATAGAAACAGCTATCACAATATTATCTGCATGTAGAAGAAGGGATGCATTTATAAAACTATCAAAATTTTATCCAATTGCACAGTTAAAATCAGTAAATTTTACTCTATGTAAATTACACTTACGTATTAAAAAGTTTAAAAATGTTTTTTTCAAGATTAGTTTCTATTATCATATTTCTACCCAAGAAATGATATATCATTTATTTGAATGTTTTAATGTCTCATGCTAGTGTTTTTCATGTAATGCGCATCCCTTAAATTTCTTCCTTGTTATCATGACATTTTTGTAACTTTTATAAATGGAGTATTTCTTCCACTATTTGTGTTAAATTGATATTGGAATATCAATTTTTTTTATAGATGGTCATCAGAAATATTTTAGTTGATCTTCAGTTTTCCATATTAAAAAAATAAAAATTTTGCTAAATAATATTCCACTTAAATCTTTTCACTGCTGTTATGATTTCTTTTGTCCAAGTGCAAAGGCTAATACTCCCAGGACAATCTTAATAATTATAATAAGAAAGAACTCCTCTGTTTTTAACTTGAGTGTACAGGGAATGGTAATCTAAAGGGAATTATACTGTTCTACTTAATTATATATAACATGTTCCTATTTCAGTAAAAATGTTTTAAAATAATGAATAATTAATAAAAAGAGTGTCTTTGTCTAGCATTTATATATATATAAATTAAATATATATATTTAAATTATTTTTCTAATCTATCGACATGTTCAAAGGTGAACATGTTAAAAGATTTCCTAATAAGTAACTCTCTTTGTTTCTTTGCCTTTTTTGAGAGCCTTCACTAATTTATGGTGCATATTATAATATGGTGACATTTTCTGTTAGCTAATGTTTCATTTAGAATATTTGACTTAATATTCATAGCGATGTGTTTCTTAAGATTTCTTTTCTTTTCTGGATAGTGGGGTTTTTTTTTGTTTGTTTTTTGTTTGTTTGTTTACTGTTTATGTACATGACAGAATTACATTTATCTTAAGGAAGAGAATATCTAAAAAAGCAGTGAAGATGACATAAATGTCTTTCTTGTGTAAAAGGAATGTATTGATAGTCTGTCTGGGGCTGGCATGGGAATTCCTAGCTGCAAACATGTCTGGGGAAATGGAATCTTTCTTCTGAGTTGGTACCCATCTGGGATCCAGGACTCTGGTCCTAAGACAGCATGGCACAGAAAGACACTCATGTTCATGGACAGCCCACAGGGTTGCCACAAAGTATTGGTGGCATTCTTACTTAGGTAGGATTTTTATTTTGCCCGTAGGAACATTTATACAGCCTTTCTGGCTGGATATAGAATTCTAGTGTCTCATGTTTTAAATTCTATAAATCTGTTGCTCTGACTTTTCACACTGGATATGGCCACAGAGGAGTGTACAGAGCTGCCTGACTTTTGCTTTACTGTATTGGTGACTTGGTCATTTGGTTTGAATCTCAAAGAGAATTTTATTGGAAGTTTAGCAAATGTGCTAGAATATGCATAGATGTTGCTTCTTTTATGGAATATAAATATGCCTTTTTAAGCTGCAGTTTGAGGTCTTATTTTATTTCTGGAAACTTCTCAGGAATGATACCTTTACATAAATTACTTGCTATTATTTGTTCTTTTTGTTATTTTTTGGAAGGGATACCAATGATCACACATTAGTTCTTTTTCTCTCTCACACATCTCTTTCTCTCCAATCTTTTTAAAACATTTTGTCATTTCCAGAATTTTACTTGATTTTTATTTTCGCAATTGTCTCTTTGTTTTCAACAATGATGGTGTTGTTCTTCTCTAAGATATTTTCCATTTGACTTTCAATTGTTTCATAGATTTATTTTTAGTTGTTTGCCAATTGGTTGGTTGGTTGATTTATTATTTCTATCCTACACTCTCTGGCTTTTGTTTTGTTTCACTTCTTTGTTGATCCATATCATTCCTGAGTCATAGTATCTTGGGATTGTACTTATTTTTGTTAAAACAACTGTTTCATAACTTTGTAATTTATTTTGATGTTGTTAAACTTATGGCTTTTTTTGCCATAGCTTACAGTGATTGAGATTACAGAGTGTAAAGAATAAAGGCCTGTCTTTAAGTTCTCTGGCTTTGCCACTTTCAAACATGTGTCACCTTGAGTAAGGTAGTTAACTCTCCTGTTATGAGGAGAAAGAGAGAGAGAGAGAGGAGAGAGAGAGAGAGAGAGAGAGAGAGAGGCGATGAGCACAGTGGTGTGCTAATAAATGTTTAGTAATCAGCTTTCCAAAGGAAAAACAAAACTCAACTGCCCCGATATGTAACAGTTGCTGGTTTCCATGCTGTAAACCACCCGGAGGCCGAATTCCAAGCGCCCACCCAATGTCACTGCACTCGAAGTCCAGAAGAATGCAAGCAACTGCTCTTGCCAGTGGTCAAGCCACCCACGCTGGCTGAGAACTAGACACACCGAGAACGATACACTCCAAAAGTCAATACATGTCATCTAAATTCCCTTTGCCCAATGGTGCCATCCTGATAATGGGAGTTCTTTGCCTGCCATTTGATTTCCTGTCCGCTTCCCCTTTACTTCACAGTGTCTGTAGAGTGTCTGGTATGATGACTGTTCTCTTTATATATAACTCGAATCTGAATTAGGCTAGTTTTCCTGCCCTAACGCTATGCTGAGAAATACCTCTGAGAAGAGGGCCGGACCACGACCATGAGCTATTCACCTAGCGGTGCAGACCGCACACCGAGGAGTGCGTCCTCTCACCCCAAGCCTGCCTCCACGTGGCACAGCTTTCACCGCTCAGACACCCTGTGCTCATCCTCTCTCCCCTGCCAGGCAGCTCCCTGCAAAACGGGCCAAGCCCTGTGATTGCGTGTTTATTCCCATCTTCCGTTCCCTGAAACCACACCAAAGGCATTCACCGATTCTCCTTCTACCACCTTATGTACACTTTCCCATTTCACACAAAAAGAAGCCTGGAGTTTACCCTGCAGAGCGCAACTGACTTTGAATGGTGCGCCAGCCACGGAGCTGTGCTGTCTCCAGCCTCCCCTCAGCACCTTCCGCAGCCTTTGCCCCTCCGCGCTTGGCATCCCTTCCCGCATCCTGTGGTTCAGGCTTGCAGATGTCTCCTAGGTTCATCAAATATAGAGTTTGCATATGTGCTTCCTGTGATCCTGTTGCTCTTGGGTGTTTTCCCAGAAGAAAAGGAGAAACTGCCCTCTTTATTCTAAAGCAAGAAAGGAAGTTGTCCAACTCCCACCCACCTTCCCTCATCCTGTCTCTGCCTCTCTCTGAACATTGCCCCTTAAGCACCTTTTCTCTCTCCAACGTCTTCCTTCTCCCTCTTTCTTGCTTGCTTTTTTTTTCTTTCTCGTTGTGATGGTTTAACATATATTTGTTTTATCCATCAAAAGAAAAGATAAAAAGAGCAGAAGGCAGCCGAAAGGACAAAAAAGTCAAAGGAAAGAAAACCTCACTGGGACTCGCTGCCCGCTCCTACCCGGGCTTCTCTCGCTGTTGTTATCACGATGGCTTTCCTGGGAAGTAGTTCTAATATACCGAGAAAGTGTAGAATCATGTAGGGAACAGCATGTACTTTGCACCCAGCTTTAACAACATTTAACATTTTCACATATTTGCTTCAGACGTTTACTTATGAAAAAAATAAAACACCTCTGTGTGTCCCCTTCTCCACCCCCAGGTGTGACTGCTGTCCGTATTTCTGTGTTTGTAGTGCCCATACCTATTTCATATTAATAAATTATGTTTATGTTTTCAAATTTTATGAATGGCATTATATCATATATTCTTTAATTTCTGTATTTTTTTCATTAAGTTTTTGCAATTTATTCTTGTTGATACATCTAGTGTTCACTGTTCCATTGCATGTATTGCTACAATGTATCTATTCATTCTGTTATTGGAAGACAGACATCATTGCTATATATATGATATAACAGAAGAGCTATCATGGATATTACTGTACTTTCTAACTCTCCCCACGCACTTAATTCTTTAAATGATGCTCATCTCTAGCTTTGTGCCTGTGGCGCAGGGCTGTGCCAGGAAGTGGTATTTCAATGGACTGAATTCATACATTGAAACTTTCCGGCAATTTGATGATATTTGGAGGTGAGTCCTTTGAAAGGTGATTAGATTGCTATGGTGGAGCCCACATAATGGAATTAGAGCCCTTATGAAAGAGACCCCAGAGAGCTCCCTGGCTTCTTCCCCTCCTGCCATGTGAGAGCTTGGGGAGAAGATAGGTGTCTATGAACGAGGACAAGAATCCTCACCAAACACTGGATCTGCTGGCTGTTTGATCTCAGACTTCCCAGCTTCCAGGACTGTAAGAAATAAATGTCTGCTGTTTATGACTCATCCAGTCTGTAATCCTTTTTTTTTTTTTTTTTTTTTATCCTCACCCAGGGACATTTTTCCTTGTTTTGTTCAGATAGAGTGGGAGGGAGAGAGAGAAAGGGAGAGAGAAAAAAAAAAAACATCGTCATGAAAGGGACACATCCTGTGGCTGCCACCCGCATGACCCAACCAGGGCCAGGGACAAACTGCAACCGAGGTACATGCCCTTAGTGGGAACTGAACCCAGGTCTCTCTGGACCGCAGGCCAACGCTCTAACAGCTGAGCCAAACCGGCCAGGGCTGACCCTTTGTTATAAGAGTCTGAAGGGACAGACAGAAGAATCTCTGTGTATTTCCAGTCCCTGTTTCATTTCTATGGAACGTGTCAGTATCTCAGGGTTTCTATTTGAAGTTCTTTGGTTACTGGTAAGGTTGGGCTTCTTTCACTGTCTATTGTTTATTTGTGTTTATTGTCCATGAATTTTTTATTTATATACTTTGACTTATTTTTTTCTTTTAGATATTGAGATACATATTTATAGAGATATGAATGTACTTTTTATTTCTAATTTGCAAATGGTTTATATTATAAATGGACAATTAATTTTGTTAAAATTTTTTATACATCTTTAAGATGATTAAAAGCAAATTTTTCTTAAAC
Source organism: Molossus molossus (assembly GCF_014108415.1). NCBI lineage: Eukaryota > Metazoa > Chordata > Mammalia > Chiroptera > Molossidae > Molossus > Molossus molossus. The sequence continues at coordinate 35,297,166 of NW_023425366.1, forward strand.
TGCTAATTTAATACATTTTACAAATAGATTTTCTGATGTCTAACTATATTTGCATTCTTAGAGATAGCTGTTTTTAAGTGTTTTTTGCATCTTTATCAATAAGCAAGATTAATTTGTAATTATTTTTTCTGATGTTGTTATATGTAGTTTTAGATCAAGATGGCCTTAAAATAGAAGCTGAGTAGCTTTTATTTTTATCCTAGATTTTGAGTATTAAAAAATAAAATAGAGATTGTTATTTTTTTCAGATAAAGTAAATATTTTTTACTATATAACTACCTGGGCCTAATTTATTTTTGTGATAAGAGTTAGTGGAGCAAGAGAGAATGGGAATATTGTTATTCTTGATTCAAATTTTAATGGTTGAAGTAGACTGAATAATGATACCCCAAGACAGTCCCAACTTAGTTCCAAAACCTGTGAACATTATCTTTAATGGCCAAAGGGACATGGCAGATGTGGAGTATTTAAGGATCTTAAGGTGGAATGATTATCCTGCCTTATATAGGTACATACTACATGTAACACACATGTCCTTACAAGAAGGAGGCAGAGAAAGAATTAAGTACAGAAGAGATAGGTTGTGTTAATAGAAACAAAAACTTATAGTGATGCAAAAGGTGGCCCATAAGCCAAAGAACACAGGCAGCCTCCAGAGCTAGAAAAACACTAGAAAACAATGCTCCTCCAGGACCTCCAGAGGAACCGGTCTTCCCTGCACCTTGGTGTTAGCCCAGTGAAATATGATTTCAGACTTCTGGTCTCCAGAAAGTAAGAGGTTAAAATGGTGTTGTTCTTAGCTTCCAATCTTGCAATGATTTATTAAAGTGGCAATAGAAAATAAATACAATAGTAATCAGGTTATTGTTTTATCTGGGTTTTCTATTTATAATTTATTAACTCTTGGTTAATTACATTTCCCTGGAAAATTATCTCTGCTCTGTGTTTATTTATTGGCATTAGGCTTTCCTAGAGAATTGCTTTGTGATTTTAACATGTCCCCTGCACATGTACATGAAATGAAAACATGGGAGTTAGAGATCATGGACACCCTTGTACAGTGTCTGGGAAGAAAGAGCGGGACACGCTGGGGAGGTAAATGGAAGTCAGCAAAGCTTGGGCCATGACATGCGAGTAAACCAGAAGATCTGAGACTGGCTTCGTCTGAGGGGATTTCACATTTGGTGTCTGTTATCCACTCAATCTCATCTCCATACCACGCTCGATAATCACAACATGTCATCTCTCAGAAGTTGAGGATTCTTTGTTCTTAAATACAGATCTCCTGCATGATTGGCAACACTCACCCCAGTCATCTAGCCTCAAGTGGGGACATTTCTTAAATAATGGCCTGTCCTTTTTTCAACAAGCATTTCCATGGGTAAGGAGTGACAGACATGGAAAGGGACAACAGGGGTCCCATTAAAGAACAGAGACCCGAAGAAGTCTTCAGTTCTGAAAATGGCTAGGTATGCAGGAATGAAAGTGGTTGGGGCTATTTTTAGAATGAAGTGAACTTTATGGACATTTCTCCAGAGCACACATGTGTGTGCGCACACACATGCACGTGCACACACACACACACAGAATTTACTTTGAATTTTAGAGGATATATGTTCTCCCCGAAGGCCAGGTTCAAAATCCCAACATGAGATAAAATTTCTTCAAGCTTTACAATTGTATTACTGATCTACCATACCCAATCTGAGCAACACAGAGAAAAAAAAAAGCCTGAAAAAATTAGAATAGTGCCTCAGGGAACAGTAGGACTATAACAAAGGATATGACATTTGTGTCAGAGCCCTGGAAGAAGATATGCAAGAAGGGCATAAAAAACTCTCGAAAAAAAAAAAAAAAAGGCTGAAAATGTATCACATTTGGGAAGAGACACAAACCTACAGATTTAAGAAGCCACATGAACTACAAATAGGATAAACCTAAAAGATTTTATGCCAAGACACATCATAATTAAACACATGAAACCTCAAGGTGAAGAAAAAACCTTGAAAACAGGAGGAGAGAAGATGGCACCTTACCTATAAGGACATACACAACAACCTGGCTGGGTCACCAGGGAATCACGCTCATTAAAAAATGACAATTCCCAAAGGTTACATACTGTGCGATTCCATTTTATCACATTCTTGAACTGAGAAAATTATAGACAAAGAGAACAGGTTAGTTGTTGATAATGGTTAAGGAGGATGTAGGGGTTAGAAGGCAGTGGCTATGGCTATGACAAGACAAGATGAGGAATCATCGTGGTAATTGAAGTGTTCTGTATTTTGACTATCAATGTCAATATTCTGGTTGTGACATTTACTATAATTTTGTAGATGTCACTATTGGAGGAAACTGGGTAAAGAGTACATAGCATTTCTCTGCATTATTTCTTGTAAGTGCATGTGAATCTGCATTTACCTCAAAATAAAATGATTATTAAAAAAATAGATGTCTGATATTTTTTAATTGACTAGATTACAGTTTTTACTCTTTGAAGCGTTTTCCTGGTTAAAACCAATTTCACTGTTTTTCTTTCTTCTTTTTCATTGTGTTGTGTTAAGGACAAAATTTATAGAAGCTTGGAACAAAACAGTATTTTGCTGTTGAAATGAAATCATATCCAATCTTTCCTCTATAATAGCTTTAGACACATATATGATCTTTTGTGACCACTTATATCTTGCATTTATTTTTCTTATATTGATTTTGTTTTGTACAACGATCTACTAAATCAATCAACACTTAAAATAAATGCATATAATTTGAAATTAGAAGTAAAAGGATAGTAGAAAATACTTCCATACAATATATTTGCATTTGTTCAGAAACAACCATGCCTAAATTATACTGAGTTCACTGAAAGAATATCTGGGAAAATCACAGTTTAAACTTTAGCTAAAAGTAGAAGACTCAATGTTATCATATGCAGTTTCTTCTTCACTCAGATTGTTTGAGTTTACTCCATGGCTTGGCATTAGGCTCAGACCTTGGAACATGGTCTCATTTGATCAACATATCTAATATCTAGAAGCGAACTTTTCTAGCCAGGAGTTGAATGAACAGTGGCTCCATTATCACGAAATCAGTGGGGGTTATTGTGTGTTTGGAAATCACACAACTATTTCACTTAGGCTGAAATGCACCGGAGGACATTTATGGCTAAATCATTAAATAAAAATACTTAATGACTAATTTGATCATTTTCACTTACCATACAATTGAAACACTACAATTTAGAATCCAATTACTGTCTGTCTCAATTATGACTCTTCCATCCCCTTTTCATTACATTCTCCAAAAATAATCAGAGGGGTATTTTGGAATCTATAAGTTGGAAATTTGAGTTTAGCATAAACCATTCATTTTAGAAGTAAAATATCAGTTTATAATTAAATGGTTTATTTTAAAAATGTGAACCATATCTAATTAACACAATATTTTTCCAAAATATCTGTTCTATCATTTATGCATTATACCTTTAAATTTATATATTTTTGCTCTGAATATCAACATAAGTAATAGCATTTTAGGAAGAGCTAAGGATTTAATTTAATTTAATTTAAGTTTTTTAAAGATCCATCTACCTTCCAACTGAGAACTTTGTTGTAAGAATATATTACTATTGCTATTTGGAAGTTCAGCTAGCTGTTGGGCTGTGCTGGTTTTGCTTGTAATCAGCACCTGTGCCATTTATATTGTTATTATTATTTGCTGGAATTATTTTATTTGTATATTTTCTCTCATGGCACTGTTTCTGGAAAGATGAAAATCCTAGACATCTTCTAGTGCACTTCTTCCGATCAGCATTAAGCCCAGTGTTCCTACATTTCAGAGTGTTGTCATTCTCTTCCTCCACTTAGTTACATACTATCTTGACAAAACGAAGGTTAGGATATTTTAGGTTTATCTCTTTTCAATTATTATTATTTTTTAATTCAGCTTCTTTCTCAGTCTTAAAGTTTCTGTAGGAACACAGGCTTATAGCCTCCATTAACTGTGACTTCCTGATGACTGTGTCAGAAACTGCGTCTGACATTGCACAGACTGACTTGCCAAGTCGGTGGTTTCTACTGGGAACATCCAGTCCAACTGTAGAGGTAGGGACATGGAATTCCAAATGAAGTTCCATACTGTGAGACATTGTTAGTTATCTCAAGAAATATGACAAGATTCTCGAAAATTTATGGAAGGTCAGTTCTGACTCACTTGAACGCCATTATTAGATTCTAATAAAAAGTTTGTCTCCATGTTAGATGTTGACTACTGACAGTCTTCATCTTCATTATTCTCTATTTCCCTCTTACTTCTGGAAAAATCAATAAAAAAGCTAGGTGTTTCTTCTGTTCGTATGAGTGGGGAATTCAAACCATACAAACAAGCCAAACTCTCCAGCAGGAACCCTCCATCTGGCTCCACCCGCTAAGTAGCCACACCAGTTTCTCCACCTGAGTTTCTCAAACCATTTTTCGATGAGCTTGGGAGCCTATCCTGACCCTTCTCCCATAAAAAAACTTTATTATGTGAATAATAAAACTATACCCTCTTGTTATATATATGGAATTATCTATCTCAACATCTAACCCACATTTTAACCAGAGGTGACTACAAAATAGATAAATAGATGGTAGACAGACAGATAGAAGACTTATTTACTAGTACGCTTAAGGAAACCTTTATAAAGATACTTTAAAATAATTTAAATCACTATATCAGCTTTTTATAGTCAAACAACTTTTTAAAATATTCCATTATTGTTGTGTTATCATTAATAAAGAGTTAAACACTTATGTAGTGCATCTACATTTTCATCCCTTCTGGACTAGCTCCTTCTCTAAAAATTAGTCCCCCTTATCCGTTCTTATTCTAACAAATTCCATTAACAGAACTGGTGCATATTGATGTCCTAAGTTCTGTGTTTCCTCCTGCTGTAATTTTTTATGTCTACTTCGTAATTTTTTATGTCTAATTCATAAATTTGATGTCTACTTCAACATCCATTTTGCTCTTGAATGAACCCAGAATGAATCACCTACTTCATACCCACCCTTTACTTTTTACCTGGTATAAATTATTGAATCTATGGATCACACTAAGCACTGTTTATTGCCACATGAGTTCAACTTCTGTGGACAACAGAGGCATTAGGCTTATCAGCAAACTTGTTCCTATTCTATTTCTATAGACTATCCAAAGCCAATTCCTTTTGTAACCATTAATTTAGCACTTGGTCTTTATTAATAGAATGTAAGTTTTATTTTTAAAAAGTTGAAAAAATAAATATTGTATCATTTCCAAATCCCTCTCTGTAACATTTTCTCCAAAGCCAGATAAAGAAATGCGAAGTGAAACAATTTTATGGGCCTATTAATGGGGGCTCAGTCAATATACCAACTTCTTGATTGTAACCCTGGCTGCTTAGACACAGTTATTCATTAGAATCAAAGTTGTGTACCTGATTGTTACCAAACAAGAAAAACTCGAAGAAAAATGTTCACAGTAAGAATGTCGACAATAACTTCATGATGGCATAATACCTCAGGTCATAAAATCCAAACCTGCATGAAACCTTCCCAATATGTGGGCCCTAGAAATTGGAACCCAACGTATTGGCTATCTTGAGAACAACAACAACAACAAACGCTTTTCTTTCTGTTTTTTAAATGTATTGTTTCACTTCAAAACATAAAATAAGAAAATTAAGTAGCCAATGTGTAATTCTAAAATGTCAAGTATTTTCTGAACATAATATATTATGTTTGTGCTGGTAACTGTAATCTTGAAAAGTGTACTGAATATCTTAAAAGCAAATGTCACACACAGTAGATAAATTTCAGAACTGTTTCTCTTTCTAATTTAACTGGAAGGGGAAAGGCCCGGAATTGACCTCTGCTTCCTGCGAATGTTTTTCTTAATGACCTACTTAAAGATATTGCTGGAAATCAAGCCAGTGTACTTCTATAGAGAATGGAAGGCAAGTCCCCAGGAATACAACATAAAATATGGGGCACATTCAAGGAAGCGAATGTGCAATGATCACTTGGCCAAATCCTTTGAGCTGTAGCTGAAGAGTAATAGCGTATGTCCTTATTTAAATCAGAAATGCTATTGCTGGGACCAGACTTACTTATCCAAGATCCTAAGTTAATATTTATAAATGTATTAATTTTTCTCTAGTATGGCATAACTAGACCACTTGGAAAATGTGATTGCTGTGTAAATGTTTAACTAATAACCATGACCTTGCACTTAGCAAAACATCTATTAGCTGAACATTCAGGAGATTGGTTTCATCCCTGGGGTGACCTCAGGAATATTATTTCCAACCCAGAGGAAAAAGGCTCAAATGTGTTTAGCAACAGTTTGTCCTGAATTGAGAGCTCAGCGTTGTCCATGACTGTAGTGCTGTTCTAGGGGTGCCATAACAAAGTAGATCAAATTGAACTGCTTAAAATACAGAAATTTGTTTTCCCACAGTTTTGAAATACAGACATCTTAGGCCAATTTGTTGGCAGGGCTACTTCTTTCTGAGGTTTCACTGTTCGACTTGTAGATGGCCGTCTTATTCCTGTGTCTTCACATAACCTTTCCTCTGTGCATGTCAATGTCTGTACCTACATTCCCCCTTTTTCTTTCTTATTATTTTTTTTATTTTCTTATTACAGATGTGCCTCCTTTTCCCTCCATTGACACCTTCCTCCCTGCTCCAGCCTTCCCCAAACCACCTTCAAAGACATCAATAATATTGGATTAGAGGCCACCATAATAACCTCTCTTAACTTGATGATTTATGTCAAGTCAAGACCCTATCTCCAAAGAAGATCACATACATAAGGAGGTTATGGCATCAGCATATAAATGGCCCATTCAGCCCATACCAGTCCCTGTACAGTAAAGACAATTCTCCTTTTTCTAAGGAAATCAGACATGTTCAAAGCAAATTCTGCTTTTTCATCCCGTAGCTCTTTCTATGATAGGAAGAGGACATGGGTCCTATTTTGTAAACTTCCTAGCTCACATCAATTTCCACTTGTTTACAAATTGCTTTCTATTTGGAATGATTAACTGCCAGTGTCTTGATTAAGGTAGACTGTTCTTCTAAACTAATTAGATTCTGTCCTTAGAAATTTTTGTTTTTAAAAAAATGACTGGTATTTGCTGTAACCAAATTATATTAAACATAGTGGTTGACCTAGAAATTTCCTAGTAGCCTTAGAATTGCTGTTATAGTCTGGCCTGTGTGGCTCAGTGGTTGAGCATCAACCCATGCACTAAGAGGTCACCAGTTCAATTCCCGGTCAGGATACATGCCCAGGTTGTGGGCCTGATCCCCCGTGGGGGCATGAAGGAGGCGGCTAGTCAATGTTTTCTCTCATCGATGTTTCTATCTCTCCCTCTCACTTCCTCTCTCTCTAAAATCAATAAAGAAAATTAAAAAAGAAAAAAAGAAGGTATACTATCCATCCAATATCTTGGTGATTCAACCTTCCTTGGATTCCATACTATATACTAGTTTTTTGTTTGTTTGTTTGTTTGTTTGTTTGTTTTATACAGGTATCCTGTTTTGTTTTGTTTTTTTAACCAGTTTTATCAGAACTACTTGTTATTTCCATCAAAATATCATCTGAAGAAAAATCTCTCTTCAATTCCTGGGGCAAATAAACAAAGAATCCTGGAAAATTTTGCCATAACAATACTCTTTCCCACAGTGGTGGCCGCTCATCATTATGTACAGAGTTGAACATTAATTCATGGATTTATTTGGTTAGCAACAGAGGATAGGGACCAAAAGGGATGATGATATATTGCAAAGCAAAGACTGGGTAGGAAGATGAGAGAGCAGGTACCAAAGGTACCTAGAGAAGAAAACATAGACTTTCAGGTGGTACGAGATAGCAGGTTACCAAGGAGGAATTTTATCAGCTCTTTCATGACTTTGCATGACTTTTTATTTTTCTAGTCAACCTTTCTAGTGATACACATCACTCCCCATGACTTGGGTTAGTAGTATGAGATATTACATACATGTACAAAGAACCTCATGACTAACATGGTGTGCATTTGGTACTATGAAGGTAGGACCTGAGAAGGGGTTCTAAGCTGGGAGGAGGGGGCTCTAAGAAATGAAATGACTTCCAACTCCCTGGCTGTGCTGGGCCAGGGCCAAACATCCCTTTCCCACTTCTGAATGTTTTTAGCTCCAAGTTACTCCAGAGAACCAAAGAGGCTATAAAGAGGGACAAAACAGGGCATGTATTATCACACACACATGTGACCATCAATGGTTCTTCTAAACTCATGTTGTAGTGGAGTGATATAAATGAATTCAGAGTTAATTGGTTGTAGATCAGCTTTAGACTTAACATTAAAACTTTAAATGCAGATAGAGAAAAATAATAATGAAAATACTTGACATTTATTGTCTCACTCTTTGTAAAATTTTCTACACTTGTGCTATTTCCAACAATAACTTGGAATATTAAGTGTATTTGTTTGAAACAAATTTCCTGCTTTGTTATTGAAGAAACATATGGCTGTTATCATATTCACAATTTCAAGAAAATCTGACTATTTTTTTTATTTATAGTAAAAAAAATTGTGGGCAGAAGTTTTGCTCTATAATTTTTATATTAGTCTTGATATAAAATGATAGCTAGATCATATTGAATTCAATTAATGGCTAATCAGCTTGAAAATCTAAAACTTTAAACCTCATAAAATAAGAATAATATTTTTCAGAGGAATCTCATCTTTCATAAATGCACACAAACTATATAAAATGCACTTATAGTAAAATATTAGATTTTTTAAATGCATATTTTGATCTATACAGTTAAGACCATTCAGAACATGAATTTTGTTTTCTAATATCTATAAAACTACTTCTTTATTTTAGTTCATAAAATAATTTAACAATTATTAATTGGGAAAGTAATATCTCTTTGCAATGTCTACACATGTTTATCTTCTGAAAGATGCTTTATTACACAATGCCATCTTCTTATATGATGCATTCTGAATATTTATCTTTTGGATGTTTTCTCTTCTTTTTGAGGTTACAATTTAAAATTTAAAATTACAGAAGTAAGTGAATTGAACTTTATTAGTAATTTTCCTCTCATATGAGGACTCCAGAACCTTCCCTTCTCCCTGCAGGGATCACTCTTTCTTCTCGTTAAGATTCCAGTCTTTCTCAGTGACCATCACTTAGTCTTCAGGTCTCAGTGTAGTTTACACCTTTCCTCAAATCCATAAAAGGTATTCCTTGGGAAAAAGGGCTCCCCATAAAATCATTCAGTCCTAGTCTAACCCAGCTGGTATTCTAACTTCCTACCCAGTGCACCTGTCTTTCCCCAGCTTGGACATGCTAGTAAGGGAAGCATTGCATCTGTTCTGTTCATTATTGTACCCCTGCAGCAGGGCAATGGCAGGTACAAAGCAGGATCCTGATCAACATTCGTTTAGTAAATGAATTCTCCTTATAATTTTACTCTTTCATTATGCTAGCATGTAATTGTTGCTTAATAAATGTTATAGAGTTTAGTTGCTTACAAAAAGTGATGGTGATAGTTTGCTACTCATGAGATGATACACAGATGTACTTTTCTCTATTTCTTCCACAAAGTACAGTAAAAAAAAACTCTGAATATTGTTTAAAATAAGCATAAGAAGACTTTGAAAAGTGGCAGAAAAATAAACAGACATTTCACAGAACAGAATATCCAGGTGGCAACTAGACACTTGAACAGAGGCTCGAGAGCATCAACCATCAGGAAATGCAAATCAAAACCCAAATCATGGCATGGTTACCAGAACAAGTGAAATTAAAAAAAATAGTGGCAACACAAAATACAGAAGAGTACAGAATGAAATTTAATCACTCCTACATTGCTGGTGGGAATGCAATGGTACAGCCACTTTGGAAAGCAGTTTGGCAGTTTCTTAAAAATACTACACATGATGTTACCATATGACCCAGCAATTGCACTTCAGGACATTTATTCCAGAAAAATACAAAACATATGCACTAAATTTAATGGCAGGTTTATTTGTGATAGTCCAGACATGGAAATGACTCAGAGGTCCTTGCCAGATGAATGGTTAAACGAGCCATGTACATCAATACCATAAAACACCACTCGGAAAAATCAGATGAACAAACAAACTATTCATGCACCCAAAGACTCATTTGGATAAACCTCAGGTGGTGTTCACCAGAGAAAACCAAAAAAAAACAAAAAACATTTTTAAAAAATCAGAGGTTACTGTAGGCTGCATTTATAAAACATCCCTGAATCAATAAAATTGTAGATATAGAGAGGATAGTTTAGTAATTGCCAAGAGGTGGGGAGGAAGCTGACATGAAAGGGCAGCATAAGGGATCCTTTTGCTGATGAAAAAATTCTGCGTCTTGTGTGCATCGATGCCAATATCTTGCTTGTGATATTGTACTACATTTTTCCAGATGCTAAGTTTGAATAACTTGGTCAGAGGTATACAGGGTTTCTCTGTATTATTTCTGACAATGCATGTGAGTTTACAATGATCTCAAGAAAAATTAATTTAAATATAAATAGTGATGGCTAATTTAAGCTTTATAGGGGTCAACAGTATATTCTGGCTATTATTTTTCATTAAATTTTTTTTAGTAATCAAGAAAAAGTTTAAACATTTATTTACCTCCCTGAAATTTTGTGAGTCCCTTACTGGGACTTGTGTTCTTGACAAAATTAAGTTCATAAAATTATCTGAATATGTCCAACTACGGCAATTTCCATTGTTTGCTATTATGGGCTGAAATACCCCAGGCAATTATCCATAATAGGCAGAAAATAATTATATATTTTAACGTTTGTATTTGTATACCTATCTTGATAGATTAAATTAATGGATATTTTTTCCTTGTTTGGGTAAATCACCTGAACTGTAGCATACATGTATTAGTGTACCTATGGAGACACAGATTTTCTGTTTCTATATTTTAGTTGATCAGTGCTCCTTGGTGTCCTACTAGAAAGATCAGTATCTCACTTTGAATTATCTGACCCTACTGTTTCATTTCAATTATCTAAGAATCTTGCAGTCCACCCAGATCAACATGGAGGGAGTGGGAGTAGTTTTGTCCCCAGGCCAAGTGACAAGGGGGAATATTGTTTGCTCAGTCCACCACTGCCTTTGTGCTGTTGGGGAAGCTCCCTCAGGAGCCAGTGGTCCAGCTCTCAGCTGTCATGCTGGACTGAAGGGAAAGCTTCTGAACTGTACAGCACTCTCGTTATGTGCTCAGTGCTAGTTCCCTAGCTCCCAGTTCATCAGAAGGCTGAGTGCAGTCCCCAGTCATCACAGCTGCACCCACCACAGCCATTTGCCCCTTTTGGTGACTTTGGGTGAACCAGTCTTGATATTCCATATCTACAAAATATGTTTATTTCAGAGACCTATTTCTCTTCATGTTACTCCTCCTAACACACAATTTTCCTAATTCATCACTAAAAACCTCTCAGGATAATAATCTTGGGTAACCATTGTTGGTCCCTAGATCCCTTATGCAAACTGCTGTACTTTCTTCAGTGTCTTGTTTTGCAGGTAAGTGCCTCAGGAAAGAGAGGAGCTGATAGTCCATTGACTATAAATTTGGGAAAAGGAGAAATTACTTGAGCTTGGCATATCCAACTAAATTTATAAACTAAATTGTCACAAGCACATAGTCTTAATGTGTTACTCAAGGAATTTCTGGGAGGTAAACTGAACTAAAAAATATTCCTTGATTCACCCTCCTATATTCTTTCTCTTAAAGAAAATCACTCATGATTTTTTTCGTAACTGGAGGGACCAGTGTCAAAGTGTCCTTAAGCACCGCCCCCTTAAACAGTTCACTGATTAACTGGCTTTAGAAGTCAGTAGTGGGACTGACACCAAGAATGTTAGAGTAAGGGGCATGACAGACACTCCATGCCAGAAACAAACATTTGACTGGAAAAAAATGAAAACAAATCATTTAAAGATTTAGAAATTGTCTTATGTACATACCAGTAATAAAAAAACATTTATTTAAAAAGCCTATTAAGAGGATGTAAAAATGGAGGTGAAGTGAATGGAAGCTACACAAATGCTCTGCCAGGACCAAACAGGAATTACAACTAAAATAAAGACAAATCCTCTGAAAAAAAGCAACAGAAAAGCAGCAGAACAGGACCATATAACCAGGGACACTGGTAGGATCTGCAGAGGTGCCAGAGGGTGGCGGGCTGGGAGCCCAGAGACAGCAGCAGTCTTATCTGTGAGCAGCACCCTTCGGGAATAGAGACCAAATCCACTCTACATCGCAGAGATCTGGGACAGAGCACTAAAATAGCCATAGCCAATCACCTGGGGGCTACGGCAGAGGGAGGGCAGACTGGGCTGGAACTCTGTGGGGACACCCAGGATTTGGAGGGCACTCAGAGTTTTTGCAGAGTTGCAGCCACAAAAGACGGTGGCCATTGTGCTCCTTCCCAGAATTGTGGAAATAAGCAGCAGGCCCCCCCTCCCCATCAGGAATTCAGCCTTTCCTAGGTGAGGCAAATAAATTCAAATTGAGGCTCTTTAACAACCAGTAGAGAGAGCCACAAACAGCAGAACACCAACACCCACAGGGGATATTTGGCAGGCTCCAAAACCCACTGAGATAGTCAAAATGTTGAAACAAAGAAACAAATCCCAAATGAAAGAACAAGAGAAATATATCAAAGATGAGATAAATGAAATGCAATTAAGCAAATTATCAGAGGTAGAATTCAGAGCCATGATCTTGAGGAAGCTCAAAAACACGAGTAAGGACATCAGCACCATGAGTAAAGATATAGAAACATTGAAAACCAACCAAGTGGAAATGAATAATGACATAGCAGATATTAAGAACACATTGGAAGGACTAACCAGCAGAGTAGAGGAAACTGAGGAGCAGATCAATGAATTAGAAGACTAGGTAGAAAAAAAATCAACCAATCAGAAAACCAAAAGGAAAAAACAATAAAAAAACAGGAGGACAGCTTAAGAGAACTGTGGGACAACTGGAAACATAATAACATTCGCATCATAGGAGTCCCCGAAGAGGAAGAAAATGGACAAGGGTTAGAGAATATATTTGAAAAAACAGTGACAGAATACTTTTCTAATTTGGTGAAGGAAGAAGGCATTCAAGTTTAAGAAGCACACAGAGCCCCAAGTAAGAAGAACCCAAACAGACCCACACCAAGACACATAGTAATTAAAATGCCAAAAATTAAAGACAAAGAGAGAATCCTAAAGGCAGCAAGACATAAGCAACAGGTTACCTACAAAGGAAACCCCATAAGGCTCTCAGGTGACTTCTCAACAGAAACACTACAGGCCAGAAGGGAGTGGCATGAAGTAATCTAGGTCATGAAAAACAAGGATCTGAATCTAAGACTACTCTATCCAGCAAGGCTATCATTCAAAATAGAAGGTCAAATAAGGGGCTTCCCAGACCAAAAAAAAAAAAAAAAAATGCTAAGGGAATATATTAACACCTAACCAGCACCGCATGATATGCTAAAAGGACTGTTGTAATTAGTAGAAGAAATAGGAAGAAAATAGAACCACACTAAACAAAAATGGTAATAAATAAGTGCATATCAATAATCACCTTAAATGTGAATGGTTTGAATGCTCTGATAAAAAGACACAGAGTAGCTGACTGGATAAGAAATCATGACTAACATATATGTTGTTTACAAGAAACCCACCTAACTACAAAAGAGTCACATAGGTTGAAAGTGAAGGGATGGAAAAAAATATTTCAAGCAAACACAAAGGAAATAAAAGCTGGGGTAGCAATACTTATATCTGATAAAGTAGATTTCAAAATGAAGGCCATAACTAGAGACAAAGAAGGCAACTACATAATATTGAAAGGATCTATTCAACAGGAAGATATAACCTTGGTAAACATATATGCACTCAATATAGGAGCACCAATATATATTAAAAATCTTTTGGAGGACTTCAAAGGAGAAATCAACAGCAATACAATCATAGCAGGGGACTTCAATACTCCGCTGACATCACTGGATAGATCCTCTAGACAAATAATTAACAAGGGAACACACACTCTAAATGAAGCGCTAAATCAAATGGATTTCATAAATATCTACAGAGAATTACATCCCTAAACCACAGAATTCACATTCTTCTCAAATCCACATGAGACATTCTCAAAGAGAGACCACATATTAGGGCACAAACTAAGTCTCTACAAGTTCAAGAAGATTGAGATCATATCAAACATCTTCTCAGATCACAATGGCATGAAACTAGAAATCAATTGCAACAAGAACATGCAAAGACATTTGAAAACATGCAGGCTAAATAGCATGTTATTGAACAATGAATGGGTTACCATGGAGATTAAGAAAGGAATTAAAAAATTCCTGGAACCCAATGAAAATGAACACACAATAACACAAAATCTATGGGATGCAGCAAAAGCAGTTCTGAGAGGGAAGTTCATAGCACTGCAGGCCTACCTCAAGAAACAAGAAAAATTTCTAACAGGCTATCTAACCTCATAACTTAAAGAACTAGGAAGCAAATAAAAAGAAAACCTCAGTGCAAGTAGAAGGAAGGAAACAGTAAAGATCAGAGCAGATACAAATGACATGGAGACCAAAAAAAAAAAAAAACCCAATTCAAAGGGTCAATGAAACAAAGAGTTGGTTCTTTAAAAAGATAAACAAGATTGATCGTCCCTTAATTAGACTCACCGAGAAATAAAGAGAGAGAACCCAAATACACAAAATCAGAAATGAAAGAGGAGAAATAATAACTGACACCACAGAAATACAAAGGATTGTGAACAAATATTATGAACAATTAATTATACTGCAACAAATTCGACAATCTAAGTGAAATGTACAAATTTCTAGAAACACATATTGTCCCAAAACTGGACCAGGAAGAGATAGAAAACTTGAACAGACCAATAACAACAGAAGAAATTGAAGACGTAATCAAGACTCTCCCAGCAAACAAAAGCCCAGGCCCAGGTGGCCTCACAGTGGAATTTTACCGATCACTCAAAGAAGAACTAATACCCATTCTCCTCAAACTATTTCAAAAAATTCAAGAAGAAGGAAGACTTCCAAACTCGTTTTATGAAGCCAGCATAATTCTAATTCTACAACCAGAAAAAGACACTACAAGAAAAGAAAACTGCAGGCCAAAATACCTGATGAACATAGATGCCAAAATCCTGAACAAAATACTAACAAATCGAACCCAGCAATACATCAAAAAAATTATTCACCACTACCAAGTGCGATTCATTCCCACTTAACAAAAGTAAAGATAGAAACCACAAAAGGAAAGACAAAAACCACATGATTATATCAATAAATGCTGAAAAAGCATTTGACAAAAAATCCTGCACACATTTCTGATAAAAACTCTCGGCAATCTGGAAATAGAGGGATCATATCTCAATATAATAAACGCCATATATGAAAGACCTACAGCCAACATCATACTCAATGGACAAAAACGAAAAGCATTTCCCTTAAGAACAGGAACAAGACAGGGTTGCCCACTTTCACCACTCTTATTTAACATAGTACTGGAAGTCTTAGCCACAGCAATGAGAAAGGAAGAAAAAATAAAATGGATCCAAATTGGAAAGGGGGAAGTGAAACTGTCATTATTTGCAGATGACATGATACTATACATAGAAAACCCCAAAGACTCCATCAAAAATTTACTAGACTTAATAAATGAATTTGGCAAAGTGGTAGGATAGAAAATTAATGTCAAAAAATTGACAGCATTCCTATACATCAATAATGAACTCACAGAAAGATAAACTAAAATAATAATCCCATTTACCATTGTGACAAGAAAATTAAGATACATAGGAATAAATGCAATCAAAGAAATAAAGAACCTATTTGCAGAAAACTACAGGTCATTGTAAAAAGAAATAGAGGAAGATATAAAAAAGTGGAAGCTCATACCTTGTTCATGGATTGGAAGAATTAACATCATTAAAATGTCCATACTACCCAAAGCAATCTATAGATTTAATGCAATCCTCATCAAAATACCAATGACATACTTCACAAAACTAGAACAAATACATTAAAAGTTCATATGGGACCAAAAAAGACCGTGAATAGCCACAGCAATCTTGCAAAGAAGGAACAAAGTTGGAGGGATCATATTACCAGATTTCAGGTTATACTAAAAAGCTATTGCAATCAAAACAGCCTGGTACTAGCACGAGAACAGGCAGATAGATCAATGAAACAGAATAGAGAACCCAAAAATGCACTCTAGAAAATATACTCAATTAATATTTGACAAATGTGGCAAGAGCATACAGTGGAGTAAAAACAGTCTCTTTAATAAATACTGTTGGGAAAATTGGACAGCAACATGCAAAAAAATGAAACTAGACCAATTTATACCATACACAATAATAAACTCAAAATGGATAAAAGACTTAAATGTGACTCATGAATCCATAAAAATCCTAGAAGAAACTGTAGGCAACAAAATTTCAGACATCGTACATAGCAGAATTTTTACTGATACATCACCTAAGGCAACAAAAACGAAGGAGAAAATGAACACATGGGACTACATCAAACTCAAAAGTTTATGCACACAAAACAAACCACCAAAATGGAAAGGCAACCCACTCTATGGGAGAACATAATTGCCAATGATACATCAGATAAGGGGTTAATTTCCAAAATATATGGAGTGCTCATACAACTCAACAAAAGAAAGACAAAGAACCCAATTAAAAAATGGGCAGAGAAACTAAATAGCCACCTCTCTAAACAGGACATACAAATGGCTAAGAGACATATAAAGAAATGCTCAACATTAATCATCAGAGATATGCAAATTAAAACAACAATGAGGTATCACCTCACACCTGTCAGAATGGCCGCCATCAACAAATCATCAAACAACAAGTGTTGACGAGGGTGTGGAGAAAAAGGGACTCTAGTACACTGCTGGTGAGAATGCAGACTGATGCAGCCACTATGAAAAACAATATGGTGTTACCTCAAAAAATTAAAAATTGAACTGCCGTTTGATCCCGTGTTCCCACTTCTAGGAATATATCCTAAGAAGCCTGAAACACCATCAAAAAGAATATATGTTCCCCCATATTTGTAGCAGCAGTATTTACAATAGCTAAGATCTGGAAACAGCCCAAATGTCCATCAGTAGATGAATGGATAAAAAAGCTGTGGTACGTATACACAATGGAGTACTATGCAGCTGTAAGAAAGAAAGATCTCTTATCCTTTGAGAAGACATAGAGGGACCTAGAAAGTATTATACTAAGTGAAACAAGCCAAACAGAAAGACAAGTATCACATTATCTCACTTATTTGTGGAATATAATGAACATAACAGTCTGAGGAACGGGGTAGTCCCCGATATGTGGCAGTGGGGTACAGACTGACAAACCCCAGAAGAGGGGTTGGGGGGAGAGATAAACCACAGAACTTATATGCATGTATGCATGAACAATGGACATGGACAACAAAGCTGGGGACAGGGTGGGGAGGGGTGGGGAGTGGGTAATCAGTGGGGGAAAAAGCAGAAACATCTGTAACAAAAATAAATTAATTAATTTTAAAAAAAGAAAAAAATTCAAGTCACAGAAAAAGAAAAGAAAAAACGTATGAAATCTCAGTAAGAACAATAAGAATATGTGGCATTTCAGCAATAATCCACTCCCTGTCCCACTCTGTACCTGTTCCCACCTTTCATCTCATGGAAACTACTGTAGGAGTTATTTGGAAGAGAGTGTGGTGAAACAGGTGGGGTTTCCTCTTTTCCTAACTACCAGTAGGGCTAGCATTTCACATTAGCAATGGCAGGCTGTTTTAGTTTTTCATCTGAGAGCTGTGTCACAGAAGCTTAATTCCAGTTATGACTGAGAGTTCTGGGGCACTTTTCTTCAATTAGACCTCATTCATAAGGCAGAAACACTACCCAGTATGTGGCAAGTTGGGATTACTAGTTCCCAATTGTCCCTGTCCAGCTTCATCCTAGAGTGAAGTTCCACACCAGGAGAGAAAATGAGAAAGAGCAGGGAGTATCATCACCCCAGCACCCTCCTCATTAAGCAGGGTGGAGCTCCTGCAAAAGTGGTCCTGGCCTGGGCTCTGGTGCAGTGGAGTAGACATTCTGCTAGTGGGAAAGTCAGGCCTTAATAAGTACAAGCTCTACAGTTCTGATCAAAGAGACTGACTGTTTGCAGAGGAGTAGAGACAACTCCATGCCTAAGAATGTTGTTGAAACAACGGAAGATCTTGGAAGAAAAAAATCATTGGGTGGCGGTAGCTCCATGATACCACCCTTTGAAAGAATCTACTTCAAATTTCATTGATTTTTTTTTTCCCTATTGCTTTTCTAATCTTCATTGTATACATATTTTACTGTAATTTTTATATCTTTCCTTGGGTTACTTTGAGTTTAGCTTACTCTTCTTTTTCTATTTTTCTGTAAGGTAGAAGGTTGAGTTATTGATTTGAGGCATTTCCTCATTTCTAATGTGTGCATTTTGTGCTATGAATTTCCCTTATCTCCTCACTAATGCATTCACATCTGTGACCTTCTCTAAAAGGTGTCCTTCAGTGTTGATAGAATCTCTGCAGAAATTGTCACTGCACAAACTTTCCTTTGTCCAAGAGCTGACTGGGACTTTCTGGAGATGAAAGCTAGAATTTGTCTCATTCTTTTTTTTTTTTTTATCCTCACCCGAGGACATTTTTCCATTTTTTGTACAGACAGAGTGGGAGGGAGAGAGAGGAAGAGAGAGAGTGAGAAACATCGATGTGAAAGGGACACATCGAGTGGCTGCCACCCGCACGACCAACCAGGGCCGGGGACAAACTGCAACCACGGTACATGCCCTTAGCGGGAACCGAACCCGGGTCTCTCCGGACCGCAAGCGGGCGCTCTAACCGCTGAGCCAAACCGGCCAGGGCAATTTGTCTCATTCTTTATTGTGTTTTCAGTATAACATGAAAAAAATCATGTAGTAAATGAAGTCAATTAGTGTATTTTAAAGATGAATGTGTAATAAGACCATCAGGTGTATCTCTACAGTTTGTAGAGCTGTGTTTAATCAGAAACAAAAAGGCATAGCTGGTGCAGGGCAAACATAGGATGCATGGATTAACATTATTTTAACAAAGTACACACTCCAGTTCTCTCCCAAGGAGTTCTCATCAGATTTTCCAAAACACATGACTACATACAAATTCATTATGAACATAATAAATATGCATGAACTGTGAGACCAAGAGCTCCTCAAGAAACTGGGAAAACAAGGCCTGGACTAGGGCAACAATCTTGATTATAATTTCTTAAGTTTTGAGATTAGTTTTTAAAATATTAGCTGATGAGCAGACTTACAGTACAGCATTAAATGACAACTGTGTTTTCTACTTAATGAGATCTACAGAAATTCATGTTTTTAGGATGTCTAAAAATACAAGATTCTAATTTTAAAAATATTCTTTGAGAGGAATAAAAACCAAAACAAAAACAGAACACACCAAACTTTATGGAATACAGCTAAAACAGTTCCCAGAGGAAAACCTATAACTTTAAAAGTCAATATTTAAAAATGGAAAGATATCAAATAAATAAGCTAAACTTCTACATTAAGAATCTAAACAAAGAAAAGCAAATTAAACCCAAAGCTAGTGTAAACAACAAAAATAATTAATATGAAAGTCAAAATAAATAATATTAAGAATATAAAAATTATAGAGAAAAACAACTCAAAAGTTAATTATTTAAAAGGATCAAGTGGACAAATATTAACTAGACTGACCAGGAATAAAATTAGAATACATTCAAATTACAAAAATCAGGTATGAAAGAGGAGACATCACTACAGACCTTATAGAAATAAAAAATATTACAATGGAATACTATAATCAGCTGTAGACTAACAAATTAGGTAACGTTGATGAAACTGTTGAGAAATAAAATGAAGAAAATCCCATGGTATATGGTTCTAGAAAGGGCATTATTCCTGCCTACACACATCTCTCTGTCTCCGAGGCATCCTTGTCCTCTGGTAAGTGGCCCTGCCAAGGGAGTGCAGGGACCCATGAAGCATGTATCCTTACCCGAGTCTGAGGGAAGTTGTGATTTCAAGATTCATTGTTTATTATTAGCTCTCTGCTGAGTTATAATCACTTCAGTTCTTCTAATATAATTATTATTTAGTTTTATAAAAAAAAATTCATCTACTGATGGACACTTGGGCTGTTTCCAGATCTTAGCCATTGTAAATAGTGCTGCTACAAACATGGGGGTACATGTATTCTTTCTGGTTGGTGTTTCAGGCTTCTTAGGATATATTCCTAGAAGTGGGAACACTGGGTCAAATGGAAGTTCAATTTTTAATTTTTTGAGGTAACACCATAATGTTTTCCATAGTGGCTGCACCAGTCTGCATTCCCACCAGCAGTGTACTAGCGTCCCCTTTTCTCCACACCCTCGCCAACACTTGTTGTTTGATGATTTGTTGATGGCGGCCATTCTGACAGGTGTGAGGTGATACCTCATTGTTGTTTTAATTTGCGTCTCTCTGATGATTAGCGATGATGAGCATTTCTTCATATGTCTCTTGGAATGGATAAAAAAGCTGTGGTACATATACACAATGGAGTACTATGCAGCTGTAAGAAAGAAAGACCTCTTATCCTTTGAGATTACATGGATGGACCTGGAAAGTATCATCCTAAGTGAAACAAGCCAAACAGAGAAAGACAAGTTTCATATGATCTCACTTATTTGTGAAATATAATGAACATAACAGTCTGAGGAAGGGGGTAGTCCCAGAGATGCAGAAATGGGATACAGACTGACAATCCCCTAAATAAGGGCATGGTGGGGAAGAGACAAACCACAGAATTTATATGCATGTATGCATGAACAGTGGACATGGACAACAAACTGGGGAAAGGGCAGGGAGGGGGAATCAGTGGGGGGAAAAGGAGAAACATCTGTAACAAAAATTAATTAATAAAAAAATAAATTAAAAAAATAATAAAATAAAAGTACATGTTTTAAAAAAAAAAAAACCACAAGAATTAGTTGAATCCACAAATACACTCTGAAAAATATGCTTTCATGCATTCAAATTTTATAAAAACATTGCTGATATATTATAATTTGTTACACTTGTCTTCTCTATTTTTTTCTCTAGTACTATACACAACAAAAATCTCTTGAATACATGTACCCAAACTACACTGATCAACTTACTTTACTATTGCATGTTATATAGAAATGTAGGTTTTGAAAACATGTGTTTTCAGTTGTGAGGGAGTAAATAGACAAGGTGCACATGGCACTTGCCCCAGATCTGTTTGCACTCACATCCCCCCCACCACGTGTCTAGCTTTCCTTACAATCATTCATTTCTTTTCTTTATTTCATTTGAAAAATGAGTGCACTTGTTATTCATGTACTTTTAATATTATGCCATTATTTATAAACAAACAAACAAAATATATATAAATCCTGGATAAACTGATTTAAATATATGAAACTATTTTAAACTGAGGGAAATGTTTCGATGGCATATATCCAGTTATTTGTTAACCCTAAGGCTTTATTCAATAGAAAGTAGAAAAAAGATGCTCCTGTCATTACCAAGAAGCATGGTACGAGGCATAGCAGAAAGGTGCCTGCTATGAGTCTGAAGACTTGGGTTCTATCATCACTCTGTGCTAACTATCTGAGCTGTGGTCAACTCTGGGACATTCATTTCCCAGAGGTCCTGTCAAGTTTAAACTCCCATGCTCACCATTCTGAAAGTCTAGTGGCCTTTTTCATGTTCGGTAATATTAACAGGACTTGTTTATCAATGCTTGAAAACTCCAGTGTTCTTAAAGATTGCTACCTAATGTAACATCTTTTTCACTTTGAGTAATTCCAATATATGCAACATATACATTTATATTTATAACTGAAAACACACAAGAATCAGAATAATTGAAAGATAACAATTTATGGTCATTTAAGGTAGGTAGATGTAGATGCTCATTCTCCCTTTTAATTATGAACAGAACATCTTTGCATATAAATCTAAAAATAAATTGTTTAGGTATTGACACCTATAAAATCTTGTTAATTACCTTTGAAAAGCCTAAATGAATTTGTAAAACTCTATTGATTTCTACCCAGGCTTCATTACATTGCCAAAGATGCAATAGCAAAAATTCAATATTTGGGATTGGATATATGTGGGTTTTGACTTATGATATGCCACTTGCTAGCTCTGTAATGTTAGGTTAGTTGCTAGACTTTTCTGAACCATGACACTTAATTTACAAAGTGATAAATACTGAATTATTCAATAGCATATTTGGGAGTAAAATAGATGGATGATTAAAGAAATACATATCAGTAGACGAATGGATCAAAAAGTTGTGGTACATATACACAATGGAGTACTACGCAGCGGTAAGAAAGAAAGATCTCTTATCCTTTGAGACTACATGGAAGGACCTTGAAAGTATCATCCTAAGTGAAACAAGCCAAACAGAGAAAGACAAGTTTCATATGATCTCACTTATTTGTGGAATATAATGAACATAACAGTTTGAGGAATGGGCTAGTCCCAGAGACGCGGAAGCGGGGTACAGACTGACAATCCCCTAAAGAGGGGGGAGGTGAGGGAAGGATGAACCATAGAACTTATATGCATGTATGCATGAACAGTGGACATGGACAACAATCTGGGGAAGGGGCAGGGAGGGAGGGGGAGGGGGGAATCAGTGGGGGAAAAAGGAGAAACATCTGTAACAAAAATTAATCAATAAAAAAAATAAATTTAAAAAAATTAAAAATTGAAAAAAAAAGAAATACATATCTAAGGGAATAAGCATACACAAAGTTAAAATTTCTAAGAAGTAAATGCAATTATTATCATTACCACTACTCATGAGACTCACTTGATTAAAGGTGTTAATTGCAGGGACATTTCAACAGCATGATTTAATGAGATCCTGAGTTAAGGACGAGGCAACAAGAGCATTAATGGGTAGAAGTGGACATAAACAACAGACTTCTTTTATCCATTCCTGATATGAATTTTCTTGATTCAGAGGATAGCTAGTTGAAAATTTATTTTAACATTGATAATAAAATTAATGTAAGCTAGGAACACATTTCCATCACAATATCTGAGCGAAAGCTTTATGCAACCACTGAATGATGTTGAAATAGGATGCCCCATGCCTTTCTAGAGTGAACAGTTTCTTAGTGCCTGTTTTGCAGATTAGATTATATCATTTTGCAAATAGAGAATCTTTTTTTAAAAAACAAAACATGCAGTACTGGGTGTGTTTCTGACTTTTTAACAATGTGTCTAACAAGTTTAGTAGGTCCAAGGGCACTAAGCTGAGAGAAGGCGAGCGGACCGTAGTGTGCATGGCATTTTGCCACATCAGGCATGAGCTTCCTCCCACATCAGTCCATTTCCGAATCTCTCCATGTCCTTGATGTAATGACTAAATTGTTACTGATGCAGATGGAGTGCCATCAAGATCCTGAAATCCCTCAGAGGTGACCATATGGCTCCCTTCACCTTTTAATATTTAATGATGGTCCTTGAGCACTCTCCAGTTATTAAAAACAAACAAATGAAAAAAACAAGTATGAGGAAAGACTGTTTTCACATCAATTTAAAAAAAAATCTACCCTACAAATTTAAACTCCTTCAAAACAAGATTTTACTTGAACATAATATAATATTTGCTAAATAGTTTGGTTGACGACCAATTACCCTTTTGTTTTTCTCCTTTGAAATATAACCCATCTCTCTGTACCACAGGCCGATGCTCCAACCGCTGAGCCAAACAGGCCAGGGCGAAATATAACCCATCTCAAAGACCCTTTCTAACTATTAATTATATCTATATGACAGGCTTGCGACACAAAATCATAGCCCAGTAGCAATACTGGGGGATAGACTGATGATTTTACTATGTTCCACCAAAAAAAAAAAGGGAAATGACCAGCTGAACTTTCTCTGTTTCTCTGTTAACATTATCATATCGATGCACTCAGTAAGCAAGATCACTGTCAAATATAACTAACTGTCCTGGAGTTCTTGGTTCTGCTGCTTACCTCGATTTTATTGAGAGAGCAAATGTTTAACAATGAGAAGAACTTGATTAAACACTCTGAAGGTTGAGTTCCGGGTTTGCAGGCTCATCATTAAGAGCCGAACTCTCTGTCCTAGAGAGGTGTGGAGTCAGGTGGCACAACATCAGTAAATGCATCTTGTTTACCTAACTCACAAGTCTTACTGTAGAATCTATTAGCATATCTTTGGAAGAATAGAATTTATTGAGTGTGATTAGTATTTCATGGTTATTTAGTCTAGCTGTTGCATCAGCAAGTTATTTTTAAAAATTCTTATTTTTTCTTCCATCAAGTTATGTTTTCATCAATAATTTACAAAAGCCAAGAAATGTAAACAACCTAGATGTCCATGAATGAATGAATGAATGGATAAGGAAGACGTGGTATATACATATAATGAAATACTACTCAGCCATCATATATATATATATTCATTTGTTACAATATGGATGAATTTTGAGTGTTTTATGCTAATTGAAATAAATCAGACAGAAAAGAAAAAATCATATGATTTCACCCGTATGTTAAATATACAACAAAAAAATAACAAAGCACAAACTCATAGGTATAGGCAACAGAATGATGGTTACCGGTTGGTGAGGGGGATGTAGGAGGTGTAAAGTGGGTCAAGTGGGTCAAATATATGGTAACTGAAGGAAATTAGACTTTTGGTAGCAAAAATGCAATAAGTGATACAGATATTACATTGTAATGGTTTACATCTAAAATTTATATAATGTCATTTATCAGTGCTGCCTCAAAAAACTTAATTTAAAAATAAGAATGGCCCGGCCTGTGTGGTTCTGTGGACTGAGTGTCTGCCCATGGACTGAGGGGCCCTAGTTCAATTCCTGGTCAGGGCACATGCCCAGGTTATGAGATCAATTCCCAGTGGTGGGGTTGGGCATGCAGGAGGCAGCCAATCGATATTTCTCTCTCATTGATGTTTCTATCTCTCCCTTTCTCTCTCTCTAAAAAGTCAATAAAAAGCATATTTAAAAAGAATTAATTAATAAAAATGAAGTGTATCCTGTACCCTTTGCTAAATAGCTATTAGTTTTTAGATAAAACCCAACATTCATTCACATACACATGCAGATATTATAGTGTCTACTGATTAGAAAACAACAAACAAAACAAAGTGCCATCTAAGCCCACAGGTTGGTTACACTTTGCCAGCGTTTCCATTGCTATTTTACTGGAAAGTCACCTAGACTCACTGCTTCGTTTATGCCCTACTGTTTCCTTTGTGGCTTTGGTCACAGAACACTGGTGCTAATGTGTAGGTTTGACTGACATCTGGAATGAGCTGCTAAGGAGAAAGTTTATTTTAAAAAAGATGGAATTGAGAAGAGGTTAGTCCCTTGCTTCACTTCCTAGTGTCAAAAAAATTTGCTCTATTTTGATACTTGCCTTTGTTCCCTTCATTGGGGAATTAAGCTCTATGATAAACAGACATTACAACTTGTTTCAGGAAGTGAGTGGCTGTGGCTTTGATGGATGCCCCTGGCTCCCTCTAGGCTGCCATTCAGTAATTGCTGCCACCAGGCACAATGTAAACCCACCTGCCTTCAGCCCTCCTTTTGGACAATGCACCCTCTTCAGAATCCTCCTCCTAACCCTTGAGCTGATTTTAATAGCTCCCTTGCCATGTCCCCAGGCTAGCTATCTTGGCACTAAACCCTCCATCTTGTAAAGCCGAGTTGCTTAGGTAACACTTTGCTCTCTCCACTGTGATCTTTTGTGATCCCACACTCTTTCTTCCAGGGGGCTTGAAGGGGTAATCACGTAATTTACCTGGAGCCACATTCAAGGTAGTTTCCTTACCCTGGAAGAAGGGACAACAGAGCATACTTATAAACATACTTATAATAAAATATATTATTTGAAATTAATTTATTCAGCCCTCTCTCCATCATTTGGAACAAGGCATTCTGTAGGCGAGGACATTTTTCCTCGTTCAGATCTCTGGGGCAAAATCCACCCCCCCCCCTTAATTGTTGAGTGACTGTAGAGAAGCCATATCTTCAGCTAGTTTATGAAAGTCTGAACTCTGCTCTAAAGGTCAGACAAACCTCACCTGAATGAAAGGTTTATGAACAAGCCACTATTTCCTGGGACACCAGACAGATTTGTAACAGTTCAATTGTATTGGTTGTAATAGGATATGCAGAAGATTTGTAATTTTTAATCTTTTTAAACTTTGTAAAAGAAACAGTGGAAGTCTCCATCTGTCTCATTGGAGCTGTGAATTTGTATTTGGAGAAGAAGCGGAAAGCACAGAATACTTACTGATTCCATCACATGATCACACATGGTCCTCATTTGCCCTACCTCCAAGAGGTCATATTTGAGTTATTTAAACCTAATAAAAAATATAAACTATAATTAGGCCATAAACCTAAACCACTTATATCTAGATATGAGTAAATATTCTAGATCGGCTCTTTTGTTTAATGATGTATACATTTAAAACACTATAGTATGTAGCACTGGACATGCATGTTTGAAAGTACAAGAAGAAGATGATAAAATGGTTATTTATACATTTATGTACTTTCAAATGTGTGCCAGGTGCTCTGTTCAATAACTTTATAATTTTATAACTGATAGAGCTGTCACCTAATTTATTTTAAAGCAGAGAGATTTCTAAATCCACATTAAACTCATGTCAGGCACATCAGCATCTCATAATTTTTGGAGGCATTCAGATTGCTTTCTTGTTCAATGAGCAACTTCATAATTTATTCTTGGTTACTTCTAGTTTAATGATAGCTTGAACATTTTTGGTGAAATCCAAGGAAGATCTTATGAGAGTAAATTGCTCACAAAAGGATCCAAAATGTGGTAGATAATCACATCTCAGGTCCTTTATCTTCCTTTGAGTATTACCGGAAATGGGAACATCAAGGAAGAGACAAGGAGAGAAGCAATTGTTACCTTGCAACTCCTGCACCTGTCTGAGGAGAAAGGGAGAATCGGTTTTTATTTACACAGATATTAAGGAAAACTCCTCACTTATTCTTCATCTTTTATTTAGTTTTGTCTTTGCATGCCTTCACTGAAAATGTGTTAATCTATGTTCATATTCAAGTTGAAACTTTATTTCTGTCTATTTCACACACTTCTTATCCATTTGCATATATATATGTATATGTATATATATACTTATATATATATATACACACATACATATACATACATATATGCCTGTGCGTTGTGTCATTGTATTTATAAACACTCTTAAAATGCCTGCTATAGGCTATGGTATCTCCCTGTCTCCCATGTACAGTGAGTTCCTCAATTGTACTTCCCTGCCTGGTCAGATTTGCATTGTAAAATGAGT
Organism: Molossus molossus; assembly: GCF_014108415.1. NCBI lineage: Eukaryota > Metazoa > Chordata > Mammalia > Chiroptera > Molossidae > Molossus > Molossus molossus. The sequence goes on from NW_023425366.1 coordinate 35,324,707, forward strand.
TATTACCAAGTCAAGTTAGGCGTAAACATCACTTTCCTATAGCTTAGGAGACTTTCATGTTATTATTCCTCAAACACTTGTCAAAATAAACATTTATTATATTGGGTATTTTGGTAAAATAAGACTGCTACTTAAATTTAAAAGATTTATTAAAATCCAAGGACAGTTTTCCAAGCCTGAATCACTCAATTTCCCTGTAGAGTCTAACACTCCCTCCCTCCCTGAGCTTTCTCTAGTTTTGACAGTAATTCTCCCACATCTAAATCTAATCCCTCTTGACCTGGGCACAGACCATCCTTCTCTAAGCACTTAGTGTTGGGTCTTCAGGGCCTCATGTCCACGGAGAAGCCTCGGGCATGGATTTATTCATCCCAAAAGAGTAAGTAAGAAGACAATTGTTTGTCTGATGCTGCCTGGCATATCTGAACCAGCTCTCTCACTTCTGAATGAAGCTGAGCATTTCCAGATGTCTCGTAGATATCCCACAAGGCCCTTCCAGATTGTCATGGATTAACCTGGGACCATGCCTCCTTTGATTTCACCTCCACCATATAAAGAATGTGAATTTAATGGAAGATCAATGACTTTCCTTTGATCCATCAAAGAATTGAGGTCACAGAGCATATTGCTACCCCAAAATCTGCAGAGACAGTTAAATAAAGGGTCACAGCCAAGATCAGCTCCCATGGAGAAGAAGTTGCTCCACCCATGAAGGGGAAGGGAAATTTCAATGGTCATTTTGATGAATTGTTGGAGGCTGATTATGAAATAACTTGAGTATTCAAAACTTCTGAGAACCCAGTCTTCTGTGGTCTGGTCCCCCACTACGGTGGGTTTTGCCTCCCAGAACCCTACCAGGTTCTCTGAGAAAAATACCCAAGTGTGGAGGAGGAAACAACAAATTTGAAATATGCCCAAGGTATTTTCAATAACAAGGGTCTGCCAACCAGCAAAACAGACTTTTTAGAGCCTCATCTACCATAGTCAGCAGGATAAGTACCCACCTCCAGTTCTTGAGAACCATTTGGTCTCACCTGAGGCGAGACAAAAAGGCTGAGGAACACATATGAGGGTCAGAGCACAAGCCCACTAAAGACTGAGATTTAATTATAAAGTTAGAGAATACTTCTTCAACTTTACAGGGTTCTTGTATAACAGCGAGTCACACCTGAGAAAGGTGCAGGACTCACACCTTATTTCAGAGAAAGTTCTTAGAAAAAATAAACTAGAGGAAATGGAAGATTCTGAAAGCAGCCCAGCTTATGACATAAAACCTCACACTAAAGTCTGTTTCCCTTGAATCCTATCACTGGATATATTATGTCCAGTTTGTAGCAAAAAATTATAAGGTATGACAAAAGGTAGAAAAAGGTAGTCTAAGGATTCAAAGCACATATTGAAACCAGACTAAGATATAATACAGATCTTGAATTCGTCAAGCAGGGGATTTAAAACAATTATGATGAACATGTTGAGGGCTTAATGGAAAAAATAAACAGCATGCAAAATCAGATGGTAATGTAGGAAGAATGGCAGAAACTCCAAGAAAGTATCAAAAGGAAATTAAGGACACTATAATAGAAATGAAGAATGCCTTTGAAGATTTCCTCTTCATCATGTTTCACTCCAAAGCCAAATATACCCCATCTGTCTCTTCCCTTTCCTCCTTTATGAGTCAGTTTCTTTAATAACAATCATAAAGAGGAATATAGCATGGACTGTGGGTTTGGTGCATGCTTAGGTTTGAATCCCAGCTTTACCACATGCCAGTATGTGATCTTGGACAACTTATGTAATGTTTCTGTGTCTTGATTTTTTCATCTGTAAAATGGGTCAATCATAGTGGCTATAGACAAGGTAGAATTTTGATTTTGAAAAGGTTAATAAGTATAAAATACATAGAATATTATCTAACAGGAAGAATAGCTACATAATGTTTGGGGTCCAGAGTACAATGAAAAGGTGAGACAATTTGTTTAAAAAATAATAACTAAAAATTTCAAGATGGTGAAAGCAGAACATTAAACCGAGTGTGGGAACCTGCTGAGTGCAGGGCCTTGTGCAGCTGCGTGGGATGAACACGAGGAAGGGCTTCCATTTGACAAAGCAGGCTCTTCAGTAGTGCTACCATTAGCGTTAGCAGTAGCAGTGCTAGCAACACCAGCTGTAATAATAGAGTAAAGGACAGAAACCTGAAACGATTCCTTGAATCCTACATCTTCCTTTGCCCATACTCTTAACTGGTAAAAAATGACTGCTATTGTTTTTAACAGGCTAAATAGTTCCCAACATTTTTTTCTCTGTCTCCCTAGTGCTATCATTGTATATAAACTGAATGCTACAATCAACCTCTAATTGGCTATTGTTCTCTAAACCAACCCTTTCCATTCATCCTCCATGCTCTCTTACCAGATGAATCATTACAAAATGTAATATCATTACCTCACTCCCTATCATAGAACTGCCCAAGGCTTCAAACAGAATGAGTGCCTCCCATGACTGGAGACACTTTCAGATCTCATGGCTCTCAGTGTTTACATTCAGATCCATCTTCATCTCCCTCTGTCCCTCCCCTCAAGTCTCTGCTCACAAATAATACAAATTGTCTGTAGCTCCTGGAAATTCTTCTTCTTTTGTTTGATTGATCTCAGAGAGAGAGAGAGAGAGAGAGAGAGAGAGAGAGAGAGAGAGATTGACTTATTTTGTTGTTTCACTTACTGATGCATTCATTGGTTACTTTTTGTATGTACCTTGACCAGGGATTGAATCTGCAAATTTGGCATATGGGGACAACCCTGTACCTAGCCAGGGTGCTCCTGGCAATTATTTAATAAAAATTCTTGCCTCTTTTTTACATGCACAATTTCTCCCACCCCACTGAGTTGTTTGGCGCATTTCTCTGTACCCATTATTACCTCATTTTTATGCCCCTTTTGTTGGGAACTCTTTCCCATTTCTCTCCAGGCAGAATAAGGCACTTTCTCCTTTTTGCCTGGGCACCTCCTGTTCTTACCTCTCTACATCTCTAATTACATTGCAATAATGACTGTTTTCAGGTTGTCTCTCTCACCTACCCATGTGTATTCCAGATGGTATATTCATCCATGTTCACCTCAACGATTAGAGCATTTTATGGTCACATTCTTTGCAAAGTATGTAGCAGGTGCTTAATAAATTCTTGAGGACTGTAGAGTGAATGCATGATTGAATAAATGATTAAAAAATAAAAGAATAACTCACTTTCAAACCGAGAAAGCAAAAATTTAGAAGGACTTAACAGTCATTAGAGAAGAAAAACTTTCTTATATAGAAAAGATTAAAAAAATCTAAAATATGAATTTATTTTCTTTTGGGTTTTGTTTTGTGTAATGTTTTTTCTCTCCAGTAAAGTTAGGTATTTTTGAAGATAGAAGTAACTTTTATTTTGATTATTTTAAAAATAATTTTAGGTATTCAGAAGAATTGTAAAGATAGCACAGAAAGTGCCCTTTTATCTTTCACTCAGTTTTCTCTAATAGTAACACCTTAGGTGACAATAGTATAATTATAAAGCATTAATTGATTAAAATTGATTTAATACTATTAACTAGTTGTAGATGTTTCAGCATCTAACCCAGGACTCCATGCTGCATTTAATCATCATGTCTTCTTCCTATCTTCCAATCTATGAAAGTTCCTTAATCTTTCCTATTATTTCATGATTTGAAACTTTTGAAGGGAATTGGTTGGATGTTTGTAGAATTTTTCTCTACTGGGTTTATGTTATTGTTATGGCTGAATTGTGTCCTCCCAAACTCATATGTTTAAGTCCTAACTTTCCCCACCTCGGAATGTGAATATACAGGGAGATCGAGCCTCTGAAGAGGTCATTGAGGAATTCTTATAAGAAGAGGAGATTAGGACAGAGACACAGAGAAGGAAGAACATGGGAGACACAGGGAAAATGTGGTCAAGGAGAGAGACCTCAGGAGAGACCAGCTTTGCAAAAACATGATCTCAGACTTCTAGCTTCCAGAACCGTGACAAAATAAATATCTGTTGTTTAAGTGACTCAGCGTATGATATTTGCTATAGTGGTCCTACCAAATTAATACACTGATGTTTGCCCTGGCCGGTTTGGCTCAGCGGTTAGAGCGTCGGCCTGCGGTCGAGAGAGACCAGGGTTCAGTTCCTCCTAAGGGCACGTACCTCGTTTGCAGTTTGTCCCCTGCCCAGGTTGGGTTGTGCGGGTGGCAACCACTCGATGTGTCCCTTTCACGTTGATGTTTCTCTCTCTCTCCCACTCTATCTGAACAAAATATGGAAAAATGTCCTCGGGTTACGATAAAAAATATATATATATATACACTGATGTTTGCTCATGATTAGCTTGATAATATGGATCTTGTGGGAGGAATATCACAGAGATGGTCTCCTTTTCCTTGGTTAGGGTGGTTCTCCAGATGTCTCCATTGAAAAGTTACTATTCTCTGGCTCTGGCCAGTTTGGCTCAGCCGTTAGAGCATTGGCCTGCAGTCCAGAGAGACCTGGGTTAGTTTCCCGCTAAGGGCATGTACCTTGGTTGCAGTTTTTTCCTGGCCCTGGTTGGGTCGTGTGGGTGGCAGCCACTCGATGTGTCCCTTTCACATCGATGTTTCTCTCTCTCTCTCTCCCTCCCACTCTATCTGAACAAAACACCAAAAAATGTCCTCAGGTGAAGATGAAAAAAGGAGAGGAGAGGAGAGGAGAGGAGAGGAGAGGAGAGGAGAGGAGAGGAGAGGAGAGGAGAGGAGAGGAGAGGAGAGGAGAGGAGAGGAGAGGAGAGGAGAGGAGAGGAGAGGAGAGGAGAGGAGAGGAGAAGAGAAGAGAAGAGTAGAGAAGAGAAGAGAAGAGAAGAGAAGAGAAGAGAAGAGAAGAGAAGAGAAGAGAAGAGAAGAGAAGAGAAGAGAAGAGGTTACTATTCTTCTTTTCCATACAGGTTGAAACAAGTCATTAAGTTCAGCTGGTACTCAAGAGTAGAGGAACTAAGTCCCACCTCCCAGAAGGATAAATCTTAGATAACCTGTGAAAGTGTGTTAAAACCAAAATATTCAATAAATATATGGGAAGTGGTATTTTGAAATACACAGTTTTTCTTTCCTCCTTAAAATCCCTGATTCCACCAGTGAATCTTATCTGCAGCAATTTTTACCTTTTATCTTTCTCATTTCTTCTATATTTAGTAATTGAAATTTTCTGTAAGAAATATTTGTTTCTTCTCCCCCACTTTATTATCACTTAAGTAAGTTATGTATATCCATTTAGATTCCTGGGTAGTACTATTAATTGAAGGGTTATAACAAAATACAATGGTTATTTATTTTGAGGTCCAACTTGTTGCAGCTTTGGCCATTGGGAAAACATTAGCTTAGCTCCTTTCAGACATGTAAATATTTTGGGAGGTAGTGGGGGTGCTTATTTACTTTGGTCTCAGCTTGCATTTTTTTTGCCTCAGCCCTAGAATCAGCCATTTTTTCAAGAAATCTTGGTTCCTTTTTATTGGAGAGTAGTATTTGATAACAAGATATGGGTGCTTGGTATATTTGTTACTATCGGGGTGTCAGTATTTCCACACCTCATACACACACACATGCACACACACGCACACACACATCTATAATTGTTTCTGCATCTATCCGTCTGTGTTCATGTGTACAACCATAAGCTTAAACATAAGCTCATCCTGAGGTCTCCCACTCCAGGCCAGCCCCTACAGGTAACTCTTTAAATAGAAACCATTCATTTTACCTTGACATCTTTCCTCTCATGTATTTTTTTTCCTCTAAAATAACACATACACACACCTAGCTTATGAGTCTAGAACAAAAAAATTAAATAATATTTGCATTTATCCAAGCATAAGCCAAAACACTGGCCAGCGCAGTTTTGTTGTTAAGTGTATAAAGTGTAGATGGATTTTAAGTTTTTTGGATTCTTCAGGTAACTTGCCTTTCATTTCGTTTGGAGTACGAGTAGTGCTTATAATAACATATTAGCAATTGATATTTCCCATATGTAATCAGGGGTTCTCCATTTGGGTTTTTCTTCCTTACTTCCCAATCCTGTTTCATAAATGCTAAAAATACATGCAAAGGTATCCAAATAAATCCTGTTTGGGAAGAAATCAGCTGTATAGGTCTCCAGTGCCTGGCTGTTTATAAAATCTATTACTAGTTTGGTGAATATTTTATATTACACTATTCATGGAATTTATGTGCATGACTTACTCTGTATGTAATAATACTGAGAAGAAACAAACTATTTCTCTGTCATGCTGGTGGGCTGTGAGTAACAGCAGAAGGGAGTGCTCTGCATTTTTGGAAGCGTTGGACATCTTCAGCAGCAGGGTTGTTTAACAAAGGGTGCAAGGTACTGGGAGTTGAGGGACCGAGACAGACCCTGGGCGTGGCCTTCCACATGAACTATCTGTGTTCTGGTGGGTAAATCACCAAGCTCCTCAGAATTTCTGATCGCTCACCTCTAAAGAATCCACATTCCAGGATTTCTGTGGATTCAAAAGAGAGGGTACAAAGTCTTCCCGTGCCAGGTTCCTGGCCAAACTCATTCAGCTTTGCTCTCATGGGGGTCATTTGAATTTTGTTTTATTTTCATTACAAAAGTGGTGCAAAAGGTGTAGCTACTTGTTTCCCTCCTGTGTTGAAAAAAAAAAAATTAAAAAGGAAAAGGATCAACACAATGAGAGTGTCCATAGACTTCCTGATTCTGCCTTATTTGATGTACTTTAAACATAGTCATAATCCACTTATGAGTCTTTCACTCCAGATGCCTCCTCTGCGGGAGTAAATATTTGTCAAACGCCACCTTTTGCTCCTTCTGCCTCCCAGGAACAGGAGTGCTATCAGTTGGCTGGTTCTCTTTGTGAGCGTCATTCTTGTCCAATTGCTTTGTAACATCTGACACTTCTCTCCCTCCCCGCTCTCTCTGTCTCTCTTTTATAAAGGATTGAGTTGTGTTTTATCCTCTAATCCTTTCAAAATACTGTGTACCTTTCTAAATGATGGCAACCCTCTGACAAGGCCAGGGAGATGAGAAAGCTGGAAACCACATCAGAAGGGTCTGCTAAATCTGTTGTGACAACAGGGAAGGATGCTAGGACTTGTTTCATTGAGGTCTGAAAGCACCTTTGTTATGTTTCTGAGGAAAGAAAAAGAGACAGTGGAGGCCTGTTGGTGTTTAGTGTCCCTCTACCTGTCAATCACATCAGCACTGAGAGAAAAATAAAAGATTAAGGAAAAATGGAGGAGAAATCAAAATGGAAAGGCATAAATAAAAGACGCATCTGCATAGTACTAAATATCACAACTGCTTTCTATCGTACACGGAGATGATTACAGCTAGAAAAGATGACTAATTTGTGCCTGGAGGAATGTAACAAAGCCACTAAAATTGGTTGCCTGGCTTCCATCTTGCCTAGAGAGTTTTGCAAATACTGAATGTACTTTAAAGGAAAGATATATTCAGGGACTTTTTATTATTTTCTTTCCTTGCTTGCTTAGTAAGGTGCTCATTTGCATCAGGTTGTCAAGACTTATAACATTTAATGTTATTAATGTCACTTCCATTATTCCACTGAATCTCAGCTGCCTTCACCTACAAAATGTAAATGTTTCTGACTACATGACCATAACTAGAGACCCCAAGAAAAGGGGATAAAGGAACACAGGCCTCGAGACTGTGGGTAGGTCAACTCACCAGTTCCCGTGTCATTCATGGCCACATATTTAGAAATATATTCACTCTGTCTCAGAAGCATGACACACACATACACACACGTACATGAGCACACACACAGACCTGTTTTTATTATAGAAATCCAGTGCAATTCAACACTTGGAGTCAACTCTTTTGGAAGAAATTGTGTCAAGGCTGTAAAAAGGTAGAATGTACATTGATGAATAAATAACTGGACCAAAGAGCATTGGGTAATTGAAAATTAAAAGGCCAAATCTTGGAGACAGGTGAACTGTAATTTTCTACTGTACGGCAGTGAGAATTATTGAATTGTTGAATATTACAAAGACATTTATAAAATTTATTTACAGAAATGTATTTATTGACATGAAATAATTTTTATATGATCAAATGTTTAAAAAATAATATTTTACATTTTAATTTGAGAAATAGAAGCAACAACTTTTAATATAGTATTTCATTGTTGAATAATTTTATTTTTAGACAAGCCTGGAAATAAGAATCAATAATACTGAAAGTTTTAAAACTGTACATAATTAGAACTAAAATTCAATTCTAAACTAAAAGTAATATTTATATGTAATTTTTATATTTATTATGAAAAATTTTATAGTACAGGAAAAGCAGGAGACTAATGCAATGATCACTTAGATTCAACAATTAAAGTTTGTCAATTTTTTTTTCATTTCCTATTTTCTTTTACTGTCTCTGTGTCTCTTAGTTATGTTTTTATCTAGATTCTAGATAGATAAATAGCAGATAAATCCATTAATAATGTTTTCTTAAACCACACAGATACATGTGCATACCGAGGATACTACTGCCATACCAGATAAAATTAGCAATGATCTCCTAATATCATTTTACCCTAAAACATGTGCATATTTTCTCTATTTTTGAAGTATTTTAGAACTGGTTTAATCAAACCTATATTTCAAGTCTGTTCATTCATTACTTTGTGGTGTCTCCTTTGTTCTTTTTAACACAGACTAGTCCCTTCTTCCCCTCAGCTTTCTCTAAGACTTTTAAAATATTTTTTATGATATTGACTTTTTCAAGAGAAAAAGGCAGTGATATTTTTATGTCTCACATTCTGGGTTTGTCTGATTGTTTTCTCATGGTATCATTTAACTTGTTTCTCTAACTCTTACATTCCCTATAAACCGAAGGTTAGGTCTACACCACAAACATTATTTTTAGCGAGAACACCCATGTGTCAGGTTACACACTTGACATTTCAGCACATCAGGAGGTGCCTCATGTCAGGTTGCTGTGTTATTAGTGATGCTAAATTTAATCGCTTGGCTAAGGTGGTGACAACCGTTCATCGGAGGAATTTAACATCCATTGGTGATGCTTGCCTGAATCAACCATTTGGGGGGGTGTTGTTAAAATTATTTTTAATATTATTGCTTCTACATTTATTGTCACATTATTATTTAAAGAAGAGCTTTACTTCATGAACTTGGATAATCTACAATTACACCTAAAACTTTTGAGGTAGGAATTAACCCTTTACATTAGCTTCTATAATTCAGAGTATGGAGTTGATGTCATGATCCCCTGAAGTGGTGGATAATGAGATTTTATCTTTCTCTCTCTCTCTCTCTCTCTCTCTCTTTTTTTTCCAAGATGAAAGATTTAAATTTTTTTAACATGTTATACTCAATTACAGTTGTCATTTTGTGAGCCCCTCAATCAAACTTTCGAGTCTTTGTGACAGGACCCCATTTGTTCTTGAACACTTTGAACTGACCTCGTTACCAGTTTGAAGTTAGCCTTCTTGGCTCAGGAACGCTGGCTCTTGCTTGTGGTGAATGGTACGTAGTCAGCTTCTGGGACTAGAGTCGACCATTTCTGCAAGTGTCATTATTTCCAGGTTGCTTCAATGAAAGGAGCTCAGCAAAATGTACATTTAAAAAGCCTATTGTGAAGTCATATTTCAGAAAACTAACATTAGAGGGTATTTAAAAAATTTTTTTGATCTTCTAATTCTATTTATTTTTTTCTTACATTGAAATGCTCCTCAAAAAATTAAAAGTAGAGCTACCTTATGACCCAGCAATTCCACTTCAGGGTATTTAGCCAAATAAATAAAAAACACTAACTCCAAAAGATATATGCATCTCTATGCCCATTACAGTGTTATTTAAAATAGTCAAGATATAGAACCTTAGTGATCATCAGTAGTTGACTGGATAAAGAATGAGTGGTACATATGAATATTAAAGCCATAAGAAACTATCAAATCTTACCATTTGCGACAACATGGATAAACCTGGAGGATATTATTATGCTAAGTAAAATAAGTCAGACAGAGAAATACCATATGATTTAACTTATATGTGAAATCTAAAGAACAAATGAAGGACTGAAGAAAACAGAAGCAGACTCAGATACAGAGAACAAATTACTGCTTGGAAGGATTTTGTGGGGGCTGAGTAAAAACAGTGAAAGGATTAAGAAGCATGAATTAGAAGTTACAAAACAGTCATGGGATGCAAAGTACAAAGCAGTCTTGAGATTGCAACAACTATGTATGGTGTGAGATGGGTACTAGAATCATTGTGGGATCATTTTGTAAATTAAACAAATATCTAACTGCCTGAAACTAATATAAAATAATATTGAATGTCAACTATAAAAAAATAAAGTTGGTTAATAATATCATTGACCTATTTACTAATTTGTATCTCTTTCGAATCTGTAGAAAATAGTGCCAAATTATGGTACCATTATCACCATTAAAAATAGAGCCATGAAGTAAAATTTGAGGATTTATTTTTAATCTCTTTGTTCCACTAAGCGTTTACTATCAGAATTAAAAATAACTTGATTTGTTTCTTATCTCTGTGGTTATGCTACCCACCTACTATGTAATTAGATTCACTTATTTATGTTAAAATTAAAGATTAAAGTTTCTGTTTTTATTTAACTTTCTGTTAATATGAGAAACATTGACATAATACCAATGTCAAAACTAGATTAAATTACATTCATAGAGGTTTCAGATCTATCCCTACTTAACCAACTCTATAATTATTTTTATTTGTTTTAGATTTGTCTTTCCACTGTTTCTTTCTGAAAAAATAAGTAGATGTGTGTATTTTTTCAACTAATTTTTACCACCAAATGTAGCATTAAAATATGCTGTTTTGTAATGCTTAACTTAGAAATACACTCAAAATATTGCTCAATAATAGTACCTTTCTCGTTTTTTATACCAGCATAATATTCATTGGATGGATTCATTTTCTTTTCTTAATAAATGGTTTCTATCCATGCTTCAATTCTTCTCTTGTTATCATATATGTTGTCAAGAATTTGAGGGTAAATTGATTTATTTTCTTCTAAGTGACATGGACTTTATATTTGAAGGTTTGCATATTTTTCTGCACAACTTTTAAACTTTAATGGTTTTATTAGAATAGGTTTTAGAATTAAGCTTCTGGGTCAAAATTTTCAGATCTACAATGGAAACTTTCATAAATATATATTTTTTATTTGCTTTTAAGAAAGTTTGTGTGTGTGTGTGTGTGTGTGTGTGTGTGTTACAGTGTTAAATATTATGTTTTATTGTTTTGTTTTTTCTAAGATGAGGGGAAGTTATCAATTACTCCTATTATACCTCTGTTTGATCCTCTTTGCATATCTTTCACACTTTTTTTTTTTTTTTTATTCTTTGGATAATATTCTTAGTTCTATTTAATTTTTAATCATTTAATTAATATCCTTTATTTTAAATATTGTATTCCCAATTATATATTTTCTATCTCTAGCACATAGTAATTTAGTCTTAATTTCTAATGCACATTTCTTTTTTCTCCAACTTTATTCCATGACAAATGAGCTTTCACTTTGCATTTTCCCCTCTCTTTATTCAAGTACTATCATGAGATTGTGAATTTCTGCTGCATGATATTTACATCTACCTTTGTATAAAAAATCTTTCTATTTAAATTTTAGATGATTTTATGTTAACTTTTCTTCTGCTCCATGACTGTTTCTGCTTGTGTGTGTATATGTGCATTTGTGCACACATGCGTATGTGAACTCTTCCAATCTGAAAGTGTTCTCACTGTGTGTTTGTTTGTTTGTTTAAAGTTTTAGAGCATTCTCTTCTCCTGCTGTAATATAATTTTAAAATAGATGGGCACATTGATTTGAGTGTTCTTCTAATTCTTTCTTATTATCTTGCTTCAGCTACTTTATTATTTCTACTCATCACCTGACTTAAAAATTCCCAAAACCATCAAAGACAAACAGAAAAAAAAAAAAAAAAATCAATACAAGTAAGAAAGAAGACAAACTAGGCCTGTTAATTTTATCCCATTCAAGCTCTCTTCTGTTTATGATTTTCTTCCCTGTAGTTGAGACTGCGAGGAGAGAATGAACCAGGCATGACAACCCAACAATTCAGTTTCCACTTTAGCATTATATTTCATTGTAAAATTCCAAAAAGCTCATTTTATTATATTTGTGTGGACAAAAAGGGACCTCCTACTAAACCTGACATGTTCAGAGGAGGCCTATGTGGCAGTCTGACAAACTAAGAGATTTAAAGTTACCACATAGGAGGGTCTGAAATTAAAACGTTTTAACTAAAATTTCATTGTGGGTAGTTATGTCATAGGACAGTATTTTTTCTTAGTAAAGGTCAATCTTCACCTTAACTGAAACTTTCTGTTTGCATCTAAGATAATATAGCTGATAAACAGGCATTTGCAATAATAAAGTGATTTCCTTTTTCGGGACCCCTCAAAACACAACCACCCCTGGAGCAGAGAGATCACAAATCCCCTCGTTGTTATTGTTATCATGTCAAAATTGACTGTTAACTATTCTGTACCTACCTATGTAGAAAAAAAGTATGTGTCTATCATTTTACTTTTTATCCAATCTCATTGGTTCCCCTGCTTTGCTTTCTCCTGCCTCCCTGATCTGTCACCAATAGACCCATTTATGGGCATGTAACCCATTTATGTCTTCCCTTTTTATTATAATGTATAAATAAAGTGCAAAACTGTCATTTTCTGGAGCACTTCCTTAATTTTGAGGTTTGGCTGCTAGCCAATTGTCATCCGTTTGGCTCAAATAAACTCATAAAAATTCTCCACAGGTTTGAATGTTTCTTACATTGCCATTTCTATGTCATGTTCAGAAACTTGATTACTAAATAAACTCCACCTGAGGATTGAATCCATTCATCCAGTTCATTCGCTTACAAAATTTTACTACCCACCAAGATTTTTGTAACACCAAATACTCAGTGAGAACAACATATACATACCTATCCTCATAAAGTGTGCATTCCAGCATTAGGTGTCACATCATGAAAAAAGTACACATAAAAACATTTAAGTAAGTTGTGCTATGGATAAAATAAAAGAGGGGGATGACAGGCTGATGAATGTGTATATAGATGAAAGCGTTAACTTCAGGGAGGTCCTGACACAAAAAAGTGAGAAAGAATCAAGTGGTAAGAAGTGAAGTCAGAGATCTTGGTGGGGACCAGAAGACACAGTTACTAGTGGAGCAGTGTATTGCACTTGCCTGTGAGTGGAAGAAACTTGACTACAGTGAGTTAAATAACTACAAATTAGTTTTCTCAGGCAGTGGGGAGTCTGAAAGTGGTGACAAATATTTACTGACGTTTCTTTGATAAATCAAAAGTTTCTGGGATGCGGTTTCCAGGACTCTCTTGTCCTTTATTTCATGGTTCCAACATGGCTGCCGTAGTCACAACTGTCACAGGTGTATTCCAGACAGACAAAAAGCTTTAGAGGGCAACCAGGATGAGATGAAACCTGTATCAAGATAGAAAAAATGCTCCCAAATCTTTAGCAGAATTTTATATTATTAGTCGTGACTCTTTTACTGGCTGATTACTTCTAACCGCAAGAGAGTTTGGAAGTTAGCATTTTTTTTTGTTTGTTTGCCTTCCTTACCAAGCTTTGCATATGATTGATTCCATCGAAAAAGGTGTTCTGATGGATATTCAAAGCCAACACTTTGTCTTCCGCAAGTGAGTCAGACGTTTTTATTTCATCTTACTTGTATTAAGAAGCCCTTGAATGATTTTAAGCAGTGAGCAGCATGACTGAATTTACTTTTTCACAGGCAGTTTGTTTATAGAATGAGTTGTAGGCAGATGAGGTGGAAGTTATGTAGACATTCAGGTGAGAATATGGTGGCCTCGCACATAGTGATACTAATGGAGATGAGAAGAATAAGAAAAGGTTCTGAGGAGTGAGCAAAAAGCAGCCCTGAGAATGAAGGAACCCCCGAGTTTTCATTTAAACAGCTTATGGACCGTGGTGCCTCGGATGGAGGGGACTCCATGGGGGAGTAGTATGTGCACATCTGGAATGTTGTTAAACTTGCTCTGTAGGAGGTGCTATTAGACACCCAGATGCACTTACATCCAATAGCCCATTGTCTCTGATTCCAGAGGTCTACGAACAGGGCAGGTCAGAGAAATTACAGATACAGGGGCTTGACAGCAAGTTCTATTCCATGGACCCAGTTTCATGATAAGGCTCTCACCATAACTCTGCTGTGAGATACAATGCTTCTCCAATCTGTCATCATCTCTGAGGGAGCAACATCTTTTATACTTCTGAGTGATTGTGGGCACTCCTTGTCCTTTGGGAAGAGAAATCTTCTAAAAAAAATGAGATTCAATTCAACACCGCCACTACTACTAGTAGTAAAAAAAAAAAAAAATCATTGTTATTATCATTATTCCTTAGACAGTGAGGTGCCATCAATTTAAAATTAATAATCTGGGTTGCTGAGGAGAGGGATGAATAGAAGGAGCACAAAAGATTTTAGGGCAGTGAAAATACTCTGTATGACACTGTAACAATGAATTCATTATACTACATTTGTCCAAACCCATAGGATGTACATCACAACAGTGAACCTTAATGTGAACTATGAGCTTCAGTGGTTACGATGTGCCCATGTGGGTTCATCAGTTGTAACAATGTGCCAACTGGTGCAGGAAGTTATAAGGGGGAGGCTGTATGTATGTTGGGTCAGAGGGCATATAGACTTTTCTCTTAATTTTGTTGTGAACTTATATTTGCTCTAAAAATTAAAGTCTTTTTAAAAACTTAAGAAATCACCTGGCCAGTGTGGCTCAGTGGTTGAGTGTCAACCCAAATACCAAGAGGTCACCAGTTCAATTCCCAGTTAGGGCACATGCTTGGGTTGCGGGTCAAGTCCCCAGTGGGGAACATGTAGGAGGTGGCCAATCGATGTTCTCTCTCATCGATGTTTCTCTCTCTCTCTCCCTCTCTCTTCTTCTCTCTCTAAAATCAATAAAGAAAAAACAAAAAGAAGAAATAACCATAGCTTTCAGTTGAAGTAGTGATGCAGAATGTTCATCACATGAATAAACTAGACTCAACAGTAATATTTACATTTTGTAATCTGTTTCTTTGATAACACCACATAAAAAAACCCAACCACCAAGAATTCTGCCTTTTAAACATTATGGTGGGTTTCCTCCTCCTCCTTCTTCTTTTTGTCCCTGACCTCTGCACTTCCTGAGCAATGTCGTCCCAGAGACATCATGAGGTGGGCAGAGCAGGTGGGAATCTAGGATGGGGTAGCATTGCCATGACCAGGGAGGGTTGTCAGAGTGGAGTAGGCTGTGCAGGTTCCAGCAAAGTGCAGCCTGGCTTAAGCTGTTAATCCCAAGAGAGGTGTGGAAGGTGTCAACGCAAAGAGTTCACCTTGGACAGTGTGAAGACCAAGCAGGAGAGAGAAGGACATCTTCACAGAGTAGATTGGCAGAACTGGGGGACTGACTTCATACAGAGAGATTAGTCAAATGAATACATACAGTAAGGGCAATGACAGTTTTCTCACTATCCAATAAGGGAGTTAAAATAAGGAAAAGGTAGAAGACTGGGATGGCTCCGTGCCATTTGATTAAAGTTGGTGATATCATGAATTTTTTAAAAATAGACATGAATATAGAAACACATGTATGTATAAATGCATGAGTATGTGTGCATGTTCTTGTGGGTGCCCACCTCTGTACATATTTCCCCAAACGTTGTACACTGAGAGGACCTGGGAGTAGTGATTACCTAGAAGCAATGGAATGGACCTAATGTTTATACCTCAACTTCTGAGTATGATTTTTCCACCAAGAAAAACCTTGGGCAAAAGGCTGATTCTGGGGTTGAAAGAGGGAACATACAAATGAGCCTGGCATATCACATAGCAGAAAGCAGAGGAGTGCTCGAAGAATGAGGCGATGTCAGTAAAAGGCCACAGGGACAACGAGATGAATCTTAGCATCAAAATAATTAATGGCAATAGTGTATTACCAGATATCACTTAAATAGCAAACCATGAATATATACAAATGTAAATTATTACTGGAATTCAGATGAAGAAGGAGATATTAATATGGTTTCAAACTAAAATGGACAAACCCAAATTGGAAGATGTTCTGCAAAGCATATGGCCTTAAATCCTAACAGCTGTCAAGTTCATGAAAATCATGGGACAACTGACACATGACTGTGAAACTCGGCACCACATTCTGCAAAGGAGCCATCTTGTTCTAAAGTGCACTGGGACAATCAGTGATATTAAATAGAACAGTCTAACAGAAGGTAACAGTGTGTCAGGGATGACTTCCTGATCTCCATGGCTGAAACACCATTATGTAGGAGAGTGTCCTTTTTTGGTAGAAAATATACAATGTAGCACTCAAGAATGATGGAGCATGTATTTGTAAGTTCCTCTCAAATGTTTCAAGAAAAAAATTATTTAAATTTTTTTCCTTTATTGATTTTAGAGAGAGAGGAAGTGAGAGGGAGAGAGAGATAGAAACATTGATGAGAGAGAACTTCAATTGGCCGCCTCCTGCATGCGCCTCCCACTGGGGATCAGTCTCACACCTGGGCATGTGTTCGGACTGGGAATTGAACTGACTACCTCTTGGTACATGGGTTGATGCTCAACCACTGAGCCACACACGCCAGACAAGAAAAAAGTTATTTGAACTATACTTCTAGTTTTATCTAGATTTGTAAATATTTCAATATTAAAAATACAAATGGTGTCATCATTTTCCTAGTAATTTTAAATGCTTCCTTATATTAGCTGCCATATCAGAATTGTAGAGCATGTCAGGGGCCATGAGGTACTATTTTCACAAGCTCATATTAAAAGAACACAGTGGCCCACACATTCAGTCATCAGTCTAAAACGTCCTCATCCCTGAAAGTTTTCAAGTCTTCACGTCCTCAGCAAAATGCTGAGTAGGGTTAGATGCCTACTGCCAAATCAGACTTTATTTCCTTGGCTCCCAACATGTCCAGACACACCTGCTGTGGGGAGTCTAGCTTTTATTCTGGCAGCCTAATGGGAGATTCCATGAGTTTTTCCAAAGGGTGAGAGAGGTCACAGTCCTCTGGAGGTTGTCAGGGCTAGGTTAGCACACCTTTCACTAACTGTCCAGCAGAAGCAAACAGGGTAAATGCCAAGATGTAATTATTGCTTACAGCTTACCTACTGGGAAAACATCATCTGTTGTTGATACCAGAGAACAGATATGCGAAGCACATAATTACCAGCTTTAGTGCAAACCCTTTTGGAGAAATTCTCAGTTAAACCACTCTTTAGAGGAAAATAGCAAAGGGGCTTGTAATTAGATGAGCTGCTCTTTAGACATGAACCGACATAGATAATGCTGGATAATTAGTAGATAATTTTCTAGGTATTCCTGGCACTGAGCGCTAAAAGCAAAATTAAGTCATGCAAAGCACTCAGAATTGCCTGTGGCCAAAGAGCTGTTGGTGTTAACTGGGAAGGGAGAGGAGGAGGTCTTTGTATTGGAATCTGAATTGCTCTTTTTCCATTGTCCAGTAATCGCATGGTCTGATAATGGCCAGCAGCATGGCTAATTTGGTAACTGAAAGCAGTTAGTGGTGTGAGTTATGTTTTGGAAACAGTTCTTAGCTTTAATCACGGGTCTCAGTAATATTCGCATTGTGAGAGGGAAGATGCTTAGTAAGCTTTCTAACCATCACACGTGCGTTTTATGATTTTCAATAGCACACTTCCTTTAATGAACTGCTAATTGGTATATTGATGTTCATGTCCCAAGAAACGATTTGATTGGAACCCAAACACTTAGAGTTTGGAGAGTTTCCTGTATGTCTCTTTTCAGGAATTAAAACCCTACCTTAAGATTTCCTCAAAAAATGTCATCAACGAGACCACTTAATTACATATCTGTAATTTTTAAAAAATGATTAAGACAGAAGTGGGTCAAGTGTAGGGAAAGTTAAAAAGAAATTCATGAGTGAAAATCAGAGGAAAATAACTCAAGTTTCATGTGCTGGGATTTCTTCAGAAAGGCTTTATCCATTTCATTAGCAATACAGAGATAATGATAGAATCACCTGTGCAGGCTCAAATCTTGGAAAAGTATATTTATTTGGTTGGAGACTAGGACTTTAGTTCCAAGTCCAGGTTTAGTTCATAGCCTCCGCACAAGCAAGGGTATATGCTTTTTATTCACTTTCTCCTCAGTTTTCTTATCTATAAAAAATAGAATAATATTATCGTGTATATAAGGCATAATTTGAAGGACCACAAAAGATAACGTCTTCAACATGAAAAGTGCGAAATGTTATTATGTAAGTGTTGCTGTTGTTTCCATTACAGTCATGGTTTAGGGAAACTGTGGGAAATATATAAAAATCTGTTCAGTAGAAGAAATGAAAATAAATGCTTAATGTATTGTGAAATGCACTATCAGTTAAAAATCACAGGCACATCTCTTCACTTTTTAAATCATTGATCCCCTTTGAGCCAGCATCCCGCTTCTCAATGACTCTGCTCCCTACAGTGTACGCCTTCTATATCCTTTGGGTGGATGCACCTGCTCACTCTTCTGGGCAGTATTTCCTGCACTTACCCTCGCAATCCCTCCCAGTCTCTGTTCTCATCTTTTCCCCTTTGATGGCTAAAGGAATTTCCTGTTTAATTGGCCTGTTGTCACTGCACCCTTTCAAGTGGTTTTCCAAATAGTTTACTTACAAAATTCTGCATAATCTCTAAACTTAAAATAATTAGGTCTAAAATTGAGTGCTAAATTTGCTATGAACTTGCATTAGATTCCAATACAGACATTGTGAGCACGAAGCAGAAAGTGTTAACTGATGAACAGTTTCAGAATGGGGACATTCAGCAATTGCTTTGCTTTCCCTGTGTTTCTATGCATTGCAGAGGGAACTTCAGTATCAGTGCACCTGAGCCCTGTGCTAGGGGTGGGAGCAGTGTTCAAAGCAAGCTTACTTGGAGAACTATCCCTCTGAGAGCAGGTAGAGTATCTCAGATCCCACTTTCAGCTCATCATTCATTGGGTCTCCCCAGAAAGCTGGTCAGTGGGGCCTGATGTCTGGGTGTGAGGTCCTCCCATGAGCACTGTAGGAACAGAAGGTCTTTCAACAGACTCTATGCTGTTTGTGCATCTCCAACTGTCCTTGATGCCTGTGTGCAGGGCTGAAGGTGGGGCGTCTTCTTGGTAATGACACTGGGGATGAGTGGACTCTTGGAATAAAAGGTGCCTTATTCCCCTATTAAAGCCCTAGCAGTGAAGGTGGTTACTTTTAAGTGGCGATTGTTCTTTGTGTTTCTAAAACCATTTTGATCCCAGTTAAGTTTCAAGATTAAAATGAGTTTTTACGCTATTTTTACCCTCCAAATCAAAAGAAAACAAAATATCTGTCAGAGTTTATAGATGAAATTAAACCTGGGGGCTTTGTCAGAGCCATTCATGATCTGCAGGGACATCCCCAGTCTAGGAAGCCATCTTTCCTAAGGAGAGGTCCTGTTTGCATGTAGCTCTTCGTGGGTTCCCGAACCCGCACTCGGGCAGTCTGCTTTCAGTTGCTTCCAATGCTTTAGTGGGACGATCAATCACCAGAAATTGGTAAGACTGTCTGACTCTGTTCCAGCTACTATAACAAAATACCGCAGGCTATGTGGCTTAAACAAGAGACATTCATTTTACACATTTCTGGAGGCTGAGAAGTAAAAATCAAGGGTCCAGCAGTTTCTGTATCTCGGGAGGGCCCTCCGTCCAGCTTACAGAGGGGCTGCCTTCTGTCCACGTGCTAACACGGCTGAGAGGGACACACTGATCTCTCTCCCTCTTTTCAGAAAGACACTAACCCCATTATAGGGTTCCCAACTTCATGACCCAATCTAAACCTAATCACCTCTCAAAGGCCCCACCTCCTGACACCATCACACTGGGGTGACATTAGGGCTTTAACATGTGAATTTTAGGAATAAGACACAAGGATTCAGTTCCATAACAGGGCTTCTAATATTGATTTAAACTGTACTTTCTTTTTTTTAACGAATAAAGACAATTAGTTAATGAAAAGCCACCTGTGGGTAGGAGACTTTTTTTCCCATTTCTTCTGCTGACCATGTGAGTTGTATAGAGTTATGGGAGGGTCACAGGGACATTGCCCTGAGGTTGGCGGTTTATGTTCTGGGAGCACACAGTGGAAAATAGAAAGGGGAAGTATGGCCTGGGGTTCCCACTGGGAAGCAAGTTCTCACCAGCTGCTCATCCACTGGAATGCCCCTCGCTGCTGCCCAGCCCTGGAGGAACTGGAGTGCCTGCGATATCAGATAAGATGCCCTGACTTTGGGTCTGCCCCTGGTTTCCCTTTAGAAAGGAGTGAGGAACCTCTGGCCTGAAGGCTGTATAAAGCCCTCAAAATCATTTGGTCTGGCTCTGCCAAGGCAACTGCAGGCAGGACTTGAAATTTAATGAATCTAGGAACTTTTTTCATAGCAGCATAAAGTTCTATTAATAATTTAATAACATCATAAACATATTTATGATATTAATCAAAATAATAACATAACTTTTGAAGGACAAGCAAGGAATGTCCATTACAGGATGGACAAGACACATACAAGTACATGATGAACAGACATATGCTTCTCGTCGAATGCCCGAGGCCCGTCTGCCTGTATTTTGGTGACTCAGAGGACAGTCAGTACCAGGCAGCCTGGGAGTGTACACACTACAAAAGTGTTAACACACTGTGGAAAAACTACGGTGATCTGGTGATGGTGAGATGAGATGCAATGAGATGATTTCTCGAAACATTGATGACCTTGCCTCTGATGATTGATGAGCATGTTGTCAACGTCTTTATCGACACAGACATAACTTCAGTCCAACCTTTATCCACACATCCACAATCAGCAATCCTGTCAAAAATTGAATCTCAGGTGAAGATTAAGGAAATTACAGTACGCAGAGAAGACCTCAAGAGTTGATACGAATGTTGGATATGTTCCAAATCCAAGATGTAGAATTGAAACAGCAATCAAAGCAAAATAATCACATCGCTGGTGACACACACTCTGGATAGTTATTAAAACTTAAGTGGTGTGACATCCTACAAACGGTGACTACAAAGAAAAGTTGATGCACAACTCTCCCTCTACGTGAGGCCTCAGCTTCTTTGCGATTCACTAGCTCACTATGTAACTTGTTTTATCAATGAAAAAACTTGAACTAACATTTGAAAAGTTAAATGGCCTTACTATAGATGGAGCTCCAGCCATGGCTGGCTCACAAAAAGGGTTAATTCACGTATCAAGAAAGAACTGAATTATCTCAATCTTGATAAAAGTGATTTAATTATATGCCACTGCATGATATACCAAGAAAGTCTCTGTGCACAGTCATTGCTGCTCAACAATGTGATGTCAACAGTAGTGTCATGCATATATTTTATCAAAAGCAGAGGGTTTAACAGCTGCTTGTTTAAGGAGTTACTGAATGATCTTGAGTCAGAGTATGGTGATCTTGTTTATCACTGTGAAGTGTGGTGGCTGAGTCATGGGAACATGCTCATGAGGTTTTATGAACTGAGAAATGAAGTCATGCAGTTCATGAAGATGAAGGGAAAACCTGTCAGGGAACTCAATAATAGCAAGTGGTTGTGTGATTCAGTTTTCACGGTGGACCTTACCAAGCACCTCTGAGAGCTGAATGTCAACCTGCAGGGCCCCAACCAGCTTCTCAGCTCCCTGCTTTCAAATGTAAAATCATTTGAAGCTAAATTAAGGCTGTAGAAAGTACAACTCTAAAGGAATAACATGGTGCATTTCCCCACTTTGGAAGGACAAAGGCCTTCTAAAACACTTGTATATGCTGGTGAATGTGTGAAACTAATTGAGGCATTTCATGAAAGATTCAAGGATATGAAAAGGAAACATCTTTGCTACATCATTCAATGTGGAACCAGCTGATGTGCCTAATAACCTACATGAGATCTTTCTACTGCAAAGTGGTAATGAGCTGAAAGCTAAGTACAACCTCCCACTGCCTGAGTTCTATAAATGTACATAAGCAATGATGAATTTCCTACGTTGAGGAGACATGCATTGAAATATTCTGTGTTTGGAACAACTTACTGCTGCGAGCAGTTCTTTTCAAAACTTACCATCATAAAGAGTCAACTGCATCCCAGACTGACCAGTGCAAACCTGGAAAAGCAGTTGCGAGCAGCAATATCATCAATACCAGCTCACATCACCTGCCTCACCCCAGAGAAGTAGTTCCAGCCATCACCTTAGGGGTGAGTTAATTAAATGTTTGATCACATATAGCAGGCTAATTTTTCAGTTGATAATTTTGTGTGGCCTGGGAACAATGTTATAAATATACAGATGGCCCTTGGTGAAAAAAGTTTGCCACCCCTGGTTTAGAACAATAGCCAGGTAATTGATGTTTGGTGGCCACAAAGGGTTAAAGATGACTCCACCAACAAGGCCCCTGCAGTGGAGGGGCCAGCTGGTCCTTTCTGCCCTGGCTCCCATTTCACCAAGAGTTTACAAAGCAAGTCATGGAGAAAAACAAACCTCTGAACCTCTCTCTGCTGGCTTGTTGCTGTTCTGGAGGGACAGACTGGAACCATACTTCTAAGTTGTATGAACGCTTGTAAAGTCAAAATGCACTTGCCCCTCTTTTGTCTTTTCTATTTTCTACATCAGTTCCCACCCCTCCTATTTTTAAAAACATCTGAACTTTTTATGGAGGTGCATCTTTGATCAGCAGTTTGACAGATGGCCTCCCATCCTCCACACTACATGTGCAAAGCTCTGTCACCTTCATCTATGCTCGGCCCCTTGTGATTCAGGGGTGATTGGGGTGACCCTTTGCTTCCACCTGGAGCCCTCTGTTAGCAGCTCGGGGCCTGTGTGTCCCAGGAGCCTAGGGCTCCCACTGGGCTGCCTGCCGAAGCAGAGAGAAAGCTTGGCCTGAGCTGCATTTTTGCTCCGGTGGCCTGGGCAGCTGGGTCTGGGTGATGGTGTTTTTGGGCCAGGCTTTTTACTTGAGTTACAAATGCATTAACTCACTTCATCATCACTCTAGCCAATCGATATGTGGTAAACTGAGGCTCAGAACACTGAAGTAGTTAGACCAAGCTCCAATTCCTAGTAAGAGTGGTTCTGGACTGTGAGATCAGGTAGGATTTTCCCAGAGTCCACACTCCTAAGTACCCACCAGGCTCTTGATACCATTTTTAAGGTTTGGGCCACGTAGTGATATATGCTCACTTTTTTACTACTTTTAGTAAAGGAAACACATTGGGTTTCCTTGCGTACTTTCTTAAGTCAGTGCACAGCTCAATCCTAATTCTCTAACGCCTTTAGTATCAGCACCATGGAGGTGTCACTGAGAGGAAGAGGGAGCGGGAGTCCTGGGTTACCCCACCATGGTACAGGTTTCTATGCGGCCCTCCTACAGGGGTCTGGGCTGCTGGGGTTTCTAGGAAAGTGCCAGGACCAGGGTATGACAGTGAACTTAAAACCCATCCACCCTTGTATTTCCAGGTCTGAATGAACCACATAACATTTTCCTTTCTTTCCAACAAGTTATTCGAATATAGTAAAGACAACTGTTTCTTATCAACAGGAACTTCAAGGAGAAAACCCAGAAAGATGAAAAGATACGTGTTAAGAAAATAGTTTATGCCCAGCCGGTGTGACTCAGTGGTTGAGTGTCAACCCATGCACCAAAAGGTTGCTGGTTTGATTCTCAGTCAGGGCACATGTCCAGGTTGTGGGACCAACCCCCAGTGGAGGGCATTCAGAAGGCGACCAGTCAATGTTCTCTCTTATTGATGTTTTTATCTCTTTCTTCCTCTCCCTTCTTCACTCTCTAAAACCGATAAGAAAAAAAAATTAAAAAATAAAAATAAAATAATCAATGCATTTTCAATGTTCATAATTGATATAAATTGTTATTCTTAGCCACAGGTAATTGAGTTTTTGCTGTTTAAAGTAAACATTAATACTTTAGAGTTAAATAATAATCATTAATGATTAATTAATTAAAATTAGTTAAATGATAAAGTCTAATATTAATTGCAAAGTATTGAAGATGGGTAAGGGGTGTGTATTCCACAATCAATTGCTTTATAGTGAAAATACATTTTTCAACTCCGTGTGACCCAGGGAGGCACGACACCTCGTTGAGGATAAAAGTTGACATTGAAGAACAGATTATCATTGCTAGAGATTATTACAAAAGGACTCAGATCCTTTGCCCACAGTGTTTGTAGAACTTAAACACAAAGGTCTGTCTATTTCTAGGCTACCGTGACTGTGACTGTGTGGACCTCACAGTGGCTTCCTTCCTAAAGTAGAATGCCTCAGTCTCACTGGTTTATGCTTCTGCTCCCTGAGGGCAAGAAACAATCCGCACCACTGAGCTCAGGGCTGGTCTTGTGATTTGCTTTGGCTGATAAGATGTGAGCAAAGTACCATCAGGCAAAAGCATTGGATCCAGTGCTTGCGCCCCCAGGGTCTCTCTTCCCCATTCTCTTCACTGCAGCCCCACACACACACACGTGTTACTTTCACTGCTGGCTTCGGCTTCGTGGTTTCTCCTCACTCTCAGGAACTGGCCCCCAATCCCCACATCAAACACCGGCCCATTCCGAGTGGAAAGAGTACATGGTTCGATAACAATGTGTGACAACCGGTGACAATTGTATGACAATATACAACTTAACTGAGGGTAGAAAGACATCTCTGAAAAATATCTAATGGAACTCTGAGGATTAAGGATAACCTTTTCTACTAACTTGTTAGTGATTACCCTGAAAATGGCACTAGAGGGTCACTTTGGTCTGGACAGCAGATTGCAATGAGTTGAGTTGGCTCATAGGTACTTGGATGGGACTGGATGACACAGGATTTGTGGATAATGTTAAACCTCTTGAGTTGCTAAAATGTTTTAAGTTGGTATTATAACTTTATCATCTACTTTATGTGTGTGATGGGAGGTGTGACTGAATAATATTTGAAATGTTTAAGGAGTTTGTCTGTGATGACAGCTTCCAGAAATAATCAATTTTTCCAGAAAATGTATCCAGATTTGATCATCAAATGAATTCATTATAGCAACTGAAATGCCTGCATTAAATAACTATAAAAGTTACCATCTCATTATATTAAAAATAGTTTACATACAAAATGTGTAACCGAGCCTTTTCCGATTTCTGTTGGAAGTACCTCCATTGGGAACTCACTGGAATTGTGCTGTGTCCTTCAAGGTAACACACACACACACACACACACACACACACACACACACTGTTCTGAGCCCTGGTGAATGCTTTCGTCCCTGGAAATGTGCAATACTCTTCCTTGTGCAGCCCAACACAACCTCATGCTATTAATAGTTAACTACTCCAAACACATCAATCACTGTTCCAGTGGCTTTCCTACCTAAAAGAAGAATCCAGATCACTTTCAATATGTGAGGGAGCGTTGGATTGAATACATGACAGTGAAATTCACAACTGCATTTGTTAATAAGAAGAGTTTTCTTTTAGACAAGAAATGATGTTGTCCCACTATGGTAAATCATTGTTTTTTGGAAAATATTCAAGGCTTAGGTGTTTTAGGAAGAAGAAAGAAAAGGGAGGAGGCCAAACTACTCTTTATTGGCTGACAGCAGATTATAAAGAAACCGTCTGTTTTCAACAGGTTCTTTAAAATAAAGCCAGTTCTGGTTTCAACAATCTCTTTAAAAGGAAGCACCAAAGGAAGGGCCCCGGCGTGCACATTTCCTAGTCGCCACCACCCCTCCCCCGCACTTGGGTGAGCTCTTGGCGGGACCCCAGTAAGATGCTTCCAGAGAGGCTGTGACAGCTGTTGACTGATGATTTGTTTTGCCAACCTGTCAGAGTAATCCAATAGCTTGCTAATTTAAGGCAAGGTCTTTATTTGAAAACATCAAATGTGTTTTATTGTACACATCTGTGTCAAAGCCTACCCTGCCAACATACAAGTTTTGCTCATTTCAATAAATCATTGATGTGAGTATCAAGAGGAAAATCTGCTGGAGGGTTTGGGGAGCAGCGGGTTCCTAACATGCAGAGGCACAGGCGGGTGCCCAGGGCACTCCCCAGCATTCCTGGGGGGTGTTAACGACTGTAAGCCTGTCAAGAATGTGTCTAGTTTATACAGAAAAGACAATTCATTGGTTTAATAAAAAGGTGTAACATTTCCTACAGGTGAGCTCCATTGATCAAGGGATAAAAAGAACTTTTGTTGCCACTTTGGGAAGACGCGTTGTACATTTAACCTGAACTTTGATGTGCGCTTTGAAGCCTTCCAGAGGCTTCTTACCGGTGTGTGTTGTGGGAGGCTGGGCTGGTCTTTTCTGAGGTGACAGAGTTCTGCAAAGTGACACCACATTAAGTTGACTTAAAGGATCAGAGAGAAGAATAGCACAGGGCATCGTGGGTCAACGCAGGGCCAATAAAGTTACAGAGCAGTTACACACCTTTTCTCTTAGAAACTGAAGCTTTCTACAACCAAAATTCATTACATTTAGGAGCACTTTATGAAACGACATATGTGATTTCATGTTAATGGGACCTGGAATGATCACAATTCAAATATAGTTGAAGGGTGTTCTTATTGGCTTTACCACAAAAAGGCCCTCTCTGCTGTCTCTGTGGGTGCTGGTTGGGGGCCTCAACGGGGCCACAGGAATTGGTGTCTGCCTTCTGGGTCAGCTCAGTGCACCCACACTTCAGGATCCAAGATTTTGAACTTTTTTCATCTCATGGCATACATAAACGAATTACTAAAATTCCACGGCACACACAAAAATATATTTTTTGCCAATCTGACAAGAAAAAAGTACATATAATATGGATTCATTCATATGAGACAGCTATTGTTGGGTTGACCGTTGTCATTTGTTTATTTGACAGTCTAAGGAAAAAAAGGCCAGTGTCCCTGATTAAACAGTTGGGTACTGCATGTTTTAAAAATTCCTGCGGCACACCAGTGTGCTGTGGCACACCAGTTGAAAATCACGGCTTCAGGTTGACTGACATCTTGCAGAACCTTGTTAGGGAGATCAGGTTGGCTCGCAGGGATCATGGCATCACTGTAGCCCAGTAGCAGTCTTTTTAGAGCCAGAACACTCTAGCGGTGGGATTTAGAGGGAGGGTGGTAAAGTCTGAAGACAGATGCTCTTTCTCTTCTTCCATTTATCTGTCATATGTATGACGAGCTCCTCTCTCCATAACTACCATACTCTGGTTCCACTTCTAATCCCAAACTCCAGCCAGACCGTCCCCTATTCTGGTGGGTGCGAGCAGTTAATTTTCAAAAAAACTGACTGGGTTTGCAAAAAAGAACAAGACAAGAGTGGTTATCCAAGATTTAATCCTTCATAGAGTAACTAAGCGTAGACTTTGCTTTCTTATTATCAGCTTGGGATCATCTGTCTGTAAATGCATGTCCTGTGTTTGTTCCCTCTCCACATTATTTTTGTACAAGTTAGACAAAGAAAAAAAAAACTTACCAGGTTTGTAGTTTTATTTAGCAACACAAATCATCACACAGCATTTTGTAGAAACATGAAACGGTGAACGAGGTTGAGTGTTTTAAGATCCACCGCCTGAGTGATGGCCCCTGTTTCTAAAGCAGATGTTTGTATAGTGCAATGGAGGCAGCGAGGTGGTCCCAAGGATACTGCACTGTGGGAAATTCACAGAAATCGGGACAGGAAACAGACAAATTATGTATTACTATACATCTAGGCATTTCCATCTTTTCAAATGCACCATTAACTAAAAGGCCATATAGGGTTTCCTCCAAGGGCACTATATCATCAACAATATGTAAATGTTGTCTTTGTCAGTTTATTTTTCCAGGTGAAAACTCTTCCTGTCTGTGAAAGAACCCTTTGTAGCCCCAGCTCCCTGGCTTGCAATAAAATCAGAAGGGATCAAGTTCCTGTGAAAAATGTGCTGTCTAAACTTTAAATCTGAAATCAACTCATCTGAGCATGGGGATGATAAACAGATGCACTTAAAGATACTTTTGTTCTTATTAAATTCTAGGAAGGGATGGTCAGGGGCCTCTTCCCCTCATGGGCACGGGGTAGACTCTGAGAGAATGTTCCTCTGTCTGTTCACTTGAGACTGCTCCTTCATCGGAAGGTAAACACGGACTCCTGCTTTGGCGTACAGAAGACAGTTTGTTTCTCTTCTTCATAAATCATATTTATGGCAATAGTTCTCCATCAAAGCAGCCACGATCCATTCATTTGATCCTTCTACTGTCAGAACTAAAATTTTTATCAGAGATACCAAAACTGGGGACACTGGAGGCGTGTCAGACACCCTGGACGCTTTCACAAAACAGGGCTGTGCTGGAGAACATGTGTTCAAGGGAACAGGAACAAGGGGCTTCGACAGCCAGATGGCTTCTCTCCTTAGATGGGTTTAATTATATTCTCTTAGGTAAGTCAGCTTCTTAGGAAAAAATCTCCAAAGCTGATGTCTCGTTTAGGTTCTGTGTTTGCCATGCATTTATCTCTGACTAATGTCATCCTGCGCCCTGTTTTTCCAGCTTCGATGACTGAGTGCTTAGGAAAGAACAGGGGAGACTCCACACTGGTCAGAATGCTGGGCTTTCTCTACCCACTCTCCCTTCGCGCCTCCTCACTGAAAACAGCGGCTTCTGCAACTGGGCTTCAGCAGGAGAGGGGTCCGGCCAGTGTGTCCAGGGCTGACCAAATGACAGGTGAAAAAGTTGCTACCCAGGTGTCTGAATAATCCTGGCCATTTAGGATTCCCACACCTGCTGGAGTCACGCGGGAAGGTGGCCCGAGCTCTGTATGAGAAGGACAACCTAAGAGGGAGCTTTCACAGATAGACCATTTTGACAGAACAGCATGAAATAAAATAGATTGTAATTAAATGCAGCTTTTTAATTTACAAAAAACATGAGACCATATAGCATGAGTTTGATAGAAGGCTTCAGTTCCCCCTTCCACTATTTTGTGAAGGACTCAAAAGTGCCTGGTTTTGGAGTTGCCAATCTAGAATTTATTATAATATAATGTACCATAATATTTTAAAATTATAATAATTCGATATGGACAATAGACTATACCTAAGTTTAATATATACAGTGGCTTATCTTATAACCTCAGAAAACCCCTGTGAGATTTATTAGTGCTGTCAGCAGTTTGCAGATGAAATTGAAATTGAAATAATTTGCTCCCAGTCTCTGTAAGAGTATATAAAGTAAACCACAAGTGTGATCTCTGTGGCAATGCACCATCAGAAAACACGTTGCCTGCCCCCGAGAGCTGTGAATGCTTGGGCACAGCTGCCTTGTGAGGATGTTAAACCCTATCACCCACTTTAAATACATGCTCCGGTCCAGCTGAAAGAGTGATCAGTTCGGGGAGAGCACACACTCAGCAGCCAGATGCCTGGGGTCTAATCCCTGCTCGGCAAACTAGTGTGATGTCCAAGGAGTTCCTTCTTCTTCTCTGCCTTTAACTCCTCGCCCTTGAAGTGAGGGTCAATCATTATCCCTGCTGCACAGCTCAGTTCTCTTGTGGAAGAGATCACTGAGCACTCTGGCCATGCCTGGGTGGCACTCTGGGACTCTCAGCTGTGCACACCAGCAATGCACAAGTAGAGGCACAACCTCATGACACTTTGCTATCTGTGTAATCAATTTTATTAGTATACATACTGCTTTGTATTTTGAAGAATTTCATGTGAATTTGATAAGCGATCAGGCAAATTCTACTTGATCATCTATGAACATTGACTCAGCACTTGGGCTTAAAGCCAGGAGTCGGGGGAATACGACCTGTTCTCTTTCTAAAGCAGCAAAAAGACAATGTATGAAATAGAGGATCCTCAGTCGAAGTTGGTGACTGCGTATGGAGGCATGAATCACCAAAGTAAGGAGCCAGAAAAGCAATGAACCCTGTCACCAAAAGGCTGTTGGTGTCAATTCAACACCAACAGGAATCCCCAATTGGGGGTGTGGTGAAAAAGAGAACGTTAATCAGTGCAAACAGCTCAGCTGTAACAGGTCTGCTCTGCTCTGCTTTGATGAGACATTGATGTCTTACCTTTGTGTTTCATCTCCAGCCAGGGAGACAGGGTCTTTGGTGGGAAGGGAAAATGTGCTCTCAGAACCAGAGGGGAGCTGACTTATATGGACAGAAATTCTCACCCTGATCCCTGATTGACTTGTCCTCATGCAAATGAGTGCACCAAATCCTCACAGTTTGATTGGTGCAAGGACACTGTCCTGACTGGTCAGAATAGAGCTGCTCTCACTGGTCAGTGAAGAAGCTGATGGGGAAATGTACCTGCGCAGCTCTGATTGGATGGGGAAAGCCTCCATCTCATTGGTTGAAAGAGGATTCCATTAGCTCCTTTACAAGAGCTGGTTCAGATGGCAGGAGACCAGTGCAGGCAGGCAGTTCAGACCAGGCGGCAGGCAACTGAGTGCAGGCTTCAGGCTTCTCTCTTACGTGCAGGCCCCTGAATGAAAATGGCTGCTAGGCTCTGTTTTTTTTTGTTTTTTTTTTTTTAAATTTGGGCCCAGTTAGCCAAATTTTAGTATCTTCTTTCTTAGCGAGTCCTTCTTAATATCTTCTTTCTCAGGGTTCACAGCCCCTTAGCCTGTTAGAAGAGGTAAAAGTGCAGAGAAGCTTTCTGGATGGAGAACTTTACACTGAGCCCTGAGGTCTAAGAGGAACCCAGCATGTGAGCTAAAGTTACAGGCTAGTTATCTAAAGGCAGATGTGGAGCCTGGCCGGTGTGGCTCAGTGGTTGAGCATTGACCCATGCACCAAGAAGTCGCTGGTTCGATTCCTGGTTGAAGCACATGCCCAGGTTGTGCAGGAGGCATGCAGGAAGCAGTCTCTAACAGGAGGCATGCAGGAAGCATCCAAACAATGTTCTCTCTCATTGATGTTTCCATCTCTCTCCATCTCCCTTTATCTTCCTCTGAAATCAATAAAGAGAAAAGAAAAGAAAGGCAGTTGTGGAGATGGAGCTTGGGGAAGAAAATCTTCATGAGGGTCAATACCAGTGTGAAAAAGGAAGAGGGAACAGTTGGGCAAAAGGAGAAGTCAACCTGTGATGCAGATCACACCCTTCCCCCAATTCCAGCCAACTCAGAGGCAGCTCTGGGAATGTGTTTCTCATCAGAGTCCAGGATGGGGTGTGAATCCTGCATGGCTTCGACACAGGATACAATATGCCAGGCAAGGGTCTGACCTCTCAGCTGAGGCAGCCAGCTCTTCCCTGTAATGGTACGTGGGAAGTCAGTGCATCTCTGGGTTGATCACAGTCCACCCCTTGTACTGCCCAGATCTATTTCTCTACATGCATTTGGAACCTTCAGTACTCTGATGGCCCTCCCTATAAGTGAGAGGACACTTAGGAGAGAAAATTTAGTAGGTTAACTAGAGACCCTACCACAGCAACTGTACATAGGGCTGAAATAGATAATCATCCACTTCCTCCTCCACTATCTATCTAGATCCATCCACTCTCAGCATCCATATCTGCTGGCTTGGTGGTTTAGTTGGTGGCATGACATAGATCCTCGTCTCTAAGAGCATGACCCCCTGGTCACCAAGCCCAGCATTGCTATACTTCCCCATTTAGAGACAAAATTGGGCAATTTGTAACCAGCAGCACTCAGGTAGTTGGCCTTACTTTCATACCTATTTCTCCCTTCCCTCATTTTGAAGCAGTAGATCTCTCTTCTGCTGATCAGGGTCAATTGCCCCTGCCTATATGGTAACACCTTTTCTTGTCTGCTGCTCCTTGAACACAAGAAGCCCAAAATGCTTGCTTTGTCTCTTGGCAAAAGTGTGCCCTCTTGGGAATCAGAACCTCTACTTTTGCAAAGCTCAGTATTGTGGGGATGAGTTATTGTGGCTGGTAGTGAGAGGGCTTATGCCATTTAATGGCCAGACCCATGGATTGTCCCTATTGGTGACAAAACACCCAATAAAGATCTTTGTTTCAAAACACAGTGCTCTGCAGGGTGGCACTCCATCCTTACATGATGTTCCCACCAAGCTGTCACTTGGCCATTCTAGCTCTCTTTGGAGAACAATGGTCTCTGGATGGTATGATATATGAAATGCTTGTTGACCTTTTAGTCTTGGGCCCACACCTGTAACTCCTCTGCTGAAAAGAACACCCTAATTTATTAGTAAGATATTATGTGGGATTCAAGCCAGTGGAACAAACCATCTGTAAACCCAGGAGAGTTGTTCTGGCTGAGGATCTGCAGCAACAAAGGCAAATTCACATCCAAAATATGGTCTACTCCTGTGAGAATGAACTGCTGGCTCATCAGCTTGGACGGGGCCCAATTTAGACAACTTGTGTCCATTTGGTCTCTGGAATGTTGCCTTATCAGGGGCTCAGTGTTGGTCTCTGAGGCTTTGGGTTGACATCAGAGGCAACAGTAGCCAGGTCAACCTTGGTCAGGGACTCCATGCTCTTGGCACATGCATAAATTCCATCTGTGCCATCATGGCACTTTGGTCATGTGTTTATTGTGTCAGCATGGGGACTGATAAAGACAAAAGGACACTGTTGCCAGCTGGCCAGGTCATATTCTCTACTTTTTAAAAAGCATCTCTTTCATGGGGAATGATTTCTGATGGAAATTTATATATAATACACACATCTTCAAATTATATGGCCTCTCTTATGAATCCATCTCTGTTCTCTGCCACAGAAGTTCTTACTTGATCTTCCAACTTTTTTCTTTCTATATTATGACCAGCTAGCTAGTCTGTTGGCAACTGCTTGTGACTGACTCCTTATATATTCCCTCTGGCCACTTTTCTTTTTCTAGTAGAAGATCACCAAGCTTACTGCTGAAGCTATTCCTATTGAGATCATGTTCCCTTTTCATACCTGAGTGAGAATGAAGTGTAACAGCTATTTTTGGTTTGGACTCATAAATACATCCATAAATAAAGTGCAAGTTTTTCTCTTCTTCTTGAATTGGTAGTAAGATCTCCCACAGAGTCACAGATGTGCATTAAGGTAGGGGCACTGGTACAACAGTGTTGTGTGACATCATGGTCTAGGCAATCTGCTCAAGCCCTTTGGTCCTGTGCATGTTCAATACAGATTACTACTTTATCACTGCATAAATTTTTCCAAGTCTGTCTGACCTGGGACCTCAATGAATCTGACAGGAGTCCATTCATGGTAGACAGGTCTAAACGCATGGCCTCTCAATGTCACAAAGCCAGGAACTCCATCTCTGCCAGGGTCCAGTAAAACACCAAATGTTTTGGAAGGGGCATACAATTTTCTCTTGAAAATGCCATGGACTTAATTCGGACCCCTTGGTCCCCTGGCATTGTCATTTTTAGATTCAGACATACTGCATCCTCCGCAGAGCACACTTTCTCATCACTGATATCTTCAACTACATGTAGTCTGACATTTTACCTCAGTTGGAGGACATTTTGCACCACAATCCAGCTTGCTGCACAGCTCTGTTTTGCTCAGGACCCATTCACTGCTAGCATCCTTTTGAGTAATCATTTTATAGCCAAAAATTTTCTGAGAGGTGGAATGTGCTCCTCATAGAAACTGAACAGGCTTACCAGGTATTGTGCTTCTTCCCTCATGGGAGGTAGTACAAGATGCAATAATCTGTTTTAGCATTTTCTTGACCATCAGTCTTCTAGAATATTTATGGATGTAGCAGGCCTCTAAATCTTTGTACTTTTTCTACAGACCTTGAAAATATGTACCTTTACCAAGGCTTTATACTAGGCACCTTTTTCTCTCCTGGTCTGATCAACATAATGTCATCAATATAATAGATTAATATCAGGGCACTCAAAGATTCTTTGGACTCTATTACCACAAAGGATGATATAGATAATATAGTGTTGGGGAAAATGTAAATGCATATTGTGATTGACTCATGTGAGAACAAACTGTCTCATCTTATTTTCTGAATGAAACAGAAAAAGATATACATGGTTACCAAACCACTGCCCACAAAATATTTACCTGGGGCTACATGCACCTGCTCTATCAAACATGCTATATCTAGCAGAATGACTGAAATTAGGTTAACTTCCTGGTTGAACTTGTGGCAATCTATGTCATTCTCATGATCCATCCATTTCATATAGACACAAGCCTGGTCAATTAAATAAATATATAAGGGAGCTACCATCTTTGGATCTTTCTCTTCCTTAATATCAGCTCTGATTTTCATCATGGCCTCTGAGATGTGATATTATTTGTGATTTCCTATCTTGGTTAGGGGTTTTGAGGAGTGGTTTATACTATATTTGTTTTCACTCCACAAACCAAGAGCCTGTGCTGAGGGTTACATCAACTGCCTGTTTTGTCAATCTGACTGTATATTTGGTCACCAGGGAAATGAGCACTAAGTGGGTCCATTAACCCATTAGATTCTCTGTAATATGGACATTGAACATGACTCCATTTTTTAACTAACAGCCTCCATTTTCTGTACCCACTCTAATGTAGGAAAAGCGTGATGACATTTTTGATCTGCAAACCAATGTTGTTCCATATACTGTTTCCAACCCTTGTCAAAATAGCTGGGTGTTTCCCTTTTCCCAAAGTACAGTTACCCAGGAAAATGGCTATAGCTCCCTTGAGGAAAGATAGAAAAAAGTATTATCATGTATAGTTATCATGTTTTTGGAAGGTCTTTACTTCTATAAATGTATCACCTCTTCAGTTATTGCCTTCTTGCTCTGAACTCAAGGTGAGCTACGCTGCATCTTAACTCTGGTGGACATAGAAGACAGGATGCACAGTGATAGATGATCCTGAGGGAGCAGGAGGCACCTTGAGAGGAAGAGGCTTCTGCATTGTCTTCCAGCACAGGGAGGCATGCAGCCTCCAACTCTAGAAAGATGAGTCAGGTCTGCAGATTCTAAAGGTTCAGAAGTATCTAAGGAGTCACTATGTTTGGGGCCATCTTTCAAAATGCTTCCAGCCTGTGGATCAGTGTTATGAACTGAGTGTTTGTGTTTCCTATCTTGCTTCCCAATTCATTTACTGCAGCCCTAGCCTTCAGTATAATAATATTAGGAGATGGGGCCTTTAAAATTCAGCCAAAGTATTAGGTTTTGGACTTAGTCTTTAGCATTTTCTGTCCATCTTTTTCAAGACATGATAGATTCTTTGTTTGCAACAAAAGAGTCTGGATGGCCTTCACATCACTACTCTCCCTTAGCTTTCTCTTATCTCACAGGAGACTTGTCAATGGCACTCAGTCATAGTGCTCCACAACTATGTGCTTGACCCTGCTATTTCCACCACACAGGCAAGTCTCTTCCTTTCCACTGGTACACCTCCCAGGTCACGTCTGTGCTACTGTAGCAATTAAATTTCAATTTGAGAGGGGTCTATATGGTTGGCACAGGAATTATACCAAGCAAGATCAAATTTTTACTGATAAATCCTGTCTTATACATTTTGTACACTCAGTTTTATATGAAATCAAGTACTCAATTCCATTCTACCATAATCATTCATCAAGGAGAATTACTGCCTGAGTAATTTAAATGGGGACCTAAGTTTTTAGGTATTACCTAAAATATATATTTGAATATGCTCTAGCAATATTAAATTAATACTCAATACCTAAGAAGACACCTTCTTTGTGAAATCTCTCAAACTCAATCTATAGATTATCCCTTCACTCTGCTAGTGAAGAGCTTGTCTCACCAGCTTTGGGGTTCCAAGAGTAAAGAATGTGCTCTTCCAGCTTGAGACTCTTCACTGAGAAGCGAACTACTCATCACTGGGTGTCTGCCATCTAGTAAACCATGCAAATCTGGAGATCTTGGAAAGGGTTTTCAGTCATTTTAAGGAGAGGGCGGCTCCTTACCTTTGAAAAGGATAATTACCTTCAAAGAGGAAATATAGTCTCTTGCAACAGTAAATAACATTCATACTTTTCTCCTGTAGGGAGATTTGCTTGTAAATTTGGAGGTGCCAAAACTAATCTCCAACAAAGCACCTGGGGAATTCCCAGAGTGAGCGGGGAAGTGGTTAAAGGCTGCGTGAGTGCTTATTTCATCAACTACATCCTCCTGCAAGCTGGTACTTACTCCCACCCCATCGTGTTTCTGAAGAATAGCTGTTTCCCTTAGATGGGTTCCAGCAAATGTTCTCTTTCCCGCTTCAAATCTAAAGTCCCTTAAGCAGACAAGAAAGGGCTGAATAAAACTGCTCATTAAATGTATTTAAATATTTTTGAGCAATGCGTCCATAAACTGTAGATTGTTTGTATGTTTATAAGTATGCACACACACACACACACACACAGACACACTTCCATACCATATAATAAATGTTATCAGATGAAGGAGGAAGGGTTTAGAATGAGGAAGATGAGAATGATGGTTTTATAAACTGCTTTAGAGCCAGGAGAATATCAATCACGTGCCTGAGTGCACCACATCACAGTTGCTATTCTTCTGATCACCTCTTTCTTCCCTATTGCTATGGGCCTCTCAAGCATTATACCAAAAGATGTTGAGCATGAGAAGATGAGGAAAACAAGAAAGTTTTCTCTTGCAAAGGATTTTTTCTGAGGTCCTATATCACTATGAGAAAAACAGTGATGCTCTGAGTATGAAGCTGCATCACACATGGCCCCAAGCATTTCACACTCACAAGACGTGGTGTGGCATGTATTATGTTCATCCCCATTATACAGGAGAAAACAGAGAACGAGAACAGATTATGTAATTTGCTTCAAGTTCCCAGTCTGTGTCTGGTGGAGGAAGGGTGCACGTGGGAACCGGTGAAGATATCATCACATGCTTTTCATGCTCTGAGGATGCCTCCTGGATAGGGGAGTTTCAGGGACTCATCAGCAAGGGGTCAGAGTAGCTGTGTTCCTAGACATGGAATTCTCTGAGATGGGTGGCATGACTGCCCTCTCTCTTTCTCAGCCATGGCATGAGAAACTTTCTGAGTAATGACAACAAGCAGATAAGCCCCTGATATGGGTATTGCAGGTGAAGGACTGTCACCAAGCCCAGGACATGCCAGGCTTCAGGTAGAAGGCGCTGGGAGAAAATGTACTCAAGGAGGAAGATTCCAGTACCCACCAAGCATTTTGTCACAGACCATGTTCTCCCTCCCTTGGAGCATTGAAGCAGTGGTGCAGAATCCAGCAGTTACTGATTCTGGGAGTCATCTCCCCGAGTTCACTGTTAATGGTGACAGTCAACACAGTTGCTTCTAATAATCTCTAAGGGGATCTTTAGTCAATGAAGGGGATGGTTTTTGAAATTGTTTCTTTCCCTCCCACCTGCTAACTGCCAGGAACTTCCACAGAGAGCCCATGCTGTCTTTCTTATCAGAGGGAGTGGATGCTTGGGCTGTGGAATGTCCTCTGGGCTCAGGGTGAGTTTCGACTGGTCCACCTCCCTCTAATTACAGCAGAAGCTGCCCCTGCACCAGCGGCTGGACCCCCCCCACACACACACACTCCCAAACTTCCCAACTGAAGTCTCCTGCCTTTGCTCTGAATTTCTATCTGGCATGGCTTCCTCTTGGGTTTAAAACCACAGCTCTCCGTTTTTTTCTCAGTAAACACTCATGGTAATAGGGGAAGGGTATTGTGAAGTGTTGGATCCAAAAAGAGACATATTCCTCACACAATGGAGATAATCTGGGCTATGGGAGAAGTGTAGATTTTACTCAAGGCATTGCATTATGTTGTGCATGTTGAAGAGAGGCCCAAGCTATATGAGCTCAAGGACTTGAAAAGTACACTGGTGAGCTGATAGAGGTTATTCTCAATGAAGAAGCTATGCACACACACACACTAAATTCATACAATTGGAAATACACGAACAAAATCATTAGCACCCTCAATGATTAAGTAAACATCACTGCCCCACCCGTGTGATTCAGTGGTTGAGCGTCCACCCATGTACGAAGAGGTCACCAGTTCGATTCTTGGTCAGGGCACATGCCCAGGTTGTGGGTCAAATCCCCAGGGGGGCATGTAGGAGGCAGCCAATCGATGTTCTTTCTCTCTCATTGATTTTTCTATTTCCTCCTTCCTCTCCCTTCCTCTGTGATTATAAACATCACAATTAGAATAAATTTTAGAATTTTTACTTATTTTATATATTTATGTAGTTTTTGATGAGAAATTTGTTTATAATGTTTTAATGTTATTGTCACACTATTAGTTCCCTTTATTTAACCAATTATTTCTAGAGTTTGGTAGGATTTTGATAATTAGCATAGTATTTCTAGAGGATCATTTAAACAATTACAAGATATTAATTAAAATGTTGAATCAATGAACATTAATGATTGACAGCACATTTCAGAGTACAGTCCATTTCAGAACTATTCATTTTAAATTCATTTTTAAAATAGAGCACACAATAATTTTCTTTTATAACATGTTTTACACATTTGTTCTTTTGTGCTTTTTTCTCCTCTCTTTTCTAACCTTCTAAAAGTAGCCAATTTAGCCTCATAATAGAAATCAAATGCACCTTTGAACATCTAAATTTCCTTTAGACAGACGCTACAGAAGGAAGGTCTCCATAACCCATAAGAAGCAATATCCCCACCTCTTTTTTTTTTTTTTTTTTTTTGACTCCTTAAAAGTGCTTATCAAGATGAATGAGAACAGTGGTGTGTAATTTCAAAGATGAAATTGCTTTTCTTTCCAGCTTTCCCTCAGTGTTTCAAGGTCACCGTAGAAGGGAAGGCAGCCCAGCCCAGGCCTTCTCCTGTGTCTGTCGGGCCACATTCCCCTCCCGGCCAAGAACTGTGCCTTGTGAAATTCCTACTCATTCACACATTGCTGGGCAAGCTGAAGTGTTAAGAAGAGTAAATTATATCTCCTGTCCTATGTCCCCAAAGCTGTTTTCATGGTCCAGCTACTCAACTTCCTGAGTCACTAATGGCCAATGGCCCGTCTTCTGAGACTTTGGGGAGGGAAGCTGTGAACACATCCGAGTTTCAAGACCCCTAGAAGGAAGTTGTGTGATGCTAGACTGGCACCAAATCACACCCAAACTGTGCTACATTAACAAAATCAATAAAAACAAAATATTGAAACAATATGTTCTCCTTTTCTTCTATCTAATCGCCTGAAGCAGACCACTACTGAAAGCTCGTGGAGTATTTTAGAGCCAATTATGGACAATTGAAGATTATCCCTGGTAGAGATAAATATTTACTTTTACCTCAAAACTTCTACCTAAGATTTCTTAATGTGACTGTGCTCTGGTTTCTAGAGTTCATGACTTCTTTTCCTCCCAGATTAAAAAACAAACAAACATACATTTAAAAGATTAAAAGAAGGGAATTTTAATCACCAGGAATGCCACTCCCCTCAAGAAGATTAGAATCACAGACTCCATGCAGGTGATTTGGGTTTGTCCTCCAGGCCAGCAGGCACCTCAGCCACCCCATCAAATGTGTCAGATGTACCTGTTAACACAGCGCGTGAGGTGGTAGCCAGCTTACAGTGACAAAGCTAAGCTACTGAATGGGAAATTTTATTTTCTGTTATTCTTATTTTGTGTATTCTAAATGAAAGCATGTTTTTCCTATTTATAAAATTTCTCTTTATTGCTCATGATAGAGTGCAGCTAAGCAGTATCTGCTATTAATGTTTGATGGGTGTAACACAATAGTTTATCCACACTGACACCCACAGAGAGGGTCATGTCATCCATGTTCCTTTCTGACATACATTCATTTATTTAAAAATGTAACGTGTATCTTTCAGTAGTTTAAAGAAGCCTAAAACTTTGACTTTGTTTTAATGGCTATATATAACTACATTGTAAGAATGTTACATAATTCAATTTAGTTAGCAACATATTTATCCATGTATATTTATTATGATTACAATCCTTCATAATTATATTTTCTACATTTTTTCTTTATATTTTAACCAATTTCATGATTGAATTTCTTGAGTATATTTTTTTAGAATACACTCTGCGGAGGAGAATTTCTGAGTCTTAGGTTTTCCACATTTGATATCTCTGTAATTCATAAGTTTCAGAAAGCTACTCACATATGTGTGCCCATTAGGAAAGTGCATGTACTCATTTCCTATAGATAATACTCTTTTTTTAATGGGTATTGTAACCAAAGAACCAGCTTAAAATGGTCTTATTCTGTTTAACAAGCTACTGAGAGAAAGACTAAAACCACAAATCATGCAGCCAAATTGTGGGCAAAGGAGTGAACTTTGACCTCCAGCTTCTTCCAGAGCCAAAGTCTCACTCTCCCTGCCACACAACCAATGACCCAGATACAAATGGAACTTGAAAATTTTACAAAGCAGAGGGCCCATGGTCCCAGACGATCTGGTGCTAATGCCTCTTGCCTTAAGTGGCCAAGCTCCAAGGTCCTCCGATTAAAACTTCATATGTGTTCCCCCTATAACCTTAAAAACCACCCAGAATCTTGGATCAGGGAGTTTTGACATTTGTAATAAAATAGCCAATCTTTCTCCACTGCATTTCTCAGTGTTCAGTGCGTGGCTCTGTCAACACCTGCTGAACAAACTCTCTCTGTCCTGTAACAGTGTCTAGCACTTCGGTGGTTCGCAGTGCATACTGGGTAAATACTGCGGAATGAATGACTTCATTCCTAGCAGTACCTTTTTTTTTTTTTTTTTTACCATTTTTAGCTTTTGCTAACATAATAA
This sequence comes from Molossus molossus, assembly GCF_014108415.1. Classification (NCBI taxonomy): domain Eukaryota; kingdom Metazoa; phylum Chordata; class Mammalia; order Chiroptera; family Molossidae; genus Molossus; species Molossus molossus. Next base: position 35,365,555 of record NW_023425366.1, read on the forward strand.
GCAAAATATTATCTGTTTATTTTAATTTGCATTTGTTTGACTGCTTTTAGGGTTGACTGTCTCTTTCTCAAATGGCATACATTTACATGCTTCTTTTTTCTCTTGTGGATCACCTTCACGTGTTTCTTTTTCATTTCCAATTAATATTATTGACATGTAGGTTTCTTCTTGTTAAATCAATACAAAATAATTTAGGACCAGTCACTACATCTGTTTCCTTTGCTTCACGTTTTTCTTTTCAGTTACCTGCTTGTCTCTTAACTTTGGTTTAGTAGTCTTAACTATACATAGATATTATGTCTTTCACATATTTATTTATATTTTTTGAAGAAAGGATAACTCTTGGTCTTCACTAAATAATTTATCCTTACTTTAACAGCATATTTTTAAATTATTTTAACAAATATTGATTGAGCTATAATGTGTGTCTGACACATAATTTTTGTTCTTGCTTTCTTAGGGCATAGAATATAAAATTTTAGAACATAAATACAAAATTTATGTGCTTTTACTTGGGACTTCTTTTTACATAAGAAATAGGAAGGTTGCTAAATTATTTACTTCCTTTTTAAATACTTGTCTGTTGAATGAACATCATTAATTAAAAGTTCAAATTTTCTCCAGTGTCAAAAGGCCATCTCTGTCAAATATAAGATTTGCTTACAAAAGTGGATCTATTTTTAGATTCTCAATTCTATTCCTCTAATCTCACCATCAGTTGTTGTGCCTAAACCACACGATAGCATTTCAATTATTTAGCTTTAAAATGCATTTTATTATCTAGTATGTCATGTGATCCCCTTTATACTTTCTTTTATAATTCTTATCTCTATTTTTGTATTTATTCTCTGGATACATTTTAGAATAATTTTTGTTTTGTTGTTAACATGTCAGCAAGGTTCCATTAAGATATCATTAAATATATGAATTAGGTTGGGTAGATTTGCCATCTTAAAGAAATAGTCCGGCTGGTGTGACTCAGTGGTGGAGCATTGACCTATGCATCAAGAGCTTGCCAGTTCGATTCCCGGCCAGGACACATGCCCAGATTGTGGGCCTGACCCCCAGTGGGGGGCATGTGGGAGAAGGCCAATCGATGTTCTCTCTCATCGATGTTTCTATCTCTCCCTCTCTCTCTAAAAATCAATAAAGAAAAAAAAATTTTAAAAAAAGCCCTGGCCGGTTTGGCTCAGCGGTTAGAGCATCGGCCTGCAGTCCTGAGAGACCCGGGTTCGGTTCCTGCTAAGGGCGCATACCTCGGTGGCAGTTTGTCCCCGACCCTGGTCGGTTGTGCGGGTGGCAGCCACTCGATGTGTTCCTTTCACATCGATGTTTCTCTCTCTCTCTCTGTTCCTCTCTCTCCCTCCCACTCTACCTGAACAAAAAATGGAAAAATGTCCTCAGGTGAGGATAAAAAAAAAAAAAGAAAAAAGAAATGTAACCTTCCCGTCAAAAAAATAAGTATGTTTTTCAATATTTATAAATCATATGTGTGTATGCATAACATAACTTTTAAATTCTTTTACAAAGTATAACATGATAAACATGACATATAAATGTTGTATTTTCAACTAATAGAAAAACAAGGTCATAGAGGTTCAGGCATTCTTCCCGGACAAGAGCCTCTACGTAGCTCCAGGAGTATTAAGTTGAATAAAGGACTCAGAGACTTCCTTCCTTTCTCTGAAGAATGTTCCATTTTACTTCATCATTTATGAATTCATGGAATGAATTTTAAGGCCACATTTTCTGATCCTGAGGGTTTGACATCCTGAAAACCTCTTGGGAAGAATGGAGTTTAATCTACCCATTGCCTGCTGGTCACACTGGTGTTTCTTTTCATTTGCTGAAAAAAGAGATTTTCTTACTTCAAGGGTGGTCCTTGCCTCTGATATTTCTTCTATTCTTTTGTCTCCTGCTTTCAAAACTGTGCAGCTTTGATTATGTCATCACTCGGTCATTAATATGAAAGATACCTGATGCAGTTAGCTTGGACTCTGTACACACTTGCCACTTTGATTTGCCTGTGCAACCACCGCTTCATGGCTGAGGTACTGCCACCGTCCACCATTTACAAAGGAAGCCTTGAGGCAGCTAAATGGCTGAAGTCCCTCACTATTACGCAGTGGACACTGGAAGCAAACCCAGGCAGAGGGACCTGGGAGCCCTGCATCTAATGGCCCACCAGGCCATTTATAATCCCTGCATGGATGAAGGTGGGAAAAGGACTACCCCAGCCTCTGAGATAGTCAGCACCATGTTACAATTAAATGAGAGGGGAAAAGGGTGAAGAGAGAGTGGTGAAGTTCTTTGATAGAAAAGCCATGTCTCTACTACCCTTGCCTCTCTCCACCTCCAATTTGATCACCTCCGTGGTGAGCAAATGTCTAGATGCTGCTGTTGACAAAGTTGAGTGCAGGGTCCTTGGGATGTGGCTGAGCTCTCACCAACCTCTTGTCGCCACATTCCTGGTCCACGGCAGTCTGCCTGGCCATCAAATGGCCACCAAACTGTGTTCAACTGGTGGAATGTGCTGCCCCCAGTCCTGGCCTATAGAAGCTCCACAGGTTGACCCTCCATGCACCCCTTCTGTCCACTGACAGGAGAGTCAGTAAGCTCAAACACCATGTGTTTAAGGTGAGCAGTCTGTCGATGATGGCTTGGAGCACAATCAGATGCCAGTTAGGATCCTCTGTGGTGAACATTCCTTGAGAGTGAATTAAACTGCTTCTATTGTGTTTGAGATGTTATACATTTGGGGTATGTCACATCAGCTAACATTAGTAACTCATTTAGTAAATCACATTAATAATGAGCACTTGTATGTTAAAGTACATTTGAAATCATTGAGAAACTGTGGGTAAGCTAAGAATAAAGTTAGGAACTGAGGATGGAGCCATGAATAAGGCTGATTTGCAACGTGCAGTGGGTGAAGTCCCTTCCTGTGGTTCAGAGGATAGGTGACTCGAAGCTAGAAGCATGGGAAGCAAAAAGGAACTGAATGAAAGATGGATGAGAAATACAAGCATTAATAATACCAATGATGTCCTTTCTGCCATCCAGACTAAACCATTTATCCCTTCACTTATCTAGGGAATCGATTAGAAATCTATTTGCAGTTCTTTACATAGATATAGATATGAATGTGGACATGGATATAGATGTAGAGGTAGAAATAGATACAGATGATATCGCTATAGATCAGACATAGATAGACATAGGTATAATTCTATAGACAAATACTTAGATTATAAATGTCTTTACCTCTCCACATACCTCCACCAATTTGTGGAATTATTCTATCAATGACTCCTTTAGAGTAATTCACTGACCGTTTCACACTCTTTAACTCATCTGGTTTCTCAGCCATTCCTTTCTTCTTCAAACACCTTCTTCCCTTTGTCTTGGCAGCTCTTCAAGTGCCCCAGTTTAGTCCAACATGTCCATCCACTCCCCCCGGCATCTGCAGCTCTGATTCCTGCTGTCCTGTGAATGTTCCTGTCCCTCAAAGTCGGCCCTGGGACATGTCTGTTTTCTGTTCAGTCGCTGTTTCTGAGTGTTTGTGCCCATCTCTGAGGCTCCGCTCTCTTTCTCTGAGGATGCATCACAACGCTCCATCTCCATCCCAGTCCTCTCTCCCTACAGTCAACACGATGCTGGCTGTCCCCAAGGATGCCTGACCTGGTAACCTGACACATCTCAAGTCCAGAACTGAAGCTATCAACCCCTGCAAATTCCACCACCTGGAACCCTGGGACCTCACTACATTGTTTTCACTTAGGAGCCTGACATCACGCAGCTGCCCAAGCCAGAGAAGGCAGACTAATCCTTGATTGCCTGCTATCTCACCCTTTTCTTATCACCCAGCATCTCTGCTGACTTCCTCTTCTGTACACTCCTTAGACTGCCCACTTGCCTCCACAACGATCCTGGAGCCACTCCCACAGTCTTGAACTCATGGCCTCGAATTATAGCAAGAGCCTCGCCCAGCCCCTTCCTCTACCCCTACTTCCATGACTTCTGTCAGTTCCTTGAGTAAATCATGCCCTTCAGTTCCCCTGACTTCATAAGCCTCCTTCTCCTTTCCTTCTTCCTCCTTTTCTATTTCTGCTCACATATCTCACATGTCCCTAGGTGCCAGGGACTGTTCAAAGTGCCTTCCTGTTATTACCCATTTAATCCTCACAATCACCCTGTGAGTTTAACAGCATGTTATCCTCATATGGCAGTGAGGGAAACAAATGTTTACTACCTTTCCCTTTGGTATGTCAGTAACCATGTCACCTTAATAATGTTCTCTGCCCACAGAACCATTTCCTCCCTCTCTGCAAGGTGACTTCTGACCCACCCTTCATACCTAAACATAAATAGCATCTGCTCGACAGAGGCCTCCTGACTCCCCACGTGGATGCCTGTCTCTCCCCTACCTGCCCTGTGAGTGGCCAAGGCCCTCGGAGCAGCAGCCTAGATAGAAGGAGCTGCAAACAGGGCCACCTCTCACCTTTCACACGCCACACAATGCTGGCAAACAATAGGTAGTGCTGAAATATTTTCTTGCAAGATGAATAAACATGACCATTTAAAAATGGTGACTCTTAGTCACTACAGGTAAAATATATTTTATGGCATTTTGCAAATGCATGTACTTTGAGTGTGTTTTGTTCATTAATAGTCATAAACATGCATATAATTTATTTAAGCAGAAATATGTAGCTTCATGGGTTTTTTAAAAATGAATAATATGTACACATATAAAACACCTATTTATGAAGTTTTAATTGTCATGGAGAGGAATTCAAGTTTATGGGTTGGTACATCCTTTGTAAATTTGTTATACTAATAGCTATCCTCTAAATTTTATAGTTTAAAATATTAATAATTGTTTTGGTTGACAATCTTTCTACACATTCTAAAATTTTACTTGGGCAAAATTAAAAGCAGTTTAACCATGGCCCATGTCCTGCACCTTGGTTACCGTTTTATTTTGTTTTTCAACTTAAAAAAAAAATCAGTCTTATTAAATGATATGGATATTTTGGAAAGAAGTTATCATCCAATGAATAAAGTTGTGACTACTGGAGGAGGGACGGAGGACAGACTCTGAGACCTCTCGTCTGGCCTCTTCTTTCCCAGTACAAAAGAAAAGCCTATTCTTACCAACAGAGTTTTCAAAAAACTCGGAAGCATTATATGGTTCTATATTGGTGATGAAATTGCTTAAGGTCCAGCTACCAACAGATTTATTACATTGTCCTTCTATTTTCCAAGATGTCCAAATCCAGATTGAAGATTCAAAAATCTGTTTTTGATAGTCTTTCTCTCTTTCTCATTTTTTAAGGTTAGAGTACTAAACTCAAGTATCATAATATTACCCTGCCACCTAGGGGTATTGTCAAAGAAATTTATCCATGTGTAGCAAAAAGAGGTAGAGTGTGTGTCCTAAAATATAAAAATTCTGTCACTGCTATAAATAATTTTGTGACTAAATTCTGTAATGTAAGTAACAGCAACTATTATGATTTTATATGTTCTCTCTTCCAAAATAATCTATGTTTTAAAAATCAAATGAGAATGGTAGAATGGAAATTAGTCCCCCTGTCAGGACTACAGAAATTTAAAAGTTAAATAAGGATTGAGCATTTATATATGATGGGACCAAAAGTAGCATGTATGTTTCCCAAGCCCGCAAAATTTGTGTAGTCTTTCTCAATGACAGTGTAAGCGTTCAGGAGACAAATCTCTGTTGAGGACGTGGCCAGTTGTCTCCTGCTTTGTAGGTGGGCACAACCTAGATCATAGTATAAATATATAGTCTGATTGACCAAATTAGTGACGCTACTGAAAGCAATGAAAAACCACCATCCAAATTGTTGACTTCTCATGGCTGTCTTAAGACAATGCTCAACAACTTTTTCTTAATTCCCTAAAAAAATAAGCCATTCCTGGTGAATTTATGAACTGAGAAGTCTAAATATTCAACCCTAATAGTAATGCCTATCTATATACTCTGTGAATATAGGACTTTTGCCCTGAGGGATCTAAGAATTAAGAGGCGTTTGGGAGACAGCGAACACTTCCATGGGACAGATAGCAGAATTCTGAAGCACACTTTGTCATTCTTTAAACCCAATGGAGCAAGTACACTAAATTTTGTTTTAAAAATGCACACTTTCCGAGTTAGAGCAGTGTCTCCTGTCCTGAAATCGGAGGAACTGAGGGAGAGGAATGGCAAGGGGTCACTGGCTTACCTTCTCACCTTTGCTTCACTGGGCCAAGGAAAAGCAGCAACACAATGCAATTCCTCAAGACAAATTAATCAATCCAGCCTTGGCATCCTGGAGAAACTATCAAGGGAAACAGAGTCTGCTATATTTCCTCCTCCTCCTCTCTCACTACAGTCATTGGGCCCAACAGATATTGAGTTGTTCTCTGGCCTCAGAACGGTGTAATTATTCTCTGTAATAACATTAACAGAGGGATCCTTCTGTCCTAACACTGGGAAAATCCACCCCACCCCTGTTTTCTTATATTTCCCCTTTTCAAGGCAGGGAGAGGGAACTGAAAGATGTAACTGGTCGGGGTTTTGCTTAGCTTGGGGTTCTTCTTCATGGTGACAGGCCTTTGTTCCCTGCACACAGAGAGCTCTAATTACACTTCTCCAAGTCAGGGCTCCATGTCGGAGGGAGCGGAGCAAATGCCAGGTGCCTTTTCTCTTCTCATTATGACCTGTCTCCTTCCGGGCGCATCACTTGCAGAAAGCGGGGAGGGCTTTCTTTTGACTTAAAAACACACTTACTTATCTCCGTCTTTCTTACCAGTTTTGCTCCAAATCTCATTCCCGTTTAGAGGGCTGAGAAAAATGCTATTTCTGACTGTTTGCCTCAGATGCTACTATTTAAATTCAGAAATCAGCAACAATGATATGAAATTGTCCATGGAAGCCCCTGTGCCGACTGCCATTTCCAGCACAGGTCCTGGGAGCCGGTCCCGGAATGCCGCTCAGTGTATGAACGCGTCACCACCTTGAGCCAGAGAAATGACACCATTTCAACGGCAATCTAGGCACTCCAGGACTTCAGAACCAATCTGAAAGGGCCTCAAATTAGCTGAGTCCTGCTCCACTTGCCATTTTTATAGGGGTATGATTTGTGCTTTTTAATTAGAAGGCCATTCAAACAATCTTTAAACACAAAATTACACAATAACCGGACTAGGTCTTAGTAAGTGCCAATTGTTGGACTAGTCAGGAAAAAAAAAATATTTGAAGGAGCTGTATAATATTTTGGTGTAATATAATTATCTTTACAAGTTCTCTATTTTATTGTTTATATTGTTAGTTTTGGCAGTGACTGTATTCCAAAGAATTGCTCTTCCTACTTTGAAGATCAAATATTCAATCCCTTATGGGACATTATAAATAGAAATTATTTGAGGTTTTTTTTTTTTTTTAAACTTTCTTATGCAGTTTAAGACTTAACACAAATGAGAATTGACAAATTTAAACATTTTTTATTTTATGCAATAAAATTATTTGATAAATAAAACATTCTGAATAGAAACTAATGACTAATTTATAGAAGTGAAATATTCAAATTATGTAAAATTAATAGACAGTAATAAGTTTGCTATAATTTGATATTTGCTGGTGCAGAAAAAAGTCTTCTGTTCTCAGCATCTATTTAGATAATAGATAATTTATTTATCACAATTTAAACTAGTTTTGACAGTCATGTACCTACAAATATTTAAAATATACATATAGACAATCAGTAAATAAAATCCTAAAGTAAATAATATTGTGCCATAAATTGTCAAATGATCAAATTATGCCACCATATGTATAATATGTTATATTTCAATATGCTCATTTTTTAAAAATAATAAATTATATCGAAAACCCTTAAGTTAATTAGGCTGTTCTTGACTTTTTTAGGCTTTACTTGATTTGTATTTTGACAAGTAATTATTATTTTTTCACTAAGAACCATGTCTGTGAAATTGTTTAACTGACAAAGTCAAGCAATCTTTACATCGCTATTATAGATAAGTCCCATATGTCATTAAATAAATGATCATTATATAAGTTAAGCATTTTCATGAAAAGATAACTGTATTCCCTACTTGAACTATCTTAATTAATCTGTGTGCTACTAAGATCTCTTCACACATTGCAAATAAAATGCACAGAGGGAAAATTAGACACCAAACCCTTAAATAACTATTAGAGTTATGTTTTTCATTGATAGTATCAGATTACCTTCATTCTTGTTACAGTCAATTGATAACATTACATGTTTTACACAAAATAATTCACCTAAAACAAGTACTCTTAGATAAATGGATGCAGAATAATAAGGCTTCTGATAGTGTGATTGTAAACATTTGTCTGCTTCACGAGATCACATTCAATTGTATACACTATGAAAACCAGAAAATGTGTGCTGTTTTCTCATCAAAAAACAGAGTATTTCTTGGGGATCACTGAAAACTTCTGTGTGTGCTGCCAGGAATGCTTTGAGGAACCACCATCTGTGGGAGACAGCCCAGTGCTGGTTCCCCAGCATTGGCCCAGACTTGCCAGAGCACCCCAAGCCTAGGGCACATGTGCCCCTGGGGACTCTGTGTGTGAAAAATCCTGCTGGACACGGGGCATCTCCTGAAGCCCCTGAGCTGCCTCCATGGCATGAACTGATTCTGAGCATTTTCCAAACAAATGCTTTTGATCGTCTGTGTGCTTTAATTCCCTATTAGGTGAATCTGATTTTTTTTTTTTTTTTGCAAAATTCTATTTTTAAAACAGGCATTTTAGTCATTTAAATATAATATGAATATGTCAGAAATTGATTACTTTTTTACTAGTGTTAAAATCCAGATTGTTTGCCATTTGAAGATTTCTACTGCTTTGCTGAATCCCTACATCAAAAAAAAAAACCTTTTCAAAAATGCAAAATATGGTGAGAAAATGCATTTTGAACCATTTCTATCAGCCCCCTGCCCCCCCGCCCCGAAGACAAATTATTAACATATTAAATGGGAGTTAGTGAAGTGCAGAGCACTTGTGTCACTCAGGTCTGCCCTGTAAGCTGTGAATCATTATGCTCATTGCCAATTCCAAAGAAAGAGGAGGGCCCTGGCCAGTTCGGCTCATCAGTTAGAGCCTTGGCCCGTGGACCAGAGAGTCCCTGGTTCAGTTCCCGCTAAGGGCACACACCTCGGTTGGAGTTCGTTGCCACTCCTGGCTGGGGTCATGTGGGTGGCAACCAGTCGATGTTTCTCTCTCTCTCTCTCTTCCTCCCTCTCTCCTTCCTGCTCTATCTGAAGATAAATGCAAAAATGTCCTCGAGTGAGGATTAAAAAAAAAAAAAAAAAGAAAGAAAGAAAGAGAGGGAGAAGAAAAAAAAATAGCAACAAAAGGAACAAAATGTAGAAGAAGAAGGGGAGGGAAGGAAAGAAGAAAGAAAATGGAAAAAAGAAACTTATTTTTACTAAATAAATCAGTTGCTAAGCAGTGAAATTGTTTTAAAATGTTGTTCTTAAAGTAAAAACTGACAAAATTTCCAAATACAATTTTTGTATAGCAGATAAACCTATGTACATCTACAGGGATCAACTTATTTAATTCTCACAACAGACCTGTGCTGTATGAGTTAGCTAAAACAGAGGGGTTGAGAAACTTGCCCAGGGTCACAAAGCTACCAGTTCTTGGAGCTGGAGTTGAAAGTGAGAGACCATTGCTCCTATAGCCAAATGTTAACCGTGTATACCTGGGGTATGTGTCCTTGGATCCTCAGTGTGACTGAGCTGATCACCTCCGAAGGTCTCTCCAGTGCTTTCACAGACAAGTGGGGCTTGCAATACTAGGTTTGTTGAAAAAGTTAAATGGGACAGCTTTTTATTGTCACATTCCTTCTGCTTGTCTGCAGGATGGGCACAGGGACTATATAATATGTATAAATAAGTGAATGTTTAAAATGTTCTTAGAAGTGTACTTGGACATTAATTTTAATCGTTTTTATTTTCTTATACATTATTCCTTTTATTTGTTATTTGTGAATATATTGTACCCTCCTCCCCTTTCAGAATGTAAGGTTAGTTCAAGACTCTAACTTACCCATCTTGACAATCACACATAGTGGGCACAAATAGATATTGGCCAAATGCAATTAAGTCCATTTATACTTCAGGACATTTTTGCTCTTTGTCCATTTTGGAAGAGTTCAATGAACGGAAGATTTGCTTTAAAGGGTAAGTATTGATGAGAATTTTGGCTGATTTGTTATGATCAGTTAAATTCACAATCAAACTGCATTTCCCTGTGTTGTATACATAGGAAAGGAACAGCCAAACCCAACCAGAAGTCCCTGGCTGGCCCTGGGCTGAGGAGAGGTAGGTGTCACACAGGACGTAGGTGCACCCTGGGCTTCTTATGTACCAGTGAACACCTCCAGCTGGTGATCCCCAGGTTTCTGCTGCCTTTGTATCGGGGTGGAAGCAATGGCTACCCTGGCAGTGCTGGCTTATTTCACAGCATGAAGGACTGTTCAGAAGGTTGAGCAAGGCTGAGCCAGCAGAGTACTTGGCTGTAGGATTTTAAAGCTAAAGCAGAACCCAGCCACTGGCTTGCCCATTGTGACTTAGAAAACACAACTGACAACATTAGAACAGTGCTCTTATGTTTCTTTTCCTTTAAGTATCACGGTATCCTGTACATTGATATTACGATGAGCAAAACTACTGTGTAAGAAAGTAAATACTCCCTTTTAGAAATATTCAGATGTAATTAAAATCTTTAATCAGACTAAATACATCATTACATCAATTCAGGAATCTTTCCTAGAAGAAATAACAAATTCTACCTTGGGGTATAGGTTTGCAATCATAAAAATCTAGGTGATACTTTATGAATAGCTAACTAAAATAAAGGTTTTTAAGAAAAAGAAAGGACCCCCCCCCTTAATTGTATGATTCTCTTCTCATTTGCTAATCCCCCAAAATAGTGACTATTATGACACTGGAAATGAAAACATCTCAATGTTATTAAAAGTGCCATCTTTCGAATGTACAACAGGAGCTCTCAAAGGGGTAGTTAGGTTTACTCTCTTGATCAAGGATGTCCTCTCTGGGCTGGAGGTTACCATGGGATCCAGGCTTCCCTTCTGTAGCTCTTGGAAGCTCCCCAGGCCAGGGATGCCAGAGACAAGGTCCGAGGCCATGTGGGGTGGATCACAATTTAGGAAGAAAGGACAAACCCTGAAGGGCCATTCATGACTTCAGAAATAGATAAGATATCAGAAACAAATGCAGACAACAAACTTGGGAAATCATCCACTGACAGTTTCAATACCATCAATGAACCTCCTCCTAGAACTGAAGTACAGAGAACAGGTGTAAAATCTTATTTTCACTTTGCAGTTTCATTCAGCACACTCGTGCCCACATGAAAATGGTCAGTGTTTGCTTTCTTAAGGCATTCCTTAAGGACATAAACACAAGGAACTAGCACCTCGTCCTATAATGTCAAAAGCTGCTATTAACCTGATAAAGCCAGTTCCAGACCTTATTAGTCCAGGCTCGTCTCTCCGCAAGCCTCTCACCTCAGCAGGAGAAAACCTGACTCTCTTCACCTCTCTTTGATTGCTAAGTCCAGCAGGGTTTATGTGTGAGCCATGTGGCCTCAGACTGCAGTGTAGGGGCCTCTATATGTACTGAGAGTTAAAGCAAGACAGGTCTTTAAATTGATTAAACTATACTGGAAGGGGTGAGAGAGAGAGAGAGAGAGTGTGCGTGTGTGAGTGTGCGTGTGTGTGCGAGTGTGTGTGTGAGTGTGTGTGCATGTGCGTGTGTGTGTCTGAAGCCTCGAAGCTCCTGCTGGCATCCCTATGTTGTGTGGTTGTGAGATTCCACTGTCTGTCACCTGGATAGTCTCTCTTTGAGTGTGTGCACCTCATTATCGAAATGATGTTGACAAACTCACAAATACAAAGGGAAACAAAAATGGTAAGGCAGTTGAAAGGATTGATTTATGAGAAAGAACCATAGATAACAGTGAATCACGTTTTGTCTTTCTTATGTAGAGCTTTTGGGGAATTCTAAACAGGAATGTCGACAGAAAAAACATGGAGAAAAATTACCTAGAAAACAATAAAAGTCAGTGTTAAAACTGTGGAGAAGATGAAAAGAAAGAAATAAGGAAAATCATCAGGTTGAGTAAAATAAGAAAACACTTCTGATAACCGTGATTCATGAAGTCATGAGTTATTGAAAGAATTGGTAGAAGTTCTATGACAAAAAAAAAAAATTTTAGATTAAAATGAAATGGACACTCTGTTTACTTGGCAAAAAACGGATTCAAAACTAAATGATGTATGTAAATCCTAGCACGTGCTGGAATGTGAATTATGTGAGGAGTTAGAAATTTCACACCTTGAATCTGGTCAGGAGCTCTCAGCAGACAAAGATGTGCACAGACCACTGTGGCTGGAAGGGAGGCGCAAGCCGACTCACCTTCCCTTTCCATACACCGGTTTTCCTCTATTAGTACAGAGGGTGATTTTTGACAGTATGACCCTGGGAATAAACTAAATGTCACTCAGGGCTTCCTATCTGCTGACGTCAGGACACAAAGAATACCCCCCCCCTTACCTGTGGAAGAGGAATGCCACCTGAGGGGAAGTGTTTACTTTCAACAAAAAGTTCACGATGATTTGCAACAATTTCTCATAATTTCGCTCCAAGCAGCTTTGCCTTTGCCATCTTTTCACATTCTTTGCTATAAGCTGGGTCGCATGGACACTTGTTTTTGCCAGCCAAGTACCCAGTGCCTCTAATGATGACACGGCCAGGGACCACTTTCCTAACAATACATAGAAAGATGTTTGTGGACTGTGAAGGCAGAGGAACCCATTTCCCACTAAAAGCTGTGACATGATCATGATTACATCAGATTGCATGTGTTTTATAGTTAAAAACGTTTGATTAGAAGTGTACAAAAGTGTGTGTGCCTGGGGAGGTTGTCACATTTTATTTTAAAGAAAGGAAATTATGGGCAAAGAAGTAAAGAGACTACATTACACAGAGACTAAAACCGCTGTAATTTTCAGGGATTTATGGTATTTTGATATACTTATCAGAATCAAAACCTACCACCTAATGCAAAACACCAGTGTGACAAAGGCAAGAGGAAGTTTGTCTTGTTCGCGGGGCTGACATAAAAACCGTGACTCTAGATTGATCAGGTTTTTGTTTTTGTTTTTTTAACTCAGTGATTAATCTTTTCATTTGGAAGAAATATAATTAATTTGAGATGCCCTCTTAATACAAAAAGTACACATTTCTTTAAATAACATTTCAGAGCACTCACTTTTTATGAGGAGAAAAACCACAGTTTCACACTTCGAACTGTTTTACAGAAGCCGGTTCTGCAGGAATTGTTTTCTTCCCTGGAAGAGCAGGGAGCTGGCTGAGCCAGGCTCTGACCAGGTAGAGGTTTCACCCCCACTTTGGTTGGCAGTGGATTATAAACTATTTCTTAATAACTGCTTTCCTTGAGCAATATGTTTTTCTTTCATTTTTCCTTCGTAGTATTATAAAAGCAATTACAAATACCCGCTCTGCTTCTGCATTTAGTCCACTGGCATTTCCATGCTATTCTGAGAGGTCAGGAGATTCCTCTGGACTCATGCTAATATTTCCAGAACATTCTGTCCTGCTTAACCCACAAGGGAGGCATGTTTTCCTCAGTGATCTATAACCTGACATTAGGTAGTTAAATCACCCTTTAGTGAGCATGGAACCATTTCTAAATCAGGGAATTAGAACAATTATTGAAATGTTCCTCTTCCAATCACAATGTCTAAGGAATATCGTCTTGAGTTTGTGTTGTTTTTTCACCAAATCAAGGAACAATAAAAAGGAAATATTTAAGAATTACTTCTCTAAGCAGAATTCTAAAAATATCAGCGAGTAACAAAAAACCATCATTTGTCAGAAAAACCTGACTTTGTTGAAGCAAACCCTAACTTTAAAAAAATTATTTATTGCTTGATTTGAGAGAGAGAGACCTGTTGCTCAGCTTATTTATGCATTCACTGCTTGCTTCTTGCACAAGCCCTGACCTGGGATCAAACCTCAAACCTTGCATATCAGGACAACACCCTAACCAATGAGCGAGCTGGCCATGGCCACAAATGTCAGCGTTTTAAAGTCAGCAATGAAAGAAAGCCCTTGGCTTGCTGTGTGAGCGACCTGTCGGAGCTGCAGAGAAGGAGGGTTTGTTTCTAGGGAGACTTGGAGAAAGGGCACGGGGCCGGTAGAACTACGGGGACAGTCTTCAATCCCATCAGGCTTGTGCATCCATTTAGAGGACACATTCAGACAGACACACATCTACACAACGTCTCATTATTTATGACCATATTTCCTCGTCACCACATGACCGGAGGGACGCTCTCCTCTGTTTTATTCCCACTTCCCCATAAGGAAGAGGCAGCTGCCTTGGACTGTTACTTCTATCACTGAGCTTAACTGCCCAGGAACAGACCAGAGACTGTAAATACTGCCACCCCAGGAGCCAAATCACAGCACCAAATGCCTGTTCCACCGGAGGTATCTGCCTTCAACATACCTTTGGAAATGAAACAAAGAAAGGCAGGCCTAACGTGTATCTGGTTATCACCTGAACTGGCACACCTGGGGTGAGCAGGGGTCAGCTAAAGCAGAGCCAACCCAGCACCCCTGTGGCTGGAACTCAAGCTGAGGGAAGGGGCGGGTGATGACCCTCCAGCAGCCCTAACAAAGGCCATCTCCCCTAGCACCATTCCCAAAGGACGGTGCAGGGAGCCACCTCCCAGGGAACTGGGCAGCAGCAGGTGGCAGCATTGTCAAAGGCCTGGCAACCAGCTAGGCAGACAGGGACGCATGCATCCCTGCAGGAAGTTTTGCATGTGGAGGGGACTTTGACCTTTCATAATTCATTGTCACTTCCATTGTTCGCCTGTGACTACATCTAGTAATTAGTGTCACCCCACACTTGGAGTTGGCTTATCTGAATGATTTGTTTCACACTCTATTTTGAATGCTTGGAACAATCTGAATTCTCTCACCTCAAGTTTACCAGACACAGAAAACACCAGCCGCTCTCATGTCATCATTAAAAACAAACAAAAACTCCACAGCAAATGGCAGAATGGGGGGAAATGGAAGGAGGGATGGATAGAAGGCAATCAAATGTAGTGTCCTCTTTTTTATGTCCTTAATGTTGATGATGGCTTAACTGTTATATGTTGGGAATCGTTTTTTTCCTTCTATTTTTTGTAAGTCGTGACAGAGATAAAAGGTATAGGGTTCCTGTTTCTCATCTGACTCTGTGTAATGTTCAACCCACAGAAGCTGGCGCCGGGACAGGGCAGCTTCACTTCACTTCAAGTTATCCAGCGAAAGCACAGCGACAATCTAGCATGCCAACGCTAAAACGTTTCCACCGAGTCCAAGGATTGAACTGAGGGAGAACAGAGTCATCACCTCTCTCCTGCTCACCACACCAGCTTCAAGCATGGGCATGAAGGAGAAAGCCTTTAGATCAGAGTGAGGACTTGTGCCCAGGCCACACTCACAGTCACCTACAAGTAATGACAAAAGGTGGCCACTGAAGGCGGTCAGCTGCGTGCTGCCTTTGCCTTCAACTGGGACCCAATTAGGCTTTGATTTCTCTTTGCACCTGTGACATAAATGCTATTGTTTTCTCTCTCATTGTTTCTGCTCCCCGTGCTCAGACTCACACAGAGTGATTCTGCTCTGAATAAACATTTTACTCTGTCTCCTCAACCCAGTCATGCACACAACTCTCCCGGTCTCTCTGCATACACACACACACACACACACACACACACACACAGGCATGCACACCTCCTTGTCCTCTCCATCTGAGTAAATTAGTAGTGATTGCTTATATATTCTTAATAGTTCACAAGGAAAACTCCTTCCATTAGAGGTACATCGAGCTGCCATGATGGAGGCTGAAAACTGACATCAGCGAGTTGTAGATGCGAGTTCTGTTTAAAATGATGCCAGAGTCAGGCACCAGGATTCATTAAATCAGGCAGAGTTTCTCATTAAAGGTGCAGATTGACAGTGGGAACTCACTGTCATGTGTGGCTCCCTTAGAGTCCCCCTACCCATTTATATATATATATATGGTGCAGGCGATATTATATTTAGAACAAAATAGTGAAATTGAGACTATTCGGTGGTTGGTAGATGCCTGCTTGGTATAAAAGCAGCAGTGCTATATCTCCTTTGTCACCATCTGAAAGAAGGGGGAATCCCAAGAATTGTTAAATCCAACCAGGAAGCTAGTTATTAACATTTCTAGTTCTTTAAGACAACATAATAGATAAAATGGACCCATGCTACCTGGAATCTATTTAAATATTAACCATAACTTAAGAAACAGGACTGGCTTTCCATTCTCTTTCCATTTAATCCATGCAAATATTTCACTTTAACTACATCCAATAAATCCTTTATAGAAAATTTCTGGTAATATGACTATGAAGGAAGGGCCAAAATATTAACATCTTTCTGTGCTTGGAGAAGTGACTTGATGAAGGGAAGCCACACACTCATTACAAAAATATCAGTTTTCCTCAAAGATCTGAGGCCCCCAGGTGACACTGTTTTGCATCTTCACATAAAATATGTAATGCAGAACCTTCTGGTATTAACAGATAGCGCCAGAGTCCTCTGCCCTGGGCAGTTAGCAAAGATGCAAGATAGTCATGCCTCGAGGTACATAAAGAAAATATTTCTTCCATAAATAAGGGGTTCCCGATCATCCATGAGCAGATATTCTGAAAGGCACTGTCAATATGAAATATCATTTAATGGCAAAGATGCTTTCCCGGTTGAAAAAATAAATCATGTATTTGCATTCGTGTACATGCACTTACATATTCAAAAATCTAAGTGACTGGTGGAAAAAAACTATAGGAAATATTCTTCAAGAAGATAAATGCAATTTTCCAGAGAACAACCTGAAAGACCTATTCATTACTGGGAGACCTTTTTACCAAGAATCAGTTTCCATGAATCTATGCTGTTTTCATTCACTTCCTATATTCACTTCCTTAAATGTATCCTCTATTAAAAAAAAAAAAAAAAAAAAAAAGTTATGACAGGGACACTCCTGTCTGTGCAAAAGCTTTCTTCCTTTTATATACCTACATTCCAGAAGGAATATTTCAATTTACAATAAACTGATTTTTAGCTCACAGTCTCCTTTCTTCATTCTGTCAGGAACTAAGATTTCTCTCTTAAGGCAGATTCTCTAAGCCCCCGGAGCTACTATGATTTTAAAAGCACATTCTCTGGAAAGCTTTTCCTCATTCTTTTTTTCTTCGTCTTTCACAGCGAGAATTTATTTCAGAAGGTTGCTTTGTAGCCTTTGTGTATAAATATAGATGCTGTGGATAGAGATATAGATGGAGTGGATACAGAAGCAGATGCAGAGATGCAGTTGCTAAAATCCTCTCCCTGTCACCTTGGCTCAGATTTGCATACCTGCTCTTCCTCTTGCTGTTCCCCGAGGGCAGCAGAGTCTTCTCGTGCTCTCTGTACCTCCTGCCTACCTTGTCAAGAGCTTGAATAAATAAGTGATTAGAAATTTTTGAAAAAACAATTCACCTTTGTCCTTGGATCTTAAAGTATTACTTGAACACCCTTTCCGAGTATAGCACAAATCATATTAACATGTGCAATCTTATATAAACAGTATCTTTATAATCTTGACATTCTTAATTCTGCAAGTCAAGCCAAGATTGAAAACAATACCCTCTCTTAATAACATAAAAGGTTTTGAATTCATACTGCATAAGAGAGCCCAGAATATTCCTGAAAATGTGTTAGAAAAGTGAGCTTGGCAAAATAAAATTATTATTATTATTTAGAAGGATGTGACTAAATCCATAGAAAATTCTACAGCTTTATTCAAAAAGATATCAAAGAATAAATATTTTCACAGAATTTCTCATGGTTTTATGCACTAATGGATTTTCTTTGGAATATAGTTACAAGTAAAGCTACACTAAAAATTAAACATATTTTCTGCAGAGCTGCATTAAACATGACATTTTTATGTGGTTCAAAAATTTATTATGCAATGTATTAAATAATGCCGAATTTTTAAATTAGTGTAAAAAATAGATGATTCAGTGAAAAGCATTGAGAAAATTGGAATGCTATCTAAAAATAAAATGAACTCAAGTTCAAAACATTTAAAATAACTGAAATTGTGCACAATATATTCTTTGACTATGATGAATTAAACTAGAAGTCAGTATCAGTGTCAAAATTTGGAAAATAAAAGGCACACTTCTAAGTAACCTATAAATCAAGAAGAAAATCTCATGGAAAATAAGAATATATTTTAAAATAAATAACAATTAAAGTATATTGCATAAAAAATGAGATGTAGATAAAGAAGTTCTTTGAGGGAAATTTATAGCATTAAATACTTAAATTAAAAACAAGAAATGTTATAAATTAGTTGCTATAACTTCCACATAAAGAAATTAGAGAAAAGAACATTGAACCTAAATAAATTATACAAAAGAAAATAATAAATAGAACAGCAGAAATCAATTGGATTAAAATGGGGGTTCGGGGAGAGAACAACAACAGAAAAAAAGCAATGGAATCAAAGAGAGATTATTTTTAAAAGATCAATGAAATAGGTCAATTTTTTTAGCCAGATTGCTCAAGATAAAAATAGGGGGTACAAATTACTAATATCAGAAATAAAATAAGTGATATCACTAGACAGTCTGCAGATATTAAGAGAATAATAAGGTGATATTACTAAAGATATACAAAAAATACAGTGTCATAGGTTAAAAGATATATATTTTAAATGATGCAAAATGTCAAAGCTCTTTTAAGAATTATGAAAAATATATGTAGTGAATTATAATATAATCCATTAAAAATTTTAATCTATTAAATTATATAATATCCATTAAATAAATTAAATATTTAGTTTAAAACATACCCACTGGATTCAGGCGCTTTTACTGGCAAATTTTATCAAACATTTTAGAAAGAAATAATATCAACTCTGCATAACCTCTTCCATAAAATACAGAATAAACGAAAACTTCTTAACTTATTTTCTGAGTTCAGTATTACCTGATATCAAAACTAGAAAAAGATACTCCAAAAAAGGAAAATAAAGATTAATGGACATAATTAACATATTTAATAATATTTCAAAAAACGTAAGTGTATCAAATTCAAGAATATATAGAAAATATAATAAATCATGATTGAGTTGTGCTTAGTCCAGTAATGCAAAACTGGTTCAATAATTGTAAAAGGATCAATGTAACATGTCAATATACTACATGTCATAAACTATGTCATTATCTCTGTAGATAGAGAAAAAAGGGCATTAACAAAAACCAACTAACATTACGGGCAAAAAGTTTCTTAACTTGAAAAAGGCCATCTCAATGAAGGAGAGATCATACTTTTCTCTAAAACTGAGAATAAAGTAAGAATGTTTCTTGTCATCTTTACTTTTCATTATTTGTATCAGTTATCTATTGAGGATGCAACAAATCACCAAAACCATGGTTGCTGAACACAACCTATATTTATGATTTTATACTGTGAGTCAGAGGTGTGACACAGATCTCACAGAGCTAAAATCAAGGCGTCACCCGGGACTTGTTCCTTCCTGGAAGCCACAGGGAAGAACTCAGTTTCTGCTTTTTAAGTTGTTGGCTGAATTCAGTTTCTTGCTGTTCTAAGACTGAGGTCCTGTGTTCTTGATAGCTGTGCACTGAGGGCTGCTTCCACTTTCTTTGTGAGGCTGACCACATTCCCTGGCACTTGTCCCCATTTCCCCATGTTCAAAGTCACCAGTGGTCCACTGAGTCTCTCTCACACATCACATCTCCTTTTTCCCCTTCTTCTCATCCATATAATTCTACCAAAAGAACTGTAATTATAAAAAAAAAAATGGGTATAATTAGATAAGGTCTGTGTGGATACTCTAGGATAATCTTTTTATCTCAAGGTCCATATTTTTTATCCCATCTGAAAATCCCTTTTGTTATTAAGGAAATATATTGACAAATTCTGGGGATTAGAGTGCAAACCTCTTTTTCTGGGTGGAGGGCATTGTTCTGCTAACTGCAATATCACATTGGAGAAACGATTCAGTACAATATAACAAGAAAAAGAAAGAAGTGACATCACAGAGATTGAGAGAAAAACTAAGATTTCTCTATTCATACACTATCTGATTATGTCAAAAATCCCAAAGCATCTAGGAAAACATTACTAGATATAATATGTAAGTTCAACAATATTTCTGTATAGAAAGTCAATATACAAAAAGCAACTGTAGTTTTGTATACCAAAAATGAATAATTAGATATTGAAAATTTTGAAGGACATTCAATTTGAAATAAGACCAAAAACTTGAAATAATTTGGGATAGATCCAACAAAATTCTTCAAATTTTATATATAACAATATTAACTTTGAAGAGAGAAATCGAAGAAAGACTAAATTAAGAAAAAGAATGTTGCCAGCTGGCGTGGCTCAGTGGATTGAGCATCATTCCACAGACTGAGAGGTCTTGGTTCGATTCCCGGTCAGGGCACATGCCTGGGTTGTGGGCTCAATACCCAGTAAGGGGCACGCAGGAGGCAGCCTATTAATGTTTCTCTCTCACATCCATGTTTCTGTCTCTCTCTCTAAAAAAATCAATAAAAACATATTTAAAAATAAAAAGAGAGAGTGTTCATGAGTTGATAGTCAGAACTTTGTTCAGATATAAACGTTCCTTAGTTGATTTATAGATTCAAAGCAATTCTGACCCAAATCTCTGCATGCATTTTGTTGAAGTGAACAACTGATCTAAAATTTATATGAAAACCCAATATGTCCATCATTAGAGTCCCCAAAAGTACAAAATAAAATAAATAAAACCAAATGTTTTTTCCTTTGGAGCAAAAAGAGAGTTTCCACATGTCACAAAATCCAAAGGCGTCCCCTGCCTCTGCCACACAGACAGCTTCTTGTGCATAGGTCTATTTTCAGGGTTTTTTATTTATTATTATTATTTATTTTTTCTGAAATAAAGACAAGTTGAGTCCTTTTGTAAAGGCCACATTTTTGGTCAAAGAAATAATCATTTTAAAATGAGATATACTCTGTCAAAATTACTGTAAAAAATGGAGGGATTTTATTTTCTCTGTAAGCTCCATATAAAGATACTACCACTTGAACTTTCAGCCAATTAAGCAGTGATTGTGAAAATGAAATTAAGAGATTAGTTGTAAACCTGGACCATATGGAACTATGACGACAATAACCAATTACAATAGCTAAACATAGTAAAAGTGTGAGATGCTTTCCCGATACAAAATGAGACAACTAGCCACTATTTCACAGAAGAGAAATAATAAATTTGTAACCAGAATACTGTTTTAAGTGGAACATTACATAAAATATTAATATTAATATTAAAAGTAACATTTTAAGTAAAATATATACTGATAGATTATAAGTAAGACAATGAGAAGGTGCTATCTTTATCATTGCTTATTAACTAGAATTAATAGACAGTGCTATGTAATTAAAAAAATGAAAGGTATTATATAAAGTAATAATTATAAAGATAACCAATAAAACAATCAAACAAAATACACTAGCCTTTCAAAATATCAGAAAATCTATTCAGGAAAAACAAAAACAAAACACAAACAAAATTGAACACAAATCAAGCACTTCAACTAGAAATTGAATGAGATATAACAAAACTAAGCCCAAACATATTTCTTATTTTAATAATTGTAAATAAACATATTTTTTAAATCAGTTAAATTACAAAGTAAAACCAAAATTTATGCTGTTTTGCTTAAAACAATATAATTCTTAAAGTTTGAAAACAAAAGAATAGGCAGAGCTATGCAAGAAAAAGAACAAAAGCAAGACATAATTTTTATCTCAGACAAAAGAAGCAGTTTAAGTTGTATCATTAAATAAGACAAAAGAAAAGAAACAAACTGTACTATAAAAAGGAACTGTTTACAAGCATGGCGCAGAGTGAAATAGCATAGCAGCTGCATTAATGAGGCAGAAACTATAGGGCCTGCAAAAAGAAATAGAAGAAACATGGGTTGTGGACATTTCAATTCATTCCTCTTCGTCCACGGCAGACCAAGTTTAAGGTAAGAATATATAAAAAATTCTGATATGATAATTAATAAAAGGGATCTGTCTCGTCTAGAGGAAGAAAAAAACAAAACTTTATCCTGAAAACAGAGGTAGTATCTTCTTTACATGCAATCATGGAATGTTCATTAAAATGGTCCATATACTAGGGAACAGATAAAACATCAGAACTTGTAATCTTTCTTGTGTTTCACTTTTGAGCATAATCCTGGCTTTTGGACAAAGTTAGACACATTTTATCATTTAGGAAATGGCCATCTGTTTTTTATTTATTAATTTTTCTGAAATCATGAATGGTTGTTGAATGTTTCCAAATGCTTGTTGGCATCTATGGAGATGAGCATATTTTGTCCTTTAGATCTTTTAATATTATGGATTAGATCAATAAATTTTATAATATTTGATGATTCTTACATCTGGAATCAGCTTCACCTGATTAAGTGATTATGTCTGGACAGTGTTCTTTAATTATATCTGTTCATTTTTTTTTCATTTAGGATTTTGCACTAATAGTTATAAGTGAGATTGTTGATATATTTATATGTGAAATAATTTATTTGTCTATTATTATGCTCACTATCAGCAAAATAATTTAAGAATGTGTGGGAGGCACTAGCCAATGCAACTAGATTAAAACAAAACAAAACAAAAAAGAGCACAACCAATGTGGCTCAGTGGATTGAGCCTCCTCCCATGGATTGAGAGATCCTGGTCCAATTCCCATTCAGGACATGGGCTCAATCCCCAGTAGGGGGCATGCAGATGGCAGCTGATCAATATTTCTCTCTCACTTCAATGTTTCTATCTCTTCCTTCCTCTTTCTCTAAAAGATCAATACAAAACATATTACAAAATATATAAAAATTGAAAAAGATGAGATAACTCCCTTATTATATGATGATGCATTACCTGAAAAACAAAACAAAACAAAAAAAAAACTAAGGGGATCAGCTGAAATAGTTTGGAAACAAAATTCAGAAATTGTGCAAAGTAGAAAATTAATTAATATGAATAAATAATATCTATGTAGAAAAAATGCCTATTTAAAATAACAAATATCAAATATAAAATAACCAGAAGAAACTAAGCAATATCTACTTGAAGTAAACTTTGAAATATTATTGAAGAAAATGAAAATAAATAAACATATAAAGAAATTCCAGATTATTGAACAAGAATACTCAAGAGTAAAGGTATATCAATTGCTTATAATTTAATTTATACATTTTAACTAATGCCAATAAAAATAAGGTAACTATATTTTGGGAGTGAAAAACAAGATGATCCTAAAGCTTGTGTGAAAAGATCTGATTCAAAAATAATATGAACTAAAAAAGAAAAACAGCAAGGCTAATAGCAGTACCAGATCTTAAAGCACATAATAAAATGCCCATTATTAAAACAGTGTGGTACTGGCACGTGAAGAGATAGATCAAAGAAAATACACTGAAATGCAATGGCACTTGGAATATCCTTAAGGTGACAATTAAAATAAAAGAACTCAAGGTAGTTAGTCTTTTTAATAAGTTATATTAGGACAACTGGGCTGACTTATGAAGATATTAACATTGTACTCATTTTCCACAGGATAATTTCCAATAGTTCAAGATTTAGTTATAAAACATAAACTATTAAAAGACCAGAAGACATTCCTTAATAGTTTTAGAGAAAGGAAGGCTTGACTAAAATTGAGAAGCCATTAAAGAGATTATTAAATTTTACAGCAAAAACAAATATTTTTATATGAATCAGAAAAGAAAAAAAAATCATGAAAAACATAATAATGTCTGAAATAAATGTCAAAATAGAAATAGTTATTTACAAAGTATATTGCAAGCCAATAATTATTTTCCCTAATACATGGAGCTCCTCAAATTGATAAAAAGAAAAAGAAAAACATACCAACAACACACAAGAAAAAAATAGGCAAATTATATGAACAGAGGTTTCACAGGAAAGGAAATACAAATATAAGAAAAGATACTCAACTTCACTCATACTAGGGGAAATGAACATTAAAATTGCAGTGGAGTGCCATGCTCTGTCTACCATATTGCAAAAATATGAGTTTCATTATATATTCTTCTAAAAATTATTTTATTTCATTTTTATTAAATTTATTGAAATGATATTGGTTAATAAAATTATATAGGTTTAAGGTGTACAATTCTATAATACATCATCTATATATTGTATTGTAGGTTAACCACTCCAGAATGTGTCTCTTTCCATCACCATTTATTTCTGCTTTACCTTCTTCTACCTCCGCCACCCCCACTTTCCTCTGTTAATGACCACACTGTTGTTTGTCTATAAGGGGTTTTGTAGGGTTGTTTTTTGCTCGGTCCCTTTGTTTTTTTTCACCCAGTCTCCCTACCCCCTCCCTTTGACAGCTTTAAATTCGTTTCTTTTTGTTTGTTAATTTGTTCATTAGATTCCACATATAAGTGAAATTATAGGTACTTGTCTTCCTCTGACTGGCTTATTTCACTTAGTGTAATACTCTCCAAATCCACTCATGCTGTCTTGATTTTGGGTTTTTTTTTTTTTTTTTTTTTTGTATTTTCTTATTGAAGAAGTGTCTATTCAGACCCAAGGCATTATGATCAATTAATGTTTGACAAAGGAGGCAAGAACATACAATGAAGTTTTAAAGACAACCTCTTTAACATATGGTGTTGGAAAAATTGGACACATACATGCAAAAAAATTAAACTAGACCACCAACTTACATCATACACAAGAATAAACTAAAAATGCATAAAAGACTTAAATGTAAGCTGTGAAACCATAAAAATTCTAGAAGAAAATGTAGGCAGAAAAATCGCAGTCACCATACGTAACATAATTTTCACCGATACATTGCCCACGGCAAGAGAAACAAAGGACAAATTAATAAATGAGACTACATCAAACTGAACATATTCTTTTGATGAGATATTGAGGAAGGAAGCATTCCTGTTTTAATGTTTTTATTTATCTTTTTCTTTTGAGAGAATGAGGAAGGGAAAAAAACAAGAAATATCAACATGAGAGAGAAACATTGATCAGCCACCTGCTGCAAACCCCCTACTGGGTATTAAACTCACATCCTGAGCATGTGCCCTGACCAGGAATAAAACCAGGACATCTCAGTCCATGGAATGACACTCAATCCACTGAACCACACCAGTGAGGCATAAGAAAACATTCGTATCCATGGCTATCAGAAGTGTAAATTAATACAACTTCTGTAGATGGCAATCAGGCATTATTTATGAAAATTTCAAATGCTTATATATGTTGTTGTAGAAATTCCACTTCTGGGAATGTATCCTTCCATAACAAATGTGAAAACCCTATATGTATGTAGTAATTTATTATAGTATTACTTTTAATAAAATAATTAAATCAATGTAAATATTTATTAATAAGGTACAGATTAATTAAATAACCAACTAAATAAATCAATACAAATATGTAAAACAGAATGCTATATAACAAAGTAAAGACAGAGAATGCAAATAAATAGAAAAACATTATGGATTGGAAGACATTACTGTTTATATTAAAATAGTATTTAAAGTGATCTACAGATGCAATGCAATACCTAACAAAATCCCATTGGCATTTTTTTCAGAAATAAAAAGAAGACATTCCCAAACTTATATGTAATATTAAGGGACCAAGAAAAGCCAAAACAATCTTGAAGAAAAGAAAAAAGGACAAATCTAGAGGCTTCATACTTTCTTAATTCAAAACATGTTACAAACCTACAGTGACTAAAACAGTATGGTACCAGAATAGAGACAGGCATATAAACCAATGAAACAGAATCCAGAACCCAGAAATAAACCCTCATGTATATGGTTAAATGATCTTCAGTAAGGATGTCACGATTACACAGTGAGGAAAAAATTGTCTCGTCAATGAGTGGTGCTGGAAAAACTGGACATTCACATGCAAATGAATGAAGTTGATAAAATTTAACTCGAATTAAATACTTAAACATAAGAACTAAAGTTATAGAATTTTTAGAAGAAAACATACTGGAAAATCTTAATGACATTAAATTTAGCTAAATTCTTTAATATGACACCGGAAGTGTAGGCACCCAAAGCAAAAATACATAGATGAACTGCATCAACTTAAAACCAAAACAAAACAATAACTTTTGTGCATAAAAAAAAAAAAATCAACCGAGTGGAAAGGCAATCTACAGAATGAGTGAAAATATTTGCAAGTAATATATCTGATAAGGGATTAATATCTAGAATGTAGAAGGGCCACCTGTAACTCAACAACTACAATAAAGAAGCAATCTAATATAAAAATGAGAAAAAAATTTGAACAGATATTTTCCCAGAGATATATAAGTGGCGAACAAATGTATGAAAGTTATTCAACATCACTAATCATTAGAAAAATAAATATCAAAACCATAAAAGTCAAAACCATCAGCTCACACTCACTAGAATGACCATTATTCCAAACCAAATAAAGACATAAACAACACCAAGAAAAAAAAAGAAGAAAATATTAAATGTTGATAAGGATGTGTAACGAAATTGAAAATCTTGAAACCTTTTTGCAATATTAGTGGGAATTTAACACAGTAAAATCACTATGGAAAAAAATAAAAATAACTACTATATGATCCAACAATCTCATTTCTGGGTATATGTCCAAAAAATGAAATCAGGAACTCAATGTGATATTTGCACCCTCTTGTTCATTAAAGTATAATTCAGAGTAGTCAAGAGTT
Organism: Molossus molossus; assembly: GCF_014108415.1. Lineage (NCBI taxonomy): Eukaryota > Metazoa > Chordata > Mammalia > Chiroptera > Molossidae > Molossus > Molossus molossus. The sequence continues at coordinate 35,392,538 of NW_023425366.1, forward strand.
ATAAGCAATTCAAATGCCCTAGACAACTTAAAATAAAGAAAATGTGGCATATTCATACAATGGAATTATTTGACTTTAAAAAGGAAGAAAATTCTATCACATACTACAACATGGATGAAACTTGAAGACATTATACTAAGTTAAATAAGCCCATCTAAAGGATAATACTGTAAAATTTTCAAACACATAGAAACAGAATGTTGGTTGCAGAGATTGGGGAAAGGGAAAAATGGGGAATTACTTAATGGGCATAGAGCTCCAGTTTTACAAGATGAAAATGTTCTAGAGATTTGTTGCAGAACAATATGAATATAATTAATACTGCTGAACTGTACACCTAAAAATGGAAGATCGTTTTTAAGAAGACAGAAAGCTCTTACATACATAAAAATATCTCCAGGTATTGTTAAGTGACCACATGAAGACAATGTATAGTATGAATATTATTCTACTTTTTAAATGAAAGTGTAGACATTAAGAACATTTGTTTGCTTTAGCCAGAATATGCAGAGACAGATTTCGAGAGTTTATTCAAAACATAAACTGACTGTTTTTACCTGTGTGATCTATAAGGTTTAAGGCTAAGAACTGAACATGTGGAAGAAGGGTGTGGAAGAGAGACATTTTACACTGTCTAGTGGTTAATTTTTATTCATTTTTAAGTCACAAAATTGTAATATATTTTTTAAATTAAATTGAAGAAAAACATACATTTTTTTCTTTTTTAGTTGCAATATGTAATTGAATACGTATGTATAATATACGTATGCAACTGAATTCAATATATATTTTTTATTACTTTCAGACATACAGCATAGTATTTGTTTGTTTGTTTTTTCACTATCATGAAATCAGTTTATTGTAAATTCTAGTTGGAAAAAAGCACTGCTTAGTAAAATAGTAAGTGTTGAGCAAAAGTGGGATATTTGGAGAAATTGTACATGGGGTTTAGTTATCAATAATGACAAGTTCCAGAAATATGGTGATGGGAGGGGTGACTGGTTGAGCTGGAGGACATGACCAATGGGAGCAATGAGATCCAGGTACTGAGAACCTGAGCCTTTGGCTACATCTTTCACACGGCTGTTAAGTCTTCAGGACATTGGTGGTGGTAAAGAGAGTGAACCGCAGGCTGCACCCATATGCAGCAGGGCATATCCAGGAGGCCTGTCCATGCTCATGTGGAGGGCACAGGATGGTAGAGTGTAAGGCTCTCACTTCAGAGTGTTTTCAAAGAGACTAGAAGAGAATCAATCCCAAGGCTGCAACAAAGAACAAGAAGGTGCTTCTCTTTCGGTGTCCTGTTTTCTCATGTTTAAAATGAGGCTGATGGAAGAACAAAATGGGTTAATATACGTATGCAATTAACTCCATTCTAGTTTATTTTAGTTTTATGACAGATGAAGAAGTACATTGGCAATTAAATTAAATAATGTTTCCAAGACATTTATTTCCAAAGCACTAGGAATTCTATCTGCAAATAAACCCTCAGAATACAGTAGAAGTTAGTTCAGAGAAAACACGGTTGTCATCAATGAATTTTAGAGCATGTATATTTTCTGAACCCTTTAACAACACTTTTTTTTAAAAGACAGAAAGAACTGATTTTATTTTAGGAAACATGTCTAACCATTATAAGGTGATAGAAATATAAAACTTATCTACATTTAAATTTTTGAAAGTACAATATAATTGAAAGGTCAGTAATAAGCAATTTGCTCCATTGCTTCAGTTTCTTTGATAAATACAACAGCTGATTTTTAAGAGTCCTATAAAGTTCCATGAATGAATACTTTCATAAAGTGAATCATGTTTGCATCAATGAATAAAGCACATCTTAGCTTGGGGCAAAAGTTTGCAAAAGAATGAATCAGGTGACCCAAAGCCTCATTCTTGTACTCTAGCTCCAGGAACTGAGGTTGTCCTTCCGAGGACATGTGTTTCATGTAACATTGAGAAGTACTGAAAACAATTTCACAGGATATCAAAGATGAAATTGTTGACACAGGAGTCAAACACCTATTTTCAACCTTCCCTTCACTGATGTTCTATAAAGAACTCAGATTTCTACAGTGGTGATTTTTTAGCAGCTTTCCAGGGTAAGCGATAAATAGCCACCTACGCATATGCTAGGGTCCTTAATGCAGAAAAGAAGATGTAACCCAGGATGCACCCTTATCAAGTGGTCAGAGGCTTTGTCAGTGTTGCCAAGACTGCACACAGCCAGCGTTCATCACAGGACTACCCTTTTTTATGTGACTAAAGGGCATGTCAATTGGCTCTCACAGTGGATGCTGAATTGTTTTATTCTCCCACTCTGAGAAAGCCTGGTCCTGATAATGCCTTGGCTATTGACAAAGATGTTCCCACTAAAGTGTTGTAAAAAAGTACCCCTTGGGCAACACAGAAATCCTGTTAGTGATGGCCATGGAGAAGTGCAGACCGGGAAGCAAAGACTGGTCAATCAGAGGATGTTGCAAGAATAGTTCAATTAGCAGATAATATAGGTTTTAAGTAATCAAGATAATACATCTTAGATTGCATCTCACCTTCTCAGGTTCACCTTAGATTTTTCTGTTCCATTTTTGGCATGGAGGTGGCAAATAGAAATAATTATGTAGATTAGAGCCAAAGCATCTACTAAAAGACAAATTCTTGGGGCTGGCATTAACATTTCACTGATAATACTCTTTTCATAAATCTTGGCATACCTGTTAAATTATTCATATGGTGTTCTATGAGAACATATGATACTTTTTTAAAATTCATTCTTCACAGCATTGTGCAATCAGCCAGAATGCCACTCCATGGGTTATTTTTCTGAATCTTGCCATCTGAATGTTCTGAATAAATTTTACTTTATTCAATAAGTTTCACTGTTGTTTCCAAGCATTCCTTTTATGGTTTCTACGGATTCACTTCTATTGTATTACTCTCCTATTTCATTTTTTTCTGTCGTCTTGATTTCCCTTTATATCTGCCGTGTGCTTCACTTTGCCATTTTTGCAATCTATCATTTCAGCTTAGAAAAAAGATATTTCCTATTATCTGATATTCCCTAGATGTACTTAACTTTGTGACACTCGTATTTCTCTGAGTGACCTTTGTGATATAATTCTTTGGTGCTACATCTTGAAAGTGCCTTCTGACAGACTTAGCAGGTGCCCTTTTAATTCCCATACCGGAAGCACACTGCCTGTCTAGAATACACCTTCTGCCAGCCCCATATTGTCTGTGCTTTTGAAATCTGAGGCAGCACGTTAATAACTCTTGCAGGTGCCACTCCTGAGATACTTCACACATCTTTCTTTTTGGAATTGTCAGATTACGTTTTCATAGTTATTTGCCCAAAGAAATCTACACTCAATATAATGGCAACATATAGACATCCTGGCTTAGCCCCCTCCAGAGTCGGTGCATTGATATATGCTGTGCAGATCACCACCTCAAGCCTGTGGTCTCTGGGGCACACCAGACATCAGGGTGTGAAATGTCAGTTCTCTGTGTGGAGTGGTTACTCTCTCTCCTTACAATGTCCTGCCTTTGACTGTCCAGCATGAAGGGTCTTCTGTTGATATTGCACCATACCGTCATTCTACCACTGTATCTTGAATTATAATCCATTTTTTAAGGTGATGACAGCCCTGTCCTGTTGCACTGACTTGGTGTAGCACAGATGTTCGCTGCATCCTCTATCAGTAGATTTAAATGAACCTTTGTATCCAGAACCACATCCCAGAGCATGGCAGAAACCCATCAAGAATTGTCTCGTCACCACCACCTTAAATGAACCCTCTCTCCTTCTAATAGTCTCATTCTCTAGTGTAAGCCAGGGGGTTCACTTTTTCAATAAATTAGAATAAATTGTTTAATAAGTAAGAGACTATAAAGTCCTTAGTATTATTCTTAGGGAAGTCATATTCAAATGAGCTCCTTGGTTTTAACAAAAGGAATTCTGTTATGTACTTCATTCCATAAGAAACTCAGTTTTTCTTTTAAATCAATACCCAAATGATTGGCAACTACTAATGAGAAGAAGTGATAAAAATAGGTGAGACCAGACATGTCTTATTGGTCCATAGCTGGGTGATCCTTGTGGTGCTTATACTTTCCTCTATAACTAAAAATAACTCCAGACCAGGAGCCTAATGCTATCCTGGAGGATAAAAGAATTAGGTGTTTGATTATGTTAATCCTATTGAGATGATATGAAGAGTTTTTTTTTTATTCAAACTGAATAAATGAATACATTTTCTTATAGTTCTGAAAATGGGTATAAACAAAGCAACTCTTCTGTGATGACCTTGGGGAAGTATAGGCAGCTCTTCCTGCACCCAGATTCAGACTTCTCCAGTCTTCTCAGTTTCTGTGGTCATTCTGTTCACTGCCATGATGACATCAGAGACTGACTAGTATGGAGTCCTAACTTCAAAATTACTCAGCTTCTTCCACTGCTTCAATTTTTATCAATTCTCCCCCGGCACTGTCACCTTACCAGCATGGCCACTGGGATTAGAAACTGCTTTAAACTTTCCAAAAGCTCAAACTTTGACCCGAGCCACAGTCCTGCCATCTCTCCTATGCTATTATTCCAATTAACATATGTCTTTCTCTGTCTCTTTTTTTTTGCTCATCTTTTCCATAGTCAGTCCAACCTTCCCAATAGCTGGTCAGACACCCATTGAAGCTCACCTCTCAAATCCTTGCTGAGCTGGGATCCCATGGTCAGTCATCATTGAGGTGTCTCCAGTCCCACCCTGGGATTATCATCACAATGTTCTGTAGGTACTGCCATTCCAATCCTCATTGCCCTGCTTGCTTTCTCTTTCACATCTCTACTTGTGAACATTGTAACACAGTGTTTTAAATTCGGTTCACTCGAGATTCATAAATATGGCTTATGTAAATTGCGTTTTTGAAGAGAAGGTCATTCTTGAGCCTTACTTATTGAAGATGAGTAGGAAACATCCAGGTGAAGAGTAAGAGCATAAGAAGGAAACAGAGGAGAAAACACTCCAGATTGCAGGAAGGATAGTCACTGAGAATATTCCACCAGCAACATAGGTAAGAAGGCTTGAAGGGTGGGGAGCTAACATCATAGGACATAAGAGCCTGGGATGGAAGAGTTGAGAGGATAACTCCAAGGCTGATTATTTGATTTGCTGAGGCATGTGGTAATTCAATATACAAAAAGAAACAGAACACGAGAATAGAGTGTGGATGGCAAAATAATGAATTTAACTTCACATTAAGTTGAGAAAAACCTGAATTATGCAAGTTGAACTCCCTAAGATGTAGGTTGTCATAGATCTGGAGCTTCAGAGAGAAAATATAGATTTCAGAGTTGCTAAGGCCATACGTATTAATACAGACTCTAGATCCAAGTTGCAGAAATCATTTTATGACTAAATTGGTAAGAATGCTACCACAGGAGGTGGGAAGGTAATCAGTGAAGCAAAGGAACTTGAGAAGCAAAATATAAACTATTTAGTTCTGTATAAACTTGGATTATTATTTGGAAAAATGCAAAAAAAAATTCTATGATTTTAAATATATTATATTAGACATTTCTCCCCCTATTTTGTTTAAATGATTCATTTTTTTTTTCTTCTAAGCACAGGTCTAGCAGATGTTGATAGTGCTAGCACAGAAAACACTTGCACTATAGGCAAATGAAACCACATCATGTAAACTTCAGTGAACAAATGCAAAGGGGGAGGGAAAAGTATTTGGAGCCTTTGAAGTGCCATTCCTCCTGTCAGACTGTGATGTATTGAATATTTCACCTGAAGGTACATACTCTATATGCATTTATTAAATCATTAGCAGTTCAGTCATTAAAAAGGAACCATTCCTCAACCTCCACGTATTTTAGTTGTCTTTACATAATAGAACAGCAAATATAGGAATGTATTTATGGAAGTATAAATTTTACATATCACTATGCAATGTGAGTTATATAGACCAACTTGCATGTGACTTTGTGATATTTCACCCAAAACCATTATTTACATTAAAGTCAAAATTATGAAATGAGAAAATGATCCAATGTTGACCAGATAGATCAAGATTTCTGTGTAGGTAGCATCTCAAGCATATGCAATTTCTTATCCTTGCCTCATCCCCATTGGCAGGGAGGTTGTCATCTCCCTAATAACTGCTTTCATGATCTGTACTTTATGAACATGGTCATGTTTTAACGATCTATCATGGCCTCTCAGCATGGGCTGGCTTATTGGTTGGCTCTTGTTTTAATGTCACTGGTGCACAGAGCATGGCAATGTCAGTATATTATTATTTAACAGCAAAAACACATTCTTTGCTTCTGAGGAAGGCAATATGCTATTTACTATATGAGAGAAGATGCTCACATTAATGATTTTAAGTGTCTTTGAAATGAGGAGAGATCATAATTGATAGGCAGACTTTACTATGGAAAAATAATGAATACATTTATCTATCTATTTATTTTTCTTTATTGATTTTTAGGGAGAGAGGAAGAGAGGGAGAGAAAGATAGAAACATCGATGAGAGAGAACATTGATGGCCGCCTCCTGCATGCCCTCCACTGGGAATGGAACCCACACCCTGGACATGTGTCCTGACCAGGAATCAAACCAGTGACCTCTTGGTGCATGGGTCAATGCTCAATCACTGAGCCACACTGGCCAGGTGATAAAGTTATAAAAACTTTAAAGTTTTTATAATCATGAATGGAAAGAATAGTGTGCATACAAATTTATACTAAAAATTGTGAAATACAACAAATATAGAAAACTGTTGGAATGCTGAAAGGTATAGGAAGACAAAGTTTCTTTATACAATGGTTAGCAAGTGTGTAGAATTCTCTTCTGAATTCTATACATTTGGGTAATTAAAACTAAATTATGCCATTAGATTCAAGTAGACTGTGTAATAGTCTCATGGATGGAGAACTGTAATAACTCTTATGAAGCACCACAGATGGTGTCAGTTATAGCTAAGACAGGGCTTTTTAGGTTCAAGATAGTTAAAGGTACTTACACCTAGTGTCAAAGGGGGATGGAATGCTCTGTGTTATCTACAATGCCCCTTCTCTCCTACCATGAACCACTTTAGCTGTCCCCACATATTGGCATATATTTTGTGGTTTTTTTTTTTGGACCAAAATTATTTTTAAAATCTTAATTTGTAATTTATTCTATGATATTTAAGTTCTTCAAAAGTGTGTTGTTAGTTTTCAAATATTTTAAATTGATCTATTATTGATTTCTAACTAAATTAATTGTGGTAACTGAATATAATTTCCATGAATTGAATTATTTTATATTTATTAAGATTTGTTTTATGACCCAAACTATGCTGTATTTTGCTAAATATTTCTTAGGTTTTTTGTTTTTTTCCCCCCCTAGGGTTTGAAAAAAAAATGTATTCTACACTTGCTAGATTGGGTGTTCTAGAAATGTCACTCAGGTAAATTTAGTTCATAGTGTTTAATTATCATGTATGATTTTTTTCTTCACTTGTTTTATAATTATTGAGAGATGTATATTAAAATAATTAAATATAACTACTGATCTGTCTCTCTTTATAATACTATTATTTTTTGGTTTCATATATATTGAAACTTTGGTATTAGGTTCATAAAACTTAAAGATCTTTATGTCATCTTGACAAATAAAGTAATTTATAATTGTAGAATAATTTCTTTTATAGACTGTAATGTGATTTTCTCTGATATACATTTTTCTGATATACACTTGGATTTTGATTAATGTCAGAATATATGTTTTTCCATTTTTTTTTATTTTTAACCTATTTGTGTCTTTACATTTAAATGTGTTTATTGTACTTTTTTTTTTTTAAATGACAATCTCTGACTCTTAATTTGGCTGTTTGAGTCATTTACACTTAAGTACCTTTAATTTCATTAGGCTTAAATATAGCACCTTGCTATTTCTTTCTAACTTTCCTTTCTGTTTTTTGTCTCTTTTATCCTCCTTTTCTAACTTCATTTGAAATAACTGATATTTTAATGATTCCATTTTGTCTTATTCTTGGCTTAATTTTTTTTTAAAATTTAGTGGTTGTTTTAAGTTTCATAGCAAACATTTTTAACTTAGAATAGTCTCACTTTAACTGATGTTATACTACTTGATTAACAGTATAGGACTATATAATAATATTTTCATTCTCATCATCTCCCAAACATCGTGCTATTGTTGTCATAAATTATAAACGCTGTGACACAATGTTACCATTTTTTTATAAACAATCTATTTGCTTTTATAGAGATTTAAATTATAATAAGGATAAAACTACCCATGTAGTTTCTATTTTCAGGGTTTCTAATTTTATTCTCTATAATCACATTTTTTTCTGGTATCATTTTTTCTTCTGAAAGACTTTCTTTATAACATTGTTTGTAGTGCATACCTATGGTAAATTATTTCAGCTATTAACATATATATTAATTTTTTTTGTAATTTTACCTGTGATTTCTAAACAAATTGTCTTTGGACATTTGATGTTGTCAGTTTCTTTTATTTTCAGTAATTTAAAGATGTTAAATTATTTTCAATAATAAATTTGTCATCATCCTAACCCTTGTTTCTCTATACATAGTCTTTTGTTTTTGTTACTTATTAGATTTTTTTGTAATCAGCTCATTTGAGTAATATAATTATGATGGGACTTGATGTAGGTTTCTTTTTTTTTTCCATGTTTGTTGAGTTTCTTGGATGTGTTTGTTGGTAATATTGATTAAGTTTGAAAAATATCTGCCATTACTCTTTAATATTTTTTCTCTTCCTCGTCCACCATTCCATAGTATCTAAGAACATGTATATTGATCCATTTCAGGTTTCCCTCTTACTATTGATGCTCTATTTGTTTTTTTAAAATTGTTTTTTCTTTCTGCCTTATATTTTACATAGTTTCTTTCACTATGTCTTCAAATTTACAAATGTTTTCTTCTTCAACATCTAAATTAAAATTAATCCCATTCACTGAATTTTTCATCTCATACATAGAGTTTTCATCCCTTCAAAATCCAATTTGAATTATTCTATGACTTCTATGTCTCTACTTACATTTTTGAACATACAATGTACAATTTAAGAAATTTTAAAATGTCTTTGCCAATTCTGATACCTGTATAATTTCTTGTTGCTTTTATTTTTTTTCCCACTTCTTCCCAACTTTATTTTTTTAAAATTTTTTATTCATTAATTGGTTTTTGTTACAGATGTTTCTCATTTTTTCCCCCATTGATACCCTCTTCCCCTTCCTCCCTGCCCCACTGTGGAAAACACTATGGTGTTACCTCAAAAAGTTAAAAATTGAACTGCCATTTGACCCAGTGATCCCACTTCTAAGAATAAATCCTAAGAAACCTGAAACACCAATCATAAAGAATATATGTACCCCAATGTTCATAGCAACATTATTTATAATAGCTAAGATCTGGAAACAACCCAAGTGTCCATCAGTAGATGAGTGGATTAAAAAGCTGTGGTACATGTACACAATGGAATACTATGCAACTGTAGGAAAGAAAGATCTCTTATCTTTTTTGTTGCTTTTAATTGAGTGACTTTTCTCTTCATCCTGGGTCACATTTTTCTGCTTCTTTGTGTGCCTAGTGATGTTTGATTGAACCATGGACATTGTAAATGTTACTTTATTGGTTGTTGTATATTTTTGTATTCTATAAATTCTTTCAATCTTTTTTCCCCTTGGGCACAGTTATATGGCATTACTTAAAAACAGTTTCAGTCTCTCAGACCTTGCTTTTAAAGTTTGTTATGTGGGATGGGAGAAGCAATCAGTCTATGGCTAGTTAGTCCTCCCTGTTTAAGTAACACCTTCCTCAGAACTCTACTCACTGCTTCATGGATGATGGGTTTTTCTGATCTTTTTGTTTAAAACAGGCATTGTTCCACAAACTGATGAGCATTTTCCCTGTCACCTCTCATCATTTCTGGAAGTTCTTTGCGAGCTTTGAAATTTTCTTCACTTATATTATGCTCTGACCAACACTCAGCTACATACTCCAAAGGACCTCATGGAGCTTCCCAGAGGACTATCTCTATCCAGTCCTCTCTTCTTCAGCGCATTGTTCTGCAATACGCTAGCCACCTTAATCTACCTGGATGCTCAACTGCATCTCTTTAAGGAGAGCAGTCTACTGGGCTCCACTAGAAATCACCTCCCCATATTCTACATCGTGGCCTGGACACGCACTCAAGGCAATAATCTAGGCCCATTATAGGGCTGGTCATGTTTATTTCTGATATCTCAGGTACCTTCACTGACTAAAGTCCAGTATCACGAAAACCATTATATTGTACAGTCTGTCTGTTTTCAGTCAGAATAGTTAATCTGGTCCCATTTTGGTTTGCAGTGAGTTTCCCAGACCACATATATTATTTTTATTTACTTATTTATTTATGTTTTTTATTTTATTTTTATCAGAATCCTGCCATTATATTTGGCTATTTGAGCTCAATTAAGAGTGCTATAAGTAACAGATAAATGACTGCCTTTCTTATTGTATAATCCATTCTAAGGGTTGGAAATGTAAAAATTTCTAAAAATAGTTGAAAATTTCAATTAGATATTTTCCTCCTTTGATGACCTATATTCTTAAGGATTTCTTGTACTGTGTCTATTACATCAAACATATTAATATACTTGCTCTAATTTAGTGAAGTCAAACACTAGTTTTTCACTATTACTTTGTCATCTACCATATTAATTTACAATATTTCATTTGTTATCTTTTGATTATTTTTACCTAACAGTTTTTTAGTCAGGGCTTAAAGAAAAAAAAAAATCTCCTTCCAAATTCTACATATTGCTCTGTTCCAAAAATAGACACACATTGTAAATAGATGTAAAATACGTATTTTATAGCTACTGGTTTTTATATTGGCCTATAAGTTTATTTAAAACAAGGAACTACTCTAGAGAATCAAATTATATGCAAACCAAGCATTTCCTGCCCATAATATTTAGTGTTTAGATGGTTTGGTTTGTGATCCATTTAATTAACATCTTTAATTTAAAAAAATAAATAAATTAAAGGTGAATGGAGAGCCATGGTTACTAAATTCCCAGCGAGAGTTTCTTTCACCGCCTAAGTCATTGGGATTCTGTTCCGCTTCATTGCACTGCCGGCTGTTGTGGAAATTTTAATGGTGCTGTCTTATGCAAAGGGTGCGCTCTACAAGTAAAACAAATAAAAATGGGGAAATGTACACTTTGTCCCTTTGAAAGTTTGCATGCAGTGGCACAGAGACTTGGGTTACAATAACATCTGAAATGAGCTGGGCAGTGCAAACGTGGTGGGACCTGTTTCGGAGGAGAGACCATTGACTAAACACTGAAATGATTTAGTGCACCATCCATTATTTCCTGCCTGTCATTTAAACAGCCCATCTATATGCATGGCAGGACCGAGAGTGCAAAAAGGAGGTGGCTGCCATGATTTATGGGTGAGGGCAAACACCTGTGGGTCAAGCAGCTCAGAAATTAGCCACAAGTAGCATATTAGTGCAGCTAATCAGGCACGGTTCAGTATTTCGGTTTCTTGATTTGCCCATAAATAAGCTTCTATGTGGCTGCCCCGAGGCCTTCTGGTGATTAACTGCCCTGACCTACAGTAAAATACACAGATTGAGCAGCACAATGGGGTTTGCAGGTGTACTGTGTAATCATATGACTAAATTTGTGCATTTGTGAGCAGAAGGCTTCCAAGTTTTGAGAAACTTGTTACGGAGGCTTATCAAAGTACTTAACAATCAATTTACTTTTCATTCTCCTAGTCCTGTTACTATGTTGACAACTTGTACACCCAACTGCCCTGTGACCAGTCACTGGCTATAAAATATTTTATCCCTTAGTTCTATTACAGAGACTGGAGGGATTCTTATCTGGGGATGTATATGTTCTAATATTGCCATTTTCAGTAAGATTTAAATCTTATGTCTTCTTTTTTTTATACATGATGGAGCCTCTTTCATCTGGTGTGTGTGGTTATAGATACCCTCAAATCATCTTTACTTGTGTGCTTGCAAACACAGGCCAACAACAGTGGACCTAGAAGAAAACTTATTTTAGTCCATGCGATAAAAATGTATTATGCATTATTTACTAGATATCGCCTTTTTCTTCAACCTCAGAAAACAGAGAACAGGATTAATAAAAACCGAACAGGATCAAACAGAGGCAAATAACATCTGTCCTTTAGTGAAAGGGATGACCTGCACTAAGGTTATCAAAAGCCAGATAATTAATCTAAATGACTTAAATAAGTAAATTTCACAGGTAAATGTAGAAACTCTAAAGCAGCTAGCAATTCAACAGAAAAGTGAACATTTCTCCATATTATGCAGAATTTTTTTCTGGATCTTCGAGTCTGATTGATGCCAGTTGTATTGCTCCTGAAATTCTGTCAGCCCATGTAAAATCAGGTTATGTCAGGAGGGTCAATCCCATGACATGTTTCAAGGTCTCCCCTGGCTGACCCGGATCATTGTAAACTTTGGGAAGAAAAATAATAGAACAATCAAGCTGCCTGTATGATATTTTAGTTAGCAGTGGAGAGAGCAATAAAGTAGAGTTACAGAGTGGTTAGGAGCTATAGTTAAAGTGTGCAAATAGAGAGAAAGTAAGAATTCAGAGCACTGTTGTGAAAGAACTATTTACAGCATTGGGGAGACAGATGGAGTTTTGAGTGCCAAAGGGAAGAGAAATCAGAGGTACTTTAAGATTACAAGCCCAGAGAGTGGTGCCACTTCTAGAAAGGGAGAGGAAGTGGTTACTGAAAGATAGTAAACTGTTTTAAGTGTGTTTCCATTTGTAAGTTAATAAATTCAAGAGAAACCCAGCTGAGATCTGAATGCTCAACTTACTCTGCTGTGATAGTTACATTTTAAACCAAACAGGACTCCTTGGATGATGTCCCTCAAGGCAAGTACAGTGTCACATGAATTGCAAATGTTAAACTACTAATAGCTTTCCCAGGAGTTTGCTTCCTGTTAGGAACCCTTCAGTGATTTCATCCATTTATGTGTGGAAAAACATTGCAATTTCAAGTCAAAGCCCCACACTCAGAAAATTTCCACATTATTACCAACGTGCAAAGGCCATAAGTTTGGCACCACTGACTTTCTGTCATATTCGTTATGGCAGCAAACAGTAATCTTTTACCTCCAAAGCCCTCTCCGATCTGAGGGAAAGAGCCTTCCCACTGTTCCCATCTTTGCCAAGAGGCCTGGCCAATGCTCTAGGGCTAAGTCCTCTGGCCTCTTTCAGGGTTATGTGCTGTTTCTTCAGCTGAGGAACAGCAACTCCCAATGTCCCCTTGATGAAAGCAGGCAGAGAGGTGACTAACAGATACTCATCTCCCTGAAGTTATCACTGGCATTCCCGTAATTAACATAATTTTCCAGATTCATTTACTGTGACAGAAACCAATTGTCCCATCATGTATCTGTATTGCTTTTCCTGTTTCTGAGCCTCTAAATATCTAAATGGAATTCTTGCTCATGGACCTTGAGTGGAAGTTATTGGTCACTTTCAGGTCAATGCAGTTGAGAGTATGTGTGATTTATCTGTACTTCATCCCCCCTGCCTCCCCCCAGTTCTTTAGGCTGGAAGCAAATGATTCTAGCGCGTGGAGTTTCCACCGGTTGATAGCCTGAGTCCCTGAGACACCACTGGAAGAGAGCTGCTTATGTGGACCACCAGGTCCACACAGGAGTAACAACAAATCTTCTGTAAACCACTGAGACAATGGGGTTGTCACTGAAACACAAGATAGTCTATCCTGACTAATACAACCACTTTCCAACTGCAGCACCAGCCAATGTTCCTATCTGATGAGTGTACAGAGAAGTATCACTGGGATTTAAATGAACAGATACATGGAAAGTACTACAAAAGTGCATGGTAGATACACAAGAAATGTTAGTGCTTGTTATTATTACCTACAGAATTAAGTTCCTTCATGGATTTACCAGGACAATGTAATAAAAGAAGTGATCCTCATTTCTTGTGTTCTTTCTAACATGACTTTTTCAACATAACATTTTTAAAGTGGAAAATATCACAGATGATTCCCCTTGGGTCTTTCTGTTCCCTTCTCATGATTATTATTCTGGGATGACCAACTAACATTAACTTGTTTCAGTACTGCAATATTTTATATTCTCTGATTTGGAAAAGCATTCTTTTCCCATCAAAGTTGTTAAAATGTTTACTCTATCTGGAATACTAACTCTGAAATTTATCTGAGAGAAAACAAAATCGTCAGGTCTATTGTAAACTCCACTTATCCTGGGAGAACAACTTTACCTTACAGTAGATTCCATTAATTCCTAATTACTTTTGTATATTCTTTATATAAAAGGAAGCACATTTGAAGTAGGGCATAATAATTTGCAGCACGGTTTCTTTCACAGAGTTGAAAGAAGTTTGTGTCTCTTATGAACACTACAGTAGTGAGAGTGATCATTAGTAATTCTTTACATCTGTGTTTATCTACCTCTGAGGAGCTTTGCTCTAATGCATTCTCCAGATATGTAAAGAAAAGAAAGTTCAAGGAGTTCTCACTGTTTTCCATGGGTATCCCATATTTAAAACATTTAGCAAGATATTATGATTTCACATTACTAAGAGAATCCTCTCTGGTAAGTGTAAATATCTACCATTTTCTGACTTTAAAAAGTGTGCAGGACATACTAGCACATCACTTACGGAGAATCAGTGAATCTTTCAGATCATAATGTAGCTAATAGCTTTAAAGTAATGGAACATTTTTAAACTTTTGGTTATAAGATGAATAAGGTTTGATTAATGCATAACATAGTGACTAGTTGACAACATTGCTGGCAACACTGTATTATATAAATAAATGTTTTCTAGAAGAGTAGAACATAAATGTTCTCACACAAAAAAAATGAAGGTAAATATATGAGGTGATGAATATGTTAATTATATCGATGGGGGAAATTTTTTACTATGTGTATATATATCATCATCACCTTGCATGTTTTAAACATCTTGTAATTTTACTTATCAATTATATGTTACCGAAGTTAAAAAATGAAGGGCTTGCCATAACCAATGCCAGGCTTGCCTGCGCCTATCACTAGTCAGAACAAGCCTTTAAAAAGATAAAGGACACATAATCCAAGTCACTCTGCTGTTTTAGAGTGCCTTGCCAAGTCTTTTGTGTAGAGGAGCTCAAATTAAATTCCACCTTTGCTTTAAGGTAGAAAGAAAGGGTTCATTCTTGGCACTCCTGTTAGAAACCACCCTAAGCAAAGGGATAGAGACTGTGGCAAGAACTGGTTGACTTCTGATGGGACTGTAGCATAACAGAAGGTGCTATTGCAGGCCAGTGTGGGAAGATTATTCTGTGCCTTAATGGTTCCTTTGCCATAACCTATACTGGTTCAATCCTGAAAATTTGGGTGTGTACTCTTATAGTAACTGCAACTGAATTATAGACTGTTAGAGAATATAAGAGCTGTACTTAAGCACTGAGCTCTAAATTAAAACTATATCTTTGCCCTTCTTGTGTTTTAAAATACATTTCATGGTATTTATCATATTGCACATGCCTTGTATCTATGGGGTGCTTTTCTTGTCACTAATAAATGTTCCATATTTCAGGTTCAGATTTTCTCTCAAAATACCTAATATACCATTTATTTTACCTAAAGCTTTGAGTTCTTTTGAGTTGTAAAATATTTTAATTATGCCAGTAGTGATAAATCCAGAACACGTTTTCTTTGCCCTGATCATTCATGAAGTCAAATATTAGGTGATAATTTCCTCTAAAACCTTTTATCAGTAAAAATGAAGCTTTATGAAGGTAGTATTTTATAAGTAAATATTTTTTAAAATCATAGGAAAAAGATTCTCATGTAGTTTATTTAAGCCTTTTTTGCTTAGCCAAAATTACTTTCTTCTCTTTTTTATAATCTGTCATTAGAAACTATTAGGGCAAGAACTGCATCTCTCGTTATTACCAATGTCATCTCTGGCACTAAGCCCAGTACTTAACGTAGGTACAAAATCCATATTTGCTGTGAGGATAAATCGATAAATGAGTTTGTACAGAGGCAGCAGGAACTAGAAAACTTTGGGTGTCAAAAGAACTATGTGTTCAGTTCCATAGTTGACCATCAAAAAGTTTGGAGACAATAAACTAGTCCCTTGACCTTATTCAAAGTTGTAGATATGTTGACACAAGGAGGTTCTGGCCTAGAAATCCCCCATTTATAGTTTAGAAAACCAAAATTTAGAAAGACCACTTGCCTTGCTTAAGGTCACAGGGTGTCTTTTAGAAGAAGGGGTCCCAGGAACCAACTCTCCTACTACACTCAAGTTCAAGAAGGTCAGCACAATGATATGAATATAGATGAGACAGCACTGATTTCCCAGCAAGATAGGTGTGGATTCAAGTTCCAGCTCCCTGATCATAGCAGGTTTGTCCTCTCAATTCCTTCATCTGGTAGCAATATCAACCTTGCAAGGTTGTTGTGAGATTTAAGTAAGGTAAGGCCTAGAAGGCATGTAGCACAGCACTGGAAGTATGTGATTGCTCAATACCAGACTTCCTCCACCTTGACTTTCACTTCTTTATACTCAAATACACCAATGTAATAGATTCATCTACTCATCACAAATTGAAACTGGGGTGAGAGAGGACTCTTGATCTTAAGAATCCTCCCAATTTTACTCCATAATTTGACATAAATTATTATAAATCATTTTATAATGCAATTTATTTTCATGAAAGTGAAATGGATGGTTGGAACTCTTTGTGCGATGTCCACTAAGATGGCTCCCATTGTCCCACCTCTGCATTCATGCTCTCCTGCCATCCCCTCCCCTTAAATGTGTGGTGATCTTATTGATTAATTTTTTATGAAGAGATATGACAGAAGTAAGCCATGGGATGTCACTCCAGAGATCAGGACACATGAATGTGGGTTCCATCCTGTGAACTCTCCAGAAATTTGTCCTATATCACTAGTTGTCATGCCATGAGGACACTCAGAAACTCTGTGAGGAGGTTGGAAAGTGGATTATTTAGTCTCAGTTGAACTTGTGGTGACCACAGCCTTGGACAACAGCTTGACAGTGACTTCATGTGAGACCCTAAACAAACAAACAAATAAACAAACAAACAAACTATACCCAGTTCCCAGACACACAAAACTGTAAGATAAAAAAGCTTTATTCTTTGGGGGACTCTACATTTTGGGGTAATTTGTTTCATGGTATTAATACATACTTCTATAGCTAGTTACAAACCTTTGGATTGGGAAACCATTTTTCTCTGTAGGTTATTCTCAGTTCTTTTTTTCATTTTAGAATTAAAGCTAAAGATATCAATATATACCCTACTGAGATTATAAGATTAAATTATTCATTCTCAAGAGCTGAAGTCTTAGTATTCTGACAAAATAAAAGGGACAGTGTTAGCCATGAGTTTAGCTTGATCAAACTGATATCGTGTATCTTGGTTTATAAAATAGTAACTAGGTTAAGATCATTAGGCTATTTTAAAGCATCATCACTGTGTTTAATTACAACATCTTTTGTTCATTATTTTAACAGGTATTTGTTACACATCTCACTGGGTACAAGGTATTACAGCTATAGAGATAATTAGGACTCAGAATTTGCCCTCAAAGAGATTTATGCTTTTACTTTTATTTTAACCTGTCCTAACCAATCATGAAAATCTTCTAACAAGTATGATGGGAAATTTAAGTTAAGAATTTATACCTCGAATTATAAAAACTCCCTAAATTAACCATTGGGAACAGCCCACTGATAAACATCTTATTTAAAATGATTCGTTTTTTATTTTAACCACAAGAGATTTATATCTCAGGTATAGACAACTCAAAATGTCTACACAAAACCAAGACCTGATTGGAAAAAAAAAAAGAAAAGAAAAAAGAAAAAGAATTTACTGTGAGAACCCTGAACTGATATCTGATGATTCTTGAACAGCCCTCGAGATGTCAAAGATGATAATACAGTAACAACATTTGGGAAGTATTTCTAGTCTTACACTTAGCCTTTTGGCAGAAATTTATTAAGACAGAATAAGCCTGTGACTTTTCAATTCCGAGTACAATTTGTTTCTCTAATACATTCGTGGGAGTAATGTGTGATGGAATTTTTCCTGCCCAGCCCCTCCAGTGTGGATGATGATATGCTATAATAGGTTCTCACAGGCCATATCTCAGCAATATAAAACACAACACATGTACATCTGTGGCCCAGTGTCAGTGCCTTAAATGTACATCAGAAATGCATTAAATCTTCTGATTGCTATTCTGTTTGTACAGCTTGTTGGTTCAGGTTTTCTTCTGTAATGTACTCTGCTTATTACCTTGAATTATCAGTATATCCTTGGTAGAACAAGCACACCTTGTTCAGAAACAGAGCGATATGGAGGGCCATGGCCTGAGCCCTGTTGTGCGAAGAAAAACAATAGAAATCTTTCTTGGAAGTTAACACAGATACTATATGCTTACTTAAAATGGCATCTCAGAAGCATGTTTTCTTCCAGGTAATCTCATCAGCATAATCCTCTCAGAACTTTCTCAAGATTCCAGGTATTTGCACGGCAGGTGATATAGTGATGCGCATATATTCAAATCTCTTCTGAAAGGAGAGGAAGAAGGAAAGGCAATTCTGGGCTGGGCTGGGCTCCAAGGGGGAAGAATGTCCCTTTGTCTCTTCTTGCATAACTTGATGGTGTGCACATACATTTTACTATACACAATGTCAAGAATAAAAGTTGGAAATATTTTTTTCAGGATCTAACTGAGTCATATTAGCTAACATTTTTGAATCATGGCAATTCATATAATTATTTTTATTTTGCATACCTTTGCTCCCATCAGAAAATGTATGTATGTACTGCAACTGTCAGTGTAGGCAAATAAAACAGCATCTCAGTCAGTGGTTTATTTTAATCATGCTGTCAATGTGTGTGTGTGTGTGTGTGTGTGTGTGTGTTTAATGTACAAGTAACCACCACACCACATTGTTCAGTTGGTTTTTGAACAGTGACAATAGATTGATCTGACATAATCATAATTTTTGTAGTGTAAAAATGTATTAATTGATCAAGGACAAAAAATAAGGAACAGTTAACAAAACAAGAAGGTGATCTAAAATATGTATTACCATTTTTTTTGTAGGATTAGTTTATGGACCAAAAAAGAACTAAGGTATTAATCTTCATATAACACTAGGTTAAATAAAATTTTAGATTTTTTTATACACTGCTGTCCTTTATCATTGTCTTATCAACATGAAAAGTTTTAGAGAATAAGAATTCACCAAGGTAACTAATCAAGTGAATAATGGTTCAGGCCCTATGATGGACATGGATGAGAAAAAGGGGAGCAGGACAAGTAGAGAGCACATGGGGAACACAGCAACAAGAAATGCACAAAAAGTAGTGGAGCATGTTAAGAGAGAAAACTGGGGACCTGAGCTCATGGGGAAAGTCAGAGGAAGCCCTAACAAGGAGGATGAGGATAAAGAAGTAATGGTGAAGAGTTATTTAGGGTGCTGTGGATGAGGGCATGGGACGAAGGGAGAAGAGATATCAGTAGGAACAGTGCATTTATCTGTAAATACAAGACACAGCATGAAGATCCAGGCAGGGCCTTTCAAATTCCCTCTCTTATCTTTTGTGTTATTTGTGTTTGTATTCTGTTACCCCCCCCCCAAAAAAAAAAAACTATGTTTTTTAATCCTTACCTGAGGGTATTTTTCCATTTTTCTTCAGATACAGTGGGAGGGGGGGAGAGAGAGGGAGAGAAAGAGAAACATGAATGTGAAAGAGAACATCAACTGGTTGCCTCCTGCAAGACCCTGACCAGAGCTGGGGACAAACCACAACCAATGTATGTGCTCTTGACCAGAATCGAACCTGCGACTCACTGGTCAGCAGGCTGATGCACTAACCGCTAAGCCAAACCGCCAGGGTGAACAAAAGTCCTTTTAATTTACAATTTTATTGGAGAGATATGAAATAATATGATGAAATATGGTGAAAAACAACTGGAATAACTTTGGGGGACAATAAGCACAAAGGTGCACTTGTCTCTAATTTGTAATCAGGTTGCAGAATCAGGCTTTCTCCAAAGGACAGGTAAGGAAAACGTAGGGTGGCGAAGTCAGGGGTCTCACAGATTCAGCCTTGGATTGGGGCTGCTCAGAACAGATGTTTAGTCCAATGGAAAGCTATAATTTTATATAATAACTCTGCGAGTTCAACTGACCAAATATAGAGTGAAGAGAGTCTTTAGTGTGCTGTAGGTATATAAACAAGGCTTCAGATTAATCTGAAATTCTTTCAGAAAACTGTAATAGAAAAACGTCCTTACCTTAGTGCATATGAGAGTATCTTTAAAATTTCTTCTTATTATGAAATGTTTTCTTAAGAGGAAGTATTATTTTATAACCTAAAAAAATCTACAGGTTTTTTTTTCTATAGGTAATGTTATTAATAATATGAGTCCATAATATTTAAGCACCTGTGTTTGGGAGGTTGTTGTTTTAGTATTTGAGTTAATCAAACTATGAAAGTTATGCTGAGTCTTTGCACTGGGCACGGCAACCCAGAGTGAGGGACTAAATTAAGAAGATACTGTATTTCATATAGTACTATCACAAATCTCAAAACTTTAGTTTAGCTACATGAAAAAGAAAGTGCTATTTGTTAATCTTTATACCTCCACTGCAAGTCCATTCTATTTTAGTGTAGACACAAATTATGGTGGGTTAGTTCCACTCCTTGTGTATAATTAGTGAACATAAATTTGACAAAAACTATTTAATTTGAATATTGTATTTTAATAATTGCTATATAGAAATTGATACTTATTCAACTGCAAAATCAATATTCCCAATGAAATCTATAGATTCCTTTTATCTACTTAATAATGTTAGTAAAATCACCTGGTTTTAACAAATTTTTGGAAGACTCTGTTAATGTGATATTATATTTAACCAAGAGTTCTATATTCACCATTCATTAGAATTAGAAATAACCTGATCTCTAAATGGAAATAAGCTCTCATAGAATAAAACTTAAAAAAATTAATATAATTAAACAGAAAAAAAAAGATAACCAATGGTGTTATTATTGACCGAGTTTATGAAAGAACACAAGCCATATCAAATTTTAATTCATAGTTATATATTTGAATTGAATAGAAAATTCAAGTATAAAATCTCTTTATTGAATTAAAATTAGCGTGAAAAATCAGGTGTGCATATCAATAAATTATTACAATGTAGTCACAGACCATGAAACTGAGTTACGTGTATATATGTATATGTATGTATGAGAGAGAGAGAGAGACAGACAGACAGAATTTTATCTATTGAATTAAATTGATGTAATTTTAAACAACAAAAAAAGCCTCCCTGACACATTTCTCTGCCGGCCTCATTCCATGATTATTTATTTTTTAAAATAAATGACCATCTGAAGAGTAATGTTTTAAACCAGTTGTAGCCTTGTAGCCCAAGGTTAAGCAATTTAAAGTGTTAGGCATGAACCTTAGGACTACGGAAGAAGTAGACAGAAGAAAGCAATAAAACCATGTTAGCATTTCTTTTCTCAAGAGGTGTGGTGGAAGGAAAGAACAAGAAATTCCAAAGGTTTGACCTTTCTAGAACTGGCTACTGGGAAAAATAATTCTGAAGAACATGCAAATTCTTCATGTGTAAGGAACCACTTGCACCTAGCATTTCCATATATTTTCTGTGTGTTTGTGATGTGACAATTTTTTTAATATTGTTGAAAAGACAATGGTCTTTCTTTGTTTCATTTTCTGTAAGTAAGCACCAAATGTTCTGTGAAAAGCTGCATCTATAGAGAGAATTTCTTATTTATTCAGCATGTATTTTAATGCCTGCTGTCTTGAAAGTAGTGAAAATGTTGTCCAAAGCAAAGTAGCATTCATGTTACAGTCGAAGGCAAGTGTTTAATTAAATGGCCCTGTCTCCTTGGCCTGTACAAGGCTCCTTGAAACAGGGCCTGGGGCACAGGTTTAGTAGTGTTTGCACAGACAGTAAAGGCAGCCTCACTCACTTTCAGCCATTGACTAGTAAACTGTCTTTCCTAGGGTGTGTGGATGGGGCAAGTTTTTCACCTGCATTGGCTCAAGTCAACTGAGTAAAAACCTATTAAGAACATATTTGGTCAAAACTGAACTTGAGGGAATTTTTATGATTTACTTATAATAATCGATTTTTTACATTTGTTATTTTTGTACTGGGTTGGGACATTACAGTAAACTCTTCAAAATTTGTTTATTAGTAGATGTCGGATTGATGAGCTAAGTATTAGGATTATTTCTATCTTTTGTATGTCTACAGCTCATCGACAACTACATTGATTTTGGTATCTACATCATCTATGTCAATATCTATTCTATGTCTTTATATTTGTTTATTGGTGTGACATTGGTTAGTAAAATTATGTGGGTTTGTGTACAATTCTATAATATATTACCTGTATATTGCATTGTGCATTTACCACTCAGTCAAAATTCCTTTCACCATGTATTTGAGCTACCTCCCCGACACCCCTCTTTCCCTCCAGTAACCACCTTACTAATTTCTGTTTCTGTGAGTCCATGTGTGTTTGTCTTGTTCGCTCATTTTTTGTTTTTAGCTTCTTGTTCACATCAGTGAAATCAAATGATGCTTGATTTTTTTCCCATATGACTTATTTTGCTTAGCATGCCACTTGCAAGATACATGCTTGCTGTCACAAACAGTAGTATTTCATATTTTCTTATGGCTGACTACTATTCTATTGTATATACATCGTATCTTCTTTATCTAGTCACCTATTAAAGGACACTTAGGTTGTTTTTATGGTTTGGCTACTGTAACTAATGCTACAATGAGCATAAGAATACATGTATCTTTAATTCTAAAAAAAAATCTACTTGGAGGTTAAATTAATCCTTACCATTTTATATATATAAATTCTGGGTAAAAAGAAAAAAAAGTGTGTCATAAGAACTTTTAGATTTTCCTTAGTCAGGGCACATGCCTGGGCTGGGGGCTTGATCCCTGGTGGGGGGTGATGTTTTGTTCACATTGATATTTTTCTATCTCTCACCCTCTCCCTTCCTCTCTCTAAAAATCAATAAAAATATTTAATATATATATGTGTATATATATTTGTCATAATTGTGCTATAAGTACAAATATAGCTTATTTTCAAATATTTCCTTTAACTCTTTTTGTTTAACCTTCCAGTCCTCACTTTTAAAAAATAGGGATGCTAATACTGTTTTATAGACTCATTATTAGAGCGTAGGTGAAACATTGCAGAGAGACACCTACAGGCACTCAGAGTTTCATTGCCCCTTATTTTGTTTCTTTATTACTGAAACACACTTGGCACACAAGAAGCTACACATACTAACAGTGTAGAATTTGAGTTCTGGCTTATGTATACCACTGTGAAATTCATCAAAATCAAAAACATTAACATTTCCATTATAAAAAAATGTTCTCCTGCCTTTTTCTAATCTCTCCCTCCCACTCCTCCTTGCCCCACACCCTTCCCCAGACCCTAGAACACCACCAATCTCCTTCTGTCACGATTAGCATGCATTTCCTAGACATTAATACGGATGGAATCAAAGTATTTATACATATTTCTTCAGGATCTTTCAGTAAACATTTTTGTGAGATCCATTTACACTGTAACATATATCAGTCATGCAATATTGTATTAGTGCTAAGTAATACTCCGTTATAAGGATACACCGATGGTTTGTTTATCTGTTCTGCTGATGCACCTTTGAGTTGTTTGCAGTTTGGGGTTATTAAATTAAAGCTGCTGTGAACGTTCCTGTTAAAGTCATTGCATGGATGCCTGCATTTTTTGTCTTAAATAAATACCTAGGAGTGCAAGTACTTGTTCATATGTTAAGTTATAGTTAACTCTTTAGCAAACCAGTTGTTTTCCAAACTCAACATACATTTTACCTTCCTGCCAGCAGCACATGAGTTTCGGTTCTTCCATATCCCCACCCACATTTGATATGGTAGTGTTTTTAATTTTAGTTATTCAAATGTGTGTGAAATTGTAACTCATTGTGGTTTTAATTTTCATTGTCATAATGATTAATGATGTTGAGTATTTACTTCTTATCCATACATCTTCTGGGGCAAAATGTTCAAATCATTTACCCATTTTCAATTAGGTTGCTACTTTTGTTTTTAGTGTTGATTTTTGAGAGTTATTCACACATTCTGGATACAAGTTCTTTATCAGATACATATATGATTTGCAAACATTCACAAGTATACGCTATGTCTTTTATTATCTTAACAGTATATTCCTGAGTCAACATTTTTAATTTTTATAAACTACAATTTATTAATATGTTTTTTCATGGAGCTTATCTTTTGGTGTTGTAAATAAGAACTCTGCCAAAACACAGATCACAGTGTTTGTCCTGTGCTTTCTTCCGAAAGTTTTAGTTTCAGATTTTACATTTAGGTCTATGATCCATTTTGAAATAATTTAATATGTGATGTGAGGTGTAATTACACTTCATTTGTGTGTGTGTGTGTGTGTGTGTGCACTTAAACAGACAAGTGTTCCAGCATTTGTTGAAAAGGTTGTACTTTCTTCATTAAATTATTGCTCCCCTGTTGACTATCAAGTAACCATATATTCTTTGGGTCTATATGTGGATTTTCTATTCTGTTGCACTGATCTCTGTTTACATTAAGCCTATATCACATTTTGATTACTATTTCTTTATAATAAATTTTGAAATTTAGTAGTCTTATGTTTTATATTTTTTTTCACTCTTGCTCTAAATAAATCACTTGCATTTTCATATGAATTTCAGAATTAGTTTGGCAATTTATACACAAATATGCAGGTTTTGTTGAATGAAGGATTCATTGGGGGAAATTTTATGTCAAAGAAATATCACATCTCTCCATTTGTTTAGTCATCTTTTGTTACTCAGTGAATTCTAGTGTATAGGTGTTGCACATGAAGCCATCAATATTTAATACATGTTGTTAATATTGTTTATAGTATTGATCATTTAGATTTGTGATTTTTATTGCTAATATAAAGAAATGAAATTGATTTTTGTACATTGATCTTATATCCTGTAACTCTTCTAAACTCACTTATTAATTTCAGTAGTTTTTTTAAATAGATTCCATCAGATTTTTTACATAAGTGAGGATGTTTTCCATAAATATAATTTAACTTCATTTCAAATTTAATGGTTTTATAATGTCTTTATTCTTGTTTTATTTGCGCTTGCTGGGGCCTCTAGTGTTGAATAAAAGTAATACAAATATGTCATTATTTTAGAATCATTCTATATGATTCCATGTTATCTCTTTTGTAGCTGACTAGGTATTGATTATTGGCTTCTTATTTTAGTGGTTGCATTAACTTAAGATTATTTACAATCAAGTGATATTATTCCACTTCACAACTAGAGGCAGAATCTTACAACAACATACTTCATTTTCTCCATCTCTAACGTTGGTACTGTTGTTAACATGTTTGCCTTTACATGTTATAAACACCATTTTATATTGTTATTAGTTTTTGTTTACTCATGTAATTATTTCCAATAATTTTGATTTCTTTGTTTTTACCCATAAATCTGTCTGGTTTAATTTTCTGTTGCCTTCCCAGCCGGTGTGGCTCAGTGTTTGAGCATCGACCCATGCACCAAGAGGTCACCGGTTTGATTCCAGTCAGGGCACATGCCCAGGTTATGGGCCTGGTCTCCAGTGGGGGGGCATGCAGGAGGTGGCCAATCAATGTTCTCTGTCATTGATGTTTCTATTTTTCTCTCCCTCTCCCTTTCTCTCTCTCTAAAATTAATAAAGAATAAATAAATAAAAATTTAAAAAATAATAATAATTTCCTGTTGCCTGAAGAGCATCCTTTACAATGTTGTTTTTTTTCTTCTTTTCTTTTTTTGTAGTGCATAGTGCAGGTATGTTGGTGATGAATGTGTTCAGCTTTTGTATATTTAAAAATATTTGGGGAAAATTTTTTTGTTAAGAATTTTAGGTTTATAGGTTTTTTGTTTTGTTTTGTCTTTTTCTGGTTTTCTGTCAGTAATATGCAAATGTGTTCTCTTTTTTCCGGTGAGCAAAACAGTGTCATCCTTATTGGTATTCCTGTGAATATAACTTTCTTTTTGTCTGGCTCTCCTTAAGACTTCTTGTTATCAATGATTCTGAGCAATTTGAATGTAATGTTTCTCATACTTTTCGGTGCTTGGGTTTTGTTAAATTCTTCGACCACTAGGTTTGTTATTTTCTTCAAAATTTAAAAATTCTGGCCATTATTTTACATATGTTTCTTTCACTCAGATTTCTTTTGTAATAGTCCATTTGAAGTCCCACAGATCACTTACATAGTTTGTCTTTAATTCTTTTATTTCTCTTTTCCAATTTTGATTTTTTTTTGCATTCATCAAGCCCCTTAAACTTTTATTCTGTAGTGTTTAATATGTCATTAATTTCATTAGTATATATTTTATCTCACACATTTTTGTTTTCATCTCTAAATGTCAATGTTGGTCTTTTGTTGTGTCTTCCCTGTCTCTACTTAACTTTTGAATGCCCAAAACATCATTATCTGAAACTTGTAAATGTTTCCAGCTGTGTCAGTTCTACATAACTTTCTATTGGTTGATTTGGATTTGTTTTCCTCATAACAGTTTATGTTTTGCTTCATTGTATGCATGGTAAGGTAATCTTTGATTGAAAGCTGGACACTGTGAGTCTTATTGGCTGATTTTGTTTTTGCTTTTTTTTTGTTTTTTTTTTGTATTCCTATAAATGTTCTTGAGATTTATTCTCAAGCACAGTTACATATTTGGCAAGAGTTTGATCCTTTGGAATCTTGCTTTTAAGACTTGTTAGGTGGAACAAGATCAGGACTCAACTCCCTCTACTGAGGCAGCACTATTCTGTGTACCCTACCCAATATCCCAGAAAACATGACTGTTTCCAGCCTGCAGGATGGCAATGGGCACTATCTTTGGCCTGCTGTGATCACAGGTACTTGTCTAAAATTCTGCCTAGTGGCTCATTCTCTGGCCATGGGTATTTTCTTCATAGACATGAGCAGATACCTACTCAGCAGAGTGGTCAAGGGTAACCCACTTCAGATTTCCAGAGTTTTCTGGTGCAGCTTTCTTTTGTATAGTCTACACCCAGCCAAGGCACTGATCTGGTGTGCACTTTTGGCTTCATTTCTACAATTCAGGGAGTCTATTAGGTTTTGCCTGAGTTATTCTTCTCTGTGATTTAGCCTAAAAATGTTCTCAAGACTTGTGAAATTGTAGGGCTTCCTTTATTATCACCTCTGAAAAATGACATTCCTTTATTACCTGCTGAATTGTCTGATAATCAGTGTCTCAGAAAACATTATTTTATAAATTCTGTGTTATGTTTTTGTTTTTGTTGTTTCAGGCGGGAAGATAAACATAGTCGTTCTTACTTCATCTCGGTCAGAAACAGAAATCTTATGCCCATTTTAACAGCTTTATTGTGGTATAATTACATATTAAAAAATTTACCCATTTCAAGTGTTCAAATCAATGTAATTTAACCAAGTGGTGTTACCATAACCATGAATCAGTTTGGGACATTATTATCCTCCCAGTAAGATCTCTCATGTTAATTTACAGTAGGATCTAATTCCCACTCCAGCCCCAGGTACTGCTAATTTATTTTCTTTTTTGAACATTTTATATAAATGAATTTGTGATTTCTCGTGTCTGATTTTTCTCACTTAAGATAATGTTTTTGAGGTTTAATCATGGTATGTGTTAGTGTATTAATGTTGAATAATATTCTGTTGTATAGATATATTACACATTGTCTAACTATTCATCAGTTGATGGGCATTTGACTGTTTCCAGTTTGGGGCAATTATGAATAATATTGCTATTAACAGTCATACGCAAGTGTATGTGTTGAAATATGATTTTATTACTCTTGTGTAGATACCTAAGAATGTTATTATTGAGTAATACCATTATGTATTTTTTTTTGAGAAACTGCCAAATTGTCTTCCAAGGTAGCTGTCCCATTTTATTTTTTTACTGCTAATGTGTATGGGTGTCCATTTCTCCACATTCTTCTCAATATTTGTTATTATCTGTAGTGGTTATTATAGTCATTCTAGGGGAAATACAATGTTATCTGAATGTGACCTTAATTTGCATTTATATGTATTTGTTCATATATTTCTTATTATTTGATTGAATTTTTATATTATTATTATTATTGAATTGTAAGAGTTCTATTTAAATATTGGATACTAGTCCTTTAATGGAGAGTGGTTTTAAAAATATTTTCTCAAGTTGATTATTTTTCATTTTCTCATTGATATCTTTTAAACAGAAAATGTTTTTGAATGTTGATGCAGTCCAATTTGTTTCTGTTATGAATCATGCTTTTGCTATCATGTCTATGAAACATTTTTCTAATCAAATATTTTCAGAAATTTTTTCTTTATTTTTTATAAAAGTTTTGTTTTAGTTTTACATATAAGTCCATGATCCATTTTGAATGACTTTGTATTATGGAGGTGAGGGTCTATGTTAATCTTTTTACATATAGATTACTAACTGCCCAGCAACCTTTATTGAAGAGACTATTGTCCTCAATGAATTGCCTTGTCACTCTTTTAAAAACAATTCACTATTAATATAAGAATTTATTTCTGAATCTCAATTCCATTTGCTTGATCTACATGTCTAGTGTTATGATGGTACAATATCTTGATAACTGTAGCTTTATATTAAGCTTTGAAATCAATTAACAAAAGTTCTCCATTTAAGAATTTTTTTCAAAATTATTTAGCTCTTCAAGATAATCTTAAATTTTATATACATTTTAATATATGCTTGTCAATTTTTGTAAAGGTTCTTCCAATAGAGATTGCATTGATTCTATAAAACAATTAGAGGAGAATTGTCATCTTAATGATAAACTCTTCCAATCCATGCGCATGGGATTTCTTTCCATTTATTTAGATCTTTAATTTTTCTCAGCAAAATATTATACTTTTCAGGGTACAATTTTTGCAGGTTTTTAAATATTTTCTTGCTGTCATATTATTTTAATGCTATTGTACATGGAACGTATTTCTCATTTGATTTTAAAAGGTTCATTGCTTGTGTATTAAAATCCAATTTTTTAATATCAGTCTTGTGTCCTGAGATATCACTATCCTTGATTATTGGTTTTACTAGGTTTTGTCTTCATGTGGGACCATGTTGTCCGATAATCCTTTTTTTCCTTTTCCTTTCTAATATCACTTTACATTTTTTATTTTTTAAAATTGAACCTAATTTTTTTTTCAAATCTATATTCCCTCATGCTGCTGGGTAAAAGTCTATTTCTCTTCTAATTTTCTAAAGTATTTCCAAATTCCAATAGTCTAACGTACGCCTATATGCATCGAATTGCAGACATTAAGAGTTAGAAATCTACATGCTTTCAGGAAATAGTGTGATTGGGTAGCATCCTCAAATGGGTATGTAATTATTAAAAGCATCTTAGGTTTATTTCCTTTGTGTATTAAACCTGACTTTAAAATATGTTGTGTTCTCTCAAACTCTTCTCTCCTCCCCTCAACCTTTTCCCCATCTCTCCACCCTTCCCTTTCTTTTTTCCCAATCGTTCCTTTTTCTCTTCGTGGTTGAAAAATGTGATGCACTCCCAATGAGAGGAATCCACTTTCACATTCTATTTAGCTGTTGATTAATTTGCATTACTGGGACTACAAAGATATGATTAAGGTACTGCTGTCTTACAGTTCTGAACCTCTGCTAGAGATAACAGTGTGAGCTTCTGCGGATACTTTATTCAATAGGGTCTGTTTATAACTTCAGCAGAGGCTGTGTTTTCATTTTAAAATGGCTGAAATCTAATTTATTTGGAAGAATTAGGATACGCTTTCCCCTTAGAACTGTCAGGACACACACGGAATAAAATGGAGCCTGACAGCAGTTTCTAGGGTACCAAGATGCGGCATAAAAGCTGCTCTGGAAGTCGACCGCGCTAGCATTCATTTTCAAAGAGTGTTTCAGAAGTTTATCAATTTGTTTCTAGTTAGGTAGTACATAGATGTCAGTTTTCTCCTTTGAACAGTCCTCAGGGCTAGAATGCTGCTTTATTATAAATAATATGAATATGAGAAAAATAAATCTCATCTCTGAAAAAAGACTTGGAAGTCCTTATTTAGGGAGAGAGGAGTTGGAACTAGTTTTGAAAGGGCTTTCAGATACCTGAAGGGTTGGCCATTATAGCAACTACTGGAAAAGTCTGAGAATAATTAACTGAAGAGTGTTTCTCTGTTGTTGGCAATCTCCTTTCACTTTTCTGCTGAAAAAATAAATCCTTACTTGGAATAATATGTTATAAAAAGAAAAAAAAAACACATTAAAAATGTGGAATAATCAGTACTTTTCAAAAGCTTTTTCTGAAGGCTGAAAAGACAAGAAATGTGACAAGAAATAGTTGAGAAATACTTAAGTGTCATTGAAAGAGAATATTTGGTTTGTTTGTGTTTTGTCTCCAAGTTAAAGGATATAACAAATATAACAGACAATAGTGTATCTTCCTTACTTGTTATGTACATTGCATTGTGCACTTTTATTTCACTTATAAATCTTGGATAGGACTGAAATTGTAGAAATATGGTCAAAACGACAAAGAAAAACAATACTCTGTGAGAAAGCAGAGCAAATGTATAAGGGGATAACATAACAGCCATTACAAGACTAAAGTATATGTTTGAGAAAGATTTTCACAGCAATATCTCTTTCCTTCCTAGTAAACTGTACATTTGTTTTTGCTTAATGCCTTGACTAAATGTTTGTTTCCCTTTTAAATTCAATGTTCCACAAAAGTAGAAATCAGTAATGCAGTCACCTTCACTCTTATTCTAGCACATGGTAGAGAATGAATGTTCATGACACTGAACATCCATGTCAAAGACATACATGCCTATATATGACTAATTGCTTTAATGCAGACATTGAAAGTTTAGGATGTATTTTTAAAAACTTATGCCAATCTTTCCTTTCTGTCTTGAATACATTCTGTAGGTTCTCTCAAGGCAGACACATGTTCCTTGCAGAATTCCTGAACGCAAAGGCATTTGTAGCCATGCATGCAATGTGAAATGCAAATATTTTAGCACTACCAAAGGGGTTACTTGAAAACACTGGGAGAAGTGGGCTAATTGTCCATGAATGAGGGTCCTGTCAGGAGAACCATCTAAGAGAGTGGCAAAGTCTGTGCGGTTACCCACCCTCAGCTCAGAGGCATCCGATTTTATGGGGAAATGGGTTTTGTCATCACATGGAGATCATGCCTGAACCTTCTACAAAACAGAGCCCTGAAACTAGTTTGCTCAGGGAGACAAAGGCAGAACTCAGAGATATGATAGGTGGAATATTGTTACTAACATAGGGCCTCTGTGTATGGCAAGCAGGAAAACCCCATTTTCCCAGCTTTTTATTTGAATCTACCAATGCAGTCCTCAGAAGCTTCAGGAACATTAGCAGCAGTATTTTAATGTCTGTTAAATAAACTCTGGTGATTAAAAAAGACTGATTGCTTATTTTTTAATTTAATCAGCTATTTGAGGTATAATTCTGTAACCGTTTTAAGTGTACAGTTCGATGGCCTTTGGGAATTGTGTGTTTTTCCAAATGTAAGGTCTACTACAAACAAGCAGTGGAATTGCTATTACCCGCTTCTCTTAGTTCACTTTGAAATCTGTTCCAACACCCACTCCAGGGACTAGGACATACATCACTGATCAGCATTCTGTCATCAAATGTTAGTTTCTCCCGTTTTCGAAATTTGCATTAAAAATTTTAGAATTTTGCATAAAAATAAATGGTATATAGTCTTTTGAATATTTTGTTCAAGAAAATCTTTTGGCAGTCATCCATGTTGTTGCATTTATGAACACTGCATTGTTTCTATTGCTGAGGAGTGTCCTATAGTGTGAATATACCACAGTTTATTGATTTAGCTCTGGATGGACAATGGGTTGTTTGTGTTTGGGACTGTTAAAAATAATTTAGTGATACATTGTGTCTCACATAAGATTAGTGGTGTGGAGCATCTTTACAAGGGTATGTTTTCTAGGTGTGTGCCTTCATTGAACAGGTGTCTGTCCAAATATGTGTCCATTTTAAATTGGGTTGTTTTTCTTTTTGTTATAGAGATCATGAGTTTTTAAATGTTATGAACAGAATTATTTAATTTGATTTCTGTATTATAAATATTTCCCAGTGTTCAGACTTTTCTTTCTCTTAATAGTGTCTTTGGAAGAACACATTTTTAAAAAATTTAGATAAAGATTAATTAATTAATTAATTTTTTCCTTTATGCTTTGTGTCTTGTAAAATGTTTAGGAAATCATTGCCTTCCTCAAAAACTTGAAGATTCTCTTTTATGTTTCCTTCTAGGAATTCTATAGTCCTAGTGTTTATGTTTAGTTAATATTTTATTTAATTTTATCCATTTGATTTTGGAGTGTCTCGTGAAGTAGGGCAAGGTTAAATATTTATTTTTGCCATATGAGTAATCATTTATTCAAGAACCATTTCCTGAAAATATTTATTGTCATCCATAGTGTTATCTTGGCACCTTTGTTGATAATCAAGTGGACATACATGAATGTCTCTGCTTCTGTACCCTCGATTCTGTCCCATTGAACTATGTGACACAATATGACTATTTTTACATCAATATTATAATGTCTTAATTTCTGTAGCTTCAAGGTAATTTTGGAAAACAGATCAGGTAATTTTTCAAACTATGTTCCTGCTTTTAAGCCAAATGTTTTGGCTTAAAACCAGCAATGGTCAGTCAAGTGTTTTTCATGCTGTGGCATTCTGATTTTTCAAAGCAGATTTTCTGTTAGAATTTTAGCCACAAAACATAAAATTGAATATGGTCTGCACTCAAAATAAAAAACTGTGAAATTGGAGTTATTCTTAGACATCTCTCTTCCATTGATTGATGATGCTCTATATTCTGCCTGCTTTGTTCACTCAAGTATTTATTTTTTATATATAATTGATCAAGAGATTGTAGTCTTTATATATGGAAAGGTCTATTTGCTAGATGCTTACTTGGCTGTAACAGAAGCTCCTCTGTTTGAGCTCTTAAAATACATTAGAAAATACAGAAGACTGAGACATAAATACCTTCAAGACATAACATGCCTCATCACTGGACACAGACTATAAAAAACAAAATATTTATGTACAAATACGTAATACTCATCAATGCAAAAATTTGAGAAGCAAGAGACATACAACAACAAATAAAATTTAAATGAGGTAAAATTCATTCCTCACAATTTTTGAGAACATTCTCCTTGCCATATGATGCATAAAATACTGGGACCTGAAAATATTAGACAATAGCATTTGACTTTAAAATGTCCAAACTCTTGTTCAGCATTTAGGAGAGTAATAGGAGTGCAGGTGATAATTAATCTAATACAGAGGAGTTTGGATAGGCAAAGACCATATAGGAGGAACATTCTGTCCATTCTTACGCATTCTGAGAAGATTCTTTGAGATGGTGTACCTGAAATGTTTTCTAAAAACCACACATATTTAACCAATATTTATTGACTACCTAAAATGTAACAGGACTGGATTAGATACTGGAGGATGGGGGGTGGGGTGGGGGATGCAAAATTCTTGCTTGGGAAGGCTAGCTTCAGGTGGTTTTTTGGTGATATTTGATGTTCCTTGATGTGTTCTCACATGGTATCTCCCTGTGTGAAGGCATGTCTGTCCCCAAATGTTTACTTTTTAAAGAGGCACCAATTATATCGGATTAGAGTCTACTCTAATGAGCTCATCTGAACTAATTACATCTTCAACACCTTACCTCTAGATGAGGTCACATTCTAAAGTACTGGGGGTTTAGACTTTGTCATAAGGATCACAATTAACATTTCTGAGGAACATGATTCAACTTACTAATACCATCCTATTGTGTGTATTTCTTTTTTTATGTTGAAGGTGAAGTTTAAGCTGATTAGTAAGTAGTAACATGGATATTTTCTAGAAAGACAGTTTTGTGTTTTATTTATTTTGAGATTAGAGGTGGGGACAGTGCAAGAGAGAGGAGAATAGATCTGAACAAAGATCAAAGAAGTGTCTGAAAAAAGAGGGCTCAAGATCAACCAAAAATAAAAATAATGGTTTCAAAATTATTTTTGTTGTAGAGATGTTTTCTTTATTTTATTTTATTCACTACAAAATATTATTTAATCCTTAGATAAAACTTTTAAACCTTAGAGTAGTAGGAACTAAATCATCTGTAATCTTAGCACTCAAAAATGGAGCCTGGGCATTCCTGATATCTGATATCTGAGGCATAGGATTACAGGAGTTTGTTTCTTATTAGTTTTTATATTGAGCTTTAGCAAAACTGTAGGTATCTATCACATTTTTTAAAAAGTGTATCTTTATTGTTGGAAGTATTACAGATAACCCTCCTTTTTCCCCCACTGACCCCTACATTCCCCTCACTCAACCCACCTTCATCACACTATTGTCTGTGTCCATTGGTTATGCATATATGTATATAAGTTATTTGGTTTAACTCTTCCTGTCCCCCTCCCCCGCTCCCTCTGAGGTTTGTCAGTCTGTTCCATACTTACATGTCTCTGGATCTATTTTGTCCATCAGTTTATTTTTTTCATTAGATTCCACAAATACGTGAGATCATGTGGTACTTGTCTTTCTCTGATTGACTTATTTCACTTAGCATAATACTCTCCAGGTCCCTCCATGTCTGTCTCAAAGGGTAAGAGATCTCTCTTTCTTACAGCTGCATAGTATTCTGTTGTGTAATTAAGAATATTAAAATAGATCATTGTTTAAGTCTGTTAGAGATGGTTACTTGTCCTTTCGCAGACCTTCCAGAGTTCATCCAAGTGGCATGTGAGGTGGTTCAGCTGGATTCTGAAAGGTCATGGGGAGGGAGTATCAGGCCATTGTGGTTTTCTATGACTGTCTAGAAGGAGAGAAAAACAAAAGACCTCACTATCCAGGGCATGATAGGAACAATTTGGAATTTTGGCATGGAAAAACCAACAATACTTTAAATAAATAAACTCAGTATAACTCTTCAGGCTTCTTTGATTTGTAAAATTCAATAACCTCAACACTAAGCAAACCTATGTCTGTGACCATGAGGATGAACAACCTTGCTTTGTAATCACTGAATGCTTTGCATTATAATCATTGCAATATTTATGAAAATCAATACTCTGAATGGAACAAAGATATTGCAAGGAAATAACATCTCCACAAACAAAAACATGGTGAAAAGTAACCAATAGTTTATTATGTATTTTTAAATTTTATTTATTTATTTATTTATTTATTTATTTATTGATTGATTGATTGATTGATTGATTGATTGATTTTTAGAGTGATTGTGTAAAGTTGGTGGGAGAATTGCAAGGGATTAAATAGGGAGTTCGTTTAAGGACTAAATACCTTTGCCACAACATACAAATTTTCTGTGTTGGAGCCCCGAGATATTCTCCATGATCAGTTGTTTGTAAAAAGAGAAGTAGAGTTATAATAGTGTGTATAGGTATATTTATAATGTTTTATGAATATATGTATATTTGAAAATGTCAATAAAATGTGATAAATACATAAATTAAACTAGATGTACAGCTTTGAGTTTCTGACTTCGGGTGTCATAGACCAGATCTGAGCCCTGAGAGCATATCCATCCAGCTTGACATCCATAGATACAACTGCTGGCAATGCTCAGACAGCTAATTCTAGATCTCAGCCATCCATCTGCTGAAACTACATTTTTCTATTTCCATACTAACTTTATATACATATATATAATGTTTCTAGTAATTATATTTATTTATTTATTTGTTTTTGTTACAGATGTTTCTCGTTTTCCCCCATTGACATTCTCCTCCCCTTCCCCCTGCTCCATCCCCAGCTTTGTGGTCTATGTTCATTGGTCACACATACATACATGTAAGTTCTGTGGTTTCTCTCTTCCCCCCAGAACCGCCCCCTTCTCTGAGGCTTGTCAGTCTGTACCCCACCTCTATGTCTCTGGGTTAATTTTGTTCAGCAGTTTGTTTAGTTCATTATATTCCACAGATAAGTGAGATCATGTGATATTTGTCTTTCTCTGCTTAGCTTGTCTCGCTTAGCATAATACTCTCCAGGTCCTATCATGCCATCTCAAAGGATAAGAGATCTTTCTTTCTTACAGCTGCATAGTATTCCATTGTGTACACGGACCACAGCTTTTTATCCACTCATCTACTGATGGACACTTGGGTTGTTTCCATATCTTACCTATTGTAAATAGTGCTGCTATGAACATAGGGGTACATATATTCTTTCTGACTGGTGTTTCAGATTTCTTAGGGTATATTCCTAGAAGTGGGATGACTGGGTCAAATGGCAGTTCAATTTTTAACTTTTTGAAGTAACTCCATATTGTTTTCCACAGTGGTTGCACAAGTGTGCATTCCCACCAGCAGTGTACTAGAGTCCCCTTTTCTCCACAGCCTCGCCAACACTTGTTGTTTGATGATTTGTTGATGGCGGCCATTCTGACAGGTGTGAGGTAATACCTCATAGATGTTTTAATTTGCATCTCTCTGATGATTAGTGACATTGAGCATTTCTTCATATGCCTCTTGGCCATTTGTATGTCCTTTTTGGAGAGGTATTTATTTAGGTACTCTGCCCATTTTTTAATTGGGTTCTTCGTCCTCCTTTTGTTGAGTTGTATGAGCACTCTATATATTTTGGAAATTAACCCCTTATCTGATGCATCATTGGCAATTATGGTCTCCCATATAGTGGGATCCCTTTCTGTTTTGATGGTTGTTTCTTTTGTTGTGCAGAAGCTTTTGAGTTTGATGTAGTCCAATCTGTTCCTTTTTTCCTTTGTTTCTCTTGCCTTAGGTGTTGTGTCAGTAAAAATTCTGCTACGTATGATGTCTGAGATTTTGTTGCCTACATTTTTTTTCTAGGATTTTTATGGATTCATGAGTTACATTTAAGTATTTTATCCATTTTGAGTTTATTCTTGTGTATGGTGTAAGTTGGTGTTCTAGGTTCATTTTTTTGCAAGTAGCTGTTCAATTTTCTCAAAACCATTTATTGAAGAGACTGCCTTGACTCCACTGTATGCTCTTGCCACCTTTGTCAAATATTATGGTCTTGGGTCAAATTTTGTGTTCTCTATTCTGTACCATTGCTCTATCTGCCTGTTCTTGTGCCAGTACCAGGATGTTTTGTTTACAGTGGCTTTGTAGTATAACCTGATATCTGGTACTGTGATCCCCCCTGATTTGTTCTTCTTTTTCAAGATTGCTGTGGCTATTTGGGGTCTCTTTTGGTTCCCTAGAAACTTTTGAAGTGTTTTTTCTAGTTCTGTGAAGTATGTTATTGGTATTTTGATGGGGATTGCATTGAATCTATAGATTGCTTTGGGTAGTATGGACATTTTAATGATGTTAATTCTTCTAATCCATGAACAAGGTATATGCTTCCACTTTTTTATATCTTCTTCTATTTCATTTTTCAATGATCTGTAGTTTTCTGTGAAGAGGTCCTTTACTTCTTTGGTTAAGTTTATTCCTAGGTATCTTAATTTTTTTTTTTTGCTGCGATGGTAAATGGGATTGTCTTTTTAGTTTCTCTTTCTGTGATTTCATCTTTGGTGTATAAGAATTCTGTCAATTTCTTGATGATAATTTTGTATTCTACTACTTTGCCAAATTTATTTATTAAGTATAGTCGATTTTTGATGGAGTCTTCAGGGTTTTCTATGTACAATATCTTGTCATCTGCAAATAATGGCAGATTCACTTCCTCCTTTCCAATTTGGATTCCCTTTATTTTTTTCTTCATGTTTGATTGCTGTGGCTAAGACTTCCAGTACTATGTTAAATAAGAGTGGTGAAAGTGGGCATCCCTGTCTTGGTCCCATTCTTAAGGGGAATGCTTTTAGTTTTAGCCCATTGAGTATGATGTTGGCTGTAGTATGATATATGGCTTATATTATGTTGAGATATGATCCCTCTATTTCCATACTGCTGAGCATTTTTATAAAAAATGGGTGCTGGATTTTGTCAAATGTTTTTTCAGCATTTATTGATATAATCATATGGTTTTTAACTTTCCTTTTGTTTATGTGGTGTATCACATTTATTGATTTGCAAAAACTGTACCATCCTTGCATGCCTGGGATGACTCCCACTTGGTCATGATGAATAATTTTTTTGATGTATTGCTGAATCTGACTTGCTAATATTTTGTTAAGGTTTTTGTCATCTGTGTTCAGCAGGGATATTGGCCTGTAGTTTTCTTTCCTTGTAGTGTCCTTATCTTGTTTTTGAATTAGGATTATGCTGGCCTCATAAAATGAGTTTAGAAGTGTTTTGTCTTCTTGGATATTTTGAAATAGTTTGAGGAGAATGGGTATTAGCTCTTCTATGAATGTTTGGTAAAACTCCCTCATGAAGCCATCTGGGCCTGGGCTTTGTATGCTGGGAGTTTCTTGATTACATCTTCAATTTCCTTTTTTGTTATTGGTCTATTTAAGTTTTCTATCTCTTTTGGTTCAGTTTTGGGAGGCTGTGTGTTTCTAGATATTTGCCCATTTCTCCAAGATTGTCCAATTTGTTGTTGTATAACTGTTCATAGTATGTTTCTATGATCCTTTGTATTTCTGTGGTGTCAGTTGTTACTTCTTCTCTTTTGTTTCTGATTTTGGTTATTTTTTTTTCTTTCTTTCTTTTTGTTTCTTGGTGAATCTAACTAAAGGTCCATCGATCTTGTTTATCTTTTCAAAGAACAAGCTTTTTGTTTCATTGATCTTTTGAATTTGATTTTTAGTCTCTATGTTGTTTATTTCTGCTCTGACCTTTACTATTTTCTTCCTCCTACTAGCTCTGGATTTTTCTTTTTGTTTACTTTCTAGTTCTTTAAGTTAGAAAGTCAATTAGAAATTTTGTTTGTTTGTTTCTGGAGGTAGGCTTGTAGTGCTATGAACTTCCTTCTGAGGACTGCTTTCACTGTGTCACATAGATTTTCTGTTGTTGTGTGTTCATTTTCATTGGTTTCCAGGAAGTTTTTAAGTTCTTCTTTGATCTGATTTAAATTTGGTTGAATATGTAGAGACTTACTTTGTGTCCTAACATGTGGTCTATCTTTGAGAATGACCCATGTACACTTGAAAAGAATGTATATTCTGCAGTTTTGGGTTGAAATGTTTTGTAAATATCAATTAAGTCCAACTGGTCTAGTTT
The DNA here is from genome assembly GCF_014108415.1 of Molossus molossus. Classification (NCBI taxonomy): domain Eukaryota; kingdom Metazoa; phylum Chordata; class Mammalia; order Chiroptera; family Molossidae; genus Molossus; species Molossus molossus. The sequence goes on from NW_023425366.1 coordinate 35,431,977, forward strand.
ATCTTGTAAGGATTCTATGTCCTTGTTAATTTTTTGTCTAGAAGATCTATCCAGTGGTGTCAGTGGCATGTTAAAGTCACCCACTATGATAGTGTTGCTATTGATCTTTCCCTTAAAGTCCTTCAGAAGTTTTTAAATATATTTTAGTGCTTTTTTATTTGGTGCATATATGTTTACCAGGGTTATATCCTCTTGTTGGATTGCTCCTTTTAATATTATGTAGTGACCTTCTCTGTCTCTTATTTTTGAGTTTATCTTGTCAGATATGAGTATTGCTACACCAACTTTTTTTTCATTTCCATTTGCTTGGAAATTTTTTTCCCATCCCTTCACATTGATCCTGTGTGAGTCTTTTGTTGTGAGGTGGGTCTCTTGTAGACAGCATATATATGGGTCATGTTTTCTTATCTATTCAGCTACCCTATGTCTTTTGATTGGAACATTTAAGCCTTTTACATTTAAGGTAATTCTTGATAGATCATTATTAGTTGCCATTTTAATTTTATGCCTGTGTTCCTCTCTCTCTTTCTCTCTCTCTCTCTCTCTCTCTCTCTCTCTCTCTCTCTCTTTCTGTTTCTTCTTCTTCTTACAACAGCCTCTTCCTCTTCAGCATTTCTTGCAGTGCTGGTTTGGTGGTGGTAAATTCCTTTAGCTTTTTTTTTTTTTTTTATCTGCAAAGCTCTTTTTTTCTCTTTCAATTTTGAATGATAGCCTTGCTGGATAGAGTAGTCTTGGATTCAAACCCTTGCCTTGCATTACTTTGTACACTTCATGCCACTTCCTTCGGCCTGCAGTGTTTCTATTGAGAAAGCAGCTGACAGTCTAATGGGAACTCCCTTGTAGGTAACTTTCTGTCTCTCTCTTGTTTCCTTTAAGATTCTTTCTTTGTCTTTAATGTTTGCCATTTTAATTATGATGTGTCCAGCTGTTGGTCTTCTGGGGTTCATCTTGCTTGGCACTCTCTGTGTTTCCTGGACTTAGGTGACTTTTTCCTTCACTAGTTTAGGGAAGTTTTCTGTCATTATTTCTTCAAAGAGGTTCTCTATTCCTTTCTCTGATTCGTCTCTTTCTGGTACCCCTATAATGCAAATGTTGTTACTTTTTGTATTATCCCATAGCCCCCTTAAACTTTCCTCCTGCTTTTTACATTTTTTTCCCACTTGCTGCTCTATTTGAGTGTTTTTCTCTGCCTTGTCCTCTATGTCGCTGATTCGGTCTTCAGTTTCTTCTAATCTACAATTGAACCCTTCTAAGGTATTTTTCATAATAGCTATGTCATTCTTTATTTCCTCTTGATTTTTATGCATAGCTTCTACCTCCTTTTTAAACTGAAGTAGTTCCCAGTGAGCTCTTCATAATTCTTATTAAGTTGCTTGTAGTTCTCACCAAATTGTTTGAGCACCCTTAAAATCATTGCTTTAATTTTTTTTATCTGACAAGTTGCTGTCTTCCATTTCCTGTAGTTCCTTTTCTGGTGATTCCTCTTTTTCTTTCCTTTGGGTGTTGTTTCTTTGTCTCCCCATTTTAGCTGTCTGGTAGCTCTAGACCCACTGAGGGATGTTTGGATGTGTATGCAATTCACTGTATATCAAATAAGGCTACTGTGGCTCCCAGACTGTTTTGTTGTGTGTCACCTGTGCCTGCTGTGGATTCTGTAGGATTGACTACTGGGGGCTGGTATTGGTGTGTCCTGGTAGGTGCTGCTGCTGGATCACGTGGGCCCCTCTGGAGCTGTGTTCCCAGCTGGTCGCTGGTGCCACCTGTAGCTGTATAGCTCAAGCCCTGTTGGAACCACCCTCCCTGTCTGTACCATGGGCAGCTGGATCACACAGTTCCTTTGGAGACCAGACTCCACACCTATCTTGTGGGTCTCTGGGTCACACAGGCCTTTCTGGTGCCCCAGCACCCCGCAGGTCCCACAGGCAGCTGGATTGCACAGTACATTTGGAGACCTGGCTCTACTCCTATCTTGTGGGCAGCTGGGTCACACAGGCCTGCCTGGTGCCCTCACATTCTGCAGGTCCAGTGGGCAGCTGGATTGCATAGTCGCTTTGGAGACCCGGCTCTACACCTATCTTGTGGGCTGCCAGGTTGCACAGGCCTCTCTAGTGGCCCAGCATGCGCAGTTCTAGTGGGCTGCTGGATTGCACTAGTCCCTCCGAGCTCTGGCTTCCCACCACTCTTGTGGGCTGCTGGGTAGCACCAGCCTCTGTGGAGCCCCAGGTCCTGCTGCTGGCAGCTGGGGAGTGCTGTTGCCCCATGGGGCTCAATTTCTGCTCAGTCTTTGCTGTAGTTTTTTGGGATGGGTCTCAGCTGCTGGTCTGTGCTTCTGTTGCCTGTGGATGGATTCTGCTCCAGAGCCTCTGTTGCTGGGGGTATATATCAACTCTGATCTGGCTGCTACAGTGGAGGATGGTGCTGGGCTCCTGGCCATTTGGGGCTTCTGCAACCGACACCTTGACAACTCCACTGCTGTGCACTGGTCTGTGTTGAAACATGGTGTCCACTGGTCCAATGGTGCCAGGTGCACTAGTGGGCTCAGGTTACTGGGTCCTAGCCACTTTCACTGCCTCCTCCCAGGGAAGACCCAGGATCTTCCAAAATGGTGAAACCTCCCCTTGGTGCAGGGAAAAGCACCCTGGAGAGCCTCTTACCACAGTTGTCGGCTGCTCCCGTCCACAGCACAGCAACCTTCTGCTCCAGGTCTCTGCACTGCAAGAGTTTGGTTGTCCACCTTCATGTCCACTCACACTAGCTCATTCTCTCACACACTCACCCTTCCTCCAGTTCTGCCTGCTACCATATTTCTCTTCCTATCTTATATTTTCTTCAAATTTCAATAACTACAAATTGCCCAATAGATTCAAATATGACTGCAGAGAAGCATGCAATAACACCTTACAGTCATTCATGCTCATCGTGAACTAAGATCCTCCCCCTCCAGCTGGTTCTCCGTTGTCTTTCTTCTAACATTTGATGACATCACAAATCACCCAGCATATTCTGTAAACTGGATACATACACTGGTCTTCAGTTTCAACCTTCCTCCCTATAACCAAGAACTGCAGATGTTACTTCATAAATATTGAACCTTAGTTTCCTTATCCTCTTTGCTCTTCCTTAACAAGGATCTTCTTCACCATTTGCCCAGCTAATGAAATTGACCTTTCAACGGATTTACCTGCTTCTTGTCTCTGATACCTACTCCAACTTGAGGAAAAAATCTCATTCTTCATTCTACCATCAAAGTACTACAATTAGAAAGCTTTGATGAGGTCACACATATGTTTGCATTTTTTCAGCTTTTTCATTATCAATAAGAACAAGTCCAAATCAGTAACATGTCATAAGTCCTGTCTGTGACCTGGACTCACATGTATGTATCTTTGGCCCATCCCTTCTTACTTTGGGCTTTAGGTATAGCTTTGCTCAATTCCACAGCTGTCTGGACACATTTGTAATGCATCTGCAGTGACATTTTCAAAGAGGATCTGACTATTCTGTATCTCTGTCCCTGGGCCTAGCACAGAGACTGACATACAGTAAGGACTTGACAAGTGTTCTTTTATTTTATTTTTCAAAAATTTTTTTTTCTTTATTGATTTTAGAGAGAGAGGAAGGGAGAGAGAGAAATATCAATGAGAGAGAACATCAATTGGCCACCTCTTGCATACGCCCCACTGGGAATTTGGTCCACAAACTGGGCCTGTGCCCAGACTGGGAATCCAACCAACAACCCCTTGGTGCAGGGGTCTCCTGCTCAACCACGAAGCCACACCAACCAGGTGACAGATGTTGTTTTAAAAGCACTGTGCTATTTCACTGAAATTGACTAGATTAAAATGGAAAACACTGCTCTAATCCTTAGTAAATGATAAATAATTAAGTTGCACTGCAGGCATTATTTACCCTCGCCTTTTGAAAGGAATTATTGGTATTTAAGAGCATAGGTCAGGAAAGGCATAGTGTTGGCTTGAAAATAAAGTTGTGGATGAATGAGATCTAAAAGGAGGGTATTTGAATACATTTTTATATTCTTAAAACGTTGTCTCTTTATCTATAGTCAGAAAAAAAACCAGAGCTAGAGTTAAAAGGTCAGAATACAAAGACAAATTCCTTTGACTTGACAACATATGAATTATTCACGCTCTGTATCAACAAAGATAAGATATTTAGGAATATGGTTTTCATAAAAATAATAAGGATAAAAGAGAACACAGATTGCAATAAGTAAACTATTCTATAGTAACCAATAGATACATGCACTTTTTAAAAATAAATGCCTTTTTATCTCAATTAATTTAACACAGGGTTATCTTTATTTTTTAGCGCCCAGTCCAACCATCCAAACGCAACTCCCCCGATTCCTCACCACACACACCAACTTCATTTGACCCTCCACCACAGACGGTAAAAAGTAATGTCTGTTTTCTATTCCAGGAGACCACATTACATTTAGTCCTCATGTCTCTTTAGGGTCCTCTTGGCTGTACGAGTTTTTCAGACTTTCCTAGTTTGTGATGATAGTTTTGAGGAGTACTGGTGTGGTATTTTGTAGAATGTCCCTCAGTTGGGATTTGTCTGATGTTTTGCTCATGATTTGGCTGGGATCATGTGTTTGGGAGAAAAACCACAGAGGTCCAAGAGCCATTCTTGTCACAGCAAATGTGAGTTACATGCTATCAACAGGATTTGTTGCTGTTGTTAATCTTGATCACCTGGCTAAGCTAATGTTTGCCAGGTTCCTCCACTGTAAAATTACTTATTTTCTCCTCTCTGCACTGTAATCTTTGAAAGGAAGAATATTATGCACAGCTAATCATTAAGAAATAGGAAGTTATGATCCACCTCCTTGTGGGCAAGGTATCCATATGTTATTTGGAATTCTTCTGCACAGGAGAGTCATCTATTCTATCCATATTTATTTATTAAAACATGTATTTACATAGGTACCAGTTTGTTATGGACTGAATGTTTCTTCAGCCCAAAAGGCATATGATAAAAACTTTCCCTCCAACATGATAGTATTAGGAGGTGAACTCTTTGGGAGGTGATTAATATTATGTGGAGTCATGAGGGTAAAGCACTCATAAATGGAATCAGTGCCTTTATCAGAGTCAGGAGAGAGCTTGCTTCTTCTCTCTGCTCTCTATACAATGAGAACTTGGCTGTCTGCAAGAGGGTCTTCACCAGATCCCAATTATGCTGGCACATTGATCTTGGACTTCTAGCCACCAGAACCATGAGAAAACAAGTGTCTGTTGTTCAATCCACCCAGTCTATCATATTCTGCTATAGTATTCTGCTCTAGCACTTCATGTATATTCATTTTATATTGTGGATTATAGTGTAATCACATTTTTAATTTTGTTTCATCTTTGGCCAGTGGGGACTATTTCAGTTGGTCTCTGCATTTTTTGACATATTTCCATCACTGTTTTTTTTTTTTTTTTGGTGTGTGCCTCTAGCGGGAACTGAACCTGGGACTCTCTGGTCCACAGGCCAACGCTCCAACCCCTGAGCCAAACCGGCCAAGGCCATCACTGTTTGTTGTTGTTGTTTTTCTAGCAATATCTTACTTTCTGACACTAGAAAATGATTTATATGTTATTTTTCTTTTGGTCTATCTACCCCAGTCCTCAAATCAGCCATTTTTCTAAGGAGTCTTACTTTTTTTATTGGAGACTAGTATTAGATAATCCAAGAGATATGCTTCTTGCTACTTACACAGCAAGAATATATATGTGTGCATACTAGCCCATGTATGTACATATAGTAAAATATTTCTATGTGTAACCATTTATATCTATAGTAAGCAAAACATGAGTTCATACTGATATCCAACATTAATAATTTACCACATGAATTATTTTAGTCTCCTCCTCTTTCTTGTCATAACCTCTTGCTCCAGAGAGCCCTGGCTGCCACCATCTGCCATCTATTGCTTATTTGATCATTCCCAGTGTACTCATATGCTGCTATCAGAATTATTAACCCATACCCTTGTGAGAAAAAAATACTTTATTGACTAAAGTGCTAGTAAACAGTTGATGTGGTTTTTAGTTTTATAGACATCTATTATATCCAGTTACTTAGGGCAACATATTTTTACTCATCTCTTTCAGTGAACATGGTTCATACCTTTGTAGTACACTTTGATTGCTTTGTCACATCTCAAGCTGAGATTCTACAACACTGTGATTGATTGAGTTTTTAAGTCCCATGTACTATGATTCACCTTTCACTCCCAAGTTCTATGGGTGCTGACAATGCATAGTATCATTTGTAAGCAATTACAGCATTATCTAATGGTTAATTCATCAAACGCTTTCTCCATTTCTGTAACAGTGCTCTTTTTTTTTTAGGGTGAACATCACATTTGATTGATATGTACACAATTACCCAAATGGTACAATTTTTTCATGATTAACTCTACAGTGCTTTTGATTTCTAGCATTTCTTTTTGATTATGCTTAAGTCATTTCATTTGTTTCACTGTCCATTTGTTTTTGCATATTGACTACTTTTAAAATTAGAGTCCTTGTCCAGCCGGTGTGGCTCTGTAGATTGAGTGTCATCCCATGGACTGAGAGGTCCCAGTTGAATTCCCGGTCAGGGCAGCATCTGCCCCAGTGACAGGCTCAATCCCCAGTGTGGGTGGTGCTTGCAAGAGGCAGCCCATCGATGTGTCTCTCTCACATTGGTGTTTATCTCTCTCTCCCTAAAAAATCAATACAAATATATTTTCAAAAAAATTAGAGTCCTTATCCTGGTTGGTTTTGCTCAATAGTTAGTGTTGGCCTGTGGACCAAAGGTTTGAGGGTTTGATTTGCAGTCAATGGCATGTACCTGGGTTGCATGTTTGACCCTGGTTCCACTTGGGATCATGTGGAAGGCAACCAACCAATGTGTCTTTCTCACATCAATATCTCTCTCCCCCCTGTATTTCTCCCTTCCACTCTATCTAAAACATAAATGAAAAAATATCCTTGGGCGAGGATTAACAAACAAACAAATAAGTAAATAATAAAATTAGAGTCCTTAACATATTAACCATAGCTATTTTTAAATTTCTTTCTAAATTCTTAAACTGGATATACTGAGAAAAGAAACAATGAACCTAAAGATGTGTCAATATAAACTTTTAAACTAAAATACAAATTTAAAAATGCAGAAATACTAACAAACATACATAATATTAAAGAATCAAACTGAAATTTCAAAATGTGCAGTATACATGTAATAGGAGAAGAGAGAATGGAAAGAAAAATGTTTGAAGTTATAATGAGTTGACTTTTTAATATTAATGATAAGCACCAAATCACACATGAAGAAAGCTTAGAGATTACCAAGGAAGATAAATATTCTACCAACTTTATTTAAGTATATCTTATTTATATGTGGCATATCTGGGTCTGGTTCTTATGATTGCTTTTCTTTTAAGAAAGCTGTTTTTTTGTTTTGTGTTTTTTTCTTGCCTTTATATATGCCTTGCAATTTTTTGTTGAAAGCCAGGCATACCATATCAGGTAGCATCAACTGACTAAATGCATCTTCAGTGTGAAGATTTGTATTACTCTAGCTATGAGTTGAGTTATTTTAAAAGTTTGGTGTGACTGTAGGTGACAGATGCTTTAATTTCTTCTATAATCCTTGCTTTTTTCTCCCTTTTTAAAAAAATATCTTTATTGTTGAAAGTATTACAAATGTCCCCGTTTTTTAAACTCTATCCTTGATTGACTACGATTTTCCCACTTTGGTGAAAAAAAGGTTAAGGAAGGGAGTGGTATGAATTTACTTTCCCTTGATGAGATAAAGTCCTGGTAAAATATTTTTTCTCTGGAGAGTAGGTCCTTGTCATTGAAAACAATATACGTGTATTTCTAAATGATTACCTCTGCCATGTTCCCTCCATCAGGACCACAAGGATCTTTTTGGATCTTCACCATGAGAACCTGGTGGCATTCCTTTTGTTAAAACCCATGAGTATGAGAGTCCCATTAGACAAGCCTTCAAGAGTTTCTTACTCTCCTGGGAGTCTATTTTCATCTTTAGCAATTCATCAGAATTGTCATTTATGTGTTCCTACCAGTGGATGAAATAGCAGTTTCTACTCCAGGTTAACAGCTCCCAGATTTGATGGACTAGATTTGCTTATCTCTCCAGATTGCACAGTGATGGTTTGCCGTGAACCTTAGTCCCTTTTGATGTCCATTGGCTCAACTTTTCTTCTTTGTGAACTCTACATGTCCAAGCTGAATCTAGAATTCTCATCTTTATTTTTGGAGGAGAGTTTTGTGGAGAAAAAATTTAATGGAATATTTACATATGTATAAATATATTTTGAAAACCTCATCCTACTACCTTCTGTCTCCTTTGTTTCTGATGAGAAATGAACCATTATTGCCTCATTGTCCTCTTGTACATGAGATTTTATTTTTGTAATGCTGGATTCAATATTTTCTGTTTGCCTTCAATTTTAAATAGTTTGATGCTGGCGTATCTAGGTGCTTAACTCTACTTGGAGTTTGTTGAGCTTCTTCTGCTGCTGTTATTGCTTTATACATCCTTTTATGTCCCTTTCTCTCTTTCCTCTCCTTCTGGGATTCCCACTATGTGTGTATTAATACAGTCGATAGTGCCACTCTGATCTCTGAGACTCTAGTCATTTTTCTTCATGCTTATTTATTATTTTTTTCAGATGAGATAATTGGAATGACTATAACATGAATTTTATTGATAGTTTTCTTCTGACATTCTAAACTTATTGTAATTTTAACTCTACATTATTCATATTATTATAAACATTTTCTATTTTATAAATCATTGTTATCATAAAAATTAAATTTTTATTATTTAAGTATATCTGCTTTTATATTTAAAAAACATATATTTTTTCTTTTTATTAATAATTTTTTTACAGATGTCCCTCTTTTTCCTCCAATTGATACCTTCCACCTTGCTCCCTTCCAACTCACACCCACCTTCACCATATTGTCTGTGTCCATTGGTTATGCATATATGCATATAAGTACTTTTGTTTATCTCTTCCCACCCTTCCACTCCCCTTCCCTCTGAGGTTTGTCAGTCTGTTCCTTACTTCCATGTCTCTTGATCTATTTTTTTCATCAGCTTACCTTGTTCATTATATTCCACAAATAAGTGTGATCATGTGATATAAGTCTTTCTGTGTTTGGCTTATTTCACTTAGCATGATAATCTCCAGGACCTTCCATGTCATCTTAAAGGGTAGACCTTCTTTTATTACAGTTGCATAGTATTCCATTATGTACATGTCCCACAACTTTTTTATTCTCTCATCTACTGATAGACACTGGGGCTGTTTTCAGATCTTAACTATTATAAATAGTGCTGCTATGAACATAGGGGTGCATATGATTGGTGTTTCAGGCTTCTTAGGATACATCATCTAGAGCAAGACAAACAAAGGAAAAAATTATAGATTGGACTACATCAAAATAAAAAGCTTCTGCATAGCAAAATAAATCAACATCAAAATTAAAAAGGGACCTACTGTATGGGAGTATATATTTGTCAATGATACACCAGATAAAGATTTAATTTCCAAAATATATAGAGTACTCATACAACTTAAGAAAAGGAAGACAAACAATTCAATTAAAAAAATGGCAGAAGACCTAAATAAACACCTCTCTAAAGAGAACATACAAATAGCTAAGAGACATATGAAAAAATGTTCAACCACACCAATTATTAGAGAGATGCAAATTAAAATGTCTATGTGGTATCACCTCACGCCTGCCAGAATGGCTGCCATCAACAAATCCTCAAACAACAAGTGCTGGTGAGGGTGTGGAGAAAAGGGAACTCCAGCATACGGCTGGTGGGAATGCAAACTGGTGCAGCCACTATGGAAAACAATATGGTGTCTCCTCAAAAAATTAAAGTGAAACTTCCCTTTGACCCAGTGACTTCACCTCTAGGAATATATCCTAAAAAACATATTTTTAATCTATTTTAAAGTTTTCTTCTAATTCCAACATCTGGACCCTCTTGGAGAAAGTTTTTATTGATGTACATGTTTCCTATTTCTTTACATGTCTCATACGTTTCTCATTTTTCTTCTTTAAAATTAGATATTTTAGTTAACAGTGTCACAATTCTAGACTCATATCTCACCTTAGGGTCCACCCATATTGACCCTAGATGTACATCATTGTTGTTACTGATATATATTTTTTATTAAAAATTTACCGGGATATATTCTGTAAAATCTCTTTAACACTGTGTAGCCACTGATATCTCTGTTAAATTTTTTTGTTTAGTTCTTATTTTATTATTTTAATTCTGATTTTAATTTAGTTTTGGGATCATGTTATTGTCAGCTTAGGTTAATGTTCAGTTAATGGTTTATTAAAACATTGTTCAAACACCTTGATCCCATAAAGCTTGCACAACTGGCTCATGGTTCCGTATGTGCCTTGTAGACCACATTCAAATCAGGCTTTTGCAAACTCTGTGCTGACTTTCACTGTCCGTGGAACCTTCATGACAGGCCAAGTTATATGGGAATGAAGCTCATAAGCATATAAAATTTCCCTTTGGCTGTCTTGTTCTCTATAGCTATCTTCCTGGTAAATTTCTGGCTTTTCTGCGGGTCTGTTCTTGACCCCATTCAGGATCACAACTTCAGACTATATACAACACTGGTTTCCCCATTTGTTTGCCTTTATGTTGGCTACTTTTTCCAATGACCACTGTAGACTGATCAAATTGGCTCCCTCCAGTCACAAAGCTGTTGAGCTCACAGCTTGCATAGCTCTTTAAAAACCCTGTGCTCCATTCCTTTCTCTCTAAAAAATAAATAAAATAAATTGAAAAAATAGATAAATAAAAATAAAAAACCCTGTGCTAATGGATTGAGAGTAGGATAGAATCAACCCTAGACCACAGTTCCACTGTTCTTACCCATGGCTGGTAATTTTCTTGAATAAATGCTTATCAATTTTTGTATACCCATGGTCAATATCTACAGACCTAAAATTATGTTTTTGACCCCCCCCCCCCAATATTATCATTGACTTTTGGGCAAAAAATGTACTCAGCTTCTTATTCCACCACTCTGGTGACCTGACTCCATTTACAATTAAATGTTATGAAAAGTAGTTCTCCTTCCTACTCACTGCATTAAGTAGGCTCTGAGAAACAGGTTTGCATGTGTGCTCTGATAATTTTCAAAGATTAGGAGAAACTTATTGGTTGGCTTATTCTAATTGCATTTGTGGTTAAAACAAAAACTTATATGCTGCCAAATTTGAAAGCCTTCCTAAGTGCCACTTAAAGTTCTTTCACCTCTCTCAAATTTTAAAAATAGACCAATTGAAGTATTATGGAAGTGCTGACAAGATTTGCTATGCTCTTTTCATGCGTGGTTTTGCAGCCCACGTAAAGGTACTTTAAAGTTCTTTTACATTCCTGAATGGAGATGAACTGATTAAGAAAATCCACAAAGAGAGCCACACTTCGGGTTTAAGTGAATGATGAAGCCTATATGTGTGGAATCTTATGGAGAAGCTCACGTCCTCTAGTTTCAATTAGAAACAGTGCCTGCATCTGCAAGGATAATCTCTATTTAAAGGGCCATCATAAGTTATGAACACACCATGGATCAGGGCATATAATAAAATTTTTGAATGCTAATCCTCTGTGTTTCTATTTAAGATAATAAGTATGTATTTTAAATAACTTAGATATACTTGGAAATCAAGTTCTGATGAAGATATTTATGTTAAAATGCATAATTTTATTAATTCCATTAAAATTTATTTAAAAAGCTTCTATTCACTATATAGAAAATAAGGCATATTATACAATATGCTTGAAAGAAAACAAAATCTTTATGAACCTTATTTGGAATTTCAAAGCTTCAGACAGCATCTGTTTATGTATAACCTCATGGCTGAGTTCATCTGTTAGAAGAAATAAGGAAGCTTTGATAAATTCCCAGGACAGAACAGATAATATTCTCTAACAAACAGACCAAACTACCCAGCTGAAACAAATGTTCATGATACTGTATTTCTGTGTCTTTATCTTAGTTCAGGCTTTAAAAATGGGCACTAATTAAGCATTGCTGATAAGATACTTTAGATTTCCAAATAAAAAATATTCTAAAACTATTCCAATTACATCCTTCTAAAATAAAAAAAAAATTAAAATTCATTGTTTACATTATTATTTAATAAAATAAAATAATAATTTTTATCTCTCAAAATTTTGCAAGAGTTAGCCCTTTAGCTCTGGCCCGTTTGGCTCAGAGGTTAGAGCGTCGGCCTGCAGACCAAAGAGTCCCAAGTTTTATTCTAGCCAAGGGCACATACTTTGGATGCGGTTCATCCCCAGCCCCAGTTGGGGTTGTGCAGCTGGCAACCAATCGATGTGTCTCTCTGACATCGATGTTTCTCTCTCTCTCTCCCTCCCACACTATCTGAAGATACACACACACACACACACACACACACACACACACACTCGGGTGAGGATTTAAAAAAAATTATCCCTTTAAAAGATTTTACACCTGAAACTCTTGCCAACAATTATTGTATCAAAATCAACTAACAAATTGCAGAAATTCCAAAAAGATGTTTTATTGGAATCATTTACAAGACATGATCCAAAATGTCAACATCAGTGCTTAACCAACATTTTGATTGTTTGGTTTTCTCTTGTTGGTTTATTCCCCTCAAAAAAGGAGAGGTGCATTTAATTTTGCTTTTAAAATGAAGTAAATGCTAAACCATGTGATTGTTTAGGGGAGAATATATAATCAAATTAGATATTTACATCCATAATTAATTCCATAGTTAAGTTTTTTTTTCTTATTTCTGAGTATTGTTTTTATTTCTAAACATGTCAATTTCTGTAAACAGAATTCATCTGACAAACAGGAGAATCATTCACTCCAAGAGGTAATGGGAGACTGACATTTCAGAGAGTATGGAGCATGAGACAAGTGTGAGGCCATTCATTCATTTAAATCCTGTTTAATGTGTATGTTTTAATATCATCTGATGTATAAGACACTGTTCTCAGTGTTTGGAATGAATACAACAATCAAACATAGAACTTGTCCAAGAAAACTTCACCTTGTGGCAAGCAAAACAAAGCAAACAAACAAAACAGCAATCTATTCTTACAGTGTGGTGTGTGATAGAGTTAGCATAGGTAAAAGGGGAAAGCATGCCTGTTTCAGTATTCCAGAAATAGAGTCCTGGAGGTGGTCCCAAAGGAGCTTAAAGGTAGGAAGAAACAGGTGTTCTAGGCAGTAAAAAATGTGTGTGCACACATAATATTACACCAAACTTGAAAAAGTACGAATGGCTCATCTCTGCTGAAGGTGAAGGTTGAAGGCAGATGAGGCCAGAAAGCAGGTGGAACATGGGCCAAAGAGATCTTGCTAACATGTGTAAGGCATTGGGCCATCTCCCTCAAGACAACATGAAGTATTACTAAAGTATCAGAGAAAAACCATGGTGACAGTTCTCTTTTACAGTGACACTAAGGATGAAACAATACCATGGCAGGGAAACTAGAGACACAGTAGGGAGACATCTGTGCTAACTGGGCAAAAACATGCATAAGCCCAGGGGGTGTTCATGAGTGTCTGGGTGAGAATGGGAGTTCAAAGATGTTTTTGAATTAGAATTCCCAGGTTGCTGATTATAAGGAAAATGAGAAAGACAGTGGTCAAGGATGATGTTTACGTTTGTCTTAGCAACTAGCTAAAAACACAGACCTGGCAAAATACGTGGGCAGGAACAAGAGATCTGTGGAGAGTGTGTTGGCACCATGAAGAGGAGGAGGAAATACACTGATGACATGTACAGTCATTAAAAATACTGAATACTGAGTTTGAGAGGTCCTGGGATGGGTTTTTTTAAAAAAAAGAGCCAGAACTCATGATAAAATTTAAGTACATGATGTATTTATGATTCCACAGAGAATATAAGTCACAGGTAAACACATGTGAGAGAGTAAGAAACATATTTAAACCAGAACAGCTAAAAAATTAATATTCGTCATAGGTGACCTTGAATATGGCACCCCCAAATCTCCATCTCCTTGGTATTCATGGTCTTGTATGACACCCTTCCCACTTGTAACTTCATCTTACCAATAGAAAATATTAGCGCATTTTGTTCATCAGCTTGTTTTGTCATTATATTCCACAAATAAGTGAGATCATATGATATTTGTCTTTTTCTGATTGGCTTGTTTCGCTTAGAATAATACTCTCCAGGTCCCTCCATGTCAGAAGAAGGGTATAGACTGACAAACCTCAGAAGAGGGGGTCGGGAGGGAGGAAAGAGATAACCCACAGAACTTATATGCATGTACATATAACCATGGACATAGAAAACAATGTTGGGGATGGGGTGGGGGGGGGGCAGATCAGGAGGAGGGTGTCCATGGGGGGAAAAAGAGAAATATCTGTAACAAAAATAAATTATTTTAAAAATTAAAAACAAAAAAGAAGAATATGGTAGTGTAAATGGATGTCATACCTCTGACGAACAAAATACTGTTACTATCTTCTTTCTGACAAGGCTGGCCCTATTCCTCTTGGCTTGCTGATTTGAGAGAGCCAGCCACCATGTTGAGGAGGCCAAGGTGACAAAGAACTAAGGGCGGCCTTCATCCAACAGCCATCTAGAAGCTATGGCTCTCACGCCAACAGCCAGCGAGAAATTGAATTCTGCCCGCAGCCGTGTCAGCTTGGAAACAGATCCTGCCAAAAGTTGAATCTTCGAGTGAGGCCTCAGCTTTATCCAACATCTTAATTGCAGCCTTGTGGGAACCTCTGAGAGGACCCAGTTAGTCACACCCCGATTCCTGACCCACAGCATGTGAGATAACACACATTTACTATTTTAAGAGGCTGCATTTTGGGGTAATGCACTATGCATCAGTAGACAATGAATGATATTTAAGACAAAAATTTAAAAAGGATGTGCATATTTTTAAAAGAATACCCAGAGTAATAGGAAGAGAAACAAGTTAGCAGAATGATGAGAGAAGAAAGTTCAGGGAGAAAGAAACAGATATAATATCATATAAAAATTCTGTTTAATGCAACAAGGAGGATATTTTTAATTTCTTTTTAGTTCCAAGGGAGTGGTAGTCTTAGTTAAAGGAAAAGCGAGATTGTGGTATTATAAGGAATAGGAAAAATATGGAATGTGAAAACAGAATAGTAGAGAACTGAATGAGAGTCACCATTGGAAGATCAATTAGGATTGGAGTGCATTATTTTGAAAATTTCAAGTTGACAATGACTTGAACATATTAGAAGTATTGTTAGAGAGAGCATATGTTTGAAAACATTAGTTAATGAAAAATAACACAATTGTTGGAACAGAACCAGTAAATAGAATGGAAGAAAAATCATGCAAAGCTCTCTAGAAAATTAACCATAGTAAGTCCCAAAATAATGGCACATATAAGTCCTTGGAAGGAAGCCCCTGGGAGGCCCCTCTACCTCACTCTCCATGGTGGTCTTTCAGCCTGATTCCCACAGCACAACACATGCTGGGGCACCTGACGTGATCACAATATTGACACTCAAAAAACACATTGTTACCACTCTGTGTAGATACATCACATTCCTTTACATATTAATTTTTTGTCCCCTTGATTATTCTTAGAAATGGTTGTTCAGTATGTTCCACTTTTACCTTTTATTCATTTATTGTTGTCTGCTCTCATGCTTTTAGGTTGGACTACAGTTGCTAGGAAAAAAAAATTAATGAAATTTAAAAATTAATGTTACCATTATATATTAGACCTTACCATTACATATTAGAATTTTTAAAATGCATGTGCTTTCAATCCATGTTTGTGATAAAGCTGGTTTTATAGTTTATAGTATTTTTCTAGCAATGGATATAAAAGTTTAATAAAAACATAGGAAACTATAATTTACTGGATTGCATGCAACAGTTTTCAGATACAGGCATATTTACTTTCATAGTCAACAACCTGTCTTTCCTATAATTTGTGATGAATATCAAGAGGGCATCATGGATATGTGTGACCCACAGGACCTGCAGTTCTGTGACATCGAGTTGATTTTTCTAAACCCACAGCATGATATTCTAGCACTTAATTTCAGAATGCAGCTTAAATCACAGAAGCCATAATATGTCAAATGATCCCACACTCGCAGGGGGAAAACAGTAAGTAATGAAAAAGCTATGATTGCTTTTCTGTCCCTCCAAATGACAGTTATCACCTCAATGACCTGCTCCAGGCGGACTGGTCTAAACCTGACACACTAAGGGATAACGTCATCTAACAGGGTAGTTACAAAAATCAATACAAAACCCATTTCAGAGATACTCTGTGTAAGAATCCTGGTGTAATGTTCATTTATTGAATAGGCCTGGGGAAAAAAACACGACAACTTTTCTGATATATATGCCTTACCTCTCAAGCAAAGGAATTCTGTAGGTAAGCAATAATTGTATTTTTCAATCTATTACTTAGACTCTCCATGGCTCAGGCTGGAATCTCATATATAGGTGATGGCTATAACTCAATTATGGTAGTCTCTGCAGAGTCCTAGTGTATTCAAAGAGTAAGAGGACAGACCAAGACAGCTCTCTGTACTTCTCTGGATGAATGAGGGTATGTGTGTGTGTGCGTACATGTCAGTGTGCGAGTGTGTGAACTCTTTCCTTTATAAACTCCCCTTATTGCCTTTACCTACTAAGAGATTTGAATATTTGAATAGTTATATTTAACTAGGTCATATAATTTCCTAGGATCCCTTACTCTTAACTGCTTCTCCCATGCTAGGTCCATGCTGGGCAATGAATACATTCTTTTTGAATAAACAGATGCACAATTGCTACAAGAGGCTCTGGCTGGTTGGAATTGTCCTCTTAAATGCTGGAGGCTGAAGCCATCTGGCACCGTGGTGCTCTGTCACATGCATGTCTGCATGCCAACAACAGAGACAAAGCTCTTTGGTAAATCTTCAGCTCACCTAAAGTGACAATCATTATGGGAAAACAAAACAAAACAAAACAAAAAAAGAACGCATGTATTGAGCACATCTTATACAACAACTTGCAAAGAAATATCCGACAGCTGGTAAAATATTTTAGCTCAAATTAGTGTACTCCTGTGAAATGCTAATGAAATCTGTTAAATCAACCTACCACCAGAAGTCCAATCATCTTAACCTTCACACTTTATGACCATCACAATGTTTCATTACCTGGATGTTTCCATTCTAAATAAAGAGCCCTCATGACCGTCTTCAAATCACAGAATATCTCCAAGAGTATTTTATGGTCAGAGTGATGCATTTTCAGATTCTTTATGCTAATTTCATAGGGCTAATTTTCATTGACAATGCTGCTTATTAAAGCTAGTAATGTATTGGATTTCAATTATTCTTTATTTCTCTGTAATTTTCCAAACAAGTATTTATGAAATGACCTAGAAAGTCTTATGACAGCTCATATTTTCCTATTCAACAGGTTCTGAAATTAGGAGGGTATTTAGGCTGTCGTTTAAACACTTATATGCTTACTTGGACCAAAGATCACATTCAAACGTCTCGTGCTACTCTAATCAATCGTAATCAGGATATGCGTGATAAAGTCGACACACTGACAATACACAGATACAAATATTTATGCTTGCACTGGATATCATGAAAGTGAGAGCATAATGTTATTCTTGTGTAAAAGCCTTCTATTATAATGATCTAATTTTGAATATTAAGAAAATTAATATTTTAAGTTCCAGAATGTTTTTGTTTAATTTTCTGAAGGTTAACTTTTGATTTCATTATTATTTTAGTGTCTATACCTGAGAGACCAAGTATACAGATTCTGTAGCCAAATTAGTGATGCTCAAATTATGATTTCAACACACACTGCATGATCTTAGTCAAATTACCCAACCCCTTTGTTTTCTCTCTTGCAAATGGCAATAAAAACAGTCCTTAACTCACAGAGCTGGCATGAGCTTTGGATGAATTAGTGTTTATAAAATATTATGACCAGTATCCCCAGTAGTTTTACTGTTTCAGTTCTTTATGTGTTTAATCCATTTTGAGTTGATTGTTGGATATAGTATGAGCTAAGTGTCCAATTTCACTGTATCCACGTGGATACCAGTTTTCCCAGCACCGTTTACTGACTAGACTATCTTTTCCAAATTGTGTGTTTCTGGCACCCTTGTCAAAGACTAGTTGAAGATAACTGCGTTTATTTATTTCTGGAGTCTGTTTCATTGGTCTATTTATCTGTTCTTATGCCAGTATCATATTGTTTGATCACTGTATCTTTGTGATATGTTTTGAAATCAGGATGCATGATGCCTCTAGCCTTGTTCTTATGCTCAGTGCTATGTTAGATATTTGAAGCATTTTGTGGTTTCATAAAAATTATAGGTTGTTGTTTTTTTTCCTATTTCTGTGAAGAAAAACAGTGGTACTTCAATTAATCTATATATCACTTTGACCAGTATGGACATTTTAACAATATTAATTCTTCTAATCCATGACCATGGGATGAGTTTCCATGTACCTGTGTCTTTTCACATTTCCCTCAGCAATGGTTCATAATTTTCAGTGTACAAATCTTTGAACTCTTTAGTGAAGTTTATTTCTAATTATTTAATTCTTTTTGTTGCTCTTATGAACCGAATTAGGAAAAAAGCGTCTTGATGTTGGATTGGGCAATGATTTTTTTGGATATGACATCAAAATCACAGGTAATAAAAACAAAAATTGACATGTAAAACTGCATTAAACTAAAAGGCTTCTGCATAGCCAAGGAGAAAATCAACAAAGCAAAAAGGCAGCCTATGGAATTGGGAAAATATTTGTAATTCATATATAGATAATGGGTTAATAGCCAAAATATATAAGAAACTCAATAATTTATTAGCACCCCCCCCACACACCTTCCAGTCAAGCCCTGGCCAGGTAGCTCAGTTGGTTAGATCACCATTCTGATACCCCAAGTTTGTGAGTTCAGTCCCAGGTCAGGGTGCATAAAATAATCAACCAATAATGCAGAAGTAAGTGGGACAACAAATCTATATTTTCCTCTCTGTTCCTTTCTCTCTAAAATCAATAAAAGTTTTTTAAAAAGGAAATCAAATAATCTGATTAAAAATGGGCTAAGGACCTCAATAGACATTCCTGAAAAGAAGACATACAAAAGGCCAACAGACATATACAAAGGCATTCAACATCACTAATTATCAAGGAAATAAAAATAAAAGCCTTAGAGAGATATCACCTCACACAAGTGTTGGTGAAGAAATGAAGAAAGAGTATCTTTGTGCATTCTTGGTGAAAATGGAAACTGTTACAACCATTATGGAAAAGAGTGTGGGGATTATTTTAAAAAAATTAAAATCAATCTACCATATGATCTAGCAATTCCACTTCTGGGCATATACCCAAAGGAAATAAAATTGGTACCTTGAAGAAATATATGCCTTTCCATGCTCATTGCAGTATTATTCACAATAGTCAAGATGTAGAAACAATCATATGTCTGAAACAATAAATGTCTGTTGATAGATTAATAGATAAAGAAAATGTGGTATAGTTATATATAAAAAAGAATATTATTTAGTCTTAAAAGTGAATAAAATGCTGTGATTTGTAACAATATGCATGAACCCGGAGGACATACTATGTGAAATGAGCCAGACACAAGAAGGTACATACTGTATGCTGTTACTTTTAGATTTATGGAATATAAAATAGTTGAACTCTGCCCTAGTTGATGTGGCTCAGTTGGTTGAACATTGTCCCATAAACCAAAATGTCTCTGGCTCAATTCCTGTTGAGGGCTCATGCCCTAGTGCCAGGCTTGATTTCAGTAGGGGTTGTGCAGGAGGCAGCTAATCAATGTTTCTCTCTCAGATCAATGTTTCTTTCTATCTCTTTAAAATCAATAAAAACATGTTAAAATAAATACTTTAACTCATATAACCAGGCAGTAGAGTGGTAGTTGTCAGGGACTGGAGGAAGGGGGAATTGGAGAGATGTTGGTCAAAGGGTACAAAGTTATAGTTATACTATGAACAAGTTTTGGGGATCTAATGTAAAGCAGGGTGACTATAGTTAAAAATAATATATTGTATACTAAAATTTACTGAGAGTAAACTTTAAGTGTTCTTATCACACACATACAGTAACTACGTGAGGTGATGATGTGTTAATTAACTTGACTGTGGTGGTCATTGCACAATGTACATGTATATCAAAACATCATGCTGCATGCCTTAAATATACCTAAATATAGCAAAAAAATAAATAAAATTTCAAAAGCAAAAAAAAAAAAAAATAGTATGTCCTTCAGCATAATGTATTATTATCTCAGAGAAAGTGTTAGCTATTTTTACATTAAAGGATTTATATTTTTTAAAATTCCCCTTATCTGAACTTCATACTGTGGACCCATCTCTTGGTATGTGTGAGGCACTGAAAGGTTTAAGGTCTCATCCAGGAGACAAGATGAGCAGGAATTAGAGTGGATAACGTGAGGTGAATGTAGATGCCTCTCTTAAGGGCTGCTTTAGCTAATTCCATAGTTGCTTCAGCTACTGCTGTAACCCATGGCCCAATTATCTATAACCTGCACTTTATTTCCTTTGGGCCTCCAGAAGATGAGAAATAAAGCCTTACATAACTGAACCTGGCCCCGTGTAGCCCTACAGCTAGAGTTTTGCACCACTCTTAATAGTATAACATTAATTGCTCACATACTAAATGATTAAAAAAACTTTTGATAAACTTGATGAAGCAAATTAGAGAAGAATGTGTAGCTCAGGATTGACGAGAAGTAGAATGTGACCTAACTAACCTTCTTACATTTAAAATATGCTAACTATTTATGCATTTTTGTCTTTAAACCAGAATAATGTATGGTCTAGGGTAATTTGTTTTTACAATGCAGAATTAATCATGGAAATAAAAGTCAACAAAAGCAATCCAGGTCGCATTGTAAAGTTCACCACATCATATGGGAGGAACAATCAAGCCAAATGAACATTTAATGATACGTTGAAAACCCTTCTGTGTTAGGAGTGCATGGATAATGTATGAAAGTGATGCCAACTTGTTTGAAAACCCAGGTGACATTACCTCTGGAGTGTAGTCAAGAATAGCCACAATTGTAAAAAAAAAAAGAAAAGAAAGAAAAAAGGCATGTGCTTGTTTACTATAATTAATTTGCATGGTTATTGTTTACTGTGTTTTAATAGGAACAAAGTCTAATGGAAGGCTATGAACTAAATTGAATCCTTTCTAAGGTAACAAATTCACATGAAAGTATTTTAGCAACAATTAAGTCAATTTTTATACTAACAGTTAAAACAATGAATATTCATTCATTAATGTGTGTTGGCAATAAGAGCATTAATTGATTGCTTACTTAACCATTTATTTAAAACAGTGGACTTTTGAATTAAAGATTGTTTTTCTCTTCAAGACTAAGTGTTCAATATTGTGTTTGTTAACTACAATATTTATATCGTTTGTGGCTATTTTGCTTCCTGAAATAATTGTTGGGTTTAACACCACTATAATTATGTTTTTAGGACCATAGTGAAAAGGATGAAGTAAGCTAAGTATTCATGTGACAGCAGGACTCACTTGGTCCAAAATGCTAACTCTCTGGTTAGTTACCCTTCAGATTGTTAGATATTCAGGCCACTTTGTCAAAACGTTTTGTCCTTTAAGAACATAGCGAAGAAAGACAAAAGATTGAGACTCCCCACCCCCCAAATAATAGTTTGTGCTATAATTTACCTAACACTTCAAATGTGGCGTGCTTTGGTTTAAGACTATTAAGAAATAAATGGTCATGTCTTAAATGCTATAAACTATGCTTATAGGACATCTGTGAATGTAGTGTGGTATTATCTCAAATAGACTTACCCTTGCAGTCCTTTTAGGGATCAGGTCCTCAACAACCAGGTAACCTACATATAGTTCAGGTAACTGGTATCCAGGTACTTCTGAAAAGTTGGGTCTACCCATCCATTCTTGGAGTGCATTTTGCTTTTCTTAGGTTAATCATAATTGTTTTATACCACAGGTAGTTAGTGGATTGAAACAAGGGGAGTTAGGGATACCTCAAATGTCCATCTAGATAATTCTGAGCACTTCTCATACTTACTCAGACAACTGCTATGTCAGCGGAGCATAAGAATCTAAGTTAACACTTGAACTCTAAAAAATCCTCAGAGGGACACTGCCGATAACTTACCCATATGACTCCTTGTCTAAGTATGATTGTAATTTTAACAACCATACCCCATCTCTGACCTGTGATACTTGCATGAAAATAAGGAAAAGAAGCTCTTACCCGGTCTTGTTGTTTATGCACTGAGAGAGTTATGAAAAAATAAAATGAACAAGACTGTCATCCAGCTCAAGGTATACACACACACACACACACACACACACACACACACACACACAGTCACTTAAAGATTTTTCTATTCTCTATAGCCAAGAATGGTCAGCAAGAATGATTTTCTTCCTTAATATAAAGCTATGATGTACTGTTTGTGGTGATTAACACTGTGTTTTGGGAAACCTGAGTGTGTGCCAAAACTCCCTATTCAGAAATCTTTATTCTTGAAGTTAGATGATCTAGAAAGAGAAGGAAAAAACCATTTACTGAATATTATTTTATACTTTGAATACTTTAAAGCTCAATCTGGTTTTATTTTCCCTGAATAACATAGAATTTAGAACTATATTTTCCTCATCTTAGCAAATGGCATCACCACTCACTCAACTGCTCAAGCCAACACTCTAATCTAATCTTTACTTTTCCTCTCTCTAGTCAATTACCTAGTCCAGTTAGCCAACTGACACATGCCACTGAATGTATATTTACCCAATAGTCAATAAATCAATCAGTTTTCAGGACCTTCAAAAATGGAGCTGGAACAAAAGAGCATAGTTTAGACCAAGGTCTTTCCCAAAGGAAGATGAAAATTGTGCTGTGGAAGTTTCAGTAAGGAGAGGTCAAGACTGAACACCAAGCTCTGTCCAGCTTGGGGCATAAAAACAGTCAAGTCTATAGATAATTTAATTCCAGAAACATTGTAAACAGACCACAAGAATTCCCACCAGTTACCTTCAGCCCTTCAGCAAATTCTCACTACCCATGATCTTGTACAGGTGTTGCTGGAAAATTGAGGGAGATTATTACAGATAGTGTGTCCTGCCAAGTTCCTTTTGGTCCATATAATGGGGAGGCAGATATAGGACATCAAAGAGGTTGTTGCCGCCCTGGCCGGTTTGGCTCAGCGGTTAGAGCGTCGGCCTGCGGTCCCGAGAGACCCGGGTTCGGTTCCCGCTAAGGGCATGTACCTCGGTTGCAGTTTGTCCCCGGCCCTGGTCGGTTGTGCGGGTGGCAACCACTCGATGTGTCCCTTTCACATCGATGTTTCTCTCTCTCTCTCTGTTCCCCTCTCTCTCCCTCCCACTCTACCTAAACAAAAAAAACAAAAAAAAAAAAAAAAAGTGGAAAAATGTCCTCGGGTGAGGATAAAAAAAAAAAAAAAAAAAAAAAAAAAAAAAAAAAAAGAGGTTGTTGCCAAGGGTTCCCAGCATGAGCAAGCAGCTAAAAGTGTTAGTGGGTTTACTCTCTGTACAGAGTGGCTGGATGCATAATTCAGGAGTAGACTTGAGATAGCCCTTGTGCGGGCACACACACACACACACACTCATAGACATGTACTCATACACATGTGTATGCATGCACAACAGTTAGGGATTGTGTGCCTTGTGCAGTGTGGCAAGGAGGTTTGATGTTACCAGTGTTTTAGGAGGGATCAATCAATATCTGTATTTGATAGTTGACAATAAAGTGGTTGAAGAATATATTTTTCTGCTGTTGGTGAAAATATGTTCACTTCCCTCTTTTGCCTTTGATTCCACAATTACCTTGTCCATTCTCCTGATATCAAAGAAGAATCTGGAAAGAGAGATGCTTCTAGCACAAGAGACTTCACTAGCCACTATCTGGAGGGATGTCAATTGACAAATCTGATCATTCTTGTAACTTTCTGTGATTTTAATTTTGATATCACTAGGATTAAACTTCTGGCTCTTAGATGGAGTTTATGAATTTACAAGATGGGTGGTGGACTTTGGCTTTTGCCTTAACTTAACCACCTAGTTGCCACCTGAGCTGGGAGTTGGATGCTGCATGCAGGGTGATAGCACAGAAGAGGTGGATTGCCTTGAAATGACCAGAACCCTTGTGGGTGATAGAACCTGCCTCAAGCACCAGTAGTTTCTCCACAGTGAGCGCGATGCTTGTTGTCCCAGCCATTCCCCTCTAGTGCACTTGTCCTCCATCCCAGGATCAGGGCACATGTCAATAATCTCACTGGAAGCATGTTGAACTTCTATGCTATTTATTTCACTTAGAATGTATCTCAGACTCTCATTTAGTATTATTTCAACACGACTTATGGTGAGTCAAAGTAACAAAATGAGAAGTTTCCCAAATACTATTTGTTGGAGGTTTTATTTATCTGTGAAGTGTTAACCAAAGATTCTATTTGTTAATCTAAGGAGAAAAAAAAAGACTTCTGTGGTCTCTAAAAGATTACAAAGAAAAAAATGTACCTCACTTTTGCAGGTTACCTGTATTCTTTCCTCTGTTTTCAGAAACTATTTTAAAACACATGGAATTGGTTGCCATTTGCTAGGAAATACACATGTTGAAAAACTCATGTACATGTTTTAAAATTTGTTTTTGTTTTTGAATTGTTACAGTGTGTGTGTGTGCAGTAAAACACCTTTGCAGTTATCAAATTACAGTTCATGTCTGTTACCCATGTCAGCATCATACATTGATAATATCAGACCTTTCAGTACATCATTAGGTACAGGATAACACAACTTGACTCATATCTCAATCCATGAAACAAGGAGCCATATACTAAAAATACTAAAAGAGGGACCTACAGTGAAGATATAATTTAATGTATTTTCTAAGTAGGAAGAGACATATGCAAAAACTATGAATAAAAGATAAAAATATAACCCACTTTGATTCATTAACAGGATTATATTCACATTCCAGAAAACACACACATACACAGGAGGGAGCCTAAGACAGGGTCAAAAAGTGTCATTTTTTAGCATATAGTTTGTTAAGACAAGGAGATCTCCATATTTTTACACTGACACCCCTGGGAGTTTCAGTTCACAGAATGATTCTAATTGAATTTTCCCTGCCTAAATGGAGTTGCCCCGATGTGAACTTGCTTTGAACAGGATGACAGGATGGGATGTCTCAGAACATCAGTTCCCTGAGACCTTGGGCACTCCTTCTATTACCTCCATTATCTAAATAGATAACCTTGGACAAATCAATTTATATTAATCCAACCTTGTGGTATACAGCTCCCACTCTCCATCAAAATGTCTCAATCAAGATTCAGATGAATTCGCCTCAATATTTAGCTACAAAGTAAGTTAATCTCCTTACTTATAACTCAAGTCCATTGAACATTATCTTTTTTTCAAGTAATTATAAATTCAAAATCCAAGTAGAAAAAATAGAGATCATAGGAAATTAAAACTTCTTTATGTTATGGAGAATAAAATTCAGACCGTCTTCAAGGTACATGAAAAAGACAAAGGAGTGGGATTATACTCAAAGTTTGTCATAGACCTTCTTTCTCTTGCTAGTGAACGTAGCTGTTGAGTTTATAGGTCTGTTCTTGCCCTTCCTGATGGTCAGAGATGATGGGATTTTGCATCTGAACAATTCATTAGAAGTTTTGGCCATGTGGTAGATTAGATTAGTGTTCAGAAATAGTCACTCTTCCTACATTTTGCAACCTTCAAGCTCCATTTACATTGAGCTTTGCTATGTGCTTTGTGCTACTTTAACACAAAGGATTACCATGGTGAGGATTAATATGATGGACAGAGTATGCTTCTCCTCTCCTGACTTTGGTACCCAGCTGAGTGGCTCACTTCAGTCAATGGGATATTACTTAGGAAAATGCCATTGTCATAAGTAAAGCATCCCCTGGAAAGTTCCTACCCTTGAGCCTGTGCCCGGGATGAACATATCTGGAGCAGACCTGAGTCAAAACTGCAGGGAAATGCCAGGCTCAACTGACCCACCGCAGATTCAGCCAGGTGAGCCCAGCCTATATCATTGCTACAAAATCATAAGTAGAGATAATAATTATTGAACAATAATTATTATTCAATAATTATTATTTAATGAGTTTGGGAGAAAGGTGATGATAAAGACATAGCTAGCCGGTTTGGGGGCATGATACACACCAATGACCAACCTTGTTTTCCTGATAACATTAGGTCTCAGTTGTGTATCCTCCAAATGACACACCCTCATTTTTTTATGTCCATATGCATCATGTTTGGTGAACAACGCGAGGGGACTCTGGATTAGGAATTCTGACTGACAGGTTTGGTACAAACAATATAATTTCATATTTGAAGTTTTAAGTGTATGTGTGTTCATGTCTTTGTCTATTAATAAAAATAATTTTAACAATAACATTAGAGAGAAATTAGCATCTGTTGTATTTTTAGATGAATATGGCAAACAAATCCTGATATCAGTGCTATCCAGTGTTAGTCTTATCACCTCTCATTGACGTGGAAATTTAATGATATCAGTAAGCAGAGGTTTAACTTATTTGGCAAAATCACAGGATGAGCTGCACATCTTCGAGGGGCAGGGCTGCTCTCATTGCTTCACAAAGAGAGCTGATACACTCGAATCGAACTCTCTGCATATTAACACATAGGATGAGAGCAACTCAACACACACTCTCCTTTCTTCCAAGACACGCACAACACTTCACAGGCATTGAGTTCCCTTCATCCTCTCAATAAACCTTCTAAGTAGGCAAATTAGATTACTTCTGAGGAGCTCAAGGAATTCTGCCTGTGTGATCGCTTTATCCTCTCGACATCTCTGTGGAGTCAGAAGCTGAATGCAGACAACCAGGGAGGCTTTCTTTTCTCTCTTTGACAGAGATGGGATTGGGGGAAAGAAGATGCTTTTGAATTCTGGCACTTTGCACATTAATCAGGGGAAATCAGAATTAGAAAACAGATTTCTGCCTACAAGTTCAGGCCAAAGAGACTATCATCTATATCATTTCAGTTTAAGATAATTTGTAAAAATGTATTGTGAAATACTAAGAGACTGTGCTTAATACTGGATAATATTTTAACAGTATGAATATAATTAACAAAATCTGCTCTATTCTCAATACCATTGGACATGTTTTTGAGGTTTTCATGTTTTAGTCACAGGGTTTGCATTAATTGTGCTTTCATTGTAATAGAGCTATAAAAAATTAAAATCCTACAGACAATTTTCAGAAAGTTTTCCTACTGTAGAAATAAAAACATTGTCATTTTAGTTCAAGAAACATCTAAATTTTTTTCCATTTTCTTCCTTAATTGTTAGATTATAAAAATTAACATTTTTATAAGAGTCACATAAGACATAATTTTTAGATTTATTTTTTAACTTAAAAGGAATATTTTGTTTTCCTCTGTTTTTCCTCTAGTACTATTGCACAGCACATTTATGGATTGTAGTGTTTTCCCTCTTTGTACCCACAGAACAATTTGCTCCTTTCCGCCACAGAATCCCATCCCTGCATTTTGGTTTGCCTCCTCCAGCCTGGGAGAGCTGTTCCCATTTTGGACACCACTGAACCACTAGACCCTTCTGGTGCCAGGGGTAGCTTTGGGGAGCAGAGGGGGTGGGGAGTGTATGGGTGTCTTCTGAGGGTAGTAACAAGAACCACAAACGGGGGGGGGGGGGGGCTTAAAATAGCAGAAATGAATTCTCACTCTTCTAGAAACCAGAATTCTGAAATCAAGGTGTTCCATACTGGGTTATTCTTGGAGTCTCTGAAGGCAACTGCCCCTGGCGTCTCCCAGTTTCCCACAGTCCTTGGCTTCTACAGCTTATATCTGCATCACTTCAATCCTTGCCTCTGTCACCACACAGAGTTCTCCCTGTGTGTCTGTGTCTTTACGTGTCCTTAGAAGAACACACGTCTTCAGGTTTAGGACTCACTCTCATCCATTATGACCTCTTTTTAACTTGATTATATCTGTAAAGACCATATTTCCCATGAAGGTCACAATTACAGGTACTAGAAGATAAAACTTTAACATATATTTCCTTGGGACATCCTTCAACCCACAACAGAAAGATTGATGATCAGCTATTTACAAAGAAAAATTAGGTGATGCCTACACAGAATCAAAGAGGTCTGAGGTTAAAGAAAACAAGCATCCTTTTATGATTAAACTAGGTATTTTCAAAGCAACCTTGCAAGAGGTAAAAGAGGCTGAAGAGCAAAAGCAGAGGAATGGGCTATGAGATGGGGAGGTGTACATACAATTGTCTCCAGAAGTAAAGTTTTTCCCAACTCATCTGACCATGAAATTTTTAGAAATAACCGAATCTTTAGTAAATATTGCCCAGAAAATGCATGCTAGTTTTTGTCTTTCAGCTGTCACCATTGCTCTACTTTTGATTGAATATTTGTTCTAATAAATTAGAAAGCATTATTTTCAACTATTACAAAACAGATTACTTTTTAGTTTTTCAATCAATAAACAGTTTCTTCACACCAGAAACATGAAAATACTGAAAACTAATGTTCAGCTTTCATGAAGCAGTTGTTATCTTCAACATTTACCCTAAAATTGTGTTACATTTGGTCTACCCTAGACAGCATTTTAGAATAACGGAGAACGTGGGTTAGTGCACTTTGAGCAAATGATTAACAATACTGTCTCTTGTCCTTAAGCAGAAGCTTGGGCCAAAATGTGGTCAGCCATGGTGCATCCTTGTATTCTCCCCACATATCTTTAACTCTTCTAATCATTGTCATTTGGTGACAATCTGGTGATAAACACTAGCAATTTATGCCAATCTCTTACTTTCTCTCTCTGTTCTAGTTTAAATTGCTTTATATTTCTTTTGTTAGATTAATTGCAAAATTTAAAACACACTATGTGCCACGAGCATTAGAATAATGTTGAATGCAGGTGGATATTTTGCTGTGCAGTTTTTTTGTATAACCCAACCTACTGGTGAAGTAATCTAGTATTTGTTTATATATCTGTTATTTTGGTGACAATTATAGGTTACTATTTTAGTTGTTTTTACAAATGTTTGTATGCAAAATATTCCCCAAAGGTGATTTATTTTTACATTCCCCTTTCTATCCATCCAATTATAAAAGATTTATTTTTTCTTATAGCATTGAAGTTTGCTCCTTAGTAGCAATTCAACAATCAGAACTCAGAATAAAAAATAGAATGGCATGTGATTTTTAATGACAAATAACATTAAATGTGTTCCTAATTTTTCTGCTGGTTTTTGCTGAATACATAATAACCTTTACATAAACTTAGCTCATGATCTTATGGGAAAAATGTAGCTACTTCATATGTGAAATTGAGAAAAAATTACCAAGATCCTTCACCACTCTCGAACACTCAACTCTCAAAGAATGGTCGAGTATAAGAGGTATGAGATAAATAGCAGTATTTTTATTTCTGAAAATAGCTTCCTAGTTTCAGTCAATTTTTTTTTGTGCTATAAAATGGGATAGTCATCGTGGTAGCTCCACCCAAAATGTGGCTCTCAGTCACCTCCTTACTGACATTCCTCTTTAAATGGATTTGGGTTCCCAAGAGGGGACTTCTCATAAATGAATGTGTGATCATTAGTTGAATATTCACTTTCATATTTTAATTGTAAAGAAGACATATACCAATTTATATAATTTAGGTTAAAATTAAATTTTGAAATCTGCAAATAATTCTTTATTCCCTGGGAGCCTTCTTGGGAAATGTTCTATCAATGCTTCCCGGCGTTATTAAGCATTATTGCACTGTGGTGCTTGGGAATGGTTGAAAGTCAAGCTTAACATTGTTCTGTGGAGAAAGTGATGCTCTCTAATTTTTATTTATTTATTTAATTATTTTCTTTATTGGTTTTTTATAGAAAGAGAGGAAGAGAGAGGGAGAGAGAGATAAAAACATCTAAGAGAACATTGATTGTTGTTCTCTAATTTTTAGTAGGTACCGTAGATGCTGCAAGTGTCTTTTTGATCTGATGCAAAACCCTGACAAAATTATCAAGAAAAAAGTTTTGTTTTTCTTGCTTAGATTGGAAATCTCATTTGGTACATTCTGACTGCATTCTAGTCACACCAGTGATGAGAGTGCTTAAGAATTTAAAATCCAAAGCTTTGAACCTCAACAAAAATGATACAAGGGGTGAATGAGAAAGAAGGGTCTATCATCTTTTCATTTGAAATAAGCACATTTTGTTCATGATCTTATCTGACAAGATTGTGCAGCTGTTAAGGAAATTTTAAGAACTTCTACTTAGAGCTTCTTGTATTAATCAAGAAAAATATGTTCAAATTGGATAAAAATACGATTGCCGCCAAAATTGACAAGAACATCTGGAGAAAGTCTTAGTTCTCTCCTGAAGGCACATGGCTTCAATATTAGCAGGCAGATGAAGGTTGAAAGAATCAAAGAGATGTTGAAAAATTAAAGGCAGTCCCACTGGGTTCTTTTTCTTTAACATATTTGGGCTGAACACAAAATCCATGAAGACAGAGATCACTTCTTGTTTGTTTTGTATTTTTGTGATCCCCAGAGCCCAGTCTTAGATGACAGTCAGGTGGGGTTCAACCATGAGTGTCTAACTGATTAAATTAACAGGTAAAGTTGAGATGGGGTGGTACCATTTGAACAACTATTCAAAGAGAGAGGGAGAGAACCACTTAGTAACCAGCTTTTTAGGCAGAGGAAAAAATGTTGCCCAAATCCCCAACCTGGAGCTCACCAATGGATTTCAAGATACACCAGGAGGTAGTTGTGCTTGCCAAAGAGCCAGTGAGTGG
The DNA here is from genome assembly GCF_014108415.1 of Molossus molossus. NCBI lineage: Eukaryota > Metazoa > Chordata > Mammalia > Chiroptera > Molossidae > Molossus > Molossus molossus. The sequence goes on from NW_023425366.1 coordinate 35,462,970, forward strand.
AAAGATACAACAGATGAGACCAAAGAGGTACAGATAAGGCCACATCCATCCTGGATATTTATATCTCAGCCTCACATGTCCACACCTAAACCCTTCATCTTATCTCCCCAAATCTTGCTCCACCCATGGTCTTTCCCATGCCATCCACGGCGTGTTCAACCTTGTAGTTGCCTACACTGAAAACCTTCTTAGCATTTTCCTATTTCTCACACCTCTCATCTAAATTAATCAAAAATCTTACTGGTTGAATCTTCAAAATACAACCCTTCGACCTTGCTGTTCCCACTCTGCCCCCAGACACTGTCTTCTTTAGGTGCATTTGAACAGTCTCTGAATAGATGTGCTGGCCCTACTTTCACTGTCACCTATATGCCTTGTCCCTTAGAGTCTGTACACAGACAGTGGTCCTTTTAAAATGTCAATTAAATCATGTCAAGTCCCTGTTCACAGCAACATGGCTCCCATTTCTTTCAGATCAAAATCAAAGGCCTATAAGGACCTGAAAATCCCTCCATGATTTGCTACCTGTATCAATCAAGGTTCTAGCAGGACACAAAGGCCACACTCAGATTAGAATAATTTAAGGAGGGTTTAATCAGTGGACTCTTTTAAAAAGAACTAGTAGCTGAGTAGGAAAACCCAGGAGGTGGGGGATGAGCTGGGCTAGGAGCAGAAGTCTCATAGCACACCTCAGGAGGAGGGCTGGGCCACAAGGACAACGGAGAGAGCTGCCTTGATAAAGACCATGGCCTTCCGAAGGGAAGCTGGCCAAAGATACCAGCTTTGCAGTGCATAAGCTAGAAGCTAGTAGCCCAGAAAGAAACAAGAGGATAGGGGAGCGCAGATGTGGTTTGTGGTGTGGTGAGCAGGGTGGAGAAGATGAATGGCAGATCTTGATGAGCAAGGAAGGACGGCTCCTGAATTTTGACTCTGACATTATCTCCTCTACCCTCACTATGCAGTAGCTGCACTGAATTCCTTGATTGGCGGAACACCTGCTTTATGGCCTTTGCAGTGGCCATTTCCTGGGCCTGAATATTCTTCCTCTGGACGTCTTCAGGGACAAATGATTTGACTACTGTCCCTTTCTCATTGGCAACACCAAGCCACTATCTTTTAAGTTGCCAATAATTATCTTCTCCCACTTTACCCAACCCCTGATTTCTAGTCTTGCTTAGTCTTCTCTGATTTTTCTTTTCTCCCCTGAGATTTTATCAATTCATAAAAATCACTATAACATATCCTGACAAATTATGTTGATTGTTTATCATCAGCCTCTCTATGCTAGAATGTTTTCCCATGGTTGGATCCGAGAATCTTGATCAGTCTATGCCATGGAATGGGCACCCCATCAGGATTGTTGAATGGATGAATGAAGACAATAAAGACATAGACCCTTCCTTAGGCACACAGTGAAGGTGCCACAGTGTGTTCACCACTGGTGGAGTGGTAACCTAAAGTTTCAGATGGAGTCAGTGGACAAACACCTCAGATTACACTATACTGGAAAGAAAGCCCTTTTCCACTTTCTCAATATTTGGGTCACTTTATTAACAGATAGAGAACATCATGGAAGCAAATATCCCAAGAACTACAATAAATTTTAATTTTCAAATAAAACTACAAAAGTAAAAGTAATTTAAGGGAATTGTAGTGAGCAGAATATTGGCCTCCACAAGGCTGTCCATACCTGAGGTCTGAACACCTGTGAATGCCTTATAAGGCAACATGAACACTGTGGATGATATTACATATAATATCTTGGGTTGGGAAGATGAGCCGAGAAATGCAGGTACCTCTACAGGTTGGGAAAAAAAAGAGAGCAGATTCTCCCTTGAAGCCTCCAAATGGATCACAACCCAGCAAGCACCTTGGTTGTACCCCACTGAGACCCATTTTGAACTTCTGACACACAGACCCATAAGATAATGTGGGTGCTGTTTATAGGCAATAAGTGTGTGGTGATGTATTACAACAGCAACAGAAAACTAATTCAGGAAGCAGGGAGCTATTTGACTTGGAGCAGCATCTGACATATTACAGCATTTTTTGCTCCTGAGTCAGGATCCTCAAGCATCCAATTCTGCCCACATTTGGCCACATCTAACCATTGTTTGGACACATAAAAGGCGTAATAGCAATCATATTTAATATTTGAAATTTTTGTAGAGATTACCATGGGCAAATTGTTTAAAAATTTAAATACCTTTGCCTATAATTTTGACACTGAAGAGAAATGAAAATACTTTCAAAATTTGACCGTTTATGAGTAATACAACTTCATTTGATTCACCTTACTCTTTCCAAAGATATAAATATGTGTTATAACCACCACCAATTTCTTTGCTCAATTAATCTCTGTCATGTACTAAGTCAATATGTATGTGTGTATGACATCATATAAAACCCCTAATCATTAGCAATTATTGCTGTGAACATATAGCTATATTAATAGTTCAAAGTTTAGAAATAAAATTCCCTAAAAATGTTGCTGAGCTTTCTGAGGACCTGCCCACACAATTTAAATAATGTTTCTAAGTCCGGCCAGTGTGGTTCAGTGGATTGAACATGATCCCATGGACTGAGAGGTCCCAGTTCCATTTCCAGTCTGGCACAGACCCAGGTTGCAGGCTCCATCCCCAGTAGGGGATGTGCGGGAGGCAGCTCACTGGTGTTTTTTATATTGATGTTTCTATCTCTCCCTCCCTTTGTTTCTCTCTAAAAAATTAATAAAAACATATTTTAAAATGAATGAATACATAATGCTTCTATTGCATTAAATTCCAAATAATTATTTTATGATTATGCATTTCTTTTGATACCCTGATTTTAATCTGGGAAATAGCTGCCTGCCAGAGTTGATTTCTTGAGCAAAAATGCCCATTTTGCATTAACCTGGACTTAGAAAATGGTTTGGCTCCTTCCACTCTGATTTCTGTGCACAGAATGAATGAGTCGGTGTTGGCGGGAGTCGTCCTGCAGCCTTTGCCTCTGTGACAGCAATCTAAATCCAGGTCAGAATGAGATTCAGATGAGCTTTCCTAGTGTTTATTACTCCCATCACAAATGTCTTTTCACAGGCCAAATGACTTTCCTCAAAATAAATTCACATCTCTATTTTGTTTGTATGTCTCTTATAGTTTTATTCATTTTCTTTAATGTGGGTCAGAAAAATTGGCCAGTTTGCAGTCAAACAAGCCTACCTAGGGATCTTCCAGCTAGAAATTGAGACTGTAACCTGATGCTTCATCCCATGAAGAGTTAGCTGCTATTTGGGGATGAGTTCATTCAGAACATGACCAAAGATTACCCAAAATGCTATTGATTTCTAAGTCATATGAGTTGTGTCATTTAAGATGAATGATTTCTGATAGTTAGTAATAAATACTTATTCTAGTTAACCTATCTATATGTTTACCAAAAAGAATTCATTACAAAATACAATTTAAAGTACATTTTTTTAAGAAGAGAAAAACAGGTACTGCATTGTCAAACTCTTCTCCCTGGGATGAGAGTATTAGGAGGGTTGCAGCAAAAATGGGGCTCAGTCACACCTGTGCCAGCTATACACCTGGTAAAGAAGGCCCTTTTAGGTATGTGTCAGTTCACAGTTTTCACTCCTAAATGTAAATGAGGGTTTCTTAGTGACTCTCTGTGCCCCCTCACTGGACACAACCTGATCTTCACATGTACTCACTGCCATGATTACTTTACTCTGGCTCATAGTGTTCAAACCATCTGCATGATGATGACTTAAAACGTATATCCTCAATTCCAAACCCTTACATCAAAACATCTCATATTTATACTCCAATGTCTAATTTGCATCTCAAGCTTAACTAAGCCGCTTAGTTATTAAGCTAATTCTCAACAGGAGATTGAGCCCTGGTCTGCCCCCAGTTAGGGTGAAGGGTCCAGTCATTTCAGTGCAGGGGCAGGAGAACAGGAATTTACGTGAGCTTGGAGGATTCCAGGCTTCCCCTCACAGAGGCCACTGTCTCCCAAACAGCAAAACAAACCTAAATGCGTACATGCTTTTTACAAAAATACATTTTCAGAAGAGTCAACTATTCTTTGCATCCAATCTGCCAGTTAGACTGCTGCTCCCCAGCCTCACTCACCAGGGAAGTCAGTCCAGCCATCCGAGCGTCCCTGCTCAAGGGAAGCGGGAGGGTGCTGGGCACAGCTGTAGAGGAGGAGGCGAGCTGTCTCCAGATGCTAAGTGTTTATCAAGCCAGTATCTCCTCATTCAGAAAATATTCAGCAGTCTATTTTTTTTTTAAAGTTAAACAGTGTTTGACTATGAAAATAAAATTTAAGAAATTAATTTAAGAGTCTTTACCTTTGTATACTAAAGGGAAAAAATGGGGAAAAAGTTTAATTTACATTTGCTCTTTAAAATGTCAATCATAAACATCAATATCATAGACTGAAGTATCCCATGTGTATGTTTAATTCTAATGGAAATAATGTGAACTAATTTTGCCAAAAGAGCTCTTTAATTATCTCTATTGGAAAAACTTCAGCAAAAGGCAAAGTTCAAATGCTAAGCTAATTTATAGTGGTTGAGAAAAGCTTAATGCCTAAAAACGATGAAATAAATTTAGATTTATTGCGGGTAATAATGGATAATCACAACCATTCCAATATATTCCATGATGGCATAGCATTACATAAGCTACATTATATTTATTATGAACATCTGGCATACTGTACGCTATTCAGATAACTTTAATTAAACCAGCCTCCAAGCTCCCATATAATGCAATGGAGGCTCTGAAGAGGCGGAGAACAGCCTAGCGTGTGCAGGAATGACTCAGCCTTAGTGGCTGTCACATTCCAGGTTAATAACTGTGCCTTTTACATAAGCAGGGCATAAGATAATAGTTTGCTGAACATTCTTAACTTCAGACCAAGTCCTGTAAACTTTCCTGCATAGTTTTTGGTCTAGTCACCTAAAAACCAGTGTGCTACAAACATTCCTTTTACTATTGCATCTGTTGGATTTTCTACACAGAAACCCATGAGCGGGGCTCTTCCTCTCTTTCTCCCACTGATGGGCCATCGCTGTGGGTGTGCGAGCGGGCAGGGTAACGCTGTGGTCGAACCCTGTCTTCCCACTCGCCGCAGAGTGTAAGGAAGGAGGGTGCAAGGTCGGGGTAGGTGTGGGAGGGAGGCTTGGCAGTGGGTAGGACTGAGAGATTGCTAAGCAATACATATTTCCTAAATCCGCTACATGCTGAACACTCTTCAGGTCTGGGAATATCGCAATGTACAAAAGAGACACTAATCCCTCCACATTGGAACTTGTGTTATAGTGGGGAGAAAGGCACTATGCAAGGTAAATGAGAATATTTGTTGCTAACAAGTGCTAAGGAGAACAAAAAAGTGTGGAAAGAAGATGGGATATTGAAAAGTTGAAATGATAGATCAGGGATCATAAAATGACATCTGAGAAAGAGCTAGGCTTTGGCAGTAACATATCTAATACCCACACATATATATGTACACACACACTTACACACATACATATATATATATATATTCACATATATATACATTAATAATGCATCCAGCCCTGGCCGGTTTGGCTCAGCGGTTAGAGCGTCAGCCTGCTGTCCACAGAGACCCGGGGTTCGGTTCCCGCTAAGGGCATGTACCTTGGCTGCAGCTTGTCCCCGGCCCTGGTTGGGCCGTGTGGGTGGCGGCCACTCGATGTGTCCCTTTCACATCGATGTTTCTCTCTCTTCCTCTCTCTCCTTCCTGCTCTATCTGAGTAAAAAATGAAAAAATGTCCTCGAGTGAGGATAAAAAAATAAATAATAATAATGCATCCATACACACATGCATGTACTTGTATATTCACACACATAAAAGTATATGCACATATGAACACATGCACCTAAATACATGTACCATATGCATGTACACATACATGTATACACAGATAAAATATATCTACACACAAGCATACACATATATACACAGATACGCACATGCACACATACATATACACATTTATGCACACATGCACATACTTGGAAAATTTTACATACAGACAGACACATTTTCACACATATACATACACAAATATGTATGCACATACACACAGGTTTTAGTCAATCTTAAGAATAATTATAAGAATATATGAAAAGAGGAGACCGAAAAATGGCGGCGGAGTGAACGGAGCTACACAGACCGTCTCCCAGAACCAAAATGGAATTACAACTATAACACAGACAAATCGACAGGAAAAACCAACAGAAAAGCAGCTTGCGAGGACCATACAACGAGGGACACTGACTCCATCCCGGTAGGCTTGCGAAGGCGCGAGACGGGGCTGGGAGCCCACGGTCGGCAACCCGGCAGCGGCCTTAGCTGTAAGCGGCGCCCTCGGGTTACACTCCCAGGCAGCCCCGCAGCACAGCCGGGACAGAGGCTGAAACAGCCACAGCCACTCACCTTGGGCTCCGGCGGAGGGAGGGCGGACTGGACTGGAACTGTGTCGGGACACTCGGGGTTTGGAGGGCACTCAGAGATTTGGCTGAGTGCAGCCACTCAGGACGGTGGCCACATTGCTCCTTCCCAGGGCTCTGGGGAGAGGCAGCAGCCCCTCCCTCGGAGATCCAACCCCACCCTGTGGGCCATTGAAGTGCTAATTGAGGCTCACTAACAACCAGCATCTGCCCAACCCTCCTGAAAGCCCCTTGGCTGAGCACCAGAGGGAGTTTTTCAATCAACTGACAACCCAAAACTGATCAATTAACCTAGACTGCTAGCCTCCAGGCAAAAAGCTAGAGGATAACAGTACGTTTCCTGGGCTGGCAACTTTAACCAGGAAAGTAAGACTTGACAGTGGTGTTCAACGCGGGTCCTCCCTCGCTCATCTAAACACAGGAGAGGGAGCCACAAACAGCAGAACACCAACACTCACAGGGAGAACTTGACAGGCTCCAAAGCCCACAGTGATAGCTAAAATGGTGAAACACAGAAACAGAAGCCAAATGAAAGAGCAAGACACCTCCACCGAAGATGAGATCAATGTGGAGCAATTAGGCATGTTAACAGAGCTAGAATTCAGAGCCATGATCTTGAGGAAGCTGAACAGCATGAGTAAGGACATAGAGACACTGAAAATAAGCCAAATGGAAATTAAAAACCAACAAGAAGAGATAAAAAATGACATATCCGAAATGAAAAACACATTGGAAGGTTTAAAAAGCAGAGTAGGGGAAGCTGAGGACCTGATCAGTGAATTAGAAGACAGGGTAGAAAAAATCAACCAATCAGAAAAACAAAAGGAAAAAACGATTAAAAAACAGGAAGACAGCTTAAGAGAACTATGGGACAACTGGAAACGTAATAATATTCGCATCATAGGAGTCCCCGAAGAAGAAGAAAAGGAGCAAGGGATAGAGAATATATTCAAAAAAATAGTGAGAGAAAACTTCCCTAATTTGGTGAAGGAAGAAGGCATTCAAGTTCAAGAAGCACAGAGAGTCCCAAGTAAGAAGAACACAAACAGGCCCACACCAAGACACATAGTAATTAAAATGCCACAAATTAAAGACAAAGAGAGAATCCTAAAAGCAGCAAGAGATAAGCAACAGGTTACCTACAAAGGGAACCCCATAAGGCTCTCAGCTGACTTCTCACAAGAAACACTACAGGCCAGAAGAGAATGGCATGAAGTAATCAAAGTCATGAAAAACAAGAATCTGAATCCAAGACTACTCTACCCAGCAAGGCTATCATTCAAAATAGAAGATCAAATAAAGAGCTTCCCAGACAAAAAAAAGCTAAGGGAATACATTAGCACCAAACCAGCACTGTAAGAAATGTTAAAAGGACTGCTGTAATTAGCAGTAGAAATGGAAAGAAAAATAGAACCACACTAAACAAAAATGGCAATAAATAAGTACATATCAATAATCACCTTAAACGTAAATGGATTGAATGCTCCCATAAAGAGACACAGAGTAGCTGATTGGATAAGAAAGCATGACTCATCTATATGTTGTTTACAAGAGACCCACCTCTCAACAAAAGACTCACATCCGTTGAAAGTGAAGGGATGGGAAAAAATTTTCCAAGCAAATGGAAAGCAAAAAAAAGCTGGGGTAGCAATTCTCATATCTGATAAAATAGATTTCAAAATGAAGACCATAACTAGAGACAAAGACGGCCACTACATAATATTGAAAGGATCTATCCAACAGGAAGATATAACCCTGATAAACATATATGCACCCAATATAGGAGCACCAAAATATATTAAAAATCTTCTGGAGGACTTCCAAGGAGAAATCGACAACAATACAATCATAGCAGGGGACTTCAACACCCCGTTGACAGCACTGGATAGATCCTCTAGGCAAAAAATTAGCAAGGAAACAGAGACACTAAATGAAGCACTAGACCAAATGGATTTAATAGATATCTACAGAGAATTACACCCCAAAACTACAGAATACACATTCTTCTCAAGTGCACATGGAACATTCTCAAAGATAGACCACATGATAGGACACAAACTAAATCTCTACAAGTTCAAGAAGATTGAAATCATATCAAGCATCTTCTCAGATCACAATGGCATGAAACTAGAAATCAATTGCAACAAGAACATGCAAAGACATTTCAACACATGGAGGCTAAATAGCATGTTATTAAACAATGAATGGGTCACCGAGGAGATCAAGGAAGAAATTAAAAACTTCCTGGAAACCAATGAAAATGAACACACAACAACACAAAATCTATGGGATGCAGCGAAAGCAGTTCTGAGAGGGAAGTTCATAGCACTACAGGCCTACCTCAAAAAACAAGAAAAATTTCTAATTGACTATCTAACTTCACAACTTAGACAATTAGAAAGCAAACAAAAAGAAAACCCCAGAGCAAGTAGAAGGAAGGAAATAGTAAAGATCAGAGCAGAAATAAATGACATAGAGACCAAAAAAACAATTCAAAGGATCAATGAAACAAAGAGCTGGTTTTTTGAAAAGATAAACAAGATTGATGGACCCTTAGCTAGACTCACCAAGAAACAAAGAGAGAGAACCCAAATACACAAAATCAGAAAGGAAAGAGGAGAAGTAACAACCAACACCACGGAAATACAAAAGATCGTTAACAACTACTATGAACAACTATATGGCAACAAATTCGACAATCTCAGCGAAATGGACAAATTTCTAGAAACACACAGTCTCCCAAAACTATTCCCGGAAGAGATAGAAAACTTGAACAGACCAATAACAACTAAGGAAATTGAAGAGGTAATCAAGACTCTCCCAGCAAACAAAAGCCCAGGCCCAGATGGTTTCACAGGGGAGTTTTACCGAACATTCAAAAAAGAACTAACACCCATTCTCCTCAAACTATTTCAAAAAATTCAAGAAGAAGGAAGACTTCCAACCACATTCTATGAGGCCAGCATAATTCTAATTCCAAAACCAGACAAAGACACAACGAAATAAGAAAACTACAGGCCAATATCCCTGATGAACATAGACGCCAAAATCCTGAACAAAATACTAGCAAATCGGATCCAGAAATACATCAAAAAAATTATTCACCATGACCAAGTGGGATTCATTCCAGGGATGCAAGGCTGGTACAATATTCGCATACATAAACAATATTCGCACCACATAAACAAAATGAAGAATAAAAACCACATGATCATGTCAATTGATGCTGAAAAAGCATTCGACAAAATCCAGCATCCATTTCTGATAAAACGCTCAGCAATGTAGGAATAGAGGGATCATATCTCAACATAATAAAGGCCATATATGAAAGACCTACAGCCAACATCATACTCAATGGACAGAAACTAAAAACATTTTCATTAAGAACAGGAACAAGACAGGGATGTCCACTTTCGCCACTCTTATTTAACATTGTGCTGGAAGTCTTAGCCACAGCAATCAGATATGAAGAAAAAATAAAAGGGATCCAAATTGGAAAGGAGGAAGTGAAACTGTCATTATTTGCAGATGACATGATATTGTACATAGAAAACCCTAAAGACTCCATCAAAAATCTATTAGACTTAATAAATGAATTTGGCAAAGTAGCAGGATACAAAATTAACGTCAAGAAATCGACGGCATTCTTGTACATCAATGATGAACTCACAGAAAGAGAAACTGAAAAAACAATCCCATTTACCATCGCTCCAAAAAAATTACGATACCTAGGAATAAACTTAACCAAAGAAGTAAAGGACCTATTTGCAGAAAACTACAGGTCATTGAAAAAAGAAATAGAGGAAGATATAAAGAAGTGGAAGCACATACCCTGTTCATGGATTGGAAGAATTAACATAATTAAAATGTCCATACTACCCAAAGCAATCTATAGATTCAATGCAATCCCCATCAAAATACCAACGACATATTTCATAGAACTAGAACAAATACTTCAAAAGTTCATATGGAACCAAAAAAGACCCCGAATAGCCACAGCAATCTTGAAAAAGAAGAACAAAGTTGGAGGGATCACAATACCAGATATCAGGTTATACTACAAAGCGACTGTAACCAAAACAGCCTGGTACTGGCACAAGAACAGGCATATAGACCAGTGGAACAGAACTGAAAACCCAGAAATGGACCCAAGGCAATACGCTCAATTAATATTTGACAAAGGTGGCAAGAGCATACAGAGGAGTAAAGACAGCCTCTTCAATAAATGGTGTTGGGAAAATTGGACAGCTACATGCAAAAAAATGAAACTAGACCATCAACTTACACCATACACAAAAATAAACTCAAAATGGATAAAAGACTTAAATGTGACCCGTGAATCCATAAAAATTCTAGAAGAAAATGTAGGCAACAAAATTTCGGACATCATACGGAGCAGAATTTTCACTGATACATCACCTAAGGCAACAGAAATAAAGGAGAAAATGAACACATGGGACTACATCAAACTAAAAAGCTTCTGCACAGCAAAAGAAACAATCATCAAAATGGAAAGGCAACCCACTGTATGGGAGAACATCATTGCCAATGATGTATCAGATAAGGGGTTAATTTCCAATATATACAGAGTACTCATACAACTCCACAAAAGGAAGACAAAGAACCCAATTAAAAAATGGGCAGAGGAGCTGAATAGACACCTCTCCAAACAGGACATACAAATGGCCAAGAGACATATGAAGAAATGCTCAACATCACTAATCATCAGAGAGATGCAAATTAAAACAACAATGAGGTATCACCTCACACCTGTCAGAATGGTCGCCATCAACAAATCATCAAACAACAAGTGTTGGCGAGGGTGTGGAGAAAAGGGGACTCTAATACACTGCTGGTGGGAATGCAGACTGGTGCAGCCGCTATGGAAAACAATATGGTGCTACCTCAAAAAATTAAAAGTTGAACTTCCATTTGACCCAGTGATCCCACTGCTGGGAATATACCCTAGGAAGCCTGAAACACCAATCAGGAAGAATATATGTACCCCCATGTTCATAGCAGCACTATTTACAATAGCTAAGATCTGGAAACAGCCCAAGTGTCCACCAGTAGACGAATGGATCAAAAAGCTGTGGTACATATACACAATGGAATACTATGTAGCGGTAAGAAAGAAAGATCTCTTATCCTTTGAGACGACATGGAGGGACCTGGAAAGTATTATCCTAAGTGAAAGAAGCCAAGCAGAGAAAGACAAATACCACATGATCTCACTTATATACGGAATATAATGAACATAACAGTCTGAGGAATACAGTAGACCCAGACACATGGAAGTGGGGCACAGACTGACATCCCTCAGAAGAGGGGATGGGGGGTGGGGGGGGGGGGAAGAGATAAACCACAGAACTTATATGCATGTATGCATGACCAATGGACATGGACAACTAAGCCGGGGACAGGGTGGAGGGGGAGGGGTGGGGTGGGGGGTGCCAATGGGGTAAAAAGGTAAAATATCTGTAACAAAAAAATAAAAATAAATAAAATTTCAAAAAAAAAAAAGAAGAAAAAGAATATATGAAAAGATTTCAGGAACAACTATTGATACTTGTTCTCCTGATTAAAGAGAGAAGCAAATGTTCCTGCTTTCCTTGAAATATAAAAGTACATTTTTTCCCAAAAGTAATCTACGTGAAAACCACCATGAAGGTAGAGGGAAAGCAAAGACACTTTGGTGGAATCATAGACAGAGCCCAGGCCTGGTCACTTGAGACTCTCAGGATCCCTCAGATCCTACTCATGAAAAATACCACTTGTAAAATTAACATTTTCCTCTTTAGCTGCATTTTTTCTAAAATGATTTAAAAGAACAAACTGGTAGGGTAAAACTGACAATGGCATCCATGTAACTTACAAAATAATTAATAAGATTCTGAAAGGTTCAAAGAAAACTACAGGTATGACTTTTAATGGACAGAGACCATTGATAACTCATTAACAAAGAGCCCTCTTCTTTATACAGTTGGCATTCGTTTATCGTCGTTAATCAGTTCCAGACTCTACCATGATAAATGAATTTCTGCAAAGTAGGATTCTTTATGTATAAATTGAATATTTTCACAGTTAGAGCATAGAAAACATGTTTACGACCTTCTAAATATGTCTTTTAACATTATTAGAGCTCTCTAGACATGAAATAACACCCGTTAGTCACCATTACACTCATATTACTCAGCATATTAGGCAGAATAAGAGAAAGTAAGACATATTAGATGTTACAAATATCATATTATTATTGTACATTTAATTACACATACAGTTCTTACACACAACCACTAACCTATGAAAATGGTGCAACTTGTTCAATGATGAAGTGATGAAGATGAAGAGATGTACTGCACAGCAAAGAAGAGCAAGGTTACTGCTCCTCTGAAGGCACAGACTCAGTAGGAGAGTCTTCAGGTGGTGCAGTATCTTCAGCAGGTGCATCATCATCTTCCGCTGAAGGAGCACTAGGAGTAGGCAGTGGGTGTCTGGGTGCGTGGCTGAAGAACATCGTGATAGGCAGTTGCTGGCGCTGTCTTTTCATATGCATAAAGAGGCTTTTGTAGCATTCTATCACCCCATCAAGTGCATTTCGGAACCGCAATGCACACATCATTTGTGGGTCCCATTGGCCAATCATGTCCTGTGCTACCTTAATAGTTCTCACGACTTGCAAGAGACGCTCAAATGTAAGCCCAACTTCCTCCTCCTGACCCTCAGGAACCTCTGGCTGCTCTTCCTCCTCCTCACTTGCAGACTTAGTCATCTCCACCAGATTTTTGTCAGTTAAGGGATCCGAATGTGTCTCCCGCAGCTCATCCACATCATCGCGGATCATATCCATGAAACCTTCTCCTCCCAGCATCCGGACTAGCCTAACTGCCTTGTCCACTGCCGAGTTGCTTATATCCTCTGGGGTGAATCCTCTGTAGTCGTGGACAATTTCAGGCCACAACATCTTCCAGCTGGCCTTCACGGTCTCCGTCTTTATGACCTTCAACGGGGCCTGGATGTTCTTCAGACAGGTCACGATGGTATACTTCCACCAGTATTCCTTCAGCAAGAAGTTCTCCTCAAGGTCCATGCCTTCAGCGAGGTGCTGCAGGGTGTTTCGAGTGTAGAGGGCCTCAAACATGCAAATGATGCCTTGATCCATGGGGTGGATCAGTGAAGTGGTATTGGGAGGAAGGAACTCGATCCTCACACCATCATAGGATTGGTCTTGCACATGACCTCCAGCATTGTCCATGAGGAGGACATTAATCTCGATCCCTTCTCTGCTAGATACAGCTTGACTTGGGGGATGAAGCACTCATGGAACCAATCCAATTACAGCTGTTTCATGATCCAGCCCTTGTCGTTGTGCACCCAATGCACTGGCAGCAGATTCTTGTTTTGATTCTTCAGGGCCCTAGGGTTCTTGGCCTTGTAGATAAGGGCAGGCTTGAGCAAAAACCCTTCAGCATTTCCACACATAATGATAGTCACACAATCCTTATATGTCTTGAAGCCACGGACCTTGGCCTCATCCTTGAAAATGAATGTCCGGGAAGGCATTCTTTTCCAGAACAGTCCTGCTTCGTCCATATTGAATACCTGTTCTGAATGATACTTGCCCTCTTCAAGGATCTTCTGGAACGTGTTGTTCATGTAGTACTGTTCTGCAGGCTGGTCAGCAGAGGCAGCGTCTCCATGGAGAACAACACTCTTCAGATGATACCTCTTCCGAAACTTTCTAACCAACCCTTGCTTGCCATGAAATCCATGAACGTTGCAGAAGAGGGTCCTGGTTGATGTTTGTTCACCATAAAGCGCTGATAGAGCTGCCTCGCCTTCTCCCATTTGACCAGCATATCCAACTCAATGTTATTCTTGTGGCTGTCACTGATCCAAAGGGCTAGGGCAGACTCCGTTTTCACTATGAACTTATTACCACTTGTCACGACGTGCTTTGCTTCCTTGCTGAGACAGTAGCCATAGCACGGATGTTCTTTTCATCTTTATGGATAGAATGAACAGCAGACTCATTTAAGTTGTAATGGCAGGCAACCTCCACAATTTTCTTGTCATCTTTGATCATACCCAAGAGTTTCACCTTCTCCTGGATGGTAAACATCTTCCTTGAGCGCTTAGTTTCATCGTTAGAAGGCCTAGAAGAAGCAACACGTTTAGGACCCATCATGGGGCTTAGATAAAAGTTCTCAAAAATTGCAAACATTTAACAAGAGCAAAGATGCTTTTGTTGCATAGCAATGTAGAAGCGTTTATGAGAGAAACAAACTTGCATGAGGCTGAGCCAATCAGTGGCCAGGATAGGAAGAGGATAGGATAGCCAATCAGTGAACAGCACGCTCTGACTGGCTTGGTTTCACCACACCTGATTTTTGGAAAAAAAGTTATTGCGCACACACAAGAAGTGGTCAGCGGTTGCACCTGGCATTGAAGGATTCCTGGGGTGCTCGAATACATAGGCCTACAGTCCATACGTACAGTAATTTTAATTTTAATTGTAACACAAGGGTGTATAATTGACTCAGACAACCGAGTGTGTGCTGTATCATTTTCACTGTCTCGATCAACTTTTTAATGAATACATTTGAAAAAACCGCGATAGAGTGAAGCCGCGAACGTCAAAGCGCGAAGTGGAGAGGGTCAGCTGTGTCTGGATCACGACTTAAATCAGGAGGAAGACTGTTAGAGGGCTACTGTTTAAAATCAAGTGGACAAAATGTATTGGTTTTTCACTTAAATATAGAGGAAGAAGAAAAATAAACAAATGGAACCATGTCTTAAGATGTGATTTGCTATTAATGTAAGTCCCAAAAATAACATCTGAGATCTCCTACATTATTTTTTTAGAAACAAAAATAGAAAGAATTCCAAAAAGAATAAAATCAGTATCCTAATTTGCAGTGAAATCACAAAAAATCTCCTAGCTGTTTACATTAATACAAAAAAAAAAAATGGCTGAAGTACTATGATCATCAATTTTCTCTTTAAACAAATATGTTCCAAAAGATATGAAGATGGACAAGTGTATTAGTTTCAAGTTTGTCTATTTTCTATATGCAACATCAAAAGTATGTAAATCTCAGTAATTATTGATTGATAATTTTGTCATTTATTCACAGCAACTTTTTTAATCAAATAGTTAAATATTTCATTTTTGGGAGCAAATTGACAGAAGTCACCAAACACTGGCATAGACTCCTTGAAAATGAGTCATTACAAGGACTCTGACCTCTGCGTCCATGAGGTTACTAGAGCACAGAACAGCAGATCCCATAGACACGACTTTATGTCTGCAAAACCTGGGACACCATTGTTTATGATATCATTTGGAAATATAGGAGGAATAAATGTCATAATTGGAGTTGAATTAGTGAATTCATTGCTAATTAGAGAACAGTTTTCAAGGAATATTGATTAATTGATATAGATCAATAAGGATGAATGGTTAGCAAATTGTTATAAGGCTTTGTTTTTAAAAAAATCGTAATTCACGTGTTTACCATATAATGGATATTTGACTTGTTTCCATTTTTTATCTATCACAAATAAAGTTGCCAGAAGCACTCACATACAAGTAAGTCTTGTACATGAGTGCGTTTATTTTCTCTTGGGTAAATAACTGAAAGTGGGTGTCTGGATCACATAGTAGGCATTATTTATTTTATTAAGAAGCTCTTGGGGGGGGCTGGAATGGATTGGAGGGCTCAATGGGGGACAAAGGAGAACATTTATAATATGTTCAATGATAAGAATACATTTAAAAAATAAATTTAAAAAAGATAAATTAAAATAAAAATAAGATTGCCAGCTGTTTTCTAAGTTAGTTGTACTGATTTACATTCTTTTTTTTTTTTTTTTTTAATCCTCACCCGAGGACATTTTTCCATTTTTTGTTCAGGTAGAGTGGGAGAAAGAGAGAGGAACAGAGAGAGAGAGAGAGAAACATGGATGTGAAAGGGACACATCTAGTGGCTGCCACCCGCACAACCGACCAGGGCCGGGGACAAACTGCAACCGAGGTACGCGCCCTTAGCGGGAACCGAACCCGGGTCTCTCAGGACCGCAGGTCGACGCTCTAACCGCTGAGCCAAACCGGCCAGGGCCTGATTTACATTCTTACTAGCAGTGAATAAGTGTCCCAATTCCATCATACCTTTGCCAACACTTGGTATGCTCAAGTGTTTTTAATTTTAGAAATTCTAATGAATGTGTAGTGCCATCTCATTGTAGTTTTCATTTCTGTTTCTCTAACATATTGGGTTCTTTTCCAGGCTGTTTAGTTCTAGTGCCTGCATTTTCAACCTAGACTGTTACATCATCTCTTTTACCTTAATTATGAGGCATCATTAAATTGGCTGAGTTATATTTTGTCCAGCACTTCTGAGTGGACAGAGTACAATCACAGCAAGGATGGAAGTGTAGGCTGTTATATAGCTTGTGAATTATCTCAGAAAAAGGAGCAAAGGTGTGCATTTGATCTTAAAGTATTACAAATTTTGGACCATGAGTTTAACTGTGATTTCTAGAGAATAAGTTACAGGTTCATAGCTTAGAAGTCTAGATGATAACGAAGAATTGTTTCATTGGGGTTCTTGAAATAGAAGACTGAGAAGCTTTTTTTCAGGAAGATTATATAGGAGAGACAATTTGTGGTATTTTGGATAACTTAAAAGTGTTTCTCTTGCTTTCAAGCTTGAAGGAATATAAATTTCATACATCTAATTTTTTTCATGTTTACTTTCAAACTTCCTACATAATCTTCATTTATGTCATATTTGCATTTTGTAGGCCAGAAAAGTCTGCAGATAAACCATTTTATGTCAATATAATTTAAACATTATTGTTAAAATGGATATTTCTAGCACTTTATAATCTTTGAAATTCTAAACACACATAATTTTATTTGTGAGTACTGTTAAAATATTTTTTTAAGTATTTAAACAAAACTTTTTCTTTATTGATTTTTAGAGAGGGAAGAAGGGAGAGGGAGAGAGAGATAGAAACATCAATGAGAGAGAATATCAATTGGCCGCCTCCCGCATGCCCACCACCAGGCATTTGGCCCATAACCGGGGCAAGTGCCCTGGCCTGGAATATAACTGGTGACCTCCTGGTACATGGGTCAATGCTCAACCGCTGAGCCACACCAATAGGGCTTTATTTATTTATTTATTTTAATATTTAGCCTGTTCAATCCACACATATATGTGTTTCTTCAGTTCATAAAATTTGTCTTCTGTAATATCTTATTTTTTTCTTTTTTCTTTTTAATTTGTTTTGGTGTCATCTTTAGAAACATCAATTACCCATTCTTTATCCTATCTTTAACCTCTATTCTCCTCTGTTAAATTAATCTTTCCATGTCTCTGTATTCTTGGAAATTTATTAAATTTTATTATCATAGGTTCTATTTGTAAAGCATTAATTTTTTCCTTCACTGTACTCATGGAAATTTTATTATAATTGGATTTATTATAACTGGATTTTATTATATATATTTTATTTTCTTGCAATATATTTTTAATGCCAATTTTTAATTTGTTTTTGTTTGTTTTGTTGGTCTATTTGTTTTTAAGATCCGTATGCTACCATTCTGCAGATCACATTTGTTATATTCTCTTACAAAGTAAAACAATTTCCCCAAATTTTTCTAACTTTAGTTGGATGAGGTTTGTATTTCTTAAACAAATGTATCTTTTTCATAGAACTCATATGTCTTGTATTTCTCTATATTTATCTCTTGTATTTGAAACATAAAATTTAGAACAATAAAATATTCATCTGAAGAGAGTAAATCATTCTGTTCTTAGTTATGTTCCTTACTTATTTCAGCAACAGCTATTTAATCCAATTAATAAATTATGCTTTTCAGGCAGATAATTAGGCACATTCCTACTTCCAGTCCAAATTTTACCCAGTGCTTACCAATTGCCATACTCTACCTCAGCATCATAACCGTTCACCTTTTTTTTTTTTTAATCCTCACCTGAGGACATTTTTCCATTTTTTTTGTTCAGGTAGAGTGGGAGGGAAAGAGAGGAACAGAGAGAGAGAAAAACATCGATGTGAAGGGACACATCGAGTGGCTGCCACCCGCACAACCTACCAGGGCCCGGGACAAACTGCCACCGAGGTAAGCGCCCTTAACGGGAACCGAACCCGGGTCTCTCAGGACTGCAGGCCGACGCTCTAACCGCTGAACCAAACCAGCCAGGGCACCATTTTTTTTTTTTAATAGTCAGTCATCCTAGAGATGACAAGCAAAACTGTAACTTCCAGTGTGCACTGCTCAGTCAGAGCTTCATGTCTTGGGTCTACCTATACTGATGTGCCCCAGATGAGTTGTGTTGTTTCTCTGGTCCCTTCTGCCACTCACTACTTTCTGCTATTCAGTGAACCCTGGGAGTTTCTGCTTCTGGAAGGAATATAGCAATATTCTACTCTGTTTCTCTCAAGAATGGTACCTATATCATAGGTAGATAGTCACATAGTTTCTTAAAATTCAGATATCTTGATCATGAAGAAGATAATATAGAAAATACATTAAAATTATATGGGGACATGGATTTTTATTTGGCAATGCCTGAATTTTATTTTCCTTGAACTCAAACTCACAGTTCGACCTACCTCTTACATGTGATGTGTTATAGAGAACAAGAAAATATGGCTCCAACACCCACTGAACAACCTGTGGCCAAGGCACTTAGCACTCGGCAAGAGAAACATCATCTCAATCTTCTGGTATTCTAGAGCCCCTAATATCAGGACATCACAAGTAGGCATTTATTGTATTTCAATAGTCATCTAGTTCAGTTTATAAGGTTGCCTGATGCTATAATGTCAAATATAAGGAATTTCAAGAGTGGTTCAAGCCAAAGGCACAAACATTGCAATTTCTCATTTAGAATAAAATGCACACTTTATGTTCACTAAGATATATAACTAATGGATTATCTTTGAAAAAGTTTCAAACAATTACATAAATAATATTAATTATATAAAATGTTTAAAGCAAAGAAAGATTATTTAAAAGCATTTATTATTTAAAATATTAGAGAAATTAATCTTAAAATACTGTCTGCTACAATTTAAGTATGTTTTATAAGGTTATAAAATATTAAATCCAAATATCAAAATGTATACTCTCATGTTTGAGTCATTTTAAGACATTTTCTCATTATGTGTGAAGTATCTGTTGGTGAAGAAAAGGGAAAGTCTACCCATATGATAAAAAATCTGATTAACTTTTTAGTTCACCCATTTAATTGTTGTGCCCTTCCACTGACTGAAACTCTTCATCTAAAAGTGAAGAATAATATGGTAGTCTTCTCCAAACTTCAGCTGTACGTAAAGAAACACTTCCTTATAAGAACGCTTAATATTTGTTGTCATTATACATTCCATTGAATTGAGTAACATAAAAAGTGCAAGTGCAAAGCCAATTGCTTTTGTTGTATATTATTGCATTAAAAGACAACAATACTTAGTGATTTGTAAAAATGACACCCTGGAACTCAGTGATTTGTAACAATGACTTATTTCCTATGGTTTTTTTAGGGTTATTGAGAGGCTCTTCTGCTTCATGTGGTGTTTGCTGGAGCACTAAGATGGCTAGAAGGTCTAAGTTTGCCCAATTTTCATGACTGGCAATTTGTGCTAACTGCCAGCTGGAAGCTCAGGTGGATCTAGAAGCTGAGGGTGCCAGTTCTTCTCCAGGTGAGTCTCTCCATATGCCACTTGGGCTTCCTTATAGCATGTCAGCTGGACTCAAGAAGGAATGATACACAAGAGAAGAAACTGGCATCTTAGAACCAGTCTCTCAGTATATATACAAGGTAAATTTCACAACTTGTTTGAAACAGGTCACCAGAGAAATTAGATTCCTTTTCTTTATCAGAGAAATGGCAAAGGATGTGCCATTTACACCACCACAGCCATTATCATTATCATTTTCTGCTTGTTTTGTGAAACATCTAATTTTCCTTCTGGACACGATAAGTAGAATAAAGGATATTTGGTTCTGTATCCCAAGGCCTAGTAAGGGACCCAATTTTAAAGAGTGGGTACATTCATAGTTTTATAAATAATACAGATATAACTTATATACAAAAAACCCATACATCAATAATATTTTCTTTATATTCCCAATGTACCATCTTATAATTCCCAACTGGAGTTCCACTAACTTAAAAATTAAAATTAATTAATTTTGCTTTCTTAACACACCACAAGAATATATTAACTTGCTTTACAATGGTACTATATTATAAAGTAAAAACACTTTAAATTTATATAAAATAGAAAAGTACAAAACTAGAAAAGAACAAGTTTGGCAGTTAAGAATAACACACATATGAAACTACATGACATAAATACTATTAATAATCTTGCAAGGGATTAGCCACAGATTTTTTCTGGGGTTTCTGATAGTCAACAGAATAAAATAATCTGGTCAATATCTTCATGGTCTTTGTATAAAAGAAAACACACAACAATATAGACAAAGTGTTAGGGAGAAGCAAGACTAATCCTGATTGTAAGACCAGAAAAAAAAAAAAAAATATATATATATATAGATAGATAGATAGATAGATAGATAGATAGATAGATATATAGATTAGATAGATAGATAGATAGATAGATGATAGATAGATAGATAGATAGATAGATAGATAGATAGATGATAGATAGATATTTGGTGGCAGTGGCGTGATTAAACAGAAAAGATTGCTTTAAGTTCATTAAGATAGGAGCCCAGGATAATACCATATTTAACAATCTCAGCAACATCCTCAAAGTCAACATAATGAGTATCCAAGAGCTCTATTTAGTACAGTCTTGTGATAAAGGCCAGGAGCTCCATTCTAACTTCAGGAAAAGATCAGATTTCTCAAGAACTCAACATGATATAATCTAGTGAACCAGCCTTGCTAAATTAACTTAAAACAACTGTAGGTTTTAGACTATTCAACAAAAAACTGCACTTCAAACTTCTCAAGGATCCTCACTAAGTATTTTTTCTTTCTCTTGAAACTTTGAAAGAGCCTCAATGGCAGGAAAGCTAAAAGGCAGAGAAGTAAATACCACAATGCAGCTATTCTATTTTCTCTGTTAAATGTAAACTCTAATGAGTTTTAGGTAGAATAAAAACTGGCGTATCTTATACAACTTCAGGGGCCAACAGGGAGAATCCTTGCTTTTGCAAGGGACTCTCAAGTACCTACAGCAGGTTTGAAACGTTCCTCATTTACTGCTGATCAGTTTACTTTCTCTACAAGAATGTTTATTCCTTTGTCACACTTTATAAATATTCAGCATTATTTTAATCTCTATTTCTTCCTCTCTCAATTAGACAATGTCTTTTGCACCCTTTCCTTAATGGAATCATAGGTATTTCTCCTATGGCTGTGTTTCCTTGGATTGCACAATGGAAACTTTGTAAGGTTGTTTCCTTCTTTCTTCAAATGGCTACTTAAAATGTCTAATGAAACAAGATTATTGTTTTACCCCTTTAGAATAGATGTTCTCCATAATAATTCATGTATAACAACCCTAACAATCCTTAACAAATTAACTACTCTTTATTTTATTAAGTTTGTAATTTTAATTCTAAATATAGTTTATTTAGAACAAGAGCTACTTATAACTTTAATGTATTATTTAATTACTAATGAAGCATACAGCCCATGTCTTACAAAAATATGTTTGTTGTAGGTGAATTGTGAAATAATCCTCAATAAACCCTGTGCCTGCTGATATTCACAGACATATGTAATCCTCTCTTATTGAATGAGGACTAAACTACTGTGTTGTTTTTAACCAACAGAGTATGGCAATATCAAGTGGATGTATTTGACGACTGGGCTCT
This sequence comes from Molossus molossus, assembly GCF_014108415.1. Classification (NCBI taxonomy): domain Eukaryota; kingdom Metazoa; phylum Chordata; class Mammalia; order Chiroptera; family Molossidae; genus Molossus; species Molossus molossus. The sequence goes on from NW_023425366.1 coordinate 35,485,332, forward strand.
GAATATTGTGACATCAATTTTTTATCAGACTCCCTTTCATGCTGCCTTTGGTGAACCTGGTATGTTGAAAATTCCACAGAGCAAGGAACTGAGTGGGGCCACTACTCAATGCAAACAAGAAACTTAGACTTTTGTCCTCATTTGAACAACTCACAAGAAAACAAATGCTGCCAGCAACCATGTAAGTCATCTTGGAAACAGACCCTTGCCCACTTGAGTCTCAGTTAGTCCTGAACCCTGGCCAGCACCTTCACACAACCTGTGAGAGACCTGAAGCAGAGGACCCAGATAAGGCATGCCCAGATCCTTGACCTGCAAACACTCCAAGACGTGACTTTATGTTGTTCTAAGCAAAATGTGTTAAGCAGCAATAGTTAAGTAATACATTATCATGCTTTTATCTTTATTAGCTTCCTTTAAAATCAATTATTTTTTTTTTTTTTAGAGACAACTCATAAATGTAGTCTTTTCAACAGACTGGTAGAGATTTAAGGCAATATTTTATTGACTTGTACCATATGGTAATGTTTATTCTGACTACTCTGAACTAAAAAAACTTAATAGTTTAATGTCATTTGTCAACATTAGATGCTTAATTTAGAGCTTCATAGATACCACATTTTCCTAGATAAAAATTCTCAAGTCAAATGGATTTGTTGCAGAATTACTGTGCTGAAGGAAAATAAACCCTAGGCTGATTAGATTGCTCTATGCAGAGCATGATCCTGTGCTATCCTCTCATCCTACTGGAATGAGATTTCCATGTTTCTTATGTATTTGCCTCAGAAACATTGTTTCAAAGTTATCTTGGTTTATATTGACCACATACAGAGTAGAAAAAATGAAGAAATCATATCTTCATCTCTGGAAGATGTGTCCCTGGCTAACTTTTCCTTTCCATTGTTGGTGTGGCATGGCAGGCATCTGGGAGGGACTAAAAGAGCCCACTTTCAGAAGCATGTACCACAGTGGCTGGTGGCACACCACTGAAAGCTTTTCTACATAAAAAGCATGATTTATTTTAAAATAGTATGTCACGAGTCTTTCTTACAGAGGAATTCCACATATTGTATGTAAATGTGCCCCCTCTAGAAGGTGGACCTTAACCTCCTGCCTAGTGCATGTGGTCCGGACTCATGGAATCCCTGCCAAACAGTAGAGTCTGGAAAGGGACACAGCAAGTTAAAGCGTAGAAACCTGGGGATGCCACCTGCACTGAGTGCTCTAGGCTGACACACCAGTGATGCCATGTGGCTACCATGAACCCCTTGATGGGAAGTACTAACAAGGCAACTTAGCTCTATGGTCTTCTACCCCAAATCTGTAACTTCAATCTAATGACAGGAAAACACCAGGCTGACCCAAACTGTGGTTCATGTGACAACATCCTGCTTCATTGCTTGCCAAAGCTGTCAAAGTCATGAAAGCAAGAGAAGATGGAGAAACTGTTACACATCAAGGAGACACAGGAATACGGCAGAGTATGGTCCTGGACTGGATCCTTATACAGAACAAACATCAATGAAAAAGGGGACAAAATTCAAATACAACCTGTAGTTCAGTCAATAGTATTATATGAATAGCATTTGCTATTCAATATGTGGTTATGAAATATGTTAACACCAGGAGAATCTGAGTGAAGGAACTTTGTGCTCTTTGCAACATTTTTTTCTAAATCTAAGTTTAATCCATAATAAACCTTTAAAATATTCTGTCACATTAGCTGTTTATACTAACTGAAAAAATTAGTAAATTCCAACTCTATTGTTTAAATATAAACTATGGGACTCTTCTTCCTAACTGCCTTGTCCAATTTAAGCCAGTTTAGATATATATTCATTTAGCATGCTTAAATGGTTTTTTAAAAATAACATTTGCAACCAAAGACATAGACTGGAAAGATTATTGTTTGGTTTAGAGATTAACACATAGAAAAACAACGTGATTTTAATGCCTCCAGACGCACCTTAATGAAAATGTTCTAGCCTTTTGGTTTAATTAAATTGAGTGGGAAGCAAAGGAACTTTATTACATTCTGATAAAATATCCAGGAGGCTTCAGATTTCATTTCCTTCCTTGTGCTGTTTTGTGATGATCATCAGAATATTGCAGATTTAAGCCCAGACCCAACAATGTTCAGAATCCTGGCTGAGGTGAACCACAAGTTACATAAATGAGACAATTAATCCATTGAACACAAAATTCATTCACATTTTCCCTGTTTTTCCTTTTATCAGCTGTTTAAGTTATTAATAGTTCTTGTTGAAAAGGCCTAATACCTGTGGCTGGGGATCATCCTTTAGGCAGCCTTCCAGATGGCATCTTTGACCAGCAGGGAAATTTGAGAAGCAGCCCACATAAACCACTTATTGCAGTCCCCAAATCCCAGCCATTATTTTGTTAAGAACTCAGGTCTACTCTGTGTCAGTGCATAAATGGACTTTACTAACTAAAGCCCATCTGGGCCTTGCATTCTAGTACAATCTTACAATGCAGTTTAATCACCCTTGAATCTCTCTGTAAATTGGTCGTCACAGTATCCCATACTGTGTATGAAGCAGGCCCGGGGAGCAGAAATGCCACTTGCTTTTCTTAAATAAAAGCAATCAAAATGTGTTGTTGATTCAAACTTTCATAGTGGGAGGGACAATCAACACAAAGCCATGCCTGTTATAAACTTCCTGTCATCAACTAATTATTTATTATTTCATCAGGTAGTAAATATGGAAAAAAATCTGTAATTACATTGGTTTAGGCACATCTATTTATTTGTTTAACTTTTCTCCAGCTTTATTGCAATATAAATGATATATAAAATTGTTAATATATTTGAAGTGTACACTGCGGTAATTTGATATACATGTACATTGTAAAAATATCTCTAAATTCTAGTAAATGAACACATCCATCGCCTCACATATTTACATTTTTTGGTGAGAATATTTAAGTTCTACTTTCTTAGAAAATTTCAATTAAACAATATTGTGTTATCAATTTCAGTCACCATGTTTTACATTAGATTCCAGAGCTCATTTGTTTTATAACTAAAAGTTTCTACCCATTTATCAACCTCTTCCTATTTCTGCCCATCCTTCCATCCCTGCCAGCCACTGTTCTCCTCTCTGTTTCTTTGAGTATAACTTTTTTTACAATTCCACATGTGAGTGAGGTCACGAACAGTTTGTTTTTTTTCTGGCTGGTTTTACTTAGCATAATGTCCTCCAGGTTCATTTATGTTGCTGCAAATTACAGTATTTCCCTCTTTCTCATGGTTGAATAATATGCCATTGTATATATGTACCATTTTTTTTTTTTTTTATCCTTTCATCTGCTAATGGCACTTAGTTTATATCCATACCTTGGTTATTGTGAGTAACGTTGCATATGCATGGGAGTGCGGATACCTCTTTGCTCTCCTGTTTTAATTTCCCCTGGATATATACCCAGATATTTTTTAGAGGAATCTACATACTGTATTTCCTAGTAGCTGCACCAACAGTAAAGTACATTTAAATTTATCAAGTTTAAAAGTAGAATAAAACATTCAGCAATTTTGAAATTTTATTTGAGGTATAACTAAAGAAACTATAACATCTAGTAAGTCATGTAATAGTGCAGATAAAACCTTTCCTTTGTGCTTTTTAATTCATAATTAAGTTATTTAACTTACAAAAATATTTTAAGGGTTTTACAGAGATTATTGAATTTAGAATCATTGTGAAGAATAACAATAAAGTTAAATGACCTATTTAAGTCCCAGATAAAGGCCTTATTCTCTAGAATAGATGGTTTCAAAGCCCTTAGGCACAAAATTAAATAGACCAAGGAAATAATAGATTCAAACATATACATTGACATAACTGATGGATCTGACAGTCTTTCACATCAATTTTTCTATATTTCTTTCAAAAGTCTTAGAGATGAATTAAATACTCTCCTGATCGTTGAGCAAGGCTTTAAAAACTAAGATAGTGCCCTATATTCTTAGTTAAATTTTAATGACCCATTTCATTAACACATTATATACCCCACTCTCTCCTTCCTGTGAAGAAGTCAGACATGTGTTAACTGAATTGTTACCACAGCTGTAATGACTGTCATTGCAGGTGCCTAGACTTATCAACTACACACTGAAGAATATTTTCTAAAGACTGGCACAGATCTTTAGCAAACACACATCTCAGTTTTCTGAATTATTCATGTTATAAAAATATATTGGTCCCAGTCTATGGAAATGTGTCCCTTGGACAAAAACTTTTAATAAGGGTGTGTTCCTTATGCACCTTCTATTTCTTCAATAATATGAAATCTCAGACTGTCTTAAAACAGTACTAATTTGTTTAATTGTCTCTCCTGGAGAGAAATATTTCTAGTTAAGCCTAGGTGGACCCTAGGTCTTTCCTATTGAGGCAGATCATAAAAGAAAGCAAAGCAAAATCATGATATTAGTACCAAGGAGGTAGCCTTGTGACATGTTACAAGTAGCTTGATTAGAACAGTTCAGCTGCTTCCCGGTAGGTTTTCCTTCCGTGCTGGTACAGCATTAGAGAGTAGAGTGTTTGAAGCAGGGTTCCTATTGATTTCCTGCCATAATAGCTTTATCAGATTTCCACTGAAATATGCAGATTACAGGAGTGAGTGTTCTTATAACATTCAAGTGAGCCCCTCTTGCCTTCCTCCTGTGGTTACTGATCAAAGCAAGAAGAGGAGCAAGGAGAGAGGCACCCCAGATCTGTTCCCAGAGGGTTCAGAAAAATTATCTCCAAACACAACATGGTCTCCTGAGTGGGGTCCTGGAATAACTAAAGGACATTAATGGAAATACTAGTTACATCTCAATAAACTCTGGCATTTCATTCAGAGTAATGTACTACTGTTCGTTCCTTGGTTGTCACAAATAAACCATGGTGAGGTAACATGTTGACAATGGGGGTACCCGAATGTGTTGTATATGGGAACTCTCTGTATCAGCTTTGCAACTTTTCTGTAAATCTAAAATTTATTCAAGAAAAAACCTTAGGAAGTCTCAATGGTATGAAAACTGAAACTCCCACACTGAAAAAGTCACACAGGGATATGGTGATACCGAGCAACACATTGCCAAAAATCCTCACTTAAACAGCAAAGGAATCAAAAGCAAACTACAGTTTTAAATTATGCTGGACCCTCCACAGAAATATCTAGCCTATTAAAAACAGGATCAACAAAATTTAATTTTGTCTACACAGCAAAACACTATACAACACTTAGGGAATGAAAAACGATGATGTCCATAAACCCAAAAATATAAATAAGCATTCACTAAACATCCAAATTCAGTGTCGACAAATCCATGTACTGGCTGGTTTTTAGGGCCTACTGTAAATTTCATTACACTTGAGAAGGGATTAACAGATTTAGAAACCCCAGCAGAAAACTCTTACATAAGGATAAAAGCCATGTAGATATTGTGCTTTATCTTGAATAGGTCCTAGTTCCTGCCCAGGCTGTAGGTAGGAATCCTTTCAACAATAAGAAAATGCAATCCCTCACTAGACATGTGTTCATCACACATTTACTATGTGCACGGCCATCTGGCCATTGGGAATACAAAAATTAACGAGGACCGCGCCCTTGAGAAGCAATTAGTTTAGTAAGAAAAAGTGACATATAAATACAAATTGCAGGACAATAAGATGCCAAAGATATGGGATTAGGACACTTCCATGGACAAGTTATCCTGGTGCTAAGAAAACTATGAATGTTTTCGCATCATGGACAATAATAAACCATTCTGATTTGAAGAAAAACAATGTAGCTCTGTAGACTTAGCCTACATCTCAATGTATTCTCATATTAGCAAAGGTATCTTTGCCTCTTCAGCCTATTGTCAAAACAAACAAGGCAAACAAACTATTGTGAAGCATGCTAAGCCCTTTGAATGAATGAAACTATAAAACTGCAAGACAGAATTACATCTTGGATCGATGGTATTTATAATATGCATTTAGCACTAAGGACAACATTTATAAATGAAGGTTTTGAAAAATAATAAGAACTGGAGGTGGCTAATTCTGCACTGCGTACATGAAATACTATCACATTTTTTGACTGCTCAAAGCCTGGGGTGATCATGATATTCTTTAAATGTTTGATGTGAGTTTTTAAGAGCTTCTGGTATAAGGCATTGATCCAACCAAGAAATTTTCATAATGGATTTTCTACCCAGCTTGGGATTTCTGAGGCTGGCTGGTCAGACATGGGCAGGAATGGATGCCTCGTGTCACCCATGTCAGCCACAGCCTCTCTTCTTTTTTTCTTTTCATTCTGGTGGTCTTTTTGCTGAACCTAAACCAATAATAATGATCTACTTACATGACCTGTTCTGTATATCTGTCATATTAAAGTCCAGGCTGTTTGTTTATCATCCTGTGATCTATAGCTTTCTATTAATTTAATTATACTAAAAGATCTTAAAAGCCTTGGGCTAAGTAACATGTCAATTAGAAATGAGTTTAACTTGGAATAAATATACATTTAATACTTGTAATTTATGGCTTTAAATACAAACAAAGCCCTCACTATGACACAATCTATTATTAATTGCTCCAATGCCCGAAGTCCAATTAAGAAAATCCATTTATATTTTCTTCAGAGAAAGTCAATGTTCATTCCTCATAGGAAGTACTAGATGCCTCCATTTGGCTCTCTCATAAACCAGTAACACCACAAAGCACTTGTGTGTGTAATGAACTATGTCATGTGTGAAGGGAGTAGGGAGGGCAAAGGGGAGATAAAGCCGGGAGTGAGGGCTCACATCTCTAAAAATAAAGTAACACCCAGACCAATGTAGGGCTTATATAAGTGTTTTCAAATAAAATACGATTAGACCCTATTACAGACTAATTAACTGCCATTTCATGAAAGTTTTTCACTTCGGTAAGTGAAAGTCAGGTATACATCTTAACTGCAATTCTAGTATGTTCTCAGCGCTTACATGTGGTCTTAAAACAGCTGTACTGCCAGCTCTCTCCAGCACGTGGAGGAAAAGTTACACATAAAAATGTCAGTCTCTGGACTGAGAAAAGATAGTTAATGCTTGGGGTTGCATTTTATGGCAAAAGTTATAAATCCCTGAGAAGTAACATTTATAGTGGAAACCCTGACACAGTACTTTATGCACTCACGCAATGCACAAAAGAGAGAATTTAGGAGTTTAGAAATTTTAATGTGTGAGATTATAAACAAATATACTCAAAACCATTTTTAATGGTTTCCATGTTATTCCAAACCCCAGAAAAACAGCAGAAAATGCTCATATCTTCGCTGTGATCTTCAACTGAAAAAGGTCATCCAAACATAAGTTTTTTAGATCCAGATATATCTCATTAGTATTATTATATTTTTCTATTAAATACAGTACACGTGAGTTATGCTTTCCACTGTGATGGATACCCAGTTTCTCTGAACTCTCTGTTATAGCTCGACAGAGGCCTTGTTCTTTGAGAGCTAAATTGAGGTCTTGTTTTATAAAGTGGACATGTCGGCTCTGCTCTCGCTGTGAAACGTTACAGTGTGCCCCGTGTTTCATGCATCCCAGGAGGAGAGCAGACGCGGAGGTGCTTACTCCTCAATCAAGGCCCCGACCTCGAAGGTGGAAACACCTATCCGGGCACAGTGTGAGTGAGGCACAGATAAGATAAGCGGCTTCCAGTACTCAGCAGGAGATTAGCACCCAATAAACGGTAGATATCATTAGTCTAAACAAGTGTTCACATCTTAACCGCAGTTAAGGACACAGAAGGTAGTATTTTCATATCTCACTTATCTGGTTACAGATGGAGTCATGTGTGGAGTTTTTGCAGGTGCTAATTTAAAGTTTGTGCTCAATTTGACTTCTCATATCTAATTTAAAAACAAGGAAATGAGTTCATTAATGTATCGAGATGGAGCAGAGATCTTGTCCTTCTCAATGTAATATTCTATCTACTAAAATATTAATCTAATGCCCCCATCTAAAATGTCAAGTACAAATTATTGTAATAGAAGCATCTCCAAAGTGAAAAGAAGAATTTAGAATATGGACAAAACCTGGCTTTTTTAAACAAAGATAAATGAAAAAGAAAGAAGCCATGTTTTTTCTAAGCCATTAGACTCTGAGCAGAAATTACATGGATGTTTAAATTTTACCAGTGAGAAGACTTAGGCTTCCTGTGAAATGAAATGCTACCTGGATTAACTCGTTTAGTGATGTCTGGATTTAATGATCTAAAGATGACTAATATGTATCTAATATATATTTAAAACAGTAGCTTCCACAAGGTTTTTTTTTTACAAGCGTTTTATAAGATATAAGTGCACATTTGTTGCAACATTTTTTGGAAATGAAATATCTACATTTGCAATTTAAATGGAAAGAGAGCTATTGCATGTATCGTTCAGTGGAATTGTGTTAGTTTTTGTGTTTGTTTAACATGCATGGAAGAGATCACACGTTTTCTAGGCGTACAAAGAGACTCCCATTTCGGCTCTGGATTACGGAATATGGGACAGGCTCTGAAAAAGGCCAGAGAAAGTCTTCTTATGCTGGTTACCCTACAGGAAACACTATCTTTGTGCCTAATATGAAAAATTAGTTGTTTACCATAATAGATCTGTAAATAAATAAATCAATGGCTTTGGAATTTGTGCTAATGCTAGCATATTATTATTTAGAAATTATCACAGAAAAAGTATTGAAATCTTAACATGTGGGCTCTTAATATTGTTATGACACAGAGAAGCGGTAGGAAAAAACCCATTTGTTTATCTACTAATTACATACTTACTGAGAGGCTGAGGTCTCTGAGTCTAGGAATATGGACATGCTTATAAAAATTAGATTATATAAAGTTTATACACAAATAAAGTATAGGCAACATTTATGAAATATAATAAAATTAATTTCAAAATACATTTAAAGTACTTTAATTTAGTTATTATTTTAATGAGGCTAGAGATTTATAATTCAATAAACTCTTTTATTATTATAACAACATCTTGAACAAAAACAAAAATTGCAAGTGGAATAATGTGGTTATAATAAGCTGTGTATGTGCACGTCCACATGGGTTGGATAAATGAAGGTTTATAGTTGTGAGTATGTGAAACGCAGAATTTATTCTGGTATTATTTTCATTAATTATTAAATTAGTGTCAATACAAACTACTGTAAACCTACTTTTGCCAAACCCTGTACATCCACCTTTGGAATTGCATGTTCCCCTGAGTGTGAGCTATGAGTGTGAACCATGTGACAGCTTCATGTTTAACCCTTAAAACAATTAAGATTGTAAGCAGTTCTCCCCAGGGACCTGAAAGGGGAGTGAGGTCATTTATTGGAAGCACCCCAGCCTCAGGATTGATCTGAGATATGAATCTGATCTCTCTGAATGCAAAGCTTGCATATTATCTACCAGGCTCATCTTGTAAATCTAGGTAGGCGTGGTCCTTAGCCACCCCTGGAGACATAGGTTTTGGCTTAAACACCTGGGTGCATGCACACAAACACAGGAACAGCGTTCACACTTGCAATTTTTTTTTCAGCTTCTAATGTTTAAATTCCAGTTTTATGTTAGGAACTAAAACTGTTTATTCAACTAGTATCATCCAACCGAATTTAATTTGTGATTTTCAAATTGTGCTTTATAGCAAAAATCTTAAGTCTATTTCTAATTTGAATTTAAAAAACACATTTGAATAAAATGACCCACAGTGATTGATGAAACTAGCATCTATGCACACTGATAGTCTATGCCCATTTGAATTTGTTTATCAATATTTCCCCAAAGTACTCACTTAATGATACCTGCATCTAAGAATTCACATATGTTTTTCTCTCCATGAATGAGATATGGTTCTGAGTGTGTGAGGTGAATGTAAACTCAGGCAGACCTATATCAGAGAAATAGAATTGAGTGGGGAGAGAGGAAAGTCAGGGAGCCTGCCTGCACAATAAAATATTCACAAAGGAAAGCCCACAACCTCAAATAATTGAATAAAGCAAGAGCGATGCGAACTAAGGCATGCCTGGGGATTAATGGTCATCTGGTGGAGTGATTGTCTGAGGTGATCATCAATCCCCCAGAAAATGCCCTACACCAAAGTCACTGTGGCTATAAAAACACTTTTTTTTCTTTTTGTTTTTCTTTTGTTTTACTAGAGAGGCTTAAAAAATTCTTCCTTTCACTTGATTTCCTGCGGTATCATCATTCCTTCATGTGGCTATCCGAAGAATGACTTTGAATGGTGCTGGGCTGAACTGAGTCTTTCCAAATAATTGATCTCAAAGGCAGCCACCAGCAGAAGAATTCTTCTGGTGTGGAATGTTTTATCCAGGCTGAGTAATATTTCAGAGCTTTTTGAACCATGAAGATTTAGTAAAGATTTAAGTAAAACTTGTGCTTTGTCTTAGAACAAAACACTCTTGGGAAAAGACTTCATGAATGAATGATATATTCTTAATTTTCATGGGAATTTATAATGGGAATAAATATACAAATCACAATGATCAGGAAGACCATGGAAGAAATTGATCTGGAATTTATCAATTTAGTCCTCATTTGCAATAACACCAAAATTTACAGTTCAAATGACATGATGAGAAGTGGTTAGTTAAGGACATAGTTAAATCTATCTGTTTGACCCCACAAAATAATCAGAAATAAAAAAAAGTGTGTAAAGATTTTTTAAATCAGAAATTTGTATAATTGAATTTATCTAGGTTATTACTTACTAAGAAAAAATTATAGGTTAGGAGCACGTGTTAGTTATGTATTTGCCAACAAATAATAAAATAAAGAGAACATTATTAAAAAATGGGAATAAAAACAAATTGCCATTGGCAAAAGTAGGTCAAAGAACTTTAGACTTTAACGAGTGAGATTTTTTTTTAATTTGGAACTTTTATTTGAAATATTGTGTCTTAAAATTTATAGCGCGAGCACATTTTATATGCCTTCTCTCATTTTTTTGGCCTCAAAAGTCCCCTGCACCCTCCACACTTGCTAGACTATGTCCATCAGCATGGAGCAGATTGTCCTGATACTGCACAGCCTCTGGTGTACCTTCCCTGGTGACGATGTAGAGGCCAAATAATGCAACCCAGAATCGCTGGAGAGTCAACTCCCCATGGAGGAAATGTGGAACAAAAGACATGCTGAGCAAGAGGCTCCATATCAAGTGCTCTACATTCCTCCCTCCAAATGACTGGTCAGCTAATAGGCTATTGCTTTTTACAAGGCAGTGACCCAGACTTGGCATCTCCTGGTGTCTCAGCCCCTCACTCCCTGCCTCACTTCCCTCTGACCTCCGTCACACATCCATGAGACCTCAACTCTCCTTTTTTTTTTTTTTTTTAGTTTAATTTTTTCATCATGATGTAGGGAACTCAACTCCTAATTAAGTGTCTGTGCCCATGTTTCTTTCTTAACAATTCCAGGCTGAGACAGTTTATATTCAACTATGTAAACTTAAAGTAAAATTGTACACTTCATCTACAGGCAAAAAAAATCTACTTTTCGCCTGGTCAGTGTGGCTCAGTGGTTGAGCATCAACCCATGCACCAAGAGGTCACTGGTTCGATTACTGGTCAGGGCACATGCCCAGGTTGTAGGCCAAATCCCCAGTCGAAGGTGTGCAGGATGCGGCCAATCTATGTTCTCTCTCATTGTTTCTATCTCCCCCCACACCCCCTTCCTCTTTCTCAAAAAAAAACAAAACAAAAACAAAAACAAAAAAACCAGTAAAGAAGAAAAAAAGTTAAAAAAAGATCTACTTTTTATTTAAGGTCAATTATTTTGTTCATAGAATTACTAATGTTTTTAAAACTAATGTTTCCTTTATGTCTAGAGCATAGGCTAGAGTGTGTAAACAAAGCTGAATATTTTTTATCTGGCTAATCAAATTTTAAGTTGAACATTACCTGTCCATTTTTTCACTCTATAATTTTTATCTCCATTAATTTTTAATAACTTAGGTGATATGGGACTGAATTCTTTCTGACCATATTTAACTTCATTTCTGCCTTCTCAGGGATCTACAGCTTTTTAGATAAAATTCTCTTATAGCAGACACTACTAATTGATTTTATAATGCCCATCCCCCCCTCATCCTGTAATTTAACAGAATCTGATTTAATTGTGGTGACGAGTCTTTGCAACACACTCTCCACCCCGGATTCCTCTGCAGACTTCCTGTTCAGCAGCCCTCGCCGCGCAGCTCTCTCTGTTTACAAGACTCCAGAATGTCTAGTTTGCCAATGTTATTCTAACAGAAGATCTCGATTAAAGACTGAAGAACATGTCTACCATAGAAAGATGTTAATGAGTCCCTATGGACACCTGTCCAACTCCCACAGTATAATCTCTTCATGTTTGAAAATCATTATTTCTTGTTATTTTATTGCTCGTTCTTCTTTAACTCTCATTTTTAAAAAATCAAAGCATTTCATCTGTTCATCTCTTTAACTTTTTATCTTCTATAATATGCATACTCAGACCCCATCTACAAGCACATGATTTCTCAACTTTATTGTGAGAACTAAATGATTAAATATTGCTTAGGGAAATAATGTTCAATGTGTACCACTCAGCTCTCACATCCTGGTAATCTAAGTTTTCAATCTCAAAAGGGAGCCTATCAGAGTGTATTTCTGTAGACTTAATTTGAGTTGGAACCAAGATTTTTTGAATGTAGCCCCCCGCCCCGAACTCTGCCTGTTTCCATGAAGACTTCCACAAGCGTCTTACTCTCCTGAGATTTATTCGGGAGCATTTAAAAGGAAAGGCTATTAAATTCTGTACTCACCATATTCAGAATGAAAGTTATTTTCTTCTGCCATTTTGAGAGCAAAATTAAACCTGGATAATTAACATCACATTCAGAAATTTACATATAGGTTCTCTCTTTTAGTGTTTTCAACTCATAAAATCTGCATGTAGACAGAGAAAAGTTGATGAGACATGTACAGCACCACACAATGAGTAGTCAGTAATCACCCCTCACACACACAAATCACAATTTTATGGCATATTACCCAGGAAATATCTGTTGAAATGTTATACAAATTTAAAAACTAATTACTGAAATTATATATGCTCAAATTGTCATATTTTTCCATGTCAACAACTCTTTCTTTTATTTGAAGGTGAATAAAAATACAAACCTGAAATTTAAATTGGGGCCAAGACTCCTGCTTCTGCCAGATGGGAAAAGACAAACCCACTCTCTGCCTTGGCCCTTCAAGAAGGTCTCCAAACCATCACCACTGGAGTCCTGCGGCCTAGCTCATGTGATCTCTACAAATAATAAAATAACAATGACAAAAATACAATGCAGAGTGAGGCAAAAGTAGGTTTACAGTTGTTCGTAAGAAAATTAACACGATGATTAATAAATGATAATACAAGAATAAACTGTGTTTTGCATACTCACAACTGTACACAAACTTTTGTCCCATGATGTGTAGTTTAATTTCTTTGTTAGTATTCTTATTTATATCAGTGCTCATAAGAAACTATTCTGTAAAATATTGCTATCTACTGAGTAACTTTTCTATTAGTTGTACTATAGAAAATACACAAATAATAGAATAACATCCAGGTGTCCTAATTTGTCATATTAGTTTCACATATTAATAATTTTCAACTCACTGAAAAATATTATAAGTGTAGTATTATGGGACTGTATTTTGCAGGAAGGATTTCAACAGACATGTCATTCAGTACACTCACTTCTTTTTTTAACTTGTAAAATAATAAGACTATTGTAATCTCCTTATTTAACCACCAGTCTCTTCATAAACTTTAGCTGCCAAAGATTCTTTACAGGATGAACAGCAACACATTAAAGAGTGTTGGAATCTTAGTTTCTTTCATGCTTTCTCAGGAGCAGTGGTTTAGGTACTTCCTCTACTCCATGCCGAATCTTGTCAAAGAAAATGACAAGAAAAACAAAACAAAGCAAATAATAAAGCAACAATTGTAAAGTGAATGTTGCAATGAAGTATGTATTGAAACAGAGCTGTAGTATAAAAGGCTGACATTCATTTGATTATAAAATGTAAACATGACAGAAATATTTTGCAAACCTTTTTGGAGGGCACTTACTGAGTACATGAGTTATTCTATTTAAAAAAAAAAAAGGTGTCTTGCCCAGCCGGTGTGGCTCAGTGGTTTAGTGTCGACTCATGCACCAAGAGATCGCCAGTTCGATTCACGGTCAGGGCACATGCCCAGGTTGTGGGCCCCATCACCAGTGGGGAACATGCAGAAGGAGGCCAATTGATGTTCTCTTTCATCGATGTTTCTATCTCTCTCTACTTCTCCCTTCTTATCTCTCTAAAATCAATCAATCAATAAATAAATAAATGAAAGGTATCTTGAAAGAAATTCATCCTCATCTTCTGGACCCGTGTGTATCAGATGATGTATAAAACAATATTGAGTGATTGTGAAGAGAGACAGAATTCAAACAGAAGCCATCCCTGCCTGGGAACAGGTTTTCTGCACAGATACATGCTCAGTCTTCGGCCGGCAGAGGCACGGGGAAGTCCTCTTCCATCTTAAGTCACAAAGGTCAGGACCCACAGCCCCACACCTACACTTTGTCCCCAAAGTGGCACTTTGAGCCACTTTCTGAAACTGTCATTAGATGCTGTCTGCCAAGCCTGTCTCTGAACCTGGACCAGAACATTTAACTTTGTTTCGAGGTTCAAATTCAGTTCCCACTTGTAGTCAGTCTCCTCCCACCAATTGGATTCATTCTCCATTCTTTCCTCTACTATCACCCCTTACACTGCATCCTTTATTCACTTATTTATTGATGCATCCACTCTCCCACTCATCAAAGTTTTGCAAGTTCCTACTCAGCACCAGGCACTGTGCTTGGTGCATGGGGTTACGTCAGTGAATGAGACAGAGGAAGCCTCAGCTAGGATTAGCATTGCATTCTAGGGAAGAAAAAAAAATAAGGCAACAAAGAAATAGCAACTTAAAGTGAAAGTAGCAAATAGCCCGCAGTAGAGGGTTGCAAATGGGTGGCATGCAGAGAGTGACTGGGTGGTTCCATGGAGCAGGTGGTCATGGAAGGCCTTTTGGGGACAGTGACTTTATGAGCTGGGATCTGGGTCAAGGCAGGGCAGGAGGATTTCTGAAGATGAGCCCGAGCACAGTTCACATGCTGGGAAATGATTCTTACATTTCAGAGACAGGAAGAAGGCCCCATGTGATTGGGGAACAAGAATACAGGGTAAAATATGCCATCTTGGTTTTAGTCGAAGACCTGATTGTATGGGATTTCTGTTCTAGGGAAGACCAAATATAAAGTCTTGGTTGGTTTCTAGTAGGGGAATGACTTGTCTGCTGTGTGGCAAAACACTAAGTAGGGCTTCTGAAAGGAGACCACTTAGGAGACTTTCCTCTCCACAGGCACTAACACACAGTGTGCACTCCCGATGAGGTACGACAAAACCCTCTCCACAGGCACTGACACACAGTGTGCACTCCCGACGAGGTATGACCAAACCCTCTCCATCATGCACTGACACACAGTGTGCACTCCCGACGAGGTATGACCAAACCCTCTCCACAGACACTGACACACAGTGTGCACTCCCGACGAGGTATGACCAAACCCTCTCCATCATGCACTGACACACAGTGTGCACTCCCGACGAGGTATGACCAAACCCTCTCCATCATGCACTGACACACAGTGTGCACTCTCGACGAGGTATGACCAAACCCTCTCCACAGACACTGACACACAGTGTGCACTCCGTACGAGGTATGACCAAACCCTCTCCATCATGCACTGACACACAGTGTGCACTCCCGACGAGGTATGACCAAACCCTCTCCACAGACACTGACACACAGTGTGCACTCCGTACGAGGTATGACCAAACCCTCTCCATCATGCACTGACACACAGTGTGCACTCCGTACGAGGTATGACCAAACCCTCTCCATCATGCACTGACACACAGTGTGCACTCTCGACGAGGTATGACCAAACCCTCTCCACAGGCACTGACACACAGTGTGCACTCCGTACGAGGTATGACCAAACCCTCTCCAACATGCACTGGTGATTACAGAAAAAGTGAAATGAAGTCTGTACAATGGAGCCTGGAGATTTTTACTTAATTTTTAAAATAAGAAAGTATGTGATTTTTTTTGCATGTCGCTGTCCAATTTTCCCAACACAATTTATTAAAGAGGCTGTCTTTACTCCATTGTATGCTCTTGCCACCTTTGTCGAATATTAATTGAACATAATGTTTTAGGTTCATTTCTGGGTTTTCTGTTCTATTCCATTGGTCTGTGTGCCTGTTCTCTTGCCAGTACCAGGTTGTTTTGATTACAGTATTATCATTTGACCCAGTGATCCCACTTCTAGGAATATACCCTAAGAAGCCTGAAACACCAATCAGAAAGAATATATGTACCCCCATGTTCATAGCAGCACTATTTACAATAGCTAAGATCTGGAAACAGCCCAAGTGTCCATCAGTAAACGAATGGATAAAAAAGCTGTGGTACATATACGCAATGGAGGACTATGCAGCTGTAAGAAAGAAAGATCTCTTATGCTTTGAAATGACATAGAGGGACCTGGAAAGTATTATCCTAAGCAAAGCAAGCCAAACACAAAAAGACAACTATCATATGATCTCACTTATTTGTGGAATGTAATGAACATAACAGTCTGAAGAACAGCGTAGTCCCAGAGACATGGAAGTAGGGTACAAACTGCCAATCCCCACGAGAGAGGGGTGGCGGGGGAGAGATAACCCACAGAACTTATATACATGTATGCATGACCAATGGACATGGACAACAAAGCTGGGAACAGAGCAGGGAAGGAGGGGTAGGAGAGTGTCAATGGGGGAAAAAGGAGAAACATCTGTAACAAAAATAAATAAATAACAATTAATAAATTAAAAAAAGAAGGTATGTGATTAAAAAAATGCATTTTCAAAATGTTGTTTCTTAATAGCAGATAAAAATTTTTCTAGATTATTTACCTTTTTAGTTGAGAAGAGAATATTTATTTGGGACAAACAATTTTGTACTTAAAGAGAAAACTCTTTAAAAGACTTGGGAAAATAACAAGAAACTTTCTTAAGTAGAGGCAGCCTTACAACATATCTGTTATCCTACTCACAGGCAAAAATCTATGTTGGTTCTTTAGACATTTATTTAATTGTTCATTTCACATGATGTTTTTTCTACCCTTCTCAGTTTTCATGTTCACGTTGCACAGTTGGGATGGAAGCAGGGCCTTCTGAGGGGTTGCTGTAGTGATTTCTGACAGAGTGTGGTTACAAGGACGTTGGTGAAGACAGTGATAAGATTTCCTACATATGTGTTTTGTTTTTTCAAAAATTCTAAAGGATTCTTGTGCTTTTATCTTGTGAAAGGATAACCTATGTCAACAAGAAAATAGAGAACTTAATATAGATAAATCTTATACAATGCCATTTCTTTCTCGAGTACAGTAAAAATTTTGTCTTCGACTAATTTACATCTTTTTTAAAAATATATGTTTTTATTGATTTTTTTACAGCAAGAGGAAGGGAAAGATAGAAACATCAATCTGAGAAGCAGGGATCGCCTGCCTTCTGCAAGCCCCCTACTGGGGATCAAGCCTGAAACCGCAATGGGAATGGAACCAGGACCTCTCAGTCCATGGGATGACACTCAGTCCACTGAGCCACACCAGCTGGGCTTGACCTAATTTACTTCTGAGAAAACAAATTAACTGGCCAAGAGACCAAAATAACTTTAATTCAGTAACAGACATCTAGCAGGTATATCGGTGTGGTCTGTCCATGAGCTCATATCCCAGTTAGGATTCAGAGATGGCATAAATATTTCACTTGTATTTGAAAAACTGTGATATAATTTTCTAAATATGCAAATAATTATTTTTAAAAATATTAAGCCTAAAACTGTATCTAACTGAACAAATAAAACATCACTTCAAAACTCATCAATTTTCATTGGGCATATGAAATTTTTAAAATCTGGCTTCTCCACAAAGGGGCTATTTGACAATTATGTGGTTAACATTTTTTTTTATTAATTTGTTTTTGTTAAAGATGTTTCTCCTTTTTCACCCATTGCCACCCTCCTCCCCACCCCCCTCGCCCCATCCCAACTTTGTTGTTCATGACCATTGGTCATGCATATATGCATATAAGTTCTGTGGTTTATCTCTCCCCCCATCCCCCTTCTTCTGAGGATTGTCAGTCTGTACCCCACCTCTATGTCTCTGGGTCAATTTAGTTCATCAGCTTGTTTAGTTCATTACATTCCACAAATAAGTGAAGTCATGTGATATTTGTCTTTTTCTGCTTGGCTTCTTTCACTTAGCATAATACTCTCCAGGTCCTTCCATGCCATCTCAAAGGATAAGAGATCTTTTTTCTTACAGCTGCATAGTATTCCATTCTGTACATGTACCACAGCTTTTTTATCCACTCATCTACTGATGGACACTTGGGTTGTTTCCAGATCTTAGCTATTGTAAATAGTGCTGCTATAAACATAGGGGTACATATATTCTTTCTGATTGGTGTTTCAGGTTTCTTTTTTTTTTTTTTTTTTTTTTAATCCTCACCCGAGGACACTTTTCCATCTTTTGTACAGATAGAGAGGGAGGGAGAGAGAGGAAGGGAGAGAGAGTGAGAAACATCGACTTGAAGGGACACATCGAGTGGCTGCCACCCGCACGACCAACCATGGCCGGGGACAAACTGCAACCGAGGTACATGCCCTTAGCGGGAACCGAACCCGGGTCTCTCCGGACCGCAGGCGGACGCTCTAACCGCTGAGCCAAACCGGCCAGGGCTGTTTCAGGTTTCTTAAGGCATATTCCTAGAAGTGGGATCACTAGGTCAAATGGCAGTTCAATTTTTAACTCTTTGAGGTAAAACCATTGTGTTTTCCACAGTAGCTGCACCAGTCTGCATTCCCACCAGTAGTGTACTAGAATACCCTTTTCTCCACACCCTCGCCAACACTTGTTGTTTGATGATTTGTTGATGGCGGCCATTCTTACAGGTGTGAGGTGATACCATAGTTGTTTTAACAGGAATAAGACAGGTATGCCCACTTTCGCCACTCTTATTTAACATAGTACTGGAAGTCTTAGCCACAACAATCAGACATGAAGAAAAAATAAAGGGATCCAATTTGGAAAGGAGGAAGTGGAACTGTCATTATTTGCAAATGACATGATATTGTACATAGAAAACCCTAAAGACTCCATCAAAAATCTACTAGACTTAATAAATGAATTTGGCTAAGTAGCAAGATACAAAATTAAGCCAAGAAATCGACGGCTTTCTTATACACCAATGATGAAATCACAGAAAGAGAAACTAAAAAACAAATCCCATTTACCATTACAGCAAAAAAATTAAGATACCTAGGAAGAAACTTAACCAAAAAAGTAAAGGACCTATTTGCAGAAAACTACAGGTCATTGAATAAAGAAATAGATGAAGATATAAAAAAGTGGATGCATATACCTAGTTCATAGATTGGAAGAATTAACATCATTAAAATGTCCATACTACCCAAAGCAATCTATAGATTCAATGCAATCCCCATCAAAATACAAACAACATATTTCATAGAACTAGAACAAACACTCCAAAGTGTATATATGAAACCAAAAAAGAACCTGAATAGCTACAGCAATCTTAAAAAAGAAGAACAAAGTAGGAGGGATCACATTACCAGATTTCAGGTGATACTATAAAGCCACTTTAATCAAAACAGCTTGGTACTGGCACAAGAACAGGCAAATAGATCAATGGAAAATAATAGAGAACCCAGAAATTGCCCCAAGACAATATGCTCAATTAATATTTGACAAAGGTGGCAAGAGCATACAGTGGAGTCAAGACAGTCTCTTCAGTACATGGTCTTGGGGAAATTGGACAGCTACTTGCAAAAAATGTAAGCTAGATCACCAACTTATACCATACATGAGAATAAACTCAAAGTGGATAAAATACTTGAATGTAGCTCATGAATCCATAAAAATTTTAGAAGAAAATGCAGGCAACAAAATTTAAGACATCAGATGCAGCAGAATTTTTACTGATACAACACCTAAGGCAAGAGAAACAGAGAAAAAAAATGAACAGATGGGACTACATCAATCTCAAAAGCTTCTACACAGCAAAAGAAACAACCATCAAAATGGAAAGGGGTCCCACTATTTGCGAGACCATAATCGCAAATGATGCATCAGATAAGGGGTTAATTTCCAAAATATATAGAGTGCTCATACAACTCAACAAAAGGAAGACAAAGAACCCAATTATAAAATGGGCAGAGGACCTAAATAGACACCTCTCCATAAAGGACGTACAAATGGCCAAGAGACATATGAAGAAATGCTCAACGTCACTAATCATCAGAGAGATGCAAATTAAAACAACTATGAGGTATCACCTCACACTTGTGGTTAACATTCGTTTAAACAATAAAAAAGGATAATTTAGGACAGGACCACTTCACTTTGTACTACAAAGTATTGTAGCCTCTGCTATATTTTTGTTCATATTCAGTTCTTTTATTTATTTAATCCTTAATTATTTGCACTAGTTTCTTGAGCATCAGAGCATCATGAACTTGTCCTTATGTTGATACTTCCTGCCAACTGTTTCACACATGGAGAATATTATTAGGAATGATACTCTAAATTTAATACACAGCTACAACTGTTTTGCTTTCATTATGTGTGGTAATACCCATAAATAGATGCTTCATTGTTGGCACTTACTGCCTTCTCTCCCCACTTGCATTGCCTAATTATGGTTCTCACTTGAATAATTTGGCAAATGTTTGTATAGCATCTTCAATTAAAAATAAATAAGGTTGAAGAATGTTCTTTCTGTATTCTTCAGGCCTAAAAAACATGAATGTTATCCTTTAGATCTCTTCAAGGAACCCTTCCAAATCTTCTTCTCTTTCCAATGCAATTTTTCTTAGGGCAAATTACAAATGTGTGGAATCTAATCCAAATAAATATTAAGCTTTTCAACCCCCACACTTCCTATTGCGTAAGCTTCCCAAACAATTGTTTCATACAGTTTTATTAAGAGTGGAGACTCAGAGCATGTGTCCACTCTCCTTCAGTGCAATTGGCACGGCTGGGCATGGCTTGCTCTGTGGTGGTGGCACGTCCTCTCAAGCTGTGACTCAATCCCGTGAGGCATGAGCCCTTACTAGCAGAACTGTCTGGGCATCTGTAACAGACAGAAAGGAGCACAACACTTCTATAACATAAAGTTTGAAACAATGATCACGGATGCCCAGCACATTTCAGTTCCTTCGGTTATACATGTGAGAGCAGTAATTATTGAGGTTATATTTAACACTAATTGGAAATGTGTTTTGTGAAGTTACATGATTTTTGATAGACTCAAAGTTTTACTGATGGTTGCCATAAAAAGAAGGCAACAAAAAAGATATGGTCATAAAACTCTGAAAATATTATGTCATCTTCAACCTTTGAACATTAATAAGCAATAGAATCAAACTGTCCTAACATCTGTAGTAAGAAAAACAATGTGATTTTACAATGAAAACTATAAAAAAAAAAGTATGGCAAAGCAGAGAGAGAGAAGAAAATAAGAAAAGTTACATCCTTTTCTTTCTGAAATGAAATATTCTGGGTGCATATAACCTTTTGTTCATCTTTATAGTCCTGCCCTCCCACAATGCAGCGGGACTTCTGAGTGTGAACCACAGAAAGATCACAAGGTCCTCATGCTCTGACGCATGGAGCCCAAGAGACCCTCCACCTATAGCATTTCCAAAACTCCCTCAGCAAACCCCTTTTTACCCCTCACTGGAGCCCAAATTCATGGTGGTTAATTCACTTACTAAGTTAAGAATTGACCTGAATTTTGGCATGCTCTATTGTGGAGAATAGAGGTCTTGCGATCACAAAGGGGAAGCACCTGGCAAGGCAGAGGTAGAAATTGATCCACATCATGGCCATATTTTTTCTTGCTCCAAAGGTCAGAAAGTTGGCAGGGCCAGAACACCCAGGGAGCCTACCTCTCAAGGCCCAGGGAGGGGTGCCAGGGTTTCCTAGATTATGTGTGGAATACTGAATTTCAGAAATCACATTCCGGCTGAACCACCAACTTTTGTAAAAAGTTGCACTTTATCAAAATAAATAAAATTGGGCCCATGAAAGTATTGTCTAAGAAATGTAGCAAAGAAGCAAGGTTCAGAGAAGAAAGGACAGGTTGAGTTTTATAATGTTATCTTTAAAATAATTTTTCTTTGTTATGACAATGTGATATTATAGTTTGTCTCAACTCTTTAACTCAAGGTAAAAAATTCACTCACCTATTGATACTGAAATAATTGTTGATGTACGCTCATTCTCAGCAGTCTTTGTGTGTGTGTGTGTGCTTTATGAAAGATGGACACTCATCTGATATGATTGTGATAAATGTCTTGAAAGTTTGCTTCCCCATATATTCACTCAATTTCAGATACTAACCTCAAGGCAGTCCAAAATTGAGGCTACATGTCACTAAGCAAAAATTAAAAGTGTGTTTTAAGATCAAGGGACTTGAGAAGCATGCAAATTATGAATAGAGAGCAGCAGCATGATGTGAGGAAGACCTGTGTGCTGGTACCATCTGTTCTTTGATTTGATCTTAGGTTTAAAGACTGAAAAATAAAGCATGTGGTTTTCTCAGGGTGGCTGTAAGCGGTAGACACTTAGTTCTGTGCTGGGTGCTGCTGAGAGTGACACCTGTGGGCCGAGGTGCTGTGGCGGCTTTTTCCTGGTCCCTGTGCCATAGTCCAAGAACAGTTTTGTTAGTATAAAACACAGCTAACATGCATTGTGCATCGCGTGTCAGGCTGTGGCACAGATAGTTCAGATATATAACCTCATTTAATGCTCACACCAAATGTATGAAGTAATCATTACTTCTTTACCCAATTTGGAGGTGAGGAAATTGAGACATAAAGACATTGGTATCTTCCTGAGAAAATGAGTGTGCAAGCATCAGAAATAGGATTGGATCCCAAGCAATTAGACTCTAAAATTTGTGTTCTTCATAACTACACTGCACTATGGTCTTCAAGAAATTATATAAAACTTTGTTGAATTAAAAAATAAATTGTATATAGGTAATGTATTGGCTTGTTCTCTTTTAAAATTGTTAGTATAGTATTTGTTAGTATGGTACTATTTTCAATATTATTTGTTAGCATGGCATTTCATTTAAAAAAATCACTTCAATATTTTGTTTTCACCAGATTTTAAAATGAAGATTGTGATTTACAAAAATGACTTAGAGGACATTTGCAAAAAACATAAATAGTGAACTCTGTCATTCTGATAATAATAGCATAGATATTGGCCATCATACTTACAAACATATAGATTACATTTTGTGCTGGTTATAGAAGGTAACAAAGACAAAACATTTTTTTCAATATGGATAGGAAAATAAATAAGTAGATGAAATATAAAGCAAGTATCTCTCTAGTCCTTGAAAAAGCAAAGGCCCAGTGTGGCCATCCCTGCTGAGTCCTGTGCCCTACTGAAAACTTACCACATCTCTGTTCCCATTGGTACTTGAAAGGGAGTTTGGGATGGAGTCTAGTTGGTTCCTTCCAGCTTATACCACCATGCTGTAATAAGGAGTGTAATTCTCTTTGTTATGTTAAATGAAGCGCAGATTTTAAATGGAAAATTTATTAAAAACTATAATACACACTTGCCACTGTGGAGTAATAAGAATTAGAGAGAAAAACAGAAGAAAGCAAAGGAGGAAAAGGAGAAAGAGAAAACAGTGGAGGAGAAAGAGGAGAAAAAGAAAGAGGAAGAGGGGAAGGAGGGGAAGGAAAAGGAGAAGAAAGTAAAGGAAGAAGAGAAAGAAAAAAATGAAGGAAGAGAAGAAGAAAGAGGAGTAAAAGGAGGACAAGGAGGGAGAGGACGAGAAGAAGGAGAAGGGGAAGGAGGGCAAAAAAGGAAAAGACAGAGAAAGTTAAGGAGGAGGAGGGAGAAGAGAAGAAGCAAGAAGGGGGAGGATTAGACAACGGATGCTCTTCTATGCTCTGTTGGCTACACACCTTGCTGTTGACACTGGGGTGTCAGGTGCTTGGACCCTGGTGACAAGAACCTACTGTTGATCTCCATCAAGTTCACTGAATTCAGCATTGACAATTTAAGAAGCCTAAGGGGATATTCTTTCTTATCCCAAAAACAACATTCAGAGTTCTTTTTCTCTGAATGTGTTCATGAATGAGTTTCAAATACTTTTGTTCTAAGGAATAGAATGAACCATATTGTGTAGAAAGTGAACAATTACTCATTATTTCTCTTGTGAATTCTGAATTCTTTCTTGGCTGAGATGGCCAGATTTTACTTTTACCCAGAAGTTCCATTTCTTAGTCTCTGACTTTTAACGTGAACATTACTTTTTAATTTTTTTTCTTCTTTATAATAAGTGATTCTTTTTACCTCCTTGTGACACTGGTTTTAATAGATCTTTAGATTTGCTTGTCCCATTTGCAAAAAAGAATATTATGCTAAAGTTTTGTTTGTGGATACAATGATTTATAAAGTAACACTCATGCAATGTTCTCATCAAGTGTCTGCAAAGCAAAAAATAACCAAAATAACAATCAATGGAGAAAGAGATAAAAGAAGAAAAGAGGAACAGAAGCATTTTACTTGCCTGCGCCATCACCAATTGTGATGAGCAGGTTAATGTGACATGATGACTCAAGGCATTTACAAAATCCAAAAGCTAATTTTAAAAAAAAAATCTGTGCTGGGACTTTTGTTAAATAAATAAATCTGACTTATTTTAGGATTTCCAGACTTACATATTTTTTCTGACATACAGTTTATTTAGGAATGAATTTGGGGATACTGTTACACTTACTATGTGTTCTAATCTCAATAGTTGTTTAATCTGGGACCTAAATATTACATATGTATTCAATTTAGTCATTGTAACTCTAAGAATTAATGGAACAGATATCATGATTGTTATTTTTATAGAACCATAGTATAATATATTTAATTCCAAGCAATTTATATTTTCAGAAAAATATAATAGAATGATTATTAAGATGATCTGAATTCTTCCTCCAAATTACAGAAATGAAAACAGTGACAAAGGAGTGGCCCTAGAAAGCCCTTCAATTGCTTTGACAGGTCAACACCATGGGACAACTGGATCTGTACCCCTAACAAATTCCTCTGAATGAACTGAAGGACAAGATGTACTTCTCATTCCTTAACACATACATTTCACTTCCTGACACATACATTCTACTTCCTACACATATCTCTCACTTCTTCATAAACATCTCCCACTTCCTGACATAATGCTCACTTCCTCTGGGTGTACATCTGGTAAACCATAGTGTCAGAAAGGCAATGCTCAAGGCATTTAGCTGAGCCTGGTCTCCACATGCCCTAACCCACAGATCTGTGTAAATTATACACTGCAATCCACAGTCTCTGATCCCATTCTTACATTTATAGGAAGTACATGTGGTTTTAGATTCTTCCACATTTTCTAAGAATAAAGCAGTCTCCACATTGAGCCCAAACTAAATTTCTTGGGAGCATTCTCTATGTGTCAGCTCTTGGAGTACATTTTTTTACCATGCAGAGGCAGTTTTGAAGAAATTTTTTCTGAACTGACTATTCTCCATTGTGTTATAGTTAAGGAAACTGTTCTCTTGATATTCACTTTGAAAAAGTGTCTTCTTTAAAATTGTAACCCTCATTAGAGAGATTTATATGTTCTTGGCCATTATGACTGAGATCCCCTAGTGAGCCCTTCTGAGCTTTATATTCATAGAGAATTGTATTTGCCACATTAACTTTAAATGATGAATCTTCATGGGTATATTTCCAAAAGCCTTAAAGAAATAGATAGACTGTACAGAAATCAAATAAAGAAAAAATTTAAAGAAGGAAAGAAAGGTCTTGATATACTCAATAATCAATAATCTTTGTTTTAGGACCTGTTCAAAATCACAAGAGACGGAAACTCTTTAGATAAATACAAATAAGATGTTAGGTGGATCACCCAAAAGAATGTTGGTTTCTTTGGTATATAAACAAAAAATACAAGAGCTATACTAAAAGAACGAATGCCCTTGTCCAAGGGCAGACTCAAAACCAACGAAAAGCACTAGAGCCCATTGTTATAGCCTAGGTGAGCTGAGTCCTCTTGGCTCATGGCTAGCCTCTTCGTGTTTTGTGGTTCTGAATACTTTTAAAGCAGCAGAGACTATCTGGCCATTTCTTCTTGAGTACTTACCTAGATTATTAAATAGATAATTTTATGTTGTGAAGAACATTTAGGGTAAGAATATTTAGGGTAATAACATTTGGGTTCATAATATTATAGAAAAAGATTATATACTCCATGAAATTGGCTAAATTTAAAAATTTCAAAGCATAGATTCAAGCAAAGGGTCTTATAAGTTGCTGATGATACATAGAGAGGCTCAGCTACTTTGGACATGAAGTAGAAAGTATGTTTTAAAAATGTAAAAAAAATACCTATATCTGAGGGTGCGGCAAGCTGTGTTTTGATATCTTTCATAAGGCAAAGCAGTACATGTGAAAGAAGAGTTGTATAAGAGAATTGCCTCTGAAACAAGAAAGATTAAATAAACTATTTTGTAAAGAATATGAATCTAGGAGTTATCTTTGATTCATCCATTTTCCTCAACTCTCATCTCCAATCCATCAGCACTAGTTAAAAAACAGACAAAAAGAAAACTAAAAAGTAAACATAGAGATACAACTTTATGCACCACAACTATAAATTTTCCAAGACTACCTCTTAAATGAAAGAGTAATTTACCAATATACTTTATAAAAAAGATAATTAGTGTGTTGAAAAAAATATATATATACATATAAATACATATATATACATGATAAATATATATATTTATCAGTACACGTAAACATACAATAGAAGTCTGGAGATCAAACCCAAGTGTTTTCTTCTGAGAATAATACTGAGGAGAGATTACGGGCTTGTCTAAGGAAGATCTATTCAAAAAGAAACTTGAATGCTGAAGAGCAGAAAGTCTCAAAACTAGAGGAAACAGCTGCTCAGGTGGAGAAAATAACAAGGATAAAGACCACTGCCAACAAGATGAAAAAATATGTCAGGAGGCAAGGATGTAGCTAAGTAAATAGAGAAAGAAGACAGTCAGAGGTGGCTAGGAACTAGTGTGTGAGTAGACAGGGCTGTCAGACTCTAATTGATTGAATGAGAATTAGTTAGAAAGTTTGAAGCATATATGATTAAGATATGTGATTTCTATTTTGACGAGATCATTCTAAAAGATGTAGGTAGAAGCAGAGGGACGGATGTCTCTCAGACAGCTCTGGCAGGAGGTGATGGTAGTTTGTATGAGGGTTTAGCAGTGGAAAAGGTGAGCAGTGGTTTTCCTGAAATACATCTTAGCAATAAGGAGGACATCCTGAAGGGAACCAATGTGAAAGATGAGAGAGACTGATGAACAAAGAAATACGAGATTTTTGTCTTAGTATTCTGGTAAGTGGTAGTACCACTTATAGAGGTGGGCAATGCTGGGAAAGACCAGCATTCTGCATTGGAGTCTATTCGGAGCTGTGAGTTTAGCCCGCTGGGTACATAGCTAGATGTATAGATCTGGATATATGAGAGAAACTGATTCTAGCAAAACATGCTTCTCATTAACTATTAGAAATATAATTTAAAATTTTGGATGTAAAGTAAGACCCAATATTGAAATGATAATAAGATATTCCTGGATATTGCATTTATTTATTTCATTGTACGGTTGTTTTCCTGGTATGGTTATCTGGACCTCACAGAACATAAAATATCTTATGGTTATTTATGAAAATGGTTGGACTATATTTTTGGAGGTCATTAGTTATTTATTTTAACAGCTTGAACCATTTTTTTTAAAAAGAAATAAAGGAGAAAGCAGTGATGGAGCATGGATCAAAGAAGTCCTTATAAAAAGCTTAGTAGATCTCAAACAAATTTATTAATGAATCACCAGGTCCTTCTGGGATAAGAAAAGGACTTGTAGACAAATTGGGTACAGAAAACAAGGTGAATAATGTTTTCATTATTTGCAAGGGTTACTGTGGGTCTGTGCCAGAACTAAACTTGTAATAATACTTTTTGTAAAAGAAGGCAGACTTTTTAATTGGATTTAATCGTAATTGCATATGCATGGTGATTAGCCAAAGAGCAATAAAGTTAAATTAAACACAATGATTATCAATATTATTAGAGGTAGAAACAATTTTTTTAAAACCTACCAAAGGAAAAACAAACTCTCACAGTGGAGAGAGATATTCCTAATATATTTTCTATAGAAGTCTTTATCTTAGAAAATTTCCCAATTTATCTGAAACTCTTCTCCACACCCTTTACCAAAGCAAAAGGCCAATATGTTGCTAGAGGAAGAATTTAAAACTATGAAAGCAATGCAGCTTTATGCTTTTATGGTGATTCAAATTCATTTTTTTAAAATTTTATATTCTATTTGTGGCTTGATTTAAGACAGGGACTGTGTACAAATATCCAGAAGATAATTTATCCAAGAGTTTACCCATTCAAAGCATCCAAACAGTGCAATTATTTTGAAATAATGGTTGTCATTTAGCAGTATAATGTTACTGTGATCATTGAAAAAGGATATCTCCTAGTATTAATTATTCATGGTCATGAAATCACTGAGCTGTGAATGTAAGCTGGTGGCCGGCCCATGCCACTGGACACAGATTGAGATGTGGGGATGGAAGTGGATGGGTCTAAAACCACTCTGTCAGAGGCCATTTTTGTTGTAAAAATTATCTAAGTTTAACAAAATAAGGGTCATTTGTTTCAGGGCAGAAGGCATTTCCAATGAAAGGGAAATTAGAAAGGGAAGTTCTAGCAAGAGCGAGCTGGGGCTCCAAAGCATCTTTCTAAAAGCCAACTTGCCTGAGTCATCCTCTTGTGTGTTTTCAGAGGATGCTAAGTCAATAAATCCCAAGAACAAGAACACATGCATATACATCTTCAACAGCAGGGAGTTCTTTTTTAAGAAAATGGCCACAAGTAGGTGTTAAAATCGTCATTTACTATGTGAAAATTGTTATATTAGTTTATGTAGTTTACGTATTTCTTTCTGTTTCAATTAACCTAAATTTCTTTGATTGATGAAAAATAGAGATCGGCCATTAATATATTTATATAAAACAAAAAGTATTATGAAATATGGATTTTTTAAATCTAATACACACCAAACTTAATGAGCCAAAACATTTTGTTAATAATTTTGCTCAATTGAATTCAAAATCTATGAAATCTGCAAAATATATTAATCCACACCAGGCCAGATTCTAAACATGACTAGTTAATGATTTTCTAACACACTAACCAAATCAGGATATTAGTTTCTGCAATCTGAAAGATGAGAAATCCATCAGCATTTCTTTGACAGTACCCAGGAAACAGGATTCTCCCATTTTAACACACAGACACACAGACACACAGACACACACACACACCTGTTCGACCACAGAGGTACAAAGAGAGTCATAATAGGTTATTTGCTAATTTCTACTACATGCAGGTATTACACACAGATCAATAGTTGGAGCTCATACTTACGTTGATTTTTCACCACCAACAAAATAGCAAAGAAGAGGTAAGTCATGGAACATAAAACACAGAGATTTACACATCCCAGGAGACACTTAGACGTTTTTAGTCTTTGAGGTGCCAGGAAAATTATAGAGTATCTGATAATAGCTTACCTGGTGCTTCCTCTGACTGATGAGAACCAAGAAAGAGAAAGACAGAAAGATTAAGAAGACCTTAAAATCCTTGTGACTAAATAAAACTGTCCTTATTTACTAACATCACAGACTGTTACCCAAACCGCTGCCAGCTGGCGAGAAGCACAGAGGGGGCGCGAGTGCGCTGCTAGGCTGCGGCGGAGCAAAGGTCTGGCAGTGGCAACGAAGCAAGGTTTCTAAATTAAATTAATTAATGGATAAAATACAAAAGATAAATGAAAACCTTCTTGTTCCTGGGGGCTGTTCTGCTAGTAAATAAATCAGAGAGAGAGTTACTTAGTTGCTTTTTCTCCTGATTAAGTGCCCTTGGTGCTTCAACTCCCCCCTACCCTCCTCTGTCTTTTATTGTAACTTCAAATTAAACATCACTTAAATGTGTGCCTTATATCAGGGGAAATCTTAGAATTCTTAAATTCGATGCTTACCCTTTTTCCTAGGAATAAAAGAAAATCCTTTACAGAAATGCGCTATGTATAAATAATATCTGTGTCTTTTTTCAATTACAGTCTTCCTTTTGCTACCTTCTTGACAGAAGGCCTGAAAACTGCTTTCCAACATGATAAAACAAAACGTGATCTCTTCAACTGGAAAAAGTTTTAAATTATAAGATGAACCAATTAGATAGAGTTAATATTGAGCATGTGTTTTGCTATCAATATTGATGTACTGTATCACTGGCTTCTCCAGGCACAGGGTAGCGAGAAGGCCTAATTCTGATACTTCTCTTGGCTTTTCTAGGATTCCTGATTAATGGAAAGAGAAAATAGAGAGAGAGAGAAGAAGGGAGGGAGGGAGGGAGGAAAGAACTTAATAACAATATGACATCCATTATTACAAAATACTGATCAGTCTTCCAGAAGTGTTTCAATTTGAAGGGAGTAACAAAGTGATTTCCTGAGAATTTGAAAAGTTCTATATATTGATGAAATTCTGATATAACTAAAAATCAGAATAACAAAACAGGTTACAAGGTATAGCAAACTTTTGACTTTTCATGAAATATACTATTAGTGAGTCCCCACTTTGTGCTCAGAGATGGATTTAATTATTTTTTATTCATCACATGCATAATGTTTATGAAAATAATTATCGACTTATATGGTATACCAGTGCTTTCTATAAGGCCAGATTGCCTCAGGCATAATGAGAGGTCACCCAGGGTTCAATGGCTCATTCCTCAGATGGCTGGGCCCTGCCTGAGACAATCAGCCTTGAATTACAAATAAAATGATGGTTCTAGAAAGTTTAATACTGCACTAATTCACAAGTGCCTTTTTGGAATAGTCACATGTACTTGCCCTGTTTTGCAAAAGACTTTAGGACCCTATTCCCTGTACATTACCTGAAGTGAGCTGGGAGCCAGCTCAACATTGCATTTCAAATCTCAGAAAAGCAGGTTTACCTGTACGCAGGGAATTATTGAGGGTGAAGAGGCTTAAGGCGAATGACTAGGGAGGGTGAGTGGGTAACTGTCTTATCCACAATCAATGGTCCAAAATGCACATAGAAATAGAAGTCACATTAAAAAACTAATAAAGAAACAAGTTGTACTGTAGTGTTTACAAAGCCCTGTTCCAAAAAATTAATAAATCTTTCTTTCTACTGAACACCTAAGTCGTGTTTGCAAAGAAAAAAAAAAAAAAAGGCATATTAAGAACAAAAAATATCTAAGCAAGACAACAAAGAACCAACTGTCTTGGTGATAACGTGTTCCGGGTCCTGTGGTATGTGGTAATCACCAATCACAAGTGAGGCATTGCCGTTCCAATGTGGTTTATTAGGATAATGTGCAAAGCTCTGGGGCTGGGCACCATTCTTCTTCTTTTTCTTTGTTGCCTGTAGTTCTGATTTAGGGTAAACTCTGCTCCTGCATTACATCTGTGAAACCAGCTTGGTGGAGAAGCCCGCAGAGCTGTTTGCGGTTTGCTCGAGCTTAGAAATCAACAGAAAATTAAGACCAAGTGCTGAATGCGTGCCTGAAAATCCCTTTATAGATGAGCTCTAGGAATGTACATTCATTGAAGCATGCCCTTTGAAAGCCCTATTCACTTATATGTTTTCCAGAACTATTGATGTCTAACCCTCTCATAATAAGTCTAAGTCTTGGGTACATACCATTAACATATGGTCAATATAAATGACACAGCTTCACAAACATGTTAACATACCTCAGAGCAGGCATTCCCTTTATGTGGGCAGGGTTAGCTATTTGAACAGGAGAGCCCCCAAAGATGAAGGAGAGGAGGCCTAGTTTCCAAGACAGAAAAACTTTGATCCACCCCCGAGGCAGAGTTTGAAGATGGTTGTCGTTGAGTTCCCATCTCTTCCATCCAGGTTTTGCACACGCCCCCTCCTCTCCCACATAGAGGGCAAAAGTTGGTCCTTTTGGTCTTCCTGGCTAAAATCATGCACACAAACACAGCAGTGTCCTCATAGCCAATTAATACAACACAACCTTTTGTGTCTGTGGAACTTTAGCAATGACCAAACAATTTTCAATACCTGATCTACTCTCATTCTTACAACAAACATTACAGGTGGTGTCATTGTTATTCAGAGGATGAGAGCACTGAGTCTCAGATGTACTGGGACTTGCCTAAGACAGTGCATATAGAGAAGTCAGATGCACAGTCATAACTCAGGGTATTTTTGTTGGTTTTTTTTTTTTACATTATTACTTCATGTGATCCTATCCAGAACATTTTACCATGCAGTCAGGTTAACTTACCTTAACCATTAAGGTAACTGGCGTAGCATGAAAAAATGGTATATGCCATTTCTTCATGAAGATAATGAACCAGATGAAAATAATGGTCCAGATAAATTTAAATACTGAAGCATGGATTTCCCATGAGAACATTGCTGTTATATATAACTTGCGAGACACGGTCCTTCTGGATTAGACAGTTGTTATTTACATGAGGCAGATCCAGATATTTCCTGATAAAATAAACAGTGGCAGCTATCTCACCAAATCTCTCTTCTACATTCTTGTTTAAATCTCTGTAGAACTAATGCAAAAATTAGGCTAAAATAAATGCCAAAGTGGAACTACAGAAATGAAACTGTGAAGGATGAGACACATAACTAAGTTCCTTCCTTCACATTACTTAATTTTAAATAGATCTCATTTTAAATTTAGGTAGCACAGTTAAATATTATGATTTTACTGTCATACATAAATGCTAATATTTTCTCACTAAAGCGTAGCATTTCTTATATAAAAATGTCTTCAGAGAAGATGTTATATTGTTCAGTAACATCTCATTTGAAGAACTCTGAGCTCTATTATAGAAAGACAAATAATAAAACCAAAACAATAACAAACAAAACAACCTTTATCTGGCACTTGTTTAATAATGCTAGTAAAATTATTCAAAATTATATCCAGATTGTAAACACGCAAGACAGAGAATGTACACATAACTCATTGATTTGTCTCATTCAGCAGCTACTGATCTGTTTCGATATTTCTGTAATTTGGATGACTTACAGCTATGGAATTTTTTTCTATGAGAGAAAAGAAAGTTGCACATGTGTGTTTTATTTTAAGTTGTGGATTTGCAACGATTAACTACAGATCAAGTATTATTTTTTTACAGAGGTAAAGTTGGCTGGTGGTCAATTAGTGTGTCTTCATGTCACTGGCAGTTTTGTTAGTGGTGCCAATAACTCTAGGTCCTGAAGAACCAGGACCTCAGGGTTGTGATTTCTGACATTGCAATCAGGTTGATGTGGACACATCTTGGAGTCTCACATTATGGGATTGACAAAGTGGTTTTGAATGATGTAACTTATTGAAGAAATTGTATAATTTTAAAAAAGATAATTTACTGGACAGAAAAAAAAACTACCAAATTCTTATATTTTTGCAAGGAAACAGCCTAAAACAATAAATAACAACCCTTTTTGTCTACATTAAATATGAGTAAAGTAAGCTTCTTTAAAAGGTGATTGCCCCAAACAAGTCCCACAGTGAGTGTGGATTTGACCCTGGGCCCATGTCACTTGGTCTGGTCTTCTTTCTGCGTTGTACTATTGATACAGTGAAATGTGTATTCCATTTTTTATGCTTTGCAAAATGAATGTTGCATGTGGGAAACTAGATGATTTTTAGTTTTGCTACAAAAATTCTAGGAGATTTGACAAAGGTTTAGTTTCTCTTTTATACCTACTCTTTTTCTTTTTGTTGCTTTTTCAACAAATAAATAATCAAAAAATGAAAACAACATTAAAAACCCCAACAAAAACAAAAACAAAAGGTCTTAAGAAGACCTCAGTAATATTCTGAGGAAAGCTTCATGATCTGGAAATTTAGCCTTTCCATTCTCTGACCCCAGCCCAGTGGGCAACTCAATGTGTTCCTGTTGACATCCTCAGAGTCACAAGCTAGGTCATGACACCCTTGGCAGTAGTGTGGGGAATAACAGACATGGTCGTAAGAGGTAGAGCTCACTAATTTAACTGATCAGTGTTCTCTTGGCCCAATGGTCCATGCACTGCTCTATACACAGGCCTGAAGACACTGCCAAAGTCGGGTTTTAGCAGAACCTCCTCTCAATGGCTTCCTTAATGCTGGTGTGAGGAGCACTTTACTCCTCTTCTGACCTCTCACAGTGCAGACATATCCCTCATGCAGCATGTGTGACTTCCACCCTGCCCTATGGTTAATCTTCTTTGGCACCCTCTGTGATTAGAAATCCTCTGTGGACAGAGTCTATGGGCTCTTTAGCTGTTTTCTTATTTGTTTGTGGTGTTGTTTTGGTGGGGTTTTTGTTTTTGTTTTTGTTTTGTACACAAAGATTGTGTACCAAGCTTGCAGTATATAATTGTTAAAATTGTGCAGAAAGAAGGGATAAGAATGCTCCAGACAAAGTTTCCAGCAATGTTCTTAATTCTCTACTAAGAGAATTAACATTACAGGTAAGAGATCTAATTTCTGGAGTGTCCCTTGACAAAAACAATATAAAATGCAGCGAAGAGGAAAGTATTGCATACTTAGTATGACAGTGAGAACTTGTCAGAAGAAAGACTGTGGTGGAACAATAGATGATTTGATATTACAAAAGGGCTCTGTTTTTTACTTGGTAGGGATACAGAATTGGCAGTGCTCAGATCAGTGTTTGATTTGGCATTGAAAGTTTGCTCATTGTGTCAAAATAGAACATTATTGTTCAGAATGTTTTCTTATCTTGATGTTCAGGAGATTGACTTGGAGTTTTGTAAGTAGAGTTATGTTACTGTTTTCTTTCTTAACATGCCTGATTTACCCACCACAGAAACAATAAGGGGATTTTCACTACTAAATGAATCATTTACATTGGCAAAAGAAAGCAAAAATACCTGTTAAATATAAGAGAATGGGGGCTGGAGCATGGGCACTTTAATTATTATGTTTCAAAGGATCTGCTTTGTAGAGATGGCAGCCGCCCAGTATAAAGTGACCACAGGCTAAAAATCACTCCACAAATAAGCCATCCTAAGAAGATGTTCCTGAACATGTATGGTTATAAGAAGACCTGGAATCTCAGGTCTTTCAGTTTTTACTCTGATTCTCAGCAGAGATGTCTTCTCACTTCTTACTGACCTGCCCTCTCATAGACAAGGAAGTTTTGCTGGTTCACATAGGTTTTGTTAGTCTCTGAAAATCGCTGCTTGGGTATTCATGACCAGCTCATGGACCTGTAGTACCATGCAGGTGGCTACTGACTTACCCACATGTCCAGTGTTACTCTTAGTCCCTCCTTTCCAGAAGTATGCACTTTGAAATTAAATGATACACTTCTAAAGAGTCTATATATAAAGAGAAAATCTCAAAAGAATGAATGTAAAAATACAGTATATAATAAGTCTAAGCTACAACTAAACCAGTCTTTCTTGATGTCTCTCAGCATCAGTAGAGGATTGAAATGTATCCCCACCCTGGCCGGTTTGGTTCAGCAGTTGGAGCGTCGGCCTGTGGACCAGAGAGTTCTGGGTTCGGTTCCCGCTAAGGGCACGTACCAAAAAAAAATTTTTTTTTAAAAAAGAAATGTATCCCCAGAAAGACATGTGTAAGTCCTAATCCTGGACCTTATTGAGAAATATGGTTTTTGCTGATGTTACCAAGTTACAAACATATCATACTAGATCAGTGTAGATGCTAGTCCAATGACTGGGGTCCTATAAGAAGAGAAAAATTGGGGTACAAACACACAGTAACAAGGTCATTTAACAACAAAGACAGAGACTAAGGTAGGCTGCCACAAGCCAAGGATCACCAAGAAGTGTCATCTATTATCAGAAGCTGGAGACAATGAAGGATCCTTCCCATGAGCCTTGCAAGGGAGCAGAGCCCTGCAGGTACCTTGATTCCCAGGTCTGGAGACCCCTGTCCTCCAGACCTGGGAAATAATACATTTATGTTGTTATTTTTATATGCTTTGTTGTGATTTGTTATTGCAGCCTGAGAAACGTTCACTCAAGCCTATCGCTTTTGAGAGAATAACAAGTCTTTATTCACCAATCACCTAACATGTCTAAAGAAGCAAATCAGGTCACAGAATACAAACTTCCGAATTTTCAGAATGCCGTGATTCTGTAT
This sequence comes from Molossus molossus, assembly GCF_014108415.1. Taxonomy (NCBI): domain Eukaryota; kingdom Metazoa; phylum Chordata; class Mammalia; order Chiroptera; family Molossidae; genus Molossus; species Molossus molossus. The sequence continues at coordinate 35,521,822 of NW_023425366.1, forward strand.
TTCACAGCACACACCTCCCACTTGATGATTCAATGCTGTACAGTTCGCCCCATGAAGGCAGCACCAACTCTATCCAGGAGCTGTGCGCAGGGAGGGATGGGGTTGGCAAAGGGCACACGTGGTCAAATAGCACCAAATCATTTTGTGATGATGACTATAGCAAATGTAGAATTTTCCTGTCATTTTCAACTTCCATTTCAGGCTCTTTCCTGGTCTCTCAGTTATCTTTGTTGGGAAGCAGGCATCCTCGACTGGCCTGTGCAGTGTACTACCACCTGTAATGTACACAGCATCACTCAATCATCCACGTGAAGTCAGACGGAAAATGAAGCCTGACGCTGGAGACTTCCTCTCATGACCTTCACAGCTGGACTGCACCTTGGACTGACCTCACTGATTCCTTGCTCCCCAGCTATTTTCTCAAACTTTGCTCTTTGGAGCCTGGTCCTGCAGGGTTCAGCTACAACTTCATACCGTATCAGAAATGATGTGATAAACTGTTATCCCAAAGTGTGAATACTCAACAACACTTCATTTAGGGTTATTTGCAATTTAACAAGACGAAAGACTTCAGCCATAGATGATCATGAGACAATAAAGTATTTGGGGATTGGGTTCGGGAGACTGAGGTGAATGAATACACTGCTTTCACTGATAACTCTCACACCGTTCTCTGAGCTCCCCTGCCCCCAAACCAACTCTTGTTTGCTTTTGACCTAAAACTACCCTGGACAATATTATTTTAGGAATTATAAAGCAAGAACTATCTTAAAAATTAACTCTGCAACACAACTAGTCTCCAGAAACTAGAAAAAGCATGCTTCTTTCCTTTTATGCATTGTCATACTCGGGACCCCAGAAGGGAGGCCAAGGAAATCTCTTAGTAAGCTTCTCTTGATAGGTTACTTTCATTAAATCAAACCTGCCTCCATCAAAATTATCCTTAAAGTTGTTTAAGTTACTTCTCTCAAGAGGTAACTTTCACAAGTCAGAAAGAAGGCACAGGGCAGAGCACACAGGAACGTGCCCCATGCCTGACATACACCAGGTAAGAGTTGAAGAGCCGTGCTTCCAGCCTGACTTTGGACATACACATTTATGAGAATTTTCATTATGCTCAAATCAAATTCACAGGACACGGTTTCACTCCTAGGGACTAAAACTAGTCCTCTGATCTGGGTTCAGATTCCTGAACTACACATTTCATGAACTAGCAAGCCCTGGTTTTAGAGGCAGCCTGGGCTGGTTTCTTTTTTGTTTTCTCCATGGCTGTGAGTTCAACTGATTGCAACCTCCTTTTACATTGATTTAGTCTACTGAGAGAGGGAATGCTTCTAGATAAAGCACTTTCTCACTTTTTATGAAAATGATGAGTTATCAACATTTTGCTTGAAGGCACAAGATGCAGCCCCATCTTCATTCGAATCCATTAAATATGCCAGAGACCCAGCTGTCAATACCATTGTGGAGTAAATTTAATTTCCAGAGTCAATATAGAGCCAGCTGTATTAAGCATAAGATAATTCTGCCACATTATTAATTTGAATGGCCATGTAAGGCATTGTCTAGACAAGATATAAGCCCAAGTTTTCATAGGCAATCTGTTCATAAAATGAAGTGTGCCAATGTTGTAAAGAATGCTAATCACACTGATCTGGCTTATTAACCGATATTGATTGCTTTTACTTTGACACGGTCCAGGAGCCTCAGAGGTGAAACACTGAGATGTTCAGCACTAGTGCTCTCATTCAGACAAAACAGTAAATATTCCAACAGAGTTGTAAGGTGCAAGGTAGGAGTAATTTTTTTTTTTGAAGATAACAACTCAATTTGTAATACTCAAAAAAATTGATAGCATGATTATGGAGTTCTCTTTGCTGAGAAATATTGCTATTATTAATATTAGCGGCAGCTGGCAACACTTTCTGTCCATGGTGATTTTGATTAGTTATTGCACACTCCAAGTGCTGCCCAGAGACTATTCCTTTCCATCATTATCTTTCGAGGTCCCACCTGCTCAGGCCTATGCAATATTTTTCACTGATATTAATTACAGGCCTCCAAACTGGGTGGTATGGTTTCATGTGAAGGTCAGTGACGACCACTGACCCACCCAACACAGGTTTAAAAGACCTATCACTGGTAGTCCCCAAGCAACACAAGTCATTTAGTCTCTGTCTTTGGCTACTGGAGTCTGAGCAGAGTCACTGTGTCTTGCCAGGTAGAGTGCAAGGGTTGCCTGATGATAACACCAGCAAACATCATCATAGCCCAGTGCACCAGTGTATTTCTGCATCTCTCTGTTAATCGGTCTACCTCCAAGAGACAGACAGACAGACCTGTGTTAAAGTCCTGACTCCACCACTAACTAGACATGTAATTGTCAGACAGACATTTTATTTTGTGAGATTCGGTTTCCTCTGGCCCAAATGAATGTGAGGAACTAGTTTATGTCAGAGTCCAATCGGAAAACAAAACCACTTTAGGAGATGGAGCTCTGGCTATGGTAGGGAATACCAAGGCAAGGAAACCGGAAAGGTTATGGAAAACACATTCTGATGCAGAGGGTAGGAAGGAACATTCTGGTTTCTCCCTTTTTCCCTCCAGTGTGCAGTCAGCACCCAGAAATCAGAGTCCAAGGAAGGCAAATAACACAGGCTGCAGAGGTACAGAGTGGAGTGGAGAGGGCTGGGGATGGACCCAGAGCAGAGACACCAGGCGCGGGGCTGAAAGAGACAAAGCAGATCTGTTTCCAATGGAGCAGCCTGTTTCCTTTCATATAATCATCAGTACAAAAGCTCTCTGACATTTTCCATCTTTTGTTAAAATAATTAGCAAAGATAGGTTTTAGAGGATCAGAGCTCCATTTGGGAATGACCATGAAAATCCCTGGCAATGGACAAATCTGTCATACAAAGGAATAGATGCTATTGGAGAATAAATGCTATAAAGATTAATTCGCAACTTTTGATAATTGAATCACATTGGTACCAGAGAGATTTGGGAAGATGAATGCAGGCAAGTTGTTTTAATAAGGAAATGCCATGCCTAAGCAATTAAGACAGCGTTGGCTGCAGAACACTCTTACCACCCCCACAATCCCTGCTCTATTAGATCATATTTTCAGACCAGTAAACAGTTTGGTATCCTGCAAATAGGCTTGCAGTATCCATAAGAAGGTTTGGATTCTGAAAAACAATTTGCCATTTACTAGATGCCTAAACTTAGATAAATCCAACAATTTCTAAGACTTGGCTTCCTATTTTATAATTCATGCTCTTCCTATGAGAAACAAATTAACAACATAATATTAAAAATATAAATTATTGCCTGGCCTATTTGACTCAGTGAGTTGAGCATAGTTCCATGGACTGAGAGGTCCTGATTCGATTCCCAGTCAGGGCACACTCCTAGATTGTGGGCTCGATCCCCAGTAGGGGGCATGCAGGAAGCGGCCAATCAATGTTTCTCTCTCACATCAATGTTTCTATCTCTCTCTCCCTTCCTCTGTCTTTAAAATAATCAATAAAAACATATTTTACATATATAATTCTATTAATAGAAAGCAACAATCTTTCCCAGGAAATAAAAGTTTTTTTTGTTTTTTTTTTATCCTCACCCGAGGACATTTTTCCATATTTTGTTCAGATAGAGTGGGAGAGCCTGAGGGGGGGAGAGAGAGAGAGAGAGCGAGAGAGAGAAACATCGACATGAAAGGGACACATCGAGTGGTTGCCACCCACATGACCCAACCAGGGCCGGGGACAAACTGCAACTGAGGTACGTGCCCTTAGCGGGAACCGAACCCGGGTCTCTCCGAACCGCAGGTCGACGCTCTAACCGCTGAGCCAAACCGGCCAGGGCGGAAATAAAAGTTTTTGAGGATGAAGTAATTGCATGGATTTTTATCAAGTGTCTAACCCTATACCAACGACTATTCTAAGTATTTGAAAATTCAAAAAACAAGGAAGCCCTGACAGCATGCAGTTTCTAGTGGAAAGAATGTCTGGGGAAATAATGATTTTACAATGTAGTAAGTGCTTTCCCTTTGAATAACACTAAGAGAGTTGTCCTTGTCACTTAGATACTGTGAAATGCAAAGAATAAGTCACATCTCCCAGGACACAACTATAAACACTTCTCATGTTGAGGTTGCTGTCTAGAGCGATGTGCCTACCTGTGTGTCTCTCTGCATCTACAATGGGTGGAATTCATTTTGTGAGTAGACGTCTTCCTTGAAAAATAAATTGAAGTTGTCATTCTTCAGGTATACCTAGATCATGGTGATAGAATAACAGTCCATGATTTATTTTTAAAACTGGAAAACTCTTAAGCAATTTGATTAACATATTAATATACAAAGATTGTATGTTAAAAATCTATTTATGTATTTTTCACTTCTTCCAATAAGAATTCAGAGCACTTTGTCATTTGTATAATGGAATACATAAATAGAGGGTATATTTGGAGTAATGAAAAAAAAATGAGAGTTGTAAAATAAAGGGAAAAGAACCTTAAATAATGCATAAACTTCTGGTTTTATAGTAGACAACAACAACAAAAATTGGTCTTGAAGAGATGCAAATGTAAGAGTTTTCCATAGTCTATGTCCATGAGCTAAAGCCACATATTTGGTCAAGAAGACCCTGCTCCTAGATGGGACTACAGCGAGACGTCGGTGGCAGTGATGCAGTCACAGCTCCCCATCATGGTCTCCACAAAGGATTTAGTAATGAGTTCCAGAAGACAGTGCTCTGATGTGCAGCAGGGCAGCCCGATGTGTAAAGCCAGCATGCATCCAATAAAAGACGTTCTCTAGGCAGGAGTCTGCAAACTCCAGCCAGGGACTCTTTTTTGTACTGCCCTGGAGCTAAGAATGGTTACATTTTTAAAGGGTTATTAAAACACACACACACACACAAAACTACAAACAAATAACTGAGGCCTGCAAAGCCTGAGATATACATTATCTGGCCTCTACAGAAAAAGTTTTTCAACCTCTGATCCAAGGGGCCAAAACAATGAAATTTAAACTCAGAACAATTTGATGGCCAAATCTAATCAACTGAAGGATGGTGCTGTCTTTCAAAAACACTTTCTGAATCCCTATGAAGAGCCAGGAACTTATCTATGTTCTGGGGAGGAAAACAGTGATACAACAGACAAGAATCCCTACCTTTTAGAAGGAGAGAGACAATAAATACCTAAGTATGCCAGTTAGTTGTTGCTGCACAGCAAACTTACTCCAAAGTTTAGTAACATAAAAAGCAATAGTTATTTATGAGTGGGCAAGGAATCCGGGGATTGTGTTGGTTTCAGCTGGTCTCAGATCTTCTGGATTTTCCTGGGCTCATCCATAGTTGGTCTAGGCTGCTCTAGGCTGACCATGAATGTGTACCCAGTGAGGAGTCATTACCTCAGCTGGGCTGACGGGGGCATCTCTGCTCTGCTCCACTTCTCTCCTCCTCCTCATGGAGTCAGCAAGATGATTCAGGCGTGGCCCTTTCTTGATGATGGCAGGGGTTCAAGGGAACAAATGACACATGCGAAGCCTCTGCCGACCTGGACTGATACCTGCACTGGCAATTCTGCTGCACTGTGTTGGCTACACCAACTCAGGTGAAGAAACCAGAGCTGTGGTCCGAGGGCCCTGCACAGTTACTTGGCAAAGGGCCTGAGGAGATGAAGAGGAGAAGGGCACAACCTTGGTGCTATCCACCACAACAATCCATAGCCAAGTGCGTTAGCAGCTGGTACATACGGTCGGAGACAAAGGAGCACGAAGTAACGGAAGCTTGGGGTTCAAAGGGCAATGCGAATTAGGGTTCAAAGCTGGAAAGTGGACCATCTAGATGAGCAGTTCCTGAACCTAACCCAACACCAGATCATCCAAGAAGGCCCTGCACAGGCTGCAGGCTTGACTGAGTCTGCTCCCCTTCAACCGAGACGCAGCATGGACTTCAGTGAATCTCCTTTTAGGAGAGGGCAGTAAACAAGTCACCTGTTAGTGCTTATACTAATTTGTTTCAAAGGAGAGACTGTGTTTACAGTAAGTCCAACATTTGAAGGCTTTGGTTATTATAATGTCTTTATAAGTCCTCAGAAAAGCAAACTACTCCTTAGAGGGTCTGTATCTCTGAATAAAAATTGTGATGATGTCATAAAGGAAGAATCGGAAGAACCCATTTTGCATATATACAATTGAGGAGGTTTCTCAATAAGCATGAAAATCAGCAATATGGGAAAACTAACTAGTCAGTATTTCTAACTAGGGGCTAAACCTGGGGCTGGGAGAGGCTGATGGATGAAATGTATCAAGCAGAGAAAGTACAAAGAAACTGTAAAGGTAGTTTCATTTATAGAGAGAAATGAAAAACACTCAATGAGAAGGTGAAGTGGAGTTTTCCATGGGTTTTGCAGAATGATTTGGGCCAGCTGTGTTGGCAGAAACCATTCTGCCAACCTCCTTCTTGGACACTTCGTTCAAACTTAAGTTGCTCATCACCTGCAATAACTAAGCCTGTTTCCTTAGAAGGAAATCCTCACAGTCTTTTGTCTGAAATATGTTTTCCCTGGAATTTTATGACCTATTTAGTCTTCTACAATCATTTCCTGAATGAAGATGACTCGAGCTGAGTTTTATCTTTCTGCAAACACCACGTTATATGATCCATTTATAGGGTGCGAAAATAGAAAAGCCTTCAGCTTAGTTCTCTTTCCTCTAACATATGCATAGCCAATTGACCCCTGTTACATTGGGATTTTTCTCCCTTTAAAGTTTTCTTTCCTTGGTTTTTACAAAAGATTAGAAGAGGTCTTCACTATAATGACTTTAAATCATTCATGCATTTTTTATCTCTGCTTCACCATGCCTGACATCTCGTTCATTCTTTCTGACTGGTGCTCTGCATAGAGCAGATGTTTTCTCTGAGCTATGATGATTTTCAGATCTTATTATCAGGAGGCCACAACTAATTCAGAGCCCTTGAGCATAGATGAGGCATTTAATTTATTCCTTCTAGTAAGTTTCACCTCGTCTGTGGTGGATTTCATCTGCATCTTATTGCCCAATTACTGAGTTTTGCTCAACCCTTCTGAGGTGTTTCCCATCCTCTCTGGTCTTAACTAACCTAATAATTTTGTGTCATCAGCACATTTCACCATCTTGCTTCTTGGTCACATTTAACGTCCTTAATAATCAGTTTTGAGCTTTGTTTCCCATACTGACTACACCTTTGATACCGGTGGGAAGTAGGGAAGATGTGAGAAAGCATTTCAAGATCAAATCTTCTCTATGTTCTGTGAACCAACCTTAGCTGTTCCATTTTGTTTTCTCATTATTTTGACGTCATCTTTTCTGCTGCAACTTCTGAATCAAATACATGTGTGCAGTTTCAGTCATATCTCATCTTGGTTCTTTGTTCCTCTTGCTCTGCTGGGAGAAAATCAGTTTGTATATTCCAATGCAATTCCACAACTGGTTCACTCACCTTCTCCGTTTTACCATCGTGATGTAGTTTTAGCTCTAAAGAAAAGTCAAGGTATTTTTCATAAATATTTTTATTTTGTTCTGCTTTGGTGTGCCTCTATTATCTTTCGTAAAAATTTTTTAAATACCAGGGATTGTAGTATTCAAAGGTGGGAAGGCAAAGACAATCTTTGGGAGTCTGAGTGTGGGCAGAATGGCAGTGGGCTGTGCGATGGACTTCCAGCATGGCTTCCTGACTTCATGGGTGGTAATGGATCGACAGGAGCAGAGCCCTTTGTCCCATCTTTCCCCTATTTGCTTTTAAAGTCTTTCTTCCACTCACAGAATCCAAGTATGTAACTAAGACAGGAATAAAATATTTTTATTTTTTTTATCCTCACCAGAGGACATTTTTCCATTTTTTGTTCAGATAGAGCGGGAGGGAGAGAGAGAGAGAGAAACATCGATGTGAAGGGACACATCGAGTGGCTGCCACCCGCATGACCAACCAGGGCCAGGGACAAACTGCAGCAGAGGTATGTGCCCTTAGTGGGAACCGAACCCGGGTCTCTCTGTACTGCAGACCGACGCTCCAACCGCTGAGCCAAACCGGCCAGGGCAGGAATAAAATATTTTTAAAACAAAAGACTAACATCAACTATTTTAAAATCCCAAATCATGATCCTGATGAACATATCCTTCCTAATTTATATGTTTTTTTGTTTATTTGTTTGTTTTTTCCCACTGCTTAATCTGAAGTCTCCTCTCATTTGTAGTCAATATGCAGTCTTTTCTCTGGAACCTTCACTACCTGTATCAGTGTGTTTTGTCCTGCTCCCCTCCTAAAAACAAATCCTGTGACCTCGCCAGCTAGTTGCTACATTCCCCATACTTCTCCCTTAGGAATGGTCAAGGAATACTTGACCTCTCCCAGTATTGTGTTATTAACAATTCAGAGTGGCACGCAGATTCTTCATTGAACCTGTACTGCCTACAAGAAGGTAAGACTGTCTTCAAAGAAAAAAAAAAAAAAAAGATGAATGCTTGTTCATTACAATGTTATTACTGATGCAAACCATTGGAAATGCAGTAAACAATTCTGTAAGTCCTTCAGGTAACCTGCGTGCATATAAAACACTTATTATTTTATTTCTACACCACTCACAACTCACTTTGACTACTGAGAGAAGAATATAAACTTCCAGTCATTCATAACTTAAGTTTTATTTCTCACCCCACAATTAATTCCTTGGTAAGTCTTATTGGCTCTGCCTTCTGGACATTTTTAGTGTATGCCATCTTAGCAATTTGATGACAACAACTCCAGTCCACTCTGCCACAACTGATCACCGGGAATTCTGCAGAATTAGTTTCCTCATCTCCTGACAGATTTTATAGCTTCCTCTCTTGACCATCTCCTATCTATTCTTATAGGAAGCAGGGAACACTTAAACACACACACACACACAGATTTAGATCATGTTTCTTCTTTATGCAGAATTATCCAATGGTTTCCTGCCTTCTGGGGAAAAAAAGATGTCAGTCCTCAGAATAGCCCCAAATGTCCTACATACCCCAGCCTACTACAGACTCTCTGACGTCAGGTCCTCCTTCTCTGTGCCCCCTCCTCTGGATAATTTCTGCTTCTCTCTTGCTCTTCTTGAACCACAGTTCTGCTCTAAGTTTCTCTTAGGCTGGAATGTTTTTCCTGGATAAGCCTGTGACTTTTTTCTTCCCTCCCTTTAAAGCTGTGCTTAAATGTCATTGTATGAAAGAGCCTTTCCCAATTGCTTCTATAAAGCAGCATTTTTTCCCCCTGGTCACACCACTGCCTAGTATGGCTTTTTCTTTCTTAGTTCCTTAATTTCTTGCCTATCTGTGCACTTGCTCGGGGACTCTCCTGCCTACATGTACAATGATGCTCCATGGAAGCAGGGTCTTGGTTGGTTGAGTAGACTCTGCATCCTTGGTTGCTAGAGCAATATCTAGCACACAACAGGTGCTAAATGTTTATGCATGCTTAAGTAAGTGGATTCTCTTTAACTGAAGAAAAATAAAGAAAGTGTTTATATAATGTTAAAAAACAAATCATCAGTAGCTGGCTTGATGGGACAGCCATGCCATTGCTATGACTTAGCTCAGATTGCATACTCACCCTCCACAGAGCATGTCTTAAATCCAGGAAACTGTGGTGCTAGTTCTGTTGCATCACCAACCAGCTGTGGAAACTCGGGGCTCTCACAAAGTTCTCTGAAATGCTTTTTCTGATGTTCCTTACCCATAAATGTATGACGGATCTAGGGTGACCACAATGCCATGGAAATGGGGTGGGAAACCTTTTTTCTGCCAAGGGTCATTTGGATATTTATAACATTATTTGCAGGCCATGGAAAATTATCAACTTAAAATATTAGCCTGCTATATTTGGTCAGGCTAATTTGGTGAGGAGTGTGATGTTAGCTGGTATTGATTTCGAGGGCCTTACACAGCCCGCTGGCTGGACATCCCCCACCCCATAATTTATGTCTTATTTATTTAATAATTACTTCATATTATCCAAATAAATCAATATTTAGCAAAAAAAAAAAGAGCTCACTCTCTGTGCAATCTCACTGGTCCTAAATATTGGTGCAGATGGGCCATAGAAAACTAAAACAAGTGACAATGTGACAGAAATGTTGACTCCTAAACTTCAGAAACTCAAATCCTAAGAATGTATGCCAAAAAAATTGTCTCACATATCAACAAAAACATGCCATTTCTATATGTAGGAAGTGTCCAGTGACCTTTTTCCTACTAAAACAAACAATGGAAAGTATAAAATCTGCTATAAAGCAGATTTAAAGTTGTGTATTTAGTTTTTAATAGTCTAGACCCAAAATGACTATACAATGCAAGTTTATTATTTAGAAAAAAAACTAGCTAAATATCTATAAGTAAAAAATAAGTCTTAACACATTCGTTAGAAGAAATATTAGTCATTTGAAATATGCATACAGAATTGCATAGCACTGGAGGAAAATTCTTGTTAAATAAAATAGGAAGAACACAGATAGAAATATGCTCATTATAATTTGGCAACATATCTGTGTATGTGTGTATAAAGACTGGAAGAGAATGTACAAAAATCAATATATTGTTGAGGTGAGAAAATAATAGCGCTTTTTCTTTTGAGTTTATTTGCATGTTCTTTTATTGTTGACAATAAAAGGATTACAGAAAAGGAAGGGGGATCTGTTTGGAAACACAGGTACTCTACTGCAATGAGGATTCAGTCTCCATTTATTTGGGGGGATTCCCAAGTGGGCATTCTAGCTGGATGACCTTCATCAGGGCTGCCATGTTCTCCCTGTAACTTACCTTTGCCGAGGCCATCGACCATGACACATCTTCCTATATCAGGGACTAGGAAAGTAGGGCTGACAAAGCACAGATTAATGTAAATTGGGATGGTGTACGTGGCAAGACCCAAGAAGAGAATGGGTCACACTGAGGAGAAGGTGCCAGAGAGATAAAAGATGGAGAGACTCATGACAATCATATCTCATATCTCCCCTACTTTTGTCATTGCCACTGACTTTGTCCTTGCACTGAGCCATAGGGGCTTCCCATATGCACACACACTGCAGGCTTCCGGATGCAGAAATTCAGGGAAGTATTGAGTCTACACCAGCTTTCTTGAGTTGCTGATTCATAGAGTTAATTGACCAGGTTTTCATTTTGTCAACTCAGTAGCATAGCCAGGAGATCTTAGTCCATTAGGGCTGGTGTAAGAGAATACCACAGCCTGGGTGGGTCATAACTATAGAAATTTTATTCTCACAATTCTGGAGGCTGGGAAGGCCAAGGTCAAGGTGCCAGCAGATTGGGTGTTTGCTGAAGGCCCGCTTATGCTTCGCAGACAGTTTTAGCTGTGTCCTCACATGGCAGAGGGGGTGAGGGAGCTCTCTGGTCTCTCTTTTATCAGGGCTCACCAATCCCATTCATGAGGGCTCTACCTTCATAGCCTAATCACCTCCATGGGCCCTACCTCCTAACACCATCACCTCAGGATTAGGCTTCACCATTTTGGAAAGACACATATAGCCTCAAGCACAGATGATTTTACCCCCCTCTCCCCACCAAATACAAACAGTTTGTTGTACTTTAAGCAGACATTGCTCATGTCTTTGCTGTGAAAAACCACATTTTTACTTTAAAAATATGTTAAATGTACATAAAACATATTTCAAAGGTAGCAAAAATAGTATAAATTAAATGCTTACTATATTACCTGCAGAAATCCTCAAAGATGCTTTCCATTTGATCTTGCTATAACATGAAAGTGCTTTTCAGAGAGTTATTATAATAAAAAACAAATACAAATGTATTTATTAGTAGAGTTTGGTGCATTTATCTGTAGAATGTCATATGTCAGCGTTTCACCCTTTTTGATTTATGTAGAAATCGAGGAGCAGAGAGGTTGACTGTGAGCCCTGACCCGGCCGTGGGAGGGTGGCAGGCAGAGGTTTATACACAGGCATCATGATTGCCAGACAAAAGCTGCTTCTACAGGTTGAAGATTGTCCTGTACACACAGGGGAAGTCTGGGGTAGGGAAACTGAGGCTGGGAACTGCATCAGTTCCGGGGGCTGCTGTAACAAGATATCATGACCAGAGTGGGTGAAAACAACAGAGGTGGATTGTCTTACAGTCTGGAGGCCCCAAACCTGAAATAGAGGTGTCAGCAGAGCCACACCCTCTCCAGGGGTTCTAGGGAAGTATCTCACCTTGCCACCTCCAGCTTCTGGAGGCTCAGGGCATGGCTTGGTTTATAGCATCAGTTTACCCATCTCTGCGTCGGTCTCCATTTCCCTCTGTGTCTCTGTGTTTTTCTCTCTGTATCCTCTGTTCTTCTTCTAAGAACACCAGTCATTGAGTTTAGGGCTGAATCTAATCTTGTATGTATATACTCATCTTAATTTGATTGTATTTTCAAATAAGGTTACATCTTGAGGTGCCAGGTGGACATGAATTGGGAAGAGCCCATTCCACTTAGCACAGTAACAAATGACCAGGTTGAAGAAGAAAGCAGCTGGGAAGATGGGATTCTGGGAGGGTCCAAGATCAGAGTGGCACAGATTGGACAGTTGACTCCACTTGCATTTTCGCAATCCAACTTTGGACAGCAAATGCACTAGCATCAACAAGATTTTAAATATTTGAATCACAATACTTTTCTATTGTAAAGATAAATACGTGAATAAAACAAGAGGGAATTATGAAAAAATGAGGAGTCTTCTGCTGTTGGACAGAGGGGTAAACACAGATGTGATGACAAAGGGCAGTGGCCAGGACATACTGACTCTGACAGCACCTTGGAGACAGGAGATGGAGGGGAGACTGCTGCTTTTTACTTAAAAATACACTTAATTGAATAATGCTACATTGTTTAAGCCCAGATGGCATAAGTTTTAGAATAAAGGAAGAAATGGATGAATGAATGAATTCTACATCAGTACTTTAAATACTTTAACAAAACTGGGCTCTACTAAACCTGATTTAACTAACATTCATTGGCCAGCTTACTATGTGCTAAGCACTAAGTTAAGTTTGTTCGTATATGTATAACTGCAGTTTAACTTACAAGTGCATGCTAATACTCCAGTTTTTATATCGATGAATGAGGAAACTGAGACTCAAAGAAGCTTTAGGCCTGGCCAACATCATGAACACCTATGTCACAGTAGGACAGAGTGGATTCCGGTGAGAGGCGGAGACTGCAAATGAAGTGGCCCCGCTCCCCGGCAAACGGGGGGCTGTCCCTGAAGTCCTTGGTTCCCCCTCTTGGAACTTCTCGTGTCACCGTGCTTCTGGGCGCCATTTCACTGTGAGCATCACGCAGAGGTCTTGTGAAATAGTAACTAAAATAAAGCCTTGAAGTGGGAAAGTTTTTCCTTGATTACTTGGATTTGGAATTTTTTTTTTTATAGATCACAACTCCTTTAAAGAAAACATAGGCAACTTTCTACTCAGCAGCAGGAGTGGTTTTCCAGGATCCCGGAGTGATTTGTTTCCAAACACCATTTATTCCTGATCTTTTTCTTATTCTTACCTGCTTGTTAATTCAGCTTGAGCTTCCACGTGAAGGCGCTAAATCCTGAATTGAGGGCCTCTTTACATTGCCATGTGGCCTGAGCAAATAAGAGAGGCAAATATAGCTTAATCACGGAGCACCAGCCCAGTGCAAAGTTGGATGCAGCCGGCCTTTCTTACGGAGATGCCACTGGTCAAGAACGGCGGTGGGAAAGATTTGTTCAGGCATCAGAGTGTTTTCTGCTCTGTTTGAACATACGGCCATACTTCTTGTGTCATACAAGCTATCCCACCTCAATAATGACATCTGGGGGGGGGGGCAGCCTCTGACACATCATATTTGTACTAAATCACATCCTGTTATTTCCAATTTCCTCAGGAAAGCTGTCATTAGCAACACTTAAGGACCCCCTGGAGGCAAAACCTAAGGTTTTCTCACCTCAAAAAGTCATCACCCATAACAGTGACTGGCTAAAAAGTGATTAGCACAATTTTAAAATTCAGCCCTTGCCCCAGATGGCACTGGGGATGGCATCACCCTTCCCATGTTGACAAGTGATTTGAACGAAGATGCCTGACGATGGCTCTTTGCTATGCCATCCCGGCGTCTCCACGAGCTATCTGAAGGTATCTTGGCATTATATTGTATTCTTTTTATTTAAAATAAGAAAGACAGGCCCTGGCCGGTTTGGTTCAGTAGTTGGAGCATCAGCCTGTGGACCAGAGAGTCCCGGGTTCGGTTCCTGCTAAAGGCACGTACAAAAAAATAAATAAATAAAAAATATAAGAAAGAAATTTCTTACATTAGTCTCATTCTAGGCTCATCTTGCCATGAAATGTTACATAATATCAAATTTCTATATGCAAAGTAATTTCCCTTAGAAGGTTGAATTTAAGAGTCTGAAAATATCAAATATGTAGTTTCAGATTAAATAAATGTTTTTCTTGAAGGGATGGCGAGTGATCTATGTTGCTCACATTCTAGAACAGAAGCCAGGAAGACAGTTTCATATTTAAGAGAACACTCATACAAAAAAAAAAAAAAAAAAATCAAGAACAAATGTTGTGAGGAAACCTAGTTAAAATATACTAATCTTTTAAATTTTCCATAAATGAGCATGGGAACAAGACATTGTAGACAGTATTTTTAAAGAAATGTCATAACATGTTTTGCCTCAATATTCCTCACATTGCATTTTACCACTTCACCCAGGTGGAAACTTAAGGACTGTGCATTTATCATAATTGATGGGCATAAACCACTTCAATTACTACTGCATACGCAACAGCCACCTGAGCAAATTGCGAAGTACAGGAAAGAGGAAAAGGTGCTATCACAGGGAGGGACCTGCTTGCATCCTGTGGTCAATGACTCTGTCTGTGACATCAGGGCTTGGAAATGAGTATATGTCCTGCAGGTCTATGAGTGGCTTCTTTATCCAGGAAAGATCTAATTCAAGTAAACAGAAGGGGCCATGCCAGGGACAGTGCCTGCCTTATTTTCAGGAGCTCTTTGTAGGTCAGGAACCCCAGCCTCCACCAGCAGACTCGGGAACTCCAGCTTCTGAGCACACAGGGAACAAAGTCAGGTTCTGGGGCCTGTCAGCTGCCCTCTAGACTGGGTTGCCAGTGGGTGGATACAATTCAGGAAGGCCTAGGACCAGAGCATGGTTCTAAGCCAGAGCAATCTCTTCCCTTGAAGGTTGGCTGTAGAGAAAGTGGCTTCTGCTGAGGTTTGAGGTTCCTATGATTGATTGGTTCACCTTGAAGGCCTGCAAAGGATTTGTGCAATAACAAGACAATTTGGAGTGGCTATCAGCTTCCAAAGAGAGGTGTCCATCCTGACTCACAGAGGCATCCCTCCTCTTGCTGATGGAGGTTTACGCAGACTAGGGTATAGGGGGCTGGCCTGGCCAGGAGCACCACCAGGATCTGCAAGCAGGCCTCATGACTGGCCGGGGCATGGTTTGGGCATGTTACATAACCATTCCTTGTCTTGTTTTCTCCATTGTAGAATGGAGATAATAATCACACCATCTTCAGTGTTGCAAGAGTTATATGTGAACTTGTATAAGAAAGAGGCAAAAAGAATGCTTGTTCCAGCATAACTTCCTAGGGAATGGGGCCTTAGGTCAACGGCTCTTGGGCCTGTGGCCATCCTGTAGCCGTCATCACAGCACTTACCACTCCAGTGGGATGATGTCTGTGCAGCTGCCGTGCCCCTTCAGACCACCATCGACTTGAGAGTAGAAGCCTCATCTCAATCACAGTCATGTGTGTGTTACCAAGGCCTAGTGCACAGGGGCCAACGTCAGATTCCTACATTGCAAGGTCAATATTATCCTACTAAACAATGTAGCAACACAGTCCCACTTATCTGCTACTACTTCATGACCTCTCTCCCTTCCAGGTGTGTGTGGGTCTTAATTTAAGCAGTTTATTCACCTGGGATGACCTCCCCCAAATAGTGCTTACCTTTAGAAATTAGCTCAAACAGGACCTCCACCAGAAAACCTGACCTGACAGCATCTTCCCCTTTGCCCCTCTTTGCTGTCCTTCCAGGCGTTTTATCTGTCATTACACACCTCCGTGGATCCTTCTTCATACCCACCTCATGTTTTGTGGCAATATCAGTGTAGTCCTCTGTGAATCTCTACCAGACTGGAACACCACCCTAGCTCATGTGGGTCTTCTTCAGGCTGGACCTTGGTAAGTGCCAGAGCAAATTCTAAGACCAGCTGACTCAGAAGATAATGTTTTCATGCAGAACTGTTCTATCAAGGGCCTGGTCTTCCTGGGCCACATGTTTTAGAGCAAGGAGGATCCCCTGTGAGCCCACTCACTGCATTCAGTCACAACCAAGTGTGGGGATGGCTCCCACAAGAGGAAGCAGGGAGTTATCACTGACTCTGGCATCTGCATAAATTGAACCCCCAGAATCATTGATTATGTTAATAAGGCTCAATTTGTCTTTGAAAGAGACATTTTAAAAAGCAAAAGGGCTTAAACAAACGTGAAAGTAATCTAATTCAGACATAAACATGAAAGTTAATGAGATTAGCATGAATTGATCTAAATATTACTTAAAATAATTAGAAATGATTTTTGATGGCATGCTATTTTAGTCAGGACACTTTTATGTTACATTAGGAAGCCAATGGATTATTGCTTTCTATAAAATGTTCTTGTTGTTTATGACCTTCAAAAGCAGGATCAGTGTTGGCAGGCCGTCCGTCAGACGCCGAGTGCTGAATGAAGACCCTGCCTCCGTGCAGCTCGGCTCTGTCTGTCCTCCTCCTTCGTGCTATCTCCATGTTCAAATGCTGCCATAGTAGAGCTTGAATTAGTTGTTTTTTCCTGACATAAATTCATAGATACATATCAGAGAGAATAAATATTTAATTTTTAATATGTTTTCAATCCTGTGACAAAAACAGATGAAAAGAAACAAGATTCATAGTGGATGAAGGTTACAAAATAGAGAGTCTTTATGACTTTGACTACATCTAATTTAGCTAGAAATCCTAACTCTAGAAAGCATATTTCTCTCTATCTATATAGCCCTCAGAGACCAAGCCTTTCCCAGATAATCAGCAACCTCTGAGGCAAAAGAAGACAGTAGCCCGGACCTGACTAATGGTCACATGATCAGAACTCTGGTAGGCTAAAGATAACATCTTGACCAAGTTATGATTCATTTCCTGAGTCTTAAGAAGGAACAACCCCCCCCCACTAATTTCACATGAGACCTGATGGAGGAACACCTGAAAAGACTTCAGAGCTGTCCTTAAGACCTGAAGAAGTGATTTATTACTCTTACCTTACCTTTGACCAATCATCTCTCAGCACAATCTTTTTCTTTTTATTAATTTATTTTTGTTACAGATGTTTCTCTTTTTTTCCCCATTGACACGTTCCTCCCCATCCTCCCCATCCCATCCCCAGCTTTGTTGTCCATGTCCATACATGCATATAAGTTCTGTGGTTTATCTATTCTGCCCCCCCCCTTCTGAGGGTTCTCAGTCTATACCATATTTCCACATCTCTGGGTCTACCCTGTTCCTCATACTGTTATGTTCATTATATTTCACAAATAAGTGAAATCATGTGATATTTGTCTCTCTCTGCTTGGCTTCTTTTGCTTAGGATGATAATCTCCAGGTACCTCCATGTTGACTCAAAGAATAAGAGATCATTCTTTCTTACAGCTGCATAGTATTCCGTTGTGTATATGTACCACAGCTTTTTTATTCACTCATCTACTGATGTACACGTGGGCTGTTTCCAGATCTTAGCTATTGTAAATAGTGCTGCTATGAATATGAGGGTATATATATTCTTTCTGATTGGTGTTTCAGGCTTCTTAGGGTATAGTCCTAGAAGTGGAATCACTGGGTCAAATGACAGTTCAATTTTTAACTTTTTGAGATAACACCATAGTATTGTTCATAGTGGCTGCACCAGTCTGCATTCCCACCAGCAGTGTACTAGAGTCCCCTTTTCTCCACACCCTCGCCAACACTTGTTGTTTGATGATTTGTTGATGGCAGCCATTCTGGCTGGTGTGAAGTGATACCTCATAGTCATTTTAATTTGCATCTCTCCGATGATTAGTGACATTGAGCATTTTTTTAAATGTCTTCTGGCCATTTGTAAGTCCTTTTTCGAGAGGTGTCTATTTAGGTCCTCTGCTCATTTTTATTTATTTATTTTTTTTTTATTTTTTATTTTTTATCCTTACCTGAGGATATTTTTCCATTTTTTTGTACAGATAGAGAGGGAGGGAGAGAGAGAAAGGGAGAGAGAGAGAGAAACATCGACGTGAAGAGACACATCGAGTGGCTGCCACCCGCACGACCAACCAGGGCCGGGGACAAACTTGCAACCGAAGTACGTGCCCTTAGCGGGAACCGAACCCGGGTCTCTCCGGACCGCAGGCCGACGCTCTAACCGCTGAGCCAAACTGGCCAGGGCCCTCGGCTCATTTTTAATTGGATTACTTGTCTTCCTTCTATTGCGTTGTATGAGCACTCTATATATTTTGGAAATTAACCCCTTATCTGATGTATCATTGGCAATTATGCTCTCCCACATAGTGGGTTCCCTTTCCATTTTGATGGTTGTTTCTTTTGCTGTGCAGAAGCTTTTGAGTTTGATGTAATTCCATGTGTTCATTTTCTACTTTGTTTGTGTTGCCTTAGGTGATGTATCAGTGAAAATTCTGCTGTCTATGATGTCTGAAATTTTGTTGCCTACAGTTTCTTCTAGGATTTTTATGGATTCACAAGTCACATTTAAGTCTTCTATTCATTTTGAGTTTATTCTTGTGTATGGTGTAAGTTGATGGATGGTCTAGTTTCATTTGTTTGCATGTAGCTGTCCAATTTTCCCAACACCATTTATTAAAGAGGCTGTCATTGCTCTATTGTATGCTCTTGCCAACTTTGTCAAATATTAATTGAGCATAATGTCTTGGGTCCATTTCTGGGTTTTCTGTTTTGTTCCACTGGTCTAAATGACTGTTCTTGTGCCAGTACCAGGATGTTTTAATTACAGTACTTTTGTAGTATAACCTGATATCCAGTATTGTAATCCCACCTACTTTGTCCTTCTTTTTCAAGATTGTTGTGGTTATTCGGGGTCTTTTTTGGTTCCATATGAACTTTTAAAGTATTTGTTCTAGTTCTGTGAAATATGTCATTGGTATTTTGATGGGGATTAGATTGAATCTATAGATTGCTTTGGGTAATATGGACATTTTTATGACGTTAATTCTTCCAATCCATGAACAAGGTATGTGCTTCCACTTTTTTATATCTTCCTCTATTTCTTTTTCAATGTCTTGTAGTTTTCTGAAAATAGGTCCTTTACTTCTTTAGTTTAAGTTTATTCCTAGGTATCTCAATTATATTTTTTGCTGCTATGATAAATGGGATTTTTTTTTTGTTTCTATTTCTGTGAGTTCATCATTGGTGTATAAGAATGCCATCGATTTCTTGAGGTTAATTTTGTATTCTGCTACTGTTCCCAATTCTTTTAATAAGTCTAGTAGATTTTTGATGGAGTCTTTATGGTTTTCTAAGTATAATATCATGTCATCTGTGAATAATGACAGTTTCACGTCCTTCTTTCCAATTTGGATCCCTTTTATTTATTTTGTCATGTCTGATTGCTGTGGCTAAGATTTCCAGTACTATGTTAAATATGACTGGCAAAAGTGAGCTTCCCTCTCTTGTTCCTGTTCATAAGGGAAATACTTTTAGTTTTTTTCCATTGAGTATGATGTTGTATGTATGATATATGGTCCTTTATATATGGCCTTTATTATGTCAAAATATGATCTCTCTATTCCCACATTGCTGAACATTTTTATCAGAAATCAGTGCTAAATTTTGTTGAATGCTTTTTCAGCATCTATTGATATGATCATGTGGTTTTTATCCTTCATTTTCTTTATGCGGTGTAGCACATTTATTAATTTGCAAATATTTTACCAGCCTTGCATCCCTGGGATGAATCCCACTTGGTCATGGTGAATAATCTTTTTGATGTATTGCTGGATCTGATTTGCTAACATTTTGTTCAGGATTTTGACATCTATGTTCATCAGGGATATTGGCCTGTAGTTTTCTTTCTTTGTAGTGTCTTTTCCTGGTTTTGGAATTAGAATTATGCTGGCCTCATAAAATGAGTTTGGAAGGCTTCCTTCTTACTAAATTTTTTGGAATAGTTTGAGGAGAATGAGTGTTAGTTCTTCTTTGAATGTTCGATAAAACTCCCCCATGATGCTGTCCGGGCCTGGGCTTTTGTTTGACGGGAGAGTCTTGATTATGTCTTCAATTTTCTTAGTTGTTATTGGTCTGTTCAAGTGTTCTATCTCTTCACAGTTCAGTTTTGGGAGACTATGTGTTTTTAAAAATTTGTCCATTTTGCATAGATTGTCAAATTTGTTGCCATATAATTATTGATATTATTTGTTAATGATCTTTTGTATTTTTGTGGTGTCAGATATTACTCCTCCTCTTTCATTTCTGATTTTGTGTATTTGGGTTCTCTCTCTTTGTTTCTTGGTGAGTCTAGCTAAAGGTCCATCAATCTTACTGATCTTTTCGAAAAACCAGCTCTTTGTTTCATTGATCCTTTGAATTGTTTTTTTGGTCTCTATGTCATTTATTTCTGCTCTGATCTTTACTATTTCCTTTCTTCTACTTGCTCTGGGGTTTTCTTTTTGTTTGCTTTCTAGTTCTTTAAATTGTGAAGTTAGATATTTTATTAGACATTTTTCTTGTTTCTTGAGGTGGGCCTGTAGTGCTATGAATTTCCCTCTCAGAATCGCTTTCACTGCATCCCATAGATTTTGTGTTGTGTGTTCATTTTCATTGATTTCCAGAAAGTTTTTAATTTCTTTCTTCATCTCCTTGGTAACCCATTCATTGTTTAATAACATTCTTTTGAGCCTCCATGTGTTCAAATGTCTTTGCATGTACTTGTTGCAATTGATTTCTACTTTCATGCCATTGTGATCTGAGAAGATACTTGATATGATTTCAGTCTTCTTGAACTTGTAGAGACTTAGTGTGTGTCCTAATATGTGGTCTATCTTTGATAATGTCCCATGTACATTTAAAAAGAATGTGAATTCTGTAGTTTTGGGGTGTAATTCTCTGTAGATATCTATTAAATCCATTTGGTCTAGTGCTTCATTTAGAGTCTGTTTTCTTGTTAGTTTTTTGTCTAGAGGATTCTCAGCATAATCTTAAACCTTTTTAACCCACGGAGTCTTGTAATTTTTCCCTGTATAATCTATAACCTACATGACATCAGGTGTCAAGTTTTCAGATTATTAGCTTGCCCATTCTCTGAATTAGCCAATTCTTTAATGAACCTTTTTTCTATACTGCAAATTCCTGCTCATGCGTTGCTTTGGGCCAGTGTGTGCTGGCAGACAAACTCAAATATCATGATCCCGGTAACGGTTGTAGGTTGTATTTCAACACAAACTTGAAGATTTAGAAACTTACCCTATAAATATTTCCTGGAATCTACTTTATGGTTAGGCAAATGCCAAGGTTAAGGGGACCTGAGAAATAAATGTTTTAGTTTTGTTTTTGGAAGAATTCTAACTCTGAGAAGTTTTGAGGTTAGAAACCATTATCAGTGCTAAAACGTTTTTGTTGAGTCAAAAACAGTTTTCTGTGACATCTTGTAAATATCTAGTGTTGACTGTTGAAAGATCTGCATTCAGCATTTCCAGAGCACTACTGCAACTCATGCTATTTGCAGTCACAATAAACATTAAAGAAAATGTATCTAAAAGTTGACTCAATCATTTTTCTGATGATGCATTAGAGTTTGTAGAAAGCTATCTGATTATTATTATTTTTTGTAGTACATCAAACTGGAAAAGCAGTGTTTTAGGACCTAATGTTACTCATCTCCATGGTATTAAACATTTAATGCAGAAAAGTGATATCATAATTAGCATATGCATTTTTTCAGAGACTATGAACAAATTAGAGAGAGCAAGTAATGGGAACGTTAAATTTAAAAGTCAATATGACAAATAAAAAATATTGGAGTTAGTATTAGGAATAATAGTAAAATGTAAGTATCATGTAAAAGTAGGTATTTTATTTTTCTTGTACTAAGTTTACAAGTCAGAATATAACAGTTAATCATACTTGTTACTTCTTTCACTTTGATGTTAGCTGGAGTAATTCAAATGTGCTAAACTCTTTGCATTTTTATGAAGACTTGTGCCTAGTGGCTTCATACAGAAGAAGATAAATCACTGTTTGGAAATGTTAGTTATCATTAAAAAGTAGATGAAGAATCATATTTACACTCTTCAAAACTAATTTCAAATAATGAAACTTTTTATAAAAAAAAATAGGCTAGAAGAATAAGCTCAAATATAGCTAGAAACAATAGGTATTCCAGGTATGACATTTTAATAAATAACTGCAAATGCCAAGAAAATGTACTGTAACGTCCTAAAAGCTTTTTTTTCTATTGAAATTCTTTAACGTTGTGATTATTTTTTAATTTTTAGAAAAGCTTTAATGAAGATAACCAGTCAGTCTTTATCTCTTTTGAGGATAATAAATTGTAAAAG
Source organism: Molossus molossus (assembly GCF_014108415.1). NCBI lineage: Eukaryota > Metazoa > Chordata > Mammalia > Chiroptera > Molossidae > Molossus > Molossus molossus. Next base: position 35,544,480 of record NW_023425366.1, read on the forward strand.
TTGCCTTTAAATCTTTACTAATAGATACAGCTTGATTTTGTTAATACTTTTATTCCTTAACTTGCAGTACTTGATTTATAATTTACCTATGGACAAAAAGCTCAATAAGTAATAAACTGGAGTATCTTTCATGGGACTGGGAGATAGAAAGACCCTTCCTTTTAGACTGAGCTTCGTTTGCATTCTGAATGGGGCAGAATTTGATGAGGGACCACCAGATCATTCTCTTCTAGAAGATTCCTAGGAAATAAGTACACCCAATGACACCATAAACACAGAACACAGTTTTAAACACTTCCATAAAGTATAATTTTGGATTTCCTTGCTCCCCTGCATTTTCTTACTTATTCTTTTATGTTTTCTTCTATAAAGGGAAACATGCAGGATAAAATTATAAGAGGCACCAAAAAACAATATATGCTTTTACTTTCATTACTAAGCAGACAAAAAAATATTTATTGTTGGCAAATTAATTCATCTATTTTTTTCTTAATCTGCTTCACTGATATATAATCTAGATGTACTAAAAGCCACCAGTTTTAGGGGGAAAAGCAATGAGTTCCAACAAGCTCCTGTGGCTTCCTATTTACTACAACCCATTATGATGTAGAACATTTCCATCACTCCAAGATGTTCCCCTGTGCTACTTTGTAGTTAATTTCCTTTCCCCATAACACCCCTACTTCTGTTACTACAGTTTTAATGCTTCTAGAAGTTCATGTAAACGAATCATACAGCATGTTTTGTTCTATTGCACTAAATAATTGCACTGAATGTTGTGGGGCCAGTCTGACATTTTGTATATTGATTCGTAGTTCTTACATGACTTGTCATATAGAGGGAAGATTTCTTTTAAGTCAACCAATTGTACATGTACAAATTTTCTAAAGCATAGTATCAGTCTTGATTCTATTATGTTTTCCAGGTGATATAAACTTGAATGTCCTTATCACTTACCTAAACCTCATTTGACTTTGGTACATGAAATATTCAGTCTACTCTCACTGACCAGATTATGGACCATAGGTGACTCATATTATTGTTCTTCAATAATTATTGTTTACATTACACCAACATGACCAAAGTAGTGAGGAATAACCTGCTTTTTGTTTTTTTCTTCCAAAACCCTAGATGATTTGATGGCATTGAATCCTGAGAGTTCAGGAACTATCCTAGGAAGTCAGGAAGAATGATTACCTCTCATTTTGCAAGTAACTTATACATTAACACTGTAGCCTGGAAATGCTGGGTGCCTACTCTGAGCTCAGAGATAATGAGGGAGGTACCAACAGCATATGAAGACTTTTTATGATGTGAAAGATAATCAATTTTCAAAGAGCCCTTCCTCAGATATCTCATATGTCAATGTTCAATAGACAGAATATGGCTTTATGAAATCTTATCAAAACTTTTAGGTACTATTTGATAAATGAATTAATGTGGGTGTTTGGGAGTACTACTTTTTATCAATATTAAAAGGCAAGAAGTATATCCCTGGCCGGTTTGGCTCAGTAGTTAGAGGGTCCGCCCGTGGTCCAGAGAGACCCGGGTTTGGTTCCCACTAAGGGCACATACCTCAGCTGAATTTTGTCCCCGCCCTGATTGGGGTCATGTGGGTGGTGACCGGTCAATGTGTCTCTCTCACATCGATGTTTCTTTCTCTCTCTCTCTTCCTCTCTCTTTCCCTCTCATTCTTTGCAAAAATGTCCTTGGGTGAGGATAAAAATAAATAAATAAAGCAAGAAGTATATAACTTGAACACTTATTTTTGAGGTTCTAGTGACACAAGGCAATTATAACAAAGTGAATACATTAAAAATGTCCCAGCTTCATTAAATAAAAGGGACATGAAGAATAAGGACTATAATTAGAAATGGCCTCACTCTCTAAGGAAAGAAGAAGAGAAGAACAAAAATAAACAAATCCTTGACATGCAATAATTGGAGTTGTCATATTTCATTCCAAGTAATTAAAGGCTAGACCCATTTTCTAAAATTGTATTGTTTAATTAGGAAAGTAAATAAATATAATTAAAAAGTAAAATAGATATTGTTAGATGTGCCATTGGCAAAGCACTAAAATAATCAAAATTATATTTTGAAGATAGTGTTTGTCATTTCAAATGACTATGAAGCAGTCCTGTCACCATTATTGATGAAAATAACCAAGATATTACAACAATTGGTTACTTCTATTATTTATTCTTATGCTACTTGAGTGTAAACAAAAAGAAAATATCTTTTTCTATTTAATCTAAAAATACATTATCACCCACCTGTCAGAAAACTGTAGAGTAGACAATCTGAAGAAAAATATATTGTTGTGGAGGCCAGTGACATTCCTACAGGTGAAAACAATACAGCCCTGCAAATAAGTCACAGAAATTTCCTTGCACAAATAATTATAAACATTTCCACTCTTAATGTAAATAATTTGCCTTCAGAGTAGTTCCTAATGGGGCTCATTGTTTTTATTCTAAATTAGATACTTCTTAGCAAAATAACCAGTATGTATTGAAATGGAGTTTCTAATCCTAGAAAAATTTTTCAAAATGCAGTAAGCTCTCTGCACAAACACTCTGCATTCAATGGTTGGTCCCCAAAGTCCACATCTAATTGCAGGAACCAGAAATATCAGTTAGAGTAATTTTCTCTCTTCCAAAGAGAAGTGTTACCAGAAATGTAGGTAGGTCTAGAACCCTTGGGTGTTTTTTGTTGTTGTTGTTGTTGTTGTTTTTCTTTTTCTTTTTAAAAACTTTTTTTCAGATGTTCTACATTGACATTGAAAGTCCATGTTTAAGTTCCAGGCATTGTGAGCTCAAGGTTATGCAGCACGCTCAGGTGTTGTCTACAGGACAATCGCCACAGGAATCACACTTGTATTAGTCTCAAACTGCCATGACAAGATGACACAGACTGGAGGGCTTAAATGACAGACATTACAGTCTCTTAGTCTAGAGGCCAGAAGTTCAATATCAAGGTTATCTCTGAATTGATTTGTGGTAAGGACTCACTTTCTGGTTTTCAGAGGGTTACCTCCTTTACATGGCCTCTCCTCAGTGAGTGCAGAGAGAGAGAGATTGAGAGAGAGAGAGAGAGAGAGAGAGAGAGAGAGAGAGAACTCTATGGTGTCTCTTTTTATAAGGACAATTAGTCTATTGAATTAGGGCCTCATCTTATGACCTCATTTAGGCTTAATTATTTTCTTAAAGTCCCCTTTTCAGATACAGCCACATTGGTGTTAGGGCTTCAATACAGAAATTTTGGGGGGGCGGTGACAGAAACATTCAATCTATAACATTCCATGTTGAAATTCATACTCTTCTCTCATGCAAAATACATTAATTTTATCTTAACAGCCCCCAAAGTCTGAGCACTCCAGGATTAACTCTGAAGTCTCAAGTCTAAAGTTTTATTATCTTATTTATTTAGAATATTATTTTAATCATATGTGGATAAGACGAGGTATAATTTATTTTTAGGCAAAATTCCTCCCCAACTGTGAGCCTGTAAAATCAAACAAGTTATATGCCTTCAAAATATAATGGCAGGACAGACACAATGTAAACATTATCGTTCCAAAGGGAAGAACTTAGAAGAAAGAAATGAATGATGGTTACCAAGCAATTGAATACCCAGCAAGGTAGTCTCTATTAGCATTTTAGGCTCAAGATTAATTATCTTAGCTTGATGCTTCACCCCTCTACCCCAGGTTCATATCTCTAGGAGAGGGTTACGCTGGAAGGTCCCACCCCTCTGAGCAGGGGCGTCCTAGCCCATAAAACTAAATAACATCCCCGAGCTTTGAAACCAATGAGTAACCAGCTCTGGCTCCTGGACCAGTGGTGGAAATAGCAGACCTAATAATCTCTGAGTCCCCTTCTAAGTCATTCTTCCCTATTCTTAAAGAATAACACAAGTACACAGTCAAATGGGTCTACCATCTTATCTTGTAGAATCCCAGAGATGCAATATCTTTCATCACATTTTGGTTCACTTTCGTTCAACTGGCAGCGCTCTGCTGATACAATCCCATCTCTATCCTGGTTCCTGCAGAGATGGCTGATTAAATCCATTACTAGTATCCATAATCTCCTCATCAAATGTTTGTTCAGCCACACCCTTAGTGTTCTCTTTAGAACAAACTACTTCAATTTTTTATCATAAAGATAGGCTGAGAATATTTAAAACCTCCAAGTTCCAGTTATTTGTGTCAACAGTTCCTTTGATTTATCTCTCTCCTCTTCTGTTTTACTATTCGTGGTAAGAAAAATCCAAGCTGCTTCAACTCTTTGCTAAGAAATCTCCTCAACTAAATATCCAATTTCATCACTCACTAGTTCTGCCTTTCACAAGACACTGGAACACCATTCAGCAAGCTCTTTGCCACTTGATGGCAAGGTTTGCTTTTCCTCCAGTCTCTAATAAATTGTTCCTTGTTTCTAACTGAGACTTAACAAGAATGATATTTACCATCCATATTTTTACCAACATTCTATTCAAGAAAATGTAGGCATTTTTTTGCACCTACCTTACATCTCTTCTTGTCTCGACCCCTTACCCATTCATTACACAGTTGCCGGTATGTGTTACAACAGCATCACTGTTCTCAGTACCAAAATTTCTGTTAGGGTTATCCAGAGAAACAAAGATAAATAGATAGATAATATGTTATAAGGAATGAAATTGCCTCATGTAATTATGGAATCTAAAAGGTCTCAAAATCTGCAGTTGGCAAGCTAGAGAACCAGGACGGCTATTGGTGTAACTCTAGTCTGAAAGCAGGCAGGTTCAAGACTCAGGAAAATCTAATAGTGGAGGGCAAAGGCAGAAAAAATAAAATAAACAAAAACAGTACCAGCTCAAAGGCAATCAGACAGGAGGAATTCCGTCTTATTTAGGGAAGGGTCAGCATTTTTGTTCTATTCTGGTCTTCTGGTCTTCCTTTGATTGGATGAGACCCACCCCCAATTTAGGAAGGGCAATCTGCTCTGTGAAGGGATTTAAATGTTAAACTCATCCAAGTACCCTCACAGAAATACAAAAAATTATGTTTAATTAAATATTTGGGCATCCTGTGGTCCAGTCAAGTTGACCCATAAAATTAACCATCATGTTATCTCCACCAGACTCCCAGAGCCAGCCAGCTGTGGAGGAATTGGAAACAGCAGAGCACCTTGGGAGCTGAGAGTGCTCTCTTGCACCTCGCAATGTCAATAATCTACAATTTGGTTCTAGCTGTATGCACTGAGAAAATAAGCTCAATGCCTTCTGATTTAGCTTGTTCATGATAGTTTATGTTTACTTCTCTGAATAAGTTTAATTGAAGTATAAAATTCATGTTCAAGTATAAATATTAGATAAATAATACCTTTATATTTAGTATAAGTATGCACTGTGTAATATTTGGAACAGACTTATACTTAAAATGGTTGTTGTATATCTGAAAATTAAATTTACTTGGATGTCCTCTATTTTATTTGACAAATATGGAAACCTTATTTTATTTTCAGAATGTTAAGCAACTGTAAAAGAGAAGGATCTCTTACCCTTTGAGTCAGCATGGAGGGATCTGGAGAGTATTATACTAAGCAAAATAAGCCAGTCAGAGCAAGACAAGCATCATATGATCTCACTTATATACAGAATCTAATGAACAAAACAAACTGACAAACAAAGTAGATCCAGGGAACAGACTGACAAACCTCAGACGGAATAGGGAAGAGCAGACCAGAAGAAATAAACTAAAGAACTTACATGTGTATATGCATAACCAATTGACACAGACAATAGTAAGGTGAGGGTGGGGAGGAGGGGGTCAAGAGGAGAAGAAAGAGGGGGCATCTGTAATACTTCAACAATAAAGATAAATTAAAAAAATAAATCATCCACTAAACTTTTCAAAATAAATAAATAAATATTTGGAAAAAATTAGAATGCTACTTTAGATTATTATTCCACATAGTATTTTATGCCAGATGGATAAGAGAGAAAGAAGTGAGTTTTGAAGAGATTCTTCTGAAAATTAGTTAGAATTTGGGTACCAAGAAAACTCAGTTTAAAATAAATTGAATCGAGCATATTAACTGCATAGAGTGAACTAAAAAAATAAATACACAGAAATATTTCTAAAAAGTAAACTACAAAAAACTTAATATTAAAAGATACTTTGAGATATATTTAGGTAGACCTTTAAAATAAAATTATTACAGAGTATCAGACATTTTATAGCTGGAATAAACTTAAGAGATTGTATAGTATAGCACCTTGTTATGTGAAGGCAAAACCAAGGCTCATAAAACTCAGGACTAAATTAAAATTGTATCTACAAAATAATCCAGATTGAAAATAAACAATCCTTTGTTAATTTCTACATCCTTATTGAAATTAGTTTGGTGATCTTATATCTGTGATATAAATTATAAACTTTTTAATAAAGCTATATACTTATTTTATTTTCTATAAGTCCCAGTAACATATACATTTAAGATCTGGCTCTATCAGCATTCTGCTTGGATAATTTCAACATCTAAATTTTTGCTCCATGATCATTGATTCATTTCAGAAGCTTTTATCTGCAGTCTTTCTTAGTGACAGTCATTGTTCTCCACCCTGGGTGACCCTTGACACAAATTTAAGAAAAAAATCTCTAGATGAAGCCCCGAAGGAATCATTCATCCTTAATGCATCTAATTACTACCTAGAAAATGTAAGCGACATTATGCAGAAATTGTAATGAAAACCAACCTATGTAATGTTTCAGCTCAGTGATTTTCTAATTATATTAGGTTAAAATGTAAATATTTTCTAGCCAGAAACTTGAAAACTATGACATTTTGTGGAAAAATAAATCAGCAAAATCCAGATGGTACCATTATCACTTCATAAAGTGTTTTGTGGCTGTTTTATTCACAGCCTGTACCTATTGGAATTTCTATATATTTTTTTCAGATTAAAAACCTACCTCTAGACTAGATATGTTTTTCTTCATGATATCTAAATAGATGAATGCATAAATTAAAAGTCACTCTAGGTGGTGTTTTGCATCATGAACATAAAAAGCAGACATGTGTTCAAACTTGCAGCTTCCAACTTACTGCTGGGATACTGCATCAGTGCATTGTCAGTCTCTATCTGTAAAGAATATCATGAATTAGATCTGCTGACTTTTCTGTACAAATAAAATCATATAATTAAATTGAAGTCTATTTGATAGTTCTCTTATTATTCATTATACATTTTCCACTTGGAAAGTCTGAAACAAAGTGAAAAATAGAATGACATAACATTAACCTAAATATTTTTTAAATGAACATCTTAATGGCCATAATGGCCATTGTCTTAAGTTGAACCAATTTAATATATTCTTATAACTTTGTCTTTATCTCAAATAATAAATATTTTAGTGGGTATATTCATAGGCAAGAACACATCCCTGAATAGTAGTCAGTGACTCCATTTGATCTCAAATTATCCCAAGATTAAAATAAAATGGAAGGTTGGAGGACAAAGCAGTCCACCCAGTCTGCACAGTGTCCTTCCTGTGCAGCGCGCAGTGCCCCTGTTAAGTAATGAAGAGACATCGGGTTCATTTCTTCATGTGATCTCTGTGTTTTCTCCACATGCCTCTACCCAGAGTCAGCTATGTTTGATTTGTATTACCTTCTGGCCTAAGGGACAGCTGATATCCGATTCAGTGAAAAGTTAAGCCAGCTGACTCTGGACAGCAAGCTGCTTCTCTTTATGTTTTTATTCTAAAAATATTTTTGTCTCTACCATATGAAATGTATAATTGAAGAACTTTGGGATATATCCATGAACAAAACAGAAAAGATTTCTCTCCTCACTTCTGGAGGGCTCAGACCAACAATGACATGATTAAAAATATATATACTATATTGTGTTTTAAAGCAGTAGCATTGTGAAAAAAATGGAACACAGGAGTGCAGGGAGATGGGGGAAGATTATTTCTGTAATCTTAAATAGATGGGTGAGGTAGGCCTCATTGAGAAACTGGGGTTCACAGAGAGTGAAGAGAATTTACCTGGGAGAGAACAATTCCCATGGAGGAGAAGAGCAGAAAGAGGAACTACACCTATTATGTTTGATCCATGAGGAGGTCCATGTTGCTAGGACACTGTGAGCCTAGGAGAGTAGCTGAAAGAATATAGAGTCCACTGGAGGGTACTCAAGGGAAAGTCATTGCAGAGTTGAATAAAGGTGAGCTACCACCTGGTTCATACTGTGATTGTCTTGCTGAGCACCATCTTGAGAATAGCCTCCGAAGCCAGCGAACACACAGTCTAATAGAATAATTCAGGAAAAATGCAATGGAGGCTCAGACCAGGGTCATAGTCATGAAAGTGGAGAGAAACAAGTGGGTCCTAAATATATTTTAAAGGTAGGCTCAATAACATTTCTTGAAGCTCTGTGTGGAGAATGTGTAAGAAAACATAAAACCAAGGATGGGTTCAGGAGTTTAGGTCTGGAAGGATGTTGGAACATTGAGTGTTTGTCATTTTTTCTTGACCCTGATTCCTCAGATCCTGTAAATCCCCTCTTGACCTTAGGTCTTTCAGTAACTTTTCTTTAATTTCCAGTAGCTGACTATTTGTAGCACTCTGTCCTGTTTTCTTACTAGCTCCCGACTCTGTTACCTTCAGGCCACCTGTGTGTTCTTCATCCACTTCTTAGCTAGCTACTCAGTCTCTTAGACAAGATCACCTGATCTATCTATTATGATCTACCCTGGTGGCCACTTACTGTGCAGTACATGCAAAGATTTTTATATTACTGTTTTTACAAAGTATAGAAAACTCACAGGGATTACTAGTCATCTTCTGCATGGTATGGGCTATATAGAAAAGAAAATATTTAATTGCAAGAACTTTTCAAAATCCTTGTTATAAAACAGAACACTGTGTTTGACACAATTCTTCTGATACGTTTTCTAACAGTTGCTGGTCCAGCTATATGGTTTTCTAAGGAACTTTCAGAGTATTATTGTTTAACTTTTTCTGTCTGATGCCAAAATTACTGTTAGAAAAGTGAAAATGCAGTCCTTCCACTCAATCAGTCACTTGTTTGATCTCCATTATGCTAAGAACTCAGTCAACTGGCATTTTCCACTAAAGCTGTGTCTACACAGTGCCAAAATCACCATTATGGTCAATCAAAAGAATTCAAATCAATCAGTCAAGTCAGATGTTTGGTTAAAATGCTGAGCAGACAGCCAGAAACCACAGTTCTCAAGGTTCATAGAAATGCATTTTGAGTTCTCTTCATTCTTTCAAGCAATAGCAATGGTTATGATCCCCAACTGGAACAATGAGTCTTGGCTGCAGTCCCATTATTGTTAAGCTCAAGCTATTTCTCATGCTTGATGCTTTAAGAGGAATAAAGATGGTGCCTGGTGTCTTCTTTGTAGCTCCTCTTCTTGGGTGTGCGCATAAGCAATACCTGAAAGACTTTGTTTTAATGAACCTTGGAAATTGAAACCATGATTGTGGCTAGGTTTTATTTAGACTTAGCCTTACACCATTCCTGCACCAAACTTGGAATTAAGTCCAAGTCCTTGCTCCATGACAACTGAGTTGAAGAGAGATTGCCTCTGTTAAGTATGAATTTTAAACCATATATTTTTTTCTTAGTGAGTTTCTCAGAGTCCTATAATTAAGACTTTATGCTTCAAGAAAATATAATTTGTTTTGACTTGGTTCACAGGCTATTTTGGAACTTAAGCTTACCCATATGTGTCTCTGTTACCAAAATTAAACCATTTAACGCATTCTTTGCAAAACTCAGTTAGTAACTGGAGCTAACCAGAGTGTGGCCTCTGGTAGTATGTGTGTCTCATGTGTTTGACAAGTTTCTGGGCAACAGAATGATATCACTAACAAAGTTTGAGTACAAACACAAGCTGATATCTGAGTCTCTCGTTGTGAACCTCAGCACTGTTGGGACAGTACAGGGAGTGTCTCCTCTCATCATATTGATGGACAGCTGTAGACAGGAATGCCCTGCTGTCATTGTGCTCCTTTCTAACATTTAATTCTACTTGATGGCACTATATTTGTTGTGTTGCTGTAATTGTTTTGTTCTGTTTGGATGATGATGACGACGACGATAATGATGATTTATTCTGTTTTTAAAGTCTTAAGAATTTTCAGCTACGTGATATTTTGTCTTAAAAATATGACTTAGTCCAAGACAATCTCAAACAAATGGCCACAGTGCAGAAAAAAATTTTTTTTTAATATTTTTTGTTTTAAGCCATCAGCAAGTTTTAATTACACTCATAATGAAGCAGCAGAAGAGAGAGGAATGTAAGTCTCTACTTGCCAATAATTATAGTGTCTTATGTTAAACTCATGATTTAGAAACTTCCTATGTTCTCCTTTGCATACTGTTTTACTAGATGAGCAACTAGACCCTTTGAAATAATGAATAGAAGTAGATACCCCTGTCCACTTCTCTTGAGAAAATGAAGACTGAAGAAGACTCAGAGGCTGCACTAGTAACCCAGTCACCTGTGTACAATGGTTACTCACCTCTGGCAATGATGAGGTTCTCTCTCCTATGTAATAATCAAAGACGTATTATTTTGCCTACCTGTGTGCATTTTAATGTTGCAAACTGTATTAATTACAAAAAGCATTCCTTCCAAAAGTTAGGCCCTGTTTGGTATTGATTCAGGTCCAAATCTTAGGTACGCTAAGCTGTAGGAAAACGTGGACTGTGTGTTGCGGAGTATGTGTGCAATTTCAACTGACGGTATGTAACATTCTATAAGAGGTATGGTGAGGGGGTGTGATCATTTGTTTTATTTTTTTCTAAATATATTAAGGACAGCCCTGGCCAGTTTGGCTCAGCGGTTAGAGCGTCGGCCTGCGGTCCGGAGAGACCCGGGTTCGGTTCCCGCTAGGGGCACGTACTTCAGTTGCAGTTTGTCCCCGGCCCTGGTTGGTTGTGTGGGTGGCAGCCACTCCATGTGTCCCTTTCACATCGATGTTTCTCTCTCTCGCTCTCTTCCTCTCTCTCCCTCCCACTCTATCTGTACAAAAAATGGAAAAATGTTCTCGGGTGAGGATTAATATATATATATATATATATATATATATATATATATATAAAGGACAGATTTTTTTCTCTCTAACCCAATTCATGCTGTTTGTGAAGTGTTCTATAACCTGTAGGTTTTATTCTATAAATTATATTTGTTTATGAATCTCAACATGGAACTGTATATTACAAATTATTCTATAGAGATCCTTAAATGTCTTCTACAAGAGGACCTCAACAAAGAAATGGAGATGATTTTCTCAAGTTAAGAGTCTATGGCAGTGTTTATGTCTTGTGGCTTTGGGTGGTCAATGCACTGTGCTTCATTTATAAACGTGTTTCATAGGGACTTCCACTGGGTCCTTCATAGAGATGATGCAATGCAGACATCTGGGAGGAGCACTCCACAACAAAATACCTACCATTACCCATTTTCGTTTCTCACACATGGCAATCTGATACAATTACTATTGTCTACTTGGCTGGGCCATTTATAAATGTCTTACACTCTTCAGTAGGTTCCAGTGCCATTCTGTTCTTTCCCCACACTTCACAATCACTTACTAATATAACATGCTTTCTGTGCATTTTTTTAGGAAAATATTAACAATTTACTGGAAAGTCTTTAATTTACTTTATTATTGAGAACAAACACAATTTCCATCACCTTCCTAATCACTACTTCTTGTTATTCCTATTTAGTGTAACACCATCTCTGAGTATTAGCAATGAAATGGGGTTTAGAAAAAAAAAAAAAGCCAATCCTGTATTATATCATCGTCTGGGGAGCATGATGGTTTCTGCTGTGTTAATTTACACTAAAATCCATGACCCGGGAGCCTGATTGATTGCCAAGGGCAGAAATCCAGCCCCTGGCCTAGTTTGTTTTGTGAACTGTAGCCTCAGATATCGCTGCCAGCCACAATGATATTGATTTGATATACACTAGATGGCTCTTTATGCTCTTTGGGAAATTTATTGTGCCGAGTCAGAACCCCAGCAGTGGGGAGAAGCCACTCTTTAAATTGAAGAGGGCTATCACGGTTTGACCCCTGGGCTGCTCAGGTTACTGAGTGGCCTGGGTGAGGCTAGGTCGGAGCAGCCCCAGGGGACCAGCGCTCATCAGTTTTGAATGTCACATCCCTTCAGAGGCCCTGAGTTATTGCTAATAGGAACTTGCTTGGGTCTATGACATTTGGATGCCCTATAAGTTAAACATCATAACACTTTCTTCATGTCAGTGTCTTTTAAATTATGGCTGAGCACAGCACCTTTGCTCTGGCCGCTTAGCATTAGTCTGCTGCACAATATGAAGCGACCTGCCTCTGAGCTGGAAGATCAGCGCAGCTATTATCAGCCCAAGAGCTACAACTGCACAGATCCCCTCATGCCTATAAATTAGTAAGCTTGTCATGGGAGCGCCAAGTGTAAGAACATTGTTGCCATCTTGTTTCTGCACAATCGAAATCCAGTGGCCTTTGGCAACCCACACAATAAAAGTTAGGATGCAATTCTGATCTTGATAGCTTTTACTATTTTTCTTGGGGGAAGCTCAGCTTGTGCTGGAAAAAAAAAAAATGGGCAGAGAGAGAGAAACATCATTCTCCATGGGCATCTTATGCATGAAATAGAAAGAAATCATTTTTGTTAGAACAATTTGCAATCAGCTCTCCTCTAAGGAGAGCTGTTATGCTTAAAATTTCTAATTTCTGCCAAAATATATTATTCCATAACAGACCATTGTCACACTGGCAACAGATAACTTGATCTATCTCAATTGGCTTATTGTGATGAATTCCAGCTTCTGAAAGGCTGGGACACCCACGAGCATCAATTTGCTTAAGTTCTGGAAACAGACTCCTGATTCTGGCAAGTCACATTTCCAGGACAGAGCTTTGCAGAGGCAATCAGCATCTTCTGTTGGGAAATTCCTACTGCTGGAGACTGCAGACCTTAAAATCTATAGCCTCCATGAACTTCCCCTAATAAGTAGCTCATTATATACTTTATTGGAAACCAGTGTGACCTCAATATTGAAAGGGATACTAAGACTGGCTTAACGGCAGAATCACAAGCAAATGGCACCTAGGATGGCATGCAAACACAAAACCAAACAATTTCAAATAAGACAGCATCTGGCTTGTTCTTAATTTGGTTGTGTATTGTTTGTATTACATTGCAAGCTGCCTGGAAAATTCCCATAATTAAGATCTGAATATCTTAAAAAGTAATAAATCTCTTAACTGGGTGGAGGAAGAGAGAGTTTAAGATATAAACATTGAAAGTAGTAAAATCATGTATGAACGTGGATTGTGTCATTAGTAGAGATGGGGTATCAGAAATCACCTCTGATGCGGAAGAGAGCTGAGAACCCCCACAGTGTGGCACACGGGCACGAGCGGCCTGCAAGGCCTGGCAAATGTTGGCAGGATGTTCCCGGCACGCTGGCCCCTGTGAGTGAAGCAAGTAATCTTGTTGAGTTTGCCTCTGCAGGACTCAATTTGCTAATATGTAAAATGACATTAATAACAAACTTCAAAGAGTAGACGTAAAGACAAAGTGGGGTAAACTATATAGAGGTCGACGTCTGGTAGAAACGTATTACTAATGATCGGGAACGCAGTCCTGAACGAGCTGGCATCACAAGGTACCACAGACTGTGTAACTTACAACACAGACACTTACTTCTCACAAGCCTGGAGGCCGGAAGCCTGAAATCAAGACGGCGACAGTGTTGGTCTCTTCGAAGCCTCTCTTATACTTGCAGATGGCCATCTTCTCGTGTCTTCACATAGTTAACCTTCTCTGTGCGTGTTTGTGTTCTAATCGCCTCTGCTTAGGAGGACACTGTCATGTTGGATTTGGGCCTACCAAATAGCCTCATTTCACTTTAATTACCTCTTTAAAGATCTCTTCTCCAAGAGCATTCACATTCAGAGGTACTGGGAGTCTCGGATAGATAAATTTGGGGGGACACCATTTATGTCATAAACAGTTCTTTATGATAAAATAGCATGTGTCCATAGGCTGAAATCTACACTTCATACAATGGTTCATTTCTTATTTTTGTTTACTTTCTCTGATGTTGCTGTTGATATTTTTCTCATCATTCACTTAGTCTATGTATTTGTAGAAGAAATCTAAAGTATGCATGGGCAAAAAGGGAAAATGGAACACATGGCATCTGTAAAACTTCGATGTGTTTTCTTTCCTTAGCATATATATGCGTATAATTAGACTTTGAACAAAAATGGAATTATTCTATTTAGAACCTGTTTCTTTTTACTTAGCAAATCATTAACACCATTCAGTACCACTGCACGTAGAGCATCATTTATAACAAAGGCAGAGCAATTTACTGTAGAGAGAAGCCATAATTTATTTATCCAATCTCATCATTTTGAACATTTAAAATGTTTCCATACTTTGTTCTCATCAGCAATACTGCTGGGCACATATTTTTTCTTATGTACTGTTAATGTTTTCAGTTATTCACTTAGATCATTTTCTAGGGTTTTAGCTGCATAAAGACAGGAGGGTGCCCTGGCAGGTTTGGCTCAGTGGTTAGAGCGTCAGCCTGTGGTCCAGAGACCTGTGTTTGGTTCCCAATAAGGGCACGTACCTTGGTTGCAGTTTGTCCCTGGCCTTGGTCGGTTGTGCTGGTGGCAGCCACTCGATGTGTTCCTTTCACATTGATGTTTTTTTCTCTCTCTCTCTCTCTGTTCCTCTCTCTCCCTCTCACTCTACCTGAACAAAAAATGGAAAAATGTCCTCGGGTTAAGGATAAAAAAAAAGACAGGAGGGTGCTCATCCTAGAGAATGTTGTATTGCCTCAGATGCAGTGGGCACCCACCAGGTTCGCTCGCTCTACCAAGTGCTAGTCATTGTGCGGCAGCACTGCACCTGCCCTGCAGGAGGTGGTGTTCAAGAAGGAAAAGTATGACAAGGGAAAAATGCTAGTCCTGCTATAAACTGCAGAGGGGTAGCCTGCAGGACTATGGAAGCACCTAGCAGGGGCAGCTAAGGGTATCAAATAAGCCAGATCACAAGCCAGATTTGTCTGTCCCCAAGCCTGACTCTATGTAGAAGAATGTCAAGGACCTTCCTGTTGTTGTGTGTATGCAGCAGCAAGCTCCGTGAATGATGTAGATTTGAGTAACTACACATTACACACTAAGGAGTAGGCATCATGATTTCCCAGTATTTCTTCTGAAATAGCTATATACTTGAATATAAAAATTGAGATATTTAATAATAATTGGAACATTTAGAAAGAGTCAAATATCATCTGTTTTCCCAGTTTGACATATTTATAAAGACAATGTAATTTATGCCCAGTCTGTGTGGCTCAGTGGTTGAGCTTTGACCCATGTACCAAGAGGTTGCTGGTTCAATTCCGGGTCTAGTCACATGCCCAGGATGTGGGCCAAGTACCCAATGGGGGCATGCAAGAGGTAGCCAATTGATGTTCTCACTTGTTGATGTTTCTATCTCTCTCTCCTTCTCCCTTCCTCTCTCTAAAATCAATAAAGAAAAAAAAGACAATGCAATTTGTTAGTCTCTTGAAACAAATCAATAGTTATTCCATCGGTGTTTTCTGACTTTACAAAATATTTTTTTATTGAATTTCAATTAAAAAGACTATACTAAATGTAATGGGCACATCTTTTTTTCCCAGTTAAGTCAACTATGTTGTGTATTTATAGCTTAATGAGAAACCAGTGGGTTGAAAGGGAGAATTTAGTAC
Organism: Molossus molossus; assembly: GCF_014108415.1. Classification (NCBI taxonomy): domain Eukaryota; kingdom Metazoa; phylum Chordata; class Mammalia; order Chiroptera; family Molossidae; genus Molossus; species Molossus molossus. Next base: position 35,560,287 of record NW_023425366.1, read on the forward strand.
CCAGAAACCAAGACAAACTCAGAAATCCCCCTTCTTATCAAAACTAATGTAGTGGGAAGTAGGCACCATGCTTAAGCTACCATCGATGATATTTAAATATACTATATGCCAATCTCTTTGGTTCACTTCGAAGGACCTCAAATGGAAGTGGTTAAATAGTCACCAAGATTCCCTAAGAAATATTTACCCACTAAGTGATGTAATACAAGTGTTAATTTTAGTCATTATATTCTAAAAGAATGAAGGATTTTGAAATCTCTTTTTAATAGCTTTAATTTGATTTTTTATTTTTAATTTTTATTTTTATTTTTTTATGAATTTTTTATTTATTTTTTTGTTACAGATATTTTACCTTTTTACCCCATTGGCACCCCCCACCCCACCCCACCTCCACCCCGTCCCCGGCTTAGTTGTCCATGTCCATTGGTCATGCATACATGCATATAAGTTCTGTGGTTTATCTCTTCCCACCCCCCCAACCCCCACCCTCTCTTCTGAGGGATGTCAGTCTGTGCCCTACTTCCATGTTTCTGGGTCTACTGTATTCCTCAGACTGTTATGTTCATTATATTCCATATATGAGTGAGATCACGTGGTATTTGTCTTTTTCTACTTGGCTTCTTTCACTTAGGATAATACTTTCCAGGTCCCTCCATGTCGTCTCAAAGGATAAGAGATCTTTCTTTCTTACCACTGCATAGTACTCCATTGTGTATATGTACCACAGCTTTTTTACCATTCGTCTACTGGTGGACACTTGGGCTGTTTCCAGATCTTAGCTATTGTAAATAGTGCTGCTATGAACATGGGGGTACATATACTCTTCCTGATTGGTGTTTCAGGCTTCTTAGGGTATATTCCCAGCAGTGGGATCACTGGGTCACATGGAAGTTCAATTTTTAATTTTTTGAGGTAGCACCATATTGTTTTCCATAGCGGCTGCACCGGTCTGCATTCCCACCAGCAGTGTATTAGAGTCCCCTTTTCTCCACACCCTCGCCAACACTTGTTGTTTGATGATTTGTTGATGGCAGCCATTCTGACAGGTGTGAGGTGATACTTCATTGTTGTTTTAATTTGCATCTCTCTGATGATTAGTGATGTTGAGCATTTCTTCATATGTCTCTTGGCCATTTGTATGTCCTGTTTGGAGAGGTGTCTATTCAGCTCCTCTGCCCATTTTTTAATTGGGTTCTTTGTCTTCCTTTTGTTGAGTTGTAGGAGCACTCCATATATATTGAAAATTAACCCCTTATCTGATACATCATTGGCAATGATGTTCTCCCATACAGTGGGTTGCCTTTCCATTTTGATGATTGTTTCTTTTGCTCTGCAGAAGCTTTTTAGTTTAATGTAGTCCCATGTGTTCATTTTCTCCTTTATTTCTGTTGCCTTAGGTGATGTATCAGTGAAAATTCTGCTCCGTATGATGTCCGAAATTTTGTTGCCTACATTTTCTTCTAGAATTTTTATGGATTCACGGGTCACATTTAAGTCTTTTATCCATTTTGAGTTTATTTTTGTGTATGGTGTAAGTTGATGGTCTAGTTTCATTTTTTTGCATGTAGCTGTCCAATTTTCCCAACACCATTTATTGAAGAGGCTGTCTTTACTCCACTGTATGCTCTTGCCACCTTTGTCAAATATTAATTGAGCGTATTGCCTTGGGTCCATTTCTGGGTTTTCAGTTCTGTTCCACTGATCTATATGCCTGTTCTTGTGCCAGTACCAGGCTGTTTTGGTTACAGTCACTTTGTAGTATAACCTGATATCTGGTATTGTGATCCCACCTACTTTGTTCTTTTTTTTCAAGATTGCTGTGGCTATTCGGGGTCTTTTTTGGTTCCATATAAACTTTTGAAGTATTTGTTCTAGTTCTATGAAATATGTCGTTGGTATTTTGATGGGGATTGTGTTGAATCTATAGATTGCTTTGGGTTTATGGACATTTTAATGATGTTAATTCTTCCGATCCATGAACAGGGTATGTGCTTCCACTTTTTTATATCTTCCTCTATTTCTTTTTTCAATGACCTGTAGTTTTCTGCAAATAGGTCCTCTACTTCTTTGGTTAAGTTTATTCCTAGGTTTCGTAATTTTTTTGGCGCGATGGTAAATGGGATTGTTTTTTCAGTTTCTCTTTCTGTGAGCTCATCATTGGTATACAAGAATGCCGTCGATTTCTTGACATTAATTTTGTATCCTGCTACTTTGCCAAATTCATTTATTAAGTCTAGTAGATTTTTGATGGAGTCTTTAGGGTTTTCCATGTATAATATCATGTCATCTGCAAATAATGACAGTTTCACTTCCTCCTTTCCAATTTGGATCCATTTTATTTTTTCTTCATGTCTGATTGCTGTGGCTAAGACTTCCAGTACAATGTTAAATAAGAGTGGCGAGAGTGGGCATCCCTGTTTTGTTCCTGTTCTTAATGGAAATGTTTTTAGTTTCTGTCCATTTAGTATGATGTTGGCTGTAGGTCTTTCATATATGGCCTTTATTATGTCGAGATATGATCCCTCTATTCCCACACTGCTGAGCGTTTTTATCAGAAATGGATGCTGGATTTTGTCGAATGCTTTTTCAGCATCTATTGATATGATCATGTGGTTTTTATTCTTCATTTTGTTTATGTGGTGTATCATGTTTATTGATTTGCGAATATTGTACCAGCCTTGCATCCCTGGAATGAATCCCACTTGGTCATGGTGAATAATTTTTTTGATGTATTTCTGGATCCGATTTGCTAATATTTTGTTCAGGATTTTGGCGTCTATGTTCATCAGAGATATTGGTCTGTAGTTTTCTTTCTTCCTAGTGTCTTTTTCTGTTTTTGGAATTAGAATTATCCTGGCCTGATAGAACATGTTTGGAAGTCTTCCTTCTTCTTGAATTTTTTGAAATAGTTTGAGGAGAATGGGTGTTAGTTCTTTTTGAATGTTCGGTAAAACTCCCCCGTGAAGCCATCTGGGCCTGGGCTTTTGTTTGCTGGGAGAGTCATGATTACCTCTTCAATTTCCTTAGTTGTTATTGGTCTGTTCAAGTTTTCTATCTCTTCTGGGAATAGTTTTGGGAGACTGTGTGTTTCTAGAAATTTGTCCATTTCGCTTAGATTGTCGAATTTGTTGCCATATAGTTGTTCATAGTAGTTAATGATCTTTTGTATTTCCGTGGTGTTGGTTGTTACTTCTCCTCTTTCATTTCTGATTTTGTGTATTTGGGTTCTCTCTCTTTGTTTCTTGGTGAGTCTAGCTAAGGGTCCATCAATCTTATTTATCTTTTCGAAAAACCATCTCTTTGTTTCATTGATCCTTTGAATTGTTTTCTTGGTCTCTATGTCATATATTTCTGCTCTGATCTTTACTATTTCCTTCCTTCTACTTGCTCTGGGGTTTTATTTTTGTTTGCTCTCTAATTCTTTAAGTTGTGAGGTTAGACAGTCAATTAGAAATTTTTCTTGTTTTTAGAGGTAGGCCTGTAGTGCTATGAACTTCCCTCTCAGAACTGCTTTCGCTGCATCCCATAGATTTTGTGTTGTTGTGTGTTCATTTTCATTGGTTTCCAGGAAGTTTTTAATTTCTTCCTTGATCTCCTCGGTGACCCATTCATTGTTTAATAACATGCTATTTAGCCTCCATGTGTTGAAATGTCTTTGCATGTTCTTGTTGCAATTGATTTCTAGTTTCATGCCATTGTGATCTGAGAAGATGCTCGATATCATTTCAATCTTCTTGAACTTGTAGAGATTTAGTTTGTGTCCTGTCATGTGGTCTATCTTTGAGAATGTCCCAAGTGCACTTGAGAAGAATGTGTATTCTGTAGTTTTGGGGTATAATTCTCTGTAGATATCTATTAAATCCATTTGGTCTAGTGCTTCATTTAGAGTCTCTGTTTTGCTAATTTTTTGCCTAGAGGATCTATCCAGTGCTGTCAGTGGGGTGTTGAAGTTCCCTGCTATGATTGTATTGTTGTCGATTTCTCCTTGGAAGTCCTCCAGAAGATTTTTAATATATTTTGGTGCTCCTATATTGGGTGCATATATGTTTATCAAGGTTATATCTTCCTGTTGGATAGATCCTTTCAATATTATGTAGTGGCCGTCTTTGTCTCTAGTTATGGTCTTCATTTTGAAATCTATTTTATCAGATATGAGAATTGCTACCCCAGCTTTTTTTTTGCTTTCTGTTTGCTTGGAAAATTTTTTTCCATCCCTTCACTTTCAACCTATGTGAGTCTTTTGTTGAGAGGTGGGTCTCTTGTAAACAACATATAAATGAGTCATGCTTTCTTATCCAATCAGCTACTCTGTGTCTTTTTATGGGAGCATTCAATCCATTTACGTTTAAGGTGATTATTGATATGTACTAATTTATTGCCATTTTTGTTTAGTGTGGTTCTATTTTTCTTCCCATTTCTACTGCTAATTACAGCAGTCCTTTTAACATTTCTTGCAGTGCTGGTTTGGTGCTAATGTATTCCCTTAGCCTTTTTTTTTTGTCTGGGAAGCTCTTTATTTGATCTTCTATTTTGAATGATAGCCTTGCTGGGTAGAGTAGTCTTGGATTCAGATTCTTGTTTTTCATGACTTTGATTACTTCATGCCATTCTCTTCTGGCCTGTAGTGTTTCTTGTGAGAAGTCCGCTGAGAGCCTTATGGGGTTCCCTTTGTAGGTAACCTGTTGCTTATCTCTTGCTGCTTTTAGAATTCTCTCTTTGTCTTTAATTTGTGGCATTTTAATTACTATGTGTCTTGGTGTGGGCCTGTTTGTGTTCTTCTTACTTGGGACTCTCTGTGCTTCTTGAACTTGAATGCCTTCTTCCTTCACCAAATTAGGGAAGTTTTCTCTCACTATGTTTTTGAATATATTCTCTATCCCTTGCTCATTTTCTTCTTCTTTGGGGACTCCTATGATGTGAATATTATTACATTTCCAGTTGTCCCATAGTTCTCTTAAGCTGTCTTCCTGTTTTTTAATAGTTTTTTCCTTTTGTTTTTCTGATTGGTTGATTTTTTCTACCCTGTCTTCTAATTCACTGATCCGGTCCTCAGCTTCCTCTACTCTGCTTTTTAAACCTTCCAATGTGTTTTTCATTTCTGATATATCATTTTTTATCTCTTCTTGTTGGTTTTTAATTTCCAATTGGCTTATTTTCAGTGTCTCTATGTCCTTACTCATGCTGTTCAGCTTCCTCAAGATCATGGCTCTGAATTCTAGCTCTGTTAACATGCCTAATTGCTCCACATTGATCTCATCTTCGGTGGAGGTCTCTTGCTCTTTCATTTGGCTTCTGTTTCTGCGTTTCACCATTTTGGCTATCACTGTGGGCTTTGGAGCCTGTCAAGTTTTTCCTGTGGGTGTTGGTGTTCTGCTGTTTGTAGATCCCTCTCCTGTGTTTAGATGAGCGAGGGAGGACCCACGTTGAACACCACTGTCAAGTCTTACTTTCCTGGTTAAAGTTGCCAGCCCAGGAAAGGTACTGTTATCCTCTAGCTTTTTGCCTGGAGGCTAGCAGTCTAGGTTACTTGATGAGTTTTGGGTTGTCAGTTGATTGAAAAGCTCCCTCAGGTGCTCAGCCAAGGGGATTTCCCGAGGGTTGGGCAGATGCTGGTCATTAGTGAGCCTCAATTAGCACTTCAATGGCCCACAGGGTGGGGTTGGATCTCCGAGGGAGGGGCTGCTGCCTCTCCTCAGAGCCCTGGGAAGGAGCAATGTGGCCACCGTCCTGAGTGGCAGCACTCAGCCAAAGCTCTGAGCGCCCTCCAAACCCCGAGTGTCCCCACACAGTTCCAGTCCAGTCTGCCCTCCCTCTGCCAGAGCCCAAGGTGAGTGGCTGTGGCTGTTTCAGCCTCTGTCCCGGCTGCGCTGTGGGGCCGCCTGGGAGTGTAACCCGAGGGCGCTGCTCCCAGCTGAGGCTGCTGCAGAGCTGCCGACCCTGGGCTCTCGGCCCTGTCTCACGCCTTCGCAAGCCTACAGGGATGGAGTGAGTGTCCCTCGTTATATGGTCCTCCAGGCTGCTTTTCTGTTGCTTTTTCCCGTCGATTTGTCTGTGTTATAGTTGTAATTCCAGTTTGGTTCTGGGAGACGGTCTGTGTAGCTCAGTTCACTCCGCCGCCATTTTTTTCGCCTTAATTTGATTTTTTAAAATGAAGCCGTGTAATTGAAAATAAAACTTACATGACAAAGAGACATATATAAAAGGTCTCAAACATGACTTGTTTCCCACAGGGCAATTGTCCATACCATACAGATGTAGGATATTTAATGGAGAGAATATAAGCATAGGTCATATCTCACTTTTGCTTGACAGACTTGACTTTGTAAATCATCTCTGCTATGTGGGTGCTAGGACATTTCCCAGCATTTCTGAGACTCTCTGTTTTTATTTATTTCATTTGTTAATTTCTTATCTACTATCTACCATCTAGAATTAAATTATTCATCATAGGCTGAGTTGGTGCCATATAATCTTATTTCCTTCTGAACTCCCTTTTTTTCAAAACACCAAAAAATGCTAATCAAAGATATAATTTAAAAAAACTTTAAAAAAATCCATTCCTAGCAATTATTTTATGTACATATGTATACGTATGTGATTATACAAATAAAACCACTCAAAAATATGTGGCTAGAGACAGCATATGTGTATCAACTAGGTATAATTTCTCCTCCTTTCTTGCAGCAATCTCATTGATTTTAGAATCCAAAACAATGTTCTCCAGTTAATATTGGCAGAGAAGAAATAAATGATGTTCAAGTAAGAGACTGCTTTAGAAATGAACATTTCAAAGAGATACAGACTGTGACTAAGAGTACTGGCTGATGCTGAGTGTTTTCAGTAAAGCATGAAACGTTGAGAAACTTGGTGAACTTGTGATGGATGCCCACCACTGTGATCTGTCTGAGATAACCCTGAGATTTAAAGTAGAAGAGGGTAGTACTTTGAGATCAAGAGTTATTTACATAGATACCAAGAAAAGGGATTGTTGAGTCATATAAAAACTCTACTCTTATTTTTTTGAGGAACTACCATACTGTTTTCCACAGTGGCTACACCAGGTCACATTCCACCAGCAGTGAATAAGAGTTCCTTTTATTCATTAACCCCATTGATGAGGGCTCAATCCTTGGGACCAAATCACCTCCCAAAGGCCTCACCTTCTAATACCATCACATTTAGGGGTTAGGATTTGAACATACGCATTTGGGAGGGACTCAAATGTTTAATTAGTAGCATTACTCTTATATGCAAAATATAAAATCTATATTAAACATTGTTGTGAAGACCAGTGATAAATCTAAGTCCTTGAGCACATGCTACTACTGAGTAAGCTTATAGTTACTTTCCCTGCCCAGAACACACGGCATTGACTAGAGATTTGAGAGGCCACCCCTGCCAGCTGTCACACAGGAGCACCACATTCAAACCCTGGTTCTCCAACAGGATGCCCCCGGAGCAGATCACAACATACTCATGATTCTACCCCTTAAGTAGAGAGTGCAAGGAAAGACACAAGCTGAGTGTCTCGGTTAATGAGGCAATGGAGAGTCAATGAAAGGAAAATCAACTTGAAATGTTGGTGTTTTGGAAGAAAAAATAAAAAAAGACCAGTTGAACAAGGAGTTGAGGAAGAATGAGTCTGGCAGCATGATTCAGAGAAGTCTCTTCTTTCTGGCCGGGAGAAAAATTGGTGCCTTTGATCAGGAGGACTCAGGAGAGAGCCAGATTTGAGGATTAAAGATAAGCTTGCTTTGTGAAAAGTAGAATTTAATGTGAGGCTGACAACATGTGTCTGAGATGAACAAGGACGTGATGTTGAGATTTCTGATCTGATATTCAGGGGAGAGTTGAGGGCAGGAAATAGATACTAAAGAATGATCTCCATATAAATGAGTGGTCAGATTGAAGTTGCCCATACTAGCATTTTTCACACAAAGACTATTTTTTTCACAGACTGTATATACGGTTCAATGAAGGAGCAGTCACTTTCTTATGAAAAGTACAATCGAACTTGAAACTGTTTTATGATTTAAGAAATTGACAAAACAATTCTATTTTTGAATCGATGCACATAATTCTAGAGGAAAAGTCCATTTCTCTATATTCAATTAATAGAAACTCTTGAGGGAGGACACACGGTAAAATAAGAGCTCTGTTGAGGAAGAACACAAAGGAGATGGAGGACATGGAGCACTCTGAATGACGCTGGACTAGACAGGGACAACATATTGGCCCAGATTTGCTCTTTATTGTAGACAGTGAGACCCAGACCTCAACATTTCTTGGTTAGAGGAATCACCTGGAGCACCTGTTAAAATGACCAGTTTTAAAACCACTTCCCCAGAGATTCCCACTGAGTGAAGCTGGTGGGATGGGAGGGGCTGTGAAATAAATCTCCAACTGTCCTGAATGTCAGAACCACTCAGAGGGCTTGTGAAACAGAGGACTAGGCTCAATCTCTTGTCTCTCTAGTTCAGTCTGTCTGGGTGTGACCCAATAATTTGCCTACTAAGAATGTCCCCAGGTGACGCTAATGTTGCTGGTGCCACACCAAGACCATGTTTTGAGGAACAGTGCCATGAGGCAGGCCTTTCAGGGAAATATAATTAAATTCTTGCCAGTGACCTCACCTGTGAGACATACCCTTGAATGCATTTTCCTCTGCAGGAGGTGCCTGGAGCCTTAGCCTCCTCACTGCTCCCTGCCCACCACCAGGTACTCTCAGGATGTGGCTCCACTCTCTGCAAGGAAAAAAGGAAACTTGAGAAACAGGCTCACATGAAATCCCGAATAAATTTATAATCAACACACATTTCCCAAGAATGTCGGCTTCGTATAAAAAAGTGAGCAGGCAAATACAAAGAAATGCATTTTTAAGTGTGTAATTCCTGACTGAAGGGAAGAGAGGAGTGCGGACCAGGAAGGGTCCTTCTACCTCTTACCTCTTCACAAAACATGTACACAATTCCCACCTCTAATTCGAATCCCAACTGTGTGCTTATTCCTCTGCTATTTAACTCATTTCCCTTTCCACATTTTCTTTTTCTTTTTGGTTACAAAGGCACATTTTCCTCCTTAGTTTAATGTGCAACAATTTGGAGAATGCTAAAAAGTAATGTCCTACATAAAATGTTATACATGATGGTACCAGTATGATGTCTCTTGAAAATTTGATGAATTGTTGTCTGTCATTAAGCATTTATTTTTTCTCCCTTTTGTAGCACTGTCTCTGCTTCACCATGAGCTCTTGGTAGGCAGTGTGGTGTGGAAGTCTGGAAGCACCCACCAGGACCCCATCACTGTACTGTGAGAAAAGCTGAGTGGTAAAGATGGGCCCAGGGCCCTGGTTGGCAACCTGACCAGCATGCTAATTCTGACAGATGGAGACATACCTGAGCAGGTGGAGCCCTGTCCTTTGCTCAGAAACAGGATAATGTGTTCCATCATGGACGTACACAAGGCCTGTCATATTTTATTTTGAATATTAATTCACATTCATAGCTTTACTATTAATCCTGTTGTTCAATTTGGGGGGATAAAATATAGGTAAAATGGAAAAAATTCATGTGAAATATGTTATCCTTTTTTTTTTCTTCAAATTATACTAATGAACTTCATAATTCTAATTGGTAGGTTTGCTTTTAAACCTTCCTCCCAACCCCGAGAAATAGCAGTGGAACACATTTTTTTCTTTTTCAGAAAAGTAAATTTCTAAAATGCTAAAATTACTACACATTAAACCATAAGAAAGCATATTAAGTGAATATTTGGAGTCTGTCTGGCTTAAGACCAGAAAGCATGGAAATTAAACCTTTAGGCCTAAAATTTAACATAGCTTAAAAGTTCTACATTAGAGTCAGACTAATGGTGTTTTTCCCAAGTTGGTTTTCAGAAACTCCTCTAAGCTCTGAATTATGAAGGGGAAAATACCCCCAAAAGAAATACAGAGCTGCAGGATGATGGTGAAGTTTTTAAGATTCACTGCCAGGTTTTGCAAAAGTCTATGCCTCCTACTCAAAACAGCCTCTGTTTTAATGGGAAATATCTTTTAACTCTTTAGAAATAGTCCCTAAAGTTGAATTATCCTGTAAAACATAATTGATTTGGCATTCTGAGGGGAGGGGAATAAAGGAATTGATGATATTCCCTGACTTTTACTTTGTTAATGTTAGAAATAGAATCAGTGATTCTCTCTCAAACATAATGGCATTTCAAGGAAATGATTTTTACTGCAAGTGTTTTCATCTGACCCAGATCAAAAGCAGTGTGAGAAATACCTCATGGGGTACAAAATAAACTCACTGAGATGGACCATAGGTGGCCTTGTCTCTTCCGGACTGTGTCCTTCACCCTTCAGAATATGACAGGTTCCCTGTTTATGAAGCAAATTTGTGTTTCTTTCTTCTCTATGAAAAAACATCTTCTATTTTCATAACAATAAAATGAGGTTGTGGCTCAGTGACATATGTATTAAAGAAAACAATAATTAGTTTAGCAATTGAAATATTTCTGATAAAATATGGGTCCATTGGGACATTCTGATCAGTACTAAGATGAGTCTGTTCATAAGCCTTTAATGGGGTGATCACATTCTACTTACATCAGTGCCCCAATGTGGACAATGTAACTGTTAGAGAAAATATGACTAAATATAATTTGCTTAAATCTATCCACACATCTAGATTAATATTTAAAAATCAACGATTTTAACATTCAATGTAAGAATTGAATGATTAATATTATTTGCTTTAACTTCTACTTACATGTTAGCCATTGAGTAGAGATCTGACATGCAACTGATAATTTTCTGGCAACAAATCACTGTCTTTTATCTACTACCCACCAGATAACTGTCCCCACTTGACCGTGGCCTGGAGATGCCATGCTTGGTTTTTGGTGCCTATTTTCTTGACACACTCTTTTCCTTATATTTACCTTCAACTGGGAAGCTTGACTCTTCACTTGTTTCAAATACTCCCACTGGGTCTTGACCCCACTGGCCTGCATCAGAGCTTTGGGTGTTGGCCACATCATTTTACTTCCATTTGAGGCTTTCTTCCCCACATAAGATTTGGTGTCATTAGGAGGGACAGTAATACCATGGCCCTTGTTCATGGCAGCCAGGATCCCACTGAATTCCCCAGTGCTCCCTGCCATGTGAGACTCTATGAGTCAAATATGCTCTGACCCATCTTTTCCTTCGGTCTGCAATGACCTAGATTTCACAGCAGGTGATAATGCAGGTAGCAATGGAGAAAAACCTTTGGAATGAAAATGGTGCTAATTTTAATCGGGCCCTTTAAGCACCTGGATTGAACAGCTTAATACTGCTTATTCCTGGTTTGATCAATTTTCCTCTTCAGCACAAGACTGAAGCCCATGCGACATTAATGAGCTCTAGGCAGAATGGCACTTAGTAACATAATTGTGATCACATAAGCACAGTACTCACCCCGAGTTTCACTCCCGCCCAGTTCTTCAGCAAGACCGCTCTTCTGCTGCCCTCACAGCGCGAGTCACTCGATTCTGCCAAGCTGGGGTCACTGGGGACTATTTTATGAGACTTTATATGAATCTTCCTTTGTGGTGGTGTATGTCATTAGTGGTTGACAAAACGTACTTTTGACCATGAACTATGAGCCAATGGTACAACAGCAAAGGTAGAAAATATTAGTTCATATTGATGGCAATTTAATCACTTCAGTTGAAACGAACCCAAAGTTAGTTTCAGTTAAAAGAGCAAAGGGTTATAAATGACACATTAAAACACATCTTACATTTTGTCTGGTGGCTTTGAAAATGAGAGGATAGCTAAAAATATGATGCTTAAAGAAAATTATGGGGGGGAATAACACAGAAGACACTACCACCTTCAAGAAAAAGGGCTGCTTTCAAAGAAGTTGAAAGTTCTGCTCTTTGCTACCTCACTTTTTACATTTAGTGACAAGTTTGTGTTGTTTTTTTAAATGTCACACATTGTAAATCGAAAGAATTTTTAAGGGGTGGAAAAAGCCAATGATGGGGTACAGTCTCTTATGCCCACTTGTGACCATAGCACTAGATAATTATTCAGAACTTCTCAACATTCTCTCATGTTGTTTGTGTTATAATTAGGGCTCTCTATTAGAAATAAGGTAGTAAAATCCCTGAAGAATGGCTGAGTTTGTGTGCCAGAATATTGGACTATAAGGGCTACTTTTTGTTGGGTTTTTATTATAACATGTGCTACATTAACTCACTCACCTTTAAAAACTTTTTTCTCTATTTGGAGGTTGCCCAAACATTTTTAAGTTGTTTCCTCATTTTTACTGATTATAGGAAAACCTCAATCATGTCCCCAAACTCACATTTGAATAATAATAAAAAATCATATTTTACTATAACAGTGTTGGCAGGAGGTTAAAATATCACTTTGAAAAACACTTACTCACTTATTTTTATTTTTCAAGAATCACAAGGCAGCCTGACTTAACTGAGACATGTGGTTAGTTTTACCTTCAATTTGTTTTATTTGAAAAAAAACACCTTAATTTGGGTCCTCAAGAATGCAACTTAAGTGAGTCCATAAAAATAAACATGAGGCAAGTTCTGCAGGATTTTGGGGTCTAGGGCGAAATCTTAAAGGCAAAGGACTCAGAATTGTATAATAACCGAAGGATGATAGGTTCAGGAAACTGAGAATTTGCAGATTTATCCATTCACATCACTTTAGTGAGGCTGACTAGTTATAACCATGGAAGGCTGTGCCTTTATTTTAGGGGTTAGAATCTATTTATAGGGCACAAATTAATAGATTAATAGATGTATGAGTGCTGTATGAGAAGACAGAACTAAGTAATGTTTGGATTCTCCCTGACTTGATGTGGTTCCTCAGCTCTGGGCTTTCTTCATGCTACCACCACAAAAACATATGTCTTCAATTCCACATGACAGGAAGAACATATTTTTGAAGCTCTTTGGAATTAATGTGTAGTCAAAGGAACATGAGAATGAATTTTATTTGTGTGTTTTTTGTGACTGCTCACTCACCCCAGAGGTCTATCCTTGCAAACCCTGCTAGAAACATTAAATGCTTCGTTGAAAGGAGGAAAGTCAACTCAACAGGATGTCCTCCTGTTCTGTTTCCAGGATATAGCTCAAATTCTAATCTTTTCTCTCCTAACAACCCTTACCTCCTCCCTGACCCTGAGCAAACCTAACCATCAATCCACTACTGCCAGCATCTATGCCTTTTGCATACTTAAATAATAAAATTTGTCACAGAGCATTTTAAATATTTCATTACATATCTGTCTTGTTGTTGGACTATGAGCTTCTGGGAAACGTGGTTTTGAGTAGGATATAAACCTATCCAACACTATCTTAGTACATAGTAGACACTCAATGAAGGTTGTAGGGAAAAAGTCAAGAATAAGGACAAGATAAAACAAAGAGGATCCCACTGGTAAATTCTGTAAATTTTCACAGACAAATTAAGTAAGACATATGTAACATATCCTAGTCTTGTAATACATTGTAGTAGTAGTCAAAAGAGTGTTTCCACTCTCTGATATCATGAATCTTTTCTTCCAAGTGTCTCAGTGTTGGTTCATTGAAGTGCTCCACTTTCAGAAATATTCTCAGGTTATCAACGCAGTGGTTGAAAACTCTATAGATTCTTATCACAATAGAATTTGTAATTGTTCATTACCAAGGAGCAGCTGTGAGTCCAATGCCATAAAGACACAAAATCCCGGCAGCCAGGATCCCACTGAATACCCCAGATCCTGGGTAACATGGAATTACCAGCATGTGGTATCTGTGAGAGAAGGCCCGGCCTTCCACTTTACCCCCAACATCTAGAATGGAGCCTGGCACATAGGACAAACTCCATAAATATCTGCTGAATGAATGCCACAGTGATGTGTTTTTCATCAAATCCCAGACTGTGGTAGTATTACTTGTGACTCTCTGGTTACATGACCCAGAGTACAAGGTTAAGTGACATAAATTCCTGCAAAGGCAACTGTACTCCTCAGCCACCTGGAAGCTTCAGTGGTGCTCAGTTATGTAATTAACTCTAAATCTTCTTGTTGTGGATCCCAAAGTTAATTTTACTCATAAAAGCAATGGTCGCTGTCACTTAGACTTTACCTTTAAAACAGACTTGTAGAAGTGAGTCATTTTAATAGCTCTATCAAATAAATTTGAATAGCTTATTAATACCCATCCCAAAATCTGATTTAAATAACCTCAAACACATCTTAATAAAGAGGCCCATTCTTACAGATAAAGACAACAAACATCAATCCTCATATGCTTTTTTAATTAATCAAAATGCTCTTGTTTGGCCAACATAAAGTGAAGCAATCACACCTCTTGTAAGATGATGTTGGAGACTTTAAAAATCCACACACAGAAATAGGTTTATCTCTACAAAGTCTTCCACATATGTAAATAATGGTATAAATGGGGAATCTACAGCAAAACTAGAAATAAACTATAGCATATTTCTTACTATGTGTGTAGTTATGCTACTCAATAACAATATTCTTATCTTCACCTAAGGATATACTTGTATTTATTTTTTTAGAGAGAGATGAAGGGAGAGAGAAAGAAATAGAGAGAGAAACATCAATGTGAGAAAGAAACATCAGTTGGTTGCCTCCTGTACACACCTCCTCAAAGGATCGAACCCACAACCTAGGTATGTGCCCTGAGCAGCAATCGAACTTGCTGATTTTTGGTGTACAGGAGGATGCTCCAAACAACTAAGCCATCAGGCTGGGGCTTCAGTAACAATTTTACCAAACTCTTACCATATTTATATTCATTACAGCTCTCCAAATAAATGTAGCCAGTCCATATAACTCTCATATTCAGTTGTAGCAAACAGAAGAGAAACATTTTGAATGTAGACACACCCACAACTCTCTATGACAATACATCTACAAATATGGGTTCTAAGGTGATTATTTATGTTTGTTTTTTATCTTCTCTGAAACTGACATGCATCTTTCTACCAAAGGTGTCGTGTAATCACTGTCAGCTGGATGGAGAGTAGTCTTCTGAAGAGGGTTTTCATTTGCTACCATGTGTAATGTCGGAGCCCCACTAGCTTAAAACCATTTAGGATTAATGCTCTGCCTGAGAAAATGTGAACTTTGCTGGTAGGATGAATTCCCATGTGTATGAAAGCCTGAGATACAAATCCTTAGAGAAGTTTTATTCTTCTTCCACCCTTGGCCAAAGTTGAAATATTTAAGTTTCTTCTCTGTTCCTCTTTGGGTTCTGGCTTTTTATTTGTTAATCCTCACACTGAAGTTATAAGTCTTTGATCACCCCACTCTATCCAGGTCTCTTATGAGATTTTCCATGTATTTTTTTTCTCAATATTACAGAAAATAAAATAAATCTTGTAGATCAACATGACTTAGATTTGATGTAGGGAATACATGTATCCCCTTGTCACACATTAGGTCAAGTATAAATGTAAAGTTATTAAGTACTGGCCTACAATTCATTAATTCCTTAAAGAGGTTAAGTGGATTTGACTTCCATCTAGTTTTTGTTGGGAATCATACTCCACAAAATTTTACCCAGTCATCTATTACAGCTGTTCTCTTCCTGTCATTGTCAGTGTTGAATATATTCCTTATGGTGACTTCCTAGAGGAAAGAGAGAATATCAATTACACATATAGCATTTTAGTACTTGGTGTATCAGTGCCTGGTGGTCAGTAAAGATTAGTTAGTTGGTTGCTTGGTTGGATGTGTGAATGGACAGATGGATGTTTAAATGGATGGGTGGGATTGAATAAATGGGTAAACGGTAAATGATTGGTTGGATGAGTGGGTCAAAGGTGAATGAATGGTTGGTTGGATGAGCTGGTGAATCAATGGCTCAATGGACAAGAATTTATGTGGGGACAAAAGAGTGTTATCTTCTCAAGAGATGTGAGACTAATAAATAGGCTAATACCTCTATATTTTGCCACTTTCCCTGAAAAGCAGGGATATTCAATTTGTGTAGTCCAAACATTCGTTGCTTTTTGAGAGGAAGACAAATAAATTATACCCTGGGTCAAAATCAGTCCTTTACTTGTTACACTGGCTTTCAAAGAGATGCTGATAATTTCTTGAGGCAGCCTTCAACCTCAGTTATGACATTACCCCTTTATCTTCCCTTCTTTTTCTCCTGCTCAAGTTCAATAGAAACATTTTTTAGCTCCTATTTTCTATAAATTGTATCATGTGCTGCAGTTCCCCAACTCAAGAAATTCTCACTCTAGTAGGAGATACCAGGCAAAAACGTGGGACTCTTTCAGCACAAATGAGCACAGTGGAAGGAGGACCGCATGGCTGTTATCAGCAGAGGTCATCGCTGGAACCCAGAGCTGAGAGACATCCCAATAAGGAAGGCAGAGAAAAGGGAAGCTGAGTGAAGAGATGAAAGAAAAAGAGCACCTTGAAGAATATGTTGGACCTTAAACTACTTTATGTAATTTAAACATTTTATACTTAAAATAACATTTGGAGCAGGATTTGTTATATTCAATCATTGCTATATTCAGACTAAATGTCTGATTTTTAAAAATCATTCTCACGTTGGGGCCTACAAAATAAAAATTAAGGTGAGCTATATAGAGCAGAGGCAAAGTGGAGAGAGTACTGTAGCCTATGGAAAGTCCACATAAAACTTAAAATGTTAACATGACTTCTTTCACCTCAGGTGAATTTATAAATGAAACTTTTTTCTTTTTTAAGGCTACAAATTCATTAGAATATCCTTGGGAATGACTGATTCAATTCAAAGGATTTTTTTATAATTCTGACTCTAATCTGAACCATTATTTCTAATTTCTTAATATGAAACTAGAAATATTGGTGACCTAATAAGTTTTACGGCACTGCACACAACCTTCTTTATGGAGCTTACACCATTATGTAATATGTTATAAAGCAAGTTGAATGTTGTAAAACTCATTATTTTTTTTCTCTTAGCTAAAGTGCATGATAGCCAAAAATTTAAGTGGAAAGCTATTAAAGTTCCAGAAATCCCAACCTTACATGTTTTTTCAAATGTTCTATTTCACTTTTTTGGTGCTTTGTGTCAGTTTCTAATTCTCGGTCTATTGAGAGGTTGCATACTAATGCTGCAAACAGAGCTAGGCTCCCATGGAAACTTGAGCCTTATACATTTTTTATCTGAATTTTTCCACTTTTGTTAGGACAATTACAAACTAAGTGGAGCAATTAGAATGGAAAGTTAAAGATAATTGGTTTAAAAAAGACTAAATATCTAAATATTAGAAATAAGTATTTATTATTCATAAGAATCTTCTAATTACCCTAAGTTTCAACCCCTAACAATTTTCTTCTTCTTAGAAGACCTTGACATGGGACGATGAGGAAAGAGACTTTATTATTTGTTATGGTTGCTGTTTCTCTGCCATGGTTCTTGTGGTAATGGCTCTGTTTGTAGGTCCAGGATATAGTTGGTTCCATGAGTAAAATGATGTTATCTTTGACCTGATGGGCCATCAGTGCTACTGAGTATCTTTGTCACAACTTCTGGGTGAGTTTAGAATTTCTAGATAAGATTGAATAATAGTAAACATAAAGAATTAAGAGAAAATATGTTTCAAAAAGCAGAAATTGCCTCCCTTCTCATCACTACACAGAGATTTATTTTAGGTGCATTTCTCCTCCTACAAACAAAGCGGAGGGCTTCTCAAGTTGTTAAAACATGGGTTATTTTGTTTGTTTGCTTGCTTGTTTTGTTCATTTTGGTTTTCCCATTCACACAGTTCCTGCAAATATTTTGTTGAAATATTTGCAATGTCAAAAACTCTTAGAATAGGAAAAGTTTCTGTCGACAAAATCCCAGTTGTGAACCATAGCAGGCACTTGCATTGAATTTCCAGAAGTGGAACCACAAACAGGAGTCAACATTAGAATCTATAAGAATACAGTCTTTAATTCTTGACTTCTGTGTTCACGTTATATTGTAAAATAATTAAATACATTGTAGTAGACTTTACTTTTTTTCCTTAGTAATTTCATTCCATGATTTTTAGGTTAGCTTTATGGCTCTTTGTAACAAAGACTACATTTCCCAGCACCCCTCACAAACAATTGGGTCCATGTGCCTGAATTCTGACCAATAGACTATAAGGAAGTGATAGTGCAATTATAATAGCGTCCTTAGAAGAAGAATTCCTTAACCTCTCTTCTTTCCCCAACTCCCCACCCATTGTCCTTTTACTGTTAGATGCAAAGATAATGTAAAAGTTAAAATTAAGCAGCCATCTTGGACCGTATTGTGTCCTCAAGATAAAACCTGGGTCACTTATACCATGGCAGACCTCACCAGCCTTGAACTAACAACCTCCAAACTTCTGAAACAGGAAGGAGGAAAGCCCATCTCATCTTAGCCACCTAAATTTAGTTTTTGCTCCTATTACATATACTTAAAATTAATCCTAGCATATACAATGATCATAGTAGCATTTGTTTGTTTTTCATCAATCCATTTAATAAAACTTACTAAGAGAAAAGGTATGAAGCCCAGCTGGTGTGACCCATGCACCAAGAGGTAGTCAGTTCTATTCCTGGTCAGGTTGTGGGCCAAATCCCCAGTGCGGGGCATGCAGGAGGCGACCAATCGATGTTGTCTCTCATTGATGTTTCGATCTCTCTCTCCCTCTCCCTTCCTCTCTCTCTAAAATCAGTAAATAAAAAAATTAAGAGAAAAGGTATGAAAATCTCTAGCAAAACCTGGCACAGACTAGGATTTTCAGACATGACAGTTAAACAGTTTATAGAATGTTTCCCAATACATGTCAATTCAATTTTTAAAAATCAAAATTGCTCTTTGAATAAAAACACAATCAATCTGAAAGCTCTGTTAGACACAATCTAAGTGAAGACCTGTTACTGTTAACTTAGAAGGTTGGGACTTATATGTACAAATTTTTGTAGGGTATGTACCTGGGAAGGAGTTGCTAGTCATAAGATGTGCATATGTTCAGCATTAGTAGATATCAATGTACAATTTTCCAAAATGGCCCTTCTAATTTACACTGCCACAGACAGTATATAAACTTTTACTCAAATATTCACAAACACTTGTTCATTTATTAATTTTTTATTTTATTTAAAAAACTTTTTTGCCTTTATTGGTTTTTAGAGAGAGAGGAAGGAAGAGGGAGAAAGAGATAGAAAGAAACATCGATGAGAGAGAACATCAATTGGCTGCCTCCTGCATGCCCCCCACTGAGGTCTTGGCCCACAACCTGGGCATGTGCCCTGACAGGGAATCGAACCAGTGGCCTCTTGGTGCATGGGTCGATGTCCAACCACTGAGCCACACCATCTGGGTACATTTTTTATTTTAAACTTTATACTGGTAATATAGTGGTGTGTCATTGCATTTTTAATTTGCTTTTCTCTGATGACTATAAGATTATATCTTTTTATATGTTTAATAACCATTTAGAAGGCTTCTTGTGAGCCATGACTATTTAAGTTTCTTTTCCAGTTTAAATGAGGTATTCTGTCCTTTTCTTATTGAAGGTAAGGCATTGGAGTTATATGTGAGACATTTACCAAATGTATGTGTTTCAAATACTATATCTCACTCTGTGGCTTTCCTTTTTTCCTCTCTCATAACATCATTTGATGAAGTGTTTTTCTATTTTATGTCAGAATTCTCACCTATAAAATGAAGAGATCAATATATTTTTGCCTTTACACTCTCCAAATATGACAGCGATTAATTTTGTAATCTATATAAACTATTTTGAGATACTATTTAAGAAAAATCCTAAGAATAAATGAGAAGTCCCGTAACTTAAATCCTCACTTGGTACTACCAGCCTTGGACCATTAGCTCTCAACAGTCTTCATCTTTAATTCTGTCATCATATTTTTTTATGCTTTCACAGGAGTACGCAGATGCCCTCTTACTGTTATTGATATTTATAAAAAGAAGGCTCAGGTGGGCTGTTTTTCTGTCCTAAAATAATGTAAAACATTTTTAATGTGTAAAGTATGGCAAGTGTTATTTTCTGCAATAGCTACAGCAGTGATAACAACCCCAATTCTCTTCCCAGTACATCCTGTTGTTTGTATTTTAAGTTATTTATTTACCTACATTTATCATAGCAAAGGCATTATTTGTCTCTTGAGTAAGTTTTATCATAAACTCTTAAAAATGGAAGTACAGCAAGGGCAATGTAATGTTTGTTTAGATTTTTGCAGACTCTCAGCAGGTTCAAGAACCTGGAAATATTTTTTAGAACTTTTCTGAGGGGAAAAAAGAAAGCAACTTTTATAGCTCTGCAAAATAGGATTCCTTGCCTACTAAGAAACATTCTTAAGACCCTCCTGCAGCTTCCATAAAACACTTTATTTAGCTGCTCTTTGCATTTCAAATACGTCCAGTCTTTGGGGACATAATTTATTTGTGGAAAATATATTTTTATTTTATATTGTGCTTTTATACTGTGTTTTATACCATTTTACAAGATGTTCTTATATAGGTCCTTAATTTCATGTATTCTTATACAAATTTATTAGTGCTTTATATGGGAATATTTTTCAATTTTTCTATGTCAAGAAAAATCTGCAAAAAAAAAAAAAAAAAAGCTTACCTGTGGGTGAGAGATTTGTGTGTGTAATCAAGTACAATATGGCCCACATATTTCCACTTCTCCTTCATAATTGTAGATATAAAATATATATAGCTTAGCATGATGTGTGTCAGAAATATTACAAATACATCGGTCAGGAAAACTGTCATTGTTTTTTTCATTAAGGCTTTTTGCAGCTTGGATAGAGAACCATCCCTGGACAGCTGACATTGTCCTAAGTGGAGTTTTGATGGGGCTTCTGGAATCTTTGTCAAGAGTCCCAATTCAAATAATCTATACAAAGCATTACCACTGGGATCCTCTAAGAAGCAGGACAGGGGAGGTTCAAAGGACAGGAATGGTGGCTTTATATAGTCATCCACGTTTGTTTTCTCTGTAACAAATGTATTATTATTATTTGTTATCCTCATCTGAGGACATTTTTCCATTTTTTGTTCAGAGTGGCAGGGAAAGAGAGAGAAAAAAAAACATCCACGTGAAAGGGACACATCGAGTGGATGCCTCCCGCACGACCCAACCAGGGCCAGGAACAAACTGCAACCAAGGTACGTGCCCTTAGTGGGAACTGAACCCGGGCCTGTCTGGACCACAGGCCGATACTCTAACCGCTGAGCCAAACCAGCCAGGTCTGAAATATATTATTTTTATTATTTTAAAATAAAATATTATAGTACCTTCTTATAATTATTATGTAAGAAAATCTTTTGCTAATTGTGCCATTGGTGAAATTACAGATATTTAGCACCAGATGCAGGAGTTATGCTGAGGAGTTGTTTGAACATCATATTGAAAATGCGGTCAAAATGTATGCATGATTGAAAGCACTTTATAAAACTTGACTACCCATTTCTTTCTACAAAATGGAAATTGCTATAAAGTAGCTCTGAGAATATGTTAGAGAGTTAGGTGGTTGTCTTTGAGACAGCATCACACAAGTCTGTCCAGCCCTAAGACGGGGCCATGGGGCTCCGGAATAATTCTGAATCTGTCCAGTTGGAAGACAAAGTCGTCCTCTCCTTACCCCCACCGACGTCATCCTGTGGGAAGGGGAGCTCTGCTGTGTACAGGCCCAAGTGTGGGTGTCATCCAAAGTGATGAGCAGGACAGCTGAGGGCTGTATACTATATGCTGTATATTATAGAGTGCATACTGTACGCTATTGGAAAGTATCTCGTGGTCCTGGCTGGTCAGGGAAAGACCCAGCCCACCGGGGGCCATGGAGCTGGCTCCACACGCAGTGAGGAGAAGGGACTGGAGCCTGTGTCTTCACCGGCCGATTAGTCAGGGCAGGCCGGCCAGCTAATTCTGAAGGGTAGGGATGGGGAGGAGGGCCGTTCATAAGTCACGTCCGCTTTTCTGTCCAAGAGGAGACCCAACAAACTGAATAGGACAAGTTAGTTTTTCTTTGTTTCCATCTCTGTGTGTCTCTGAATTGGGGCTGGGCTCGCAAAGGCCCCCTCTGCTCAGGGGAGGCCCATCGAGGAAAAGGGTGCTCCGACTCTTCCCCCCAACCCATCTACCTTGCTCAGCACTGACAAGTCAGGCTGACCACGTAAACTACGAATTTGGGCTTAGGATCTGCGATATACCTTTTTATATTTTCAACATCCTTTCCCTATTCATACCCTCCTCTTCAGCGGGAGCTGGGCCTTAGCCTTCCCGACACCCAGCACAGCCAGGTCCTGAACAGGAGAGACAGAACCCACTCTGCCGCCCGCAGCGGCTGCTGTCCTCCTCCGCGGCCCTTCCCCTGAACTGCGGACACAGTGACAGCCGCAGCCTCGTGCTGAAAGGGGTGACGTTTCACGGGGACACCACGTGAAATTCCCTCCTTGGCCTGTGCAGAGCTGGCAGGGCGCTCATTTCCCAGGAGGGTCCAATCACTGCCAGGCGGAAGGTCCTCTAGCCTGGGCGGGTTGGCCACAGCTGCTTGAGCACAAGAGGGAGGTCAATGATGTCCCTGCTTCGATATCAGAGACTTTGGGGCCTCCACAGATAAAACTCTAAAATCCACTAACTCATCATTATAAATAAATCACTCAATGATATAGTTGTGAGAGAGTCATTTAAAAAAATAATAATAATCAGCCTTTGGGGTGAAGGTACAGCATCTGGACTGTAGGGGGTGCAAGAGCTCCACTTCCTCCAGAGCTGCACTGAGTGTCTTCGCGGGTCAGACCCCACATTGAATAGGCCTTTATCACCACAACAGAGCCAGCTCTTCTATGAATCCAGCCCTATGAGAAAGAGGATCAAATCAGCATGCCTTTTGACAGTGTAAGCTGCAATCTTAAACTCAAAGCTGTGAGTGAGAGCTCAGAAGAGGAGCGAGCTTGTATTCATCCTATGAATCGCCGGCGAGAGCCCCCCTCGGCCAAATCTGTGGGATCAGTTCAGTTGATTACAAGAAGACTTTCTTACCCTAGACACGAATGCGCAAACTGGCTGCTTTTGTGGGAGCCAGTGTCACAGAAAACACAGCAGAGAGGCTGTTTTTTCCAAGGAGAAAGATGATCAAAGGTTCCTGGAAATGGATAAGTGGGTAAATGGATACATGAATGAGTGGATGGTCCTAATTAGGTATGAGACGGGGACTGAATTTTCTGGGCCCTTATTTAAAATTGTTACGGGCAGTTCAAGTGTATGATACAAGTACCCCGCGACATCATATGCCCTAAAAATAAACTTCATATAAATACTTACATAAATATTGGAAGTCTATAGGGCATATAATTAATTCTCCAATTGAACTCAGCACAGCTCAAACCACCCAGCATAGAGCCGCGTCTGGTTCTAGATTCCAACATCCAGCTGGATGGGCTACACCTAAAATCACCAAGCAGAAGAAGGGGATCGGGTGAGGAATCCAAGTCTCCCTCGCGATTGTGGTCCCAGACCAGCAGAGTGTCTCTGTAACCATTTTTATTTTGCAGACTATGGTTTTGTCAGTCATTATATAAAATTGCAATCTACTTGGTGACATGATTGAAAAGTAGTAATTTTGAACATATTTAAGGGCCTCTGCCCCTTGGGAATGATGGTTATAGAAAATCTCTGTGACCAGTTTGTCTCCGTGTTATCCGTGTACGTCACACGGAAGCCAGATTTAGCCATTTTTAAATGGGGCAAAAGATGCTTTTACTGTGAGAATGGTTTCTAAAGCCAGTTATGAAAACACTTCTTCTTTTTCAGGTTTTAACAAAAGATAATCACACTGCCTGGGAATAGGTTGTGTGGGGAACAGGCTGGAGATTTATGGGACCCTAGGTAAGTAATGCAGAGCCCACAGTAACCACCCAAGCCTAGACCTTGAGGACAAAACTTTTCTGCTCCACTAGAAGGGTGAGGACATTTATTTGTTGGACTGATTGGGATAAAGTTGGAAAATGAACTCCATAAACTCCATGTCTATGACTGCTTGTGTCCCTGTGTCCCTGAGCTTTGTGCCACCGTGGGTCCCCCACACTCTGCCTCCCTGCTGTGTGTGGGCCTCTAGCTATCAACAATAAGAACATTCTGAAAGGTCCACTGTCAGCCTCCACACTCTCAGTCCACCTTAGAACCCGGAGTGCCATTCCCAGGCCCTGTCCCTGTTTCCCAAGAAGTCTTTGAAAAGAAGGGGCCCAAACAGAATAATGGGAGGGGAGAGCAGGAGACATTGAATTCACGTACACCCAAAATAAAGTCTAAGGGGCTCCCAGCAGCGGCTCCCGCCCCAAGGCTGCAGTGGGACGAGTTTGCGTCCAGGAGGGGAAGGAGGATCCACAGCGTCCTCCATCTCCGGACAAAAGCTGTTAGTTCCTGCTTGAACCCTCTTCAGAGATGGCCACTCAGCACATTTGAAGAGCCCAGGCTCACGTAAGTGCTTAAGTCCTCAGAGCACTTAAGGAAATGAAGGAAGGCTTGATCCGCTCTTCAGTCTGAAATAATGAGTCAGGGGATTATGGTCAAAAAAGAACAAAAGTGGTAAATTTGTTTGTAGTGACAGAAATAAGACTTAAGCAAAGACACTTATGCATATATCCGATTCCCAGACTAACTGTATTGTTTAAAAAAAAGAAAAAGAAACTGTTTAGGAACTGTCTTTCCATGTAGAATAATGGGGAACAGGGTGCCAACCACTGGGAAAGTGATTCGAAAGCACTGATTAATGTTCAGGGCAGGGGGAGGTGGCGGTGATACTTCTTGACATCAGAGGGGGTGGGTCGTTTCGGTAGGGGGGGCGCTTAGCCATGAAGGACTGTGTCAGGAACCAAGAATTTCTATTCTCACAGATTTTTACAAGTAATATTGATGGCAGACCCATAAAACTATAATTAATCTTGTAACTTGGTTTATAAGGAAAGTAAATAATAAGCATATCTTTACCTACTTTGTCCTGCCAGCTCTTTCCCATATGCCTTTGACTATATTCTAAAAAGGAGCAAAGGCAAAATTATTGGAACTTTTTCTTTTTAGGTCATCTAGTTACATTTTTTTTCCCTTCCATGTTAATATAGTAGTATCAGTAACTTCTCTCTCAGCCAGCCAGAGTGAGTGGAGGGAATGTGACCGCCACGCCCTGTGCACGTGAGACCTCGTGGGTAAATGCCCACTTTCTCCGGTTCACAGCTGTAGGTTTGACTGGCTCTAATAGGTGGATATAAAATTCTCTGCCCCGTAGTTGAGCTCCGTCACAGAGAGTGACCCCTTTCCTGTGTCTAATCAACAAATTGACACTTAGAACAAAATGCTAGCACCTGGGAAACTCTCTATACTTTTCATAATCTACAGAATCATTGATTGTAAGGAGACTCTCTACATCATACTGACATTCTTTTCTCAACCTAATGGTTTTGTTTTATTATCCGGGAGGTTCTCAATTGAATGCCATTTTGTTAACCCTCTGCGGTCACCATGCCTGTCACTGAGTTACAGGCTGTGGTCTGCTCATGGATCACCCAGTGGGCAGGATCTGGGCAACAGAGGCAGGTGCACTGCTGGCCGTCGTGGCCCTGGGATCCTGAACTAGAGCACACTTTGCTCTGGAAAAGGAGAACAGGGCTTGTCTTCCTCTGCTCTGCCACCTTAGCGATTCCAGGCGTGCATCAACCCAAGATTTAAAAGTGTTTCTGTCCCTTTTTGAACACCTACGTCAGGGTGACTTATGTGACATTGTTTAGAAAGTGCTGCAATGGGTTCTTTTGAAATCAATTCTATATACTTTAAACATAGACAAGCACTGGAATTCATACAAATACAAAGTTCCTAGAAAAATTCTTAGAAAATTAAAAGATCCAAATAACCATTAATATTTCGAATGTGTATGTAGTCCCTGTATGGTGATATAGTTGTGCTTTTTTTTTCTAAGTTTTCTTTCAAATATGAATTGTTTTAAACCTCTGTTTGTATTCTAACCAATCTGGAAAGAAGAATGCTATTTTTGTCAACAAAGAGGGTGCACTTTGGTAATGTATTAATAAAAAATGTATATAATTTTCCGGGAAGTCATACACTGCTAGACAGCCACCATGACATGGACGATAAGATATTTATAAAATATTACCAATTATTATATAATCCATTGGATAAGTAATTCAAAAATGTTAAATTTCATTTGGATTTTTCAATTGCAGGCATACCTATGTTCCTTCAAAAGCAGTTGATAAAAATTTGCAAATATTTCACCACTACTTGGCACATATTTCACAGATTGTTTGCAAAAACAGTGTGCAAATATTTTGAAATACAGAAGAGAAGGGAAAATCGGTAAAGTAGGAGGCAAAGAGAAGCAAGACGGTGAATATGGCCGGGGGAGAAGGGAGGAAGAGGGAAGAAGGAATAAGTGCAGCTCCAGAACAGAGGGAAAGTGGAAGAGCTGAGAGAGAAAGCACTAATACATCGCTAACATTCTCCTCAGACTGTCGTGAACCTGAATATCATAGAATATTGAATACATTGCTGTGACATTTTCAATGTGAAAAGAGGTAGCCATTCCACCACTTAAGGTGGGAACACAAAAATAAAAAACTCAGAACCTTTTGGCACATGTATGTTTGTGATGGAAATAAGCAGAAGTGAGTTAGCATGTCACCAGGGGCCAGGCTGGCTAAGACAATAAGCAGGACCAATGGATGAAATTGTGCCTGCATCTCAAACATACTGGCCCAGACGTTAATGGAGGGGACACAACTAGATGATGACCATCACTGGGCCGAGACAGGATGGATGCCCACCTGCGCATGTCCATCACATTAGCTTTTGAATAAGGCCCCTCACATCAACATTGGGCTAACACAGAGGTCTAAATGTGTCCATTTACAGATTTTATTTCTTTTGATGGTGCCCAGGCTCCTATTCTGTCCTCGACGAACAGCTAGCTTGTTTGGGTCCTGAGTCAGCTCCTAGGACTGCTGTGACAAAGGACCACAAACTATATGGCTTTAAACGATAGGAATGTATGCTCTCAGAAATATGCCATCAAGGTGTCAGTAGAGTCATGCTCCCTCTGAGGGCTGTAAGGAAGACACTGTTCCATGCCATTCACTTAGCTTCTAGTGGCTGCCATCAGTCTTTGGTGTTTCTTGACTTGTAGACACATCATTCCAGTCTCTGCCTTCACATGTTTGTCTTCACATGACGTTGTAAATCTGTATCTGCATGTCTTCTTCTCTTCTTGTAAGGACACCCATTATATGGAATCCAGGCTCACACTAATGACATCATCTTGACTATATCTGCTAAGATCTCTTGCAAATACAATCATATTCACAGTTACCAGGAATGAGCAAATCAACATATCTATTGGGGCAACAAAATTCAACCCACACAGGTACGCACCGACTTTAGAAGTGAGCACAGCTGCTGCATCATGGCCCCACCAAGCATCTTCAGGTAGCTAGGTAAAGCATTGTCAAGGACAGTACCCTCACCCTGTCCCCAACTCCACCTGCTCACATGTTCCCTGGCCTGTACTGCAGCTCACATGGGCATTGGGCCAGCCCAAGATGTGACCCCCAAATCGGAAGAAGTTTTAAATGAAGATGAAGAAGAGAGAGAACTGTTTCTGAGGATGTCTACTCAAATTGTGGTTTTGTGATTTGCTGTAACTTCTAGTATAAATAAAAATCAGCCAAATACTAAGGTATTTAAAATCTGTTGTTCAGTCAAATTCTTCATCATAATATAACACCCTTTTAAACATTAACCTGATAAGGGAAAATAATTGTTTTCACCAAAACAAAGGAAAAAATCTGATAATTACTAACTATTCCTAAAAGGTGTGGACTTCTGGAAATGTATGTTTATTAAATACAAGGTATGAACATGTATATTTGCAAAGATAATCAAGCATTATTACTTATTATAAAATACTTATTTTAAACAACATCCACATCCAATGTTAAAGGGATGGTAAATTATTTCAATATTATCTTTAAAGAGGGTTTTATTCAGCCAGTAAATAACACTCTCAAAGTGTTTCCCCATTTTTACATGGGGAAAATACCTCATGGTACAGTGATAGCTGGTTAATCAGACTTTCAAAAACATATATTTAGAAACTAGTTATCCCTTCAAAAATTACCATGAGCATTTCTCTTGATGATGTAATTACAGTTGATTTTGATTTTTTTTTCTCTATACATTTTGTTCTTATTCTCTAGGTACCTCGTAAAGAAAAGACATTGCATTTACACTGAGAACAGAAGTAGTCAGGATGACTTGGTGAGGGCAGGGGACCTGCCCCGTTCCCAGGTGGGGGGAGTCAGTGAGGGAGGTTGAGGGACTTGATGATGGAGGCTGCAGAGGCCATGCTCTGATGCGGCGTCTGGGGCAGAGGTATCCCTGCCAAGTTTCGCAGGCTTTATTTTTCTCTAGATTTTAAGTGAGAAGTGAAGGTAATTTTCCTGCTGAAAGATTCAAAAGAAAAACTTTGGCAAGGCGGAAATACATGTTTTAACCATAACATTAAATTACAGTGAAGAATAAAGCACACAAAAAAATCTTAAGTGTCATGACTGTAATAAAAAAGAATAATTAACAATCAAAGAGGAAGCTTCCATCTCAGTCTCTGATGATGCAAAAAGGAGCTGAAAAAAATTGCTTAGCCAACTGTTAAATCAATCCAAATTGTTTTTAATTATAAACCTCATCTCATGACAACTTTCTAACTTTTTATTTTCAGTGCACCATAAGGAGAAGATAAAGATGCTTTTTCCATCTGTTTTCATGCTATCAAACAACACACTTAATGGAAATTACCTTAAAGTTTCCAATTGAATATTCTTCTTTTTGAGTTGAGCTCTGAAATCATCCATGAATTTCCAAGGAACATTTGAGTTAAATTTAAATAGAAACAGAACAGCCTCATGCTGGGAATGAAGGAGAGAAGTGATATAAAACATCGATGTGGCAATAATCCTATTCGTGAGGCATTTTCAATTCTGTATCCTTAGTCTGACAACCACATGCCACAATCTCTTTGTGATGATAGGATGGGGCAGAAGCATCAGTACTCATCCATTCATTCAGCACACATTCACTCAGTGCCTGCTGGCTGCCAGACACAGATCTACATGCTGGGGATTTGTCATGAACAAACAGACACAGGTCCTGCCCTTATGGAGAGTAAGTTCTGGTCAAGTCCAAGAAAATACGTTTAAATATATTAGTTTTACAGAATGTATAACCACCTATCCTTTACATCACATGTTTAAACATGCCTACCCTCCACTGTACATAGCACCCTGCAGTGTAAACAGAGGGTAGCAGGGAGCCCAGAACTCAGGAAGACAGTGAAACCAATAGGCCCAAAGAGTGAGACTAGAATAATGGACCAGGATGAAGTAAGATGAGACCATGGGAGTAATATTGATGTTGACTCTGCTGAAGATTATGGAAAACAGTAGAAAGCAATAGGACACAACATCCAAATTGACTGAGTTAGCTAAGAAAATGAAAATAGCAGAATATATTAGACATGCATGTATATAAAGATTCTGAACACATGCAGTGTGCTTTCACAGAGCAGAAACCCCAAGCCTCAGAACAAACACATAAGTTGGACAATTTTTTTTAATTAAAAGTAATTGTAAAAAGAAGGAGGAGAAAAAGAGGAGTAAGGGAGAGAAAAGAACAACGATAGCAAAACGTAAGTACACAGCAATGAGAAAGGAACAAAGTCCCAGGGTTGCTGGGCTCTAAAAGGAGAAACAGGAAAAGTGGGAAACAGTTTCATTGTGTGGAAGAGAGAGATGTATTATAAAGAGGGCCTTTCAGAATCTGACAATGTCCAGGGCTATGACTAAACATGAACTGTTTGTCTACCATGGCAGGAAATCATAGGAACACCAGGACTCAGGAAGCAGGCCACACTGTGAGCTGGCTCATGCATGAAATGTTGGGATCTTCAAAGAAAAAGATCCAAAGCTATCAAGTCAAAGACTGGTTCTGAAATGAGTAAAAAAGAGTCCTTGCTCCTTACAAATGGTCACAACACATTTCAATGCATATTTTTAAAATGAAGGGCTGAGAATACACACACACACACACACACACACACACACACACACACACAACACAACACAAAGCTTGTAAAATGGGAGAACTATCTCATCAGAAAATAGAAATGACAGAATGGTCTGGAATAATATTCATAGAATATGTTTAAATTATTCAAGAAACAAATGAATAGATAAATGACATCCATAAAATTAATAAAAATGGCAGGATGGAAAATACATTTGATATGAAAAAGAACCAATTAAAAATCCTAAAAATAAACTATAAAAAAAAAATTAAAAAGAAAACTCAGTAGAAAGGAGTGCTAGACAAGAAACAGCTGAAGAGAGAATTAGTGAATGTGAAAACAATGATAAAAACACAGTGTAGGGGGAAAAGTTAAAAAAAATTAAAGATTAAACAAAAGAAAGAAAGAAAGAAATGATGTAGGGACAATATTTTAAGAGATAACAGTCATGCATTTTTCCATGGCTCTCAGACATTCGGCACATTCCCAGTGCTTACAAGAATAAATTAAATAAATCTACACTAGGCATAATTTTTTTTTAAATTACAGAAAATTACAAATAAAAAAGATATCAGAGATTTAACAAAATAAACTCATAATTATCGATGTAATAATCACATTGACAGTAAAAATCTCTTCCGTAACAACATAAGCTAAAAAAATCATAAAAAATATGTCTTCAAAATGCTGGGGGAAAATAATGGTAAACCCAGTTTTCAAACCTGATCTATTGTTAAAGTGTGAGCTCAAAATAAGAACATTTCCATGCATGCAAAAAAAGATAAGAATTTACCACTCATGCATCCACCCCAAAGAATTATGGGTTACTAAGTCATATCATTCATTAAGAAAAGATTTCAAAAAGAAAAAAATTGATGTAAAAACTAATAGGAGTAAACAAAAAAACTGACAAATTATGGTAATAATGGATTTAACTATTGATTACAAAAGTATTGTTTATATTTTATTAAAAATGGTACTAAAAATGTAGTAATAACAACATACACAATAAAATAGGTGGATTTAGAACCAAGTTAAACCAGGCTACTCTGATGCCTTGTTCTGAACAAGAGCAAAAACAATTAATAAACTTAGATAATTGACATAATATTTTGATGTTAAAAATACAATAATTAGATGGTAGATAGATGGATAAATAAATAGGTGGTAAATGGAAAGATTATGATTATAATTTGATAGGTAGATAATAGATAGATAAATTATATATATATTATATTTGTGAAAAGTCTTAAATAATGGTTAAGAAAAAATGTCTATAATATTCTTCACTGAGCCAGACCGGTGTAGCTCAGTGGATTGAATGTTGTTCCATGGACTGACAGGTCCCGGTTCGATTCCTGGTCAGAGTATGTGCCTGGGTTGAGGGCTTGAACCCCAGTAGGGGGCATGTAGGAGATAGCCAATTGGTGATTCTCTTTCACATTGATGTTCCTATCTCTCTCTCCCTTCCTCTCTCTAAAAAATCAATAAAAACATATTTTAAAAATATTCCTGATTGGAAGATAGAAAGTCAAACTGGACTGAAAAGAAATACGATCTAATCAACATCTCATTTAAGTTTAGTACTATTGAAGTTTTTAAAAACATGAAGAAAATAAGACAAAATATCACTACTTGACTATTCTAGGTGTTTGCTTTATTATTAGTGTTTCGTGTTTATTCACAATGTTGAAATGAAAGGTTGTAAGTACGTGAATAACAAAGGTACTTACGAACACTTGCTCAGTGCTAATCGTGTACCAAGCACAGGCCTGAGCACTTTACATTTATTAATCCATTGAGCAAAACAACTTTTCTATAAGGTGGGTGATATGATTCCCATTTTCCAGATGTGGAAACTGAATCACCAAGAGGCCAAGTAATTCACCTGAGGCCACACAGTTAAGTGAGAAGTCAGGATTTCAGACCACTGCTCCTGACTTCTGACATTGTACTCTCTATTACTTTAGGATTCCTCAACCTCAGCACTATTGTCATTGTGGGTCAGTTTATTCTTTGTTTTGGGGGCCAATTCTGTGCATTGTAGAGTGTTTAGCTATACCCCTGGACTCTACTCACTAGATGACCAGTAAAGAACACCTCATCTGTCTTGATAATCAACAATGTCTCCAGATGTTGCAGATGTCCCCTGGGAGGGGAGGGCAAATTGCTCTTGGCTTAGATTGATTGCATTACACAATATTGTCCCAATACTTATCAGCTCAAGGAATCTACATGCATTGTAAATATAGCTGCACTATACTGAATAGAAAGAAAAAGAATGTAATTGTTTATCATGAGCTACAGATAAACACATGATTTGGTGGATTTCTTTCCAGTCATTTTTTATGCATATAATGTACAAAATAGAATAATTGCATGGACATATGTTTTCACTCAGTATTACATAATGAATAATTTCCATACCAGTTAAATATTTTTTGCAAGCACAATAATCTGAATGATTCTTTTGCATTCAATCTTATGACTATTAATTTAGATAAAAATTATTGAAATTTAGGTTGTCTCCAATGTTCATTATTATGCATCACATTGAATTAATATGTTTATTCTTCTACGTTTTGTGTCTTTATTTCCTCAGGGGAAAAATATTTTAAAAATTATTTCTGGCTTAAAAGATATTCTTATTTTTAAATTTAATGTTTTGACAAATTAAATTCCTGGAATTTTATGCCTGATTAAAATCCTAATAGAAAGGAAGCACATGCACACTTTACTGAACCTGTGACAAGGTGGCCCAATTTGTGGAGCACAGTTCTATGGTCATTTTAGATTTCACGTACCCACAGCCAAGAATAATAAAGGGGCTGCTGTCACCCATGGCTCTTCTTCCAAGAAATGTTCATAGTTCAACCTGAGCCCAGAGTTTAACAGAAGGAAGGAAAGACATTTTCCAGTAAGGAGAAAAAAATAAATATGAACAGAAGGGGAATTAAATGCCACACATTAAATATAATAAATAAAAGCAAAAACAATAGGAAGAGCAAACTGAGTGCCAACAAGGACCCACCCTATAGATTTGGAGAAGTCTAAAGGACTTTGTATTTATATATTCACAGGATTTACTGATATGATTAATTGAAGTACAATATATGAATGCAGTATGTGAGTGTGAAAATGTGGGTGTGTATGTGTAGAAGTTTTGCATGGTTTGCTGAATTGAGCCTTAATTTTAAAACAAACAACAGCAACAACAAAAACCTTGACACACAGTGTTATCTTAGAAAAGATCTATCTTACCTCTGCCAACAACCTTTATGAAAATGCACTGTAATTAGCCAGTTGCCATGAATGGAAGAGGGTGAGTGGATGGGGTTGCTTCAGACTGTCTGTTGCAGAACAGGAGGCTGGGCACCAGCAGTGGGATCTCCACAGGGAAGAGAGTGTGCAGTGAGGTCCTAGCTTGATGCTCCGTGTGCTAGCTGAGCAGGTCTGCTTACTGTAGTGTGTGGTTTAAGGTTGGAATATCCTTTGACACAACCACCTTGATGTGGCAGTCACGCCCTGGGAAGTCTGGGCATCACAATCTGAACAGTCATTCTTGTGTCCAGAGCATAGAGGTCCTCAGGGGTCTGCAGATGCCAGAGCCTTAAAGAAGCAAATCAGAATAATGGTGGACAAAGATCTATCAGGTGACAATAAATGCAGAGATGATTCCAAACTAAAATCTCTCTGATGAACTCGTGGCACTCTGCATTTTTTCTCTGCCTGTCTTTGAAATCAAAAAGGTACAGTCAACACCAGGGTTCGGAGAAAAATAATGAAGAGGTGGAGTTCTCAAGAAGGAGATGCTAAACATCTTGATAATTTGTAAGAGGGATTCTAGACTTGAGGGAAGAAATTTACACCTGTTTTTTGAGAAGGCAAAAGGCATACATTTTCATTCTCAAGTGTGTAAATATACAAATGGGCATTGAATAGATAAATTATAACCATATGCTTCAGAAACACAGAGAAAAGAGAAATGGAGTGATTCACTCAGATAAATTCCAACCAAGATTTCATTGTGCAATGTGGATGAGGTTATCTACTGAGATAACATACCAACCTTCTTCTGAAACAGCATTGCTGCACTGCTGTACTGTTACTGAAGGGGAGAAAGTTATAGACTTATTAAACTGTTGAGTTTTTGCTTGATTAAGAGCCTACTGCAGAGCTTATTTTCTGCTTCTCTGCATTCACAGTCCATCAGCTGCCATAGCCAATCACTGGAACAGATTTTGTGGTTCGTTGAGCCACAGTGATCTATGGAGCCCATAGCAGAAAGTGGCTTCATAGCTCACAGAAATCCCGAGGTGGAAAAAGAGCCATTAGGATTGGACTTGACCACACTTTCACACCTTATGGTGCAGCGTGTGACAATTTCACTGATAGATCCTAGTTCTTCTTACCTGGGGAGTTCATGTAATCCCTCTCAATGAGGCAGTCCTTCAAACAGGAAAAGCAAGAGCTGTGGTCCCCAGACTCTCCATTTATTGTGTTAAACAGACCAAGTTACTTCACCATATATGTAAAATGCATGCAGATACATTTATACAGATAAAATAAACTGAGATAAATTTTAGGGCAAGGAATGTATGTTTACTGTGAGTCTGCATTTTATACTTTCCTTTCTCCCAGCAACAGTAAGAGGCATTTATTATTATCTTGTTGGAGAAGTCCAAGCTCAGTACGATTGACACCATTAGCCAGTGAGCTTCAGGACAATCTCAGAACTGGTGTTTTATCATCTAGGTGTTGTTAAATGAGTGCGGCTTCTCTTCCCACATGCTAGAGTCCACTGTACCTTTTTTTTTAGGGACACTTGTTTTTAGACATCCTTCAATTTACCTTTTCAAAATGCACTATCAAAATAAAATGTTGGGTTGTATTAAAGAAAAGGGGGGGGATGGGGCTTTCCCAGCCTCATTGTAGAATCTTAAGGCCCAGGATGGTAGCCCATCATAACATTGACACCTATCTTTAGTGCTAAATTGACAGTGGCTTTAGATTAACTTTTGTATAGAGCTTGCCCCATGGTTCTCCTTTGTTTATGGATCTCCCTGCATGTGGCCTTGAATGCTGACTAAATGCTGTCTGCCTGCATTGGTTTAAATGCTCAATAGTGGATTTCAAAATGGCAGCAGAGTGAATGGAAGCTACACAGACCATCTCCCTGGACCAAACTGGAATTGCAACTAAAATAAAGACAAATCGTCGAGAAAAAGCAACAGAAAAGCAGCTTGCGAGGAAACCATAACCAGGGACACTGAACGATCCGGATAGGATTGCAGAGGTGCAAGAGGGGGGCTGGGAGCCCACAGACAGCAGCGGCCTTAGCTGTGAGTAGCACCCTCGGGGTTAATGTCCCAAGTGGCTCCACATCGCAGAGCTGGGACAAAGGCTAAAATAGCCACAGCCACTCACCTTGGGCTCTGGCAGTGGAAGGGCAGACTGGACTAGAACTGTGTGGGGACACTCAGGATCTGGAGGGCACTCAGAGCTTTTGCTGAGTTGTGGCCACACAGGGCTGTGGCCATCTTAATCCTTCCCAGGGCCCTGGGAAGAGGTGGAGGCCCCTCCCTCAGAGATTCAACCCTACACAGTGGGTCATTGAAATGCAAATTGAGGCTCATTAAAAACCAGCATCTGCCCCACCCCCAGGAAATCCCTTTACTCTGAACACCTGAGGGAGTTTTTCATTCAACTGAGAAACCAAGGCTTTTCAAATAACCTCGACTAATAGCCTCCAGGCAAAAGGCTAGAGGATAACAGTACCATTGGTGGGCTTGCAACTCTACCCAGAAAAGTAAGACTTGACAGTGGTGTTTAACATGGGTCCACCCTCGCTCATCCAAACCCAGTAGAGGGAGCCACAAACAGCAGAACACCAATACCCACAGGGAAAATTTGGCAGGCTCTAAAACCCACTGAAATAGCCAGAATGGTGAAACAAAGAAACAAATCCCAAATGAAAGAACAAGACATCTCTACTGTAGATGAGATAGTTGAAATGCATTTAAGCAAGTTAACAGAGCTAGAATTCAGAGCCATGATCTTGAGGAAGCTCAACAGTATGTGTAAGGACAACAGCACCATGAGTAAAGACATAGAAACATTGAATATCAACCAATTGGAAATTAAAAACCACCAAGAAGAAATGAAGAATGACATACCAGATATAAATAACACATTAGAAGGAATAAACAGCAGAGCAGAGGAAGCTGAGGACCGAATTAGTGAATTAGAACACAGGGTACAAAAAATAAACCAATCAGAACCCCCCCCCACCCCCAAAAAAAGAACAATTAGAAAACAGGAAGACAGCTTAAAAGAACTGTGGAACAACTAGAAACTTAGTAATATTCACATCATAGGAGCCCCCAAAGAAGAATAAAATGAGCAAGTGTTAGAGAATATATTTGAAGAAATAGTGACAGAAAACTTCCCTAATTTGGTGAAGGAAGAAGGCATTCAAGTTCAAGAAGCACAGAGAGCCCCAAAATAAGAACAACCCAAACAGGCCCACACCAAGGCACATAGTAATTAAAATGCCAAAAATTAAAGACAAAGAGAGAATCCTAAAAGATAAGCAACATGTTACCTACAAAGGAACCCCCATAAGGCTCTCAGCTGACTTCTCAACAGAAACACTACAGGCCAGAAGGGAATGGCATGAGGTAATCAAGGTCATGAAAAACAAGAATCTGAATCCAAGACTACTCTATCCAGCAAGGCTATCATTCAAAATAGGTCAAATAAAGAGCTTCCCAGACAAAAAAAAAGGCTAAGGAAAAACAAACCACCACTGCAAGAAATGTTAAAAGGACTGCCGTAATTAGTAGAAGAAATAGGGGAAAAAATAGAACCACACTAAACAAAAAAATGGCAATAAATAAGTACATATCAATAATCACCTTAAATGTAAATGGTTTAAATGCTCCAATAAAAAGATGCAGAGTAGCTGATTTGATAAGAAAGCATGACTCATCTATATGTTGTTTACAAGAGACCCACCTCACAACAAAAGACTCACATAGGTTGAAAGTGAAGAGATGGAAAAAATCTTCCATGCAAACAGAAAGAAAGTAAAAAGCTGGAGTAGCAATACTCATATCTGATAAAATAGATTTCAAAATGAAGGCCATAACTAGAAACAAACAAGGTCACTACATAATATTGAAAGGATCTATCCAACAGAAAAAATATATAACCTTGGTAAACATATATGCACCCAATATTAAAGAACCAAAATATATTGAAAATCTTCTGGAGGACTTCAAAGGAGAAATTGACAGCAATACAATCATAGCAGGGGACTTCAGCACCCCGCTCACATCACTGGATAGATCCTGTAGACAAAAAATTAGCAAGGAAACAGAGACTCTAAATGAAGCACTAGACCAAATGGATTTAATAGATATCTGCAGAGAATTACACCCCAAAACTTCAGAATTCACATTCTTCTCGAGTGCACATGGGACATTCTCAAAGATAGATCACATGTTAGGGCACAAACTAAATCTCTACAAGTTCAAGAAGATTAAAATCATATTGAGCATCTTCTCAGATCACAATGGCATAAAACTAGAAATCAATTGCAACAAGAACATGCAAAAACATTGGAACACCTGGAGTCTAAATAGCATGTTATTAAACAATGAATGGGTAACCGAGGAGATCAAGGAAGAAATTAAAAATTTTCTGAAAACCAATGAAAATTAACACAAAATGTATGGTATGCAGCAAAAGTAGTTCTGATAGGGAAGTTCATAGCACTATAGGCCCACCTCAAGACACAAAATAAATTTATAATAGACTATCTAACCTCACAACTTAAAGAACTAGAAAGCAAACAAACAAACAAAAAACCTCTAGAGCAAGTAGAAGGAAGGAAATAGTAAAAATCAGAGCAGAAATAAATGACATAGAGACCAAAAACAAGTCAAGGGATCAATGAAACAAAGAGTTTTCGAAAAGATAAACAAAATTTATGGACCCTTAGCTAGACTCACCAAGAAACAAAGAGAGAAAACCCAAATACACAAAATCAGAAATGAAAGAGGAGAAGTAACAACTGACACCACAGAAATACAAAGGATTGTTAACAAATACTATGAACAATTACATGGCAACAACTTCAACAATCTATGTGAAATGGACAAATTTCTAGAAACACACAGTCTCCCAAAACTGGACCAGGAAGAGATAGAAAATTTGTACAGAGCAATAACAACTAAGGAAATTGAAGAGGTGATCAAGACTCTCCCAGAAAACAAAAACCCAGGCCTGATGGCTTCACAGGGGAGTTTTACCAAGCATTCAAAGAAGAACTAATACCCATTCTCCTCAAACTATTTCAAAAAATTCAAGAAGACGACTTCAAAACTTGTTTTATGAGGCTAGCATAATTCTAATTTCAAAACCAGGTAATGACACTACAAAGAAAGGTAACTACAGGCCGATATTCCTGATGAACATAGATGCCAAAATCCTGAACAAAATACTAGCAAATCAGATCCAGCAATATATCAAAAAAATTATTCACCATGACCAAGTTGGATTCATCCCAGGGATGCAAGACTGGTAAAATATTTGCAAATCAATAAATGTGATACACCACATAAACAAAATGAAAGATAAAACCCACATGATCATATCAATAGATGCTGAAAAAAGCATTTGACAAATTCAGCAGCCATTTCTGATAAAAATCCTCAGCAATGTGGGAATAGAAGGATCATATCTAGACATAATAAAAGCCATATATGAAAGATCTATAGCCAACATCATACTCAATGGGCAAATACTAAAAGCATTTCCCTTACTAATAGGTACAAGACAGGGATACCCCCTTTTGCTACTCTTATTTAACATAGTACTGGGAGTCTTAGCCACAGCAATCAGACATGAAGAAAAAATAAAATGGATCCAAATTGGAAAGGAGGAAGTGAAACTGTCATTATTCACAGATGACATGATATTATACATAGAAAACCGTAAAGACTCCATCAAAAATCTACTAGACTTATTAGAATTGGGAACAGTAGCAGAATACAAAATTAACGTCAAGAAATCGATGGCATTCTTATACACCAATGATGAACTCACAGAATGAGAAACTAAGAAAACAATCCCATTTACCATTGTGGCAAAAAAAATTAAGATATCTAGGAATAAACTTAACCAAAGAAGTACAGAATCTGTTTGCAGAAAACTACAGGAAATTGAAAAAAGAAATAGAGAAAGATATAAAAAAATGGAAGCCCATACCTTGTTCATAGATTGGAAGAATTATCATCATTTACAATGTCCATATTACCTAAAGCAATCTATAGATTTAATGCAATAAAAATACCAAGACATTTTTCACAGAACTAGAACAAATACTTCAAAAGTTTATATGGAACCTAAAAAGACCCCAAATAACCACAGCAATCTTGAAAAAGAAGGACAAAGTAGGTGGGATCACAATACCGGATACCAGATTATACTACAAAGCTACTATAATCAAAACAGCCCGGTACTGGCACAAGAACAGGCATACAGACCAGTGGAACAGAACAGAGGACCCAGAAATGGAGCCTAGATATTACGCTCAATTAATATTTCAGAAAGGAGGCAAGAGCATACAATGGAGTAAAGACAGCCTCTTTAATATGTGGTGTTAAGAAAATTGGACAGCTACATGCAAAAAAATGAATCTAGACCATCAACATACACCATACACAAGAATAAACTCAAAATGTATAAAAGACTTAAATGTGACCCGGGTATCCATAAAAATCTTAGAAGAAAATGTAGGCAACAAAATTTTGGACATCATACGCAGCAGAATTTTCAGTGATATAACACCTTAGGCAAGAGAAGCAAAGAGAAAAAATGAAGGCATGGGACTATATAAAACTAAGAAGCTTCTGCACAGCAAAAAAAAACTACCATCAAAATGGAAAGGGAACCCACTGTATGGGAGAGCATAATTCCCAGTGATACATCACATAAGGGGTTAATTTCTAAAATATATAGAGTAGTCACACAACTCAACAAAAGGAAGACAAATAATCTAATTAAAAAGTGGGCAGAGGAGCTAAATAGACACCTCTTCAAACAGGACATACAAATGGCCAAGAAACTTATGAAGAAATGCTCAACATCACTAAGAGACACAAATTAAAATAATAATGAGGTATCATCTCACACCTGTCAGAATGGCCCCATCAACAAATCATCAAACAACAAGTGTTGTGAGGGTGTGGTGAAAAGGAGACTCTAGTACACTGCTGGTGGGAATGCAGACTCGGGCAGCCACTATGGAAAACACTATGATGTTACCTCAAAAAATTAAAAATTGAATTGCCATTTGACCCAGTAATTCCACTTCTAGGAGTATACCCTAAGAAGCCTGAAACACCAATCAGAAAGAATATATGTACCCCCATGTTCATAGCAGCACTGTTTACAATAGCTAAGATCTGGAAACAGCCCAAGTGTCCATAAGTAGACGAATGGATAAAAAAGATGTGGTACATATACACAATGGAGTATATGCAGCTATAAGAAAGAAAGAGCTCTTATTCTTTGAGGCAACATGGAGGGACCTGGAAAAGTATTATCCTAAGCGAATCAAGCCAAGCAGAGAGAGACTAATGTCACATGATCTCACTTATTTGTGGAATATAATGAGCATAACAGTCTGAGAAATTGGGTAGACCCAGAGAAGTGGAAGTAGGGTACAGACTGACAACCCTCAGAAGAGGCTGTGGTGGAGGGAGGGAAGAGATAAACCACAGAATTTATATGCATGTATGCATAACCGATGGACACGGACAAAAAGGCCGGATATGGGGTGGGGAGGATGGGGAGAAGGGTGTCAGTGGGGAAAAAAAGGTGAAACGTCTATAACAAAAATTAATAAAAAAGTATTTTTTAAAAATTCCCATTAGTGCTATAAAGATACTTTCATCTCTGTAGCTGTACTGACTATGAAAGAACTCACAATGAGAGACTGATTAATGGGTCAGGATGCACTCTATTATGCCTGTTCAAATTTAATAAATAAATAATAAAAATCTTGAAAGGGGAAAAATCAGTTATGTGAATTTTTTTGCCCATTTAACATTTACACAAAGTTATAACATATTCCTCCTAAATTTATATTGGATTGTGCATTTATTTGAGGTGTTTGATACTATTATATATGTCAGTGGTTCTCAATCAAGGGTAATTTTGCCTCCGCAGGTAATATTTGATGATGACTGGTGACATTTTTATCATGATGGGGATGAGGAGTTCTACTAGCAGTATCTACCTAGTGGGTAGAGTTTAGAGGTGCTGCTAAACTTCTTACAATGCATAGAACAGCTTCAGCCACAAAAAATTATCCAGCCCAA
Organism: Molossus molossus; assembly: GCF_014108415.1. Lineage (NCBI taxonomy): Eukaryota > Metazoa > Chordata > Mammalia > Chiroptera > Molossidae > Molossus > Molossus molossus. Next base: position 35,601,823 of record NW_023425366.1, read on the forward strand.
AATGTCAATAGTGCCAAAGGTTGAGATCATGTATCTATTTCTGTACTCACTTTGACTTTTGACAGCATCAGAAAACATATCCAGTTTGATTTTATCTTACATTATGACAAGTTTTTCAAAACACCCAGATTGGAATAATTGTTCAAAAATGTTAATATCTGTGATCTGTTAATTTCACATTCCTCTGTAGATTAGTCCATGTCCTTTTATTGAACTTTATAATATTAGCTGCTTTCCTCTATGAAAATTCAAATACTTGAAAGCTGTGTGTATATATGGAAGAATATTTAAATATTAAATTTCTGTGTTGTTTTTATTTGGGACCTTGGAATCACTATGCAAAGGTCTGTGAAGCTAGAGAGAATAAACTTCAAAGAAGTTCACGTGTACAAAAAAGCTTGAAAAGTTATGCTATCAAGCTGAATTGTTTAGAAACATAATAACTTAGAGTACAGAACATTCATTTTGCAACCAAGAAAATATCCATAGCAAGAGAAAGACAAATTAGAAGTACTTAGAAAAATTTAACTTTATGATGAAAGTGAAATATTTTGGAATCAAAAACCATTCTTCAGCCCATCCAAGAAGACTCAACAGACAACTTTATGTAAAGAGATGAGTCACAGGCTTCCTCTTTCTCACTTCATTCACAGACATGCACTGATAAGACAAGAACCAAAGTATATTTCACACACACACACGTAGAAAATGGGGGAGGGAGGGAGGAAGAGAGGTAAAACAGGATGAGGAGAAGATAGAAGGAGAAGAAAGAACTGGGAGGAAGAAGATTTGGGACCAATAAAACATTGATGCTAATATTCCATTTCATAAATGCTGTAGGATTACATCACTGAGGCAAACGAAAACATCCTGGCAATAATTTCTCCCATTAGTACATGGAGAAACTGTCAGTCAAACAAACCAATAATGAAAATCTTCATATTTAGCACTCTGGTGTTTACTGAAATCTTACTATGTGCATGTCCCATGCTAGGAACATCACAGACACAGAGATCACCTCAGACCCTATCCCTTCACTCAAGTTATTTGAAACCTGATGCACTACTCACTATTTAAATAAAATGGTTTCATCAATGAGATTGCATTATAGTTTTATTTCTTCAATAGAAAATTAGAAAGAGATTTATGATTTATTCCAAAAAACTGAACCTCCAAACATTGATGACACATTTGTTTTAGAAACAAACCACATGCTTACATTTTCAATTTGGGGAACTACAACAGACAATTTTGTGCCTAATTACAACATTTGCTTAAAGTACTTCAACTGCAAAGCAACAAACTAGATGACATTAAGAGAGTCACTATATATGGGATCAAAAGGATTTTCCTAAAATTAATGTTTTCCCAATTGTGTATCCTTGAGAGAATTCTGGATTTAACAGTCCCTTACAACTTGATGGGTATATATTTTTTTCCTAATTTCTGCCCCTACTGGTTGTATCTCCTCCTAGAAACCAAAGTTAACTGCCAACCCTACAAAAGGTGGTGACAGTGGGTTCTTCAATGGGGTTCCCAAATCAGGAGCATGCAAGCCATTTGGACACACAGTTATACCACACAGAGCTGGCAACTTCTGGAACATTATGTCATCATACTTACCAGAGTATTTGGAAACACACTGGAAAGTGATTCTGCCTTATTTAAAACAGCAACAATAACAACTATATCTTAGTATTCTGTGGCTAATGAGTGTATACCACTGTGGGTCATATTAGGACTCCTGAATAGGCTATGACGAGCGAGATGTTTTTGGGAGATGACTTGAACTGTGCACTTGATTGTAGACTTAAAAGTTGATCATCAAAGACAATGTGAGGATAACACAATTATGTGGCTCTGAATAGAAGAGATCAGTGGGAACCTAAAAATGCACTGTTCTGAGAGTCCGGCAATGCCTGGCTCACACTCTGTAGAGCTATCCCTTGTCCCACCATCCCAGAGAATAATCTCAGGGCTGGTGTACCATTTGTAATGCCTTCCTGCTTCAGAGAAAAAGAAATAAATGAGGCTTTTAAGGCCCCATCCATATGATCCTGGTGATTAAAATTTTTTGATCTCTCCACTCCACTGGCTTGGATTGGTGCAAACAAGTCAGGAAATCGGAGCCCATCCCCTTTGCAAAAGAGGCTGTTAAGATACACCTGAAGTTTTATTTAAGCCAGTTTGGCTGTAATTTTATAGAATAATGTCTAAGTCATGATTTTGAGATCCAAGAAATAGTATTATAGTTCACAAAAGTTTCCCAAATATTTGTATAATGTTCAAAGTGCCCTATACATTTTCCTTATGATTTACTATTTCTCTGTTATATAATATCCATTAAAGCAATTTAGTAGATCATGTCCTCAAGAAATACCTTGAGAGTTTTATCATTTAGGGAATATTTAAACAAAGAACCAATGTAAGTGTTAATGCAATGACCCAGCTTAAAGTTTTAATTAAAATAAACTTAGAAACAGTGATTGGATCTATTAAGTTAGACATTGATAGATGGGCACAGCTGAACCTTACAGTTTGGAAAGGTTAATATAATAAAGATCAATGTCTTATCAAGGTTTTAAGTATACCTTTAATTTTTTGGTAATGTATACTCCAAAATATTTTTTAAATAAGTAAAATAGTAAAAATAAAAATATTTGGAGTAAAGATAAGGAAAGCAGAATCTACTATGAGAATGACTTCACCTAGTAATGGGAAAGTTTCAAATAACTAAATTCAGCAAAATGTAGCATAAATCTTAGCAAAGCAAAATGATAACATATACATATGTTTGCCATAAATTAAATACTTATATTAGTTTCCTGTACTTTTTGTGAATAACTAAATTTATATAATTAGTTTATCAAAATTAATCTATCTTCATACATCCCAGAGCCCAAGGATCAAATTTCAGTAAACATCTCAGGAACTTCTTTATGCTGCTACAGAGGAAACAAATGAAAAGCAGGAATATGCATGGAACCTTAGGTAATCTGGCCATGTCAGTTTACTTGCAATCTCAGCTTCTCTGTAAGGTGGGAAGAAAGTTACTTTTATTGCTGAAAGTAATAACAAGCCAAAGAAGAAGACATACTTCCTGCAACACAAGAACTTACAAAAGACATGTGGTAATTCTGTAATAAATTCTCCTACAAGAAGGGTTGTCTCTTTTTTAATCTCCAAGATAACTTTCCTCTTTAACAGACCAAAAAAAGATATGCCTTGATTAACTGAGGTATGAAATTAAGAAAAGAATGCTATATGGTGAGTAAAATTTTAATTTTTGAACTTTATTTATTATTTAAATTTTTTTCTTTATAGATTTTAGAGAGAGGAAGGGAGAGGGAGAAAGAAACACAAACATCAATGAAAGAGGACATCAATTGGCAACCTCCTGCATGCCCCCCATTGGGGATCTGGCCCACAACCTAGGAATGTGCCCTGACTGGAAACTGAACCAGCAACCTCTTGATGCATAGGTCGACACTCAACCACTGAGCCACACCAGCCAGGCTGATTTTTGAACTTTAAAAGCAATATCTCCAGAAGGCAGAGCTAGGAGTCCAGGAAGAACACAGTGGATAGTTTTGGGGCAGAGTACAGGAGGGGAGAGTACTGCACAGAGAAAGCACTGGGTATGTGCAACAGTCTCTCCTGAGCACTCAGCAGAGTACTTACCAATACATTTGTGTGAGGAAACCAAGGAAGGGAAAAAACTGCCCAAAAGGAGAGAAGAGAATGAAACCCAACCTCCACAAGCAGCCAGGAGCTGCGCTTGGTTTTTTCAGATAGAGTGGGAAACCTCATAACTCCAGGGGTGTTGGGGGAGGTACTCAGAAGTGGGGAATGATAAGCCCTAGAAAAGATATGCCTTGGATCCACCAAGTAAACTTTAATAGCAAGATCCAAAGTGATAAACTGTTTCCAGGTATTTTAACGGCATCCCAGCTCAATAATACGGAAGTAAAAAATAATCCAGCAAGGTACAGTTCCTAATGATGGAACTTATTACTGAAATAACAAAACAAACAAAACAAAACAAAGAAATTCATCAAGCCATCAAAGAATGGGAAAATTTGACCCATAATGAGAAGAATTAGTGTGTACTAACCCAGAACTGATCCATATCTTGAAATTAACCAACAGAGGCATTAAAACAATTGTGTTGACGGTATTTTATATGCCCCAAGTATTAAGTAGAGGCATAGAAAACATGAAAATGAAATGATGAAATTGAATATTTAAGGACAAAACAAATACTGCAATGTCTGAGATGGGAAGTATTCTGGATGTAATTAATGACACACTAGACATTGCAAAATAAAATACTCATGAACTTGAAGATATATTACTAGAAAATATTTTAAAAAGACATTGGTGAGGGAATGAGAATAGTATTTGTAAAAGAATAAACAGAAAAAAAAAAAAGAATAAACAGAATACTACCCAACTATCAGTCAAGTTCAAACAAATCAGTATGGGTTTAATTAGCGGTTATCAACCTATGGGTCGCGACCCCTTTGGAGGTTGACTGACCTTTTCACAGGGGTCGCCTAAGACATAACAGTAGCAAAATTACAGTTATGAAGTCAAAACAAAAATAATTTTATGGTTGGGGGTCACCACAACATGAGGAACTGTATTAAAGGGTCATGGCATTAGGAAGGTTGAGAACCACTGGAACTTTAATTGGAGTCTTTAAAGGAGGCAGAAGCAGGAAAATAATATATAAAGAATATTGACCATGCACTGTAAAAATTTGATAAAAATTATAAGGCACAGATGTATAATTTGATAAAAGCTATGAACCCACAGAAGTTTAATGAATCCCAAGTATAAGAAACATACATAAAACCACCCCAAGTCTTCTCCTGGTCAAATTGTTCAAAACCTGCATTAGTTATCTAAGCGGTGTAGCAAGTTACTCAAACATTTAGTGATTTAAAACATTTATTATCATCTCAAAATTACTAATGGTCAGGGTTCCAAGATTGGCTTAGCTGGCTTTTCACTCTCTAATGAGGCTGTAATTGTGGTGTTAACCAGGACTGCAATAATATAAAAGATGGACTGGAGGAGAATTGGTTTTCAAAATTATTCATGCAGGGTTGTTGGCAGTTTTCAGATCCTCAATATCAGTTGGCTGAAAAAAACAGCATTGGCTTGCTGCTTGGACTCTTCATGAGATGGTTCATAACACAAAGTTGGCCTCCATCAGAGTAAGAAAGAAACACACGAAACAAAAGCCACAGCATTTTAAAATTTAATCTCTGAAATGATATAAACTATACTCTAAATGTTTGTGTCCCTCCAAAATTCATGTGTAGAAGACCTGACATCCAGTGCGATAGATGGTATTAGAAGGTGGTGTCTTTGGGAGGCTCCTAGATCATGAGGGTGGAGCCTTCATGAAAGGGATTAGTTCTCTTATAAAGGAGGACTAAGAGAGATTTCTTGCCCCTTCCACCATGTCAGGATACAACAACAAGTCTGCAACATATTGTTCAGACTTGTGATTATCCTTGGCACCCATTGCTCAAATACAAGAAGCAGAAGCAGAGAAGACTCTTAAAAGTCTAACGAGCCCTGGCCAGTGTGCCTCAGTCATCTCCTGCACCAAAAGGTTGCTGGTTCCATTCCTGGTCAGGGCACATGCCTGAGTTGTAGGCTCAGTCCCCAGTAGGAAGTGTGCAGGAGGCAGCATATTGATGTTACGCTCTCACGTCAATGTTTCTCTCTTTCTCCCCTTTCCTCTCTCTTTAAAAATTATTTTAAGAAATCTTTTTTTTTTTTAAAAAAGTCTAATGACCTAAATATAAACCTGAGCCCAAATGAGGAATGATTTATTGTTTATTCCTGGTTTTATCCAATTACAACTAATGTGATTTTCCATGAAGATAAAGAAAAATTCATTTCTCATTACAATCCTCAGCACATGCGGGAATCACTGAGTGGTTCATGGGAAAGAGAATATCAGCATTGAGGCAATTTACACACATGATAATTTGCTGGGCGCCACAAAGCAGTGTGAAATTAACTATTTGTGGCAATCTGCATGTCAGCTTTAATTAAAAACAAAACAAAACATTAATATTATTTTTCAGAAGCAAAGCATCCTTCTGGGTTTGATAAATAGTGCACATCAGTTAATGATTTAGACAAAGGCTGTGACTGTTGTTTTCCCGGGAGGGGCAAACTTGAATTGCTCTCAGCACTGAAAAGAGCCACTAGAGTGTGTTTCTCAGGCATATCAGGCCTTCCACAGGGTGGCCACATGCATAGACAGGGAATACAAGTGGGTAGCTTTGTCTTTCTAGAAAAATCTATAGCACAAGCTTTGACACTTAGAGCAAGGGTATGTTTTAGTCAGCTGGGGGTGACAAAACACAGTATTACGGACCAGGTGACTTAAACAAACATTTATTTTTCAGTTTTGGAGGCGAGATGTCTGAGGTCAGGGCTGCAGCATGGTGGGGTTTTAGTTATGGCCCTCTTCCTGGCTTGCAGACAACCGACTTCCTGCTTGTATTACATGTTGGAGAAAGAGAGATCTCGAATCCTCTTCTCATAAAACCTCAGCCCTATCAGATTAAGACCCCAACCTTACTTAACTTAATTACCTCCTAAAGACCCTATCTCCAGGTACAGTCACAATGGAGGGCTTCAGCATGTGAATTTGAGGGGTACACCATTCAGTCTATGGCAGATCCTGTAACACAGTTTGTATTTCTATCCCCAAAACTAACTAATGCTTGCTGAACCAAGGGCTAAGAGTGGTTGACTTTTATATTGTTTAACAGTTCTGCTTCATTGCCTGTCTCCAGCACATGTTTTTTGAGTATTTTGGATAAGCCACTCTACCTTGTACCAATGTCTAGTTGTTTCATTTATTTTTTAAGATTAAAGATTATTTCAAATTAGCATGAAAGTATTTGAACATAGTCTTTTTTTATATATTAACTTAGAGAATCTATATCAAATGAGTGCATATTCTACTAAAATAAATTAGGCAATTATTTTTAGAGTTGTTGTAGAGGTATATTTTTATTTTGTAAAGCAAAGGAGTAATCACTTTCTCATTTGTTGATAAAGTCTCAGAGAACTTTGATAAAATTGCAAAGAACAAAACATGCATCAACACTCGGTTATGGGGATTCAGGCAATACTTCTCTGCAAATAACCAGGAAATGCTCTAGAACATTCATCAGAAGTCAATCTGGGTTGAACTTTCATAAAATTCCTTAACTTAAAATTTTGTTGAAGATGCTGAAATCCAGGTCATGCAGGACCCGTGGTTTTCAGTGAGCTGATTTTTTAAGTTATCCAGCCAACTGTAATACAAAACACAGTGATATATTTCAATGCTAAAGATAGATTTGAAATGCAACTCAGCCCGTGGTGTGTAAAACTGTAAATTACATTACTGGTCTCAGATACACCATATTCTTTCACTCTCCTTCATGTCTTCCTTTGCCCTGTCGGGACTTGTCACCTTCCCCTCTGTCATGCAGCTTAAGTGACTTCTTTCCAGTCTCTGTGACCGACTAGCCATGCTTCAGCCATGTGGAAGCCTTGACTTGGTTGTCCGCCTTCCCTGCTCAACTCTGGCTGCAGACCGCCCTTGAGCTCCACCTTAACCCTTGAGACCAGGCTGTGGTTGTGCCTGCCTCCAGGATGTGGCCTCCTCGGTGTCACAGTCTAGGCCCCTCCAACTGCTTCCTGAGAGTTTATACTGGTCACTGGATGGGCACCTACTAGGGCAGGGATAGGCAACAGCTCCTAGAGAACAGGTAACCAGTCTGGACAACAGAGTAAAAAGCAGAAATCGAAGTATATAGTAGCTGAGCATAAGGCCCATGTAAAGTGTTCTACAGGCAACCTACACGTGTCCCTGAGATAAGTATCTCCATCTGTAAAATAGGGGGTTTATTTGCTCGAATGCCTTATAATACGTGAACTACCATAGTGCCAGCACATTCTTGTCGCTCCTTGAGATGTAGGATTCAGGCTCCATGAAGATGTGTGTTCCTATGAAGTTGTGGCCAAAAATGTTAAAGATAAGCTGGGTTTTCACTTGTAAAATGTCATTTGTATAGTTAAAGTATGGACATTATAGGAAAAAGAAAAAAAATGTAATGGGCATATAAATATTCTGTAATAATTGGTCATTTTATTCTAATTTATTTTAAAATTTTAATACTTTAATCTGGTGAGGAATTAAATAATTTCAGGTTTAAGCAGATCTTTGGTGATCCTACTAGTGAAGAAAATGAGAGAGGCTTTTGAACATTTAATCACTTAACATTATTTGGGGACTTGGTGACTCAATAGCAATCGTTTAGGTATTCTTAAGTGGGAATTTAGAGGATACCCAAGGCCTTAACTTCCCTGAAATCCCGTCTGCTCCAAGGCTGGGGATCCCCAGACCTTGCACAGCTTACTCCTTGCCTATTAGTAAGTGGCACCAGTGTGGACACCTGAGCTGCGCTGCACCCGTTACACTTCTCAAGCCACCTTGGGAAACTGGAGTCCTCTCTCAGGATTCCCAAATAATCATTGCATAAAGGTCAGTCTACTCCAGGGGAACCAGATGTTGGGGATGGGAAGGTGTGTTTTCAAATGTGGAGGAAACAGGTCAGCCTGAGAAAGAACCCAGCAGTTTGCTGAGAGCAACAGAGGTGCGAGGGGCTGTCCTGAGATGCCCACATCCTGCTGCCAGTGTCCTGACCCCATCACCAGCATGTCCTCCTTTCCAGATCTGGGGACCAGTCGGTCCCCTTCTGCCCATGTTAACTTGAGTGGAGTTCTTCATCCAGCACCCACAGTCCCATGTAACACAGTTACCCCCAAATGCTCCAAACAAGGTCATGAAGGTTCCCCTCTCTTATTTGTTGGAAGCATTCTCTGATATCTTTGAGAACTGTGACTTTTTTGTCTATGAATGAAAAACATGTGTGTACATTATCTTTATGTCCAAATGTATTTTCAATGACACATCAAGGCAGGGGAAATGTTATGAAGGGTCCGGCATGCTGCTCACGGTAGGAGATAGCCACGCTCGTTGGGTCCACCTGCAACCCCAGGAAGGCTGAGGCACAAGCAGTGAGGTAATGCGCTGTCCTGGCCGCGCTCCATATGAATGCCTGCAGCAAGTTACCTGTGCTTGGTCAGCACCTGAGACAGAGGGCATAGATTGTCCTGCTGCCTTGGGAAGCTGTGGAGAGAACTCTTTTCAAATATACTTTGCACTAATCAGAGAATCGGAAGTTTATACCTGAAAAACATGCCTGCACCAATTACAGGGTTATGAATAATCTTGTATCACTGAGGGTTCTTTGAGGACTGTGGCTACTTTTCTAACCATCTTCAGAGCTAATCTAGGAATGATAAAGGTATGATTAATTCTGCTTTTTAGTTTTTTTCCTACCCTTTTGCTAACTATGAGATAAGAAACTTCACATAAAATTAAAAGGAATAAAAATCTACAGAGATTTGTGCCTGGAAATAATAAAATACTTAATAGACATGCTCTGGCAGGGAGGATATTTGTGGTGTCTGAGGAATGGTTCTGTAGCAACAGGAAGAGCCAGGGATGCATTCAGAGTGAAGGAGTCACCCAGGGCTGAGTGATCCCCAAGGAGGTGTGCACCCCAGCCTGCAGCAGGAGTGTGGAGTTAGGGCAGCATTCCTGGGAGTTTGAGAACTTCCACGGAGGACACATGAGCAAGGACTTAAAGTAGGAAGAAAGTAAGGCATGTGTATCTGTAGTGACTGGCAGGCCATGCAGAAGTTATGAGGTCATTAACTGTTTTCACAGGCAACCTTTAATCTCTAAAAGCCAATATTCTCAACCATCAGAGTAAATAACAATTGTCTAAGAGAGCTAATAAAAAATTGGAATGTTCAACCTTTGTCCCCCAATAATTCTGATTCAATAGGATAGGGTGAGGTCAGCCATATGTATTTTAACCAGCATCCCTTTGCTCTTCAAGGGGTGGGTGCCAGCTACACAGAAAAACAAAAATAAAACTTATGAAAATTGCTGAAACAATGATATCATAGCTTCTATAGTGCCTGCATGGTTAAGATAGCATTAAAAAACAAAAACAAAAACATGATTTTAACAATTTATTTATTTAGATCTATATTCAGATATCACTACTTTGCAATAGTTATTGGTATATTTACTTCATAGAAAAAATTACTTTAAAAATGTTTATTACAATAATAAAAGGCACTCGTCCATTTAACCATTACCCATATATCAATATTTATGTCTCATATGAATTTCCAAGCCACTTTGAGAACCTGTAAATAAATCTCCCCTCTGCCCGCAGAGCCGTTTGTATATTTGCTGAAATACTCAAAGCTATGCCCAGGGGACAGCTTCCACATACTGTGGAGGTGACAAAATGTAGACTGGGGAGCTTGGTTACTGGGAAGGCCCTCCATATCCATCTGGACTGATATAAAAGAAACTGAGAGGGGAGAGAATTGAGTCCTTTCTGCACTTGAGTGCAGACTTCCATGTTTGCTACTTGAGTTTTGTACAAATAAGTTGACACATGAAGTTGGTGTCACTGGGAAACTTCTAAATAAAACTTAAAAATAAAAAGGGCTTTCAAAGTGAGAGACAACAAGAATTTATTTGAGATCAGTAAAATGACATTTTGGGCATCATTAATTCAAGCAAAAGCCCACATAATGTTCTGATTAGGAGACAAAGACAAGGAGTATTTATGAGAAAGGGAAGGGGACCAATTACATCAATAGGAGGAAGGCATTTCTATTGATGCAGATAACATAACATAGTGACAATGATTCTATGTTTTTAATTTTTAAGTCAGTAATTACCATCCAATGGTCATAATATCTGCATTTTTGTTACCTTTGCAAAAAGGGTGCATAGGCCCAGTCCAAAGCTATTTTTCCGTTTTCCTTTACAAAGGTTTGTGGGCTCAGATGTGCAAGGCAGTTCCTCTGGGATGACAGCTCTGGCTGCATTTTAAAATGGCTCCATTTAGATCGTCGTTTACCGTCAGGCGTTATTAAAATGTTTACTGGAGCATTACGTTTGGATCCTCGCCGTCCTTCTGTGTCTGCTCATTCAGCCCCTGGACTAACCTCCCTCTCTGCTTTCAGTCCACTTCTCCAGGGTGTGTGTGGTCCCCTTGGTCAACCTCCCAGTTCTTTCCCTGGTCAGCTCACTCCTGTGTGTTGGCCTTATGCTGGCAACTCCAACTTCTCCATCGTCCTCTGGAACCCAAGGCCAGCAAACTGGGGTTATTCCCAGTCTCTCCAGTTTTCTCCCCTTCCTCCTCCATTGTTTTCTTTTCCATATTTCTAAACCCACGGGCCATCACCTGCAAAGGTCAACATTCCAGACCCCCAAGTCCCTCCTGTTGAATTTTTCCTTCCATGAATCCCACCTGCTCCTTTTACCAATATGTCCTGGAGGGCGACCTGCCTGGAGTTTTACAGCTTCCAAAGCCAACTCCATATCGTCACAGGAGAGTTTGTAATACAAATGTGAGCATTTATACCCCTGTGAGCATCTAGCACATTACCCTCACATGACAATGTGAAGTCTGCCATGTGTTTCATCAACTGACAAGACTCTCGACAATTTCACCTCCCTGACCATCAGCCCATCTCATGAAAAGCACCCCCTTCTACAGCTGTAGGAGTTTGCTAGAACTGCTATGACAAAGGACCACAAGCTAGGTGGCTTAAACAACAAAAATTGATTATCTCACAGTCCTGGAGGCTGCAAGGTCTGAGATACAGGTATCGGCAGGGTTGGTTGTTCCTGAGGGTGGTGAGGGAAGGGTCTGGTACAGGCCTCTCTCCTTGGCTTGCAGATGGCCATAGTCCCCTATGTTTCTTCATGTGGTCTTCCCTGTGCCTGTGTCCAAACTTCCACTTCTTATGAGGACACCAGTCACATTGAGTGAGGGCCACCCTAATGACCTCATTTTAACTTAATCATCTCCAAAATTCATCATCTTAATTTTGGAGGAACAGAATTCAGCCCAGAACTGTATTGTCCCACAGTAGCTACAGGAGCTCTCACAGAATTTTCTCTCCATGAAAGCCTGCCTTCCATTGTCTTCTACTTCACCACTCTCTGTAAGGGAAAGGATACACACACACTCACACACACTCATATACACACTCACACACACATTCACTCACACACAGACACCATAGAACCTATGCCTTGTCGTACTCCTGTGTCCCTTGGGTAACACACCTGTGACTCAGAACTCCCAGGTTTATGCCCCCCTGATCCCACACCTTCCCAGCTGGGAGATCACAGGCAGTCACTTCCCTGCTCCCGCTGATCCAGTGACAGTGTGCGTAACGTGATTCTCACTCAAGGACTCACAGGGTTCCAGAGTTCCAGAAAGTCTGAAATTGTTTATTTAAGAATCAGTCTGTTTCTACTCTCCCAAATATTATAATTCTGTAAGCTATGTGTAACAATAAAATTAATGAACATACAGTGTTGCTAAAAATTTGGAAGAAAAAAAAAAGATAGAATGTATTATGAAAACTTTCTAGAAAATCTAGAGAATCAATGACATTTAGAATAATGGTATATTTTGTGACACACATGCAAAGTGCATGTACAGGAGGTCATTCGTAGAGAGATGGCTTTGGAAACTTTCTATAAAACGTTATTTTCCCCAAATAATATCACTTTCTGTTTTGTTCTAGCAACTCCAGTTATAAAATTTCTATGTACAATATCTGACAGTAGATAGTGTCCGTTAGCTTCAAAATCATTAACAGAGGTTGAGCAATTAAAGAAAATGTTATCTAATTTCTCTGCTCTCAATAATATGGATTTCTTAATGGGTGTGTGTGCAGGCCTTTGGTCGGCCAGGGCACTGAGCAACTTTCAGTAGGTTGTGCTGAGGAAAGCAGAGGAAATCACAATTTTTGACATCATTCATTGTTTTTTCTTTAATAATCGAAAACAAGGGCAATACAATAAGTATTAAGCAGGTTGCTTTCAGAATATTATTGAGTCCATTAATTACTTCTAGATTAATAGTCAGAAACAATGATCTGAAGTGGCTAAATTTACTGCCAATTTGTGATAACAAATCGACACTCACAAAAAGCAAAATTAAAAATAACAAACAAAAAAACAAGGTGATTTGGACACATGGGGGTGGCTGAGTCTTTCCAGCAGTCATGGGGGGTGTCTGGTCATGGAGTGATTACTAAATCCTGGGGTGAGCATCTTCCACCCACCCCCTTCCTAGCCTTCTGCCCCTGCTGCCCCCTGAGGAGAGCAGGTTATGGTAAGATGGGGAGGTAAGAGGAGGGCCTTGTTATTTTAGGGTGAGAATTTCTATTCTCAGTCCAAACACAATTTTCAAGTAGTTATCTTATAGCAACTAGAAAAGGCAGAAGGCATTTTTCCTCAGAATCCTAGTCACTACAGAGTGAAAAGAAGTCCTGGGGGTCAAGGGAGGCTGAGGACATGGAACTAAAATGGATGTGAATGACTTTAAAGGTGAACTCCACACTCTGGCTTCCTACATTGTGAACTTCTGGGAGCCCGCCTCAGGACCGCCATGGGAGAAACCAAAGTGCACTTGAATTCACTGACATGCAAAGGAACCATTTGATCCGTGAGCACTCCCGGTGGAACCCAGCCACCCTTGACTCAGGGCTTGTAAACTTGACACTACACTGTTGCTTATTCTGGCCAGTATAAACTTACCAGTCTAGCAATCTGAGTTTGAAAGAGAAACTAATAATAACAAGACTGAAACTTGTTCAAAAATCATTTAGCTAATTCCAAAAGAGATCTCTGATATCAAAAGGGTTTTTGGTGTATGGTGTGTTTTGCAGCCAAATTGCAACTTCTCTGAAAACTGATGGGCAAATTAAATGTAGAATGGATGTCCTCATTTTTAATATGTCACTTCTGGAAGACATGTGCTTTGCCCCATTTCAGACCTTGTCTTTGTAGGGTGACTGAGTTAGGCTAAAATCAAACATTTTAGACCCTGTTTTTGTGAATCCTTCCCTGCTTCAGTCCAATCTCATGGACCCGTCTCTAGCCCTGTGTTTTGGAACTCCTTTACTCAATGAATGGAGCTTCTTCTGGCATTAGGCTCCACTAATTTTTTTTTCTTTTTCTTTTTTTTTGGTACGTTCCCCTAGCAGGAACCGAACCCAGGTCTCTCTGGTCCGCAGGCCAACGCTCCAACCGCTGAGCCAAACCGGCCAGGGCTCCACTAATTTTAATAAAATTTGGAGTGATCAGGGCAGAGTCTATTTCCTTTTTAAGATGTCAAAAATATGACTGGCCACTTCAAAAACAAAAGTCAGTTTTGATTCTGTAAGGTGTTTATTGAGCAGGAAGAGGTCTCAGTAGGCAGAGGATAAGTAGTCCCAGGTGTAACTTGACAAACTAAGTACCAGGGCCCCTTGACAAACCCAGAGTGGGGAGAGGACAGATCTCTGCCTGATGCTGCCTGCCTCGTCCAGGCCGAGTAAACTGAAACCCTTTCATCTTTCTGATTTTATTTCTTACATCTTCTTAGACAGTCTTTCTGTCATTGAGCTAAACTTAGTCCACATAGGGGCATTCTGATAATAAATAGCAAATAGATATTAGAAAAAATATTCTCATAGATTTTATTTTTATTTTTTTCAATATGCCTCATTATAAATGAAGTAGTGAATTTAGACCAAATCAAATTGTGAACCATTATTCCAGTATACTAGAACTTATTTACCACCTACTGATTTCATGCTATTTTGGGCAGGTTAAATATTTGAATTTCATTGGAGGCAAATCAAACCTTACAATGTACCATCTTGTATAATATACTCAAAATAATTAACATCTCACTTCTATATCAGCAGATTATGCAGCCCTTTTCCTGATAGGTTTCTTAAATTGATAAGTGAAATTCTATTTTGATCTCATCTGAGGCTAGAGAGTCTGAGTTCAAACTCCCTCCTGCTCCTCACCAGCTGTGTTAATCTGCTCCCCAATTTCCTCACTGCTGGAGATTAGAGAAGCACTCAGGAAGGTGACTTACATAGTAGGATCTTTTGTTATCACCACCGTTTTTGTTTTTACAATTATCTGTACTTAACAAATCATGTAGGCAGCTCTTCATATTGCCATGTGGTGTGGACATTGTTATAGCCATTGATTTATTTAACAAAGATTCTCTGAGCCCTTACTGACTTCCATGGAAGAAGAGTTGAGTAAGAATTGTCCCTGCCCTGAGTGAGCTCAAGAGCAAAAAGGCATACAGAAGGTGTGTACCCTCACTGTCTATGACAGGACCATGGGGGACCTGAGGCCAGTGCAAAGAAGACCCCCAGTAGAGGGAACTCCAGTGTAGTAGAGTCGTTCCATCAAAACCCAGTGAAGCAGAGAGCAAGGTCTTTAACACAGATTCACTGTTTGATCTTTCTCCTCTGTAGAGTAGGTGGCAGGTAACAGTGGGAGGGACACTTACACTGAAGGCTCTGGACAAGGACAAGTTGGCTGGTATGGCTGAGTCTGGTGGACACTCAGCTGAGTCTCTGCAGATAATGTCTCTAATAACCAAGCTGTTTAGTACAGAAAAAGCTCAATAACATGAGCATGGGTGGTCCCAGAGGACTGCAGAGGCTGAGTGAGCTTCAGGAACATGAATGACTATGACCATGTAGGTAGTGAGCCTGGCAGGGATATGGGGTTTCCCACAGAAGCAAAGGGGTGGATGAAGCCCCAACTGGGGGGTGGGAAGAGCACAGCTAAGAGGAATAGACATGAAGGTCTCTGTAGTGGAGATCACTGGTGTGGTCATTTCACTGGATACAGAGGAGCAGGCAGGCTGCCTGGGTGAGAAGAGGGCTCAGTGGAGATATGCAGGGAGTCACGTGGACTTTACTACTAGACAATGGGCACACACTGGAGGCTCTCCTGCGGAGTTTTATGTGGCCAAATGTATGATTTTGAAATAGACATGATGGGAGTGAGAGTAGGGCGTGCAGTGCTCATCACTCGTTTTCAATGAAGACCAGTTGACTCCTGCCTTTTTCTGGAACATATGCACAGACTTTCATATTACACAGCAAATGCCACACTGTTGCTGAATCCCATTAACTCTACCTCTTTTCACTATCAGATTTCTCCAAATAAGTTGACCATATTTTCCTACTTCTACTTCCATTGCTTTACTAACAATATTATCTCTAGTTGTTAACTTAATAATAAGCAGAATCAACCATACTTCTACTATGTTTTCTATCTGAAGTTTTCAACACTCTTTTTATTTATTTATTTTTTAGTTTTCTTATCACAGAATTCTTTGAGAACTCAAGGTGTTACCACATTCTCACTCATCTGTCTTGTGACCCTTATCTTTGGTGCATAATCTGTGAAAATTCAACCACAGAGAAAAGCTTTTAGCCACACCTCCCATTGGCTTACCATCCACCCAATGAGATCCGGAGGCAGTCCTTTCTCACTAAGGAGTGAGAATGAACACAAAGGAGTCCAAGAATGTGTAACTACTCGAGAGAAAAAATGGTTAAGCTTTATGCATTACGTATTTTGTTGTTACTGTTGTTATTTTAAAACTCAAGAAAATAAGTGAGACAAAAGCATAACTTAGCTGTGCACAAAAAACTAAATGTTTAAGGAATTATACTTGTGTTAAAAAGGGGACTGGTAAACTATCCCCAGATGATTTTAACACACATGCACCCAAACATACACACAAGTTTCTACTGGCAGAATGCAGTGAAATCCATTCTGACTTCCATCTGCCATAGTTCTAAGTTTTTATGAACCACAGGAGGATGGGGCAGGTTATGAAGAACTCAAAGCTCAAATGGTTCATACAATTTATTTCATAATTATGAAGTCCCAGCTCTTTACTCTTTGAAGTTCTCTGACTACTTCTTGCACAAAAAGTTTATTCCTGTTAGACCTCATGGTTGATGTAACTACATTCTGGAAGCAATTTTCTACTACTTTTAGAATCGGCAACAAACAACAAAAATGTATTTGGTCTAATAGCTGGATATATAGTCTTTTTAGGGATCAGGCTTTGGACACTATACATAAGGTGTGAGCTTATGAGGCATGTGCCCCAAAGATTTTCAGTTTACATGCTTGAATAGCATCAATTTCATTAATGTGTACTTGACATATTTATTCTTCTAGGTGCTGTGCATGGCAGTGTTTGTACAAAGTAGTTCAGCGAAGTCTTTCAGATTATTGATCTGGTTATGTTATACTAGTAGGTAGAGAAGAAGTAGAAAATGACCAGAAGGAGGGAGATCTTGCTGCAGGACAGGTTAAGCAAGACAATGAGTGTTGACAATCTATCAAGAAGGCTACCAAAGGAAGAACTAAAATGTGAGAGTAGTTTATGGGATGATAAGACCATAGGACATGCTTAGTGTTGGTTTTTCAAAAGAGACGATTCTAATGAGAGCCTATTACTGACATTAGTTATGCTAATTAGCATGACCCGATTTCAAAAATAAAACCCATCTCTAATGTCCAGAACTCAAGATAGAAACATATCTGGTGTTGATGAGTGAAATGTCTTCCTTGGCAGTAGTGACAATAGCAGTGTGGTCATTCTGGTTACAATGCTATCTTAGCTAACAGCACCTTGAAAATAGATTCAAGATTTAGAGAACAAACTTTGCTTACAATTCAGCTTATGGGAACTAACACACATAACTCACACTCTATGCCCAGCCTTTTAGAACAAATTACTGGGATGATAGGTGGATTCTTCAATGTATGTGAGTATATAAAGGTATTAATTAAAAGTCTGGATTGAGCTGCTGAGTGCAGATTTTAAGAGTGGCATTGAGTTATTGGCTACCTTTTTCTATGTGTAGATTTTATAAGAAAGTTGAAACTCACCCAGCAGTGTTGGCACAATGCCTAGATTCCAGGTCTTAACTATTTTGCTCAGAATCTTAAACTAGATGAGAAGCTAATATTATTCCTTTATGCGAGCCCCTCCTGACCTCCAAACAAATGTCATAGCAAAGATGATGACGACAGATTACTACTTACTGTGCACTTTAAAATCTCTGGTTAAAATCTGTCTACTTATGTTTATTTTCAGTTTTTCAAACTGAAGTCTGTGTTCACATTAGTGCATATAAATTATTCTAGTCTTGACTATATATTTACGAGGAGATCAAATTAAGTCAGCAAATATTCATAGCAAACCCAGTAGGTACAAGGCAGCGCTCAGCATGTGGTATGGGAGTGTAGGTTATTGTCTGGTAATTTGGTCATGCAGGTACCCAGAGAAATGTGGTTTGAATAATATTCTCATCTAGCAACCTAGCTAAAACAATAATGTTTTTCTTAATTGGATAGTGGAATTAACTACCTTGAGTAGGAATTGATTTCACATTAGTAAGATGTTTTACGAAACATGTAGGATTTGAAAACTGTTGACCAGACATCTTCCATGGATTATAGAGGAAACGGAGACCTTTTTACTGCCTACCAAGAACCCACAACCCAGCTGGAGAATAGGACCAAACACAAAGCAGTTCACAAAACAAAAGTTGTACAGAAAAATAATGCAAACGGCACCACTGAAGCAGCCGAGGCAGAGGCACAGTGTTTCTCTCCGGAGCTGGGGATGGGCCATGTTTCCTTTAAGAATGGATGTTGAAACACATGCACTAGAAAACATAAGAGTGTTTGAAATATTCTTTTTATTTCTTTGTGAAGGGATTTTGTAACCCCTTGGTTTGAGGGTCCTGATCCAGTCTTCTCTAAGTAGCTCAGCTGTGATGTCTTCTCAGTTGATGAAATACTGGAGCCCAGAAACTCCTGAAAGGCAACTCCAGGCTATTGATAGACTGAAGTGTTTCCTAATTAACAGTGGTTTGTTTTTACAATGAATGAAAGTTATATTGTCAAATCTGTAAGGTTATAAAAATATATCCTACTGCATATTTGCATTTGTGTTTCAAAGTACAGAAAATAAGTTTCCAAAGTAAACAACATCAGGTATTTACAAACAATAACTTATTTTTTAAATGTATGACAACTGTGTAAGGTCCCATTGAATTTCCTTTCTATTCTGAGATTTTAATTATTCTACAATCTATTAATATATTTTAGCATTTCTTTGTTCAAAGACAGAAAAGATCACTTCCTACTGTTTTCACAATTTTTCTAACTAAAATACACTTGATGTCCATTGTGGCACAGGAAGGCCATTGACAAAATGAGGACAATTTTATTTCCCACGTTTTGGTACCTGCCCCTCACGTTCCAATGCTGGGGTAGTGTGAATCAGATTTAGTGCCTGGTTATACTACTGTCTCTGAATAATACCTTTTGCTTCCTGTTGCTATGTGACCTGTTCAGTGCGGGCAGTCAGGTCTACCTTTGTTCTTGAATTAACTAGTTTCCCAAGGTTCCATACTCAAGCCCACCGTTTCACACAGTTCTGCTTGTTCATTGATCACGTCTCTGTCCTAATATGTGTGAGGCCTGCCTTATAAGGAACAGTGTACAAGAGAGATTTGGGGATGAGGATTCTGGGAATGTATCATCTCTGCTTCTTGACATGGTAGAAATGTGTTGCACTCCCATAAAGCATTAGATGTCTTAAAGATATAACAGAAGCATTTCATATAGTTTTTACAACATTACAACAAGAATTTAAGTAGTGTTTTTGGCCCTATACTAACTATAGATGCACATTCAAACATGACACTTAACCTAAGATTTCAATTTACTGCAGTGAGGGGTGAGAGGCTCATTAACCTCCACACACTTTGCCCTTTTGTCAGAGGTGGGGCCTTAGCCCGTTAACTGCACAGTCATCTCTCTGCTGATCTGGGGATGCCTGAAATGGGGTATAACATATCTGAACCTCTGTATAATAAGCCATAATTATGGCATCTTTATGTTTTGATGTAGGAAAGTGACTAACATTTATTTGAGTACCTACTATATGTATGTTTCTGTGCTAGATGTTTTACTCAGGTTATTGTCATATCAAAAAAGATTTAGTAGAGTATTCTTTATGGTACGTATAAAGATATCCAAGTTCAAAGCAGTTTATGTTACTGGCTCAAGGCCACACAGCTGGAATTTAGAAAGTCTGACACCTGAGCCCAGACCTGATTCCAAAATTGTAACTCTTTCAACTGTAACCCATAACTTCCTGAACACTAACATCAAAATGATAGTTCTTTTCCCAACTCACATAAAGAATGCATTACATAGTGGTTTTAGGTCTTCAAAAGAGTCCTCATTCACACTGAAATTTGAATTCTAGTATTTTTACACCAATAGTCAGATTGTCCCTGTCCATTTTACTAATCCTAGACCCTTTAAGTAAATCAGTCTTTATAGGTCAGTCAAACTTTTTCCCTTAAAATGTCATATTTTCTGAATTTCAGGATTTGTAGAAAAATATAACTTTCAGAAAACCTAGAGAGTTGACATAATTGTTTAAAATAATAAACAGAGTCATGTGAGAAATTACTGTTTTTATGCCTATTTCCATGGAACAGAGAAATAACACCATTCTTTAATTATTGCACTTTTTACTAAGCAATTGGCTTCATGAAAGTATGATTGTAGCTTTGTGAAGAAAAAAAAGTTACTTACTCTGGTCTTTATTCCTCACACACGTCTCCTCCCTTCAATGTCGAAGAGAATTCTGCGCAACCAGCCCGTTCTCAGTGTTACTTTTCTAGTAAGAGAAACTTCTTTCTAAACCAGTCACACGTTTAATAGGGGAAATACTCAGAATAACATTCTCATGTCAGTTCAGTCTGAAAGACACAGTGGGACATTATTAGTGACTATTTTTAGGTAAAGAGGATTAAATTGTCTTCTTTAATATAAAAACATGAGTCAAAAAAAGAAAAAAAATTACTATGCTTTGATTGGTTAATTACTTTTAGTGAGTTAAATTTTTATAAAACCTAGAAACAAGTCTTCATTTAGCTATTAGGATGATCATTTTTATATTTTATAAAAAATTATTTCCTTTGCTATCACTCACATATTAGCACTGTTGGTATTTTGGCCATATGATTCTTCTTAAGAGTTTCTGTCCCGTGTGTTGTAAGGTGTTTAGCAACCTCCTTGTTATCTATTCACTAGGTACCAGTAGTACTGCCACTCCAGTTGTGACCATCAAAATTGTCTCCAGGTGTTGGTAAGTGTCCCCTCAAGGTCTAAGTAGTCCTCTCTATCCCCAGTTAAGAACCATTGTGTTAGAGTAATATTAGCTTATAATACTGAGTAGTCACTATATGCCAGACACTGTTCTACACACTTTTTAAAATTAACTCAGTAATAAAACTGCTGTTACCCCCATTTTATAGAGAAGGAAACTAAGATACAAAAAGGTTAGGAATCACAGCTTGTAAATGGTGAAGCAGGGCTCAAGCCAAGTCTGTTGACTCTAGGGTCCTAACCCTGGATCACCACCTAACTTTTCCCGTCTGACCTTTACAAAATAAAATCAGAATACGAAAACTGAGGATAGTCTAGAGATTGTTAATGATTATGGAAGACAGGGAAATGTAGTACATATGTAAATTTGAAAGAAGAAGCATTGGAATGATAAACAGAAGTGAGGTGATTGGGCTGAAGGAGGTTGACATATATTTGAGGCTCCTCTGCATACCCTCCTTTATACTGCTTTATTATTTAAAGCACACAAGTGTATGACATTAGACAATTAAAGGAAAAAATTAATACTTAAAAGTAAAACTAAGACATACAAATCCAATAACATGTCAAATTGACAACATAACCACCCAGAGAAAAGAGGAGTTTCACATGCCATTTGAATTCCATGTCATCTTCAGATCCTAAGGACAACAAAGCAATAAGAAATATTTTAAATTTCACTCATTGGATTTATTGAATATATTAACAGTGGTATATAATTGTTCAAATCATTTCATATATTGGATAAAGCAGACAAATAAATATACTAATATTAGAAACTATGGCTTTCAGTTTATGGGGGGGAAAAGACATAATTATAAAATAAGAATCTCTTTAATTTAAATTACATTTGAAAATGTTAATATATTCACATAATTGTATTTGCATTTTTTACTACCAGTGTACACTGAAAGTTCCAGCAGCCTGACACCTAGTCCAATGAGCACATCTTGCACCCACATCTTGGTTTCCAAATACAATCCCCCACTGAATGGAGCCAGTGTTCCTTGCAGAAATAGATCACTCTGGGTGTGAGGCATGCAATATACAAAATGAACTTGGATGTCTTATTGTGCCAGAAAAACTAAACTCAGCATATCTAAAGGATACCAGAACTAGACTGATCTGGTGACCAACAGCAAAATTAGACTGATTTGGCAATAAAATATATAATAAATACAAGTGATTATTTCTACAAAAAAGAAAAAGTATTTGAAACCATGGTATATGAGGAAAATAAAAAGAGATGAGGAGCCTAATTTACCCACATTGAAGTTTACACCAAAATGTTGTAAAAAATGATGATTAAAGTTAGAAAACTAAGCATGGATCTTGACAGGTTTTTTTTTTATTTCTTCTGTGAGGAACAGTAGTTCATTTCCCATTGATGAAGGAAAGTTCTTTATAAAAGAATGTTATCAAATAAAGAAAAATAATAGTAGTATTAGAAAATCACAATTTTGTAACCCCCCAAAAAAGCAACTAATGCCAGCAAATCTTATCAATGCATAACTAAACCATTTCTTGTGAGTTGCTAATAAAAAAAAAATGCATTTACCATGGCAAGGTCAGTCTGTTAATGACCTTCAAAATTGTCATCACTAACGATGAAACCACCTGGCACTATGAAGTGGTTCAATAGGAAGCACAGAGTGCAGAGATTTTAACAAAAGTGTCTAACCTAAATCTAATTGAGCCACTAGCCCTAGCTTCTAAATTATTATCAAAAATACAGGGGATAGAGGCACAAGTTAAATGACACCCTGTGGAAACAAAGACAGAACCCAGGGTGTTCCACAGCTGGTTTGTGTCATTAGACAATCAATGTCGGGGAAAGAAAATAGGTAACCCTTCTAGATCAACTGAGATTAAAGGACAAAGAGATGCATAGATTTTGATTGCATCTTTGTTGGAAAAATTAACTGTCAGAGAACTGAGTAATGATTAAAGAAATGGCAACACTAATTGAGAGAAGACAATAATAAGTTATTGTTAATTTACTCAAGTGCAAGAATGTACACTGGTGTAACAAATGCAATGGCTAATAAAAATGTAATGATTATAAAAACTTAGTATTTTACTCAGGCATGTTTGTATATACAGACATAATTAACATTTTTTTTTTATATTTGCTTAATACTTAAATGTAAGTAGTGTATGGTATATTAGACTATTTTAATTGAATCTTATAATGTTAGAGATCACTTAACCTACTCATCATTTTGGGGGGAGAGATAAATCTGATACTTAAAGCCCATATCTAATTAGACAGTTTTCTTACCTCTGAGAGTCATGGAAAATAAGGTTTTTCTGGTTCCTCAACAAAATGAAATGACTAGAGATGTCCTTCCTTACATTCCTCATGATACAGCCTCTCATGTGACCCATGCCTTCAACACTTCTAAGTTAGTTCCCACTCTCTATTTCCTTGCCCATTTTGGGGCACAAAGCTCATGTTGGAAACTTACACAAAATGCCATAGGTGTATTATCTCAGCAGAGAAAATAAAGCAACACTCTGAAGGTATCTTTGCAGTGCTATGTAGCCAATTTATTCTGAGCATGTGATGGATGGGATGGAGCACTGGAGAAGGTTACAGAATATTAGTCTGGTGGCCAGCTGGGAGGAAGGTACCAGGAAGGCTGCCCTGCATACAGGCCATAAGGAGTGGACTACAAAAAGTTTATTCTCTTGGGATGCAACATGCCTTGTAGATAGAGATTTGTATTTTTGATCTGATAAATTAAAAAGCTAATTTGAGGTAGAAGTTTAACATCCAAGGCCTATCTACCCATGGAATTCAGAATTAAGTGATAAAATGTTTTGTAAATTGGGGTGTTGTGGGGGCTTGACATGGTGTGAGAGTGAAAGATCATGCTGAGAAGAAAATTAGGAGCAAGTCTGCTTGAACCCCACTCGGAGGAAATGTCAATCAAAATAGGTTCCAGCGAAGACACGCAAAGCAGACACGACTGGAGAACCCAGAGATACCAGAGATGCACGTGACATCCCATCATTGTCCTGGGAGTGTAAGTGGACACTTTTTCTCTCAACCTTCATAAAGTTATCAGTAAATTTTTAATTACTGATCTAGGGTTTTAAATGTGGAGATTTGGGGTGGGGGCACCCAATGCAGAGAACAGAGATCAGATGATAGATGGTTAGGACCACACTTTTTTCTGCGGACACGTTTAGTGGCTTTATCTCTCTCATTTCCTCATTGAAAGGACCACACTTTAGTGGGTTCTGTGTCCTCTTTGGCCAGAATAGTGCCTGGAGTACCATTGGCTCTAAGCAACTGCTCGATGAATAAACAGAACGTTTTTTCTTCCACAGAACACTTGACCCAGCGAGGCAAGCTGCACTGTGCTGTTTGTCATGTGTGTGATGAGAGAGAAAAGAGAGGGGAGCAGTGGGGAGAGACAAGGGAGTCTAAGGGAGAGCAGGAACAAGACAGGAAGAATGAATGAAATGGAAGAAGAAAAAAAGGGGGTGAAAAGAAGACAAACTCTTGTGTTCAAAATGAGCCCTAAATCTCATGCGCCATATCCATAATTCAACTTTAGCCATATGAGAAAGAGGAAAAATGCCTTAAAAATATATGTTTAATTCTGATACACAACTTTCATATTTTATGATATGGTGATTTTCTTTTAGGTAGCAATGTATTAAGCCTAAAGAAGTCAAACTAAAATTGCTCTAAAAATAATCTTTAAAAAAACTGTCCTCTTTAATATTAAAAAAATGTAGACATTGTTTTTCAGTTTAAAATTTAGAGTAACCACAAAATAAAGATGTCAAAACCTTTGTGTTATCTCTATAAAGAAACTATTTAACAGCTAAAAAATTTATCATTAAAAATGTAGCCACTATTACTTTGACTGAAGTACATTTATACTGCAATAAATTAATATCTTATATAAAGAACAATGGCCAAAAACACTGCACATAGACAATTATTTTGTTTTAAACAGCCTCTCTCGGTTGTCCTTCCTTTGCCTGAGTAACGTTTGGAGGTAAATTGTGGCGTGGATTGACACTAAAAAACGTGTAACTGGAGCAGCCTATTCTCTAACTGCATTAACGTTGTCTAAGGAAGTCTTTGGAGCAATTTCAGAACCTCTTTTAAGATTGCTTTGTAAACATCTGGTTTTTAAAGATGGTGTTTGAGTATAGGAAACACTGCCAAGCCCCACCAGCTGAGAACACCTTGCCCCCCGGAGATTACATCCTATTTCCAAAAGTACCCCTTTCTCTCATTCTTCACAGGAATTACAACATAACATTGGAAAAGGGTGCACGTGGGAGCGAGTCGCTTGGAAGTGTGTTGAGCTGCACTTGGGCACACGCATGTGTGCACGCACATGCTTAGCTGGAAGCCCAAAGGACTCTCAGCAAGTGAACAAGGCGCTGAAGTGAAGGACAATTTCCATCCCTACGTTTCCCATTTTGATATGGCCCTGGTTTTATTTCTGCATATTGACTTGGCCTTTGTAAACATGATAGAGCTCCAATTGTGCTCTATCCAATTAGCCCGACCTGTGCCTTGGTCATAAAACTTTATGCAAACTACCGCTCACAGGCTTTGCAGTCCAGGGAAACAATGATAGGCTTATAACTCTTGAAGATTTT
The DNA here is from genome assembly GCF_014108415.1 of Molossus molossus. Lineage (NCBI taxonomy): Eukaryota > Metazoa > Chordata > Mammalia > Chiroptera > Molossidae > Molossus > Molossus molossus. The sequence continues at coordinate 35,627,678 of NW_023425366.1, forward strand.
TTTGGCAAATTGCTAATAAGAGCTCTTTTTTTTTTTTTTTTTCACAAGACCTTCAGTTGATGGAAAAGTAACAGAAATAAACAAGAACTGTAGTCTCATACAGGCAGTGATGATGACAGCCCCATTAATAACACGGATCATTAAAATTTATAAAAAGCTATTCTTAATATAGGATATAAATACATTTCTCAGGCAGAGCTATGAAATTTATAACCTTTTTATTGTCACCAGAGGACCTTCCTACTGCTCTAGCCCTGGCACTGTCTGCCCTCTGTCATAAATCACCGTGTGGTTAATAACCTAGATTACAACTACCAGTTGCATTTACAGAATTAAATATTGACTATGTGAAAATGTTATTACATTTTTACTGATCGGAAGACCACAGAACAGCCCTGCAGGACATGCTAGACAAAAATATCTGTGTAATCTTTGTTGGAAATACAGTTATGGGGCACTCAGTAACAACTGACACAGTTTGGAGCCATGAGGAAGAAAGGGAGAAAATGCTCACGCCTTCATTTTACACCAGAAGGAGGTCATTCTATTAAAACATCACACCTTATTTTCAATTTAGGAGGCTCCAGATCAAATACATAATATAATTGCACACCTCAAATGTTAGAGCAATATGTTGAAAAGCTCTAGTATTCACATAATACGCTTATAAGAAATATTGATAGAATTCAAACAAGAATCAGATATTGTACATAATTGAAGTGGACACATCCTCCTTTTGCTGATTTAAGAACCACTGATTCCCCAAACTCAAAATATTTGAGAGGTATTTGCCTTTCACTTGAGAAACAATCAGAACAAAATCTTTTGTCCCTAAAGAATTTGTTCCTATAATTACATATATGAGTGGTTAGCATATCCTAATGTTTAGGAGATGATTGGATATCTCATGCATGTTTGGCAACTCCAGATCAGGCAACTCAGTCAAATGATGGACATAGTTTTAAGACTGATTGCAGTTTGGTTAAGTTAATCAAAAGGGTTCAGAACACATACATGCTCACACACACATTGCACTGAAAAATGATACATGGATGTGCAACTGGATAGACTTAAGTCAAAGAATGGAAATCTGACTGAGTCATCAAAAAATTGGAATTCCATCCTGCTTCTTTCCTTCAATCCAAGGAAGATAATTCACTTCTCGAAAATGTAAGAGCAAGGCTTAATTCCATTATCTGGGGACTATATATGTCATCTAGCATTTTTGTCTACTTTTTCAGTAATTGTCATTTTATTTTATTGAAAATACTAAGATAAAGTACTTATTCTGAAAAGACTCTTTAAATTGTCACGATGAATAACATGCTTCAATAAATATATAGACCTAGAAGGTTTATGTATTAATTTATGAAGTTTTCAAATTTACAACCTTGAAAGGAAGCATTAACACATATTATTAAATTAAAGGAAATCAAATGCACCCTACCAAGAATTAGACAATAACCACCTCATAAAATGTAATATTCCAAGTATTTTATAATTAGATACAAAAGAAATTAATGACCTTCACTGTATGACAAGTTGATTACATAACCACATAGAGAAAAGAATCATTTCAATCTCCTTAGAATTGACAAATAAATTGATTTATTTTAAGAGACAATATTTAGAATGTACTTGTTTATTAGAATATTTCATGAGAACAAATGGAAGGGAAAATAAAATATAGAACACTCAATTGTGTTATTTTTAGTGGTAATATTGGAATTTCTTGAAATTTTCAGAGCCATGTGTGTGTATGTGTGTGTGTGAGCTCTTAATAAAGTAAATAAGTAATGCTATCAATGCTGTAGAAACCCTTTTTTTTTTTTTAGTAAAAAGAAAATGAATAGAATTATAAAATCAAATGATAAATTTTCAATGAAAAATATTCTCATAAACTCACTGTTTTTCATTTTAGAAAATATACATTTCTTGACTCTCTTTACAAGGAAGACCTAGAATTAACACCAACCTGGTAGCCATAGAAAGATGTAGTGCATGGCTGTGATCTCACAATGTTAACCAATAAGGATTTTTGAAAAATGGCTAATTTCAGGTGTGTGTGGAGGGACTAATTTAAAGGATGAGAATAAGCCATCCTTTGTGCTGAAAAAAGGAGGTTTTCAAAGACTGTTTGAGTTCTATGAGAATGAGGCAGGAGAGATAGAAAAGGTTTCCTTTGGTCAAAGATGGGATAATTTAGCCTCATTGGGAGAAAATTTACTCCTTTCTTCTCAATTTTTTTGAAGATTCTCAGAAAAGTGTAAGCCTCTGAAGATGTAAATGAACCAAAAACCTACATTCAACTTCTACTGCTTCTTATTTTACCACACGGCCATGTTCTTTGTGCGTTTACTGAACACGATGGCTCCTCTTCTGGGTTAAGTTTCACAGGACATAGAATTTCAAGAGATAAACCACAGAACTTATATGTATATGTGCATGAACAATGGACATGGACAACAAAGCTAGGGACAGGGCAGGGAGGGTGGGGGAGGGGGAATCAGTGGGGGGAAAAGGAGAAACATCTGTAACAAAAATAAATAAATTAATTAATTAATAAAAAAAAGAGTGAGAGAATGGACTGGGTAAGTGTCTGAGAAGTTCTGTTATTTTTTCAGTTCAAAGTAAAACTCCAACTCAGTCTGGCTGAAGAGAGAAAAAGGATAAGAATTTACTGGCTCTTGAACTATGGTAAGGTGTGCCCTGGTTTTTCAGGGCTCCAGTTCCCTCTTTCTGATGGTCCCAACAGTCTCTCCTGTTGACCCCACAGTCTCTCGGACTCCAGGCACAGTCTGGCTGTGTCTCCTACAGTCTGGCCCGAACGCACCACTGATTGGTTGGGAAGCACTGACTAGAAGTGAAGCCCAGAGTCAAAGCCCCTCTTCTCATACAATGCTCATAGTTGGAGGTAATATTTCCCAGAAGTACAGGGTAGGGCTGTCAGGAGAGGAGAAATGGAGTGTGCATGCAATCCAGGGCTTACTAGAGAAGTCGACACTGATCATACAGGGCAAACAGAAAAATCAAAGCCTACCGTGCAGATTGCTTTTGAGTTCCTTTTCTAGTCCTGTTTTCTCTGATGGGGAAACAGAATGTATATCATTTGGACACTAAATAGAGGCCTTTAGAAATGTTATTCCTATGAAGTAAGAAACCTCACAATTTTTAGAAACAAAAATAAACACTACCAAGATTCAAAGTCTTTGTAATAAGCTGTACCGATGGTGATGCAAAAGTCACTTAATGCCATAGGCAGGAAGAGAGAATTTATGAAGAGCAATCTTTCAATGAGCTAGTTCTACTCTGTTTGATTTGTTTGTAACAAATATAGCCTCTCAGTAATTTTTTTTTATAAAAAAATGGGCTATTTTTCTTTAAATTCAAAGTTAAATTGCTGAATTTAAGTAAAATAAAATTTAAAAAATCACGAATGGAGTGACAATTAAAAAACAAGCTCATAAATCAGAATATCTCTGTCTTTCTTTATTCTCTGTCTTTATATCCATCTCCATTAGCAATAATAAACTAATTAGATAACTCATAATTCCACAGGTCAGTACAATAAATTACTTTAGAAAGTCATTACTGTGTTGTTTTTCTAGACTTGTTCTCTTTACTCTAAATTCAACAAAAAAAAATTAAAGAATAATCTTAAATGAGGAAAACTGTGTATGTATGTATGTATGTATGTATGTATGTACATATCCAGGAATCAGCTATTTTCTTTTGAAATCAAATTATCTATTGCCATGTAAAAATGTCTCTTTTTCAGAAATGACATTTTTATACCTGAATTAGCACAGAAATAATCCTATGATTATTTCAAAGGATTTCACATAATACTTTGCATATACAAAGTTTTCAATTCAGAAATAAACTATTCCTGAGACATAATTCAACCTTACTTATTAATCTCCTACATAAAAAATTAGAATTTATTTTATACCACAACCCCTTTCATTTCTCATCCTATTTTTTCTAATGTGTACTTTTAATATCACTGTCAAATTTTTATTAAAACATAATTTTGTGCTTTTATGCATTTTCTTCTTATTTGAATCAAATAATATAGTATGGTTATACTGACTTTCTTATACAACTATTCTGCTTTTACTTGAATTATTAGGTTGTTTTTAATATTTAATTTATTATGTACCAGTTTGTCAAGATTTGTCAGACTTTTCTCAAAATGGATTTTCTCCCTTGTGACTTCCCTCTGCAGCCCGTTATGCCTTTTCTCTAATCCAGGCTATTTACTTTCTCGTCCCATTTCATGTATCTTCCTGGAATATCAAGAGTTGTCTCTGCTTCCTTCCTAGATTGGACCCTATTTCTGAAGTCAGCTTATTATTTTCTTGATTTTCATTCTTGTTTTGTAGAGTATGTACTCCATGCAGTCTTAACTGTAGTGCATGGGGATACATTTGATGAGATCTCAAATGTATGAAAGTGCAATTCATTTCTCTTCACACGTGATGACTAATAGACCCCCACCATCATTTTAGAATCTTCTCTTTATTCCCAGAGTTCTGAAATTTTACAAAAATATGTGTGCCTAAAGGTGCTGTGTTTCAGTCATTCATTAATTTTCTTATTTTCTATCCTCTATTTATTTGTCAGATAGTGAAATACATGAATTGATCCTCTAATTTTCTCTTCCTTTTTTTCCTCCCATTTTCCATCTCTTTGTATTTTGGTTTACCATATGAAAGATTTCCTCAATTTTTTCTCATTCAATTTTTTTATTTTAAATTTCCATATGCATATATACAATTTATATATAATATATAAACATAAACACCTTTTTAGATTATATGTAATTTACATATAAACATATTTATACATTACATATATTGATTTCACAGAACTTTTTTTTTTTTCTTAAGTGTTTATTTTTATAGCATCTGGTTCTTAGTCTATGGACGAAAAGTCTGAGTTGTCTTCTACTCCCTACTCTGTTACTGTTTACTATGTTCCTTCTTCTGTTTACCCTGGTATCTGGCTTTTTTTGAATGCCTGGTACTTCTTGGCTTTCCAGTCATGTTTAGGAAAAGGGCATGGAAAATCTTTCAAGCTCTGGATAAAGGGTAGAGTCTGCTGGCTAGTGGTTTTATTTTGAGGTGGTGGAGAATAGAAGTGTCTGTTTAATTAAGATTATACAGATGTCAGCATTTGTATGTCTTTTCTCCAATTTCAACTTGTTACCACAGAGGGGAATCATCAGTAACTTCTGGGGAAGAAAACCTAAACTTGGGGAGTTCATGGAAAAGAGGCCATATATTTTCATATTTTGGGACTGCAAGCTTTCAGTTAATCATGAGTTGGGTCCAGTTAGTACTGTTATTGACCTCTGGTTTCCTATAGAACTATGACCAGTGCCATCCTGTTCAATGATCCCAGAGAGCCCCCTTCTCCATGCTGCCTAAGTGGAGAAGAGTGGTTTCTGACTGCACATGGAGAACCAGAAATCTGGGAGTGTAGATGCTCCTTATACAGATTGGTCCAATTTTTAGGACCTTGTGCATGCTGGTCTTCAGCAGTACCTGATAGCTCCACGGCCTGCACTTGCCAGGTTTTGAAACAAGTAACAGCTATCCTATTTACAACCTTTTCTGTCCACTCTAAGCAGTTAATTTCCATCTCTCTCAGGTGAGCCCCATCGGTCATCCCCATCTGTGACAGATGGTATTTTTCAAGGATGACAACACTGATATCTTTCATTCCACATTCTTATCTAGAACTTGGCCATTATCCGATTACTAGGTGGAGTCTAATTCTCTTCTCCTTCAAACTGAACCCCTCCATAAGTTCTATAATGTAGAAAGAAATATAGCATAAGTGACTTTTAATGAGTTTCATGTCTATGACAAAAAGGATGATGACATTTGAAGCTTGTTAGCAGAAGACCTCACCTGTGGAGCCCTAAGCTGCCAGGTAAGAAATCTGATTATCCTGAGATGTCATAGTGGGAAAAAACTCAGACATAATAAAGAGGCCACAAAAAGGAGGTCCAGCTGACAATTACTGTTGAGGCCTCTGTTGAGATCTAACATCAACCAACACATACATGATGCATGAGTGGTCAGAGTCCAGCCCCCAGCCTTCAAACTGAACTGAGCTTTTCAGCCCAGACCCCAGGTATCATGGTGGAGAGATAAGATCTCTCTTTGCAGATTTTGATTGACAGAAATCTGTGAATATAATCAAATGGTGGTGGTTGCACACCACAGTTTGGGGTTAGCTATGCAATAATCATAACTGGAATGCCACTCACCTTTTCCCACTCTCATTTCCAATGTTGTATTGACTTTGTCTTCCATCTTCTTGAATCTACACTTTTGTATATTCTGCCAAGTTAATCCATTATATAACCTCAGAGTATGTTTTGTAACAATTCAAGTTATATAACAGTATTTGTTGATGGAAGGAAGGTAGAAAAAATTGCCTCCAATGATCATTAAATTAAAATCTTCAATCCAAAACCCATCTTATATAAAATAATATAAATTGTTTTTTTAAATCAATGAGTAGTTAATTGAGGTGGAATCTACCGCCACTTCCCCTTTATTCACAAAGCCTTTTGGAAAACTTTGCAAATTTATCCATGCCTCTGAATTCTAATAATTGACCCAAGATGACCAAAACTATGAGGCAGTTATTTCCTTCAGGTCCCCCAAAGATCCTTTTTGAAAGCAAAGGGGTGCTGCCCAGACATCGGGCATGAGCTCCCCTCAGCCGCCTTTACTGATGAGAGTGGGTGACTGACTGACGTTGCTGAGCCATCTGTATTAATTGTGAAGACTGACAGCAGGGAACGGTGTGCCCTGTGTTTGCTGTTCCATGATCTGTTTTACAGAATGTGCACAGACATGACCTTACACCCAAGTATTAACTTACATGCTGGGAGAGCATGGCCCATGTTAAATTATGTCAAGTGTTTGATTCCAGTAATGTATTATGAGGGATTTACACCCTCTCCTAAAAGGCATGCCATGCAGCATCTTTTCTCTGTGTCATAAAGCTTCTTCCCACTCTTACATTTAAGGAAATATAACTAAAAACAAAAACAGACTTCTATCAATACCACACATAAATGATAGTACTAAATAGAGATACATAGATAAATGTACAAACCAGAATAGGCTCATTTACAAAGAAATTCTGTATGTTTAGAATTTTATTAATTAAATATGGTTTGATCTACATGTATAAACTATATATGTAACCATTCTAATAAAGTTCAGAATGCTAACTTGGTCGTATATTTTTCCTGATAACCTAGACTTTATGTTAAAATTGCTGTTACACTTCTAACATGCAAAATAAATTGAACTGGTGGGAAAAGAATGGCGTCTCCCCATGTATAATACTAATGTTTTTCTTGCATAACCTAAAACAGATTAAATGCCTTTTAATTTTTTTTTTTGGCTAGGAGAGTTCTGAGAATGCTAGTAAATGATCAATGCATTTTTCTAAAATAAACTCCTCCTCCGCTTCAAATCCGAAAAGTTAAGTCTTTAAAAATTAGAACTCAAAGAAATCCTTTTTTCTATATTAAAAAGGAATGTAAGTTTGGCTCTGAGAATTTGCCAGAAAAGCATTTTTGCCTGTACACTCATTTAATAATGTTTTACTTAATCCTTTGCTTCCCAGAAGCCCTCAGATGTTAGCATAGTTGAATACACCCCAAGGCATAAAATATGGATTCATTCATGAATTTATCAGTTTTCTGAGACACTGCTGGTGGAGTTTCATCAAAGAAGTAGGCAAGGCAGTGGTAAGATCCAAGCAAAGAGCCTTCCTCCATGACCTCAGAGAGCAGGACAACTTCTTACAAATCAAGAAGAATATGAACGGCCAGAAGTGGGGCTCCCCAACCTTCTCGTCCTTCCTTCCACATGAGGGGAGCTCCAGGTATCCTTGAAGTCTCCTGAGGACTGGAGGATGAAGATGCTTTCTAGCTTTATGAAGAAGACCATCTGCCGACCTAAAAGAGAGAACATAATACGACTTGAAATGAGGCTTTCAAGTCTGACAATTTATGTACAGCCCTAAATCTCCCTGACCACTCGTTCAACCCGACGAGACATTGAAGTCTCTTCGCAGCTGAAAATACAACATGCAAACATCCCAGACCAGGACCCCAGTCCAAGGCTTCCCCGTGTTCCTTGGCGATTTCCTGGGCAGTTTATGAAACCATGAGTCCCACAAGCATTTCACAGGCAACGCAGAGAGAGAGAGCGTGTGGAAAGAGAGGGAAAGTCTTGGAATAAAGTGACTGAATGGCTTCTCCCATGCAGGGACATGGCTGAGGCCTACAAATAGAGTGGCATTTCCCCTGGGACGTATTTGTGTGTATTTGGGAAATTTGGTAGTTCAAGAAATGTTTTATTGTAATGAAAGAACCAAATGAATAAACGTCTCTGTTTTGCTCTATCCTTCTGCGGGAATGGCCCACTGGAGTTATCTGCCCTCACCAGTGACAACATGCTGTGTATTCAAACGGGGCCGCTGCACACAAAGGTGGCTTCAGTGGGCCCCGCGGCTCGTCTCCTCAGCAGGAGCCCCCACTGTGTTTGAGCTTTTAAACTCTACCAGTGGCAGGAGAGAGTTGATGTCTAGAGCACAAAGGGACACAGTGTGGTCTAATGTATGCGTCTTTCCTCGGAATCCTAATGGTGCTGTACTGGGCAGAACTTACACAAACCTTATAGGAATTGAAAAGAGACATTTATTTCATTCAGAGAATGCAGTGACTTCCACTTCTTGTGCTGCTCGGAACCTCGCCTTTGAAAGGGCCTTTCATGGTGCAGGAAGAAAGCGTGGGTCCGGGGCCGAGGGGGCATTTCGGGGGCCAGCCTGGCCTGCCTAGCAGCTCGCACTGGCGTGTTTCTCGTCCCTCCTGAACTGATGGGGTTAATCTAAACCCCTCATGCCAGGGTTTGTGTGGCCCCATAATGCGGCTGTTGTGGCTTCCTCTGCTCTTGTGCCCCGTTTAGGAATGTGTCATTCCCAGCAGTTCAAAGTGTGAGCAAGTGAAAAGAGCCACAGTCACTTCATTAATGATTTGTAAACAGAATCTCCAGAGCTGCCACCACCTGCAAGAGCCCAGGCTGAGGGGTGTTGCGGGCCGTTCTGCCCGGAGTCTGGGCGCCATGGGCGCTGCAGACTCAGACGTGCCCGGGAACTCTCTCCACTCTCCCCAGTAGTTTCATGGCAAGAAACCGGCGTCTTTTTACTTTTGAGAGGCATTTCAAAAGGGACATTAGAGAGGATTTTTAAAAATGGAAATAAAAGTCAACCTTATAATTATTCCAGCCAGCAGAAGTTCATGCATTGAAAGACAGATGGCCAAATGCAGATAAGGGGGTGTGTACAGAATAGGGTACACTGGATATTTCCAAAGAGCAACACACAGGGTCAGGCGTTTGCTTGGCCACACCTGCGACCCCATCCAGGAGCACTTTGCCCTCCCGGGCACCCCTCTGCGTCACCACAGCTCCCCAGGCTGGGGGCTGCCGCGGCCTTGGCCTCCCTGTCCTCCCTTGGAAGCCAGGCCTGCTCTGCTTTCCGGAGGGTTCTAGAAGACAGAGAGTTGAATGTACGCATTTTTCTGACTGTGTGATATGCTGTTTTTTGTTTTATTTTGGTTTGGTGTAGTTTTTTTAACGATGATGTTTTCAGATGTTGTTTCTATAAGCACAACTACTGCCATTTAACTGTCAGATTGTATACTTTGATTTTCATTTATTGGAGACGTGGTCTAGGGTTTGTCAGTTCAGGGAGCTGATTCTGTGTGGAGGTGAGTGCGACCACTGGGGTTCCTGGCACCCCGCATGTTTAAGGCCCAGTGGCAGAGACACTCTAGGAGCCAGGAGCGGTGTCTCACGAGGAAGAACATTCCCAGCCAACTTCCCTGCGCTGTTGGCTTTGGAGCTGGAGAGGAAGCCAGGAGGGGAGGGTGAGACAGTGCTGAGGGGAGGCGCTGCAGCAGGACAGGCTTCAGGTGGACAGTGGGACCCCTAAAGAGTGCCAGTGAGTGACCCTCTGGTGATGCCCCTGTTCTGACACAGAGGGTCACATGTTTCCCCCGGGGACAGGCCACAGGAAAGTGCGGAGCCAGGACATCCACTGTCTCCTTCACTAGTATCACAGTCATCCTGCACCATGAGGCTGACCAGGAGGTGTGACTAACCCTGCCTGTCTTTCCTTTTGCTCTCTTGTGCCCTCCTCAGCCACAGCTGCCCCCAGGTTCTTGCTACTGTTTGCAGCATCCAGACTAGCTGCCCAGGGTTTAACTTGGAGGAAGAAACAAGAAGCACTGTCTGACACATGAGGCCAGTGTGTGGTCCTCCCTCCCCTGCATCACCATGGCCATGTAAGGGTCCCGGCTGGCCAGAATAAGAATGTCTTCGATGACTGGCAGCCTGATGCTTCCTCTCCCAGCATACGCTGGCTTGGGGGATGGGGTCCATCTTCTGGGACAAGGTTTCTAGCTGTCCTCATCCTCCCTTGTCTGTGCTCTTTAAAAGCATCCATAGCAGACCTTCACCACAACTTCTAGTTATTCTTCCCACAGGTGTCTTTTCCCCAGGATGAGTTAGACTGAAACTCATTTTAAAGGCATGTGAATTAGGGCATGATTCATCCATCTGTACAGGTGCTTGTGCCTGTGTGTGTGTGTGCGTGTAGGGGGTGTTTCACTTCTAACCATATTAGTGATGTATTTAAAATTGTTTATTTGGAAGTTACATAAAAATATTAAGTGTGACCAGTGGTTTGAGTTTAATACAGATATCTTCCTAATAAATTAGATATTTAAAATCTACTCCAAATTACTGTTCTCTCATTAAATTTTCCTTTTATCTAGCATCTGTAGATAGAGCATTCAGCATGCACCTGCCATGGTGATCTGATTTATGGTGTGACAAAACATCTGACATTTATTGAGCTTTCACTATGCATCAGACACCCTGCTAAGTGCCTTCCCATGAGCTCGTCCTGCCCAGACCATGAGTAACTATGTGCTGCTTGGTGGGTTAGAGGGAATTCTGAGGTTGAGCTCACAGGAAGTCGGCCTGGGGAATGCCAGAAATACTAAAGCCACTCCCTTAGCTGGAGCAGGAGGGGGGCGACTGTTACCCATATGAATCTGTGGAGGACTATTGTCCAATGTGCCATTCCTTTCAGAGACCATACCCTCCACAGGTCACAGCAGGCTGAAGTGTGTGGGGTCTGAGCCAGCACCCACAGGCCACGATAGATGTGGGATCCCGAGTTGAGTTATTTCCCACATGGTGAAGGCTGGAGGGGAGAGCAAGGAAACTATGGCAAGTTCTGAAGGGCTCATACTAACCACATCTCTAGAATATGTCCCACTTGGTCATTCATGCATTGATCTATTCGTTTGTCATTCCACAGAGCACAGGCCCTGAGCCAGCCTCTGCAGACATGAAGTCTGTTTAGTCAAACGTCTCGCCCTGTGGGGACACAGGGTCTGGCTTTGTGTTGGAGGCATCTTCTCAAGGTTATGAAGCTGTAGTGACCTGGGGGTTAAGGACTTGCATTTTCACCCCTTGTTGCATTTCTCCACTTGCAGCTCTAGGGCTACACCAATCTGTGGCATGAGGTTTACTGCAGGGAAATTGAGAGAACACATCTCCTCAGTGACCTGGAAGTAGCCCCAGCTTGACAAACAGGGAGGCAGTGATGCTATTCATATCATTTCTGTCATTAGGAAAGAGCAGAGCAACCCTGAGAATAGCTCTAGAAACAGCTGATTTTTCTGAACTGTGATCCATTCTTGACTGAGTTGGACTTAGTAACAACAAGGGCCACTCCCCACCAGGAAAAGCTCTCCAGACTGCTACTGACCACGCAGTGCCAAAGCCCTAAAGAACTTGGAGGCTTTTTCTTAACAAACCATGACATTGGGCACATGATCCTTTCCCTTCTCCCACCAATGACTGTCCTCCAATGTGTATGCCATAAAATGCAAGTCATCCTGCTCGTCCCAACCACATGGGAATAGAGCCATGATGAGGACACAGTGCTTCCTTTCACTGGCTCTTTCTTGTCCCACTCAGTAAACACACTCGTCCTTGTCCTCCATCCTACCTTCCCCACTCTCCATTATTTCACCCGCAGTCCCTTTCCTGTCACAGGGAAGCCTCAGCCATCCAAGAAACACATGCCCTGCATCATTAGCTTCATGCTCAGAACAAGCACTGAAGCATAGGGGGTGTTCTTTGAAGTGTTAGCTATAACTTCCATCTGTTTAAAGTTTCTAGAAATAGAACATAATAGTATATGCTTTAAACAGTAATTATTACAGAGTGTTGCTTAGTGAGGTTCATTGGCCTGAATCTCTGTGGTTGCATCATACAGAGCAAGCTAGTCAGGCAATGCCACACACAGCTCTTTTAGAGACCTCATGCCTTGTCACTACTCCAGTGTCCTGTGTGTGTGCATTTGTATCTGTGTGCATGTTTGTATATTGGTATGTGTACGCATGTGTATGTTTGCGTGTGTGTATACTTATATGTTGAATATGTGTGTGTTTATATATGTGTGTATGTTTGTGTGTACATGTGTGTATGTTTGGGTATATATGTGTATGTATGTGTCTGGATATAAGGGATTGCTTATTCTTTTCTGAGATATTTGCTTTATTAAACTCTTCTACCTTTAGGACACCAAAGGAGAAGAAAGGAGAGGGTGTTTGGATAAATGAAATAGGAACACAAGAGAAAATAGACATAGATGCCTATAGTAAATATACACAGTATTGTCTTATAGTTTTTTCATGCATTCCATTCTATCCCAAACTTAACTCAGAGACCCCATCTACATGTACAAATATGAATAGCCTGGGACCAGAGCTCATTGTCCTTGTGCCAGGAAAAATGATGAAATGCATTTTCTGCTCAAATTTTATAAGTGTCTGGGTTCTTAAACCCTGTAATTTTGAGGGGAAAGCCCACTGCCCCTTTTTCTACCTCTGCCTGGGGTGAAAGATGGCGGTGTGCAGGCGGGGAGTTGGAGTCGCTGAAACCAGGTCTCAGAAGCAGGGCAGATTCAGGCATGAGGACAAGATGAAAAGTTTAGCCATTGCCCACTGTTCACATGACCAGATGTCATTTCATTAAGAATGTGACATTTGACATGGGACTATGGCATAGGGTACAAGAAACTGCCTAGTTCTGTGGGGATATTACAATCTCAAGTTCTTGTTTGCTCTGGAGTTCTGATTCATTTTTAGTCTCTTATCTCTGGAAGGTGAGGTGTTGTGGTAGAAAGAGCAATGAGTTCAGACACAAAGAGCTGTCATGGATGGCAGCGAAGCGCCATGCTGGGTGGACATCGCTGTTTGCTGATGACCCCACATGCAATTCTTGGCTGAATGAGTCTGTCAGTCACCTCTTCTGAAGGATGGGCGACATGACCCAGCCTTGGACATGACAATGCCCCATTACTCTGGCAACAATGCTTGAGCCAACAATGTTGCAATGGTCCCAGCCGGGCCCACCTGAGGCTCTTGCTAGGACTGACAGAGTGGAGCTCGGACAAAGCACTTCCCTTTCCCCGAGGGTTGGTGGGTGGGGTGGATATTCTTTTCTGGTTTTCCTGAACAAGCCAATTTGTGCTGGAAAATGATGAGACCAATACATGTAGGTGAGAAATGGAGAAATAAGTGGAAAGAAGAAAGGAGAGGAATTCAGATGGGTATCATTTGAGTTTCTAGGTCTAGTTCTGAGTTAGCTTCCATCCCTAAATATGAACCAATACTGTGTATATATGTGTGTGTGTGTTTATAAGACTGAAAGATTCCACACCTTACTCAGTGTTTCTAAGCATGAGTTGTGGCTTCCCTCACTTCTTGACAAATATCTCAAAAATTTTTTTCAACTGTATATTCTTATAAAATAAATTACCAAAGGAGAAAATGGTAAGTAACAGAAAGAGATTTAAAAATAACTTGTTCTAATTGCTTACATAAATATAATAATAGACTGAGAAAGCACGAGATTAAAGTATTACATAATTAACTAGTAAATACACTGTTGGTGTTTGTATTTATTAAATGCCTCTTCTCTAAGCAGGAAATTCACATCCACAATACTGTTACACTTGTCAATTACTATAGTCTCTCTTGCGTCATAGCTATGTATGCACATATATAACTTTTCTTCTTGGTAACTTTGTGGAGGGCAGGAGCTACATCTTAATCACCTTTTAGCACCTAGCATTTAGCCTTGAGAGATCTCAGTTTAATTCAGCAAGCCTCCATTGAGCCACTCTAGCTCCTGGTGGGGACCAGCAGGCAACAGGCTCCGACCCACGAGGAGTCTGTGCTTTCTCCCCACCACTGCCAATTTCAATTGCAGAATTGATCTCAGTTTGGATATTATTGGATGAGAAGGCAACTGCTCATCCAGCACTCCAAAGGCATCTAATATTAAGGCATTTTCCCTTGAATTATTCTTTCTCGCAAGGCAGCTCATGAATTGTTTTAATTGAGTGTGCCATTTCCTTCAGGCTTCTCTATTTTTTACCTTGGATATTGCAGATTTATTTTAAATAGTTTAGTGATATTGAAGGTCCTGGCCATCTGCACACAAAAAAAAATGTTGAAGCTCACCTCAAACACAAACCTCGAATTTTAGTGAGCCCCGATTAGAAGGGCATCACCAGAATTATCTTCTAAGTTAGCCCCTTAACGATTTGCAAATAGAAGTTGTGCCCTTAGTTTTAATTCATGTTTTAAATCAGACCTTATGTTATACTCAATTATATCTTAAGGACTTATTTGCCAAAGTATTTAGAGCCCAAGGGCTTTCTCTTCTTGAATATAAAGGATTTGATGTCTATAGTTCTTAATAAAGTGGGTAGCAATTATTAATATAGTAATACTTTATTAGTTTAACTGAAACCAGAGATATAAATGTTTCAAGATTTAGACTTATAACATTAAAGCCAAATTAAAATAAGTCCAAGAAAAAGTCTGTGAAGTTAATTTGTTGAATTCTACATTTTTAAAGGAGAACGAGTGATTATTGTTACTCCTGGTGGTTAAAAATAAAAAGAACAGTGCTTAAATTTGAATTTCTGGAATTATTAGTCTTTCATTAAATCAAAATACCAAAGCCAGCAAAAATTGTTTTGAGTACAAAATAGAGCTTTGTGCCAATATTACATGCCACCACGAGGGCCAGCCCCCAAGCCTGAGCTTGCCAAGCCTGCAGCTCCCCAGTGGATGACGAGAAACCATAATTATGGGATTTCAAATTACAGTGAAAGGAAATTGCACGCTCACCCTTCCTTACGTGTAGGCAATTAGCAAACCATATAAATTTTAGTTGGAAGTAAAGGACTCTAAGTCTTTGAAAAACAAAACAGCTCTTGACCGTGTAGTCACTGAGCCTAGAAAAACGTGTGTGTGCGGGCTGTGCTGTCACTTCATTCGGCCCTGGTGACAATGGTCACGGGAAAAACTTCTCTTTACGTCCAATGACTAATTTCACGTGTGGCTCCTAGACCAAAATGCCTTAGAAAAAAGCAACAAGAATTCCTAAAAAAAGACATAAATACATAAATAAACCCAATACTAAATGTCTCCATTCTCTAACATCCTTCCAAGAGGTGAATTAAAATTCCTTGTGGACGGATTAGTCTCTAATACGTTATTTGAGGTAAATGGAAAATTACAGATCTCTCCAGCTAAAATGGGCACTGTGGGATTGTTTTTGATGGTTGTGCAAAATCTCCACAAGGTTCTCCACCCGGTCAGCACCTACTTAAGGGCTTTTTAAAGTCACAGACATGTTTAAGGACATCCCGGCTAGGTGAGGGGGTGACCGTGTTCTCTTAGGGTGTCTTTTAGTAAATAGTGTTTATTCCAATAGTTTAAGCTATGATCTTTCTCATCTCTGGGAGATGTTACCTTTCTATTTAAACCAAAGTTTTGCCTTTGTGGTGACTCCAACATTACCTCTCAAAATGTCTTATAAATCGGTCACTACAATGTATTAAATATTAGAAGAGCAAAATATAGTTTTGAGTGACTAAAGTAATATATTAATATATAAATATATTTGACTTGTGAAAATATCTATAATATAAATATTTTTGCTTTACCAAAGAGCTATAAGTAGCATGACAGTTTTTGCATTCAGAAAAAGGTATCCTGTGTGTGGGCGTGTGTGTGTGTACACGCGCGGAAGTGGAAGCATGTTGGTCAGGAGGTAGCCTAACTTTGCATCCCTCCCTCCTTTGGCGGATGCTGTTGTTGCTAGAATAAAAATCCTCAGACCCAAACAAATGTCTCAGGAGAAGGGGGTAACTGTCCAGCCTGGAGATCTGAGTTCCCGGCCTCAGTCTCTGAGAGGAGCTTATGAGGCTGAGGCAAAGATGCGCCCCCACACAGTTTGGGGATCTCGCTGCAGAGGTCGCTCACACCTGAGACAGTGCAAGTGTGTACTTCGGGAAAATCACTGTGGAGTCCCCCAGAAATACTCCTCAGGGGCACAGCATTGCTGCCCTTGGCCTTCCAGACCGGAGGGCCCCTCACCATGGATGTCAACCCCACTCCTTCCCCTTCCTGACTCTCTTTCTCCTCTTAGGCCTGGTGGGGGACTGAGGGTCAGCTGGGACTGACCCATGGGGTGAAAATTTATGATTTTCCCACATTAGCCTGAGGTATCTGATGTTTGCAGTCATGCCTGTCAGTCCTAAGGTAAAAAGGGATTGATAATCCCTAGTCCACGCAATGTCTTTAGGCCACCAGCTTGGGCCTCGGATGGTGAAAGCTAGAGGTGACTTCCTAGTGAGTAGTGTCCCGAACAGGGCCCACCAACCTCTCTCCTTGAACTGGACCTGGATTCTCATCCTTCTATTCCGAGAGCTGGTCTCCTTGCTTTCCATAAACTTTTCTCATAGTTTCTTCACTGGCGTCTTCTCATGGGACATGTTTCAGGATAGTGTTACTCTTATTAATCTAGTCCTATTTTGGAAATCAAGTGAATTTCTTTGGAGAAGCAAATGTGTGAATAAACGCTGCATTTAGGTGCAGCTGTGATGACTTGTGGGCCAAATTAGTGGTAGACATCAGTCCAGCTGCATCTGAAAAGGGCCCAGCTTTGAGCAGCTGAGTGCAGGAGCAGCCTGCCCGAGACGCCCCGTTGGTCCAAGGTTCCCCTGCATTGATTGCCAAGACCCAAAGACTGACAGCGGGAGCAGGACTTCAAAAGCGCCTCGCTACTGAGCTGGTTTCTCCTTTTTGGAGCTGCTCACCCTCCTTCTCCTAGCTGTACTCCTGCAAATAATCTCAAATTAATTTTACTCTCATAGATTTGCATATTGCAGTTCAAGTCTGGGTAGCTGATCTCCTTGCCGGCAATCCTATTGTAAGAAAGGTCACACAGAAGAGGATTCCTTCCAAAATCAAACAAACGAGAAAAAGCTCAACCATTCTGGAGGCTCACGGTGGGACTCTCTGGTGAAGCCACAGCACAACCACGGCCATGAGCGCTGATGTCTCCCTGCCAACAACAGGCTGCTTCTGTTTTGAAACTGAGAGTTCTCTCTCATGAAAATTTATGGTAAATTTTTCAGCAGTGTAAACGAGCACCCTTAAAAACCCTTCCAGACAGACTAATAAAATGGGAGCTCATTCAAAAAAAAGCTCTCTGCTTTCATGAAAAATGATCCACCATTAAAACTGCTGAGATCCTCTGAAAAAGATGAAGAAAAAAGGCTAATAAATTCTGGGGGAAGAACCAAGTGTCAGACATATTGGACAACTGAACACCTGTGCAAAGGGACAGTCCCCAGGAAGAAAGAGGGGCGTGAGCACCCGGAGCCAGGCCCATCGTGGAGGGTGGAGAGGTGATCCCAGGCAGCAGCGTGTTGAGTGCTCTGTGTAGGAGAAAAGCAAGCCATTCTAAACTGAAATTAATACAGATTGAATGAAATCTGTCACATACTGTTTTAAGCTGAACAAACTCAACCTACACACTCCTACTCTAATTAATTGTAAGGAACAGGTCTTGTATCCCTCGACATTGAAAAAGGCAGAAGAGACATAAAACAGTGTGAAAGACCCCTTTCAGGAGAAATGACAGAAACTCATCAGTTGTGAATATCTAATTAAGCATATAAAATAGGTATCAACACATATGTGTAATGTGCCATCATGTACACAACCTTAAACCCGTGTACCCACTGGACTCATAGATCATATTTTGTAGAATTCAATACCTATGAGTTATGCTGTGGTATAAGAAACAATAGTGTGACAAGTAGCAAAGCAAAACAAATGCAAGTTGTACTATTCAAGTTTGGGAGATAGAAGACATAGTCCCAATGCCGTAAAGACCATTGTGCAAATATGTTAACAGTTTTATGTGCCTTACTTTAACTTAAGGGAAGTGATGTCCCTTTGAAATCTTGCATAGTCTTGAGCAAATTATTTGCAGATGAGAAGTGGATACACAGGGCAGTCATGCAGCTATCGTAACTGATCATCTGGACAAAGATGCTTCTTCTGTGTTTCCTACCGTGTGAGGCCAGAGCTACACACCGGCTATGTGCAGGGGACTGATGGGTAATCAAGAGCAAACAGTGAGTATATATATATTTTTTTCTTTTTATTGAATGTATTGGAGTGACACCGGTTAACAAAATTATATAGGTTTCAGGTGCACAATTCTACAACACATCATCTGTACACTGTATTGTGTGTTCACCACCCCAAGGGTACAGATGTATTTTTCTCTGTACTGTGTTTATGTCATGTTTCCAGTTGATACTCATTGGCATTCATGACAGTCACTGGTATTCACTCACTGCCTTACTTTCTTGAGGCCTGAGGAACATCCCCCTTAAAGCATCACCTGCATGCACAATTGTCAATAAATACTGGAGTCCAGGAATGTTTGTACAACCAGGGATAAATGTGGTATTTTTATTTAATGCCCAAAGCATTTGCTTTTGTTATTTTGTGTGTCCAATTTAACCTGCTTAGATTACAAGAGTGTCATAAAATGCAGTTTCTTTACCCTCAATACATCTCTGTCTGCCCCCTTTTATCCACTCCCGCCCCTTGGTTTCCAGAGTGGTCAGTTCATGTCCTTGAGTCTTCTCCCTGCCCTGTGCCCAGCTGCCTGAAGCTCCAGGAGGGAGGAGGCTCTCACAGCAAGGCTGCTGCCCATCAACATTCACTAGGTAGGGCAGGAACTCCTAGGCCCTCCCCCCAACTCCCTTTTCTCCTCCCTCCTCTCTTCTCCCTCCTCCTAGCCCATCATGCAAGCACAGGTCATGTGCTTCATTAATTTCACATAACACAGTCCACACCTGGTTACTTGCTCTAACAAGGCTTTCTACCAAAATAATTTCCACTCAAAACCAGGAAAGGTGAGGAAAGGGGTACCAGGTGTGGTTGTTAGGGAGAAACTCCCCATAGAAACTATGGCCAAAGTTGGAGTGACACAACCCCAAGGTCATGGAGTTGAGACCAGTGACCAGCTTCCACTGGCTCGACATACATGTCTAAGAGTCTTGCAGGGTAGTACAGGACAAAGGTCTTAGCATTAACATTGCAAAGATCTGGTTCCAGCTCCAGGCTCTGCTGCTGGCTGAGTAGCCTTAGACAGGTTAGCTAACTACCCTGAGCTCAGCCATAAACTAAGGACAATGATATTTCCTAGTGTAATTACAGATGTACTGTATCTAGCTGCTGGCATGATAGTTAATAGAAGTTCAATACATATTATTTGTTATTTTCTTCCCATTGCCAGTTTTAAAAAAAATTTGTTTGCAGAGTGGCTGGATTTAAAGGACAGCATTAGCAAATATGTGTGGTGTGGAGCTGCCCTGATCTCTCCTAAAGTCAGTGAAGGTGTGGGCTGCAGCATCACCTTGGAAAACTCTTGTGTCGCTCCCAGACAAATAAAAACAAGCCTATAAAGATGCTGGAAACAAGCAATTTCACTCCAAATTATGTACATGTGGTGTTTTAAAATATGTTCACAAATTCTTTGACACACCTCATCTTGAGGAGTGGAGGTTCATTTCTAGCCCCTTGACTGTGGACTAGACCTAGTGACTCACTTTTAATAAAGAAGTGTCACTTCTGAGGTTAAAAGCTGTAGCTTCCACCTTGCTATGTCTGTCTCTCTGTATCTCTGTTTCTCCCTCTCTCAGGCTTTGGAAGAAGTCATAAGGGCATTCAGGAAGCCTAGAGCGAGGTCCATTGGTCAGGAGCTCACATTCTGAGCAAGAGCCTGGGAGGACCCGAAGCCCATGAACAACCCTGTGCCTGAGACTGAAAAGGGATCCTCCCTCAATCCAGATGAGGCTGCAGACTTAGCTGACCACTCAAAAGCTTCATGGCAACCTCAGGACAGACTTTAAGCCAGTGTCATCCAGCTAAGTCAGCTCCAGATTCCTGACCCACAAAAATAGTGAGAAAGTCAATGTTTGCTGTTTTGAGCTGGAATGTTTAGGGGTATTTTGTTATGCCCCTATGGCGAACAATACAATGTGTACAGGTGTGCACTTTAGGACCTATATAGAGATGTCCATGGTAGCACCATTTGTAATGTCCCAAACTGTAAATGACCCTATGTTCATAAACAATAGAATACATAAACAGGCTAGGGTTTACCCATTCATGCATTTCATACACCAGCAAAAATTAGCCAGGTGCAGCTATGCGCATCATCACGGATACATCTCACAATGTATGACTGAGCAAAGAAGTCAGGACAAAATGAATGGATGCTGCCTATTTTATTCACATAAAGCCCTCCCAACAAGAAAAGTTTACCTGTGCTACCAGAATGTGAGAATGAGATTAGTTAACAACTCTAGTCCTAAATTGTGCAAATTGTAAATAAGTAGGTTTGATTTGATCTAACCTAAAACAGGAGTCAGCAAGCTTCTTCTGTGAAGGGCTCAAGTGTCATTACTCTAGGTTTTGTTGAGCATGTGGTCTGTCACAATTACTCAGCTCCGACATCCTCCTCACACAGAAGCAGCCTCAGGACATGTATAATAGATGGGTCTGACTGTGTCCCAACAAAACTTTGTTTACAAAACAGGTGGCAGACCGGACCTGGCGGAGAGGCAGTGTGCTAACACCTGCTCTACAGTATAAGATTCTAAGCAGTGTGGCTGTTTAAAAATGCAATAATATAGTAGAAATTTCAGAGATATGCTAAAATAAAAATAAAACAATATCTCAGCTTTATGTGTTTTTTTATACTAAATAGAATGAGAGAGGGAGAGAGAGAGAGAGAGAGAGAGAGAGAGAGAGAGAGAGAGAGAGAGAGATGATCTTTCCAAACACTTGGGAAGGCCTTCCAATTCAGGTTCATTGAGAATAAGTCAGTCAGTCTGGCTTCTTGGCATAGAGGTCCCAGGACCTCCTTCTGCTAACACTGACCAGGAAGGTCAGCTCAGCTGAAGGTCACCCTTGGTCTGCTACTCGCTGTTTTCATTTCCGTATCGCGGTGCCAGCTTCAACATTAGTTTCTCTTTCCAAAGTCACCATATATTAGAGCCACAACAAAGCTACAACTGTCTTCTTTTCAACTTGAAAAAAATCCAGAAGTTCCAAAACAGAGTTGATGGCACTTTCAAACCCTCACATTGTGGAGCAATTATGATAGATGTGATTATGTGTCTATCTATCACTGGATAAATAATCTATCACAAATGCAAATGTACATATGACTTTTAAAAGTCCCGTGGGAAATAAAACATGCAAACAAATTTTAAAGACAAAATGCTCTGTCTTCATTTCTTAGTGAAACAAAATAAAACAACAACATCAAGAAATGTACTTAAGCACCTCATCACCTCTTCTCCCCACTGGGGAGTATGTGATGTCTGAGCTCGCCTGGAAAGGGTCTCCAGGCCTCGTGTGGTGGTGGAGGAGCTGAGGGTCCCGGAATTCACCTCTACCAGTGGCAGGAGCACACACTCTCAGTTGTTTCATGTTTTCTGAATGTACATTTTATTCGGTGAAAATATACATGCTCTTCAGAGCCACGAAACTACCCCTATGTATATACACTCAAAAAAAATTTTTTTTAATCCTCACCCTAGGACATTTTTCCATTTTTTGTTCTGATAGAGTGGGAGGCAGAGAGAGAGAGAGAGAAACATCGACATGAAAGGAACACATCGAGTGGTTGCCACCCACGCGACCAACCAGGGCCGGGGACAAACCGCAGCCGAGGTACGCGCCCTTAGTGGGAACCGAACCCGGGTCTCTCTGGACCACAGGCCGACGTTCTAACCGCTGAACCAAACTGGCCAGGGCTACACCCAAAATTTTTTAATGGTACTGGCTCCCAAATAAAGTCTGCCATAGGCAGTATTCCATTAAAACCGAGATTGTTTTGTAAATGTTGCCCAGTGCAGATGGGAAGAACAAGGCCTGATAGTCACAATCTACATGCGATTTTCTTGTGGTCGGGAATGGCAGCCAACACACGTTCACACATTCAGCAGAATGTGTCTGAAGATGGACTGTCATTGTCACACCCTGATGGTGGGCTGTGGCTTGTGGCTATCTATCAAAAGAAACCAACACTGCTCACTTCAACAACCCAGTGCGCACACTGAATGAAGTGAACTCTGCAATAATTTGATGTTTGTCTCACAATATGACATTTTAAAATTAAAGATGTGACTTAGAACCCATGTCCCAAGCAAATGACCATAATTTTTTTTTAATGAAATAAATGCTTGATAGGCCTTGTGCAGTGGGCAAAAAAAATAGTAGTGGCTTTGGTCACTGGTCAGTAGCTGGGCACTTGTGAATTTAACTACACCTCACTGTCTCCTCCAGGGATGTATTTGTACTAGGTAGGATGCCAAGAAATAAATGAACTTAATTTTTATTCCATTGTCATCAAGTGACTTCAGAAAAGTCACAGAACGATTAAGCATGATACCAAGTCATTACTTTGCACACAGAACACTGGCTGTCTCACAATAGGTCAGGGAAGTGAAGACAGAAGAAATGGCCAGTTTCTTTGGTTAAACCTCAGAATGTCCACAGCTACAAATGTCTCCATCTAATTCATGTGCTGGGAAGACTGCCTGTCAGGACCCCACATTCCTCTGTCTCAGCGCTAAGCTGACTGTAAAAAGAAACTCCCTTTCTAGGTGAGAAATTCAATTAAAGAGAAAATAGACAAATGCAAATCACAGGCAAAAATCTGATATTCGTCAACATGTTTCCAACTCAAACGGTCAGGTAGTCAGGGTGCAAGTGTAATTAGGAATATCTGCTTGATCGTGACATGGGATGAACATGAGCCTCTGGCCAAAAGAGAGTCTGAGACATCATTGGGCTCTGATAGCAGTGATGCTTATATGCCAAGTGGGGCTCTGATGATAAAGAATACTGTGTGTTAGTGTGCAGACAGAAGTGAGGCTCCCCTGGCCCAGTGAGGAAGTTGTACGTACTCTCCATAGAAATACCAACCTGGGTGCCCTCCTGGCTCTATGACGGTCAGGGTCCTGTTGCCCATCTGCCCCATAATTTGCAGGGAGGTCATCATCTTACTGAGAAGAAGAGTGGAAACAGTCTGGAACATCATTGCATCTCAAACATATTTTGTTTACATGTAACAGCCTTATCAGGATGTGCTTCCCCCACCACACTGTGTGATTAAGATTGGTGGAGAAGGCATTTAACATTTAACATTTCTGTAGCATGTGTGTGTGATGTACCTTTAGGGTATGTTGAAAACATGTCTTGGGCACTGGCTGGTTTGGCTCAGAGATTAGAGCATCAGCCCGCGAACCAGAGAGTCCTGGGTTCGGTTCCCACTAAGGGCACGTACCCCGGTTGCAGTTTGTCCCCCGTCCCAGTTGGGTTTGTGTGGGTGGCAACCAGTCGATGTGTCTCTCTCACATAGATGTTTCTCTCTCTCCCTCCTCCATTTCTCCTTCCCTCTCTATCTGAAGATAAATGCAAATATATCCACAAGTGAGGATAAAAAAATAAATAAAACATATCTTGGATCACACTTGAAAACTCTCAACTAGAGGTAATAGAGACAAATGTATATTTGAATATCAAAGGCAGCATAATAAACAAATTAGTTTATGTAGATTTCAATTTAGTGAACCACAAAAATGAAATATAGAGTCAGTTTACTTGTGGGCTTTAGGGAATCTCATACTCTTCTGATAGACAAGAACAATGGAATAACAGTGCTCCTTACATTTAGTGGTTCTACGCTCTTTTCTTGTGAATTTAGTATGAAAATGGAAAGAGCAAAGGTGAATCTTGAAAGAATGCATATTAAATCCTCTAAAAGGGAACTCATGTTAATATAATTCAGGAGATCCCTGGCCAGTTTGGCTCAGAGGTTGGAGTGTTGGCCCACTGACCAAAGAGTCACAGGTTCGATTCCAGGCCAAGGTCACTTACCTTGGTTGAAGATTCTAGCTCCAGCCCCAGTTGGAGTTGTGCAGGAGGCAACCAATCTATGTGTCTCTCTCACATGGATATCTCCCTCTCTCACTCTCTCTCCCACTCTATCTAAAAAAATCAATAGAAAAATATCCTCAGGCGAGGATTAAAAAGAAATTCAGAAGAGAGATGTCAAATTGAATATCTGTGTCTGTGTTTCTTTGAGTGTTGTTCTGTCAAATATTTTTAGCATGTAATACTATTTAACTAATATTTGTCCTCCATTGTATAAAAGTCACTTTGGAAGAGAGGGATGATCAAGTGAAAATGTATCATGCAACATGTTTTCAACAATTATCATTATAATCACATAGTTGAACTCTTTTTAGTTTGAAACCAAACTTTCCAACAATGATACAGCTACCAAATTTTACTAACTAAACGGGTCTGACCCAGGAACATCCTTCTCCCAGAGGGGAATCACTTGACCCCATCTGGCTTGTGTTAGAGGGAAACCTGGGTTAAGTTCCTCCTGCTGCCAATGCCCACCAGAGGCTCCTTTCTGTCTCTTTCACTAGGCCTTGAGATCCTGGAGAAGAAATGGTATTATTTACCTCCGGTCCTATCTCCTGAGTGGATGGGGAGAGGTTCTCTATAATGTTTGTTGAGGGTAAATCTTTTATGGAATTAATCATTAGAGAACATTAATTGTATATAGACTTTAAAATCTCAGACAAATGACAGCCAGGACTACAGTTGCCCTGACCTAGCACAGAGAATGGAGGTGGTGAGCGGGGGTTACTGTGTGAGGGGAAGAGAGAAGTGTGTAGAGAAAGTGGGAATGCTAATGATGATGTCCACCTTGTGTGTGTGATGGTTCAACCCACCAGCAACAGTGTGAGTGTCCACATGGCAGCTGTGCGCCTCTCCGGGCTGCACTCTGATTGGTCAAATGAAGTCAAATGAAGACAGTCTTGTATGGTTGGGTACAGGCTGGCAGGCAAAAAGTGGAAAAAAATAATACATTTATAAAATAAAATCAACTAATAAAGAAAAAGAAGAAAAGAAGAAGGAAGAAAAGATGGAAGGAATGGAAAAAAACAAAAATAGAAAAATGTAAGAGAAGGTTGGGGGAAAAAAGACAATGATCATTCTGACCCCCTTTTTAACAAAGGTCCTGGAACACATTGCAAGAAGCTTCTGGGGCTGGGGAGTGGACGTGGACAGTGGAGAATCTCATCGGAAGTGATCTATCCTTGTTTCTGGGAGAACTTTCTTTCAGAAGCAATGGAGCATCTTTTCCTAAGTCATTCTCTTTTCTGCTGCTCTGAAATTCTCAGTCTGCCTGCTTCAAAGGGTAGAATCAACCTATCCAATTAAATGAAGTAGCAGTGGGCAATGTTGTCGCCACTACTTGGCGGCATCTAGCAGTGTGGCTCCTCAAGAATGATCAGACCAGACCCTGGAAGTAGCCTAGGTGTTTATGGGGTCTCAGGTTGGGAGCTACACATCATAGACCTAACCATGGGTGTCTGTAAAGACCACACAGACTTGGACATTTTTTCCAAGGATTGTATACTTGGTACACACGGTGCTTGTGAAGGTGCTTAGTATTGTGTGTCACAGTTACTAAATAGTGGCTCAAGCATCACATATCAGTGTTGACCATGTAAATTATATGATGTTGTTCAGCCCAGAAGAGAGCTGACAGTTTTCTGTAAGTATGGGAAACAATGTTTAACTGAACAGTTGTGAATGTAAATACAACTTCTGAGATAAATTATTTTGTTTCTGATTTTATGTCTGCAGGAGTGTTTAAGAAGGCAGCTCTGGGTGCATTTCCAGTGGACTGACACCCTCGACCCATCCTTGATTCTGTCTGGAGTCAGGAACAGCAGCCTTTGAGCCTTACCCACCATCAGCAGGCAATGTTCAGAGTGCATCCGACAGACAGCACATCAATCTGAATTCAGGTCAGACCTAGCAGAAGCCTCCACACTGTTTCATGTTGGCAGTAGCTTACGTAGCAAATGCACAGTCAACCTGTGGGGGTCTGCTATAGGGAAAAGGGTGCAGAAGGGCTGGGTCGTGGGAACCAAGCCCTAAAGTCACTGCCTGAGCAGTGTGAGGCATCTTTTCAGCAGTTACCTGCATACTGTGTGACATGCCACCTTATTTTCAAGGATATTAGTGCATCCATAAATATTTAAGTGAAAGTCATTGTCATCTTGTCAGATCAATGACCTTTCAAACTCAGCAAGATTTATTGACATATTTAGTGTTTTCATTCTTATAACTTAACTTCTTAAAAACAAAACAAAATAAAACAAAACAGAACACCAGTTCCTTTTCTCCTCTTTCCTCTTCCCACAGAGACTCCCTTCCAAAGATAGAGTCCTTGATTTGCTGTGTAAGGGAGACAGAGCCAGTAAGTATTTCTTTGTGCAAAAGCTTTGTGCTACCTCTATGGAACTCCAGAGGAGTCACCTGGGAAAACAACACAACACGAAATGCCATCTTTTCATTTAGCAAAGACAAAAGGTGTGTCTAAGAAGGTCCACATCAAAAGGCATTGGATTACTAATCAGGCTAATGATCTGATAGGCAAATCCCTAAATCCCAAATCACCATTGTGTACCCACGCTGGACCACTTACTGAAGTCCTTTTGGCCTTTGGCTATTGAAATCCTGCTCTTCACAAGGTACCCCCAAGAAAGAGGCATTTGTTATTCTACTTTGTTCAAAGGCGGTTCCTGAAAAGCTTTCTGGCTTCCTGGCTTTAGTTTCTCCTTAAAAAATAAAATAAAATAAAATAAAAAAGAAAGAAGACGAAGAAGAAAAAGGCTAGGCTGAGTTAAATGGATTAATCGCCTTTCAGTAGAAAGGGCAGCTGGTGAGAAAAAAGTCAGAGCTTGGTCTTTATCCTTCCCAGAGTGGTAGGGCTACAGCTTTTCAGATGCGCATATCTCTTTAATGACTTAATCGCCTAATTAGTTGACTTGCCAAGGCAATTGGTGAAAGCCTGCTGGGCTGGCCCGACTTCCACTGCCTTCAGTGATTAAGTAAGGATTCTAATGTGAGGAGTGCCCCTTGGATTGTAAGATTCTGGAGATAAAACATTGGAGGGGAAAAAAAAACATTTGGCAGGAAATGTGAAGTGAATTTTATTTTAAATCCTCTCTTTGAAACCTTAGGCTGACAAGGAGGCCCATGTGTCTACAGACGGTGTCTACAGGCGTGGGTTTTTCAAGTTTCCTTTCCGCTGCACTCATTGGTATTGCTCTGGTAGCTTTCTTTTATATTAAAGATTTTATAATTGCTTTTCTTACTCTCCCTCAATACACTCCTCTTCTCACATGTTATAAAAAGCGAGATTGTACTGGTAAGGACTGTGAAGTCAAATGGATAATTCCTGTGCAGAGGACTTGAAGATCCTAAATATAAAAACCGTCCTGGATGTAACTCCGTGTTCCTCATCCCTCCCCATTGAGAGTCACAGAGGGGACAACTCACACGAAACTGAGGTGCAGGGAACCCTCGTGTGCAGTCTACCTTGCCATTCTGCCATTTAAATTCCTTGCATTGCCTGTAAAGTTTTGGGAGGAGAAAGGGTGGGGGAGGGGAGGGAGGGGCTTTTCTGTATAAGGTGATCTCCAGCGAGTGATATAAAGTAAAGGTTTAAAGGTCATGAGTGGGTAGGAAAAGAAGGAATTCTGTAAAGCCCTCCCAGAATGTCCAGGGAACACAGGCCTCTTAGGAGAACACACCCCTTCCAAGTCCCTCAGTGCCAGCACCTCCAGGACCCTCTCCAGCACAGACCTGCACTCCCTGGATGTCTATAAGCAACGTGGAGATTATACCTGGTTCGCTCTGCTTATTCACCAGGGAGAGAGAGGCAGGGCGCTTTGAGAAAGGAAGCTGAGTGCAGTATACAGGGCCTTGTCCATGGCCCTGGAACAGGTGGTGAGCAGCACACAGCTCTACCTTTCTTGATCACCCCAGTGAGTGCCAATGGGGATTCAGTCCACTGGAGAGTAGGGTCGTCTTTCACTTGCTTGAGACATGCAGAGTGTCCCAAGCTTCCCAGACTATATAAAAATTGTGTTGTGGCCAGCTTCTTTATTGCTGCTTCGACACCCTACACTTAAACAGATCATCCTTAAACAGAAACATTCAGGGCCTCCAAGACACAGCTTTTCCAAAAGTCCTAGTGGGAGTTGGAGAGGGCACCCCAGGGCTGTGCTGTCCCCACCCCTTTCCACATGAGAAGCATGGCCCCTGGGAGTCCAGGCTCAGGAGAGAAATGCCTGCAAGGACTGAGCTTCAAACACTCAACAGTGAATTTGATGGTGGCACTCTGCTCCAGAAAGGTTGGCAGTTATGTACAAATGAAGAGAAAGACACTGAAGGGAACAGTCATTATTAACAAAAGAGCAACTACTTCTACAAAAGAGAAAGAGACCTTGGGCCCAACAGGGCCAGTTGGGCAGACACATCAATGACTCAAGAAACAAACATGCATTCACTTACTGTTCAAGAGAACCATTTCACCATGAACCCAGCCACTCTGCGCACCGGCCCCACCAGGAAGGGCAAACTAAGAATATTAATGTGACTTTGGAAATGTCACTGCTTCTTGTACTCAAGGGAGTATTGAAAAGAAAGTTGAAATCATCAAGTCCCAAGCAAAAACTGTGAGATCAAACCAATCATAAAAACAAAACAAAATTGAACCACCTTTCTGTTTCTCAAAAGACCAGTTATCACCAATAATACAAATACAGCTGATGTGCAGTTTAATGACTATATGGACATATTCTGGGTGCTCATATAAATATATTATCTATAAAACACAAGACCCAAGATATTTGACTATATTTTCTCTGATCAAACAGAGGGAAGAACTAAGGAAAAAGTCCTTGCAAGAAATAACCCCTTTTACCCAAGTATGTCCTAGAATTATTCTAGCTTGTAAAAATCGCATGGCAGATATGATGTTACCCATCTCATCTTTCAGAGAGAATAACAGGGAATCACATACATACACCACAACTGTTTTTCTTGTCCGAAGTTATTTTGGTTCCAAGGGACATAAGTACAACCATGATATCTATCACTTGGCAAAACAGAAAAATTAGCCCCATTTCCAGTTGATAGAGTATTGCCAGTTCCAGATTCTCTCCAGCCTCCGGATTGGTCCCCACATCCACAGCCATCCTTGGTCCTGCTCATGAGCTTGCCTTTAGCAGAAAAGAAAGCTAAGATATCCCTCAAATTTCTTTTATTTCCTCTTAAATACCCTCCCATGAAGAATTTAAAAATCTGTGCAAAAGAATTCTCAATACTTTGTGTAGATGCTCTGCCCTCAAGGGGTTGAAGTATAACTTCTGCCTTCTTAAATGTGGGCTTTCCATGGTGACTTTCTTCCAAAAAGTACAGTATGGAATGGGGGAGGAGTACTTTACAGTAAAGAAACCTGACAAGCATGACCTCAGCCAGATGGTCAAGGTCAACACCAACAGTGACAAGCCATGCTGATAAGACATCCCTTGATATAATGTGATGAAACTAGCATTTTAACTCTGTGGTCTCCTTTATAAGAATCTATAACTCCAATTATAAATAGTCATGAACGAAACAGCACTCAAATTCCAATTTAGAGACACTTTACAGAATACTTCACTAGAAGTCTTCAAAACTACCAAGGTCATTAAAAACAAGTAGGGTCTGAGAACTGTCACAGTCAAGAGGAGCCTAAGGAAACATGGCAACAGTGATACCTTGGATGGGATCCTCAAGTAGAAGAAAGAACAGCAAGAAAAACTAAAGAATTCTGAATAAAATATGGACCTTTAAAGAATAATAATATGTCCATGCTGGTTCATTCATTAACACAAATGCACCATAGTAATATTAGAACTGAAAACGCTGGGTGTGAAACATACAGAAACTCTGTTGTATTCTTGTAACTTTTCAATAAAGCTAAAATTATCCTAAATAACTTTTAATATTAAATGTTTAAAAAAACAGTTTTCTTGGGACAAAATTAATCTCTCATATCAAAGACTGGCCACTCTAGTTGCATTTTTTTAGCACCCTTCCAAGCACCCCTTCCAAGCTGTTTCCATCTTTAGTTCTTTGACACTCTCCACCCACATGAACTTTGTCTATGTCATGCTGCCCAAGCTAATGGAGGACACATTTCTGTCTATGGAAGCATCTCAAGTGCATTATTTCCAAAATAAAGTCATTATACACTTATACACTCCTGGGCTGTACCACCTCCTACGAGGACTCTGCATGGATGCCTAACTGGATTCCCAGCTTCCATGCTTGTCCCCCTCCCTTCAACCACCAGCAAAATGAATTCTTCTTTCAGCAGCTGACAGAGAGTTTGCATACTCAGATGAGATTCCATCTTTTCATCTCCTAAACCATTGTCAAGTTTCCTGCTACTTTTAGGCTGAATTCAGGAGCCTCAGGTTCTTTATGGCCTGGCTTCAAACCCAGGTCCCAGCAGTGACCCTCACTCACCATGCTAGGGACCCTTTAGTATTTAGCATTTGACCCAGTGTATTTTCCTGTGTTGTAAACGTCCTCCTCATGTCCCTTCCTACAAGATGAAATCTTATTATTATAGTTCTAAGCTCAAATATTCACACCTTCTCTGACATACCCTTGACTACACCATCTAATGTGACTCATCAGTTACTCTCTGTTTCATTATCTGCTCCTTCCTTCATCTCCTTCTCAGATGATAAAAGTTCCAAGAAAGATGGGTTTGTTTTGTTCGTAGATGTATCCCAGCATTAGGCAGAATACTTGGAAGATAGAAAAAAAATTATACATAATCCTTAAGTGAATGAATGAGTAAACAAATCCATTTCTTCACTCTGGTATTTCTAAAGTTTTTAAACAATGTTTATCTGTTGCTCTTTAGCATCTTAGAAGAATTGTCAATCCATGTCACCTTCATCAACACCTCTTCAATAGGGGTCTTCTAATTACAAAACTTTACAATTTCTCCCAGTCCTTCTAACTCAATGTCTTCTTTTGTAAACCTCTAAACCTCTACAATGATGACTCAAACTCTCTCTCAAATCCCAATCTTAAAATTTAACTGCATGTTTTAAAATTTATACCCAGAAACAAAACTGTACCTTGGACTCAAAATATCCCAAACACAATTCAACAGGTTAAACTTCCCATCCCAACTTCTCTTGATTCTGTCCCTTGTCCTGCAAAACTCAGGGGCTTGGCACAATATTTGACTGCCTTCTCCCTGATCCACAATAGCCCTAGATGTACTGATTGTTCTTTTTGTCTGATCTGCATCTTTTCTCCACCAATCCCTTCTGCCACCATCATTTATCAGGCTGTTTTATCTGGACTATTGCAATGAGCTTCTAATTCAACCCACTCTCATCCATTTGAAACACTATTTCCAAATGACCTCCATGACACTGAGCAATAGCAATAACTATTTTTTTGTTTTAGAAACTTCTTTATTTCTTTAGATTCCCTGTGATAGTAAGTGCACATTTCTTGACAACTACAGGGCTAACTGGCTGGCCCTTAGCCATCATTCAATCTCTTCAGTATGCTGCCCACTCATTTCTTCATCAGAGTATGCTAGAACACTCACCATCCCCCACGCATACACCCACTGTTCTACCACAACATGTCCCTTCTGCCACTCAGTTCTAGGAGTCCTTGTTTTTTTAAGACAGACTTTAAGACACTTATGATTGTGTGTCTTTCATGAAGCTTCTCCTGTCTCTAGGCCAATGTGACTCCTCAGCCCTTAGAACCCCAATAATGTACTATGTGACCCTCTCATGGCCCTTAATCTAACTTGTGTAGAGAATTTGCTTGTTTATATTTTACCTTTTTTTACTACATTTCAATGATCTTGAAATCAGGAGATATACATCTGTTACCAGTGGAAGTGGAGTTCTTGTGGTGCCCCAAGGAAAACAATTTCCTGAGGCCCCCACGGGAGGACGGGGCTTTCTGGAAAGATTTATTGAGATGCAAAATTCAGAGGGTTCCCCTCCAAGGTCCCATCTCTGTTAGTTTCACCATGGAATAAGTCTAATCTCCTCCTCAGCTGGGCCAGAATTAAGGCTACCACCCAGAACTTCTGCTCTATATTAAAGTGCAGTCCAGTCCAACATCTTGCTTATAAAGTCTGCATGGCCATTGGGCATGTGACTGCTTAAGGCCACATGGCTATGGAGAGAGAACAGGTGAACACATGGGCGAGTACAGATCATGGAGCAAGAGAAACAATAGCTGACAAGCGGGAACAAGGCAACACAAGTCTTTGGGGATTTCAACCAACAGCATCTTCAAACTAACCAATCAACCTTTCAAGATACCTGTACTTCAGTGGGGTCCACCCCCTAGCCAATCCTTTGTTCTCCAGGCTAGACTGACAGGAAAGCTTATTTCCTACTTCACCCTGACTTTACTGCCCATGTACCCATCTCCTCCTTTGTTTGATCCCTTCTGGTGATCTGCAAGGAATGGACAGGTGGTTCCCTGGGGAGTGTGAAGCTGTAGCTTCCTGGTGAAGATGCTAAGATAACTATGTTTATGATATTTGGCCTCCCCTTTGCTTTCTTCCTATTACTAATATGAACTAGGTAATTACAATAACACCTCCACTATTTTCACTGTCCTATGAGGGCTTTGGGCAGGAGTTCAAGTCATCTTTGCTAACAGGGATCAAATTCATGACAGGAAACTACTTCTTGTTGATACCCAATATCTGATGGCAAAATAGGAATACATATCCTGATTTTTGTTGTGTGTGTGTGTGTGCCTGTGTGTGTACATGTGTACGTATGTGTTCCTTTTCTCACTCCAATGTACTAATGATTGTTTATTTCTTTGAAAAAATCATATTTTTACAGATCACTAGGTAATAGAAGATTATAATTCTTTTAACTTTCTGATTTTAAAAAATCGAACATAGCCTGCACCTTTGAAGCAAGAAGAATTTTGTAAACAGATTCCTGGTAAGTGATTCTGTTTACTGTTGAAATCATCTTAACGTCAGCCAGGGCTATGATGAGGACTCCTAGGGCTCGTCGCATGATTCAAACTGAGAGCTAAGTCATCATCTATCAACCCAACTATGTCATATGGCACCAGATGGAATTTATCTGCAGATGTAGTTACAGTGTTATCTCTTTTGTCTAAATGTGGAGAAATTACTGTGTCCTTTGGGTTCCATTAGTATTTGGGAGGACGTTTTCATCCTGGAGATCTATAAAATATCATGAATTGGCTTAAAAACAAGGGTGCAGCTGAGTAAGCTTTAAGATGAAAATGTATCTTAAAGGGATTAAGGTAACATATGGTGGTTCAGGGGGATGTGGGAATCTCAGATCTAAATAAAATGTGTATTGGTAGCTAAAAGGCCATGCTTCTACAAGTTCTTCCAGTCCCCAAAGACCTGGAGGAGGCTTGGCTGGACCAGGGAAGCTAAATGAAGTTTTTCCTCTGTGAGGTGCTAGGAGTGACATGATAGAAACCTGTTCTTCATTGTTGTCTATTGAAGACCCTTGGAGCAGGCAGGCCTATGCTTGTTTGGAAGGGCTAATATCCGATGTGAAACGAGGGCACGCCTATTGTGCCTGTCACCAGTGGCTCTATTAGAAACATTCAATGCTTTTCCAGAACTACATGGTGCATGATGTAATTCCATTTTATCCATGACTGCAGGAAAGGGGAATCAGGTAATTAAATGTGAGAAATCAGAGGCCAGACTGGGGAGCCCTTTCTGCTCAGTTAGCTTTCCCAATGCAGCTACCCAGCTGTGGCCGCCTGGGGCGGGCCTGGGAGGACAGTGGGGGTCACACAATGTCTCCAGGCTGCCGGAGTGCACACAGCTGGTTGTCAGGATCCAGCAAGCCAGCCATGTCCCGCTCAAGTGTCACTACTTCCAATCAACTTGAAAAGCTCCAGGGGGTGGGGCCTTTGGTCACAGCTACATGCTTTCTTCCCTGAGGCTGCATTGTCTGGGGGCAGATCTAGTGGCCCCGGGGGTGTGGTCAGGCCCAACAGTGAACACAAGAAAAAAGGGCAGGAAGAGGTGGGGGCAGAGGAACTCTGCTCAAACAAGTGAGTCCTTTCAAATTTCAAAGTTGATACCCTGCTCTAGACTCACCTTCTTCGTAGCATTTTATATAATGTATGTGGCCTGAGGCATCAGGTCTACATTTTTAAGTGACAGTGCTCTGGAAACTGTGCTGAAGGTGTTAAAAAACTGGCCGTGGCATTTATATGTCCACAATTACTATATAAGCAGAAATCACGTAGTGAACTTCAAGAATTATGAGCAACTGGGGGAACTGGGCCTGCCCTGCAAGGAGCCCACAGGGAAGCTGATGAAACCAGAGTGGCCCAGAAGAGTAAAATGAGTTTTCCATTTCAGCAGATGGCTTATGAAGGCCCATCACCTGTTTGGTTTGGTTTGGTTGGGTTTTCATGCAAATAACTATGTTTGACATTTCAATTTAGTTTTTACAGCTTTTAATACATTTTTATACTGTGCTCTTCTGCAGATAATTTAAGTCCCAGGGTTTCCTTATAATAAGGACTCTGATGGGGAAAAAAATGTTCTCATTTATGTGTAAATTTTGTTAACAGTGCAATTTACATAATCATATTCTCCCAATGTTGTTGTTTTTAAGTTGGGATTTTTAAATTTTATAAGTGATCAACTCTGTTTCTTGGAAAAAATAAAAGGACATTAAACCAGAACGTGATGTGGCTTTGTTTTTATTTTGAAATCAAATGTTTACAGAGATAGTTCAAAATAATGGGGAGGAAATTGGGTCCTTGAGTAACACATGAGTTAAGTTTAGACATTTTTGCATTAAAAATACTACAGCACAATTTTACATAGTTTAGTTTTACAAAAATGGAACCATGGTCCACCCCATGCTCCTTGAGGCACAACCAGGTAAGGGAAGGACTGTAATTAGGTGCTGGGTCAGCTGGCAGGTTTATGGCACCAGTGCCATTATCTAAGGAGCAAGAGTTTTACAGAGGCGTCCTGGACTCTGTTTTCCTCTAAAAGTGAGCACCTACCTTTGCTTAACAGCCTCGCCACTGGTGTTGGCGTGGAGGCACGGTGCAGGGCAAGTGGCATTTCTGCCTGTGGGGTCCTCTGTGCAGCCCCGCAGGCAAGTTCCTGTCATGCACATTCCTGTGCTGTCGCACTCACCCATGGACCTGCTTTTGTCACTTTGCTTGTTTGGACACCCCTGTCTCCCTCCAGACCAGCAATCCGAGGGTTGGGGTAGACATCTTATACCGAGGGCCCAGGTCTCCAAGACCTCCAAAATATCTAAACTAAATTAGCTATTTCTTTCCCTTTGCTAACAAGACTGATAGATAGCCTCATGTTAAACCCCGAAAACAGCCAGGAAGAGTAAACTCTGGAGAATTATTTGGGGACCATCAGTTCCAGCAGCAGCATTTCGAACCTGGACTTGATATTCATTATCATAGGTTCACTTAGATTTCATTTCAATAGATATAGAAAAGGGAATTCATTTAGTGCAATGTGTTTAAAGCCTGCTTTGCTTCCACTCACAGCATTTTGCACGGTGGAGGGTCTGAGGCTGTGCCCCTCTGGTGATGCTCTCGGGGTCCAGGTGGGCACCGCCCCCACACCAGCCCCCTTCCCCACGTGTGAGGAGAGCAAGGTTGGAGTTCACAGCTGCCACAGAGCGACTATTTCTAAAAGACAAACAGCCCGCTTTCTGATACTGTTAATACACGATGTCAGCTGGGAGCTTGATTTTAGGGTTGAATACAATTACGCGTTCCTGTCTGACTTGACACTTCACGGCTGGGAGCCGAATTTGGTGGAGAAAACCGCATTTCGTGTCGTCCTGCCTGGCGCGAGGTCAGACGGCCTGTGTACGAAACCTGCGGGAAACGCGCTCTTGTTTGCAGTTGTCAGACACCGAAGCCCGTGCTCACCTGGCGCAGCTCCCCAACCACACGACAGGGCCAGTGCAGCCGAGGGCACGGCGGGTGGCACCCCCGAGGGTGTCTGAGTATTTATAATCTCCCCAACTCTGCTGCAAAACTGCCAGAAAACGATATGATTTCATGCTCTTCCACAGACACATGGGGCGCCAGGCGCTGCGAACCCACAGTTTCTATTTCGGGCAGCAGCCAAAAGTGATACCTGCCGAGGCCGCGGTGTCTGTCTCCTTTCAATGGGGCCGTGAGTCCTGGCGGAGGCACCTTGGCTTGATACGGGCTTGAGAGAGAAGTGCCCGCCACGTGCTTTTTAGGGCGTTGCTTTTTTTAAATTGTGTGTGTGTTTTTTTTTCTTTTAAAGTGGGAGCCAACTGAGTTGTGCTCAATATCAAGTAATAAAATCACACTGCGCCTCCGGTGATAAGGGATAGACAGGACTTTTATTCTACAGCTTCAGCAGTGGACTACTTCTTTTAAACAGGTTTTCTGTCTAGCTACCTGTCTGAAAGGGGATTGAAGCTGAAAACCTTATGAAACCCACTGGTGTCTTAGAGCAGCGGGACCAGCCCTGGGCAGCTATCAGCCAGGGAGGGGCGCTCCTGCGCTCACTGAACAGAGGTCACTTCCTGCCACGGCTGCGGGGACCGTGGTTCACTCACCACGTCCTGAGCATCAGTGAGATCGGAAGGGAAAGGACCACCGGTAGTGGCTGAATGCAGCTGCAGCTAGGCCACCTGGCTTACACTGGGGGTGAGGTGGAAGCTACAGAGTTCCGTTTTTAGTGTCTATGTCAGTCTGTCTGTCTTCTTTTGCTCGGGACATTCCAAAACACATGAATGAAAGAACACGAGTCCAGATCTCCCTTCATCTCAAGAAACATCAGGAGAAGCATGGAAATAGTCCAGTGGTGGCAGGACACACAGCTTGTTCACGTACAGTGGGCGGGGATTCCCGTGTGGAGTGCTCTGGCCCACCCCCACCCCACAGGCACGTTGACAGCATGGTGGGCACAGCTGGACCAGCACTGTGAAGGTGACGGAAGAGGGCACACAGTAGGACACTCTGAGGCTGGCCCGTTGATGATCAGCCAGTGCAGTGACAGCAGACGTCTCAGTCAAGTCACCTGTAGTTTGATCACCCATTAATTTAAGAAAGACAAAAGCCCTGGTCAGGTAGATCAGTTGGTTAGAGAGTCCTCCCGCTACAACAAGGATGCAGATTCAGTCTTTGGTTAGGGCATATACAAGAAGCAACTCATGAATGAATAAATAAGTGGAACCACAAATCAATGTTTCTCTCTCTAAAATCAGTAAATCAAAAAATTTTTAAAAAAGAAAGATAAAAACAAAAAGCTAAATGTTGACTTAATTTATCCATATTATTAAAAGACAGATGCAGAATAGAAATAGGATACTTTAAAAGTAGGAATAATGTATGGTTGAAAACTCCAAATCAAATACTTCCTTAGTACCGATCTGCATACCAACAGATATCTAAGTAGTTAATTACAATCTAAACATCCAGTATATTAACTTTTTAATTCAAGAACTTTATTGCTCTGTAATGAGGTTACTTATGCCCTGATAAAGCAATGCCACTTGTGAGTGTAATGGAAGGATGAGAGAAAATAAACAAATGCAGTGAAGTAAGAATTTTAAAAATATTTTTTGAAAAGTCTCTCAAATGACTACCTCCAAAATCAAACTTGAAATACATATTTTTCAAGATCTCACTTCACTGGGGATATTTTGAAGACAATTTATTAAACATGTTCATTGAATGTAGCAAGAGACAGTTATATCTCCACAGCTATCAACAGTCCTTCCCAAAGTCCCTTCCAAACAGGGACACGGGTGAAGCATTTTCTGCCCTCTGTGAAGGCCAAACCAGACACTAACTGAATCACTGTCCTTTCACAGGTGGCCCATGGTATCACTGCTGAGAAAGTAACCGAGAACTTGCTTCATTGGTATTTCTTGTACGAATATTTGATTGTTGAACCAATGAAAGCTGAGACTAACTTTAATGTCTGTACTTGTTTGCACTGGCATTTAAACTTTTAACTTATTTACATAATCGCTTTTAATCTCCATCTTCATCTTCACGTCTATCACTCTGTTTATTATACATCTTTTCAAAGCTGTTATTTTTCTTAGAATAAATACTTGCACCTCAAGCTTTTTATTTCCTGCCCATGTAATTTAATGGTTCAAGTGATTTTTTTTTAAGTCCATACTTCCTAAAATAAGGCTTAGAAAGTACTGATAAGCTGACATCCTTTGAATTCTATATGAGCATTAAATAATTATAATGTAAAATTATGCACAAATGGCATGAAAATTCAGAAATTATGTGGCTCTACACAGTGAGAATAGTTAGAAGGCTTCAGCTGATAACCTGTGGTGTGTTTACTTTCATTAGAGTCACTGATGTAAATTTAATTAAAAGGAGAATGGGACACGCCCTCTGGCTTGTTTGTATGTTTTTATAAGTGGATCGTAACAGGAAGTCTAGAAATATTAATTTCAGTCTGACTTTGGAACTGGAATACACTTGGGTTCTACTATATTAAACTAACTTTAATGGTGCTTTCCAATTGTCCGTATGAATTTATCTGTGTCTATATATATAAAAAAGTTCTTTCTTACCCCTCATTTATTATCATAATTTATTTTCCTCTCCCATTTTCCACCCATCTGCACCAAAATCTCTCCAAATAAGCATCTTTAAATATTCATTAGAGATAGTTTTCACTGACCTAGACATATTCGAAGAGGAATGAAAACATGTATTGAAGTTCTCATCTGTGAAGTTAGCTGTTGTTTTCTGGAAGGAAAGTCATTCTTCAAAACTGGACCAATGCCACCGTTCCTGATTAATCCCAGGTCTGTCTGTGTCGTGACTGATGCCTATGGAGAAACATCCAGCATGTCAACAAGGTAGCCTACATCTATTCCCTCACTTGGCTCGGATTCCTGAATTCATTATCAGCAGTTGTCAGGCTACTTTAGAATAAAAACTCCTGTGTTTTCAGTCGGTTGCAAATAATCTAATGGACATTCATCAAAGCGATTCCTGTGTCCATATTGTCTTCAACATCGGGGTTGTCTAATTAGCAACCAAGGAGACCTAGAAAGCCAGTGTCTGTGTCTGAAAACCTATAATCTATTCTCCTTGATTTCCCTTTCTTTTTACAGTGCCCCTTGCCTTTGGAAGAGTGGACCATCAGGAAGGGAGGAAGCACATGCTCATCTTTTATACACCAAATACCAGCCTGTGCTGTGGAGGGCCAGGGCGGGAGGACCACTTTCAAGTTCATGTGACCACTAGGGGGCAGAACTGTTGCCCCTGTGAGGGCTCATACCACCAGTCCTCAGAGGGCATCTTGGGAAAGCAATTTGGGCAAAGTGTTCTATTTTATTCAAAAACACATACTAATATGTGTTTAATGGAAACCTCATTATCCATTATTGGGAAACTTCTTGTATGGTGACTTCTTAAGAAAAATGAGAAACACCATCTATATTCAGAAACACAAACTCTCAGTACCATGTAACATTTTCAGAAGGAACAAATAATCACTGTAAGTACGTAGCTACATAAAGTATTAATTTTCAAGCCAGGTCCATTTACAGACATCAAGAAACTCTGATCTTGATGTGAGAAGCTAATCATGAAGGGGTGCTATCTCTTTGTCCTGTGAGCAGAGAATGCTCTTGTCATCCACTCACTGCAGGGTACAACCTGCTTTATTCTCAGGCCCCTGATGTGTCCAGGCAAACATCTGAGCTTTCTGAAGTGAGGGAGCTTGCACAGGGTTTGCCAGGAAAGCGAGCCCACTTAATTGTGACCTCATTGTCTACACGTAGCATCTGTTGACATTAGTAATGTAATTGCAGTGATAATAAGCTCATTGACTTAGTGTGTAGGGAATAATCAGTCAGGACATCACATTTGTCTTGCTTTACTTGACGGCCCATCTTCCACATTGAATAGACAATGTCGGCACAGGCCATTGTCTCCAAGAAATGAAGCAGCACAAACCTTTCTGCCCTTTCCTGCCCTCCTCCAGCCTCATCGCCCTCTCCCTTCTCAAGAGCAGGGGAAGAAACTCTGGCTGCGTCTGTTACTGGACACGGATCACTTTCAGAAGGAGCAGAGACATTGCATCACCAGGTCCTGCTTGTTCTATCCTAGAGCATCCGTGTGCACTGCTGACAGGTTTAACTTCCCCTTTGATTAAAGAAAGACCATCAAGAAGCAAAGGCTGGAGGAGAATTTCAGTTCTAAGAAGGATGGACTGAAACTGACAGGAGAGGAAGTTTGTTGTGCTGGGTCAGCCGCCAGCTGCCTTGCATTCTCCCTCAAGTACGCGGCTGTGGGGAAATATAATGAAAATTCTCTTCACCAGGGTGAAGAATCATGTTTTATGACAGCCAAGCCTGCTTACAGTTGGATTTCACCTATGATAAACAGGAGCTGGGTATGAGAAGGTGAAGTTCAAGCAAATAATAGAGAAAACATTATTTGATGTTTCTTCTTTCTATCCCTCTCTTCAGCTTCATCTGCGCTGATTTCTCATCCACTGACATGAACTGTCAGCCTCCCAACAGCAGGCCTCTTGGCCCCGAGGGGATGCCGGTCCTGGGGGAGAGGGATACAGGGGTCTGTCTACATCACCTGCCTGCAAGCTTCAGGATTTAGCATTTTCTGTAGTGTGTTTTCACTTGGTGACTTCAGGAACTATGAAACTAATCTACTTTCCTGAACCCTAATCAGTTCAGACATCCAATGTATGTCATCTACATCCGATCCGCAGCGAGTCCATCACTCTGCTTTGCCATTGCTTCTTTCCTTCCAGCTTGGGAACACACACACACAGTGAGAGAAACAATGAAGATGTGAACTAGGACCTTCATCTTTGCGATTATTAATTGCCCAAGCTGCCAGTGTCCTTACGACAGGAGAGCCACTAGAAGACATGTGGCTATTTGTCTACTTGCTTCCAACCCAGCTGCGGAGTGACAGAGGGGGCCGCCTCCCAGCTGATCCGAAGGCCACGCTCTGCCAGCCAGACAGCTGGCCCTTCCTGCCAATTCTGAAATGGGAAACTTTTTATCAGCTTTATTTTCTACTGTGCCTACAACAAGTAGACATTTTGGCAGCAACCAAGGGTAAGTAATCTTAAAATCAGAAATAACCATAGTTATGGATACAGATGTAGCCATATATGTGTGTGTGCACGTGCATGTGTATATACATGCATGTTAATGCATATATATGCAGAAAGATATTGTTTAAAATGTCAATACAGCAGGCTTAAAGCCCATATCACTAGTGTATCATGAACAGTGCTAGTAATGCTGTTAGAGTCTGAAAGTTTACCCTGAGTTTCATAACATAAAATCCTGAAAGACATCTTTAGAAGGAAGCCCATGTCAGGCATGCCATATGGGACCTTGGGGATATGTCCTTAGGGATGTGCAGGAAAAGATCGAAACAAGTAGCTTCCAGCCCACACAATCGCCTGCAGTAGAGACCAGGCTTCTCTGACCCTGGAAGAACACTCTGCTGACACCGTCCCGGCCTTTGTCCCACCCCTCACAGTAGGAGGCATCCACCTCCTAGAGTGGGGAAGTCAACCCAGTTGCTTTCAGTGATTTTGGACATACAACTAAAAGCATGTGAAACCCACTTCCTCTACCAGTGGGAGTGATTCTGCACACTGAGGAAGAAAATAAATAAAATGATGTCAACAATGAAAGAAGCATACTATATATCAAACATGCCACAGTTTCCATATCATTACTACCATAAACACTTTTAAACATAAATTAAGGCTTGAATAATTTCCTGAACATTTTGAGAGTCAAAATTGAGAGCCGGTATTGAAAGGCATAAACTTTGAGATTGCCGTGGAGTGGGGAGGGGGAAGGAATTGGAGCATGTGAATACTTTAAATGCTTATATTATTGGTCAACTTTTGCTATATTAAGTGCATGGCTTTCCATTCAGATCATTTTCCACAGATCTAAATATGATTTTTAATAGTTCAAGAATAACTTATCAATTAGATGCATGTCATGCTTTCTTAAAATATTACAAACACAAGCCGGGCTGGAGTTGCTCAGTGGTTGAGCATTGACCCATGCACCAAGAGGTCACCAGTTTGATTCCTGGTCAGGGCAGATGCCCACGTTGTGGGTCAAATCCCCAATAGGGGGCATGCAAGAGGCCGCCAATTGATGTTCTCTCTCATCAATGTTTCTATCTCTCCCTCTCCCTTCCTCTCTCTCTAAAATCAATAAAGAAAAAAATATTTTAAAAAAATATTATAAACACAGGATGATCTAGGTCAGACTTTTGGTAATTAATACATGTCTTCTACAATGCAACAACAAACACTAAATTATATATAAAAAACAAAACAAAGAAAGCGCATATACTCCTTATCTACTGATCTGAGATTTGCACAGTTCTCAGAAAAAGGTGGTACTATAATGGTGGAGACAGTACATGGCTACACACAACCAGTAAATGCCAGTTTTTGTGTTCAGACAAACTACATAAGGAGCTTACCTTAAGACCTTGCAAAAAAAAAAAAAAAGTCCTTCAAATAAAGGACTATATACTAGATTTAACTAATCCAAACACAAGATAAATATTAAAGCAAATACTGAGAACAATGAAAAAGAAGCTTGTAATTTGCAGCTTAATTGCTTGCCTTTATTCAATGCAATATAGCCTTTAAGTAAAGTGTTAAATGCAAGTAGAGTTATTACAAAAGCAATACCATGTACCTCGCATATTGGTAACAGGTGTCAATTATAACAGTTTTAACTAACTTTTATGTACATACAAATATGTTAAAGCTGATAAGGTAAGAGGCTTTTTAACTTTAAAAAATTACCTCACA
Organism: Molossus molossus; assembly: GCF_014108415.1. Classification (NCBI taxonomy): domain Eukaryota; kingdom Metazoa; phylum Chordata; class Mammalia; order Chiroptera; family Molossidae; genus Molossus; species Molossus molossus. The sequence continues at coordinate 35,671,045 of NW_023425366.1, forward strand.
TACACAATATGGACAGACAGTTACAATTTAATTACAACCATTAGCAATGTTAGATCCCTACTGCTATTATTACAGCAAAAAAATGGTCTAAAATCCTTAAGTCTTTAAAGAAATATATGGCTGTGGTCTGGCACTTAATCTGGGCACTTATCATTTGTGTGTGTGTGGTTGATACAACTATGGAGTTTTGAAGAGTGAGGGTGTGATGAGAATATATTCCTTGTTTCATTTTGTCATTAGATGACATTTTCTGATGGGATCAAGTCCAGGGTAGGGTCCAAAAAACTGCCTTTGTGAATTTCCTGAGAGGAGTGGTTTGAACTGAACTAAAGCACGGGCCCTTCAAGAGGTTCTGGGGGAGTGGGGGGAGACATGAGAATGCTTTCAACAGTGGGGCTCAAGGGCAGGATTCCAGGACACGGCTCTGGATCCCACCGACCACTGTAGCAAAGGTCAAAACGCCACCACTGCTGCCTTCTGCCTCCTCCTCTCCTTTACTCTCTTTCTTCTCTTCTTCCTCTCCTTTACTCTCTTTCTTCTCTTCTTCCTCTCCTTTACTCTTTCTTCTATTCTTCCTCTCCTTTTCTTCTCTTTCTTCTACGATCCGCTTTGTTCTTTGTCATCTTGTTACTATAATTTCTCAGCAAATGTTTCCACAAATAAAACATTCGCAGATACAAACACACAGCTCTGAAATCACTGTCCTGCAAAGACTGGAGGGAAAAGGAGGATCACATCAGAGCTAGAGATTAATCCGATTCCGTTTGTACAGAGGGAGCCAGATGAGCAGCTAAAATGAGCATGTGAGCTATTTGAGAATCTAAAGCTCACACAGTGGAATGCTGATTTCCTCCAGGCCACAAAGCTTGGCCTGAAGGAGGAGCTCTGGAGCCCTGAGACTCCGGTTTATCATTCCCAGGTTTAAGGAAGAGGAACACTGAGATAGAGCAAATGGTCCTGGGATTCCAGATACCACATCTAGAGCCATCCCTAACATCCAGTTCCTGGGGACCCAGAACCACGTCTCATAGTTTGTTGAATAAATAATGCATCAGAGGGCTCAGAATTCCCAAGGATTTTACAACATATCAGCTCCTAAGGAGGAATAAACAGGGGAATCTGCTAGTGACTTTGGTCTGGAGTAGTTCAGAAGTGACTTAACTCAAGAAAATCAGAACCTGTTGCTTTCTGAGTTTTTATTTCAACAGGTTTTGCAAACACTGATCAATGAGTTGAAAGCCTAACATGACTATGATTTAATATAATTATAATCAAAATTATTCAAAACTCTGCTAATATCAACACAGACATGGATGTTGTCAATATGAATATTCTCTTTGAAGTAGATAAAGGATTACAATTAACATTGGACAATCTGGGCTGAAATCCCTATTGGGAGCCTTACTACATACATGGCTTTAGGCAGTTTGCTCACTTCTTTGCGTTTCGCTTTCATTTGTAAAGTAAGGAAGAAATGCGGATAATACCTACTCCCAAGGCTTCCCATTCATGCAGCCACTCATTTTCTAATTGCATTTATCAACTCTTTCTTATTGATTGCTTACTATGTTCCAGGCACTTTCCTTGGACTTTATGATTTACTACTGTACCTAAAGTGCCTTGCTCAGAGCCAGGGCATGTACAAACAAGCAATGGCTTTTTAATGGTTTTATTGTTGAAAATTTGGTTCTTACCTATCTTCATTTATACTTGATATATTGAGAAACAAAGCAACTTTGATACAATGTGGAAATAATACCACCTTGCTGTAAGTATAACTACAGCTTTAAAAAGCCAAATAAATGGCTATCCATCTTAGTTTTTAATATTTCCTGACCATCTTGGGATAGCTGCCTATGTGGCATATCAGCCTTTATTAGAAGGAAGTTCAGAATTAAATCTAACTTAAATGCAAACTTTTTTAAAGGAAACAAAATGATCTGTTAGATTTTGAGTGAAACTGAGGAGCATTCGGTCAACCACAGGATTAAAGAAAGACTACGAAGGGGAAGACCATATATGAAATACTTTCACGAGCAAGAACTTTTCCAGTACCATTTTCACTGTAATCATGTTGGCCATTTAATCAAGGTATTAAAAGTCCAAATTAAAAAAAAAAAAAGAAGTGCATTCTTGTTGGAGTAAATCTAAGACCAATTTTAGGTGAGATTGTGGGTTGCTCACGCTTTGCGTAAGATTAAGGGGAAAACTAAGAACTCCAAAATCTCCAAGAGTATCATCCTTTCAAAATCTTCACAAAGAACACAAATCCAAGAAGACTGAATTAACTCCTTTTACTTGAACCAGTCGTCAATACATGGTGTGTTGCCAGAAGAGGGTTTTTTTTTCAGGGTCTCTACTTTAGAATAATGGGAGAAGACAAGTGCATCCATTGTCACCACATTTCAATAAATGGGAAGTTAGATTTGAGGTGCCCATAGCTTGCTGTATACTGAGGGCCATGAGCATGCTTTCTTCTATAGGTTTGTCTTCAAGGAAGGGTGACTCAGATGTTACATAGCTGATGTTCAAGTGACTGTAAACAGAGCAGGACAGATGAGACTAGTACCCAGGTCTCCCTAAGCACTAGCTCTTAAGTGATTGCTTCCACTCCCTTGAGCTTATTGATTGCACAACAGAATAGACTGGGTCACTATCATCCAGGATGTGCTGAGCATTAAATAAAAGGATGCAAATCCCACTGCAGTGTCCAGCCAGCAGCTTGCTTCCCTTCTCTTTCCTGTCTTCTCTAGGGCTCAGCCAGTCTGTTTTGCCATAGGTCAGCCTTGAATATTTTCTTCAAGAAACTTAATGCTATTTTCTATCATTCAATGCCTGGAATTTTATTCAAAAGGAACCTTGAGGATTATTTTGGGTGGTTAGTGAGACTAATAAAATGCTTGGCAGGTGGTTGAATATTGTGGTGAGCTAATGTCTCAAAAGTCTTTCAAGGGGGTGAAATAATCCCCAAGTATATTCAGTGTTTAAAATAGGCACCACCAATAAGTAGACCTGTAGAAATTGTATATGGCCCTCTGATTATACAATCAGATTACAAATTTGGACATCTCAAGTATAAAAAAAACTTGACGTTATTAAAAGTAATTTTTTTCCCTAAATATCTAAAATTGACTTTGTTTTTTATTCATTTCTTGGCAATAAAATTTAGGTAATGAGAATGCGCTTGTAAAAAAGGGCTGGCTGGAACTATTGGATAGTAAAACTTTATTCAGACTCATTACAAAGTTTTAAAATAAAAGGCATTCAACTTTAACATTTATTGAGTAGACACTTTTTTTTTCAATGTACAACGGTCTCTTTAGGCAAACAAAACAAACAAAAAACAAATTTCTCCTTTATAAAGTGTGTCTAAAACAATCAAGTAAAAAAGATGCTGAGAGCAGAGATCTTATTGTGTTTAGTTACTATTTGCTTTTGTTTTTGGTTTTTTGTGGGTTCTTTTCATAATTTTTTAAGTACATTATTTGTATATCTTATTGTGTGTTCATCACCCAAAGTCAAGTCTCCTTCCGTCACCACTTATCCCCCCTTTACCCTCTCCTGCATCCCGTCACCCCCTTTTCTCTCTGGTAATCACCACTGTGGTCTGTGTCTATGAAGTTTTTGTTTTGTTTTGTTTTTATTTATTTTTTTGCTTAATCCCTTCACCTTTTTCTCCAATGCCCCATAATCCTGTCTCTTCTGACAGCTGTCAGTCTGTTCTCAGTCTAGGAGTCTATTTCTATTTTGTTTGTTAGTTATTTTGTTCATTAAATTCCACATATAAGTGAAATCATATGATATTTGTCTTTCTCTGACTGGCTTATTTCACTTAGTATAATAATCTCCAGGTCCATCCATGCTGTTGCAAAAGGTAAAAATTTCTTTCTTTTTATGGCCAAGTGGTATTCCATTGTGCAAACCTACAACTTTTTTAATCTACTCATCTATTGATGGGCACTTGGGCTGCCTTCCAAATCTTGGATATTATAAATAGCTCTGCAACATAAGGACATGTATATTCTTTAAAATTATTGTTTTGGGTTTCTTTGGATATATTTCCAGAAGAGGAATCACTGGGTCCTAAGGCAGTTCCATTTCTAATGTTTTGACAAAACTCTATACTGTTCTCCATAGTGGCTGCACCAGTCTGCATTCCCACCTTTGGTACAAGAGGGCTCCCTTTTCTCCACATCCATGCCAGCATTGTTGTTTGTTGATTTATTGACGATAGCCATTCTGACAGGTGTGAGGTGTTATTTCATTGTGGTTTTAATTTGCATTTCTCTGATGACTAGTAAGGTTGAATATCTTTTCATATGTCTATTGGACATCTGTATGTCCTCTTTGGAGAGGAGTCCATTCAGGTCCTTTGCCCATTTTTTAAGTAGACTGTTTGTTGTTGTTGTTGTTGTTGTTTTTTGGTGTTCAGTTGTATAACTTTTTTATAAATTCTGGATATTAACTCCTTATCAGATATATCATTGGTCAATATGTTCTCTCATTCAGTGGATCATCTTTTCATTTTGTTGATGGTTTTCTTTGCTGTGATAAAACATTTTAGTTTGTTCATTTTTTTCTTTTGTTTTCCTTATTGAGGAGATACATCAGAAAAATATTGCTATGAGAAATGTCCAAGATTTTACTGCCTACTGTCTCTTGTAGGATCTTTATGGTTTCAAGTAAGCTTACTTTTGTGACAGGTGGAATGGTAGGGTGTAGAGAGAGCCCAGAGGTCATCTACTGCAGCCACTTCACTGCCCCTGTGAAGAGATGCAGCCCCGGAGAGGGAGTCGCCAACCACAACTCATGGCTGGTTAATAGAGAGCAGAGGGGATCACCAGGCAGTGACTCGATTTCCAATCCAGTGGTTTCCCAAGAAGGTGCACACTCAGTGTAAGTTGTTGAGTGGTAACCATAGATCATAGAATCAACTCTGTGTACAGACACTCCATGGAACGTACTCTGTACAAAGTGTTCTGTGGTGGGTCATAAAAATGGAAGGACATGCATGCTACCCTTATGCCAAATTGCTCTGTCCCTGGACCTGTTTGTCTTGGTCCCTGTGGTCACCCAGAATCCATAGGGGCAGCTCCTCAGAAAGGTTTTCTCAACACTGGGAGCCCTTGCCAGCTTGTCACCTTCAGCACTCACCCTGAAAACACCCAGACCATTGCTTTAGCTTCTTGATCTTAAGTCTGTCTCCCCACAGCCATCCTCACCTCAGCCTCAAGAATAGCAGGGTCTCTCCTGCCCTCTCTACTCTCTTTAGTAGTGCCCAGCACATGGTGGCTTCTCATTAAATAATTAGTGAATTTGTCAAGTATTTAAGAAAAGGCTTTTTCACACGAGAAAATATTGTTCCCAAAGTATGACAATGACTGCAATTTAAAATGCAATTGGTTAAAGAGTTTTTAATAATGTGATTATTAACACATGTAGGAGCACATTCAAAACTCTCCAGAATTAGACACTGATGCTGCCAAGGGAAACTTTTTAAAGCTGGACATATCTTCACTCTCACCAGACATTTTTATTCCTGGGTTCATGCAGTGATGGATTCAAATGACACCAAACCCAATTTTTGTTGTTTTTCTCAGCGGGGGGGGGGGGGGGGGGGGAGTTCACAATTAAGTCAATGTTATTTTGCAAACACTTCCTTTTAATAATGATACATAATTTGCCTGTTATAATTCCACTTCTCAGAATGTTGCAAGTATTTTGAGCTCAGTATTTAGAATGAGTTTAAAGAAGTATAAAATCCAACAGCAATAATTATGCTAGTTTTTTATTAGTTTTGGTGATAACTACAAGTGAGAGCTGCCTCAACAGGTACATCCAGAGCAGCATTTTCCCACTTGGGACCAATGACATTGAGTTCCTGTGTCTGAGAGTCAAATAGAGTGGAGTTGGCTGGGTTCTCACCAACTCATTGAAAACTCAGCACTTTTTTCTACTACATATACTTACTAAGGGCTTTTGTTGTTATTGTTTTAATATTTCTGATTCACCAGCATTAAATTCAATAGTAGTAAAACTCTTTCAAACTTAATGGCTGGGATTTTCTTTTCTTTTTCTCTTTTGCTCTCATGGAAATGCATACAGACTCTCCATGGGACAGCAGGCTACAGGCTACAGTGCTGAGTTGCAGTAAATGCACCTACATCGTGGGGGACTTAGGGAAAGGTTCCCTCCTCAGCTGAAGGTCGTCACTTTAAATTTTTCTGAGCAGATTCACCCAATAATGTGCATGAGTTCTGTGCCAATACAAAAAAAATGTACATTAAATTTTTATTGTTTTTCAAAACTTATTCAATATAAAAACATTTTCTTGGAAATAGAAGTAAATAAAAAAGTTAACCTTGATTGAACAATACCAATTAAAATCAGAAACTTCCCACATTACCAAGTAAGTTAAGATATTATCTTTGAAAAGTTTTTATTTCATTTTATTTGGCCAAGATTTCAAATCCCACCAATACATATACCACACACACACACGCACACGCACACACACATGCACATACATTCTATTTATGCCTCACATTCAGACAGCAAGTAGGTAAATGGCTGAGGAGAAAAGTGTCCAAAAAATGAGAAAACAAGGTATCTCCAAACAAAGGCACAAGATTTGGGGAAGCACTTTGACATTGTGAGCATGGCTCATCTTCCCAGTGCCTGTCTGATAGATGAGGTTTCCCCAGGTTGGGGGCAGGAGAGAACTGGCAGTTCTGCCCAGTTATCCCCACAGGTCCCACGTGCTATGTCCTGGAGATGTGCCTCTACTCACCCACCCTGGCCTCTGCCGCTGGTTCCTCGCTTGGTGAACAGTGCAAGGGGTCACCCAGGCAGGGCACAGGGTAGCTCCCAGGGGTGCATTGGAGAGCACTTGCTAATTCCAGTCTATTACTCTCCTAGCACCTGTGTGCATGCTACAGTCACCTGGTCTTGCCTGTAGGGTGAGATCCACCCTCATCTTCCAGTCCCACATGAAATGAATCTTTCACTATTGTACCAATATGCCTCTCTCTATGCCTACAAGCTCCACCTCCATTCACAGACTCAGGGCCCTGTCATCCCAGCTCCCACCTTCACCTGTGACCTCGGATTTCCTTCCACTTTACCTGGGCCTACAGGAGGTGACCTGAAACCCATGGTCTTATGGGTTGGTGGGTACTCCTCCCAGCCCTGCAGCTGGGTTACAACCATCAGTTCTGAGATCACAGCCTCTCCCAGTCAGAACCTCTCTTTTCAATTAAATGCTATGTGCTCAGACATACCTGTATCACTGGGACTTCTTTTCTAAATGTTCCTTTTATGCCTACATTTGATGTCTCTATAATCTACCTGCATTGATTTTTTTTTTTTTTTTTGGTTATTATAATTCTACCCAGTTGATTTTCTCACCCAACTTAATCATATTCAGTGTCTTTTTACACATAATCCCAAACCCTGTGTCTGTCTTCTTGGACTAGGCCTCTACTTCCAAACGCCTGCTGGGCATCTCCACTTTTGGATCCTTTCATAACCTAACTGAATTCATAATTCCCTCACAAAGAATTTGCCCCCCTGAGTTTCCTATTTCTGTTAGAAAAGACCATTACACACATGCTCAAACATTTCTGGGCATCCTTGGATTCCTTTCTACCTCACCTACCCTCCAAACTTGGATCCCCTCCCCTCCAAACTGATCAGCCCTGCATTACTTCTGCCCAATCTCAGTGCAGCCTTGGGACTCCTTCCTGGACAAAGGAAATTGCTTCCCACCAAGCTCACTAACTCAGCTTTCTCCCAATCCTATTCCATTCTGCACACATCTGGGCAATTCTTTTTCTTGAAATACATATATGATTATGTTATATCCACCTAAAAACCCATGTTACCTGCTTTTTGTTTCCTAATACATTGAGGTCATATTGCTCCATCTCGAATTCAAAAACCAGCAACTACCTATGCCCTACACCAACTCGATGACTCCAGCCCCTGCCCCATGGTCTTCAGCAGGATTGAGCTGCTCCAGTTGGTGCATCTGCCCAAATCCATTGCTTCCAGAGTCCTGCTCACATGATTCCCCCACTTTAGGGTGGTGTGGGTTGGGGGAGCACCTCCTCACTCTCACTCTGTAGTTGAAATGGGAGGATGTACTCTGGAATCTGTGCTTTCATTTATTGAATGTACTACCTCTGGGCCATGTACCAACACTCTACCTGTATCATTCCATGTAATTCTTACAACAGCCTTACAAAGTGAGCATTATTATTCCAACTGACAGATGACGAAACGGAGCCTTAGATAGACTGACTATTAAACCCAAGGTCACAGAGCCAGTTAAAGGCACTTGGAGAATGTCACACATTACTTAACAGGAATGAATTTGTATAAAATCTGTACAGAATAGAAAGAATGATGCCATTTGCAATTCACACTGAGATGATTTGTTATGGAAAAAGTAACTTCAAACATTTTTTATTCTTAGAGTAGATTTTATGATTGGTTTAAGTAAGAGTAAAAGAGGTATTTAAACAGGAAAAAACAACGGAGTAAAGATCCAAGTGACCAGTGGACAATGTCTGTTGTGAGACTGGCTCATGGAGAAGAGGGGACGCTTTCCTGAGCTCCTCCACTTCCTCAGCCACCAACTTTCCCACCACCCTGGCCTCCCTGAGAGGGTCCTTCCCTGGAACTGTTCTCCTAAGGAAAACAATCATGTCCTGATTTCCAATGCAGAATCAAAGGCTTATGTTTAGTCCTACCTTCCTGATTTCTCCTAACATGCTGAGCACTCAGCAGGTGGATAGCCTCTTTCCTTCCTTACCTCTGTGATCCTCTCACTCCACATGTATGCACCCACCTTCTCTTTTTCTGGTCTCCTTCTAATGTTCTTTAGCTCATCCTGATCTCTTGTTTTTCCTGTCATCCCAGGAGATCTCCTGCTCTCCAAAGCCCTGAGTCAGCACCTCTCCATGTGCTGGTAACAGAAAGTTACCATGTCTGCTCACACCGTTCCTCAAAGGTTAAGGTACACATTTCCCAGTTCCTCCTGGGTATTTCCAAGTGATGACCATGGGAATGCCAGACAACCTACCCACACCTAGTGCCTGGTCTATACCCTGTGTTTCAGATTTGAGTCAATAAAACCACATCCCCTTTGTCTCCCAAGAGATATATTTCGGCACCAAGCCTCTAGCCAGAGAGTGTTTCCTACAATTGCATTAATAGCTTGTATTTCCCAAGACACTGTGCTTCGAGCATACTTGGCACCTCCTGGCATTTCCCCACCTACTCCCCCAGTTCCTGCTCAGCCTTGAAGACCACACAGGCCTTCAAAAACCCTCAGTGCATTCTTGGCTCTCCAAGCCTCTGCTCATTTTCCTCTGGAGAATCACCACAGTTCATGTGAATGTTACGGTTGCATGTGTGTCTCTGACATGAGACCATGACTGTCTTGAAAGCAGGAGCTTTGTTTTATGTATTTATGTATTTTTATTTTCCCCGTAACTGAGAGATCTAAATAAAAAAGATGTTTAATAAATTCCGATTGAATTACTTTCACTAATTGCATTAACTGCAATAAATGCGATGTCAAAGGAAGTCAATGCAAATGCAATTTGAGAAGAGAGGATGTTCCTCAAGCCTTCTGATTGGAAATCAGATGAATGAGGTGGGATGAGAGTGACATAAATATATGAAACTACAATGGAAGAAACTTAATAGAGAGATGTTAAAAAAGTAACAATAGTTTCTTAGATTGATGACAATAAAATAAAATTGAAGAATGCGAATATGCTTAACTTCAAATTGTTGGAAGACAATATGGTACTTCTGTCCCTCAAACAAACCACGTTGAAGATTCAACATTCGCAATAATTTATTTTCTCAAAATTGTAATTGAATAAAATGTAAAATAAAGCATTTACATGTGAAATCCATTTGCAAGAGTGATAATTTAATTTTTATTTTATTGTGGGTAAGGTTGTCAATATTTGTCTGTGACCCAAGCTAATTATATTAAGAATAAGGATTCTTTTCAAATTTCAAAGGATCATTACAGTAAAATAAAGCAGTTTTTTATTTGATTTCAAAGTAAATAAAATGGCAAGTAGCATTACTGTTTGTGATAAAACAGAAGCTGAATTACACCTGAAACTGAGTTAATGACTCCAAAGGGTTGAGTTGGGCCATCATGTCACAATCTTGCAGATGGAGTCTTCATCAGAGCCTCCCTCTTCAGTGGCTTTAGGCACTTGGGGTATGCAGAGGCAAAGCAGTGACTGTTGGTATAACAAACGGTACACATTTCAGAAGATGCTTTTATAATAGAACAGTCCATGTCCAGGTACATACACAAGTTATTCAGTTTTACATTTTGTTATCACTGATATATGGATATTAAATTTAAAAATACATCTGGCATCAAGGATGAGAAATTCACCTTTGTAAAGAAAAGAACACAAGTGAACATTGAAGTTATGAAGGGTGCAAATGTATTCTTCACTTGGTATTAAGACAGTATTTTTGTTTAGTTTTGTTTTTCCTTTATTGTTTTTAGAGAGGGAGGAAGAGAGAGGGAGAGAGAGATAGAAATATCGATGAGACAGAACATCAACTGGCTGCCTCCTGCATGCCCCCCACAGGGGATTGGACCCACAACCTGGGCATTGAACTGGTGACCTCTTGGTGCGTGGATAGACGCTCAACCACTGAGCCACACTGACTGGACTTAAGAGGGCTTTTGAGAGGCTACAAGGAAGATATCAGAGACTTACTTGCCCGATGTTTGAGGGCCCAACACCTCAACAGGAGCAAAGGCCAGCCCACAGAATCTCCCTGAGGAGCCTTCGGAGTCACTTCTGCAGGAAGTATTCATCGACTGACTATTAAGTGCCAGACATTAATTTAGGTACCATGGATGGAAAAATAATGAAATGTATCTGTGCCCTTAAAGTTCTAGGTTAAAATGAAGGAATCAATCATTAATACATGACAACACCTTCAGGATTATCATGTGGAAGGCTCAAATTTGGGAATAAATTTAAAACTTCACTCAACTGAAATTCAACTACGATCCCTACCACTCGGCATTTACTACCTGGCAGACACTGAGCTCCATCCAGTCATTTCTTCCCCTCACTTGTTCACTTGAGCTATAATGTAGGGACTGTGAATTCCAGGCAGGACATAACTCGACTAGCTCAAGGGCACAGGAACAGAAGTGGTGGGTCACAAGCAAATTCAGGTAGCATGAGTGCAGCTTCCAGAGTATACTATGGGCTGACATCCATTACCTAGAAAAGATATTTTATTTTTATTTTTTTATCCTTATCCAAAGACATTTTTTCCATTTTTTGTTCAGATAGAGTGGGAGGGAGAGAGAGGAAGAGAGAAAGAAAGAAACATCGATGTGAAAGGGACACATCAAGTGGCTGCCTCCTGCACGACCCAACCAGGGCCGGGGACAAACTGCAACCGTGGTACGTGCCCTTAGCGGAAGCTGAACCCAGATCTCTCTGGACCGCAGGCCGATGCTCTAACCACTGAGCCAAACCGGCCAGGGCTAGAAAAGATACTTTTAATCTCTGAACCTCCATTCTCCGATCTGTGAAATGGGAGAGCAGCTAACCTTAGACAAACGGAACGTATGTGTAAAGCACAGGTGAGAACCCCAGCCTGGCATGTTTCACCAGAATTTATTTATGTTAACGCCTTCCTATTTTCCATCATCCTGAGCTGACCTTACAATGTGATGAAATCAAACCAATTACAAAGGTCAAATCTATGGATTAACAGTTGACAGACTAAAAGTCATCATCATCATCATAATTATATCTAATAGCAAAAAGACATTAACTACTTTCCATTTAATTTATGTGCATTTTGTCTTATAATGATCATGAGGCAAATGTTATTGTCCCTTCAAAATAAGAAAAAGACAAATTTGAGAGAGTATAAAATAGAGAATATAGTCACAATAACTGTGGGATCTGTGACACAAGGTCCCTCCCACACCATCAGGTTTATTCAACATTTTAGCAACTAGCTTCATTGGGTTAAATTGTATAATGCTTTATATTTGAAGACGTTTTACTCTAAAGCAAATCATGAAAGAATCTCTTACCTGGCGATACTTAGACTAACATAAGCATGCTGACCTATTGCTAGATATTATGGGACTAGAACAGGGTAGAAACAGAGAGCCCAGAGGCCAGCAGAACTGATCCCCATACCCACCTATAATTTTTACCTCCGACCTAAGTATGTGTAGCATACGATTAATTGATTATGTTCTTCTGCTGGTGAATTGCTTTCAAAAGTATCTTCTATTATTGAAATTACTTAGTTCACTCTGGTTTATTTTAATAGCAATATTAAAGGTTTACTTTCAGAGTCTTTTAGATACATGCCTTTGGAAAGAGGAGAGGAACCGCATGACTGACTGTAATAGCTTCTTGCAGTCTAATGGTTAATTATTCTGAAAATAAAAACTGTATCATAGAAAATAGCAATAATATATGTCAAAACTAGTAAAGCTCAACTTTATAAGTCGCATCTGTCTTGTATGGATGTGGCTGGTGGTTGTTTATGCTACACTTCCTGTGTGCACAGGGACTCGGAGCACCATCTCTCTGTGGCTACTGCATTCCAGAGGTTTGGTTTTCTCTTTACCAGGCTGGACATAGCTGCATTCCTCTAAGGCATCAATGTCCAGTAGAACTTTCTGCAGTGATGGAAATTGTCTATTTTTGTGGCAATTGGGCAAATAAAGAACACATTTTTTTAAGTGGGGTAAAATATACATAATCAAAATGGACCATTTTAACTGTTTTTATGTGTACAGCTCAGTGATATTAAGTGAATTTGTCATTCTTATACAATCATCACCACCACCCATCTCCAGAAATGATTTCTCTCATAATATTGAAACTCTGTACTCATTAAACAATGAATCGCCCCACCAGTGTGGCTCAGTTGTCCCATGGACTGAGATCCCAGTTTGATTCCTGGTCTGGGCATATGACAGGGTTGTGGGCTGGATCACCAGTAGTGGGTGTGTGGGCGCAGCCAATCAATGTATCTCTTACATCGATGTTTCTATCTGTCTCTCCCTTTCTCTCTCTCTAAAAATGTCAATAAAAACATATTAAAAGTTAAAAAGTAAGCAATGAATCAAGGTATGTCATATAAGTGGAATTGTGCAATGCACGTTCTTTTGTGGGTGGCTTATTTCACTCTGTACAACATCCTCAAGCTTCTTTCATATTGTAGCACATGTCAGAATTTTCTTTCTTTTTAAGGCCAAATAATATTCCATTGCGTGTGTATTTTACCTCTTATTTATTTGTTCATCTGTCCATGAACACTTGGGTTGCTTCCACCGTTTGTTTGCTATGAATAATTCTGCTACGAACATAGGTGTTCACATATATTTTTGAGTTTAAAAAAAATAAAATGTTGATTTTATTTAATTTTAATTAAAAATATATGTAAATAGCCACCTATGGCCAGTGGCTACAATCATGGACAGCAATCCACAAGGTTTAGCTGGACCACAGAGGTCCCCTGAGTTCCTAGTCAACTCTCATCTCAAATGTTACAAAGAAAAACAGAAAGGTAGCAATAGTCTAGCATCTTTATTTCAGATCTGGTCAATCATTAATTTGGTTGATTGTACTGAAATTTTGAGAAAGAACAGAATCTATGCCTGTTGTGGGCATGTACAGTGTTGCCACTAGTGTGGGGAAATGCATGTCTGTTCTTCACTCTTTGGCCACCTGAATCCTCAGAAGCCTGAGCTCAGGGCCTGTCCTCGTTTCATTGAATGAAATGCCTGCATCGGCTCCACCATTAGGATCAATATCCCGGCCATTATGTTGGCAAAGAGGCAGCAAATCACATTTACGTGGATTGTCAGACTCATTATTATAAGCAGATGGCAGCTCATGCACTACAATGCAGGCCCAAAAAGACTGACATTATTTCAAATTAAAATCTATAACACTAATACACATCTCCCAGTCTTTGTGCGGGCTTGAGTGCATTCATCTTCTGAATGATTTGCTGATGTGCGTGCTGCTCTGGCTGTTCTCACATGAGTGGAGCTAAAAGGAGGGCTTTTAACTGAGAATGGTTAACATTTATTCATACAGACTGATAAAAGCTAACATGCAATTTTCTTTACTAGTAGTCCCCTAATAGGAATTAATGGACATTTTAAAGAGAAATTTCAAGTTCAGGGCACCCAGAAAGAAATGCTCCAACAAAGGCTAGGCAGAGCCATGCCCTCTGCCTAACACAGCTCCGCCAGGTCTTTAGGAGCATGTGAAGGCTGCGGGAAATCTTCTTTGGCCATCGGTGGCAGGGAAAGGGCCACAAAGTGCAAATATTAGCAGCTGAGTCGTGGTTTACAAAAAGGTTCTATAAATGATTCTGGAATCTGTGCTTTTAAACTGAAAAAAAAAAAAAAGTGAAGAAAAGTTGTCATGAAAAGATTGATTGTTGTTTTGTAACTCTATGCAAAGCAGCATCTTATGCTTTCAAAGACTGTTTCATAAAACATATACTCATGTGTTATCTTTTTAATTCTTTAAAAAAAATTTTTTTTTTCTTGATTTTAGAGAGAGAGGAAGGGAGGGAGAGGGAGAGATAGAAACATCGATGAGAGACAACATCAATTAGCCGTCTCCTGCAGGCCCCCCACTGGGGATCAGGCCCACAACTTGGACATGTGACCTGACTGGGAATCAAACCAGTGACCTCTTGGTGCATGGGTCGATGGACACTCAACCACTGAGCCAGACTGGCTTAGACCCATGTGTTATCTTTTTAGAAAATGATACATTTCTTAGAAAATGATTCTGTTCACATTGCATTTGAGCAGATGAAAGGTGTTTTTCTATTGTTGTTCCCGATTTCGATTTCCCATTGTTTTCCCAGTGTGTTCCAAAAAAAAGTATATATAATAAGTTAGAGTTTGTATAGAAGCATCATGGTATCTAGAAGATTCGTGTAGATAAATTGTTCTTATTTTATTTTTTATCAGTTAAAGGATTGACTTAATGGCTTCAAAACACTTCAATTCAATTCATTTGCAATGAAAAACTGGAATATTTTCCCAATAGAATAAAACTATATTTTAGATAAAATAAGAACTTTTTTTTTTACTACAGAAAAGAGTCCTTAAAAATGAAAATAAAAATGTATAAGACATACTTTATTAACTAGGATAATAAGGAGGTGGTAGAATTATAGGCTTAAAATGACATTTGCATTAAAAAGAGTCAATTAATTTTTTTTTTTCTTTACCAAGATAGGTCAGAACCAGTAATTCAATCCGCTGGGAGAATTTGTTCAACGATTCTCATAAGATAAGCTTGCTTGTCTACGTTCCTATTAAAAGGGTTAATTATACACCCCATCCAATAAAATCAAATGAGGTAATGTCTTGTTTATACCATAATTCAGAACTTGGCAAGCCAGTTATGCAGAGCACAGCTACAAACCTCAAAGAGGTAACACTGGCCTCAGTCTGCAAGAGCAACTCTAACCAAGTCCCTGCACATAACTCTGCAGAAAGAACCAGTCATGGAATTTCAGAAACTAAAGAACTTTAGGATCACTTACCTCCATCCTCTAATTTTACAGGTAATAAAACAAGTCCAGGAATGTTGCAGGTATTATTGGACAGCACGTACTTTGATCACTGTGATTGTCTGGGTCACAGGGAACAGCTCCATGTGGCATTTCCAAGGTTTCAAGGGCAACTCTGAACATCTGCTTGATGCTGAGGGAAGAGGAGATCCTGGCTGTGGGTGTGGAAGAATATGCTGGGCAGAGCTCAAGGTGGCCCCAAGATCCACTCCCCACGATGAACAAGCTTTGTATAATCCTCTCCCTTTGAGGATGGGCAGGACTGTCACTAAGTTGGGATGTCACATTGTGTGAATCTCCTGGAGCTGCCATAACAAATCACCATAGACTGAGCAGTTTAAACAACAGTAATTTATTGTCTCTATGGATCTGGAGGCCAGAAGTCTAAAACAAGGTGTCATCAGGGTTGGTTCTTTCTGAGGCTGTGAGGAGGAGCTGTTTTAGGCCTCTCTCCTTGCATCTGGGGTCTGTTGGCCATCGTTGGTGTACCTTGGCTGCCAGGAACATCACTCCATCTCTGCTTTCATGTTCATATTACATTTTCCTTGAGTGCATGAGAGCGTGTCCAAATTTTCACCTTTTTGTAAGGACACCAGTCATAGTGGATTACGGCCAACCCTAGTGACCTCATCTTCACTTGAATACATCTGCAAAAACCCTATTTCCAAATAAGGTCACATTCACAGGTACTTGAACATACTTTTTTTTTTTTTTTTTTTTGAGAAACATAGTTCAACCCATAATACCCACAATTAGGTTCTGTTATTGCAAAGGTGAAGGAATTCTGCTCCAGATCAGTTGAGCTTTAGGTATTCAATTGGCAGATCATAGAGGTGTACTGGATCTCTCCAGGTGAACCATTTAAAAGGAGGTCCGCAAGCGAGAGGTTCCCAGCAGCAGATGTGCTATTCCTTGGCCTTAAGAAGGAGGAAGAGGGTTAAGTGTCAGGGTTGAGGGCATCCTCTATGAGCTGAGTGGCTCCGTGTTACAGAACAAGGAAATGAGCTCCACCTCATCCCAGACAACACCTTGACTACAAGCTGTGAGACTCTAGCCAAGGGTCCAGACTTCTCACCCCCTAAAACTGAGATAGTAAAGTGTGGTTTTAGCTCACTGACTTTGTGGTAATGTGTTATGTAGTAATAGATAACTAATGCAGAGAGTACCCTCCACCTGTATCAGCTTGGCATCCTCATGTGTGAGGTTGGGGTAACAAAATCAATCTCAAAGGGCCGTTTTTGGAATTAAATATATATATTTAAATCCTCACCTGAATATTTTTTTTCCATTTATCTTCAGACATAGTGGGAGAGAGAGATGATAGAGAGAGATAGAGATAGAGATAGAGATAGAGATAGAGATAGAGATAGAGATGATATAGAGATAGAGACAGAAATAGAGATAGAGAGAGATATCAGTGCAAGAAAGACAACCTTCCACACAACCTCAGGGACCAAACTATAACCAAGGTACATGCCCTTGACTATAATCAAACCTGTGGCTCTTTGATCTGAAGGCTGACGCTCTAACCATTGAGTCAAACCACCTAGGGCAGAATTAAATATATATTAAATAAACATAAGTTCTATCACAACCTACTAGCCCAAACTCTCTCTTTATTTTAGAAAATCAGAAGTTGGACCCAGAATTATCAAAGAAAGATAAGCTTTGTGCAATAAGAACTTAAAGGTATGTGAAGGATACATTAGGTGGATGCCACCATGGCTTAACTAAAGAAAAATTTGCCTAAAGAAACAATTCAGTGCATTGGAAAAGATAGTTATATGGCAAACCTCTATTTCAATAATGCTGACAGCTGAATGAGTTATTTCATTGCTAACTTTTAGCTACAGAATTGGTAGTATAGCTCACAGATCAAATTTTTAGAACAATTTTCTTTTCAGATGTCAAAATAAATCCATAAGCATGTTGCTATTGTTTGAAACATCTCTCACCCTCCATTGCTACATATATCCTCTTTGCAGTGGTCCTTTCTCTCTCTTCATTCAACACAATTTATTGAATGTCAACTATGGACTCAGTTTTCTGGGGGCTAGAAAAATAAACATAAACTTTCCTCTTTATGGAGGTTTTATTTGAGCAGAAATGACACCCATGTCATAAAAGCAATCTCGTCCTTTATCCACGTCTCAGGATCTAGTGGGAGTCCTCTTTGAGCCATGAAGAAGCTCCTTAACTTTCATCATACATATTTTAAAAGCAAAGTTCAGCCTCGGCTGACATCTCCCGCTTTTTGTTTGTTTTTTGACAGTATGAAGCAGACCCTTTCTTTTACCACTGATCATACTCCCTCTGCTCCGTGGTATAGATTTTGAGGAGGATGTCTGGCATTTGGGATCAGCCCTGCATCTAGCGTAAGAGCCTGGGAGCCAGCAGTGGCCCAGCACCTTGTCAGAAGCATCATCTGAGTTTTGAATTCTTTGCTGTAAATAAAAGAATAATGATACCCTCCTCTGGAAGTTGTTTTGGATACTATATAGGTGATGTGTATAAAAGGAATCTATGTTTAAGGCATTGTCAATTGCAGAGCTGACACTCAAGTCCTATTTGATGGTGAAATCCTTCTGTGCATCCCGTGTATTAATGACCATCTTTAGGATAAAATCCTTTCTTTTAAAGGACAGAGGAAAAAAACCCAGACACTAGGTATCAGAGTAGCAGACACACTCTTGTTTGTCCACTAGAGCTTCCAGACAACAATCAAATTTCCTATTTTTCCTGCAAGGCTGAGGCTCCTTCTTCTCTCTTTCTACACTTCCTTTTCCTATCACACTGTACTATTCCTGGCTTTATGAAGCCTTCAGCTCACTCTCAAGACATGTGTGGTGCACTTCTCAACTTTTTATTTGTGTTTGAGCTGCTAGAATCTTGCTGGTCCAGTTGTCTGGAGTAGATGACCTGGAGAACCTGCAGAAAGCATCAGAGTGAAATGAGGATAGACAAGCATTCCCAGAAGCAGAAAAAGGCCCTGAGTGGAAGATGGGTGAGGATTCAGGGCTTGCAGGGCTTCAGATGCATAGTAACAAGCTGTTATTCCTCCCGTCTGGAACACCATGTCCGACCTGTCACTCCTCCAGCTACTGCTTGTGCAGCACAGCTCTTGAAAGAGAGTCGATTCTCCCAATCTCTGAATTTTCCCTTTCAATTATATCTCAAACCATCTTCTGTGAAGATTTGGTCCTTACCCAACAATTGAAATCGCTCTTGTTCAGGTCAGCAATGACCTTCATGTTGTGAAATTCTATAGTAAGTTCTTAGTCCTTATCTAATTTGGTCAACAAACAGCATTTACTGTGGTTGATTAGTCCCTTCCAATTAAGAGCTTTTAATTCATGCAGTCCTGGAAAACTGCCCTTTTGCAGGTTTCTTCTACCCCAGGGCTGCTCCTTCTACGGGAAGAAGTTCTTTCTTTGATACTTCTTAAAACATTTCCCAACCTCTTAAAGTTGGTGTGCTTTTGGATTCAATCCTTGAATCCTTTTCTATTTTGATTTTTCCTGTGATATTATCAAGTCTTGTGCCTTTCAATACCGTCTATATACCAATAACTCCAGGTTTCATTCCTGCCCTATCTGTCCTCTGAGCCTTTCTTTTTAGGAAACATGCATGTGAACCAAGTCCTTTAATCCTGAAGGACACTCTTCAGCTAAGCAATGCTATTTCCATCTTATTTTGCAGACAAGATAACTGAGGCACAAGGAAGAAGCAAAGTGAATTTGGAGTCAAATCCAGGTTCCACAGTCAGTGTTTTTAATGTCTGTGCTAGTCAACCCTGAATGGCCAGTAATCCCTTAGGAGAGAGACAGATCCATGTTTTCCAATTTTTGTTTAATATTTCTCTTTTCTACATTGCCACCCATAGATTGACTTTGTTCATTTAAAGTAAGTATCACCCTGTTTCACATATATGACATGTAGGCATGCATTTGTGGTCTACAGAATGTTGTCAACACACTTCCTTATGTGATTTTTCCCAACTGGCCTATAAGGTAGAAAGGACAAGAATTTCTGTTATAACCTCCACTTCCTGCCTGATATCTGAATCAGCCTGATACTTTTATTGATTTCTTCCCTCCATTTGGAAATGTCCAAGGAGCCCTCTATGAGGCACTCTGTTACCCCAAGGACGCCTCAACTTTCTCTCTACTCCTCATCTTAGACCATACCTCTGTCTTGTTTACCTATTGTATTGCACACTTCTCCCAGGCCCCTTAACAGTCAGCTCAGTGGCATTCAAGGCTCCTCAGCACATTGTCACCTGGGACATGGACTTCCCTAACTTCTCACACAGCTGGATGTTGGCTCTGTCCTGGAAGGGTGCAGAGAAGCAAAACAGAAAATCTGGGTGAGAAGCTGGGTCCTCTCAGTCTGAGTCAGAAGTTTTTCTGTACTCTGTGCCCCAGTCCCTGAGCCACGCTGATGTCAGATGCTGCTCTGCTGTGCAAGTCATAGCTGTAAGCCTTTTACTTAGGTAGCTGAATTATTATTCGATTTTTATTTTTAGAGCCAGAGCAGACACAATCAATTTAATTTCAATGCTATGATCATAAACCTCCATGTTAATATTGCCCCTTTAAATCAAGTGTTTATGGGTCCTATAAGCACCACCTGGAAATTTTACCTTGAGGTCTTAAAGTCATTTGGCTACAAATTACTTAATATTCTCTTGCACCAATTTCTGTGGTCTGGACTTGATTATTTCTAATTATCATAAACGTTCCTCTGCGTTCCAGACCTGCACTGTTACAGTCACTCCATCAACCAAATATTTCATGTTCATGTTCAGAATCAAGGAGAGCTGAGTTCTAAGTCATGCATGCTTTCCCAGCCCCAGAGTGAGACATTTAACAACCTTCAAACCTCTTACTGTGCAGTGGACAAAGACCACAAGCATCCACACCTTTTCTAGTTGTGGACCATCAGACTCTATCTTTTTCCTCCTGGAGAGAGTGTTGACTTCACACAACACAACCAAGAACACAATATGAGATGTTTCTTTGCAATTAGCTGAGAGTTTGTCTCTTTGTAAATATCACAGTCCCAAGTACAATTTGTGTTGTCCCTGCTTTTAGTAGAAGTTATGGGAGATGACTCCTATAAGCATCTGATAGGCCCATTGCCTGGTCCAGCTCCAGGTATCACTCAAGTGGGTTAAGCACTTGGGATTGATGTTTCTATCCTGACCCTACCTACCCCTGACACGTCCCCTCTCTCCCCATCCTGCTCTTCACACTAGCTCATCCAGCAGGCTGAGTAGTTAGAGCTGGTGTTACTCAGCCTGTCAAAGGTGCAGGATAAGGCAGCCGAGTTACAACAGGAGGTGAGATGCAGGTCATCCCCCTTCTGACTGCGCTCTGACCTTTTCTGGTCTCAAGGCCTCTGCTTTCTTCAAGAGTGAGGAGGCCTGACAGAGGCAAGGTCAAGGCTGCAGGCTTGAAAACATCCTTTCCACTCTGTATTTTCACAAACTAGACACAATTTCCCTCTGCTCCTAATTTCTTTCAAAAATACTGACGGATTTCCCAGTTTAATTTGACAAACACTTCTGCCTGGTTGCTGGCTTCAGGATCCGGAATACGAGCCATTAGGAGAGGTTGCCCTTACCAACCTTTCTCATTCCAGGCACCTAGTGATGTCTGCTATCTGGTCAAATCTTAGCTCTGGGGATGGAGGGGACTAGCAAAGTCAGGCAAGACTTTCACCAGTCACTTTTCTCCTCAACATAACGAGAGATCAAAAGAGAATAAAACAAAGTCTTCCACACACCCTGTGCTTCTTAAAAAGGCGATGGACTAATGATTCAAATGTGTGCTGTCGATTTAGATGCTTTCACTCTTTATTTCAAGATAAAAAATTACAAACTATAAAAAATTCATATTATAAAAACAACTGAGACTAGACTTTCTATAACTAAATCTTGAATTAATAAAATATAGGATTTTTATTTTATCTTTAATCATTAATACAATTAATAATATTAATATTAACCTGATCATTGACAACCTTTAAATGGCTTGCTATGGCCCCATGGAACTAGAAAAATAAATATTACTTGCTAATTATTTTACCTTTAATTTAATGGATCGTCAACTTTTATATTAAAAAATAAGAAGCCGCCCTGGCCAGTTTGGCTCAGCGGTTAGAGCGTCGGCCTGCGGTCTGGAGAGACCCAGGTTCGGTTCCCGCTAAGGGCACGTACTTCGGTTGCAGTTTGTCCCCGGCCCTGGTTGGTCGTGCGGGTGGCAGCCACTCGATGTGTCCCTTCACGTCGATGTTTCTGTCTGTCTCTCCCTTCCTCTCCCTCCCTCCCACTCTATCTGTACAAAAAATGGAAAAATATCCTCGGGTGAGGATTAAAAAAAAAATAAATAAATAAGAAGCCAACAAAACAATAGGGGGCAGTTGGATACTTGAAAGGCAAGTATCTAACCAGCTCCAAGAATAGATCTGAGAGAGATTGGTGGGTCCCAGCCTAGCAGCCACCGAGACCCTATTCCCTGGAGGGACAACCTTCTAATACACATGGTAGGTGTGAGAGCTCAAAGTAAGAAGCAGAAGTTCCTGAACAATCTATGTAAGCCCTTTACGAAATGCTGACATCACCTGTCACTTTTCCCTGATCATCTCCTTAAAACCCAGGTTCCAGCCGCTCCAATGAGTCATAGAACTTCCATAGCTAGCAGGATTCTTCTTAGAACAATCCTCAGGCCCTGCAAATGCAACGTATCAACAGGCCAATGATTCCTCTCCCCGTACCACCCCCAATCAACATACCTCATCATCACCAAGTAGGAATTCTATTTCCTCCTAGACTCAAGGAAATTAGCATGCCCCCCCTCTCTTTCAGCCTCTGCATTTAACTGGTCAAAAATATAGTTCTGTCTCTCCAAGTCTCTCTGGTATGTCCACTCTCATCCATTCTCATAGAGAAGAGCCACCCACAACCTCTTTCTTGACCTCAATTTCTACTCCTAACCATCCTTTTTTTAAATTTTGTGTCTGGGGCCCTTTTTCTGCAAAGAAAATCGGTTCAACTTCCTCATCTGCTTAAAAGAAACTAAGCAATTACCCAACACCTTCAGAATAAAATGTGACCTATCTTGTGAAGCTCAACCTCAGTTGCACCTTAGAATCAAGTGAATGTTTTTGAAATATTTCGATGCCTGGGCTACATCCAAGACCAATTACACTAGAATATATGAGAGTGAGGCATCAGGACTTTCCATTGCTAGGTGATTCTGAGATGCAGCCATGGTTTTGAAAGTTGATCCTGCTTCAGTCTATCTGATAGGATGGATAAATGAGATTCACAGCTGAAAAGTGCACATTGCTCAGCATGCGTCCCTTTCATGGTTTCTCTTCCTGCCTCCACCCCTTGGTGCCAGAAATCCATTGATTTTACTGACTTACCTATTTATTTATAGTTTAACAGGTCTTAGGTATATAAGATCAGATTTTGCATAACTTGTGTTTGTGGCATACTCTCATTAGTCCATGCTGGCTTATTTTTATTAATATATTTTGTTATTTATTTTTAATAATATAACTAGTTCTCATGAACTCACCCTCAGAAAGCAAGTGTGACCTTGATAGTAACTTACATGTAACCATAAGCTTCACTCCATTTTTTCTCTGCCTTGCTCCACTCCTAGAAACAATCATCTTTTATCCTATGTTCATTATTCTATGACTTTCCTTTACTTAAGGTTTTGTTAGTCATATGTATTACAAAAGTTGTATTTTTATCTTTATTTTTTAAATATATCAAAATGTTTTGATTTATGAAAAATTTATACTGGTTTATTAAATATGTGGGCATGGAGCTGTTCATAGCATGCTTTATTATTCTTTACATGTCCACAGGAACTATAATGATGTCCTGTTTTATTTCTGATATTAGTAACTTGTGTCCTCTCTCTTTATTCTCAGCCTAGCTAGATGCTTATTGATTTCATTTGTCTTTTCAAAAAAACAGCTTTTTTTTTATTTATTTTTTTTTACTTTATCAATTTTATGTTTTGTTTTTTAATATTTTTTTATTGCCCTGGCCAGTTTGGCAGAGTGGTCAGAGCATTGGCCCGCACACCAGAGAGACCTGGATTCGGTTCCCGCTAAGAGCACGTACCCCTGTTTCAGTTTGTTCCCGGCCCCAGTTGGGGTCATGGGTAGCAGCTAGTCGATGTGTCTCCTTCATGTCAATATTTCTCTCTCTCTCTTCCTCCCTCTCTCTTTCCTGTTCTATCTGAAGATAGATGCATAAATGTCCTCAGGTAAGGATAAAAAAAAATATCCTCACCTGAGGATATTGATTTTTATTGATTTTTTAGAGACAGAGGAAGGGAAAGAGAGATAGAAACAATGATGTGAGAGAGAAACATCGATTGGCTGCCTCCTGCACACCCCCTACTGAGGACTGAGCACGAAACCTGGGCATGTGCCCTGACCAGGAATCAAACCAAGACCTCTCAGTCCATGGGACAATGCTCAATCCACTGAGCCATAGAGGTCAGGCACTATTCATTTTATTTATCCAATGTTATTGATTTATACTCTAGTTCTTATTATTTACTCTCTTTTTCTTACTTTGGATATAGTTTGCTCCTTTTTTCCTAGTTTCCTAAGGTGGAAACTTAGATAATCAATTTTAGGTATTTGTTTCTTTTTTAATAATGCATTTAATACTATGAGTTTCCCTCTATTGACTGCTTTTGCTACATTCCACAAATTTTAGTAAGTTGTATTTTCATGTTTTTTTAGCTTAAAATATTTTAAAATTTATTTTGTTATTGATTTTAGTTTAATTACATTGTGATCTGTGAGCAGATATTATATGTTTTTTTAATTTTTTAAATTTTGTTAAGTATGTTTTATGGACTAGAATGTGGTCTATCTTGGTAAATACTCCTTGTGAGCCTGAAAAAAATTTGTATTATGCTGCCCTTTGGAAAAAAACAAAGTCTATAGATGTCATTTCCATCCAGTTGATTAACAGTATTATTGAATTCAACTAAATCACTACTGATTTTCTGCCTATTATGAAAAATAAAAATGTTACCGCTATTCAGATTTATTTAATAGTTACATTACTTTTTAAGAATGCTCTTTTTTGTCAGCTTACACTTTTTGGATGATTATTATAATTTATAAATTGTTGATGTTTATAAATGTTCTAATAATTTATTCATTAATTTAAAATTTCAAAGTTGTTAAATATAATTTGTACCTTTCCTAATACAAGCTTTTCATCTTCTCTCTCTCACTCTACTTTAATTCACTGCTGCTAGTATTTCTTAATTTTATGTATAACCTAATCTTTAAGAAATTTCCATAGTACAATGAATATATAACTGAATTTGCGTTATATCATTGTTCAGTACATGAAATATTGTCTATGTAACTTCACAAATTTAAACATGTATATTACAATATTTTTATGTAATGTTTGTGAATTTAAATCTAAGGGAAATTCTGATTAAAGCATTAAATTTGAACTAAAATAAACATTCCATAAGGAAATAGCTCAGCTGGTATTTGTATTGTAACAGTGCCTGCTTCTTTTTTTGTATCTGGATAAGTAAAGAGAAAATTGTCAATTGCAGTATTCAATTATTGTTTTCACTACAATCATAAAATAGATCTTTAGATGGACCTCAAATTACCTCACCAACAGTTCACTATTATTTTCTTCCTTTTATGATGGAACCCTCAAGAGATAAAATTTTACACCAAATTATGCTGCCTGGTGCTTTCAGTAAATTTAAACTCTATTGAACTCAGTTTCACCTATAGAACTATAATCATTTCTCCACTGGGGTTTTGTGAAGATTGTGAGATAGTGTAGTGGGAAAATTTAATATCCACGCTATTGCAGTATAATATGTTTCTTTTATTGCAGGATTTATTTTAGCCATTTATATTCCTTAGATTTATGAATGTGGCTACCCTGGATGTTTTTGTTATGATTACTCATATATCATAAGTAATACATGAGCAACTTGTCTCTTAATAACATTATCACATATTTATATATTTTAACAAACTTGTCAAAGGCAGTGTCTTCGTTAAAAATTCTGTTGCGAGACCGACAAACCTCAGAGTGGAGCAGAATGGGGAGATTGCGAAGAGATAAACCAAAGAACTTTTATGCATACATGCATAACCAACGGACATAGATAATAGTTTGGGGAAAGCAGGAGAGGAGTGGGAGTTGGGAGGAGGGGGCCAATAGGGGAATAATGGGGGTACATCTGTAATACTTTCAACAATAAAAATTAATTTAAGAAATAAACAAACAAACAAATGCTTGCTATCTTTTAACTTGTGCTTTTAAAAATGTTGTTTTGGCAATAGTGTTATTAAATAACTTCTTTATATTAAACTAACTACGGAGGCTTTCAGCATCTCTGAATTTTCTTTATATCTAATTATAGTGAAACAGGATCTTCTCGCCTTAATCATAAAAATGTCAGTGCTGCTACAGTTGTTACATCTGATGAAGAGAAATTTCTTAAAGCTCTGTTTTACTCCTTCATCCACATGCATTTGCTTAATCAGCATAATTCTGAATCATCTTTGTTGAGAAGGAAACAACCAGTGGTAAGCTGGAAATGCATTATGACCTGTTCCCTGGGTGCTGGGGAACCCTGATTTTTAGTGTTTGCTGATTTCTCTGAAGTACATACTCCCTTCATGGTCAGATTCAAGCTACCAATGTTCCAACACTGAGCAAAGAGTTGGGAAGGTGCTAAATGATGTGCCCATTACACTCTGAAATTGATTGGTTCCAGATCCAGTTTTTTTTTCCTTGAAACAAAGAAAAAAGAAAGAATAATGATTCATCATCTCGTAACTTGTTCATACTCTTGAGTGGAAGGATAGCTCTAGGAACTTTTTATGTTTTTCATTTTGTAGACTGTTTCATTGCATATTATCCTGCAACTACTCATTGCTACCCAATGCTTGCTCAGCAGTACCTTAGTTATTGACAAAAACACTGAGCTCTTTTTATCAAACCTATGCAGCTCTATCTTCTCAGTGTGCTTTAAGATGTAGGTGCATGTATTCTTCTCGCCTAAGAATGGTGCTGTAAGCCCTCCCTGACCTCATGAATATATAGGGGAAACACTTGGGAAAGCATGTTTAGAAGAATCGAGTCACTCAGGAATCTCCCAGGGCAATTTTCCATTCAGGAGCTGGCCAGAAGCCCATTGTCTGGGGAAAGAAAGTGTAATTTTACATTTTGTGTTTTGAGGGTTTAAAAATCAAATTTATTTGAGAACTCCTGGGTGTGGATCTCCATAATGGAAAAGGAAATAATATTCCCAGATCCAGGAGTGAATGGTATCTGGATTCTATCTTTACTCCGGGCGCTTGGGCTTACTGTGAGCTGGAAATGAGTCATTAAGGAATGGAGACACTAGAGCTCTTGAAATTCAGAGATGACAGAAAACCCAAGGGAGAAGAAAGATGTTGGACTCCTTGCTAAAAGGCAAAGGGGGCTACAGTGATTAATTATAAATAATGTAACACCTACTGTATTCATGATAATTATATATGTCAAGTTTGCACTGTTAAAATAGGCAAATACTATTAAACACTCCTTAGTTAACAAGAAGTTGTTATATGGATTGTGATATATGCATCATAGGAATGCATTTTTTCCTTACAATTAATGCTTATGAAGCAGTGGCACCCCAGGGCCCAGGGGTGCAGATGAGTCTCCCAAAGCAGATGTTGACAGTGGACTGGCGTTCACCCTGAAATTCTTTGTGAGAAGCCCAGTGATGCAATTGGTTAGCAAAGGGTACTAACAAATTTTTCTGTGTTTATTTTTCTCCATCTTTGACTTAGTCACATGTTCAGATGTAAGCCTTCTCCTCATGAGGATCGTTTAAAACACATCTGTGTGATTGCACAAGAATAGAACCCAACTGTGACATGAAATACGGCTGTGGCTATGGTTAATGTTGATTAAAACTCATCCAGAAAGCACAGAGATACTTGTCAATGAGAGGTAGAGCATTGATAAATGCCAATACTGTCTTTTAAGAGGACGGAATTTTAAAAGGACTTTGGAACATCAAGTTCTCTCATGCATAATAATTGTCTTCAAAAGAACTTTTTTTTTTAAGTATCAAATTTATTGTGCCCATATATACTTCAGTTTTAAAGAAAATTAAAGGACCTCCCCCATTTTCTTGCACATATTGTTCTGGGTCTCTGCTGCTAACAGGGTCAATTTGGGTTAGATGCCATTTTTGGTGGACTTGCTTTGTCCTCATGAGGAGAATCAGATCCAGCCAAAGTGTCAAAAAAAAAGTGAATACAGAGAAACAGTCCATTCAAATAGGCAGCAATAAGACAATTATGCCAATTGTGACATTGCCAAGGTCATCACCTTTGCTTTCTGTCTGTATGAGCATGTGAATAGCACACTTTTTTAGTAATTCTGCACAAGCCTTAAGTCCCTCCACTCTAAATAAATACCTTAAAGGCACCTACTTCTGCTTCTCTTCTTCTTCCTCTTCCTCTTCCTTCTTCTTCTTTATATAAATCCTATCCTTAGGGAAAAGTACACTATATATTCAATTTACAAAGAAATGTTTATAATCATTTGAAAATTATCAAGGAACATTTTTGGCAAAGCAGAAGATATTGTTGATATGTGTGTCCAGTAGAATCTCTAACTTTACATTAATGTAACTGCTCCCCCTTCTAACCACTCTGAAGGGCTAGACATCATCTTCCCCACAGGGTTAAATTGTTTGCTATTCCAACATAAGTTCCAACTTGTAGATCTTATTCTGTAAAATATGTTTTTATTGATAGTTTAGAGAGAGAGGAGAAGAGATATAGAAACATCAATGAGAGAGAAACATCCATTGGCTGCCTCCTGCACATCCCTTACTGGGTATTGAGCTGGCATCACAGGCAGGTGCCCTAACTAGGAATCAAACTTAGGACTTCTTGGTGCCTGGGCAGATGCTCAACTTGTACATCTTCTAATAGATGAGTTTTATGCAACACTATTGTATGTTGAAATAAGTCTGTAGGTTGAAATTGCTGGGTAGCTTTGCCACAAGCAGAAAACTTTGAGGGCTAAAAGGTTTCATCTGGAGTTACTTGGAACTCACAGAAGACAAAAACACTTTGGTGCTGAGGACAGGAGAGCGGCAGGTTCCCTTTGCCTTCTGTGGTTGCTTCAAACTTACTGTTTCCTGTGACATGGTGGCAACCAAAACTGGCACACCTTTCCAGATTATTTTCAGAGGCCAGATAATTTATACCACAATCCCATGCAAATTTTGAAAAGCACATTTTAACTCCAATGATGATAGCCATGGCTAAAATATGTTCAGCACTGGCCCTGGGATGCTGGAGAGGTGGGCATTTTCTTTCACACCAGTCCTACTCCCATTGTTATTTTTTATGACCTCTTTACACATACATGTGGTATGCCTTAGTAAATGCTCTAATTATACTGCATGCCCTGCTCCTTACATGTGGAAAATTGGGGGCTGAGACATTCTCATTCTTCTGTCCAAGGAGGCATGTGGTGAGCCAACACTGTTTGGAGAAGGCTGCACCCCTCCTGAACCCCATAGTAATAACACATCACCATGAAATCTGTGTTCTAATCTTGAGAGATGAATTCAGGAAAGTATCAAAAGCTCCTTTACGTGATTGTACCATGATTAATATTTGTGCCGCTAGCACACTAATCACAGGTGGGGACTCCCTCCATGGAGCTAGTCACCTGTCCACCTGTGGGGGATGCATGTGCCTTATAAGAAACTACAAAACAGTAAATGACTGGTCTGCCAGGGGCAGAGAGAATGGCATGGATACACAGCAAACAACATGCCCTTTCCCTCTGGGACTATCCCACAGGACAAAGTCTGTTTCTACTTTCACTGTCACAAAAGCCAGGCAAGAAAAGATACTTCATTGCCATACCACAAACATAGGAAATCAAAGCCTGAGGTCCCATCACGTTAGAGTTAAGGAAATAATGAAAACAAACAAATACAAATAAGCCAAGGCTATTTGCTCAGAGCCTGCTATGACAGGAAGTAAGCTACCATGACTTGCATTTTCAGAGACTCAGGCAGGCAGGAGAATTGCAAATGTTCATAGCGGTGGGGGGAGGGGGGGCGGAACGTGGGCTTTAGGTGGTCCCTGACTGGAGGCTGTTGGCCTGGGAAAGCTGTAGGTGGCAAACTAGAAGTGGGGCATTCTGTGTAATTGGTAAGAAACCTATTTGCTTCCTGTAGTTGGTCCTGAGTTGGAAGCAGGGCCAAATAAAAAGAGACACTGGTGGTCAGTGATCAAGTCCTGATTATTCTGGGCCAACTGTTGCAGAAGTTGTGATTTAATTTCCATGTTGGTTGCAACAGAGGTTGTGGGTCAGAGTTCTACTGTTGCACTTTGATTTGGTTATGAATACTTTCCATGTGATAAAGAACTTGATCTGGTCATTGACCATTTGTATATTGTCTGTTTGTAGCTGAAGTCTTCCAAATAATGTGATTTTCTTCCTTAATTAACCAGTTTCTGTTATTTGAAACTGTAAATTTCTTATTGGCCTACATATGTAGAGAAGAATAAACATCCACTAAGTACTCATTATTCAATATTACTATACAATGAAAGACCTGAGATCTTGCACGCTGGTCAACATCTCATGAAGATGATGTTCAGGACTAGTTAATCCTAATGGGGTTTGTGGAATTTGAGGGAAATTCTCTGAAGTCTAGGATATTGTGACAGAGTAATCTATGGGTTTTCAGAATGCCTGTAGAAATTTTATAAAATGACAACACAGAGAGAAAAGAGATAATATAAACAGAACACTAAATAATCTGGAATGGTAAAAATTAGCTTTGAGTTTGTGGACAGGATTTTATGGACAGTGGAAAAAGAGAACCTTGTAGTATGAAGGAGAATATTTCGATCTAAAGATCAAAAAAGCTGTAATACTCAGAGATTTGATGCTCAGAAGGAGAAAACAGGGTCACCCTAGGAGGGTGAGAAAGAGGAGATCTAGTCATCCAGGAAGCTGGAAGATGTGTTAGTGGCAGGAAAGAGAGAAAGTACTATGACTAAGAGTGACATAAGTATCAGAGATTCGGCAAGGCTCACAGCTGAAGAGAGGAGATGGGCAAGCTGGCATTAGATGGAGTGGGCATGACAGGTTGGGTGTTTTCAGCTGGCTACAAACCATCCACTCCCATTCATCCCAAAGTAAATAGGATCAAAGATGATATTGATGTGCAGTCATAGGTTAGAGCAAAGGGTGAATGGGAAAAATCAGAAGCAAACATTTGTTTCTTGTAAATATAAAAATTAAGGAAAGTTAGACTAGACATCACTGGGTTCAAACATCATCAAAGCATGCAGACACTGATGCTCTCTAGGTCTTGCTACAAGTGTTATTTGCCAATTTCCATCTTTTCTCTGAAGCAAGCTGGAAACATCTACTGCAATGAACTTGAGTTCTAACAAAGGGATTGGTAAGAAATGAGATTGTATTTTTTATTTTCTTTATTGATTTTTTTAGATAGAGGAAGGTAGAGAGAGAGAGAAAGAGAGAGAAACATCAATGAGAGAGAACATTGTCCACCTCCTGCATGCCCCCTATTGGGAATTTGGCCCACAACCTGGGCATGTTCTTTGACTGGAAATCCAACCAGCAACCACTTGGTGCATGGGTCAATGCTCAACCACTGAGCCACACCAGCTGGGCATAAGATTGATTTTGTAACTGCAATATAATAAAGATCTTTCTAAAAAGAAATATCCATTCTCCATCATTTATTATTTATTTTTGTTTGAATATCACTTGCCTAAATTTGCATAACAATACACAAATGTACTCACACAGGTTGTATCTTCTTCTGTCTCTCACAGTAGAGAGGATGGAGGAAGTGACCACAGGAAAAATATAAAATGGTTTTGCAGCAAGGAGGTGGCAGTGTTTAGATTTGACCAGGAGTGTTCTATTTCTAGGACCAGTGCTACTTTGAAGACTTTATAGTCTCATTCATCATAGATTCACAGGTACTCTAAAGGGCAAGCAAAACATACCAGATCTATAAGTTATGCCAAGTTTATATATTTTTCCTAAATTTATACATTTTATATCATTTTTTGATATAAAACGTAAGTTGTGAATACTTTTCATGTGATAAAGATCTCTAAGATGTTATAGTTCTTTAACCATGCAAACAGTAGAGACTTAGATCAAAGTGAGTAAGTTAACTAAGAAGTAAAGTTTTTTGGGTATGATAATAACTATTCTTATATTCTTTTTTATTTAAAGTTTAGATTTTAATACAATTAAAAAGTATTTTGTTGTACTCATTACATGGTAAGAATTTTCAACAACTGAAATATTTTAGAGCTCCCTTTGTTACATTAAATATATTATTTCTGGAAATTGGTGTACTAGACAAAATAAAGGGGAGAAGAGAGAAACATGAACACCAGGAGAAAACAACATAATTAAGATTGACCACAGAGCAAATTTCACAGAATAAGACCTATATCACACATGACATCCTCATTAATAGCAAGTAACTTCCATTTTGAATCATGTTGTTACAATATGTACAAAACAAATGAATACATCTTGGGATATTACTTGAAAGTGTGAACAGAACAATGAATTTTAGTGAATGCCAGTTTTGTGGTATTTATAGTACATGTCCCCATTTACTTATGAAAAGTTAGATAATTTTATCCAGCTTGCAAGTATTTTTACTTCTACCATGGAACTGAATGGATCCTGACATTCTGTGGGAACCATTAGCTGGAATATCTAGACGTCCTTAAACCTTGTGGACTTTCCTGATAGGAAGGAGCCATGGGAGGCATTGCATACACATCTTCATACAGCAATAAGAGTGTTTTGCAGGTCCTCCTCTATAACACTTGCAATTCAATAAGATTTCTCATTTTATTTGGCATCTTCTTTATCTTTTGTACAGAACTAAGGTTAAGAATGGTTCGCCCTCTTAATTATAAGACAAAAGGTTCAATGTGTATCATACTCTTGCAAGTATCTTGAGCGTGCTTAATATTAAATTTTTAAATAATCAAATGGAAGAACTAAGTGACAATGTACACGTGGTATGTCTTTTTTTCCCCCCATTGCTTGCTTTATCATTAAACATCTATTAAATGCTTCCTATGCGCTAGATACTGTACTCAGTATTAGGGACATAGCAGTCAATTAAAATCAGTACCTGACTTCAGCTTCCACTTACATGTGGAAAGGAGTCCAGAGCTCTGTTTCCACCCTCATAACGAAAAGATGCCAACTACTCTACAAAGTTATGCATTTAGTTTAGGCCGCAAGACAGCTGATATATCAAGGCAACCAAAGAATCAGGATCCCAAAGAGAAACACACTCCTGAAAGGAAAGCAAGGTGGGTGAGCTGCTGCCTTTTGGTAGAACATGGGAAAAGGAAAGAAGGGGCTCCATTCTAAGTAGATATCAAGAAATAAAATGTAATAGTTTAAAAAAATTGTTCTAGACCAGTGCTGGTGACTGTGTTAGTTTGGAATAGCTGGGGGCCTCCAGAAACAAGTAGTGACCCACTTAACTGCAAGCCTTTTTCTATAGGTTTCACTGTGGGCTCAGGATAAATTGGTGGCAGGTAGGAGAGCTGGGAGAATAGGACAGACACACAGGCTACTGGAAGCTCCTGGATGACAGGCATGAAGCCTGACCAAAGTACAGTGCAGCTGAACTACACAGTGCTAAAAGTGTTTCTCATGACATTCATGGCTGAAAATTAGTTTCTCACAGGTTGTGTGGTTAGTATACCAATTATCACTGTCACCAGTGTGTATATATATTATAGACTTCACATCCAGTCAGCCATTTAAGTCACATGCTTCACCCCATGTAATCCAAGATCCCAGAGGATTTACAGAGTCCAGAAGAAGGTCTTTTTGTTTGTTTGTTTTTAACCTACATTCAAGAAAGGGTAGCTTCAGATTCTGGCCTGTGCCTATGTTTCAGGTGACCAGGCTGCCCTGTAAGGTTTGGGCTTGTGCTATTTCAATGGCAGGTAGGTCCACTCTTCAAGGATGTCTTGCTGACATAGGTATCTGCTCAAGCTGTCCATTTACCTTGAGGTGGAAATGATCCTTGCATCAGTCGTCAGTTTTCACTCTGTTCTCATCAGCTCTCCTGGACCCTGTTGATAGTTGATAAGGGAAGGATTCCCGACCTAGGGTAATGGGAATGGATGAACACACAACACTCAACATTGGGTGGATAAGATTGACAACTGTTCATTAGTTACATGCACTCACAGTCCAGAGATGGACACTGCACATCACGTAGGCTGCATGAAGTTTGCACTTGAGAACACAGAGAAGCAGCAGGAGATGTGGGAGGTGGGTTTCATAGTAACAAAGAGGTAAAGTGCCACCTGGCTCCCATGACTGGCTTGTTTAAAAACTGCCTTGAGCTAGTAGAGAACCAAAACCTGCTCCTCAAGGATAAACTAGAAATGCTCCTGTTTCTTTCAGTGAGCATGGTGGTTGGGCTGGGAGCCTTATCCACTGGACCAGGAATTCATGGTTAGAACTATAATATCAGTTTTACCAGATATCAAGGCAGCACTTAATATTGGTCTTTAATTTTAGGACTCACATCACAAGCTCCCAAGATTTCAGGAGTAACAAACCACCCCAAGGATGTTGATTGAGTCAGGAGTAATTCTCACATTTACCAGAATCAAGGTCTCCTTTCTGTAACTCCCTCTGGCAGTTACAACTTATGCCTTGGGAAGTGTTTCTTATACAACATAAAACTAGCGAACAAAAACCACCAAAAAAACAAATTCTGATGATATCCTTTTTCTCAAATCATGGGACTCTGCCCAGTATTCTCAGTAACTCTGGTGGGAAGGGCTCGCTCACCCTTCTTGTGGAAGCTACCACAATCATCAAATCAGATGATTTGAAAAGTCCCCAAACAATTCCAAGAAGTCAACACCTACCCTCTTCAATGGTCAAATTCAAAGATTGAATTAAAATAATCTGACCTCCAAAAGGATCATAACAAAAATTTAAACACAATAAGTCATTCTATTCTATATGATTCTCACTTACTACTGAAAAAGCAAGGCATAAAAATAGGTGAGATGTACAAAATCATCCTTTTATTAAAAGTTAAAGTCACTCCAAGTTTTAATATTGTTCTACTATTGCACATGTCATCCAGTAATCATAACTTACAAATGTATAACACAAATAATATTAAGGTTACTTAATATATCACTATTCATTGTTGTGTAATACAACACACATACACCTTAGTGGAAAACAAACATTTCATTTGCTTAAGAGTTGCTGAAATAGCTAATCGGGATAGGATTTGCTGGAGGATTTGTTTGTTGATGATACCTGTAGTCACATCAAGTAGCTCACCTGAGAGTAGATGACCAGGATGGTGTCCCTCACCTGTCAGGGATTGGCACGGGCTATTGATGGGCCATGTGTCTATGAAATAGCCTGGGCTTTCTTTCCCTGGTCTCTTGGCTTGAAGAGCCAGAAGCAACTTATGCTTGGCAGTAATGTCGATTCCCTTCCAAGTCCGATGTCCCAATTGAATTCAATAGGAGGAGCTAAAAATGTGGTGATACTCAGTGTACTATACTGAATGTCTATGAAACAAAGTTTTACAACAAGTAGGTGAAGCGCTTTTCCATCCAGAAGACATGGTAGATGTTGTGACGTTGTTTCCTTGGATATCCATAATCCATGAGCTCATTTCAAACTCAACAGATTTTTTAAAATTAAATGTTGATCTCTTCAAATATTTAACATAACATCTTAATAAATAAAAGATTACAGACCTTATTCCACAAAGGGACCTATCACAGTGTGTGTTTTTTTTTTTAGCTAGTTCTGCTTTTATTTCTATATTGCCCATCTGGCAAGTGTCTGTTTGAGCGCTTTAGAAACCAGAACAAAGTCAGATCTAAACTGACAGAAGCCCAACGCCACGGTGAAGCCTTCGAGAGCGGCGTCTCTTTTCAGCGAGAGGGGGCAGGGCAGTACAGCTTTTAAAGCCGGGAATTCGGAGACTGACAAATCTAAGCTTTTCTGCCATCCTGAAATTCATTAATTGTGTGTTCTTGAAACAGTTTTATGAACTTCTCTGTCTCCTCATTAAAATGGCCACAATGACGACAGTGTGACTGGTTGTCGAGAGGTTTAAATTATTTATGAATTATCGGAAAGTATCAGAATATTCTGTTTCAGGCGTTAGAGAATGTCTCTTGAACCCAGAGAATCCTTTTTCCAGGGATTTACTTTTACAACTGAGCATCTGAGCCCCTCAAAATTCTCCTGGATTTTCTTTAATTCCAGAAAATCACTTTGCCCCTGGAGGAAGAATTTGCTTCGAAGTCCTGGGAGGATGACTGAAATAGAATGATACCTGCTCCCCCTCTACCCCATGAGGATGATAAAATGGTGACCCCCAGGCCAGAGAACACGCGAAACTTCCCTTCAGCGCAGGTGGGAGCCTCGTGGTCCCGGAGGCCTGGTGTCCAGGCGAGGCTGCCCATCCCAAACACCGGATCACTTCCTTGTAGTGCCCTCTGTGAGGCCAGGTACCTATTCTTCTGTATCACTTTTCCCTTGCATTAAGGAAATTCTAAAATATTTTCCACAAGCACAGAATAATGTACGAAGTTTAACTATGTCTGAAAAAGAAAAAGAAACACTGGAGTTCAACAGATAGTCCATTCCCTGTGTTTTTTGTTTGGTTTGGCTTTCTGGCCCCCGTTGCTGAGTGTATGACAATCAGTGCATGAATATATAAAACAGCCGAGGCCTTCTTATTTCTGGTTTTCTCCCTCTTCCATGTTTTGAGGGAAGGGGGTGATCTTTGGTTGTTTCTCTTAGTTATGCTGAGATGTAATGGACATACATGATTGTTGAAGACGCCCAGCATGATGACTTACATGTTTTGAAATGATGACCATGACAAGTTTAGTTAACATCTATTTTCCCATACAGATACAGAGAGAGAGAGAGAGAGAGAGAGAAACAGGGAGAGAGAGAGAGAGAAATGGTTTTTTTTTTTCTTGTGATAAGAACTTTTAGGATTTACTCTCTTAGCCATGTTCAAATATACCCTACAATAGTGGTAACTGTTGTCAGTATGTTGTATAATACATTCAGTATTTGTTTTATCTTATACCTTTAAGTTTGTACCTTTCAAAAGGAGAAGGAGATCGACTTCAATGTCTCCCTATTCCCCAGTGTCTGCTTTCCCCGCAGAGAACATGCTGGGGTGG
Organism: Molossus molossus; assembly: GCF_014108415.1. Classification (NCBI taxonomy): domain Eukaryota; kingdom Metazoa; phylum Chordata; class Mammalia; order Chiroptera; family Molossidae; genus Molossus; species Molossus molossus. The sequence continues at coordinate 35,708,038 of NW_023425366.1, forward strand.
CTTATTTCAACCTCAGAGTTTAACTATGTGAGAAAACAAAAGTCACTCTGTTTGTTGACTAGCCAAGGAAGCTGAAACAATAAAAATACAATACTATGTCCAAAACCACAGAACATCAGGAGAAGTGTGGGTTTCTCAAATACAACAAGAACAGAGGAAACCCTGTCCTCTCTCCTCCCCATCCCTCCACCAAGCTCCCCATCTCTCTAAATGGAGGCGCCCTGCCCTCTGCCTTCAAATGTCACTCAGCACAGCTGTTAGAAGAGGCCCTTCCATGTTCTTCACCTTTCAGAGAACCTCACTCCAGCCTCAGCCAGCTCTGTCCCTGCTCATGTGGTTAGGGTGCACCCCTCTTCTAGATGCTACCTAGACCCCAGAATGTCCTGCCAAATGACAAGATCTGCTCCTCAAATCTCCATGAGACCCCTCCTGGGTCCACCCTTACAGACAAATCTGTGCCCCTGGGTAGGAAGCATCACCGGGGGTGCAGGGTGATGTGGGATCTTGGGCATGTGGTCTGGGAACCACACTTGTGTTCATGAGGCAACTGTCACCATGACAAGAAGAAAAGGGAGTTGAGCCAGGCCTGCCCCCACCCCCCCGGTCCCCTGAGTCTGAGAATTCTCCATTGAAACCTGGCTTTTCCGATTCTTATGAAGATATGTCTGGCAATATTAAAAGATGTAACATATATTTTTAAATAATCAGCTAGCTGGATTTTATTAACTAAATATTTATAGAGATGGTACATGGACTTTCTTTTCCACTTTTCCCTCGGGCCCTGAAAATGTAAGGGCTTGGCAAAAGATGAGCTGCCCTCAAATACCTCATCCAGACTGCAAAAACCTATCTTGGTCCTCTGTCTCCAAAATACATCATACATGTGTTTACTCATGGGCCCCAGCCCCTGGCTCTGCTGACCTGGAAAAGCCCCTGAAATGCTCATAGCTTCCACCAGCTTCCTCATGTGACAGCAGGGTCCGGCCATGGACTTCCTATTCCTTAAAATTCCCACTGGCTTCCCAGCACTTTTGCTCTAAACATTTTTTGTGTTTATAAAAGTTTTAGATTTACAGAAAAGTTGCAAAGATAGTAGAGTTTCCATGTTCCCTGCACCCAATTGCCCCTATCGTTAACATCTTATATTAATATGATGGGTTTTTCGCAACTAATAAAATAATATTAACACATTATTAAATAAACTCTGTACTTTATTTAGATTTCTTGTTTTTCCCTAACATTCTTGTTATGTCTCAGGACCCCACCAAGGACACTGTATTATGTTCATTGCCATGTCTCCATAGTGTCCATTTGGCTGTGACAATTTCTTGGACGTCTTGTGTTTCTTTTATTTATTTTCTTTATTGATTAGAGAGAGAGAAAGGGAGAAGGAGAGAGAGATAGAAACGTTGATGAGAGAGAACATGGATTGGCGGCCTCCTGCATGCTCCCCACTGGGGATCGGGCCCACAACCTGGGCATGTGCCCTGACCGGGAATCGAACTGGTGACCTCTTGGTGCATGGGTCGACACTCAACCACTGAACCACACAGGCTGGCCTAATCATGTTTTTGATGATTTTGACAGTTTTGATAAATTCTGGTCAGGTGTTTTAAAGAATGCCTCTCAATTAGGAGTTGTCTGATGTTTTTATCCTGATAAAGCTGGGGCTATAGGCTTAAGACTACAGAGGTAAAATGCCCTTCTCATCACATCACATCCGGGGTCTATGCTCTCCATGCGACTTCACCACTGTTGGTGTTGGCCTTGATCACCTGGCTGAGGTCCCTTGTGTTATGTTTCTATAAAGTCTGCCTTTCTTTCCCTGTTTCCATTCTGTGCTCTTTAGAAATTAGTCACTAAATTTAGAACACACTTAGGGAGTGGAGGTATAGACTTTGCCTCTGGATAATGGAGCATTTTCATAGTTGTTGGGAATTCCCTATATTGGGAAAATATGTCTCTTCTTCCTCCCATATTTTTAAAATAAAATAAAAACTTCTGTTGTGGGAGACAAAGCCACAGATGACATGACCCTGCTCACCTCCCTGACCTCATTTTCCTTCCCCCCCCCTCCCCCCCAGCTACACTGGGTTTCCATGCTGCGTTCATGCTGAGCTCACCTCCTGGTCCAGACCCTGCTCTCACTGCACCCTCTGTGTGCTCTGCTCTCCCCTGCAAGGCGCTGGCCACGCTGCCAGCGGCTCCCACTGCTCCAGCAGGTCTCACAGTAGCCAAAGCCCCTGTTTACTTGAAATTCACAGAAGGTGTTCTACCCAGAAAAACTTTCTCAAATGTATTATACTTGATTTTTGGGGGGGTTTCTCCTTTTTCCCCTTTTAATTGAGTTTATTGAGGTGACACTGGTTAACAAATTATACAGGTTTCAGGTACACAGTTCTACAACACATCATCTGTACACTGTGTTGTGTGTTCACCACTCTAGGTCAAATCTCCTTCCACCCCATTTATTCCCCTTACACCCTCCTCCACTTCTCCCCAACCCCCTTCCCCTGGCAGTCACCACGCTGTTGTCCATGTGTTTTTTTCTCTCTCTTTTCTTTTTTGCTCAATCTCTCCAATCCCCACTTAACCCACCAACCCCCACTGACAGGTGTCAGCCTGCTCTCTATCTCTGAATCTATCTCTATTTTTCTTGTGAGTTCATTTCTGTTATTTCTGGATTCTATGTGAAAATCCTTTCTTCTTTCTTAATTCATACAACTAAGATATTTATGTATCAATTGACATCACTCATCAAAAGGTATTTTGTGGGATTATACAATACTAACCTTTGGGGAGGAAAATAAATCTAATCAATCCCCAAAATGACATGAAAAATTGCTCAATTAACATATAATGTGAATATTATATCAACTATATCTTCAATTACTATCTGTTATATGTAATTCTATTTATATATGAAAACATTTAACAAAAAATGAAAACGTATACATCATCTCACCCCCGTGTGATAAACATCTCTAACACGACTGTGTATGTCTCTCCAGGCACATTTTCCGTCCACATTTCTGTCACATAGTTGAAGAATAAGAGCAGTTTTATTTCACTTATAAAGTTCAACTGACAAGATCAACTTGTCAACGGAATGCCACTTTCCCTTCTGGGCTCACCAAACCCCAGGGCCACCCCTCCAGAAAACTGTATTTCCAAATCAGGAATTAATTTTTTAAAAATAATGAGTAATTTAAACACTCATTTTAATCTGAAATTTGATAAAGTCTTTGGTTTGTTATTAATTTTTCTGTTACTAGATGCTTTTAACTTTTGTCCTAGAAGACACAATAACGCTGTGAGAATTTACTTAAAAATTCCAGCAGTAAAATTCTGAAGGATTCTCTTCTTTGCTTAGTAATTCAGAAGCTCTGATGATCATTAGTTACAAGGAATGCTTTATATTATACCAAATAAAATTTTCAGGTCAAATTTTACTCTACTATTGTGGACAAATCTAAAATTTCTACAATGCTAAGGAAATTTCTCAGATTCCTATCAGAAAATTACTATTACCAATAAAGTAATTGCTTTATATTAAAATTACAATAAAACCAGATAATTTTTATTATCCAATAAGATGATAAAAAATTACAGATAATTTTTTAGATGAGCATTCACACTTGATTTTGGAGGTGTCAAAATGGTGCTCTCTCCTTCAGTACTGGGTTTCAATGAGCTAGAGAGTTACACAAATTGAGATTCCCTTATGAGTCATAAACAAGACTTTGGACAAAGGTTTCTTTGCAAAGATGAAACAGCATAAAATAGAGTGAAAAGTTCACAGTATGATGGATGGGCCATCCTCACTGAAGGTCACCCTGTCACCAGCAAACCTGGAAGGACCACAGAGAATCCGCCACTTAAAACATATTAGCCAAAGTGGTAACAAATAACAATGCTTTCTGTCTTTGAGCCCCGTTCTCAAGCTTTGATGAAGGCTGTATGTGTCTAATGAGTCAAGGAGACAAAGAGTCATTATCATTGTCCTTCAAGCTGAGGATGGTGATGATTTCTGTCTGCTGAGACTGATGTGAGCTTCAGGTGGTCAGCTGCAGGACTTCTGGATCCCACAGTGTGCTGTTGTCATCACTGTTGTTGGTGCAAGTGTTATCACATCCTGAAAGAAAATAAAATCAGTAAACAGAGTCAGATCCCCAAGCTGACTAAACTAAAATAATAATGAGGTACTGATTGTTTGGAAGTCAAACAGGTCATTCAAGAGCAAAGGTGAGTTTGGTTTTGGGTATACTACTTATTTCTTCTGGTAACATGTAAAACTACTCAGAATCTATAGTAATTGCCAATTATTTTGTCTTCTTATAATGTGGGATAGATACAGAATTAGTGTAGGACTTCAGGCTGAAGGAAGTAAAGATATCTCCTAGAAGAAGTGTTTCAACTTGACATCTCCAAACCATGACTGAGGAGGATTCAGGGTCTCTAGCTACAGAGTGGAGGGCTGAAAAATGCTGGAGATTGAGATCATACAGACACAGTTTCACCGTGTATAGAGAATTGGCATTAAAAACAAACACAAATCCCTAAAAGTTTTGGTTTAGTGAAAGACACTATTATTTATGAACTAATGGGAAAGTGACTAATGATAGCTCAGATGCAAAGGTAATTGTAGCTAAACATTGCAATAACCTCATTCTTATGAAGTGCAATCTCAACTGTTCCGAAATGTTTGACTACAACAACTGCCCACATACACACAAGCAAGTGAAAAATCTTATCAATGGAAAACTCACACTATGGAAACCTAATAAGGCATGTTTTCAACTACATTATAAGTTGGTCTTAGTCATTGATGGCAATGGTTTCTGCTTTCTGCTCTCTTTGTCTGGTTTAACCACTGATCTATGAAATGTTGTTTTTTTTTAAATTGAACAGTTCCGGTGAGGCTAAGTGATGCCATTATGTCCTGGGAAAACTAGACATGAAGAGCAAGAAGCATGTAGAAATAGATGAGATTGATTGAAAGGGAAGGGTGAAAAGAGGGAAGCGAGGCGGAGAAAACACACACTGGAAAACGTGCCCAAAAGGAGGAGCAGCGACCCTGGTCTTTGAGTCATTGCTACTTCATTTGTACCTGACAGTGGTAGGAATTCAATATATGCTTATTGAATTTTAACATTAAAGTTCTTATCACTAAGAGGAAAACTTTTTATGTAAGTCAAATTGCAATCTGGCTAAAGAATAAGGGCTATATTTATATATGGAATATTCTACAATGATTAGAATAATATAAAAAACAACACAAAGTTTCTTGAAAATAATAGCTAAGAGATTTTTAACTATGTTTACTAATATCTATAAAATTTTGGTCCATCATAACAGTTAAATTATAAATAACCATAATTTACACTATTTCACATCTACTATAATTTTCTGAAATATTTTAATGATAGGACATTTATTATAAAAATTTTCAAATATATTAGACATGTGTATTCATAACACACAAATAGCCTTATTAAAATTTAGAAACAAAATTAAAAGGGAAAAAAAAGATAAACAATGAAAGTGATGAATAAAAGAAAAGACACTCTTAGACAACCTGTAGAAGAATCCTGGTTAATCTCCGAATCATCATGGAGCATTATTAACATAAACATCAACCCTCAGATATAGACTGGGTTGGGGTTGGCCAAATTTCCTCTTAAAACAATAAAGCTCTTTATGCCTGCAATGCAATCTCTTCATTTCTTTTCACCTGTAAGTTAATAGGTAAATAATTGAACCACCCATCTACTAATTTCATTTTTATTTTACTATTGAAAGTGGGATGGGATCTTATTAGAAAGGAACTCAGTGAGTTGCTGAAGCGTTTTATTGACTCTCACATAAGGCGAAGGGAAAACATGCACTGTGTGTATCTCAGGCATATGGTCACAACATGGGGACTGGGGAGGCCAAGGGAAGAAAGGATGAAAGACTGAGAACAATTTCAAATACCAAGAGAAATCCTTTTGGCTAAGAATAATGTACCTTCTGTGTCTTTCAAAAATTTCCACAGCAGATGGGCTGCTGGGCCTTGCTCCCCACAGAAAGTTAAAAACAGTAGGGCCGATTTCAATTACTCACTGGATTTTAGGAAATGGAGAGAAATGCCGGCCCAAACATTTGTACTGTGTAGATGAACCACAAATGTCAGTAATCAAAGGAGATAAAAAGTCAGCTGACCACATGCAAATGAGAGCATGGTACATAGAACCCTCTCAGAAGCCTTGCTTCTCCTTCCTCTGCTATTCCCATAGGATAACATGGCTTTTATAAAGAGTTGACATGTATTTTTTCCCTGCAGGCACCCTTATTTTTCACTTTACTGTGTGTAAGTGGGAGTGTCCTAAGAAGTGGAAGATAGATGTTGGTACATCAGTCTTGATGAGGGGAGTCTAACAGGTTGTGCCCACTATTTTTCGCTGAGCTTGAGAGTTTCAAGACATCACATGATTTTCTTCCTTCTCTTTCTTGGCACCATCATTGTCTCAAAGATGAGGCTGATCAAAAGTCAGCCCACTGAAGTGACAAGAGTGCATAATTTGGGCTCAATTTCACTAATCTTTCACTTTCTTTTGCCCTCAAAAATATCCTGCCTTTCAGTGAAGTCAGTCCCTGATTGACGATGCCTGCAACACATTCTCAGCAGGAGGAGCTGTCTTTCCAGTAGGCCATGCGCATTTCTCCTCTTTTCTTTTCATTTTGTAAGCTCAATGGGGAAAACAAGCATCATGTTGTAGAGAGAAGCACGTCACAGCTCTCAGTCACAGCTTGCTTCCCGGCCTGATATCCACGTTACCAAGGGCTTCCACCGGCTTTCAGATTGTCAGGCATAATTCTCATCGTGTATTTGACTGTTCTTTTCCAGATACTGGCCTGAAGGTGTCCCAGGGAACAAGGCCCACCTGATCTCTCTGGCCCCTCGTGTTTTAGAGTGCCACTAACAAACCTCTGCTGGAGAGTAAAGAGAAGACAAGAAGAAAAATGAATTTAGTGTTTTGGCTCATTCTCTGTAACCTGTGCTCTCCCTACTCTTTGGTACCAGGAATGACCAGGAGAGGAAGGCTGAGTTCTGCCCAAAGCTACCACCACACCTCATGACTTTCAATGGCCCTCATGGCTTGTTCTCTGGTTTAAAAGTGATAGAAACACGATAATGCTCAAATTAGGACTGAAGGAGAAAAAGGACTGTAGAAATGCATTCTCGTTTATTGTCTGTTTTCTTTCTCTTTCTGTTTGATTTTCCCCACCCCTCTACACATTTCTTGCCATGAAAAGTGAGAAATTGTTGCTTGCTGGTTTCTATCTTTTAATGCATCTTTTTCTTTTCTTTCTTACAAGACCTAAAAAATATACGACACATTGTCATTAATTCCTAGTGGGGGAAACATGGAGTCTGTGATCATTCTTTGAACTTTTTTCTGTACTTGAAAATATTCTCTAAATAAGAAAGAAAATGAAATAATGCATGTGAAGGTAATTTAAAAACTAAAAACGTTTGGTATAAGAAGAGGTAGGAAAGGAGAGTTTGTCCAAATCGGAGTCTGTTAAAAAGATCTAAGTAGAAATCTAAGTACTAGTTAAAATAAAATGTGTTTCTTTTACAAGGTTTCAAATTCAAAGTTTAGGAAATATGAATCACTATATTAAGAGGTTTAAAACAAGGAAAAAAATAGGTATATACAAAAGACATATAATTAAGATTTTATGCAATTTGGACTCAATTAAGGATATCTAAGTCTTCACATCAAACGCACATGAACACATGCCCATACAAATACTATAAATTATGGAACCAGAAGAATTAGCTGTGAGAAATACAGAACACTGACAAATGTTTTCAATGGAGCTAAATTTAGAAAAATGTTGACATTAGCTAAACATTTTCAATTTAGCTGTACTCATGTCATTACTCAAATTTAAATATTTCTTACTGTATAAACCATCATGTATGTACCACGACAAATTCCAAGACAGGGTCATAGAAGACACAGATCTCCTAACAGATGAACAGTCAATGCCTGACCACCAGATCACTTAACCTGTGCAAATTAAGGTACTCTCTGTTTCTTATGCATTAATGATTGTTAGATTATTACGTATTCCCATTTCAATTGTGACCTAAATCCATGATTTTGGGGGAACTTTCTTCTATTCCAAAAATCACACTATCTCAACAATGGGCAACATCCTCTCACATGGGCAAAAATGAAAAGCTTGAGATTATCTAAGCTTCGTCATAACAGGAAATACAGAACTGTTCATTTTAGTAGTAAGGCCCACAATTGGCATGGACTGTGTTTGCTTTTGTCCTGGCAAAGATGTTAGTAAAATATTAGCTAGCAATTCTCCCTTCTGGTATTAATGAATATTCAAAAATTCAGGAAGGAAATTCCCTTAACTTTTCTCTAATTTGACCCCACTGTCCCATCCTCAGTGCCTATAATTAGTCACTTGAGGCTCACCATGTGCTACCTTGATGGACAATGTGAGAAAAAGAGATTGCTTTGCTTAAAATTCATTTTTAAAATCATGGAGGGGAAATGTGCTATGCAAAGTTCTGCCACTCTTTTGTTGTGTGTCCCTGAACATGCTATTGATCCTCTTAGTTCTCAATATTCTTCTGAAAAGTAGATCCAGTCACCCCCTTATACTCTGGCGATATATTCCAAGACCCCCAGTGCATGCCTGAAACCAGGAACAATACCAAACTCTATGTATGCTATGTTTTTTCTATGATAATTTAATTTATAACTTAGGCACAGTAAAGATTAACAATAATAAAATAGAACAATTATAACAATATACTGTAGTAAATGTTATGTGAATGTGGTCTCACTCTCTGTTTCTCAAAATACCTTATAACAGTGTACTCGCCCTTCTTGTGATGATGTGAAATGTCACGATGTCTACATGATGAGATGAAGTGAAGTGGATGACATAAGCTTTGTGAGATAACATTAGGCTACTATAGGGTGACTTGAACACAAGCACTGTGATACCAGGACAGTAATCTGATGACTAAGGTGGGTACTAAAGTGACTAATGAGCGGGGAGCTCACAGAGGGTGGAAACAATGGACAGAGGGATGGCTCATTTTCTGGGCTCATGAAGCCAACAGTGTGAGATTTCATACGCCACGCTGCTCAGAACGGCACACAATGTAAAACTTCCGAATTGTTTGCTTCTGAAATTTTCCATTTAATATTTTGGACCATAGTTGACTGTAGGTAACCGAAATTGGGGAAAGTGAAATTGCAAGTCAGGGGGGACTGTTGAATAAATAATAGTACTCACCCTGCAGGTGAGTGACAAGTATTAAATGAAAGAGTACATCTCAGCCACTCAGCACCGTCATCGGTAGAGTAAATCTTAAACCAATGTAGTTGTATTTGGTGGCTGTGGCTAAACATCTGACACAAGCCTGCTTTATAAGATATTATGTAAGAGATGGTTTTAACAGTGTAAAAAAGAAAGAGGAAAAGGAGGAAGAAAGAGTGCGGATGAGGAGAAGGAGGAAAAGGAGAAAGGGAGGCCTAAAACAACCACCACTTTGGAAGTTTATTTAAGAGGTCTAATAAGAATGAAGGTGTGACCCCAGTGAGGCCCAGGCCTTCTGTCACATGGTACAGAGCCAGGAACTCTCGTAGGCACGCACAGGGCAGTGGACTAGGACCTCTGACCATGGGCAACAGACCCTTTCCATGGGGAAGGCTAATGCTTAGGGCAGCTGCTGACTCAGTGATTGGAATAACCCATAATATTTATATATTAACTGTAAGTGGTGACTTCTTTCTTGCTAACTCTACAAAAAACAAACGAAAAAACGGTTAAATAGGTTTAAATGCCTCAAATTCAAAACTGTTGGCTTCCAACCAAGAACATCATGAAACACTAATGACAAGCTGGTCACGGTGTCAAGAAGAGATGTCTAGAACTTTGTTTTTTCCATCCAGAAATTTTGAGAAGACTTTTTTTATTTAAATGTGTATTCATATTTTAAATGTGTATTTATTATTACACATTTGTAAATGAATAATTCATAGAAATAAAATAGTGTACAATTGTTCAGAAATAATGTTTAAACATATTGTGATTATTAGGCATTACCTTACTTTGGAGGAATGAGAAAATTAGTGGCCAAACATCCCACAAATGCAAACTGACCCAATAATATTTTAGAATTTTTATGAGGCACATTTTTATATATAGTTAAAGAATACAGTTCCTGCCCTCTGGCAGCTGACAAGAATATATCCCCGTTGTTACGAGACACATGACAGTAATCCCCTCGCCATTTTTCTTAGGGAGACAGACATAGGTATACATACAATTTCACTACAGAGTATCAAGTATTATGATAAAGATATATGTGAGTTTTTGCCACAAGTGACAAAACTGTGAACATTTTATTGTGCCTGTAGTGACCAAGAAAATATTCCCAAAGAACAATGAACATCATCAGGACAGAAAATGCTGGATATAAAGAGTAGATACAGTCATGAGCTGCATAAGGACACTGAGTCAAATAGACAGCCTATACGACAGCAGCACACCCCAAAGCCTAAGTGTGCAATGGCTATGCAATCTAGGTTTGTGTGAACGCAATTTGTGATGTTCTCACTACCACAGAACATTCATTAAGTGGATTTTTAAAGCACACCAGGTAAGGGGCAGCATCATGGGGTCATACGGGCAGTTTTCAGGAATCAGGGGTTGGAGAATCCACATGTCTTTGGTAGCTTCATCCCATAGTGAACACGAGCACACTTGCACGCCCTCAGATGCTGAGAATCTCCTGTTCAATCCAAAGTAGGGAGGTGGTCCAATAGTCATCAGAATGAACAAAATGACTTTGCTAATGGTGTGTTGGCTTTATGGTGGCTAAGCTTATTAATTTATGTAGAAAAATGGTCCTTGTTCCTCTAAAAAAACGTTTGTAGATTGCATTCTTACAGCTTACTAAGAACTTGCAAAGCTGTGACAATATTTATTATGTTGTGCCTGTTGAGTCAGGCATGGTTCTACTTTAAGATACTCCCACTGAGGAATGAGTGCTTGCCCTGAAGCTTATGTCAACAAGGGAGCTGGGTTTGTTGGTGCTCTACACAAACGCTTTAGCGTAAACATCAAAAATGCATAGAACATAGTGCTTCCAATTAAACAAACACCTTAAAAGTAATCTTCAAAACCAAAGAACTTATATGCATGTATGCATAACCAATGGACGTAGACAACAATGTTGGGGGGTGGGGGAGGCGAGATGGGGAGGATGGTGTCTAGGGGGAACAAAAGAGAAACATCTGTAACAAAAATAAATTAATAAAAATTGAAAAAATAAAAAAGTAATCTCTAGCTTTTATTTATTTATTTTATTTTTTTAGGTCAATAACAGCACCCACCACAAAACTGCAATTCCCCTCAAAGGGACAGATGGTAATTCAAAGCTTGACCTCACCCCTCTCTGCAGAGGAATGGCAGATGGACTGGCGCTCTCCAGAGGACCCCGCCCAGCCAGTGCCCCAAGTGCAATCTCTGGGCTTCTCTTCCTGCCACTGGGACTTGTTAATCTGCTGCAGCCAGGATGGTACTAGAAGTGCACTGCTTGTACACAGATTCCCGTCATTTTTCAGAATCTGAGACCAGACAGGTCATACCTTTTAGCATTACAGTGTGAGCTTGCCAGGAATGTCCCCCGAGCCATGTTCAGAATCACAGCCACCCAGTGGCTGCCTCGCCAACCCTCCTGCTGGGCCATCACACTCCCCATAATATTTTATGGGGTCTCAATGTGGATTCTCATCAATCTGATACCAATCTCCAGCACAAGCAGGCCCTTCCAGACGTACAGCATCATTTAAAGGATCCCAGACAGGCCAGGGGGTCTTGAAGGACCACATGACAATGATTCCCTGTTGAGAAATGCTTGTTACCATAGGGGCAGAAACAATAACTACACAAACCAAGACTGTTTTAAAACACCACTTTATTTTTTTCTTTCTGCAAGGAAAAGTGTGTTATTTAATTTTTAAAAAGGTAACTTTTTCTCTAGTGTCTTGAAATCCTACACTTTAAAAAAAAGTACTTGTTGTAGTACAACCCAGGAGACAATTTTTACACAGGCAAAGCCAAAATCAAAAGCAAACAAGACAAATAAAAAACAAAGTTCCCCTCTACCATTGCTCTAGTCTAGCATATTTCCATGCAATTGGATCAAAAGCATTAACAAATAACAAAGAGCAAGAATTATGCCCAGGAGTCACTGGTATGAACAGCAAAATACACACTGGATTTTTTAAGGTTAAATTGTTTTATAATGCAAGCATAGAATTTAAAAAGAAAAAGAAAATAAATGTTACATAGTCCATTGCACAAAGTGGTAACTGCCCACTTCATTCTATTATATCCCTTTCTACTCATTGTCTTTGAAAGATTCTGTGCCCCAATTTTTACTAAATAGAGTATTGCAGGACTTTTTTTTTTTTTTTTTTTTTGGTACATGCCCCTAAGTGGGAACCGAACCCGGGACTCTGGTCCGCAGGCCAACGCTCCCACCGCTGAGTCAAACCGTCCAGGGCAGTATTACAAGACTTTTTGAGCTCACTGTCTTTATCATTATAATTCCCTCTCCCTCTGATAATGGTGTCCTTCTGAGATGGGCTACAGTACATCCACCTGAAGCTGGCCAGGCCATGTGTGGAGATGTTGCCTGAGAATTATGCATTGTCACAGAGCAGAGCTGTGGGTGGGACAGGAAAAGGGCCTGGACCAGGTGATACTTTTGGAACTCCAACATCATGTTGCCACCCACATCCATTGTAACAATGGAAACCTTTCTTAATTATTTGACACTATAAATGAACTCATGACACCACTGATTTTACTTAAGCTAATTTTAGGTTGTTTCTGTAACTTGTGACGCAAAGAGGCCCGATGCCTGAGAACAAAGAGCACTGGGTTCGTAAACTGGTCTGAAAATGTCCTAGACTAGGAGCAGAAATGACTGAAGTGCAATGATAATCACACAAAATAATTTGGGAGGAAGAGCATGATGTATAGAACAAAGTCTTCAGTGAACAGCTGCTTGTACAGACCCATCCTCTTACCCTGAAAATAAAGCCTCTGAGTGTAATTATTAATTCTAAGGAGATTTTAATGACCACCAGGAAATCACTAATGCGGTAAGGGGACCATCTAGTTCCTAGTTCCCAGGATTTGGTGAGGTAGAAAAGGGTGATCCTGGAGGAGGATGTGGGCAGAGAAGATAAAAGGGTGGGCAAAAGGAAAGAGAGAAAGTGGGGGAAGGGTACAGAGAACACAGAGACGTGTTCTAAAAAGAAATATTTGGTTTATAGAAATTCTCAGGAATATATTATTTTATTTATGTATTTATTTATTTTAATAATTTTTCATTATTGATTTGAGAGAGAGAGAGGAAGGGAAAGAGAGATAGAAACATCGATGAGAGAGAACATGGATTGGCCACCTCCTGCATGTCCCCCACTGGGGATCGGGCCCACAACTTGGGCATGTGTCCTGCCCAGGAATCGAACTGGCAACCTCTTGGTGCGTGGGCCAACACTCAACAACTGAGCCACATGAGCCAGGCAGGAGTATGTTATCTTAAAGGGTCAATATTTTTTATAGCTCTTCATCTGCATCTGTTAGTTAGATTTCTTCATTGGAAACAACAGAAACTGGCCCTGGGTAATAACTAAAGGCCATTTACTGGGTAAATAGTGGGGGCTCAGAGAATCTGCCGAGAGCTAGAGAACGGGACTTGGGGGGAAGACACATCGGCTGCTCTGGGTACAGAAGAGCAGTCGGCCCGTGGAGGAAAGAACCGCTCTGCCCGTGGCTGCTTCGCCAGCCCAGGGTTTACTCACTTGCTCTGCACCCGACCCACCTGGCAGTGTGCCGAAAAGCAGGCAGGAGGCCAGACTTGGATCCCCTGTTCTTAGAAAGAAAGGTGAAGGAGAACCCAGCTTCTTCAAGCACAACAAGAGACAAACACCCATCTTTAGTCATCTACCAACAGTGATCAAAACTGGAGCAAGGCAATTTCTAAAAAAAAAAAAAAACAAAAAATCAGGCTACATCTAGGAAGGGATGACTGGACAGAAGGAAACAACCGAGGTGTCATAATTTACACCCACAAATCTGTAACCTTACCAATATTTTGCATGAGTCTATTTGTAAATTCTTACTTTAGTGAGTAATTAATGACATTTAATTATTTAAAATAATTCTGCATGTTTAACTACTTTGATGTCATTAAAATTTGGTTTATTTCTTTGGTTTAGTAATGATATGAATTTTCTGTTTGCTTACTTTCTACACTTCATCTTATATGAGTTTTTTGCATCCTTTAATGTTAATACAGAAATAACTAATTGCACCAAGATTTTGAATGACTAATATGCTTGAGACCCTATGCCATTTTCTTCTCTTGACATATAGAAATACATTTAATTTATGCAGAAACCTTTTGAGTCATTTCATACACACTTCAGATATTTCATTGGAGGTGTTTAAGTTATTTTTGTCTCTGTGAAAGAAAAGAAATTTAGTCCGGGTGGTAGAAAAAAAAAGATATACACTTGAGTTTCCTAGAAATAAAATTAATTATAAGTCATTAGTAAGAAGGGAGAAATAACATATGCATGTATATGTTTGTGTGTGTGTATATAAACATTTGAGAGCTGTATCACATCTCATTAAATTTGGGTACTTCGCTTCTTCAAATGTCTCAGTTGAATCTGACTCTGAACCACTTTGATCTATTTCAAACTGCTCTATGAAGTCATCAATTTCATATCTTTGTTAAACTGAAAAGTTGATTCCACAGTAATAAGTTGTGATAGTTACAATTAGAATCTGGAAGCAAACATTTCAAATAATTATATTTATATTAAATATATTCAGGTACAGTCTTTCCTCTATAGGGTTTTCCAGTATATTTTGTTTCCTTATTAATATAAGTGAAGTATAATTTATGTTTCTGGAACACTCTTGATGACATTTGCTACGAGACTGTCCAATTGTGTATCTAACAAGAAGGTACAGGAAACAAGCAATGCACCGGCTGAGAAGTCCTGGGATTGTGCTACGTAATGAAAGTCAACCATCAGCAGGTTTTCAGTTCTGTGCTGCTCACCCCCTGGCTTGTGCCCGCTTTTCTGCTGATAGACAGCACCTGCCAACTTCATCAGAGGGGCAGCCTGGGGCAGCCTTTCCACCCTGAAAAGCAGCAGGCCAGCACTGGGGAATCCAGGTCCTGGCCCATCCCCACTCAGCTGCTTGTGCTGGGTGAGTGTCTGCTTCCAAGAACCAGATTGCTGGTTCCGAGGTGCTGTCCTGTCCGGCGCCCTCCACAGGGCACAGGTTGGGCCTTCGCACGAATCACACTTGGCTGGCTTCCTTCCCACGGCGCTGCTTGCCCTGCTCCCTCACGCCCTCCTGTGAGCCCTTCAGCAGGCGGCGCTTCCTCTCCCACCGTGGGCTGGGTCTACGCCCGGCTGGCACAGAGGGACGTGTTGGTAGATGGCGTAAATGGTTAAAGGAAGGCAAGTGGAGAGAAAAGGGCACTCCAACACATGATGAGTTTGAGGAAAGGCAGGAGATGAGGCCGGGGGCCTGGATAAGACATGGCCTGGTGGTCTACATTGTATTCATTCTTTCGGTAATTGTTCAGTACCCACCATGTGCTAGGAACCATTCTGGTTATTGTCACAGGCAGCTGTGTGAGTTCGCTAGTGCTGCCAGAACAAAGCGCTGCAGACGGGGCAGCTTGAACAACAGAAAGTTATTTTCTCCTGATTCTGGAGACCAGAAGCCAGAGGTCACAGTGTTGGCAGGGTTGGTTTCTCCGGAGGTCTGTCTCCTTGGCTTTCCAATGGCCGTCTTCTCCCTGCTCCTCACAGGCTCTTCATTCTGTGCCTGTCTGTGCTCTAATCCCTCTTCTCCCAGGGACACAGTCCTACTGGGTCAAGGCCCATCCAGATGACCTTTCACCTCTGTCACTTCTGTAAAGACCCTGCCTCCAAACAGTTACATTCTGAGGCACTGGGGGTCTGGCTTCAATTTAATTGGGGGCACCATTTAACCCGTAGCAGCTGTAAATAAGACAGACAAAAATGCCTCCTTCTAGGGCACTAAAGGGGGTAAAACAGAAAAATAACAAAGTAAATAAGTCACAAATATAGTATCTCAGTACAGAAAACGGACTAGAAGGAAAACCAGCAGGG
The DNA here is from genome assembly GCF_014108415.1 of Molossus molossus. NCBI lineage: Eukaryota > Metazoa > Chordata > Mammalia > Chiroptera > Molossidae > Molossus > Molossus molossus. The sequence continues at coordinate 35,724,306 of NW_023425366.1, forward strand.
ACTGAGGGTGGGGGAGGACGACTGAAGGGGATCTCCATTAGGAGCCCTGGAGAAATCTTCCTCGCGGAGATGGCGTTTGAGTAGATGCAGGCCATTCCCAGGGCTGTCGGTTCTGTTCTCTGGACAGCAAGGGGACATTCGGGATTTTAGGTAGGAGGGTGACAGGGTGAGGTTGGAAAAATCACACATCACTTCTAAACATCTCCCGCATATCCCCACGCCTCCTGCACTGCCGCGGAGATGATCTATCTGCAGCATCCTGCCCCTCGCAGGATTCCTGCACAAGCCTCCCAGCTGACCTCCTGACTGAAGGGCTGTCCCTTCAAATTTGCCCACACAGCAGCCAGAACAATTCATCCAAAATAAGGAGCCTGCCATGTCATGCACCTCTGCTTAAAGTCCTTCCTCACATCCCTGATCCACAGCAAGGTCCTCTGGACATTCCTGTTTTTCCAGGACACACACAGGTTCCGTGTGCACGGGCATTGTTTCACTCTTTATAAAAGATGCGGCATGAATATTCTATAGAGATGTCTTAGTAGCTAGTGAATTAGCAATTTTGAATTATTATTGGGCTCATGGTGTTCATTTACTGTTACCACTTACCCTCATTTTAACAAAGCCTAGAAGTAAAACCACCACCTTAAACAACTTGAAGGTATTGATATTACACGGGTGGCAGGGTTTGTCTTCTCGTCAGCATTTGGACCTCCTGGCCATGGTGGGTGAGTCTGTGAAGGGGCAGGTAAGGTCTCACAGGGCTTTCAAAGATCTCTCAGCCTCACCTTCCTGGCCCAGCCCTCACGTTCGGTAGGCAGTGGTGAGCTCCACGCATCTTCCCATTCTTCTCGTGGTGGGAGCATGGCTGTACCCCTTCTCCTGCCCCTCAACCCCCTGTACAGGCTCGCTCCTGCTCACTTTTGAAGGCTCAGGTCAGACTTCAGGTCCTTCAGAAAACAGTACCTTCCCTTCCCCCATGCAAGGATGTTGGTGCATGCCTGTCAGTTTCATGACGTGGGTACGCTGCTGGGAAACCCCCTCTGCATGTGCTTTCCTCCCAGGGAAGCCCCACAAACACTCTATTCTGACTCCCAATATACAGATGAGAAAACTGAGGAAATGAGAGTTAGTTACCTGGCAAGAGGCACATGGCTAGTAGGCGGCAGAGCCTGGATTCGATGTCCGGTCATTTGTCTGCAGAGTTCATGCTGCCAGTGTACCTGGTTGGTTTTCTCCGGGACATGTCTGAATCACTGCTTCATCACATTGCGCCAGCATGGCCAGTAGGTGCCTCTGGAGAACTAATTATGGGCAGCAGCCTGATATACAGCTCGCTGCTGCCCCTTGATAAATATCTGCAGCATCATTAATTCACTCATGACTTAGAATTTCCTCATACTTGCAAGGCACGTCTGCCTTTCATGTGAACTCCTCATTTAAACACTATTCCATTGTGGCAGAAAAAATAAGAATGTTTAAAGATTAGAGCCAAATTTTATTTACTTTGTTGAAAAGAAAACCCTAATTGTAGTGTAAAGGCCATGTATCAAAAATCTGTTCCAACCCTGGCTAGTTGCCTCAGTTGGTTGGCGCGTTGTCTGATGCACCACAAAACTGCAGGTTCTGTTCCCGGTCAGAGTACACACCCAGGCCATAGGTTCAATCCCTGGCTGTGCCTCATACGGGAGCCAACCAATTAATAGATCTCTCTCACATTGATGTTTCTCTCTCTCCCTTCCTCTCTCTCTACAATCAATAAACATATCCTCGGGCAAGAATTAAAAAAAACATATTTCAGAAAAGGAAATGTTTGGAATCAGTTTATTACCCAAGCCTATTTATAAATAGTCTTTCCTAGAAGTGTTTGTTGTATAACATGCAAATGACAGTCTAGGGAGGAGCTCATGACCTCTGGCTTTCATCACCCTCTAAAAATTGATTTTCTCTCCCTCTGTCCCAGTAAAACTCATCATACTCCAGGGTCATGGGAAGAATAAACTGGAAGGAAGGAGATGTGACTGTGCATTAAGTTGCTTAGAAAAAGAAGCTGGCTGCACTGTCCTTGTAAGTGGTCATCCACCAGGATCCTGCACCCTGTGATCCATGGGCAAGGGGGCAAAACCCGCACACGCCCACACAGTGGGCTGTCCTGTCCACTGTGCACTTGCGTCAGCCTTGCCATGCCATCTTGTGCAGATCTGAAAGGACAATTGTTCCCATAAATTGAATAAATCCTCACGTTATGTGATCTGTTGATTGGTGGGAGGGCCATTATCAAGATTTATTGACTTGGAGGAGTCACATTTTCTTGGGCACTGCAGAGCCTAAACATTAGTATCTAGACTAAACATTTTTGGTCTTGAAAGCTTTCCTTTCTTTTAAATTAGTTTTCATGCCAAAGCTCTTCTTTTCTCATTGGAATACACGTTTTCCTCTCTTGTGTGGGAGGACGATACCATATAAAATTGTATATGATTTCTTTCAGAGTTTGTCAAATAATCATATTAATTGGTTATTTGACAGAGTTGTATTTCTAAGTTCAAGCCAAATCTTTTTTAAAAATACCATTAATCTTTTAACTTTCAACAGACTATTGACTAAGCTATTACAAACATTGCTTACCACAGACTATATTTTTTCACTCACAAAATCATTGACATAATAAGTAGACTTTTTTTTTTTTTTTTGCATCTCAAGAAATCAGGTTGTATATAAAAGTATAAAATATGGAAGGAGATTTTATGTTATCTGATTTGTTTAATCAAGATAAATTTTCCAAGAGGATCACTCAGACTTTCAAGATTTTTTTGTCTTCTGCCCTCAATTTTCCAACAATGAAATCACAGATGCTCACATTATAGAGAATGTTTCTACAGGATGTTTGTTTATGGCTACATTTCTAAATGGTGGGAGGGCCAGCCCACAGACTATGTAGTGACATATCTATCACCGCACCTTGAGATGGTGCCTGCAACTGCATGCCAGGAGCAGGGAGCCAAGAACCAAGGCATGCAGCTCCTCTCTGGAGGGCCTCCCACCACTCACAGAGATGACCTCCTAGCAATCTGTGCTGTTCACAGGGACACGATCTCCAGCTCAGAAACTCCCATCCCAGTAACTACTGGAATACTTGTGTCATGTCATCCATGTGGAAATGAAAGGCTTGCACGATGAATACAAGCAACAATGGAAAAATAAACTCCAATGGTAACACTTACAAATATTCAATAACAAATAGTCACAGTATGTATTTATCAAATCAATTATGTCTTCGGATTAATTGGCACAAAAGGCAAAATAATGTCACAGTTTCTCCTTTGACGGCTCCTTTGTAGGTATGGCATTATGCAGTGGCTATCTGGAAGGAGGAGCCAGGTTTCAGCCCCACTCACCTTTCATCAATCCTGTAGTCTTGGATTCTTCTGTGTTTGTTTCCTCAAAGGGTTTGGGGAGAATTAAATGAGATACTTTATATAAAGCAGGGTTTGCCATCTTCACATGACATTAGTGGTAGCTTTATCTCTCTCCCTAATGTACCTTGTCTCCTGTCATGCATATTCTCTATACACAGTCTGGGTGCTTGTGCGTACATCCCAATATACAGGTGTGTAATCAATGTTCCAAAGAGTATGCTGTGCATGACTTCCTGTGTTCTTAGCACATGGCATTTGCAATCTTTTGTTTGTTGGTTTGTTTTTTGCACTTTAATGGTTCTGAGTTCAAGCTGTGCCTTATTAATGTATATATTTAATATGGTAGTGATTTTTATTCATCCAAAACCACTGGTATTCAAGTAATGGAATGAGTTAATGATGTTTTAGAGTCAAGGAACAATGATAACAATACTAATTTTATTATCAATGTTTTATTAATAATACATCTTGGATTTGGTGAAAATTGTTCTAGAGTCTCCTGCCCTTCTTGTAAACTCTTTGTCTTTGTTAACTGAATGCACAGTTATTATTTTATTGTATTGCTGAATCTAATTTTCTCTATAACAATAGTGCTTAATTTATTTATTAGTATATGATGCCATGATATCAATAGCCTCTGTGCTTTGTTCTGAAATACTTATTTGACTAAAATGAATTCCAACTTCTGCCACTCAGACCTCAATTCTATGTAAGTTCTTATAAATGAATCAGTGCACTGTGATGAGATTCAACTCTGCACAGTGTTTCCCTGGGCACCTGTTAGTACATGCAGTCATTTTAGTGGTAAATTAAATCTAAATTTAAAAATCCATTTGAATCTAGAAGGTGTTTTCTCAAAATATACAAAGCGATTTCATAAATATCTTGTATTTGTATACATATTAAATGTAGAAGAAGTCTTTCTAGTAACCTTGCTAGTATTAAATTTCTATAACATTAGCTTTTTATTACAAAGGAAAGTTTATCATACCTACAGAATAAAACTAAATATCAACAAACATAGACTTTACCATGAAAAGGAAGATCTTAAAAGAGATAGAACTATTCCAGCCCTGGCTGGTGTGGCCAGTTGGCTGAAGCAATCTCTGGTGTACCAGAAGTTCTCGGATTTGATCCCCGGTCGGGCTTTCCTCCCTCTCTAAGATCAATAAATAATAAATTACTTAATTAATACATTAATGAATTAAATTATAATTAAAGAGACAGATAAGACAATACTAAAGAAAAAATCTGTAGAAATTAAAATATTGGTACATGAACTAGAGAGAGCTGTACAGATATATTAACCATCACCAGAATTTTTCAGTAAAAGTCAACTAAATTGTGATAATAAATTACAGCTTTATGTAAAGTAAAAGAATAGCCCCAAAATTCAGGACATTACTAATTGAGATTTTAAGTAAAAGGCTTATGTATTCATTCATTTATATATTCCTGTTCATGGGTATATTTATTTATATTTTTATTACTAATGCATCTAGAAATTGGGAAGATTTTTTCAGAAGCTTAAATAATGGTCTGTTTTCACAATGATATATGGGGTGGACAACACATAAAATTAATGTGTGTGACCAACTAACTAAATGTTGTCACAGGAATTTAGAGGAGACACCCCCACGTTCACCACAATAGTGAGAAAATTCTTCTTCCTTGTGTGATGAGGCTTACATTGGTTTCTGAAAATAGGAAAGAGAAAGGAGAAGCGATTATAACTGAAATCGTAAATTACTGAAGAAAAATCCCTCTTCTTCCCTCGCAATTCTGGTGAAAAGAACACTGAATTAAAATCCAGCAATTCTGGGTTTAAAACTTAGTTCTGTCAGTACTTGCAGGTTGGTCCTTGGGCAAGTCACTTTATTTCTCTGCCCGTCAAACTGATCATCTATAAACCCAGGAAATCGGCATCTATGAACTCTTCTAGCTCTTAAATTCAATGCTTCTAAGGAATCTTTTAAAGTGTGGAGCTGAGCTGAAGGGGAGCAACCAGCATGTGCCTCTCAGGTGCCACCTCTGTCACCGGGGACTAGACATTGGCCCCCGGGCGAGAGGAGCGCATCTGAGTAAATTGTAACACGGCGTCTGTGGGCAACAAAGGGCCTCAAAGTACACACAGAGGACAGGCTCCGTTGCTTTCCTCTTGGCTTTAGCGATAAAACATAAATTATGTTTTTCACCTTGACACCGCTTTTTTGTTCCTCTTTCTCCTGGTAGCTGACTCCAGCGGCTCTGGAGTGTTTCATCAGAAATTCTTGCCACTGGTTTGAGATCCCTGAAAGCATTTCCTAAAATATTTTGAATTCCAGATAAACTGTTGAGTTATTTCTTCTAATGATCCATTTTGAAGTAGGAGGAAAACATGTATTTAACGGTGTAAGTTAGGGCCATACAGATATGAGTGTGCCTGCATATGTGTGTAGCTTTGTGTATGCACGTACGTATAATGTATGCATATATATGTAAACAAACATATAATTTATCTCTGCCATTTTACATGCTAGTGGAGGCTACTCTTCAAAAGGACCTGCTTCTCATTTTGCCCAAAAAGTAATCATAAAGTTGGTGCCAAAAAGAGATCATAAATGAACATAAAAATAATCACAACATAAATGTGGGGAAATAGAATTTCAGCAAGCAAAGATTTTCACCAAAACCCCAGAGTAAAATGTAATTCTTTGAGCTGGTTTGAAAGGAAGACAACTCAGAGGAACAACAAAAAAAAGAGCTGGGGTCAGCGCCAAAGGTCAAGACAATGAAGCGCGTGCACACAGCTGTCCATGCGCAAGAGCGTTAAGGGAGCTTCAAAACCAGACACGTCTTATGGACGGTGGGGCACTGCATGTGCTTCGTCGTTACAGTTACAAAGTTATTTTAGTCATTATAAATAATGAGTTGACACTTACCTACTATAAAGCCGAGGAAATGGGAATTTTCACTAAATTTGTGAATGCACGTTCTCAAGAGAAAAACGTGCCATGAGCTGGGAGGACACCAAGGCGGTGGAGATTTCCCCTTCAGCCCACACTCAGGCACCTCTGTTGGCACCAGGGAAGACAGTCCGCACACACAGAGATTCTGTCTGGAATCACCTGCCACGCCCTCAAATGCTGGATTGGCTTCCTTCAGAGCTGGTCTTCATGACGCGGGCACTCTTTACTCTTGGGGCGGTCAATCCTTGGTCATAGATAGCTTCTGCAGTTAGCAGCATCTCGGGATTCTGCCCAGTAACTCCTACTGAACCTCTCTCCCTCCCCAGCTTGGACAATCAAATGTCTGCAGACAGTCCTGAATGTCTCCTGGTATCCGAGTTGGGGGAGGCAAGGAAAGGCACCCTGTTAAGTAACACCCCTCTTGTTGGGACAGAGGCATCAACTCAGGGTCCCAGCTCCTTGGTGTGCCATCCTGAGAACAGTCTCAAAACAAAACAGTGGGGCCACAAGATGGGGGCCTATTTTTAATTCTGGGCAAAGTCTATTAAAAACCCTGTTTAATGAAATGACAATTTAAAAATTTGCTTCATTTGAGGGATATATTTACATCTAAGTGAGCATGGCCATAATTAAATGAAGTACCTTGATCACTTGACATGATGGAAAATAGCTCATTTTTCTTGTGTGTATAATTTTTAAATTATCTTTATTATGCACAGTACATATGCAAATATTCTTTTTTAAAGAAGATAGAGCATACCACTCAAATATTTTAAAAAATAGACGAGATAAGTAGCATTTGCCTTAATGTAGCCAATCCACTACAGTCCAAACCGTAACCCCTTCACTGAGAGTGAGCTAATCCAGAAGATTGCATGCAGACTTTCCTTCTCGGTCCCCAGCTGTGCTCAGACCTGGGCCAGCAGGTGCTGGGAGGTGCTAGGGGTTGGAGCTGTGAGTGAAGCTGCCACTCTCTCCACCTCAAGGGCTCATATTCAGGCTGAGACTTTCCCTCGTATATGATGGATTACATTCATTGAGATAAACCTCAGTGTTTTATCTTAAACATCAGTTCTTTACTAGCCCTTTCCATTTAACCATCTCTCAACAGCTATTTTAATAGACATTTTTACTCTGTGAATTCCAATTTCAAAGTACCAAGTTAACATCCTGACTGTTTTATTTCCAGGGTAATTTAAAGTTGAAGTCTCCAGATACAACTTCCTCTGCTCCCTGTTTGGCACCTTCCATGTAAATGGCGGGAGGCAGGCACCCTCCCAGAGAAGGGTGTGGTGGAAGGTGTCGACATGCCTTCCATCCAGGTTATTGCTGCTGGCTTGCAGTGACTGCTCCTTTTCCTTACCAGCATGCTTTCCTTTGAATTTTAAACAAACTCAAATCTTCAGTCATAATAAGGACCAACAGTATTAATTTACTACGCCACATGTATATGTTTAAACATTCACTTACATCATCTCTTTTACTCTGCACCAAACCTCAGAGTTCTCAACCTCCACTATCTCAGTTTTCAAGAACCAATAATGGAGACGGAGCAGTTACCCGAACTCAAATCCAGGATGACATGGTGTCTGACTTGTGCTCCATCACTGTGCATTACTGGTTCCTTTCCAGTTGCTGACGAAGAAAGATGACACCAATGTATAAACATTTTTTTAGATTTTTTTCATCAAGGTGTTCATTACTACTCGTAATGTTTTAGGAAGTATAATCTTTAGAGAAATGTTGTAGAAATGCATAAAATTAAACATTAAAAATGACAATGACTTGCAAACTTATTAAACATTACTATTTTATTTTATTTTATTTTATTTTATTTTATTTTATTTTATTTATACTTACTAATTCCCAAGGAAGGGGAGCCTTTGGGGACAGTCATGAAAAATGTAATGGAAGAAAGACTCTCATCGTGGAACTGCTAGCAAATGACACTTGTTCTGGATCTTGGATTCCACCTGGAGCAAATCTAACACTTCTATGTCTGTTTCCCAGTTCTCAGAACTGGATTGTCATTCAACCAGCATCTCAGCTGAAACCTCATGTTGATGTTGCTGAGTCCTTGAACCACCGTAGACCCTATTTGTGGTCCAGGCATCAATTCAAGACACAGACTTACCAAGAAATGCTTCTTACTTGGCCACTCTTGACTCTTTCTTCTCCACCAGAGAGATCCTGTGGGACTGTCATTCTGTTGTGGCATCCTGGCTCTGAGTCTGGCTTTTTCTCAAGTTCAACACTGATGGGCCTGTGGTCTGTGCCCTTATATAAGTCAATGCCTTCGTGGACCTCCCTGCAACTAAAGTCGATCTGGAAAAAACGCTTGATGGATGAGATTGTTCCACCATGGGATCAAGCCACCGTGCATACCACCACCTATATTACTGCATCCGCAATAACATACCAGTGCCTTTACCAGAATAGATTCTTGGCGAGTGCATCCTTCCCTGGCTCTTGTATTTGGTCTCACTTCCCTTGAACTATAATTTCTTGGAAAGCAGGGTGTATATTGCCTGTTCTACACTCAGTTCTCAGTGTTTTGCACACTGCTTGACCCATAGTAGACACTTAGTAATTACTGAGTCAAGAAAAGAGGGAATGAATAAAAACTAATTCTATTCTAGAAATAAAAATGGCATTTGTGACAAAAATATTTTAATTAAAAATTATAAACTGCCAAGAATTAACAAATAAATACTTATTAAAGCAATACCAAGTCATGAGCTAAGCTCTTTCTGCAAGATAAATGCCAAGTGAAACAGTGCACAGCTTTGGTAACACTTCCTTGTTCTATCTGATCATCATCAAAACGATAGTGAAACTCCACTGTTCCTCAGTCTTGCTCAGTGACTTCATCTGCAAATGTTCAGATTATTTTACTACTAAATATCTAGGCAAGAAAACTTTGTATTAGCAAAGAGCACCTCAGGCTACTTTTATAAACTGCTATTCCACACTGAGCTTTATTCCTTTATAAAATATATTTAAACATTTTATTATAATTTCCAACATGGAGCAAGGTTGAAAATTTTTAATGCCAGTATGTCCATGATTTATATTCTGCCAATGACATTTCACTCTACTTGTTTTGCACACTTATCAACCCATTGTTCATCAGTCTTTCCTTTTCCCACATAAATTTCCCAGTAAATTGCAAGATTTGGTATTTAGAGTTTAATAAGTGTTTATAGTTTTGTTGTTGTTGTTGTTTAGCTATAAATTCACATGCAATAAAATGCACAAATCCTAAGGATCTACTCACCAAGTTTTGGCAAATACATGCACCTGCGTAACCAAACCCTTATAAAGATACACAACATTACATAATATCAAAAAATTCCAGCAGGTCCTTACTGGCTAACACACCATCCCCATAACATCTAGAATGTTCTTGTGTTGTTATAGTTTTGTTTGTTTATTATTGATCAGACTTAGATTTACCTGATTTGGAATTTTGTAATATATAAATGGAAGCTCACACTATATACTCTTTTGAGTGAGTTTCTTTCACTCAACCTAATGTTTTTGATAGTGCCATTGCCTGTATTTGAAGCTCCTTCCTTTTCATTGTTCAGTAATATTTCCTTGGTTAAATATCCCAGTGTTTATCCATTTACCTGTTGATAAAAACCTTGCTTGTTTCTTGTTTTTTTGCTATTATGATTAAAGCTGCTATGAACATTCTTGTACATGTATTATGTGAGCATGTTTCTTCTTCTCATGAGTACATGCTTAAGATTAGAATTGCCAAGCCATAGGATAACTGGATGTTTAATTTTATAAGAAACTGGCAAACATTTTACAAATTGGTTGTACATTTTTCCCAATCCCACCAAAAATATACAAGTGTTCCAGTTGTTTCACATTCGCGGCAACAATTGGTGTTATCATCTTATTTTAATTTTAGCCATCTGGGGGTGTAGCAATGTTAAATTCCATTGTCCTGATGATTAATAGGGTTGAGCACTTTCTACGTGGTCAGTGACCATTTTACATCTTCTTATGTAAAGTGTCCAGTTTTTTGTCTACTCTTACTGGATTAATTTTTATTATTGAGTAGCAGGAAGTTAAGTCTCTCTAAATATATATTTGAAGGGTAATATCCCCTGTAGGTCACTATGACTAAATAATTTCGAGGAAATTCTGTTTTCAGGACATCTTTTCCTAACAGTGTGTCTCGATCTTTCTTGCTCTTCTTTCTATGATTTAAAAACATCATCGGAGATTCTGATTTTTGTCGTTATTCATTTTGGAAGTTGCAGGTCTTTCTAAATATTAGCTTTTCTGTCTAAAATTTTAGTGTGTAATCTTAAGGTTTTTTTTTGTTACTGACACCACAAAACCTTTAATCTTTTGTGTATGTCCTTATGAAATATAAGTTTATCAGTCTATTACATATGTTCACTGTCCTCCCTCACTCTCTACTCTCCTTTTTCTCTTAAAAATAGCCACATCGTATATTAGAATCACACCTTTGAAAACCTTTAAACCTGTTCATCTTCCTCTGTGGATTTCAGAATTGCACGTGGCCTGATGTCCTCTCCTTCTGCCGTGGGTTGTCTCCTCTTTGGTCATAATGAACTCCATGATGACATAGCAACTTTATTCAAAGATTACTGTCTCTTTTACTTCAGCCAACAGTCAGTCCTTGTTGCTCACCATTAATTCTGGAGTAACAGTTGTCTTTGATTCTCTCTCTACTTTCTGGAAGATAAAATTGTCAGCAGAGCAAGTTTGATACTTATCAGATACAGTATTTTAGCTGAATGAGACTTCCCGCAGATGCATCACAATTGGAATCTCCCATCATAGCTGTGTCATCTCACTATGTCATTCTTGTGATCTGTGCCACAATGTGCACAGCTCATTTGTTCTGGTTTGCAAGTGTGGTCTGTTCTATTTCTCAACCACAATGTGGTTTCTCTCTCCCTCCTTTTATCTTTAGAAGCGTCCTTTAGAGTGTGTCTTCACTATAACTTTTAGGGAATTTTCATGCAATTATACATTTTTTCCCCCACATACAGAGCTCATTGTGCCCATTTCTGAGAGATCTGTTCTTTTTACTCAACAAGTGCATTAGAGTTCTCCTTCAAACAGCTCATCTGGGTCCCACTGATAGTTCATAAATCAGAGCTCCCTCCACGTGTTAACACCTCAGGTCGCCTTTTCACATGGCTCACATTCTGAGTACTTCTGTGACATTCCCCATGGGTGCTGGTTTCTCAGAATGACCAGCTCCAAGGTGCATCCAGTCACTTCCTTTCTTGTTCTGTGGATAACGTGATAATGTTTCTCAATCAGAAAGTGCAAGTTGCCTCTCAGGAGAAGCATCACATAGACATGGTATGATTCACAGATTCACCTCCAGTTTTTGTTTGTTTGTTTGTTTTTTAAATTATGATTTTTGTAAAACACATTTCCAAGTACTTCTGCCTGGGAAATCACCTGGTCTTGAGGACAATGGAGCCAAGTTGCCTTTGGGTCTGCACACAGACTGGGTGGACGTGTGTATGTTAAATTCTATGCTGCCTTCTTAGTGTCTGACACTGAGGACTGCCATCCCCATGTATAGGGCTGTGGTTGGGACATAACAAGGAGGCTTTCTGAGAGCTGTGAAGCCCAATACATGAATAATTTGCAATAATTTTGATTTTTAAAAATTTTCATTACAATATTGATCTTGATTACTGTCCTTTTACCCATCCCGTAAATGTTGTGCCCCAACTTCATTCCTGTCTTGTCTCTCCTCAGTATTGACCCTGTAAATATTCTGCATATGTTTAATGCTCAAATAATCCACAATAAAATAAAAACTATAATAATCTATCTCTCTCTTTATAAGTGACTTGATTGATAATCGCAAACCATATAATTCCAATGTTTTCAACCTTTACTCTGCCTTTCTGCTTGACATTTTTAAGGTTGTCCTATGGGTGATTAAGTCTGAAAATCAATGATCCTGCTGAAAAGGAAAAATCTTGAAAAAACTGTAGTGAAAAGTGGGGAAACCTTGAGATATAGACTAGAGCAAAAAATACTCAATGTCTAGGAATTGGGACATGGGGTTGCCTGGTCATAGTGGGAATGGGGCCTCAAGACTCTTCTGGGGACACAAAATACATATTTCCCAGCAGTCTGCTCATTGCTCATTGATCATTGAGGACAGCAGGCTGTGTTCTGCTTTGTGAGGTAGAGGCCATCATCCATTATGTCCAGATGACACATACCTTACCAAAAGGGTTTTCTACATGATAACATTTTAATGTTGTCACTTTGGGAGAATATTTTGCCTTTAAAGAAGAAAAGGTTAAGCCTGCAAAGTTTTAGATAGCTTTGATAGAAATCAATACATTGAAGGGCACATTTTCTACAAAATATTTTTGAATGTTTTATTTATTGGACGTTCAGCTGTACAAATGAGACATGTGGGAACTAACACAATTGAAGCAGGGTTGTGATTTTTAAAGAATGACTACACCCTCCTTCCAAAGAAATCCAAAATTATCTTAAAAGCCTTACCACAAATGTGTAGTGAAACTAAGTAAATAAAAAGTGACTTTGACTAATTTTACATCAGACTAAAACTGCTGGCTTTTGATTTTCTATTTGTCCTATTCCAATTTTGCTTGTTTCTGATTCTGGGTCAAATATATCATGGAAACCATGATTTCATAGAAGTACCAAACAGAATAATGATACCTATGGAAGTTTAATTGCTCCTGCTAATTATACAAATTTGATTTTTGGTCCCTTCTTCTATATAGTACAGTAATTGAAGATACTTTTTTCTGCATTTTCTTATGTGGTATAGGATTACAGACATTATTTTCTCACTTTCCATTTCTATACAATGTTCAGGCAAATATAGATTCCTTTATCTTGGTGGTAAGTAAAGAGATGGACATAGACACCTGTAACATAGGTGAGAGACCACCCCATTCTTCCAGAGGAAGAAATCTACTCTCTGCCTTCCATTGGGTTCTGTCTCCACTGCTCATGACTCACAGCGCCTTCACCTCTCTCAGCACCTGTCTCTGTGGCAATCAGGTGGATGCTGTCACCTGTATAGAAATTTGTCAGGATTATTTGTGAGTTCAGAGAGCATTGCACAGAATCCTCTTCTAATTAGCCAGTAAGAATCCTTGAGCCCACCATATATCCAATAGACCTTGTTCAAGAGTCAGGCAATTGCAAATTAGTAGAACTGACATCTTTCAATAACTACAATCTCAAATAGATTTGCTTGACAATTGCTCTACCTGAAATGGTTTCTCTACAATTTACAAGGTCATATGGGTCATGTTGCATCTCTTTTCCCAATGTGCTTTATTTCCCGGAGTCTGTAACAAAGAAGACCCTAAATATATGTTAATAGAAACACAAAGTTACGCTTTGTACACTTGACCATAATTGCCATTATTTATTACACAAATGTTGTTGCTAGTTGATGATCAAAGAAACACTCTTTATACAAAGAGAAAAAGTGCAGCTAGTATAGAGAGAAATCTTATTCCTGATAAAGATCATTTTAGCAGACATTTTACAGAAAAAAATATGTAATCTGAGAAAGGATATTAAGACTTGAGTTGATGTAGACACTTCTTAATTTATTTTCTCTTTAGAACTTTTGTAGAAAACCCAGAATAGTCTGTCATTGAGATAAAAACCTACAGAATAAGGTCAAAGGAATGCAACCCAGCAGAACCCGAGGAGGGTCTGCAGCTTCATTCAAAGGTATCCTTGACTACACCAGGCTTAGGGTGAACCAATATTCCTTGACAGAATATTTAGAAAGTTAACACCAACACTAATTTGCTATATTTAAATTGCACTTTATCTGATCTGTAAATGGTGTATAGCCTTTTTCTATAGTATAAATTCAGTTGTTTCAAAGACTGTTGTTATTGTCTTTGTGAGTGCCAGAGTTAAACATCTTCTTGTAGATGTTGATGAAGAAAGACAGCTGAGCTTAGTTGACTTCAGTTTCTAGTTTCACAGAACATGGTGGTGTCCAGAGAGGTCAGAAATAGAAAATGACATCTTTGTGAGACTGGATCCTGTCCAGGTGTGCCACTTGGGGTAGACATCTGGAGAATTCTCTGTTCCCAGAGGTTTCTTTTAGGGATGGGTATTGGACCCAACTTCTGCTAGTGATGCCATCTTCTTAGAAGTTTAAATTTAGAGGAGAGACCCCAGTTTGCCTTCTTTGAAAAAGGAAGTTATGGGATGTAAAAGTCAGGAGTCAGAGACAACCTGCTTTACCCTACAGCTCATGAAGGCAGCCCTCCAAGCCCAGTGTGTCCCCTGGCTTCTTCTGCCTGTTTGCTCCTGTCCAAAGGCATAAGACGCCATGCATGTGTGATGTTCCAGCAGAATTCTTCTCCAGGACCTCCTACTGTCTCCTCCTTAGATCTGGAAACCAAGGTTATCATACATCCAACACTTGATTTTCTGTCCCTCACACATAAACTAGTGAGGCAGGATGCAGCTTCACACTGAAGACAGTGGACATAAATACCCTGTGAGGAGCTTGGCCTATTCTAGGTGCTGGTTCCACTGCAGCTTTGACTGGAGGTCTTGACAGAAACCCCAGGAAGAACCAGGTCCTCCTTTCAGATGAGAGGAGAGACCTGGAGAATATCCTGTGTTGCCCCAGCCACAGGACACACTTCAAACCAGTTTTATCTGTCTCTCTGTAACCGGGTCTCTCCGTGCTCTGTCCTCCCTTATGCTCAGATCAATCCACCAGGAGAGCAGGTGCAGAATGATGAGAACGATCTTTTCCAGCTTGGCTTGAAGATGACAAATGGCATTCTCTCTGAAATGGAACCCCACAACGATAATAATATTTGAGTACCTACTATGTGCTCAGCTCCATCAGACATTTATTCAACATTATTCCCTTTTTCACAGTCTGCATACAGGTATTACAACATGTCTAACTGTGAAAAAACAGGGTGCAGAGAGATGAAATTGCAGTTGGATTTCACGCAACTGCAAAGTGATCACTCCAGGCTGCAAAACCAACGTTGGCCTGGCTCCACACAACCCTCGTGCTTCCCTCCGAGATAAGACACATTACCCAGGGATGTCTTATCTTTCATCAGCTCACCTGGCAAGAAGACTCATTAAAAATATATTGTAATTGGAAAGAAGTCAGAAATGAAGGGTAATTCCTAAAGTTAAAAAGCTGGTCCCAGAAATCCATTTTCCACTTGGGAGGGTTGTGTGTCTCTTTTGATGATGAAACCACGTTGACTGGTACTCACTCAGCGGTGGGGTGAGCTCCCCTCACAGCAATGATGGTGAAGGCTGCAGCTGCACAGAGAAGCTGAGAGACCTTTCTGCAGCCCGAACACAGAAGGGGAAAAAAGAGTGAAGCCACTTAGATTTGCTACATCCAGACACAAACACATAAAACCCATATTAATTGAGAATAATGGAAATAAAAGACGAAAGACTACAGGGTTTGGTTCATTTTGGACTGAGCCAATAATTAAATGTCTATAAGTCTGGCCTGGCTGGTGTGGCTCAGTGGTTGAGCATCGACCCATGCACCAAGAGGTCGCCGGTTTAATTCCTGGTCATGGCACATGCCCAGGTCGTGGGCCAGATTCTCAGTGGGGGGCACGCAGGAGGCAGCCAATTGATGTTCTCTCTCATCAATGTTTCTATCCTTCTCTCCCTCTTTCTTTCTCTCTCTCTAAAGTCAATAAAGAAAAAAAAATTTAATGTTTATAAGTCTGAACAATCTCTTTGATTAATAGAGAGGGTTGTTTAAACTTGGTTTACATGTGTGGTTGTTATGGGAAAAGTCAATGTTTCCTCCTGAGGATGGCATGAGCAATGTGTCAAGATGCTCAAAATCCTGTGTGAGGGCCTCTTCTTCTTTGGGAAGAGTCTATTTGAGCAAAGTGTGTTGTGTTGTCTGTAGTTGTGTGAAAAGCCTTTGGTTAAATACTGTTTCCCACAAAGACACACTGAAACGTTATCACACGGAAGATGTGTCTGTGAGGAGATTTAAATAAAACATGGAAAGAGTCTCAAAGGCATTCTCGGAGAGGATTAATAATTAACACGAGGCACAAGGTTCCAAAAATTGAATTTCATGCATAATCGTGGTGCTCATTACTATCGATAATTACCATCACAAAACAGGAAATGGAACATGTGGACCATTTGGAGACCAAAAGGGTTAATAAAATTGCTCTTGGAACGAGGAAGCAGGGGCTGTGAGTAAAAATAACTACAATGTTGTAATAAGTTGAAATGTGTGTTCTTGTCCTGAAAGGTTTTTATACATACTTATTTTTAAGCATTTGTTAGATACAAGAAAAATGTCAGGAAGGCATTTCCAGAGTTGCTAAAGGGCAGAGTCCTCAAGCAGACAGGCCTCTTGTGTTGTTGTTGTGATTCTATTACAGGTAAGAAGGTGTACTTCCTATCACCACAGGCACTGCATGTACACAGCCACCCGTGCGCAGAATAGATCAAATATAAACATTCATATATACCCTACTCCTCTCCTTCAATGTGACTTTTTTAACCCTCACTCAAGGATATTTTTTCCATTGATTATTTTAGAGTGGGAGGGAGGGAGAGAGAAGGGGAGAGAGAAAAACATCAGTGTGAGAGAGACACATCAACTGGTTGCCTCCCAAAAGATTCCGACAGGAGCCAGGGATCGAACAAACAACCAAGGTACATGCCCTTGACCAGGAATCAAACCTGAGACCCTTCTGTCCACCAACTGAAAGGTAATTCCTAAAGTTAAAAAGCTGGTCCCAGAAATCCATTTTCCACTTGGGAGGGTTGTGTGTCTCTCTTGATGACAACACTGTATTGCATATTTTGGGTCACTTGTGAGGTTGTGCACCTTTTTAAAGGATTATTACCAATTTATATGTCCTCTGCTCTTGGCCTGTTTTATTTAAGTTGATCTGTCAGTCATTTTATTCGGTGATGTTAGCCACATTTTTAAAAGTAGTTTATCACAGTGGACTGCACACCTTTCCTCTTGGTGTGTGCTGTCCTTCATCCCAACGTTCTGGTGTTCTGGAGTTGTGATTGAAATGACAGCAGAGTAGCTGGGAGAAAGCCTCACATACAGAGACCTGTAGTCCTTCGGAGTCAATGGGAAGTGAGGATGCTGGACAGACGGGAAGGAGAGACCCCATGTGGTCCTGCTGTCGCGAAGGGCTCCCCTGCCTTGGGAGCAGCAGTCTGAATTTCTGTTGTGAGTCACTGTCCAGGGTTCAAACCAGCCTCTGGAGGCCCCAGCACTCCAGCCCACTCTAGTGAAAGCACACCGTCAGCGTTTAGAAATCCTCACTTTCATCAGCTGTCCCCTGAGGCCCCCGGGCATGTGCTCTGACTGAGAATCAAAGTGGCAACCTTTCGGGTACCAGGGTTGACTCCCAAACAACTGAGCCACACTGGTCAGGGCACATCAGGAAATTCTGAAATAAACTTCTGAGTACAAGTTTTGGATGATGTACAAAAATTGTCCAGGCCAAGTGTAAGGCATGTTTCACTTGCTGACAAGCATACTTTTTGTCAGCTACATGAACTGTTTTCTTTTTGTGGTGTGTGCCCCTAGTGGGAACCGAACCCTGGACTATGGTCCGCATGCCGACGCACCAGCTGCTGAGCCAAACCGGCCAGGGCCACATGAACTGTTTGAACAATGCTAGATGCAGCAGATGATCACTAGGGGTAACACCACATTTGCATTCTTGGCTTCCATGGGACAAACAGCATGATGTTGCATTTGTGTGATACTGACACCCGAGTCCGGTCAGTGCCCTGGGTGACATAATTGCCACAGAGGCCACAGGTCCGCTCAGTGTGTAGAATGCTGTGGTGGCACCACGCTGGCTGCAAAGAGGAAGAACTGCCCTTGAGGAGCTTATCATCTACACAGCAATTGTCTCCACATGCCTTTCTTTTTAAAGGTCACGAGTCTTTTGTTTGTTTTTCCACGTGAATTACCATCTTTCTATCCTAGAGGCTAACTTTCCTCCAGGAAAAAAAAAATCAAAATCAAATACAGCGTCAAGATTTTAGGAAGGTGAAACCCAGCCATTATTTGAGAGTTCAGAATTTATTTTAGAAGTTCAGGTATATTAACTAATTTTGCGGGCAAAGTCTCAGTGTCGGTAATAAATAAAAAATCTGAGATCTCTGTGTGGTCCACGTTCTCAGGGACCAGGTGCCCTCTGGGCACCTCAGAGCAGGTTCAGCCTCAGGCCTATTTTGTTGACACTTCCATTCCGTTCATGAGGAATTAAAGCAGCTACCTTGGGACACAGCAAGTGTTCGCCACATTTGTAAGATAATCAAAAGTCAAGACATGGATCACTTTCCAGTCGAACCGTAAAATCACCCTCTGCAGACCATGTCCTGCCTCCCCTCACATGACCAGCACGAGCGCTTCACTATGTGTGTGAGTGTGACCGAGTGTGTTACTGTGCATATGAGTATATTGGTGTGTGTCTGCATGCTAGCATGTGTATGGGAGTTTATGTGAGTGTGTGAAGTTTCAAGCTTTGTGATTCTCTTATACGTGTGAATGTGTGTGGTACTGTGTGTGTTCGTGTATTAGCAAGCATGTGAGTGTGTGTATGTTCATGTGCACTTGCTATTGTGAGCAATCGTGCGTTTCTCAGTGTGCAGAAGTGTGTCTGTGTGTCAGCATGCGAGTGTGCATGTGTTTGTCAGTATGTGGGAGTGCTCCATTGTGGGTAAGTGTGTCACTGGCTCTGTGTGAATGTGTGTGTACATAATGCACTGTGTGAGAGTATCAGTGTGTCAGCTTGTGTAGGTATGTAAGAGCATGTGTATATCAAAGTACAAAAATGGGTTCACATGTGTGTGAATGAATGTGCCTGTGTGGATAGCACATGCCTGGCCATGGTGCATTCAGACACACAGGCTGATGTCCTTTTTCGGGACTGTAAACTTTCCGGACCTGCAGGCTAAGAACTCATTCTTAAAACGCTTCTGGATTTGACCGCATAACTACAATTTTTGGAGAGGCGCAGTTACTTTCTGCAGCAAGAGTTCAGCTGCAGAGCTAATTGCTACAAATGATAAAATGATCTCCATTTCTGTTCAAGTTTACCCTTTATTAAAATTAAAACTTGAGTGGCAATAATGTAAAAGGGTGGTTAGACTAAAATGAATTTCTGTGGTTCAGGCTGTGTAGTCTGTGGTACTCTGTTATGACAGCCCAAGCTGACTAATACAAATAGGATAGTTTGGAAAATGCAGTCTACAAGCATAGTTGAAAGTTCTCTTCCTGAAACGCACAAGATTTATTTTGAGGAAGAACTCTTTCAAGATTTCAATATCTTAAATCTTTTTATCTCAATGCATGCTCCTTCCCTCCCTGTCAAATCATGCATGTTTGCTCCCTAATTAGTGATCAAATGGAAAACTAATACAAAACAAGAAGCAATCAGCTGCACAATCAAAAGTACTCACGGGCTGTTCTGGCTGAGGTCACTGTCGGTTTTGCCACCCTAACCGTCAGACTGACACCGCACTTCCAGGTCTTCATTTCTGTTTTATTTCCTCTCGAGCTAACTCTGAAAATATGCATCATTCTCCCCTCATGTGGAAAGTATATGGTGAACACATTGTGCAGATCATATCACAACTCCGGGCAGGACCATCCACGCATTTTTTCATCAACATCAGAGAGATATTTCTTCTCTCTTGGTGAACTTTTAGCCTCCCTTTATTCTATCGACATTTGTTTAACACAATGATTGTATTTCTTTCATATTATTTTTTGTTACAGTTCACCGAAGCTAAATTACTTGTAGTTAATTCTGAGGGTACAATTTGTTGCTGTTGTATTTATATTTCTTCTAATGAATACCTTGCTTTAATATTTTTCTCGTGTGTTAATACTTAGCACATTGTAAATACAAACGGGGTCGACGCGCTAGCTGCAGGAAGAAGGGCCAGCTTCTCTTTTTTGTCCTTTTCAGCCCGTCCTCCAAATCTAATTTAGAGACACAGAAAGAAACCCAGGACTCCTTTTCCCCGTTGTGTCAGAAAGGATCCTTCCATGTGATGTTTCTCCAGGAGCTTGTAAGTAAATACGACACTTCTTAAAACTACGGACATGGCCACGGTTTGGTTTGGGCACTGAGTCCTATGGCCAAGAATTCGTTTTCCACTGGCTCCGGCCCTATCAGCTTCGGCACCGACGGAGCAACACACGGAGTTTCATTTGCTATTTCACAGGACCTCAGACAAGCTGTAAAATGATACGTACCCGCAATTTAATAAGTTAAAAATTTAATAAAAATAGGGGAAATGGATATTGTTTTTCTTTGAATATGTCAACAGGGAACCTACTCCATGGTGTTTTAAACTTCGGTCGATATTTTGATAGAAATGCTTAATTTATCCGACACAGGTATCATTTTCATTATTTTCATTCTGTAATGCAATCTACATTCCAAGTTCATATGTGTTTGAGATGTACTAACTCAGCCTCATCGAGCAAAAAAGCCCCTTGAATCAAGTTTAAAAGCCAACTCCTTCCGGAAACTCTCTCTCCCAGTGCCCTAAACCTCTCAGCATTCATCGGTTCTGGTCCAGCCAGACACAAGACTACCTCTGATCCTGTTGTTCTCTTTACGGAGCCAAACCTTTCCTCGAAGATGGACAGCACCCAAGGCAATGGGAAAATTAAATAGCTAATAGGTACTCCCTATTTCACTGAAAGGACAATGCTATAAAAAGGTAGAAGGTTTTAACTCCTGCAGGGTTGACCTCATTGACCCAGACGGGTTCCGAGGCAAGGCTGGAGAGATTCAGAGCCAGGAAAGAATCTCCAATAAATCCAACTGCATCTCTTTATTTTGCAATAAAACTGAGGCCAGGAATACTTGATTATTTCCCCTGTTCACACCCGCCTTAATCTCCGGATGTGGCAGGAAGGGTCAAGCTCCAGGACACAATTCCCAGGACGTGCTGCTTTGCCCCCGACCCACACCCCAGCTGCCCATCCTTCGTGTCCATAGAGAATCTCTTCATTTTTCTACACATTTCCCCTGGTTTTTCACCAGGCATATACTTTATGGCCTTTAAACAATTCCTACTGACCTAGGAAGTATTGGAAGCACACTTTTCAATTCCCCTTTTCATTGCAAATTTGTTTTAAAATAACCCTAATTTCCCAGCATTGAGGACTGTGAAGTCCTGGTTCTTTAAAATTCATTCAGGTTTTAAGACCTCATCTATAGGTGGGTTTTTATAGATGTTTCTTGGATACATTAAAAGAAAGACATTTTTACAGAATCTAAATTGGACACATATCTATAATCCAACATTTTTGTTCGAGTAATTTATTAATGAACAAATAACTCAGTGTCTTCATTCACTGATCAATTCCTATCTGAGTCTGAGGGCAGTGGGTTCAAATCCACAGGAGAGGTTTAGGATACATTTTCCATGAGCCACAGCAGCTCAGAGAGATGGCCCTCTCTCAGGCAGCTGTCACCAGGTGCAGGGTACTGTGCTAAGTGTTCTAGAAATTAGCTCCTTTCATCCTCAAAGCAAACCTAGGAGGAGCTTCTGGCATGGGCGGAATTGTGTCCCTATGAGGTTTCTATGTTGAAGTCCTGACCCCTAGTACCTCAGAATGTGACCTGGTTTCTAGCATTGCAGAAGTAACCAACTATGATGAAGTCATATGATAGTACATTGGGCCTTAATTCAGTACGACTGGTATCCTTATAAAAGAGGGAAAATTGGACACACACATTTATTCAGGGAGATGCCATGGGAACATGAAGGCAGAGATTAGGGTGATGCTTCTACAAGCCAAGGAATGCCAAAGATGACCAGAAAACCAGTAGAAGCTGGAAAGAGGCACAGACCAGCCTGCTCTGGGACTGTCTCTCAGAGCCTCAGAAAGAACCAGGCCTGCCCACACCTTGAGCTCAGACTTCTGGCCTGCAGAATAGTACATTTCTGTTGTTTCATGTGCCCAGTCTATGGTGCTTGTTAACGCAGTCTTAAAAACGAATACAGCCCTCATTATTGCCCCATTTTGACAAGTAGAACAAGCCTCCTTCTTTATCAAATTTGCCAGATGCATGTCTCAGCTAATAAGAGTGGTGCCAAGCCCCAGAACACAAGCTCTCGCCACCACACCATGGTGTTCTACTGTCATTGAGAAGACTCTTACAGGTGACTCTCCCTAAGTGCTACCTGCAGGGACAAGATAGGGTTGGGAAAAGGTGTCTCTGCAGTTAGAGAAGCCCCATTGGTGTGTCTGACACCCCTGCTTTGAGAAGCATGCCGTCACTATCATCACATCTCCTGAGACTTACTGATATGTAACCAATAGTTGTTTTATGTGCATATTTTGCTTTATATGTCCATATTTTTCATTTATCAAGATAGATACCATGTGATGTGACATATGAATGATCAAGGTTAGGTTTTTGGATAAAGAGAACTCTACGATTTTAGTTTCTCCTGGAGACACTTGCTAGATCTTTGTTTCAGATGTGCGTTTTTTTTTTGGGGGGGGGGTAGCATAGAGTCAACCTAGGACAAGTAGATTATCAATAATCATTTTTAATGGTGATAAGTTTTACTTGTCTTTGTACATATTTTAATGGGTACTTGAGAAGTTTTATAGAAGCAGTGCCAAATAGACTGTCTAAAATATCTTTTCCTCTTTCAGGTTTTAAGGACACAGATAAGTTAAGATCAGGCAAGGATAACATGAGAGTGTTGGGAGTTGTCAGCTCCTAATTCTGGAATCCTACCTATTTAGTGTGTCTTGGAGTTGCTCCAATGTCTTGAGCCTGTAACGAGTGGGGATCCCACTGCTGTCGGCTGATGACAAATGCAGGGTTATGTCTGGTTCAGTCCATGCCTCCCAACTTCCGGAAAGGGTGTGCACGCCATGGAAGGTATTTTATCTGCAAAAATTCTTAGAACAACTCTAAATAGTCCTGCCCTTGGGTCTATTAATTTTTCTCACTGTGGATAAGTCTAGAAATATACACAGGTCTCATTGCTTTCCACTAGGAGTGCAGTGTCCGGAGACAGCAAACACCGTCAGGAGCGATGATATGAGTCCTCAACTCAGACCTCATTGAGTCATTGTCTGATCTATAAATGGACTCATTTTGGGTTTCAGTTTGTTCCCTCTAAAACGGAACTTTCCCTGAATGATACCTACAGTAACGATGCTTTCTATCTATGCTGGTACTGAGAGTAACCCATGATGCCCTTGCGGTCTCAGCCTGTCTGGTCAGTGGCCTGTTGAGGTGGACCAGGCAGGGCTGGGAGCTCTTTCTGAGCCTCTGGTGACCACACGGCAGCCCTGGTGTTGCTGGTGTCCCAGTGCCACCCCTCTGGCTTAGCTTCTATCCTTCTAATCCTGGGTTTCAAACCCTCCTTACCCTGGTCTAACCCCAAATTTTGGGAACTTCACTCTGTTTTTTTGTTATCATGAAACACATATTATGCAGTAAATGCTTACTTACTAAATGCACAAAATCGTGAATAAATGAGAAATAAAAATGACTCTTAGGTACAAAATAGGAGTGAAATTTAAAAAGCTGTAAAAGGAAGCATTTTCACACACACACACAAGTTAAAGATTAAACTACCTCCCTCCATTTACTCTCAGGGATGCCTGCCTGCTATGTCCACCCTCCATGTAGCAGGGACTGTGGCGGATGGTGAACTTCATGCCTGTTACCACTAGGGGAGCCCCTCTGAGAGGGGAGTCTATCACACTGCCCAGCTCTGGGGCAGGAGCCTGTCGCTGTCGTGGGTCCTTCGTTAACAGCGCGGAGGGGGAGGTGAAGCGTGCCCTGCCTGGCCAGTGCTGTAAAGGCCAGAGAGCTCCCTTACCTTCTCTTTCTCTTCCTACGGTGAAAGCGAAGCTCCAGGCAGCAGTGGCTCCGTTGACTGGGCTGGGGGCACAGGGGAGGGATTGGAGTGGAGCACACATCCATGACGCTGGGTGTCGGTGTTCTTTCAGGGCAGGTAACACAGGCCCCTGTTGGGGACATACCCTCTTCCCAGAAAATGTTAGGAACTCTGGTTAGAGTATGAATCTTCATTTTTACTTTTTCTAAAGTTGTGACCCAATGGCTTGAACCACAAATGATCAAGAAATATTTGGTGATTGCTCATTGGAAATACCCTGGGTTTGTCACCCTGACATATGGCACACCTAGAGCATCTTATTGGCCCACTACATGTCATTGCAGAAGACAAGAATGCAGTGGGTGGGTGAATGAAAGGGATTAACATTATTTGACATGAAGAAGAAAGGACTGGAGCGATTCAGCACCTATCTTTCAAACACATAAAACTCCCACGTGAACTGGTGGCCAGCTAGTGTTCTACATTTTACTAAAGGCAGAACGAAAGGAAATGGGCTTAGATGACAGCATGAAGAATTCAGGTTAGATATGGGGAATGACTCTCTGACATTGAGTTATGACTCATTCGGATAGGTTACCAGAGAAGATAATATTCTTTGAAGATTTTAATATATACATATCCCTTGACACAATGCTCACATTATGACCTGGTTGATTTTAAAGTAAAATTCCACATCTCACTCCCCCTTTTCCCACATAAGTCAATTTTACAGTGACAGGTGGAATTGAGTGGGTCACCAGATCACTGCCTGTTCTGAAATGAGGCTCAGTGGTCAGAGGACTTTCGGGATGGCCCGTCGCATCTGCACTTCCCCACGTCCTTCATGGCAGTGGCAGCCACTCCCCCCTCAAGGACTCTGTGTCCTTGTTCATCTCCACCTGGCTTCTCTGGAAGGTGCCAGGGGGCAGCACTTGGTATCACAAGCTCAAGGACAGAGTCAGTCCACGGAAGCAGAGCGGTGACTGCTTGTGTATCCGAGGGCACATGTGTAGAAATGCATTTTGGTGGCTCCATACAGGGAAGTTCGAACCTCAAAGGAACTGGATTAGAATAGTCCCCGTAGGAATAAAATATGACCCTGTGTCTTTCTAATCTAGAATTACAACTGCTTTTATTACAGAGAGGTGCCTTTGCCAGGGTATAGCGAGGCGACTCGGGCATCATGAAGTGGTTCGAAGGAGCACTGGCTAAAGATGCAGAGTCACCTCAGTAGTCTATGACTGGGTCTTTTAATTGGGCTAAAGTAAGACTTTTATGTTTGTTTCTTGTCCTTCAAGATATAGTTGCTTCGTTTGTTTGTTTTTGTTTTTGTTTTCTATCAAAATCAAGAAACAGAGAGAACACGCTAGTTTTAGTCATTTCCAGAATGTTTAGGTATTTTCTTCTCCAGACGATTACATTTTAAGTGATATTATTTGGCGACAGTGGGCAACTGATATGGCCCCGAGGCATGCTTCTCCTCTTCGCGGTCACCTGTTGGGATTCTCATCACTGACAGGGAAGAATGAGTGATTTGCCTTGGTCCAAATTTGAAACCCCTGTCAGCCAACCCTTCCATGGTGCATGTCCTGCAGCAAGGAGTCACTGTCAGCAGGTCCGGCCAGCCACACTGAGCACCTGAAAAGGTGCTGATGGACCTGGGCTGTGGCCGGGAGATCCGCTTACACCTGGAAGTTCTGGGCTCCCCAGACCTGAATCGCGGTATTGTAGAGAGAAGCCACTTCTGGAGGTGAACAAAGATAATCCTGCATATATCTGGTGTGTTTTATTTACTTTTATGTGTTTTATTTTTATGGGCTTTAAAATGGAAGCAAAATGACGTCTTAGAAATATGAAGAAATATAGGCTGATGACCACAAATCAGGAAAATAAGATGAGCTTTCTAACAGATTATACAAGAAGGCATAGGATTGGATTGAGAATTCCACTCTAAACTCAATCCAAAGATGGGCTACTTTTATTTAAAGATTTCTGAATTTAAAAGTATCTTGGCATTTACCCAGTTCACACATCTTGAAGTGAGTCCGGGAGGAAAAAGATAACATGAATATAAATGGTCTGATTTTATCCTTGTGCCATTCATCTTAAAAGCATTTTCCTTTTGGCACAATTTACCAACTATTTCAGGCTATTAAAGTTACAAACATGTGAACAATGGATCTCGAGTCATACTATCCAAATTACTTTTGGATAAGTTTAGCAATAAAGTCATTTGCACAAATCAGAAAATTATTAAGACTGCAAATAAGAGCATTATCAGAATCTTTTTTTTTCTTCAGATTAGAGGGTTCTTAAGCACATTATTATGTAATTTGACTAATTTTATAGGTCCAATTTGAGGAACAAAGAAAAGAAACTTAAGACAGCAGCATCATATCTAGCCCTCTGCATTTTCAAAATAAACTCTCTAGAACTCTAGGTCTTTATATATCTTTGTTTGCTAAATAGTGAATCAGTTCTTGAACTATTCTGAATCAGAATTTACCAAGTTGTGTAATTCTGTGGGTGACCTTCAGGAGCCCTGTTAGAGGTGTCGGATACTGAGTCTGAGGTCAGGGAGGGCACAGGCTGCACTGGGTGACACAAGCCAGGGGATGGCAGTCAGACAGATGCAGGCTAGAGTTCAGAATGCACACTTTCCATCGCATGGTCTCAGGAAATTAAGTGTCTTAATTTATTGGTACAATATAGATATCAATTTCTGTCTTGCAGTGTTGTCAGGTTTACAGACAATATATGTAAAGATTTGTAACCCACAAGAGGTTTTTAACAAAGAATTTAACCACTACTATCAAACACTCAGCTTGGTCATTTCTACGGTAGACTTGACTGCGTCTACACATGAACAGAGATAATCCCAAATACATTTGGTGTGGTGGTGTGGTTTGTTTATTTTTATTTGCGCGTGGCCTTGGGTGCCTATCAGAACACCGAGCAAGGTTCCAGAACTCAGCATAGTGGGCGTGTCTCAAACCCAACAGCTACTTGGGAGGTTTCCATGACCATATGTGCAGATTGGAGTCTAGGGAAGTTTTTAAATCACCCTTTTCAAAAGCCACATGTATCAACCAAAAGGTTGGTTGTTATGTTTGCATTTTTATCAAAAGCTGTAGGAGTGAGAAATGAGCCATACAGTGCAGGCAGCCTGGGCTCTGGATGGACAAAGTCCTGACTGAGCTCCATCACTCCCTAAGTGTGTGTGTGTGTGTGTGTGTGTGTGTGTGTGTGTGAGGAATGTATGGCTATGTGTGAGTGTAAGCGTGTGAAGAGTGTACACGTGTGCATGTGTGAGAGAGTGAATGTGAATCCATCAGTGTTGGAAGGACTATGTGGTGGAAGTGAGTGTTTGAGCATGTGTGACTGTGAGTGTGCGTGGGGAGTGTCTATGTTTGCACGTGAGAGTACATTATGTGAGTGTCTGAGAGTGTGAGTGTATGTGTGTCAGCGTTGGAAGGCATGTGTGGTGGGACTGGGAATGGTGGGTGGAGGGGAGATTGCTCAAGTGTGGGGTGCACTGCATTCCATCTCCATCTGGCCTGAGCACAGGTTCTAATGGAACCCTCCTTTGTTTCCAATGGACCAAACCTCAGACCAAAGTTGAGGACATGGGGACGGACAGTTCCATAGTAATTGCTTCTCACCTGCCATCTGCCACCTCCTGAGAGAGCTCCCAGGTGATTTGGGGACCCAAGGGTGTTTTGCACAATCACAAAAACCCATGTGGAAAGTGTAGTAGTTTATTAGTGCTCAAATTGGTATTCAGCGTTGCCCATGTATGTGAGGCGTGTCCGTCCATGAGGTGTGTTCTTCTGGTGACAGCGTAACAAGTCAGAAGGGACTCTTCTGATATTTGAGGCCTTTGTCCTTGAGCTTCCTCAAAGTTTCCCAGCATTCACTGGTTTTTTGACATTAGCTTCTTCATTATCTTCAGTACTGTATTAGTTGCCTAATGCTGTTGTACCAAGGTACCACAGCCTGGGGGCTTAATCGATAGACATTTATTTTCCCACTATTTTGGAGGCTAGAAGTCCCCGGTCCAGGTGTCAGCAGGGATGCTTCTTCTGAAGGCTTCCTCCTTGGCTTGCAGAAGGCCACCTCCTGCCTGTGTTCTCATCAATCTCTCCTTGCAGCCTTTTTCTAATCTTCCTTCTTATGTGGACACCAGTCATATTGGATTCGGGCCACCCTAACCGCCTCATTTCAACTTGATCACCTCTTTTTTTTTATCCTCACCCGAGGACATTTTTCCATTTTTTGTTCAGATAGAGTGGGAGGGAGAGAGGGAAGAAGAGAGAGAGAGAGAAACATCCACATGAAAGGGACATGTCGAGTGGTTGCTACCCGCACAACCCAACCAGGGCCGGGGACAAACTGCAACCGAGGTACATGCCCTTAGCGGGAACCGAACCCAGATATCTCTGGACCGCAGGCCGACACTCAAACCACTGAGCCAAACCGGCCAGGGCTTGCTCACCTCTTTAAAGGTCCTATTGCAAGCATATTCCGAGGTACTGAGGTGAGGAATGCACCCTATGAATTTGTGGGACACAATCCAGCCCATACCACTTAGTTCTCTATAACACTGGTTCTCACATTTAAAGGCGGATTCATCTGAGTTGCCCAGAAAGCTTGCTGGACCTCACCTGTCACTAGTTTTGGATTCAACAGGTCGCAGTGGGACTGAAATACATTTCTGCTATGTTCCAGGAGAAGCTGACACTGTGGCCTGAACACCACAGTTTTAGAACCACAGTTTTGTTTGTTTGTTTGTTTGTTTGTTTATTTATTTATTTATTTTTGTTACAGATGTTTCTACTTTTTCCCCACTGACACTCTTCTCCCAATCCCACCCCTCACCCCCAGCATTATTGTCTATGCCCATTGGTAGAACCACAGTTCGAAAATACAACATCATTAAGGAGAAATTGTGTCAAGTCAGTGGTCCATGTGACTTGCAAAGACTTAATCTTGTTCTCACAAAAATATTCAGGAAAAGTCTTCCTCTCTTGTTCCTCCTATCTTTGTAGGCATGCTTCTGAATTTGAACAAAAGATTGACTTTGTTTTGTTCTTAGTAGGAAAAAGCACACCTGAAATTATAAAGGACAATCTAATAAATCTTGGTAACCTTTCACCCCATAACAGGCATAAAATAATTGAGAATCAGAAGGAAACCCCAGAAAACTTGATGGGAGGTAGCACGAAAGAGTCTGGAAGGCCAGTGGCCTCTTCTGGAACCATTTTGCTCAAAACCAGCTGTGAAAATCAGCCTGGGGGTGGCAAGTATTAACTACATTTAAAAGTGTTTATTGTTTTCTTTCTCACTTTTCCCTGCTCCTTGCCCATGGAAACTTTCCTTTTTATTGTATTTGTCCTACACTTTTAGAAAGGAAGCACACTTAAGCCCAGTGAGGACCCAGCAGAAAGCTGGCTTTAGAAATCTGTTTGTAATAGTTCAAGGTAGAGGAATGTTTTCAAGGTCAATAAAATCTGATTAGAGTTGATCATTGTTCCCCTCTGCTAAGAAAATTAAATAAAAAATTTGGTAATTATTTTATTACAAAATTATTATATAGTAGATTTAAAATGCAACATTAAATATTGCAAAATAGCATTGTCTCTCTGAAGAGGATAATAAGATTCAATTTATTTTATTTCACTTTCTAACCACTCTTAAGCTAGGATGTTCATTGCCTCGAATCACTCAGCTCTTTGAGTAGAAAGTGTAAGCTTGGAGAAGAAACTGTTAGGCCGGAATAATAGCCCCAGCACATAGACTTAGGATGTTTCTTTAAATATCCAGTTAAAAAGTAAACTTTATCAACACGCATCATATATTACATTGGGCTTTCCCTAAAAATAAACCAAGAACTTGTCTCATGAGGTCACCAGAGGCCAAAAGCACATCACACACACTGTTTAATTTTAGCCATCACAAGAAATTCTGGCCGACTAGATAAGACCAGAGAAGACCAACCATCTGAATGAACACTAAAAAGTCAGTCATCGGCATGCTCCCTCTGCATCAAATGTGGCATAGATACAGCAATCCGCAAACACAAAGGATTTCCTTCGTAAACCCTATGCGAAAGGGAATACATGGTTCAAATAATAACAAAATTAATTCATCCTCATCGACCCATTGTCTCCAGGCCCCTAGGTCCTCCTGCAGTTCCGCGCCCCTGAGTGAAGCCCGCTTATCTGGTGTCAGGTTGCTAACATCTCTAAGACTGGCTGGGCAAGGAAAGCTTACAATAAGGTCACTCTTTCCTATGATAAACAATCTGTTTTTGTGCTTTTGATTAAAATTTAATAAAAACATATTTCAGCGAGGCGAAGACTTGTTAAAAGCAGGTGAGGAAAGATCAACATTTACTCCACACAGACTAATCCCCCTTCTCATATTCCCTATTCATCCGGGCCAGTCGGGTGTCCTAGGAAACAAGGCCTCGCCCCAAACAGGAGGATCCTTTTCACTCCACAGTCAAGCCCTGGAGGAATCTAAAACCTGATCTGGGAACTCCCACCTCTACAGCCCACCTTCTGAAACCAGAGTCTTTTTTTTCCAGCAGCTGCAAAGAAACAAAATTCCATTGGTGGGGGGAGGGTTTCTTAGCATCTTCTGTGC
Source organism: Molossus molossus (assembly GCF_014108415.1). Classification (NCBI taxonomy): domain Eukaryota; kingdom Metazoa; phylum Chordata; class Mammalia; order Chiroptera; family Molossidae; genus Molossus; species Molossus molossus. The sequence goes on from NW_023425366.1 coordinate 35,755,246, forward strand.
AGAAATCCGCCCTGTGCAATGCAAGGAAGCATAATTCAAGAACGACTAGCCAGAGCCAAAGTAAACCAAGGCGTCTAACGAGGGAAATCCCAGTGTGAGTGTGGAGTTCAGGCCAGGCAGGCGGCGGAGGCCTGAGGTCCTTGCCGTCTTCATTCACCATCAGGACGGTGCACTGCTGGGGACATTCGTGGGAGTGGAAGAGTGCCAGTCACACGCTGCCCTGAACCTCCCCAAAGATGGCGGGGGTGTAGGCGCAGAGGTCTTAATGGTGCAAAGAGTAACTTGTGATTTTGCACAACAGCACTCAGAGAAAGAAAAGTTTTCTGAAAAATGATTTAAGTTCAACTCATGTATTTCCCTGGTACTAAAATGAAGTTCATTAAATCATACATACAACATGTAATGTGCCTATGTGCGTGTGTCTCTGTGGATTGTTTTTTCTTCCGAATTTGGCAAAATAGGCCATGATTGGATATGCGGTAAAGGAAAGCTGAGCAGATATATTGTGAGAATAACAGAATGGACAAGAAATTATCCAGACAGAGAAGAGGAGATATCACAGATGTTCTAATAAACTCAGCACTTACCTTTCTTAAAACAAATAAAATAAAATAAAATAAAATAAAATAAAATAAAATAAAATAAAATAAAATAAAATGAAGGAAGAAAAATCATTTAAATTAGAGTGGCTGTGATCAGAGCAGTAGATTTCTGGGGGTATATTATAAAAGTCAAGGCGAGGACCAGCTTTCAGAGATGGATTCCATGCATGCATTATGCATGTAATTAACCTTGTCTGAATTAGCCTTGACCAGTGCACTCCATTCTTCTAAATGTTGGGTGTGCAACCTGACAGATCAGGACTGAGCCAAGCTCCAGCACATGTTGCTGCCCACACAACCACACCTTCTTTCTCGGCCTCTTCCCCCTTGCTGTGGGAGGGCATCATTCTCAGGGTGCATGCACCCCAGCCTGGGCGAGGGCTTTCCAGCTCATTGGCTCCTCTGTGGCCTCTTGTCTCTGCTGTTGTATAACCCACTTCCTTCTGGGTTTTAGGACAGCCTCTGTCCCAGTGGCATTTGCTCTGACCAGTGTCTCCCACCATGGGTGGACATACTTGTCCAGTCCCAGCACCCCTGGGTCTTCTTGTGACTCTCCAGGAGATTTGGAAACTGTCAGCATCAGGCCAACCTACCAGCAAACCAAGGTGTACAGGGAACTGGGAATCTGCCTCTTTAGCACCAGCTCTCTGACACCGTGCTTCTGATGGACAGTCTGAGGAGGTCCATGTTCTCGTGGCTGCACCAAGGCATAAGGACCTGCTTTCTTTTGGATTTGTTCACGTATCTGTGTTGTTTTTTGTTGTTGTTTGTTTTTATTTGTTTGTTTGTTTTCATCAGGTATCTGGTACGGTCCTGGATTCAGTATAGAAAGGCGAGAGGCACCAGCCAGGACTACTTTTTATTCTCCTTTCAATCTCTCTGAACCCCAATCTTTGACCAGAGAGGATGTTTCTCCTATTTGCAGAGCCACGCTGTACCCTTTTCCATCCTACATCTCATTGTAAAACCCCAGGTACTTAGAATTCAATGAGATCCTGATGTCAGAAACCCAAAGCCTCCCCTTCCAGTACACTTCACTCCATGTAACCCGAAAGTCAGTGCACGTCTTAATTACAGGCTGTATCCATCATCCTTGTAAGGTTAGGCTTGTCTCCAACTCCCTGGGTGGAGGTGAGATGGCTCAGGAAGTGTGTGAACAAGGAAACACCTATGAGCTCTCAGTGCACACGCAACTCTGTCCCTGTGTATCTCTGCCCTCCTGCCTTAGACTTCTACTTAAAAGTCATTCTCTTTGGAAGATGGATCTCCTAGTTTTCTTTTTTATCTTCCATCCCCATTCCTTCCCAGCCACTGAGGTCAGTTCATTGAGCACAAAATAAGAAGACTCCCCTACATCATTTTAAATCAACTCACTACTCCAAGTCTAATAATATGAGAGTATGAAAGCCTCTCTCTCTCTCTCTCTCTCTCTCTCTCTCTCTCTCTCTCTCTCTATATATATATATATATATATATATATATTTCCCATTATATCACCTACTGAATGAATAAGGTTAAAGAGGGCAATTTGGTGCTGAGCTCTTGCAGATTTTAAATATTAACATGTGTGTCTAGAAAAAAGGAAAATAATAATGTTACAGAAAAAGAATGTAAAATCAGAAGAAAACGGTTTCCTACTTGACTGTGGCGGTGATTACATGACTGTATGCATGTGTCAAACTTCATAGAGCTATACACCGAAAGATTATAGTTTAGTCTTGTAAGGAAAACGTGAAAAACAAAGAAAGCACATGCGAGAGAGAGAGGTGAAGAAGAAAACACCATTTAGGATTCAGAGAGATGTCTACGGCTGGGGTAAACTTTGGGGCTAGGTCCCCAACTCTGAGTTGAGAGGAATACCCAAACCTTAACAAAGTTGGACAGAACTTATTTTTAAAGACCTTGAGGAAAGGAGATTCCATCCCTTTCCATGGTAACCCATTCCAGCCTCAGGAAGTTCTTTATAACTCAAATTATTACCTTATGATGCAGTTTAAGCTCATTTCCGCTCATGTCTCCCTTTGCCCACTGAAGACAGAGAGCAGCTGGTCACCATCCTTGGTGAACGCTCACTCCCATTCCTGAACGTCTTTCTCAGGTCAGCTGTCAACCATCTCATCATTAAACTAAATATGGATAGTTCCTCTAACCTTCTAGAGTTCTTGCCAACTCATTAATCATTGCTCATGTTCTGGTGCATAAAGCTGAGCACAGGGCGTTAGGAAAGGCCTGAGCCCCATCACAAAGGGAGTCTGTTGTGCTTACACGATTCAACCTGGCTTTGCTGCAAGCAGATAGCAGCGATTGTTATGTCACAGCAATGCCACGTGGCTACCTGACTCTAACATCTAGCTTCTCTAGAATATATATTTTAAGAGGTCATTGGCATTTGCAATGGTAACATCTGCAGTTTAGAGTATCATGTGTTACCCAAAACTGTAACCTATAATTTGGAAAGCAGATGATAATAACCAAGACGCAAGATTGCTGCAGTATTAAAGGAGAGCACACAGAAAGCAGAGCACAGATACACAGGTGCATTTGGCTACTAAGTAACCATATCATCTAGGTCTCCAGTTTGAGGAGTTGCATAGGGCTGGGAAGGCATTTCATTAGAATGCTAAAACCCTAAGGCTTAAGCTTTTTTTTTTCAGTAATTATATTATTTAATTTTTGTGAAAATGTTGTGCGAGTGTGTTTGTGTGTGAATGTGTGTGGTGTTTGTATGAGTGTGAGGGAGTGCCAATGTGTTTATTTGTGAGTGTGTGTATGTGTGTATTCACACATGTGCACGATGCATTGGGAGGAGAAAAACTCTTCACATACCTAATTATCAGGAGTTTCAAACCAAATAAAATTTCCAGGTCTACTTGATTCAGGCACTTCTTCAAATAAGCTCCAAACTGCACAATTGGGAGGTACTTTAGGGTCTGCACATATGGGCGGTATTTATGGTGCAGTTGTTCCTCTTGGTTGCTTTTTGTTTTCCCATTTTTGGGTGTGGAGACCATTGGTGTCTGACTTCCTGAAGGACTCGTGAGCTGCTTTTCAGGCTCACTCCTCCCTTGATGAAGAGCTTTCTACTCAGACGCATTTCTGTACAATACAATAGCCTGTATTTACATTTCTCTTAGTTCTCACCCTCATCTCATTTTCATCCTTACAGCTACCAGAATTCTTGCGTTTGTCTGCTAAACAACTGTCCCTGGACCACTCTCTCTGAAAGGCCTAGAAGTGAAGTCATCAGCAACATACAGCCCCTGTCTTTAAAGACGTGTTGGCAATGGGATCAGAATAAGTAGAATCGTCGTGTGATGATATGTTAGTAGCTGAGGTTTCTAACATCATTGAGCTCATAGAAAAAAAAATCAATCAAAGGAGATGTAACTAAATCTCTGAGATGACAGGGAAATGGCCAGCTGTGTACATAGGGGAGTCCTCTGGAAAGGGGGCCAGTGGAAAAGGATAGAATTGAGGTGGGAAGGGCAAATTCAGTTCAGATCATGAAGAGTCCAATAGCCCAACTGAGATATTTTGCATTTTACCTCAAAGATCAGGGAGGTCCAGGAGAGGTTATTAGCAAGGTAGGAATAAGAATGCAATGAAGAAATATCACCACTGATGCAGTACAAGGAGGTCATGGGTGCAAAGCTGGAGTCTGGTTGACCAGAGAGGTTGGTGCCATGAATGACATGAAAGAATGGGAGAAACCTGAACTTGGACATTGAAGGGGGCTGGTGGAGAGAAGAAGCTGCATGTGAACAGCCTCTGGCTGCTGGATCAGGAGTCTTGGTGATGATTTAGTTGAGGGCCTATGAAAGAGGAAGGGCAGTAAGTGTCATGTGTTTGTCTCAGTCATACTGAATCTGAGGTGCCTGTATGTCAACAAAATGAAGACAAATGACCACTGAACCACTAACCAGATGAGTTTATGTCTGAAAAGATCTTCTCTACATGTTTGCCCTGCCATGGCCCTCTGGTAACCCTGCTCATCCTACCCAAAGTTCTTACATTCTTCACTGACCACCATTTTTTTCATTGCATAAGTCCGACATATCATGTAGTTGCTCATTTAATGGTGTATATCTGGTGTCTGTCCGAGCCAACATTTCATCCAATAGCTACATACATCCTTTCGGTACCGTCTTTTGCTTCTGGTGTTAATTACTTACTCTTGTTTTAAACATAGCTTATATTTTAGTTCTGAAACGTGAGAACCACCAACCTACCTGGTGAGCTGTTTATTTTTTAATGGAAGCATTTGAAGATGTTTTTAAACTGAATTATGGAAATGACAGAGATGGTAAAATAATTGAGTTTGGAACAAACTGATCCTGCTTTGCAGGATGCTACAGATGCCAGTTTCTTTAGAGCATAGGGGGAGGGGCATCTGCTCTAACCAGGCCAGCACCAGAATCACACCTGTTGTTGCCCACTCCATGCAGGTGTCTAAGTGGGAGACACAAACAAGTTTTTAAACACAGAATTGTACACTAATAATAAAGAGTAGATTGGAGGAAGGATAAAATCATCCACAGAATGAATGAGAATTCAGCTCATTGAAGAGTTGACTCAAACCACTCCCAGGAGAGTGATGTTGGTTTCCAGCAGTACACATGCAGGACCTCTGTTGCTCAGTGAAGCAACAATATAAACTACAAGAAACCGGCAAAAACCTGAGTCAAGCATTATTCAGGTGAAACAAAAAAGTGTTTCTGCTTCACGTCCATCTGCATTCTCTTCTTTCATTACTTTGTCCTGTGCTGGTTGAGCATCACCTGTTCACATGCCATCCTTCATTTACACCAGTGTGCCTCCTCATGCTAAAGGTGACTGCCCAATTGTTAAGATTAATCAGTCTCTCAGACCCCAAGTTACCTAGTGTTTACCTTTTAAGAACAAAATCTTCTTCAAATCCAGCTCTGGCTACAGCTACATGTGACTTTCCTCTTACAGATATTTGTAGCATAGCTGCCCAACAACTCCCAAAGAGGGCAGGGGTGTCTTCCCTCTTCCACAAAGCCTTGGATGGGGTCTGCCTGCTTCTGAGGAAGAAATGCCTTCCTTTCTTTACACTGAATTGCTTTTTTGTACTTCTGGATTTTGCTAAGTTTTTCCTTCTAAGTGTGGTTTTAAAATCCCCCTAGATGTTGGGAGAGATGTAAAATGCTTCCAGATCCAAACTGGTGGGAAATGTCTTTTTGCTGAACAGAATGCTTGGACCCTGTGAAGCTTCCTTTTGGCTCATTGTCGAATACCTCTCCTGCCCCTGACCCCACATTTGCCTCCCGGATGGCTGTGGTCTTAGTGCTTACCAGTCAAAGGCCTCTTGGTTTTGTTTTATCCAACATTTCAGTGGGGAGTTTACATTAATGCAGAGAAAGCAGGTTAATCAAATAAGAGGGGTGCAGAGCTGGAGTGACCCTTGAACCAGGGTCAGAGTGGATCTCAGATCTGATTCTATGGGGGGGGGGGGGCTGAGCTGAGATAGTAAAGCTCCCCTGGGCCTTTAACTTTCTCATCTTTCTAATTAAAGAAGTCCATCTAGGAACTCAACCCACCGAATGTGGTGGTGTGTTCCATCAGAGTCCACATTAGCTGGGGGCCAGCCTTTGGGTGTCTGGCCATGTGCCAAGCACCAGTGCCTCCAGCTGGTCCCCACCTAAGACAGCCCGGGCTGAAGGGCCCCATTTTCTGACTGATTCCAGAGGCCTTCAGAGGCACGGTGTGCCTATGAGGAGGAGAACCAGCTTGGGAAAGGGACCACTTTCTAGAAAATTCCATGAGCCTCAGGAGCTTCATGATACCCTAAGAAGTATAAGATGATCTCAGCATGGACTCAAACTTGATTCATGGTCACTCTGGTGAATGGAGCTTCAGTCAGAGTTAACTGGGTTAAGAAAAGTAATAAATCATGCCTTTTAACATTCATCCTACTTTTCTCCCTTATTCTTAAAAAAAAAAAAAAATTCTCTATTGATTTTAGGAGAGAGGAAGGGAGAGGGAGAGAGACATGGAAACATCAATAAGAGAGAACATCCACTGGCAGCCTCCTGCACGCCCCCCACTGGGGATCGGCCCACAACCTGGGCATGTGCCCTGACCAGGAATCGAACTGGCAACCTCTTGGTTGTTGGTCGACACTCAACCAATGAGCCACACCGGGCGCGCTCCCCCTTATTCTTAGAGAGCTTTCTCTGAGTTAGGCATTGTGCTAAGTAATTACCATAGACAATTTCATTAGTTTAAAAGCAACCCTATCAAATTATTGTTGCTTATATTATTATATTGTTTTCATCCTCATTTTTAGAGTTGAGGTTTGGTCAGGACTCTGAATCCAGGGCCTATAAGGTAAAGATTTAACATGGGAACATGTTAGGCTCATATGAAAATTCCTTCGAAACACTAGCATGTCGATTTCTCCTGCAATTGATGTTAGAAAAGATTTGTCTTTTCTGAGTCCATTGAACATAGGAAAGTAGTTATTCTGTTTTGATCTTAACAGGAAACTGGCACTTCAGGAAGAAGAAAGTGAAACGCAAAGATAGTGTAGAACTCACAACCCGCGATAAGAGCTTCACTTATTCTCCCGTGCTCGTCTCCGTGACCGTGTGCAGGGCGAGTTGACAGGCTGAGCTGCTGTTCGCCGCCTGCCCGGGAAGCCCCGAGACACCTGGGGTCTGCATGTCAATGAATATGAAAGAAATGCTAATGCAATCGAAAAGCATAAACATATTTTGCATAGAGGATGTTTTAAGAGCAGAAGTTTTTAAAACATTTACCATGTGATCAATTAAAGCACAATCATTCATTTAAAAAAAAAAAGAGTGTTCATTGGAAGTGACCCAGAACCATTCTAGCCTCACTTACTCCGTAGCGTACTGACTTCTCATGCTGGAGCCAGACAAGACTTCTTCATAGAGAAAAACACACACCCAAAGCAGAAGGCAGCAGAAAACAAGGTACCCCACAAAGCTGTCGGCTTTAAAAGGCACCAGCTGTTAAATAAACATTTGTGATAAACCATCCTGATCGTCCCCCATGTTCACACAGATGTGAGGTCTGTAAATGTTCAGTTTGTCACAGATTGGTCACTGCATTTAAAGATAAAAAAATCTTAATTTACAGCAAGATTCGGTGCTTCTGGTTTTTCTGTCTGTCTGCATATGTGTCTGTCTTTCTAACGACAAAGGCACATCCAGCATAAGGGAAAAAACAGCAGATAGAGGACAAGGACTTCTTAACTCCACATGTAACTCATCAGCTTATCTTCTGTATGTTTCACAGAAAAATGACACCAAGACTTTTATTACTTATAGCTCTGTCGCCTGAAAATCAAACGGCCACATCGCGTTGCATATTTGGTGAGGATTAAGGAGTAATTAGAGTTCTGTTGACATCACTTTGCTGGCACCCCTTCATAAGTCAAATTCTCCAGGAGATCTTTCTGTCTCTTTGAGTCAAGAGAAGTCAAGACCTGAGTCTCTGATCCGTGTTTCATTGAGCTGGTGGGGAGACTCAGGATCAAACCAGCAGAGTGGAGTTGGAATAAATGTGGTGATGTTCCCCATTTTCCATGGTGAAAGGTACTGGCTTTCTGAGATCTCTTAATAAGTATTTCCATTTACAGGATATTTGTTGGTTAATTTATTCTGAAATGCTCATCTTTTCAATAATACAGAACATTTTCTTTCCCGATTTTCGTAACCATAGATCTACTCAAATGTTAAAATGGCAGACTCCTCACAGACATTTTTTGTCTCTGCTCACTCTGCCCAGAGAGTTAGCTTAGACCACACCCTGAAGGTCACATGGCTGGGTTGAGACCTAGCATGTGGGCCACAAGCTTTGCACAGAGCGTGTAAAGTAGTATTGCCCTATTTGGGTTGTCTTGTGTTCCCAGCTACTGCAGGGAAATTTTCTATTTAAGGTAATGACACATGGGGGAAGGTTGACATGGCCATCACTTCTTCTTACCATAAACAGAAAACTTGTTTTTTTCTAGATCCTGACTCAGTTCTAAGATAAAGAAATTCTAGATGTAAAATTTTGTATGGAAGGACAAGCAAAAGAGATAGAAACATCGATGAGCAAAAACATCGATTGGCCACCTCCTGCATGCCCCCCACTGGGGAGTGGACCCACAACCTGGGCATGTGCCCTCACTGGGAATCGAACCAGCGACCTCTTGGTGCATGGGTCAACGCTCAACCACTGAGCCACACAGACCTGGCCTGAGGCTATTAAATATTTTAATAGCAGTCTTTTAAATAATATGAAGTTAGTTCTTGAAACACGCACAGTAGCAGGAGCAGTTGTGTAATACAAATAAATAAAACACTCAAAGGAAGATCAGGTTTTCCTATTCACTCAAATGCAACAACAAGACAGAATATCAAAGCACCAGAATGCGGTGATGTTTGGCACATTTTTAAGTGGCAGTAATGGGCACAGTGAACAAATGTGTAGTTTGACCAAGGCCTAAAAGAAACGTGCCTGGCAATGTGTTCTTTACTCCCAGTTCTTGGTCTGGCTTTTATTCCATTTGCTCTTTGAAGGTACGTTTCTGTTCATTTTAACTTTGTGCCTCCCGAGTTTAGTTAGCAGTTTTGGGGGTATTTGACGGGCTCAACAGATGTATAGGTAAGTGAAGGGTAGTCAGGTGGTGGACAAGCACACAGTTGTAAAGGTACATACACACCTCGTCTTACCTTGGACTTAACCAGAGTAAGGGGCTGGCCTAGAACCTATGCTTCTCCTGGATTCCTGGCATGGTGTTGGTGGCTGACCCATGCTCTGATCTTCATTTCTCTAGGCTGATCAGTCACTGGAGATTACAATACATATATATGTGTGTATATATGTACACATACATATATATAAACACACACACGTACACACATGTATACACATATCTATACATACACCAATACACACACACAAATGTATACATACATATATACAAAATAAAAACAAAGAATCTGTTCTTTTTCTTCTCCTATGTTTTCTGTACACTACAATTTCTGAGGTAAAGATTAAATTTATTTTATGACTTATATATGGCAGTAAACTTTTTATTTTATTCCCCCCCCAAAGATATTGTTTTATTTATCTTCAGATAGTGTGGGAGGGAGGGAGAGAGAGGGAGAGAGAGAGAAATATCAAAGTGAGAGACACACATTGAATGGTTACCTCCCGCACGATCCCTTAAGCTAATACTTTTGACCTTGGCTCCAACCACAAGTCTAAGCATTACTCAAGGTAACCAATACATCCTGCTTTGGTTAGAGGGTAATCAGAGAGAGAGAATGTAGGAGGAGGAGGAAATAGAGAAGGTAGGGGTGGGGTAGGCACAGTCAGAAAAAAACAAAAGATCAAAAGGGGAAGAGGTGTGGTTAGTAGGAGGAGCTGAATTTCATGAGAGTTCTTGACTTCCTCTGTAAATGGGCATCGTGTATCCCCCACAAGATAGTCACTGTATCATGAAATAAATGAGATATATGGGTGACCTTGAAAGTGACCAAAGTGCATGAAAGAACCAGGTCTTGCCAACATCTGTTCTGATCCATTTGTAGCCTAAGCTTTCTCAGCATCGGTTCTGCTGAATACTGATTGTCAGGGGTGGGCATATAATATAATATCTTCTAAGCACTAGAAAATACTAATAAATTTGAAAACATGAAAATGATGCTTAGAAGATTAATAAGTTTCCCAAAAAGAACAAGAAAGAACAGAACCTGGAAAAGTTGTCTTCAGTCCTCACTTCAGCAAATCGTTCCAGGTCTCTGGGCCTCTTCCTTGTGTTGACTGATAATTGCAAAAATACAGAAAGCAAACAGAAAACACTCCTGTTTTTACATGTCCTTCAGAAAAAATCATTATCCGTGGTTTAGTTGAATTAATACACTAAAATAGCTCACCTTCCACTAAGGACTCAAAACTTTGTGTCTTTTTAACGTGTGATAAAAGTTTAATTTTAAAGAAAGTTTACATGTGTCTCCTGAACAATGACCCCGAGACACACAGCAATCATGTTCTACAAGAAAGTGTGAAGAGGTCCGAGACCTACTGCCCACGGAGGCAGGAGAGCATTAAAACCCACACAGCCCAGAACCGTTTGATCTTTATCCCAAGAGAAGCACAGTGAGCTGGTGGCATTGGCTGATCTTCATAAGGAAATGATAAAGTCCTATCTTAACTTTGGAAAGGGTTCTATTTTGTGAGTTTTTTACAAAGCCAAATAACCTCATTAAAGATAACCCTTTAAAAGATGGATGTGTCTGCACTGACATGCAGGGTGTCCTTCCTCCGAAGTGGGCTGACCTCAGAGCAGCGGACACGTGTTCACAAGCGGGAAGAGCAGACTGCTCTCCGCACCAGCGACCCGGTCTGTGTTACATTCGTTCCTTCATGAAAGCCATGTGTTTGTAAGAAACATGTCAAAATCAAAGCGTGGATGTGCCAGGCTAGTGTAATACGGAATTGCTGGGGTTTTGTTTCCTATTAGGGGTTGATAAAAAATATATTGAATTTGGGTGAGATTCATAAGACTAATTTGTTAAGTAAATCTAGGTATGTGGTGGGAGAAAAGGACCAATTAAAAGTACTCAGTCAAAATGCCCATTCATGAGAAACTCAGCCCATTTGCCAGGGTTCAGAAAGCTCACCTCCACTTCACAGACATGTGAGTTACCTTGGTCACCTGTGTGCCTTGCACAGAGGGCTCAGAGTACATCAAAAAAAAGGACATCTGTCAGAAAATGCAAACTAGAAAATGGGAGACATATGTGGCTTAGACCACTTTATATAAAAGCAAGAAGGAACAATTGAAGGGGTGTTATACAAAACATGATTCCCATTATGAACTCAGAAACCACCAGTACAAATCAACCATGGAGAACAAGGAGGCAGCCTGAGAATGTTGCCAGCCTTTCAGGCTCACGGGCCAGAACTGGATGCCACTCCTCAGGATAAAGGCAAGGTCGTGTTCAGATGAGTGGAGGGCCCTCTCTCGCTAGGAGCCACATCCTGTTCCAGGATGAATGAAGGTCTGGCAATTTACTCAGACTAAAGGGACAATCTCCTCAAAATATGTTGGGGAGAATGTGTCCAGAGTGGGATGTTTGCCTACTGGGCATATTCTTTCAGATTTTCCTGCTGACCCCACCTCATCGGCCTCTGCTGGAATCTGACTCGTGCCATTCAGATTTTCAGGACCCTGGAAAGGGCCTTATGGGTCCCCACACTCAGACTCCAGATCAGAACCACTTAGTGATCAACATGTCTACTGTTACCAAGACAAGGGCAGAGACAATGGGTGGAGCATCATCCAGCCTGGGCCGCAGGTTGTTCAAGAAGTCAAACCACCTCCCCATAATCCAGTTTGGTGGTGAGTCCCAGTCACAAGCTCAGATCCACATGGCACTCCCCTGGGGGCTGGAGGTCCTTTCTGCGATGCAATCCCAGTCAGCACCTTCACAGGCCCCGGTAGGCCTGTGAAACACTGAACCACAGCAGCAGGGGTTAGGGCTTCAGTCCCTGTTTTCCGTGGAGCTGCTTGGCCCTTGCAACATTGCCTCCGTCCTTGCAGGCAGCATGGAGCTCTGCACTCCAGGGACTGCTAGGAAGGGAGCCTGATGGTGCCTCCACAGAAGCTCCGTCACCTCTGACCTGCAGTAGGGCTGTTGGCTCGGAACTAAGAGGACCATGAAACAGCTCTTCCCCAAGCAAAGAACACTGGCTCCAAAGTGCTCACTTTGGAAATGGCAAATTTTTTTTAAAAAAATTTAATTATTAAGTAATAAAAATAATAAGTACTGCCAAGCTAGGCACTCAACTTGTGTGTGTGTGTGTGTGTGTGTGTGTGTGTGGTCAACACTGTAACATCTGGAAATTTTATTTCTATAGCCATGAGGTAGTTCTGAAGTTACTAATATTATTGTTTTCATAAGAGAAAAGGTAAAAGACAACTCTCTTAAAGATATAGTTTCTACCATTTTCTTACTTGTGATTTTAACTGAATGCTGACCAACTACACTGACATGGTATCCTAAGCAAATACTTTCTCTTGAGGATTAATTATTTATTCCAAGTCTTCAATGCCAGTTGATGTACTGAATACAAGGCGATCAAGGAGTACCTTGAAGTTGCTTTTTGTCTTTGATAGAAGAGTGCAGCAGAAGATAATTTTATGTATTTTATCATAAAGGATGGAGGCCCTGAAAATACTCCTGTGGTTCTAAAATGTGACCAACCTACAAGGTTGTACAAGTTAAGAAAAGGTTTCTGCAGCTAGGATTAAATACACAGAGAGCAATACACAAACGACAACACATGGCTTATACAGAGCATTTTGTAAACGCTCTTTCAAAGGTCTCAAGGAGAGAGCTGAGAATAGACAGAGAAAAACCAAAATACAGGCTGTCTTCCCGTCAGCCTGCTGCCTCCATATTTCTTCCCACACTGAAAGAAACAGATATACTATTGGAAAAAGAGAGAAGAGATGTCTGTGATCTAAGGACCATCTTCTAGGATAATTCATGAGAAACTTTAGTTGTCGGTGAGACATAGATTATTAAGAGGTCAAACATATTGTACTTTGTAGTCTTTTATACCCCATAATAAAAATTTATGATAAGAAAAGTATATCGTTTCCTATGTGAATTTCTGCCTCTGGTTTTTGTTATGAAGACAGGGTCTGGGGCTTTGAAGTGAATCAACGTGATCATTTCAACCAACCAAGCTGTGTTAGGTAACTTGAACCAATATACATATCTCTACTCTGGTCTCAACTGCCATGGACAAAACCTGAGTCTCAACATGCTACCTTCTTCAATTTCAACTTTTTTATTAAAAAAATTAATGTTGACATTATTGTAGGTGTCTCAATGTCAAATCTTAACTCTCAACTTCCATGATAGTCTTTAAAAAAATCAGTGACTTTATAAATCCAAAATTTTTTTTATTATTTAAGTGTACTTGCTCTATTCATTTGCTCTTTAGCTGATGGTACCCATCAAATTGACAGGTTATTCATGTTCTGGAAATTAAATTTTAACATCACAAATTCAAATAATGCTCAAATATTTCAAATTCTAAGTAAGTGGTTCAATCAAGGTTATTTCTTTAAGTAAGATGACTATTATTTTCAGGAGCAAAGAGGAAGATAAGGTGAGATGAGCAAATAGAAAGTGACCCACCTGCAGAATGCAGGTTTGCTGGTGCCTATGTGCATGCATGTATAGTGTGTGTAGTGTGTGTGTGCATGTGTGTGGTGTATATGTATGTGTGGTGTGTGTGTGCATGTGTGTGGTGTATATGTATCTGTGGGGGGGGTGTGCATGTGTGTGGTGTATATGTATCTGTGGGGGGGTGCATGTGTGTGGTGTATATGTATCTGTGGGGTGTGTGTGCATGTGTGTGGTGTATATGTATCTGTGGGGGGGGTGTGCATGTGTGTGGTGTATATGTATCTGTGGGGGGGTGCATGTGTGTGGTGTATATGTATCTGTGGGGGGGTGCATGTGTGTGGTGTATATGTATCTGTGGGGTCTGTGTGCATGTGTGTGGTGTATATGTATCTGTGGGGTGTGTGTGCATGTGTGTGGTGTATATGTATCTGTGGTGTGTGTGTGCATGTGTGTGGTGTATGTGTATCTGTGGGGTGTGTGTGCATGTGTGTGGTGCATATGTATCTGTGGGGTGTATGTGTATCTGTGGGGTGTGTGTGCATGGGTGTGGTGTATATGTATCTGTGGGGTGTGTGTGCATGTGTGTGGTGTATGTGTATCTGTGGGGTGTTGTGCATGTGTGTGGTGCATATGTATCTGTGGGGTGTATGTGTATCTGTGGGGTGTGTGTGCATGGGTGTGGTGTATGTGTATCTGTGGGGTGTTGTGCATGTGTGTGGTGTATGTGTATCTGTGGGGTGTGTGTGCATGTGTGTGGATGGAGAGGAGATGTAGATGGCCTTTTCATGGCACAAAAGAAAATTAAACTTCAGTGTGAGTGAAGTGGCCTTCCTTAGCAATAAAATAGTTTTAATTCACCTCAAAGGTCTGATTATTATGGCTGGGTCTGCATTTATTTGCAGAATGTGTTGCCATTTATCAGATTAAACTGTGACACTTTTCAGTGGCAGACTGGCCTAGGACTAAAGGGCAGAGATTTCTCCATGTAACGACTTAGAAATGCTAATCTTCTCTAAACCTGCAATAAATATCTGCACCAGAGACAGGGAGAGTTAGAGGGATGAAGGCGAAAGCAAAAGTCACATACAAGGCCATTCTCTACTCCCAGTCGGTGAATCATGTCATTTCCATCAATTAGTTCAACCAGCCTATTTTGTGTTTCCAACAGATTTTCAGAAACAGGTGAATTGAATACAAGGGTGCTATCTTCAGGGTTTACCATTCACTCAATTGTTGGCTAATGTTTGTTGAGCACCTACTACGTATCAAGTTCTCCTCTGAGATTTGGGGTGTCACCAGTGAGAAAAAAATTTAATTCAACATAAATCATTAGCATATCAATAAATTGAAAAGTTATGTATTTGTCAGGTAAAAAGAGTTATGGAAAATAATAAAGCATGGAAGGAAGGTAGTGAGCTCAGAGGCAAAGGAGATCATGCCTTTTAAATATATAATTATGGAAACCTCATTGAGAAGATAACATTTTAGCAAGACTTATAAGAGGTGAATGCATATCTGTGGAGAATTATTCTAAGCAGATGGGATAGTAAGCCCAAGGCTTGGAGTTGGGAACATGTAGGCCACCAGGGACTGGGAGTGGGGGAGGAGAGGAGAAAATGACATCATAGAGGGACCAGATGAACAATCAGGCCATGGAGCTGCTGGGAGAGCTGTTACTGTGATCAGATAAAGCATTCATTATTGAAAGGTTTTGAGCAGAGAAATGATCTTTCTGTCTTATCCATTGAAAACAGACATTAGAGGACTGTAGTTAAAGCAAAACAAAAGCGAGGCCTGACTTTGTAAATGTAATGTCATTTCAACTACAATGCCATCTTTTTCTTTTTTCTACAACTAGGCAAGTTGATTTTAAAGTTCATGTGGAAGAAGAAACAAAGAAGCATAGCCAGGAAAACACTAATGAAGAGGGGAGATGGTGTTCAAATATAGCCCTATTTACTGCAGAACATCTATTCATGGAAGCACAGTGGTGCCGCCCACAAATACATAAACACACCAGCGAAACGGAATAGAATACTCACAACGGACACGGCTGTTTGTGGAAGCTTACTGCGTGATAAAGGTGATATGAAAATCAGTAGGAAAAAGTGGACTTTTTAAATAAGTGGTGTTAGAGTAATGGGACAGCTCCTCAGCTGAAAAAGGTCAGGTCGGATCAACTTTATCTCGTCATACAGCAGGATAAATTCTAAACTTGTCAGAGACTTATGATGAAAAATGAAACCATATGAGTAGTAAAAGAAAACATGAGTGAATTCTTGTAAAACTTGAAAGTGGATGATTGATATATTTGATGACATTAAAAAAAAAACTCTTGCAAAAATATTTTTGTAAAAAAATCATAAGCAGGATAAAAATATAAACAGAAAACTAGAAAAATATTTGTACTCATGACAAAAACTTAGTATCTCTAATACATAAAGATGTAAAAGTATAGAAAACATACCATGGAAAATGGACTAGACATATGAATAGACAGATTAAAGTAAAAATGAAGGTAGAGTTTAATCATATGAAAAAAAACATTAACTTCTCTCATAATTAGTAAAACATAAATAAAAACTATGGTGGAAATCTTTTCTCATCTCTTCTGTCAGATTGAATATCCAAAAGCTTGACAAGTGCAGCTGATGAAACAGGTAGTTTCATTTCTTGGGTGTACGAGGCCAGCAATATGGCTCCTCTGAAGGAGAGAGCATCATCCGGCAACATGCAATCAACATCTGACCCAGCATCCTATGTCTCAGTCCCTCCACTTTAGCTGGTTGAGACTCCAATGTCTGAGTCCCGTTCATGATCCACTGTGCTTCAATTTGAAGGCTTCCCTGAGCTGTTGTTTGCCAGCCTAGCACTACGTCTTCCCCAGCACACAGTGTGTAGGTTGGTGTTCATCTGAACACTGACGAAGACCCCACCTGGACTTCTAGATCTCTGTCTCTGTGATGTTCCCTTTGTTTTATGCACTTCCTTAACTTCCAAATACCTCAGCCTTCCTAGACTCTAGTTTCTCCCACTTCATCTCAGTGATACTGCTGTGTACAATGTGTGCTCTTATTTTACATCAGCACCTGAAATAGGTCTCCTAAAAAAAACTCACGTGTTTATTTCAATTTTCTCAGGGTTGATCGTCCTTCATGGTGTTTTGCCCAATGTCTAACAATAGTGTTTCATACAGAAATAGATAGATAAATACATAGATCAATATATAGATACATAGATGATAGATAAAAGTGAGAAAGATTATTGGTAGATAGATGGTGGATAGATTGATCACTAGATAGATAAGATGAATAGATGGATAGATAGATAAACTGATAGATAATGGATGGATGAATGGATAGATAGATGATTGGTAATAGATTAGATAGAAAGATGATAGATCTAGATTAATAAAAATATAAATATGCACACATAAATATAATATATTCACATGCATATATATGCTTATATTGAAAATA
Organism: Molossus molossus; assembly: GCF_014108415.1. NCBI lineage: Eukaryota > Metazoa > Chordata > Mammalia > Chiroptera > Molossidae > Molossus > Molossus molossus. The sequence goes on from NW_023425366.1 coordinate 35,772,517, forward strand.
AATAATAAACAGATAAAGTGTAACATATAAACAGGGTTATTTTTAAATGAGTGAAGAAATGATGTGGAGAAGACAAGAACACATTTGTCAGTTTAACTTTGCAACCATGAAAATTTTTAGAAAATCATAAAGCAATCCCTAAAAATCAAGAGCAAGATGAAAGACATCAACCCAACTCTGCAGAAAGATGGTAACAAAATAACAAAGAATGACACCAAAAAGATTGTAAAGCACAGAGATATGATTCTTCATGCAAAAACTGAAAAAAAATCTTTAAGTGTTTATAATAATGCCCTTGTTTGTGGTACTATAGGGATTGTTCTGCTGGGATGGTTCTGAGACTATGTGTGAAGAAAGCAGAAGATTAATTACATTGGTGACATTAAGAACTGGGATTATTTCTTGGCAGAAAGAAGCCGGGAATATTTTGTCCTGTTTTCTACTCTCTCGCTGGCCTGGCACTAGTTCCCTCATCAGGACCGGAGAAAGAAAAGCCATCTTTTAAATTTTATTTCTTCAATTTAATTACTGAAATGTTACTTTGTCCTTATAATAAAGGGGCGTGAGTGCACAGACACACACAGGGACATGCCGTGTGAAGATAAAGGCAGCGATCAGGTCTACAAGCCAAGGCTCTGCTGGAGCGCACTGAATCCCCGCGCTTCAGCCTGCCTGCGGGGGCCAGAAGTCTTCAGGCAAAGGTTTAAGGTGTTTCAGTAAAAAGCTTTTGTCCGTGTGGACAGCAATCATGACTGCCAGGGGTGCTGTCAGGGTGGGGGTCAATATGTTTCAACACTAAAAGAATGATCCTATCGCCTGGCCAGAGTGGCTCGGTTCTTTGAGTGTCATCCTGTGCACCAAACGGTTGCCAGTCTGATTCCTGATTCCTGGTGAGGGCACATAACTGAGAGGAGCATGTATGGAAGGCAACAAATCAATGTTTCTCTTGATCCATGTTACTCTCTCTCTCTCTCTCTCTCTCTCTCTCTTTGCTCTCTCTCTCTCTCTGTTCCTCCTCCTCCTCCTCCTCCTCCTCCTCCTCCTCCTCCTCCTCCTCCTCCTCCTTCTTCCTCTTCTTCTTTCTAAGCATGTCCTGGGGGAGGATGAAAAAAAAAAAAGAAGAATTATTTTATCATAGATTTGATGAGGTAAAAGGAGATTGTGTCAGGAAGGTATATGGCTTTGTGGAATCTCTTTCCTCTGAGTGTGGGTCTTATAACTTGCTTCTAATCAATGGCAAGGGTGATGTGCTCTCACTCCTGACTATGTTCCATTATATGGCAAAGGGAACAGGATTTTGCATTATAATTAACCTCCCTAATGTAGACATTAAGTTAATCGAAACGTAATCACCCTGGGTAGGCCTGACCTAATCAGGCAAACTTTTAAAAGCAGGTCTAGAAAAGAGACATGTGATGCCACAGATACTCTTCTTTGCTAGCTTTAAAGAAGCAAGCTGCAATGAATTTCACATCTAAAAGAAAATGGATTCGCCAGCAATAATCAAGGGTCTAGATGAGAATGCAGCCCAAGCACCTACAACCCAATCTTGGTTGATTTTATTTATCTTTTTGTTAATCCTCACCTGAGGATATTTTTTCATTGACTTTTAGATAGAATAGAAGGGAGGAAGGAAGAGAGAGAATGATTGATGTGAGAGAGACACATTGAGTGGTTGCCTCCTGCACGACCCGGACTGGGGCCAGGGATCAAACCTGTAAACTGCCTGACTGGTGTGGCTCAGTGGACTGAGCATCATCTCATGGACTGAGGGGTCCTGGTTTGATTTTCAGTCAGGGCACATGCCTGGGTTTCAGGCTCCATTCCCAGTAGGCAACTGAATGACGTTTCTCTCACATCAATGTTTATCTCTCTCTTTCTCCCTTCCTCTCTCTCTAAAGAATCAATACAAACACGTTAAAAAACAAACAAGCAAAATCTGCAACCCAGATACATGCCCTTGACTAGAAATCAAACCCAGGACCCTTCGGTCCAAGGGCCAGTGCTCTAACTGCTGAGCCAAATCAGCCAGGGCTTAGTTGACTTTAGTAGAACTTTGCCCCGGCTTCTGACCTACTGAAACTGTGGCATAATAAATAAATAAGTAAATAACCCTGGCCAGTTTGGCTCAGCAGTTGGATCATCGGGTTCAGTTCCCAGTAGGTCCTAATGGCTAGGGACACGTATAAATAAATAAATAAATAAATAAATAAATAAATAAATAAATAAATAAATATTTGCAGTCAATTGTTATGCAGTATGGAAAATAAATACAGGTACATTAGTTTCATATTAGGAAAGACATTGATGTACATAAAGGGAGGGAAGAGGGCAAATGAAAGACAAGAAAAAAATTTTTTATGTATGCACTATTATAAAATTTTAAAAAAATTTTTTCTTCTTTATTGATTTTAGAGAAAGATAGAAACATTGATGAGAGAGAACATCGAATGACCGCCTCCTTCATGCCCCCCACTGGGGATTTGGTCCACAAACTGGGCATGCGCCCTGACTGGGAATTGAACTGGCAACCTCTTGGTGCATGGGTCGATGCTCAACCACTGAGCCATACTAGCCGGGCCACTATTACAAAATTTTTAAATGTGAATGCGATTTTTTTTGAAAGTTGAAAAAGAATTCACTAGTTTAAAACCTTAACTGGGTTCCAGTAAGAGATGATTAAGCGACAGCTATTTAAAATACTAATTAACACTGCATGATCTTATTCATAAAAATGACAACATGAAGCACAATTACTTAAATGTTTTGAAAGTGGAGAAGCATGTCAGCCTGACTCTTAGATGCTTTTGCACTTGTGTATTCACATATGCACCGTCTGATGGACATGAAGTCCACGTGTACTACCTTTATCTGTAGTCGTGCTGGGACCAGCCCTCTTCCTGGGCAGGTTGTGCCCCTTTTCAGAGGTGGGTTTTTTTGATTTGTTCAGGCTTCTTGTTTGCTTCTCTGAGCAACAAACAGCCAGGGTTCCAGATCGACACAAGGTGTGGCTAGGAAGTGGAATACAAGCAACACAAAGGCAGGTGTGATGGAAGAAGCCCACACAAATGACAAACACGTCACCCAGCACAGTTTGGCACTGAAACCAGGCAATGCCAAAAAAACCTAGCTGAACGTCACCGGGATGCCTTCCTTCCTATACTCGCATCCTTGGAAGTGACCAGGTGTTCCTGCATCACAGAGATAAGCTAAGGAGATATATTTCATGGGACAAAGAACAGATAGGGGAGGAGAGAGAAACTGCAGCAAGTGGAATGAGCTTGGTGGGAGCTGGCAGGACCCCGGGCCCTGGAGGTGATCCATTACCCTGCAACCATTATCATTTGTTATCAGGGTTTCACCTAACAGCTGGGGAAGGAGAAATGTGTTCAGTGTAGTTTTTTAGGCCACCTTAGGTCATGTCAGATCAAATTGGCTTTAATGCCGTGTTCGAGTTCATGAACATTTTCAAAATATGAGAGGTGATCAACCCCACACAGTGCATTTTAAGAAAATTGAATTTAGTTATTTTGATTAGGTAACTGCAAAAGCAGTCAATGAGGCCAATTTTTCATCTAAACTGCCCTGTTAGTGGGTCTCTCTAGCTGCTTCTATATTGGCATGTCAAGTATACTACTTGCAAACTGTTGGAGACTCATAATCTGCTTTCATAGATTTTTTTTTTTTTTTTTACAAAATATTAACTGCTGTTACACACAAAGCACTAAAGTATATTTATCTTAGCTCTGCCTGCCCCCAACTCTATACCTACAACCTCATCAGAAGTAGGACCTTGGTTACCAGTCTCAGGTCACCAAGGTATCTCTGATGTTCCTGTAAATGAACACCCTCCTATCCAACTTACCACAATATTACATGCATGGCCCCGGATCAGGACAATGCTCAGGGACTTCACACGATGACTCTAGCTCTCTCTCCCTCTTCCTTCCTCTCTCTGTAAAAAAAAAAAAAAAAAAAAAAATCAATAAAGAAAATAAAATTTAAAAAGAAAACACAACAGCGAACAAAACACAGTGTAAGTTGTTAACCTGGCCAGGAGTCCCAGTTACATACATATACTGTAGTGCATGTTTTAATGCCCAGCCACACATGGACGATGGCTGAGAGAAGATGAACTTTCATAAACAAGGAGCAACATTTCAGCAGAACTGGGTGATCATTTTGTCAGAATTTAACACTAGGGTTTGAATTTCTCATGAGGCTAGTCCCAGGCATTTCACTCAGCCTCACTGGGCGTCTTTTCTCTGCCACCCTTGTTGCGGGAGGTAAATGGTGGAAATGGCTTTAGGAGCTTTTTCCATATAAGAGGGAGAAATGTGGTGAAAGTTTATGACCAACACAGATTTTGAGGGGGAAAGTAGCAATTTTCACAACGTTCCCTGAGATCAAGTCCTAGCCAGGAATCACGTTTTCATGTCTCGCCCTGCCTCTGCCCATACCACAGTCAGAAGCCCAACCAGTCCGCATATCCCATAGACACTTCTCACAGGAAGGAGTCTTCCACATTTAAAACTGAATTTCCTTATAGTTTGTATTAGTTTGCTAGAGTGGCTATAACAAAGCACCACGAACTGGCTGGCTTAAAATGACAGAAATGTCTTCTCTCACAGATCTAGACACCAAAAGTCTAGAGTTATCAATGGAGTTATCAGTGAGGCCATGCCCCAGGAAAGCTCCAGGGGTGGATCCGTTCTAGCCTCTCTCCTACCTTATTTTCATTTGTTGGCAATCTTTGGCATCTCTTGGTTTTTGACAGCATAACTCCAGTCTTCACATGGCATTCTCCTATGTCTAAATTTCCCATTATTTGTAAGGACTTCAGACATTTTAGATTAGGGAACTCCCATAGTGACCTCTTTTTTAACTTCATTCCCCTTAAAGACTATTTCCAAGTAAGATTATATTCACAAGTACTGGGGGTTAGGAGGTCAAGATACTGTTGGGAGAAACAATTACCCATATCAGTGGGCCATGGTCCCAGACGTTCTGCTGGTCCAAAGTGCCTTTGAGAGGACAACCTACAGATTTAAAGAAGGAATGGGGACATGAGGCAAACAGAGACTTTGAAGGACATTATGACACTCCAGTTGGACAGTTTTCTTTCCAACAAGCACCTGAGAGGCAAGGAGCCAAGCACTTGACTAATAGATGGTGATCACCCTGGAGTGGGTCAGGATGGAAAGAAAGGCTCAGGGCAGCGGACACCCTGACGCTGCCTCCCAGCATTCTCTCTGTAGCAGCTCTTTATCTAAGAATCCGGCTTTGCTTCATCTCTGGCCAGGATGGATTTTGAAGGAATTCCTCTGTTCATCAGTTACAAGTTCTGTTTTTTCATTCCAATCTGGACTCAACCGAGTGCTCTTGCTTGGGGGATTCTGAAAGTGTAAGGGTGGGCAGTGAATTTAATGAACCGGGAGGAAATGGTTCTAAAAACGCTGAATGCCATTAATATGAACAATTATGCTGCCTCCCCTGCCTGCTGATAGAGGGAACATAGCCACCAACACTGGTCGGAACAGGGTAGCAAATATTTTGTTTTTAGAAACATCACGACGGATGACTTTTTCTTTATTTTTCAATTATAGTGTCTTAGGGAAATGTTTGGCATCTTAAAGGGGTTTGTGCAGATGTGGTATTTTTCATAATATTTTTTCAATCAGTTTTCAATCTTGGCTCCACAAGTTATCACAGCAATCTTATGTGATCTTCGAAGAAAATATAACTTAAAGTTGTCCCTGCATATTTTCATCTTTGCTACCTCAGGTGATCAGAAAAAAAAAAGATCACAAGAAAGCAAATGATGAAGGTCAGGAAACAGAAATATAGATCATCAATATTCACAGTAATTACACAGCATGTCTTAGGAAAATATAGTAGCTTCGATTTGGTATTTGGCAATAATCTCAAATTGATCACTTTTTTAAAAAATTAAATCACTCAGAAATAAATAAATGCCTTCCTGGTTTATATTCCAATGACCTTTCAATATGATTTTATTCTTTATAATGTGTTTTTTTACTATAGTAAGCTGACTTATTCCTTAAATCACTTTCCCAATGGGGTTGACCTCTCAAAATCTTATTTTCTTACAGAGCTCATAGGTTTCCTTAACCTTCACACTTCCAGAAGCCAACTGATCCATTTTTCTCCCTGAAACCTGGAGAATGAAACATATCCCCTTATCCCTCAGGGCCCCCATGATTTTGCTCCAGGGTCCTGGTCTTGTGAAGGGACCTGCTGAGGAAATGCATTAATTTAATAAGCTGGTTTACATGTGAACACATCCTCCTGAAGAAAACAAGGAACAAGTTCAGAAAATCTGTTAGTTAAGGTTTATAAATTGGAAATAATTGTGCATAGAGCCATCAGTAAATCATAATGAACTTGAAAGCTACAATGAACAAAATCCATTTTATATAGTAAGTCTAATAAATAGTTACCTGTTGATGAAAAATGTATTTTGTGTTTTCAACAGCAAGAAACTAAAATTAAAAATATGTTTTTGTTTGCTGAAAAGGTGATCCAAAAGGTTTTGACAAGTTCAAGATCCTTCGCATCCAGTCCCCTCTCCTAGTCAGAGGCATTTGCTCTCAGAAGTGGGATAGGGTTTGCTGAAAAGGTGATCCAGTAGCTTGTGGAAAGCAAAGTGATATGCATAAACAGATTAGATATTTTAGTGCATTCAGTTCTTATTTATTTGTGAATGTTGAATATTTTCACCTCCTCATTTTAGAGTCAATCACACATTTTTCTTTATTTTGAAATATAGGTCAATAATACCTATTTCACAGCAATTCCCTCTAATGTCATCAGACTTTCAGTTTTCTCTTCCCATGTATATTAAGAATATTTCCTAGAAGGCAGTCCAAGAGTAATGTGTCATTAAATTGGAATAGTCTTTGTATAACAGGTTAAATGATGAGCATATTCATAGGTCAAATGTTTTGAAGCTGAAATCATTTCAGGGCAGCATACAATTCCTGACAGGTCCCCAGGTCAGGCAAAAGTACCTTAATCATACAAGTAACAGGGGATTAAAAAAAAGCAGCAGCACCATGATGAAATCCAGTGAACGTGTCCACTCTCCCAACTTCTCATTGAGATTTATGTCCCAGGAAGGGAGCTGCTTTATGTTATCTTGGCCATGTCAGAGTCCCTATCCCACTTCTGATAGCAAATGCCTCAGACTAAGAGAGGAGACTGGATGTGAAGGATCTTGAACTTGTCAAAACAACTTTTCTTGTCAGTAACTGTGCTGGCGCATCAAATGCTAGGCGTGGGCCCCGCTGCAGTAATGACTCTTTCAAAGAGTTGTCCTCACTGGACTCACTCACATCTTGAACAGAAACATTCCGCTGCACCCCCAAATGATTCTAAATCTCCACCAGAATAGCCATGCTGTCTACAAGTAAATCAGCAGCCATCGAAAGAACCTGCCCAGGCCCACCAGGAATACATTCTTCAGCTCATTGCTTAGTGTTCTTCTGACAGCAGGTTTCTAGCACGTTCGGAGCCAAGGGCAGAGGGCTGGCCTTCGGGTACTTTCAGCAGCCCCTCCTTCACACAGTCAGATTTAGTTTATTTCTTCAAGCATAGTGTAAACCACTAGAGAAGTGAACTGATTTCACCACAGATCTTCAAGTCCTTTAACAGTCTCATGGTGCTCGCTCCCATGTCTGTTTGCATGGCCTTGTTTTGGCTTATGTGTGTTTCCATGCACTTGCATTGTGGTTCTCTACAAACAGCTTCTTACCAGAGATGAGTAGCATCCCTCTCACACATAGTTATATATATATATATATATATATATATATATATATATATATATAATAACCAAGGTTTTTTAAATTCTGAGTGCTGTAATTGTGAAAGAAATTGTGAAAAGAATGTTCTTTTAAGTTTATTTTATTCTTTCCAACATAGGTCCATTATAATGAACCATGCTGATATACAAAGACTCTAGTCCTGCCTCCTGCCTGGGGTAGAGACTGCCCCTCATTTGGTGAAATTAGTCTCCTCTCTTTAAACTGTTCCATTTTCCAGTAAGGAAGCCAAGCCCACAACAGGGAAAATTCAAGACCACAGTGTGGAAGAGCCAGATGGGGAACTGCTGTAATAATACCTCTGCCTCCCCACACCACTACTTTGGATTCAGTGTTGCCAGTTTTTCTCCAGGAATACAAAGGAAATGCCAGGTTCTGCCTTCGCCACTCTCTCGGCTCTGATACACGGCAGGGAGAACGAGGGCATTCTAGACCTGCATCCACCATCACTTACTTTAGTGTCTTCATCTGAACAACTGGCCAATAATTCTACGTGAGAGTAGATAAAAATATCACCACAGAGACAAACCACGTGTCTGGTCACTATTACTACTTGTGTATATGTTCCTCAGGCTGTGTGAAACAAACTCCAAAACTTCAACACTTTCAGGTGGGTGTGATACCTCCAGGAAGTCCATCTCCAAAGCCACAGCAATAGGTGTAAATGAATTAAAAGACAGAGACCTTATGCTGGGTGTTCAGCGCATATTTTGATGGCTGAATGTGATCCCAAACGATCAGCAATGATGATAGCTACCTCTTTTGAGCCTTCACTCTTTTCTTTGTGTCAACCGATGGTCGGATGGTCAGTCATTGGTACCAATTCAACACCAACAAGAATCCCCATTGTGGGGTGCAGTGAAGAAGGAAACTGTATTTAGTGCAAACAGTTTGATGATAGTACAGTGCAGCCACGAATCAGCAACCTAGTGCCACAGCAGAGCTGTGAAAATAGCACAGCCACGTGGCTGTCCTGGGGCTTGCCAGGGCCAGGCCCCTCTGCTGGGCAGCTCTGCTCCTCTCCTCGACGGTCTGCTCTGGTCTGCTCCACTGTGTTCTGGAAGTCTCCTCTGCACTGGTGTGTTCCAGAACATGTCTTTGGTGGTTCAGTTCCAGCCAGGGAATTCCAGCCTTCAGCCCACTACGGAAAGTGGGCTCCTGAGCCCGAGATGCATTGGCCTACAAAGACAGAAGTCTCACCCCTGGTCCCTGAACTCCTTTATAAGGGCTGGCTCAAATGGCAGAAACAGTGTAGGCAGGCAGGTTAGCCCTCGAGGGGTGGGCAGGTCAGTACAGAGGCTTCTGTTTGAAGTGCAGTTTTCCTGAGAGGCCCCTGCAAAGAAATGGCTGCTAGGTTCTGTGGTTTAAAATGTGAGCCCAGTTCGTCATCAAGAGCCCTTCCTAGTAGGTGTCTTTTTTGTCTCAGGGTTCACATAAGCAATGTGCCTACATCAGCTACTGAGAACTTCTAGCCACGGTTTCTCTGCCATGCGCGGTGCTGACACCACGCTCTGCCCTTTCACAGAGTTTGACCACAAGTTGAGTTTTTCTACATTTCCAAGGGCAACTTCTGTATGTTCCTGGCCGGAACTGCTAAGTCATTGACAAATGTAATACAATAACACATGTTTATGAAGCCAGTGAAATATATATTACACATCGCACTCTCTCTGCAATCTACCTAAGAAATCAATAGCTGCAAAACTCTGCCAACCAAAAGATCATTCTGATAGATCAGGCACTTGAATGACCATGGCGATATTAATTCAAGTAATAAACACTGACATGCCCTCAGGACAAAAACCGCATGGGGTTACCCAGAGAAATGACTGTTATTGCTGCAATGAGATAATTATTATAGTTCCAAAACATAACTGGCTTGAATTTTTGCCCACTCCTTGCTAAAAGAAATTGTAATGGTGACTTTCATCTCTAGCATAAGTTTGTATATATATTTGTAAAGTTACAATTGCTGTGCAAGCATTGGCTTGAGAAAGGGTAAAACTCTCCCAGAGCATCCTTCCCTAGAGACTCAGCGGTGCACATGTCCGCGTGCGGCTGCCCCAACTGCTGACGTCGCCGCTTTCCCCTTCGTGTTGACTGCGCAGGGCAGTGGAAGGCTGCCTGTCGGCGCAACTGTAAACGGTCAAGTTCACGTCTGTGCTGTCTTCCTGAGACCTGAACAGGTATCAAGTGCCCCTTCCACCCCATTCTGCCTTCTGTTTGTGTCAGGAAGAGCATGTTCTTGACCTGTTAGAATGAGCCAAGGAGATGCTCACTGGAGTGGTTTGCAACCGTCTCCTCCCCTCTGCTCTCCATGTGCTCTTAGGTTGCCTGAGGACACTTGGAAGAGACCAGAGTCGGTGGACATGTTCCCTGCTCATCTCGTCTCCTAGTCATTGTGAGAAACTCCACCCATGGCTTCTCTCATGAGGGAATCACAAACATTTATTTTGAAAGTAAAAAATTAATAATAATGAATATTAATTATCTCATTTTCTTTGACTTTCTGCTCTTGCAATTATATAGTTTCTGGTAGTAAAGTGCCCTCTTTTAAAGATCATGACTGAGAAATGGAAAAATACAAATGCCAAAGAAAGATATTATCCCGTTCATTATCATCTTTACTGTTCTAGTGGGAGCTATGTTTTGTTTTAATTATGCATCCCCGCACTCGGCACAGTGCCTGCCACAATCCAAGCATTTGCTGTGTATGGTAAAAATGTACCATTACTTCAACTTTATGATTTGTTTCTTTTTTTTAATTTGTGAATATTTTGCTGGTGTTGTTTAATTTTTGAAGGTGCAGTAACATATTCAAGATAGTAACACATTTTGTTGCCTAAATTGCTAACCAAGTTATATCCAAAAGTACCCAATTAATTAAGGTTCAACTTGGTCATTGGGAAACGTGGCTTGTGGTTGAGATGTATAGGAAGTGCCATTGCAGGAGCTGCTGCTTGCTGTGCGCACACAGGACCAGGCTGTGGACATGAGCCTGCCTTTAACCAGGAGGCCCCGGGTGTGATAGAGGCTCTCTCACCTTGGACATGAGAGAAGGTTTAGAGTGACTGACAGCTGGTGGGGCATGCAGTAAGTAGCACAGATGAATTCAAGGACAGATCTGCATGTTGCTGGCTGAAAATATGTATAAATTATGACAAATATCTGTATAAGAATGGATTCTGAATTATAGCTGAAATTCAGTATTAATGACAAGGAGACATTAACCAACAATAGTATCATGAAAATAGAATTGAAAATTTTTATGGTGTATCAATGCAGCGAGGAAACCTAAGAAATGATATCCAGTAGAAACAAAACACCAGCTGAAAAATAGGCTGTCAGAGTAAGAGAGGACCTAGTGAGTACATTTAGAGCACGGTCACCCTGTAATCCAGGGACATTCATTCATTCAGCAGATCCTTATAGAGTGTCATTCAAGTGCAAGCCATGTTCTTGACGATGGGGACACATCAATTAGTAAATATGACAGAAAACTGTGCCACGTTGCTCTTACATTCTACTTGGGAAGATGGGTAAGAAACAAGATAAATAAAATAGCAACCTATTCATTTAATGTATTAGTCAGCTTGGCCACCATAACAAAATACCAGACTGAATGGCTTAAACAACAGAAATTTATTTTCTCACAGCTATAAGGCTTGACATCCAAGATCAAGGTTCCAGCGGAGTCTGGATTCTAATGAGAGATCCCTTCCTAGTTTTCCAATGGCCACCTTTCGCCAAATCGTCACATAGTCTTTCCCTGGTGCACGCCTAGAAAGAAAGGCTGCTTGTTTCTTTTCTCACAAGGACGCCAATCCTGTGGGATCAAGGCACCACCCTGAAGATCTCATTTAACCTTAATTACTTCCTTACAAGCCTTTTCAGCCAATGTCTACTGGGGCTTACTCTCTGCCAGGCAATATGAGCAAGTTAAATTTGTAACAGAAATTAATCTTGAGACTTGAATTCATTTACACATAAAATTCTGTCTCAACCATTGTGGCAATTACAGTTGCAGAAAAGAAACCAAATGTTCTGATTCCTGAAAAAAAATATACATCATATTAAAGTAATGACATTTTAAATAAAAACGAGCTGTGATTAAAGTCCCTGGGCGTTAAAAGACAGACAGCAAGGCAGAGATGGGAATACACTGATAAGGAGTGTAGCATGTTATCATCCTTGTCTAACTTAGGGTTTTCAAGATACTGTGTTAATCCACTGAGGGCTACAAACACACTTTTTCCCAGGACTGAATCACAGTAGACACTTCACTAAATATACATCATGAGTTGACGCCTGCAGTGACTTCGGGAGCACGTGGGAGAGCTTGCTGTGTCCAGAGCTGTCACAGATTTTCTCACACCTTGTTCCTCGAGCTGCTGGAAGCTCACTTTTCCTGATGCTCTTCTACATACCTGAGCTGCTCGGCCCACGTCTCCCCAAACTGTCCTCTTTCCCCCGCAGGGTCATCAAAAGTAAATTGTTTCGGTCCCTCGTTTCTGAGGAAGGGTCCTTGGGAATCGGATCAGGGCTCCACACAGCCTTTCCACTATCCTGTACCCATAGTTGATTCCTGTTGGAAAAACTAGCTATCTCGGCTCCAACATTTTTAAAAAGATAAAAAATTTTCAATTAACTTTTAGTGAACTCTATGGAAAAAAACATGTCTTGAGTGAATGGAGTAAGTAAAATCCAACAAGGCACAGTTAGCAAATCATGTCTGGGGGAAAAACAATTATGAATCTTTTTGTTTCATGTTCAAAGTCTATATTACATTTTTTATACATGAATTCTATACCAAGACCACATTCCACTTAATTTCTCCTTTAAACAGGACAAGTTGATTCTAGTCATTTTTATCCACATATTTTTTAAAAACCTTCGGCAGACAATTTTTTTAATTGTAACAATAGAGCTTAGCCCTGGCTGGTTTGGCTCAGTGGTTAGAGCATCGGCCTGCGGTCCAGAGAGACCCGGGTTTGGTTCCCATCAAGGGCACTTACCTTGGTTGCAGTTTGTTCCCAGCCCTGGTTGGGTCGTGCGGGTGACAACCACTTGATGTGTTCCTTTCACGTCGATGTTTCTCTCTCTCTCTGCCTCTCTCTCCCTCCCACTCTATCTGAACAAAATATGACAAAATGTCCTCATGTGAGAATAAAATAAATAAATAAATAAAGTACCAACTGTGTTTATTAAAAAAAAAAAAAAGAATAAGCTTAGAATATATTACATAATCTAGGAATATTGATTACACATTATCTAAAAAAAAAATCCACTGATATCTTTACTGTTCTCCTGCTGAAATCATTGGAAAATAATGATCAGATTAATATAGATTCCATCAGAGCTATGGTTTAGCAGCCTGTTACCAAATAAAATGTATGACATTCTGATTGAATCATACATTTTTGCTTACAATAATTAAATATTAACTGTAGCTCACCACTTAATTCCTATCATTATTATAGATAATAATTTACAGGGACATAGAAATAAAATATATTTTAGAACATTTTAATATGTTTTTATTGATTTTTCTAGAAAGAGAGAAAGGGGGAGAGATAGAAAATTCAATGTGAGAGAGAAAAATCAGTTGACTGCCTCCTGCACGCCCCCTACTGGGGATTGAGCCAGCAACCCAGGCAAGTGCCCTGACTGGGAATCAAACTGGGACCTCTCAGTCCATGGGACGATGCTCAATCCACTGAGCCACACAGGCTGGGCAAAATAAAATATTTTAATATCTTATTTGTTGGTAGTTTAAAAGTGTGTGTGTGTGTGTGTGTGTGTTTGTGTTTCTAAACTGTAGCATATTCCTGGCTCAGACTGATGTAGATGGATCCATTATATTTATCTATCTATCACATGATGTGTAGGTTCTCATTGTGCTGGGGGTAGGACTCCAATTTAGAAAACAGTGTCAAGATACATTTGGTAGGTCTTTAGGAGAAAGTACAACATGGACCTATAATGATGAGGAAGCAGGAATCACACCAACCTTCCTCCTCTGTAATGAAAAATATAGTTTGATTTACATTGTTCATTCTACCATGTGATTTTTTTTTCCAATTTATGTTTGAATAATTAGAGAAGGAGAAGAAGGAGGAGAAAGAAGATGGGGAGGAGAAAGAAGAAGAGGAGGAAGAGGAGGAAGAGGAAGAGGAGGAGGAGGAAGTGGAGGGGGAGGAAAAGGTTCATATATGTTTTTCATGTGCCTTCCCATTGGGGGGATTTCTTACCCTGGCAACGATCCCACCAGTAGTTTGCCCTGTAGCACCCTCAAATAAGTGTGTGCAGAGCAAGGATCTGAATCTATTTTCTATCTTGAGGGGACAAAATGTTTGCAGAGAGGCCATAACATAACTGAGTAAAAGCAAATACAATGCTTCTCCTATTAACATGTACCTGTCCTTGATGTTGTGGGAGGGGCAGTATACCCATGGGCCCTTTTATTTAGATTCATATGTGAGCTTCATTGAACTACACTTTAACGCATTTGCAGGCCTATATATCTTGTAACTACAGCAAAAGAACTTTGTTCAAACAATATAGCTTCTGTGAAAAATTTCTGAAAACTAGTTAACTCTTTCTTCAAATTCTTTAAGTGGGATGATGGATAGTTTGGGTAACTGCAAGCCATACCATTTACCACCTGCAGCATGGGGCCTCTGTATCTACTAGTGTGCAATGGTGTTTTCACTGTACGTACCTTAAATTTTCTAAGCAATTTAAACGATTCTGTTGTGAGTGAATATGGTTGTGATTTGTTTTTATTTCTTTCTGAAAGACCAAAAAGCAAAACTGTTCAACTGAAAACTCATCAATTGCTTCCAACCCTTATCATTCTCCTTCTTCCTTCCCTGCCTTCCCATTTTCTTCTTCTCCTCCTCCTCCTCCTCCTCCTCCTCCTCCTCCTCCTCCTCCTCCTTCTCTCTCTCTCTCTCTCTCTCTCTCTCTCGTCAAAAGCTATATATAAAAATCTACATCTCATTAAATAAGAACAACATGAAAATTTAAAAAGCCATAAAAGCTTTCTCCATGTTTGGTCGACAACTTATTTTGTTCATGATGTTCCATAAGTGAGATCATGTGGTACTTATTGTTCTCTGACTGGCTTATTTCACTTAGCATAATACTCTCCAGGTCCCTCCATGTCATCTCAAAGGGTAAGAGATCTTTCTTTCTTACAACTGCATACTATTCTATTGTGTAAATGTACCACAGCTTTTCTTATCCACTCATCTACTGATACAAATCCTCAAACAAGTGCTGGCGAGGATGTGAAGAAAAAGAGACTCTAGTGCACTGCTGTGGGAAGGCAGACTGGTGCAGTCACTATGGAAAACAATTTGGTGCTTTCTCAAAAAATCAAAAATGAAATTGCCATTTGACCCAGTGATTCCACTTCTAGGAATATATTTTGAGAAGCCTGAAACACCAGTCAGAAAGAATATATGCACCCCGATGTTTCTAGCAAAGTTATTTATAATAGCTAAGATCAGGAAACAACCCAAGTGTCCATCAGTATATGAGTCAACCAAAATAGATCCAAGAGTCATGGAAGTAGGGAACAGACAACAAACCTCAAGGGATGGGGGAATGGGAGTGGTGGGAAGAGATGAACGAAAGAACATATATGTATATAAGCACAACCAATGAACACAGACATTATTTGGGGAAGGCAGGAGGGGGGTGGGAGTGGGTAAGAGGTGGTCAATGGGGAAAAAAGGAGGACATCTATAATACGTTTAACAAAACATAAAATAAATAAATAAATTTTCTGCATGTTATCAGTCAGAGTTTCACCTAAATTAATTCGCAGAGACATATATCTACATTTTATATAGAAATTCTAAGAACTGGTACTCTACTAAGTTTCCAACTTTTTTTTTCATTGCTAAGAATAGCTACTACTAAAAGAAATTCTCCAAAATTTATCTGTAGCTATGGAAAAATAGATGCATAAACATTAGACAAGAATTTATTAATAAAATAATATTCAGAAGCATGGTTGGGCATAAGTATTTTGAATAGTTTGTTCCTATAAAATAAAATACCTCCAAGTGCACAAATAAACACAATACATTTTATCTATGAAAAATAAATAAAATCCCAACATTAACAAATAGCATTTTGAAAGATAGCTACTGACTTGTTGAGATCAGCTGAGGAAAAAAAAAATTTGCATTAAAAGACATACAATTACTTTGGTTTTGGCATTGTTCCATAGTAATCATACCTTTGGTGGAAAGCAAAACAAAACAAAAAACATCTAATTCAGTACAGCAGGGTGTTCTTCATACATGTGCAAGTATTATTAAAAATGGCTCTGGGACTGAGTGGGTCAATTTGGTATTAAAACTGTTTGATCAAAGCCCTTCTCTGTAATAATAGCCTGGTGGAGAGAGGTGAACTTCAGTTCAGGTAGAGGGAGGAGCTAATGTTTCAGGAGGTCTGGGTTCTATCCTTAATCTCACTGGGAAGAATACAGGCTAGTCATTACTCAGAAGAAGGAATGGGTTGAAAGCTGGGCCCAATTATGGCACATAGTAAATCAGTTTTCTTCTCTGAAAATTCTAGTTTAAAGTTTTTCAAAAGATCACGTTATAAAACTTGGCTTTTAAGTGAGACCTACCTTAGTACCTGTTTTCGCTAACCCAGGGAAAGAGGATTCTCACTTAAAGAAAAGGGTAACAGTGTTCAGCGTTTGTTTTGCAGCGAGCGCTGAGAGGCAGCGCACCGAGCAAGGGGGCACCGCTATTACTCTAGGATGGTGTAATTTTAGATTTTATGTGTTATTTGGTAGGATTTCGTAGGGTATTTTGAGGGTCTGGGAATGCTAAAAATGTTTCCATATAAATTAATGGTAATTGCTTCTTTGCTTTACACCGTTCTGGCTTAGGGAAGGTTTCACAGGAACGCTCTACTTTCAGATGGGTGTGGGGGCAGCATCATGAAATGGCAGAGAAACCCTAGACATCTGAGGTCTTTTCTAGCCTATGAGAGATTGTAAATAGGCCTCAGAGGTGTCACCCCTCCTTCTTGTCCTTCCCAGCTGGCTGGGATTGCTTTTGCTGTTCAACAAGAAAGGCTTCTCGAAGCAGGGCCGGCTCACTTCTGTGATCTGAAACCCACTAGCATGACATGGCACACTGAAATAAAACACACAATTAACACTGTAAAGAGACAGATAAATTAACCCCACAGTATCAGCCACAAAACTGCCTTATTCCATTTGCCGTAGTAGGTCGCAGAATGAGAACTGCATATTGACATCAAGGTGAGCTTGAAGTCACTCCATTGTAAAACGTAACTATACATCGGCCCATCTGCGCATGCACACGCAGAAACACACACACAGCCATGTACATGTAACATTTATTTACATCCCTTTCACTTCCCAGCATTTGAACATTCATTTCTTAAAGTGATCCTCTGAGAATTTTTTGTTTAATTGCTCTCTCCAGCATAGGGTATAACAGTCTGGAGTGACAGGTGGGTAATAAGCTAATAAAACACATTCCCCAGCCCACAAGTGTAAAAGCTTTATACAAAATGAAGTCACTGTTTTTATTTTATATTATGGCATTTGTTTGGAAGGGACAGTTTAGACCTCCCTATCACCAGAGACCTGACCTAAGGTGACATAATCTGAGTGATAAAAATGGCAAGAACTCAAGGATCTGGGCAGGCTTGGGGACCTACTGCCATGGTCAGAGACTCATTTCTCAGTTCACCTCATCTCACAAGAGAAGAAACACAGCACGTGTGTCACAAAGGAATCACTTTGTGGAAGGAGAGAAGATCGTGTGTGAAAATGTTACAACCTGCCAAATATTAGGGGTTGAATAATGTCTCACTGCTCCTAATGATACCCCTCTCTCAAATTCCGGTTCCAGGGTTTTCTGTCATTGGTTTTCCGTTTATGAGTTGGGACATTAATGATGAGTGTTCGGGACACTCCCACACAGAAGCTTCTTCAATAAAGTCGTGCTCACAGTGTCTCTTCAGCAGGTGTCGGAAGCTGTTCCCTTTGTCTCATAAACCACAGTAATCCCTCCTTGTGGGAGTGGGCCAATCAGGATCGATGATGTATAAAATGAGAAGAAATTGAATGGTAGTGGTGAAGATGTATTCACTGTCAATTCTTATTTCCTTCCTCTGCCATGGATCCGTCTTCAGTGAGAAAGTGGAAGGAGACTGAGAGCGGGAAGTGGAGGGACAGAACAGAGGCAGCCTAACTACTCGACTGTGCTGGCTGGCTCTGCCTCGTCCAGGACCGGAGGAGGAGGCAGAGGGACCCACGTGTGACAGCTCCACAGAGCCTCGCCTGCCTGGTAGCATTCTGGAGTTGGGAACATTCCTGTCCCGGGCCTGAGATCAGGTCAGCTGCTGTGATGCACAATGCCACCTTTCTTCTGATCTCATCCAGTGTCTCTTCAGAACTTTGAGGAGTGAGGAGTGAATTCTATGTCGTCAACTTTACCCAGCAAGACATGAGTCGCTAATGAGACAGGCTGGTAAGCCAGGACAGGCGAAATCAGAAAACAGAGACATAGTTAGATAGCAATTTGCAGCCATCTAGAAAATCCTATCTTTCCAAGAGAGTTTCAACCAGGGCAGCAATGGGCAGTGACAGTTTGTCCCAGGTAAATCCCTCGAACCTGTCCTCAAAGCCCCCTTTTTCTGACATTTTAGTGAGCCAAAGCTGCCCAGCCTAGGTTCACTTTTCCATCTCATCTCTCTTGTTGTCTTAGGCTCTTGCTTGTTTCACTGTCCCCAGTCTTAATAAACATCCTCTAAAATTTCTCTGGACTCACGTGAAATTTCTCCTAACCGAAGTCAAGAACCCACCCCTTACTGGCTAGCCAGAGACAGACTGCCCAGGACCAGGGCCCTTTCCAGTAACACCAAGATGTAGAACACATGAACTGACATAGATGCAAGATGATTTTTCATAACACAGACTCCTCACTTTAAAATATGCACACATTCTAATCACATTTACATGCAGTGCTTTCAAAAGCCCTCATGGATTTTTTTTATTCGCCCCTTTGCTGTAGTGATCACAGATGTCCCCTAGGATACCCAGGAAACGTCTGGTCCACCTTTCTCTTCAATCTCCCAAAGTGGCCATGTAAGGGGGCTATTATTAATGGTATTTTATTATCAGAGACGAAGAATGCACTCCTGAAAGTAAGGACATTAATTGTCATTAGGATAAATATTGGACTTACGGACATATTTTGAAGTAGGGTTATCTGACATCTCACTTGTAAGTTTTAAACTGCTTTAAGAAATATACTTTATTTCTAGTTATGTGTGAGTGTTTACTGGAAAAAATTGCAAGGCAGTCTCATTTCTAGGGAGCACGGGTTAGTAAGGTTGGGTCAGTGGTTGTCCCACTGATTGGCAGTTTTACACAAAAAAAATAGCCATTTATTTTGCAAAGCAATCCTTGTTAGTCTCTGCAATGCTGAGCTATTTTTAGAAATAAAAATAGTGACTCGGTCAATATGTATTATCACCTAGCATTAAGGGAGACTCAAGGCCAAGCACCCTGACAGCAAGCAAGGCCATGACATACTTGGCATATGCTAATTTCCTGCATATATCAGCCACAGATGCAATCCACATCCTTACAAACCCTTCATTATTTTATCATGATCACAGCCCTAACAAAACCAGATGATAGAACCTATTGTAACATCAGATATTGGTGGGTTTTGATACATTAAGATGGAAAACAAAGTCTACAGCATTTCTGAAATGCCATCGATATTTACATTTGAAAACAGGGTGTCCTCTTGCTGCTTCCCACAATAGTTACTAATGGTAAGTGAATTCCAGGCCATTCAAAGATTCTTGATTGACAGTGTAAAGGCGCCTGAGCCATTAGAATGTCAAAAAAAGACTCTCTTTCCTCCCCCCTCCACACACAGTTTAGGTCTTTGTTAGATTTCCCATAATTAACCTTGATATTTCACGTTTAATATCCTGGCCATTCTCAGTCATGTTCGGTTACTAGTATTTGCCAGACAAATGTTCAGGATGTATGTAAATTTTTCAAGGATACTGTCAGAAACTTTTCAAAAATTAAAATGGAGTGGCAAAAAAAGAAAAATGCTTAGATTAACCCTAACGTTTTTCTTTTTTCTCTTCTGAGTCACTTTTCAAGTTAAAAGGGTCTAAACCAACATGATATGATGTCACTATCTTCAATTCTTCACTCCTACCATATTCTGTGAGAAAAAAATATAATTCAAGAAACCAGAAATATTAGCCAAAGCAATAGCAATAATTTTCTAAATTCTACACCAAAATGAAACTTAGAAGGTGTTCCAGTGACAGAGAAAATTTCTGTTGTAAAACATTGTAAGGGGGTATCTCAGAGAGACAGATACAAACCTATTTAAAAATGCCATTTATTTATTTATCTATTTATTCGACCTTCAGCAAGCATTAACTATGTAAGATAGATAAAACCTGAAAAACCATGCATGGGTGGTCCATGGGTTGGAAGGTGCAGTTTTAACAGATGTCAGCGCGTTGCATCAGGGACAATATTGCATTGTGTTATTTGACACCACTAAACTTCACCATTGCTCTTGATCATATGTCAGGTACAAGAGTAGCTCACAGTGTCTCATAATAATAGCCACAATTTACTGAGTGCTTTTCCCTGCTATCTTAGGTGGAGTCTGTAGGGCTTTCTGTGTATTGTATTATACACCTTACAGTTAACCATTGAAGCACCCCATTATCTAGATGACCCAGTTGAAACTTTGGCAAGCCAAGTTGCTTACCTGACCCAAGCAACATCCTGGTTGGCCCATGATTAAATGTATGCTGCCTTCTCTCCATTATCATGCTACAGCAGATGGGTACGCTCGCAGTTATTTTGCAAGGGGACCAGTATATGATTAAAACACGTGAGTAAACATATTTGGAGAACTGCATAGTAATTATCCATATTTTATAACACTATTCTTTTTTTTTATTATCTCATGGTTTATGGAAGACCAAAATAATTGTATAAATTCTACAATATTTATAGAACAGAGTGAATAGAGAATATGATGGAATGTCCTTAGTCCCATAGATACTGCAATTATCAATAACACC
This sequence comes from Molossus molossus, assembly GCF_014108415.1. Taxonomy (NCBI): domain Eukaryota; kingdom Metazoa; phylum Chordata; class Mammalia; order Chiroptera; family Molossidae; genus Molossus; species Molossus molossus. Next base: position 35,793,498 of record NW_023425366.1, read on the forward strand.
AAAGTGATTTAACAGTAATGTAGTCAGAACTCACTAAGCAGGTAGGCTCCATTCTTATTGAGGGTAACTGATTAGAAATAAAACAATATATCAAGGGCTACCAAAAAGCTAGTTACACACAGGGAAAAATCGGACCCAATGGTTGACCTTACAATAGAGCTTTTGTGCAGTGAGCTGATATCAGTGCTGGTTGTGGCAGGCCAGGGGCTCCTATGGACACGATGGTATCTCCTGGCCAAGAATCCTACTGGTGATAATTCTCCACTCTCCCCTGGGAGACAAGGTAACATTTGTATCTAAGATCTAAATGTCTCTTTTTTTTTGTTTTAATATTTTCTATCTCATCAGTCATTTTAGAGCACTTTTCACTGGCAGGTCCAAGTGAATTTCAAATCCATTCTAGTTCTTAATGGGTGAGGGAATTCTATTAATCACTTGCACTTCTGGATTCTAAGTGTAGTTCATTTCAGTTTCTACAATTGTGTGTGAATTGTCTCCCCAGCGCTGCAACCAGGCAGTCAAAGGATGGCACCAGGAATAAGACAAGTTGTTGTCATTGGACCACAGACAGCTGAGGATGCAAAGCAATAATTATGCTGCAGTGTGAGAGAGATGATATTGATCAATAGTGACCCTAGAGTGTGAGGCAGATGATACTAACAAATACTGACCTTGATGTGACACATATAATATTTACCAATATTGAGTCCTCAGTGTGTCATAGGTGATATTAATCAATACTGAGCCTTCAGTGTAACACAGATGAATCAAATGAGGCATAGAACAGGGTCAATAAGCCCAGATTCCTAAGGTTTACCTGCTGAGACAAAGCGGTACCTCAAGTGTGTTTCAGCCTAGTAGAAGAACATGAAGAAAGTGTGATAGGCATGACATGCTCGAGTCCTCCTCAGAGTTCCAACCCTTTATAGGCCCTGAACATGCTTGAAGAGCCTCTTGCAGACACAGTTTCTCCAGCTTGGGCTATTGCTCCTGTCTTCCTTCCCATCTATTAGTGTTTGCTGGGCTCCCGTGACGTATAAGGCGGGATTCTAGGCAGTGCTCAGGACTCTGGGGTGGGGTTCCAGACCCACATGAAGAAATTTCTGCAGAAAATTGGGTGTGACGAATGCTTTAGGGTCAAAGCATTCCACCTGGTGGGGCAGGTGAAACTGGGAGGAGGCTGGTGTTCAATCCCAGAAAATATTGAAGTCAGACGAAAACCTGAACTTGATGGATTGTGGACAGAGGAGCTATCTTTGAGATACCTTGGGCCAACAGTGCTCAAATACAATGGCTTTTTAAAAACATTAACTCTGGCCACAGTGTACACGACAAAGCAGAAGACATAAAAAGTGGACTACACAAGACTTCAGGCTGTGGGCTCAGCACCTGGCACCAGGCCCAGAGCCCACCCATCCTGGCCGTTAGCAGAGTGGGTATAGTGACCAGCTGACTCCGGTAAGCAGAGTTTGGAAATAGGAAAACTGCACCCTGATACCAACCACATAGCTGGGAAGATGCCGATCTCTTCAAGCAAAGTGGAAACAATAGAGACAAGATTTTTTTTTAGGTAGAGATTTATAGCTGGTGTAACACACATTAGACATTTTGAGTGTTAAGAGTAAGTGGGATATCCAAGAAAAACAATTAATGAAAGTGAGGAAATGAATGGACAGACTATGGGTAAGAGTTCTGAGCTGGAGATGAGCTTCCAGAGTAAATGGCTGCGGCCAGAAAAGAATATGAATCAAAAGCAGCAGAAAGGAAAATAAGGTCAGGGACACACCGTGACCTACAGACTGACGTGTCTGTGAGGAGGACAGCTGGGAGAAGGTAGCTCCAGAAAGGAGAAGGAATGGAATAGCCACCATGTCTTTAATTTCTTAAAACAATTAATATCAAGTCAGTGTCATCCGAATTTTTAAATAAATAAAAAAATAGCTCCAAGATGGTAAGTCACCCACCTAAGATGTGACAAACACTGCTAGCTAAAGAAGACCAGAGCGCTCCATATTTGTGCCAGTTCAAGCCACCAGACAACAGTACGTTTTCAAAAACATAGAGAGTGGTTAATATCCGTGTCATCAAGCTGTGCCAGTTGCATAAGTGACTCTGAAGAGATTTCTGGGGCAAAGCAAGCAGGAAGTTAGGGAAGAGAAGAGGTGTAACTAAAACTGCACACTGACTGGTTCAAATCTCTCAAACATGATTCCTTGTCTCAGTGATCCTGCCCAGCCAGCCTCACCAGCCTCATCGCTCATGGGACAGGTGAGGCTCAGAGCAGTGAAGCCATAGCCAACCAAGTCCAGCTGTAAAGGATTCACACCCTGGGTCTGGACTCTAGGCCTCCTGTACCGGAAGTCTCTGCCTTCCTCACCAGAATTCCTCTCTCTTTCAATAATGGAAGTACCCTCCTCCTTTATTGGAAATCACAGCCTTGCTTACCACAGTCCCCCCTCCTTTATAGGAAGTCTTCTCTTCATTTACTGAAATTTCCTTCTTTACCAGAACACTCCTGGAGACCCAGGTTTGGGAGGTAGAAGAGAGTAATCTGGTTTAGATACCAGAGAAGTTCATTTTGAAAAAAAACAAAACAAAAAAGCATTCGATGAACTTAGCTAATTAAATTTAAAGGGCACTTTCTGTAGCCTTTAGCATCTCAGGTCTTCCCTAAGAATATGATCCAACCATCCTCCAAAAAAGTAAAAAGAAAAATAAAAAGTGAGAAAGAAATATTATTTTATTATTTTGCTTCTCTGCCCACTGTAGGTGAGTTTTATTGTTTAGTATCTCAATCCCTTCACTCACAAAAAAGAGCCCAGTTTTTGCATTCCTTCTACATGCATCCTGCAACTCTCCCTCCTCCACCCCTCTCAGAGACCCTCCCAACCCCAAACACATTCTCAGCCCCATCCCCAACTGCTGCCTGGAGTGAGCTGACCCTGCTCAATGTCAGTCATCAGGTGACCTAACTCCTGTCAGCGATTAGCAGGAGCCTTTGGTTGGGGGTGATGGAATGCTGTCCACATACAGTAGTGTGGTTTAGCTGCCTTTGGAGTTTTGCAAGTTGTTAAGTGAAGGTGATTTCAGGGTGATATATTGCCTTTCTGCATGGGGAGTAGTGCTAACATTTGGTGGGCCAGGGAGAACAACCCCTGATCAGGGGCACCGCCACCACTGAGAAGTAAGTTTCCTTATCAGAACACGTTTAGCAAAACATTTTCATTTTTCTGTCTCTTAACCATCTGGACTTTTATCAAATCTGCTTTGTGAAGGTTAAATAAGTAAATATAAGACCAGCCATTTGTAGCAAGCAGGTCATGCTACCTGTCAATGTTTGCCTTATTATTCATTGCAGTGTGTTTGTCATTTCCTTTGTGTGTTAGGGTTACAGCCTGCAATTTCCACCAATCATGTTCATTATTTAAATGAGACAAATGGGGTGTTGTCAAGGAGCATGATCTGAATGGCATTATTATTCTGGCCTAGTGTAAATGGCATGACCTGTCTTGAGTTTCTCACTGCAAGAGGAAAGTGGCAGGCCGTCGAGGTGACTGCAGGCTCTCCATAAATCAGGCGTTTCAGACATTACGATAACTTTTATTAAAGAGCAAATGGATTTCTTGACATCAGGCTTTTATACATACCAGTCTACATGTAAATGGAGCTGCTTTCCCTTAAAGAGATAAAACGGATTCAGCTAATGTGAGCACAGAAGTAAAAAGTGGCTCCATTCACTGAACATAGTCAAATTTTGTTACGCGTGTGAAATGATTTGAAGTCACAAACAACAAAGGTGTAAGTAACACGCTAGCAATTTATCCCTGCACGGGACTGTGTAGCCAGTAATGACTAACAGAATGACTATGTCAGTAATCAATCCACAATTTTACATAATACATCATTTTAATTTAAATTGTTATTGGAATATTTCCTATCATAAATAGGCCATAGAATTAGATGACAACAATGTGATAAATTTTAATGCTTCTGCTCTGTTTCAAACAATGTTCTCTCTGTCCATAGGCTTGCCAAATTTCTATTAGCCAGGTGTTGTGTACTGGGTTTTCTGTTCATTTTTTTTTTCTTGATCTATATCATTTTCTTTAATCATCATATTCATTTAGATGTGTGAAATAAAACACGTGTCTAAAAATAACTTCTCATTTTAAAAACCTGTAATGATCTGTTTGCATTTTGGAATGTTTAACCATAAACTCTGAATGATTCAAGCAATGTATAAGTAGAAGCTGATGTACTTCCTAAGAAACTAGAATTTCTACATTACATGAATGTTTGATGTGAAAAAAAAGTAATCTTCAAAGGTTATGCAATATCTACACAGAAAAAAAAATTAGTAAAATGTAATTGCAGAAAGAAACATTTAAATTATAACTTGATTCTTATATGGGGTCAAAGACATTTTCTGGATCATAGATGAGATTTCATTCCACATATATATTTCTCTAGGCCCCAGTAAAGAACATGGTTTTGGTTTTAATCCAAAAAAGATCGAGACAAACTACGAAAGACTGATCTTCAATTATATTCTACAACAATTGAAAGTCCTGCGAAGAAAGTGTATATGGAAAATCTCTGGAAAAGGACAGAAGGTATGTCTCCGTCTCCGGGTTAAAACTGCCTCCTTTGGAGTCCGGAGTTGAAACCTGCCCACCTCCAAGAATCTTCAGTGATGACAGGGAAAACCCACTGCAGCTTCTCTCCTGTTGAGAAGCTGTAATGGCCGAGTTGTGGTAAATTGATTAAGGTTTGAGAAGACAGAAACTCATTTAATGTTAGCAAGAACCCTAGTCAAATGAGGCTCTAACACTGAGACTTGGAGAAGTTAAAGAGATTGTCCTGGTGTACAGCGAGAGAGTAAAAAGAAGCTAATTCAGCTTTCCAATGCCTAGTCTGGTGGAATTCCTACTTTATTTATCTTCGTAGCTACATGAACTTATCTGTCGTCCACTTATACTCTATACTGGGGCATCGCAACCTACCTCTGGAAGAGGGCATCAGGAAGGTTTGTAAAATGCCAAAGAACAGTTGGGAATTTCAGACACATGGCACTTTTGCATGGAAGGAATCCCTCTTGATTGAGCTTTGGGAATAAGTTTCCCCAAGAGTGAATTTAAAATGTTCTGGTCCACCAATGCAACTAAAATACTTGTTTAAACAAGTTGGTCTCTTCGAAGACAGCCAAGATTTTCTAGATAATGCATTTTTCTTGTGAGCATTACCTCTTTCTACACCACTTGTTTTTCTTCTTTGCAGTACTTGTTTCCTGGGAAAGTGGCCAGTTTGTTGGGGTCTTTTGATACCATTTGCAGAGTTCCCTATAATGTGGCAGAAGCCCGACGTGGAGAAGGCACACAATAAAATGAGAACATTGTAAATGTGCTGAAAAAAGATGACACCTGGGGCTAACACATAGATTTTTGAGATATCCATGAGTATGTATTTTCCCAATATGTACCATTTTATTCAATGGTACGCATATATCATTTTTATGTTCTATCCTTACAGGTATGTCTACTGCTTAGCTCTTTGCAAGAAAACGTTTGAGGGTCCTCTTTGGTATTTCCTCATCAGAACAGGCAAGATGGTGCTGATGCTGGGACAAAGAAGGTGCCATTTCTTACCTGTCCTAAACTAAGTCCCACATCCCCTTCTTGGGCAGATTATGCTAGACTCTGAGGAAAACCTCAGCTATTATTTGTGGTCAAATTCAGGTAATGTTTCTCAACATGTATATAGTTGGTAAAGGAGGTTGATGACGAAAGAAGAGAACAGTTCATTGAAGGTAGTATCACTGATTCACGGGTTTCATTTTCTGTAATTATTTGACCTTCATGGTACAGAAAGTGTGGGTGAGTGTGGGTGTGCGTAAGAGAGAGCGTGCGTATGTGTATGTGTGTGCCTTGAAATAAATGCCTCCACCCCTCCATGTGTACCTCTGCTCCTCCCTGTTTTTTTCTCTTTACTCTTTTACTTTTCTCCTCCTGTTGTCTAACACCCCCCCACACACACGCGCACACACACACACACAGGCTTTTGACCCGACACAGAAGTAACTGATTTTCACCTTCATGATCTGGTCTTTCACCTTGCACAATGTGTGTCCTCAGCTCCAGGTGTCCACAGACTGTCAGTGACCATGGTGACTGAAGGCCCTGCACTCATCTGTGTTTGCATTGGGGTCCACAGTGGAAGGCGGGAATGTGGAGAAAAGACCAGGTCTCCCGAGAAAGGAGGAGACTCCTTGATGTCTGTCTTAGCCCATCTTTTTACTGTTTGCATCTTTTTACTGTAAATACATCTTTTTTACTGTATGCATGGATTTCTTTACAAAGACCTACATCTGTTTTTCATGGAAAAACTTTCTGATGTTAACACAAAAGTTAATGACATTGACCCGATCTCTCTTAAACTAAGAAACCTGTATTTGATAAGCGAATCTGACTCTCCTCATTCTGGATCACAATAAGACATTTCTACACATTTTCCTCTGTCCTTTGTCACTGTAACTGATGTCGGAGAGTACTGAAGCCCAATCCTTCTCTAGGTTTTTCTGATTGAATCCAGACAATAAGAGGAGACATCTCCTGCCTGTCCCGCCCATCCTTATATCTCTGTTATTTCAGGTTCTCATCTATTATGTACAATTTATACACCTTCTCCTAGAGAAATTTGGAGGTCAGGGTCTCAGTTGCAGGCTACCTTGATGTTACCTTAGCAAGGAGGAGGCATTCTTCCTCAGAGTTAAGGGTGAACAAAAGGAGAAAGAAAACATGCACTGTGAGGGAGACAAAAGGAGCAGTTCTCCTGTCCTGCTGCCTGTAAGCTCCACTCTACCACCTGGACACAGTCACTCAGGGCCTGGTGGTCTGTCCCCAAGTCTGGCTCTGGATTTATCTCCCCCATTTTGACACCAGACTTTCACACCCACCTGAGGTGTGAGGGCTTGTTCTGCCTCCAGGAAATTGCTACCTGAAATACCATGCCTTGCAAACCTCTATCTCTAGACCCTGTTTAGTTTTCCTATGGCACATGTAATTTTCACCTGACATTACACTTTATATTTATGTTAAATGTCTTCCCACCAGAATGTGATTTCTCCCACAATCCAGAAGAATGTTTTGTACAAAACAGACTCTGGGTGTCTGTTGGATGAATGAATGATTATATTCTGGGATGCTGAATATTGATTTCTAGGTCCCAATAAGGCACTTTATTTCTTTCCAGAAGAGTTTACTTTTCTTAACGAAGATTCTTCCTCTGCTTACCCAGGCTGTCCACTATTTTCCTGTGAATTCCTAAACATAGGAATAATAATTATGTCAACTAATTCCAAAAGCTCTATCTTCTGTGAGTATGCCGTTGAATCTGTTTCCCTTCTGATGGTGGGCCATTTTTTTTCTGAGTTTTTCTATACCTAGTATTTTCTCTGTGAGGTAAAGAGTTTGGATTCAGTAAACATTCTCTAGATTTTGTTGAATTTGATCATATTATTATATTTCCAGGAAGTTATATTGATCCTGTGGAATCTGAGTTTTATGCAACCCATCGATATGAAAAGAGTGAGCATGTCTATAATTATGTGTCTTCACTTAAAAACAACCACAAAATGGCCTACTTACTTTTTAAGAGTTATTTCCCTCCCAGCTGGTGTGGCTCAGTGGTTGAATGTCCATCCATGCACCAAGAGGTTGCCGGTTTGATTCCTGGTCAGGGCACATGCCCAGATTCTGGGCCAAATCCCCAGTGGAGGGCATGCAGGATGTGGCCTGTCGATGTTCTCTCTCATCAATGTTTCTATCTTTCTCTCCCACTCCCTTGCTCTCTCTCTAAAATCAACAAAGAAAAAAAAAAGTTTTATTAAAAAAGAAAATTTTTTTTAATAAAATGGAATGTGTATTCCTCAGTACCCCCAGTAGAATTGAGTCCTAATTTCCCCTGCAGTATCCCATTAATTAGTATCTCTTTTCTTTTCCTTTCAACACTTTCCAATTTGTTCATTCTGGGACCACCTTCCAAACTTGCCTCTCTGATCCTGCCTCTGGGGGAACCAACCTAAGAAGATAGTCAACAATGATTGAGTCTTTTTTATTCTATTTCTCAGCCTCTCATGTTTGTGTCTAAATCGTTCACATCCAATAAAGGTTTAACTCAGTGCCCTAGAATTTACTGAAGAGAGTCCTAACAAGTTTAACTTGTGTTTATCAAAATCATCTTAACACTTTATCAGTAACTCTGTTGTCACCAAGCATTTCTCTTACTTAAATTTATCTTTACACATTCTCTCCTCTACTCATTAGAACACTAATTAAAATCAAGGACCACAGCTCTATCTTCTGAGATCTCACAGGATCTGAGATTTCTACCTTTGAAAAAATTTTAATGGAGCATCTAATTGTTATGTGTTAATGGAGCTCATTTTAATGGAAAACTAACTATTTGTTATGGTTAAATGTCAAATTTCCAGCTATATTTTCTTCACTGAACTGACATGTCATATCTTAGATTTATTGTGATTTTGATACAATTATAATACCATTTTTAAAATAATTGTTTTCTCTTAATAAAAATGGTAATGAGAAATGGTTCTTTATAAGAATCGATTGATGGGAGTTAATTATCAGTATAATGGTAGAGTATCTTATATTGTATAAATTTATAGGAAAGTAGCTTCTATCTCCACATGCTAGAGTTTTGCAAATCTAGTGGCAATTTAATCAAGGTAAATGAGGATAAGTTCATGTCTAATCCTGTTTCATACTGTCTGTTTCAAAAACAGCTTATTATTTAGGCACTTAGGCATCACTAAGTCAACTGTCGTTAAAACCTAATCAAGTTATCCAGATATTTTTTTTCCACTACTTTCTAATGGATGACAAGGTCATCAAATTGGTTGGATTATTTCATCTATTCTTGTATTTATCCACTGAACAGAGATCTCTCAGAAACTTACTCTGTGTTCCGATGGCACAGACATCCTGTAGCCCCAGGCCCTGCCCCGTCTTCTTGGAGCTCTGTTTGGGCCTTTCACCACTGATCCTGTCTGCAAACTTGGTATTTTCTTTGGACTTTTATAGTTAAGAAGCTTTGGTAAAAATTTGGTTGTGGAAGAATTGAAAACCAATGTAAGAATTTTTAAATAATTATCAACAAATATAAATGTTCAGGTGTGCACAGCCCTTTATTTCTTGTTCCAACAAAATTTGTCAATAAATCAGAAGCAGAGCACTAATACTTAATTAACCATGGCCAGTCCCACATCTATGTACCCATCTGATGGTAGAAACAAGAGAAACATAATCCATTTAAACTGCACTATCTAGATAGACAAAAAACATCTTAGGAAAGGAGAGTAGTATTCTTAGTAGAGATGGATAAGATGGCCGGGTGACTTATGGTATATATTTTGAATGTTCTACTCAGTATGGGCAGGAGTTACGGATGGCACCATAATCCATTCATGAAACCTGGATTAAGTCAAGGGCTACACATCATGCTGAGAGATCTTTTGATTTGTATATACATTGTGAAATGATTACTATAGTTAAGCTAATCTTCTCATATATTTACCGTGTCTGTGTTTGTATGTGATGAGAATACCTGAGATCTTCTTTTGTAGAAAATTAAAAGTGTACAATACAGTATTACTAGCTATAGTAATCATGCTGTACATTAGATCTCTAGAACATATTTATCTTACATAATTGAAACTTTATATCTTTTGACCAACATCTCCCTATTTTCCCCAGCCCCCAGACCCTGTAACCATTATTCAGCTATCTGGTTCTACGAATTTAACTTTTTTAGATTGTATATATATATAAGTGAGGCAATACAATATTTTTAATTCTGTTTCTACCTTATTCCAATCTGGGTCTATATCCAAGTGAAATGAAATCAGTATCTTGAAGAGACAGATAATAGCACCATGTTTATTACACCATCATTCACAATAACCAACCTAAGTGTCTATCTGCATGAGTAAAAAATTGTGAGAGTTATCTCTATATCTCTGTCCCTGCCTCTATTTCTCTATCTCTGTCTCTATCTCCCTCTCTGTTTCTAATTTTATCTCTATCTCCATCTACATCCATATCCATATGTTTATTTATATTAAATGGAATATTTTTCAACCTTAAAAAAGAAGAAGATCCTGCCATTTGTGACAACATGAATGAACCTGGGGGACATTGAACTAAGTGAAAAGATTTGTTTTTTGACAGAGATTTTTATTTTTATATAGATTTTCATTTCTGACACACAGAGTGAGTGGGGCAAATCTAGCCTCCTGCCTATTTTTGTAAATAAAGTATTATTGAAACACAACTATACCCACTGCTTAATTAACTACTTATGGCTGCTTTTATGGCAGTAGAGTTGAATGGTTGTGACGCAGATTTCATGGTCTACAAAGCCTAAATATCTTCTCCGGCTCTTTACAGAACTTCCCATTTCTGCTTACATCACTGTTTGGATGGTGGCAATCAGAGCAGGAATCAGGGGCCCAGCTGCTTTGCACTTCCGTTCCCTGGGAGTGCCCCCAGAAACTGGGGCAGTGATCAAATCAAAAGGGAAGCTGGAAGCAAGAGGTGAGAAGATGCCAAGAACAAATACCACGTCATATACAGGATTCCCCCCCAAAGCTGCCACACAGTACTTACATTACTCACCAAAGCATAGTCTGTGGTCATATCAGCTACAAGGGAACTGAGACATTCTCTTACTCCAGGTCACCTGACCCCAGCAAAACTAGGACTCCTTAGAAAGAAGCAATGATATGAGGCAGGGATGTGATGTAAGTAAAAAAAAAAAAAAAAAAAAAAAATCAAAGTTATCTTGAACAAAAGTTGAAGAATATTGTGTGATATTATCTAGTAAGACACCAATAGTTGTTGTCTAGAGTCTGTATAAATAAAAAAATTCTGGGCTTAGTAGAATAAACCACCAAATAAACACCCTCTCATTTCCTAGCCCAAGTACTTTGATAGTAATGTTCTAGTCACACCTTTAACACAGTTATAACGGATTACTCTTTTGCACATTTCCTCCCGATTTTTCTTGGAGGAAAATCTGTCACAGAAATACTTGAACATTAGAGCAAATTTCAGACTATAATTTATAGAACAACGCATACCATTTAGCTAGCAGATCATAGCTATTCTTTTATAAATGTCATAGGAACCTTCCATTATAAACTGCAAGTGTGTAGGAAGAAAATTTTAAAACATAAATTACGAGGACCTTTAAAATGTATAATACTTTATAGACAGTAATGCTTTACCAGGCTGTCATGATCTTTCATGTAAATATGAACCTAATGTCTTTTTGAGGTGTTGTTTTGTCTTCCCAGCTGACTGGGACATCTCTAAAGAAAGTGGATGCTTTAAAATTATATTTAGAAAACTGTGAAAATGAATTTGAGTCAGTCTTTTGAGAATGATTTGGGGCTGCTCGATTTGGGATTTGCAGCTTATGTGAGTAGATTTGTTCACGTTCATCTTATAAATCTCTTCATATTGATACTCAGATGTCCAGGATAACACTGCAAAGACCTGCAGCCTGGGATAAGGGGGCACCCTGGCTCCATAAAATAAATGCCCTATCAGCCCTAACCTGCTTGCTCCTTCCCAAAAGGACCAGCCTCTTTGGTGCCCATGTGGACTTTGATGATTTGAATTGTTTGTCCATGTTACTACCAGTATTTTTACTTGTTTTCTATAACAACACTACGCTCTTTGGGGAATTATTATCTCCAACCCCCAGGTGCTTTGCTTTGTGTGTTTATTCCTATGTTAAGGTGATGACCAACCAGAAAACCCAAAAAGAAACATGGATGGGAATTCTTGAATTTCCCCGTTAGAAAGCCCGCATGTGGGGACTCGAATGAGTGCTGTTCTTCTGATTATCTAGTCAGGGAACCAAGATGACTGAGAAGAGAGACTCTTACTATGGTGACCCTGACATTTGATTGATGCCTTCAAAGTCCAGGCAGATTGTAGTAAGTCAGTGTGCACTCTCTGTCTTCCCAGTAACTCCAGATTCATAGACAGTATCAGTCAGGCTCAGTCTGTCCCGTGAATTGTCCTAAAAATGTTACCTCAGCTCTAAAATCATCGAATGCCCTGGCGAGGACCAGCAAAGCAGGAAACAGGTGATTTGGAGCCTTCTTCTTGGCAATGCAATCAGCATGAAACAATTTTCCTCGCACATGGAAGGCTTTCTTGGAGCCTCTTTTGAAGACCAAACAATGAGAGCTAATGTGTAACTGCGAGAAGTGTCCCTCCAGGAGGCCGACTCACGTCTGCCCAACCAAGAGTGGGACAGACATTTCTGCCCTCAGGCCACACTTGGGCACCAGGAGGTTAAGGACCAAATGAAGACGACTTTAGACAAACTTCTTTTTTTTTTTGGATTCTGCACTGGCTTTCTGTTCTCAATTGAAATAGCAAACTGTCAAATTGTGTATAAATTTCCCCAGAGGGAGGGCAGAAGGCTTCTGAATGCCTTTATTCACCACCACGTCCCTGAGAAGGAGAATCTCCATTAATTTCCCGGTCCTGAGAGGCTTTGGGGATGGGCCAGGCTGCCTCATTCTTCCATCCTGGTTCTCATCCTCTCGGCAGCCTTCCCATCAAAGGCTCTTGTGCCCCACCCTCTTGTGTTTCTGAATTGAAGCTGAATGTCTTCACACTCCTCTTCAGAGGGGTCAATGCTCAGGGTCCCCATAACTACCCTCAAATTTTTCCTTCAGCTTCAATGAGAGCTCCTGGCTCCTTCCATTCCCCTCCCCCCTTCTGTATTTCAGAAGGATCTCTCTTTCCGACTCATGGAAATATACTCTTTCGTCTCATTTCAAATAACCAGGGAAACTTTATTTTAAATTTTATGAGGTGCAAATACAAATCTGTGAAGAAAACAAGGGTATCGCCAAGGAAGCAAAGTAAAAACGTGGAAAATGAACCTTGGCTGCTTGGGGTCGCAATTCTAAAGGCACAGGTGCAATGCCAGCCCTCTGCAGGAGTGGGCACGGAGAGTTCTGGAGCCGGCTCGGTAGACATAACAATAAAGCCAGAGCTGAGTTTTAAATAAATCTCTCCTCCTTCCCCAACACTCTACCCTACAATGAGAGTAAATGGAAGAGCACTGGATGCTTCGGAATCCCAAGAAATGAGTAACAGAACCATGCTTTTGAGCCAAGAGGGGTCTTGAGTCACTGCAAAGAGCAAGGATCTTCCTGGCGGGCACAGCAACGGGGCACTTTCTGCTCCAGGAAATCGTTTCTGCGTTCCTAGTGCTTTTTCAGAGCTGAAGCCAGCGTGATAAAGTGCCGCTCTTTCACCAGAAAGAATGTTTGCTTACTATTTCATCATCCCCTAGAGGCGCAGAGAAAGAAAATAAGCACATCAGTTGTCATTATGACAGGATAAAAATGGAGCCATCATATTTCAATAACACAATGCGATGAGCAGCCCATCGGGTGATGAGTTATGGACTCGCTGGCTCGCACTCGACTCTAAGTTAATATTATCTCCCCAGGATAATTAGAGTGAAGTTCAATTACTGACCCTGAAATGCCATGTGGGCCACACCATGGGTTTTGACACAGCTTTTTACACATTTATCTTTTCACCTAACGCGCTAAATCTGCATCGCGGTGGTGATTAATCTTGTGGCGCCCATCTAGCTTGTACTATTCTTCTCGCATGGATTGGCTGGTCCCCGGAGTCCCCTTGAGCACAGTGTGAGTGGGTCTATTACACTGTGTTTTTCTGCCAATTTACGTTCCTCTTTGTGTTAGGTTATTGTGGTCACTTCTGAAGTTGGGTCAGATGAGCACTTCCCCAAAGGTCACTCGCTGCCGAATGCGGCCATGCCCACCTACCCATGGACCCGCCAAGGGTCAGATCTTTTCTATGCCTGCACCTTTGTGAGTCATACCCAAAAAACTCGCACTGAAAGCCAGGGGCCCCTTTATTTCCATGGGGAGTGGCAGTGAGACCAGGCTCGTCAATCTTTAGTGAACGTCCAGAGCGGCCCCAAGCCTCCTTGAATGCTCATTGTCACTTCTTGCTCTTGCTGAAGCCAAAAGAAACCCACCACATCATCCTGGCACTATTCAGGCATCCTCACTTGGGGGGCAGAGGGAGAGAAGCTGGGAATAATAATTAACAGGGTATTGTGCCAGCAAAGCCAATGAAACAGAAGGTTATTAAGTCAAATAGACTTCCATTTGAAAGCCCTGCATCTATTACAATTTGGGATTTGCAGGAGCTGAAAAAAAATAAAAGAAAACTTGGAATCCTGTTACCTTAAACCTTTTTTATTTTATGTATTACAAAATGCATAAGATCAAGGCTTGATCTCTGTGGTTTTGGGGGATACCAGGGCTCCCAGCCCCCAGGGTGGGAAAGGGAGGGAGCCGAGAGGGTAGTCAGCAGCCTGCAAACGCAGCAGGAATCTCTGAGTCCCAGGAGGCCAGGGGTCTGGGAGGGCAGGGGGCTTCTCTGAACAGACTTTTCAGCCACAGCAGTCTAGCCACTCGGGATTTTCCATCCACTCTTTTTCTCATTGCACATGTCCCATATGAATGTCTGAGAGGTGATTTTTAAAGGACCATGGGGTGGATCACAGTTACAAATAGGACTAACCTAATGCGGAAATTGTATTAGCCTTTCATTTGTTAAGACTGACTTGTGTGGTAGATTCTAGGAGAGCCTGCAGCGTAGCTCCCATTCTGGGCCCAGATGGGTCTGGGTTTGAATCTCAGATGCTAAGCATCACTTTCTTCATCCACAAAAACAGCTGCAGCACCTTCTAGCCATGGATAATTCAATAGAACACTGTACTGGCCTGCAGCATGTAATAAACGAATGTGGTTGTGCTTGTATTCCAATGGAGCTATTTGTTTATTCCGGGATCATTTTACCTCACTGCAGACCAGCTCTGCACATCCTGCAGATTATCTGAATTGCTTAGATTATTTAGCTATCTGAAATTATTTATTCTGAGTACCAATGAAAAGATGGTAGTTTTAATACCAGGATTTGGAAGACTCTAGACTTAATTTGGCAAATGTAAAATGCTGTTTTAATCAGCATAGCTGACAGTTAATGTGATTGTTTGTGTGGTCATCCTCTATGTTGTAATGGAGAACACTGTGAAGCAAATGACCCTTCAGGAGCTCCCAGGTTGACCGTGAATCCCCTGAAATCCTTTCTTGGGTCTCAGAGGTCAGTCCAGCTGCAGGTTGGATATGCAGTAGAACCACATTAGTCCTACTGGAATTGTGCGTTCATATGGTATAGGAGATGAGTAGGAGTTTCCTGTCCACAGGGACAGTAGGTACCGTTGAGGTAGGTGTTGACAAGGACTGCAAAGGAGAGATGGGAAAGGACAGTCTTCTCACAGCTGAGAGACCTGTGTTCTTCAGCTTTTCCCTTCAATGTGAAGGGCAAGAGTGAGACAAAGGCTTGACGTCTTTCTCTTTGGCTCACCTTGTTGGTTTCATAGAGAGCAAACATGCCCATACCAGCAAAATAAAAGCAGCCACCCCAACCCCAAACCTGGCTTTGCAGGCGAATGATGGACATGCCTTACTCAGACCGAACAGGAACTCTCTGAAAAGCCGCCAACTTGGCTCCTATGTGTCGAGCCGCAGCTCTAGTATGAATCTGTACGCTAATGGGCAGCAAATATGCACAGGAAATTTAGTCATTGACCAAGAGACTCGAAGATTGCTTAAATCTGGTCACCATCTGGTCAGTACAGCCCAAGCGTCTGGTAGCCAAGTGGTGGTTCTGAAATTCATTCCTAAGTGTTCCATTGTATCATGTTCAGAAAGCAGAGTGATTCTTTCACTTGAGAAGCAAATGAGTTAAGTGGAAGTGTTTGCATCTAACTCTTTCTGGAAGCAGGGTTAAAAACAGAGCCACCTCCTAAAGCTCTCCCCTGGGATCCTTTTCTTTGCAAAATTACACTCGGTATCAAACTAGTTGACGTGGATAGGATAAAAGACCTGAGTAAGCACATTGCAAGTCGCAGGTGAAATACTCTAAGTACTGATGACAGCAGTGACAGATGAGTGAAGGCAAAGAATCTTTCAAACTTAAAAAAAAAAAAATGCCGGGTTGACTTGACATAAGCACGGGAGAGTTTAAATATGCAAGAAAGGAGAGGCAGGATGTGTGTTTTAGCCTAAGGAACCGCATGCCTAGAAATGAAATGGATGTCCCAGCTGCTCCTCCAATGGCTCCCTCATTTCCATTTGTCTTCCAATCATCAGACGAAATGAGAGCTGCATGTGCGCTTTCTTCCTCCCAGAGCCAGGCAGGACTCCACGTGGATCCTGTTACTTTGCACAATGGGAGCTACCTTTTTCCTCTCTCTGCACCGTCCTCAAGAATAGACACAATTGCACATTTTCATTTTGAAATCCTTTGTCCAGGTGTTAGCCTGCTGCTGCTTTAACCAAAAATGCAAACTTTTCTTTTTTCTCCGTGCAGAACAACATCTGTTTTCATTCTAAAACTGTTCTTATATCCCATCCCGTAAGCCATCCCTGGGGTTCACTTCAGTGCACTTTGAGTTCCCGCTCAGCACATTTCCTTTCTGAATCAATAATATAATATTTATACTTTTTAACATGAAACAGAAAACTTTTCTCTTTTTTTGCTCATGTGTTGCTGTGGTCGATGCTGGCAGCCAGACGGGTTGAGTGGCAGAACAGACTTCTGGGAATCAACATTTTTTGGACGTCAAAGGGCCTCTTCACATGGGGACCCTGCAGAGCACTCTCGGGCTGTAGCTGACCCACAGTCCCAGGCCTCGGTCATATTTATACAACTGTGACTGCATCGGCTTGGTCTTTGCAGTGAACTTTGGACCAAGAGCATATGTGCTTCTCAGGCACCCAGTGTCCTCCGGTGGGGTGAGTCCTGGGGGGGTAGTAGCTATGTTTGTGTGACATTTCCTAGGAATTTGGCCTAAAACAGGCAAAGAAAGGGCCACAGTGGCCTTACCTTGTCCATATATTATCTGTGGACCTTCTGGAACCTAGAGAGTCAAAGAGGAAAAAAGAGAGCAGAAAGAGAAAGAAAAAAAAAAAAAACACAAAAGACTAAGGAAAATGGAAATTACAGTGTCCAATAGGGAGAAGGAAGCAAGTGAAAACATTAGACACAGCAAAGAGAGGGCTTTTCCGGAGAAATGTGTACCTACTTGGTTATTGTGCAAAACACAGGTGTTCCTGGGGCCCAGAGGCTTTCTAATTGTGTATTTCCCATCCTCACCCCCTTTTAAAGTCAGCTGGAACCTAGAGAGTCAAAGAGGAAAAAGGAGAGCAGAAAGAGAAAGAAAAAAAAAAAAAAACTAAGGAAAATGGAAATTACAGTGTCCAATAGGGAGAAGAGCCCTGTGCCCCAATCATGCCCCAGAGCCCCGGGCATTGGGGTGAAGAACAGAAGCATGGCAGATGAACTGAATGTGCGCACAGCACCTTGCTGCTCCCCGAATTCCATTCCCCTTCCTCCCGGCACCGGCTAGGCTGCAGCGCACCGACCTCCACCTACACATCCACCCAGGCCCCAGAGGTTAGCTGTGATGCAGGTCTGGGTGCGGACCGTCAACATGTAGAAGAAGGCAGCACAAGCCTCTTCCAGGGCCGACTCCAATTCTCCCATAGAGTTGTCCCAATTTGTTCTCCCTTTTCCTTCCGGGATGCCCATGGCCAAGGTCATCTGGGCAGCCACAAGGTGGAAATAGCAGATGCTGTTAGCCTGGCCCCACTGACACCCAGCCACCAAATGGGAGAAATAAAGCCCTGTTGAATTAAGCCTCAGATCTGTGACTGCAGTGAAAATGGCATTAATTTTTTAAAAAAGATGTCTGGCCCTGACCAGTTTGGCTCAGCAGTTAGAGCATCGGCCTGCGGTCCAGAGAGACCTGGGTTCGGTTCCCGCTAAGGGCATATACCTCGGTTGCAGTGTGTCCCCGGCCCTGGTTGATAGAGCGGGTGGCAGCCACTCGATGTGTCCCTTTCACATCGATGTTTCTCTCTCTCTCTTCCTCTCTCTCCCTCCCACTCTATCTGAACAAAAAAATGGAAAAATGTCCTCGGGTGAGGATAAAAAAAAAAGGATGTCTGTACATCCTGCCCCCTGATGTCCTTCCTTTTTTTTTTTTTAATCCTCATCCGAGGACATTTTTCCACCTTTCATTCAGATAGAGCGGGAGTTAGAAAGAGAGAGACATCAACATGAAAGGGACACATCGAGTGGCTGCCACCCGCACGACCCAACCAGGACCTGGGACCAACGTCAACCAAGGTACGTGACCTTAGCAGGAACCGAACCCTGGTGTCTCTGGACCACAGGCCAATGCTCTAACCACTGAGCCAAATCAGCCAAATCAGCTGATGTTCTTCCTTTTAAAAGGGCCTGTCTCCATTGTGGAGCTCTTGATCCTAAAAAAAATAAAAAAGATATTTTGAAGACTTTTATTAATAATTAATTTTAAGTTTGTTGTGTCTCTGATATCAAGTAAAGTACTTGTGTGGAAATAAGAAAAATATTAAAGTAATTATTAGCAGAAATTATACCTGTACTCTACACAAGTTTGCTAAAATCCTGTGTTGTTGTTTTTTTTCTCTCTCTCTCGTTAAAAAAAAAATAGAAACACGCTTATTGAATTTTTGGCAAAACTGGACAATATAGATTGTGTGCTAATTTTAAAACACAAAATATAATTTATACTTATGGACACATACATTAGTTTATGGATACATACATTAGTCAACGATTTCAATAACTTATTTGATAAAGATAAGAAGTAACCTCAGTACGATGGTGTCCTCTTGAGAGGGGAACAGGGGCCCTGGACAGGGAGGCAGCTACTGCCTGTATTGCTGGGTCACAGCAGCGCTATTCACAATAGCCAACATGTGGAAGCAACCCAAGCATCCACTGACAGATGAATTGGTCCAAAAATGTGCTATATCTGTGCAATGGAATATTATTCTGCCTTACAAACAGGAACAGAAATCATGCACCAACATGAATGAGCCTTGAAAACATTATATTAATTAAAAGAAGCCAGACAGAAAAGGACAAATACTATGTGATCTTATCCATATGAGATCCCCAGAGTAGTCAAATTCGTGGAGACAGAACATAGAATTACGGTTGCCCAGGGCCATGGGAGGGTACCCTGGGAGTTAATGTTTCCTGAGGACAGAGTTTCAGTTTTGCCAGATGAAAAGATTTCTGAAGATGGATGGTGGTGATGGTTGTGCAACAATGTGACTGTATTTGATTCCACCTAACTGTGCATTTAAAAATGATTAAAATAGTAAATGTTATGTTGTATATATTTGACTACAATAAAAAGGAAAATCTAAAGCAAATAAGAAAAGTTATTACCATCTATGGTATCTGGGTGACCATATATGTCATAGTATCTTCTTGACCTTGTAGCATGTTTAGGGGGAATAAGCAGAATTCACAAGTGATGAGAAGACAGGGAAAATCATGTATCCTTACAGACTAGGTTAGTGGATAATCTCCAACCAGATGTTCCTCCTTCCCTATCTCCGTTGGGACACACCCCATGAAGATCTTTACAGGACACTGGAGATCCCTCTGAATCTGTCTTTCATTGACTTGTCTCTCTCCTCTATGTTCTTCAGGAACAGAGGTGTTAATTATTAGCCTTTATTTTCTGTTATTGTTCTAGCTTGATGACCTACAGGAGGAAGAAGAGACTCTCGAGAAATGTTTATGACTAACTAAAGAAATGTTAAAATAAACACTTCCATTTATATTACCTAAACTAAACTTCCAGACTCCCATAATTTATAGATACCCCTTCTTACACACAGGTGAATCAGAGGCTTTTCTGGGTCCATGTTTGTGTGTGTGCATTGTAATTTCAAATCTAAAGGGACTAGGAAGATATTAAGCTACTTTTGGGATGCGTTGTCATCACAGTGTCAGTTGGTTCAAGGAATACTGAGGTGAAGTTTTCTTTTCTTCCCCTTGTACATGTGCATCCTTTGGGTGTTTTTTCCCAAAGTGCTCCTGCTTCATCTGCATGGAGACATCATGCTGATTTCTCAAGGTCATAGGCAGGTCCCAGGATGAGCTTTTGAATCTGTACTCTCTACCCACTATGATGCTGGGCAGAGTCCATCAGTCCTTGAGCCCATAGAAGCACTGGTGGCTGAATAATCTTTTGCAGACCCTACGCTTAGAGATCCACAGGAGGCCAGTGGACCGATACCCAGTGGACTGGTGGCTCTCAGGGTTGCCCACCTCTCTCCCACAGCCCTCGTTCATCTGGTGTTCCTCTGTGGCTGACTCCCATGGACTTCACATGCTGCAGGACCAAGCCTAGGCTTTCAGAACGTGTCCTAGTGATTCATTGCTGCCTTGTGCAACATGTTTGTTTCCTTGCTGCTTCCAATGACGCAAACTCGACCTTCCCTGGTGCTTGCACAGCTTCACACTTTCAACACTCTTACGACTTTGGACACAATTAAGTCAGCAAAGGCTTGAAAACACTTCAAAACTAAGCACAGCGAGGGCAAATAAGCATCACTTGGCCGTCAAGTGACTCACATGCAGAGTACTTCCTTAATATTTCTTCCCACATGACCAAGTGAGCTTCTGGGGAATGGGAGAGCGCCATAGAATTGCTTATCTCTGAAGCTGGAAGACAGCAGAAGATGAAGAAACACTTGGCAAAAGTAACAACCCGAATGTTAAAATGTCTACCTATCCATGATCTTCCTTATTGTAAAGAACATGGTCATGCTGGGACATATTTTTTTCTTAATTCTTTGAGATTAAAATACATAAACCCCAGGAAAAGAACCCCACTAAGTTAGTAAAAGGAATGCCTAGTTTGAATACACTTAGAGCTTCCTTGAAACTTTATCTAAAATTTAGACATACAGGTTCATTATTTTTATTTTCTAGAATTGCCTGTGCTTTTTCTTGTGGTCTGGATTAGATGCTGAATTACTGAAGGATTTAGATAGAGGCTCTTCCAGAAGCCGGAAGTATTAGAAATCTCACCAAAAAAAAAAAAAAAAAAGTCTCCTTTGGTGCAATTCCCAGAAAGATTTTAGAGACTGGAGAGGTTCTTATAGTTGGCTGAGTTTGGAATAAACATCTCCAAAATGTTGGGCGTGTTTCCAAACTGAAATGAAATTTGAGGTCCACCCATTTCACTAGTTATTAAGATAAAGAGAAATCCCCTGTTGAAATTGGATTACACAATCGGTAGTTCTTGCTATTGTTGAAACAGATCTACCCACAAATTTCATGCCTGTCTTCTTTTCTAAGTCCAGCTGCTAGAAAGGGGAGAAGAAAAAAAAAAGAAACTTTCTTCTTCCCTTGACAATTTATATAGTGTTGTCACTACTGAGACTGTCAGTGTTTGATAATACCAATATGGAAAATCTGATACTTGTTTGCAGTGGGCACAGGGCTCAGGTAGGAGACCTGGGCTTCTCTTACTAAAGTCTTTCTTGTAAGACCTAGAAATGGGGCAGGACATGTACAGTGTGTATCTGCCTGTACTTCCTGATTTTAAACTCAAATGTATGGTAATCATGTGTGTTAGCAGGGGAAAATAATACAATGAGACTTTGCAGTGAGTTATGAATTATCTTTCCTTAAGATAGGGAAGCACATAAAGTTTCCCAACCTTCATTGTTCACATTCAAAGGCCAGGTGCACATCTGTGTAGCTTCTAACTTATTCCAACCTCAAGGTAAAAGAGTAGTATCGCATCCCTAGCATTAGCTAAAATAAAACTTTAGATGAGCGACAGTTGGAGTTCCTATTTAATATCCCTATGGATTCACTATCACTATGGAAACCAGAAGGTGACAGAACATTAGTGGTTCTTCCAGCCCAGCTCACCCACCGATGGACCAGTTCCTCTGGCACCTTCTGTGTGAGGGAACTCCAGCGTGGGTTTGTTATCCTACTAGGGTACCCCATAGTCATGCCGTTGTATGAGAAGGATATTACATCAGCTCATATCACTGGATGATGCTGAGAGTTCAAATCTTCATTGTCAAGTTAAATATAGTGAATTATTTTGAGATCACTTGGCCTCTGTGTTATGAAAATAGTCTGAAGGGAATTGTCAGCTTCTCTGTTGAAGAGAGGTTCTTGACTCTGGCAATCTTCCTTCCTCTCTGTCTCTGTCTCCCTCATTTTCGCTTTCCCTTTACACCAGAGATACAGAGTAGAGTTCCTTAGGCTTTTCAGGTTATGGATATAATCAGCAGCAGGCCATGTAATGCCCATTTTATTTTATTATATTTTATTCTTTGGCAACAAAATGTTTCCATCCAAGATTTAGTTCTACTCTGAAAATGAGCTATTTAAGGCTCATTTAATTTAAGAAAACCGAAAAAAAACAAAAAAAAAACATTGGAATTGGCAAAGATCTTGTAGTTACCACAAATTTTCACACTGGGAAATTCCAAATATAGAAAACACAAAAGTCTGATACAGGTAAGAGATGCAGGGCATATTTCCTGATGTTTTTATTTATTTTATTTTAAAAATACAATTTCTGCTAAGCTGGTGTGGCTCATTGGACTGAGTATCATCCCATGGACTTAGAGGTCCCAATTAGATTCCTGGCCAGGGCACATGCCCGGATTGCGGGATTGCGGGCTCCACCCCCAGGAGGGGGTGTGCAGGAGGCAGTTGAATGTTGTTTCTATCTCTCTCTCCCTTCCTCTCCCTCTAAAAAAAAAAAAAAAAAAAAAAAATCAATAAAAAGATATATAATTTCTGATATAAATATTCAAAAAGTATAAAATAGGCACTTCTTTGAAGTAAATCACCCCAAAACATTTGTAATAAAGCCCCCTAATTTAAATATAAACTGTTAATAACTCAACATATCATCAATATTAATAAAAAGGGTCATAAAACTCAGCTCTCAAAAGTTGGCCAGATAAAAGTCAACTAATTAAAAAAAAAAAAAGAAGACGCAACTATTAGAAGAACTAAGAACTATAGATAAGTATTTGAGAGCCTGACTCAGTGAACTAGGTGAGGGGATAGTACAGAACCAATCAGTTAGAGACCTGAGGAATACTATACGTGGGTGCAAAGTCTAATAAAGAAATTAGTTAAGTCAATTCATTTCACAACACGAGGCATCTTTTTTCTTCTTTATTCATGTATTGGTGAGTTGAGTTGAGTTATTTTTTGGCATCTAGGTTAAAATCTAGAATACTCTG
This sequence comes from Molossus molossus, assembly GCF_014108415.1. NCBI lineage: Eukaryota > Metazoa > Chordata > Mammalia > Chiroptera > Molossidae > Molossus > Molossus molossus. Next base: position 35,816,785 of record NW_023425366.1, read on the forward strand.
CCCTTCTCCTCGATACTGCACCTATAGGCACTATGGACACCAAGTGCTGGCCTCTGGTTCTTTCCTCTGGGGCCTTGAAGGCAGGGAGCTCTTCACGTATTGGGCATCTTCTACAACACATAGTTCTGTGCCCAGCTCTCAGAAGGGGCTCCATCAAGAACCAACAGTGTTTTGTCAGGGGCAGAGAACAGTTATGGAGAAATAACTCCCACCCACAGTTAATGGCGACAGCCCACCACTTGTCCACCTACGTAGAGTGTACCAGTGCTTAGTGCCACTCAAAATCAGGGCACAACTTGACCACAGTGGCCTGCCATGCCTTAGGATGCCTTTTAAACTCCAGTTCATTTGTGGATCTTTCCTCCTCCAAAAATCTCAGAAATTAGAAAAATTAAGGTTCCCAAAATAGGATTTGCACCAGTGACCCTCAGTCAAAGACCACCGATAGTGAATTAAATTAGCTGGTATGTCACTCGCTGCTGGAAGGGACACCGTACACCACAGGACACTTAATATTGCAGATGAGGTTTATTAGGAAAGGCTACATTTACACCTTATAAGATTGAAAGAAGTGGAGTCACGCATCGAGCATCTTGGCAGGGCACCCAGACTTTGCTGGGACAGTCATTGGTCTTACTTTAGAAAACATACATGCACAGAGAATTAGTCATAGATGAGTTCATGATCTCACCCTAAGACACTGGGGTTAACACACTGGTGTTAGGAACTTTAGCTCAGATGATCAGTGATGGGTGTGACATTACTTTGCTAGAGATAATCTGTTTTGCAACTCATACTCAGCCTATTTGGGAAAGTTGTGGTTTCTGTTTCAACTTCCACTTCCTTCATTACAAACTTTTAGGAGATGTTCATTACAAACTCACATCAGAGTTTTGCTTCTCAGTCTAAATGTGAGCTTCTCATATGTTGGAGTGCCCTCTCTGAGGCCTGCCTGAATCCAGACTCGCCTGCGACTCCTGTGTTCTCTCTAAGGCAGGCACATCAAGCTAACCAGGCCATCTGTTCTGCAGGCAGGATCACACGTTGTTTCTGTGAGCACATGGTTCTGTCCTTTGCAATGATAGTAAGAATTTTCTAGAATGAATGCAGTTCCAAAATGCTAATCTATCATTCTGAATGTCTTGTGAAAGAATTATTTTTCTGTGTTGACCACCAACATCAGTTCTCTATTATAGTGACTTGATGAGAAAAATGCTTGTTTCAATTTGCCCCAAAAGTTCAACATTCTACTTTATGTACTTACTCTACTCTAAAATCATGACTTGGAAACATGAAGGTGTGGTATCTACACCAATTCAGAATATAATACTAGTTAGTTTCTAAACTCGAATCTTATCATATCCACATTGACTTTAGCTCTGTTAATTATACTAACCAACTTGAGTTTGCATATCGATTAAACTCATCTGAGTGACACTTTATACCCTGGTTAGAGGATACCATTACAAAATCAGAGTCTGCTAATATAAGTTAATAAAATATATTGTCATTCTTCTCAAATTATTCTTTATCTTTGCAAAAAAACTTGGGTCCAAAGAAGGAGAGTGGACCCCCTCCCCTCTCTACAAAGCAAATCAGGCTCAGCTAGGTCTCCAATGCTGTCCCTTAAAAAAAAATCAGCTCAGCAGCTGTCTCCCTTTGGGAGTCAATACCCACATTATTCCAGGGACATATTTTTTAAAGCAATACTTGTTCTATGGATTTTCTCAACTCTTTATAACCAAGAGCCATCCATGTTAATTTTGCCAACAATTGTTGAATTTGTAATACAATGTGACTTTTAAGAATGGTTAGTGTGAACAAAGAATGCCCAGATTCAGGGAAAGGAACAGCTAGAGATGCCTTTTATGAATTAGCTGGTTCCCCCACAAGACAATGCAGTTTTGCTCACATCTACCCAAGACTCTTGGCTTTTAGTGACGGGTTAGTTTGTCCTGGGTAACCCATGCCTCTGTGGACCAGTGTCTGCAATCAAAGCATATACTGAGCCCTTCCCACCAGGAGAGTTGGATTAGGTGTGAAATGTTCAGGGAAAAGAGCCTTCCTTCCTTTGGAAATACCTGGAATGAGCACCGCGAGCAGCCATCAATTACCAAGACTTCCAGGATTGATCTCAATCAATTATCAAGCCATCTCTCGATTTTACACTTCACCAAGTGACTGGTATTGTCATATTTCAGAAAATTGAATTCAGCTTTATGAAACATATGTTTAAAAGCTGTACACTTTCAATAATTATGCTATAACATCCCTGTTTTTATGCAAAGCTAACTAGATATTGTCATATTAAAATAGCAAATCCAATTCATTTCTTATGAAACACGTTTAAAAAAAATAAAAAGAACACTTTAATTATTTCAGGAGTGTTCAGGCCAGCTCGCCAGCAGACTGGATATTGCATTTGTTTAAAACTCAATCATGCAAAATGAAGACTCGATTTGAAAAATTTTAATAAAGATAACCAGCCTATCATGGTATCATTTGAATGCTAATCGGCACCCCCATTCAGCAGAGAGAGAGCAGTGTCAACTTCGCTGGAGGCTCTTTATTCCGCAATAAAAACATTTACATTCTAATGATTTTATTAAAGCACTGGAGCTGTCAGCAGCCCCAGATGACTCCCTGGCAAACTGTATCAGTTATCAACTCATATTGCCTTTATCAAAACCACCCAGTGGTGAGCCCAATGCCACAATGAGATGTCTGCGGCTCACAGAGCTGGTATTTAATCATTTCTTCTCCCGTATTGTTCTGCTTACAGAGCATAAATAAGAGCTTCAAATAACCCCAGAGTGATCCTGACAATGAAACAAAGTAGGGGCCCTATTTATCTTTCCCACTTTCTTCAGAAACCATTTTCTCCCACAGCAGCCCCACCTCTTATTTTGTTGTTGTCTCTGGCACTTAGTATTATTATTTTTTAATTCACTGCCCCTATCATCATTCAACAGCTCTGAATTTCTCCTTCATCCTGAACAGCAGGGCTCAGGAGACAGCCAGGCATTGAGGTGACCCGGTGGGTGGCAGGAAGTGATAGGAGGGCCCGTGGGGACCTCAGGGGTGGGGGTGCCGCAGGGCTGAGGGGACAGGGACCTTGGCAGCAGGGGGGCTATTTTTTTGTCTTTGTCACCCAGCAGTGACCTTAGAGTAGAGAGAGGAAGAGGGGTAAAGGATCCTGGGCTCATCGCCTGTGTCCTCTCACAAAAAAACAAAAAACAAAGAGGCCACTGAAACCCGTCCCTGCTGCAAAGGACCTTCGCTCTGTTCTTCCTTCTCTTGCTCCTCTGTTTAAATCGGCAGCACACAATTTTGGTATGAATCAACAGTGAAACCATGTTTTGATTCATTAGAAAGTATCCTCCTCTCCCTTTTAAATGTTAAGAATAACAGGAAGGAATTCTGAGCGCGAGCAAGAGGCCCTTCCCAGGAAAATGTGAAGCTGGAGATCTTTGAAAGAGATTCGCAGAAACACCCCCTGGATGTGTCTGAATTCAGAAACAAATTATTTAGGTTCAGTGGAAGTTTACCCCTATTGTGTAACTATTTTATTTAACTGCTAAACTTTTGCATAGAACGCTGCCTAAAATATACCATGTGCTTCCCTCCGGACAGTCAGTTCTGGAGAACTGGGTCGGTGGGTTGCTCTGGGTTGCCCGGTGCCAGGCATCCAGTAGACACACAACAGATAGGATTTGCACTGAGTTTCCTAGGGATCTTTTCTCCTAACCAAGCAGCCCTTTCTCTTCCTAATGAGTTGTTTTTTATTTGCTAATAGTTAAAAAGTCCTTTAATGTCTCTGTCTAGAAGTGCACAAAATGGAACCAAAGGTGTGCATGGCACAACTCAGAACCTCCTGCAGGTACAGCCTTTTCCCCCTGGACCCTTAGACCTCACCTTTCTGCCTCAGCTTTCTGCAGCCCTGCTCCCCCTTGCTGTGCCCAGTATCCACCTGCTTCTCACCCAGGCCTGTGTGGATGTATCTGCTCTCTTCTTTCGGTGACTGACACCTCCGCCAGCTAGGTCTGGACCCAGCAGCTGTCAACAAGGGTCCTTGTGTCCCAGCTTGCCCTGGGTGTTGACCAGAGCCTGTGACTAGAGGTCACACCAACTTACAGCCTCTGACTATGCTGAGTGGAGGAAGAAACCAGCCAGACAGAACCAATGGATTTTCAGGAACAATAGGACACACCAGGGAAGCAGATGCCTAAGGGCCTAATTCTTTTCATTACTGGCCAAACACCCACGGATTAGGGAGTATGGAGCAGTGGGCAGGTACTCAGAGCGCATTTCTGCACAGTAACAACAGTGAGTACAACTGTGCAGGGGAGTAACCGCACCAAAATGTCTAAGAGGGCCCACTGTACTGGCAAGTAATATTTTTAAATCCTCACTTGAGTATATTTTTCTAGTTATCTTCAGATAGAGTGGAAGAGAGAGAGAGGGAGAGAAAGGGAGGGAGAGACAAACATCGACGTGAGAAGGACACATCGACTGGTTGCCTCCCTCACGGCCCTGCTCCAAACAGGGCCGGGGACAAACCCCAAACAAACTGCAACTGAGGTACGTGCCCTTGACCGGAATTGAACCCGCGACTCATTGGTCGGTGGGCCGATGCTCTACCACTGAGCCAAACCGACCAAGGCTGGCAAGTAATAGTTTACAATAAGACAGTAATGGCATTTTATCTTAAAATATTTATTAAGGTTTTGCAGACACTTCTGCCCACGTTCTAATCTCTATCAGAATTGCTGGATAAGTTTTTAAAAACAAAAGCCCCTGAGAGGCAGTTCACTGGCAGAACTGTATGGAAAACAAACAATTGCTTTGATTTGTCTCCCTTACCAAGAGATGGAAAATCAGCACAGCGTCCTCACTGCAGAGATGAACTCGGCAGGAGAAGCCCTGCCTGGTGGGAATGTCCGCTGGAGTGGCGTGCAGGTGACGGCAGGTGACGGCAGGTGACGGCAGCTGGCTGCACTGGGAGCCCCCCCCCCCCCCCCGGGAAGTCCGCTCGATGATCCATCCTCACTTGGTCTGTCTAGGTTCCCTGGGCTTTGAAATAGCAATAATGAAACTCAGGGCATTTTACATTCAAGCGAGTTTGGTGACTAAATCTTAATAGAGAAAAAGAATTTATTTTTGCTGGAATGCACCCCACTGAACCCTGCTGGCCCCCACGCCTCAACCTGCTCTACCTCTAGGGGCACTTCCTCTCTCTGTCTTCCTGCCCAGGTATAGCTCTCCTGTCTGCCAATGAGGGAGTGGACAGAGTGTGGGGAGGCCACACAGAGTCCTGCGGGGTCACAGTCTCTCTTCGGTCCCCATGCGTGCTTTTGGAAAGTCTGCCAGGGACCCAGGGGCACTGACGGTTAAGAAATTTCAAACTGGTGCCATTTCAGTGGGGAAGGTTGCACATACACCTGTTCCTCTGGCGTCCCAAAGCCACAGAATGGGGGTTCTGTTGGCCTCTGACAGGGGAATCCTCTTGAGTTGTTTAGGGCTTCTACTGTGGGGACCTCCCCAACCCAGCCTTGAGAGAGCTACTGACTAAAAGGGTAGCACCCCTCAGTGAGTGAAGGACCACTCTCGCAGGGGCAGGGCTGACATTTTACCTGCCTAGCCTGTTTCTCAGTTATCTTGGGAAGAGTGCTTCCTTTATTTTTATCCTGTGGGTAAAACAGAAGTACTCTATCCTCCCCTGGGAGACACCGAGATGGAATACAGCTTTGCACACACAGAGAAACACTCCTGTTTGACAGGGGCTGCTTGGCAATCTGAGAGCATTCGAACCCCAGCTCAGACTTGTGATCAGTTACTCGAGTTGGATAGCTAGGACGGCTCAATGAACCACTGGGCCCCGAGCAGCAGTTCACAAAAAGTGCCCAGCGGTCTCTCCAGGCAAGCCCTCTTAGTGTTTGCAAAACTTAGTTTATTTTTTTATGGTCACCCACTACTTTGGCATCTTTTTTCAAATGTCACATCTTTAGAGTTTAACTTTTAGTCTGGCCTTTTATTACTTTAAAAAATATTGCTTTGCATATGTCAAGACAAAAGATAAATATCTATGCCTAGTCAATTTGTTATTTATATATTTCTTTCAAGAAGTCAAATATCAGATCACACTGAAAATAGATTTGCAAGCTTGTGCTGAAAAAAGTATTTGAATATTATGGCATTATGCATTTGTGTGTCTTTGTTCAAAGGTTTAAATAAATGTGCAGTCTGAGGCGGATTTCTCCTTTACACCTTAGAACTGGGGATGAAAGAAGGCGGGAGCGGCTTCCGGCTTCAGACATCTTTAATACTAGAGGCCATGATGGTTTTGTAATCATCTCAAATGTGCAGCAGAATATCAAATTATTTTTTCAAAGAAGTATAGCTTGTAATTTTTTAAAAGGGTAAAAATGATTCTAGATGTGTATTAGAGTGGAAATCTCCACAGTGACACCAAATTCAGCAAGTGTTGAGGACTGATATTGGGTCTGGAGTTATCTTGGTATAAACCTATTTATTATCTACCTGTGTATCTCTGATCTATGTAGCTATTTATCTTTCTTCCCACCTATATGTTCATTCATTCATCATCTACCTAGCTAACTAATTCTTTGTGTAGTCATTAATTGACTTACACCCAACTATACATTTCACCTCACCAAGTGATGAAAGCAAACGCACACTCCTCTTCAAGAATGAGATGCAGTCTGGGATTAGAGATGGGAAGGCTGTAGGAAGGACATATTTTCAATGCAGAAATTGAGAGTTCACTCACCACAGTGGGGTGACCACGAGCACTTACCAACACGTTAGTCAACAATGACACCTAACTCATGTGAACATTAATTAATTGAAAGTCAAAGGGCTATTTTAAGGTTCAGTGACTGTTAAATAATCATCCTTCTGTCTGTGGCCAGAGTTCGGATACCACAGACAGGGGGTGTGGAGGTAAGGGGTGGAGCTGGGGCAGCGTGGATGTATGTTAACACAATGGAGCCCCTCTCCGTGCTTGACATTTGCAGTGCCCACTCTTCTGCAGGGAGGACCCAGTGCCAGGCAGCACCAGATACTAACTTCTTAAATCCTCATCCATCCTTTTGAGGTAAGCACTATAACTCTTCCCTTTTAGAATGAGAAAACTAAGGAACAGACAGTTTCTGGGGGAGCTGTGTTCACCCAGGGCCCCGGGATCAGGGCTGAATTCCCGATTCTGACCCTTCAAGAGAAGGGAGGCCCGGAGAAGAGATGATCTGCTTACCTCACTCATTGTATGCAAAACCCCAACAGGTCAAACCCACCCCTTCCTAGTGGGGCCTGCATCATCCACCCCATTCTGAGACTTGTTTTTATGTGTTAGTAACACACTGACATACTTGCACTGTTTATGAGACAAGGAGGGAAGCCCTGTGAATTCTTCTCTCAAGTGTTTTCAGTGTAACATGGTGAACGCATAGAATGATTGTGTATAATGGAGTTTTAAACCTCGCCCTCTATTCTTTCAGCAACTATTTACTGAGAAACTATAATGTGCCAAGAATGGGTTTACGTGATGGGATATGACAGAGAAAATAACAGATGAGTGTCTTGACCTCCTATACCACTCAGTACTGTGTGGAGAGAGACAGGAAGCACACACACACTTGGCATGGTATAATACAACATAGCACAGTATAACATAAGATCTAGAAAATATTTCATACCTTAGTATATTATTACGTACAATGTAAACTAAAGTAATATAGTGCCAGGTAGAAATAAATGCTATGAAAAAATAAATAAACCAAGACCAGAGAAATATTCACTCTAAGTCTAGAAAATAAAGTGACAGTTTTTGATACTCTTTGTGGAAAATGTTAGAAATATTTGGATTAAATCTTTGGTAGATCTAAGTCATAGACCCTGTATCAGTCAGAGTTCTCCAAAGAAACAGAACCAGCTGAACACAAACATATAGGTAGTTAGAGAGATGGATGGCTGTAGCTATAAATATAAATAGATAGGTATATAGACATATACTGATATAAGTGGATGGATGGGTGGATGGATGGGTGGATGGATGGATGGATGGACTGAGATTTATTTAAAGAGTTGGTTCAGATAACTGTGGAAACTGGTGAGTCTGAAATTCACTGGCAGGCCTGTAGAGTGGAAATTCAGGCAGGATTTCTATGTACAGCCTTGAGGCAAAATTTCTTCTTTTCAGAAAATTTTTGTTTTTTTCTAAGGTCTTTAACAGATTGGATGAGGCCCACCCACAGTACAGAGGGTAATTTTCTTTCCATAAAGCCAACTGATTGTAAATATTAACCACATCTACAAAATACCTTCACAACAGCATCTAGGCCAGTGCTGTCGGGTAAATAAGTGGGTACTATAGCCCAGCTAGGTTGACAGAAAATCCCAAACCTAAATTGCAGCTGATCCTGGGATTTCCAGTAAGCAACACAAGGACAATTCACAGATGCTCAGGTGTGTGCTGCCGTGCCCCAAGTCTCTGGCTAGCGGGGAAGTGGAGAAGCATTTGAAGCCAATGGCCAGATTATTCATAGGGTAGAAAAATAAAAACAGGAAGTTGAAACTGCTCCATAAGAGTGACCATAAGGTCAATGTTGGGCCTAAATCTAATCTATATTTTCTGTATGTTTTTTGATCAAAATCTCTGAAACTTATTAAGTTCTATTATTCTTAAACACAATTCTATTCATGTCATGGGTTTCACTGTGATTTGTGGATTCATACAGTTATATTGAATATTAGACGTCCTTGCCTCCATCCTGATGACCTTGAGTCTCTGATCTGAACACAAGACCAATATCATCCCCAGGAGTCCATTTAAAATGTGGTCTATACACAAAATGGAATGTTACTCAGCCTTAAAAAGAAGGAAGTCCTCACATATACAGCAGCGTGGGTGAAACTGGAGGACCTTACTAAGTGAGAAAAGCCAAACACAGCAAGACAAATACTGCATGATTTCTCTTGAATAAGGTGTATAAAATAGTCAAACATATAGAAGTAGACAAAAGAAAGGTAGCTGCTGGGGTGCAGGGGAGATGGCTTGGGAGGTGTAGTTCAGCAGGTGCAAAGTTGTAGTAGCACAAGGTAAGTTCCATGGATCTGCTGTAAAGCATTGTGCCTATAGTTAGTAGTAGGTATTGTGCACTTAAAATTGGTTAAGCAGGTATACCTCGTGTTAAGTGCTCTTACAACAAAAATACAAAACAAAGGGACATAAGGGAACTTCTAGAGGTGATGAATTATCAGTTACCTTGATTATAGTCATAATAACATGAGTATATTTATATGTTCAAACTCACCAAACTGTAGACATTAAGTATGTGCAGTCTTTTTTGTTTGTTTGTTTGCCTCAAGAAAACTGGAAAAAATTAAGTAAATGAAGAAGTCAATAGATAAATAAAAATTACAATAGCCTGCAGAGGCCAGGATAGGACAACAGTAAAATGAGTTCCTCCACCTCTGGATGAATGATCATATCTAAAAAATGTCAATAGTAAAGTTATGTCACCTTGGCGACATTTGCACCAGCGTGACCTGTCATCAATAACTTGAAGGAGCAGGAAAAGAAAGATTCAAGATGGAGATTTGAATCGCTTGTGGTGAAAGTTCTGTTTTCCTTCACATCTGAGTCCATGGATTGAGATTTATCTTCACTCTACATATGAAGGCATGCAAAGCAGTGTTGGAGATTTCATCTGTGATTGGGTGTTCTAAGAGGGCAGGTGATGGAGCTTTGGTAAGAAAAATAGATGCTATGACTGTGTTCAGATGGAGAGGCTCTGTGGTCCCCAGAAAAGCTCCATCAGCTTTTCCAACCTGAACCTCTGGACCTGGGTGAACAGGAACCCCTCTGGGTTGAAGATCCAGACTACTCCTCACCAGTGACCCATCCTTCCCATCCTCCCCTTCCCTCTCCATGTCCCTCTTGCTCCCAGAAGGGCCTTTATCTCTCACTGCTGCCCCAGGTCAGCATTTCCAGCACTCTGTGTACATCCCACCTCCTTGAATTTAGAACCCCCGCTGAAGCTTCATGTAGGGAAGCGGAAGTGAGGAACAGACACTGTCTCCTCAGGTTGTTTTGCCTGCTGCTCTCTTCCCAGCTCATGGGGCAGTGCTGAAATCATCGATTCTTCCAATTTAATATTAATGATGACATGTCGCCTTTAACCTTTCAAATAAACATGATGCAAGTCAACAAAAACCGACCCCGTTTGATATCATTCATTGGGAAAGGAAGGTGTTCACATACGAATCTCTCCCACAAGTCTGAGCTTCTGTCTGAGGTGTCGCCTCATCTAGGGCTGCAGGCCCACCTGACCTCTCTGATCTATCCATGTTGGTGGGCAGGAAACCTGACAGGCCTGCGTGGGGTCCGTTCCTCCCTACCTGCTATTCAAATGAGGACACTGGCACAGAGGAACACATTTTTATAATGTGAAGTAAATGTCAAAATGAAAAAAATATATTTATGCACATGAATAATAGAGAGGAAGCTTCAAAACCAGCATAAATCATTATTTTGGCAGGTAATTTTTTATATCTTTGTGTGGTATCTTTTTTCTATTGATAAATTTATCAGTATAAAATATAGACTATTTTTATGAAATGAATACATATGAATTTAAAACAAGGTACAATTATGGAACCACAGCATTACAGAAGCAATTCCAGGAGTGAGTTTGAAATGGCATTCCTTTTCTCGATTTACAGGAGTTTATTACTTTGGCAAAAAAAAAAAAAAAAAATTACTTTAGGGCTCATATAGCCTGAATACCTTAAGCTAGATGATAATTCCATGTGGACAAAAGTGACAGAAAAAGAAAGCAATTGCAGTTGTTTTGAAGCAGAGACTTGGAATCATCCACAAAAAGCGCGTGTGCTCCCAGAACGAAGCAGAACTAGCAACAAGGAGAGCCTGGGAGAAGCCCAGCTGGGACGGTGTGTACTGCCCATTTCCTTCTCTTTACTTCTTTTTTTATTGATTTCAGAGAGAGAGAGAGAGAGAGAGAGAGAGAGAGCGCTAGAAACATCAATAAGAGAGAAACATGGATCAACTGCCTCCTGCATGACCCCACTGGGGATCGAGCCTGCAGCCTGGGCATATGCTCTGACTGGGAATCGAACCAGTGACCTCCTGGTGCATGGACAACACTCAACCACTGAAGTGACACTGGACAGGTCTTCCCTTTACTCCTTAAAATACTTTCTCTTCCACATCTATCAGAGAAGAAATTTTGAAACTTCCTCTACTTGAAAAGCACAGCTCTGATCATTTTGGGATGATTCTGATCATTTTTCTTGCACATGTGTGCATGTGTGTATACATGCATGCAGTGCATGCATATGTGTGATCTCATGTACATAGTGTGTGCATACATGCGCATGCAGATGTATGTGTATCTGTTTGTGCCCACAACTGGTGCATGCGTGTGAATGTGTGTGGTATGTGTGTGCGTGCCTTGCTTCCAACATAACTGTGTTCCTCTGTAGAGCTCCCAGAGAAATCTTCCTAGAAAGCAAACATGACCATGTCAAGCCCAATTTGAATATCTCCAGTGGTTCCCCATCACCACCAGCCTGAGTTCACCCTCGCTGTCCTGGCAAACACAGCCATCCGGCACTCCTCAGCCTTTATCAACAGCCATCACCATTGCTGACTTACAGAGCAGCTCAAGGCCAGTGGACTTGAAGTTAAAGAAATGTAAGCTTCAGAGCCCCTCCCATGGGCTCTCCCATGTCAGAATGTATGTTAGTCTTAAAGAATCTGCAGGCATCATGTCTCAAAGTCTGCATCCAGAATCCAGCCTCAGTCAATTTATTTCCTGACTCTGCCCTGTTCTTCCTCCTGGTCTTGTACAGCTCAATACCCTAGAGACGTCCTTTCACCTGCTGCTCAGAGTGAGCTTTCCTCAGCCCCCCAGGGGACACACCTTCCCTGCAGACCATCCTGCAGCAGTGGGCATTGCATCACTTCATACCACAGCACGCTACAGATTGGGTGGGAATTATACAATTGCAATGACATGGTGTTTTTTCCATTCTGTATTCTCAACTGATACACCATTGTCAATTAACACACGGTAATTGGATGAATCAATAGCGAATGAAAAGGCATTTTGATGTGAACTACTCTGATTAAAATCACAGTGTTTGGGGTTTGAGTCAAGTTGCAGGCAGAGAAGAGATAAACAGCTGATGCATCAGCTGACTTGCTGGATTGGTGGCCAGGACAAGAGCCGCGACCATCTCAAGGTGTGCCTCGTTCTGGCTTCTTTTCTGGAAGCAGAGCTATGTAAACTGCCGCTTAGCTTAGAGCAGAGCCTTTGGAACCCGCCTCCAAATGGAACTTCACCCAGCGCTCCCTGCCAGGGAGCCCCGCCTCTCCCAGCCTCAGGGCCGCTGTAAGTCTGCACTACCTCATCACCTGCCTCAGAGGGGGAATGAGCCCTCAGCATAAGATGTCACATTTCCTGGAGCACAGACTGGCCCAGAAAGAGCCCTCACAAAGGGGCTTTACTTATTATAAGATCGTTCAACCGCTGCCTATGGGAGGGCGTGAGCAATGCAACCACGTGAAGGCACAAATAGGGGTGAAAACGGCAGCATCGTGGGTGAAATCAGCTGGACAGTCTGCAGGAGGGAGCAAGAAGGCCGGGAGCGGCACACTGCACGGGACGTCGTCCTATCTTTCTCTCTTTATCTGTGTTTCCTTATCTATCTTTTGCCCACCTCGCTCACGTGTCATGCGAATAAATGTATCCCTGACTGACCTGAGATGTCCTTAGTGGGCATTTATGGGGTTTGCACTTTTACTTGAAATATTACAGCTGTTTCTAGGTCCGCGGTGGACTCAGAGAAAAGGAAATAGGTGCTTAATTCAATTAGAGCCCAACCGCACGCGGACACCCAGACAAGGCTCCCCGAGGCCGAGCTGACGGGGATGCGGCGGGTGCACGGGGAGCAGGGCGTCCAGCTCGGGGAAGGGAGGAAGGGCAGCGGTGTCCCTGAGGATTCCCAGCGCAAGGACCGGGGCTGCACGCCGGGTAATGGATGGGGGCCCGTGGTAGAAAATGCCAAGCCTGGCCGGCAGGTCATACAGCTCCAGGTCAGAACAATAGACGGCTAATTCATTTAACAGATTGGATACCCAGGGACCGCACTTGACAGCTTAAAAGACCGAGAAATGCCCGGTGGTCCAGTGGGAAAAGGAGTCTGCAGGAGAAATCTGCCTGCCCTTCCTGGCTGGGGGAAGGTGATTTGCATTCCTGGGCAGGCAGGCGAGAACAAATTAGCTAATGGAAGAGGGAGAAGTGGATCTGGTGGAATTCAATGAAGTAAAAAATATCCTTGATCAACACTTTTGTGAAACTCCCGGTGAGCATATCTAGGCCCTGGGAACGCTCCACAGTGTTCAGCTCTGTTTCTGGTGATACTTAAAATATGGGGTGTGTTTAATTGGCCACAAAGCGTTTCCTTGGGTATGTTTCACTTGCTCAGCAACTGTTGCTTTGTGTCTAGTGCCCTTATGGTGACTAAAGCTAGTAAAGTGATGGTGGTCTTTAGGGTCATTAGGTATGAGTTTCTAGGACACAGAATATACAGAAAACTTGAGACACATTATCTGTGTATAATTTCTTTTCTCGCTATCTACCTGCTTTATGCATCCATGTTTTTGTTTTTGTTTCTCTAATTTGCTGCCACCTATTCCTTAAAAAATATTTGTCATGACAGCGACAAACATAACTCATTTTATCAACATTTTGAATATTAAATAAAAGGTTGTTTGTGTGTTATTTGTCACTCTTGGTAGTGTGTTACTTAATGATAAGCTCTCCTGTCAGATTCTCCAGCCTCCAGCCTCTGACCACAATGCTTTGGCCTCCCGGCAGATCCAATAAGAGTACCAAGGTCAAGTTGACTGCTGGAAGAACTCCACTCCTCTGAACCTATTCCCTCCTCTTTAGGGCCCTTCCTCACTTCACTTTTCTCGTTTATAACCTGATTCTAGGGCACCTTCGTAAAAGCACCTTCTTGCGGCTCTTCCCTCTCTCCTCTTGGCACTTGTGTGGCAGCCCTGATGTTAACGGAACCCAAACACACATTTCTCAGTGGCCCCATTTGTCCAGTGATATGCTCGGGAGGGAGGGAGGAGGGTTACACACCCCCAGGCAGGTGGCTGGACCAATGAGCAGTCTCTCCTTGTGCCTTTAAAGGGTCCCTATGTGGGGAGGTTTCACTCGCTTTTATTCAAAGTGTTATGTTATTTTTTTAAATTTTATTTCTTCTTTTCCAAGAGACTTGATTATTTACTTGTCTTGTGTTTTAACGAAATATATAGATAAAGTTAATTTTGAATGGAGGGTTGCTGATTGTAACAGACGCTTGTTTTCTTTCTGAGGGCTCACAAGGTTCAGTGTCTCTGATCAATCTGATCAGGTACAAGTTTTCGTTTAGTCTTGGCTTCTGATTGAATAGCACAACACTGATTCAAAATATTCAGATAACAAAAGACAACATGAGATCTACCCTCTTAACAAATGTTAAGTATATAATACAGTATTATTATCTTTTGGCATTATGCTTAGAAGAGATCTCTAGAACAGCGTATTACTCCTACGAAGAGAAACTTTGTACCCAGTGAACAACATCTCTGATTCCCCCTCCCCAGCCCCTGGCACCACCAGTCTCATCTTTGCTTCTGAGTTTCACTGTTTTAGATCCTTCATCTAAGTGGAATTCTGCAGTACCTGCCCTCCTGTGAATGGTTTATCTCATTTAGCAAATGTTCTCTTGGTTCATCCATGTTATTAAACATGTCAGGACCTACTTCTTCCTCAAGATTGAAAGATATTTCACTGTATATGCATACCATATTTTCTTTATTTATCAATTGATGGATATGCTGGTTGTTTCCACATTATGGCAACACTGTGAATAGTGCTGCAATGAACTTGGGAGTGCAGGTATCTCCTTAAGGGCTTGATTTTAATTATTTTGGATAAACATCCAGAAGTGGGACATGGTTTATATCCCACAAGGTATGCTGGATCATATAGTAATTCTATTGTTAATTTTGGGGGAACCTGAGTACTGTTTTCCATAGTGACTGTACCATTTTACATTCCTACCAAGAATGCACAAAGGCTCCCTTTTCTCCACATTCATGCCAACTCTTGTTATCTTTTTTTTTTTTTTTTTTGTCAATAATAACCATTCTAACAGGAGTAAAATGATATCTCATTGGGTTTTGATTTGTGTTTCCTGGGTTATTACTGATACTGAGCACCTTTTTGTATACTTTTGGCCATTGGTATGTATTCTTTGGAGAAATGTCTATACAAGTCCTTTGCCCATTTTTTAATTGGGTTATTTTTGTTCTATTGAGTTATAGGCATTTCATATAAAGGATGGGATGAAAGTAGGTTTACAGTTATTTGTATGGAAAACAATACAATAATTTATAAATAACAATACAAGAATAAACTCTGTGTTTCACATATTCACAACTGTAAACCTACTTTACCCCACCCTGTATATTTTGGATGTCCATCCAAGGCAATCTTCAGGAACAGAATGTTTATGAGGCAAGACTTCCCTTTTTTTTTTGACTCCTAAGTCCTGATGTCTATGTCTATATTCTCAAACTAGATGAACTAATGAAGTTGTGTTAATTATGTCCGTTCAGCAATGACTAAAAAACACTAAATCAAGACATAAGCATGCTAGTTGAACATCTAAGCAAAATGTTGTGCTGCTTAAACAAGCATAATTAGTTAGAGTTTATACATCTGGGAAAAGTGTCTACATGTCTAAAGAAGGTAAATCTATCAAGGAAAGTCATGTTCCCAGGGGACGGCAATATTTTTTTTGACCCTTGGGCAATGTTAGTCAGTTAGAAAGAACTATCGTAACATTAAAATACACTTAAACCACAATCTTACCTACTTTGAATTTGAGGCTCCAGGACCAATTCATTTTGTCATCTTAGGAATGAGCAGACATCATGATGCATTCCCAGGTATTATGTGACTAGAGTATGATTGAAAAAGTACTGTTGACACAACGCATAGCAACTTCTGAGCATACTGTATGTATATCAAGCACAGAAAGAGAATGATTTTGGTCTTTGTCTGTGATTTAGAATTTTATTTCTAAAGACATTAACACAGTCTTAATTTTTGTGAAAAATGCTAATTTGTTGAAATAGTAATACGTGAATAATTCCCTGAGCTCTTTTACTGGTTTTTCCTGCCCATTGAACTTGACCCCACCATCCATAGGAAGCGTTATAAATTTTTAAAATTTCCTATGAGTTGGACATTTTAATGAACCAGGCCCAGCAGTGTCCTGTCAGTGGCGGCATGTGGGAGCCAGCCAGGGGAAATTTATCTCGCTGGCACTACATGCTCACTGCGTTTCACCGGGGCCTGGACTAATTTCACCCTGCAGTTTCCTGAATGAACAAGAACTGTCTTCCAGCCTTCCCACATGGAGGCATTCTGTTCCCATCTGAGCTGATGGCTGGCCTCTGCACCTCCCCGGGATGCTGGCATTCACTCCACTTGCAGTTTTGATGACCACATTCTGCCTCCTGGCCTTTGCCATGAATGTTTCAACATTCATGTGGGCGTCAGTGTTTCCCTCCTCCTTTCCCACCCCTCCACCCACTGGTCAGCACATCCCCCTCCTCATTTTTTGAAAAATAGAATAAACATTTGACAAGCAAACAGAGTCTCTGTTATGCAAGCTGTGATGTGACTGAAGTCAGAGGACAGTACTTCTATCTGTCAAGACCTAATGTTAATAGGGCATTGGTTGGTACTTGGGGCAAGCACAGGGTTGTTCATAATTCCACCCAAGGTCACCACACCATTCTACAGGAATATGGCACACTTCTTTAGGCATCCAATCGGTCCTGATAGAATCTGTCTGCCAAAGCTCAGAAGGAAAAGAAGTAAAAGACTTAAGCGGCATTATATAATTACATCCCGCATTCCATGGAGGTTGGCACTTATCTCTCTGGGTGTACAGTTTCTTAAGAAAAACTGGGGAATGGAAGAGAAACAGAGAGTAGAAAGAAGCAAAAGAAAAAGAGATGAGAGGAGTATTTACATACTGAACATTAGTCTGGAAATCGTTCTTCCATCACACGGCCCAGTCCTTGCTCTCTGTTCATATGCTTCTTATCAGATCCTGCATTTCTTACCCCTCCCCCATGGACACCACGCAATGCTGCTGATAAAAGGGAAGCAAATTTCTTCTATTAGTGACTGACGGCACTTTGAGTGAAATGAAGTTGTACCATGATATTGTTATATATACAAGGTGCAAATAACCTAGTTTGAATAATCACAGCCTGTGTCCTTTTAAATGATTTTTCTCCCCATTTAAAGGAAAGCCTTTGATGTGATAATATTAATTCCCTCCGTGCTGGGAAGGAAGAGGGGAAAATGCTCAGAGAAGCGGAAATTAAATGAGTAATGCAATGTCAGTCAATCTTTTAAGCCAAGGCCTTATTAACTGCTAATCATTTTGTCATTTTGTCGCTCAAAGTAATAAATTTGATAGGAAAGGATGGGGATGTCTTATGTTTACTTTTATTAGCTTTAAACAGAAACAGTTGTGGAGATATTATATTATCGAGATGTGTGGCATTTAAGTGGTTTCTGTTCAGCGTATCACCATTTTTCTTCCTCTCTCGTGTCTGATTGCCATAATTTTGAATAATTTGGCTATCTGAAAAAAATTAAAAGAAAAATTTTATCCAGACCTTGCCCAGAGTTCTCTTTTTGGCATTTTATCAGAGGTATACCAGGCATTAGATTGCATCCAGTTTTTCAGAGGTGGCTGCTCATTGTGAGGGAGGGAACAGTGATTCTTAAAAAGGACACTTGGGGTTTGTTCACACTAGCACTTTAAAAACCACCAACTTTGAGAAAATTCAAGTTTACTAACAGCCTTCCTCGTGTTGAAACCCAGGATGGCAGCTTCGTGGAAGATACTCCAGAGCATTTTATCTCATGAGATTCATTCACAGAAGCATCAGATGCTGCTTGCTGTGGACAGGAGAGCGGTAGAACGTGTGGTCGTGCACACGAGTGTGCTGCCAGGTGGGTGCTTGTCACACCCACGGTGCTTCTGCCCTGCAGGCCATTGTCGATCCCTCTGATGCTAGAACTGAGAATGCACGCTGTCTGGGTCATTGCCAAAAGAGTTTGCATCTGACAGGTCCAGAACAAACCTGCAGACTCCATCCAAGCATATATCCTGGCAGCCAGGTCGCATCCCTCCCGAACTACGACTCTGAAGAGCCTGACAAAATCAAACAGCGAACTGAAATTCAGGAGGCTCCACCCTGCCTCTACACAGTGTCTTCAAGTGAACCAAGGGCTCAGAAAGAGAGGCTGAAGGCTGATTCAAAACACATGCAAAACACATCCTTGATTCAAGCTAACAGGTGCTTCCACAGTCATGTGAGAGGTGAGGTTCTGTCATTCTGTAGGGAGGAGTGACAGTCACAGCAGCCCTAGGCATCTTGGCTGGAGTTTTCAGTGTGGAAATACCATCACCAGACACAAGCATCCTGGAGTGACCTGGTTGTAATGTGCACTTGGTCTAATTCACTTGTTTCCAAAGGACAGCTTTCCAGACAGGATGAAGGGCTCCAGGTAAGCAATGATGTTATCTTTTTTTTTCTCTGCTGGTTTTATCCCAAGCCATTCCTGATCCTTGTTCCAAGAAATACTGAAGGACTCTTTCTGATTATAAAATTCAGGAGTTGTTTTCCATTTTCACTTTTCAATGAGGTGTCTATTGGGATTATTTCCTGAGAAGATTTTCAGTAGTTTTTGTGAATAAAACAAGTTTGGGTTTAGTATTTGAGTTGGCAGACTGTTACTAGTTTCTGCTAAGAAATGAGATATATTGGACATTTTAGTCTTTCTTCCTCTAGAGAGTTCATTCAAAGGTGCAAAAGTGCCTTTTTTTAAACCTTACTATTCATAGTCTTTTGGGAGTAAGAGTAGGTTTGTAGATATTTTTAAATATCTTCAGCTTTAACCCATCTGTGGCAGCATAGTAAGAAGCTAGGAAAATTTCCAGGCAAGTGGAATGGGGAAACTGAGAAAAGAAAATTAAACAAACAGTTTGGACAGCTTGCAGACAACTTGTGAATCACAAGAACTTATCTTTCTCAACCAAAAACACTTTAGAAATTTTAATTTAAACCCTCTTCCCTAACCTGGGAATACATAGCTTAAGTCACCCTGGACTAGGAAAATAGAGAACAAAGACTCAATTAATGCCGTTTGTGCCAGCTAAACCCAAGGGAAGATGAAGTCTGGGGGACAAATAACAAAAACCCCAAAACATTTGGATGATATCACTGGAGAGGGGAATGTTAGGCAAGACAGATAGCTGTTAGGGCAGGAGGATGGGAAGGGAGGGAAAAAGGGGGTTTATCTCACTCACTGAACAAAGAAGTCAGCAGTCTTGGGACTTGCCAAAATAAAAACACCAGGTATTCTCATAAATTCTGAGAAAAACCACAACAATGTAAAAGAGAAACCTTGAAACCAACAGGTGGAAAATGTATAAAACCCTTGAATCCCTATCAGGCAGGGTTCTCAGACTAGTTCAGTTGCCCATTTGTGCTTTATGCAAAAAGTATTCTTAATAAGTTCGCTTGTTTTGATTCCTTAATAAATTTGCTTACTTTGTTTCAACAGTATTTTCTGTCAGTCACTCATCTGAATTTTTTCTGAGGAATGTGACAAGAGCCAAGGAAGTGAGAGGCCTCTGTGATTTGAGCAGTTCTCTGTTAACACAACTGCTTATAACCACTAGAAAAATGTGAATAAATTTTAGCTGGTGAAAAATGTTGAATGGTTACTAATAAAAACATGAAAAGAAAATATCACATGAAATTGTAAAGCCAGGTCACCATGGATTCACCTTTCTTGGAGAAATGTGGTGAAGGTTCTTTCTTCATTTTTTCCTTCATTTGTTCAGTTGCTTATTTAATAGTCATGCAAGTGGTATTACTCTCCAAGCACCAGGATGGTCCAAACCTGGGGGAACAATGGCTACAAGAAGATCACAATCTTCAGATGAAGGAAACATAGATTTTAAACATTTCAGGATAACTGTCGATCACAAAGCCTTATCATAGATGTTTTATTTCATAGGGCTTTCATTTAAGACAGATGGACCATTTTTTAATTTGCCGTGTTTTATTATCCTTTTAACATTCAAGTTTGATCTTTGTATTCATTTAAAATATTTAAGACATAACTTTAATCAATATATGAATAATTTTTTTGCCACGTCTCAGAACATTACAATAAGAAACATCACTCTCACCTGTCTGATGTGGCTCAGTTGGTTGAGTGTCATCCCATGGACTGAGAGGTCACCAGTTCAATTCCCAGTCAGGGCACATGCCTGGGTTGCAGGCTTGATCCCCAGTATGAGGTGTACAGGAGGCAGATCAATGTTTCTCTCTCATCAAGGTTTATATCTCTCTCCCTCACTCTTTCCCTCTCTCTAAAATCAACAAAAACATATTTTAAAAAACTAACCTCACTCTCCCTGTCTTAAAATCACTTGTAAAATTGAAAAGTGGGGCCACAAAATGCATGAGCAAGTGCCTGGATGTGCCACACTTTCCACATTAACACTTGTGATCTGTGCTTTTTCTTCCCTTGTGTCCCCCTTTTCCCAAAACTGGTTCCGTGGTCAAATGTGTGCCACAAAGGACATTTCTTTTATTAAGAGAAACATTCATACCCATAGTTAAGAAAGGAATTTATTCTTCATCAAGAAAGTCATTTTTATTAAGCACCCCACTCCTCTCTTACACACTGGGCACAGAAAATATCCTGAAGAAAAAGGCATCAGAAAAGTGGTTATGAAATATCAGAGATCTGTGAGTGTTGTATGTTCAAAAGTTATCAGCATGATAAACTGTAAAAAACACCAAATGACTCCTAACTAGGACACTGTTGGAGAGACATGCTGCATCACCTGTGGACCTAAGCAAGTGTCCAAAAGTACAGACCAGGGAGGTGTCCCCAACCTTTCACATGCAGGGACAACCAGGAGCTGAACTCTGACGCCCTTGGTTGAGGTTTTTCTTGGTAATTAAAAAGACAAAAATGGCCCTGGCTGGTTTGGCTCAGCAGATAAAGCATCAGCCCATGGACCAAAGAGTTATGGATTTGATTCCCAGTCAAGGGCATGTACCTTGGTTGTGATTTCAATTCCTGGCCCTGATGAGGGTCCTGTGGGAGGCAACCAATCAATGTGTCTCTGTTACATCAATGTTTCTCTCACTCTCTCTCTCTCTCCCTCTTTCCTTTCCTCCCACTCTATCTAAAAAGAAATCAATGGAAAAATAGTCTTGGGTGAGGATTTAAAAAAAAAGACTAAAATGTAAGAAGGAGACATAAAAAGAATAGAATAGAATAGAATAGAATAGAATAGAATAGAATAGAATAGAATAGAATAGAACGGGGTGGGGTGGGGTGGGGTGGGGTAGGGTGGGGTGGGGTGGGGTGGGATGGGGTGGGATGAGATGGGATAGAATAAGAAAGGAGTGGATAGAATAGGATAATATAAGGGGTGACCCTTCCTGTCATCCAACCCAATGACAGCCAGCTAAAACAATAGTCAGGAACACAATCATAAAGTATACCTTCCCTCCTGAAGCGTGGGGACTTCACCTGTAGAACCACCTGGTCACTCATCATCTGTGGGGTGTCCTTAGAAGAAGAAACAAACTGTGTCTAAGTAGAAGCTATTTATCCAATGGTGGTGACTTGGATGACACCTAAAGATGAGACAGTGGGACACCTGGCCATCTGCCTCCAGAGTACAGAGTCCACCCAACTCCCCACTCTTTCTCTCTGATATTGTCCGCACCCTGACAGACAAACCCTGTGGAGGCCACCAGACAAAAATGAACCAAGGGTTAACAGTGGTGACCAAAAGGCTGAACCATGGTGTCCCTCTCAGGGAGCCTAGGAGCACACTTCCTCGCTTTTAGGCAGAGGCCTTACGAACCTCACACAGAATATAAAGTAAAACAGTGTTCTCATGGAACATGTTTTTTTTTTTTGTTTTTTTTTTAAATAAAACTCCGACCACCTGCATTAGTCTGGCTGCATAACCAGAGCCTGGCCCATGTTGAAGAAGTACATCCTCTGGGTTCAAAGTGTGTGTTGGCTTTGGAGTTCAGGCTGCTTTGTTTCTGAATTGGTACTTGAAACTCACTTCCTCAGAAACCTCTCAGTCTTCATACCACACCATGATGTCCAAAGTTTGTGCCCTTGTCCCCTGCCCAGGAGGCCAAAGTCCATGCCTACTTGCTTATTGACATATGGACCCCTAGGCATTGGGGTTGGAGTTCCCATACACATGATGACCCCTGTAGTAAATGAGTGCATGAGAGGTCATGGCTATCATGGATGGCAGAGGGTATCCTGAGGGCATCTCTGAGTCTCTGAGGTATATGTGAGTATGTGTCACTGGGGAACAATCCTTTGATTTTCCAGAGATGCTGACACTCCCCCTAAAAATGGGCTTGTCCCTGTCCCTGAGAAGTCTGCCTAGGGAGATGGTCTTTTTATGGCAAGAAAAATAAGGTTACAAAATACATGTCATTGAGCAGAGGAACACGATAATGGCTTTCCCCTCTTATCTATGAATTCAGAGTGGATCATAGTCCATTGAGCTGTCATTGAGAGAAAAATGTTTGAGTAGGAAGGACCAATTCTATCACTCGCCTACTTGGGTTTTCAGCTGAGTTTTCATAAGAGTTAAGCCACCCTATCAATACAGCCATTTTAGCATGTATTCTATTTATTTATTTCTGCCATGGGTGATTAGTCAAGCTAGTTATACGGCTTTACGTAAATGAAGTGAATGGCAAGTTTCTCTTTATTGATTGATGATTGATTGATTGATCGGTGGCAACTCTAATCCTGATATGTGTTTCTGCCCTGCAGTAATATAGACAGACTCAGACTCCCAAACCAGAATTCCTTCCACATTGAACACAAAACCACAGAGACGTCACCCCAGGCAGGGTAGCCTCAAAAAGTCAAGTTGTGGAAAAAGTTTTACTGCTTCTAACAAACAGCCTCCCCGACACTGAAGCTACATTGCAGGCAGCACTTCATACACATGGGTGCAGCCTTCCTTCTCCAGACCTGCTTCTCTGAACCTGCAGCCGGTCTCTTAGCAGCGCTGTCAGGACTCAAGTGGTCTGAAATAACTTATCGTCCAATTAGCCCATTCCAAATTACGGTTTGTATTTAATAACAGAAATCATAAAAAAGGGAATCATCCAACGTAAA
This sequence comes from Molossus molossus, assembly GCF_014108415.1. Taxonomy (NCBI): domain Eukaryota; kingdom Metazoa; phylum Chordata; class Mammalia; order Chiroptera; family Molossidae; genus Molossus; species Molossus molossus. Next base: position 35,840,175 of record NW_023425366.1, read on the forward strand.
CACAAATTTTATACACACCTTAATTATGCCAAGTTACAAAATGCATAAGGGGGATACATCTATTTTTCCTATGGCGGCCGCTATTCAGTCTGGAATTATTTACAAAGGCGTAATAGCAATTTGCATTTAAATGATATGTTTCTTATGAAGAGCTCAACCTGATATGTGTGTGTTTATACATATACACACATAAATTAGAGCGATTAATTCTGCACTAATATAAAGGTAAATACATTTTCTTTATGGAACATGCCGATAGAGGTTATTACCATTATTCACATTTTACATGGTGGGATTCCTGGGTTCTGAGGAATAATGATTTGCCCAAATCCACATTCCATGTCCCTGGCAGAATCGAAAATGAGAACAGGGTTCGCGTTTCACTAGGGCCTCATCTGCTCTGGACTCCAGAGATCTCCCTGATCAGGTGGGTTTAGCTGACTGATTCACATGTTGGCAAGTAAGCTCGCCCACAACTGTTGTAGATTTCACAAGAAATAAAAATATCTGCATCTCCCTGTGTTCTCCTGAACCACCCAGAACTGAGAGCTCTCCTATAGATCATCCCACCCACTCCTTCCTCACAGGTGGAAATGCTCAGAGATAATTTGATCTTAAGCATCACTAGACATTTCTTTCTTTTACTAATGTTTTCTCTTTTCAGATGCTATCCAAACTGAATTTTGAAAATGATAGAAACAATGTTATGTATTGAGAGTCGCCTCCTCTCCCGGGCAACATTGACCCACGACAAGCCATTTCTAAACTTAAAGCTGAACATGAGTTTGAGGTGTGACTAGAGAGTGGGTGACACTTTTAAGCAGTTTAACCCCCCAATACTTTGTGCTCTTGGCAGGCTCCTCCCTCTGGGTTGGGGGTCTCTGTGGTCAGTGGGTTAACGAGGAAGGGATGGAAGCGTCCCTCTGGGGGGTGCATCTGCATTCATCACCAGGCCCGTGCTGAGCACGTTCACGCTGTGTCAAGGCACTTCATTAACTACTAAGGTCATTACGGGCTGAGTTGAGGAAGAAGAGCGGAGGAGAAGGGAAGGCAGTGTCCAGATGTTGTGACCTTCAAGCTCCGTGATTTATTGGCATGACGTCGCATAGGTAACTATCACAGAGACATACACATTTATCAAACACATCTCCCTGCTCACTTCTGAGCCTAACAGATCGCAAATTATATGCACGTTAGAATTTTGTTACCCATTTACACGAATGTCATTCTGGAGAGTGATTTTCCATAACGGGAAGCGATGGCGTAATGAAGAGACATGAGTTGACCAAATGGGTACCAAACCTTCATTTTCAAATAGGCAACCAATGCCTCCTGCTGATAGATTCCAGATAAGAGAGTATTCGAGCGTGCATGCCAAGTCCAGGCACGTGGTACCATCAGTGGGCAACGGCTTCCGATGAAATTTCCACATGTTGGTGTATGTCATTCCATACATTGCAAACAGCTGAGCTGTCTTGCCTAGTTGGGTGCTGATAAGCTTCACACATGACTTGGATCTAAATTTTGGTACTCAAAAAAAGAGACCTACTGAGTATATCAGATTTTAAATATATAATATACGTTAGATAAGTGTATGAAAAGTATATGTTTTTCCTTAAGAACAAAACTTTCTCCTTTCAGCGTATCAGGCAGGTAGAGTATCCCTCCAATTCTAAGTCTACATGGAGGTGTGCTCTGGTGTGGACATGGATTTTCAACTAGAGATCAGCAAGTGTCTATACTCAGCTTCTCGTTTGCAATGTGAACTGATAGCATATGATGGAATGAAAAAGACATAGATAGAATGCCCAACAGCCCTTCTATCTTGCTATCAAATAAAAAATAAACTTTAGTCCATGTTTGAAGTAACAGCAAAATATGTTTAAAAAAAAAAAAAACGCTATACTCCTAACTTCAGATTCACATTCTTTTAATTCCTTAAGGAAGAAGAGAAGGTAAAATCTGAACGCAATGTCACGTCCCCGTTCTCTCCTTACCAGTCTGTGAATGGCACTGAGACAGATCCGGCTCTTATGATTTTTACAATAAAGGCCATTTAGTTATTCAGGGATAACTAGGGATGAAGTCCTGACTGAACACATTTAGTACAGTCTAATGCCACACAAATAAATCATAAACTTCTACTACTCTTCCTCTTCTGAGGTGATAAGATGTTATTAATAATCAGAACTGTATTCTCATTAGCATCTTCTAAGTTACTGTAACTTTGTTACAAACTATTTAAAAAAATATTTTCTAAACCTTTGCTTTATTTGGGGAGTTCCTAACTCCCTTGCCCCAAAATTAGTGGTACTTCACAGTGACTGCAAAAGCCCCAGCTCTCATTCCTACACAGCTCTCGATGACAATGTCACCTAGGTGGGGATGCTCCTGATTCGTTTTTAACTTTGATATGGAAATAAGATAGAAGGCATGGCTTGGTGACCTTGGAGCTGCGCTGCTGATTTATCTCCAGCGTCCTCAGAAAGGGCATCTTTCCTCATAATTAAAGGGCCAAAAGGAAGAGAAATACCTCTATCGCTTTAGCATCTGTTTCTTTCTGAGTGAGGTTTAGATATGGGTTATTTACCATCGGCTTCCCCTTCTGGTATGCAGGATCTATTGGAGGAAGGGGTAGGTTTTCAGACATTATAATGGGTGAGTTTGCATATTGATCTTTGAATGTCCATTAGCTAGACTCTGGAGCCTGCTGACATCACAGATGGATGTCTCTTTAAGCCATGTCTCAGAGTGAATCACTTGGGGACCCTGGCTAGGGACCTGAATGGCTCAGTGTACTGCCAGAGGACAGAGGGCCTTCTGCTCCCACTCACCTTTCTTCCTTTCCTCCTCTCGTTGCCCCTCCTGTGCTCCTAATCCCCCATTCCTCCTCTATTCCATCTTCTCTCCTTTTTAATTTTTTTTATACCCTGTCAAATTTTAAATCTTCTTTTGTCTAAGACGCACCAGTGATTCTCACTTGAATGTGCAGGTGCAGTTTTAAGCTCCCATGTTAATAGCAAAGGTTGATGAAGCTACTTCTTTCTTTCTTTTTTTTTTTTTTTTTAATCCTCACCCGAGTATATTTTTCCATTTTTTGTACAGATAGAGTGGGTGGGAGAGAGAGGAAGGGAGAGAGAGTGAGAAACATCGACGTGAAGGGACACATCGAGTGGCTGCCACCCGCACGACCAACCAGGGCCGGGGACAAACTGCAACCGAGGTACATGCCCTTAGCGGGAACCGAACCCGGGTCTCTCCGGACCGCAGGCAGACGCTCTAACCGCTGAGCCAAACTGGCCAGGGCTGAAGCTACTTCTTAATGACACATTTGTTTAGCTCATTAGGAAAACCATTATCATGTAACAATAACAGAAACAGAATGATATCTTGTAAGTCATATTGTAGATGTACTTTATAATTTGTGTGGGTTTTTTTTTTTTTTCATAGATTAGAAAGTTTAAAGAAATATCTGAGTTTTAAAAAGAAATGAGACAGAATTCTAGTCATTGACCAACACTTGAATGGGTAAAAGTTGGGAGCAAAATCATGAGTTTACTGTAGAGGTGTGTCTGGGCTCACCCAGATCACTTTAGATTCTCCCATCTATCTGGGAACACACACCAGGGAGGGCTGGAGGAGCTCAGGTCCTGAGGGAGTGACTGTCCGCTGGCTCGTGCTCATCTCCGTCCACCAGTGCGCCCTCACTCCATCACTGCACCGGAAACACAATTTGTATCAGCAGTGGCCTCTTTAATGAAGATTTCTTCCAGGTCTTTCTCATCGATTCATGCCATTTACTTATTGACCACACTGCTTGTGCTGAGAAGGTACATTTTGTGTGTATATCAGTACCTGCACATTTCTGGATTACAGGAAACAGCTCTCATAAGACCAGTGGGTGAAGTGCTTTGGAGACAAGCGGTAATTAATACACTTTAATTTAGGGGCACTTTCCTGGTAAATGCATTGGAACCTCGAGGAAACAACCTAACATGCTGATTTTCAAATGGTTATAGAGGCCTACAGTAAATAACAACTTATGAAACCCAATTTAGAATTAGCAAATCAGAGCCTAGAGAATAACACAGAACAAGTTATGACTTTAAAAGAGCAATACCTTTTTGCTTGAGTGAAATATCCAAAATATATGACATTATTTGGATTTCTTTTTTAATTTTAAATAAAATAGATCTTTGTTTTTTATGAAAACCCACAGAAATTTTAGTTAAATTATAAAAACATATGTAAAAATTAAATTATACAACTTAAACCAGCCAGTGTGGCTCAGTGATTGAGCATCGACCCATGCACCAAGAGGTGGCCATTTCAATTTCTGATTAGGGCACACGCCCAGGTTGTGGACCAAATCCCCAGTGGGGGGCATGCAGGAGGTAGCCAGTCACTGTTCTCTCTCATCCATATTTCTATCTATCTGCCTCTCCCTCTCCCTCCCTCTCTCTCTAAAATCAATAAAGAAAAAAAATTAAATTATACAAGTTGAGTGAACAGAGTCAAATAATTATCTGACATCTTGATGAGAAAACATTCTCTAAGGAAGAAAACCAGCAATATGTCTCAGAGAATGAAAAGAGTACATTTGAAACACCTATATGGCAGCAATACAATTAAAAAGGAAAATCTCACTATGGAGACATCTCCATAACAAATATGACAATAAGACACATCTTTAATATGCTAAGGCTTTTAAGTACCTATATGATTATCACTAATCATATAGATATAAAATGGGGAAAATTAAATGGATATATATTTTACAATTCCTCTCTTTACCTCCACCATTCCTCTGTTCCTGGTCTCTCTCTGTCTCTGTCTCTGTCTCTCTCTCTTCGCCTCTTCCGGAGCCCCACATAGGTAAACCCCACCTCACCCTCAGCCTCTCCCATAGGGAGGGAGAGTTGACAGTTCTTCTCATGCCAGCTGCTCCTGCAAATCGGTTTAGCACCATAAAATGCAACTCCTTGAGAAAGAGTCTTTCTTTCACATTTGGCAGGAAGGCTGCTTATCTGCGCTCGGTTTGCTGCACTTTGGCAAGGAGGCAGTTTGCACCAGTAGCTCCTAGGAAGGGCCCCCTCTCTGTGATTCACACACCACGGAATTCCTGCTTGGGCTTATTTTAATTGAGTGAGGTCAGATAACAGCTTCCCAAACAATTACTCAAAAATAATATTCTCCCTTTGCACAAACGGGGAGCACCACAGAAGCAAGCCCCATTAAAGCCCCATATAAAAGTAGCAAAATAACTTAGAGAAAATGGGAAACATAAAAGCAAATTTCAAGAACACCACCAATGAAAATAGGAGCCAAACAACACCATCAGAAAGGACTGACCTTTAAAAAGTGTGTAAACAATTTAGAAAATCAGGCATCTATATGTGAATGAAAAATAAGCCTGGAGATATCGGAGTAATTCAATCTTTCCTTTGAGGCTTGTGGCTTTTTCTAACATGAAGCTCCAGAGATCTGCCTTATCGTCTGTTTAATCAGCTAAGACCTATGGATAGAGAATCAGTGATGTCAAAATTAGAGACCAATCAGTCTTTAAATTCTGACATAAAATCAACTCCAATCATTTTCAACTTTGCTTATATGGAATACTTTTTTACTATTATAAGAAGATTGGTGGAGAAGTAAGATGTTAATTAAGAATTGCCCAGACAGGTATTTTGAAAATCTATGTTTTTGAGATATATATATATATATATATATATATATATATATATATATAATCTCTATGTTGTATATCTAAATATATACAATTTTACTTAATTTTTATTTTATTTTATTTATTTTTCTATCCTCACCCAAGGACATTTTTCCATTTTTTGTTCAGATAGAGTGGGAGGAAGAGAGAGGAAGAGAGAGAAAAAATATCAATGTGAAAGGGACACATTGAGTGGTTGCCACCTGCACGACCCAACCAGGGCCGGCGGGGGACAAACTGCAACTGAGATACATGCCCTTAGCAGGAACTGAGCCAAACCGGCCAGGACCAATTTTATTTAATGTTTTAAGTAAATGAAAAGTAAAGTTAATGTATTTGAATAGAATATAGTAAAAATTAAAAGGCATGAATGATTTCAAAACAATTATATAACTCTCATCGATTTAATGAAATATAGTTATGGCATTTTTAATGAATATAAAGTTAAAGATTTAAGTTACAAATTATATCTGTCCAAACTGAAAAACAATCCAAATATATGGTATTTTTTATTGGAAATATTCAAATGACTCCTTCTATGACCTTTTGTACCCACCAGCTATAAGGAAAATCAGAAAACAGATCATGAGATTACTTATTAATTATAGCCACGAATCTTGGCCAATGTGGTTCAGTTGGTTGGGTATGGTACCATGCACCAAAAGGTTGTCAGTTTGATTCCTGGTCAGGGCACATGCCCTGGTTGCAGGATAGATCCCCGATAGGAGCCATCCTATCAATGTTCCACTCTCATATTGATATTTCTCTCTCTCTCTCTCTCTCCCTTCCTTTCTCTCTAAAATTAATAAAAATGATTTAAAAAAAATACTGATAGCCACCATTTACTGACTACTCCTAGGGGCAGGGGTCCAAACAGTTACCCCAAGTGGTCATTAGCTTTAACCCTCACAGCACAATTTCATAAGACAGATATTATTGCTCATATTTTTATATGAGATAACAGATTTAGAAACATTTTCTAGCTTATTCAAGTATCCATGAATCCATGCCCTGCATCCTTAACCACCAGGATGCATAGATCCTTCTGCAGGGTCTCTCCCTCACCTCCTCTCAAGAGATAAGTTTGAGGTGGCTTTATGATGGAGATAAGTGATAGACAGATACACACAATTGTGTATGTGCTTGCATATTTTACATATTATTTAAAACTCTTCCACAAAATTAATCTACTTCTATAGAAACAATTTAATGTGTCTTAAAAAATAGAGAGCAAAATTTTGATGAACTACCAACTATAAAAGAGCCTAAATTCAAGGCTCCCTTGGACAGGAGGAACAAGGAAACTGAAATTGCTGTGAAATCACTAAATATGAATAAAACTGATCAGAAACGAAAAACCAAACACTATATTCTCAGTGCACATTGAAACTTTTAGAAACTATTGGCAAGGCTATTATAAAACATCAAAATGATATTACATGCCATAGATGGCATCGTTTTACTTAAATGATATTAGCGATGGATTAAAACAACCATTTAACGTTATGACATTAATTCAGTATCCAATACAACCAAAATTTGTTCAATATTTTAGCATTTTATAAATAAAATAATTAGTTAATTATAGAGTAGCCCGCACTTATGATATCCCCAAATTTTACTGGGATTAGAATTGAAGATCCCATATCTGAGCCAACAGGATGGAAGTTCACCTTAGTTGATTGTGAGAGGAATTTCAAAGGAATGACTACTAATGGGTCACAGGCAAGGAATTTGGAGTAGAGTGCAGAATTCAGGTCATGAAAGGGTTTGTATTTTTAGCTCTGAACTAGTCCAATAAGAGTAGGTATAAAATACATGTACTAAAAGGCAGGCTCAAAAGAATTTAGTGACTTTTTGTAGAATCTAAGAAAAAAGCAGAGTATGTTTTCTTCATTGGAAGGATGTTACTAACCAAGATAGGAAGCCAGGATGAGTGCCATGATTTTATAGTATCATGCATTTTGTTTAGATGGACTGAGAGTTTGAGGTTTTCTATTTAACCAGGCAGAGGTATTTAGCAAGCAGACAATCAAGGAAGAAACTAAAGCCAGGGTGTGAATTTCAGATAATGGCAGAGTATTGATCAAAAGGGTAAATCAGATAGCACAGAAACAAACTAGAGAGAACGAAAAAGTTGAGAGAGATCTCTGTTCAAGAAGTAAACAGGAACCATCCCAAGGATTTGAGGGTTAGTTATCAGACTTGGAACACAGTGGCCAACAGATATATAGCTCTCAGTAAATAACTACAGATTTGTTAAAAGAATGGCATTCTTAACTCTGGAAATCTAGTCATTAAATTTTAATAATCTGATCTGCAGCATAAACACTACGCTAGGTGAATTAAACCACTAAAATGTGCCAATCTTTTCTTGACTTCAAGAGGAGCACCCCAAGTTTTATTCATTCATTAAACAACACCAAGTTCTGTCCTCATAACGCATAATAAATAAATATTGGAACTGTCAGTGGTTGGCACCAAGGGAATAAATAAATGAGTAAGAAATTATCCTCATTATTGAGGAGCCTTTGCTCTTTTTTGGAGGGTATGAAGGAGAGATTATTTTAGTATAGAACATCAGTGCTCTGATGGAGTCATGCACCTGAGCTTATCATAGGAGCAAACGAGACAAAAATATTTAAGAACTTCCCAGGGAAGCTCGAATCATCCATGTAGGTTACAATGGTGAAGTGGTGTGCAGAGGCCAAGAGGCGTTCTAGGCAGAAGACCATCATGTGCACAACAGGTTAAAAAGGAAGTGTATGGTCTGGAAAAAAAAAAGTCCAGAGGTAGAAAAGAGGTGGGACAGGAACAGGGACAGAAAAATCTTTCCCCCTAGAGGGTTTCAATTTTTCTAACTAAGAAACAAAGTGATTTGATTTAGAAATACTGCTGGGAAGGTGACAATGATATAGAATATCTATGGACACTCTGAGATAAAGGTCAACACTCCGGGGCCTGAGCTGGCCACAGCAACTGTGTAGATGGAGCAGTGTTCTTAACTGAAGGGTTGTGGCCAGCTCTGCTAGACAAGCTCTATGAACACCACCACTATCAATGAAAAATTCAAAGTGTGGTAAGTACTCAGCATAGACTATACCCATGGTCTGAATGACCTCCCTATAGCTAGGCGAGTAGAAAGGAGTGAAAAGAATGGTTCCGAGAACAAGGAGGTCAAGGAAAACTGAGAAAATGATAATGACTAAGAATCTAAGTCTTCCATGAATGTAGAGAATTAAAAAAAGAAGATGATGCCCGGCCGGTATGGCTCAGTGGCTTGAGCATTGTCCCATGGACTGAGGTCCTGGTTCGACTCCTGGTCAGGGTACATGCCCAGGTTGCTGCTGGCTTGATCGCCAGTAGGGAGCATGCAGGAAGCAACTAACAGATGTTTCTGTCTCACATTGATGTTCCTTTCTATCACTCTCTCCCTTCTTCTCTCTAAAAAAAAGCAATAAAAACATATTTTAAAAAGAAGAAGATGACTGCGTGAGAATTGGCCAATCCCATACTTTGCACTGAATAATTTTTTTTTTGGTCCTGTAAAATTATATTAACTGTGGTTGTTGGAGAATAATGTGATTACTTTCCAGCTTGTTACATGATGACCCTGAAGGAAGTATTCCTTGGAATGATGTTTTCTCAATAGGATTCCATGTATTTCCCAGAAATTTGTAGAGACTGAAAAATAAAGTAACTCAAATAAGCAATGCAAGGCATCTGCATTAACTTTTCTTAGTGAGAACTAGATATTTTTTGCTCTAATTTATTGAACCTTTCTAAAATAGTCTTAGTATATATTGATATTTGTTTAGGAAGCAAAATCAGTAGCAAAATTTAATATAATTATTCACCTTTTATTTAATATAAAATAGTTGAGATCCTTTGTGTCAGTACATATTGTTAAGCCAAAAGCAAATTAGTAGAACCTAAGTGTGGACCAAATAAATTATTGTTTAATCTTTGCTAAACAGGGTGATCAATGGTATGAGCTGATGTTTTATAAATAGCCTCAACCTGGCAACTGCTAAATTTTAACATTTCAAAGGCCATTTAAGAAATTTATAAATAGATGCAACTTGGTCTTCCATGATATATAATTATATAAGGTTACTCTCTTAATATATCAGTGTCATTAGGGAAACTATGTTGGATTATTTGAATAGATTAGTATTTAGTATATTCTACAATTATGAAATCTAGAATATAGCTTTTAAAGCCTTAAAATGAGAATGACCACAAAAATTCAAAATTTTTAGAATGTATCAAAACATTTTGAAATTAGAGATTTATGGAAAACTCAGCCATGAGAGATGCTAATTGGTTTGGTCTTAGCAAATAGAGATATCCTTTTTTGAGATAAACTCTTTAAATGGCTGGTAAATCAAATACTTAAGGCTCCATGAACTTCTAAGAGATCATATAAATAAACATTTTAGTAAGCTATCCTTAAATAAATTAAAAACACATGGCCAAATTGTCCTTAAAACTCACAGAACTTTTTTAAAGAAAAATGTAGTCAGCAAAATGCATTTTAAATTTGACAGACCCATCCGAACACTAAGTATGGAATTTTGAAAAATTTAAAGGATAACTAATTTTTCACACTGAACACCCAAAGCTTCAGAAAATGTATTTATGAATCCACAATGGCCATGAGATGACATCAGAGAATTTCCTAAAAGGATATGCCTTAGCACCTCCTGTATCAATTGATGCAGAGTAGGTGTTTATATATATATAGCATGTCTATTTCTCACATTTCTCAGGGTCAGTTTTTCAGAGAAGACATCAATGGCAACTATTTTTCTCTAACAGGATTTTGTTGTTATTGTTAATCCTCACCTGAGGATATATTTTCCACTGATTTTTAGAAAGAGTGGAAGAGAGTTTCAGGTAGGGGATGTGGAGAGAGAGAGATGTGAGAGAGAGGTGAGAGAAATATATCGATTGGTTGCCTCCCGCACGTGCTGACTAGGACTGGGAATCAAACCTGCAGCCCAAGTACATGCCTTGACTAGGAATCGAACTCGCAACCATTTGGTGCGTGGGCCTACACTGCAACCATTGAGCCAAGGTGACATAAAACTTTTTAGAATAATAATTTAATAGATGACGGTATATATCATTCTAAGAGATTAAATAGTTTATAACATTAATCTTTCAGGATAATTGTCAAGTATTCAATATTGCAAAACACTAGATAAGACATTATGAAATTATAAATAAAAAAGTATCTTCTCTGGAGTATAAAACTGAATGGTAGGGATCTGTGTACTCTAGGAAAATACCAAAACTCCAGATCCACAGAGAGCATTTTAGTTAGAATACATTACAGCTTTCCCTCGCATCTGCCACTTGTCTCTTGTTTTCTGCATTGTTATCAGCAGAATGTGCTCATTCTGAGCATTCTTTACTGACATGGTTTAACTCCTCACTAGCACAAAGAGAGAGAAGGCCAGCACAGTTATGAAATTTTAATGATATTACTGCAAAGCAAATTTCAATTATGACCCCCAGCTTTAATGTTCGCTTAGCATATTTAAGTTTTATTGGCTTGCTCTCCCTCTCTCAAGCTTCTTAATTCTAATAATTTGACATAATGTGAAAGGTTTCATATGTCTTTATTAATGATATATACTTAGTAATTTATTTGACTTATAGACAAGAACACTTTAAGTATATTAGCTGTGTTAACAAACGTGTAATTTATGTGTAATCTCTTTTCTAGAAAAGCCAGAATCACCTCTCCCCCTCACATCTATCCCCCCAGAGAAAAGCAAGGGGCACAAAAAGCAGGAATCAGCTATGCAGATTTCTTCTCTGCATAAGAAATACAACACAGAACTATATTCTGGTGTAACCAACCACTCGACCACTAGAACATCCACGTGGAATGAAAACAAACAGCATTAAGACCCCACCCTTAAAAAAACACACACACAAAAAAACTTCTTCTTGACTCCCAGGAGGCCATTAGCCTAAGCAAGTGGAGCAGATGTTCATTCTTGGATTTTTCTTGGAAATTCCATAAATTTAGGGGGATATTTCTTTCGCTATTAATTTTTGTGTACAATATTCCACCTCTCATCTCTCATACGAATGTCCTAGGCAATGTTTTATTGTTTCTACATATTGATGTAGGATGTTTCTTCCAGAAGTAATCAGTTAGAGTTGGAGATTGTGCAGTGAACACAGGGAGGGTGGTAGGATTGCTGTGTATCTGGGTGTGCATGCGCAGTTGGGAGAAGGAGATACACTGGTACACCAGCCTCTTGCTCTGCACTTCCATTTGGCTAGGTGGTATATAGATAGCCTGAATTTCTGGACAACAAAATTTGGGGATGGGGACTAGGAGATATCTTTAAATACATTTTTATCCTAAAATGAAACAAACATATAATTTGAATTGTTTAACTACTATTCAAGTCATCTAATAAAATTTAAGAAATAAATGTAGTATCCTATGTGTTTAATCTATGGGATTGACAGCATCTGTATTATTAACTTAATCACTTTTTTTAATGGAACAGTTGGAAAAGACAAACTTAGATCCCAAGTTCTCCAACAGCAGAAGGGTATTTTCTATTCAAACTATTACCCACAAACACTAAATAAAAGCTTGAAAAGGATAATAAAAATATAAATGTAATACATTGATTAAAATAACTCAGTCTAATATTACATCAACTAAAACTAAGAAATGGAGAAGAGAGAAGGTATGGTCAACAAAGGAGAAGGTCCTGAGTATGTAGTGCATGATAATTTATTATTCACATTGATGACAAAAAATAAAATAAAATACAATAACTTTTAGGCACTTTTTAGTTTAACAGTTAGAATTTTATCTTTGAAATCACTAGCAATCAAAACATCAGAGAAAGTATAGTTAAAAAAATAAACCATAAAATACAGTAATAATTTGAATTATCAGTTATGAAAATGAATGCAAAAGAATTAAACAACCACATTAAAAAATAAATCAATCTCAACTAAAACGAGTTTACAAGAGAAAAATTAAAACTAAAAAAAAACAACATAAAAGAGTTAAAAATAAAAGTTAGTAAATATATTAACAGAGCAGAATTTTATAAATGTCAGATAAAGTCACATTCAAATTTTAAAAATCTAAATTACATACAAATAATAATTTGTATTGGTAAAATATTCATGTAAAATGGTGATCAACTTTTCACCAAATATTACAGGCAAATGACATTAAAAAGGCACAAAGAAAAACAGTTTGAAATATAATAAAACTACAATTTTGTATATTAACTTTTATATTTATACAAAAATATATAATGTGACATATATACACTTCTAGCTTACATAAATAATTAAAAAGTAATTAAATCACTTATTTACTAAGATAAAATTTGCATAGAATAAAATGTATAATTTGTAGGTGTATAAGTAAATGTTTTACTAATGCATGGGTCTGTGTAACACTTGCCTTAGTCAAGAGTTAGATCATTTCCATGACCTCAGAAATTCCTCTCATGCTTGCCACACAACTCACATAAAAACCATTTTTCTGCTTTTTGTCAAAATGCATTTGCTTTTTACTTTCTTAAACTTTATATGAATGGAATAATATAGTATTTATTTTTTTATATCTGGCTTCTATCACACAACATAAAGTTTGTGAGATTTAATCAAATTGACATGTGTACTAAAAGTTTATTTTTATTATTAAGTAGTCTAAGTATTGCATAAATATATGCACTCTGCATATTCATTCTCTTCTTAATGGTCATTTGAGTTGTCTCATGTACACAATATGTGATTATTTTGCATAAAGCCATAATAAACATGTTTGAGCAAGTTCTTTCATGGACATACACACACACACACGCACACACACACAGATCTGTTTTTGATGTATATTTATCCAGTGTTTTTGTGTGTATTCTACCACGAAGTTTAGAGATTTAAATTACACATTATGTCAGTATTTTGAGGAAATATTCTGTGAATGTGTTAGGTAAAAATTGATTTTCTTTGTGCCGGTATGGGTGTGTGTGGAATACAGTTTCTCCAGAATCATTTGTTGAAAAGATAATCCATTTTCACTGAATTATCTTGGCACATTTGCCAAAACCCAATTTTACCACTTGTGTGTAAGTTGATTTCTGAGCTACTTTTTCTGTATTCCTAACTTAGGTATCTAAACTTATACCAATAAAATTTGGTTAGAGTAGTTTCATACTTAGTCATGAAATTAAATAGTCTAAGTCCTCCAATTGTATTTTTCAGCTTTAAAGTTTTGGCTTATAACTATTATTTTTAAGAGATTTTTCTTCATATATATGAAACATGATGGCAGAAGGAGGAAAACAACTAGTCACACAGAAGGAAAACCCTATTTAGGCTAATAGCTGATTTCTCAGGAGAAATTTTACAGTTCAGAAGTGAGTAGCATGATATGTTAAAAGTGCTAGAAGAACGGAACCTACAACTCAAACTACTCTACCAGCAAGGTTATCATTCAGAGTAGAAGAATAGTTTCCCAAGCAAGCAAACACTAAATAAATCGATTACCACTAACCTGGCTTTACAAGAAATATTTAAAGGTCTTCTTTAAGTGAGAAAAAAGACCATAGACAGAATTATATATATGTATATATGTAAATAGAGATAGATAAATAGATATAGATGTATAGATATATAGACATATGAAAAGGTATCATAGGTAAATGCAAATATATAATAAACACAGTAAATCTGTCACTTAAAAAGCTAGTATGAACAGCAAAAAATAAAGGTAGTAAAATCAAATACAAATAATTAGAGGATACACAAAGCCAAATTGATCTAAAATATGACATCAAAAACATGAAGTGTGGAGGGCAACTAAAAATGTAGCATTTTAGAATGTGTTTTAACTTAAATGCTTATTGGCATATAAGTATGAAAACAAACCAAAAACCTACAAAAGATATACACACACATAAATAAAGAAAAAGGAATCCAAACATAACACTAAAAAAAAATACAGCAAAAACAACAACAAAACCAGCAAACCATGTTGGAAGACACCAAGAGAAAAAGAAACAGGAGAACTAAAAATAAAATAAAATAAAAAAATGGCAATAAGTACATACCTATCAATAATTACTTTAAATGTAACTGAACTAAACAATCCAGTAAAAAAAAAAAAAAAAAAAAAGATTCGCTTAATTTTTAAAAAAAGATCTATTGAAACTCACTTCAGATTGAAGAACACACAGACTTAAATTTAAATAAATGGAAAAATATATTCTTGTGCAAATAGCAATAAACAGAAAAATGGGTTACAATACTCAGATCAGCCAAAATAGATTTTAAAACAAGACTGTAAAAAAAGACAAAGAAGGGCGTTACAAAATAATAAAGGGATCAATCCAAGAAGAGGCTAGAACATTTATAAATATTCAAAAACACTAATTCAAAAATATATGTGCACTCTTTTGTTCATTGAGGCATTATTAACAACCTAGGTATTCATCAATAGATGAATGGATGAAGAAAACGTAATATATATACATATATAGGAATATTGTTCTGCAATATAAAATAAGAAAACCTCACCACTTGCAACAACATGGATGAAATTAGAGTGTATCATGCTAAGTGAAATAAGTCAGACAAAGACAAATACTGTATGATTTCACTGATATGTGGAATCTAAACAAAAAAGACAAAACAAAAAAACAAAACAGAAATAGACTAATAAATACAGAAAGCGAACTAATGATTGCAGAAGGCAGACAGGTGACAAATGGATGAGAAAGGTGAATGGGAATAAAAGGCACAAACTTTCAATTATAAACTAAATAAGTCTCAGGGATTTAATGTACAGCACAGGGAATAGAGTCAATAATAATAACTTTGTTCTGGGGCAGATGGTTACTTATTCTGGTGATCATATTGTAAGGTATATACATGTAGAGTTGAATCACTATGTAGTACACCTGAAACTAATATAACGTTGTATGTCAACTACACTGTAATAAAACAAATTGTCTTCAAATATTTTTAAAAGATAGTGTTTTATGTTCACTCATAAAATGACCATTGATTGTGCTCTATTCCATCTGTTTTCATTCTCCTGTAGCATGAAGTATTTCCGTTGGCAATCTTTGTAGTGAAGATCTGTTGGTGACATAATCTCTCAGCTATTGCTCATGTGAAAAACTGTTCTTTTCCCTCTACTTATGAATGAGATTTGGACTGCATTTGTTTTCCTTTCAGTAATTTAAACATTTATTGTATAATTATGTTGATGACAAGTCAGCTATTTTAGTTTCATTGTTCCCCTGAAGATAATGTCTTTTCTTTCCTCTGGCTGAGCTTTAGCTGGTCACTTTATCATTGGTACAAAGGTATAGTTTAAATATTTTGTGCCTAGGTTCAGTTCCATTTGTATTTATACCTCTTGGGGTTTATATATTTCTTGGTTATCTGGGTTGATATTTTCTTCCAAATCTGGGAAAATTTGGGTCATTGATTTTTTATTTGTTTTCATTCTAATTTATTTCTTGTCTCTCTCTGGATATAAAATTACTCGTATTATAGAAAAATATTTTTTTTCCACAGGTAACTGAGGATCTGTTTATTTCTTTTCAGTATTTTTTCTCTAGACTTCAGATTAGAAAAAGTTCTATTAATTTATATTCAAATTCGTGGCACTGTCTTATGCAGACTTCAATGTTCTGCTATGCCCATCTAATGACTTATTATGTATCGGAAACACTAGTAATATTATAAATGTCCAGTGGTAAAGAGTAGCTATAAAGAAGGTCCATTCAAAAACTAGAATGATAAAAATTAACATAATTCTAAATTAAATAATATAAAATATAAATATTTAAAATAGTCTGCATATAACATTAAGTTTAAAGTGCAAGGTATAAATCTGTTCATGTATTATAAGAATGTCAATAAGCATGTAGAAATATACATTCTTATGATAGTTTTTCAATATTATCTACCTCAGAGAATCACTATATATGTTAAAAGAGATAATGTAGGCAAATAATTTCATACACAAGATGTTTCAAGCACTCTTTAAACATTAGCACTTCTCATTATTAAAGAAACAAACTAAAAAAATGGATTTTAAAAATTATAAACTAAATAGTAAAATTAGTTCTAAGGTAAAATTATAAACAAGATTATGCAGTACAGTAAAGTCTGTTAACATAAAAGGAACATAAAATGTTTTCTTTTATTCATTGGTAAATACACAGAACTTCCAGCAAGTTTTGTTTTTGTAAGAAATTGTTTTTAAACAAATATTACTTAGAAATTTGAATATCAAATTGTTCAAATGAAAAACATATTTCTCTGAATGTACAACACTGTGTGAAAGAATGTAGTTTTATCTAAAACATTTGCTTTTGTTTTTCTATGTTGTGATATAATTGAGAAGTAAACATCTCCTCCTAAATCATTTAATTGAATGTCTTGGAGACTTCATTGCAAACTGAATCCACTGTTGTTTCAAATTATCTCAGTTTCAGTTTCCTCATTTTATTCAATTACTGAACAGATAATACAGTACAGGTTTACATTTTCATCTTTACTATGATCAGAGTTCAAACATTAGCATAAGCATTAGACTAGCTCATTAGAGAAAACTTGACCAATCAAGCTGAAAAAGCTTTTTCTTTGCCATGTAGCTACTGTTTTCTTTTTTTAAAGCTTTGAACTTAAATCACTTTGTAGTATAATTTGTATTGTGCATACAATCTGACCTTTAGACATTGATTTTATAATTTTGAAACCCATGCAGAAAATTTCTCAACTCTAAGATTCTAACCATCTTACAGGTGTCACACAGGTAACTGTGCCATGCACTGAAGTCTGTGCTGTGAAGCAATGGATAAACTCACGGAAGGTGGGCATCAAATTCATAAAAATTTATTCAGTGCTCCAAGGCATCTGTGCAGTCCTTAAGTAACTGTATAACTCAGGGGTAGTGACCAATTTGCTTGAAAGCTTGGTGCCACTTCCAGCTTGTGCTCCCAGGGACCAGCAAAGATGCTGACATCATGAAATGAATGAAAAACAGATGTCACTGCACCCCAATAAGAATGTGCCTTCTCTTCCACTTCCTCCTAGAGATTCAGAAAACCTCACATCCAGATTACCCTTTATTTAGAGAGCACACCATTTCTCCTCTCAGAAACACCCTATTTTACAGTGTCTGAGTTGTTTAAGACAGTCCAGTTATGTATTTCTTTTACCTCAAACCAGAAGGTTGGCACCTGACACCAGCTTGCTGGATGCCACTGTGCATGTCCCCATCTACCTTTTGTGCATAAAGACAGGTAAGGGCCAAAACGCCCAGCATGCTGCACCTGCACCATAGGATCTGCTAGTTGGGGACAGAGAGCAATGAGATTTTTCTCTTAGCAACCCTATTGAAATGCTTACAGTTATGTACTGGACAGGGAAGCATTAGAATGCTTTGCCCTCAGCCTCCCCTAGTTTGTCTGAAGATTCATGCCGGTGCTTCTCAACTGGGGGCCATTTGGTCCCACTGGGAACACCTGGCAATGTCTGGTGATCTCTTTGATTGTCATGATTGAGATGAAGTAAAGAATAGAAGCCAGTGATGCTACTAAACATCTTGCAATGCAAAAGACAGCCCCTACGAAAATGTCAGTAGAGCTGAGATTGAGAAACGTAGGTAAGTACAAACGCAAACACTAATAGAGCAGTTTGTCTTGATAAACCAACAGCATGCAAATATTTCTCGCACAACCCTTCAAATCTGCAGTTCCAAGAAAATACAGCTACAGAGAAAGAGCGATTATTATGTGTATACTACAAAGTTTTCTACAAAATCACAGTTTTTTTAATACCATCACCACACACACACACATACTCACACACTCATACACACAATCCGTCAATACTAATGGTAGCCAATATTCATGGAGACTCTACTCTGTCCCATGGGTTGTTGAAAGCAGTTGTTCAAAAAGCAAAACCTTTTGATTTTATTAATAATCTAAAGTTTATTTTTACTTATTTTACTTTATATTTTGCAAAAGAACTTGGCGTATATTTATACCATTTGCCAACATTGTCTATTTGCACATTATGTTTTTTTTTTCTTTACCCTAGCTCTATAGCTTTTCTCTAGATTTGAAAATCTGACAATTTATTTTTTTATTTTTTTTAGTTATCTGTCAAGGAAATATTTTTTTTAAAGTGTTTTACAACATGACATTTTCCAAAGTTTCTCTAGGTCAGTTTGGCAACTACCAGATACACAACATTTGCTTTTGTATCAAGTACTAATAATTTATATTTGAACATGTAAACTATTCCTTATACAGGGCTAATCTGTACATTATTTCAAGGACAGTGTGATTAATAGAGTAATGAGAATCAGCCCCTCCAAATTTAATGTAATGTTTAATATATGTTATTTGGATCATATTACTAAAATAGTTCTAATTTCACCTACAAGTAAAATTTCCTAGGAAGAAAATCACTTTCTTTTAAAATAGGTTCTAGTTCTTTTAAAACAAACCATAACATTCCTAGATAAATTCATCATAGTCTATAAGATATGGTCCTTAAAACTTTAAAATATATTTTTGTTACCTTTTATGATTCTTCATTTTCACTTGTCAAACACAGACTCCATCATTTCTCTCTTGCAACTTTTCCTATGGATTTTAGAAAGTTGTTCTGTCCTAAGTGGTTTTCTCTCTCACTTTAAAAACACAAGAGGGTAAAACGGATTCTCAAGAAGCAAACAGTGACTCCAGTTCAGGTTTATCCTCTTCACCTGTACAGGTGTGTCCCTATTGGGCGTTTACACAGCCAAAGCCTCCTAGTTCTTCCCAGTGACATCCTTTATTTTTGTCTCTCTCCCAGGTAGGGTTCTCTCTTGGCTTCCTGATAGAAGCCCCTTTCATACCAACACTGCCCCTGAGACATGTTCCACAGCATAACTCTCTTCTCCTTCATCTTTTCCTTATATAGACTAGGGTGACCATTTTTGAGATGAATTTTCAGCATCCTTGCTCCTTCTTCAAGGATTTCAGCCAGAACATTTTAACTCTTATTTCTTTCTGCAGCTCAGCTAACTTGTTCAGTGTATGATTTCTTCCCCAGAGCCCTACTTTTCAAGGCCTTGTACATGCTTACATTTTTTAAATCACCTGTTTTGATGGATCTATTTTGTGGTAAAAGCCAGATGACCAAGGAACAGGCATTCTCCACCTTCATGCATCTTGCACCTCCCACAAGCTTATGTAAGATTGGCTCAAAGGGATGCACCTGGATTAGGGACATGGCAGGTGGAAAGAGTTTTATCTTGGTTCTCATGGCACTGAAAGCAAGTACCTTTAACACTTTAATAGGTTGTGCTCTTTGGATTACCCCTATCCCATGCCTGGCAATGCTCTAGATCATAAAAAGAAATGAGATGCGTGTATCGTATTGAAAATAAATTTCATCATTGTAGGTATAAATACAATGAAAATCAGGCATCAGGTAATATTTTTGCATTTCAACAAGCAAAATAAACCTTTCTCCTTCAAAGTGCAAATCAGGCAAGCTCTCCGAGGAGCAGAGACATACTGAGCTGATACCTGAGTCTGAGTTTGGGTGATTGTGATGATTCAGGCTCTTGGAAGCAATGGGAGGATGGTCTGTGTCTTTAGAACCCCATCTATATCTAAAACACACACACACACACCAAAATAACACTTGTTTGAGACACACCTTTCTTGAAAGGCCATAGAACTTTGATATCTACCTCTCCACCTCTTTGACATTTAATCTTCTTGGGAGAGTTTCTAACATGCTATTCTTCAATCCATTTGATTTCCCTACCGGTGAAGTTCCAGAAGTGTTATACTCTCTCACTAAAAGAATTATAATAGATAGACAAGGAGAATAAAAGAAAACAAAATTATTGTAATTGGAAAGAGGTTGGGATTCTTTCAAGCTAATGGTTCACTGGGATGAAGGGGCGAGGTTGGTGGTTTAAGTCCCCTGTGGGTCTGGACTCAAGCCTGCTCTGGTCAGATTGGGATGGCTCACAGATCCAGGGGCTGGTAATCTGATCATCGTCTTTCTCGTTTTCATGCTGTGTTTTCTTCAGAGCCCCTTCTCCTGGTTCCAGCCTGTGACAGTGTGATAAGACACTGGAAATTTAGTCATCATGGCTGCAGCAAAAGCGCTCAGTGAAGGGATTATACTATCCCATAACCCTTACATTAGCCACGGACCCGGGCAGCCCTGCTGTGATTACAGAACTCAACACCACTATGGTTTTCTCCCCTTTTGCCTGCTGGCTGTTTTTTTTTTTCTTTTACTGTTTTTTTTTGTTGTTGTTTTTTTTTTTTTTTTATAAATGCACTTTTTAAAAAGAAAGCTTTAAAAGATAACCCAGAAATAGACATGGTCTCAATCAGCCCCCCAATCTTGGTGCGCAGCACTCTAAAGTTGTGCTCCCAGATGTGGGTCCACTTCTCTCCAATGTGGGCTAGATCACTATCCAGGTGTCACTGCGAGCGCCCATCTGCAGCCTGTCTTCATTAGGAAATGCAGGCAGCGGAAGCTGAACGAACCAATAAGGAACACAGGGAGGGCTCCAAAGGGAGCAGCGAATTAGGAAAAACGGAATGAGTGGTAAAGGCATCCTGTTACTTGTGGACTCAGAAGGTTTCTTTGTTGTTATTTGTCTGTTTGTTTTGCAAAGAGGCCATTTCTAACCTCTGATGGCACATTTCGTGTAGGGAGTTCAGAAGAGTAAAGCTGGACAAAGGATAGAAACACCTCCAGCAAGGCCTCTGTTTACCGAGCATTAGCTCTGCTAACCTTTCAACTGAAATGGTTCATTCACTGAGCTCCCATTTTTAATTCTATTAGTTAAAGGAAATATCATTAATTATAATTTTAAAGCAGATATATTTCATTGTGTTTCTTTGGGACAATTAAAAATAGGTGGAAAAGACTACAATCTGCTTTTTTTTTTTTTTTTTTTTTTTTTTTTTTTTCATAGAGGAACTGTGATATAACATACAGGGAGAGTAGAAGATAAAATACACATGTCATTACATTGCCAAAAGGATGCTGTAATTTTTCAGTTGTTAAAAATAGAACCACAAATGTAAAATAAGTAAGCAAATCTTAGTCTTAAAAATCAATTTTAAATCAATAGAAATTTACATTGACTAAAAATCTCAATTCAGAGTCATGTGTAAGAAGATCCTAGGTGCCAGGTCTTCCATTTAATGATGCCAACCTTGGGCACCACGTGTCAACTGCAAAAAGATAATTATGTCTTTCTCAGAAAGTTATGGTGAGGATTTTATTAAATGACATAATATAGGTTAAGCACCGGTAATATAGTAGGTGTTCCCTATTGCCAGGATAACCAAAATGCCATTATGACTACCCAGTTATGGTGAAGTAGACAGGATCCAGAATAATGGAATTCTGGCCCAAGTACATTGGACACCGCGATAGGAGAACAGAATGAAACCCTATTGGACCAACTCTAAAAGGGCTTAATGTAGAGCTAATGTCGGCCTTCTGCTCACCAGCTCGCTTGCTCTCTCTCTCTCTCGCTCTCTCTCTCTCATACAAATCAGATAATTCTCTGGCTGGCTGTCCATATTTCTCACTACTAGGAATCCTCTCTTCTCCAATATTTTATTAGCATCTTTCCTGACACTTCTAGGTCAAGGCATTCTGCTTGCCACCATGCCTTGCCGTCTATTTCACAACGATGTCTATCTTGTCAATGATGCCTAAGCTCTGTTCTTGGGGAATCCTGTCATTCTCATTGGTACTTGAGATTCCCATGCATGTCAGCATCTCCTATGGGTAACCCAGAACTATGGATGAAAGCCACCACAGAGCACAGAGCTTCTCAAAGACAGGCATTGTCTAGGTAAGGAGAACCCTTAAGCTGGTGCCCTGATTTTGTTCCCATATGACAAGCCCATATTTCAGTCCCACGTCCCTGAGCATTCTGTCCTTTGCCTCAACAGTCTGCCAGGGCAGTTTCAGCTTCTCTATGCCATTCATTCCAGTTCATTTATATGCCGGCGTTTTAAGAAGATGGACAACAAGTATTTTAAGATTCTACTCAGTATCTTAGTCAACATTTTTTAATCTCAAGTAACAAGGATAGTGGCCATGTTAATCAACTTTCTCCTGCCTAGATTTACATTCTGACCACCCTTATCTAATAACTTCAGGATCTGTTTCTGCAGGGCCTCCCAGGTTGGCTCAGACATCTGTAAACTCTTTTGGTTAGTAAACTATCTACTTCCAGAGCAAGACCCATAATTTCCTACTCACCTGTACTGGTACTTGAATGTGCTTTTTTGGTCTGGAAGAAATAAAAGGAGCCCTCGCCAGTGTTGCTCAGTGGTTAGAGTGTTGGCTGAACACCGAAGAGCCATGAGTTTGATTCCCCGTTAAGAGCACGTACCTGGGTTGCAGGTTCAATCCCCAGCCCTGGTCTGAGTGGATGTGGGAGGCAATCAATCAATGTGTCTCTGTCACATTAATGTTTTTTCTCTCTTTCTCCCTTTCCAATCTCTTAATCAATGGGAAAAAAAAATATCCTCCAGGGAGGATTATAAATAAATAAATAAACAAATAAATAAATCAATCAAAGGTCAGGTTCTAGGAAAACAATTTTGGGGACTGAGATGTAAATTCAGGTTATGTATTCAGGAGTGCTCTCAGCAACAACAAATGTGTTGGGTGAGGGGAACAGAATTGAACATAGAAGGAAGTTGAACTACAAATATTCAGTAGAGTCCTTGATTGATCCTAGGGGCACACTGACTAAGACGGTTCTTCAGAGTTGTCCCAGTTGGGGCAGAGAGCCAGGACTTTGAATTCCTTCATAGACCTGTCATTGCTAGTACACTGCCCCAGGGAGGAATACAAATTTTGTTCTCAGCAGCATCGCTTGGCTGAGTGCAGTTCCTGGAGAGGAGCTCAGCTGAGTCATTGCCAAGCAACAGCCATCCTAAGGGAGTGGAAGTTTGGGTCCTATTAAGAATTTGGACATTTTACCCTGACGCCACAATAGTCCATTCTTTGTACTACTTACATCCATTTGCTTTTATAGTGAGTTTATCTATAAAATGGTAGCTTTATGATTCTGGCTGGTTATGTATCCTGGGGGAACTTACAAGAGAAAGGTTAGTGGGGTGGACTACAGCCTCTGCTTCTGCAGCTGGCCTCAAGGCTACAGGTGGTCCTCATCACTGATCCTAAACTGTCCATCCTAGATTCCTCTCACCCTTAACAACTCGTCTGCTGGCCACCTGCCCTTCTTAGGCCATGACTGCTGGGCTTGTCCAGTTAATGAAAAGAGAGCCTTTGTGCCAAGCTTGTTTCCCTGCCCCTGTTATGGAAGAGCATCTCTTCTGCCTGCAAATTTAACTGGTCCTGGGCATAGGGATGGGTGCAAAAACTTGGAAATACTTTGCTTATGATACAATCTATGTCTACTATGATGACCGCTATATATCTAGATATACAACTCAGAATCCACAGAGAGCTTATGGGGCAACAAAAACATACTGGCAAGTCATGAGCCTGTATGTGATGGGAAGAAGCATGAATGTGGCCTATCGAGAGTGTGCAAATGGGAAAGCAGAGGGTACATAGAGAGTCATGGCAGATGGAAGACAGGAAGTCCACAGGCATCAAAGACATGGTGTGTTGAGTAGTCAGAATTGTGAGCACACGGAGGCCATGGTGGTTGAGTAGTTCAGAAAGGAGAGGACAAGAAAAGGTGGTTAGTAAGATAAGAAATAAAATGCGACCTTAAAATTTGAGAAAGAGAAGTCAATACCCTCATCTTAAGCCATTCCAGCTGAGTAGTGGGCTCATTAGAGATCAAGAATGAACTGAGCTGAGGGAGTGGAGACAGGGACCCTGGATGCTTCCTGGGAGAAGCTTTAATAGGAAGAGGAGACAAGGGAGCAATTGGCTGGTAAGTAGCATCTGAGGCAAGGGGTGTATTTTTAGAGGGGAAGACATTTTGGTGTTCTCTGAGTCTGAGAGCAAGAAGTCATTTCGTGTGTGTGAGTCATTTCGTGTGTGTGTGTGTGTGTGTGTGTGTTCCAGTCTCATAGGTAATTATAATTTTTTTTTACATTTTAAGTGCTCTAAATTGACCACCCTTTTCTGCCCAGAACATTTTAATTTTAACAAACTTCTGACTTTTCTCAGACATTTTCCTCCTTTCATAAACATTGGCAGTTTTTTTTTTTCTTCCTCAAGGCAAAAACTCAAATGACAAAGCAAAACATAAGCCTTCCAAATGCAGTGAATGGGTAAATTTATCAACGTACACTCAGTTTATGTGAAGTATTAAGTTGAACCTTAATTGGTGTGTTTGGTTTATTTTTCTTGGTTTATTTGCCTCCATCCAAGGGAAATTTATCACAGAACAAAGAATGATATCTCCAAAGCTTTATGCAGTTGAATATATTTCTTGGTGAAAACCACAGGCTGATCAAATTGGAAATTCATTCTGTTTAGGGTCTAGATTTAAATTTGAGAATTTAAATGTAAGGTCTCTTTCTGTTTTTGTGTCTTCTTTTTAAGTGAGTGATACTTTTTTTTTTTTTTTTAACTTCAAACTTTCAAGCTATCACAGTGAAGATGTTAGGAAGAACACAGAAACAGGCCAGGAAAACACGTTTTTCCTCCTGGTGTCAGAAAAGGTGGGAAAGCTATCATGAAATTACTGGGTGGGTTCTAGGTCATGGTCACCCTAGTAAGAAAGAATAAGAATGGGTCCCGAGTAACTCTCTGTTAGCATATTGCAAGCAAGATTCAGTGCATGGACTGCATTGTTTACCAATTAAAATTAATCAAAAAACTATGTATTTTATCCATGAACACTGATTTGAGTCATGTATTTTTGAATTTCATAGGATATACAATGGATTCTGAGGTTTAAATTAAATCCTTAGCATTTAACAGTGTTGTGGCGAACTTTTTAATCTCCGAATTAAAGTTCTAAGAAAAGAGTTTTTTGTTTCCAAAGGAATAAGATGTTTAGTTTTAACCTAGTGAAATATTGATAAGGTTCTGATTTGCAATGATTTTCTGTCTTTGCAGATTTTCTCAGTCTATAGTCAGTTCACATTTCCCTGTTATTTGCACACGTCTAAAGTCAGATGAAATTAGGCCAGAGCTATTTCACCGGAGCCCACAGTGACAGTGATGTCCCCAGATATAGGAATTTGCCATTACATTGCTTCTTTATTTGGTCCACCATAAATATTTCATTCAGCCCTAAACGAGGCAGCCACTCCATGATGATGCATATACGGTGGGATTGTTTGCAGTTCACTCAGATCATACTAACTTTTAAACTGTCTGTAAAATATGAATTTTGGACATTTAGATGATCAAATTTTTTTAAAAAGCTGTATCTGTGATTAATTTCATAAATTAAATATTAGGTAAACCTATATAAAATCGCCATTTTTTGACCACTGTTGACATAAAGGCAATTTTTTATAGTCCAATGTAAATAATATTTCTTATAAGTCATGTAAGTATAAAAGTGACAAGCAAGAATTTGTAAAAGAACTTAGAGTTTTAATGGAACAAAAAAGAATACATAACTTACTGGAAGAGTTTAATTGAGATCTTTTGTTCTAATTATATTTGATGCATTTGATGTTAAAACTTTACCTTTTTTTTTTTAGAAAGAATTTGAAATATTAAAAAATTTTTTTTTTTCTTTCTTGATTTTACAGAGAGAGGAAGGGAGAGGGAGAGATAGAAACATTGATGAGAGAGAGCATTGATTGGCCGCCTCCTGCATGCCCCCACTGGAGATTTGGCCCACAACCCGGGCATGTGCCCTGACTGGTAATCGAACTGGTGACCTCCTGGTGCATGGGTGAATGCATCAGCTGGGCTAAACTGTACCTTTTTAATAGAAGGGGACTGTAGAAGATAGTGAGCCAAATTATATCCACTCTTAAAAACTATAAGACCAAGAAATCATATTATTTTCAATTTTAAAATAGGCTTTAATTCTGCCTAAAATGTTTATTACATTAAATAAAAATTTTATTGAATTAATTAGAGTGACATTGGTTAATAAATTATACAGATTTCAAGTATACGACTATAATACATAATCTGTATATTGCATTGCACATTAACCATGCAAAGTCAAGTCTCCTTCCATCTCCATGTATCCCCTTCCCCCTCCCCTACCCCTCTCCCTCCAGCAATCACTGTACTGTTGTTTGTGTCTGTTTTTTGTTTGTTTCTGTTTTTGTTTTTGGTTAATCCTTTCACCTTTTTCACCCAGCCCCCCCCCCCACTACCACCCCTCTGACAGCTGTCATTCTGCTCTCAGTATCCATGGGTTTGTTTTTATTTATTTTTTTGTTAGTTTATTTTGTTCATAGATTCCACATATAAGTTAAATCAAATAATATTTGTATTTCTGTGACTACCTAAGTTTTTTGTTATTTAGTAACTTGTTTTAGAAATTTTACAAAATACTAATACAAATATTTATACTTTTAATAATCACATCCAACCGTTTTTAAGCACAACATAGGATGTGTGCCAATGTCATAGTATTCATTTGTTATGCAGTACAGTCAATGTAGCAAAGCTATTTTTATCACCATTTTATGCCTAAAAAAATATCATGGCATGTCAAAGTCAAGAAACTTGCCAAAATCACACAGCTGTTTAGTGCTCTATTATGGCAAACTTTGGGGCTTAAACTCTGTGTGTGTGTGTGTGTGTGTGTGTGTGTGTGTGTGTAACTTCAGGTATTTTTAAATAGTGTTTATTTTGCTATAATAAGGGCAGAGGGTTCTAACTTGTAACACATTTGTAAATTCCCAAGGTTATCTTCACGTTTGGAAACACTAATTAGCCTAAAGGAAAATACTGTAAGACAGTGGAGAAGAAAGAAAGACCTGAAAAAGAATATTCTGTGTATACCATTATGCATGAAGAAGAGACAGAAGGAAGCAGAATCCAGTGCCGTGGTTATTTGATGTTTTGTGTTCCCTAAGTTTTTTTTTTCCTTTATTGATTTTAGAGAAAGAGGGCGAGGAAGAGGGAGATAGAAACATTGATGAGAGAGAACATCGATTGGCTGCCTCCTGCATGTCCCACTGTGGGGATTCGGCCCCCAATCTGAGTATATGCCATGATCGGGAATCGAAGAGGTGACCTCATGGTGCATGGGTCGATGCTCAACCACTGAGCCATACCAGCCGGGCAGTGTTCCTTAAGTTTTGAAGAGGGTCGGGCAAGACCCAGATCCCAGTGCTGACACTGGTTGGCTGAGAGACTTAGCATCCCCTGAACTGCTCTGAGCCCCTCATGTAAGTGTATAGTGTATTAGGTAATCACACACTATTACACAGTACATCATACAGGAGTTGGGTCTTGGTTCAGCAGAGAAAAGGAAAGGAGATGAACTGACTGGAAAAGAAGAAGCTAGTGGGGTGAGGGACCTGTCTGGCCACCCAAGGCCTCAGATAGAAGTGAGTGAATGGGGAACTAGTCCAGCTGGTCAACACATCACCACGACCCCTGTGCCGTCTGCCCTGCAGAGGAGACAAGCATCTTGATATTTGAATAAGCATGTGTCAGTTCTCTGAAGTCTTTGTGGCAATTTGGCCATAGTCTTAAGCAAAGGCCATTCACCACTGCATTTGCAGGTTTCCTATAACCCAGGCACGACATGACAGAGGAAACTGGACTCGGATACTCCGTCGGGCAGACACGTGGACCCCACATGACAGGGCAGGATGATAATCATGATTCCCTGATTGCACTTCCATTGAGCAACTTCTCCGTAAGAGAGTCATTTGTCTCAGGAGGGATTCAGGGAGCCGCCCATGGGTCAGCATTGGGACCAGAAAACTGCTAGACCGACCATGGCCAACAGCAGAAACTCCCTGGCTGCTGCCCGGCTGCAGCTCTGACCCCGTGCCGCTCCATACGAGGAGCTTGAGGTTGGGGTTTGTCCTTTTCCTTCTGATTCTGAAAGTCTATTGCCATCACTCAGAGAGACTGCATTCCCAGAGCCGCGGCTGGCTTGCTGTCAGCTTCACATGGCGTCCTGCTACTCTTCCCAGCACGGAGTCACCTGCAGCTCACTGGGCCTGCACTGCAGCCTCCACCAGGCCACCGTCCGGCATGTCCAAAGCCAAGGGCAGGCTGGAATCCAAGTCAATCCAAGAAGCGTGAGAAACTACACAGAGGAAACACTGGCCCAAGAGTGACCACACCTTCCGGAACAAGCTCGGAAGCAGAACAGAGACCACAAACGGTGTCTCACCCAAACAGTGATGCATGGGCTTACTTTCCACATGCTGGGGTGAAGAGGTTGGGGGGCAGGGTGGGAGGGTGCTTCTTTTCTTTATTCTTTTTTGGTGGTACGTGCCCCTACCGGGACTCTCTGGTCCACAGGCCGACGCTCAACCACTGAGCCAAACTGGCCAGGCTGGAGGGGGCTTCTTTAGGGAATAGGAGTGAGGCCGTCTTAAATAGTCAGGCGTTCCTAAATTATTATTCTACCAAACTTAATCTTCATGTTCCCTATTCTTTTCAGATAGCAATCAATACGTAGTTTTATTATTTCGGTGATTTTGCTTGTTATTTTTATTTTTATTTATTGTGTGTTTTGTTTTTGTTTTATATTCTTAGGTCATTTGTATGGTTTTATCTTACATACTGTTGCAAGTACTCCACTGCATCCATCCCCTTGCAGTGTGTTCAAAGCCACTTCCCGGCCTGGACCGCAGGCCCCTTGAAGACAGCTCGTCCTCTTTGATTTGCATCTCTGATCGTTAATGTTCCATAGCTGAACTGACTTGAATTTAAACTGCAGCAAAGTATAAAATTATAGCAATTTTGCCGAGATGACAGACAGAGCTATCAGTCACACGCTGAACTAATAGCGGGGTGGTCATATTTCAAAAATTCCACTTCTCGTTTTTATCACCTGTTTAACGATCTGGAAAAATTTGTGAAGGACAGTGACCAGTAATTTCCTTTTTGTTTGTTTGTTTGTTTGACACTAAAATCACATGGTGTAAAAGCAAACAAAATGCTAACAGACCCAGGGCTGCATGTCTCCTGCACAAGATCTGCTCTAAGTTTGTAGCCTTCGGTACGGGTAACAGGATCCGGATTTCACATACGGCCTGTGCATTTCCATAATCGCCCCTCGGTGCCCGGCGCTCACCTGCTTTGTTTTCCGTTGCCATTTCATAACGGCATGCCTCAGCCCCATCAATATTCAGGTTAGCCCTCTAAAATGAAACTATAAATTTCAATTTGGAGAAAATAAGCCCTCATTTGGGTTCATAAGTTTTAAATAACGCATTACCATTGGCTACATCAAGTTTGCATTTCTAATGTTATTTTATGCATTTGACAATAGATGTTCCACTCTGCTCAGGAGAGGAGAGCAAGTGCATGTGAAATGTAAGTCTGCTTAAAATGGAGGCATTGATTAGAGCTGTCAGTCAGCACTGACAAGAGAGGTAAATTATTTCTAAAGATATTTGAAACTACTGTGTACGCTCCATTGTCTGCAGGTTCTGAAGTTGCAGAACCCGATCTCCAAAACCTCTTCAAAATATTGTCTTCACATTTTAAGGGCCTGGAAAACAAAGCCCAATTTTAAATATGTGGTGAGAAGAGTTCAGGGCCAGGCTCGAAGCTGAGGAGAGCTCAGAGCGGCACTAGGTGCCTGGAGCAGGGTCCCCCAGGCCGTCCGCCGTGGCCCAGCAGCCCCCACACCATCCCCACCGCTCCTTCCCACGTAGCCAGTTACGTTACCGCCACACCCTGCAAAGGCAGGAGTAACTGTCCTCTGGCTCATCTTCTGTCTCTGTGTCAGGGTGATCGTGGGATTGTTTCCAGTCATTATTTGACACTTTACTGAACTGTAAAATGCAGGAAATTTAATTTAAAAAGATTCTATATAATCTTGTGGACACTACCACTCAGACCTGAATCATGGTAAGTACTCTATCATATTTTTCTCTTCCTCTTAAAAGAGCCACCGTAAACAGCAGAAAAGTAATAATATAATACTTAAAAAGCGAATCAGCACATTTTGTGTGTGTGTGTGTGTGGTTTGTGATAAAGTGATTTTTATGGAAAGATCTCCATGTTTTGTCTGACATTTGTTTAAATATCACTAACTTTTGCTTTGAAGCCATTGGAAGACATCACTTGATATGTTAAAAATGCTATTACTGAATACGTACATTTGTGTCACATTAGAAAGTGAGAGATGGCCCAAAGTTGAGTCTGAGAACAAGCTAGCTGCACATTCAAAACTCCAGAACCACTCTTTTTGTTAGCACCAGCCAGAGGCATTCACCTGACTTATGAGCAAGTAAAATTTCAGAAGAGTTGAACATTATAATTAATGACTGAGGTGCATACCTTTACCATGTGACTTGGCTGTCCTGGTACTAAAAGGCGGAACTGTATCTGCTTCCCCTCTCTTTGAATCAAGCTGACCTGATGACTTTCTTTGGCCAATAGAAAGTAGGGGGTGTGATGTTGTGGTAGTTCTGAGCCTCAAACAGCTCTGAGCACTTTGTCTTTCTTGGAGCTGGAGAACACTGACATAAGAGCAAGCCCAGACTAACCTGCTGGAGATGAGAGGCACCTAGAGAGAAGCCCCCCACCCCAGCCCTCTGAGTAAAGATCGCCTGGACTGGCCAACCCCCAGCCAACCCATAGGCATCTGAACAATAATAAATGCTTATGTTTAAAGTTTCTGAGTTTAGGGATGTTTGTTACACCATAGATAACTAGTACCTGATCTCCAGTGTCAAGATAATTACCATTTATCAATATCACATGATGTACTGGATGTTTTTTCATACATTCATGGTTTTAATCAATTCTTATAAACACCCTTAAAGAAACATGACACCATTCTCATTTTAAAAATGAAGAGATTGATGGGGGAGAGATAAACCACAGAACTTATATGCATGTGTGCATGAACAATGGACATGGACAACAAAGCTGGGGACAGGGTGGGGAGGGAGGAATCAGTGGCGGGGGGAAGGAGAAACATCTGTAACAAAAAATAAATTAATTAATTTAAAATAAAATAAAATTGAGGAGATTGAGCCTACGAAATTTTATCAATGTTTGAACCTAGATTTGCATTATTTCAAAGTTTTAGCAATCCGGTTACCTTTTTCAACCTACCATGTAACTCTGCCCCCCTTAGAATTGGGATACATCTCATTACTTTAACCAAAATGTCACGGGATAATATGACTCTGTCTGAACATCAGGCCCTGTTCTGCATCTCGCCTGTCCACAGAGTGAGAGGTGGTCCTTAGTACCGTTTCTCCTCTTGGCTCTTACCCTTTTTCTTGTCCTAGTTGGAGCAGGTAGATTCAGACATCAAGCTAGCCGCTAAAAAATGTGCTATCTCTTCTCCCATGCCCTCAGTGACCTCCAGGAGACTGGCTGCCTAATGCAAGTCAGGTTGTCCCAATTCGTCCTAAACTTCTCATGTAACATGAATGCTCCCTGTTAGTGGCCATCATGTTATTAGGTGACAATAGTGGGCCAGGAGAAGTGACATCATTGCATGACTTCCTATAGCTAATAAGTCACTACTCTGAGATGACAACCCACTTTGATGGGTCTCAATTATGGTTTGTTTGTTTTTTTCCAATCGCATTCGGGACTTTCCTGAAGAAAATTTGGAGTAGGTGTCTCTTTGGATGTTTCTCCAAGGGCGTGTGGTAGGTCTCTATTGTTGACCTTGGTGCAAGGTGTTATACATAACTGTGATACGAAATACACATACGCACATACACAGCACACAGAGACTAGGCAAAATGGTCTCCTGCTGAATTCTTAGATAAAACTGTCTACTTGGATCTGTATGTGTCCCTGTGGCTGTACTGTTCTTGGAAATTTCAAGATACAATTTGTTTAAAAAATAAGGTTTCCAAAAACACAAATGTGTCTTAAGATTGTTAATTCCTGTTCTCAGAAAGCTCTGTGGAAGAATACTGCACTGCATTGTTAAAACTGCAATTTAAAATAATCGTATGATTCTTATGTCTTCAGTTGCTCTTAGTGTGCCTGTTTGGTTATATCAAGGAAGGAAAGCTATGAATGCTGGAGCCCTTGTTTTATCACCTTTTAAAATAAAAAAGCTTGCACAGAGAAACATGAATATGAATACAAGGTGCCCAGTATGAAAATAAAGCAGTGTTTTCTACAATTCATGTCTCGATGTTTTAGCAGGAGAGGTTTTTTCACTAGAAGAAGCCTCTATTATCATATTCTCTCAAGAGCAGCTCTAATGGTCTGAATCCAGAATGTATTTTCAAGGAGAGGAACAAATTGGCTTAATATACAACCATTCGTTGCCAAATGAATTGACAAAATATTTAGGCATTCAAGGATCACACATTCGTTGAAGAAAAACATAATTTATTTTAAAACTGCTGCATCGTGCCTGCTAGACGAGTGAGAACTCGGAAGATCTAATGGCAGGCAGATTCCCTTCCTTGTAACATTGCGGTGGGTGAAAGAGGTGGAATCCACTCCTCTGTACACCCTAGTCCCACTCTCTTCACCTCCTTTGTCAGGAGATGGGGCCCTTATGCCCACATTCCACCTCCACCCTCACCTTCACGCTGGTCTTTATTAAACTTAATAGATTGCTCATTTTTGCTAAGATGCCACAATCTTACCCCAGGGATATTTGCATTTTGAGAGCTGTCAGAATTTTCAGCAAAGATGTGCTACTCAGATGACAGGCCAAAGCCGAATGGCGGAGGATGGAACATTCCAATTGCTGGGCACCCTGGTGTCGCCAGGCACAGGCGCTTCCTCCACAGATGGGTGACCCTGGCAGAGGGGTACGCCTGCCAAAAATGATGCTTGCTTTGGTTTTATAGCTTTTGCCACTAATCTGGAGTGGATTTCTTAAATCAGAATCTCTACATAAATTTCTTTTGCCTTTAAGTTTCCTGATTTTCAGTTTCTTTCTTCTTTGCTCAAATGTCATTGAATTTTAAATTATGCTAAAGGTGTAAAGAGCATAGAGGAGGATTTACTCCAAACCCCTCACTTACAGATGAGGACACAAAGATGCCACAATGTCAGGGGACTTGTCCAAGCTCACGGGGCTGAGGGTCAACACGGAGCAGCAGGAGAACCCAGGCTGCCCTGCGTCCCACAGTCCACCTCTTGCTGGCCATGGCTCCAGCGGCCTCCAGCACTGCATGGTCCAGGTACAATGCTGAGAATGTTCTGAACCCTGTGGACCTCAGTAATGCCTTGTTCTGCAGAAGGAGAGACATTGTCACTAGCTTGCTCAGAAGGAGGTGAATGGAAAGCTTGGAAAACT
This sequence comes from Molossus molossus, assembly GCF_014108415.1. NCBI lineage: Eukaryota > Metazoa > Chordata > Mammalia > Chiroptera > Molossidae > Molossus > Molossus molossus. The sequence continues at coordinate 35,874,311 of NW_023425366.1, forward strand.
TGACCGAACATATGAAAAACATGCAAAATACATTTATGTTTAATAAAGAACAAAGGTGGTGGTGGGAAGAGTGTTTGATATTGGACCCTTTGTTAAAGATCCTCTAAGTCCTGAAAACTTTATATCATTGATCTGACACAGTAAGAAACTGCAGATCAGGTAGGAAGAATGGGAACCCAGGGAGAAGCTCCAGATCTGACTCGTGTCCTTCCAAGTTGTCTCATGAAGACACAGGTGAACATTTAAAGAAGAACACAGGCTTCATGCAGATATACATAAAATATTGAGAATTTTTATAATACATATCCTTATTTCCTTCAAAATATGAGGAACAAAAGAGGAAAATGCATAGTAAGATGTTTCAATAAAAGCTAAAAAAGAAAGGAAGAGAAAATTATTAAAAATATCTGTTGTCATTTAATAACAATACATTTAATTTTACATTTCCTGGCAACAATGGAAAAGACGGAAATATACTATGACTTCCCATTGTTTGATAGAAGAGGGCACATATCTGTTCATCAAGGGAGATCCTTAAAAGGTTAATTCTTAAAGAACATTGTCATTTGATTCTTAGATTAAGGCCCTAAGCCACATAATGACCAATGTCTTCACCCATGGATTTCCAGAAGATTCATTCATTCTTTCTCTACACTGGCTCTTGCCTCAGCCATAAGGGCAGATCTTCCCTTCTCCCTCTGTGACCCTTACAAAGACCTCTCTGGCTGGGCTTCATGTGTGCAGTGCTAGAGAAACTTTCTGGCAACAACATGTCCTTGCACGACCTCTCTTACATCTCGTTTTGTCCTCTGTGATAAAAGACTTAGTGTGTTAACTTGACTGGGCCATGCATCCCCAGGCATTTAGTTAATCATTATTCTGGGTGTGTCTGTGAGAGGATGTCAGATGAGATTAACATTGAAATTAATAGACTAAGGCAGCTTGCCCTTGCCTAAAATGTGGGTGTGCTCCATCCAATCCATTGAAGGCCTGAGTAGAACAAAAAGACCAACCTGGACCCTGAAGTGAGAGGGGACTCTGCCTTTCTGTCTGCTGAGTTGGGACATCAGGCTTTTTCTGTCTTCAGTCTGAATTCACATATTGGCTCTTCTGGCTCTCCAGCTGGCTGACTCACCCTGGAGATCTTGGGACTTGCCAACTCCATAATCACTTGAGCCAGCTCCTCATCATAAATTTCTTTCTATATGTAGATATACTTCCTATTGGTTCTGTTTCTCTGCAGAACCCAAATACACCCTCTTTCAGGCTCTAAGGAGAAACAAAGGGAAACTGTAAAAAATGGTCAACTGGATTGTCCCCAGGCAACAGTACCCGTTATGTATTTTGGCTCTGACTATGTGGTTGAGAATGTCTGAACTGGACCTGACACATCTTTTCAGTTCATTATGATTTGGTCTGGATTCTACAGAAAAGGTCAATGCACCAAGAGAAACATCTGAAAGAGTGGAACCTGGCCGAGCTCTATGTCAATGAAGCAGCCATGGACAAAAGACAGCAATTACTGTCATCCTGTTCCACACCATGCAATAGTCACCTTATTCCTTTGAATTCTCTCCAGGGCGGCTTTTTGTCTCAGCTTCAAGCAGGTGTTTTGTTATGGTCATGAACACAGCACTGTGCTAGATCCTTTCAAGTATGCAGGTTGTGCAAGTGAATGTTGTCTGCAAACTTTCCCTGGGCGATGAGCTGACTGCAACCTGCTCCCAGCTATGCTAGTCTAGCTCAGGAACATGCAGGCGCATGAAAGCTTTGTCGTTGTTGTTTTAAACTCACACTTTTTAGTTGATATAGTCTGTCCACTACAGAATTCTCTATTTTTGACAGAGTAGTTTGATTATGCACAGAGACAGATTTATTGAGGCTGGACAAGTGAGCATAAAACCAAGAAGAGGAAGGACGTTGATAACATATAACTATAAGGTATGCAGTAATGGCATCCTCTTCCACTGAAAAGTTAGATAGATGGGAGACATTGTCACCTGCAAACTGAAAACCAAGGAGTAGGAGGATGGTGTAATAAAGTGGCTGCGGTGGATGGCAATAACCTATGTGTGTATAATATCAATGCATAATTCACAGACTATTAAATTCTGGCTGGAGACATTGTATTTGGAACCACCAATTTTCCTTCTGGCTTAAGAGAGAAGAGTTGTTCATTGGGAAGTCCTTCACATAGAGGTGGTGGCAGAAGGTGAAAGGATGAGACCCTGAGGGACACAGTGGGAATAGAGATGAAGAGAGTAGAAACCAGGATTTACTTGGATGGGGAGGAAGATGTCGCAGGGACAGAGAACGGTGCCTCAGAGTCGGGAGAAGTGAGAATGGAAGACCCCCTTCCATAGGGACAGGCAGGGCAGTCCTCCCACTGTCAACCAATGTCTAGATATTTTTTAATATGTCCTCCAGTGAACACCCCTAATCTGAAAACAGCAGGACGGTGGCCAGCCCCAGTCAGTCCATTTCAAAAACTTGGACTAGAAGAAGAGGAAATACAACCTCTGTGAGGAGGGCCATGGATTTTCACCTTGAGGATGTTCTAGGCAAGTGACCTGCAAAAGGATGAAGACAGAAGCCAATATTAGGGGTACCTACCCACTTGGGGTACTCTCAGATGCCTTGCCACTAAAGAATGCAGTATTCTGTCCCAGAGGTAACAGATAAGAGGAGGTTCTAGATACAGTGACACGTAGTCAGGGAAAGGGTGAAACTGGGTGATTAAGGAGGAAGGAGTGAAGGGCCTCCAGGACGTGGGCAGGTGGGTTCAGCTCTACCTGTAGCAAGGTCAGATATTCCTCCAAGAAACCAACAATTATGGTTGCAGCAATTCTGGTTTCTGCTGCTGGAAGGTGAGGTCCCTGAGGACCCTGACGTCTTAGGCTCATTAGGAGACTGCTGTAGTAGAGCACAGATTCAAAGAAAAATTAAGTGAAAACCACAAAAATAAAGTCCTGGACCAGGTTGGAGTCTAAGAACATTTCAAATACATTCCCTTATTTGACAGTCAGTAGATCGCATTTGGAAAGTGGAAAAAATATTTCTATGCCCATGTCTTTTGCTCATGGTGTCTTGCAAAGAAGATAGAAAAACATGAGTTTGTGTCTAAAGAGAGAGATTTCAGGTCTAAGGGTTTCAGAAGCAAAGTAATTCTAGTTAATGCCCAGGCTCAGCGAAGGTAAGGTGTGCTGGACGTTCACTCATGACTGGAGGTGTAGGTGTGTGCTGACAGTGGGGCCATGCTGATGCTGTGAGGACTTCAGAGATGGGGAGATGCTCTTCCTTTCCCTGAGTTCTCGCTTGGTGGAAAGTGGGTTTCCATGAAGCAGCTCATGTAGCAAAGCAAATTCTTAGCGCTGGGACACAGCTGCCCTCCAGGAATGGAGGAGCTACTATGAAGGGAGGGGTAGGAGGCAGTGATGAGGCAGGTGGGCTCCTGCATGAGGATCTTCTCAGTGGTCTAGGAGGCCCTCGGGTATAAATGACGGAAAAGTCACTTTGGGGTTTTCTGGGACAGAAGAGCAGTGCAAATAGGACTGGAAGGGGAAGTCACCTGGTAGGTGAGTGTGAAGGATGGGCCCTGGGACAGGTCTTCACCTTGGAACTAAGACCAACCCTGGTCTTGATCCTGGTTGGCTTGAAAAACATTTACTTTAAACCCACTCTCCTTTTTTTTTTTTTTTTTTAAATAAACCATGAACCAAAGTAAAAATGTACCTCTTTCTCAACTTAAAAAGTAATACAGGTAGTCAATGAGGTCATAAAAATAGACTACCAAATACAGATGCCTTGGTTTTCAACAGCAAGGTTGTCATCACAGAAAATGCCCCTGAATCAGATATAACAAGAGGTGGTGCTAAAGCATATGCTTACACACATGGCAGGAAAATGGCCCTAAACATAGGACAGACATGCGATTTGGCCTTGCTCTCTGTTTTCACGTTGTGCAGTGGTCAGTTTTTTAATTAGTGGTCCACCTGCCTTAATATCATAAGGGCAGAAATAATTGCTTCATTGTAGAAGAACCTGTTAAGACAGCCACATGGGAAAGTGCCAGAGACAGAGCATTCTGGGCTTCTTTATAGACTGCTTTGTAAATAAATCATACTTTTTAATTGCTCTGTCAGAAAGATCCTTCCTTGAGCAAAAGGTGACTGGGCTGAATGTGGGAACGCCACAGGACATCTGTTTGGTCTGGCTAAGGGCTCCGTGCTCTTGTTCTCAATACCCAGAGCGACCTCTCGGATTCCATGGACATAGTAACAATTAAAAGCGCACAATGGCGCGACCATGTTCGCCGTGACAGAGGCAGGTTGGCTGCTTCCCATAACAGCCTCCCGGGCGAGCGGAACAAAGGACCCCGGCCCATCTGCACGGATGCTCTGAATGCCGCCTGTTCCAAAGGCTGAGCTCCTCCTCCAGCGCCCCAGGAAGCCCCCCGCACAGACAAAACTCGGAGGTCCAGAGGAGCCCTTAGACATTACTATGATAATGAATTCTGGATGCCTCTGACTCCCATAACAAAGGAATGGGTTCTTGGGACAGCAACTGAGCAAGTCAGGGAGCAGAGTGCTGGTGACTCAGAGTGGACAGAAGTGACCGGCCTGAGTATCTCCAAGTGGGTCCTGTGGCTGAAATATTTTCCTCCAGGAATGGCAAAGAAGAAGCCCTGTGGTTGTGTGTGAATCTTGGGGAAGTCCAGTGTCTGACCCCACGTCTGAATAGACCACCTCTTTGCACCTTAGTCACTCCTCAGGAAGGACAGTTTGAGATTTTCCAACACGCACCTCTCACTCTGTCAGAGGGGGAGAGAGTGACATCACAGGGGCTCTGGAGGATAAGGGCCAGCAATGCCAGCATTCTCAAGGTGAAAGTTTCCTGCTAGCTTAACTAACTACAAACTGGTTCTGATTATAATCAATTAGATTGCCAGCTACCCTCAAAAGAAAGGTCTGAAGTTCTGAAAGGTGCCGATACACAGCTCCAAATGGGGAACGTGAGGGACCCCTTCCTCCGCGGGGTGATGTGTCCAGAGTCACCCGGGAGATGCCTAAACTTTCTTGAGTGATTTCTTAAATTTCAGAATTGAAATAAGCCTTAAGTAAATTACAAAGGTTGAAACATTGGCAACATCAATAACAAAGAACAGTAACAACAACAAAACAGGCCTTTGACGCAAGGGGAGGGAAAAGGAGTTGAACCCAGTGTCACGTCAAGTCCCCGAACGCGGTGGCACCAGTCCGTGGCCGTTAACAACTATTATATAAACATAATGGAATGCGCCCGGTGTTCTGACTGATGGAAAAAGCCCAGTCATTAGCCACTGGGGGATGCCCGATGCCCGCACCGCTCTCCAGCTGCCATCCAAGTGTGTTTCCATAAAACTCAGCGCGCTTAACAAGGAGTTTGATGGAGTGTTAACGATCTTCAGCTTCAGGTCGAGCTGTTAACCAACAAAGTCGTCATTAACTGCTGGTAATGACTGCGTTTCTGGGGATTATTGCTTAATTATGAACTTGATGGCCGCAGTCCTGCCTCCTGAATAGTTTTTCATCACAGTGCTTTCACCACAACCTGCGTTTCTCCGCGTGGTGCTTCTGCCACGGGAAGGACAGGAGATGCCGAGGGTGGCCAGGGTGCGTCCCAGAGCCACTGTGTGCACAGCTCGATGGTTTCGAGGCTCCCACGGGCCAGGGTTCTCTGCAGACAGAAAGCGAAGGCACTCCTAGGCACAAATGATTGTAGAAACTATTGATTTATTATCAACACAAAGCAGGCTGATCTACTGGGGTGATTCTGCAACTCAACTGGCTGGAATCACTGGGAATCCCCCCCAGCAACACACACACACACACACACACACACACGCACACACACACACATACTCTTATGTCTGGGTAGTGACTTGAGGTGCATCTCTTCAAAGGATCTAACCCTCTCTTCCTTGTTCACTGCACGCCACCGAAGGGGGACAGTGAATGTGGACCTTCAAGTCCAGGCCCCCACTAATAACGCATGGATCCATATCTGGGACCATTCCTGGAGCCAGAGCAATGATTTTCCCCAAAAATGATTGCCATTGGTTTTACTTCTTATTTTAAATGAAATAAAAAGCATCCCTTTCTCAATATCTGCCCTTTCATTTACTCACATCATTGCAACTTCCTTCGGAGCAGTGTCTTGAGTGGCTTTGAAGTTTAGGAAATTTTCATTTAATATTTGTAGCCATCATGCACTGTAGGAAATAAAGGTTGTTTTTTGCTGTACATTCATTAATTGAAATTGGGGAGGGGTTTATATGTGCTTCTGTGGATATTATCATTCAACTCAAAACAATTCACCACTCTCATTAGCCTCATTCTTTACGTGCACCTAACTGGCTTATCTCATGGCATCTTCTCTAGAAATATTTACTGAATGATACAGATGTATTTCTGTGCATGATAAATGGACTAATATTTTACATGAGGGATGTTCATGTGCCTCTCCTGGAGACATGGTTGTGTCCCGGGGGGAGGTGGCTGGTGTTTGTCACAGAAGAAACAAAGAGAAAAGTTCCTGTGGATAGACAACTGTTGATAATGCAAAAGAGGTTCTTGCAGTCAAAGTTAGCACAGCAAGTCAAGCTGTTGTTCGAAGAGAGAGGATGACACCAAGCCCTTCATAAGGAACCTCCTCCCCTACCCACCGAGCCCAGACCTGACAGAACCTCAGGTCCGGGTCCCAGGCAGGGGAGGATGGTCAGCTCATCCCCTAGGCCCAGAGAGACCGTGGAAAGGAGGAGGTGTGAACTTGAAGGTGTGGGTCCCTCTAGATTACTCTCTTAACACTTTAGACCACAAAGGTAATAATAAGCCTTAAGAGAAGGGGACCCCAAAGGATAAAGGAAACCCCTCCCCTCCTCTGGGGACTCTATGAGGAGGCTGCTCCAGGCCACCCACTCACCTGGTCCCACCACCTCTACCAAACTGAAGGGATGCTCCCTGCTGAGACCTCCTGAAACTTCCTTGGCTCCGCAAGGTGTGGACAGGGCCCAAGTCAAGAAGCTCCCTAGGGACCTAGGGAAAGGGGCTGCTGGTGCCAAGTAAGGAGAAGCCAGGAGAGGAAGGCAGACTGCTGCCCCTGCCAGGTCCAGTAGTTCACAGCATCCCATGGAGGGTCCCTCCCAAGGGCATGGCCAAGGGGGAAGTGTGCTGGGCTCTGCCCATTTGTGAGATAGACAGACCCGGTCAGAAGTGACACATCCCAGAGCTGAAATGCAGCAGGGTAAGCAGGTGCCATGGATAAGAACTGAGCTGGGATCAGAGACCTGGGGGAGTCCTCATGCTCCCTGGGGATGTCGATTCACCCACCACCCCAAGTCAGCCATGTCTGATGGGAACAAGCAGGTGGGTTGACTCTCCAGGCCCTGGGCCTTGTAGTGAAGGATTTGTTGACACCATCAAATTAGCTTGACCTCAAAACACTATCGGCTATTTAGTTGATCTGACTCCTGCCAATCAGCAGGTGAAGGCCACGGAGAAAGGAACAACAAAATACAGTCATAATATTTTTGGCATATTGGATTGAATTGTGCATCCAGTTGCGCCCCTCTGACCTCTGGTGTGTGCAGTGCGTGTGTCTTTGCCGTAGGTTTCTTTCAGGTTGCATTTCAAATCTATACTTGCTCTCCTTTTGGAATATGAAAGGCATAACTGACATTTTCTTCTGTCTCCACCCCTTGTTTGTAAGAAGCTACTAACATGGATTTAGGGGAAACTATTTTGCAGACACAGCTCTCTGTGCCAGAATTAAATGAAAGCAATATTAAAAATGCCTTTGAACGTGTTCCACAAATTCAAAAGAATATTTATAACCGTGCTCAGGAACGCACACTACTCAAGCCTCCTGGTGATTCATTTGGTGAAGATGGACCTCGAGGAGCCCAGCACCTCCGCGCACGCCACCCGCCACCTCAGCCAGGGCCCCACAGGTGGCTGACGCCCAGCCTGCCAAGGACTCCAAACAAACTGGGTTTCTGACAATTAGTGTTAGAAGTTTGTGCTGTGTACTTAGATTCCTATCCTTAATGAAATCAAGGGACACTGCAGTGGAATAACTATGCTATGACCTGGGAGAACGAACCCCCACCCTGCCATCTCCCTCTCTTTCTGAGAGGGGTGACACTGACTTGGGCATGTTTTCACACTGATGCAACAGGCACTTGCGGAATATCAGGTCGTGCAGACAAGCAGCCGAGTTGTTTTCCGCAGACGTGGTATTCGTTATTTCAGGCCACACAAACACTAGTTTCTGGGAAGAATGACATGTTTTATATCAAGCTTCTCACAGCAAACAAGCATGTTAAGGCACACAGGACACAAGGAAACAACATGTCATCTACATTTTCAGTGCCACCACACACATACAGACACACGTGCGTGTGCACATACAGGTACACACACATATGCCTCGAAGCATTCACAGATTATGTAGAAACCATTTATATGAGAATCTCATTTATACGAATTAGACATGGACCTATGAGTTTGTTCTAAATTTGCTTACATTCTAAATTTGGATATTTTGTCTTTACATTTTCTCTAGGTCATCCCCTTGCTCACTTTCTGCAGCCACAAGGAGGAGGTACTGCTGGCCCCTTGTCACAGAAGTGGAAGGATGACTGTCTTCTTAGAAAGCACCTCAGCTGTGTGTGGTCATTGCCCCCTTGGGTTAGAGTCCGGGAGGCTCTGGCCGTCTGGGGAAGCCCACTGCTCTTCCCTGAACCCCCGTGTAGACGTCACTTTCAGTGAATAATGCAACTGAGTTGGATTCAGATCATAGCACTATATATGAACTGAATATTAAAATATTTGAATATAGGCTATGTAATGCTTCTTCTTTGTGTTATAACCATGATATAGAATATCCTGCATTTATTAAAAGGTAAATTTTATCTTTGAAAATAAAACATTTCACAATTACAGAATGCAAGAAAACTCTTTGTAAAGAGAATTATTATTATTTTCCTTTCTCTTTTATTTATCTTACATGTCCTAATACTCAAGAGAATAATGTTAATATGCAATGTGTGTTCTGGTGTACAAAACAAGAAAGACACAACAGGTGCTATTGTTTTGTGATTGATGCTGGCATATCATCATTAACTGAGTGATTCTGTGATCTTTTAAATTGTATAACATTATACTTAATAAAATTATAAGCCAGAATAGTCTTACATATTAAGTACAAGGAACAGTTTTGATTTTTTTTTGACATTGAATTAATAAAACTACAAACTGGTACATAACATGAATTCATGGAGTCACAAATTTTTCAGTAAATATTAGTGTTTTACTGAATTAACAAAACATCAAAATTAGCCATTTTTGACATTTGAAAAATCTATACTTTCAGCCTTATTTTAGAATGTACATTCTATAAATGCTAAATAAACCATCAGGAAGAAAAAACACATACTTTTGAAAGGTGTTCAGTCAGCTGTTACATCATCTTTTGACTTTATATCAAAATTTTTGTCGATATCCAAAGTGGTTTGAACATCAATTCATAAAATATAATTTCATTATGTATAATGTCTGCAAAACCAACACAATAACGACTTGCTAAGCTCAAATTCAAAACATGATTAAAGTTATCATAGTGGATTCAAGGGTCAAAGGCTAGATTCATAAAACTGGTAATTCCCTGTGGTCTATAACCTAGATCTGAAGGAACTATATCTCATTTAACCAAAAGAAACAAAATGACACATGACTAATGATGTATTTCTTCCATACAGTAACGGAGAAAGCTCCCAAATTCTATAGTAATTATCCAACCATCCCTATCATCCTCCATCCGAACCTGACACCCCAGGAGACTGGCTCCGGTTTCCATGTGGCTGGCCACCACTGGGATCTAAGTTCTCGAGACCAGGGGCTCTGCTGGTTTTGTTTGTTTACTCCACAGTGCCCAGAACAGTTTCTTACATGTAGGAGCTACTCAATAAAGTATTTATTGAATTAATCCATGGGACAGGAAGAAGGACCAAGAAAACAGTGGAAAACCCAGTCACTGTTTAGTGTTGATGGTATTCTTTGTACAGATGGTTGAAAGACATCAGATTCATCATCTAATCTGTTCCCACGCTCTTAGTTGAGCTAAAAAATATTTTGGACTAGAAGGTGTAAATCAAAGGAGCATTAAACAGGGATTGAAATCTAGATAAATAGACTAAAAGAAGGTAGCTTTGGGGCTACAAGTGGGTTTTCACCTCTGGGCCTGGGATAGTGCACCAAGAGAGCACTGATATCTGGCAAAAGATCTTTAGCAGCCATGGGGTAGTGCCAAGGTTGTGGGGCGATGTCAGAGGACCAGGCGTGGTCACAACTCTACATGAGAGGCAACTGTAGTGCAGAGAGCTGGACATCAACGCTGGAGAAGAGCTGGACAGGGACAGCCCGGGAGCAGGTAGAGAAGGAGCCTCTCCTCTAAGGCAGCGCAGGCTCACCACAGACCTATGTCAGGCAAACCTCATCTGCTTTGGGGATAAGATTACTGGATTTGTAGATGAGAAACATAGCACAGACAATAGCTGAGTGCAGATGTCAGCCAAGCAGTTGCAAATATCATGCTCTTTCCTCCTGGACACGAGGGAGAAGCATAGTCAGCATGCTAATGAAATTAAGATTCCTCACCAGTTCAAAGACAGTTCCCCGAGGACGTGGTTCACTGGCTCCAGGCCAAGCCGGAAATTGCCATCACTTAGATATGGGGCATTGAGGTCAAGCTGCCCAATTTTTTTGCATGACATATAGCTTGAAGTAATAATAATTTCCCTGGATGATAGAACTAGCATCCCAAACATCTTCCCAGCTTTGACAATGAGCTGAATGTAAGACAATGACATTTGCCAGGAGGAGATGAAGCCCCACGATCCCAATGGTCTACGGGATAGTAGTGCTCAGTGTTCCTCCACTCTGGGGCGAGGGGCCCCCTGAGGGATCATTGCTGAGGAAGTGCTGAGCTCCCCGTAGGCTGCATTAACAGAACAGCTGCTAAAGCAAGGCCATTGCACTGGTCAGATCATAGCTAGGAGGGTGTGCTTGCTCCTGTGCTCTGAATTTAAATGAGACAAAGATGAATTATTATGTCCAGAGAAAAAAGAACTGTGAAAATAACTGAAAAGCTGGTCAGAAGAAATAAATTAGACTGGTGTAGCTTAAAAGAAGAAAAGAACTGGTGAAGATCTAAAAAAAGAGGAAAAAAAAAAAAAAGACCCCCATATTTAAAAATGTTTTGCATCAAAAATAAATTAGCTTAATTCTCCGCAACTCCAAGAGTTAGAATTGGAAGCAATGAATGAAAACTACAGAGAGAAATGTTGACCTAGATAGGTGGGGAAAGTTAAGAAAGCTGACATCTTTAGAAGGCAGTAAGTTTTGTGTTATTTGGAAATGTCTGAGAAGTGGCTGAGGATACCTTATTACAACATTAAAAAGCATTTGATGGTTGGCTCAATACTTGATCTAGATCTTCACTTTCCAGTACGACAGAACATGTGGCCGTTGCACACATGAAACATGTTAGTCCTAATTGAGATGTGCCTAAAGTGTAAAATATTTACCAACTCACAAAGATTTGGGATACACTCACAAAAAGTAAAATATCTCATGGTATAGTTTTAATAATGATCACATGTTGTATAGATAATATGTTAGGTACATTGGATTGTATAAAGTCTATTAAAATTATTTCACTGTTTACATTTTTTTACTCTTTTAAGTGGGGCTACTAAAATGTTTAAAATTGCACATATGGCTTACATCATATTTCTACTCGATTGCACTGGTCTAGATCCCAACTACACAGACGCTGGTTCTTGCATCATCAGTGTTACCTGGGAGTCTGTGAGAAATGCAGGCTATGCACTCTACCTAGGACCCGGTGAACCAGAATCCGCATTTTAACGCGGTTTGAAAAACACTGGTCTAGATTACGATTGTTCTCAAACATTTCTAAAAACTGAGAAACCTGTTATTTAAGGGAGATGTGGGTGGAAGAATGCTATAAATATAATTTGGGCTGCTCTCCATTTGGGGGATTATTATTTTTTTCACCTTGACATGACTTTACCATGGTCCTGTGCTCTGGAGTAAAGCATAGCTGGGTAACCACTGTTCTGTATCATTTTTAAGGTATTTGAGATATCTGAAATCTATAAATACCCAATGTTTGGTAATTTACACATTCATTCAAGTTTATTAGAAACAGAGTGGCAACAACCTATTCGTGAGTGTGGGTGTGAATTCATGGTCTAGTCATGACCCCGCACAGTTCATTGGCTGTCAGATTTGTTCAATCATCAAAATCATTAGTGAATATAATTTTTAAAAAATGCAGATCTCACTGAATCTGAATTGCCAATGGTAGTAAGTTCGCCATCTGTTTCTTTAAGAGCTCCCTGGGTGTATTTAATTAAAAAAAAAAAACAGCTACAATCTTCACAAGAGCAATACCACCTCTCTCAATATTTTTGACCTGAGTTATTTCAATAAGTGCTTCAACTCTCTACCTGTAGGTATAACACCAAGTTTTTTTAAATTTATATTATTAATGATATATTTCTAAAAAATGTAGAGGATATTAAATACCAACTGATGCTGCTGATTTAAGACAATCCTATTCAAAGTTAAAAGCTGCTCCCTCTATTATGAATAATTTCCTTTTATAAATTGAAGCAAAATATTTATTTTGGAAGGGATTTAATTTGTGTTGCTATTTTTCATTAAACTCTCTGATTTAGAAAAAGACCAGAGACTCACTATGAAAATTACATTCCCTTTACATTGTAGGCTTAAAGTTGCAACAGGGGCTAACTACGACACAGGTAAGTGTGGTGATAGGGACAAAAACATGCAAACATGATGCGTCCTAAGGTCAGATGTGTGTGGTCAGTGGGTCTGGTAATGAGGTCACTGTGACAGTAGAGCATGTTCCTACCAGAGGAAAACACCGGAGCCGTCTGTGTGGAAGATAGCAAATACTTTTAAAAATCATGTTGTTAAAGAAAAATATTATCCTGACACATTAAAATGGTAACGAGAAATTTATTTCGGACGACTGCAATAGAGAAGAAGGCTAGGTAGGGCTCAGCCTGAATAAAGAGAACACAGGAGGGGATTTATAGGCAACAAGCGGAAGGAGAATCAATGGATGGAAGATTACTAGGAAGAGCCATCCGCGGTGGGGGATTCTTAGAAGGAACCTGACCTCGATGGATCCTGGAAACCACTGCGCTGGGCAGGCCTGCCACGCCCGGGGCCAGACGGAGCCTGGTCAGGAAGAGAGCTCAGAGAGCCTGACTGAAGTCGGTCCGGGAGAGCGTCTGTCTGCCCACAGCCTTTGGGAAACCCGGCGCAGCTGTAGCCGGAGCAGTCCACATTAGCTCTTTCAAAAAGATTTCCAAGGTAAGAAGCACTGTGAGTCGATAACACTGTAAGAACTACATGTGGTGTTGTATTGGTACTAGATGCATTGGGGTGATCACTTCATAAGTTATATAAATGTCTAATCACTATATTGTACACCTGAAACTAATATCGTATATCAACTATAATTAAAAATATTTTTTTTATTTTTAAAAAAAATTTTATTGAATTTATTGGGGTGACATTGGTTAATAAAATTATATAGGTTACAGGTGTACAATTCTATAACACATCATCTGTATATTGTATTGAGTGTTCACCACCCCAAGTCAAGTCTCCTTCCGTCACCACTTACACCGCTCATCCCCCTTTATCCTCTCCTACCTCCCCCACCCTGCTTTCTCTCTGGTAATGATCATACTGTTGTCTGGGTCCCTGAGGATATCTTCATATTAATGAATTTATTTTTATTACATATGTTTCTCCTTTTTCCCCCCTAGACACCCTCCTCCCCATCCGCTCCCCCCAACAGCACTGTTGTCTATGTCCATTGGTTATGCATACATGCATGTAAGTTCTTTGATCTCTTCCCTCCCTCCCACCCCCTCTTCTGAGGTTTGTCAGTCTGAACCTTACTTATATGTCCCTGAGTCTATTTTGTTCATTATATTCCACAAGTAAGTGAGATCATGTGGTATTTTTTCCTCAATCCCTTCACCCTTTTTCACCCAGCCCCCTAAACACCCTCCCCTCTGACAGTTGTCAGTCTGTTCTCTTTAGCTACGAGTCTGAACAACAGAAATACTGAGTCATAAATGGTATTGCCAAGAAAAAACAATGCAACAAAATAGGCGTCCTCTTGTTAACCCTCACCTTGAGACAAAAGTCCCCTCGCACAAGCAGTAAATGCCACCTTCACCTGTCACCTCTGGGTGAGCCTACAAATAGACAGACAACCAGGCCCTGCCCTGCGCCCTCCCCCTGCCTGCCCACGAAGGCCCCTCCCAGGGCAGGCGGTCTGCAGGTCTGCATCAGGCTGCAGGAGCGGATGGTGCACCTTTATTGGCCTCTCCCCGGAGGATCACAAACTGCGTTAGTCTGAATTACCAAATCAAAACTTTATGTGCAGCAGTCTCCCCACGCGGCTTTAGCATTTTTATGTCATAATCCCTCCATCACCCACCCCCCACATGCTCCACACCCATTACGTTATTGAAAAATTCTCAACAGATGTCATCTGAAGATGAATGGGGCTGGCCCGTGGGTATCTCGGCTGGAATCTGAATATTGCTCAACTCAACAAAAAATGTCAGAGAAAGGAGTCAGCTCAAACAATGCCAGATGTGCCAACCGTGGTTGCTTTCACGTGGGCTTCCACAGGCCGTCCCTGTGTGCAGTCTTTGCTTCCAGAAAGTGCGGGTTTCCTCGCCGGTGTTGGCGGGACAGGACTAAGGCAGATGAGTAGGTGAGGGGAGTAGGTGGGAAGGGAAATCACGCTCCGTGGGTGTTGATTTTAGAGCAGCAAATCAATCCTGGCTGCATCATAACCCGAATGCTTCTTCAGTTCTTCTAGAAGCTTTGTCTTACTCCTCCTAAGGGGGCACTACCGGTGCTGGGACAGAACAGGGCAAGACGCAACCCTGCCTTCCTGGTCCCCACTGCAGCTGGAGAGCCAGGGAAGAAAACCATAACTCCAGGGGTAAGTCATATACAGATAAGGAGAGTGACAATCAGCCCGAAATGCCCTGAGAAGGGTTATCACAGAGTTAACTGATGAGAGAAAATGGTACTTTGTAGTAGCCTAGAGCAAGAACTTTTTAATTATTAAAGAGTCCTCGATTTCACTTGTGTCTCTACTTCTTTCATGTTTCAGATTTACTGAGATAGAATTGACATATAACATTGTGTAAGTGTAAGATGTATGCACTACATGTATATATTGCTATGTGATTACCACCATAGCATTAGCTAATATCTCCAACATATCACGTAATTACCATTTCTGTGTGTGTGTGTGTGTGTGTGTGTGTGTGTGTGTGTGTGGTGAGAGCAGTAAAGAACTACTCTGTTAACAAATTCTAAGCATATAATACAGATTATTAACTATAGTCACTATGCCGTACATTAGGTCCCCAGAACTTATTCGTCTTGTACCCTTTGACCCAGGTCCCGGCCCCTGGTGACCACCATTCTAGTCTTCACCTCCTTTGTGTGACCTTGGATAAAACCTTAGCCTCTCTATGCCTGTTTCTTTACCTGTAAAGTGGAATTATTGGAAGAATATTTAGTTACCGTAGGCCTCCAAAGGGTTGTTATGTGCAGTTAAGGATAAGTTAATGCATCCAATACTGTGGAAGCATCATCTGACACCATCCAAGTGTTAACTTTTGTTGTTGCTATGAAAGCAGGTTATGCCTTAATAATAGTGAGTTTGTTCTTCTACACCATCCCATTCATTTACTATCTGCTTACTAGATTAATAGTTTCCTTTAACATTTCCTTCTTCCCCTAAAAGGGTCTGAATATCGCTTGTTAATTATCCAATGTTATTGTGGCATATAGTGCCACCGATTGTTCTAAGAGAAATGTGCTGTTTAATTTGTTTACAAATGTCTTACTCTGTGTGTATAGGTAGAACATCTTCAATTAAAGAAAAATAGTTCTGGGGCCTCTAAATTAGAGAAGAATGTAGTTGGTGATTATGCACAACAAAAGGACCCTTCACCTGATAATGTCATTACAGGTTTCTTAGAGCTGTCAGAGTTACAGATAATGAACCAGTTGACCCAGAGACAAGGGTCATATAACTTGAACCCTCAAAACCCTTGTCCATTGAAGATCAACTAGAAAGCAAGAAAGAAGCATCACTGAAATGATGAAATAGGTCAATGAGAAAATAAAATTTGATTCACAAAAATCCACACAAACTTAATCTTTCAGGAATACCTAAATTGAGTTCTATTTAGGTGATTTAATTTTTTTTAATCTTGTTGGTTTTATTTTGGCTCAAAACTATAAAGATTTTTATAAGTGAAACAGTGGTGGGATCAACAGAATGGAAAACTCAGAGAGGTTGTGAGTGTGAAGCTTTTGCTTCTCAAGGACATTTTGGTTTAAAAAATGTGTTTTCTACAGTAATTTCCAACATTGTGACATTTTCTTCTGTGCAACAATTAAACTGAGGTTCTCTTAATCTCAGTTTAAGTTTAGCACACTTTAAGGCCAAAGATCTCCAGCTCTCTTTTTACACATGAAAATGTTGAGGTCTAAATAAGATGAATAACTTTCCCAGTGTTAATTCTATTGGAGTTACCAGTGTTTAGGTACCATTTAATCATAACACCATTTGTACCTTTTGCCATATCCAGTTGTTCCTCAATGTGATTGCTTTGCCCATTATCTTTGGGAAGACTGCCCAGCCTCAGGGCCTTCCTCCTGCCACCTCTGAGCCCTGGAGGAAGCTCCAGGCCTTTCTTCACCCTTCTGCTTCTCCTCCATCCGCACTGTGCTCTGTGGTCAGCACACTAGCGTCACCCCCAGAATTAAACAGTTCTAAGCTAATGTAGTTCTGCAATCCCCCACTTCTCCACCCCACTCCTCTAATTATCCCGCTGCCTCCCTCATGGTTATTTGGATAGGCCCTTCTTAATCTGTCTCCTTACCAGACTGTTTATTTACCCTTTGGAAAGCTTCCACTTATTGGCCACTTCGGGCTTCCCATGGCATTTGCCCGCACTGACCTCTTCTGCCCCTTCCTGTTTAGATGGGTTTCAGCTGCAGAGCCCCAGCCTTTCTTGACTGCTCCACTGCTGCAGACTCCCTGCCACTTTATTACATTGAAACCAACTGTTCGATGAGCCTTCGGTTAACAGTGAAACGGGATGACTGGCCAATAGCAACCTCTTTCCTTCTTCCTTCTTTTCTTCCTTCCTTCCCTCCCTCCCTCACTCCCTCCCTCCCTCCCTCCCTCCCTCCCTTCCTTCCTTCCTTCCTTTTCTTTCCTTCTTTCTTTTCTTTTCTTTTTTTTCTTTCCTTTCCCCTTCCTTCCTTCCTTCCTTCCTTCCTTCCTTCCTTCCTTCCTTCCTTCCTTCCTTCCATTTCTTTTTCTTTCTTTTTTCTCTTTTTTCTTTCTATTCTTTCCCCTTTTTGTTTTCTTTCTTTGTCTCTTACTTTAAAATGTTGACTTTCAAATAATTACATCTGCAATAGCCTGGGATCCTGTAAAGATTTTGTTTGTTTGTTTGTTTTTAGCAGAAATCGCTAAAATACATTCTAAATTATCTCAGGAAAAGTGTGTCCTTCTTCAACTGACATAGTTTTTAGTTTAATCAATGATAGGTAAGTAAAACTCCACATGGCCACAATGTTGGCCTTGTTAAAGTTTTTCTTTCAAAAAAAGAACAACAACGGAATCAATCCAGATTCTCCAAGAATATCATTGGACTAGTATGTCCTGACTTTTTAAATTTAAATTTATTGGGGTAACATTAGTT
Source organism: Molossus molossus (assembly GCF_014108415.1). Taxonomy (NCBI): domain Eukaryota; kingdom Metazoa; phylum Chordata; class Mammalia; order Chiroptera; family Molossidae; genus Molossus; species Molossus molossus. The sequence continues at coordinate 35,892,231 of NW_023425366.1, forward strand.
ATTAACAGTATATAAATTTCAAGTGTACAACTTTGTGCTACGACCTCTGGATACTCAAGTATGCACTCACCACCTCAAGTCCAGTCTCTTCCTGTCACCACATAGTTGACCCCTTTACACTCTTTGTCTTCCTCTCACCCCCTTTATCCTCGGTTAACCACCATTCTGTTTTCTGAATTCATGAGTGTGTTTGTTTGTTTGTTTATTGAATTGTTCCTCTTTGTCTAACATCCCACGTAAGAGTGAAATCATACAGTTCTTAAGCTTTTCTATCTGGCTTATTTCATTTAAGACGATACTGTCAAGATCCATCTATGTTGTTGCAAATGACAATATTTCATCTTTTTTGTGGCTCAATAGTGTTCATTTGTGTGTGTGTGTGTGTGTGTGTGTGTGTGTGTGTGTGTGTGTAAAATCACCTCTTCTTTATCCGATCATCCTTCAAAGGATACTTAGGTTGTTTCCATGTCTTGGATACTTAAGAGAAAAAAAAAGACTATAACTTTTATTTAAACTATGCCACTGCATTAACCAAAACATTTATGACAGTCTTCTTTCATAGTCCACTCAGTCTTGACCAGCTAATAAACCATTATCACATCTTAGGAAACTTAATTCTTCTTTGCTCAAATCTTACATGTGTTAAACTCTAGCTTGTAAAATTAATTTTAACCCAGATCTTCAGCTACTTTTAGACATAAATTAACAATCTGTAATGTTATTATAAAGATATCTAAAAACCTTCCCTTACAGTGATTATTTTATTACCATTTAAATATGCCAGTGTGTATATAAATTAATTAAAATGATAATGTGCTTTCAATTAAACATTAATAATATTTAATGCCTCAAATCCATTTTGCAGATGCATTCATGTACTTACTTGAAGTGGAACTGTTTTATAATATTTTGAAGAGTGAAGAGTTAAGTGTGTTCATTCTATGCATTCAGGCATTAACCAAAGCTTCAGTGTATAAACCTAGTCCTGGCCTTACTGGTAAAGACATCATAATTTACACAGTCCCATATTGCTGGGAAAGGTAACATTTTAAAATACAGGTATTATACAGTGTTAAAAAGTGTTGTTAGGAAATATGAACAGAGGGCTTGAGGAACCCAAGGAAGGAAAAAAAGACTAATGATGAGTCACTGTGCACACATGATTAACAACTGCATGAAAGGCCATATTTTTCCCTAGAGAATACTCCAGAAATCTAAGACAAGCTATGACCCAAGCCATGGGCTGGCCAGTAATGATTGCTTTGCAGGGACACTTTCATTCTTCAGTCTGCAAGTGTGCCTGAAGCCTGTGGGCCGTAGACTTGCAACTTGACTTCTGCACAGTGATTGAATAATAATTTTGAGTGTAGGTCTGTGGTAGGCATTAGCCATGTACTTCACAGGGACTGGTAAGTTGTCTTCGTCAGGCGTTGCCAGTGCCCTTGCTGTGCTCACTGCTATGGCTCAGGCCTAAGCCTCATCCTTCCTACGTATCATAGGTGGCCTGCGTTGTTCCCCACACCCACCCACGCACACCATTCCCAAGAAGCACAAAGACTGGACCTCTATGGATCTCTAAGGAACAGGAACACTTTGTGGAGCACCTGAGGCAAGAGAGGAGATGCACAACCCTTGTTGCTGCCTTTGGAGAACAACAGAGGTGGGTCTAGCTGAGCTGTGGAGAATGGAACCTTGTGCAACCTAATCCTCTGTGGTCACCAGGGGCAGGCCTTACGGGGGAAAAGGGAAGGTAACCTCAAATTTCCTTCAACTAGATGACGATATCACCTCTCTTGGCTCCTTCTAAGGTGACATCATCCTAAAACCCTGTGATTAAGTCTCAGTTTGGTAACATGGGGCTCAGCAATATGAATCAATTGTCTTGTTTTTTAACCATAATTAGCCACACACACACACACACACACACACACACACACACACACACAAAACCTCAGATAATCTGAATATCATATCTAGTCTGTAAAAATAATTGTTTTTATAAATAAGAATATATAAAAGTTGGGTTCCATATTTGAATAATGAACTAAATTTGATTACAATAAATAAGAAAATTTGGAAATGAATCAAAGAAAAATTTAGAAATTAAATGTGTTTAATGAAATTAAAACTCAATGGATGGGGTCGGATAAACAGCAGATTAATCGCAAGTTAAAGGGGGTTTTGTAATTGAAGGTATAACAGTAAATTACCCAAAATTTATTACAGAGAAAGCAAAAAAGGGAAAGCATAAACAAGAAGAAAAATGAAAGGCAGAATAAGTTCTAACAGCATAATTGTAGTTGCAGAATGAGAGGGAGAGAGAATGAGGGAGCAGCAATACTTAGAGAGTGATGCATGTAAATTTTCTGTAATTAAGGAATATAGGACTCCTAACATTCAGGAAGCATAACTAATCCCAAGAAAGAGAAATTTAAAAATCATCGCAGACTTGGACATCGCCTAGGAAAATGAAGAGCGTCAGTGGCAAAGCAGCCCTTAACAGGAGTCACAGAAGTACCCACGGTCAGAAAAGTAGTGGGGATGGAAGTTTAAATAAAGAACATGTGGCCACAAAGTGGTAAAAATAAAAATAAAAATGTTTTGACTACATCTGTATCTATGTAGGTGATATTGTGATTTTTAATTATATATATGAAATTAAATATATATATTTAAAATACATACATATATATTTAAAATATGTACATACATATTTGGTCTTAGTTACCTTTTTTAGTACACAACTCTTAAAACCTTTGGAATTTCCTTAATGATAAGAACCATAAAAATGAAAGAAGCATTTGTTGTTATTTATAATGAGCATTTTTCAACCACTCCTGAGTTTATGTAATGAGGTGATTTGGGGAAAGTCTCTAGATAACCACAGGATGGGGGCTGGTTGCCAGGGAAACGAACCATGTGATTGGAAGGTTGGAACTTCCAACTCACCCCCTGCTCCAGGGAAAGAGGAGAGGGTTGGACGTTGAGTTAATCACCAAAGGCATTCAATAAACCATGCCTATGCAACGAGGCCTCCACAGAAACCTAACTGGAGGAATTCAAGAAGTTCCCAGTGGGTGAAGAAATGTAGGTGCTTAAAGGTTGGTGCTCCTGGGGACATGTGGCTGCTCAATGCTCCCTCTTTTATACCTGTCCTATGCATCTTTCCATCCACCTGTTCCTGAGTTATCCCCTTTATAAATATTAGTAATTGTAAGTAAAACGCTTTCCTGAGTTCTATAAGCCATTCTAACAAATTTTCAAACCTGAGGAGCCCTCAATTTATAGATGGTTGATCAGAAGCAACTGGACCTGTGATTGACTCTGAGGTAGGGGACAGTCTTCTGAGACTGTGCTCTTAACATATGGGGTCTGAGGTGACCCTGGGCAGTTAGTGTCAGAATTTAATTTAATTGTAGGACTCCCAGTCAGTGTCTGGAGAGTCGGAGAAGTGTGTGGTATGAGAAAATAGACAGCAAAACACACCTGGTGTCAGAAGTGTTCTGATGCAGAGAGCAAAACTGCGAGGATCTTTTGTTTGTTTTCTTTTTTATTTCCCAATATGTTACAAGGTAAGGTTGTTATTTTAAATCACTGGTCCCATCGCTTTTTTAGAATAAAGAGTCTTTGGGGAAATGTTTGAACAACCTCTTGGGGAGGAGGTTGCTGTGGTCAGGGTGTATGTGTCAGTGGATGCCTTGGCCACAGCAGAGTTGGTGAGTAAAGGCAGAAATAAAGAAAGGAGGTGATGGTGTAAGCCAGAGCTAAGCCAAGAGCTGAAATCAGTTAGACTTCGTCACTATTGAGCTGCCCCCAAAACGGCTTACTGGTCTGCTTCCAGTCTTGATTTGTGGTGTTGTTAACAGATAGACATTATGCATGTCTCCATAATCTTCCTTCATCATGAATGCCCCTAAATTTGAGTGTGTGAATGTGTGTGTGTGTGTGTGTGTGTGTGTGTGTGTGTGTTTTTCCCCGATCAGGGAAGAAACTGACGTTCACCTCAGAAGAGATATTAGGAAATAAATACTTACACTGAAGTATCTCCAGAGTTATATGTGACCATGAAAAGACCACAGAATTCCAGAGATTAGAGTAGAATTTTGGGAGAGGCAATCCCATGAACCTCACGATGAATGGCACCTGCAAAGTTAACACAGTGGCCCAACGTGGCCATGCATGTAGTTGCAACTAAGACCTAAGGCTAGCAGGAGATTTTATGTTTTACAAAGTGCATTTCACAAAACAGAGTGATCTCATTGAATCTCCGTTGTAGTCCTGTGAGATAGGAGCTATCATTGCTTCCATATTACAGAAGAAATTGAGGGTTAGAGAATAAAATAAGCTATTCAAGATCACTTAGGGAAGCCCAGTCTCAACAGCATGAGACAACATTTTAAAAAAAGAAGAAGAAGAAAAGAAAATGGAAAAGAGGCTAGTTACTAGAGAAGAGAACAAAGAATTCTGGAATGACCTGCCCCTCACTGCAAAAAATAATATCTCTAAATCTACAGGCTTAAAATTGGCCTCATGGAAAGGGGCAACTGGCCAAATGGACCACATTTGATTGTCCTGGAGATCTTCTAAAGATTTCACTTTAAATAAAATGTATTTAAGCATTAGAGGTGCTAGACAGTCACCTGGGACTCATCTTCCAGAGGGTAAGTCATCCAAGAGTTCCCTCTGAGAAAGAGTCTTCCAAATGTGTGTGCGGGGGTCATTGGGCATCAAGTTTGGCAGCCCCACCTTGAAATCTAGTGTGTAGTTCCAAATGTCTTACGATGCAAAGCTATGTTTTGAACATTTAAGAAAGCTGTGGGTGGTCTTACACATGCCTCATGAAGTTACACCTTGTTTCTCTTCTTTAGGATGTGACATCCCAAGGAAATCCCAAGAATATGATAATCTCACCTTCCAACAAAAATTCAGAGAGCAGTTTAGTTCTCAAAGTCCCAAGAGAGACTTGAAATTACTTAGCCACACAGAGACTCACCAGTGCTGTCAAACAATGGGCAAAATAAAGAGATCGCCTAAGGCTTGGAAATCTAATCCAGTTTGAATGTCACTTCTTCCGTGAAAAGATCCATGAATTCCTCTCCCCCAACTTAAGTAATACTTCTCTGTCTTTTACAGAAGTTCTACCTGTCCTCTGCACATTACATTTTCTCTGTGTTGTCACATTTAGATCTTTGCTTTGTTAAAGTCCTGAGTCTTTAGAGAAGGCAGATGGAAGGCTTTGGAGAAAGAAATAAACTGGATTATTAGCAGATGAAGTAGTTAAGAAAGGAGATTTGAGAGCTAAAATAACTAGACATTTTGTAAATTTAATCATTACTTGAATTTTTTTTTTTCCTATCCATCTTAGCAGAAGCAAAGGTTGCCTCAAACAACAAACAAATTGTTCCTTGGTCTTCGACCTTGGCTATTTGAATGTCTGAAACTTCCATTGAGCCCTTGGAAGATTTTCTTCTGACCAACAATTGTAACTTCTTAAGGATAGTGGAAGGTTGCATCTAACCAATGGCTCAATTGTAACTCCCAGAATATTAAGAGAGATGCCTGAGAAAAGTCAGATGAGGGACCTACCCAATCTAGGAAGCTTTGACATCTGGCCATAGTCACATGCTGGGTTAATCCAATTATATGGAGATGGTAGTTTTTAAAGAAAACAAAATTCATGCTGAGTTTTGGCAGAACACTTATCACAGCCCATAAGAGGCTCCTTTTTAGAAACCATTGGCCCAGGTCATATAAGTAATTGAGTTAAAATAAACTGGTGTTTTTGAGGTGAACAGTTCAGTTGGCACAATTTACTATTTTACACGGGTTCTTCATGTAATTGGGAAGGGCACAGCCCCTGTGAGAACATTTAAACTGGCCCTGGGGATTCAGATACTCCAGCTATTAGTTGACTGCTCTTGTTAAGTTATCTTTTTTTCTGTTATGACTGCTCTGAACTCATAAATGCTATTATCTTGAGGCCCACTTCCTACTTATTTTTATTTGGTGTTGCTACATAGACACAGTATCATAAACAGCAGCAACTTACTGAGGGTCAGACAGATTTTATCAGCATCAAGTGAAATTAATCCCTGTGAATTTGCAAGTGCTAATGCTAACCAAATAAGAATGCCTATCAAATTAAAGCTTCTGGGGTGGTTGAAGTGAATCTGTTTCCTTAGCTCTGCCCATGGTTATCATCATTGAATTTTTTTTCATAGGGAAGATGCTCTTGCTAACTTTTATAGAAAGATTGAATCAATGGTTAGATTTTTTTTAAATACACATTTGATATGAAAGCTGTTTTAATTTGCAGAAAAATTGCAGAGATAGTATAGGTAGCTCCCATGTCTACAGCTGCATTCCTCTATATTTAACATCTTACCGTAGCATGCTGCATTTACCATAATTGAAGAACCAATATTGATAAATTATTACTAACTAAAGTCCATAGTTTACACAGATATCCTTTGTTTTTCCCTATTATCTTTTTTCTGTTCCAGGATCTCATCCAGGTTACCAAATTGTATTTAGTTATCATGTCTCCTTGGGCTCCTCTTGTCTAGGAAAGATTTTCAGACTTTTCTTATTTTTTGATGACCTTACAGTTTTAAGGAGTACCGGTCAGAGATTTTGAAGAATGTCTCTCTATTGGAATTTGTTTGATAGTCTTAACTTTTTCTTAGATTTCTCCTATGATCCATAGGTTATTTAGATAGGTATTGCTTAATTTCCCAATTACTGGGGATTTTCAACCATTTTTATGTTATTTATTTCTAGTCTGATTAAATGGGATCTGAGAACATACTTTGTATGATTTATAGTATTTTAAGCTTGTTAACGTGTGCTTGTGACGCACATTGTGGTCAGCCGTAGTGAATGATCCATGTGAATGATCCATACACATTGAAAAAAATGTGTATCTTGCTGTGGTTGGATGGAGATCTATAAATGTCAATTAGGACAAGTGGATTCGTAGTGCTGTTCAGATCATATGGGTCCTTGCTGGTCCTCACTCTGCTTGATCTAATTCTGACAGAAAGGTGTTAGAAATCTCAAGAGAATGTGCTTATAGCTCATTCTCCCTTTAGATCAGTTTGTGCTTCCCATATTTTGACATCCTGCTGCTAGGTGCGCACAGATTTAGGACTGCTGCACCTTATTGGAGTACAAATCCCTTTATTATTATGCAATACATGTCTTTATCCTGGTAAACCTCTTGTTCTGAAGTCTTTTTTCTGAAATTAATATAGCTTCTTTTAAATAGTGTTATCCCAGTTTATCATTTTTTATTTCTTTACTTTTTAGTTTTCTGTATCTTTATATTTATTTTTTATTTATTTATTTAAATTTATTTTTTTAAATTTATTTTATTTTTTATCCTCACTCGAGGACAAAAAATTTGTCCATTTTTCCATTTTTTGTTCAGATAGAGTGGGAGGGAGAGAGAGGAAGAGAGAGAGAGAGAAACATCGATGTGAAAGGGACACATCGAGTGGCTGCCACCCCCACGACCAACCAGGGCTGGGGACAAACTGCAACCAAGGTACGTACCCTTAGTGGGAACCGAACCTGGGTCTCTCTGGACCGCAGGCCGACGCTCCAACCGCTGAGCCAAACCAGCCAGGGCTGTATCTTTATATTTAAAAGGATTTATTTTAGGAAAAATGTAGAGTTTTTAAAAAATCATTCTTATTGATTTCAAGAAAGAGAAATATCATCGCAAAAGCAGAACATCGATTGGCTGCCTCCTGGACGCCCCCTAATGGGGATCAAGACTATAACTCCTACACGTGCTTGAATCTGGAATCGAACCTGCAAACCTTCAGTGCACAGGACATGCTCAGCCAACTGAGCCACACCAACCAGGGCGAAAAAAATAGAGTTTTTATCTACCTTTTAAATTTTTTTGATAATCTTTTTTTAAATTCATCTATTTGGGCTATTCACATTTAAAGTGGCAATTGCTATGGTTGAATTAATTTCTACCAAATTGGTAATTATATTTATCTGTTGCATTTGTTCTTTGATTCTCTCTTTCCCTCTTTTTCTGCCCTCTCTGGGTTTAATTGAGCATTATGTGATTCCATTACTTTCCTCTTTTAGTAGATCTTAACGTTATATCTTTCTTATATTTCTTCTTAAAAACTTTTTCATGGTTAGCATACAACATAATTTTTATTTTTTGTTGAGACAAAATTTGTTAATATTCCATTCAAAGGCTTCTTCAAATTAAATATAAAAACTCATGCCCTGATCAGTTTGGCCCAGCGGTTAGAGTGTTGGCCTGTGGACCGGAGAGTCCCAGGTTCAGTTCCTGCTAAGGGCACATACCTTGGTTGCAGTTTGTCCCCGGCCTTGGTTGGGTCATGTGGGTGGCAGCCACTTGATGTGTCTTTCTCACATCGATGTCTCTCTCTCTCTCCTTCCTGCTCTATCTGAAGATAAATGCAAAAATGTACTCGGGTGAGGATTAAAAATATACATATATATATTTTATAAATACACACACACACACACACACACACAAAAACACATATCTCTCCCCTAAAGAGAATCTCCAACCAATGCCCCTGTGTTTGGGCTCACTGGCAGGGTGTGCTGGTGTGCAATGAAGGTGATGCTCAGGACCCTGGACCGGAAGCAGTGCTCTCCTTGAGCCAAATGTTGTTGTTTATGAGCAATGAGCACTCACCCCTCCGACTCCTCATGGGGAGCTTCCCAGGCTGACGTGAGAGCTGAACTCAACACAAAACAGCATGCAGCAGAAATAAGAAAGGAAGCTCACACAGAGTCACAGATTAAGGACACGGAATTTGAACTTTATGGCAAAAGATCTACTGATTTTGATTTTCTTCACATAACTTGGGTCAACAATGCAAAGTGACTAAGAAAAAGTTAACAGTCTTGGGCAAATTGCCAGAGAAACCAATCTTGACCTGATGAGGTCACAGAGCCTGATGAAGATTCTGGTTGCTTGGGTCACCTTAATGGGAGACTTAATGTTCTGGGCTGATGAAAGGGTTGACATGAAGGGGCAGTTTGATCTGGGTATGCTGGATATCAGGGTGGGTGCAAGGCATGTGGCCCCTGAGACATCCTACAGGGCCAAGACCAGGTGCCCCCAGGGAGCTGTCACCTCTGGAAGGAAGAAGGCAGTTGTTTTCCTGAATCACTCCAGAGACCAAGGGAAAGAAAGGGGAGAATTGAGGCATTGTTTAGACCAGTGAGTGAAAAAATTGAAAATAAAGTGCAACAGTCCTGTGCTATCCATCACTGGACAGAGGCTGGAAGTCACCTTTCTACAAATGCACTTAGCTGTGGTAATGGTGGGTGATTTTGCCTAGATCATATTAACTGTTTCATGGACAAAAATCCACAAGTCCTGGGCATTCTGGCCACATGGATACTGGTGGCCCTTGGAACCCCGGTTTCTGGAAGCCCAACAACAGAGGTTATGGAGCCAGTCAATTGTCAGAAATATTGAATTTTGTGTCTGGCTCACCAGTGCCTACAGCAGTGCTGGATATGGGTCAATATTTAGAGTATGTGTTCTGAATGGGCCTCTCAGGCAGCTGCAGAAATGACCCCCCACCTGAGCAGAGGTCATTTGCTTAGAGTTTGCTCTGCTTTTAGTGGAGGAGTGGAGGACCATCACTGTGATGAAAGAAGGGTTCACAAGGTCCTGAGGAGGCAGGGGGTGGGGAAGTAGGAGCTGGCATCCTAAGTGATTGGCTAGAGGAGTTGCTTTGGCTTTCTCTGGTTGGTCCTTAGTGGGAACTGGAGGGGGCAGGAGACAAACATATTGGAAGCTGTCTTCACAGAGCCAGTCATGAGCTCTCTGAGCTGATTGGGTACCTGGTCAGTTCTGCAGAGGTCTTGGGTCAGAATTCAGTTTTCACTATGGTCTGGCCAATGTCCCTTTGTACATTCATTCTCTAGGCGCCTTCCCATGCTAGGGTGGTGCTATTTGCTTGCTCCCGGGGAGTCAACATGAAGCGGCAGGGACCCTGAGTGGAGCTCAGAATGTGGAGGAGACAATGGCTATGGGATTGCAGGTGAGCACAGCCCAGAGAGAGGCCCCCTGGAGGGTGAAACACTGCTAATACGTTTCTGGACTCCGGCCTACTGTCACAATTCAGCCAGGTTGGGAATTTATGTTAATGAGAAAAAGATGGGCTATTTTATGATGAAGATAACATTTCTGTTCCATTTAACGAAGGGACAAAGAGAGCTCCCACTTCCCCACTGAAGCTGGCATTTCACAAAGTTGGAATTGTGCCTTTTCAGTGCTCACTGAGTAAAAAACCCCTTGTCAAGGGAAGTTCAATCTCTCTATCAATTGTTCAGTTGCTAATAAGGTGGAGTATGACACAGAGTAAGCTAAATGTCCCTATAATGTTTCTATGGGCTATTTAATCTCCAAAGAAAGGAATACTACAGTCACTTCCACATAAATCACACACCACCAAGATTTCTGTTCGTTCATATAAAAACTACCGTAACCACAACATAGGTGTCTCCAAACCCTTTATATCTTAATAGCACATAACCAATTAAAAGAGAGATGGAAGAGTGTATATTTCTAGGAACTTATCCATTTCCTCTAGGTGATTGAATTTGGCAGCATATAGTCTTTCATAATATTTCAGTATGATCCTTTGTATTTCTGTGATGTCCATGGTAACTTCTCTTCTATTTCTGATTTTGTTTATTTGAGTCTTTTATCTTTTTTCCTTAGTGAGTCTAGCCAGGTGTTTGTCAATTTTATTAATCTTTTCAAAGAACAAGCTCTTTGTTGTGTTAATTTTTTCTATGGTCTTGTTGATCTCTATTTCATTCAATGCTGTTCTAATTTTTATTATTTCCTTTCTTCTGCTAACTTTGGGCTGCTTTAGATCTTCTTTTTATAGCTATTTAAGATGTAATGTTACGTTGTTCACTTGAAATTTTTCTTGTTTAATGAGATAGGCCTGTAACGATATAAACTTCCCTCTTATTACTGCTTTCGCTGCACCCCAGAAGTTCTGATATGTCACGGTGTCTTTCTCATCTGCCCCTATGCATCTTTTGATCTCACCTTGTATGTCTTCTTTGACCCAATTATTTTTTAGTAGTATGTTGTTTAATCTCTACATATTTGTGGGTTTTTTTTTTACTTCTTGTTTGCACTTTATTTCTAATTTCAAAGTATTTATGGTCAGAGAATATGCTTGTTATGATTTCAACCTTCATAAATTTCTTGAGGCTAGCTTTGTGTTGCCATATGATCTATCCTTGAGCATGGTCTATATGCACAGGAGAAGAATGTATAATCTGATGTTCTTGGATAAAGGGCTCTACAAATGTCAATTGTGTCCAATTAGTCTAATGTGTCATTTAACGCTGATATTTCTTTATTAATCTTCTGTTTGGATAATCTATCTAGAGCTGTCAAAGAAACTGCCAACAAAACAAAAAAGCCATCAACCATATGGGAGAAGATATTTACAAACAACATCTCCAACAATAGTTTAATATCCAAAATATATAAAGAACTTATACAACTTAACATCAAACAATCCAATTAAAAAATAAGCAGAAGACCTGAACAGACATCTCTCCCAAAAACACATACACATGGCCAATAGATATATGAAAATATTCTCAACTTCACTAGCTATTAGAGAAATCCAAGTGAAAACTACTTTGAGATAACCCTCACACCTGTTAGAATGGCTGTTATCAACAAGACAAGTAATAACAAGTGTTAGGAAGGTTGTGTAGAAGAAGGAAGCCTCATTCACTGCTGGTGGGGTTGTAAACTGGCACAACCACTGTGGAAAACAGTATGGCAGTTCCTCAGAATATTAAGAATAAGGTTACCATATGACCCAGCAATCCCTCTTCTGGGTATCTACCCTTAAAATGTGATAACATTTATATACAAAGATATATGCACCCTTATATTCATCGCAGCATTATTCACAGTGGCTAAGACATGGAAAAAACCAAGATGTCTTTTGATAGACGATTGGATAGAGAAGATGTGGTACATATATACTATGAAATACTACCCAGCCATTAAAAAAAATGAAACACTACCATTTGCGACACTATGAATGGACCTTGAGAATATTATGCTAAGCGAAATAAGTCAGTCAGAAAAAGCTAAGAACCATATGATTTCCCTCAGATGTGGGATATAAAACTAAGACTCATAGACACAGACAATAGTATGGGGCTACCAGAGGGAAGGAGGTGGACAGAAGTAGAGGGTAGAGGAGGCCAAATATACAGTGTTGGAAAAAGATTTGACCTCAGGTGGTGGGCACACAATGTCATATACAGATAATGTATCATAGAAATACATACTTGAAACCTATATAGCCTTATTAAAGCCACCCTGATAAATTTAATTTAAAAATAAACAGAGATTGATTTTTAAAAATTTAAAAGCTTTTTTCATCATTGTTTTACTCACTGTCTAATGACAACACAACTCTTGATACCTGCAGTCTCAGTGTAGGTGTCCAGCCCAGCCCCACCCCGATCGTGTCTGTGTGGGGAGAGGAGGTGCAGGAAAGACAAGGCTCAGAGACCACGTGACCTGAGCTCCAGGCCGGCTGTGGCCCAGCACTGAGCCACCTCTGGCCCTCAGGGCCCCCAGGACCATGCAGCCAGGCCAGCAGTTTCCTTTCACATGATGGATTTAGGCGAAGATCACTGCTCTCCAGAATGCAAGAGGGTTGACAAGGCAGTGGAGCTCACGGAGAGAGGTGAACCCTCCCTCCTGGGCTCGTAGAGAACCCACGTGTGAGTCAGAGAGGAGGCCTGGAGAACATCAACTCCATCCCTGTGTAGGCTTGCTTCCTCTCTGCTCCTCACACGGGACTACATCCAAGGTCAACCACTCCTAGCAGCTGCCACTGGGGCCCGGGATGGATCCGGCATCTCCATGGCTGCCAGCCTCCGGGAGCTGATGGCGACCCCACCAGCACACCCAGGGCCTAACTACTTTGCTGAGGGTAGTTTCACTGAAGAAGGATTTTTAGAGACGTGTGTAGAGAGACAGATGGGAGGCTGCTGGCTGGACAAAGTCCTTTGCTGAAAGCACTTGATCCAGTTTCTGTTGTGTGATGAGTCTGTAATATTTCTCACACCCACCCAGCCCAGAGTCCTCACCACACATTTCTCACTCACCCAGTGGGTTTTCATTCTTCAGATGCAAACCAAGGGCCAAGTTCTGGTCTCAAGGAGTCTCTGAGATGCTCTTTTTGCTCACCCAATGATATTCCTTGGCTGCCTTCACCATGGCTTCTCAACGCTTATCTTTTTTTTTTTTTTTAACAGCTTTATTGAGGATTAATTGATAGAGAAAGAAGTGTATACATTTCATGTGTATTGATTGATGATTCTGCATACATGCAGACACCTGGACACATTCTCCATGAAGAATAGACATACTCTTCACCTCCCTGAGCCTCCTGTGTCCCTTGGTTTGCTTGTTTTATTTTATTTTTTTTAGTTCTGTTGTGGTGGTTGTGGTGATGGTGGATTTACCATAAAATCTACCCTCTTAACACATTTTGAAGTGCACTTTTAAAAAAAGGACCAGCAGCTCTAAAAGTGTGAGAGGTTCTCAAGACACAGCGAAATCTCCAGCCCCAGCAGAGGAAGATGAAGCAGAATCCCCATGAGAGAAAGTTCAACAAAGGCTCAGAACCTCACAGGAAATGATCAAATGCAGACTGGCCTGAAGGCACACCTACCACTCCTGAGTTCTGGGATGCGTAGCTTTAGTAAACGTGAAATAAACACTCAACCTGAGTAATAAATCAATTTTGGCACTTGCCTCGTTTTCATTTTACCTAAATGTCTAGACAACTTTGAACAATGGAATTCCCGGAACAAAGCAACAAATAATCAGGAACCAATCTGTTTTCTGGGGAAATACTATGATTATAAAACGACAGAACTATAACTGCAGGGATTCCATAACGCTTTCCAAATAAGATCACTATTTTGTAGATTCATGAAAGCTGATTTATTTTAAAATTCAAATTACCCAAATTATTACTAGAATGTAATAATTATAAGTAGCAAATTAAGTAATAGTATTAATAAAAATTTTACATAATGTATAATAAATAGAATACATATGTATTACTATGTATAATACTTAAAGATAAAGTGAACAAAGGGTTAAATCACTTCAAACTCAGGTTATCAATGTTGAGAATAGGTGTGAATCCTGTATTGTTCTGGGGAGGGGGTGGTTGGCTCTCTCCCTAGCCCCCCTGAACTGCTGTTTCTCCATCAAGTAAGCCCTGTTTATGTCTTAGATCACAATGCTCCAAAAACCATTTTCCTGACCTTCACATTTGACTTTGATTCTGCATCAACCATTTAAATAGGAAAAATAGTAAGCCGGCGTGAGTCAGATAAAGCCTGTACCTGGGCCGATTTGTAAAATGGAAAGGAGATGCTGGTGTTTGCCACAGGCATATGGAAGAGATCAAAGCCAGATAAAAGCCTTTTTAAAGACAGAAAAATAATGAATATGAGAGAAGGGGGGGATCTTTTTTTTAAGTGCAAAGAAAAAGTTTTTTAAAAACACATTATTTGTTCCTTCCCTGAGAAGAAGCTGTCTGGTCTGGTTCTTGCAGATTAATGGAGTGTTTAAGTCAAGGGCTCCCTGACATTTTGAAGTGAGTGGAGGCTGAAGTGGTTTAGCTCTGACATCCAGTCCTACAGTGGTGAATTTTTACATTTAATGGGATGCAGGGTCATTTCCCACGAGCTATTTAGGGGACCTTTGTAGCTTCAAAATGGGATTCTTCCCTCAGAAGTGCCTGAAGCTGATTATTAAGCATGATTCATAAATTCTTCAAAGGTGATCAAGTTAAGTTTATACATTCAGACGGTGACAGAAAGCAGCCTTCTCTCCAACAGTAAATACCCCAAACGACTACTACGGTGGTATTTTTAAAAAATTTTTTCTTGTTCACTTCCTTTCATTTGTACAACATCCTTTCTGGAAAAAAAACACATAAAATCCATTTACATGCATTTAAGGAAAGGGAGGGTGAAGGTGAAAATGGGGATGAGACGTGAGAAGATGACAATTAGCTTCCCACCCACGGGTCCAGGGTGTATAATTCCCGGAATTGCTGAAAACAAAGCCAAACACATTTGAGGAGTAGAAGGGACAGAAATCAGTAACAAATGGGCCTCATTTATAATGCACCTTCAGCACTGAATACATTTCAGCTTTGTAGTTTCATTTATAAGCTCGACTTATAGCATGTGCGTTGGGGGGGAGCAAAGGCCTCCCCCACCGTGTGCTACCAGCCAAATGCACTCCTCCAGCACGCCTCGCCTCGGGCCACGAGCCGTTTCCATTCCACAGAACAGCCTTTCATTTGCAGGCCAAGTAAATAAAAAGAAGACCCGGGCCAAATGTATTCACATTAGAATATTTATGCTATTTGTGTTTGTCACGTGGAAACAATTATAAAAAAGGGAATTTGGAGTCCTGTGTATTCTTCCACAGATTTTGAGGGGGGTGAACCAACATGGTGCCCCTGACTGGGGCGGCCTGTGGTCCAGGCTGGGCACTTTCCAGTGGGTCTCCCCCGGTCGGACCTGCAAAGACACAGTATTTTCTTTTCTTTTAAAACTCCTGAGTCTTAATCATAAGATATCACGTGTTGCCTCATTCTTTACCAAGAACCCCAAAAATGCAATTTTTCGAATTTAAATTTGACCAGTTGTGCTTTTGAAACAGAGATTTTTTTCTTATCCTCCACAGAAACTAAGGAAAGAGCATAACTATGTTTCCTTTTAAGAAACCCTGAAATGAAAGCCCTAAGTACCTTAGGGGGAAAGAGCTATGTCAGTAAAGAGGGGCCACATGAGTCACCATGCTCCTTCTGATGGACCCGCCCATGGTACGATGGATCTATCACACAGATGCCAGTTGAAGTTGCAGATTTGGATGGAGAAGTTTTCAAGAACGCCTTTGCTACCGAGCTCAGAAGATGCTTTCACTACAAGTTTTGAAATAGTAGGATATTAAGTTCATGCCTGTCGAGTTCTTTGATTTTTGAACTCTTAAATTCCCAGTATTCTATTTGACCCAAGGCTCATTAGCAGATGTTACTAAGCTGACAACTGAAACACAGGAAGAAAGCTTCACAATGTTGTTATTAAAAAGACAGCTTGTATATTAATCACATGGCTGCACCTGTTGTCCTCCACTTCTGTTGGGTGTCCTGTGCAAAAAGAGACTCGCACAACCCATTTCTTCATTGGGTTCTGTTGTGACCTTTGGGCCAGCACTGTTAAATAAGTTACACACAGGAATGCCAAGTGATGTGACAGTGTGGTTTTGTTCCTCAAGCCTGGCAGGTGGCTTTCAGGAGAACGAAGTCTCAGGCAGCAGTGGAGGTACTGAGGAACACATCCAGTGGTTGTCCTTCAGAGATTAGAATCTCTGTTTTACCCTTCCAGGGAGATGTTTTTGGCTGAATTATGTCTCCCAAATTCATATGTTAACATCCTAAATCACAAGACCTCCCAATGTGACTGTGTTTGGAGATATTACTGTTAAAGAGGTGATTTAGGTAAAATGAGGTCACTAGGGCAGGCTCTAATTCAATATGACTGATGTTCTTGTAAGAAGAAGATATTAGGGCACAAACACACAGAGAGGAAAGACCATGTGAGGTCACAGGGAGAAAGTGGCCATCTGCAAGCCAAGGAGGGAGGCCTCAGGAGAAAACAACCCTGCCGACACCTTGGTCTTGGACTTCCAGCACCTGTAATTATGAAAAAATAAGTTGCTTATTGTTTAAAGCCACCCAGTCTGCAGTATTTTGTTATAGCTGCCTTCACAGAATAATATAGAGGGTGAATGAGTTTACCTTTTTTAGAGTCACCAACAGATAATTTCAGCTACCTGTACTTTACCTTAAAGCTATTTTAATAGAAAGCTTGAATCAACCATCGAAAATAACAGATGCTTGTTCTCACTGAGACTACCGAACCCAAGGCAGATATTTGAAGGTGATCCACAATCGTAAGCCTGGCCAAGTGAGAACATGATGCTTCTACAAAGGGCTAAGTGACCACAGAATGCAGAGAATATATGGGTATCTGGCCAGGCAGCATGTTACATGCAACACTAGATGGAGTTGTATAAACTATTTTAAATAAGACAATTCCCATGTCTAAATCTGAATATTAAATGCAGAGGATTGAAAAGCAAGCATTACAAAATTAATCCACTTAAAACAGAACCATGAATCTTATTACATTTCAAACCACTATATGTTCAAGTTCAAGGAACAGATGTTAATCTTTGGCAATGAAATTGCTCCCACCAGATGGTTAGCAACACGCCCTGCACGCCCCCACCCACCCCAGCTCTCCTGACACAGATCATCAGCTTCCGGGCTGCACTTGAGTCTCCACAAACAAGATTTTTCACACTGTGGTTTTGTGCTCTACTGGGTCAACATTTGGAGGAACCACACTGACCAAATTAAGAACACCAGCCATGAGCCATCAGTTTATTTTACACACAGCTCTTGTAGTGGTTGGTCCACTAGGGATGAAGATGTGCACAGAGGCAGCCATGTGCTTAACTGCAGCCTCCAAGCTGTTAAAGGCCTTAGGTCCCCAACCCAGGGTCACCACCAACTCCAAGTGCCATGTAGGTGGGTATCCACAGAGATGCCAGCCTCCTTAGCAGCCTCCACCCTCTAGCTCCTTGACCACAGACATAAGGAACACCCAGCACCATGCCATCTGTGATAAGCTGAAGTGGTCAGAGCTTGGTATGTCCCCTACCTTCCCTATGGCAAATGTTTAATGTGGGGATATTTCCTAGTTATTTTAAATTAAACATTCAGAGACCACCTGGGGTCCAAAGGTAAACCATCTTAGAGAAAATATCTTGAATTGAGCAAGTGTTCTTTAAAACTTAATGAGGAATAGGTAAGGTATGTAATTACAGTAGCCTACTGACATCAGACCCCTTCAAGCTGAGTGAAGAGAGGACTGTGGAAAAGAGCTACGGGGACCTGGGAATACACACCTGCTCATCTACACTTGCCCTCACTCTCACACACAAGCACATATACATGCCTACTTTTGCACACACACATCGTACACACTCTTCCATAAACACACTCACATAACTCACACACACATGAATTCAGAGTAGCTCACTCATACTTGAACACACTCACACACACAGACTTTGAGAGAAGGCCCCTGCCATCCCCACTGATCAGTTCCACCACATCAAAGAAAGGACTACAAGGTGCAGCCATTCACCTGAGATTTGGGTACCCATCCTGCCTTCACTCCCACGTCTGGTGCCCCCTAGACCTTCCATAGTGGATCATCAGCAGTCAGAGACCCTGCAGTTATTTAAATGAAAGACTAACCTATGCATTGAGAGAACCTCAGGCTGTAATCTCTGAGCAGGTAGCCCGATGGTGTATATAAAGCCCAGATTTAAATGTCAGTGTCTTCTGACTTGTACCCACAAAGTTCTACTGCCAGTGGTCTGTGTGTTATCTGCATCCACAAAGACTCTCGGTGGCTCCTGGCAAGGTCCAGACATAGGCTCTGAACCCAAGCCAGAATGGTTCTCCACAGTGACACCTGGACATTGCTACCAGCCTGCCCCTCGTTTTCTGTTGAGCATTTCTCTGCCTGCTTGATCTAATCCATTCTCTTTCTCCCGTTTCGTCCTAGCCCTCCATTCCTTTCAGCCCTTCAGTTCTCAATGTAGCCTCTCCATGGATGCCCCACATGCACTTGGCACCATCTATGTGGGGGTGGGGGCTTCATTCTTCTCTATTTCATTCCTTCCAGCTTTCCCATGTCATGGCTCTGCTCTGTCACTACCTGCTGATGTCACACCTGGGGTTTATGCATATCAAGGAAAGCCATGCCCATCCTGAGAGTGTGTCCAGGCAGGTGAGTGGTCACTTGGCTCCTGCAAGGTAGGACTGGTAGAGCTTAAACAGGTAAGAGGCATGGAGACACCAGCAGCTCCATGGAGACCTTGGTAATCCAGTCCTGACAATTACCCAAGGTTCCGAGTGCCCTCCACCCGCCAGGCCTTGGGGAACCAGTGCATTCTGGACTATCACACTCCCCACTGCCCGGAGCCTCAGCCCCAGGGGATGAGGAGACAAAGTGCTTTCAGTTCTCTAGTCTTGGGGCCCACAGGGTTCCCTGATCCAGATGTAAATGTCAAGGTTAGAGGAGGTGACTGTGCTGTTTAATCCTAAATCTGAGGATTAAATTGTGGGTGGGGCAGGGCTGTGTCTAGGCCTCTCAGGTTGGGGTGGCAGAGATCTCCCACAGGCTGAATGCCTATAAGCCTGGGCTGAACAGGAGCAAGGCAGCCGAGGAACTAGTGAGAGCAGAGCCCAGGGAAGGTCTGCATGGAGGAGAGTGAGGCAGGTAGAAGCCAGGTGAGCGGTCAGGTGGTCTGAGGGTAAGAGGTGAGCAGACTTCAGGCTTATCTCCCCTATACCCTGTGTTCCTCAGTCACCTGGACTCCAAGACCCTCAGAGGACAGCTCCTTCTCCCCGGGCCTCTCCTAAGAACAACCCCTCCCTGGGGGTCTGCACCTCTCACCCCCTCAGTCATATGCTCCTCCTGTCATTGCTTTCTGTACTTCTGTTCCCCTCTCTTCCTTGCAGTTTGACTCTCTGTTCACTGGTTCTTCTTTGTTTCTTTTTAAGAGAACGAGACATTTCTAAACCTTTTTTTAAAATTTATTTCACTCTAGACATTCTCTCCTTTTAGTCATATATTATTTATTATTCTTTTTAAGTGAAGTTTAAAATTCACATATTTATACATCAAAATAAGGAACACTTCAGTATGTAGTTTTGTTATTCAATTGTAATAATACCTAGCTATAAGGCACAGATAACAAATGCATACTTACCCAAAACAAACATCCATTGTATGTAACAAATATAATATCTTCACAACAGATAAAACAAGGTATGTCGTGTTACTCATTTTATTTGATTTGCTTCATAAAATATGTGTTGTGGTTAAGATAATAATAAAATGATATGGATTCACTAGCCCAGGCGTTTTCTTAATTTTTGGTGTTAGGAATCCTTTCTATTCTTACAAATTATCGACAATCCCAAATAGTTTTTTTTTTTTTAATGTGGGTTTACTGTATTAATCATTATCATATTAGAAATTAAAATTGAAAAAAGTATTAAGAACCCATTTATTCATTTTTTTTTAACATGGCATATTTATATATAACATATTTTTATGAAAATAACTATATTTTCCAAAAAAAAAAGAGTAAAATAGTGAAAAGGGTAGCACAGTTGTACATTTCTGCAAATCTTTTTAGATCCAGGAGAAGACAGCTAGGCTGGCGCTTGGCTTGCGCATTGAATCAGCTGGGCTGTCCCTGTCCTGAGGCCTCTGGAAAGCCCACTGTCTACGTGGGAGGAAATGAATAAGTAAGTAATGTCTTCACATGATTGTGGACATTGTTACAGAAATGGATGAGCAGTCAATGTGCAGAGACATGACGCAGAGGTATCACGATGGCAGCAACCCGTAATGCTGACGTCACAAGCAGAGACTGAGTGTTGGAATATTGTGAGCTATTAGAAAAACAAACTTTCAAAGGTATTGTTGGGAATTATCTAGTACAGTCTTCCCAGTTGTTAAATGGGGAGACTGATGTGTGTGCAAATTTACTCAATAATCAAATTCACATAATTAGCTGAGGACGTCAGCTCTTAGCTCGGAGCACCCACCATGATCTCTACTTTTCCCACTGCCGTCTGTTCATACATCTGTGTGTTTCATGAACTCTTCTTCCATTTAGTAGATCTCAGAAGTAGTCCGTGTTGGTCCAGTTACCATGTAGGTTCCAGGGAATTTTGTAGGCTGCTTAGCACCTGATTTCCGGTTTTCTCTTGGGTTGCATTCTGAGTTCCTGAGTTCTGAGCTGACTCACAGGTGACGTGTTGGCATGCTATGTTTGTGTTTATATCTATGATAATTGTCCCTTGATGTGCAGGCTCAACATTGACGGTTTCCTAACTTAGCCACCTAGCAGGTGCATGAACCTCCGTGCGCATTAACAACGCATCTAAAAAAAGAGAAAAATAACCCCTTCATAGGGGTTCAAGTGTTCACAGAAATCACTGCTTGCAATGACTGCATTCCTCACAAAATGGGCTGAAACAGAATCTTGGCCTAGAGCTGAACTACAAATTCCAGAGAGGGAATGTCTCCCACCAGTGAGTTGTAAATATATTTTTTGGTAGATGGCAAGAAAAATTTTAACATTGTGTGTTGTGTATAAGATAAAAAGCCTGAAATAATTGTCTACTAATGATTAAAATGACAAGGGACAGCTTGCTATTATTCTGCAGTTTGCAATTCACAATTATAAAGCAACACTCTGTAACCAAATAACTGCTTTTTTATGAATCAGTTACTTTACTTTAACTGTATTTTTAAATTTTTTATTTTATTTTCAATTACAGTTGATATTCAATATTATATCAGTTTCAGGTATACAACATGGTGGTTGTACATTTATGTAACTCATGAAGTGATCCTCTAGTAAGTCTAGTGTATACCCGACATCATATAGAGTTATTACCATGTTACTGACTATATCCCCTATGCTGTGCTTTACATCCTGTGACTGTTTTTATAACTGGTAATTTTTGCTTCTTAATCTCTTTCACCTTTTCCACCCATCTCCCCAGTGCCCTTCCCATCTGGTGACCACCAATTTGTTCTGTATATAAGTTTGTTTTTGCTTTTTTTGTTTAATTATTTTGTTTTCTGATTCCACATATAAGTGAAACTATATGGAGTTTGTCTTTCTCTGTCTGACTCATTTCACTTAGCACTTAAACTGTGTTTGGGGTTGCTCTCTGTGTTGATTTTGGCACCTCTGCTTCTCCAAATGCTACATTTGTGTGGACTCGCCTGGATCTCCATTTAGTGCAGCTGCACCCGGGCATCCCTGTCTTCTCTCCTGGAGGCAGGGAGAGCGGGTCAGACAAGAGACAAGCCTCCCACCTGGAAACTCAGGAAGAGACAGACACTGTGCCCTGGAGTCCCCTGGTAGTGGCTCAGGAGTGCAGAGATTATTTAATCTCTTGTTAGAGATTAATTGAACATGTCTTTATAGAACAGGGTTATAAACTGGAAAGTTGTGTCAACTTTTAATGGCAAAATGTCTTGTCTTCCTGTCTATCCTCATCACCTACATAATTATCAACCCAGAGCCAGACCGTTTGGGGGACATCATGCAGCCCAGATCCTGTTTGCGTGTTGACGTTGGCAGCAGGTGGGACTGAAAACCAAGCCCCTCGAAGTGGTGTGTCCCTTACTTGCTCAGCACCTGGACGCTGCCTGTGCCTCACTTGGATTATATAACTTCATCTCTTATCCTGTGACTCCTGGAGAATAAGATGAGAATCTTTTAAAGATATTAAAATAAGCTCCGAGGCTTAGGATGTTCCCTCCACATCTGCTGATAATCAGGAAGAAAGAGAACGGTGGCAGGCAGAAATGTAGAATTTTATGTAAAGGGAAAAGACTAGGTTAGAATAGTCAGATCAAAAATAGCTTTGTAAAAAAGTATTATAATAAAACGTGTCCTTGGGTATTCTTTTTATTAGAAAAGGAGAAATATTCATTTCTGGGGTTCCGAAAGGCCACTCTGTCACCTGGCAAGCTTTTCCTTTTCAGCGACGAGCACGAGTGTACACACGTGAAAATCATTTTTCTTCACGCCGTTGTTGGTTTCAGTTGTTTTGCTGGTATCCTCAGGTTACGGACTTTAAGTCTCATAATTTAATAAGTGCAAATGGAGTGAGTGGTCTCTGTGTCAATCCTAATATTAATAAATTCTGATCCAAAGCTACAATTCTAAAAGGATAGGCTTTTATCTCCCTCGCCCCCGCCTTTAATACTGAATGTAAATTGGCCCACTATACACTTCCAGATCAAGCTCAGAGCTCCATTTAGATTTGTGCACATTCAAAGTTCTTAAAGACCCAGGCTCTATTCAAATGGGAGGTTTTCACTGCACACATAGCCTTAATCAAAAGTAGAGCTATATAGAATGGTTTAAATTTAATCCAAATCTCAGTCAATTTCACGAATCTGCCCACTGCAGCTCCACAGGAGTGGCCTCATAAATACTATTTCTGCGTTCACGCACCGTGGGGTGAGCTGCCGACGCAGGGTTCCCCGACAAATGCCTCAGAGTTCTCTCTTACCTGCATAATATTTTTATGGTGTGAACAAAATAAAACTCATTTTATTGATCGAGTATGACTTCTCCTTGAACAGGCTTTAGTAGTAACTAGTGTGGTCCATAGGTGATCGTATTAGAAATTTGAAGATCCAAAAAAGGCGATTTCTGTGCAATAACAAAGAATTTGGTGAATGAGTGTGTGTGTGTGTGTGTGTGTGTGTGTGTGTGTGTGTACCTAGATGGTGGGGGCTGTGGACCAGAGACACAGAGAAGGCTTCAAGAAGGAGAAAATAAAGTCTTCATTAAATAAAAACTGGGAGGCTATTTCACACTGGAGTAGACCTTTCCATCTCAAGTAGAAAGTACTGAAATGCATCGAGGTTTTAGAATTTTAAAAATATAAGAGGCAATATGTAACCATTTTAAAATTTCCATATTAAATTAAATATTCTTCTGCCATCTCTTTTGTACTATGTTTAAAAAGTCAAATACAAATGAAGGGCCATTTTTAAGGAATTACATAGAAATATTGAACTGAAAGTCACTTAACTTTTCTGTATTAAAATAACTTTCAATATTCCAAATGGAAACTAATTTTTAAGAAGAAATCAATTTGCCCTGGCTGGTTTTGCTCAGTGGTTAGAGTGTTGGCCCCTAGACCAATGGGTTGCAGGTTCAATTCCAGTCAATGGCATGTACCTCTGTTGTGGTTTGTCCCCGGCCCCGGTCGGACAGACATTCGATATGTCCCTCTCATGTGGATATTTCTCTCTCCCTCTCTCTCCACTCTAACTGAGGATAAATAAAAAATATCCTCGGGTGAGGATTAAAAAAAAAAAGAATAGATCAATTTATGAAGGAAGGCACACACAGGGCTATGGAAAGAACTGGGATGGGTAAGGAATGGCTTTTGACTTGGACACAAAATGTTTCCATGTTGCACACACCTGTAGGCTGCCCCAAACCATGCTCTGAGGGGGACAACAGCATGTAGTTGGCTGTTTGAGTAGCTAGCTCAGCACCCATACAGTGCCCATGCCCTCAATGAGGTCTCTCGTTTTCTGTCACTAATGGGCTGGGCTGTTCAGTTCTTACAGACACCGTTTTGCTCAGTGTCCATTTCTCCTCTGCACTTCTGTGTGGGTCCCCCATAATGGCTTTAACAAGTCAATAGCCTGCTCCTTGTGGCCAATGGAAAACATCACTGAGTCCTCACTGCGTCACCAGGGCCGTGTTCCGGTCAGGGAATATCTGCTTCAGTCCCTGGCACAGGCCTTTCCCCTTCTCCCCTTATCTCTGCACAGCATATGTTATTTTGTCTTGTGCCAGACAGAAGTGGTAAAAAAAAAATGCAACCTAATTAGGAAAAATTTTTCTTTTAATCTCATATGTATGTTTAAATCAGATGTATTGGATTATAACATACGTACAGTAAAAATCACCTCTTACAAGTGAGGTCCCCGAGTTTTGACACATGTTGACAGCTGTGTAATTGCCACCACAATCACGACACAAAACACTTCCATCAAACCCAAAATGCCCCCTCGTGCCCTACATAGGCATTCTGCCCACCATCCCTAACTCCTGGCAACCACTGAACAGATTTCTGTCTCTATATGTTTGTCTTTTCCAGAATGTCACATACAACACTGGATACTTGATAGCCTTCTGTGTCTGGGTCCTCCCACTTAGCATCATGCTTTTGAGATTTACCACCCTGTTGCTGTGTGGATAGCCGCAGCTCTTCTGCTTCTTTTTCTGAGTACTATCACATTGTATGTGTAGAACAAACTCTGCTTTTCCAGTCCCTGGTTGATGGACACTGGGGTTGTTTCCACATTTTGACTCTTCTGAATAATGCTGCCATAAACATTTGTGTATTTATATACAAGTGCTTGTGTGGATGTCTGTTTCACTTCTCTCCATAAATACCTAGGAGAGCAATAACTGGGTCGTGTGGTGAGTGCATGTTTATCTTTTTAAAAAACTGCCCAGCTGTTTCCCAAGCGAACTACATCATCTTACATCCCTACCAGGAGCCTATGGGAGTCACAGGTGATTCACCTCACTAGCACTTGCTCCTGTCCATTTTTCTCCTGCTTTTTTAGACTTTCTAATAGATGGGTAGTGGGGTCTCATTGTGGTTTAATTTATTTTTTTCTAATGACTTATGATGTTGAAAATTATTATGGGCTTATTAACCATTCTTTTCTTTCTTTTTTTTCTTTTTTTTTTTGCTTAAGTGTCTATTCAAATTTTCTATTGATTTTTTTTTTAATCCTCACCCAAAGACATTTTTTGATATTTTGTTCAGATAGAGTGGGAGGGAGGAAAGAAGGGAGAGAGAGAGAGAGAGAGAGAGAGAGAGAAACATCGATGTGAAAGGGACACATCTAGTGGTTGCTACCCACACGACCCAACCGGGGCAGGGAACAAACTGCAACGGAGGCATGTGCCCTTAGTGGGAACCAAACCCAGGTCTCTCCAGACCACAGGCCAACGCTTTAACTGCTGAGCCAAACTGGCCAGGGCTTTATTGATTGTTTTAAAAGAAGTTTTATGTTCACAGCAAAATCAAGTTATAGTACAAAGCCATCATAATTAAAACAGGCTGGTACTGGCACAAGAACAGGCATATAGATGAATGGAAAAGAACAGAGGACCCAGAAACCGATCCAAGACAGTATGCATAAATAATATTCGACAATGGAGAAAAGAGAGTCTCTTCAATAAATGCTGTTGGGAAAACTGGACAGCTACATGCAAAAAAAATGAAACTAGACCACCAACTTACACCATACACAAGAATAGACTCAAAATGAATAAAAGACTTAAAGGTGACTCACGAAATTATAAAAGTCCTAGAAGAAAATGTAGGCAGAAAAATCTCAGACATTATACGTAGCGAAATTTTCACTGATACATAGCCTAGGGCAAGAGAAACAAAGAAAAAAATTAATAAATGGGACTACATCAAACTAAAAAACTTTTGCACAACAAAAGAAACCAACATCAAAATAAAAAGGGAACATATATGTTCTGGGAGAACATATATGCCAATGATACATCAGATAAGGGGTTAATATCAAAATATACAGAGTACTCATACAACTCAACAAAAGGAAGACAAACAATCCAATTAAAAAATGGGCAGAGGACCTGAATAGACATTTCTCCAAACAGGACATACAAATGGCCAGGAGACATGAAAAAATGTTCAATGTCACCAATCATCAGAGAGATGCAAGTTAAAATGACTATGAGATATCACTTCACACCTGCCAGAATGACAGCCATCAAAAAATTCTCAAACAAAAAGTGCTGGCAAGGATGTAGAGAAAAAGGGACTCTAGCACACTACTGGTGAGAATGAAGACTGGGGCAGTCACTATATAAAACAATATGGGTCTTCCTCAAAAAATTAAAAATGGAATTGTCATTTGACCCAGTGATTCTACTTCTAGGAATATATCCTAAGAAGCCTGAAACACCAATCAGGAAGAATATATGCACCCCTATATTCATAGCAGCGCTATTTACAATAGCTAAGATCAGGAAACAACCCAAGTGTCCATCAGTAGATAAGTGGAATACTCATTTACACAATGGAATATATTATGCAGCTGTAAGAAAGATAGATCTCTTACCCTTTGAGAAGACGTGGGGAGACCTGGAGAGTATTATGCTGATAGACATAGGGCAGTCAGAGAAAGACAAATACCACTTGATCTCACTTATTTGTGGAATATAATGAACAAAATAAGTTGTCAATCAAAATAGATCCAGAGTCATGGAAGTAGGGAACAGATTAACAAATCTCAGAGGGTTGAGGGTGGGAGGGGTAGGAAGAGATAAACCAAAGAACTTACATGCATAAACATTAGGTTGGGGAAAGCAGGAAGGGGGTGGGAGCAGGGAGGATGGGGGTTAATGGGAGAAAAAAGAGGGACATCTGTAATACTTTCAACAATAAAAAATAAATTAATTTTAAAAATCAAGTGGAAAGTAAGACTTTCCTCACATTCACAGCCTCCTCACTATCAGTATCCCCAGGTGGTATTTTTGTTATAAAGGTGGTATATTTGTTATAATCAATGAACCTGTGTCGACTCAGCATCATCACCCAAAGTCCAGAGTTTACATTAAGGTTCACTCTTGACGGTGTACTTTCTGTGGGTTTGGAAAAATGTATCCACCGTTATAGTGCCGTACACATACACATAGCTTCCTAAAAGTCCTCTGCTTCTCCTATTTACCCGTCTTGCCTCAGGCCCTGGTAACTACATTTTTGCTCTCTCCATCGTTTCGCCTTCTCCAAGATGTCCTAAGTTGGAATCATACAGTATGTATCCTTTTCAAATTGGCTTCTTTCACTTTGGCAATTTGCATTTAAGTTTTTCTCCATGTGTTTTCATGGACTGATAGCTCATTTCTTCATAGTGCAAGATAATATTTCATTGCCTGAATGTACCATAGTTTATTAAAGTTTGTATTAGTTGATTCTAATATTGGGCAACTATAAATAAAGCTGCTATAAACATGTTCAGGGTTTGGTATGGACATCATTTTTCAACTAATCTGGGTAACACCGAGAAGCACGGTTGGATCTACAGGAAACCTTGCCGACTGTCTTCCGAAGAGGCTGCGCCCTTTTGCATTCCCATCAGCAATGAACGAGAGTTCCTGTTGCTCCAGGACCTTGCCCTGATGCTGTCAGCGTTCCAGGTTTTGGACATTCCAGTGGGTATTCTAATATGGGTTTCTCATGTGAACAAATACTGTGTTCTCTAAATTATTTGGGATGAGAATTAACTACAGCAGACTCCAGAAATCACTGCACTGCAGGCTCAGAAAACCGAAGTCATTGAGTACAACCTTGCAGGGGGCACCACTGGGACACTTTTGATGCCTCGACCTGTTTCCTAAACTGAGATTCTTGAGAGCACAACTATGGGCTCCCAATGTATTTCATTTTTACTTATCACTAAACATACAACCCTTCTTATGTCCAGAAAGATAGAAAAAATAGTCATCAACTTCTAAAATGGGAGATAGATTTGCTATATTTTGTTCCTATATAGTTTTTGTTTTATATCAATTCAGCCCAAAGTAAGCTAAAGTTGTTTGAGAAATTCAGGTGAAATACTATACTATGAGTTTAAATTGGTCCAGTAATCCTGTAATCTCTAAGATAATATTTTGCTGGAAATATCAAATACATGATGACTAGCAAATACTCTTTATTGGGTCTTAAATTGTTTTCCATGTGTAGATGCAGACAAAATGAAGTTAGTTTGGATCTATCCCTTTTTCTCCCCTGTATCCCCATGTCTGTTCTTTTCTGCTAGAAGTTTAACAAGAATAAGATGCTTACTTCTTACTGAATAGGAGTCAGCTTGAGTGAAAGGCATCTGTGTGCTTTCCACTCATGCTCCAGAGCCCCTCACTTTGGAGGGTGACCTGGTCTAGGGTTGAGACCACTCCCCCATACATGTGCATTCCTCCTTCATCTTCTGCTTTTCACTTTTTGCTTGTCTCTCTTCCTTTGATACCTGGAAGCCATCTGGTCATAAGCACTCTAGGCCTGGCTATGTTCCCACTCCCAAGCTCACCTTGGCTCCCACAGGTCCCTGCCACAGGTATTTGAAAGCTTGCCTAAAGGTCCCACTTCACTGTTTCTGGGTATAATCTACTCTCCCGACTTCTCTTATTTTTCATGTGAGGTTACATTGCTGACAGCTTGTGATGGTAAATAAAATACGTGTGTTTCTAATACCTGGAGACAAATTTCGAGCCCAACTCAAACAGGACTGGAGGCATGCTGGCAAGACAGACGCCAGACAAGCATCATGCAGAAGGACGGTGGCCCCCTGTACTGGCAGCCAGAGCTAGAAGGATAAAAAAAATGGCAGTGCAGGTCAGGATTCCTTTCTAAAATAAGAGTATGTGTCCAGAGAAATGCTAAGGAAAAGGCCAATGATATCAACAGTTGGCCTCTGAAATTTTGTACCACCTGCGACAGAAACACCAACATTTTTCTAATAACTTACAGGCAACTGTGTGCAACACCAGTAGGTAAGTGAAATTCCTTTTAATAAATAGCTCTAAACCATATGTCCCAATCTTTCATACAAGGTCCTGACATGGACCGGTGGAAATTCAGCTTTTTCTTGCCCTTACTATGCGGTTATATTGCTTCTGCCTTTGTCTTGACCCATTGGCCGACATTTCTCACCACAGTTTCAAAAATACCACCAGGAGCATGTCTCTTTTATTTCATGTCTTGAGCAGCCAAGTTTTCTTTCTTTTAAAGGTAATGGCATAAGTCTTCCTTTGTAGGCAATCTCTATGTCTATGTGGATACTGTACTGAACAAGCATTCAGGACGAGAACATTCTTTTCATTAAAATTTTGCTTAAGGGAGATGTACTCTTAAGGAAATAATTTTTACTTGAAGTCTTATGTGTCTCTCACTTGCAATACAATGACTCCAGCTATGACTTTTCTGTGTCTATCACCTCTAGCTCCATCTAGATTGAATGTAGTGAAGGGAAAATGTGCTTGGGCCAGCAATTCATCCTTGTTGGCCATCCTGTTCTTCTAAGCATCGCATGGCTGCTTTGTTCTCTCTCTGTTTGGTAGGCTTTTAGGGATGGAGGTCATCCGTTTAGATCAGCATGGAAAAGGGGGGTCATTGTCATTCATCTTGGTGTCACAGCCCCACAGCTCTAGTCTAGGGTAGAGGAGATGAACCTGTGCAGTCCTGCCAGAACAAACGCTCTCAAACCCGGTGGCTCAGGGCATGAAGGAAGGAATCAGTCACGAGCCTGGAAAGTGAGGGGGAGAAAGAAACGAACTGAAAGTGCTCTCAGAAGCTGAGAAAGACAATGATTCCCAATCGGAAGACAAAACGGAGGGAGGGGGCCCCTGGGAGAG
Organism: Molossus molossus; assembly: GCF_014108415.1. Taxonomy (NCBI): domain Eukaryota; kingdom Metazoa; phylum Chordata; class Mammalia; order Chiroptera; family Molossidae; genus Molossus; species Molossus molossus. The sequence goes on from NW_023425366.1 coordinate 35,922,445, forward strand.
GCAGCCCATCGCATGGTTATGACCATGGAGATGTGATAGTTCCTTACCAGGAGGTGAATTAGCAGTTGCTGCCATTAAAATCTTCATACATTGATCAGTGATATTTACACCATTTGAGTTGTCATTTACAGAGACAACTAAGTAATTCACAGTTTTATTTTTCTAAATAAAAATTGTTTTTCAGATGATCTGTAAGTCTGAAAGACATTTTCCCTTATTGGTTTTCAGATGATCTGTAAGTCTGAAAGACATTTTCCCTTATTTTATATTACATTGTGTTCTTTTATTTTATAGGAGCTAAAATTTTTGTTTTTACTGACTCTAAAGAGGGAGAAAGGGAGAGAGAGAGAGAAGCATCGATGTGAGAGAGACCCATCAATTGGTTTCCTCCCTCACACACCCCATCTGGGAATGGAACCTGCAAACTTCGGGTGCACAGGATGAGGCTCCAACCAACAGAGCCACACCGGTCAGGGATGCATTATGCTCTTTCTAATCCAGATTTCCCCCCCTAAACTTTGGCAGAGTTGTTACATTAGTATTTTTATTGTGGTAAAATATACATAATATACAGTTTATCATTTTAACTATTTTTAAGTGTGCAATTTTTTGATACTAGGTATATTCACATTGTTGTGCAGGGGTCACCACCATCGTTTCCAGTATGTTTCCACTTCCCCAGCTGGAACTCTACCCACTAAACAATCGCTCCCCGTCCCCATCCCCCAGCACCTGACAAACACCACTCTACCTTCTGTTTCTGTGACTTCTCAAGGCATCTGATATAAGAGGAATGTATCCTTTTGTGACCAGCTTATTCCACTTAGCACATTCTTTAAGGTTCATCCATGTAGTAGCTGTGTTACAAATCCTTAAGGCTGAATAATACTCTATTATACATATGTACCACATTGTGTTTATCTCTTCATCTGTTGATGGACTCTTGGGTTGCTTCCACCTTCTGGCAATTGTGAATAAGCCTGCTATAAACACAGGTGTGTAAATGTCTGTTTATGTCTTTGATTTCAGTTTTCCCAGATCACGTGGTAATTCTATGTTTAATATTTTGAAGAAATGCCATAACTTTTTCCACAGCAGCTGTACCATTCCTATGAGCAATGTACAAGGGTTCAAATTTCTTCACATCCTCATCAACACTTGTTATTTATTTATTTGTTTTAATAATAACAATTCTAATAGCTATGAAGTGATATTTTTTTAATCCTCACTGAAGGATGTGTTTTATTGATGAAAGAGAGACAGAGAGAGGGGGAAATGATGTGAGAGAGAAACATCAATCAGCTGCCTTCTCTACGTGCCCCTACCGGGGATTGAACCTGCAACCCATTGTTGTATGGGATGATGCACCTAGCAACTAAGCCACCTGGCCAGGGCTAGATATGAAGTGATATCTTATTGTGGTTCTGACTGGCAGTCTCCTGATGCTTAGTGACACAGAGCATCTTTCCATGTACTTACTGGCTATTTGTATGGCTTCCTTGAGCATATGCCAATTCAAGTCCTTTGCCATTTTTAACTGAGTTGTTTGTTGGTGAGTTTTAAGTATCATATCATCTCTGTTGTTTTTAAATTCCCAACTCTGAAGGAGATACATTGGGTGTAGGACAACGTTCTTATTCCAGAGTTAGCATTTCTTTGGAACAGTGATCCCAGTCCTTATCTGTGACGTCACGTAGGGAAGCTGCCTCACCTCTCTGTGCTTTGGTGCAAAAACAGAGTTTTATAATCATTTCTTCATGATGCCATGTCTGGCACCTGGTAAATACCAGATGAATTTTAGTTGAATATGAATATGAATCATATTTTTTGAAATTCTGTGAGTGTATCACAATTCTGAGAGGAGGAAGAAAAAAAATAAAGAAAAGCAATGCAATTATCTGACACAAGATAAGTTAGTAGTGCTTTTTATTCTGTAATGTAATAATGAAGGGAAAGGGCAAGATAAGTGAATTTAATAAAATACTGTACAACATGGAGTGTTTGTCTATATTAATGGTGTACTTAATGCATAAAATATTGTATATGTAGCAAACAGAGATAATTAATTTTACTCCACGCAAGCCTCCGCTTTGTTTCTCCTGGACGTGGTGTGTGATGAGACAGCCCCAAACCACCCTCCTCGGAGCCGAGAAAGCATGTGGTCTGTTTTGCCTGAACAAATGAGGCCAATCTGCTAACTTGAACTTTTTTCTCAGAAAGTTGATCAAAGAAAACTTTCCCACAAAAGGATATAACGCTTTCCAAAGACTATCACAAAATATCATATTCTGAGAAAATAATGCTTACGACGATGTATGAAGGTTTATATTTCCTGGACTCTCAGGTAGTTTGCCCAATTCATAGTCTCTGAAAACCATGGACAGCCAGAATGTGCTGGAATAAAAGAGTCGGCAGTTTATTCTGCTTCTCTGATCGCCACCAAAATGGACACCAAAGGGGGGGCGTGGGTATATTTGTATTAAAAATCATTTAAAAATAGTCTTCATAAATGTAGGTTATTGTAACATGCTTTATACCTTATTGTGCAGAAGGAAACGCTCAGTCTTTCCTGCTGTGCCTGTCCTCCACTCACGCTCACCCTACCCACTCAAAGCACGGCCGCCTGATGCGTGGGCTTCTCCCCACACCCAGCCACCTGCACCGCCAGCTGGGTTCCACAATGTAACTCAGTCCTGGCACCGTCTACCTGGAGAGAACATCAGATCCCACAGGTTAAATGCTCAGTCTCACCAGAATGCCCCCCACTTCAGACAGCAATTGCAAGTAGCAGGTCCTCAGGTTACCCACATCTTTTGTCCAATTCAGCTACAAAACCAAGGTTCCCATGACCCACTTCTTGGGTTCAATTAATTGGCTAGAGAGGCTCACAGAACTCAGGGAAACACTTACTTAGGTTTACCAGTTTATTAAAAGATATGATAAAGGATACAAATGAACATCCAGATGAAGAGATACATGGCGCAAGGTCCAGAAGGGTCCCAAGCATAGGAGCTTCTGTCCCGTGGAGTTGGGGTGCACTACCCTTCTGGTACATAGATATATTCATTGACCTGGAAGCTCCCTTAGTCCCATACTTTTGTGTATTATGGAGGCTTTCTTACACAGGTATGATTAATTATTAACTCTATTTCTAGCCCCTCTCCCCTCTCTAAAGAATTGGGGGCAAAGACTGAAATACCAACCTGAAATACCAACCTTCTAATGTCGGATTTGCTTTCCGGTGACCAGCTCCCATCCAGGAGTCTACTCAGAGCCATCTCACTAGGGGGAAAAAAAAAAAAAAATATATATATATATATATATATATATATATATATATATGCTCTTAATGCCCTTATCACTTAGAAATTTACAAAGGTTCTAGGAGCTCTGTGTCAGGAACAGGAAGAAACCAAATATATATATTTTTTCTGTTCTCAGAATTGTAGAGAAGGGCAAGAGATGCTGTATTAGTATGGAAGGTAGTTATCTTGGGAGTAACACATCCCAGTTTGCTCCCAGGTGTCCAAACCCTCCCTCTGCCTGCACACCACTCAGCCTCCCCAAGCACACCACTCCCCACAGCCCCCCATCCACACTGTCTCCCCTCGCTTCCCGTGCCACCGTGTTCTGCTCCCTCACAAGCTGTTGAAGCCAGGGGATAGCCTGGTTGCATAGCCAAGGACTAGCAGTGGGGCCGCAGGTGTCTATTGTCTGAAGTCATACACTTACCAGGAGTTAGCGTGAAGTCAAGTTTCCAATGATGAAACTCGTTTTGATGGCTGGAAGAGTGGAACTTCTTAAACTAAATCCTTTAGAAGTTAAATTTATCTGTCTCACCTTCCCCTACCACTACACACACAGAGAAGGCACACATGCCTCCAAGAGCTATGTAACAGAGGCATGGCAGAGTTTCCATGCCATAAGGGAGGAAACATCTTAATTAGATTTACAATAAAATCTGATTTTGAGAAAAAATAATTAAGTCAACTTTTATCCCATTAGCAATTGACAAATGGCAAATGTTGCCTATCTCTGGCTGCTTTGGTCATTTGGATCATTAATTGCCTTTTTCAATCTGTAGCTAGTCAGTTGTCTCCAGGTTAAAACAATTTGCAAATAAATTCTCCTTTTTTCCCTCCATATACATTTAGTTGTTGTATTCAGATCACTACAAATGTCTGTATATTTGCTTGTTGACTAGAAAGTTGCAGACTCCCTTCGGCTTTAGTAGTGCATGTGGCATTCATTCAGTCATCCATTCATTCAGTCAATATTGATGGGTTACCAGCTTGATGCTGGTGCAGGGCGAGCACGAGGCATCACAGGTCAACTACGCACTGCCCTGTACTCAGAAATAAACAGTCTCCAGTGTTGTCTAACGGAACTTTCTGTGATACTCTGAGTGCTCTGTATCCATGCTGTTCAATGTGGTGGCCGCCTCTCAGATGGCCATTGAGCACTCGAAATCTGCCTGGTGCAATGGAGAAGCTGAATGTTTGTTTTCATTATATTTTAATTTCTTTCTATTGAGTGACGAATGGGTACTGCACTGGTGGCTACTGTACTGATTACCGCATGTCTATGCAGAGATACAGACAGGTCAAGAGGCAGCAGCAGTGTGCGATAAAGAATACGAGGTAGGTAGAATTCGCCCCTTGTTCCCCAATAAAAAGTGTAAATATAGTAGGTTACATGACACAGAGAAATAAAGTCATAGGTGAAATTAAAGCTGCTAATTTACTGACTATAAGATGGGGAGATATCCTGGGTTATCCTGAAAATAAATATACTCCCAAGGGAAGTTCAGTGCAGACTGTAACGGACCCTGCTCATGCCTCCTTCTGTGTGCACACTCGGTGGCTGTCATGATGGCATCACAGCTCAGGGATTTTGGAATCACAGAATGTGAAGAGATCAAAGGGTTTCTTGTGGACTTCCCTCCCAAGGTAGGCCCTCATTGCTCTGTGCCATTCTGGCTGCTACAACACAGTACCACAGCCTGGGAGAAGGGGTGCCTATAAACAACAGACATCTACTTCTCACAGTTCTGGAGGGTGACCTCCAAGATGAGAGCATGGCCAGTTTGTGGTAAAGACGCTGTCCCAAGCTTCCTTCTCCGGTGTCCTCACACGGCGGAAAGAGGGTGAGTAGGCCCTTGTGACTCTTCCTATAAGGGCACTCACACAGTTCACCAGGGCTCCATCTCATGACTCGGTCACTTCTCAAAGGCCCATCTCCTGATGCCATCACATTGGGGTTAAAACGTCAACGCATTAATTCTGGGGGAGACACAAACATTCAGGCCACTGCACTCCTGGACCACAGCTATCATGTGGTCACACAGTGCTCCCTGGGCCCCTCCTGAGACAATGAGTCCTGTATCAGCTTTTCTATTTATTCAATTAATATTAGTGAAGCACCTGTGATGTGGATACTATTTCAATAGCTATTAAGCAAGATAAAAATGGACTCCATAATCAATGCCTTTAAACAACCCCAACAGCCCCCCACCTCTGAATGCAAGAGCCGCCCACCCTTCACGGTAAAAGTGAAGGACACTTCCATACTCTAGGCTGATCTTGTGACTTCCTTTGCTCAAGAGCATGTGACACAGGTGACACTGTGGGGCTGATGAAGATGTCCAAGGTAGAGTAAGGGCTGTCAGAGGCCATGCGGGAGAGGCAGCAGAAGATGAGGCCCCATCCTAATGTGCCAGGTGCGCTCAACCCCACCCGGAGGAGCCTCCTAAGTGGCCCTCCAGCGTGTTGTGCAGCCAAAGAATGACCCAGATATAAAGCAGTACATTGTTCTTTTAGTTCCTCAGTTTTGGGGTGCTTTGTTACACAGCAGTCCATACTAAAAATAATCTCTAAACATGCTGACTTATAGTTTATAAGAAACTTGTTGTTTTTTAAGTCAATGGCAGTAAAGCTGGATAAAAAGTATTAGAGGAAAACTCAACTCATGCACCCAAGTCTAGTCTAAAAGGTCAAGGAAGCCCTGACTGGTTTGGATCAGCGTTTGGAGCATCGGCCTGCGGACCAGAGAGTCCCGGGTTTAGTTCCCGCTAGGGGCACGTACCAAAAAAATAAACAGAATAAAATAAAAAATAAAAGGTCAAGGAAGACTCCAAAAGCAAGTTATCTTAAGCAAGATTGGAAAGATGAGCTGGACAGAGGAGGGGGAGAGAGCGATCGGGTAGGAGGAACAGCAGCATGGAAGGGAGTGAGAGAGAACACAGCCACCTGAGATCTGAGAGTAGTGCCTGGTACAGAGCAGGTGCTCAAGAAATATTTGTTGAATAACCGAAAGGTTACTCCTAAAGCACAGAGTCAGTGGGGCGTTAGCCAGAAAGGATAGTAAAAAGGTAAGGATTATAAAGAGTGGGGCCAGGTTGCTGGGCTGGGGCTTGACCCTTGGGCAGTGGGAAACTCATCTCTCCACTGAAGCGCTTCTCACAGAGTCCCTCCTGGAAGCCCTCCCACAACTCCTGCCTCGGAAGCTGACGTTGCTCCTGAGTCTGTCTCTTAGTTTCCATATGTTGATTTAGAACCAGTTGATGTTTACAAACAAGTGTTCCATTTTGTTGGTCATCACAGAGATAGTATTTTAGTCTTCCAATAACTTCTTGTTGAAACACATTGATGGATGAGCTAAGCTTTGCATCTGTACACACAGATCCAAGGCCTCTGTGCTTGGGGGACTGCCCCAGATTGAGCAGGCTGCTATGGGTGACAGAAACAAGCATTGAAGGTGGAATCTGGGCAATTTCAGGCCAATGGCTTAGAAATGAAGCTCATTTTCCAGAGAAGGCTTGGCACATCCAGAGCAGCTATGGCAGGTGCTGTGACGGTGCTCTGAAAACTGAAGTGCAGCGCACCTCGCAATTCTAACCCCTACCAGGAGTGAGAGGTCTGCGTGTGGACGTGTGCATGAAACACCAGGGGTCGCCCTGGCCGGTTTGGCTCAGCGGTTAGAGCGTTGGCCCGCAGACCAGAGAGACCGGGTTCGATTCCCACTGAGGGCACATACCTTGGTTGCAGTTTGTCTCCGGCCCTGGTTGGGGTCGTGCAAGTGCGAGCCACTCGATGTGTCTCTCTCACATTGATGTTTCTCTCTCTCTCTTCCTCCTGCTCTTTCTGAAGATAAATGCAAAACAGTGTCCTCAGGTGAGGATAAAAACAAAACAAAAAACACCAAGGGTCAGCATCCTTCTCGTGGGTACCTGACCTGGCCTCAGACTGGATGGCCTATAAAAAGTGGCTTTGGCTCTGAGGGAGAGGATGCTGCGGGCCGCTCTTGATCTAGGACTAGACAGCCAGCCCCATTCTTGGGTGCTTTGCGTATCACAGGGCTTGACAAGAGGCATCCAGGCAGATCAAAAACAGCCCCTGAAAAGCAGGACATGACTGTGTTTGGTTCTTACTACGCTTCTCCATTTCCACCTCCTGTCCAGCTAAGCTAGAGGGAGGGGTGACTTTCCTATTGATCCGCACTTCTGAGGTGATTGTACTTCTAGTAGAAAGCTACTCTGTCATTAGCCCAGTTACTTTATTTTACTTATGCGGAGAAGATTTGGCCATAATTATCAGGGACCAGAATATTATCTGGCCAGATTTCTGGTCCATCATACATTTTAAACCAGATTATTTTAATTTCTTAATCTTAAATATTGTTATAGCATGTGTGTCTCCTTTGCAAAGAGGAACATAAATGCTATTTCACATGGGATAAACCCTAGTGTGTTGACTGACAACTTATATATTGCTTCATTCTAAGCACCAAGGTAATATGATCACAAATCGATCTTTGAGAAATATCTTCTACGGATTGAAAACATCTCCTTCACAACATGAAGGACATGTTGCATTCATAGGACACCATTAATGATAGGATTTTTTAAGAGTAAAAATTTCATATTCTTTACATTTTTTCTTAAAAAGATTGTCATTTTGTGTTCATACTAAAAACACGAGCCGCTATAATTTGACCTCCAGTGCTACCTGGGAAGAAAAGATCATATGTATTTCATCCCAATGTCAGTTTATTACTGAATTAGAACTCAAACACCCAACAGCAGCCCTGCCCCAATGTGGAGTGGCTTCATTCAAATCCCTAGCTTTCCCTGTCTAGTTGTCCCACTGGTAAATGATGGGAGAATCCGCCCTCGTGGGCGTAAAGTGAGTGCGCACTTGGATGTTTCCATGTACCTGTAAACTGTAAAGTGCTTTGAAAGTACACATGGTACTGTGGTTACTATAGTCTTAAGTCTTAAAATGTATATATTATAAATGTTATCCTGGATTTTAGGGTGCAATATGACTGAAATAGGTTTAGTTAAAACAGCAGCATAAAACAAGAAAGAAACAACCCAGCAAGGTAAGTAAAATCTTTGGAAGTGTCCAGTAGGAGCTAATAGACTACTCGGGAAAACCAAAACCTTAGTGAGCTTGAGTTGTCATGGCCAGAGGAACGCTGGGTGGACACAGACCATCTTGGCAGATTCCAAAGTGGGATTTTAATATGTGTACACAGATGGTTGGTGGAGTGAGGAATGATAAACTTCTCAAAGTGAACTATCTCAAAGTTGAACACTCTTCCGTCATAAAGACCTACATTGAAATATCCAGAAGTCCCAGGGCTGTGTCCTGTTGTTCTCAGTTATTCCCACCCCACTGTGGAATGGCGTGTAGCTGGTGCTGTCCCAAACCACACCCTATCTGGAAATGGTCCCAGCCTTCACGCTGGGTAAATGCATCCTATATCAATGCCATGGACGCTGCTAGGGACTGAAGTGTGTCTCCAAGGAGGCTACACTAAACTCCTCACCCCAAGTGTGACTGAATTAGCAGTAAGGAAGTAATTAAGATTAAGTGAGGTCATTGAGGCAGGGCCCTGACTGGACAGGTTGGGGTCCTGATAAGTAGAGACACCAAATCTCTCCCAACCCCCCCTCCTTCTCTCTCTCTCTCTCTCTCTCTCTCTCTCTCTCTCTCTCTCTCTCTCTCTCCCAGATAAAGGACACAGTGACAAGGCAGCCATCAAGCCAGGAAGAGGGTTCTCATCAGCAAACAAAACTGCTGGATCTTTACTTTGGACGTCCAGCCTCCAGAACCATGAGAAAACAGATTTCTGTTGTCTCAGCCCCTCAGTCAGAGGTATTTTGAATGGCAGCCCGAGCAGACTAAGACAGATTTCACTAAATTCTTAGAAAGTCTCTTTGCAACTGAGTGTAATTCAAGAGGAAAGACCAGTTGATTCACTCTGACACTGCAATTATGTTATTGAAATTTCTCTCTGGTGTCCCCAGGCTGCTCCCCTTTGCATCTACAATGTGTTGATATGCATCCAAAGATAATAAAACTCTCACAACGTTAAAGGAAGAAATCATTATACAAAAAAATATTTTAAGGCAGAGCCAATTTTATAGCAGAGGTTTGTGTCCCAGACACAGTTACAGCAAGGAATGATTTTTCTTTCTTTAAAAATAAACCTGCATTTTAATTTGAAGCAAAGTTTGGTTTAAATTGTTTTCTTTACTTTATTTATCCTGACGGAATGCGCTCTTTTCTGCTTCAGAACACTTTATATAATATTGCATTTTATTCAGCAGACTTCTTTTTTCCAGGGAGCAAGACTTGATTTAATATTTTCTATTTCTGCAGCACACACCCAGAATAAGCAGAACATTGGGCACGGTGATTACTTTGGGGACAAAAAGTCTCTAGTAGGTAATTAGACAAATGCCCTTAAATACACACACACATACACAAACACCAATGTTCCACCAAGATCTGTTTTCGTATATAAAAACCCACTAAACCTTAAAACAATGCTCTAGTGTTCAGTCCATTCTTGTGCATAAATGCAGCACAGTGGGTAGGAGAAAACCTCCCCAGCAGTGGCACGCAGGGTCCTCAGGGCAGCCTGAAGCAGGAGTCTCTGCCTGCATGAAAATGTCCACCCGTCAGCTGTCTCTGTGTGACCTTGGTTAACTCTCTTAACCTCTCTGAGCTTCTGTTTTGTTTCCACATCTGGAAAATGAGATGCATTCCTCCCTCAAGGGTCATAATGAACAAATGAATTAAAATGTGTCAGATGCTTCTAGCAACATCTGTGGGGTGGCAGTTGCTCTCAGGATTTCAACAATTATTGCTCTTCGATCCATGGGCAGGAGGACTGACTCTAACGAGGCTTCCCATGTTGCTGTGAGAGCAAAGTTCTTAGAAAAAGCCCTGGCTGTTCTTCCAGACCCTCCAGGACACCCTGCTATGACTCTCTAGCTTCTGCTTCAGCCTCATTCACTCAGCTCCGGCCACGCGTACCTCCTTGCTTATTCCTGAGCATGCCAGGTTCTCAGGACTCACCCTCTCCTGGAACACGGTCCTGGCGTGAGCACTGCCAGCCCCCTCTTCCAATTCTCCACTCCAGAGGCACCTTCTCCATGGGCCAACCCTGACCACACTACTCAACACAGCAATATCCATCCCAGACTTTCCGTGTTCCTGACTCTGTTCAAATTATTTTAACATGTGGTACTTGTCACCTGCCTGCACATTGTTTTGTTGACATTTAAATTAAGTTTATTGCTGATGTCTATTGTGTCCCTTGGCCATGAGGCAAGCTCCATGAACCTCAGTTCTCTCTCTTTGTGTTCATTGATGTATCCTGAGGTACACAGTAGGCAGGTGATACAAATGTTTGGATAAATAAATTGATGAAATTAGTATCTTAAAAGGCAAAAGAAGTATTTATAACACACTTAACTTTGAGAGATATAATTAAATCTCTGAAACTGGTAACTTTGTTAACCATTCAGGATATTGTCCAGTGCCATGTAGGAGTCTTTGGACATCAGTGTGTATTGGGGAGACTCAGGTCCCTAACCCCTGGATCCTCCTTCCCCTAGCACCCAGAGAAGCCACACTGAGCCTCCCTGCTTCCAAGCCCTAAGCTCTTTCCCTAGAAGTTTAACTGACTTGTCTGGAGAAGAAACTGGATTATTGTTCCTACTTGTTCGTGACTCATTTGGGGACTGGCCTGATGTCACACTCCATCCTGGAGGCACATTCAGCTGCCTCCCAGGGGGGCCAGGAGATGGCAGCCCTTCCTCTGCTACCCCGACTGTGAATCTGCAGGTGTGGACAGTGCAAGTATGAGGCACATGATGCCCCACAGCCTGGGGTCGGAGCAGCATCCTCCAAGTCAACTTTTCAAAACAGAGTAGCTATTTTAAGGACTAATTCTCATAAGTAGTTAAATGTGTTATTATACATCAGAAAGAATAGTGTGGCATTAAGCTTCACTATAATCCCCAACGTTATATATAGAAATAAATTAAATAGCATGCCTTTTCATAGCAAATCTTCAAGTACTTTTATTTTCTCCTCTAAAACGCTAATCCAACACCCTGTTTGAAACTGTCCCTTGATAAATGATGCTGTAGAAAAAAAAAAAAAAAAGAAAAGAAACTGAATATGATTTTAATCATAGATATTCTCTGATGTGCCCATGGGAATATCTTATATAATTTTGTTTATTTTTGTATTAATTCACTAAGAATTGGACAGCTATAATGCAAGCATTTTCAAAGAACCTAGCAAAAGATATTGGAAAAATCATGCCTTTGTCGCCTGGGCATTTGATCACGTGCTGTTTCTCTCCTGGAAACAGTGTATTATCAGAGCGAAAGACTGAATGAACTAAATTGCTAGATTAGGGATTTTGAATCACTGACTCTTGAGAAAAGGAAGAGCTTTAATTGCGAGGTCTGCCAGCAAGGAGACAGGAGGCAAGGCTCAAATGTGTCTCCCAATCCAGGATTTGGGGTGGATTTGTAAGGGTTTCAGCACCAGATCTTCCTGGACAGCGGACCCTTCATTTCAGAATAAGTTCAGCGCACAAGTTCAGGTCATGTCCAGTCTCCAGTCCTTTGGATCTGTGGGAAATGGTGGGGGGAAGGTGGATCAGCTAGGGGTTCACAAGTATTAATCATGAGTTTGTTTCCTGGTCTTGTGAGAAACAGGATCAGACAGGTTTGAGCACGTCCTGTGGTTGCAGAAGAATTTAAAGAGGTTATATCATGCAGTGTGAAATTTTTTTTTTTAATCTACATTTAATCAAAACTCACCTTGAAGTCCCAATATGTCAAACTTGACTGAAATGATATGTCTTGGGAAAGATTATCAGTGATTGTACCAGATATCATCTCAACATTCTAAGGTCTCTATATTTTCCAGCCCAAGGTCAATGTTAAATATTAGTCACTATTAAAAACCACAAATGCCCTCAGGATAGGCAGATTATGGGGAGGAGGGTGAGATTCTCCATGAATGTGAAGATGAACTAGGAAATGCTTCCTGTACGTTGAACATGTGATCTGTGTGGGTACACACGTGGCATGCAAACCGCATTCTCTTTGCCAGTACAACGGAAGCAGCTCTTCCTTAGCACCCACCAGGAGACCCCACGGGGAGCCGTTCAGGACCTGCCCGGGGACTCGGTGACCACAGGTGCAGCCACGCCAGCTCCAGTTAGCTCTCTGGCGCTAAGACGCTGATGCGCCCACTGCCAGGGGCAGCGAGGTTAAACACTCTCGGATGAAAATCAGAAGCCAGCCACTTCTGTAGCAGAGGGTGACTCTGGGCCTTTGGGGATGGAATTTCAGGAAGACTCAAAAGAGTCTGTGTGATTTTTTTTTTCCCTCCCCTGACTTCAATTTAAACAAAGCAAAAGCCACCCTGTGTCTGTTCTTCTGGCAGCGGGCCTGCCACTGTTTATCAAGCCAGGGCAAATCCAATTAGCTTGTGGCCTACCTCCCAACCTTCTGAACCTGCTCAGCTTTGAGCAACTCAACAGGCCCTGCCAATATCTCATTTCTCCCGGGGCCGATAAGATCAGCTGAAGATATTCAATGGGTTTCTTTTCACTTCAGCTCCGGCTCCTCGTCCCCGCCAGCGGCACCGAAGCCACAGTGGCCAGATCTTATTTTCCCACATGAAATAGGATGGCGACTCCAAGGCCCACGGAGCGTGCTGGGACCAATGCGGACGGAGCCCTGGTGCGGTGACGGGGCGGCCTGATTCCCCTTATCAGGGCCGGCCCACAAAGGCGGCCGGCCCGGGTGATTAGTATTCCTGGGTGCGCCGCGTCGGGCCTATTTCTGTCACACAGACAGATTGAGGCTTTCACTCAGGCTCGCGAATGAGTGACACATGGCCCGACCGGGAGGACAACATTGTTATTTGAGTTAAGAAATCAATTTATATCAAATGTACACTGTAATTTATTTGTTGGCTTTGAAGGGAACCGAGCTGAGATAAATGGGAACGGGCTGCCTCCTTTCCCCCCCTCCGCCCGCTGATAAAGTTCTTCTGAAGCCCCAGATAGCTCCAGTCAGAGCCAAAGTGACAGACATGTTTAAAGTTGCACAGTGATCTTTAAATCTCAAAAAGAACACCTTGTCGGACACGATAGAACATTTTTTACCTTTTCCTTCTATCTGTCAGAAAGCTGCTGTGACACATTGCTTTAGTATTTTTGCTGACATTTTCTTTATCAAGCACATCTGTTTGTGGTCGAAAGATGCTTATTCCTATTTTCTTCCATCTCCAGCAGGCTAAGGAACTGCCAACGGAGGGAGGAACCGAGCCCAGCGGTCCCAGCTCCGCACTTGCACAGCTGAGGGGCTGCCTCTGGTTTGGCTTTTTAAAATGTTGATCACACAAAAAAAAATGAAATGTTGATCATGTTTTGACATCATCATATTGTCAGTCTACTCTTGCTCATTATGTCTCTTTTCTCCTCTTCCTCCTCTTCCCCTTCCTCCTTCTCCTCTTCCTCTTCTGTCACTCTCGTCTCCAACTTCGTTTCCATCACCGTCGCTATCTCTGTCTTCTTATTTATGAAGAAAGGTTTTTAGTTTCAATTCTGCTTGTCTAGGAGGAAAACCACAGAGGCTTTCCGTCCTGCCGCTGCACGTGGATGCTGAGTGTGGTCTGATGCTCATCATCGCCCAGGAATTGCAGGGCTCGTGCAGAGCCTGGTCCCCGCCGCCAGGGCACAGGCTCCAGTCCCAGTCTGTGTGGTGAGAAAATGACCAGCCCCCATGGACACGGACAGAAGTATTCCTGGACATTTTAGCTCAATGATCCTGCTGTTTATCTCTCTTTTTTTTTTTTCTTCTCCAAAAGGTGGCATAATTGTAGCAAGTTGGTTGATTGCCTAAAACGTTTATCGTTTTTCAACCTGACTTTTATGGAGTTTGGAATCTGCTTCCTCGCAGAGCCAGAAGGACAAATGCATAAATGTGGACACTTTCTGTTTCTGGTCTTCCACTTCTCTGGCTGTGTCTGTTCTCACTAAGTGCTGGTCCCAGTCTCCCTGGGGCTTCATTCACGTGCAGCTGAGGCCAGAGTTGTCCTGAGACACAGATCATATAACTGACCCAGCACCTCCATGTGAAGTGTGGGGACCACTGGTCACCGGCGACAGGGACATCTGCCTTTCCTCGTGGTTGGATTCACCAGCCAGGGGATTGCTTTCTTTTTGGTGAAATGTGTCTTTCTTTACTAGTTAAATGCATCTCCATGGATTAGCAGCACAAGTAACCAGGTTTCTTTGCTTTATGATAACTCAGGTTTGGTCCTGCTGGTATAGCTCTGTGGTTGAGCATCGACCCATGCGACGAAAGGTCACCGGTTTGATTCCCGGTCAGGACACATACCCAGGTTGTGAGCCAAATCTCTAGCGAGGGGCATGCAAGAGGTGGTCAATCAATGTTCTCTCTCATTGATGTTCCTATCTCTCTCTCCCTCTCACTTCCTCTCTCTCTGAAATCAATAAAGAAAAATAATAATAAAAAAATCTGTTTTGTTTTTTTTAAAAAAAAAGAAAACTCAGGTTTGCACATTTCTGGTCATGCAGTATGCCTTCAGGCCTTGTCCTGCCATCCTCCAGTCTCAAACACTCTCGCCCACCTGTGGACATGGGGAGGGTGAGGACAGTGAGTGCAGTAGGGGACATTCCGCACAAGGGTGCTGTCCTCAGTCTGGAACAGTGAGGGTCCCGATGAGCCGGTGGGGCAGCAGTCAAAACAAGACAAGACACGGGGCCGCTCTGGTCAGCAGCTGCTCCACCACTGCCCTCTCCCCTGCCCTCCCTCCCCTTCCTGGAGCCACCCCACCCCCAACCCACAAAGCTTCCCCTTCCCCCACCTGTCTCAGCTGCCCCCAAAAGCTTCCTTTTTATTGCCTCCTCAAACTCACTCACCCTTGACTTGTAGTCTTAACACGACCTCATTCATAACGTTGGGCTAGAAGGTGAGTCCCCAAACACTGAAGACCATCTTTGCGTAAAAGTAATTAACCTTCAAAAGTGGCAGAATTTACTCTCCAGAAATTGTGAAGGAGCAGAAAACAAAGTTAGAAAGTCATTGGGGAAGCACCTGGCCCCTCCGTGCACGGCAGCACCCCCCAGGCCCGGCCCACGCACTTCCACGGTTCTGCTTTGTTCGGTATGGGAAATGGTTTTATTGAGATATAATTTGTATAACACACACTTCACTCTTTTTTTATTAATTTCTACCTGAGGATATTTTTCCATTTATCATCAGATGGAGTGAGAGGGAGGGAGAGAGAGAACGATAGAGAAACATCAATATGAGAGAAACACATTGACTGGTTGCCTCCCGCACGGGTCAGGGTCAGGGACCGAACCACAACCAAGGTACGTGTCCTTGACCAGAATCGAACCCATGACTCATTGGTCCATAGGCCGACACTCCATCTGCTGAGCCAAACCGACCAGGGCACACTTCATTGTTTTAAGGTGTACAGTGTAATGGCTTTTGGTGTATTCACAGGGCTGTGCAAACATCACCAGGATCAATGTTAGAACATTGCTATTACCTCAGATAAGAAACGCTGTAACTCATCTACCACGCATCTACCCCACCATGACCTCCAGCCCAGCCCTGGACAACCACTGGTCTTTCAGTCTCTGGTTCTGCCTATTTTGGACATATTATACAAACTGAATCACACAACACGTGGTCACTTGTGACTGGCTTCTTTCAAGTAGTTTAATGTTTTCCAGGTTCATCCCTGTTGTGGTGTGAATCGAACTCCGTTCCTCATGTGGCTGAAGATTATTCTGCTGTAAGGACCTTCCACATTCACTTGTTTATCTATTCACCAGTTGGTGGACATTTGATTTGTTCCAAATTTTAGCTATCAGGGACGATGCTACTAGGAACCTTCACGTATGAGTTTCTGTGTGGACGTGTGTTTTTGATTCTCTCTGGTAGACACCCAAGCACGTGAAAGCACTGGGTTCTATGGAAACATGGGTGTTCAATTGTCAGACTGCTTTTCCAAGTGGCCGCATCTATGTAACATTTGTACACACCATTCAACCGAGCTTGATGCCCTTGTTTCCAGTGAACAGAAGATCAGAAGGAGCAGTGGGCTGCGGAACCCCGGCCCCGCGTGAGGACAGAGAAAGGAAGAGGCAGCGCAAGAGTCTAAACGAACCAACAAACCCGGGGCATCGTCCGTGTGAGCTGGGCACCTCTCTGCATCTGGAGTCCACAAAGGGTCTCGCAGCTGAGATTTGGGTAGTTTCCTGTTATTATATGGAAAATATAGAACTGTACTCTGTATATTCAGCTTAAGAAGTCAATTAAGGGCATACTATTTCATTAACTAGGATACAAAGTTCCAATGTGACTGAGATTAAGTACTGTGTATGTGAAAAATTTATTCAAGTGAAGTGGTTTCTTTCCAGGTGCCACCAAACAATCTTGGTGTCCCCTAAAGTCCATTTGTGTCCCCTGTGGTTCACAGGGGCTGTGCTCACAATGTTTGGCAATTCCGGTGACCCGTGATGACCCTGGTCAGGGGGATGACAGACAGGTAACTTCCTTGATGAGAAGAAAGAGGGTCTTTACAAAATAGCGGAGGTTCCTTGAACATCAAAGTAGTTTTTTGTTTTGTTTTTTCAAAATGTTGCTTTGATTATCTGAGTGCTGAAGAGTAAGTGTATGAAAAATGTTTTCATTTTAAAATATACATTACTAGCTATTCAATGAGCTCTACTCATTTTGTTTATACCATGTGAGGTTGTAAATTGAGCTTCTGGGTCTTTTTAAAGTATTTCTAAACTTTTAAGAGATCCTGTGTTTTTCTCTCTGCATTACTGAAGGATAATTATTTTTTTCAATACATGTGTCTACAAACAATATTAGTAGCTGACAGAGGCTATCCCAGCACTTTAAATGTTAATATTATAAGGACTACTGAGTTGAATTTAGACTGAAGACAAAATTTAAGCATAAATGGTTCCATGACCAAATCAGAATTACAATCCATGGCCTTGGAATTGTGGACCTATGCTTGGCTCACCAGTTTTACCCTTCAGGTTGAAGTGCTTTTCCATTTGATGTGATAAAGTAAGATTTTATAATAATCCCGTGATGTGATCAATGTAAAAAACACACACATGAGTTGACCCAGGTCCTTACAAATTGTGAAAAACACAAGGGCACTGCCCCCTCCCCACTGAGTCCTGGCCGGACCACACACACCCACACCTTCTGTGATCCTCCCCCTGTGCTCCTGACTCGAAAGCAGTATCCACCTCAGGAGTTAACCATATTCTGCCCAGAACCAAGGAATAAATGAGCAGTAAGTGAACAAATATCTCATTGCTCCCTGGGGGAACCATGACTATGCTTTTCCAAACCAAAGTGGGAAATCAGTGGGCCTTTGAGACACTGTTATTATTTTCATTAAAAAAAAAAAAACATTGTTACTATTTTCAACCTGGAAAATGCATCTAGTGCTTATTGGACTGGGGTTCAAGTCCTTTGAATCCAGGGAGCTCATATACATCTTCAAGCATGGGTACAATACTTCTTAATCAGAAATAGTGGGGTGATGACCCTAAATTAAGAAGTGTGCATTTAAACACAGTTTTATTACTGTTATGCACAATACATACTACTGAGCACGATGTAAATCTGCATTACTATTCGAAGGTGAGTTAATTAATAAATACAGTATCACATAATATGTAATAATTATGAAAATCTAGTAGCATATGGAGGTTAATTGCTAGGTCCAGAGCTGAAATCCTGCAAAGACATTCTCAATGTGTTGATTCCTTGTTGTGAAACCAAATTGTTTTTAGCTTGAACTTGCTGTGTTCTTGATTAGTACCTTGACCATTCCCAGACATGGCTTGGATATATTAGATTTCAGTCCCAGTCCCATGTGCTAGGGAAGTGACAGGGAAACCGGAATGAGCAGAGTTCAAGTCACTGAGCAAACGCTGTGCCACAACAGCGTGTTCGGTGACGGAGATGCTGTGGGGACAGGCAGATTGTACACAGCACAGGACCAAGAAGATGGAATCGAAGGGGAAATGTCAAAAATGGGTATTTATAAGATCCTAGAACAGTTTCAAGAATTTGTGTGTTTTTTGTTGTTTTGTTTTTTTTTTCTGAAGTAATTAAAGGGTTTACATTTAATCTATCATGGGAAAGAACGGACAGGCAGTTGTTATAATATGAAATTCTTCATTCTCCAGCAGAATTTCATTTAGATAAAGCAAGGACTAATGAACATGTGATGCTGGGGACTGAGTCAGGCTTCCACGTCCTGATGGAACAGTGTTTGGAGGCAGCTGGGCAACCCCAGCAGCCACCCAGGAAATTACATTTTTCCTGCAAGTGTTTCAGGCTAAGGTGTTCATGGGAGTCTGTAGGCACTATGCATGCCTTTGACCACCTAGTAGAGACATGTGACCCAGTCAGGGTTGGCCAAGAGGGTATGGGAGTGGTGCACTGACCCTGCCCAAGAGGCCCTGAGGTCACCAGCCACGTGGACATGTACCACAGTGTCTTCAGCCAAACCTAGAAACACTGTGCTGCACACTTGTCTCCCTTTCTTTCCTCCCATCCATCTGCCTGCAAGTTCAGAAGATGCTCTGGAAAAAAATGACTTTTAGTTTTGAAAATCATTTGTTACAGAGAATTTCTCAGGAAGTCAGCTGAGAAGAGGATTATAGGAGGCAAAGTTATCAGCAGTGCCTGTAAGGAATGTACAGCCATCCGAGGGGCGTGTCCGGCCCGGGTCTCAGACAGGAAGCCCTGCCCAGCAGGATGGGACTGGGCCACAGAGCTGATGGTGCAGGGTCCGTGTGCGTGTGTGTGTGTGTGTGTGTGTGTGTACCAGAGCTACTCTGGCAGAAGCCTTACAGGGCAATATGGAAACCAGCTTTCCAACCACACCCTCACCCCTGCCCCCACCCTGCCCTGCCATAGTTTAATAAGAATCTGCTGTGTCATTGAGTCCTAGTTAAGTGTATCAGTTCATCTTACATCTACTATAGTTCTCATCACATTATTTTTCTCTCCAATTAAAACACGTTTCTTGGAGAAAGGATAATAGATCTCATTCACATCTTATGCTCAATATGTATTATACTTCCCTTTTCCAGAGTAAGTATCAACACATGAAAGAAAGGGAGGTAAAAAAGGAAAGGAGGGAGGGAGGAAGGAAGGATATGCCCATAAAAAATAAATGAATAAATAAATTGGATATCTCCCACAAAGAAAACTGAACATTTTAATAGTCTCTAAACATATTTCTTTCAAAATATTGTGGAAATATGATGGGTTCTATTAGTATTTATATATGTTTTGTTACATTTTTAAAGTTTCATGGTAAAGGTTTTAAAATATCTGCTCCTGTATCCTCGTTTTACAGTATTTTTTTTTACAAATTTAAAATAATCGCGTCCATATTTTGAAGATCATCAGCAAAAAGAAAATAATATTCCATTCAAAATGACAGCCTTGTCATAAGGACACATATTTCAAAACTGAATCTATGGAGTAGTTTGTATTTTAATATGTGTCAGTCTTCATAATATTGTGGACACAAAGTTTTATTTAGTGACCTTTTTATACTAAATTTTCTCCTACTTGGGTCTGAGTAGGTTTCAATGAAATGTGTGTACCGCGTGTAGATCAACATGAATGTTTGTTTGGGAGCAGATATAACTTGTGTGGCTTTTGCTCTACGAGGCTTGGGTGTGATGAGGACCATGATTTACTGGAAAGTTGAATAGTCTTGTGTCTCAGGCTCACTTTGATGGGAAAAATTATTTGTCTCCTGAGCCAAATCCTAGTGATCCCTGGTCCCACTGGGAGTGATCACATCCTGTTCAGAGCCCTGCAGGGTGCTCGGGAGGGTGTTGCAAAGGGACTCCGAACATCTGGCTCTGCCTACTTCACAAGACAGTTGTGCGGATCAAATGGAAGTAAAGCACAGTTATCAATGCCAACATCTGTCACTACAGCTCCGCCCTTCCTGCTGGGCCACTCCTTCACCATCACCAGCTTCCCAGGACACTTCTCCACGCCCACCCTGTGTCCACCCTTTGGACACATACAGTCATTATGGTCCAGGCCACCCCTGTGGACACTGAGATGCACCTTACACATCTGTCCACAGGGTCACTGTCATTGATTCTGAAGGATGAAAGTGGCCTTCTAACATCAATCCCAACCTGGTCAAGTAGGTGCAGCTAACCAAAATGATGGAAGTCCTGTTCTGGTGGACATCTGCCCTTTTTGATGGCTGCCCAGCATCTGTTGAACAAGCATCATATTTTTGGAGATTTTCTCAGATTACGCATTGACCTCCCCAGAGTACAGGTAGAAACTTGCTTTCCCAAACTCTCTTGCAATGGGAGGCTGCCCTATAATAGAGGCTCCTCAGGCAGATGTCCCACAGAGGCTACAGTTGGGAAGGGAACCTGTGAGGGAGCAGGCCCCCGGGGGGACCTACCGTTGGGGAGGAACAGGGATGGCTATCAACCATTTATAGAGTGGCAATAGTTGTGGCTTCTGGGCTTGATGACCGGCATCATGGATGTGAGTCTTGTCCAGAGCCAGTGAGTATTCTGGGCTCCCCTTGGGGTCTGTACTATGCCTAATAGTCTTGAATAAATGCTGTTTTCTGATTCACGTAGCTGCAGTGGCATTCTTCTCCTTATAATTAATTATCATTTGTGAGGTAGAAACTGAACCAGAGGTTCAGGAGTCATCACAATCTCAGTCATCAAATCCTCGCCTATGTTCCCATTCCAATGCTCGGGGTCCCCTTCCTTCTTCGTCAAAGTTCCAATAAGCACACCAGATCCCTGGAGAGGCTGTGAATCCAACTAGTTTGCACTTTGCAACCCACAGGTTCAAACTTTGAGTTTGCTTCGGGATTCCTGAGCCTCGATGCAGAATGAGAACAAGGGCACTGTTAGCACAGACGCAGCCTCTGGTTCTCTGGCGGGCTTTGGGCCACAGCCTCGACTCTGAGCTCAGAACTCCCTTCGTAAGCTCCCAGCACCGCCCGGGGACCCGCCCACTCCCCGAGCCCTCAGGCCTGCCATATTGTTTTAGACAGAGCCACTTGATGTCCCAGTCCTTGCTTTCCATGGTCACCTCACTTTGGGGACCACAGGTATCACTTATTACCTGTGGAGCAGGTAATAGCCAGTTGGAGCAGGACAGAAAGTCACTAGGTGTGAGTAGGACACCCACAGGCATAAGTCACACAGACCAGCTCAAGCTGGACATTCCAACTGCCCACACCCTCTGACAAGGCCCGGGAGACCCTGTTGAAACAGAAACACTTTGTCCGAGGGGCGATGCATTAGACACAGGCCAGTCTTTTGTCCTGAGTTTAACAGGTTACTCAGTGAATGAAAGGAAGGAAAGAATAAAATAGGTCATGTTCTAGGCAACCCTTCAGGAAGGCCAATGCCAGAGCACCTTCCTCTGGGGAGTAAAGTCCCTGAAATACTGAGCTGAGGAACCTTGACCAGGACAGAAGGAGTGTTTGATCACTAATGAAAAGGAAGCACCCAGCCCTGGCCGGTTTGGCTCAGAGGTTAGAGGGTCGGCCCTCAGACCAGAGAGACCCAGGTTCAGTTCCTGCTAAGGGCACGTACCCCAGTTTGTCCCTGGGGTTGTGTGTGGGGAAGCCACTCCATGTGTCTCTCTCACATCGATGTTTCTCCCTCTCTCTCTCTTCTTCCCTCTCTCCTTCCCACTCTATCTGAAGATAAATGCAAAAGAAAAAAGAAAAAAAAATTTCCTCGAGTGGGGATAAACAAAAAAAAGAGAGAGAGAGAGAGAGCACCCAGAGGCCAGGAAAATGGCTAAATCAAAAGGAAGAGGTTTCACCCACCTAATTTTTCCAAGGTAGCCTCAGGTCTTTCCCAGCTGTGGTGCCGATAAACCCTCCTAAGGTACGCAAAGACGAGCTGACGGGTCCGGTGGCACACTCGGAAGCTGGAGCCGCCTGCAGCTGGCAGTGTTGGGGCCCCTTCCGATGACCAAAGCAAAGCTGCTGTGTCGGGACAGACGCTCGCTGTCAGTCCGTCTACCGGGGACTGGTGTTTCCTCTCCCTGCACATCTCTTTTCCTCTTCTGAGCTGCCTTTTAGAAAGAGGCCTACTGTCCTTGCTCTAACCTGCACAGATTGAGTTTGGCTTCACTTTTTTTTTATTTAAGTTTTCTCTACCTGGGTCTCCAGGGATTGACCTCCCCTTCCGCCGCCCCCCCCCCCACCCCTTTCTGCCAGAGCTTTGAGGCTTCCGCTGGTCAAGAGTCAACACCAAAAGGGGCCTCTTAAAACCTGGTTCACAGCCATTTCGGAAAGGGGAGGATACAACGGCGGAGCGGAGCGCTGCCCTCCTCGGAAGACACGCACTGTCGCCTGTTTTAAATCGGCAGTGTCTGTCACCCACTCCAAAGCTGGAAAGCTAATGACGCTTTCAGAGCTTTGCTCACAAACACAGACACAGACTCGTCTCTGGCTCCAGCTTTCTTCTTCCTTACAGATTTCCCTCTTCGCACTTGAAACAGAAATGCATTTTCTCGGAGACAGAGTTGACAGCAAAACTTGCTTTCTCAAAGCGAGGAAGTCGCTTGCCCCCAGGCAGTGAGCGGCACGGCACCGGACTGGCTGGGCTGCTTTCATGGCCTCCACGTCCCCGCATCTGAGAGCAGCCGCCAGCGCCGGGAAGGGGAGTGGGCTGCTGGGCCGCACACTCGGGACGGGGGGGGGGGGGGAGGGGGTGCTTCTAAACGCACCATTAACACAGAGACCGAGTTCTCCGGCACCCTAAGGGGTCCTCACAGGTGTTTGCTAACAAAATAAACCTTCATGCACATCAAACTGGTACCATCATGTTTTCCAACCTAGAAAAAACAAAAATCCAACAAAAACAAAAGGATTTGATCTTTGGTTATATTTGTGTTACTAATAGAATCATTGAAGATGCAATTACATTCCATTGTAATATACAACATGAATATAATTAACACAGTTGTGAAGTCAAAGAAACAACTTCGTTTAGAGCCTGTTTTCTGCTATTTGGCCTTGAGTATGAGCCAGCAGTGCAGCTGATCTGTATGTGGGTACATCTCACGTAAGCAGGGGACACCAGCGCAACTTGGACCAGAGAATCTCTCCTCTGATCAAGACACATGCAATATGTAACAAACAAAAACATTTCACTGTTGTCATTTAAGCCAAAGTATGTGAGGTACAAATTTCCCCACGAAGACATATTTATGGAGTTAGCTGCACTTCTAACTAGTGTCCATTTTCATTCATCCATGGTGTGTGGGGGTTGAACAAACTCACCTTCAGGTATATGCAGAAGGTGGATGTAAATGGTATAATATAAGACATTGCAAAGAAAATAGCCACTTGGGACTTTAGAGCATGGATCAGCCTACAAAGTGATGAGATAGGTGGTGTCGTGAGTAGGCAAAAGGATGCAAGTCCCCTGGGAAGCAGGGCCTCCCCTGCCCTCTGCCCTGTCCTGGGATGTGAGAAACCACTGGGATTTGGGGTTCGTGGTCACATTAGTAAATATACTCTGACAGAGGCAGAGAATGACTACAAGCTGACTGTGGGGTGGGGCTGGACAGTAATGCCCCCAGCCCCGGGTCCTCTGAGAGAGAGGTCCATTCTGGACCACCCGGGCTTCTCTCCAGGACATCCTTCCGGCCTGCTTTAGAATGTTGACCTGGGCTGTCCCACGGGGTTGGGCTGCCTGTTCTGTACCTGGGGGCTAGTTGGGTGGCCTGATTCCGTGTGGCATTCCTTGGCCATAGATCCTGGACTATCCACATATTTCCTCTATGACAAACAGTCAAGAACCAAAGCTCCCCACGAACATGCTTACCAATCCCTTTCAAATGTAGCTATAAGCCATAGGTACCGGAACTCGTCATGCCCCGGTACGCAGCCGAGACCAGAGGCACATCTCTACACAAAGAAAGGAAAGAAGCTCGCCCCATAGGTTGAGATTAGGAGAGAACAGAGCATTATAAGCCAACAGAACATAATTATTACTTGGACTTTTCACTTTCGGCACAATTTTATCAGACTCCCAAGTTGCTAGTATTTATCCACATTTTTCAAAATTTCTAAATCTACAACTTTGTAGTAAAATAATTTCTAAAATAAATATATAGAGAAATTGACCCTACATAAAAATATAAAGAGAAAAGGCGATCCAGGTTTAAGAATAATTATGTAGGAGGCAAACACACCCCTCTGTTATAATTAGCCCCTGAAGGTAGTTATTGAGGGGTTTTTATTCTAAATGGTGTAAATCACAGGAAAGCACATCCCTTTCCAGAGAACTTATTTATTCTTGAAATATGTATGTTATAGTTGAAGAAATTAAGGTCCAGGGAAACTAACTAGCTGAGACTTGGTTCCCCAGAAAGGAAGAGTCTCAGCGGTCATTTGGGTACAAGTCTGAGTGACCACGGCCCACTGCCGTCTTTTCAGCACACTTGTGATGGGGCCAATCCAACATGGCATTAATTTTTCAAATTTTCAAAAATGAATTAGTATCTTGTATTTGTGACTCAAAACTGAGTAGAATCTCAGTCTCTAATATTATATAAAATATGAGAAAATAGCCCTAGTCATGTATAGTGTGAAAGGTTTCCTTTGTTTCCTCTGTTTTCTGATACGGAAAGTAAGCTGGGCTGGAAGGCGTGGCCAAGAAGCTGCAGCAGTAAGGTCCGGGAGAGGGATCGAAATAACACAGCTCCTAGTATGTCCTGCTCTTTACTGAAGCCTGATACACTAACTGTATCTATTTTTATATAACTGCATAGGTAATATATACATATATATATATGTCTTGTATACATATACATGAAAACTTACAGAAAATAATAAGCAATATGCAGCAAATAATTGGGGTTTGATGACTCCAGGCTTTGCAGTGCCCTTCCCATGGATTTTCTGAATGCTGTTGCCTCCCATCCTCCAACTTACCGCTGCCTTCAAGTATTTCCATCTCAAAATATGGCTGCAACATTCACTCAAAGGTAAACCTCAGCGGCATTCTCCATGTGTCTTTCCAATCAGCACCATTGACAAGTCTTCTCTTGCACGCTTCCAAACCTCACTCCACTTTTTAGGAGGAATTATGTAACTGTGTCAGGGTCCAGAGCCTGGACTGCATATTGAGTGGCCATAAGGCCCATGAAGATGATCTCTGAAGATGTGTGAGATCGTAGTGTGCCTCAAGCCCTCTGCCGACTGAGGCCTCTTCACAATAAATTGTTTTTAGGTTGTATAATCTGAGACTCCAAAATTCTTCCATGAATATTTTCCATGTAGTATACTGAAAATTACAGTAAATCAGTAAAATGATGACCAACAAAATGTATTTAATTTCTTTGATCAAATATGATGTGAACTTTGATCTCACTGTAAAGTGTTTTTTGTTGTTTTACTTTGATTTTCCAAGACATCTTGTCTGGTTCAGACTCTAAAAAATGCAGCAGTACCATTTTGGTTCCCAACCTGTCAAGCTCTGGCAAGAACAATTTGTCAAGAAAAAGCCTAATTATGTCTGGCTCTGGGCTGCCATATTAAACAGGAACAATTGCAGAGACTGAGGCAGAGTCCTCCCCTGGCACTCAGACAGCGACGGAGCGTGGGGGCCTGCTGGGCTCCTTTCTATTGGCAGCGAGCGGTTTCCATAAAAAGAGCTCAACTTGCTTTCCTCCATTCCGGCTTTCTGTGCCGGGCTCCAGCATCCTCACCCCGTCCTGTCAGCATTGCCCAGACTCCCGGTAGCAGGGCTGCTCTGTGAATACAGAGCTGGCCCCAGACTTTCTTTCAGCCAAAACAGGCTGACATTACCAAGAGGCTCATTTTGATGCTTCGTGGGTGTGCATATTTCTGCACATAAAGCCCCTTTTAGTTCACTTGTGAATGGAGTCAGTACCAAACATCATAAATTCAGAAATAAGGTAGTTCAGCATCATCTGTCAGTATTTTAAATTCTCTGAAATACTGGTGTTTAATTGGAAAGAACTATTACAGATACTCCAAAACAACCTATGAACACAATAGAAACATTCAAATTGAAAATAAAATAATAGCAAATGTGAAAATGAAAAGACACACAGAAGAATAATTCCTATCGCATTTCCATCTGTGAGCAGGTGAGGAGGGAGGAGCAGAAGATGATCTGTAGGAATATGAACACAATCATCTAATAGAAGAGTGACAAATGGATTGGTTTTCAGAAAAAAAAAAAATGTGGCTCATCTGATGTGAAGAAATTTATTTCAATGATGTAATTTCAAAATAAAAAACTCTCACTTATGACATCATGAAAACAGGGTCTTAGAGAAATGCTCATTTACCCAACAGTAAAGACAATATTAAAATTTTAGATATGCAATTGCTCGTTCACTCATTCATTTGGTAAATACTTCTGTGTGCTTTTTGTCACTGTGTTAGGTTCTTGGCATTCTCTCCTGTTAACCACCAAAGTCGTGTTTCTGTTAAAGTTGAAGTCATAGGGTGGTGTTTTCTCCCAGCTTTTCGTATTGTTAATCTCACAACCAGAAGTTATATAATCAATACAAATTTTACTGGATATTTCTGAAAAATTTATTTTTAGTTTCTGGAAATCAAACAATTACCTAATTACCTGAATTAAAAACAAATGTTCTGCCAAGGATTCAGATACAACCTATGTCACATTATGAAACATGCAAAACATGAAACAAATTAATATAATCGAAGATCAATCATTTAATCAAACATGTGGGCTACTATTTTTTCAGTTTTGACTGATTTCAGTTGTTCTAATGGCTGCTCTCTCTCACCGTGACCTTGAAGGTGGTGAAGGGAGGTGGGAAGAAGATGCCCTCAAGGAGAGCCCTGGGCAGGGGGCTCCTGGGGTGGTCCCTTCCCCGGCTGCCTTCCTCTAGTGCACAGAGTTCCTCCATCAGGCTCTGTGACTCGGAAGAGTCAGTTTCCTGTGGCAGATGTAAACACATTGCCATACCCTACTAGTTTAGAACAACAGAAATGTATTCTCCCACAGTTCCGGAGGCCAGGAATCCAAAATCAAGGTGTCGTTTGGGCTGTCCCTTCTCCAAACTTTAGAGGAAGGTCCTTCCTCGCCTGTCCTTTCTGGTGGCTCCTGCCATGTTTTGACTTCTGGCTGCATCCCTCCAGTCTCTTTCTTCATTTTTACGTGGCCTCCTCCTCTGTGTCTCTCTTCTCTTTTAAGGATAGTTGTCATTGTATTTAGTGCCCACAGGATAACCCAGGATGCCCTCCATAACTGAAAATCTTTAAATAAATTCCATCCACAAAGACCTTTTTCCAAATAAGGTCAATTTACAGGTACCAGGTATTAGGACCTGCAAATATCATTTGGGGGCCACCATTCAGCCCACTACACTGGCCACGCCACCTCCCTATATGACTCTCATATTTTGCTCCTTATTAAGCTCTCCACCAAGATAACATGCCTGCAAGGGGGGAAATTATCTACACAGTAGTTAGTAAAATGTGGGTATTTTGAGTCTGATCAATTTCAGGTAAAAGTATGACTTGCATTAACCCAGCTCTACTGAGCACCAGCTGGCCACTAAGGGATGTTTCTTTCTCATGAACAAAGCCCACTTACACAAGGCAGCTCTTTGGCCACGGAAGAACTAACCGCCATTTCACCCGAGGTGGTGAAGCCTTTGCTTCCACGTGGTTCTATTTAAAGGCGAAGCAGTCTCCTTTCGTGTTAGCACTGCCCACTAAGGCTTCCTTTTCTTGGCAGCTGGACCAGAACATGCTTCTGAAAAGTCACATCGAATGGCTTCGTTCAGTTTCCACAAGTGTCCTGTCCTTCTTCTTCACTGCACCCTTCTCTAAAACTATCTTCACAAGGCTTTTACACCAGTTTTATGTTCTGCAGTCCTTTCATTCATGCACAACCTTCCCCGTGCCTGGGCATCTCAGCCCTGAGGGCATGAGCCCTGAGTGTGGTCCTGAGCCCTCCCTGCCCATGGACACTGGGCATTCATCCCCTCCAGGCACACTTCTCAGAAATACTCTCAAATGAAATTCTCACTACGTTTCAGCTGTGCTGCCTGCCCCCACCCGCCAGAGCCACCCTACCTTTCGATTGGAGACTGCTTTTGGAGGAAAAGTGTTTTTTGCCACATGAGTAAACTTTCCCACGCCTCTCCCTTTACTAAGTACAGGTAAAAGTTAAATTAAGTTGGTAGTTACTATTTAATAATTCATCCCACTTAAAATTCAAAGTGCTTTGCTGAGACTTTTATGGAGCCATGAGACTCTTGCAGAGACCTCATGAATATTCATGAATATTGAAGTTCTGTTGATTCTGTGAAGGATTTATAGGTTCCTACAGGCAGTCCACTGGTTTGTCATCTCTGTCAAGTACTTCCAACCACCAAGGAGTACTAGAGTTTTCATTGTTCAGAATACGATCTTTGACCATAAAAAACAAAACAAAAAAAAACCTTTTTAAAGAACACCATCATGCTTATGAGATCTCAGACAAAATGGGTGACAAATATCTTAAGCCATAAAGTTGCATAATGACCCATGGGGGAGGGGAATTGCTGTGTGAAGCTTCACTCAGTAGGAAGCTTGGGCTATTGCCTTCTACTTTATAAAAGAAACATTTGGATAACGTGTAATACAATGGAAATCTAGCACATGGTGGTCTTTTTAAAATAACACATGACACTGTACCTGTATTTATATGAAGATTTTTTTCCACAGGTAATTCCTCCTCAAATCAAATTTCATACAGCTTTTAGATTTTCTTTATTAGTACTGTACAGCTGGGTCCCTTCCTAGCTATTACATATTACTTATGTTTCTAGTTCAGTAGTTTCTCTGAGATCCCAGATATGCCCTACAGAAGGAATAATAAAACTAAGTAAAATTTTATTACCAGGGAAAATGCCCATGGCTGTAAAAGTCTTTTTATAGTGGTAATGTTTGGTTTTAATATTTAATAAGCATAAACCACCATAAAGAAACATAACATTATGTTCAGTCCCTTGAAGGATGGTGAGGTTTGAAATTGTACAGGTGAAATTTTATCTGATGTAACTAAAAAGGCTTTGGATGTACTTCAAACTTAGATCCAAAACCCAGATGTCGTCTAGCTCCGGAGACACCCAAAGCTTAACGATAACAAGCCCGTCAACTGCGTGTTCTACAGAAACAGAAAGTCAGGAATTTGCAGGGATATGGCAGTGATAAAGTCAAAACATGATTTGTTGAAAAAATAAATCTAAACCACAGGCAAATGGCTTCAGTGCCTCTGAATTAAATCAGAAGCAATGAATATAGTTTGAAAATTTAGTAACTGCTCCTAAAATTCCTTGAAGAATACAAAGTAAATGATGAAGCTATTGTTCATAAACAATAAATGCCATTCCCATAACTATGCTGTGAAGTCTAATTTAACTCTTTAAACTTTCAAAATGGTGAAAATTTCACTATGAAACTACTTAGAGAAGAGAGGTCAAAGGTTACTTCTTTCTACTTTGAAAGCATTTCCTTTTCTTGACTTTTACAGCTGTCAAATGACACAGATTTATGGCAATCAATTTCAGAACCCCCAGGGTTCAAGAGTTGGTTGATTTTTTTTTCTTTTTTTGTTGGTCCTGATTTGTGTGGGTCCCCATCTCCAGTGGAAAACATAAACTAGACTTACGAATGCCAGGGACAAGGGGCTGGGAGAAGAAACAATTTGAAACTTAAAATATACATATGTATCAACTGAAATGAAACTAATTTTTGGAAAGTTGAAAAATACCAGAAAGGTACCTTTGTAGCTAGAACACAGAACAATAGAAAAATTGTGTTTATTAGTTAAAATTGGATCACTCAGAAGAATGAATGAGAGTCTTATGCTTGCTTGGAATCATGTGGGCAAACTCTGAGTAAATATTTTATTTTATTAAATGTGTTATCTAATCATATCAATTTATTGCATAAAAGAGAGCAATTGCATCACCATGGAGTCTTCCTGGCGGAGTTTTCTTTGTCACTCACCAGACTGACCCATACATCCTTGTTGATCTGTTTTCTGGACGTTCTCCTGGGAGAGTTGAAAGGAGGTGTCGCCCAAGACTAAGCTGAGGTCTAGGTTGCACAACTACTTCCCCATGTTATAAAGCTATTGCAGTTTCAGAGTCCAAAGTGCTCTGATTGATTTCAATGGCCAATGTCCATGTAAATTGATTATCAGGAACTAATATATACAGAGCTAATAAGACAATCATAGAAGTTAATCATTTCTAAACAGTAACCTGTAACAAATAGCCTGTATAGGATTAGTTCCACAGCCATTAACTATAAATTTAGGTCATTAGGAAATAAACAAAACCCACCAGCCATCTTCAACCCAGGTGCGTACACATGTGCCTTCCAAGGTCAACCAAATAGAACCAGGTGAGACCCCCAGAAAGAAGGGGAAGCACGACTAGCACAGCCTGGCAGGTGCGGGCCGGTGCCAGCCCTTGTTGCGTGTGTGCGCAGGTGTGCGGAAATGCTAATTAGTCCAGGAAAAGAGGAATGTGGCAAAGCCTCCTTGCGAACTCCATGATGTCATTATGACAGCTTTAATTCTGATAACACACCAATTCTGTCCTTTGGAACCTGGGCTTTAAAAGTGCTTAATGTTTTGAAAGTTTTATAAAATTATTTTATTCTAGCAGTGTTTGATTGCCAAGATTTCAGCTCATCTCTGTGCCTGCTGAATTGACTGGAATATTTATGTACTATTTGATGCTGAGTAGTATAAGCAACATTAAGCTAATTTAATTGTTTTAACTGGGTAATGAAATAGTCCATAAAAAGGATTATGGCTCCATATAAAGACATTACTTTGCATTTCAAACCATATTTGTCCTGTAATTTCTTTATTTAAGGCAGTGACCATAAAACTTGCATGTGATAAGATAGACCCAAGGTATCTGTTAAAACATCAGTTCCCACTCCTCAGAATCTGATTCGATAGACAAAGCCGCAAATGTTGAATTTTTAACAGGATTCCCCAGTCCTTTTGATGCAGGTACTCCCATACACAACTCTTGGAGGAACACTGCTAGAAACTACCCACTTTATCATTCAGAAATGTTCGTGAGGGAAAGGAAGTAACCTCTGTTTGCACTCATGCTAGCAAAGGTAACTTCAGAATCATCTGAGAATCCCCACTGGCATCACTGACGTTCGCACAGGAGCAGGGAAGAAGACACTGGTCATCACGCTCTGCAGCCTTCCCCGGACAGAATCCAAGCGTCATCTTTCAGCAGTTCCAACCCCCAGCAGTTTAAAGTGTGCCTGCGGTGCTTTGTGGGTTTGCCAGGAGAATCCATAATTCAGATAATGAGCCCTGACATCCTCTCTATTTGTATAAGATATTAGCCCACTGGACCCTGACTGACATATGGCCTCCAGAGGCCACGGTGATGTTTGCCCCAACATCAACCCTCAGTTCTTCCCACTATTTGATTACATCTCAGTGGCCACAGAAGTCGTCTGGCCACCAAATGTCACGTGATTTCATTTGCCTGTAGGTTTCTGATGCCTTCCCATCTTACACCGTCCACATTTAGTGGACAGATCTCTAAAAAGGGCTATATAGCCCTGGCCGGTTTGGCTCAGGGGTTAGAGTGTCAGCCAGCAGTCCAGAGACCCGGGTTCAGTTCCCACTAAGGTCATGTACTTTGGTTGCAGTTTGTCCCCGGCCCTGGTTGGTCATTCGAGTGGCAGCCACTCGATGTGTCCCTTTCATGTCGATGTTTCTCTTTCTCTCTCTCTCTCTTCCTCTCTCTTCCTCCCACTCTATCTGAACAGAAAATGGAAAAAATGTCCTCGGGTTAAGGATAAAAAAATAAAATAAATAAATAAAATCGGCGATGTAAGTAGAAACATACAACTGTTTTCTCTCCATTTTGAGCAAATGGGAGAGGTCTTAACCACTGAATAAAAGACAGAGAGATAGCCATGCTTTTTTTTTTTTTTTCTTTCTAAAAGAGCTGGTGTTTTATAGGATAAGCAGCAGGAGTCATTATCACTGTGTTATGAATCTTAAACAAGTCTCAG
Source organism: Molossus molossus (assembly GCF_014108415.1). Lineage (NCBI taxonomy): Eukaryota > Metazoa > Chordata > Mammalia > Chiroptera > Molossidae > Molossus > Molossus molossus. Next base: position 35,954,949 of record NW_023425366.1, read on the forward strand.
TAAACATACCTGAGGTCCAGGCTAAAAAAAAACACACCTCTCTATTGAGATTCCAGAGAAGACTACAACTGTAGAGGGGGAAAGGATGCTCAGCAGGTAAGATTCCCCTTTAGGATAACCCCCCTCCCCCCAAACCAGCACTGTTCAAGTTGTAGAAAGTCACTGATCAGGTCGTAAAGAAAACACACTGACACTTGTAAGCTTTCACTTAATAGTGTGTTGGAAAAGAAAGAAAATAACAGAGAGAGCCTTTAAGGACATGCAAATCCTTAGAAAACTGACTGTTTTAGGAAGAAGGGAGAATTACTGATGTGCCTGGAGAGAGATCTTCCGATGTGAACGAAGTCAGCTGACAGGGAATCGCAGGGACAGTTAGTAACCCCACCCTAACCTGTTTTCCTGAGCCTCCCTAGGTCAGAACTAAGTGCAGGCCCCACCTCCTGCCTGGGACTGGGCCCTGCACCCCCTGGGGAGACTCGTTTGCTGGTTGCTCAGCTCCCCTGAGGCACAGTGTGTCCCCGTTTGGGTTCACTGTGTTCTTCGCTGGAAACGCCAGTTTCCCTTGCTGCTTCTTTTGCTCCCTGGGTTTGAAGGTGTTTGGTCCCAAGACCCAGGCAGGGGAGATAGAAAAATGAGGACCAGCTTTCACTGAACTCTCATGGAAACCAACTAATTGTTACTCTAGCCAAAAACTCGGCTAGATGGGAACTTCAAATATGAATTAGATATGAATTAACTCACTGTAGGAGTCCAGCTGGAAATATTTCTCAATTCTGAATCATTTCTTAGGATTCTGCGCTCACGTAATGTGACTACATTTTACCTCAGCACCACCATCAAAAGCCATTATGTTCCTATCACATGTAGTTCCACAAGTTCAATGTTCTGTTCCAGGGGTGATAGGAAAAAAACATAAATGCACCCCTCCTGGCTCCCCATTTTGAAGTTTCCCTCTCTTTTGCATATTAAGAAAAGAGCCACACACCAAACACACTGGTGAAATGCTCCCTGTTCTGTTTGGAATTCCCCAAACAGATTGCTCTGGTTTACAAAGGGGCCGTGATAGGTTCATGCCCATTGAGGGGTTTCTGCCAGGCCAGACTCTCACGGAGCTCACGGTGGGGCTCCGACAGGGTGATCTATGCACAGCCAGCGCCCCTGCAAATGCACTGGGAGCGCTAGCCCCCAGCCATTTATTATCCGAAAGCCCTCCTTTCGGATGCATTGTGCGGGGCACTGACTAGGAAGAGCCCCCCATTTCTGTGAGCAAACCACGACTGTCCCCATTGTCAGGAGCGGCAGGGGACGCGAATACTTGGCATTGCCTCACACTTTGCTTGGGAAAGTGCTCCCCGTCCCGGCGCAGGAGACAATGCAGGAACAGCGAGCCATCATCTCAGCTACAATGTCTGCTCAGGTTCCTAAAGAGCCCAGAGCCTTACAGCACAGCTGACGGAGTAGCCGAGGAGACGGATTCCCAGGGAGCGCTCCTCCAAGGGAATTTCAATGGGGACCGAGGTGGCTTGTTCCAATCTGTGTCATTTTATGTGTCTGCCATGGCCCAAGTTCCCAGTCTCCTGAGGTTGTTTCCACACACATAGCGAGACCCAGAGAACTGATGCGTAAGCAATTCCGTCTGCGTACAAAGGAAAATGTTACAACAATGAGTTACTCAGTGGGAGCAAGGCCTGCTAATCCACCCCAGTGGTGGAAACGCACACAGGCACGAGAAATCGTGAAGGGTGTGTACCGGCCAAGGGTGTGTAAAAGTAGAGGATGGAAGCACACACACAGTTTCAAAGAACCAAATCCAGTTACACCTCATTTTTATCAATTAATGTCATAAAACTCAGTAATCTCAATGTTTCCCACTTTAAGAATAACCATTTCCTTACGACTGAAAATGTTTCTTTGGGTGCATCTGGAATACACATCGTCCCAAAGCGGGGGCTTCTGGTGGGTGCTGTTGGAGAAGACGCCCGCAGGAAGCCATCGACGTGGACTGAAAGGCCTGGCGCCTGGCTCTCATGGGAAAGTCGTGCCTCCCCCTTCAGGACGTCCCGAATAGACACAAACCCAAGTTTGTGTCCATGTACATACGGATGGGTGTGTAAAGTTCCTAGGGTTGCCACAACAAATCACCACAACCTGGATAGCTTAAAACGACAGAATGTATTCTCTCACAGTTTGGGAGACTCGAAGTCTGCAGTCAAGGTATCAGCAGGGCCATGCTCCCTCCAGTGGCTCCAGGGAAGGACCTGGCTTTGCCTCTTCCAACTTCTGGTGGCACCAGGTGTTCACTGGCTGTGGCTGCATCATTCATTCTCGGCCTCTGTTTGCACACAGCCCTCTCCCTGCGTGTGTCTCTTCTTAGAAGGACACCAGTCATACTGGATCAGGGCCCCTTCTAATAACCTCATTTTAACTTGATTACATCTGCAAAGTCCCTGTTTCCAAATAAGGTCACGTTCACCGGTGCAGGGGGTTAGACCTTCAGCATATGTTTTGAGGGGACACAGTTCATTCCATAACAGGATAAATGTCTGTCTCTGAAGTAATACATTAGAGGGAAACATATCCATCACTATGGCCACCGTTTTCACATGATCATTAGGTCATGAAGCCCCGTTTCCCAACTCACCTTAGACTCGCTTTGGACAGTTCTGGAAAGAGAAGGAGATGCTGTCGGCCTCATCTTCCTGGAGCCAGGCCCACATTTCACATCCCCCTGCCCACCCCACTCGGTCCCCCGGTTTGAGTCCAGTAACCATCTGTGAGACGCCACCTCAGCACCTCCTGGTGGACTTTCAAAGAGGATGTGTGCTGTGAGTGGTCAGGAGCCATCTGCAGCAACACTCTGAGCACAAGCTGTGCTGGGGCGGCGGAGGGGAGCAGTGACATTTTCCAAAATCCTCAGAGTGGCTCCAGTGATCCCTTCCCGTCCTCAGTCCCACCAGGGCTACCACTACTCCCAGCTCAGCGTCGGTCTGGACCCCACATTCAAGAAGGTCACTTCTTCAGCACGGGTGGCGGTGGTGGAGACGGTGGCAGACAGTCGTGCCTGCAGTTAGAAACGAGACCTCAACACTGACTCAATGGTGACTCCGCTCGTGCCTCCTCCTGGCTCCTTTCTCCATGTGCCGTCATGGGCGATGGGTGCTTTTAACAACTCGAAATTCATAGGAAATTCTACGCCCTGAGCCGGAATTCAAGTAATAAACTTTCCTCTGTTACCACATACAGTTTTCTGTCTTTTCAGTGCTTTTATAACAATTATTTTTCTGTTCATTAAAACATGTATTTGGTCGATGCATGGTTTTATTAGTTCACTGTATTGGGTAGAAAAATGGTTCTATTGGTTCATTGCATTGGGTGATATATAGTTTACAAGTCTCTCTTTGTTTAGTATCTGAATGTCAGAACAACACGTTAATGCATTATTTCTCTTAATATCATCAGATGTATTAACTGCTTAATAAGTACTTGTCAAATATATTTATGCATTTATACATTCAGGCTTTTTTATGTTTTCTTGTCCTCATAATTGTTGCATATTTCTGCTTGGATAAAACACTTTAAAAAAAGAAACAAATTCTGAGTTTGCTGCAGTGTTTCTTTTGGCACAGATTTTCCAGGATGTAAATTTTATTTTAATGTAGAATAAAATTAAAAAATCATTCTTAATGCTCAGTTTATGTTTAATATGGTTAAAGCAATTACTGTTAACGTTTCATCATGTCACACAATGTAATTGTTCCTATCAACCAATTTAAAAGGTGGTAATTTCACAATTACTTTGGTTTGAAGTGATAAGATGTAAAATTCAATTGAAACTAAAAAATGATGAGTTAATAGATAGGAAGAAATCACATTGGTTTTCTTTGGTAGAATGCAAAAATTAAGTAAATCTAATAAATCCTATGTGGAGGAATTCAGAAAAATTACACTGCTCTGGGGACTCTTGAAATTTTAAATATGTAAAATAATAAAATGGTCTGGGGTTGTCCAAAGCGAAGAATGAATGATGAGCCACGAGGCACTAAAAGGGGTTCAGCTGCCCCTCTGTGCCCTTTGCTATAAAAACTGTCACCCACCTGACCAACAGCTCTGCACAGAGTTCTTCTGGAAACTAACACATCCTCTCTTTATCCCTGTCATTCGGAAACTCGAGGGGTGAGTGAGATTATCTCTGAAGTTTCTTGGTTCGAAAATGCTTCCTATTTCAGTGACTGCAGGGTCTTCCCTTGGGCACTTGTGTGGGGTCAGAATAGGAGCCACCCTGGTCCAGCCCAGCAGCCCTCCCCTCCTTCCTCATCTAGGTCCTGACTATTTAAGTAGCCACCATATCACAATCTCTCCAGAAAACCATGGCACAGACTTCCCAGCACAACCACACACAGAAGGTTTGAGTTAATCCGCAATTTCAAGGCAGGTGAATTGGAGATGGCCAGTGTTCTAGCATGGCCCCATTTGCTCTGAGCACCAGTCAGAGAACGGATCCTGGTTGTCATAGGCTCGTTTCTGAATTCTCATAATACAGCCCAGCCTCGTTTATGTGCAGATTCCGTATTTGTGAATCCACCTACTCACTAAGCGTTATTTCTAACGCCTAACTCAGTATCTGCAGGGTGATCTGGTCCTTTGCAGACATGAGCTGAGCAGGGAAGCCCTGAGCTGTCCAATGTGCATGTCCCTGCTGTGGTGCTCGGAGCGATGCTCCTTCTTCTCGGGTCAGCGCTCATGCTACACACAAGTGTCATTTCTGCTGCCTATTTAGTGCTGGGTTTTTAACATTTTTGTGTGAATGAACCAACAGTATATATTAAACAGGGTGCTTTCAAACAGAAACACACGGAAAACATGACACTGTATTGACCGGTTGACGACAGTGCCGTGGCCAGAGCTCTCAGGAACCCAACACTGTGTTCCCCCGCGGCAGAGGCTCAGTTCTCACTGAGTCAGTATCCACAGAAAATTTATAGTGAACACCTTCCACAAGTGACAAGTATCAACTGAGATTCTTTGGTTTCTTTCATCGTCACCTCCTCTCTCTAACTGTCTCCTCCTCTTTCCTTTTCCCACTGACTTGCTCAGAGCCTCCAAGGTTGAAAACAGTGTCTGATGTATAATAGCTGCTCAACTAATCATGTACCCTCACCAAATTAAAACCAAAGACACTCCTGTAGATTATTTCTTTCTAAAAATGTACAAAAGGATAGTAAGTGAGCTTTGGAGTTCACTTTCCCCTCTTGTTTCCCCCAAATCTGGAATTGATGGTCAGCCCATCAGAGAAAGTCCATGCACTCTCTGTCCCTGGGCTTGTCTGAGCAGGGATGCATACTATCTGATGACCAGCAGTGTTTGAAAGATGAAATAATTCACTGAGGTTACAGGTATGAGAGATGAGGTATCTTCAGAAAAACACGATAGTGGATTTCTGATTGATCATAAACTTGGTTCTTTCTCAAATATTTAGGGTTTTTACATCACTTTAACTACAGAAACAAGAAGCCATTCAGAAAAGGACAAACCAGGAAGGAAAGAGAAGATTTCTCTCTAAACCCAAAGCTGATCCATTGAGCAATTTGAGTGGAAAGTTTCCAGCAAGAAATAATGTTTGCATCTCTGAAATTCTTTTAAAAGAACTGCACTTTGTCTTTCTTGCTCACTTTTCACACTCAGATGGCAAGGGCTGGGCCGTCCCTCTGCCACCTCCAGGTTCAGTTCCCTGATGAGGGGTCAGAGGTGTCACCTGAGAAAGATGACAGACACCTGTGCTGTGCATTGCACCCTGAGAAAGAAAGGTTGTTGGCTAACTGTAAATGGTAAAGTGGAAAGGGGGTGATAACACACATGAGAGATCAGTGCCTGGCCATCCTTCTCTGACATCACACTAGCATAAGTGGGCTCATAAATACACTTGCCCTTGTCATTAGGAACAGGATACAGCAAATGCAGTGCCTTTTATCCAAGGGCGTCATCTTGATCCTTAACACAAGCCTTTCTCAGACCGAAATGTAACTGTCTTAGTCCATTCAGGCTGCAATAACAAAAATATCAGACACTGGGTGGCTTACAAACAACAGAAATGTATTGTTCACAGTTCTGGGAGTCCAAGATCAAGGTGCTGGCAAATTCCATGTCTGGCTCAGAGACGCTGTCTCCTGGCTATGTCCTCACAGGGCAGAAGGGGCAAGAGCGCACTCTGGGAACTCTTTTACAAGAACACAAATCTCATTCATGAGGGCTCATGACCTAATCACCACAGCCCCGAGGATCCACCTCCAAAAACCATCACATTGAGGGGTAGGAATTAACATGAATTTGGGGGTCACACACACACATTTAGTTCATAGCAGTAACTTTTGGGCAGCATGTCTGGAAAGAGTTTAAGGGGGAGAAATGTCCCCTCCCAGTCGGATGGGCAGTTCCTCTGGGGATTACCTTGGTCATGAAAACCTGGCCCTCTACCTCTAATAAGGGAAAGACTGTCCCAGCTCCAGAGTCCCCACAAATTATTGCTGACTACATAGCAGCTCAAATGATCTTCCTGTTCAGTCCAGCTTCTTTCCCCCCGATTCCATGGCATGGACCCTAAGACAACCCCCCATTACATTTTCTAAGCTTTGCCTTGAATAGGGACAATGCTTTACATTCATTTGCATAGATCTGCCCCACCCCTAACCCCCGTCCAGAGATCTGGACACACCAATGCTCTCTCTAACATATAAACCAGATTTTTTGTTTCTCCTTTATTCAGGTAAACTCACTTGCAGAAGCACCAATGGTTCCTTTGATTTTAGGTTAGCTGTCATAAAACCTCAGCTCTATGACAGAAACACTAAAACTATGTTTTGAGTGATTGTCTAAATTTTACATATTTTAATTTATTTGTTATAACTTACAAATATATAGTATTGATAACTATTAAAATATTATTTAAACAATGTATTTTTAGTTCTCTCTGATTTCATCTAAAAAAGTACTTAGCAGTCCTGTCAGCTCTAAAAAGTGACCCTTTCTTCTCCCCAATATTTATGTTACAGCTTAGTGGATGACATTCATTTCAGTCCCAAACTATGGAAATGTATCTTTGTTGTTTTTACACTTTGTTGTTTTATACTTGTTTTGCATATTTAAGTTTGTTTTCTAATGTATTAGAATAAAATTTCTTGGGGGATAGAATAATATCTTTTACCCCACTCTAAAATTTTTGAATAATTAATAAATTTTTGTCCATATATATATGCTTATGTAGTCAATAGCAAGGGGAAAGTTCAAAGAAATTAGTTAAGCATTTTGTTGTATTGCTTAATCCTAAACTACTTAGTAATCTCTGGCACATCATTGTTTTAAAGTCCGTCCAAGAACCAACTGCTTCCCAGTGCTTGGAAAGAGACAGATAAGAAATATTGCATACTGTAATATTTATGCCGTAGGTAAAACATATATACTATTTGCTTCATTTAATTCAAATCTGCACTGGTTCAGCCCAAATTCAGATTTAGGTCACTTTAGATATGCATGACTCTCTGCTAAGCGTCTGCACATGAGGGAAGCACTTTATAAAGATTCAATCATGGTCCTGGCCAGTGGCTCAGTGGTTGGAGCATCGTCCTATACACCAAATGGTGGAAGGTTCCATTCCCGGTCAGGGCACATACCCAGGTTTCGGGTTTAATCCCCTGTTGGGATGTGTACAAGAAGCAACTGACAAGAAGCAACTGGTCAATGTTTCTCTCTCTCTCTCTCTCTCTCTATCTCCTTTCTCTCTCTTTCTCAAGATCAATAAGGTAAAAAAAGATCCAGTCATGATATGGAGACTTCAAATTCACAATCCATTAAAAACAACCTAAAAATGTGTGCCCAGAAAGATTTCAGAAGGTCTCCTCTTATGATGCCAAACTTTCAGTTTGAGAGAAAGTACTTTCCATCATAGTCCATTGAAATGGAGTTAATCACACGTTAGACGTTCACCCATGGGGGACATCTGGACACTGGGGGGCCCAGGAGAGTGATGACAGTGATCCCAGCGTGGTGCTTTCTTGGGAAAACAATGTCAGAAGGATTAGCATAACTTTTAACTCTAACTTGGCTAGCAGTCATAGTTCAGACTTCCGTTCACCTAAACATGACAGAAGCTGATTTTGAGGGAAGTGTATTATTCAAAGATGACTGTTTTCCTACATAGTTATGTAACTAAGATGAGGGTGAACATTTTGTCCCACTGGAAGGATATCATTTCATCTAAATAAAACACATAGTCTAATGACAGCTTGAATTTTAAACATTTTAATTTTAAAAAGAATCAAAAAAGTTAATGTGCACCAATGAAGTAAAAGGCAGTGAAGATCTTTCCCTTGGTCTTACAGGGAACCTGGGTGATGAAACCTCGTGAAGCCCCTTTCCACCTGCACCCCAGGGCAACAGCAGATCTGCCCTTGAGCTTGAGGCTTTAGGCATGAGGAGCTCCAGATGTTCTCCATGCCCAACATGATCCCAGAATACTAATTTGGTCCCACAAGATGTGCTGAGAAATAATCCTTCAGTCCAGACAGTTAGTAACCCATTTTTCTAGGGCTCCGTACTGATAAGTCCACCTAGAAGAAAGTAATGTTACGTACCCCTCTGCAGTCCATGTGGCTGTTGTTAAAGTAAGCCCCAGACATGTTTGCAAGACCCACTGACCTAGGGAACCTGTTCTGGTTTTTTAACAACACATTAATCAAATGCAGATTTTAGAACATTTGCTATGGTTTCATTAGAAAGACGTACCTGCTCTTCTTGACTAAATATAACAAGCCTGGGTGTGTAGTGTCCCTACCCAACATTCTTATAACTCAGCCTTCCTCAGCTAATGGATTTGGAGAGGATGCCACAGCTCTGGACAATGTGCCCACCGTGGGACTGCCCTCGACTTCCCCAAAATCTGCATTTGTGGAGTAGCATTAGTTTGGCCAATCAAGGTAGCTCTCTGAGGTATGGATCATTCTGTGAGGAGCAGGAGAGGATGTAATTCTGGCCTTCAGTACAGGGAATGCATTTAGAAAAACCTCTCTCATGACAGCAGAGCATGATGGAGCCCAGAACCAAGCATGCTATTTTGTCTGCCAGTGGTCTCCTTGTCCCCCATATGGATAAATGCACACTAATCCGCAGTCACTCAAGATGACCAGTGCCCTCGACCTCCCCTCCCCCCTTGCCTGCCCCAACCCCAATGAGAGCAGCAGTTCGTTCACACAGAAATTACGCCTCACCTCCCAGTCTCCACTGCTAGAAATCTGCTTTCTTCTGCCCTGTTATCCTTGCTCATGTGTAGCCTGTCTACTTAGGGCAGACACTTTTTCAAATACTTTATATGCATTATTTTTTACGGATGGGGGTGCGAGATCAAATGTATTTAAAGGGCACTAGTCTAAGTCAGTTCTTTGCTGTTTTCCCTAATGACCTTCTTATTTTCTACTAAGATTCATCCTCAAGTTCCCGCGTCTTTCCTAATGCACCCAAGGGAGTGTGACTGCCCTGCTCTGTGACTGTGCTTGTTCTCCCCAAGTGGCAGGCAGTGATGTCCTGGTTTGTAGTACAAGTGTTTATGACTTGGCCATATTCTTCCCCACCCCTGTTGTGGCAGACCATCTGGAAACTTAGTTCTCTGGTGTCTGCACACAAAGCTCATGCCTCCTCTCCTAGCTGGGGGGTGTGACCATGAGCACCATCCCAAGGATGTGGGTTGACGGGATGTGTGCTACTGCCAGCCTCGGCCCACAGGTAACTCCCACAGACTCTCCCACTTTCTCTCCACTTTCTTCTGGATAAACACAGAGGATGAAGACTATGAGGCCTGAGAGTGGTGGAGCCATAAAATGCAGAGTAGCCTCTGTCCACCCTCCCTCAGCTGACCTTCACTGGACTATATCTTTTTTTCTTAACTGATTTAGAGAGGAAGGAAGAGAGAGAGAGAGAAATATCAATGTGAGAGACACACACTGATCGGCTGCTTCCCATACGTGCCCCAACCAGGGATCAAGCCTGCACCTAGGCGTGTGTCCTGACTGGAACTTGAACAGGCAATCTTCCAGTGCACAGGATGAAGCTCCAGCCAACTGAGCCACACTGGCCAGGGCTGGACTATATCTTGAGGATGAAACTTTATTGCATTAGCTACGGAGATCTTTATTAACCATTTGGCTTGTCCTAACACATTCCTGTTGGGCTCGATATCTTCATTTGCCTCCTCCAATCCGCTCTGCCCAGGTTCTACTTTCTCGCAGAGACCGGCTCCTGGGCAGGCCGGGCCACTGGGAGGGTCATGTGAGAAATGCGGAGAGTGAAGTCTGGTGTCTGTTCCCAGCTCTCTGCCGTGGACTGGCCGCAGTGCTCCGCTGAAGATGTTCCGCAGACGGTCCTCCCCACACTGCTCCCCGTCCAGGTTGTGCTGAGAGGCAGCAAGTCCCTCTCTGCTGCCCATCTCACGGTCATATCCTCTCCTGGACCCCACCCACAGCTTTACACACAGACCTGTTGCTAAACTGTCCTCAATGTACTCAACGTGTGGCTTCTATCTACTTTCTCCTGAGACCTCGACGACACACTCACCACCAGAAAAGCTCATCACAGATATGCATGTCATACCATACTCCTCTTCATAGCTCCTCGATGCATACTTGCAGAATCGGAATGTGGCTGCATATTCTCTACAAGCAGTGATGAATAATAAGACTGTGACTATCCCTTCTCCCAAAGTTAGGGATGTACTCCTGCAGCCCTTTTTGATGTGATAATATATTCATATTTTCCAAAATCATTGGCCTCATTTAAGAAAGACAGCTATAACCCAGCCAATGTGGCTCAGTGGATGGAGTGTCGTCCCTTGGACTGAGAGGTCCTGGTTCATTCCTGGTCGGGGCACATGCCCAGGCTGCAGGCCGATCCCCAGTGGGAGACATGAGGGAAGCAGCCGATCAGAGCGTCTCTCTCACATCAATGTTTCTATCCCTCTCCCTTCCTTTGTCTCTAAAAAAAAAAAAAAAATCAATAAAAATATATATATTTTTTAAAAGACAGCTATATATATAAGTGTATAAAATCAACATGTGTACATCTTAAATTTACTCATTGTTACGTGTAAATTATATCTCAATAAAGGTTTAAATGAGGACTGCTGAATCTCTGAGGGAAGGGAGGAGGGTGGGAAGAGATTAACCGAAGAATTTATATACATATATGCATAATCCACGAACACAGAAATAGTGTCGTGAAAGAGGGGTTGAGGGGAGTGTGGTGGAGGTTGTCAACCGGGAAAAAAGGGAGACATCTGTAATACTTTCAACAATAAAGATAAATTTTTTAAAAAGCAGGTCAGTAAACCAAATAAAGACATTTTATTGTTATAAGTACCAGAAGCTCTATAAGCAAAATAGTCTTAATAAAGGGTATATAGTATTATTTTTAACTTAAAAAGCATTAATTTTAAGTCACTTAGCCTATTTGACTATCCCAGCAAAGATACTAAAATCTCCTTCTATTTTACAGTACTCCTATAAACAAATAAACAAACAAACAAACAAAAAATGAGTTTATAAGGATGAAATAGTGGCAAGTATAGCATAAAGCTCCCAACAATTCTCACATGTAATTCCAATAGTTATAAGTAAATAGAAATCAAACTAATGTCTTGAGTTTCTACTTAGAACATTAATTATTTTCGGATTATAAATGATCACTGTTGAAAATTTAGAAATACAGAAAAATTATGAAAAATGAATTTATTATACTAAGTCTCTGTTGCAGTTCGGTCCACAAGCTCTGGTCAGGGTTGTGCAGGAGGCAACCAATCGATATGTCTCTCTCTCTCTCTCTCTCTCTCTCTCTCTCTAACTCTATCTGAAGATAAATGGGAAAACATCCTGGGGGAGGATTTTTTAAAAATCTCAATTACAAATAATAGAATTCCTTACAATATAGCAGGAACTCGATGTCTGAGGGGTATATGCAAAGTACTCTTTAAATGAATTTAGTCAGTGTTCCATTGTGTTCTTGTTTTACATTATAGTCTGCATCTCATTGCACTTTTACAAAACTTGTGGATGACACTATTAAAGCTGACTAAAAGGAATTGTACAACACTATCAGTTGCAGAACACAAGTAAATATCTTATTCCACTAAATAGATTATAAAATAGGTTAATAAAAGTAATCACCTGGTAGTAGAAAAAGGAGAAAGTCACTGTAAGTATCAATAAACCTTACAGGGAATGTTGGTTTGATATTCTTATTACACCCAAAAAAGATTGTGCAAAGAAACATAGTTTTCTTAGTCTGCTTCCCAATTTATTTAAGATATCTGTGAGAAAATGTGAAGAAACTCATGGAGGTTTCCTCATTATATTAATTTATGCATTGTATAATAGCTGGGGAGTGGAACTGGCATTGTTAATTATCACTCAGGCTAATGACTTCTGAAAATTAGAGATAGATTTTATTGACACACTAGAGAGACAGAGAGACACACACATGCACACACATAATCCCTTACATCTATGATGACATTTTATGATTCTAAATTAAATTTTCAAAGTCATTTCATCAAGATTCAGAGATAAATTATGTAATAAAGAAAGTTAGAAACTGAACTTATTATAAATATAGTTGTTCTTATTAGGTATGCTTTCATATGTTATAATTCTTTAAAAATCACTGGTGCCTTCATAACATATGTGGTGTCTCTCTATTTAAGAAACAGGATATTAAATTAAAAAGAACTCTTCACCACAGCCATGATGAATAAATGAGACTCCACTATGCTTAAAAACATAATTGGGATTTCAGGCTATGTAAGCCTGCCATCTAAGATAATGTGTCCAGTAGATATCTTATTTAATTACATATTAAGAAAATCAAGAATTCCTTATTGTTGCTACATTAAGTTTGAGATATGACTGAATATCATCAGTTATACTCTATTTTGTTTTTTCATTTTAAATTTTAAATTAAAGTTAATCTATATTCCAGGACTTTTGTGAAGAGTCAACATTGTAACTTTGATGTTACATGGTATGAAAATCTTTGGCTTTAAGTATAAGATAGAAGAGATATTATCCAAATTATTAGTCCCTCAATTTTAGAAATCTTGCAAGTCACTTGACCAAATAAAGTTTCAAATATTTTATTGAATTGTATATGATAAAATATTTTTCTCCAAGTCAGCTGTGTCTCCATGATCTTAATTTTAACTTTCCTTTTAATTCTAAATTCAACTTTTCTCAAAAAAAATTTTTTTCAATCTCAATATCAGTAGAAACCATTTTCCCCCTATGGTGTCCCATCTAACTGAGTAAAACCCTCTATGCTCTGTCTAATGGAAAATATATTTTCTGCCCTAAATTTGCATTAATTCCCTGTGGTTTCTGACCCTTATGAATCCTCCATTTCACTCTTGCTTTGTCTTGTCTCTTCTCCACAATGCCCCACCAGCCTTCTTTGGGTGTTCCCTCTGGAACACACCTCCTGTCAAGCATTTGTGTGCTTGGAAACTTTCTTGGTGGGAGCTGGGGAGAGTATCTGTCCAATGGTCACCCCACCAGGTTTGAGGATTCTTTGTGGAGCCCTCAACACCTGCGGAGATCTTAGCCCTCCGGTACTACTCACCTTGCCTTTCTTCTCTTCTCCTTCCTATTCCAAATCTTCATTTATTCTCTGTGAGTGAAAGTCTTGTTATCTCTTTGTTTTTATTTTCCCCACCAAGGTAGCCCATAAGATATGTCGTTTAAAAAAAAAAAAATGGCCCGGGATTTGGAAGGGAAATCGTGCCATACCCTTAGGAGCAGAGAGGGCTATAATCAGTTGTAACTTTAGACAGCCTTTAAAAGAATACCAATATTTTAAATTAAATAATTCAATGTTTTCTACTTTAAATTGTGTATCAAAAAGATGAATTTTGGAAACAAAACTCTAGACTTCTTTCTCACACTTCTTGGAAGGTTCTAATTCTGAAAGTACTCAGACTCTATGCATTTTGTGTTCAACGCCCCTTCTCTCACTTAGACCCTATGCTTCCTTCTGGAAGTTATTCTAAAGCTGGCCTATACAAGGTGCTCTCCAGTTTCCTCTTGATTCTACCAGATACAGACAGAATAGTTGGTGTCTCTGTAAATTTTCCCCTAACTGGACCCTTCTCCACAGGATTTATGAGACTGTATCTGCTATGGGAGACAGGCAGCCCTTACAACGAGCTTTGCGGCAGCTGTAGAGTGAACTCTACCAAGGTGGACATCACACTGCCCGCCCCCACTGCAGACCCTGCCTCCAGCTTACCTGTCCTTCCTGTGAGGTAGGAGGGGTTTTCTTCCTATCCCACTCAGGTATGAGAATGTCACTCATTGCTCAGTTATCCCATGATCCAGATTTTAAAACTTCAGTAAAGCAAAATTTGTCAAAAAGAAAACTAACAAACAACCAAAAAATATGATGTCTCAAAGAAGGTGATGGCAAGAATCATAAGTTAGAGGCCCAAAGGCAAAATGACATTTATCACTGGGAGAGAGGTACAGACTGTCTCTGTGGAGTCAAGGACCCTTCAATTCCATAGATTTAATTAAATTACTTGTTAAAGGTGACTTAATGATTTAACTAGTGTGATATGTTTTTCCATTTTTGTGGATATTTAAGACACCAGCTACTACCAAGCCCCACATAAAAGTATTGTCCTATGTACAGAGGGATCGTTCTTCATTATACGCTTTTATTTGGGTTTATTTTAAAGCACTCCCTGGGGAAATTACTACTGAGATTTAGTTGGGACAGAAGTGTTTCAAGTGTCAAGATTCCATAGCTATATTTCAAGCACCATTGTGACTGTAGGTAAGATAATTTTTCTGACAATTCTGCTATAAGTAACCTGTTCTGCAGTGCAGGTCACACCTCATAAAATCTCAAAGGGATGTAAATATTTCTTTCAGTTTCACTGAGGAGTATACTAGGTATTATAATCAAAGGTAGAAAGGGATTATTTAACTGGTTGTTGAAGAAAAAAATCGAAATGATGGGGTTGAGTTCTACCTTGCTATAACCATTCCCTGAAAGTGAAGTCATTTGGGAAACTTATTCAACACTTTTAGGCATGCTCACTATGTACATTTATCCAATTATTGCTTCAGAGCACTAAAAGTATATGAAGAGATTGAAATACTGTGACTTTCCAAATATAACCTTTTTTTAATGAGTTAAAATTACCTTTAATATGTAACAAATTAATAATAGCATCTATGTTGACAGTCTTAAAAAATAATTGTGACACTAAAGATTACTAAACCATGAAATTCAGAACAAGAAAACCACTTATTCGTAAAATTTGATTTAGTAAAAAAATAAAATAAAACAACACGGATTTTCAATCCTGTTTCCATTCTAACATTGAAAAGACTAAGAGCGGGTATTATGAGCCAGTGATGCAGCCCTTGTTTCTATGTCCTGTATTTAAATGAGGAAAGCAAGATCTGTTTCTAATCCAAAGGATTCTGTCGGCACACATGATAAACCCAGCACAGCAATGTTGAGCGTTGAACATATTCTTAGGTTGTTAGCAATAATTTGCCATTTTTAAAGGTTTTCTTGGTTCCAAGGGTGGTAACAATCTAAAGAATTAGGTCCACTCATCATAAAACACTAAAATTAACAAAAAAGAATCTAAAAAACATATTCATCCTTAGCAGAACAAAGAAAGGACAAGCAGAGCTACTGCTTGGGAAACAGAAAGGTAGCTAAGAATGCCTACACAGCCTGCTTCCACTAGAAAGCCCAGTCTTCCTAGTAAACCTTGCAGTGCTCCACTGAGAAATGCAGAACAAAGAAAACATCTTTTAAATAAATGAAAGTTGTTAGCCAGTCCAAGACGATTTCTAAGAAAATGAGTTGTAAGTAGTTTTTGGCTTTTGTTCTTCTTTGTTTCAAAGGCACAATTGTGATCATAAGTGTTCTGAAATATTTGTGAAAACATGGGGAAAAAATAGAAGGACTAGATCAACAGAGACACCAAATATTGGCCCAGTTTCAAAACGACAAAAGTAATATACCAGTTCTTCCTTCAGTTTTTGCCTTGATGGCTCATGGTGCAAAATCTCAGGCAGAGATCTAACTGGATGAGCTCAGATCATGTGATTATCATGATCTTGGTGACTATCATCAAGATAAGGAAATGACACACCTGGCTCCCTTTGTGTTCATCGCCCTCTCACAAGGGCCACTAATAGTGGAAGGCAAATACTTTGATTAGAAGAAGTGTGCTGGATGTTTGCAGCAAAACTAACATGTATTCATTGTAAGCATTGTATCTGAGAACTAGTTGAAGAAGACTTGGTAGATGAACAATCAATGTGGAATTCGGCTAGAATATTTTCTTGACTACAACATGGTACTTGTCATATTGAAAGCATTTAATACCACTAGTTGATCAAAGAGAAATATTACATATAATCCAATTGTTGATCTTTAAGGTAATAGGCTATGAAGAAGCTGATTCAGAAATATATTTTGTTCACAGGAAAAAAGGGCACAAATATGTAAGATGTAAGACCTACGGAAAACATTGAATGAGTCAATGGATGAAAAATAGTTAAACAGGGAGGCAGAAACAGGAAATGTGAAGATCTAATTTAGTCTTATACTTACATAGAGACATCTTCACTAAAAGAAATTATGCCTGGTATTATATGTGGCAAAGTATAGGAAATTTTCTGTGACTAGTTTTCTAATGAGGAATGTCTGTGAGAGCAACCTCACACAGGCATATGAAGAAAACCCATGAGCACAGGCAAGGGAGATGCTGCAAGGCCCACGTGGCTGTTTGTAAAATAAAAGAATATATTTTTAAGATAAAAGAAAGCAATCCTTCTATACCACATTTACACTAGAAAATTCTAGATGCCACAATCTCAAAGATATTTTTAAAAAGATATTCTCCCATCCAAGTACTAACCAGGCCCAGGTTATTGGCCAAATGCCCTATGAGGGGCATGCAGGAGGCAGCCAATCGATGTTCTCTCTCATAGATGTTTTCATCTCTCAGTCCCTCTCTCTCTCTCAAATCAATAAAGAAAAATAAATTCAAAGATATTCTCATAAATAGACAACTGATAGAAACAATGCTAGTTGAGAAAACAAGAACTGTGATGACTAGAAAGAGAAGACAACCTTGAATATTTTTTTCCAAAGGCCTGCAGTGCCATTAAGTAAAATATTCCCATTTCTGCATTATTCAACAGTGCCATTTTCTGTAAATCAACTGGCCCTGCAATTGTCCATGGCTTCCAAGCTCCCTGTTTGTCCCATAATCAACTTGTCTGTCCTTGAACCAGTATCATGCCCTCTGAAATATGATACCCTTGGAATAATTTCTGAGATAAAGAAAAGTAAGTTTTTCTCTTATTTCTAAGAGTGTTTGGACTTCTTTTTTTTTTTTTTCACATTTCCATGTAAGTTTTAGAATCAGCTCTTTAAATCTCACATACACATAATCTGTTTATATACATAGTAAACCGTTTGTCCATGGCACATATCACTCATATGCTGTTTTATTTTTGTTTATTTCATTTCTCAGTGTTTCGGTTAAGGTATTTAATAGTGACCTGTCTTTGAGTTTATTAATTCTATTTTCCTCTGTGTCCAGTCTGCTTCTAAACCTATCCACTGAGTTTCTTTTAATTTTAGATATTGTATTTGACAATTCTAACATGCCTGCCTGATTCATTTTATATTTTTATATCCTTTTTTATACTTTTGATATTTTTATTCATTTTCACATTTCTTCTACAAACTTTAACTTGTTTATTATAGTTGCATTTAAGACTTTGTCTGCTTACTGCAATATCTGGTTTATCTTGGGTCTGCTTCTACTGGTTATTTTGTCTCTTCATGATCAAACATTTTGTCTACTCCTTTGACTAATGATATGTGAGTGTGTGTGAGAATCTGTGAATGAAATAGTATAAATGTTCAACTTATTTTATTTGTTTTTTCCCCCAAAGGATTTTGTTTTTTGTTATCAGTTAGATTACCAGAAGATCACCTTGATCTCACCATAACTAAGTACTGGGCTTTATTACAGTGAGTTTATTTCAGTTTTTTTTTTTTTCTTTTTTTTTTACTGAAGGAATAGTACTTAGGATTGCTTATGATGTGGTGCTGAAATCCTGAATCATGGCTTTTCTTGAGAGTCAGCTTAATGATGTTTTCAATATGGCTAGGCACATTCTAATGTATCTTTAGGACTGAGATTTCTGTTTAGTTCTCAGCCTCCCATCAGCTGTTCTCTGCTGGGTCTTCTGAAATTTTATCTGCACATGGCAGTTTCTGTCTTGGCCAAAGGCTCCAGAGGAATTCTTAAACAGAATTTTTGGAGTCCTTCTCTGCTGTGTCTCTTTTTTTTTTTTTTTTTTTGGTAGCCTGCCCCCACAAATCACGTTTATGTTCTCTGTTTCCATGGTCCTATGACACTGCAATGCTCTGCTTGGGCTCTCTCTCCTTGCATCAAGAGTTTGGAAGATGCAATCAGGGTAAAACCTAGACTGAATGCAAAGTTCAGTGTTGTACTTTGCTTTTCTCAAATACTGTATAGCCCTGCATTGGTTACCATTCCATGTCTGCTATTTATTACCACAGAGTAAGTCCAACACCAACCTCTTTGTCATGGCTATCACTAGAAGCCCATGCACTTATTTAGATATTAGGAATACATCAGAGATATTCAGAAGAGAACTAAAGGATTAATCACTGCAATATTAAATTTTCTCACTTTTGGTCAGCACCCACAATACAAAATAAAAAGGTAAATGACATAATAAACAACTAATTGATAACTTCCAAATATCCAGTTATCTCATGAAAGAAAAAAATAGTGATATTTTAAATAAAATGGCTTTTTCATTTGCATGTTTCTCTCATAAAATCATCAGAGTTTGTAGAGTTTATAATTCCCATCAGTGATGAGGTTGAGAGAAAATTGTGGAACCCTATTCCCTGTAGTTAGACATATAAATTTGGGCATCCTTTTTGGTGGACAATCTGGCTAGGTATGTCAGATTTTATTACCAATACCAATAGCGCTGCCCAAACAATGTTCCTTTCCAGGAATGTTCCTGAGGAGGTAGTTAAGCATATATTCAAAGCTACAAGTACAAAGATGTCTATTTGTTAACTGCAAAACTATAAAATGTATTATTCTGTAATCCCATTTTAAGGGAATAGCTATGTATAAGAGGACTGTAGGTGATTTCAGATTGTTTTCCTAAGTACTTTGTTTTTATAATATTTCTCTATTGCTTTTGAAGTAGAAAAAATATTTTTATGTTAAAAATGCTTTCAAATTCCAAAATAAAATATAAATATGCCATTCTATGAGTTTTGACAGAGAATATAAAAATTCTTTATTGGTTAATAAGAAACATCTTATTGGTTAATTTATTGGTTAATGAGAAACATCTTTAGAGTTGTTTTTTGAATATTATCCTACAACTTAATTCCTATTATTTTTAATTTTAAAAGTGGGGGAGAACCAAAGGAATAATGCAAACACTCTAAGGTATTCATTTATTTGGATACATTTTTTTATAAACTCTTTTGATACCCGTGTTTTAGGTTTGTAATGCCATCATCATTCCGATAAACTTTTGTTAAATTCCCCAAATATACGATTTTAAAAGGTTTGAGGGAAGTGATAGTACTCTAAATGTTTTGCTCTACTGAAAACAAATAGCTTAAATCTTGCCTGCTTCCACTTCTGATGTTATTTTTCTAATCCTTGCCTTTCCTGCTTAGATATAATTTAAACAGTGGTTTAAATTCAAACCACCAAGGGTTGGGATAAATACATCTTCAGCTGCATGAAATATATGAAACCAGCATGTGAGAATGGACTATAGAAAAGTACTGTCTATAGAAAAAAATTGACAGAAGTTATTTGAGTTTGAGGAGCACACATGGAGATTTTTCTTCTAAGGCCATTTTGATTAATCTAATCCACCACAACAAATTCCCAATTCAATATGAGAGGTAAGAGTGCCTGAAGATGCCCTTTACTATCATCCAAGGGAAAAGAGATGTCTGAGTAAGAGATGAAAACATGGCAAGCCTAAGTAGGGCGATAAGGATCTGAACTGCGGCTGGCGTGATAATGCGCGAGTGACAGCTCTGGGGGAAGATGAGGACGCCCCGAGTGCTCGCTGCTCACAGGGCCGGGTCAGTCTTCCACGTCAGATGCCTTCCTCCCAACATCAGCCAAGGAGCTGGTGTTAGATGCCCAAATCAGCACCTGCAGAGGTTTATTTATTAAAGAGAAATCATGTCTTCTAAGGAATTGTGCCCTCGGGGATTTTTGTTGTTGTTTTGCACTATTCCTAGAAGAATTTTGTTCAGCTTCTGAAAAACAATCATTTCCATTTTTACAAAAAAAAAAAAATAGTAAGAAGAAACAATTGAAGAAGAACGTGGAGTACATGTAGATTAACTGAGGAAAGGTAGATTATCATTCTCTCGTGTTCTAGTTGGTTGTGCTTGATTTCCTTCAGACGGTCTAAAACATTTTTTTCTTCTTAATGTTCTAAAATCCTCTGAGGTTTCCTCTATTCACACATTCACTCATCCTTTCATCCATCCGCCCACTGAATGCCTTGTATTATCAGGCATTGAGCTTGTATACTAATAGCAGTAAAAACATGCACTTTTAACCCTGGCCAGTTTGGCTCAGTGGTTGAATATTGGCCTGCAGACCAGAGAGTCCCAGGTTTGGTTCCTGCTAGGGGCATGTTCATGGAGGCACAGATTTTATACACATAAATTCACATATTGCTAGAGCATCATAAAGGTGATAAACATTATGACATTATGAAAGAAACACTGGTATAGTATGAAACATTATATAAAGAACATGTAATATTTAGGAAGCACCAGGAACAGGGTCAAGATAGCTCTGGGCTGAATGGAGGAAGTAACACTGAAACTCAGACCTACAGGTATGGGTGTCCGAGTACCCCAGACAAAAGAAATAGCAGAGGGATGTCTCGAAGCAAAGAGGAGTTTAACATGTTTAAGAAACTGAATGAAGACAGCTGTGCTACAATTCAATGAACAGTGGAAACTGAGAAGGTGGAGAAGGAAAGGCACAGAGAGGAGAGGGGTCTGGTCAGCCATGGAAAGGGCTTTTATTGAAAATGAAGAATGAAGTAATTGAAGGATGTGAAGGTACCAGGGCAATGTCTCCCACATTTAATATTTATAAGATTGAAAGTAAATTCTTGCTCCCACAAAGAAGACATCTCGAGTAAGATCAAAGCAGGGAAGTGAGCTAGCAGTGAGGTATGATGAGGGAGGCAGGAGAGTGGTCAGACTGAGCTGAGTCTGCAGAGCTGGGTGGCCAGGCCCACCGTCCCAGAGAAGGACTGAATGCCGGGGTCCAGTGAAGGGGCGTGGGAGGAGCGCACCTTGGTTCTGATCTACACAGCTGGGTGCAGAGACATGCCATTTCAAAAGCTAGAGGTGTGGAATTTGGTTTTAAAAGATCTAAAGTTCAGCTCTGAGTGTGTGATGTTTGAAATACCTGAAAAAAAAAAATTAAGTCCAAGTGAATAGGCAACAATTGAACATATAATTCCAGAGCAAAGGTAAAAGGTCTGAGCTGGAGGACACATTTAGTGTGGGTTGCATCATTTATAAAATATGCTCAAGTCTCTTAATTCATAACAACTAATGATGCCATTAGTTTACCTCATTACCCAAGAGGTAAGAAAAAAATTTCAGATAAGAAATTTTATTGTTTGCTGAAAAAGTCAATTAGAGTAAATTTCCCTTAACTTTGAACTAGGATCATTCATCAACATATGAGAAGACTTTGGGAAGCTGAACGCCCCCCTTCCTCAGTTCTGGATGTGCATGGTCTTTGTCTTAGTCTGCTCAGGTTGCTGTAACACATTCCCCTGGATGAAGCAGTTTAAAGAAAAGAAACATTTATTTTTCAAAGTCCTAGAAATTGAAAGTCAAAGATCAGGGTGCCCGTATGATCAGTGTCTGGCCAGGGCGCTCCTTCCTGTTCACAGATGGTCACCATCTCACTGTGCTCTTACATGCGGAGAGGAAAGAGAGGAAGCACGTGCTCCTCATGTATCTTCTCAAGAGGTCACTGATACCACCAAGAAGGCTCCGCCCTCAGGATCTAATCACTGCCATCTCCTAGTCCCATCTCACTGGAGATTATGGTTTCAATATATGGATTTGGGGAGACACAAACATTCAGTTCATAGAGGTCTTCATGGCAGATATCTGGCTTCTTTTCTCATAGAATTATCTGTATCTTCAGGGGAAAATCAAAATGTATACTTGTATGTGGAATTTCCCATTTGAAAAGTGATAGTGAGTTGGGTATTAGTCCATTTTTCCCATCTGACACAGGCTCAGAGATATGAGTTAATATAATGGAAACATCGATGAGGAACTCTGAAGCCTTCAAATGTAAAGCAACACTATAAATCGTGGGGTGGTTTTGTTACGTTACTGAAATAATTATTTTTTTCTAGATGGACCACTTTTCAGTAAATAAAAATAGGAAAGTGGGTCAACATTGTTGCCCACCTGTTCTGTGCCAGGCACTGTGTGGGCTCTTTGTGGAATCCGTCATTCCTGGGAGCGGGAGGCTGGCACAGGGCTGGGACAGGCCATGGACAGGGAGACAAGGCCTTGCCCTGAGGGACTTTCATCACAGGGAAACACTGTGCAAGGTAAACAAATGTGAGGGGAGAGAGTATGCTTGATCGAAAATTCTATGAGCAAAAATAAAACAAGAGGGAATATAATTGGATATGTTGGTCAGGAAAACTCTATCTAAGGATGATTCGTGCTGATGGAGGCCCGAGGACAGCAAGCCGGGCACAGGGAGTCCATTTCTCAGTGGCACAAAAGATGGAGATTTTTTTTGGAGCATGGCTACCTGAGAAGTCCTCTAGAAAGTGAGAGGTGATTAGGGATAGGACACGCCTTTATCAGGCATGCCTAGGTAAGGGGAAGAAAGGGTTATTGAAGGCAGGAAAATAAATAAAAAGAAGGCAGTGAGCCATGATGGTGGATAGTGAAGTCAATGAGAATGAGGTCATTGCTGATGGAAGTGCAGCTACAGGAGAATGTTAGGACCTTTGCCTTGTTCCAGGGAACCTATGTACATAAAAAGGAGCATTAGGAGAATATGAGAAGAAGCAATAGCATATCTTGACATACTTAGTTTCGTCTTGGCACTGCACACCTGTTCCATCCATCTGAGTCAATATCTTGCATTGAGGTGCCAGTGATGACTTCAGTGAGCTCCTGAGGGAAGAGGGCTCCCCAGAGCCAGAAGATGCCACCTCAGAACTGAAGGAACTCTCAGAGACCACAGTATTCTTCCCTTGTATTCTCAATAATTTTAATAGTTATATTTTTTATGCATTTAGTGTCTGTCCTAATCATAACTGTTTATCTTAAAATAGTAAACACAAATTTGCTCACTAAATATGTAATCAAAATCCCTCTTCCCCCTTGGATGCCATGTTAAGAAAAACAATAAGAAATTAATAATACAGCTAGCAAAATTTTTTGTAAAAATTATATGTGTCTTACATATGAGAAAAGGATCAGTTATGTAGTAAAATCATATTACATATATATTATTTTATATTATTTTATATTATATATATATATGATTTTGTTTGTTTGTTTGTTTGTTTTGTTTTTTTAACTGGAACATTTTTTTATGAGGACACTCAGTCTCCAAGATCTTGTTGTAGATATTCTTGCTCAGCCACACTTGATATTTTAAATGTTTACTTAGGGAAAAAAACACAGCTAAAGAAATGCTTCTTGGTAAAATCAGGAAAATGAGATGTTTTCACACCCACACAAGTTGAATTAAGTCATTACAAACACCACCTTTCCCTGGCACAGAAAGCCCCTCTCACCCTCCCAAGCCACATACACTCGCCCGGCACATTCGGAGCTATTTAAAAACCGAATGAAATAATCACTGATTTACTTGTTTCTCAAACAATGTGTAATTTAACATCCCAATGACATCGATTTTCCACTTCAGACAGTAGGAGAAACTTCACTCTTCATTCCTCATTTAAATATAATTGTGTATGTTCAATGAACTCCCAAACCAAGACATGAAAAGGGATGAAATGTTTTAGTGCTACTGAACAGGGGACACCTTTCTTCACTTCAGCTATTTAGTTTTAGCTTGAAGATGCTCTGATTGCGTACTGACAATTCTGCAAACCTTCAGGAAACATCAGGGGATATTGCTCCTATGCAGAACTGAAGGGTGCTCCTGTTCACCATACAGTAGTGGGCGTGTAACACAGTAACTCCCAAACACCTCGAGGTTCCTATTTGTTCATTTTCAAAGGTGGAAGTTAATGCATACAAGGTTAAACTACGTGAACATTTTGCATTTGAAGAAATCTATTTAGACAGTAACATTGACCATTTTTAAAAGAATCTGGACACACCATTTAAGATCAAAATAAACTGAAAGAATATTAATGCATAGATATGCTTTCATCTACTTTATCAGTTGATTTTTCCATTTTAATAATGCTAGTGTTTTATTAAAATGTAATGTTTAAAATATTCATTGAATTGTCAAAAGATCAGGGATACAAACAGTGTCATTTAGTGACAACAGACATATCATCTGGTTAAGAGAGCGAATTAACTTTTCAGTTTTCATAATAACATTGTAGCCACACACACACACACACACACACACAACAACACTGAACTTATTGTTGCCTCTAACAAGATAATGTTCTTCTTTTGCCCATTTTAACCTAAAACAGCAAAATTAACTGTTTTTAATCTCATGTTTAATGTATCCCTAATTTTGAAACCTCACACTAGGATGTTTGTTAAACATTTGCTTACACGAAGAATTCCTTCCTTTCTGTCCGTCTGATTCCTTTTCAGCTAAATGATTTCCGCCTGCTCTCAGATAGTGCAGTTGTCTTCATTTCGAACGTCAAGGTCACCACTCTCTCATCCTGCCTGGCTGCAGAGCTCAGCAGGTCCACTCTCGATTCTGTTACTTGCAGAAAATAAGTGACAAGCAGGTCGTGCCGATTTCAGTGAGGAACCAGCCACCTTGTCCCTCTCCATTCTTCCTCTGGCATCTGAAAGCTCTGAAAATATTGCATACAGTGCTTAGTAACTTTAATTTTTCTCCCCAAAAGAGTATAATGAGTCCAGTTGTCTCCTCTAGAAAAAACTGTGGTTGCAGCATCAGCATCATCACCATGGTAACAGTGTATATTGAGAAATTACTAAGAGCCAAGCAATATGCTATGTATTTTGTAAGCATCCTCTCTATTATTCCTCATGCCAATCCTGTACAAGAGTTTGTTCTTATTTCTATTCTGTAAAGGAAGAAGCTTGAGGTTCAGAGAGGGTGAGTAACTTATCTAAGTCACACAGCTGGTAGATTCAGAACCAGACTTTGAATCTGACTGATTCCACTGCTCCATGTACTTTCCCTCTCTGATGTCCTGAATCTCCCATGGCAGGCTTTAATTTGTGTGGGTGAGACATGGAAAAATAAGCCTGCACTTGTGAAAACATGAACCTTGTTCATTGCATGGGGCTTTATTTAGCAGCCTCTCCTTAAGAGAATTAACTCCACAAGCGTTCAGATTATCAGCTCACCGAGAGATAAGGTCAGTAGAGCTGAGTTTTTTATTGTAGAGTCGGACAGGGCTCAACAGTCCCCTGGAGGAGATGCTTCATTTTCTAAGAGAGGAAATTGGATCCCAGGAAGTGAAAATGGTCTTTCATTCTCCCTCAGCAAGCTAGGTGAGGGGGCCAGTGGACCCTAAGCCATCTGACAGTCCCTGAGGTAGGCCAGTGTCTCACCATTCCCCCAAGTTCTGTGCCCAACAAAAGTCTCAGCAGCACTTTGCCTGAGAACCCGGCCGCAGGAGGACATGTTTAACCAGCAGCACTGGGCCGGCGGGCTGAGGTCCTTCCAGCCAGGAGCTCCGTGCTAACGGCTGAGGAAATGAGTCTTATCCCACTGTCCCTCAACCGCACGTGCTCATTCTAGAGGGAGGAGATGGCTGATCCTGGGGGTTCAGGAGAACTCCTCTCAGTTTCAGGTTCTCAGAACCTTCTCAGAAGTCCCAGGGCCGCCACAGTAGCCTCGAGAGTGGTCAAGCCAGCAGACTGCACCACGTGGGTCTTGATAAAAGACACACTAACCTTAGGGAAATGTCACATAGAACCTTTTGTACTGGTGAGAGTGGGCTAAACCCATTACGGTGGCCGGTTTCAGAGGCGGGCTGGGCATCAGCCCAATGTGGAAACTTCCCTGAATGCCAGGTAACTTCTCTGTGACCATGGCATAAGGGGATTGGCCCACTGGCTCCAAAGGTAACTCCTCCACTCTAAAATATTGTTATCTGCACAGTTTTACCCAAAGTTCAAAAATGCTTTCCAGTCGAAGCTGCCTACAGAGACTCGGCACGTGGCCCTGCCTCCGAGGCTGGCACCACCTGAGCTGAGGAATGGAGCTGTCCTTGTCTTGTCTCCTTCTCACATGCATCGAGCCTTTCGGGCTTGTTCCTGGCAGATCCCCCAAAACAGATGTGTTTTTGGTTCTGGGAAAAGGAAGCAGTTTTACCATGAGAAAGATTTGTTTGTTTCATGTTTGTTTCTGGGTGCAGTGATGTAAGGAAACACTTTAGTAGGTTTTGCTGTAGCCCCATGACACAGACAAATCATAGGAGGGGTGCAAAACTGCAAACTCTGGCGAGAAGCCTGTGAGCCCCCAAGTACCTTCCCATGAGTCACTGCCCTAGTTCCCCTACAGGCTCAGGGCCCACTAAGCTCACCCACGATGACCTTTCTAGTTCCCACATTCCAGAAACTTACCTTTGGAAACAGTGACACCCTCAAAAGGCACCACCAACCTGAGCTGTTTGGCCATAGGTGCATCATCTTCCTCCATGTGGGTCTTAAATATGTTTGTATTTATTTTAGAGAGAGGGGGAAAGGGAGAGGGAGAGAGGGAGGAGAAAGCATCAGTGAGAGAGAACCATGGATCAACTGTCTCCTACATGCCCCCTACTGAGGATCAAGCCAGCAACCTGGCATGTGCCCTGACTGGGGATCCAACCAGCGACCTCTTGGTGCCTGGAATGATGCTCAACCAACTGAGCCACACCAGCCAGGGCCTCCACATGCATCTCAATTAAAAACACACTCATGTGCCCTTCCCTCCCTCGCCATCAGCCGGTCAATGTGGCTTGTCTGTTCTGCCCTCCAAATCCCTCCTGCCTCTTCTTCCGTTTTCAATCCCACAGGCTCTGCCTGAAGAACTGACACGCAGCCCAGCTGCAAGTGCTCCCACAGCACACCCACTTCTGCCCCCCGATGCCTGTGGAACGCCACGGTGCTAGGTATCCTGGCCCCCATGAACTTGTCCCGAGCATCCTGTCCCAGCCTGAATATCAGGATCCACACCAGGAGGTCGAGGTAACCCATGCAACCTTCCTACACATCCTTGTTTGCTTTACTCACTGTCCAACTCCACCCCAACCTGCACTCCACCAATCCCTTTGTGTCCCCTGGAAATGGCTTTTGTACACATTCCCGCCACTTCTAAAACACCCCTCACTTTCCTCCTCTGGGGAGGTCCTCACCCTGCAAGACCCCACTGTTTCTGGGCAGACATTCCTCACTTCTTCAAGTAAATTTGTCTTTTCTTCCTCAGCACCACACAGGATCGTCCAGCCCAAATCAGTCTGCTTGGGAGTACTTAGCAAAGAATTTAGCACCAAGTAACAGACTGATCGATGAGAACTTGTCCTTATTCTCACTGTCGATGTTGTTGCAATCATTGCTTTTTTTTTTTATTATTATTTCACTTTGCCTTCCTTTGCTGGTTTGGTAGATTTTCCTACTGAAGAAAACTCATTCATCTCTATTATCATAATTTCATAAAAAAAGGAGTCTAGTGCCACATTCACTATCTGGTTAAGAAAGAAAGAACATCATAAAAGTAAATTTAATTAAAATTTATTTGTGACCTAATCATTGTGGAGATGTGTTAATTTCAATTTCATACATTTTATACTATTTAGGGAGAAAGAGTAAAATCAAGCATTATTAACTCCAGTTGTGAATAAAGACAGTCACATAGATAAAATTTCATTGCTTATGATTCAATTTTATTTTTATGCTAAAGTCAGCTAGATGGGGAAGAGACTATATCCAGCCGTAGCCTCAGGAATAATGTCCCTACAATCAAATCAGCCTAGAAAGAGCTAATAGTGATCAGAATGTTTAAAGTAACATTAAAAACCCAAGTGACCAAAGTTGAATTTAGCATCTCTGGAAAAGCTTATAAAAGAAAACAAGGTTACTAATTGTCAATATTCTCACTCCTTTCTGTACTCTGCACATCCGTATGCAAACTCATTAAAGAATGTTACTACTTAGATCAAAATTGCATGTTTCTTAAAACTGTATACTCAAGAGACTACAGATCAGAAAAAAGCAGGTGACCGGAGCCTTGCTTCTCCTTTATTTCACCTCTGAGCCGGTAACCCAAGGGGACCCAGAGCGCGAGCGAAGAATTATCTGTGTTGCTGGTAAATTAGACCGAAAGGCTATCAGCACAGGACTCCTCATCTGAGTCTCCTTCTGGTGCTGTTCCTAACGGAGTCGTCATGGTTGTTTTGGACACTAAAGGCACACAATTAGAAGTGGTGATTTTATTTTGAAAGGAGAAATATCCCAAGTAGCATTTCACAGCAGGGGAAAGGCAGAAAACAGTCTCCTGAGCCGGGGAAAGGGCAGCGGGGGATGTGCCGTGCTGGCGGAGTTGACTGCGATTTATAATCAATATTAACCACATCACACACAGGGAGGTGCCAGGGTTTGTAGGAAAAAAAGAGTTAGAGCTGTACTTTTTTTTTTTTATCCCATGAAGGTCATAATAAGATGGGTGAGATGACGAGAAAAATTGATGGAAGGTAGGTGGTTTAACAATGGAGAAAAATACCTCTGTTCTGATGAGGAATTCTCTCTAGCAATCTTGCAAAACGACTGACCTCTGCTGTAAATTTGCTTGAGAACTAGAATGGAAAGTTTAAATGAGATTTTTAGTGATTTCTGGCCTCACTGAGAGCTGGAAAATGACAATTATTCAATTTAAGAGGCTTTTTGCCTGAAAAAGGTAGACGGAGCCCCTGGTTTGATGGCCTGGCGGACTAATGCAGCTGTCTGTCCCCTCCTCGTCCCAGAAAACACCAGCTCTAAACACCGCTAATCATGTCAACACACGTGTTCACTGTGTCTAGTAATGAAGGGCTCCCAGAATCGATCCTGATGGCAGGGAGGGGAGGGGAGGAGGAAACGGCGTGAACCCTCCCAGGGGAGTGTTCAGGAAGACAGATGGAAGTCATTTCACCAAGTAAAATCCCCACAGAAACTCTAAACCTGTCTCGGTGTTTCCCGAGTTCTGCGTGTCCTTGTTACTGGAGGCCCACAGATTTCTTGTGACTACATTTTGAAGCTCTGTACTGTATCTTGGACACAGAATGCCCGGCCATCCATACACGACAGACATTTTAACAACAGGACAGAGAAACAGGACATCGGCTGTGTGGAACGGTGGTCTCCGATGGATGCCCAGCACTCAGGGTACACAGAGGACCGGTCAGGGGGCCCATAGGTGAGATTCTAGCACACCTGGAGATTCTTCACTAACTGTGTGCATGTAGTAGGGTCTCTAACATCAATGACCTGGAAAGAATAGGACTATTTTCTAGTCTCAGATATCCCTTGCCTGTAGAGGATTCTGTTTTTCTTGAGATTAGTATTAAGAAAAAGAAAAAAACTCTTAGAGGGCCAGTTGTAGAGAAATTAGTATTGCTTTCTTTGGCCATGACTTTTATGAACACAAAGTTTGTAAAACCACTGCATGTGTAAATGCAGATGTAGATGCAGGTACAGGTGCAGGTACAGGTGTAGGCACAGGTAAAGGTATACATCATATAGATAGATAGAAATAGATACAGATACCAATGCAGATATAAATACAGTACTGATACTACTACTGATATAGATGTTGATATTGATATAATTATATAAATGTATATAAATAACAGATACAGATGAGTGTAGTTATAGATATTGATATAGATATGATATTGATATAGACATTGATATAGGTAGCAATAGATATATGGAGATATGATGTGATATATGTAGATATATAAATATAGATATTGATTTGAGGTATATATTGATACTGACAGAAATAGATATGTAGATACAAATAGGTACATATATAGATATTGGTATAGCCCTAGATACTGATATAGATACAAATATAGATACATAGCAATTCAAATCAATAAAACATTTATTAAACTTCCACAATATTCATTGTACAGAACTAAAACCATGAACAGAAGAAGAAAAATGCAGTTCAATCCTTACTCTGATATTGCTTACACTCTAATGAAGGGGCTTGGGGAAAAAATGACTGGTTTAGCTATAAAATAATCATACAATTACTGGAATTCTTTTGCACCTTGATAACAAAATCTGTATGTACCCTACAAAAGCCCATTACTACAAAAGTCTAGAGAAGTCATTGCTACCTGTCCTACAAGAGGGCACTTCAGTCTGAACATTTCACTGGCTCCTGTTAGGACAGTGGCACTTCTTTCTATGACAGACACTGGGCCTGGAAACCCAACTAGGTGGTCAGGTGGAGAAGCCTGACGTCCAACCCTCGACATGGAAACAAAAGGAGTAGGTTGGTACTGAGCGACGCTGTTGGCCAGAAGCCATCTGACATCTTTCCTGGGCTCAGCCATCACTCCCCTTGGACCAGGTGCCCTTTCTAGCTCTCATCCATTCCCATCTCCCTTTGGGGGCATTTCAATATCAGGACAAACATCAATTCAATTTTCCAAATAGCAGAATTGTATTTTCCATTTTTTAACATAATACTGCTCTATTTAAGAAAACAGATGGGTGCAATGGGTAAGGCCATCGATACTATTTACCCAGGTAGACCATGGCCATCAGAATTAAGGGTTATAATCACAGGTAAGATACTCTCACTGACAATCACTGAGCAAAACCACTCACACGAGTGCCCACATAGTTCTTTTCATTGTTCTTCATAGACATGCATAGAAATGCATAACACTCCCAAATACCCCTTGATTAGAAATATTTGTGTTGTGCTAATAGTGTTCCTTTAATCCAATAATGAAAACTCTTATGACAAAAGAATTTATCTATCTGTGAGGAAAAGCTCTATGAGTTAGAAAATTAGTTCTGCGGTAAAGAAAAAAACTTCTGGAATGTTAGGTATTTACTTTATTGGTAACATTTGGTAACTTATATTTGTATGTGTGCGCGCATGCACACACATGCAAACATAGCAGCAGCAACACATAGGCGTTCCCCTCAGAAGCTCTATGCTGTGCTTCTGAAATATTGTTTTATTTAATCCACCAAATAACCCTGTGTAGTAAAAATTATTATTAAATGGTGGAGATGGGACCTGGAGGCTCAGAAATACCCAGTAACGTGCCAGGGTCACAGAGCTTGTGATGCTCAGAATCAGGGTTTTAAATCCAGTTGTGGCAGATTTTAACCCCAGGTTCTTAGCCACAACTATGGTGGCTGTTTAGTTAATAAGAATGTGAGTTTTCTCAAAGAGGAATCATTCTCTGCTCTCCCATCTCTGAGGTCCATGCATTACCCTAGTCAGCTCATTAAAACTTCAAAAAAGTCCCCCCTAGCTGAACATCACAACTCACACAGAGCTATTTCCTCCTCCTACCACCTTCTGAGTAGTTTTCCTCTCCTGGGTTTAAGAGAAAGGGTGAAAGTCTCAGGAATGGTGGCTGGATCAAGGTGCGAAAACATGCTCTTTAGACAAAAGCTTTGCCAATAAGCTGGTGCATGGTGTAGTTCTCAAAAGATGACAAATAAAAGGCATACCTAAGTACTTTTCATGTTTTAGTGCATCACCTTCCAAAAATGGTATGAACTGTAGAAACCCAGTACGCTACCTTTGAACATTCACTTAAAGCTATCTTCGGAGCTCTTCATCACAAGCAATGGAGATGGAGTTTAACGAGGATCTTCAATCCCATCTGTTCTGTGAAGCTGCAGCTCCCAGTTGGCATGGAGCGTTGCAAACATTACTCCACAACATCCTTTATGCAACATCGATACACTCGCGATCCAGTAACAAAGTGCCACTGAGCATCTGTCTGTATTCCCATGCAGTGTGAGGACAACATTTCCAAAGGAGGGCTCTCCAGCATCTGGTTGAAATAAACTGTGTAATTTTAGTAATTTTTATATTTTTATTTTGCCAAAAGAGACATACATTTCATGTAATTGTAGCTTATTTTTTTAACCCCCAGACTTAACTAAAATGGTAACTCCAAGTTGCAAATGTGTCTTTAGGGCTCATGTATATTTTAGGAACTAACCACAGGAAGCCCCCAGCTGACCGAGCTGCAGAGCATCCCCGTTTCTACTGAACACCAACAGCAAAGGATCTCGACTTCCTGATGGCCATTGGAAGAAGAATTTTCACAGCAATATCAATATTTTCTTCTCAAAGTCTTTATTGTTTTATTACTTTTTTTAATGACAGAAATGTAAAATCGTGTTTTACTGTGCATGTTCTCACCACACCTAAAAGATGGGTGGCTATAGCAGAAGAAAGTCTGGATTCAGAGGAAACCACAGTCAATCACAGATAGGGTTCAAGAATTGAGAACTGTCCCTTTCTGGAGCAGGTAAAATGCTACCTGCCTTGACTGGCCTGTCCATTCTCTGTCACGGTGGCAGGGTTCTGTTGCACTGGAAAACACAACCCGCCCTTGGGAAGGTCATCGCCATCCACTGTCATGGTGGGGTCATGTTCTACTAGGGTCTCCTGTTTCACAGAAGTGCAGGTGAGGGTGCTAACCATGGTTTCTCTATCCCTCAAGGCTCCAGGCTAACTCCTGCAGAGCACAGTGGGAAGAGGTCTGTGATTCCTTTCTGCCACAGTTCTGGAGGAAAAGTAGCAGCCCTGACTTCTCAGAAAGGCTTCTCCCAGGACTGAACGAGATGCCCAGCAAGTCATGAGCTAGCATTACTGTCAACTGAGGGTCACAGACCACCTCCAATTAACCCTGTGAACATCAGTGAGCTCTCCTGCCCTCCTCACTTTGGGCATCATCATACTCGGCGACACATCCACTGTGTGATTGTTTTCATCTGGGGTCCCACCAAGCAGCCCTTCAGCAATCCCCAGTTTTTCATATAAGCAGCTCTGATCACAGAGCAACAACTCCGGGTCCTTCCGGAGCCTGGCCTGGGCTTCGCCAGCCTGCTGTTGTGGAGATCATGGCACCCTCAGTCATATGTGATGTGGCGTGTCAGAGCAGTGGACTGTGCAAACGCAAAGGGCACAACATTTCTGAATGCCCCGTAGTTTGGGAATTCTGAGATTTATTATTCACCAAACTTTCCTAGACACTTACATGGGTAACAATTTCTCCAAAGGAATTTTTGCTTTAAATATATTTTAACTGGAGAGTACATATTTGTGACAAGTGGTTTGATAGGCATTTGAACAAAGGAAAATTGTGGTGATGCTCCACGGCATTGGAAGTAGATCGAAGGGTGTGATTGAATCCTATTTACTGATGCCTTATATGTGTGTATATGAGGTGCTCTACCATTTTGTCTAGAATGTTGCAAACTAAATAACCGTACTGGTGATAGAGGTTAAATCGAGTCCCCAGCCAAGCAATGACAGAGCAAAGATTTAAGCTCAGACCTATGCAATTCTAACGCAGTATTCTTGTTTTTACACATAAATAAAAACTCTTCTGGTTAGGGTTCAGTTGGTCTGTATTAGCATGGGCACCAAGGTCTTGATACCATATCCTGGTTTTTATGATCCTTTTCTTACGATGTTTGTAGTGACTTTAAAAAACCCAATGGTGGGGATATAGCTCCCTGGTAGCCCGCAGGGAAACAATCCACCCTTGGTATGTGTGTAAATTCTCTTCAAATGGAGAGAAATTTCTCAGTTAGGAAACTTGACCACTAAAGCTTTAGAAGTGACAGAATAGCAGCCAGTGACAGCCTTCTCCAGAATGGCCGCAGCAGCTCTGCTGGGCTGGTGCCCGTCTCACCACTCAAGCAAAGGAAGGGGTAGCCCTGAGCTAAGGGACTGGAGGAACCAATAATGCTGGTGGCCGTAAGGTCACGTGGTGGTGGCCATGACTCAGGAAGCTGTCCCAGCAGCAGCAGCTGGCCGTACAGGCAGCTCCAGTTCCCACCACCTTCCCTCCTATAAAGAGCACGAGGAAATGTTTCTCGTCTGCCACAGTGACGCAGGAGAGGATAAACTTTTGCCTTTTACTTAGACTTTTTGTCTCGGATGAGAGCAAGTTGATGTAAACTGAAGATGCCGCATTTTCCCCAGGAAAGACAGCTCTGCTATCAGCCGCCCACCCCGCACATCCTTCATTGGAAAGTTCCCTTATCAAGATCACACGCAATAGACAGAGCTATTTTGAAAGTCAATGTCTCGCTCTTTTGAAAGCTTCACTCGCTGCATGTTTTTAGATGCAAGCTTCAAACTGTCAGAGTTTTGTTGCCGCTGATAAAGCCAGCCTGGGATTGATGCCCAGAGGGTGGTCTGACTGGAAATTAGGAGACAAAACTTGAATTAAATTAATTCTCTTGGCAGCTCGGGGAATAAAGGCAAAGACAACGCAGTCTCAGAGCTAGGCGAATGGATAATCCATAATTGTTATTGGTCAATGGACGTTCTGCTTTCCAAGCTTTAATGACATTTCTTACACACTTAGTATTTGCCAAGATAATATTTGTGGCGACATTTGAATCCAGTGGCCTCCAATAGATATTGTCAGCGGCATATTTGATGCTTCTAAATGCTAGCTGGCCATTGTGTGAACGCTGATGTCAGAGGAAAACAATTGGCTTTTCTTTAACATGTTAAATATTTACACCATAAACTTCAGTTAGCTTTTGATCTATGTTAAAA
Organism: Molossus molossus; assembly: GCF_014108415.1. Lineage (NCBI taxonomy): Eukaryota > Metazoa > Chordata > Mammalia > Chiroptera > Molossidae > Molossus > Molossus molossus. The sequence goes on from NW_023425366.1 coordinate 35,990,065, forward strand.
GACAATTTGCAGTAGAAACTTTCCTCTTCCAATTTAGCTATTTCAGCCACTACATAAAATTTTCGAAACTTCGCCATAAATAGTGTGGCCACATAAATGATCTCAGGCACTCTAAATAATTTAACTGTAAAATTAAATGGGTACAGTTTCTTTTGGGGGTAATGAAATTGCTCGGGAACTAGATAGTTATGATAGTTGCACAGTTTTATGAACACACTAACATTAATTGGATTAAAATGGTCTGTTTTATGGTATGTGGAGTATATTTCTATAAAAATGAAATTAACTCAGGAAACTAGCATGGCCATCAACTAAATCTTCCACCGTTTTATGGGGGCATTTCAGCCGGACTTCTACTCAAATGGTTTGTTTCTCATGTTCCTCCTTAAATGTTTCTTAAATGTTACCAAAAATGTTTAACATGTCTGTCCATTTCAGCACTGAGCCTGGATTTTTCAAGTTATGACTCATTACCTATTAGAAGGGTCATAAAACTAATTTCTTGCATTGGCACATTTTTATTGGAATCAATCAAAATATAAAATATAATGTGTGATAGGCAGACAGCATCATTTCACAAAGTTTTTGTTTTAGTTCTGTGCAGACTTGTATTGATAATGGGCCACACTGTAAAGCGGGTTATTTGCTGTGGTCCACAGTTTAAAATTCAGAGAGCCTCTACAGTAACTCTCCCCTGGAGCTGTTTGTGTCCAAGCACTGTGCATTGCTGTTGTCATTTCTAGCCATTTCAAGACACAGAAGGGTCACACTATTAAGCTGACAATGTCTTAAGTGCTTAGAGATTACTTACTACGTGTAGGAGATTTTAAGCATAAAGTACATCAAACCTCTCCATCTGCGGACTAATCCAGTGGACCCACTTCCTCTCTCTGATCGTGGCACAGCCTAACTTAGTTCGTGCTCCTCACAGAGCGGGAGCGAGCATCCTGGAGCAGGTTCAGCACAGATGCATGCAGAGGCTCACTGGTGCATACAGAGGTGGATCTCCACTAAAGAAGCCATGTTCTCATTAAAGTTGTCATCTTTGCCAAAAATATTTATTTCATCAGGGTGCACAAGGCCCTTATAACCAGGAAAGCTCTAGGCAGAGATGCAGAAGTGAGGCTAGGCTCCTGTCAGGCGGCTATGACAAAACACCATGGACTTAGGGGCCTGAGCAACAGCCACTTATTATCCATAGTTCAGGAGGATGGGAAGCCAAGGAGCAAGGTGTCTGCTAATTTAGTTCCTAAAGAAGGCCCTCTTTCTGGCAGAGATGGACACCTTCTTGCTGTGTGCTTACATAGGGGAAGAGCAAGGGTTTCAGCTTCATGACCTCATCTACACCTGATTTCCCCCGAAAAGCCTCACCTCCAAATATCATCTCATTGGGGGTTACAGCTTCATCATGTGAATTTTGAATGCAAACATTCAATCCACAGCACCTGTGACAATATTTGACATAGATAATGCAAAAGGCCCTTCCACCAAACTCTGTGGGGACCATGAGGTGACTAGGATGCATGAAGACAATGGCTTTAGGGGCACCCAGAGACCCTACCACAGAGCAAGCATCTATGTAGTCAGGGTGGGGCTGCAGTGTTGCTGCAGAGAGGGGTCCTCACTCAAGTTTGCAAGCAGAGGACATCCACCCGGAGGCCCGTGGAAGGAGCCCTGGGCGAGAAGAGAAACCCTGAGAAGAGGCTTGAAGGGACTGAGTCTCTGTATTGACAGGCAAGGCAAAAATATTTATTTCATCAGGGTGCACAAGGCCCTTATAACCAGGAAAGCTCTAGGCAGAGATGCAGAAGTGAGGCTAGGCTCCTGTCAGGCGGCTATGACAAAACACCACGGACTTAGACTACAGACTATGCCTTGTTCCTGGAACAGTGACACCATCTGCACCCCAGGCTGGTGAGTCCTGGGGAAGTGTGTACTTCTGTGTGGAGGGCACAGAGCACACTCAGAAAGGCGGGTCCTGCTTCCCCGACATGGCTCATCCAGTGAATGATGGCCTGAGGGAGACTCTGGAGCTCAGCTCCATCAGAGACACTGGAAGTAAGCGGAGTGGGGAGTCAGGTTGCCATGAGGCATTTACCCTCAAAAAGAACAAAATTAGTCCCAAATTTTAAACCACAGGGGATGCCTTCAGACTTTGTGGTACCCCAACGTCAGGCCCCCTGAGGTCCGTGCAACAAACAGAGGCTGTCACATGGGTTTGCTCTAGAAGCATTGTCACCCTGATGGCATGAATTTAAATGTAAGAAACACAAAAGAACAGAGATTAGAAAAAGTAATACCATTAACTCATTCAATCAAAATATTACGGGAAGAGGAATAAACATGCCCAGCGAGGCTTGTGATTTTAATAAACACCTCAGACTCTTTCTCAAAACTGCCTTTTCTTAAAGTCATTTTTTAAATACTCTGGTTTTTACATCACTTCTGGTTTCAAGTGATATTAAGGAAACTCCTGAATCAGTTCTCTGTGATTTTTTATGTGAAACCGTCAGAAATTTGATTTATAAATGCAGGAAACACAGTGGGTAGAGAAGGTAAACTCTAATAACTGATAATAAAAGCAGCTCCCCAGACCTCAGACTACACTGATCACATATTTGACTGGTTTTGAGCTACTTCTAGGAAGAACAAAGTGTACTGTCTCAGTGCTACTAAAGTGGGGTTTACAAAGATTAAGGAGATCGGGATTCTGGGATTAGCTTCCAGTGTAGGTTTGGCACGTACTCCGATGGGGTCTCGGCTCCCCGCCTGGCTGGGGACCATCCTCTTCCCCAGCGCTCAGGGAGCAGGGCCATGACAGATGTCCCAGAGGAAGGGCTCCCCAGATTGCTGCACAGGAGAGTGTCAGGGAAATCCCGCAGCAAAATGCTGACTCGCTTTCTTCACCTCACCTTTCTGTTGACCACAAGTGGCTTATGACACTTCCAAGGAGCTAACGTGTTTGGGAGCATTTCTCAAGCAAAGGCTGAGCCACAGAATCTCATGGGCCCCTAGTTCCTAGAACATGTCTTACACATTTTCTGATGCAACACATAAATGATGTTTTTTAGAGGAGCTATGTTCTTCAAATAGGTGCTCACTGAAAATCAAATTCAGCCCTGGTCGGTTTGGCTCAGCGGTTAGAGCGTCGGCCTGCGGTCCGAAGAGTCCCGGGTTCAGTTCCCACTAAGGGCACGTACTTCGGTTGCAGTTTGTCCCCGGCCCTGGTTGGTCGTGCGGGTGGCAGCCACTCGATGTGTCCCTTCACGTCGATGTTTCTGTCTCTCTCTCCCTTCCTCTCTCTCCCTCCCACTCTATCTGTATAAAAAATGGAAAAATATCCTCTGGTGAGGATAAAAAAAAAAAAATCAAATTCATTGTGTCTTTCTGGAGAATAGTTTGCATAAAAAGAAAAAATAAATAAATACAAGAATCTGTTTCTATTGTAGGAGACCTGACCATCATGGATGAGAACATGTCTTAGTTTTACAAACTTTTCTTTCTTTACTAGATATTAAACTTGTATTGATAAGAATAAAAGCCTAAGCAAAACTGGATAAGGAGTGTTCTAATCCTATTGATTTTATTGTCTCTGTTTTCAGCCTACTCTGGGAGCAAAACAGTATTTTGAGATATCAGCAGCCTTAGAGAGTGCATTTTGCAGGAGAACATTTCTCTAGAATGAGTAAATAACTTAGTTGATATGACTGAAGAAACTGACAAAGTCAAGAATTAGCGAGTATGCATCAAACACATGAAAGAATCAGTGTAAACACTTGAGCTACCCTGAAATATGAGATGATTTTCTGTAAGTGGGAAGCAATACTAAAATGAACTCAAAGGTCAGATGCAGCTTTTCAAGAATTATTGCATTTCCTACCACAGCCCTGAGTATTCTAGTTTCTCCATAGTGCAAAGTAATTGATTTATTAATTAATAATTTTTACAATCAAAGCTTTTTGCTGTGGCAATAATACTCTTTCTTATCATTAGAGAGGACATTTTAAAGACATTTGGCATATTTTGTATTGAAATCTCCATTCTTCTAAATTCTTCTCAAATTCAATTGCATTTAAAACCTGTTTTCTGACCAACGAATCTCAAAGTCGTCTCCCTAAGTCCTCCAACCTATAGTAACTGATACTGTGACATTGTTAGTAATTATGTGCTCCATATTTCAGAATCCAAGGCACCACCCCAGTTTCAGGGTTACAGCATAAGAAAGAAAAAATGGGTAAGTTAGAACTGATGAGCTGTGGACTGTGGCTAACCTTCCAGATAGATGGAAGCATCTTAGGAGTCACCTGGCTTAGTCTCCGCATCACATCTCTCCTTTCCTCTTCCTAGATATTTCTTTCTCCCGAAAGTGTCTGGAAGACATGCTCTCTTTTATCAGCGCAGTGGCTATTGTATCATGTATTTCCCATCACGGCAGTTGTCACTTAATGATTGTTCCCAAAAGTTTAGGTGATTGTCTGTGTCCACTCTGGGTGGTGCCACCTTGCTTTTGGTCACTCGTTTTCCCCACTTCCATGACAATGTGGCATCACCCTGGACCCACCGCTAACCCAATGATCCTGTGTGTGTGTGGTAGGTAAACTATCTCTCAGCGTCTTGTGTTGCTCATTTATCTCCAGGGACATCCATAGTATCTATTTCATTCACAGAGCTGTGAAATAAACACTCCATGCAGCCACTGACACTTAACATGCTTTAACTTAATTTTCTCCTACTGGTAGCAACTGTGATTAATAACACATACTTGAAGTCAGTTAACCATTCTGTTTCCAGATGAAGTGGTTTTGATTGAGCCCATAGCATGAAAAGAAATAAGCAGAGCAAAGAACAAAATGCCAATGTGGTGATGAAAAGGAAACATGGATATTTTTGTCTGTGAAAGAACAAGTTGCAAAGCCAAAGTGATTTCAGAAAAGGATTGAAAAATTGGAAAACACTGAGAACCATTGAACTGAGTGCTTGTGGGCCTCTCACCTCCTGCTGTCTTGCAGCTGCATGAAATGTTGTCACCAAAGTCCCATGAGCATATGTTTCTCTAATCTCATGGCTTTTAAAATGACCTAATGGGTGTACACATCAGAACCTCTTTCAAAATCAGTGAAAAACAATCCAGTCGAAAACAGTCTTTGGAGGTCCACAGTCGTGTGTCTCCACCACAGTGATGGGTCTCTCGTGAGCTCACTGATGCTGTCATCACAGCCGGGCTACCCACCTGTAGGTGTGACCCTGTTGTGAGACATCATGGCCCCCACCACCTGCACACGGCTGTTTTCAGGGAAGGGGGTTTCCGGGTTTGCTTTAAGTGAAACTGTTGATGAAGAGCAGTCCTGAAGAGACTGGCCACCAGTTCCTCACACAGGACCGATTTTGTTCTTGTTGACTAAAGGCAGCAAGGTGGCGCTTCTACTAACGGGGACGAGAATTTGCAATGCGATTAATCTGCCCTGGTGACTCCTTGCTCAACGCGCGTGGTGGAGACTTGCCTTGCACACAGTAAGCACTTGCTGTAGTTATGCAGAAACATCTGACAAAGGCCTGATAGCCGAGTCCCGTGAAGTGGGGGTGACCCGGCCCTTCTGGGGAGACGAGCAGCAGGCGTAGGGTGGGGACTGTGAGCGTTGCCCGCAGACGTCCCGGTGAGTGTGTGTTTATGCCCGTGTCCCCTTGTGTGTGCCACCAGCATTGAGGTGCTCCTGTTTCTGGTTGCAGTGCTGCTGCTCGAGGGGGCGATGACTGATAGGAGATAGACTGGATTTGGGGAGAACGGTGAACCGCCCAGATATACAGGAACGGCTCTAGTTCTCCTTATTTCTTAAAACTTAAAACACCTTTCTTGTGTTTTAATGTCAGAGCTATGAGTCCTTCCTTACTTCTCTAGGTTTCAGAAATGTCCACGTGAGGAGTCCCAGAGCCCATCTGTAGATGCACAAGAACACAGAAGTGCCCAGAGATGGCAACGCGGCTGCCCCAGTGGGCACCTTCCTTCAGTCCCTCTGTGTGTCTGTCTCTCTCCACTTCGATGCGTTTTAACTCAGCTCAAATTGTGGCTTTGTGCCTTTTCAGCACACCTCCTGTCCCCTCATCTAAGACGAAGGTGGCCACGGCTGCTCACGTGTGGTATAGACAGTGCCCTGCTTCCACCCCAGGGATGGCCACCGCCTTGGGCAGAGGCTGAGCAAGGCAGTCCAACACCTCTGTCTGTATATGACCATGAAAAGGTATTTTCTTTGCTAAGTACATATTGGTCTGTCCCTTTCAGAGGCATTTGTGAGTGTTACTATGTTTTTAGAGTTAAGGTTTGCATTTATCTAAGAGAGAAGCTATGTGCATGTCTCACAGACATTGTGACCCTCAGCTTACCCGTTCCTATCCATGCAAAGACAGGGTGGTTACTCAACAGACATCAGCGCATCCTCCTAAGGATCCCATGAACGTGCCGTGTAAGCGTGTGGCATGTGGCAAGCAATGCTGTTAGCAGTGGAAAGTCAGGAAGAATTACTGAAAAGCAAGAAATAAAGGGAATGATACACTACAATGATCTAAAACAAACCTTGATATTAATTCTCCCCCCACCCCAAAAAAAGTGAAAAAGGAAAAGAAAGGTCAGGAGTGATAAAGACAAGTAACAGGTATGTATCCCACACCAACTATGACAGAGATTCCCTCCATTCTAAGATCCGCATGAACAGGAGATGACTCAGAGAATGTCCCATTAGTCCTACCTACACTCATCGCTCACATAGCACACTCAAATAATCACAGGTCATTTTATTTTTTTTTAAATTATTTATTTATTTTTTTTGTTACAGATGTTTCTCCTTTTTTTACCCCATTGGCATCCCCCTCAAAGTCAATGTTGTGGCCCTGGCCTGGTAGCTCAGTTGATTAGAGTGTTGTCCTGATATACCAAGTTTGTGGGTTCAATCACCCATCAGGGTACATACGAAAATCAACCAATGAATTTATAAATGAATGAAACAACAAGTTGATGTCTATCTCTCTTTCTCTTTCTCTTCCTCCCTCCCTCCCTCTTTCTCCCTTCCTCTCTCTCTCTAAAATCAATCAATCAATAAAAATTTTAAAGTCAACATTTCTACAAAAACTTTTCACAAAGACACTGCAAATACACCCAGAGAAACACAAACTAAAAAAAGTGATGTTGAATGATTATGAAGTGATTATGAGCAATGTTAAATGTGTTAGTGGCTAAATTTTTTTTAATTAATAAAACATTTATTAGCAGATGTTAAATGAAAGAAGAATGTAACCATTTCTATACTTTTAAAACACAAAAAGGGGCCAGTTGTTCATAACCACACTATGAGCTTTCAGAGTGTGAAGGATGTGAGTGAAGCAGTAAGAATAATTAGAGAAAACGGTATTGGGGGGCAGTAGAAGCGTTCGACATCCTGTTAGAAAGTGGGCAATCCGACTCTAACACTGCTCACACCTCTAAGGCTCCTCACCTTACATCTCACGTGTAATGACCCAAAGGGATTCTTCTAGAAACAGAAGTATAAACGCGTAGAAAAGGTGGTAAGTGTTGCCTGCCCTAGGAGGGGTTTGGGCTGCCTGAATAATTGGCAAGAAAGCCAGACCGAGAACCTGCGTTCAACAAGGGGTCCCTTAAATTCTCTTCTCCACCAGAGAAGCGCCGCCTGGTCCAAGGTCCACTTTCCGGGCAGCCTTCTCTGTCAAGTCCTGCTGGCAAATATGCCGTCGTCTCTGAGCACGTTTTCCCACCAATCTAAAATATTAGATGCTATCAAACGGCTAAGCATGAATATCAACAACTTTCTTTTGAGAATGAGGTATTTCAATAACAAATCTTTGCAGCTGTTTGTATGTTTTCTAGACCAGAAGGAACCAAAATGGTTTTCTCCCACTGCGAGGATTTAGAAGCTTTTCACTCGTGACACAGGCCAGGCCCGAAGCCCGCGTGTGTGACCCAGTGCGTGTGTCTGGAGAGGACGGTGGTATCCGTTTCTCTTGGCACCGAGCACTGAACGGCGCTCCTGACCCACATTCCACTGCAGTTATTAGTCAAAGTAATAGTTTATTTTTTTCACCAGAAAAATAAACCGTGATGCACTCAGCACAGCAGTTCCTTGAGCTGTACCCTGGCTTTGTTTGACTTAGGAAGTGCTCTTATTGTGAAAAATTATTCAATAATGGATGAGGAGTCTGAGAAAACTTCTTCCACACAACATTAATTTGCCAGAATTATATGGCACTGCCACTAAAAGGGACCACCAAGGGTTATCGGGGGCTGACGGGACCGGAGGAGGAAACGCCCCCGGGACAGAGTCCAGGGCGCCCCCCTCTGCGCCCTGCTGCCTTCCTGGGAAACAGGGGTCGCCTGCTTCAAACAAACACAACCGTTGATCAGATTTGCAGGTCACACTTACACAGGAGTCGGTGTACACGGGGAAAATGTGCACTAGGTTGGGGCTGTGGCAAAAGCCCTGCCAGCTCTTAGAATTGTTAAATTGACACTGCACTAGTCAGTCTTAAAATGTCCCTAAATCTAGGTTTAATGTAGGACTCACGTAACAGCTGTTTTAATTATAGGCAGTATTTTAGGGTGGTGAGGACTCACCTTTATGCTCTGTAACATGACTTGTTTTTTAACATAATCTTGAGAGATTCAATTTATTGCAGGTATGGGCATGTCCTAACTTCTCTCTCTGCTCCTTTGTTACTGTCTCCTGGAGTTTCCCTGGAACACTTCACGGCCCCTGCCTCCTCGAAGCTGAGGTCTCAGGAGTCCCAGGAGATAGTACCATGATGCATACCTGCCCCCCAACTCACACAATGACCACTTTTCCCAGGGAGGTGGCCCACCCTCAGGCACCTTCCCCTGTACCAGCTCCATTGTCCAGAGGACAGGTAGGCAGCAACGTGACCCCGAGATCTCACAGGTGCGGTTAAACTCTGAACCTCATCTCATCAGAAACAAATTGCTCTAGACTGTCTCTGCAGTTGTCCTCTTGAGGGCCTGGACGCTGAGTCCTTCTCTGCCAGGGCTTTGGCTGCTGACAGCCGAGGGGGCAGGCAGAGCTGCCCATATTGAGTAAGCGCCCTCAGCCTTCCGGTGACCTTCAGAAGCACAAATACAACAGACTCAACAAAGGAGCTGATTTCCTACTTTTCTAGCTGACAAACCCCAACTGGTAGAGGAAACAGAAGGAAGAGAATAATATCCCAGAAAACATGAAGTTTTGAGTCTTATGCGACTTCCCCAGCGCCCAGGGCTGGTCCCTGTTGGCATCCACAGGCACTTCAGCCTGCTCCCAGGTCATACACAAATTCTGAACAGGGCCACGGCGACAGACCTGGGCCCCGACTGCGACCGTGCACAGACTGGTTGTCTCCAGGTCACGTCTGGATTTCTGGGTGTCTGCCCTGTAGATTACTTCTCTATAAATTTAAACAAACGAAAACAGAACGTGTCTATATTATGTCATTTTTGTTGACATCTCTAATGATAGATGCCATTGTGGTTCAGGTACTATAATCGTTTCCAGTAAAAAATCTTCCTTAAGATTATATATCTTCAAATTTTAAATATACATATATGTGAATTGCATCAGGGATTCAATTTGTTATGAAATTAAATTGTGAATGAGTGTGTGTTTCAAGATTTTGGGCACAGTTAGAGCAAAGTTCTGATGTGTGTTAATTCAAAGATGTGGAAGCCAAAATCACAGAGCAAAAGGACTTGTAAACTCCTTCAGTTTTGAGAACTAAGGATTTTTGCCTCATTATGTCCCTGTCAAAGTCTCCCCAACAATACACCCCATGTTACTGATAGATCTTAATCCCACCTCTAAACCCATGGACCAAAGGCGTGGCTGGTACCTGTGGGGCTGATCTGAGCTCTCCTAAGAGAAAAAAGCTACAGCAAAGGCTCCGGGAGGCCAGGCCCTTTGCAGAGTAACAGGGAGAACCCAGAAGGTCACCAGACAGAAACCCTATCTCCCAGCCGGTGTGTGGCTTCATGGGGTGGCGTGGGCCCTGGGCACAGGCTGGCACATATCTTCTAGCCGTGATCCCTATAACGAGTGAACGTGGGCACAGAACTCAACCCAACCGGCAGGGTGACTGCCCAAGGCTGGGGGCAGACGTCATGGGGCTCAGCCCTCTTCCATTTCTCCCTTTCCACCAGAGAAGCTGAGAGCTTAAGTGCTTTTGTGTTTAGTCATTTATAAATAGTCTCTGCTATAGCATTTCTAAACACAATGGGAAGTGTTTAGCTTTTCCCAGAGTGACATGGGACCTTGGGACGGCGCTGCACAGGGCTGCCAGTGTGGAGGAACTGCTTTCCCATGCCGGCCGCGCCGAGGACCTGGGCAGGACCGGCAATGTTTTGTTTCCACTTAGCAAACCTGCTCCTAGGCTTTGATTTCCAAGGCTGGGACCGCAGGCTCCCAGTCTGGAGCTGGGAGAATTGTTCAAAAGGGTGATGGCATCGGTGTTTGCTGGGACCCTGCTCCTGGTGGAAAAGCAGCCTTGATGTCCCCGCCCTTACTTAGCATTCTGCACGGCCGGGCCTCTGCCACTCTGCGGGGCTTTGAGCACGCCGGGCGGGAGCCCTGATAAAGTCGCCCTGACAAGATTTCAATAAAAAATGACAGAATCACAGAAAGATGAAGGAATGAAGTTGCACTCCGTGAAGCATATTTGAAAGTAAAATAAACAAGCTTTGCTCCCGACTTATGAAAAATGATATAAAATATATTCAAGAAGTTGTTTTATTTGTGTCTGCAGGAGAACCTTGTTGAAAGCGTGTGGCAACACTTCTCCCTTAAATTAAAACTAAGCATCTTTTTTATGTTAGGATAATTGCTGCATTGACTTCATTTAAATAAAGAAAAATATCACACTGTGATGGAATTTAAACTATGAGGAGACTTTCATCTTTGAACAATTACACGTTACTCGAACATATTAAGATGTAATTAGGAGGACTGGAATATTTCCAGAGTGTTGGCTTCTAATATTTTCTGAATAATTTTTTTAAATATTTTTTTTCTCTTATTATGCTTTCCTATTGCTTTTGTAATTATTTTAATTATCATTTCCAGAGAATGTTTTGTAGCCAAGGCTGGGAGTGGGGTTGTATGAACACAGGGCCACTCACCAAGACAAATGAAACTTCCCTCACATCTAGGTAACCTGCGCATGATTTTAACAAGTCCCCACGGAACAGGGACATTGTGGTGTGTGGTTTCAACTCCATACCCCCATTTTTATCATAAACAAAGAGCTAATTATGACCCTTGCGGGGAGGGGTTTTCATTTGAAAACAATAACGCACAATGCGTATTTACCTAATGAGGGGCGGGGATCCCCGTAGCACTGTCATGGGTCCATTAAGGAGTTATCCTAGTCTTAAAATTGTTTGCCTGGAGCAAGACTCTCCTTTTCCTGCCAGCCTTTGGGTATCTACTGTCAAGAGCAAGTTTTTATATACGAAATGGCAGCTGATGAAATAAATATCACACGTTTGACCAATTTCCTGAAGACAAATATAGCTCTGCTTGGACAATTTTGTACAATTAGGCTATCATTTTAATAATCTGTTCATTTGTTGTAAATCTTTAGTAAGAAAGACTAGGGGGTTTTTTTTGTTGTGTTTTTTTTTTTACCCTGAAAAAACAAAAGGATGCCCTCAAAGGGCTGAGTGGCTAGCTCGGTGCATTCCTTCCTCTACTGTAACTTTCCGTCTTTCCCAGTGGAAACACCTGCTCCAGGGAACATGAGACACGCACTACCGAAAGCTAAGACTGCGCATGCGTCCCGGCCCTTTGCCAGGAGGATTTCGTGTGTCTGAACTCAGCCTCGCAGCTGCACCTTTCTGACGCCGCTTAAGCTCTGGAATCCCAAGATGACCTCCTTTGGGACCGAATGAAACCCCCACTGTGAAATACATTTTCCACCTGAGGATTCTTTTCTTTAAAAAAAATATGTTTTTATTGATTTACTTAGAGAGAGATGAAGGGAAAGGGAGACACAGAGAGAGAAACACTGGTGTGAGAAACATGGATCAGTTGCCTCTTGCACACACCCTGACCAGGGATCAAACCCACAATGTGGGCATGCACCCTGACCAGGAATAGGACTGGTGACCTTTCGGTGCACAGGACAACACTCAACCAACTGAGCCCCACCAGCCAGGGCTTCACCAGTGGATTCTTCACTGGACTGCCAAACAGACCCCTGACACAGGTGCAGAGCTGGCTGCTGGGATGCCAGCCCTGAAAGAGGGTGGCATTGCCTACCTTGGATGTCCATATCCTCTCCAACCTCTTCTTCTTGCCTTCACTGCCCACCAGCTCTTTCTCCCATGTCATCATCCTCCCAAACCCCATCTCTCTTCTCCCCACATCGCACAACCTGTCTTTCTTTTATCTTCCTGATCCTTTTTTTAAAAAGATTTTCCTCTCCTCCCCTTTCAACATTTGAGAAAAGACTGTAATTGGGAAAAAATATGAGTTGCTAACCCAAAACCCAAATTAAGGCTAGTGTTTATTATGCACTCTTTTATGAAAACATCAGTCAATAGTAGGGCAGCAACTCCAACTACCACGTGTTGAGCACCTGCTGGTGCCCAGCGTCTTCTGAGGAGCTGCCCATAGGTCAGTTCTAGGAGTCCGAGGCAGGATCTGGAATCTAGGGCCCTGAGAAGCCCATTAATTGCAACAAGATTGCACAGTTATTACGTGGCACAAAAAAAGAAGCTAGGATTCACCTGGCTTCACAGTAAGGTGTGCAGTTTTTGCCATAATGCAACACATTTCAGCGATATTTCTACTGCTTTGAAATTGCTTATGAAAAGGAGGCTCTTTCTCACATTTTCTGTTTATATACTTGTTTATTTACATAGGCAGATCAAGTTGAATTGGGAATTTTGCAACGTTTTTACCTTTTCAAATAAAAGGAAATCTTAATCCCGAATTTTACTTAGAGATCATTGACATATAACATTGGATTGGTTTTAGTTGTGCAACATGAAGATCTGATAATTGTGTATATTGTGAAAGCATCATAACAATAAGTATAGTTAACATCCAACCCCTCACAGTCACAATTTTTTTCTTGTGATGAGAACTTTAAAGATCTATTGTCTTAGCAACTTTCAAATAAGCTAATTTCAAATATTCTTAATTTCAGCCATCATGTTGCCCATAAAATCCCCAGGACTTATGTATCTTATAACTGAAAGTGTGTATCTTTTGCCCATCTTCACCCATTCCCACACCCTTCCTCCACTCCTGACAACCACCAATCCACTCTGTTTCTGAGTTTGTTTGTTTTTCAGATGCCACATGTAAGTAAGATTATATGGTATTTGGCTTTTTGTCTGATTCATTTTACTTAGCATAATGTTCTAATATTTTGTGCTATTACTTTAACTTTAAAACTAAAAAAAAAAAAGTAAAAGAAGATATTTTCTCATCCAAAGGGAGAAACAAGGAGGTACTCATTGCCAAAGATAAATTTCCCTAGTATACTACCTTTCATCATCAATCTAACTTTTATTTTTACTAAATCAATTGATTCTAAAACAAAAGAAGTCTGAAAAAAATAGAACATTATCCAGCTCTGTTCAAGAAATTAACTAGTTGGCAACCACTTAATAAGAGCTATAAGGTGATAACAGAGAGACAAAAATCATAATTCACTTACCATGATTAGCATTATCAAAAATTCACTTAGATATGTCACTACTTTTCAACATCTTCTGACCTACACACGTTTGGAAGTATTCAGATATTTGGCTAAATCAACAAATTCTATGTATGCTTAGATAAAACTGGAGTGTCATTAAATTATTTGAGCACATGAGGCAACTCTTAGAGTTGGCAGATTAAGAAAAATTATCTTTTGATTTATTTCATCCTATTCTTTATTCACTTACTCATCATTTATTTCTTTACATATTAATCATCCTAAAAGGATCTCCATCTTGGTGTTCTCTCTTCTATGCCTTCGATCCCTTTCTCTTCCCCAACATCATGTTTTTAATAAAAACTCCAAGGAAGCTCACATGTCCTTTCTTTCCTTGATGCAGAATCACACTGGGTCTATTTTTTAATTCTGCAAGATTACATCATGTGACGTTGCCTTTGTCTACTAACCACTCTGACCCCCCATTTTTCATAAATCCAGTGTTAGAATATTTACCATGGACATAACTCAGCATGTCGAGACAATGTACTGAAACAGTGTTGACTCAGCTCAACCCGCAGGAAGGCTTGTGTCAGTGCCCAGCCCCGGCAGAGCTCACAGTCTGCTGCGCAAGCCTGACCATAGGGTGCGCGGGTGGTAACAGGTGCGATTATCCTGGGAGGCAGCAGGGAGCTACCTCAAGTAGGTGGGCAAGGATATCTGGTCTCTGAGGAGGTGATGTTTGAATGAAGAACAGGATGAAGTGAAGCAGCAAGTCCTACACTATTTGGGAAAAGAACATTTCTAGCAGAGAGAACAACTGGTCTAAATGCCCCAAGGTGGGGATTTTTATCATCAAATGCAAAAACCATTTTCAACTATCTTATTGTTTTCAATAGAATTGTGTTATACCAGGGGTTTGTATAGAAGTCTAATGAGTTATTTAGAAAAATATTACCAGAAGTAGAACTGATGAAACAAAGTACAAGAATACTTTGGAGGCTGCTCATTAACACTGCCAACATCTTGAACGGATTTTTTCTTACTTTGCCTAATTAAGTATTCATATGTAAGATTTCCTTTCTCCCAATGTGATAGGAATTGGCCAGTAGGAAGCTCATTTTCCAGTTTGTGTTTGAAGATTTGAGGTGTTTTCAATGTCTTTAAAATCACACAAGGAGGGTTTGCTGACCTGGGAACATTTGTTGTAGTGTTTGGTGATTTGAAAAAGAGAGAGAAGACACATTTTATTTAAAATTGACTAGAAAATAAGAATATGACTTTCTTCTGTGACTTTTATTTTGACATTTTTATATGCTAACAAAGGTGCTTTCTACATATGCATTTCAATATATCAAGTTGTTTAGCAACTTGCATAAGAGATTACAGTGGGCTCTTAAATTATAGGGTTCAAATGAGTGGTGTTTCTTGTATTTTATTAGTTAAAAGCAAGCTTCCTTTGAGATGTGTTGGAAAATTAACTTAATTTATGTTAATTCAATATAACTAAGCAAG
This sequence comes from Molossus molossus, assembly GCF_014108415.1. Taxonomy (NCBI): domain Eukaryota; kingdom Metazoa; phylum Chordata; class Mammalia; order Chiroptera; family Molossidae; genus Molossus; species Molossus molossus. The sequence continues at coordinate 36,005,272 of NW_023425366.1, forward strand.
TACTTATAAACAGCTTTGTCATGCTTCTAAGTTTCTCATAATAAAGCTGCATTAGCAAGACAAACCTATTTAAAATAAATTAATATTAAGTTATATATTATATGTACTTTATGCCACATGTTATATGTGAGATATTCAAAATCATGTGCAGAGTTAACGTACTTCTCATGTAAAAGATACAGAATTTTTAAAATTAAACATTTTTATTATAATTAGATGTTAATATAAAAAACGGATCTCTTCTCTTAAAGTATATTTCTTGGAAAGCGCTAACAATTGATTTTAAATATAAGCAAGTTTGATGTTTTTTCTGTCAGAAAATAGTTTCCAAACGGGTTGTAATTTTTCTAAAGTTGAAGTGGTTCAAAGTTCTTTTTGGAGAAATATTATTTCTGATGCAGCTATTCAATGGAACATATATACATGGTATAGTCTGTTGTTTACAATTATCTTTTTCTTCCTTAAAAAAGTTACTTGAAACTACTTTAAGTAATATGATTAAAAATTACCATAATTATAATGTTAATTGGCCCTTGGGCTCTATAGGATCCTCTACTGAGTCCCTCTCCACAACTCTCACCTTGAGGGGTTGGCTTTCTGATTTTGTCTTCCACAGGGCCTTTCCCATGAGGTTGTCCCAGCTGCTCCCTCCCTGTCTACACTCCTTCCTGGTGATGGTGTGGATTGGGGTGGAGGATCTCATTCATTATCAGGGTTTACTGGATGCTGACTCCAAACCCACATGGCTGTCTCTTGAGGCAACTCTTGGGTACTTAACCTGCAAGTTACTCCAATTCAACCAATTCAAACCATTGGATCTTTCTTTAACCCCTTTATGTAGTCTATTTGTACCCCTAGATCTCCTCTGAAGAGATGTGATGGCTTACACTTGAAGTCAGTGTCTTGTGTAATTTTTCACCCCACAAACACAGGGGTTGTACCTGTGTTTCAGGGTCTGACATGGGGCTTAGACTTTCGGAGAGTGAACAGGGAGGAGTGAGGGATGGATTCTCTTTAACTTTTACCTGTCAGTCCCCACAGGTCACCACTGAAGCCACCTACCCTGTAGCTCCTCCAGGCCCAGCAGCTGTCCTGGTACCACGCCTGGGACATGGGAACTGTGGTAAGGTTTTCAGGGCCCTCTCTCCCCATCCAAGTCTCACCACCCTCACTGGTGCTCTAGCAGGAAGCAGGGCAGGCTCCTCGGTCCACTCTCCCCTTCTGTCCCAGCCAAGAGAAGTCTCTTCCCATGACTGTGGGGGGCGGGGGGACAGAGTGGATGAGCAAGGCTGCCCTCCCTCCAGCTAGTCCAGGACACTGGGGCTTGATTTCCTTAGTATTTCTTTCAGGGGCTCCTGCATCATCTTCAGGATGAGATGGGGTTTTTGGAAACAAACTGCTCATCCACAGAATTTCTGGTAGGTGGAGAAGCATGGGTCTGTTCTCCATTTGCAAGGAGAAAAGGTAAATGGATCACATAGTAATAAAAATTATGGTAATAACACAAAACAGTATCCACCCATTAATGAGTGTCCCTTTTCTCATTAGGAAAATACACAAAAGCACACAAATCCCAATGTATTTGCAGAACACTGACGTGCTTAGGGAGGACCTCTCTCTGGAGAAGACCAGAGAGAAAGTAGAAATTTCTGAAGTGTCAGATTAGAGGCTACACATGATGGATGTAGCAGCAATTCTGTGTTGGTAGTTTCCAATTTTCATTTTCTGAGTCCTCACATCAATTGAAACAATAACCAAAGGGCTTTTCCAGCAGGCAATTGAAACCACACAAAAAGATATACATCTCAAGTGCACAATAAGTGTACACCCACCACTGGTCAACCCCTGATCTGAGAATGAATGCGCCCCCTACAGAAAGTGAGATTTGCACCATTGGGAGACAGACGGCTGTGCCTGTGCAGTTAAGAAGCACAATGTAGAAAAATCTATTCGCGTCTGAAGAGGTCAGTGTTCTTTTGCACTATTGACGATGAAGGACCACAGATAGAAAAGTACAACCAATAGGCTGGTGTTCTCATTGCTTGCATCAATTGTAGGGGTCTGAGTCGGGAAAATAATAACATCCCCAATTGCTAAGTCCTCAAGGGCATTATTGCTTTAAATGCTGTGAGGATATGTGCTCCCTGTGTCATCAGAAATATCAAGGAGAGATAACTGCAGAGCAGTATGTTCGCTATAAATCACCAGATGCAAGCTGCACTGTATCCTTAGTTATGGTGCAGAAACGCCCCCTCTAGTCCAAGGCCTGGGTTCTTTCTCACAGCTGATAAATAAGTCTCAGATGTCCAGCAGGGTTTGCATTGCAAATGTTCTGGAATTGTTTCTTCTTTGTCTTCCAACTCCCTTGCTCCAGAGGGCTTTTTCTTCCATATTTGCTTATCCTGATGTTCCCTTTGCATAAGAAGCAATCCCATAATCCTGTGGATCAAAGAGTGCAGGGTTTATTGACTGACTTCCTGGTGTCAGAGGTTAGGATGCACTGTCAGACACAGGGGATATTAGGAAATAAAAAGGGTTACAAATATGAAAGCTGAGGATAAAATGCCAGCACCAAAGAGATCTTTAATGCTCTAATATCAGCTGTAGTAGGTTTTATATGCAGCTCGGGCAGCCAATTCGGTAATCTGAATAAGAAAACAAATGGTCCCCAGTTCTCTGGATGGGATCCAGGGAGATCCCCTCTGCACCAGGCGCCCTGGAGGTAGCACAGGGGAGGTTGGTGCAGTGGGACCCCATGGGCCATTTCACAAAGGAGTATCTGAAGACAGAGGAGCTATGTGACTCCCCAAGTTCATGCCAGAATGTTGCACTTAGACTGAATTATGTGCCTTCTGTATGTTTGTAAAAATAACGCTTTATCTAAGACGAAGTCTCCAGTGACAGAGTAATGAAGACTTTGTTTCACAGTTTTGGCAGAATAAACCTGAATGTCCACCTTTGCTTATTATGCTGACATTTTAATTAATCTGATTAGGTCCAATTAGCTTTTTTGCTTTTCTTTTTAATTGTCATCCCTCTTGACTAAGAGACCATAAGTGCACAGCCAAGGTTAGTGGCCTTGGTATCATGTGGCCCGTTTCCAAACAGTTAAACACACCCGATGCAGGAAAAGATTAATGTGCAGTTTTCTATGTCTGACCATCAAAGCATCTTTACAAACTCAGTGCCTGTACAGAAAACTGAATGACATCTACCGTTACAATGTATAGGGTAGGGGGGTACAAGAGTGTGCATTGTATGTGAATGTGCATGCATGTGTGTGCACATATGTGTGCATATATGAATGTATGCATGGGTATGTATGTGTGAAGTGAGTGCCTTGTGTGCACATAGTGTATGTGAACATGAGTGTATATGATTGAATGTACATTTGTATATGAGTATGTGTGCATGTGAATTTGTGTGTGTATGTATGTATATATGACAGATCATGAGGTGCCCAGCAGTACTTAGCACTGTGTCGTCAGAAATACTGAGGAGATATAACTGCAGAACAGTATGTTCACACGTTCAGTACAAGCACCTGCAGGCGCAAATCAAGAGAAATGTGCTTTGAGGCCTTCACACAAGGATCACACTCTCTGTGGGGGTCTAGACTCCCTGGCACCACCTTTAGGGAATATCCACCAACACCGTTTCCCTGGAGATCAGGCATGAGCACACCCCTAAGTCATGGCACACATTCTGCAGGAGGCGGGGCTTCTTCTTCCAGACCCACGACTGTGATCTCAGTGTCTAATAGGACCTTCTCTGCTAAGCCACTTGCATCCAAAAGGCAGGGGCCCTCACTCCTGCCCACCCCTCGGTGTTAGGGTTATTCACACAAACACTCAGCTGAGGTCTGTCCATGCATCACTTGGCCCCTCCTCCTTTACTCTACACGCAGCAGAGGGCCAGGACATGCCTTTCAGCATCGTCCCACCAAGGCCTGGGACCTGCCCTGGCATGTCATACATGTCTGGAGGATGAGAGCACAAAAACCCTCCTCCCTCCTGCCTTCCCCCTTCCTCCCTCTTAACCCCTCTCCCGCCTTCCTTCATCGATTCCTAAGAACTTGTGACATATACACGGACCCAGAGTTCATTCCAGCTCAATTATAGGTTTGTCTTTCAAACACATTTGAATTAGTTGCTAGGAGTGTTTAGTTGAGTTATTCAATATATAAAAATCCAAATGCCTACCTTCTTTTCACAAATTATACAATCTGGTCGAGTCGGGTCTGTGGTCTATAAGCAGGAGTTCACCAGGTAGGAGATGCTGGCCTCTCTTAAGTCAGTGCACTTCATGTGGTCACAGCCCTACCAGCCCCATGGCTGGCAGATGGTCCCTGACACGGCAGCCTCTGAGTTTGCCGCCCGAAGCTGATGAATGACAGCGACTGCAGTTAATAGACCCTATAGCCACAGAACCCAGTCCAGAGCCCGACGCAGAACAGGGGCTAATGAATACTTCTGGATGATGGGTAAATGACAGCACTAGTGCTAAAATGCTGTGCCTTCTACCTTGCTACAGAATATCCCCATACAACACAGGCTAAAAGGAGAAATGCTGTCCTGTTATTATACTGCAGTCACATTCTGCTGAAAACAGTAATTTCGGTTAACATTTGTAAAACATATGGTGCAGCCTGCTGAATTATTTACAAAGCATTCAATATAAAGGTAATTAAAAAATGTTTGTAGAAAATAAAGATTCAAAATCAGCAAGCTGTCCCTCTGCTTACCTGTCATTTAACATCCCTGCGGTTGGTGTTGATATCCAGGGTCCTCGGACTAACGCCATCCTGGGTAACCAGCAAGGCAGGCGGTGGAGCCGCATGCACTCCCATGGATGGCACACTCCAAGTGGCAATGTCACAAATGACAGGCTCTGCTCCGGTTGCGGAAAGAGTGGTCTCTATGACTTACTGTCACTCCTGGCCTGCGAATCCTCTTACTGCCCTGCCTGCCTGTGTCTGTGGCTGCTGCAGCTGTCCAAAGAGGACCCCTTCCTTCGTTCTGAACATGTCCCTGCACCTCAACGTGCACAGGGTTCTAATCCCGGAGATGGGGAGGGCGTGAACCAGATTAAGAATCTTGGTTATTGAAAAACTGAGCTGCTGCCTTCAACGGTCATTCAGCAGGTACTTGCTGCTGGGCGTGGGCTCTGAGGGTGTGGAGAGCTCAGTCCTCACCTTCAGGGAGGAAGGGCTTGAGTTTGATTCTCTTTGTGGCCCCGGGTCCTAATCGTACTTGATGGATACCTACTTACTGCTCAATAAATGCTGATCAGAAAAATTTATTAATGAAGGGCTTTTTTGCAACTTAGATCAACTTATGACCTCTGGCTATAATAAAGGACAAATAGATCTGGATCCCGAGTCAGAGAGCACAGATTTCTCTTCCAAGGTTGACTGATTCTGCTTCTAAGGTTGACACCACAGTCATGTCTTTTTCCCAGGGGAGCCATGGTCATGGGAAGAATGAATTTTTTCCACTGCTTCAAGAGGATGAGAAGAATCTTACATCAAGGTCACCCATGAAGAGTCAAGACACATATTCTCAGCAAAGGACGGTCCAACCCCCAAGTGTGAGTGAGGTTGGTTCTCCGTACTCAGCAGGGACTCGGGGCAGTGGGTTCAACCCCACAGGAGAAAAAACACCACCTTGAACTAATAATGGGGCTCTTTCCTCTGCAGCTGTCCTGGTGAAGCAGGCCCCAGGGAGCTTCTGCTTGGGAGCAAGAACTTCCGGGAGAATCAGGCCAAAGCATCCGATCTGTACGAAGCCAAAGCAGCATTTGCTGCGGGGATGCCGACTTGCTCTAGGAAAGATGAGGTCAATGCCAGCACTAATGAGCACATCTAGTGCCCAGACCTTGACGTCTAAAACTCTTCTCCCATTAAAGAAGCCAGGGCTTCTTGGAGAAATGGCTGATTCTGTGCCTGAGACCAGAAATATTCACCATGAACCTGGAGCATCATCCCTCTAGCTCTTCTGCATACATCACCTCCCTTCTCTGCCTTGAACGTGAGCTACAATTAGTGACAGACTTGTCTCCAAAGAGTATGGAGATTGGGTTAAAAGTAACTTCATAGTAGAGAAACATGACAAAACTGCTTTGCCAGCTGATCAAAATGAACATCATCAACAGTCACGTTAACGGCCTTTATTCTTGACGTGATATGATGCAAATGTCACTTAGCTCCTATGGTCTTCCTCCCCAAATCCATATTCCTATTTAATCATCAGGAAAACAGTATAAAAGCCCAAGTTGAGGAAAATTCTACAAAATACTTAACACTACTCCCCAAACTTCTCAATGTCATCAAACGCAAGAACAATCTAAGAAATTGTCACATATGAGAAGGAGACATAATAAATAAATGGAGTATAAGCTCCTGGATGGGATCCTGGCCCAGAAGAAGGACATTAGAGAAAAACCCAGTGGTGTTGAAGGGAAGGGTGGTGTTTGGTTCAGAGTTATGTGGTATATTGATTCAACAGTGCAAAGTGTTAGAGTAAGGGAAACCAGGTAGGGGTATGAAAAACTCAATTCACTATATGTAGCTTTTCTGTAAATATGTGAATATCCTAAAAAGTTAATTACAATTTTATAAAACACAAAGTCTTCCTTGTGGTTCTCAGATGTGCTCTCCACCTGAGTCACCCTGCTCCCAGAGATAGACCGAATCCCGCATGCACGGCTGGTAGTGAAGGCAAGGTCATGTCCCTCCTCTGACACAACTTGGTGACATCATATCCCTGAGTGCTGGTGCAGGAGAGACAGAAGCAGCCTGTCTACTCTTGCCTGTCAAATAAAACACACCTTCAGGAACATTTACCTACCAGGACAGGCAGCTAGGATCCTTGTTTTGTGTGACTCCAGGAGCCTTTCTGTGATGCTGTCGCCGTAAAAGGAGGAAGCAAATACAAGGAGAACTTTCACAGAATTGAGGGTCTGGGAGAACAGCTTCCACCGGCAGGTGGCAGAAAACTTACCGCGATGTATGAAAACGTGCTTTCAACTAGAGTCGTTCTTGTTCATTAAAATATAGCGTGAGTGTTGCAGACTGAAGCTAAATTTTACGCTGTTTGTACTATTTGTATAAAGCTCTCTTCAGACATGTAACCTAGAGCTGGGCATTTGCCAGAATGAAGTCAAGGGAGCTTTTTATGAATAGAGTTTTACACCAAAGAACATTCTTTCCAGGTGAGCTATATAAAAAATCCTTTCTCTAAACACATAAGGATTAATGAATAATTAAATGCTCCCAGACTCCAGTCTTATCTGGTCTCCTTGTCTCAATTTGCGTTTAAATTCCTCCTAAACACACACACACACACACACACACACACACACTTCCAGGACTGATGGTTCCGTGGGCAGATACAGGAAGAGGAGCAGGGGTGACCTCGCCCCTTCTCCAGGAAAGCCAGGGCGTGATGAGGAAGCCGCTGACCAGTGGGGTCCGGTGGGAAGACAAAACGCACCAGTTCTTCCAAGGGAAAATGTGCTGCGATTCACCAGGCAAGTGGGGCGGCCTGGTGTCCTGCAGCAACCTCGTGAGGCAGCCTCCGCCCCTGGGGCTGGGGAAACACACAGACGCAGCTGAATTATCAGCATTCAGAAACTTGGGGGAAGTCCCCACCATGCAAATACAAGGGGTTTTGAGGACAGGACACTGCCCAGCCAGTGCTGCTGGGTTCGGGGCATCTTGAGTCTGATTGAAGAAATTGTGGTCTGTAGCTAGTGGAAGAACAGAGTCCTCCCGGGTGACCAAGCGAGGGTGGGTGATGCTGAAGGAACAGGAGGCCAACAGAAGGCAGTAGAGGGATGGCGTTGCTCTCACCCATTCCCAGTGCCCTCCCTCTGGGCTCCACTGTGGGCAGCAGACAGGTACTCCCGTGGTAGCTGGTCCAGGACAGAGCCGGACTCAGAGGCATGGCCCCAGCAGAGTGGAGCAGAGTGTGTGGTCTGCCCCCCACCAGACTTGGCCTCTCAGACCAGACACTTGGTAAACCTCTCCCGACCCTCCCTGGAGCCGATGACAGGCTGACAGGCATCATAGTTGCTCAGCAAACCGGGACTCTTAGGACTATTTCAGACCTCAGCCCGAGCACTTTGTGTTCCCAAACATCACAGAGTGTTGGATGGCATTTTTGTCAAACTTACTGTATTAGTCTGGGTCCTCCAGAAAAATAGAACCAATAAGATGGATATATAAATATAATAAGATTTATTACCAAAACTTGATTTATGATATGGAGGCTGATAGTCCTGATCTCTGCAAGGCGAGATGGTAGCGTGGAGACCGGGACAGCTGATGCTTCAGTGTGAGTCTGAAGTCAGGCAGGCAGGAGGTATTCCTTCTTACTCAGCCTTTGTGTTCCATCCGGGCCTTCAACTGATTGGGTGAGGCTCACCTACATGGGGAGGGCAATCTGCTTTCCTCGGACTACTGATTAAAATGCTAACCCCACCCAGAAACAGCCTCGTAGGCACACCCTGGTCAGGGTCCTGATCACACCTTATTAAGGCCACACACAGACCCCTCTGACCACCACAGGTCCATGTTTCTGTCAGGATTGTGACATCAGCTGGAAATGTGTGAGGAAAATGGTGCAAGCACAGTAAGTTTAAGTGTCCCCAAGATCACAAAACCTTCATTACACTTTAGGAGTAACCCAAAGACCAGTGTCAACCCCTCCACTGCCGCAGATGCCAGGGAGGGGCAGCCCAATGTGAAAGGACGGCATTGACTGAGCGTGCCACACTCTTCCTCATTCACCAGAGCACACAGAGGGCATCCTCTGTGTCCAGAGCCAGGACTCCCTAGAGACAGACACCGAGATCAGGATGTGGACACAGGCAGTTGATCTAGGAGGTGACCTCAAGAGACTGTACTATGCTCTCCCATACAGTGGGTAGCCTTTCCGTTTTGATGATTGTATCTTTTGCTGTGCAGAAGCTTTTGAGTTTGATGTAGTCCCATGTGTTCATTTTCCCCTTTGTTTCTATTGCCTTAGGTGATGTGTCAGTAAAAATTCTGCTGCATATGATGTCTGAAATTTTGTTGCCTACAGTCTCTTCTAGGATTTTTATGGATTCATGAGTCACGTTTAAGTCTTTTATCCATTTTGAGTTTATTCTCGTGTAGGGTGTAAGTTGATGGTCTAGTTTCATTTTTCTGCAAGTAGCTGTCCAATTTTCCCAGCACCATTTATTAAAGAGGCTGTCCTTACTCCACTGTATGCTCTTGCCACCTTTGTCAAATATTAATTGAGCATATTGCCTTGGGTCCATTTCTGGGTTCTCTGTTATGTTCCACTGGTCTATATACCTGTTCTTATGGCAGTACCAGGCTGTTTTGATTATAGTGGCTTTGTAGTATAACCTGAAATCTGGTATTGTGATCCCTCCAACTTTGTTCTTTCTTTTCAAGATTGCTGTGGCTATTCGAGGCCTTTTTTGGTTCCATATGAACTTTTGAAGTAATATACCCTAAGAAGCCTAAAACACCAATCAGAAAGAATATATATACCCCCATGTTTGTAGTAGCACTATTTACAATCACTAAGATCTGGAAACAGCCCAAGTGTCCATCAGTAGACGAATGGATCAAAAAGCTGTGGTACATATACACAATGGAATACTACGCAGCTGTAAGAAAGAAAGATCTCTTATCCTTTGAGACTACATAGAGGGACCTTGAAAGTATCATCCTAAGTGAAACAAGCCAAACAGAGAAAGACAAGTTTTATATGATCTCACTTATTTGTGGAATATAATGAACATAACAGTCTGAGGAATGGGGTAGTCCCAGAGACGCGGAAGCGGGGTACTGACTGACAATCCCCTAAGGAGGGGGGTGGTGGGGGAGAGATAAACCACAGAACTTATATGCACGTATGCATGAACAGTGGACATGGACAACAATCTGGGGAAAGAGCAGGGAGGGCGGGGGAGGGGTGAATCAGTGGCGGTAAAAGGAGAAACATCTATAACAAAAATTAATTAATAAAAATAAATAAATAAATAAATAAATAAATAAATAAATAAATAAATAAAAAAGAAACAGTACTAGAAGTGACACTAGGGCTCAGGCTATCCTAGGACATCCCAGAATTTGGTTAGTTTATCCTACAATTGCCATTTGCATCTATCTTGAGCTGAGGGTTGGTTTCTGGAGTCAGCAAGGCTGGTTAGGGTGCAAACAAGCCTGTCAGCTCAAAACCACCCCCAGGACACCAGGTGTGCACACCTGCCACAAGTCTTAACTAGCCAGGTGAGGGTTGTAAGCAGGTGCAGTTTTTCTCCCCAGCTCCAAAGTTAAAAAGGAGCCATGGCATTTTCATTTAAAATTTAAGAAATGTTTGAGCAGAATTTGTATTTTTTTTAAGTGTCCAGCTCCAGCTTTAGTCTTTACTGTATCTTGGGCATTATATCCAGGGTCTCGTGTTTTAGATTTGTGACTTAATATGTCCCCGTGTTCCCGGGGCTCTGTCACACACGGCCAAGGAGGCTCTGCTTTCAGCAGCGTGTAATTGGTGGAACCAGCAGACCCTTAGAAATGACTTTCAGAGACTTAAAGTGGAAGCAGAACCATTGGCAGAAGAAACTCAGTGTGTTAACAGATGACTTCAAGTCAACAGTCTGTTCTGAGGGCAGCTATTCCTGGAGCTCTGGTGTCATCTCCCGACACGTGTCACGGTGTTGATGGATCATCTGACACCATGTGCACCACCAGTCAACACGGGCCCCAAACACTCACACATCTGGCGATGTCACATCTGCCCCTTGGAAGCACCACCCTCCATCTGCCCCATAACTATCCCCAACCCCACATAAGGAAACGCCAGGCACTGGCCCAAGTCTTAAACATCCACTTCCACCCACGCTAGTCATTTATAAAAGACGGTTCACTTAACAACACCCACTTCCTAGGAGCACCTTTGAGCCTCTAACTGAAGCGTGGCCCAATCAGCCAAGAGGATGTGATGTTTCCTGGGGCCCCGGGTAGTGGCCCTGGAGGAGGTGAGCGTCCAGAGCAGAGTTGAGGTCTGGCAGTTTTAGAGCCACTGAGAGATTTAATAATGTAACTGGGCTGCCAGATTGCCTATGCACCTTGTGTTTGCAAACTTTTCTGTCAGAGACTCTGTGCTTTTCAAAAGCACATCTTTCCCCTGAAGGAGAGAGTCCGCTAGGCTGCACCTGAGGGGCAAGGGATGCGAACAGGTGAGCTTTTCTCAGGAGCCTCGTGAGGGAGGGAAAATGCTCTCTCGAGGAACAACCTTCATGTCACGTGTGTGGCACCAGGAAGAGCACCCGAGAGCTGTGACTTCACGCCCTGCGCCTGTTTGTGTTGGCTCTCTGCAGAACTTCATTCCCTTTTTAGCTGTTTCTTTGTATTCTCTATTTATTTTTAAGATTGGTTTAAGGCAAAGGAAAGACCTGTCCTGGATGTGCCATGTGGTTTTGAATAAACAAAGCATTTTTAAAAGTCAATAAACTAGGAGTCAGGGTGAGCTCTGAAAGGACTTTTTTGAGCTCTAAGTTATAATTTATTCTTTTCTTCTGTACACATACGTCCTGAATGATAGTTTTTCTTGATTGTTTTAAAAATAGCATAGAAAGCATGCTTGTGTTTCTCTTTCACTGCCCCTCCACTAGAGGCACCTTTTTCCCTAACAACTTTGCACCTCACCCCTCCACTCCCCGTGACCAAAAAGGCAAAAACGAGGGAATGGCCAGCAACTCAAGAAAATTCCCAGAGAAGGTAACTGGCTTGGAGCTCCTTGATTGATGCTGAGGGACGTGCTGGATGCAGGCCCATGATGGCTGTGCCTGGGGTTCCAGTCCCCCTCCCATGTAACCCCTGCAGCCTGGTGCTCCCCAGAACCCCAGCTCCTTCCAATGCCCTTTTCTACTTCTGACTGCTCCGAAGACCTCATTGCAAGGGCTAGACCTGCCCCCTTCCCTAATCTAAACCTCACACTTTATCTCCTCCTTGATCACGAACCATAATGTGCATTGGCTTGTACGTGCTCGGCATAAACACAGAGCCTCGCACGCCCACAGCTCCTTGTGCTTGTGCTCTGTTCACTGACTGCACACTAACTGTTCTGAAGTTCTAGAGGCTTATATCCCGGGATTATCTTCACTTTTGCAGATGCCTACGTGTAAATATGATCTTCCTGTTTTTCTTAATTGTAGAATGTAGTTTTAATAATTAGTGGTTATGAAGGATGCTGATTTAGGAATGTGCTGAATACTAAGTAAATTCTTGTTTTATTACAAGACATCTGCTGGATAATTTTTTAAAGTATGTATTATATAATCATAGCTGTTGATTCTGAAAAACTAAACATTTTTAAGAGTTAAGTGACTCTAGGACAGGTAAGCCACATCAGCCTCAATAAATATATATTGTCTTAATTAGAGGTTTCCAAGGAAACAGAACCAATAAGAGTCTGAAAAGTCCCAAGATCTGTTGGTGACTCAAGAAAGCCAATGGTGTAAGTTCGAGTTTGAGTCTGAGTCTGAAGGCAGGAGACCAATGTGTCAGCCCTAAGAGACAGAGAGAGAGAGAGAGAGAGAGAGAGAGCACATTCTCCTTTCCTCAGCATTTTCTTTAAATTCAGGCCTTCATCTGACTAGATGGGGCCCACCCACACTGGGGAGAGCAATCTGCTCTATTTGGTCTATGAATTCAAATGCTAATGTCACCAGAAACACCCTCGCAGACGCATGTCTACTAACTCCTTAGTTTGCTCTGAGCTAAATCTTAGCAATATGACAACAGGTTATCCTTAATCTCTGCTATAATCTATAAAGGAAGAAACACCTAAACTCTACAACAGTACAATGGCGCCTTTCTGGAGAGGCAATTTTGTGAACGTAGAGGAGATGTTCTCTGCAAAGACTTCCTGGAAGGTGGGGCTTGGTCTGGACTCTAATGGGGGCAAGCAGTGTGCACAGGGACAGCAGAAACTGCAGGGATGAAGCACAGGCTCCACAGGTGACACGAAGGGCTGTTCTGTGCAACTGGAATAGGGCAAGGTGCCTGTCAGAGGTGAGTGGGCTGTGACTTCGGTGCCTGGCTTTGAGAGGGGGCTGGAGGTTTTCCAGAGGAAAGTGATATGGAGCAGATAGTGTCTGGACTGCTTTGCACTCAGTGATAAACTTCACAGAAGATATTGACAAATGGGGCATTGACGAGGAGATGACCAGAGGGTAAGAAGTCTTAAAACAATATCATAATGGTTGTGTCATAATAACACATCTCACATCATGCATTTGTATCTTTGGCCAACAGTTTATTATTCTGAAATCCTGGAGGACATGGTCTTCCTTTTGAAGAGGGAGAACACTGAACTACCAGAAAGTTTAGTGTCTTATCAAATCCCACCGGTCTAATACGTCATGAATTGAGAGCAAATCTAAGATGTCTGAGTTCTGGCACAATGGTCAGATATTTTGAGAGAGAGTAGCAGAATGGATTTAACCTACATTATTTCCAAAAGGAAAGCTATTACCAATCATTGGAAGCAACAGGGAAGCAAATGTTGGCTTGATATAAAAAACATTGCAAAACAATTTGAATCACATAGAATTGCGTAAGCTCTTTTCAAAATGGCTTGTAGAAGAATCTCAAGGTGTGTTGGGTGTTCTAGAGTGTGATTCTCACAGTAAAGCAGGAAGGGGGTTTAAGTGGTAATAGCAGAGGCATCTCTGAACCCAAACAAGTAAGAATCCACCATTTTTTAATCAATTATTGATGAGAGGATTTCAAAAGCGCTGTGTTTCAGGTTGAACTTTGGCTAGAGAAGGAGGCCTTGGGATGAATGGACCTTTCTGTACCTTCAGACAGGCAGTCCTGTTATCTCTTGATTCTTGGTGCTGGCTACCAATGGCCAAGCTGAGTTCCGTTACCTCAATGCCATTCTTCTGGTCTAACTCCCAGAATCTTGTTTACCGGCAAGTGCATCTTTAGATGTCTCCAGTGGAATTGTTTTAAGGTAAGTGTTTATTAATAATAAAAAGAAAACCTAATATATATATATATATATATATATATCATAATATATATATATATCTTATAATATATATATATATCATAATATATATAAAGTAATGAGGAAAGTGGGGAAGAATGTTGAAATGAGGGGCTAGGCCCCAAGCACAACCTCCCTATCTCCCTATAGTGATAGTTAAGGGACTTTTTTGAAAAGAGTGGCATAAAAGGACAAAGCAAATGAAATTGAGACAATAACTAAAACTCCAGGAACTAAAAAGCAGGTAGATTAACAGACACTGATGGGACACATTTGACTGAATTACAAGAATGTGGTAGGTAAGCCGGGAGGTGACCAACCAGGAGGCAACGTGACCGGACACCCCTCAGAGGTGTTGCAGCTGGAGGTGCCCTGTCCTGCTGGAGGGTAAAGACAAGGCTGAAACAAGAGAAAAATAGAAAGTGTTGTGAGGAAGCAGCTCGACTCCCAGTTGGCCTTTTCCATTAAGCAGCAGACCTGACCCTCCCATACACTGGACAAAAGCCAGGAGGTGTATTCTCTGGGAGGCTCTGTAAGAGGCCTTGTGACAGGAGACATATTGTGGCATCACACTGAGAATAGAGGTATTGTGTGAAAGGCTGTCATGGTAAGACCCTGGTCTTTCCCCCACCCAGCTAACTGTCAGGGACCAGACTCTCATGCTCTAGAGGGGAAGGGACAGTGGAAGACTCTTCTCTAACCAGCCCAAGAGGAAAGAGCCCCCACATACACAGCCCAGCCAAGTCACCCAGCCACTAGCCCAGCCACAGTCGGCAAGCCCAGATCACAAGGGAGCCTCTCCATAGAACAAGAGAACTGTTTGCACTTTATTTTAAATGGAGTAGAGAGAGTCAATGATCACCAAGCTGCAGAAGAAAGCCACTGATGTGAGATACAGACAACATACAGATATCCTCAGATATGACTGTGTGTGTGTGTGTGTGTGTGTGTGTGTGTGTGTAAAGTGAAACTCGTAAAAAAGACAACTTGCAGGGAGATACCAACTTCAGAAATAGACAAATAAGATCCTCAGAAAGATAAACAGTGCATACGGGAGATCGTAACATAATGCTGCAAAAAATAAATGCATTTAGAATAAAGAAAAATTAAAAATATGAAAGTGGAAATTATAAATTAAATAGAGTTGGAAGATAAAGTTGAGTAAAAGGTAGAGCACAAAGAAGTAAAACATATATAGAAAAATTATAGTCACACTCCAATAGTTGAAGATCTAAACAATAGGAAAAACAGAGAGAAAAAAACTGGAAATAATAAAATAATCACCAATATAATTCCAGAAAATTTCCTAAAACCAAAGAATACAAAGTCTAAGTTTGAAAAGAGTATCATGGGTAAAATTGATGAAATTCAGAACACTGTACTGAGAAAGATACTCCAAAACAATTACTCTAAAACAAGACACTCCAGAAACAATTTCCAGAGGGGAATATATAAAAACAGCTTATATACAAACAAAACAAGAATAAATATTCCACCCGATGTTTCAATGGTAGCAATGAAAAAAATGCTAGCAAATTCTGAGGAAATAAGATTCAACCTGGAATTTTATTGCAAGAAAAACTACCAACAAAGTATGAGGGTAGAATAAAGGAGCAGGGCCCTGGCCGCTTTGGCTCAGCTGTTAGAGCATCGGCCTGCAGTCCAGAGAGACCCGGGTTCAGTTCCCGCTAAGGGCACGTACCTCGGTTGCAGTTCGTCCCTGGCCCTGGTTGGGTTGTGTGGGTGGCAGCCACTCAATGTGTTTTTTTCTCTCTCTCTCTCTCCCTCCCACTCTATCTGAACAAAAAATGGAAAAATGTCCTCGGGTGAGGTGAGGATAAAATAAATAAATAAATAAATAAATAAATAAATAAAGGAGCAGGGAGGAGAGTGTCAGTGGGGGAAAAGGGAGGAGCATCTGTAACAAAATTTAATGAATTATTTATTTAATTTCTTTAAAAAAGAGTTCTAATGTCAAATATCATACTATGGCATCAGAAAGGTACTGGAAGATTTGCACGCGGGCGCACACACACACACACAAACAAAGAAGTAAACCAAGAAAGAAGTCAACATAGAGAAAAGTAAATGGGATCCCACACAAGAGAAAGGTGAAGGATGAGAAAGGGGGAATCCTGGCATGTAGTCGTGTGACATGCTGGACGGTCCAAATGGTCGCAGGTTGGAAGTCCCCTGCAGGGAAGGCTTCAAGATGGCTACAAGCAATTGAATGCTTGATCTGTGTAAATTCATTAAAGGGTTTAGTCAGCAGGAAGAAAGTTTGAAAATAAGTTAGTGATAAAATACTTGGCAAATTAAACAAAAAGAAAAATGAAATGCTTATTAACTGAAATAATTGTACAGGAAAGAAAAAGTAGTCATTGTAAACTATATGACTCAGCTTAAAATGCTGTTATACTATTATAATAATGATCTAGTCATAAATTTATATATATATATATATATATATACACACACACACACACACACACACATATTAAATGGATGGTGAGATAGAAATAAGGTGTGAGCTGACGTGTGGTAGAGGAGTAAAAGCACCAGAATCCTAGTTTTCCATAATGGAAAACCACAGACAATATTTAAAACTGAAAAATCCAGAAAAATTTGTAACACTTAAGAAATTGATTTCTATATGGTACAAGGTAAAAATATAATATTTTATATTGTATCTCAATAGACTATAGTCAAATATGAAGTTTTCATACAATTATTGGACTATAACAGAGTTTTCTATTGTATTATATTGGTGAAGTTATCTAGCTTTGCAGTAATACCACACTATAAATGATTAAAAGCTTATAATAAGCTTTGATATCTGAAAGGACACATCACTATATTCTTCTTCAGAAGTGTATTCTTCTTTTTGGCTGTTTCTTCTTTCCTAAAAAGTTTAAAATCTAAAAACTAGTGTTACTATGTTTTATTAGAATTGTATTAAATAGAGAAATTAAATATTTGTGAACATTTCATCTCTTTCTTAATTTCTATTTTCTCTAATATCTTGGACATAACTTTTTTCTTCTCTATCTTCACTCAATCTTCTGGCAATTCTTTCTATCTCCTGGTTGTAAATATCATCTGTACCCCATGCTTACCTTTGCATCCCCACCCGACCCACCGTTAACTCCAGATTCATGCTCAACATCTCAGCTCAGATGTCTAGCAGACAGCTCAAGCTCAGCATGTCCGAAACTAAATTTCTGAACATTACACTCAAACACACTAGATCCACCATCTTTCCATCTTAATTAGCATCAGCTCCTTGCTCTTAGTTGCTCGGGCCAAAATATTGGAATCAATCTTGACTTTTTCTCTCAAACCTCAGAGATAATTTATTAGGCAATGTCACTGGCTCAACTTTCCAAGTTATGTGGACTGCAGTCATTTCTCGCCATTCCCTCTGCTGCCCCCCAGTCTGGGTGACCCTCATCTCCGCCTGGACCGCTTCAGCAACCCGCTCACAGCTCTCCCTGCTGCTTTCACACCCTCTGTAGTCTCTTCTAGCCCCAGAGCCAACGTGATATATTTTGGAACATAAGTCAAATCTGTATCTCTACTCAAATCCCAACAGTGTCCCCCTTCACTCAGTAAATGTCAAGTCTTCCCAGCAGTCCCAAAGCCCCAAGCGATCTCTGCCGTTACGCTGTCTCTTCCATTCTTATCCTTCTCCTCCACCTCCACTGCTCACCTTGCTCACCTGGACATGCCAAGTGTCCTCCCTCTTTAGGGTCTTTGCATCTCTGTCCCCTTGACCTGGTGTTTTTTCCCCACAGATATTTCTAGAACTTACTTCCTAATTTCACTCAAGCCCTTGGGCAAAGTTTACCTTCTCAGTCACACCGATTGGTCACCTATTTTTTTCAGAGTCCTTTTTCCATCTCATATCCTCGCCCGTCTTATCTTTCTATTTTTCCATAACACCTTCATACAGCCTATGTAACTTACCATCTATCATGTTTATTGGTCGAGGATTTCTTTCTTTTGCTTATGACTTATTCCCCATGTCTGGAACACTGCCTGTCACACAAGTACTAAAAAATACTTGTCGGATAAATAACGAGCTATTCTGGAAGCGTGCTGTCCACGGGAATCTTCAAATCTGGCATATAATCTACTGAATGTGTCTGAAGGTCACATTTTTTAAATACACAAATATTTTAAAATTCAAATTAAACTCATATGCTTTCTACATTTCTACAATTGTACAAGGTCTGAAAAAACATCAAAAACAAATATCTCGTGGGCCACAAACTGGCCTACGGCCTAGGTATATCAGTATTGCAGGCAATTCTGCGGCCAGAGATATTGGGAATCTGGACATTCACTCTAGTTTATTGCTTATTTGCCTTTTTAAAATTGATTTTTAGAGAGAGGAGAGAGAGAGAGAGAGAGAGAGAGAGAGAAACTTCAATGTGAGAGAGATATCAATTGGCTGCCTCCCTCACATACCTTGATGGGGGATTGAACCTGTAACCTGAGTATGTGCCCTGACTGGAATCAAACCCACCACCTTCTGGTGTACAGGATGAACCTTTCAACCAACTGAGCCACACCGGCCAGGACCTGTTTACTTGTCTTTTTAAAATTCTCTTCTACTGAAAAAAATCACTACTAGCCATGTTGAAAAGCAAACATAATAATAAAAGAAAACATGCTTTATCTAATACTCCTAAAGATAGAAAGAAAGACAAATACAGACCTCAACATTCTCTTCTCTGCTTTTCACACCTTAATGAATCCCAGCGTGGTACCTGCTAGGTGTCACCACATCCCAAAGTGACCACAAACCTCAGAAGCATCCTAGGACATGAGCAAAGTTGTCAGACACATTGTGCTAAGACACATGGCCTCTGGCATGGCTCAAAGTCCATAAATTACCTATTGTCATCAGCAAAGTTGGGGAGAATTACCCAGTGCTAAAGACCCTGGAAAACCCTTCATTCTTGGGAGATGTGAAACACACCTCCTTGAGGTTTAGCATACAAATTCGGTTTGTGTTTTTATTTGTTGTGAGGAGATTAATTGGTCAGGAGAACAAAATAGCAGCCTTAAATTAGAATTTTTTTTCTCAGTAACCTTTGACTTCAAGATGTAGGAAACACATTATTTTAAAAATGTAGTGCTAGAGAAATTGAGAAAGGAGCTGATAGATAGCAGAGGCATCAAAGATTGACTGAGACGTTTTTCTGCCAAACATCCTTCCGCATCACTCGAGGGAGCACCCTTTCTAGGGGAAACGAGATTTCACTTTCTGCAGCAGCCAGTGGCTCTGCTGCTTTATGAAGAAAAAAAGGATTTCAATACCCACTGTTGGTCTCTTGGATTTCTTCCAACACCCCCAAAAAATCGCTTCCAAAAGAAAGAAAGAAATTGATACAGGCTACATTTCAGACAAAAGAAAATGAAGAATTATCACCCTTCACGACTTTCTACTAATAGAGTTTGTTCTGGGAGCTTCCTTCAGACGAGCTGACAGCCCAGCTCTGCATTCAGTCTGGATCAGATCTGCAAAAAGTCCTCCACAGTGCATTTAAGATTAGAAATATATGAGAACTGCAATTGTCAGGGGGTCACAGCACACTTTGTATCACGCACACACTGTCACAATGGCATTTCTGATCTGGTGGTTCAAGGACATCTCTTTACAGGTTTAGAAACTGAGTCCCAGAGACCTGAGGATGGGTCAAGAGTCACATTTCTATTTGCAGGCAACACAAGCATCAATCCAAGTGTCCTAATGTATTGTCACATTCTATGTATGTCTCCAGAAGCCAAAACACTTCATGTGTCTTGATTTTTCAGTACTTCCATGAGCCAAATCTTCTGCTAGTCTCTTCACAAGCATCATCCTATCAATCTTGAGGCCGTCTCTCAAGCAGGGGTGTCATGCCCAATTTTAGGTGATGTTCAGAAAGGAAGCCACTTACCCAGGAGCCCTTCCCTTCTGATTGATTCATAGCAGGGACTGAACCCCCTGACTGCATAGCATACCGGATTCTTATCTTTCAATCTGCCTGCTGTTATCTTTGCTAGTATGCACCAGTTATGTCTGGAAAATGTGTAGTTTTTCCTTACTTAAATAGAAATTGTTTCCTAAATGCTTATTTAACTTTAAGCTTGATTGGTTTGAGCTAACTACACTCTTTGGGGTAAGTTGACAAGCTGAAATCCTGAGAAGTATTGATTTTATTAAAATACAGTCACCATTAAATACAAAAAAAATATATAGCAAATACTACAAGGTGACATAGCATTTCCTACCCAAGTATCCAAATATCTTTTGCTAAACCCACGTTGTAAGAGCCATACACTTTCAGATGATGCTAATGCTATGGTAGCATGTGCGCTTACTTTGAAATGGACAACATATAATTTTTATCAAATTGGTACCAAATTCTGAAAAATGTCTGTTATGAAACGAAAGTCAGCTTATCTGGCATCCAGATTGTGCTACTCGGAAGAACTAGAGCTCCCTGGAGAAATGTCTGGCTCCAGGTCTGCAGTAAGTCATGAACATGATGAGCCTGCGGTGCCCTGCCATGCAAGAAAGCAAGGATGCCATGCTAGGATCCTGCCCGAAAACATCAGAGCCAACTTGAATGTGCTCCGCTGACCAAAGATAAACAATTTTTTCATCCAGTGATATTAGTGTTTGCTTGACCCTGCTAACCACCATCAACACTCTTTCTCCATGAAATTATAACCATCTATAAATCCCGCTGTGCCCAAAGGGCACCTGAGCCTCCCACTACCCAACAGATAACTTCCTGAATTCCCTGAACTGTGATGACCGTGTATGTCCTTTCTTTCCACCATGAAACCCCAGCTGACCAAGGGTAGAAGTTGTCATTCATTTCCCAGTTCATCTGATAGCATGTTACTTGTATGACATGCTCGAGGAACATTTAAGGATCAATCTGCTCTTTGAATGCAGGTCTCTATGACTTGAGTGCAGAACCTACATAACTACAGCACAGATGTGGTACTAACAGCTCCCTCTTACTAAGGGATTTATTCATGCATTTGAGGATTATAGTAGCTTGCCTCACAGTCACCATTTGCAACAAGACTGTTTACTTTTATGTGTCACTTATTGTCAAACAACAATAACACAAAGATGTCCTACTTAATGTGCAGAAAACTTATCTCTCTAGGATTCTCTGTGGGACTTGGAGAAGGCTATGGAGGGTTTCTGGGTGGTGAGTTGGGTAGCAAGCTGGGTGCTTGGGTACACAGTCGCACTATTAGTGCAAACATGCTGCATCCATAGTCATGTTTTGGTGACATTGTTGACTTGACAAAGGTACGCCATGATAAAGTGGTCTACAGAGCATTGTCCAGCCACAGTTGGCAATAAACAGCAGCCAGAATTTTTTTCTATCTTTTTTATTTTTTTTATTAATTAATTTTTCTTACAGATGTTTCTCCTTTTCCCCCCACTGATTTTCCCCTCCCCCTAGAATTTTTTTTTTAATTGACCATGGGTATTTCAGCTAAAAAAGGAAAAACATTATTTAAAAAGTTTAAGTGGCATTAACAGCACAAAACCTTCTCACTGATAAGGACTTTGACTTGAAAAAGTGTCAGGGAAGGTGCCAATCTTGGGTCTCTAGGTGGAGACTATGGTTTGGTTTAAGCCTAAACCAAACATTTAGTGGTCTAAAACATCACTAAATAGGCAATTTCATCTTTGTCTCCCCCAAACCTCAACCATCTGAAGTCTGTTATGCAGACCCAGCCACAATTATTAAGTCCATCCTCAGATATATATTTTTTTCAAAGCAGATGCATTTAAGCTTCTCTCAAGGGGATTTATGTTCAAATCTTGTATCACTTTGGGCTCTCTCCTGGAACTTCCCTGTGCTTTCCACGTTGCGCTCATTTTTTCCTCATTCCATTATGTCTGTCAAATCCAGCTCTGTCATAAGTAGTTGTGACAGTCAAAAGAGGAAAGAAAAACCCTTCAAGATCCAGAGCATCAAAGCCTGCGTCGCTCAGGTTATATCTACAAGGGCCTGACGGCAGGGCAATCTTTGTGTTAAACAACCAAAAATGTGACATTTAAGTAGGGACAGATGCCTCCCTTTATGGTATAATAAATGCCTGGCAACACTGCTCTAAGCCTGCAGTGCACACAAGTAGCATTAGAGGTCAATTTTCCAAATGATTCCTAATTCTTTCATGACAATGTATCACTTTACTGATGACCTTAACAAAAACAGTTAGCTGCCCTCATATCACCCAAACCCCAGAGGCAAACAGAGTGATCCCATGCATAATATAAACAGCCCTTTAGAAAATAAAATAAAATCACGGTGGAGAAACAGTCACAACTGGGGCTAACAACTTCCATCCCTGGAAATATTTTTCTAATCTAGGATAACTCACAAGGGGGAAAGCCACGAACTAATGTGTGAGTTCCAACAACCAACAATAAGATGATTCACATTCAAAGCTCACGGTTTTCTGCCCCATACCCCTGTATTTATGAAGAGATGGTATATGAGAAAATGACACCAGGCACAACCAAAATTATGAGGAGCAAGCCAAGCCTGAAGGTGAGAGCTGCTTCGCTGACGCATCCCAGCAACGCCCTCCAGCAACCGCCGAAGACCAGCATGGCAAGCCTGCCACGTGAACACAGCGAATTAGAGAGACTTCCTAATGCTGGCGAGGATGAGGAGGAAAGGCAACCCTCCTCCACAGCTGGTGGGATTGTAAATTGCTGCAGCCGCCATGGAACACAATATAAATATTCCATGCACCTGAAATCTTAAAAAAAAAAAAAAAAATTTTTACTTAGGACTGCCATACAACTCAGCAATTCCACTTTGGGGTATTTATCCTTAGAAAACAAAAACATTAATTTGAAAAGACATAAGCACCCTGTTTTCATTGCAGCATTATTTACAGTAGCCAAGATATGAAAGCAACCTAGGTGTCCCTGGATAGATAAATGGATAAAGAAGAAGTGGTACATATATACAGTAAAATATTACTCAGCCAAAAGAAAGAATAAAATCTTATCATTTGCATCATACCCTAAGTGAAATAAGTCAGACAGACCAATACTGTCTGAGCCCACTTATTTTGAATCTCATAAATAAATAAATAAATAAATAAATAAGGCGGACTGATAGGCACAGAGAACAAGCTGACTGTTGCCCAAGGGGCAGAGCCAGGGGCTGGGTAAAAGAAAAGAAGCAAAATGTGGAAAGACACAGAAAGCAACATAGTTTTTATTTACAGCATGCTTTGATTTCAAGTGCATGGACTCTGAATAATCTCAGGAAACAATTTCTCTAGAATTATTCCAGATGAGCCAGAGGAAAATCAAGATATTAAGCACATTCATTCTGATATTAAAAGTTATTCTATGTAACAACTTCTTCTTTAAAAAAACTAAAATTTTCAAGCTATTGTATTTATTGAACTTTTGCAAGACAGACGTCAGGAGCTAGCTGGTGATTTATGCCCGCAAATGGTTCTCACTCTTCCTGCTCCTCAGTGATGTGTTCCATTGTTTATAGTTCTAACAGATTAAAGTGTATCATTCTTTTTAAGATTCACAAAGAAAAGTATCACTCATTTCTAGAACCAAATGATAGCTGAGAGATGAGAAAGGAGTGAGGAGAATGTGCAGAGAGACTTTTTAATGGACCACCTGGTTGTCTTTACTGGGGCCCACCTACCTTCTCAAGGGGGTTCTTCCTAAATGGTCTCTCCTCCAGGATGCAGAAACCCTGACTGATTTCTTTTAGCAATAATGCGTCTAATACCCAGATGCTTTTGTCAGATAAATCCTAAAACATCCTTGTATTACTACTTAAAAACAACTTGTGATAGACCGATGCAACCTCAAATAGGATCACAGTAAACAGCCCATTCACTCTCGAAAAGGTTAAAACATTGAAAATGTAGGTTCCCTGTATTTCCAGTGAACAAGATTGTTAGTTGTTTGGAAAGTGACCTCCCTTTAAACAACCTAATACAAGAGACCCAAGGATGATGATTACTAGGAGGCCCTCTGAGGCTGAGACAGGTTCAGAAATCCACACTAAAGTGTTAGATAAAAGGATTTGCTGTGCTTTGTTTCAACACTGTGCTATTTCCCAGTAGCAAGTGTATAAACTTGGAGTTTTTATTTTTTTTTATTTTTTAACTGGATCCTGCCAATCCAAAGTGATGGCAAGGAAGAAACATGAGGTCTCGAGGTTCTGAAAGAAATTCTGCTTCTGTGGAAAGCATTTCTGTGGAATGGAAATGAGAGGGGTGGGGTTAAGAAAGGGACAGAGCTCCTTTGGGAAGAAAGCAGCCATTTCGGTGATTTGCTCATTCTGGCCCAATTTGCTCAGCGAGGTGGAGGCACACAGAGGCAACACCATTCATTTTGGAAACCACCCACCGGTCATGGGTCTCTTCAGACTGGGTGGTGGCTGTGCAGGGTCCCTGGGAGCTCTCCTTCATGAAGACTTGGGGACAGGATGAGGAGGAGAGCCTGCTTTTAATGAAGTTGACGATAAGAGGCAGGGAAATTGAAAACTGAGACATTAACTCAACAGGAAAACATCATAGCAGGTGGTTTATTTTGCTAGGGGTTTGCAAGTGGTGGGTCTCTTTGAGACTGTGGGAGGGTCCTCGCGGAGAGTGAGGGTAAAGACAGGAAGTTGTTCTTGCAAAGACAAGATGTCTGTGGGCGTGGAGGCTCTGGAGGGTGTTGAATCCTGCGGGAGAGGTCACCACAGGAACAAGAAGAGAAGCTCTGTCCCTCTGAAGGAGGGGAAGGAAGAAAAGACTTGAGCACTTGGCCACAGCCTATGCCCAGGGAAGGTTTCTGGGAGCTGAGGACCCCCACTCCCACAGCCTCTTTAAGAGAACTAACACACTGTCTTCTTGCCTCAAAGAGGCCTCCCTTTGTGTAAGCATGACCTCACAGAGCCTGGCTCCATTTCTGCAGGCCTGATCCTTGCATCCATCTTTATTCTTTTTGCAAATTAAGAGAATTAAAACAAAAACATTCCAATGTCATCCAGGACCTTCCTCAGGAGATCTAAACTCTCATATTTTTCTGTATTTAAATGTTTTCACTTACACCTTGATTTAAACATTATTTTACAAGACACCATACATATATAAATGTTGCATCCAGATGGTTTTGGAAATTAATGTCTATCTCCGAGGATTCTGCCACTTTCCCAGGTTGCTGTCTGTATTAGTTTGCTGGGACCACCGCCACAAAGTACCCCCAGCCGTGCGACTTCAGCAGAAGTTTATTGTCTCACAGTTGTAGAGGCTGGAAGTATAAGGTCAAGGTGTCGACAGGGCTGGTCTCTCCTGAGGCCTCCCTTCTTGGCGTGTAGATGGTGGTCCCTCCCTATGCCCTCGCATGGTCTTCCCTCTGTGTGTGTTTGCCCCCTAATCTCTTCTTTTAAGAACATCAGAATATTGGATCCAGCCTAAACGCCTTCATTTTACCTTGATGACCTCTTTAAAGACCCTATTCCTAAGGATGGTCACATTCTACGGTGGTGGGGTTAGGAGTTCCTTCTACAGAGTTGGAGAGGACACAAGCCACCCATAAGACCATCTTATGCTTCCGAAACTCTCAGTGTGTTTTCTCCTTCAGCAATAAATTATCCCCAACCATAATCTTTGTGAGGTAAGGAGCAAAAAACAAAGATCCCTCGTGCACACTCCTTAAACAGAGCTGCAAACAAAGACCCACTCAGAAAAACAAACTTTTTCTCCCAAAGTTTTTCTCCACTGGTTCCTTGACAAATGACTCTAATTCAAGGACAAATTTATTTCTTTTACAGTACTTCTGGTTACAAATATATGGTTATTCTAAAACAGAAGTTTAAAAATTAATAACATATTTAAGTGGAAGACTTTACAGGTTTTAAAACATAAATTTCGAGTGTTTCCATGACACAGGGTAATAACTCTGGAGTGAGGAGAGAACCGAGTCCAGGTCCCCCCGATGCAATCCATCAGGGCATGTCTGTGCAGCATTTACAGCACACTTCAGAAGCAACGCTAATATTTCATCAAATCTGAAGCAAATAACCTTTAATCCATATATTAAAATCCTAATAGTGGCTGTTACACCAGAGGCTGGAGGCAACAATAACCCGTATGGAAATGCGGCCATTCATCTCCATCCGCGGCATTCATGTTTCCAGAAATTCCACTGCGCGGTTGGGTCCCTGACAGCCCTCGTTCCCCTGACTGCTTATGTTTATTGCACATCTTTATGGAAAAGTTAAAAATATTATGGGGAAAATCTTAATAGAATGTAACCTGGGGAACCTCTGAGAAGGAGACGAGAATTATTAGGGGAACGTGGTTCCAATGAACAGAACCAGGGGCCAGTGTCGGGCTCGGGCCAGCGCTGGTGTCGCGGCCACTTCCCGGCAGTAATTACAGATGGGGACATGTGGGGCCTTCATGTCAAATCAAATTCCTCAGTATGAGGACCTTATGGGAACGTGTGATCAATAAAGTTTACCCAGGGGTGAGCGGGGGAGGTGTTAAATGGTTATAAAAACAATTTCTAAATTGCTTTTTCACATTTGAAAATAAAACGTACACATGGCATGTTTTGTATTTATTGAAATGCCATAATTTTGTTTTTTAATCTCCTAGGGCATTACAGAAGACTGTTCGTTGATTTTTTTTTTCTTTAAGGAAATTTTAACTTTGTGTAAAGTATGTCTCAACTCAATCTCAACGTAGTATATTTGTTTCTCATACTCATTACAAATCATGAGCGTAGACGTGTTTTCCTGTGTCTATTCATCTCAGTAAAAAATTAACTAATATTCACTTTTCTGGTATGGAGATGAATAATCTTTAAGGTAAATTAAAGCAGGAGCAGACAGAATCATTTTCCATTTCTTGAATTTTGAGTAGTTCGCATGAACTATTTAGCTTTATGATTACATCTTAATTTAATTTATTTTATTTTATTGATTTAATTAATTTAACTAATTTAATGTGACTAATAATTTAATGTGGTCTTTTCAGAAGCTGCCCTTTGACGAGTACAGATATGTGTGTGAAAGAGGAGACAAATGGAAAATACGGCTGGATCAGAACATGTGGGCAGCCAGGGAGGATCTGCTGGAACTATTTACCCTAAGATCACACACAGCATCCTCTCTCCGTCAACACTGCTGTTGTTCGAAACAGTTTTAGAGTTTGTCATTTAGAATGGTCTCCGGAGTCTGCAGCGTATCAAAAGAAAGTAAACATTTCTGGAGTGCCTACTCTGTGCCAGGGAGTGTGAAAGGCACAGAGGAATCTCAAGTTATTTACCCAGGGCTGGAGAACAGTCGTCGCTTTTCTGCGTGTTTGTTTGTTTCAATGTGGTGGTTCAATTGTTGTTGCTGTTATAGTTTACAGGTGAAAAGGCGGGGATTTGTGGGATTAAGTGATATGTGAAACCTCAGGGGTTTGCAAATTCCATTATATAGGAAAATGCATTTTGATTTTGGGAAATGGGAAAAGACATTCCGAATCTATTGACTGATGTGGTAACCAAGCTGGGGGATTCTGTAAACTCAATTTTTTTTTAAGTTGCTGTTAAATAAAATGCTGCATGTTCACAGGGCAGTTCTGATGCCAGTTTTGAGAGGAAGCACCCACATTGGAGATTGTGATCCTGGGTGAATGTTCCCCTCTGTGCCTCCCAGCAGCTCCGGACGCCCCTGGCAGAGACCTGGAACTCATGTCGCGCCGGCAACAAGCCGGCCAGGTTCTCGTCCAGTCTCTCTGCTCCTCCCAGCTCACATCCATCTCTAATGTCCTCCTTGGACTTGACTGCTTTCTCCCTTTTCTCTCTATTTATTTGAAGTTCTTTCTAAGTAACACTACCTTGGTTTCCCCCTAGTTTTGCAGGGGATCCTTAAGACCACACCCTGTGCTGGTCTCTGGAGAGAGATAAGTTATACCCTCAAAACTCTCCCCAAAGTGTCCCATTGAAAGACAGCACTGCTTTGAACATGTAAGTTCTGATGTTTAAAAAAAAAAAATTAATCAAAATGTGCATGAACACTGAGCATCCTATAAACACATACTTTGTTGTTTTGGACTTGAATTTCGAATTAAGATTAGAACAAGAGAAATGGTTAACAGACAACTCATTTGGAAGTAAGGACCAAAGGATGCTGCAGAGATGCCTTTGGACACGTCTTTCCCTCTCCTTTAGGTCTACTTACCTGAGAACAACAATCATCTCCTGGGTCCAGGGGCAACATGACCCGAGCAGCTGGTATGACAAGGGGATCCAAGCAGCTGTTCCAAGCTTACAGGGAGCAGAGCCCCAGCGAGGGCCCCTCTGCCACTTCCGAGGGAAGCCGTCCATTGCGAGCAGGTTGGCGACTGTTGAATCCACTCCACTGAATTTCTGTCTTTCCTTCTCAGGTTTGGATGGGGAATCCTGCCTCCTCCGACTTCTTGTGAGAGTTTGTTCCCAGATCATTCTTACCCTGAACCTGTTTCTCAAAACATGGTTTCCATTTGTTTCCCCAGGAGAACTCCATCATTCCTGCTTCTGCCTGGGCCCTCACACGCTCCTGGGGCGCGCACACTTACAGAAGGACTTGTTATCTGGGGTACCATAACGTTTCTGCCAGCCCTAGCCACTTCCCACTGGCTGCACATGCGATCTTCATGTGTAAACAATATCTCCACCACGATCTTAACCCTCCAAACACTGCAGATGGGAAGCCCTCTGACCATGAGCACAGAGCCAGCGCGGGAGGTGCGGACCGAACAGACAATGGGTCATTTGGTAGTAAAATACTGAGTCTACAGGCCCCAAGAGGATGGGAAAGGTCCTCACTTCAAGAATGTGGTGGGGACATGAGCTGTCGCCAGTACCTCAACGTCACTGTCCAGATGCCATGGCCTGTGAGGGGGCAGCTCAGAGCAGCCTCCCCACCACACCACCCCCTGGAGCCCCTGGATGGAGAAGAGGGAGGCCCCAAGGTGAATGTCTTCAAGCACAAACCCCAGGAATGAGTCTCTTAATTCACTTTGTTTCTTCTTCTGTTTTATGGTCTTTTCCACGGCCATTTCAATGGTTTTGTCAATGTTCTCAATTCCCTCAATTCTTTAGATAAAAACCCAGTTCAACATGACAAACCCAACCCTTGCCTGTGACATCCCAGACTGAAGGAAAATCCGCAATATGCCAGCCCCTCCGCGCATGACATACTTCACACACAGTACCCCAGCTCCTCCGCACGTGGTATACTTCACACACAGTACCCCAGCCCCTCCGCACGTGGCATACTTCACACACAGCACCCCAGCCCCTCCGCACGTGGTATACTTCACACACAGTGTCCCAGACCCTCCGCACGTGGCATACTTCACACACAGTGTCCCAGACCCTCCGCACGTGGCCTACTTCACACACAGTGTCCCAGACCCTCCGCACGTGGCCTACTTCACACACAGTGTCCCAGCCCCTCCGCACGTGGCATACTTCACACACAGTGTCCCAGCCCCTCCGCGCGTGGCATACTTCACACACAGTGTCCCAGACCCTCCGCACATGGCCTACTTCACACACAGTGTCCCAGCCCCTCCGCGCGTGGTATACTTCACACACAGTACCCCAGCTCCTCCACATGTGGCCTACTTCACACACAGTGTCCCAGCCCCTCCGCACGTGGCATACTTCACACACAGTGTCCCAGACCCTCCGCACATGGCCTACTTCACCCACAGTGTCCCAGCCCCTCCGCGCGTGGCCTACTTCACACACAGTGTCCCAGCCCCTCCGCACGTGGCCTACTTCACACACAGTACCCCAGCCCCTCCGCACGTGGCCTACTTCACACACAGTACCCCAGCCCCTCCGCACGTGGCCTACTTCACACACAGTACCCCAGCCCCTCCGCACGTGGCCTACTTCACACACAGTACCCCAGCCCCTCCGCACGTGGCCTACTTCACACACAGTACCCCAGCCCCTCCGCACGTGGCCTACTTCACACACAGTGTCCCAGCCCCTCCGCACGTGGCCTACTTCACACACAGTACCCCAGCCCCTCCGCACGTGGCCTACTTCACACACAGTACCCCAGCCCCTCCGCACGTGGCATACTTCACACACAGTGTCCCAGCCCCTCCGCGCGTGGCCTACTTCACACACAGTACCCCAGCCAGTCCCCAAGTAATCCTGGTTCATCCCGGGCCAAGCAAATATGATTGCCTTGGTAACTTCAAAACCTACCTTGCCCCTGAGTCCCTGAATTCTACTCCTTGAGTCTTAGCAGGTGACAGGGGTCAAGATGGGTGTGTATGACCCAAGGCAGGCACCAAGGTGTCACGCACGTCTGCCTTCGAGGACTGCTAGTTTGAGAACAGTCTCAAGGATTCACAGCGATGTCAGGAACCTGCGCCTGAGATGAAGGTGTGTGGAGAAGGAGGAGAAAAGATGAAAAGTGAAGAATGAAGGAGGGCTTCCTCCCTTCGGAGCTGTGGAAGTGGGCAGGTAAGGGAGGGGCGCCTGGGTGTGGACTGTGTGCTCTGAGGGGGGCTTTCCAAGGACGGGAATCCTGTCCAGTATCATTTTCCGATCCTTGCCACGCCCAAGCACAGAGGGCACTGTCTGTGGGCCCCTGCTCGGAAGCAAGCTGGCACGGGTCTCGATGGACCGAAGCCCTATTGTTTATGTCTTGTTTATTCTATACTTACGTCACACCCTGCAAGTTCCAGGTACTCCTCAAAGTGCTTCCCAAGCACAGAGACCCTGGCCCTCACGGTAAGTCTGTGAGGGAGGTATCACCGCTTCACAGATGAGGCAGCCGAGGCACAGGGAGGTCACCAGGTTTGAGAGTGAAGGAGCTGGAATTCTGACCAGTCTGTCTCCAGCACCTGCGCTCTTAACCCCGACTCCACAGAGTCTTCACACACTCCTACCGGGCAAGGAATGGAACTTCTTTGGGCGGAAGGGACTGGTGCCCTGAGAGCCGCTGTCTGCTCACCGGTGCCATCGGGGGTGCGTGGCCCACACGTCTGCTGTGTGAAGGTCTCCACGGGAAAGACGACAGGCCAGTCTGAGTCACCAGGTCACCTGGCGGGACTATGGAGTATGTTTCCTATGACAACAGTAGTCCTCTCCAAGGGGCATGAAGTGTCGTCTTCAATATTTCTTACATGAACAAAAACATAAATTTGAGTGAGATTCATACCCATCAGATTGGAAGACTGTTTCATGTTCTTACCACTTACGAACTAGGTATTCCCAAATGACACTCTATTCAGTGATGACAAAAGTCGCCCCACAGAATTGTCTGACAAGCATGCAGAGCAGTCATGGTTAATGGTGTAGGTAACTTTAAAATAAATGAGGACTCGAGTGACTTAGAAAGGTATTTGTAAATCATCAAATACCTAATATACGAGATAAGAAACATAATACTTTTTGGTTCTTCAAACCGAAAGCCAGTAGCCAAAGCTCACGATTTTGTCACCACCTCACAAGGAGCTGTTCCCACATCAGAACCATCGGGCTATGATTCTCGTGGTCCAGGTTATGCGTTGGTCGTCTGAAAGAAATGGTGTGAGCAATGGTTCCGTTGGCGGAGATTCCTGGTTCTCTGGAAAGAGCGTGAGTTGAAATGGTGAAGAGCAACAGCTGACGGGTATTGTGAGGGCACGGTGCCGAGTCTGAGGTGGCGTTCCACGCTGATGATGGGGCGACATGTCCACCCACTGGATCACCCCTAAGAAACGAGTTCATGATTCAGCTCGATTCTAAGAGGCAGGCCTTCCGGACACCTGTCCTTAGTGCCTTCGTGCCTGTGGAGAAGGGAAGGAATAGATGCACACAGTCCTTTGGCTACTGGGAAACTCCCGGGCTGTGCCCTCTGCAGGGTGGCGTTTAAATGTGTCAGGAGAGACCCCACACTGCGACCTTCTAAATCTGGCAAAGACTTCCATTGTAATGGCACCTTTGATTAAAATGATCTTTAAAGGAAAAGAGACACTTCAGTGCTTGAAAGATTACAGCCTACCTCTCTACCCCCTTTCAGACATGCGTGAAGCTTGCTAACTACCTTGCAAGGTCTCAGTTGCATAAAGTTCACTCAGCATTGGCTTCCTGATGTTAGAAATCTCTTAAAACTTCTGGGAAAAGGTGGGGTGGGGGAGGGCTGAAAGGAAAACATCCCACCTTTTTCTGGTGATGCAAAGTTCACTGCTCCTGACCCACTGTCTTGGCACAGGTTCAGTCTGCTTATGTGCAGTTCCCATTCCTTCCACCAGCTCCAGAAGCAAAGCAGAAGTCACCGCATGCCACACATATGTAACACGAAAGCTGTGCTGGCTGGGTGAGAACATTCCAGCCCGAAGGGCAGTTCTCAAGACGGGAGCTTTGCAGATCCGATACGACAGGGGCCTCAGCCACTGCGCCGCGGTCATGCAGACTTTATTTGAATATTTCTGCATTTTAAGCTATTTGCATGTGTCCGGGGCTGACCCAAGCCTGAAATCTCTAAGTAAGGACTCCTCACAACTTGGTTTTGGATTCACAAAGGAAATATGTCAAAGTGGAGACCAACTGAAATGACGTTTACGTCCTCCTGCTCCAAGTGCAAAAAGACACCGTCAAAACTTAGCTTGTCCCACTTTTCCAAGTCAGGAACAAAACAAAAATGTGAGCTGAGTTAAACACAATGAAGCAAAAAAGGAGGCACACAACATCACTCGGGGAACAGAGCTGAGCAGCCAGGTGTGTATTTGCTGACGGCTCATAGAAAAACTTCAAGTTGAACAGCAGACCTTCCAGCGATGAACAACTAATTATACGGCCTTGGCTTGGGCCGCTCTGCCAGCACAGAGAAGGGAGGCTTTTCTGCCCATAAAATTCCACTGTGCTAAAATGTTTTATGAAATTATGTTTATGGGCATTATTACATCTGTTCCCATTTTATTCATAATTTGTTATTTAATATATAGAAGTGTGGTTACTTCTGTGATTCATAAATACACTTTCTTCATCACACATGTTTCCAGGTTAATATAATTTAATGTGTTTGCTCAAAGGTGCTACTAAAAAATAGCATAAGAAATAAATTCTGTGTTTTAATAAGATTTTTAAAAATTTATTTATTAGGCCTCTGTTTCAATTTTTTCAGAAATGTAATTGTTCTGGAATTCTTTTCTTCAGAGGTATTTGCAGTTTTAGTTTTGAGACCTTAAAAAGTATTCATCTAGCCCCGGCTGGTGTGGCTCAATTGGTTGGGTGTTGTCCAATGCACCAAAAGGTTGATGGTTCAATTCCTGGTCAGGGCACATGCCTGGGTTGCAGGCTTGATCCCTGGTATAAGGCATGCGGGAGACAGCCAATCTATGTTCCACTCTACATCAATGTTTCTTTCTCTCTGCCTCTCCCCTCCTCTCTCTCTAAAAATCAATTTTTAAAAATCTTTAAAAATAAATACTCATCTAATACTGAAGTTTTACCTTGTGTAAGTGGATGTGTAACTTACACATCCACAATTGATTCTTAAGATGAGATCAGTAGATGGGTGGATAAAAAAGCGGTGGTACATTTACATAATGGAATATTGTGCAGCCATAAAAAAGAAAGGAAATCTTACCCTTTACAACAGCATGGATGAACCTGAAGAGCATTATGTTAAGTAAAATAGGCCAATCAGAGAAAGACATGATTTCACTTAGATATGGAATCCAATGAACAAAATAAGTAACAGGCAAAATAGAGACAGACTCATAGAGAACAGACTGACAGTTTTGGGGAGAGGACCTGGGTGGGAGGGGGAGGGATTAAGCAAAAAGAATAAAAAGAAAAAAACTCATGGACATGGACAAGAGTGTGGTGATTGCCGGGAGGATGTGGGGTGAAGGGAGGGGAGGGAAGGGGATAAATGGTGATGGATGGAGACTTGACTTGGAGTGGTGAACACACAATGCAGTGTACAGATGATGTGTTATAGAATAGAGCACCTGAGATCTGTATAATATTGTTAACTAGAGTCATTTCAATTCAAAACAGAAAAAAAGAAAAGAAAGTCTGAACTTGTTTCCAAAGGACTTCTAGAAATTCAGGATGAGAGCAGAACACAGGGCAGAGGGTGCAATGTTTTCAGGCCAGTACACAGCGGGAACGGACATGACAAGTCCTTGGAACAGTGTCATGTGGTGAGGGTAGAAGCACCTGCTTGTTGCAGAAACTCACCCTACTATATGTCTCTGTGAGAAAAATGGGTCCACCTCATGCACTGCTGGCAAAATGTAAATTAGTACAGCCTCTATGGAAAACAGTATGGAGGTTACTCAAAAATTAAGAATAGAGCTACCTTCTGGGTATCTATCAAAAATTTTGGAAACACTTCCTTGTAAAAATATATATACTCCTATGTTTATTCAGCATTATTCACAACAGTCAAGACATGGAAACAACCTAAGTATTCTTCAACCAATGACTAGATAAAAACAATCTGGTACACATATACAATGGAATACTACTCAACCATAAAAAGTGATGACATGTTGCATTGTGACAACAGGCATGGATTTGAGAATATTATACTAAGTGAAATAAGTCAAATGGAAAAGAAGAACCATATGATTTCACTCATTTGTGCAATATAAAATGGAAAGCAGCAAATGAACTAGTAGACACAGACAACAGAATGGTGGTTACCAGAGGAGAAAGGGAGTGGGGGGAGGATGAAGAGGGTAAAGGGGGTCAAACATATGGTGATGGAAGGAGACTAGACTTTGGATGGTGAGCACAAAATGGAATATACAGACAATGAATTATAAAATTGTATACCTGACACTTACATAATGTTATTAACCAATGTTACTTCAATAAATTTAACTTAAGAAAATCAAAACAGGGTTCAGCTGATATTTATTGACAGATTTTCAAATACACAAGAACACTTTTGATTAAAGAGCAGTTATTTATATTCTAAAGTTTAAAGTTACTAATCAGACAGATCAAAGCAGAACAGGCCTAAAAGGCTCTGCTGAGATCTCACCATCACGTGGCAAAGACGGGCTGTCCCCACTGAGTCAGGTTGCAGATGTTTGCCCCAACACCTCTTCATTTAGTATGGCCAAGTTCACCCCTAATTTTCCAAAACTGATTTTTTTCCTTCTGAGCTCTTCAGAGATGGTTATACACGTAGCATGAAAATTGGCAAGCCTCTCCTAACAGGTGTGGGAGAGTGTCTGGGATAGATGTAGTTCTGTTCCAGTTGTAATATTCCAATACAACAAAACAGTACACTGTGAATACGCAATCCATGGAAAGTCCGGAAACTATCAGAATTTGAAAAAGGTTTATCAACACAACTTTAATCAAATGTTTTTCTATCACACACACACAAAAAAATAGATTTGTAAATAATGAATTTAGAAGTCGTCACCCTGTTCCTGGGATTTTATCTGCACCGTCACCTGGGCCAAAGCCCAGGATGTCCAAACCCTTTATATCAGTGTGGGTAGATTCTGATTACACCTCTTAAATGCACCTCAATGGAACTACCATCACTTCATTTAATAGCATCACAGTTCTTATTTATTTTCTTTGCTCTTTAAATCTTCCATACACTTTACAAAATTGTGTGAAGGAGAGGAAAGTAAAATGTAAATATATGGTAATGAAAATAATGCAACAAGGCTGCACACCAGTGGTGGTTGGGGTGGACTGTCACCCTTCATCATAGCACAGTCACTAAAGAAGGTATGCACAGTTAAACCTGCTCCTGATTGATACAAAAAGTGAGAAAGTTAATGAGGGAAGGAAGGAGGGAAGGAAAGGAGGAAAGGAAGGAAGGAGGAAGGGAGGACTGAAGAAAATAGAAGAGCTAGATTTGAACTCAGGCATTCTGCCTCCAGACCAAAATATATTGAAAAATTGACATGATGGAAAATATAATAATTGAAATAAACACAAGAGATGAGAGAGTGTGCAGGATAAATCGAGATAAAACAGAAGATTAATTTTAAAAACTCTACCACAAGTCATCTTAAAGAAAATACAAACAGCCCAGCTGGTGTGGCTCAGTGTTTGAGCATCGACTCATGCACTGAGAGGTTGCCAGTTCGATTCCCAGTGAGGGCACATGCCTGGTTTGTGGGCCAAATCCCCAGTGGGGGCATGCAGGAGGCAGCCAATCGATGTTCTCTCTCATGGATGTTTCTATCTCTCTCTTTCTCCATTCCTCACTCTTTAAAATCAATAAAGAAGAAAAAAATTTTAAAGGAAGAAAACAGAAACATAGAGAAAAACTTGCAGAATTAAACATGTCCACATCTCCATAATGAAAGTCAAAAATAGAGAGAAAAAATCATGGACAAAAATAATTCAAAAATAGAAATGAAAGGTCTCTTTTTTCAAGTACTCAGAGGGAACCAAATGGGTTGGGGAAGGCAGACCCACACCTAGAAGACGCACAACTACACAAATTACAGGGAAATATAGGAATTTCAAGACAGAGACCTACTTGCTTCAAGAGAGAACGGGCAGGTCACTCTACAAATAAACAAAAAGCACGTTGTCATCAGCTTTTTCAAAGGCAACTCAGGATACAAGAAAATACAGATTAATATTTTTAAATTTACAAAGGAGGAAATCTTTTAACTTACCATTGTGTCTTCTATCAAATTCTTATTTAAATGTAAAGTAAATTCAAAATATCCTCAAGCACACAAAACCTCAGAGGATTAGATACAGAAAGATCCACCTTGAAAACATTTTTGGAGGAAGATCATACTATAATAATAATAATAATAATAATAATAATAATAAAAAATAGTCCAGGATAATTCTAGAAGAAATATGGAAAGCAAGAGTGATCGAATAACTTATAGAACTTTTATGTAAAAAAAGGAAGACTAAAAGAAAAAGGAAGAATAAATTCATATTTATCCAGAGCTGAAGTTATTAAATTCTTCATAACGTGAACACAGAATAGGCAAAAAATAAAAATTAAAAGCTATCAAAAAAATGTAAGAATACTCTAAAAGTCTTAGTGTGTTTGACAGAAGACATGGGCATTTAAATTTTGTTAAGATGTCGATGTTCCTCAAATTCAATGAGAACACTATCAAAATCCCAGAAGCCTTTTTTTTAAAAAAGCAATAGATAAGCTGATTCTAAAATTGACACGGAAATGTAAAGTAGTAAAAAAAATATTTCAAAAGAACACATTCAGAAGACTGACACTGATTTCACAACCCACTACAAAGCTAAGATCACTTGGGATAAGAGCAGATATGTGGATGGATGGCACAGAACAGAGAAAACCAAAGCAGACTGTCATACATATTGTCCACTTATTTTTGTCCAAAGTACCAAGTCAATCTAATGGGGAAAAGGGTATTTTTAATAAACATTGTTTGCACAATAAATAATCACAGAGGAAAAAAAAAAAAAGAATCTGAACATTATCTTGCTCTACAACCAAAAATTAATCCAAAGTTGGTCATAGACCTAACTATGAAAACAAAACCTGTAAAGTTTCTCGAAGGAAAGGTAACAGAATATTTTCATGGACTTGAGGTAGACATAGATTTCTAAGACAGGTCACAAAAAGTAGAACCCCCCCAAAATAAAACTGGTTACTTCAACTTCATCTAAATTAAAATATTCTGCTAATCAAAAGAGACCATTAAGACAGTAAATCAGCAAATTACAAATATAAAAACATACTGTAGCACAGATTTGATGAGTTTACATAAAAATGTTGAAATGTCAACAATAAAAAAATTGTTTAACCGAGCAAAAAAATTTAAATAGGCAAGTAATAAAAGAAAGCATATGAATGACCAATAAATACATTAAAAGATGCTGAATATCAGTAGTCATCAAAGAAATAAAAACGAAATGGAACAGCATTTCATACCTACATTATTAGAAGGATGGAAAACACGATAGTGGAAGGAATCGGAGTAACTGGCATTTTGCATGGCCGGTGGAAGTATAAAATGACAGACTGGAAATTAAGAACAACAAAACAAGCAACCGAAAGATCTGGTTCTTCGCCACAGAATGTTTGAGAAACACTATTTCTGTGTATAAAAATAGAGTTACAGATATCGACCATATATTAGACTACAAAGGAATGTCCAATACATTTTTGAAGAACCAGTGTTATAAAACTATATTCTCCTACCACTCTGAAGAAAACTAGGAATTTATTAAAAAAGCATAAATCAAGAACTTTTCCAATTTCTAGAATCTCAATACTATACATTTTGCTTAAAAGGAATTATAAAGGAAATTTTGAAATACTTAGAACTGAACAACATGAAAACATTATATTTAAAAATGTGTGGACATATCTAGAATAGTCTTTAAAGTAAGATTTATATGTTAAAATACATTTTCATGAGGCAAGAAAGATTGAAAACAAATGATCTAATCAAAGGAAAAATATGTTGAATTTATTACACTTAATAGGGATTGATTTTAATGAAAAACACATGGGCAAAGTTAGCAACAGATAACAGATTGGGAGAATATATTTGCAATATCTAAAACCAACAGGGACCATATTATCTAGAATATTTAAGAAATGTCTATAAATCAAAAAGAAAAAACACATTAGCTATGAAGACAAAAAATATGAAGAGGCAACTCACATGGAGAGGAAACCCGAAACGCTAACAAGATGTGAAAAGATGCTGAGGTTCATTAATAATTAGAGAATTGAATATTAAAACAGCAAGATTGCGTGTTGCACCCATCAGATGGGCAAGTATTTGAAAGATGGATTGACAGGTGCTGGCAGATAAGGGGGTGGGGTGGGGGGAGCGTGTCCTGAAGTGGTTCCTGGCTAAACACACAGCCCTCTGAGTAGCAAACGGGCACCACTGAGGCACATTCTGGGCATGTCTATCATCTGACCCAGCAATTCCGCTCCTGGGGGCAGGGAGCAGAGAAAACATGAGGACCCATGTAGCAGAATGACCCCCACAGCATCCCGCCTGGTGACAGGGACTTGGAGGGATTCTAAATGCCAGTGCTTTGGCAAAAGATAAGTGAAACACAATCATCGCACCCCGTGGAACAGTGAGCAGCAGCCGTCAGAAGCCATGGACTGAAGAGTAGTCTGTAATATGGCAACATCTGTAACACGCTGAGGAGGACAAGCAAACAACAGAATGAGATGTGTGGCATTTTTACCGTCAGTATCTCTTAAAATGATATTTGGTGATACATGC
The DNA here is from genome assembly GCF_014108415.1 of Molossus molossus. Classification (NCBI taxonomy): domain Eukaryota; kingdom Metazoa; phylum Chordata; class Mammalia; order Chiroptera; family Molossidae; genus Molossus; species Molossus molossus. Next base: position 36,044,571 of record NW_023425366.1, read on the forward strand.
ATGTATTTATATATAACATAGGATTTGTTTATATATATAAGCTAAATGTAGCATTTTAACCAAGGCCAGTGGAGGCAGATCATAGGGCACTGCTCTGGGGGGCTCCCTGCCTTCAGCTGAGTAACAGAAGAGACCTCAGACCAGAAAGCATTCCCCTCCTGGGTGGTAGGAAGAGCTAGTGCCCCAGACACGCGGGGGACACTGGGAAACACCTGGATGATACCAGGAGAAAAGACCTTGAACCTGCATCTGACTACCCCGGAACCTGAGGAGCCATGTCCCCATTCCCAGGCCTCCAACGGGGTGACCTGCGTTTGTACAGACTCGCCTTTCTTGCAGAGCCTGCACCCCAGCTCCCCACACACCACCCTGAGCCCTGCTTCCACGTTAGCCCCCTCAGTCAGGCAGGGCAGCCCTGGCTAGCCCACGCCCTCCCGCTGCCCACAGCCGGACAACGCTGTGTCCTCTAACAGGTCCTGGCGCAAGGGGTGTGGACTCCGTCTCCACTGTCATTTGGAGAAGGGTGACCGCATTACGAGCAGCTGCCCATTTCTGGTGGCAGCCCCAAACCCCATCTCAGCCAACACAACTGTTCCTCTCCACACTGCACCTAAAATTGTCCCTGTCTTGGGAAGCAATGCCACACTTCAAGAGTGACCTGGGTGCTGAATTATGCAAAAACCATACAAAAAAGTATTTAGGTGCTACTCTGGGTGCTGAGCCCTGGGATCGAAATGCCATGTTACACTGAGAGACAAGGATCCTTTTGGGTTGAAGAGCAACTGGCCGCAGCAAATTCAGTGTCTTAAAGGCTGCTCACTGCCGGAAGCAGGAAAGAGAAGCAGCTACGCAGAGTGTTTGTATAAAACCTGGGAGGAGCGCGTGCCCTGGGTAAGTCCTCTCTTCACTAAGGCTTTGGCTAGCCCGACCCAGGCCACACTCACGATGGGTTTAAAGGGCTTTACATGAAGTGCAGTTTATATTGAATTTCTTTGTTTCTTGTTTCGAAGGTCCCTGCAGACATGGCAACTACAAAGCAGCCCTGACAAACAGGAATGTTAGAACAGATGTTATTTAGGCATTTTCACATAATAAAGACTTCTAATAATCCCCAATGCCCAATTATCCTAACGGTTGTGCCAACGTTTTCACTCAAGGCGTGATAACTGCAGACAATATTGACTTGAGTAAAACCACAATTATTTAGGCTGTAGGTGACGCCAATCAAAGGAGACATCTAAACAATTGACTACCACATTTTTTAGGGCTCAGATTAGCCAATAAACCAACTTTGTACTTACACAGAACCAATTAGTCAAATAATAAATGCCTGATAAGGCTATGTTCTCAGAGGAAACAAATCTAATATTTTCTGCATTTCTAGATCAAAACTATACCATAATATTTACCACTGGGCATTACCTGACAGTGTATCATGTTTCTATCCCTTGCCCCCACCCTCAAAGGTAGCGATGCACAATCTGGAAAAGATAGTATCTTTCCATAAGTACTTTTTCTTGTTTTTTGAAGTATAGGTCAAAGAGAATTGCAGGAGTGATCAGAAATTGAAAGTGGAACACCTGTGAGTTTTTTTCTTTTGCAGTGAAAATACAATAATCCACAAATGTTGCTTCTGATAAATTCCAGCTTAAAAAATACTTTTATATGAAACAAAGAAAGTAGATTTTTTTTGTTACTTTCTCTAAAGTACTTCCTACTCTTACTTAACTCTGCCTGGTGATAATGCGAGCTTAAGATTCTTCAGAAATCAATATTTTTATATTGAGAGCAAGCAAACAAATATCTTCTACTGTGTACAAATAATGCATATTTTAAGAGGAGACAAATAACCTTTGGTGTTAAAAGTGATTCTCGTGGTCAATAGGTATCTACATGTTAGCTGCTATTCCTTCTAAAACACACACAAAATAATTATAATGAAAAGACAGACATTAACGGCCCTTCTCTCCACTGCCCAGATGAAGGAAAGGAGTGGAGGAAAGTCTAGTGAATGAATCCTTCAGTGCCTCTCACAATCCAACCACCAGGCAGGCTGGGAGCTACAGAGCACCAGAAGGGACATGGGCGTGGCTTTGGAAGAAACAGCCGTAGGTGCTGCCTCACCTCCCAGCAGTGGCTCCTCCGCCAGAGTCAGGGGGACGAGTTGCGTCTGTGCCCACGGAACGCTAACTCTGGTGACATCTGCCGGATGGGAACAATGAATCTATCCGCCAACACCAAGTGTGGACAATGGCGGGTAGTGGTTGGAAAGGTCCTACAGGCTGAATGGGTTGCAAACACCTTTGGTGAAACTGGTTGGTACCCAGCCATTGAGCATGTCCACTCCTGAACATATATAGTCCAGACAAACTCTCACATTCGCTTCACGGGACATGAACAAGGTTTCTACAAGAACGTGTGTTGTCACAAAAATTAGAACAAGCCAAAGGTTAACGGACAAGAGAATGAATAAATTGCAGTATTTTCATACGAAGAAATGGCATGTTAGAGTGAAAATAGTTGAACTACAGCACACATCAGTGTAGATGAGCATCTAAAACCTAATACTGAATGAAAAAAGCAAGTCATAAAGACTAAATACAATGACATTTCATTTGCATAAAAGGAAAGCATGCAACAGAATGCTTAAGGTACATCCCACGTGGCAGGACCGTAAGGAACCACAGAGAATTAGAACCAGAACTTCAAGGAAGCAAGGATGTGGGCGGGATCAGAGGAGAAATGCAGGGACCATCAAAGGTAGCAGTATTCTATTTCTGAAATTGTAGTATGGGCTCAGAGGTGTTTGTTTTACTATCATTCCTTTGTATTATATTTACTCTTTTGACTGTTACATTTCAGTAAATAAATGAACAAAGTCACCATCAATTATTGGGTGGTGCTCAAGAGAAGCAGGAAAAAAGAAGTAAAATCATGATAGCATATAATTCCTCTCTTTAAAATGTTCTAATCGAGTCAGAGAAGCAAAACCAATACAGCTTAAAGTATTCGAACATGAATTTTTCAGTCGTAGCCCAGGTTAAAGAGAAGTCACATGGGAGGGAGAAATCTGGGGCAATGAAATGAGCTGAGTGTCGATATCATGAGACACAGGTCTTGGACCTGGTCATGTCCCAAGCCCAGGGACATTAAGAGAGAAAGAGCTCTTGGGCTCTCATTGCGAGGTCCCAGGGAGTGGGTGGAGGGGTTCCTCCTCTGCACAGGCAATGCTGAGTCGCAGGGAGACGGCTCTTTCTAGACCAGCCTGTGGGGCCCACAGACAGCTCTGGAGCAACCCCAGCTGGAACGGAGGGAGAAGGCATTTGATGGAGGGTGTTAGGCTTCAGAAAGGAAGCAGACATTTTTCTAAAACATCTCTAGGTTTGTAAACCTCATGACATTTTGTGAGCAAAGATTTCCCCCAAACACCCTGAGTAGAGTTTCTGGTAGGGTTTTCAAAAGTCTCGGGGTTGCACTGGGCCGACTATTTATAGGGTGGATATAACTGGTTTCAGCAAAGCCAAATGAGAGTGTAGGTCTAATCTTTCTGCCCTGGATTTCTTTCTGCGACCTGAGGTCTACTGGTGAAAATCTATTAAAAGACTTCCTGATAAAAAAAAAAAAAAAAAAAAAATAGTTGACATTTCACTTGGTCAAAATTGAAACCCAGAGGAATAGCCTCAATTTCTGATGAGCTGGAATTGACACAGGGGCACCTTCACCGCTGAGCTGCCCAGACTTCAGCCCTGATGCACGGCAGGCAGGCTGACCATTGCACAGGGCATCTCAGGGTGCGGCCAGCGGGCAACTCCCAACAAACATGCAGTCATGGGGGCGCCGGAGCAGCCGCAGAGGGGACCCAGATGAGCACATTCCTCCCAGCTGCAGATGTGCACATCAGAGCAGACCTCACACATGGGCTGGAGTGATGGGGATGCAGGACAGTGTCTGTCTTCTCAATGCTCAAGGAGAGTCAACCTCTGTTCTTGTTTTAGGGAAACTTTAATTGCATGAATTGCCTTATGTATTTCATGTAACTGAGCCAGTTACACAAAATGCACAAAGAGATTCATGAAATAAAATCTCTGCGCTTATGGAAATCTGAAGGTTGACGTCTATGAACAACAGATCATGGGAAAGCAATGACTTGCACTGAGCTGTGTTTTTTACATTTTAAGTTTTGCTCACATTTAGTCTTGTTTCATTTTCCCCAAACCAAGTGAGGTCAACTGCCTTCCTTTCACGGGTGAAGTGGTCCTATGGGGACATGCCCTCCTTTTGTCCTTCCTCGCAGAAGACTGATGTTACTTCAGTCGTGTCAAGCAGAGGAACAGCTCCTGGAGCTGAGGGGTTAAGCTGGCATTGAGGAGAGCCTCGCCTGGACAGAGACCCTCAGTGACCAACACCAGGACTGCAGCTGGGGCTCTGGAATTGCTGCCCAGCACGGGTGCTTGCCTTGCCTCTATGAGAGAGAGATGGACTGTGTCTTTATCAGCAGGTGACTCAGGTTTTACCAGACTTTTTAAGAAGAATCTGTCAAATGCAATCATACATGTTTTTAATTTTTTTAAAGAGAATCTCTGCTTGAACAGATGGCGCTGCCAGCGTCAGTACCCCGAGACTGGACCTCTGGCAGCAAGGTTCTAATAACATCAACAGCCTGGCTCAAGGGCTGGCACCTCATGTTTGTTCTACTCCCTTCTCTCTGCAGAACCTCCACCGGCCTCCCACCACCCACGGGAGTCCATGCAGTTGAGAGAGAGAGAGAGAGACACAGGAATAGAAACAGAGAGAGACACGAATCAGAAACAGAGAGGCAGACAGAAGCACACGAGAAAAAAGACCAGTTATTGCCATACTCATAGCCATGCCTCACAGGCCAGCTCCTGTTCCTAGATGAGCACTTCATACCCAGCATCTCCCCTGCTGCTCCTAGCAGCCAAGGGGGAGCATGATTACCCCGTTTATCGATAAGAAAGCTGGTATGCAGAGAGCTGGGTCTCTGCCCCACATCACCTGGCTAGGAAATGATGAGCCGGGGTTGAACTCTGTGTGCTCCCGAGCTCATGCTGGTCTCCTGATTATGCATAGATCCCTGGTAACATAACCTAAATTAAAGGTCTCACTATCTCACTTGAGAATTTCTTTGGTCTAGTCAAAGCAGGAATTGTATTAGGCATCGTCCTTCCAAACATTACCAGTCATCTTGAATCAATTCTCCACAACATAAAATTAAAACAAGTGTCATTTATCAACCAAAGTGAGACTAAAACAACTTCTGTCCTGCCAAAATTAACTTGGAAAAAAAATCACTGTTATAATGATCCTAAGACCATGTCTAAGCTTCTCAACGTTGCCCAAACAGGAAAGAAAAGTAAAATTAAAAGAGAAAACTAACACAAGTTTCCTGGAAGCATTAAAATGCAAAATAATTCTTTTGCCCTCCGCCCCCTCCAAATCGAATGTTGTTTACTCTTCTTTATGTCAACAGACCCCGTGTCCAATTAAAAAGCCATCAGCCAACCTCCCAGGGAGCAACCCAGCTCTCCCGGTATCTGGCGGGCAGGGCCTCCACCTGCCTTGGCCACAGAGAACCCAGGGCCCGGGGAGCCAAGGGTGCATGTTAGGAGAGGCAGTGTGCGGGTTCCACACACGCCTGTCCTGGGTTCCATTTGCTGATTATGTCAGGAAGCGTGAGAAAGGGCTTTTTCTCTCCTGAGGCAGAAATGGGGATGGGATCGTCCTCTGGCTGGGAAGGCAGGGATCATGCGCACCGAGGACAGCTGTCTGCCACACCTGGCAGGTGTGACCTTCCGGGAGCTTCTCCCAGCTTCCTCAGCAGACATCTCCACGGCACCGACACCTGTCATGCTGCTGCCCACCGTGTGGGTGAAGCTGCTCCCCGGGCCACGTCCCCAACACTGTCCACACCCTACTACATCACAGTAGATTTTTCAGAAACTCCCTCTGAGCCAGGCTGCTTGTGACAACACATGCCGCGCAGCACCTACGGCATGCGCCTTCATTCACTTGCCCTCTCACAGACAAGCAACAGGCCGAGGGGGGAGCCCAGGACGGAGAGCCCCGGTCTGACTGCTCCCTCCGCCTGTTCCATCGCCTCGGTCCCAAACGGTTCCTACGCTGGTGAAAACTGAACCATGGCAATTGATTTAAACACAATTTTTAGGTTTTCAAAATACAAAGCGTTGGCTGGCACGCCCCAACCTCAGCTGGTCCTGATTCCACATTCCTCTTCTCGAAGAGGACAGATTCTCAAAGCACCAAGGCGAGGGGTTGTTCTCATATCTGGAAACACTTGAAAGGACGAGATGTTTTATATCCCTGGGCCTTCCCGCTGATGGATTAAGTGATCAGGAGACAGAGCAGCGGCTGCCCTGGAAGGGCTCCAGTGGCTGCTCCACGCGGTTCCATCTGAAGGTGGGGGCAATGCCCGTGCCCACCACAGCGCCTGCCACCACGCGTCCAGATAAACGGGCCTGTTCACCCCGCGGCTGAGGTTCTGCGGAAGCTGTGTGTAAGTGCCCCGCCGACAAAAATAGAGGAGAAATACTGCACAACACCATGCTCGTGGGGTCAGACCGAAGTCTATCTGTGGATCAATTCGTTTTCTTCACAGAGCAATCACGAACCACACTCCAACCGTGTCAGTATCTGGTTATTCCTAAAGTACCATTTTTCAGAAGGAACAAAGTAAAGAGGCAGCAGCTGACTCCGGAAAAGCACAGCTCTTTGCTCCCGTGGTCAGCAGTTCAGAAGGGCGCTCTCCACTTGTGTCCCAAATAGGTACCGAGCGCAGAAGCCGAAGAAACCGTGCCCAGTCGTCCACAGGTGGGCCGAGATCAGCTGAGCGGAAAATGCATTATGAACACTCTTTCGTCCCAACCCGAGAGGAAACAGTAATTTGTCCCACTGAAAATACAGGTGACATCAATAAAATTGGTCATTATGAGGGTTCTGTTCTGCTTCCTGGAGTAATTTTTGGGAAGGAACCAACTGAGACTCTTATGGTAAATTGATTAATTGATGACTGAGAAGAAGATTGTGAATGAAAAAGATAACGGAGAAGGAAGGGTGGGAGAGAGAACGGGAAAGTAGCAGATAATCATATACATCAATATAAAAAAGAACTGTTTGAATCAGGGGGAACTGGAAACTCGATGCGTCTTTGTCTGCTTGGGTGATTCCACTTCATCAAAATGTACGTGATTGTTAACACTCTCACCACCAAATGCCTCACATGTCAAATTCACTTTGCTTAGGAAGCATTTGTTGGACATGAATCACTTGTGACAAATCTGTCAAAAGAGTTATGCTTTTGATTTTGTTTGTTATAATATATTACGAAACAGTGCAAGAATGTGTCATACAATGCATTCATTCGTTCATTCGACAAACACTTGGGAGTGCCCAGCACAGTGGATCGCTGTCCTAGCACGGGGTGGGGGTGGAGGCCAAGGATGGACGGAGGCCAAGCTGCTGCCCTCAGGGAGCTTGTCCTGCATATGCAAGGTTTCAGCCAGGGTGCAGCTCCCAAAACCTTGTAAAGAACATCACGTTACCCAAAGTTCTGCTTGTGCCTACCTTTCTGTGCACCCGGTAAGTTTTCTCCTTAAGTGAAATTCCTAAACGGATGTCGTTTGGCCTGGTGCACTCCACGCCCACTCCTGTGGTCCACAGAGCCAGAATTGTAGCCCCCGGTTTTGTCTGACCCGGGAGGACTTTGGCAGCGATGAGCCCGGTCTTGCAGCCCACTCAGCTCCCAGTCAGAGCCAGGTGCAGGGTGGCCGTCAGGACTGCAGGAAGGGTGGCTCAGTGGGAACGCCGTGCCTGGGCCCCCTCTGCCAGTGGGTGTGAGACATTCGCTGCTCCCAACCCCCTCGCCCCTCACACTGAGTTCAGATCTGCGTGGACAGCTCCCAACCACTGACCAGCTAGCCCTTTCCCCAACCCGGTCTGTCCTGTCCCCACATCCTTGGACTTAGTTAGGGACTGAGCTGTGTCCTCCTAGAATTAATGCATTAAGCCCTAATCCCTAGTGCAGCTAAATTTGGAGATGAAACTTCTTAGGACATAATTAAGATTACATGAAGTCATAAGGGTGGGACTTGATCAATATAATTTATGTCCTTATAAGAAGAAACACAGCCCTGGATGGTCTGGCTCAGGAGTTAGAGTGTTGGCCAGTGGACCAGAGTCCTGGGTTCGGTTCCCGCTAAGGGCACGTAGCTTGGTCGCAGTTTGTTCCAGGCCCTGGTTGAGGTGGTGTGGGTGGCAACCACTCGATGTGTCTCTCTCACATCGATGTTTCTCCCCCCTCCCCACTCTATCTAAAGATAAAAGCAAAAATGTCCTCAGGTGAGGATAAAAAAAAAAGAGACACCAGAAACTCTCTCTCTCTATGGACACACGTGGCAAGCAGGCCACGTGAGGACACAGCCAGAAGGCAAGCCAGGAAGAGAACTCTCACCAGAACCCAAATCTGCTAGAAGCTTCATCTGGACCACAAGTCTCTGAAACTGTGAAAAATTAATGTCCACTCCTAAGCCCCCCAGCTGTGGTGTTTTCTTATGGCAACTCGAGCTTACTAAGACAGGCCTACAGATGGGAGGACTCTGTGGCCCTTGGAAAATGGCCAAGGCTGAGGACAGCCCCACCGTGGGCATGGCACACCAGGGAAGCAAGGGGACTCTGCTCCGAGCTTGTCTGGTGACCAAGCAGCTGGAGCCGCAGACAGGCAGATTCTGGGAGCCAGACGGTCACTGACCTGGAGAGTGATGGTTCAGGAAGACAGTTATCTAGAGGGGGGTGATGCCGGGAAGGACAGTTCCCTAGATGGAGTAGTTGATGATCCTGGGGACAGACAGTTATCTGTGGGGGCAATCATCCCAGGGACAGACTGTTATCTGTGGCAGCGATGATTCTGGGAGACAGACCAAACCAAGGAGCTGAGTGCTGAACTGTAGCCAAAAACAATGCAGGGTCACACAGCAGGAGATGTCGCCAGCATGGAGAGTGAGTCCACATTTCCGGAGAAGGCCTTTCCCACTCAGGAACACAGTACCTGCCACCAAGGTCAGACCAGGAGATTCCACAGGAGCGCCGGGGTGTCTGAGCTGCAGGATCTGTGGGCAGCCTTCAGCAGCAGGATCTGTGGGCAGCCTTCAGCAGCAAAAGTAGAGCAAAGGCCAGGACAGCAGGGACCTGTCCTCTGGGAGTACCCATGCCAAGGCCATGTTTTGGGGACCTTATCCCTTCCTGGAGTACCTACCAGCCTACCGATGTTCAAACATGGAGACTCCTACCTGAAACTAATTCCAGAGTGGCCTTCCTCCAAACCTCCCACTACCTACAGGTCTCCACTGGCTGGACTGGTAGTCTGGTGGGGTAATGCATCTCAGGCACAGAAGGAGTACCTGTCCCGCTGGTCGGTACAGCCCGCATTCCCACTATGACATGACATATACCCACTCACAGTGTTCATCCTCCCCGTTCTAATAGCAGCCACACCTTAGCCAGGTACACGTTTAATAACCAGATGGCCAGATCTTAGCTGAAGGGCTGGAGTGGGACAGCGAGTGAGGAGCTGACTGGTAATGTTTGCCCATTTCCCAGGTGTAAACATTGCCATCCCCTTGGCTACCAACGGGTGGTCATGGACTTGAGAAGAGATGCACAGCCGTGCTCCTCCTCCAATGCCAGCTGCCCCAGCGTGAGGCCAGGATGGGGGAAGGCAGCTTGGTGTCTCTTCCCAGGTCCATTCCTGCACCAGCCTGAGAGGCACTGTCTCTTTAAATGTTGGCTAGCCCCACCTGCCTCCCCTCTGCTCCAGCCGACTCAAACTTTGGAAGCTGAGGCTTGAGATCCAGCACAGTATTGATCAACAGCAGCTTTGAGAGGCTGCGGAAATCTCAGGAAGAGGACCTGCTTCTTTCACACACACACACACACACACACCCCGCCCGCAACCGGCTGCTGGACTCCCAAGGGGACGGAGCCCCTGGGCTGCGGAGAGCAGGCCCTAGAAGCGGTGTTTCACAGGCAGTCTAGGACAGTGACGGGGAGGAGGAAGGGAGGGAGCCTCTTGGCACACAAGCATTATTTCTGAAGACAAGAGTTGGAGGCAGAAAGACAGATTGGAGCAACCTCTCTCCAGAACCACGCCTGGACGACAGAGCTGTTAGCATGTGGACGGCGTCGTCCTCTTCCTTCTTGCTTGCATAGTGCCTGGTTGTTGCTGTGAACCCAGGCAAGTCATCCTGAAGTTAAAAAGCACACGGAGTTCCTTCATGATGGCTGCAACAAGCCTGAAAGTTAGGATCTGTTGCTCCTGAAACATAAATGTATTTATTTACCTTCAGATTCAGGGGAAAGGATGCCGAGTGGTGCAACAGACCCTGCCGGCGAGCTAGTCTCAGGCCAGCTGCCGGGCACTCAGGCTCTGTGCCTCTCGGCTGGAGGGCCCGGGCGGCCACCACACAGCTGGCAGATGGACGCTGGGACAACAACCCAGGGGCAGCGGCTCCGTCGTGTTGGAAAGAGATGGCCGATGCTTCAGCAGGTCTTCCCCGCTCTCCCTACTAGGAGAGAGCTGCTCAGTGCTGGTCCTCTTGCAGCAGCTTGGGGATGGGCTTCGGGGGTCTGATGTGCAAGGGCAGGTCCCCTCTGCTCACTAGAAAGCCTCAGTCAAAACACAGTTAGAAAAATGTCCTTATGAGACATGTTTATAAACTCTCTAATTCTTGTTCATGTCTCCACCAACACACTCGAGGAGACAGCTCATTTTGTAGTTTCAAGACAAAGACACAGAAATGGTAACCACCATTTAAGAATCAGCAAAGCGTGGACAGTGGGCCAGGCACCGTCTCAGAGAGGAGATGCCACATGATGGGAAGTGCATAGCAGGTCTGACTTCCAACCTAATTCCTGGCTACCTGACCTCAGGAACATTCCTTAGGTTCTCTGAGTTTCTGCTTTCCCATCCAAAACTGAAGGTTATCTTCACACCCTCTAAGCTCGCCTAGAGGCTTGTACAAGGGTCAATACCGCCTATATGTGTACCAAGTAGTAGATATTGCATCAATAACCCTCCACCTTCTCACTTCCCTTCCGTCTGCATCTTGATCCAGCATGCACGTGGTTAAAAACAAAGCCTTTGTTCATCAGACAGCCTGAATCTTAGGTGTCATCTGTTGAGCAACTGTGGGGTTCAGACATGCATGAGCCTGTTGGAGCCCCTGCCCCCCATCTTAAACCCTTGGTAATAGCATCCATGCCGTAATATCTCTGTGAGAATTACATGAGAGACCACATGTAAAAAGCAAGCACAGGGCTGGGCCATGGGGAGCACTCACTACATGGCTGCTACTGCGACCCTTCACGAGAGGGAAATTCCATCAAAGGTGGGTACGGTACAACTTACAATTTCTCTATTCAATAAGAATCAAAAATGTGAAATAAATCACCAAAATGTAACACTAGGAGATGTCATGAACACAGTGAGAAGGTCTGGTTAGGAATGCCTTGGGTAGGGTTGTACAGCTATCCACAAATAGCTGCTTGAAGATGCTGATGGCCAGTAGGGGTACAGTTTCTACCATCTCTGAGGCTTGTCAATAACACTTAGCTGTATCTCTCCTTGCCTTAAGTAATAAGCAAGTTTTAAGATAAGACAAGATCTACACCTACATGCTTTTCCAAGATCATTACAAGTTGATTTTTCTGATAATTTTAACATCAAATTAATTATTACATGGTCATCAATGTAATAAGAAACACTTTCCACCTTCCAATTAGCATATTAGAACTAAGAAAACAGTAGAGGAAGGGGGCACTCATACATCTTCGTTGTATTTCATCAAGAGTTTTCTTTCACAGTGACCACTGCAGAAGTCTAACCACATTCAGCAGGATTGATCTGTAGGAAATGCTAATTTTTTTCCTATTGAAATTGTGTTTCCTGAAGATATTTTGTTGTTGAAAATATGTAGCCACAGACCAACAGGACCAAGAAAGGAATATCCAGCTTTAATCCTGCCCTGATTGGCAGTCCCCAAGAGCTCTAAATAATTTAACAAAAGACTAAACTTCTAACAGCACAGGAGTGACATGTACAGCAGCTCTTCAAACAGGTGACGAGCCACATGGCAGAGCGAAACCACAGACCTCACCCTCTCTGAGGCTTCGCTGTCCCTCGCTGGAAATCCTTTCTGTTTGAAAACAATCCTCCTGGTTTTATAGCCTCTCCTGCTAGTAGTTTGTTTTATAATTTAAAATATTAAGCTTGAGAGAAAGGAAGCCAAGCGCTGGATTCTCCCGCAATCTCCCACCTCAGGAGGTGGGCAGGTGTGGGCAGCGAGGCACCAGGAACTCTGGGGTGTGTGAGGGGTGCCCTGGGGCCACTGCTCACACTCTGTCCATATTTCCCAAAACCCAGTTCTGTGTTCATTCATTTGGCAAAAGTATTTGTTCTAGGCATTTGGGGTCCATCGAGAAAAAAGATGGGAAAAAATTCTCAATCCTTCTCCCCTGGGAGTTATGTTCTTGGGGGGGGGGGAGATGCCATAAAAATAAACATCTGAATAAGCACATCATTCATATGCATGATGAAGAGTAAAAAAGAAGCAGAGTAGGGGGTCAGAGAAACAAGACAGGTGGGCGCAGGGTGGTCTGGGCAAACTTCGTGGAGAAGGTGCATTTGGGAGGAGAAGAGCCATGCAGGTAGGTCGGGGAGGACCAACCGTGGGGGAGCAGCCAACAAGCACACCAAGGAGAAGACTGTGGATGTGCTGAAGACACTGCACAGGAAGGGGGTGGAAGGTGAGATGGAGAAGTCAAGTCCAGAGCCACCCACAGGACTGGAGCTTTCTCAACGAGGGAAACCAGGAACCTTGACATGACAGATGCACCAAAATAAACCAGTGATTAAGACAGTGAGATACATCACATATAATGCAGGGATGAATGGTCAGGAAACACAGGTACCAAATGGACTGAGAAGAGCCCCTTGCAGGTGTGAGAGGTGCGGAGGACATTGTTTGCCCTGCACTTTCTCACGCAGACCTCACCGGCCAAGGAACACGGAGCTGCAGGGTGCGACTCCAGGCAGCCTCGCTAGGATTCTGCTGGTCCCCTCGCAGGAAGGCACAGACCACACCAAATGAGCAAGTATTTGGAAAAGCAGAGATACAGGACGTGTTCAAACTCCTTTCATAATCACCTATTTCTTGAGACCCAGGTGAAGTGTGTTCACAAATCCCAAATTCACATGTTCATATTGAAAGACTCTACTGAGAACATCCAAAATGGTCATGGAATGGTGAACAACAAAATTATTACCACAACCCCAGATTTAAATTTTACAAGACTATGAATATACGGTCTCTATGTCAACATAAGGAGGGATAGAGCTAAATTAGTAGCTAGAACAAAATGAAAGGTGCAGAGCAACGTCTGGTTTCTACCACTTGTGTAAACGCACTTGTACATTTAACAAATTTTCTGGAAGATGCACACAACCCAGGAACGGTGGCTGTGTGACTTAAACACAGGTTTGGCTGCCTGCTGCAAAAAAGTCAAACTCCTGAGACAGAGAATCGGTTCGTTCAGGTGCTGAAACCTGGGAGAATGGTGGACTGCTGTCTCAAAGGCCATCCCCCTTCCTGCTCTAGCCTGAGGTTCTTACATGGATAGGGAAAAGAGGGCTTTATTTTCTATCCAATTATCATGCCAGCTTTTGGCGTGCTCCAGCCCTACCCATTCATCTTTCTGGATTTTGGTGCACTCAGTGTAAAAACCTCCCCTCGGCCATGGGGGGAGTCTCCCTGGGGCTCCCTGCCTATCTACTACGGAATCAGGGTCAGTGCCAGGGTGAGGGTGCTGCAGGGCCCCCCGCCAGGAAGCCCAGGGATGTCTCAGCCCTCAGCCTGCCTCCTGATGCTGAGCGCAGCATTACGCGTCCCAGGGAGCAGGCGAGGCCACAGGGCAGCCCTGGGTCCCAGCGTGCCTCTGCCTGCTGCTCGGCCCCCCTCCGAAGGAGCCCGGCCGTGCTCGCCCTGCCTCTGCCTGTGCTCTGACAGACTGGCTAGCAGCAGGGACGATTCTTTTCTCTCCATATGCCCTTTTATTATTATTTTTAATTTTTGAATCAGAACATTGTGTCATGTATCTAAAAATTTAATTTAAAGTTCTGAAGACAGTAACATTTCTTTTAATGGGAGATCAAAGACAGTTTCATTTCTTTGTGAGGAATATTCAATCAGTGATGTCACCTCTCCCTGCATCTTGTCCATGTGGCTTTTCCAACAAGAAAGGCTCCTGCCTTGAGCAAGGTCAGTGAGGTGACCAAAGTGAAATCTTTTATTGTTTATTTATTTATTTATTTTTCTTTATTGATTTTAGAGAGACAGGAAGGAAGAGGAAGAGAGAGAGAAAAAAATCGATGAGAAAGAACATTGACTGGCTGCCTCCTGCATGCCCCTCATGGGGATCAGCCCAGTAGTCTCTTGGTTCATGGGTAGATGCTCAACCACTAAACCACACCAGCCGGGCAGGAATCTTACTGCGACTCCTATTCTATACTGTAACATTCTTAAGCAACTTCCCTATAAATGTAACAAATCGTGTCCCCACATGGACATCCCAATCTATTCCATTTAAGTTCATGTCTGCATAACTCTTAAGATAATTTGGTCTTTAGATGTTCTGAGGGAAATACTCCAGAATAAGTTTGTTTCTTATTAAGCATGTTCTTTAGACCAGGATGGGGTTATAGACACTTTCAAAAATCTATGTATCTTTTCCATTACAAGATGTTTTGAATGTTGCATTTTAGTTTCAATTATAATTTTACAAAAAGAAGAGCCTATTTCTGTCAGCTCTGTTTTATAAGAAAAAGACAAAATTATAATTACTTAACAAGTGATTCTTCTGTACCAAGCGAGGTCCATTTGACCAACAGGATATTTTTCTATAGTTCAATGGAGAAGAGACTGATGAGAAGTTTTGTCAGCAGGTTGCATGAAGGATGTTTACTGAACAAGAATGAGAGCCCAGCAGTCAGATATTCACACTAAGAGTAGCTCCTTAATTTAAACCAAATGACAACATCGATGCTACTAATTTAAATATCACCGAGAGTAAAGCTTTATTTGGGTATAATTTTTAATTTTATCTTTAGAAAGACAAGCATACAGGGTTTAACTAGGTTTATTTGTGTACATCTTCAAGAAACAGAAATTAAAATAACTGATGTCAATACCAATACATGTTGAGAGAAGGTACCCCCTGTGTAGAGAGCGATATGCTGCTCATGTTCACGCTGCCGAGCATGAGATCTCTAGAAAGAAAGAAAGCCAGGACTCCTTTGCCAATTGGCAAGGCCTCCTTTAAGCAGAAAGCAGAGGAAAGTCATAGCATCGGTTGCATGAAGCTCAGTTTTTGCATTACCTTGAAAATATGGGGGTAAGGCCACCTTCTCTCCATCTTCCGGCCCAGCCTGAGCATCCAGATGGGGCTGTGGATACAAAAGAATGTCTCTGCTTGTCCAGTCTGAAACACAGACCGTACTTGCTCTACAGTAATTCCTGACCATTTCATTCCTTCCTTAACTTGTCCCAAGGGGTGAGCAGTTGCAGGATTATGTATTTGGTCATGGGTAACAAGACCCAGCGAGATTGGCTTCAGCTAGTGAGACCTTATTTTTCTTGTGTAAAAGGTGTCTTCAGGTGCTTATGGTGCGGGGTCCAAATCTCTGCAAATCTCCCGGCCTCTCATTCCTGGTGGTCACCGTACCTCCTGGTCTTAAGATGGTAGTGGTATCTCAGGGCACCGGCCTGAACTGTAGATGGAGGTAAAGGGCTTCCCTGCTGGAGACTCTGGGTGTTTCTGCGCCCAGACCCAGGACACATCCAGACTAGTCAGCATCCTCGCCTGGCCCTGTGGTGGCCCCGCCTGTGATCACGGGAGACAGTGACAACTCTGCCATTGAAGAGTCTCTCATTTTCACTTTTAAAAGCCTGGTCATGTTGGCTGATAACGGTAAGAAACCTAAGAATTGTAGGAAAGTCCAAAATTTATGAAAACAAACTAAAGGTTTATGAAAATGTGCTGGGAATATCCGCGTATTATATGTAATAACAAAAACACTCGTTTGGTGTATCCAATATTGTTTGGACAAGATTCAATTCTATTTTTAGGAGATTTCAATTTCCTTTCCCATAAACTCTATGAAATACAGTATGTGGCATGTTTACAGTGACCCCTTTGAAGAGTGTTACACTTTTGGACCCTTTAATAAGTCTAGATGAGATGGTCTCCCCTCACCTCACTGAGAAAATAAATAGATGGTGGTGACAAACATTGAAATTAGGCACTGTGTCCTTTTCCCTCCCATGTTTCAGTCTGAAGGCTCCCAGTTCCTATAACAAAAGCTCTCTAAAGACGGTTCTCGGCAATAAATACTATATTTAGGGCCATCTGGTGATTCCATTCAATTTATTTCTTTGACAAGACTTATAAATAAGAAAGCATAATTTCCAAAAGCAATCATAAAATTTACTATGCAAACTACCAGCCACAGCCCCTCTGCCCCTCTTCCCTTCAAGTGCACATGTGGGGCCTACTCACATCATGAGCGTTTTACAGCACTTTCCAAAGCACTCTGCAAAATTAACCAATTTATTCTCCGAGAACGGAAGGTAGTGGCACCCGCCACGCAATGAAATAAACTGCTGGGCTTTTTCACATCCAATGAAAATCATACCCACTCGCCCTCTCTGTTCGCAGATATTTACTGCCACCTGCTTGTATCCCTCGGGTACCTTTCCTGTCACATGAAGTGACCCCCGGAGCAAAGACGTCCCACGTTCTTCGAGGAACAGCAGCCTCACCCCCCAATGCTGAAGGAAGCGGGGAAGCCACCGTTTTGACCCCACGGCCTCCTGCCAGAGTGGCCTCCATCCCCCAGTAGGCACCAGGAGCCCAAATGGCCAGCAGCTAGAACTGTCCCCACACCTCTGGGTGACTCAGGGCACCAGGGTGGGGGTCATGAGATTCTACTCGACTTTCTAAATCACGACCCAGTGTCAGTCACCAGAATCACTTGCGTCGAGCATCGCATGTGCTGGCGTAAACTTATCTCGAGGACCCTGCCATCATTCAAAACAGGTTGGGAATGTTCCCTTTGGATTTTCTCCCCAGGACCATGATAATGAGACATGTCTTTTAAACAGTCTCTTGCCTGCCCACACGGCAGATGCTACCTTCAAATGCAATGTACAGGTGATGTATTATAAAACTGTACACTTGAAACCTATATCATTTTATTAATCAATGTTACCCCAATAAATTTTTTAAAGAAATGGAGGATTGATATACACAACAGACTAAATGGATCTCAAGGAATTTATGCTGAATGAAAAAAAAATAAAAGCCAGTGCTGAAAGGTTACACACTGTGTGATTCCATTTAGATCACATTCTTGAAACAACAGGATTCTGGAAATGGGGAACAGATTGGGGGTGTCCGGGGCTAAAGCGGGGTGGGAGAGAAGAGGTGTGACTAGAAATGGGCAGAGCATCTTGTGGGATTCTTTCCCGATGGAAGTGTCTGTTCCTGGATTGGGTGGTCTGACTGCGAATCTATAGGGGTGATAAAATTTTGGAGACCTAAATGTGCACACAAATGAGCACGTGCAAGATGGGGAAATTGGGGCAGGACCAGTGAGTTAACCAATGTCCACCACAGGCTGTGATTTCCTACTGTAGTGTTTTGAGATGTTTCTCACTGAGGGAAACTTTCGTACAAGGGCTCCTTCGGTATTATTTCAGACCAGTGCATGCAATTCTACAACGATCTCAAAACAAAGCAAAACATTTGACTTAAAATGAAAGTGTACTGCGTCCCAGGACGCTGCTTGAACGTTGGGCAGCACAGAATCCACTCGATCCGCCTGCATTCATTGTTGGAAGTCCTGCCCTGTCACCCCTCATCCAGAGCAGAGTCTGTGATCCATCCACACTGTGAATCAACGTCCGCAAGTGCCTGCGGAGGGCTGGCCACGTGGTGTCAGGGAAACTTTTTCTTGTCTATTTCTACAGCGTCACTGCTGACTGCTGGTGTTCCCTTGGCCAATCCTGACCTTTCTTTGCTGTGAAAAGCTGTTTAAAAGTCACTTTTATATCATTATCAACTATCTTCTAGATGCACTAAGGAGAACCACTTAGGAACCCTGACCCAGTCTGCACACCCTTGGGAGAGGCTCAGAAGAAAGCTGGGGCAGGCCATGGACAATCCGAAGAGCCCTTCTTAACGCAACAGCCAGAATCATCCTATAAGGCACGAGTTGGATGAGGCTATTTCTTCAAACCAGCACCCCCGAGGACCCCCATTTTTCTCTCTATAAAAGCCCAAAGCATGACCATAACCTCCACAGCCCCACCCAGGCTGTGTCCATGAACCACGTTTCCGATTGTCCCCTCCAACTCATTCATTCATTCCAGGGGTGGTCTCTCCCCCTTCCCTGGACCGTCCAAGCACACTTCCAGCCCAGGACCTGGCACATGCTTCTCTTTGCCTGGAAAGCTCAGCATATGCACACATCAAGACAGATCCATCTTTTGGGTGACAGAAGCTTATACACAAGTGGGGCAGGGGAGGAAGGGGGGACATTTTAAGGAAAATAATACAAAATTATCAATAAACATTGGGCACAAAGGTGAATATTTTTAGAATAAAAACATAAAGCAAATTACAAGGTTTGAGTGTGATGAAGACCACATGGATCAGAAAACCCACAATGATAACGCATTAATCAACTGGGAGACACATGTCCATCACACTGTTCCCTCGTTGCTATTGCTTCCTGTTGTGACAGTGATTTACTGATCTTACCCTTCCACATGGGAGCGGTCGACGATGGAGTCTGGCTGACTGAAGTGAGTTTTGTACCTTTGATGCACTTTTATGTACACAGGTGTACTTGCTTTTTGTGGTAATGTAATAAGTCTGTGCTCTGTAAGGAAATCCTGGTGAATTCCATCTTGGTCTATTCCCAGAGAGAAAGAGAGAAATATTCTACATTTACAGTTGAATATGCAGCACAGAGAACATTCCAGAAAGGTGGTTTCCTGTGCAGACCAAGCCTGGAGGAGTGCTGAGTGCCCTCCAGGCCCAGAGGTTTACAAGCCGTGGTGGGAAGCAGGTCTGTCTTGCCTCCAGTGCAGGCACTCAGGTAGTCCACTGCGCTGGCCCTCCGGCCCTGGATCTTCACACCCAACCTGCAAGGTGGCCTGTGGGTGTACTGGGCACGTCCCCCTCAAGGCTGTGTGACTGCACCAGGCAGCTCACAGATCACGTTTGCATATTCACTGAACCAGCAAAGGTGTCCCTACTTAACCTCAGCCAGACCCCAAAAGTGTTCTCTGCCCTCCAGGCTGCCCTGCCCCAGGGCACTTGGACAGAGAGGAGAGCAGTTCAGAGTCACATCACAGTGAAGCCTCCATCCTGAGTGTCACCAGCCCCAGGACAGGCCCTGGGGCATCCCTGTGGTGCTCTCTAACACCTTAGGTCTTCCTCAAAGGACCCTGGGGGCAGCTTCCCCTCACCACTGTCCCCACCCCCTCATCCTCTGCTTCTGTGTTTTCCAAGGCACTTGCATTGTCCAAAATCCTCTGCATTTTAAAGGAATGTGCAATTGCTTCCCACCCCTAGGATGTAGGGTGCTCCTTCTTACATGCTCCATCTCAGAGCCTAGAAGAGCCCTGGTACACAGAAGAAGCCCAGCCAATATTTGCTGGATAAATGGATCAATAACTCCAATGTTACTATCCATGATTCATGTCCACACATCATAGCAGTGTGTTGTCAGGATACTCTGTTCAGCTTACGGGGATCACCTGCAAGGGTGACTTCACCTTCAGGCGATTTTAGAATAATCAAGGAGTAAGCAGAACCAGGACCAGAGAGAACTTCGGAGCAGGGCTGGAATCCTGCTGGGGGAAGAGAGCCTGAGGGGTTCTGGGTACATGGGAGCCCTGGAAACACCAGCCAGCAAAGGGTATGGTCCCCAAAGACACCGGCATGGCTGCTGCACCTCCCTTGTGACTGGTCTGCACCCTTGGTCCCCTAAAAGACACCGATGAGTCTGTCACCCAGTAGAGAGGAGGCTGAGTAACAACAGCTCAAGAACAGCAGACACGGGCGATCTGGACATCAGTCACTGCTGAAGGAGATCCCTGAGGTCTCCAGGCTTCCCCAGAGCGCAGTCCAAGGGGAAGTGGGACTGCCCAGGCCCTCCTGCTGACACGCCTTCATTCAGCTGATCCGCCCTCACACGCCCACCGTGGAAATGTGCAGCCCGCGAGCTGCCAGGAGCTCTGGGCAGTCCTGCAGGAAGGACCCGCTTACCTAGTTTAACCCCGTGTTTCCCACTCACAGGCCTTCCCCGTGCTCGGGTGCTTTACACAACATTTCTGAAGTCAGGGAGCATGTGGGAAGTCCTGTCAGCATGAAATGTCGGATGAATTCCAGAAAAACTGTTATTAAGCTAATGGCACATATTCCGGTTGTCAGCACCTTCGGATTAAGAGATGTGATATTTAATTATCCCCTGTTCTACCCTATTTCCTTCAGGCACTGAGCAGGGAGTTTAGGAGGAGCGTTCTGCGTGGGGAACGGCACTGAACCTGACGCTGTGACCATGTGGACAAGAGGATGGAGCCGGAGCAGAGACGCAGCCCTGGGCCAGCGCGCTGGTGCCTCACAGCCCCTCCCCATGTGCGGGGCTCCGGGGCTGTGCCCCAAGAGCCAGGTGTGTCCTCAG
This sequence comes from Molossus molossus, assembly GCF_014108415.1. Classification (NCBI taxonomy): domain Eukaryota; kingdom Metazoa; phylum Chordata; class Mammalia; order Chiroptera; family Molossidae; genus Molossus; species Molossus molossus. The sequence goes on from NW_023425366.1 coordinate 36,065,410, forward strand.
ACCCCCCCCCCTACACCGCTGCTGTGTTCTCTTCGTCAGAGGACCAGGTCTCCCTTTACACAGACGTGTTGGTGCTGAGACCCACAGCACTTTCTGCCTTTGACCCTGATTTTGTCTGGACCCCAGTCACCTTGGTTCAACACCCTCAGTATAGTGACTAGTGGAACCCTCACTTCAGCCCCATACAAGAAGCCCAGCCTCAGCCACCACCCTCAACCCACACTGGGCCCTATTCCTCAGAGATCCGACCCAATTCTACCAAGGCCTGTTTCAGCACAGGTGGGCAATTTAATTTCTCTCTGGGACTGTCATGTCTTGGTCCTCCCCCGCACACTGGAAAGGTGCAGGGATCCCAGAACCCCCTATTGTGCCAAGAATGGAGTCACTTCCCACTACTAGATTACAAATTGTTTTTGTTTTTTTCTGAACCACTCAAACATAAGTTAGACATATAAAAACATTTCGCTCCTAAATCCTTCATCAAAGATGTCTCCCTATGTAACTATAGTACACCAAGTCATATCACATCCACAGACTTTAAAGTTGATTTAATAGCACTGCTTAGAATACAGTTCATATTCAGATGTCTTCAGTTGCCCCCCAAAACATCATTTAAAGCTGATTTACTTTTTTCAGTTCAGTCCAGGACCCAGCCAAAGCCTAAGACCAGAACTTGGCTGCTTCCGTGTCTGCACTTTCCTGGGCTCCCTTCGCTCGCTCTTTTTATTGTTTTGTCTTCCCTGGCCTGGCCATTTTGGAAGATAATTCACAGTCTGATCAGTCTTTGTGTTTACTCCTGATTCCAGCCAGGTTCAGTGTTGTCCGTGAGCATCATGCATGGACACCGCAGGTGCTGATTTGGTCCTGGGTTGAGGGGAAACACGGGTACCAATCCTCAGGAGAAAGGTTGACTAAGTGCTAGCACCGCCCTGCAACCGAGTGCTACCCAAGCATAAAGAACAAGGAAGGGCTCTGTAGCTTGTGTGATTTCCAGATTTGTCTTTAAGCAACTTGCAAAAAAGTGCAGCTAGTATGCTACATTTGAAAAAGGAATAGAAATACAAATTAATGTCTAAATATACTTGCTTATTTTTGCAAAAAGTAGCACCAGAAAGATGCCCGGAAATGAAATTGACCTATCAGAGATGTGAGATGGGCAGAAAACAGAGGAGTAAGGCTGAGACTTCTTTAAGAATCCCTCGGCATGTGGCATTGATTTTTTTATACGCAAATGTTTTCCATAGTCAAAGTAGTAACGTTAACTTTTTTTTTTATCCTCACCCGAGGACATTTTTCCATTTTTTGTTCAGACAGAGTGAGAGGGAGAGAGAGAGAGAGAGAACCATCGACGTGAAAGGGACACATCTAGTGGTTGCCACCCGCATGACCCAACCAGGGCCGGGGACAAACTGCAACCGAGGTATGTGCCCTTCGCGGGAACTGAACCCGGGTCTCTCTGGACCGCAGGTCAACGCTCTAACCCCTGAGTCCAACCAGCCAGGGCAGTAACATTAACTTTTAAACAGATAAAAAAGTAAACTCTTACATTGAATTCACCAAGAAATAAATATAACTGATTCTACGGCTAGTACAATTACAGAACAAAGGAAGTGAAAACGGGAGTTGACGAGAACTCTTTCTCTTGCCCACCGCCGAGGCAGCCGGTGCTCAAGGGCTCAGAGCGGCAGAGCATGGCTCTGTGGGCATGGCCGTGGCCACGGCGACAGAAAAGCAGAAATCGGGACATGAGGAAGGGAGGCCTCTCTGCGGCATGTCAGCGGGTGTTCCGATGGACATGCCCATTTCTTTGTCAGGACACGACCATCGGTGTCCCAGACCGCACTGATCAAATTGGGCAGGATGTGGGCTTTGTCTCAGGAAAAATGTATTGCCTGAGACTCCAATCAGCATGAGTTGTCTGGGACCCGACTGGTCCTGGGGGACAGCCAGACTGGGTCCCTGGTGGCCGTGCACGCCGAGAGGCGCAATCAAGGCTGTCCCCAGCTCCGTGAGGCGGGCGGGCCACCGAAAGAAGTGAGGCAGAGCCCGCTCGCGCTGGCCCGTGCTTCCCCGTCTGTGACAACTGTGCAGCAGGGAATGGCATTTCATCTCAACAGATGTGGCTTAGAAGCATGTAAGTGGCACCTACTGAGAAGGTAATGGACTTATTTCCTGGGCTCTAAATCTTGACACAGCGTTTACTATCTGGATTCAGATGAAGACCATGAAAACGTACAAACTCAGACATCTCTGTCAGACAGGCCATAAAAGGCCCGTGTTGAATGGCTTTTCAATATTCCTCACCTCCTTCCCCCATGTTGCGAATTAAGCGACGCTGTTAGGACCGGCTGGGTGACGGGAGAGCAGATCAGCATTACTCTGGGTTCTGACTGAGGCTTAATGAAGAGTGAGATGCGGGCATGCGACCTACAAATCCGGCGTTTTCATAATTACAGGCGCTATTTCGCAGTGGGTCGGCGTGAGCGTCTCGTCGGATGTGCAATGCGATGGGGAAACTTGTCATTTTCAGACTCCAACCCACCCAGGTGCAATTTGCTGGATCTTCAGGGACCCCTGGACCGTGAGTGGGGTGCTGACATGTTCTGAGCCTCAGTGTTCTCATCTGTGAATGGGCAATTCTTCTGTGTGCCTCCTGGGGTTTTCTGTGAAGCTGAAGGCGGCGATAGCTAACGTGGTAAGTGGATGCCTGATAAGCAGCGTTTGGCAATCGGTAGCTTCTTTCCTCCTGTTTCCGAAGCCAGTCCCTCCACAGACAGCCGCACTTCTGAGCTGGGCAAGCAGGGAACACAGAGAGAACAGGAGTGATCATTCCTAAGTCATAATGTTTCAAGCCTTTAAAATAGTGCAGAAGACAGTCTCTGATTCTGATTTCATGAAACTGATCTCCAAGACTGTATGAGTTTCCCAAATAAAACGACTTCTCCTTCCAACTTAGTCTTTTTGGTCATATTTTCCCCATTCTAAATTTTCATCAACAAAATAGACTAGATTAACCAAAATAGTTTATTGTAGCACAAAGTAAACCCAACTTGAAAACAACACGTTAAGTATTTTAAGGTTCTGAGACAGTATGGCACCCCACCTATGTATCTAAGGTAAAACATGGGCACCTAACTGCAACTATTAGGAAGTAGTTAACTCTAATCTATGGTTGTGTCATCTAAACCTGGGCCAACACGCTCCAGCTGACTGGCTCAGTCGGCTGGAGCATCGTCCCATACACCAAAAAGGTTGTGGGTTTGATCTCCAGTCAGGGCGCATTCAGGAGGCAACCAATCAATGTGTCTCTCTCTCATCAATGTTTCTCTCTTTCTCTCTCTCTAAACATGAATAAAAACAAATCCTCGAGTGAGGTAAAAATGAATTAAATAAATAAATGAACCTGGGCCAACACTGCAAATGCACCAAGGCTCTTTCTGCACCCCCCCACCCCCACGGCCCGTGTGGAGAGCACCTCCCTGTCTTTCCGACTGGTTCCTGTGAGGTGACAGCTCTCCCAACCCCTGGCCCGATTTGCCTGTCCACTGCTTCCATCTTTAGTCATCACCACTGACCAACACTAGAAGATAATGTTGGGGAGGAAAAGCAGACTCTAGGTGAAAATATTCACTCGAAGATTATACATTTCAGAAAACCTTAAATTAAGGTGAAAATGGTTAAAAGTCAGGGTCTGAGGTGACTTAGGATGCTTGACACTGATAAAGGAATATAGGGCTGAGGGTTACAGATGGCAGCATTGGCATATTGTGTCCCTCCAGGGATTCTTGAGGACACCAGTCAATGAATGCTTTCATGTCCTACCTGATGGAGTCACTTCAGGGGTGAATCGTTCCCCAAACAAAATAGCAAAAAAGAGTAGCAACTGTTTTGTCAGGTATGATAATAAACAACTCAAAAGGGAACATGTGGAGATATTAGCAATGGAAGGCAGTTCTGCCTCCTTCTCAAGGATATCCCAAATATTGGAATACTGAATTCTGTTGCTGCTGCAGGTCCTGGCATGGAAACTGTCATCTACTGTATGAAGCCAAACAATCCCAGTAAGAATCACTTACCCCATTAGTTTACTTGCTTTTTAAAAAATGCATTTACAATTTAAATGCCAAGGCTAATTAAAGAGTGAGGTTTGAGGTCTGTGTCCACACCCAATGATACAGAAATCAAGCTACACAGCTAGAAATGGATCAACAAGTCTGGAATGCAGCCTGGATGAGGTCCAGATAGAGCCAAATGGGCATCGTTGTTTGAGCAGCCTGCCCCCAGGGACCTCAGAAGCTAGTGGCCTTGTTGAAGGAGACTGAACTGGCCCTGAGATGGAATGAATGGTTTCTGACAGTACTCTTCTCAGGCACCATGTCATCATGAGGGGACACAGTGAGGACCACACAACTGTGTCCCTGTCACTTCCTAGATGCATGGTTGGGACAGATGTGTTACACCCATCTTCCTCTGTTTGCTCATTTCTAAGATGAGTTCATACCACCTATAGAGTTGTTATAAATTGTCAACTACATGTCCACAATGGGCTGGGCAACACATCTGGAGCATGGCACACCTCCCTGAGTGGTGGCCCCTGGAATCAATATCCAGGGACTTCATAACCTTCCTACCAACCATGGTCGTGGCCACTCTCCTCTCAGCACCTTGTTCTGAAACACACGCACACTGGGTCATTACTGGGACTGAGGGGTTTCCGTGGGTTTCCTGGACACAGTGTTCATGAGAAGCAATGAGCAGAGGACCTGCCGCGTGCCAGCAGCATAGGAGCTGTTTTGGACCCTAATCTCTTTCACTTTTCTTGCAATGCATCTTCTTGCAAGGGCTAGAGTCACAATGCATGTGCGCCTTCTCTGAAGTGGAACTCCACAGGGACCTCTGAGTGCAAATGAATGTGGGGGGGGGGGTCAAGTTCACCATTCTTCACCCCAAGAATAAAAACTTGGAAGGTTCTGGAGTGCTGGGAGCCTCCGAGATGGCTGCAGTGATTTATATTTAGATATAACCACCGACTGAAAGCACACTGAGCCTAGAATGCAATCCTGGTTTCCTCCAAGAAATCGCTGGGGAAGAATATCGTGGCTGCTTGGCTCATCCAGACACAGCAACCTCTGCCCACCAGGCCAGCCGGCAGGAAGAAGTGTTGTCATGAAGCAGAGCTGCAAATAACGCAAAATTTCCATGTATACAGAGGGGGAAAAATTTGGTGGAAATTTCAACCATTCCAAAAATTAAGCTCATAAAATATTTTTGAGCAAATGACTCTGCTTTTAACAGTTATTTACTGGATTTTATAGTCCAATGTTAACCAAAGTCATAAAAACATAATGACTTAGACTGTGCAAAACTAACAGTCTTTTCAATTTCCATTCCCAGAATAGCAATGCAGGGTTTCAATGTTTAGTTGGGATTATTTGAATGTCTCCAAAAAATGTGTTATGAATTGCTGTAGAAATTAGAATTAATTCAATAGAAAAATAAAAGCCATTACTTCTCTCTGCTCTTTCCCAACCTCAATCTGACAACACTGCCCTTTGTCCCCCACCAGGCACCAGCCCAGCGAATGAGGCAGTCCCGGGCAGGAGCCACCAACTAGAATGTCTCTCCTGGAGTCACCTGACATCCCAAGTAGCCATTTGTGTGATAGATCTTCTCATAGGAGAGATTACTGCTAAGAGTGGCATGAGATAAAGTTGTCCTCAAGCAAGGGTAGTGTCAGCTCCTGAAAGGTAGAGAATGCCCCTAGAGGACAGGAGGTCTGTGCCTCGCCCAGAACAGGAAGCAAGAAGTGATGTTCCTTCAGGAGTCTGCAGAGCCAGCCCAGCTCCAGGTAAAGGGAGGGAGGAGGGGCTCATGCAATCCAGTTGCACACCCCCAGACCAACAATTCCAACTTAGTCCTCTACGGTCCCTGCAGGTTATCCCAGGACCCCACCCAGTTCCTTTCCTTCTTCTTCCTTTATCACTGCAGCCCTAGCTCCCAGACCCCTGTAGGTGTGTCTCATGATGTCAGATGATGGATGGTCCTGAAGGCTCTGCTCCCCTCAATAAAAACAGATGTGAGAGGAGGAAAAAATATAGAAACCCACAGGTAGGAACCAAACTCCTCACTGATCTTGAATACGAGCTGAAGGATTAGCTAGCATCCTCCTTAGAGCCCCAAATCTTGAGGAAGCCAACAGAAAGCAGCGAAGATGTTGCACAGGCACTGATGATCTGCTAGAACATAGAATAGTCCTTATCATGAAGACTTTTCCAGAACCTATCCCTCCATCCCAAGAACTGCAAAATGCGGAAAGAAACCAACATTTGTGGAGAATCTACTATGCTCCAGGGCTATGCCAAGAGCTACCCCACTGTCATCCCTTTGCATCCTCTCCTTGGAGCTCCAGGGGATGGAAGTGCCCAACACTCAGAAATGTTGACCATCGGGTCACCTGTTAGAGAGGACAGCTGAGATTCCCAGCCACGTCTTCCTGGTGCCTGGTTCATTCTGCACCATGGCATGAGTTCTCCAGAGGGAAGCATGTCTTCATGACAAGTGGAGGCTGAGGGGGATGATGCTGGACCCTGGTCTGCTTGCAGAGAACAGGAGGGAGAGAGCAACCTCAGTCTAAAGGTTGAGCCCACTCTGTGTTTCCAAAGTGGTTGTGTATTTCAAAGGGCAGACTGAGGAGCAGTTAGACCCATGGAATCTGGCCCATTTCCCCAGGACATAAAATAGCCCATCAATGGGTCTTCCCTGTCACCACCACTGGTGGATGCCGAGCTATTCCCGAAGTCAAACAAAGCATCTGTGTCCACCACAAATAGCTACATGCAGACTAGGAAAAAATCTTTCCAAGCCTTCATAAAACTAAATAATCTCCACTAATATGTTCTTCGTGCACAAAATGCCTATATCATGATACAGCAGGTCATGCATTGCATGTTCTGGGTTGAGAGCTCTCTGAAGTCCCAACTAAGAACTAAAGTCTGCAGAAAAGCTGCTACCTCTCTCCATGGAAACAGCACTCACCTTGACACCTCCGCAGTGCTCCTGGCTCAGTGCAGAACAGCACTGGGGCTGCAGCTGGAGAGGACCTCGGCGCCTTCCCGGAGGCCCTTGCCCTCTATGGAAGAACAAGTGGCAGAGAGAGGAGCCCATCCAGAGCTGCCCCCGGCTGAGGTGAGGACCTGGGCCGGCTGGTGCCCAATGCTGAACTCATCTTCCAACATTACAAAAGTAAAATTACAAAGGCAAAAACATAGGCATAGGATTTTAAGAGTATAAAGCCACTCCAGCTAAGATAATGGAGACTTTTTTTAAAAATCTAGATTCTAACATATCAATGTAATCTAGGCAAACACTGGGAAATGATCATTCTTGCCCATTTTGGATCACTGATCTCTAAATGAGAAAGATCACCTTTGAGGTCTATGCTTTTACGATAGTAATAAACAGATTGTTAGGTGTGTAGCTCATTGGAGCCCCTCACTCCTGGCACTAGTGTGAAGAGGCCCCCTTTGGGTCCCTACAACGCACCACTAGCGGCAGGACTTCTGAAAGCCTGCCAGAATGTCTGTGACGCCCCTACAGAAGTCACTGAGGTCCTCCTGGTGCCCACAGCTGGCCCGAAACTTCCTGGAGCAGAGACCGCACCTTCAGCCACAGCTGGACATTCAATGTTGAGGTACTTGATCGATGGGTGATGGATGGATCAGCCCAGGGGTAGGTGAGTAAGGAAGTGAATCCCTCTTTATTGGGGCCAGTGAGGATGTCCACTTCTCCTTGGTGAAAATGGCAAAGACCAAGAGTAGAATGGTGTCCCCCCAGGTCTATTTCTGTGGCCAGCAAATCACTGTGGGGGTTACTGTGAGGGAGCTGTGTGGATAAGATCTGGTCTAGAAACATCCAGAACTATCCTATGCTCTATCCACACCCATCCTGAGGAATCCAAGGGTCTGGATGGAGAAAGGGGAGAACAACCCAAATCTTAAGCAGCCACTGCCACTAGACCAGGGTGAAGAAGAGAGAGAAAATAGACATGTTTATTAACAGAGGGAGGGCCAGGGGGCAGCAGGGCTCTGTCTGTCCACGTGAATGGGGTCCGACGAATGACCAGTGCTCAGTGATCGAGGACCTCACTTCCATAACCACAACAGTGGATCTGTAATTCTCACTCTTCTTCTTTGTCTTCCACTTTGAATTTCATGGTAATTTGAAGTCCTGGCACCCTAACCACACTGACCACCCAAGGAGAAACTAGCCTCGAGGGCCAAAGGGCCCCTCCTCCATCACCACCTAACTAACCAGCTCTGGTGGCCCAAGGAGGCAGCAGTCAGTCCCTGATACTATTGGAAGGCCCCAGACTGCAAACACACAAAGGGATTTGGACATGGAAGGGGTAGAGAGAACCAGGAGATAGCAAGGTGGTTCCCTCCAACATGGTCCTCAGAGTTCAAAGGGCTCCGATTTCAACCCAGGCCCCACTCCCCTCCCCCAGCCCCCCAGAGGGCCCGCTCCCCTCCCACAGCCCCCCTAGAGGGTCCGCTCCCCTCCCACAGCCCCCCTAGAGGGCCCACTCCCCTCCCCCAGGCCCCCTAGAGGGCCCACTCCCCTCCCACAGCCCTGGACTGGCCTGGCTCCTCTCTGGGGCACAGGGCCTTAGAGTGGTCTGTTTCCTCTTCTCTTTTCCTGTTTCACTGTGTCCAGCTGCACATGCCCTGGGGACAGCTCTGTGTCCTGGGGTCCACTGAGAGGAAGAACCCTGCTTCCTGCCTTGCAGCCCCCGGACCCGTTTGAGACCAGCGGCCGCTCCAGGTCCACACCGCACACTCTAGTGCTGCAAGGTGTCAGGGGAGCACCAGAAGCCTCTTTTGTGGGGTTGCACATGGGATGGGGTTCAGGAACTGGCTCCCTCCAATGAAGCCCCTGGTCCAGGAGCAGAGAAACGTCTTCCTCCTGGGATCTCCTGCAGCAGCGAGGGTTCCTCCACACCAGAACATCAGTGGCCCCAAGGGAGGTTTGTTGAGTGAATCATGGTTGAATGGAGGGAAGGGACAGGGGTCAGTCCTCCTCTTTCTCTGACCCGGCTCTAGACCCTGCCCAGCTGCAGTGAGGCCCTGAGCTTTCTTCCTTTCAGCAAGGTGGTACCAACAGACCCTCTGCACTACTCGCACTGGAGCGGAATCAAATGGGGGTCTTCTAAGTGAAGATTCCCAGGCATCGGCCAGACCTACAAATCAGACTCTCTGATGGTGGGAGCAGAGAAGTCTGCATTTCAACAAGCTTCCAAGGTGGTTTTTCTTCAGCTCCATGTCTACGAGCTACCATCTTTCACCCTCAGCTAAGAGGGCAGGAAGGAGGCACCAGGGGAAAAAGCATCTTTGAAAAATGAAATGGATCAGTGACCTATGGAACTACGCAATTAGTGCTTCATCTCTTTATCTATGAAGCAAACACCTCTGAAAGGGTCACCTGCCCTTATACCTCAACGTGAATAAAGACAGCAGCTCTCGGTAGGATACGACATCATCAGACTCACGTGACAGAATGGCAGACATAGATTGTCCTGAGATGCAACAGACAGTCTGAGCAGAGAGGGGGTGACTCAGGAAGGAGAGGCCCTAGGTCTACAGGGAAAATTTGCCCAGTAACAAAGCATGACCTTGCACAACAGTTACAGACCTGAGGTTTTGTGAGCAAAATGACTCAGCAAATGACTCCTGGCTGGAAGCCACTCCTCCCCTGCAAGTCCAGACGCTGTGCCAAGTAACTGATTCGCTCGGTGACTTGCTGTCTCACACAGTGATCAGTATAGCCTCTACACTAGAGCATTCTGGAGTTAAAGTGAGGACGGCATGACATGTTACCATGCACCAGGATGCTAAGCGGGACTTAGCTCTAGTCTGAGAACTTTTGTAAGAACTGCACACATGCAGACCAGAGGAAAAGGCACCCTCACATTTGGCTCTGGGGCTGCCAAAGTCTCCCAGGAGTGTTCACGTGCAACAGGTTGAATAGATATTTACAAGTCCCAGTCCCCAGAACTTCATTTGGAAAAAAAGTCTTTGCAGATGTAATTAAGTTAAAGATGTCCAAATGAGATCATGCTGGACTTAGGTTGGACCCTAAACCCAGTGACAGGTGTTTGTATAAGAGTGAGCAGGGGGAGATTTGAGTCTCAGTCACACAGGGGACGAGGCCATGTGGAAATAGAAGCAGAGATTGAAGGGAAGCAGACAGCAGCCAAGGAAACCCTGGAGCCACCAGGACCTGGAAAAGGAAGGACGGATCCTTCCCTGGATCCTCCACAGGGAGCACAGCCCTGTGACTTTATTTTGGACTTCTGGCCTCCAGAGCTGAGAACATAAATGTCTGTTTAAGTCACCAAGTTTTCAGTGCTTTGTTGTCACAGCCCCAAAATGCTCCTACCTCAAGAGACAGTTGACAGTTCCTGATCCACACCCTACCTACCCTCCCAGCAAAATAAGAGGAAGACTGGGATCCGAGATGAGGGACCGGGAGGAGGCAGTGCTCCGCCAGGGGGTGCTGTGCACTGGGGAGAGCAGGGACAGAGGGAACGGGTGTCAGGGGAACCACTAGGAAGGCTGAGGACGTTTCTGCAGGAAGTGGACCCTCCCTTCCTACCTAACGCTGAGGAGCTGCAGAAATGCAGCTGCCAACAAGAAAAAGGAGCTCTGTTTCTGTGCTAAGGCAGCGTCCTGGCGGGTAGCTGTCACCCACGCAGGAGCGTGATTGCCGTAGCCACACGGGAGCGGAGCGCTGTGCGCCTCTCCTTCCCGGCTGGACCACTGCTCTCTCCGACCAGCACGATCTCCTCTCTCCGAAAGCAGCGCTGGGACAACGGCCGCTTCTTGCTCCCGTGTTATGGCGCCAAACAGCACTAGTGAATGAAGGTGAAGGAAACCATGGATGGACCACTGAGAACAGTCACAGCTACAAAAGCAAAATGTATAAAACAATTTTATTTGCCCAAATTAAACAAAGGCGAATCTGTAAACAAGCACACTGGAGGTTCAACTGGTGATGAGTTGTGATTGTTAATGCCCACAGTGGACAACCCAAGATGTTACAGAACCTCTGGGCCCCGCCACAGGCAGCTTCGAAGCCCAAATACCCATGGCGGAATCTGACGGCGGAGCCAGAGGTTTGAGCTTGAGACTGTTTCCTCCCCACCATAGCCCTTTCGTGATGACGATATGAAACCTCTGGGAATGTCTTTATAATAAGCTTCCATGTTAATTTTAAGAAATCAAATCATAGGATGTGCTGCTCACCCATTATAACATAATTCCATTATACAAATTAGACCAGCGTGCCACGTCTTTGAAACATAGTGCGTTAAAAATAGTGCACACAGGTTAAAAGATACAGGTTCGCAACACCGGGATTTACAAGAATTATCACACAGACTTTGATAGAGTCCTGGACTGATTCAAAAGAGCAAGTTTCATATGAAGCTGTCTCATTCTCTTTGAAACGGCCTTGATCTCCTTACAGTCATCTATTAATTATATTACAGATAAGGTAAATAAAAGTGTTGCAATATGGAGATCACAGCCTTCTTTTTTCTCGTGGAGACGAAAGGTATGGGCTCCTGTGAAGTCTGTGGGCAATGAGGGATGATAAAGGTACTCCATAACCAAAAGGCTGTATTTATTCTGACACATGATGGAAAGATCTGAAGTTCGGGAGCTGAAAGAGGCCACAGATGCGGCTCAGAGGAAGGAGGTCCAGGAAGGACCCAGATCTCAGACCGCAGCGCACGGTCGGGGAAATCTTGATTTTTAAAGTGTAGCGATTGTTGTTGTTGTTTATATTTTAATAGATTTTGTTTTTTCAGAGCGATTTTAGGTTCACAGCAGAATGGAGGTGTAGCAAGTTCCCGTCTACCTCGCCCCACACATGCTCAGCCTCTCCCACCATCCACATGCTACACTGGGATGGTGTCTTGTCTCTATGGATGACTCCACAGAGACAGCTCCGTGTCACCCAAATCCATAGTCTACATCAGGTCTTTTTAAATTGCTTCAATTACACAAATCATGTATATGCCCTAGACAATTATAGAGTGTTCTCCAACGCCTGTGCCTGCCCTGGGCAACCATGAGATCTACCCCGGGGGCCACAACACTCGTAATCACAAGTTCAGGGGCATGCTACCGATATTTTTCCATGGCTAAGGAGATTGGGAATATCTGTTCTAAAATTCCAGGGAAAAAAACACCTTCCCTGATCTAGGAGGTAGACTTTTAGAATCTCCACGATAACTGATCGATGAGGTTAAATAAAGTCAGATTTGTCTTTTGGGAAAATGAGGAGTGCCAAGGATGAGTCTTAGTTTTGGGCCCGTGTCCTTTGATTTCACACCCTTGGCCCCTGGCCTAGAGGCCAGTACACAACCCAGTTTAAACAAGTGTTTGTTGACTGAACGGGGCCTATGTCGTGGTTCCCTTTTTGCTCTCGGTTTTGGGTTCAGTCATTGCACCAATATTAAACCTTGGTGTTGGTGCATTTGCTTCCACTTCCGACTTTCCTGATTTTATATGCATAATTTATTAATATGTTGGTAGGTGTGCCTTTACTGTAAACATCTGCAACCATTGCTGGAGATAGATGGGGTCTAGGAAACACACTGAAGCAAATGTATGCTTCGGTTATCGACATTAAGCAGAACATATTGCATTTTGGTAGAAGCCCAGTTCACAGCCTTGTGTTTAGCTGTGAGTGATTATGACTTTTGATTGCTTCGACTTGATGTGCCTTGCAGAGTCATTCAAAAACCCCACTCCTCTCGGGCTCTAAAGGGCTTTGAATGAATCATCTCCTCACACAGGGTTTCCCGTGACTCATGCACTCAATTCCTTCTGCAAGTGCCTGTCAGGTGCCTGCGCAGTCCAGATGCTGGAGGAAAACCCTGGACCACAGAACCAAGGCCTGAGCCCGGAGGGTGGGGCCGCAGTCTCCCTGGGAATGGGAAGTGAGGAAAAGGGCTTATGAAGCTGGCAGTTGTGAATCTGTGCAAATGAGTGCATACAATCAGGGTGAAAATGTTTCCAGAAAATAAGTTTTTATCAAAAACAACTTAGGACTAATTTTTGGCAATGTTAATGCATATTTCAGAGGGAAAAAAAAATGAGAGTTATCTAGAGAGTTGAGAAAGAAATAATTGCTTCTGGACAAATACTTTTTACCTCTGTCTTAGAAACCATGAAAGTGAAGACAGACATTGGAATAAAGAAAGAGTAAGAAGTGGCTACAAAACCAAAGCCTGGTCCTCGGACCTGAGAATGAAAACTGTTGTGGTCAAGCGATGCGCAGTCCAAAGGAAGCTGCCTGACGTCTGCTGTTCCTGTCGAGCTGCATGGTGCCACGTTGAGGGGTTCTGGGGACCACGCCCACTCAAGGCTTCCCTCTTTTCAGCCCACATGTGTCAGGGAAACTTCTGAATCTGGAGATGTCCATCTCCACGGAAAGAGAAGTCGGAGGAAAGCCAGAGTCCCTTGAATCTCCATTACTTCCCCCAAAATCCCAAATAAAAATACATGAAACAAAGTTCTTGCCATAGAAACACAGCTTCGGGACATGACTTCAGTCCTACTTCTACCCATAATGCCACTGAGCTCCAGCCTGCAAATTACAGAATAATCAAGACTGACCACCTCACTGCCTCAGAGTGACAGGCCTGAGACCCAGGCGGATGTGGAAAAGTCTTCAACATCTCCTTGAGCTGTACACACCATCACCATACAGGCAATGGGGCTCTTATTAACTCAGATGATTTCGTTGTCTATTTACCATGCAAAACTGCTTTTTCACTATGGCTTTTCATTTCATTTACGTTTTGTTTATGCCAAACCATAATGATAAACTGCAACAATTATCCATTTGTAGCTACAGAGAACCCAATTTCATAAAGATTTGTTTAGCTAGCTAATTAATTTTGATCTTTTCATTGGGGAAAAAGAAAAAAGCTGAATGAATTCTGGTTGACTGCAGTGGACACAGCCTATGAAGCTTTATAATCTCATAGTCGTCTATTATCAATGCATCTATGACATTTTGGATGAAAAATCAATTTTTTCCCTTCACTCCTTTTAACCTATTGAGCCATCTCCTTCCTTCCCCGGACTCAGATAACATAACTCACCATGAAAGCCGGACAGAAACGGCCTTGGGCATGTCCACAGGAAACTCAAATCCACGTCATTGGCACAAGGTCCCGTGTCCTCCTTCAAAGGCTGTGCTACCCCAATGACCTGGTCACACCTTTCAACTCTCCTCATTAATTCTTAAAACTCCCCAGGTAAAGAGTGGAGTTGTTTCTGTTAATAATGCAAGAAGGAATGAGTGTCAGGCAGGCAGTTCTGGAGAAAGGGGTTACGACTCTATTAAACAGATGCCCAGACCTTCCTGGGCTCAAACTGCTGAGTGCAGTGTGGTGTGTGGGATGCCCTCTCTGCTTGTCCTTTAAGCCTGTGTCAGCCACAGGTGCTTTTCCAGGCTCCAGGCCCTTCCCCATTCCCAGCACTGACATAAAAGGAGCCTGTGCACTCGGCATAGGGGTTACGTGGAGGCTCAGGAACCAACAGCATGGGATGCATGGTAGACATGGTGATGCCACTCAGATGCTCAGTGAGGACTGGGGGACTTCTCCTGGCTATTGAGTCCTGCCCAGGCAGCCTCAGCCTTTGAGTCTCCACCTGGGTGAGAGTAACATTCACTCCAAGTAACGTGCCCTCTTGTGGCTCCATCATTGGTTGTATTGAGAGGACAAAAACTGGCCCTGGCCCCATCCCTGTGAGCTCCTGTGAGGCTGGCTGGCTCCTCCCCAGCACAGATGTTCATCTGAAGGGCTCTCCCTACTAAGCTTCCTGGGCACCCACCGCCCTCTCAGTGTAAGCTGTCCTGCGTGGGGCTCACAGCTGCAGCCATCGTCTGCAGACTGTGCCGCCTGGGCAAGTCGCCCAGCCTCTCCTCACCAGTTTCCTCATCTGTAGAGTGGCAGTGACAATGGTGTCTGCTCCGTGAGGTGGCTGCTTGTTAAACTTCCTGCCCTCCAGGAACTGCCTGCTGGAAGTGTCCTGGTTATTACGGCGCCCAGGACTGCGTGGTGGCCTGAGCAGGTTATTGCTGTAAGGGGGAAGTTTCCCTCCCATTGTTGAAATGGACACTGCATGCTGGTTCTTATAAACCACAGTAAAAAGTGTGTGTGCGGAGGGGGTATTTTTAGCAAGTGACGCGATTGGGAGTTCATATTGATAAGGCTAAAGTGGCATGAGTTGCATTTTTAAAAATCCCTCCCAGGGTACCTGTACCACTCGGTAGAGACAAGAGGAGGGTTGGAGGCTTTCCCAGTGATCCGGGTAAGAGATGGTAGATGGGACCGGGCGGCAGCTGGGGAGAGGGTCAGAAGTGGTGGGATTCAGGGGAGATGTGGAACACGGGGACAGCAGGGCTGGCTGACCTACAAGCTGTGGGGTGAAGGAAAGAGATGGACTGAAGCTAGCCCCTAGGTTCCCGCACAGCTCGGGGAGCAGCAGCCTGGTTCTTTCACGGGGGACAGGGTGTGGGGCATGTCTGAAGTGGAGGGAATCAAGGACTCCCGTGGACACAGTAGCTTTGATGCCCATTAGACACCCCTCCTGGAGCCCTGCAAAGGGCCGTGAGTGAGACCCAGGTAACAGGGCCCATATCTGGAGTCCTCTGCTCACCGATGCTATTTAAAGTCATCAAGTGGACAAATAGCCTAGGGAGAGTAGAACTAGAGACAGAAGATGATCCATGAGCTACCCCAGAATCAGAGGTCAAGAGAGGCCAGTAGAAGGAGATGGTCAGTGTGTGGGAAAGGGCAGGGGAAGGAAGCAGTCCTGAGAGCCAAGTTGGAAAGCACTTTCCAGCTCCCAGGGCTAAGGAGGTCAATTGCCAAATGTGCAGAGAAGCAGAAGAAAAGGGAGCAAAGAGGCAACAAAGTTTCAGTGTGCAAAGTGGAGGTGTTGGTGAGCTTGGTGGGAGCCAGGTGGGTGCAAAGTGAGAAGTTCAACCTCATGGGAGGGAAATTGAGAGAGAAGAATGGATGGTGGCAAAGTCGACACCAACTTAGAGAAGTTTTTGAATGTTTTGAACAAAGACACAGTTAAATGGGGACATGAGATCAACAGCAGGGCATTTGCTTGTTAGTTTTAGAAGGGAGATATTAGAGTATTATGTTTGTATGCAGATGAAAATGACACAGGAGAGAGAAAAAATAAACCTGATAATGTAGAGAAGAAAGGCTGTGCATGGCAAAGCCAGTTGAGTCTTTAAATAGAAGGACAGACACAGGGTTCCCAGCAGAGAGGGACACTTCCTTCCTTTAATTCCATCGCAAGAGAGGGTAGATCAGTAGTAACCAACGAATGGGGTCCCAACTCAGTGTTATTTAGGTGGTTGAAGGGGGTTCTCGTCTGATTGGGGTGGTCAACAAGGAGTGGAGATGCTGAGACTTTAAGAGGGAGAACTCTGATGTTGCTACATTAATGGGAGAGCAATGTCATGAGGTATAAAGACAGTGAACTGTACTTCAATTTCAACACTATCTCGCCATGGCCAACCACGGGCTTTGAGGGGTCCTCGCAGGTGAGATGGCTAGAAGAAAATGGTGGGTGGACGCTATGACGAACACCTCAGCTCTTCTGCCTGTCCCCATCCCACCTGTCCCAATGACACTGACTCCCTCCTGATGACAGCGTTCTCTGGCCACCCCAAATCTTCAAGAAGATTGTTGTGGTCTCCATGACAACCTCTACATGGCAAGGGACCTTGTCTGGGCCAGTGTCACCCCAAAATCGTAATGTGATAAATTTATTTATAGAAACTGAAGAATGCCACTAAAGGCTTTCAGCTTCGATATTAGCCTGCTGACTGGCATTGAGGACCTGGGCTTCACTACAGGTGGACAAGCACATATGATGTTTCATGCGGTTTGTCACCTACAAGACATGCCCTTGGCAGGGTCCACATGCGCTGGCCCCTCAGGCTGTACATGTTCAGGTCTCAGTGTGTTGACATGAGTTGTGGTGCAGAGTTCTGTATCCTCTTTCCCATATGCTCAGGTTGGTTGTTATCCATCCTTGGTGCACATCCACGGTGTGGGAGGGGAGCTGATCATGACCTCCATGTGCCCGCCCTGTACCTCCCGCACTGGCTGGCACACACACAGGAATCATGTCTGACTTCCAAGGGCAGTCTGGGTATAAGTTTCCATCTCTGAAAAATCCTGTACAATTAAGTTTGTAACTTGGAGTAAAATTTATTCCAAATTTATTTGCAATATTACATTTTTTTCTGGCTACAGAACTCTTCTTTCTCATTAAAAAAATGTCAGATGAGTGTTTAAATATATTACAGTAATCATTCCATGACATGTAAGGCATGATGTATGCAAATTATATCCAATAAAAGTAAGAAAACAGAAAAACAACAAACAAACAAAAAAAAGTCAGAAATTTATGTCAATGTAAAGACGAAACATGAATCCGCATCATCCCAGCATTTAATAGAGAAAACACAATTATAATAGTTTTGTAAATTTTTCCCCAGGCTATTTTCATTGTATATGTGGATAAATACAGAAATATGGCTACATCTAGAATTTTCCAGAATTGAGGTTAAATCATTAATACAGTCAGTATCCATCTTTGGTCACTTAGCATTAAATTATAAATATGTTCATATTGCTCATTCTTTTTTTTTTTTTTTTTTTTGAAACTTGCTTTTCAGTGCCTATATATGTTTCCATTGGGTAGTTGGATCAAAATTCATTTAATTAATTCCTTCCTTTGAGACCTTTAAGTTGAGCCCATGTTTCACTCTTGATTAATAATGTGATGAACACAGATCTTTCTCTGAAACTCTCAAGAATTTCTTAAACCTTCTATCTCTCCTTAAACAGTGCTTCCATATACTCTGCTTTCATAGACTTTCATTTTCTCATCTTCTTTTTCTCTTTAAAAATATAAACAGGAAAAATGCCCGATTGCTCTGGGTTGAATGTCAAAACCAGTGTTGTTCCCAATGCACAGAGAGACAGAACTGATGCTCCCTGGTGCCTGAGGGGGTTGAGTCACATAGACAGGCGTGGTGGGACAGGTCAGAGAATGTACTAGGGAAACGTTGAGGTGATGACGACGATCTCCAACTGAACCACAGTCCCCAACACTGTGCCAGGAGGGCATGATGTCCAGAATGCAGAGGAGAGACGAGTGAGGGAATTGAGGAGCACCAGGGATGCAGGGTCCCAGCGAGAGAACCTACAGAGCAAAGACTCAGGGAGATTCTTGGGAAAGACCCACAAGCAGCCTCCTACAGCAGAGAAGCAGGAGAGGAGGAAGCAACAGGTAAGACTTTGAAAGTGTCACTGCATACCCACTTTTGCAGCCACGCAGACGTGGGATTGGAGTGAACATTCTCGTGGAAACTCTCAGAAGAGAGAAGAGCATACAATTCAAAAATCTTATCAAAGAAAATTCTTAACTCTGCCACCCTTTTGGAAAAGTCAAATAAGAAAAATAAAAGATTACTCAAAGTTTCAAAAATAAATTAGTGTTGTTGCCTTCAGGGAACGGTCGGGATTAAGAACAGCGGCAAACAGAGCCAGAGATCAGAGGCAAAGTCAAAGGCAGCCACCTGGCTGGGTGCCGGACGCCAGAGGCTCTCCGTGCACTTAGAAACCTCAGCTTCTTGGAGGTAACAGAGCTGGCTCATCAGACCTCACGTGCTCCCCGAGGTCTTGTTTGTTTGTTTGTTTGTTGTATCCTCACCCCAGGACATTTTTTATTTTTTGTTCAGGTAGAGTGGAAGGGAGAGAGAAAGAGAAACATCCATGTGAAAGGGGCACATCGAGTGGCTGCCACCCGCACGACCAACCAGGACCAGGGACAAACTGCACCCGAGGTACGTGCCCTTAGCGGGAACTGAACCCGGGCCTCTCGGGACCGCAAGCCGATGTTCTAACCACTGAGCAAAACCGGCCAGGGCTCCCCTAGGTCTTAACAGTGATGAAACACAGGGGTTTGCTGCACACATCTGTCCTGGTGACACCATGACCACAAATGCGACCCGGGATGGGGGGTGGTATGTTAGTGTTACCTTTCTCCTACGATGGTTGAGCATTTCAACATCACCTTATCAATTCCATAGTTATAGTTGTCAAACTATCAAGTTATGAATCTATAAGTTAGTCATTTTGCTTTTAAAACAATTCCTCAAATTTAGTCTTCATTACTGGAATGCAAATGGCAAAAATGGAGCACATTGTCCAGAAGCATGTCGCTCGGGCTGTTATGAAAAAGCCCAAATGAGCAATGTGTGCTGTACTACCAGCAGGTAAGACTCGCAACCTGTGTGCTCGGTCCGTTGGCCTGTGGGCTGTGCACAAAGGGACCAGGATGGTTACGCCTTTTATGTGAACTCATCCTGAGCTTCCTCACCTGTGCGTGTGGGGAACCATACATGACACTTCCCTTTCGGAAGTGTTGGCTGTGCCCCCTTGGACGCATGTCCAAGAAGGGTGGGCTCCAGGTTGCAGCAGTGAGTGGGGTCATCCAATTCTCTCAGCTCCCTAGAAGTTCACAGGCCCATGACAGAGGATTCCACGTACCCTGGTGCCAAATTTTGAACAGTGTCCCACTGAGCTCCCCAAGGGGCATGGTTCAAGCTGCTGGCTGACACTCTCAGACACCCTGTGGCTGGTCCAGGTAAAAGCTCCAAATCACTTCCCTGAAGGATGCCTGGCTTGTTTCTGAATGTTCTAGGCTCTACTTTGTGGATGCTTGCTTCCTGTTTTTATTGGTTGTTCAATGTGGATGCCCTTTTTTTTTTTTTTTACCTTCCCATGACTGCAGTGTAAGCAGCGTGCATTTCATGAAGACAGGCAGGCCCAAGGCTTATTAGCCCGGCTGTGATTCAGGCTTTCTCCCTGCATGCCACATGGGCTGGGGACCGGAGAGCCTCTCCAGGGGCTTCCTGTGGAAGGAAAGGCACCTGGGCAGCCTCCGCGTCCTTGTGCCTCCGCATAGCCCGGTGTAAAGTGTGAGTCAGCCTGGTTTCACTCACCGCCTTTGACCTGGCATTTTCTTGCCACTGATTGAAGACATCGGCTCCTGCAAGCTCCTCGGTGGAAAATTAGGCAATACGTTGTTTGAGAAGAAAACATAAGGGAAAGAATTATGCCAAGAGAGACCTGGAAAGGAAAGCAGACCCCAGAAGTCAGCTCTTTTTCCCCTTTCCTTGCAAAATCAACGTCCCCACAGTTGTCTGCTTCTCGGCACCTGGCCTGCCACTGGGTGTTAAGTGGTGCCTGTGAGTGGACATCAGGACAGGGAGTGGCCAGGCTGTGGGTGTGCCAGGTCCATGGACATGTCTGGTAAAACTGCATGTTGTAGGTGGTAGTGGTCGTTGCTTCCGTGGCTTCTCCCTGCCCAGGCTGACCCCAGAGCCCTCACTACAGGGCGGTGATTTCCGTGGTTCACAATCCTACCCTGCTTGATGCTCCTCAGGTCTCCAGAAAACAGACCAAGGGTGGAGTCCGCCCTTCTCATCCTGGGCAGTGCTCAGACACGCACACATGGTTTACACACGAGCTATGTTGTCTTCTTTTCTTCTCCTGCTCAGACTGGGGAACAGGACGAAACCCCATTGCACGGAACGAAGCGGGAGGCAGGCGCTGCTCTCCGAGGGGCCGGCTCCCCTCGCTTCACTCGGTCCATCTCTATCCCCATCCAAAAAACATGATGGCAGGACGGATTTCTTTTAATCTCGTAAATTTCTGCTTGAGGTACATGCCAGCTGTAAGGGAATTTGGATCGTCACCTCTTTGCAACGATTAATTACAATTATTGTAACTGGACACGGTAACTGGGGATCAAGAGAAATTTTGGAGCCTTTGACTCTCTATCAGTTAAACACCCTTAGTGGAGATGATCCCAAGGGTAAAGTACAAATACCAGCTCACTCTTGCCTCTCTGGGCTGAAAACTAACACACACAACTGGCACAGGCTGGCGTGGAGAGGACCCATTCCTTCTGTCTTAGTTACACTTCAAAATGCCCACCAGCCATTACCAAGTGGGTGGGTCCTCAGAGCCAGAAGAACAGTAGCCTAGCAGACATGAATTTGGATTAACATGGAGCATTCATTCTCCAAAAAGGACATCTCAACATCTGCAGTGAACTGGCATCTGGAATATAGACAGCAATGAAGCAAGCAAAGTCATCAACTGAGAATCCCATCAAGCTAGACACCCCCAGGAAGCCCTGGGGTGACCACCCTGTGCCGTCAAAGGTGGGTGTAGACCAAGATTACAGAGTTAGAGGGCACAGGAGAAACTAACTGGGCAGAAACAAAGTAACAAAGCAATGTGTGGTCTCAGAGGTCCAATTGCAACTTTGGAAGAAATACATGTTACTTTGTGGTTTAATGTTATTTGCCACTACAAAAGTCTATGCTGGAATCAGGGAGCTTCAGCCAACCAAAGCTTAGTTTTTGTTTTTGTTTTTTTGGAATCCTCCTGTGACAGAAGATTGGTCTCTGACATAATCCCCATTGTAATAGATCACATTTGTGTCCACAAAATTCTACACTCTTCAACATCATACTTATGGTCAAAGACACGTTGCCACACTAGAACCATCAGCCTGCCCCCAAATAAAACTACGCAAGCATCCTTACATGATTGACATGAGAAAGATCAACTCTCTATCTGACTTGGGAACTGGCTTATTTTTCATTTGCTATGGTGCATTATTAAAAATAGACTCATAAAACTTTAATATTTGTTCCATGTTCTGTTGTTAGGACACACATCTTGGACACATCACAGACGACGAGAAAGAAATAAATTATTGTACTTATTTTGTAGTGACCTGAATTTAGCATCAGATGTAAAAATCATGACATGAAATTTTGGTAGAGAGATAAAAGTCGGACCACATGCCGCACGATATCCATGGCAGATGTGATCTTCAGAGGGGTGATGGCATTTCCTCCGAACGGTGGATGTGCTCCTCCGCCGTGGATGTTAACATGATTAGCAATGAAAGTATGCTTTGTTCCCTTGCCTTCACATGGTCTCAATATTGGCAGTTATCGCTTACTTGTATTTTTTAAATCAAACATTATCCCGTCCCATAGACAGATGCTGCCTCAGTGCCATTTAGAGCCCAACCATACAGACGGCGGTTCATAAATTTCCAGATCCATGTGCTAAAAATAAGTGCAGCGGGGTATACGCTTTTCCTTTCTACTTAATCCAACTCTATACCTATGCATCCATACATTCCTGCACACACACTGAACAACTGACTTGCTCTGTGGGTTCCCCTGGTGTTCGGCCCGGGGACGATTTTCCTTCGCGCCCACACCCCCTGCGCATAGCTGTCTGCCCCCAGACACCCATTAATTGACTGCAAACACAACTTTATTGCAAAATGACTGCAAGTTTATTAAGCAACTGGATTTACAGGCAATAACATAATCAATATAACATTAATATAGCACATAATTAAATAAGATTTCGACAAGGTCCTGCCTGTATCCTGAAATATACAGAAGTTAATTGTTTTCACCGATGGCATTCACCAGAGGGATTTGAAACCAACTTTGGAAGAACAGAATCCCTAGTTGTTCTTATTTTTAAAGTATTTCATGGATGCGAAGAGGAAACCATCCCCACAACCCACAGGAATGCCGTATCAGCAGGAACCCCCCGCAACAAAACCTCTCTCTCCCAGGCCCTGGGGGATGGCAGTCGCTTGGTCGACTGACGCTGTCAGGATGGACAAAGAGGCAGACCCCGAGGAACAAATTGCATTTAATGTGTTTCCCACCAGCAGAAGCAGGGCTGGCCACCACTGGCTCCCGGAAAGTCCCCACAGAAGGGGCCAATGTGCTCCAACATGGAAGCACACGACCCTCCTGGAGGGAAACCAGTGGCGCTGTCTCCAGTCACGTGCTCGTGTTTAAAAGGCAGGGAAATCCCTCACGAGGCTTTTGCAACAAGCCCAGACAGCAAAATCCTAGGAGAAGAAAGCACAGGAAGTGGAGAGGAAGAGAACACGGCACAGGCATGGTCCCTGGGGCACTGGAAGATGACCTCTGTGGTCGGGTGTCCTGGGGACGGAGGTCATCCACTCGTTGCCTCCAGCGCCTCTCACCCGGCTCCACCGTGGAGCTCCACGCGGCTCCCCAGGGAGCTCCTTGCCTCCGCAAAGCCCGTAATTAGAACTGACTGCTCTCACCTCCTTTCTCCTCATTACCGCCTGTCCTGCCACCAAGAGTACATGTCCAATTTAAGCTAAAGTCAGTGTCGTCCTTGAACACAGGTGTGTATGAAGTCATCTTAAAGCCATGTAGCATAAAGTACAACTAGTCACGATGAGGAAAACTGAGGCAGGGTGGTCATGTGTTCCCAGGATCTACGTCTATGGCGCCAACTGGTGGGTCTGCAGAAAGGCCTCCCTGAGAAGGTCTGAGGCTCAGCAGGAAAGCAAAGCACCAAAGATCTCTGGACACATTAGATACCGAGCTCAGTACTGCTCCAGAAACAAAGCTACGACCTGAGTCCATTTCAGCAGGTCCTTGTCAAGTCTGCAGGAGGATGTCCTGGAGGCTCAGCATCTCGGAACAAGAAGCGGCTCAATGCATTGGGCACAGAGATGGCGGCATTGCCTGGTCTGGACCTCAGTGGTGGTGAGTCAACATCGTCACAACGAAGTCAGGCCAGGAGGCGCAGGGAGGCCAGGAGTCCGAGATGATACAGAAGGCAGCTGCTCTGGCTCCATTCTAACTGAAATGAAGACTACCTGAGGGGCCATGCCATAGTTACAGGGCATGAAGGCTGACCCCAGCTCAGAAGGAGCAGGTGGGTCCATTTAGGGCAGCAGTTGAACCTGGCAAGTGGGTCAACCCCTGGAGCGCAAGGGGTGGCAGCGACTCTGCCTCTGCACGCAGTTCACTGCACAGCGGCCCGGCCCTCTGCCCCTGACCCCACAGGCGTCTTCGCCCTCCCTCCCGCAGCCCTGTGGGATGAGCTACACACAGTCCGCGTGTCCTTACACAGGCTCTGCACCTTCCTCTTTCTCAGCATCCTTCGACAGACACTTGTAGGTCCTGAGAATGTTCACTTTACCTGAGGAATTCATCCCCCTGCCTTTAAACTGAGGCTTTTGTGCCTTAAAAAGTTTATGAGGCTATAAATATGAGACAGAAAGTTTGGGATATGGGATATGAAACTTTCCCCAGGTAAGCACAGCTCCACTCTGACAAATGGGAATGGGGGATGGTCTGTGGGCTTAAACTATGGAGGTGACAGCTACACAGACCGCATCAGCAATGCTGACCTTGCCCTCCTGGTCTGCGCCTTCCCTATGCCACCATGGGCACACTCACACACTCTCAAACATCACACACACACTTCATTTACTGAACTATCAGCACCTACAGTTGAGGCACCACTGAGAAAGTTCAGTAGATCTCACATCACAGAATAAAACGTCCAGTGATGAGTGTGGATGACACATTTCAGGATGGCCTGTACCACCACGTCCTCTGATCCCTGGTCTGAACACCTCACAGGCTCCCATGAAGCCTTGAAGCAGCCTGACACATTCCACATTCAGGGCTGTTCTGCTGGTATGAGAGGAGCCACGGGAAGTTTGGGAGAGAGAGGCAGAGACAGGGATGGGGCGTGGAGGAGAGCAGGATCATTACCCTTGGTGGAAGGGAGGCCTGGGGACCAGTGAGCGGGGACTGCACATTTTCAGAACCATGGACACCCTGTTGCAAACAGCTGTGTCCGTGAAAACGAGTGACTTCTCCCCCACAGATAAAATAGGGGAAATTACATGCCAACTTGTCCTGTTTAGACATAAAAAGACATCAGTAAGGGAAAAAAAAAAAAAAAAAAAAAAAGCATTGTCTACTGATGCCAGAAAAATTACAACCAGATTTTGAAAAGACACTGATGTTGGGATGGACCAGTTTCGCCCTGGGATTCGTGGGCAGTCTGAGGTGATGTAGGTTCATTATGGAACCAGGAGCTCTTCTTGATGGAGGCAGACCTCACGGGACAGTCTCAAAGTAAAGGAGCGTTGAAATCTCGGGAGGACGGGCACACGTAGTGCTCCAGGAGGGCGGAAGGGCCAGAACCATCTCCTGTTCCAGTGGAGGTTGTATTTGGGCAGCAGAGGTGGTGAGAAATCTGGGCTGCGAGGTGCTTCCTCACCCATCTCCTCACTCTTCAAAGTAACCTCACTGCCTCGTCGGGGACTAAATCTTCTACGAGAAGCACCTGGCACCCAGCAGTTGTTCGTGAAATGGCAGGGATTCTGGTTCTCGCCACTCAGGTCCAAGACGAGAGTTTGTCCTCGTGAGCCCTAATACCCCAAGTCCACTGCTGCCCCCTCCGTCTGCCCGTGTATGTGTATGTGGCCGGCAGCCACAGGAAGGCACTGTGAAGTCATCTCAAGCCTGCACCATGGGAGCCTGGGCCCATCATCGAAATCGCTTCTACCATAGCCGTGGGCACCAGCGCTGACTTCCGGCTTACCGAGAGGAGAATCACATCAGTGACCTTCTATCCGCCAGTGGAATTGCCAGGGAGCATTTTCGTCTACCTGTACGATGATGACCGTCACCTCCAAATCAGAGGTCAGCCGTTACTGCCACCTGCTCTGACACCTCCTCACCTCTTCTTCCAAGATTAACATGTTCCTAACATGAAAAAGGCATTTTTACGAGATTGATGCTTCCTGAAACGCGTGACTTAAAGCCTCGCAATGTGCAGTGCTAGGGCCCCGGGGCTGTGTGAACTGGGGAGACGCACCCTTCTGCTGCTGGCTGCTGGCTGCTAGCGGGAAGGGAGCCGCAGAGGGATGTCTGAGGCCTCAGAGGCATTCCTGCACATCAAAAGCGACTCAAAATGAAGAGCTGACTCTGATAATTGTAAATAGATCAGAAACATGTGCATTGGGTCCATCCCCGTAAATTATGGCTGGGTGTGCCCAACTGCACAGCTTTTGAACACCTCAAACTTTCTAAAAATATTTGGGGTTCAAAGTAAGCCTTTTAAGGAAAATCAAAGCCACATGTTTCTGATTCATTTATATGTAGCTTATCAAAACAGTGTTTGTTTTTCAGATAATTCATGTCTGAGAAGATTTGGGGTCTTTCTTAAAGTTAGGGGGGGAAGAAAACTTCTTTCTTAGGAACAGGAAGAGGTATTTCCCCAGAGAAAATGAACTTCAGTCCCTGAAGATTAAGCGAGTTTCACACTTGGCTACAACATTTTTCTCCAGCTTTATTTTCAAAGGAGGGAGGGAGGGTGTTCAGGACAGTGGCCACAGGGGCTTGACGAACTTTCCACCCTGGTGCCTCTCTCAGGGTCTTGTTCTGCAGTAGGCCAGCTCCGGTCAGCACTCGGCACTCCTCTTGCGTTCGGATAACACTGCAACAGCAGGCTGTCACTCTGTAACCCCAAGTGCCCCGTACAACCGCTTTCCAACAAACACCCTCAGCTTGGCTGTGACCGGATAAGAAACCCTCACACACACATCCTTTAGCTACGTCTGGGGCAACTGCTAGGTGCGCTTTGAATTGTCAACTGCATGAATAGTGAAAAGGGAAAATGCTATGCACAAGCAAAGGTTAAGTATATGCACACATAATCAGCAACTCTCAACTGAAGGCGAAGGCCGCAGAGTGGACAGCCTGGAGACTCCAGGGCCCAGAAGTGCTGCTGCTGTGTGACAAATGTCGAGCTGCCACGCACTTAGGTCCTCGCCATTAGCAGGCACAGGTAACAATGTATTATTTTCACTTTCACAGCTGAGAACTAATAAATGGCCTTGCTGGCCCTGGATGCTGCGGGATATCAGGAAAGATCTATCCTCGGGCCACTCTGCACAGCTACAGATGTTTGCAGGGACCAGTGTGGACGCAAAGGGTCTGCAAAGAGGCCCGACTCTGGACAGGTGCCCCAAAGGGCTGCCTCCCTCTGAGAGCATGGATAATTCTTACCATTAAAGGTGAACTTGCTTGGTTCTGCAATTTTTTAGAATGTTCCATTCCAGGCCCAGTACAGGTGCCGATGAAGCGGGAAAGGAGACTCAAGAGCCTTTGTAGCTGATTCTTTAACAGAAGCCGTTTACTGCCCTGTAGGATCCACATGGTGTTTCCCCAGTGAGGGCTCCACCCTCAGCTCCAGAATTACCCTGATTTAAAATGCAGACGACTGGGCCCCATTCACATCTGCTGAAACAAGGACTGAGGAGGGGCCTGCTGGGAAATGTGCATTTTTTAACCTGCTTCCCTAAGAGTCCCACCGTACCCTGCTGGAGGGTGAAGACAGGGAAGGGAGTAAGGTATCTAGGAAAATGGACACAGAGAGGGCAGGTCACCCAGCAGGGAAAACACAGTTCTAGGCTGTTCTCTCCCTCTCCCCCCCCCCCCCCACACACACACACCCCTCGGGGCAGCAGACTGGGCTCACCAATCAGATCACTGTAGGCTGCCCTGGGGCTTTCAATCTGGTCCTGGGAAGGGGGTGCCAGTCAGGCTTCACCCACTGTGTTCTCAAGAGAACAAGGAAGGGGGCCCCTGGGTAGGCAGACCTTGTGTGGTCGTGACTCTGTGTGTAAGTGTGTTCCACGTGTGACTAAGCCGAGTAGACAGATCTTTTGTCGCATGCTCTCTGGGCTGCTCCCTGACTCAGATATACATAAATGAAGGAGGTGCCCTTCCTCCTCTCTGCCCTTTCGTCAGACCACTCGATCTCTATTCGAAGAGCCCGGCCTACCTGTAAGCTCAGGCAGGCCTGGACATGAGGCCATGGTAACCGGAGCGTCACAGCATTCCAAGAGACCACGAGCATCCTCCCACCCACAGGACCCCGCACAGGGAATGGAAATGGTTCTAGTGGCGATTCTCACTGCTGCAGAAATGCCTGATGCTTCTGTGGGTGCACAAACAGTCAGAGCAGTGTGTGCTTCTGCATATGAAACAGTTATTTTCCTAAACAAAAATGTCTCACTATCATCATTATTTTTCCCATAACTGAGGTGTTGTCTGCTGAATTATCAGAGCTGAAATTTATAAATTCCGTCCCAACATGGAGCTGAGCAAGAAAACCAGACTGCTGATCTCCAAGGACCTCAAAAAGAATTCAGAGAGGAGCTCATGAAACTCCCTGGGGGGGGGGGGGGGATTGGGGACCCAAACCTAAACCACAATAATGGTGATCCATCCATATGAAACAGGCAGCAATGAACTGCCCAGTGCCAACAACAGAACATACAGTGACAAATTTTAACTCAGGGGCCAATTAGTCTAAAAATATCCTTAAACTGTTCTCAGTTGGAAGAGTAATTTGCAACCTCGTCAGAATCTAGGGATCAAGTGGTCTGATGAAAGGGCAGAGAGAAGGAAAGGCGCCTTCTTCATGTATTTATATCTGAGCTGGAGGAGGGCAGAGCACGGCAACGACCGTCCACTCGGCTCGGTCACACGGCGCACGCGCACACACACACACTCCCTTCCTCCTTCCCTCCCTCCCTCATGCAAACAGTGCACACAAGGCTTGACCACAGAAGGCCACCTGAGGACCCTTCGGGTGGAGCTTAGATGACCAGGTGAGGCCTGCCTTTTGGTGTCCTCACATGGCACCAAACCATTGACCTCAACCAGAGGCCTTGGCGTAAGACTTGGAGTAGGGTGAATAGCACACCCCCCCCACTGGGTGTATGTTACTCTAAGTAGATCTTCCAGTCAGAAACCAACTAAATTCCAGCCACATGTCTGCCAGGAGGTGGTCCCACTTAGAAGCAATAAATAAATACATGCACATATAAACAAATAAGAACTCTATGAAAGGAACAGGAAGGAAAAGGTCTCACCAGAAACTTGGACTTTCCCTGCCCAGCCTCCTCGGAAACCCCATGTTTTCAATTACGCCAGACGGAGTCTATATTGATGCTAATATGTTTGCATTGCTGGCTTTCATTTTATTTTTTAACAACTCACCGCAGGATAGCAAAGTCAAAAATATACCATTCTGATCAACAGGACACATCTGCGGTGGATCCACACAGAAGCAATTAATTTCCTGGTGGTATTTTTACACTGGGGGACTGATGCAGGACCCCATTATACAAACAAAAACTCCAGACAGCTCCTGCTGCCGGATAAAAAATCAATCAGATTTTGGAGGGCCGTTTGGCCTAGGACTGCTACAGGCTATGACTTGTAATGAGGCATCCCAACACTAATTATGAAGCTTATTAAAGAGAATTGTCCAACTTGTAGTAAAGTGCATGCTGTAATCATGTTAAAGGAGGCAGGCCTCCGGAGCCAGCAGAGTGGACCACGGGTGCAGATCCAATCACAGGAACAGTGTGATTGTGTTTGGCAAATTGGTTGGAATAAACTTGATAGAGGTGCAGGTGAGGAAGACAACAGCTTGGCTGTAATTCGCACATCACAGCCTTCGCTCCTCTGGAACATCTGCCTGGGAGGGGCCAAGAGGTCTCCAAAGCAAACATCGACAGCACCGTGTGTTATTTACTATCACCCTTATTCTGAATTTTCTCTAAGGTTGCAAAAGCAGTATTTCAATGGGCTCTTTCAGGAGGGTGCGGGCGGGGGGGAGATTAATAAAGATGTTAGGAGGTCGAACTGCTGTGAGATTTGTTTAATTATTCCCCACAGGACTGCCCCAGCAATCTGCTGACATTTAGTCCCGACCTTGCAAATCCTCAGTAAATATTAATATATCAACTCAAACAGGGACTGTGGTTCTGTTGGTGCTCGGAGCTCGGAAATTCGCCACAGCGGTGAAGAAGAATGTGTGGGGCTGAGGAAGCCGGCGCTTTGATTCACCTTCTGCTTCGCACATGAGCTGGGCGCCCCGACAAAATGGCAATGGCGCTGGCTGCCGAGTGACACTTCAGATGCCTGCGCGTCCCTTTGTACAGCTGCTGGAACCATCCCAAAACCGCAGTGGCAAGAGATTAGAAAGGAGGGAGAGCGGAGGCCAGAGAGGAGAAATAGCACTTTATTATCTGGAAGACTGGAAATTTTAATAATGCGGAAGGTCCGCCCTCCAATCTGAGCTGCTTTGCCAGAAGCTTGGCCCAGAATGAGGACCCCAGAGGGACAGCCTCTCTCCCAGGCCCTGGGGCGCCTTGCCTCCCAGATCACCTTCTGCTGACCTCTGAGACCAGGTCCACCATCTCACCTGCACATCTGAGCATGGAAGTGGCCTGCTTTAACTGAGCATTTGCTAAAAGAAAAAAAAAAGGGGGGGACCGTTGCTTTTTCAATGTTGCTCCAAGTGTGGTGTTGGTGTTTTTGGAGGTTTGTTTTCCTTGCCTGAAATTTAGACATATATTACTGATGTGCCCTCATAAACATGCTGCCGTCTGTGGCTGGGTGTCTGCTGCGGGCCCCAAGGTGGCCTCGGTTCCTGGGTGTCAGAAAGGGCTGCCTTTCACAGGGGCTGGCTGCAGAGCTCCTGCGTGATTAATTTCATTCATAAAAATGTTAATCACTTCATTGTAGGATCTTTTTAACATTCCGTGCAAGGAGCCCCTTTTTAATTTCTCTTGCCCACCGTCTTCTAGATGTATTTAATATTTTCAGACATTGCTTGAGCTAACCCAGAACCTGGCAATTAAGCATACGTTTAAAATTCATTAACAAGCAAAGCTACAAAAACGACAAAAAAGCAAACAGGGAAAGACACAGGAAAGGCAGGCAGGTCGGTCGGGGCTGCAGGTGACCAGCTGGGTGGTTGCCGGGTGTCAGGCTGCAGAAGCGCCCTGGAGCCCCTCGCAGGACCGCCTAGGCTCAAACCGCAAACGCGCAGCAGAGAAATCCAACGGGTTCCTTCCCTAGTCCACGGGGCAGTTTGAAGTAGAAGGAATAAAGGATAAAAGCCCTTCAGTTTAGATTGCTTAAACTGTAGCAGTGATTCCTACCACTGTGTTCTGCCACCCAGCCAGGGGCCCCGCAGCGGGGGAGACCTTGGGGATGGGGCAATAGTGTTGGAAACCTGAGGCCCGGAGCTTGCTGGGTGCGCTGCTTCCCCCTATCAGGCCCCCTGTTGCAACCCAGGCCATTGTGTCCCCGCATTCAGCCAGAGAGCTCAAGACGCTGGATAAATGGATTAGGGGATCAGAGACACCCCAGCGTCCTCAGAAGCCAAACAGCAGCGCAAAGAAAGGGCTGCCCGCCCCTTTACTCTGTGCCCAAGGCGGGCAGGGGGTTGCTTGGCCTCTGCTCCAGCCCCAGCACTGCCCTTTGCCTGCCTCAGAGTCCCCAGAGTACAGGTCTTTCCTTCCCAGCACAGCCTGATGGGGCAGTGAACTGGGGAGGAGGGATTAAACTGGCTGAGCTGAGTGCTCCCCCCAGGGCATGGTTCAGGCAAAGGCTTGGGGGCTCCCTAGATTTGGCCTGAGTGCCATAGGTACCAGCAGCCTGAATGTAAGATGTCCAGGTCAACCAGGCATGGGCTCCTCCCAGGTTCAGGGCCACCTCAATTCTCTGACTTCCTATTTAAGACAATTCCAGAATTTTAGGCTGCTCCAGGGTCTCCTTGGCCTGGGCCACAAGGTGATTTTCCTGAGTGGTCGGGCCTCTTCCTCCATTGAAAACAAATGTTAAAACACAAATATCACAACTGCGTTGGTATAAAGATGAACGTGTTGATATTATATATTAACATATTGTCTTCCACCTAAAACTTCCTTTTTTCTTTTCATTTTAAAAGAAATTAAAATATTTTCATGGGCCTCTAACAGTACCGTGGGCCCCAGCGCTCCCTGCGCCGCGGACAAGTCAGCTGCCCCCAGGGGGCCGTGCGCAGGCGTCCTTAGTGGGAGGGAAGGGGGTCTGTATCCAGCTTCAGAAGCAGGGGCACAAAAGGCCCCCAGCAGTCCCCAATTGGTGACCTTCTGTGATCTTCCGGCTCTGGAGCTATAATTAGAGTCCCTGGCTCCGCTGGGCTCAGAAGACTTGTGAAGCCTCCCTCCCCAGCGGAGCAGACACCAGAAAGCTGGGGACGTTTTACTTGGAGACCATTCATCCAGTGCCTTGGGGTGGGCAGCCATAACCAAGGAGGTGTTTAGGGATGGGGGACTGCTCACTCCACACAGGCTCAGGAACATGTCCAGGCAGCTGGACTCTGCCATCACTCCCAAAGCCTCCC
The DNA here is from genome assembly GCF_014108415.1 of Molossus molossus. NCBI lineage: Eukaryota > Metazoa > Chordata > Mammalia > Chiroptera > Molossidae > Molossus > Molossus molossus. Next base: position 36,097,673 of record NW_023425366.1, read on the forward strand.
CGCCCCCCCCTTAGCACTGCCTTCTGGCCATCCACCCTGGATTGAAGACCCAGGACCACTCCCTCCACTGCCTGTCCTCTATACCTGGAGCCAGGTCCAGGCCAGCTAGATATGGCAAGAATATCCACCAGGACACCCCTGGGGTCTGGCAAGTTGCAGGGCCTGAGCTCAATGTCTGATGCCCCAAAGCATCTCTTTTGCTGGGTCCCGTGATGTGGTCTCTGCAGCACAGGCTGTGGGCAGAGATTTATGGAGGCTCTTAGGGCCTTCCAAGTCCCCAAGGCCAGAGAACCCCAAACCTTCAAGGAGCCACCCCACCTAGCAACCTTCTTTGGGCTGGACTTCCTCCCCTCCTTTCAGACTCCCTAACTTTTCAACCCCAGGGTCAAAACCATATCCCTGCTGGCAAACTGAGCCCTGTCACTTGTTGGAGAGCATTTGGGGCTCTTATCTCCCCAAATCATTGTCCATAAATCCAGGGTCTCCACCTGGAAGGCCCAGCTTCACCCTGACCCAGCAGCCCCTGGACTCCTGGAACCATCTGGAAGGGCCCAGCTGGGGAAAAGGGTTCTGGCAAAGGGTCCAGGGTTCCCTAGTCCCCCAAAGAGGGCCAAGGGTACCCTGGAACTACAGCCCACCCTGCCCTCTCTCTCTCCTTTCCCTTCCCCCTCCCACCCTCTCTCCTCCTACCCTCCCTCCTTGGCTTCCTAGCTCTCTGATAGAGTCCCATCTACAAGGACGACTGAAACTTTATAGGGCATGATTCATCTGGTGGCGCGCCCCTAGGAGCCATGGTGCGTATGACATTAATCAGTGTCAGACCACTAAAACCGAGATATGAATATGAATTCTCCATATTGCAAGCGAGATAAATGTGCTGGGGAATATAATTGATCAGAGGGGGAGGGGAGAGGCTGGAAGGATGGTGGGAGCAAAGAGACTTCAGAGACTCCTATAGGTCAGGATTGGGGCAGAGCCTGGGGCCAACTCTCCAAATCCTCAGGCCAGGAATTAGGAGAAGCTGATCTACAAGGGTTGTGCCTCTCATGATCCTGTCACCTGGGCTCCAGCCTGGGATGAAGCAGAAAGAGGAAGGTATCCAGACAAGTCTTTTTACCCTTTCCCCACTAGAAGAGCTCAATGGAGACAGAAATCTTCTGTCCTGGACACAGGGTGTCCTTTCTATACAGGAAACCTGTCCCTTGAAGGGGGGGGGGGGATGCCAAGGTGTCAACATTAATCTTGTGGTCATCCCTCAAGTCTACCCCTTTGGGGGCTCAGGCTCCTCCTTGCAGGTCACAGACCTGCTGCTGCCCTCTGAAATTGTCCCTGGGCAGGGGTGGAGTGGGACAGCATCTTTGCATGTGCAGAAGAGAAAACTTCAGCTTCAGCTTCAGCTTCAGGGAAAAAAAAGGGGGGGGGGTGTCTCTGTCTACTCCCAGATATTTTAGGAGCTGAAATGTTGTTTGCACAGGCACTCCCGTGGGCCTGCAAGCCCCCAGGCTGCACACACCTCAGTAGCTGTGTGGTTGGGAAAGATGTAAACAAATAGCATAGGAAGAACAAAAATGCTCTTCAATGCTCGATTAAAAATTCATTTCTAGCTTTTCCTTCGAGAAAAATAATTCTGAGCCTGGCAATCTGACTTCTTTGTGCAGAAAGCTTCTCTAGTTCCCAGGAGGGGGCATAGCCCCTTCATTCTTCTAAGCCATTGGGTGCTGAGGCCTGGAGCCCCGCTGGTGAGCACCTGCTGGCCCAGCCACCTAAGCGACAACGCTATGGGTCCCAAATGTATTGGGTTGAAAAAACTTACAGGGTGGGCAAGAAGCAGATGTCTGCATGGATCATCCCTATTTAAGAGAGTGGGGCCCCACCAAGGCAGAGGACCCTACAGCCCACCTGAATCCCTCCTGCTGCTCCCAGCAGTCACCCAGAAGGGGTCTCCAGCACACTGGATGCCAGAACAGCTTGTCCTTGGGGGAAGGACGAGATTCCTCCTCAGAAGCTCCGGACACCGCCGGTCAGAGCTCTCAAGATGCATACTGTCACTAAGAACTCTGGAATCGGAAGAGCCCAGGGCTCTGACCCTTAAAGAACTAGCGTGGAGGACAGAGAAGAAACTTCTCTCTAAACTCATAGGCCTCACCTGAGACAATGAAAACGACCTGCTTGTAGCCTGGCACCCACTACCTTCCCCGCAAATGCCAGCAGCCTACCCTGAAGGCCAGGCACAGCACCCCAACATTCAAACAAGTGGGTGGTGCCCAAGAACACAGAAAAACCCCAACACCGCAAATCGAAGTTTGTGCCCAAGGCATCCCCAAGGGGCAGCACCCCCATATTCTGCACCATGCCCCAAGAGAAAGATCTGCGCCGCTATCAGGGCCCCATTCCGCTTTCGGCCCATAGAGGGCGCCGCGATCACGTCCATTCGGACTACAAGCGGCTCCACCGCGACCTCAGCCGGCCCTCCGCTCGGCTCCGCGGCCCGGTTCCTCCGGCGGCTCCACACGCCCCGCCCGCTGCGCACCCCCACCCGCCAACAGTCCAGGCTGGCCCTCGCCGCACCCTACGTGCAGCCTTCACGATGGTGGGCAGGAGACCCTTAATCTAACCGACGGGGAGGGGCCATTGGTGAGGGACTCGAGCGCCAGAGTGGGTGGCAACCTAATGTCTTCAGAGCAAGTCGCCCCCTTTCCTTAGCGGCAAAGAAGCCAGGGGCAGACAGCCGCGCTCCTCGCCGCCACTAGCAGCCCCGGAGAGCGGGTCCTGAAAGGGCTCCTGGGTACCGGGCCGAAGGTGTGGGGGAGGGTCCTGTAGGACGCCGGGGACCTGGCCTCTTCGGCGCTGGGCAGGTCTCCCCGCAGCCTACCTCCTACGCTCACGCTCACTGGGAGTTTGGGCAATGTTTGCTTTCCTGGTTTACCCAAATTTAACATAAAGTCGTCTTTTCCCTTTTCGAAGTGCAGGCTGCTGCGGCGCGTCTAGTCGGAGCGCACCGCGGTCCCCAGCCTCCGCAACCATTGCTTTCGGCGTGCACGCGAAGCTGGGGCCGGCCAGCATTGTTTACGCGCTCCGCTCCCAGTTCGCTGCCTGCAGGCCCGGCCTAGGCCGTCGGGGGAGGGGGGGTCATTTGCTCCACGGTTCGCTCACTCCGAGCACCCAGTCGAGGACACCACAGTGTAACGGGGGCGTCCCTGGGAAACCAAAGCCTTTTCCCTTTTGTCCCCACCACCATTATCCAGTCCCCTAGTTCGCATGTTCAGAAAACACCCCCCGCACTGCACCCCTGCCCTGCATCAGGCGAGTTTTTAAGTCTTACGATTTACCCACGTTTAATTTAACCAAATACCAAAAAATACATTCGAAGCAAAGTTTCACATTCCATTATGTCCTCATTCTACCCCTGAAAGACCTGCTGCCACGGTGCACTGTTGAGACAACTGGGTATGAATTTATTTCAAATTTGAAGTTCTCCTTTGGGGACAAGATTGGAAATTCTTTTTTCCATTGTTGCTCACTTTAAAGAAAGTTACTGCCTTAAAATGTAACTAATTTCCGCCCTGAGAAAGGCGTGTCCCAGTATATGTGCAAGAGTTGTTAAGAATCAAACTGCCAACAAGAAACTGCCCTGGTGACAACATCACAAATTCAACAACCAAACACCCACTTCCTGGGTGGAAACTTTCGAAGGGCCTCTCCTCCCCAAACCACAGCACTCAGGCTCTGCCAGAATCCCAGGACTCTGGACACCCCCAGCCACACACAGCAGCAGCCGTGGCATCGTTTCATTTAGTTTATTAGACAAAAATATATGATTTAGACAAGTTCGCTGACGCGCTATTTACAATCTGAAATCACTCTATATACAGAAAAAGAAAAAAAAAGACACAAGCACGTGGGGGCATTTACCGAACTGATAATCAACCAGAGCATGGTGACAGCCACCAGAGCCCAGCCGCGGGCGGAGGCCAGCTGCTTGGACACGAGCTCTGCCGGACGAGCCCCTTTCTGCAGAAAGCGATGGATGGGAGTCGTTGACGTCGTTGCCTTGTTTGTTCTTTACACCAGTCTGAAATATTTGTCTTAATTCCTCCCTCATCCCTCCCTCCCGAACTCCTCCCCCCTCCCCCCAGCAAAACTAAAAGAAGACCCTGAATCAGGCGGACGGGAGGGCTGCTAGGATCCGCGGCGTTCCCTCCTGTGGGGCCAGCGAGCTGCGGGGAAAAGCACAGCAAGACAAAAAGGCAAAGGCACTGTCAGAGGATGGCCGCTGGGACCCGGCGTTGCCGGTTCAGCCAGCTGAGCACCCGGGGTTCCGGGGGCCGGGTCGCCGGCCCCCGCGCGGCTCCCGGGTGGGGAGAAACCTGGGTGGACCCAGCTGGCCTGGAACCCCTAGGCTAGTGAGCAGCGTCCCTTCAACACTGACTGCGCGACCCCACCGCCAACTGGCCCTGCTCCCTCCCCTAACCAGTGGTAAAAGCAAAGAGCACTCACTTGTCGCGCACCGGCTGGAAGGGCGACTTTAACTGCTGTGGCGGTGAGTCCGGCCTGGGGACAATGTCTCTCTCTGCGAGGGAGAGGGAGAGGCAGAGTTAGGACCGGCAGACGTGTTGGGGGTAGGGTGCGAGCAGAGGTGTGCAGGCCTCCTCCCCACCTCACTCCCTCCCGCCGCTGGGGCAGGGTCTCCAGGAGAAGTATCCCTTCCTCCTCCCGGCAGGCTTGTGGTGGAGCACAGCTCTCACGGGAGAGCCCAAGGGCCTTGGCCTGGCTCCCCGAATTCAAGCAAAGGTTACTGCTCAGCCGAGCTCCGCAGCCACTGACTCTCTCCCTCTCGGGCCGGTGCCCCCCGCCCCACGCTCCGCCCAGGCTCGGGATTCCTGGCCCCGGGCGGAAAAGACGCTCCCAGCGCCATACCTGGGAGCGCGGGGCTGCTGCGGGCCGAGGCCTTGTCTCCGTGGTGCATCCCGGAGGCAACAGCGACGGGAGGAGGCGGCGGCGGCGGCGCAGGCAGGTGTGGGCCGTGGGGCGCGGCGTGGGGCGTGCCGACGCCCAGAAAGGAGCGCATGTTGAGCAACGAGCCCTGCGCCAGGAAGGCCCCGTTGGTCCAGTTGGAAAACTTGCCGATGTGGCAGGTGTACAGTCCGTGGCTGGGCAGGAAGGCGGGGTGTTGCAGTGGCGTGCCCGCAGGGGGCCCATGCGTGCCCGGATGGCCTGCAGGCGGTGGCGAGGCCTTGGGCGCGCCGTCGGGGCTGGTGGCCGTCTCGGCCAGCGACCAGATCTTGGGTTTGCTGTGCGGCGCGCCCTGTAGGCCACCCGCTGCCACGCCAGGACTCAGCAGTCGTGTGCTGCCGGGCTCCGGGACTTCTTTGGCCAGGCCCAGGGGCGAGTCTTGGGTCTTGAGCGCGTCGGCGGCCGCCAGCGGTGATCCCTGGTCCCGGGCAAGGGCGGTGGGCACTGTGGGCGCTCGCGGCGCCTCGGCCTTGTCCTCATCATCCTCATTGCTCTGGTCGCCATCATGCTCATCGATCTTGTCGATATCAATGCTTTCCAGATCGATCTCCTCATCGTCCTCGGCCTTCTCGGGGTCACCCTCCGTGTCACTTCCGAAAAGGGCGCCGTCCTCCTGGTCCTTGCTGCGTGCGCCCCAAGTCACCTTGTTCTCTTTTTTGAGGCGCCGGCGCGCGTTGGCGAACCAGGTGGAGACCTGCGTGAGGGTCATCTTGGTGATGATGGCCAGCATGATCTTCTCGCCCTTGGTGGGGTAGGGGTTCTTGCGGTGCTCGTTGAGCCAGGCCTTGAGCGTGCTCGTGCTCTCTCGCGTGGCGTTCTTGGGCCGCCCGGGATCCCCGTACTGGAACTGGCCGTAGGGGTAGTAGGCCGGAGCCGTGTGGGCAGCGAAGGTGGCAGGGTGCACCCCCGGGTTGTCCTTGAGTTCATACTGTGAGCCCTGTGGCCACGCGGCCGGGTGAGGGGGGAGAGACAGTAGGGGTGGAGAAAGAGAGAAAGAGAAAGATGAGTTCCCAGAACTCAAGGAAAAGTTAGGGGCAGCTGCTCCTGTCCGCTCCAGAGCAAAAGGCCCCAGTTCACTACCCGAGGTGGAAGTGGGCAGGGGAGGCAGACCGCGAGCAGCCTCCAGCATTTCCACCGGTGAGAGGGCTGTTCTGTTACTCGAGAAAAGTTCTAGAATCCTTGCCTCTCTGGAAGGCCACAGCGAGATCGTTGGCCCCTAGAATTTCCCCAGGCCGCTCTCCGACCCCCACTCCACCCCCACAACAACTCCACAAGCCGGATTTCCAAGTTTACCTCACACTGGCTGGAGGGAAAACCTTTTAACTAGGCCGATAAAACAGTTTCTCCAAACGTGAAGAACCCAGAGCCCACGCCCCCACCCTCCAACCCTGAGGGGTCAAACAAAATAAACCGTTCGGATTTTCTCTGGCCCAAATCAGCCCGCAATTTAAAATGAAAGTACACCTCCTTTTAGCTCCCAGGTTAATCTGCATATAATGGCTTGCCCACAATTAATGGTCTATAGTGGTGACAGGTAATTTAAAATGTTAATCCTGGCCATCATGGACAACAATAACAAAAACACCTTTTTTTTTTTAACACAAAAGAAGGGCTTATCCGGTAAAATATTAACGGGAGGGCGGCGGTGCCAGCCGCGAGGAACCGGTTTCCTGGGCCTCTTCTCCTACTTTGTCTCTGAAGTTTGACTTTGATCTGCAGTGAGCAGCACAAACTGTGTGAAGGCATTTAGAGGCCCTGATTTATTTGCAATCAATATTCTTTTTATCATCGGTAGTAAAACACAGCGAGTCAAATTATCCCATCAGGTTTTTTGGTAAATAACATTTTATCTTTCTAACAACCTCATTAGGCCTCATTATTACCATAAATTGCCCAGACACTCACAATTTTATCTTTTGACTTCCAAAGCCCCAGTCCAAACAGCTTGGAAGCCTAGGCCTAGCATCTGAGTTTGGGTTTAGGCTTCCCTTCCAAGAACCCACAGGAGACCATGAGGAAACACACACATGTGGAGGGGGAATTTCCCCCCAGTACTCCCTTAGTAAAAATACCAAGCCTCTGCCTTCCCCATGGCCCTACAAGGCAAGCACCTTCTCAAACCTAGAGCTCCCTTCTTCCCCCACAAACACCAGAGTGGGGGTACCAAATGGCACACATCTGCATTCAAAATTTCTGTAAAAAAAAATATAATCCTCCATGTACAACCATCCAGTTTCTATCAGCAGAAGAGGGTTCCAGACTCTGAGAAAGTTGTAAAGAGCAGAAGATTTCTTTGACCAATTAGTTCGGTGGTAAATGCCACAGAGAAAAGGTTTCCTTGGCCAGATTTCGTTTTTGCCTAATCTTTACAAAATGTACTTTGCACTTTTCTAATGCTTTTGCTTGTGATTGCAAAGAAGCCATTGCTGCCTCTTCTCTGCTGGGAATTCTTTTTGAAAGGATACCTTGTAAATCTCTCATCGCTTGCTCGGCATCGCCCGCCAGAACAAAATGGGAGCTGATCTTTTTCGATAGCAAGCGATCTGAAAGGCGGCTGGGGCCGCTTTCAGAGGAATAGGCTTTCTCTCCAAAACTACACGAAAAAGTTACAGGAAAACCCAACGGCCGCTCTGCTGGAGGACGATTGGCGGGTATTTATTTCTTCTCCGGGGAGTGGGGAGACCTGGGGTGGGGTGCCTGAAAACTGCATTATCCCGCTGGCAGCAGCGCAAGAGGGGGCTGCTTCCCTAGCCCCCGCACTGGGCACGCAGATCACCAGCAGCCCAAGTTTCAGCCCGACCTTGCATCAGACCAAGGAAAATGGATCGTGTGGATCAACAGACTGGCCCGCGCCTGGCAGAGCCCCTGCCCCCACATCTGACACCCACTGGGACCTAAGACTAAGAGAACTGCATTTATTTTAAGCCCAGGGACACTGTTTTCTTTAACCCTCCATTATGTAACCAGGGAAGAAAAGTGCTTTTCTTTCGGTGCAAATGAAATGAAAACTTTGGCAACTTACGAAACTCAAAGCAAACACCATTTTAGACGCCAAAAAATATTTCAACTTAATTTTTTCCCTAAATCTCAATTTTGCACACACACCATTAAGAGACCCCTAGGGCCGGTCTGATCGCCATTGTTACGTTGATTTTGACAGCATTTACCAGGCTTTACACTCTGATACGACTGTGTGATCTCTGCCAAAGAAGGAGAAACCACGTCTCCCGCCTGCCAGCCCAAAGCTCCGGAGGTCGCGCAAGCGGGCCCGCGGGCTGGAAGGGACTCCTTGAAAAGCGGGCCGAGATGCCGCAGCACCGCCGCCTGCCCCGCCGACTCCAATGGGCGAGGCACCGAGTGAGCTGGGCCCCGACCTACAGTGTGGGCCGCGCGCCCCCGGTCTGATCCTGCGGCCTCGTGACTCACTCCAAGACCCCCTTAGCGGCCGAGCCTCCCGTCTATCCTCCCAAGATGACAGAACCATTGCCCGCCGGCCCCTTCGCGTGCTCTGGCACCCGCTGCCTCGAACCCGCGGGCAGGGCCGCTCGCGCTCCCCGCCCCGGCCGGCTCCGCCCGCCCGCCCGCCGCTCTCCCTCCCTCCCGTGCGCAGCGCCGCCCGAGGCCCCTGCCCCGGGCGCCGGGGCCAAAAGGGAGAAGCCGCCCGGGCGAGAAAGGCGCGCAGCTGCCGGGCGCACTCACCATCTGCGAGAAGAGGCTGAGGTCGGCGGCGTAGGGCAGGAAGGCGCTGTAGTTGGGCGCGCCCGCGTAAGGTCCGGCCGCCGCGTACATGCCTAGCACCGAGGTGACCGCTGCCGCGCCCGCGCCCGCGCCCAGCTCCGCCGCCCCCGGCCGGCCCGACGAGGCGGCGGCGGCGGCTGCCGCGGCCGCGGCCAGCACGCCTGGGCGCTCTCCGCCATAGGCGCCGGGCCCCGCGGCGCTCAGGTACTGCGGATAGCCCAGCTGCGGGAAGGACATGTCCGCAGTCTCGGCGGCCGCGGCGCTGGGCAAGTATTAAAGGGGCGGGGGAGGAGGCAGGGGGTTGGGGTGAGGCGCGGCGCGGGGAGCGGGCGACAGGCCGGGCGCACTCGGACCGGCCCCGAGGCGGGGGCCGGTGGCTGCTCCTGGGCCCGGTGCTCGGTGGCGCCCGGTTCCCGGTTGCGCCCGGTTCCGCGATCCCGCGCCGACTGCGGCGGCCGCCCTCCGCTCGGCGGCGGGGCTTTCAGACACAATTTGAAGTTGATGCTTTGATTGGCATCCCCTTGAGCGCTGGCCCCGCCCCCGGCTCCCCTCCCGTCCCCTCCCAGCCTCCCGCCCGCCCTAGCCGGCCTCTCCCGCCCCTCCCGGCGAACACGTGGTGCCCCGCGCCGGCCGGGCCACCTCCGCCCGCCTTGGGCGCGCACGCGGCGGGGCAGCGGGTGCGGGCCCGGAGGCCGCGGACTCTTTCCCGACCGGCCTCCGCGGCTGTCTCACAACCTGTCGACACCGGTTTACAGCTGTCGGACACCGAGGTTTGCTGTTTCGTAGCCGAGGTGCGTCTGCTGTTTCACAAAAACATCTCGGATCCTGCTTTTCCACCGTTGGGGCTGTCCTGGGCGCGGTGACAGCCGACGGGGATTGGCCTCTCCTCCGAGGTCGGAGCTGCCTTTGCTTCCCTGGACGTCTTTGGCAGAAGTTGCCCTCGGTGCGCCACTAAGCCGGCGTGGCGTGACATCCGACGTGCTCTGGCGTCTCAGGGGCCCCCATTAGGCATTAAATCATCTGGCAATGACCGACCTTGCTGTAGTTGGAGAAGCGGGAAGGGGCCGAGCTCTTCAGGCTTTCTCTATTGTGGAAACTTTGAAAAAGGGAACCCTCTCTAAGAAGCCACTTGCTGGGGAAAGCAGATGCCATTTATGGTAGCCGGTATTTGGAAGCGGGAGACCTTTTCTTTACAGAGACCGTATCAAAGCAGCGGGAGGGAAACATTCCAGATGCCCAACCTGGCGATGGGAGAAGCCGGAGTGGCCTGGGCACCTCTCGTTTGTCCTCTAGGGGTTCAGGAAGTAAACTTCAGTAGAGCACGCCGGCCTGGGGCGGCTACGCAACCAGGCCAGGGAAGGGACGTCCCTCTTCTCTCCCCTCCATCCTCCGCCCCGCGGAAAGAGCGAGCCTACGGGGCCGGGCTGCTGGTTGGCTCCCAGGCGCCAGGGGCCTGGCCGCTCTAGGGCTCAGATGCCCAGGGCATGGTCCTCCTGTCTCCCTACGCCTGGACAGGTTGGACTGGTTGGGTAGGCAGCCCCTGAACTTTGCTTGCTGGCTTGGTCCCTATAGCCCAGGTAGGGAGCACGCCCAGGGTACCCGCCTGGGTTTCTGGGACCATGTTACGCAGCATCTCCCACGCGGCAGCCAGAGTCCAGAGCGGTCTCCCTGCTGCCGTGGTCCGGTATGCTGGACCCCGCAGGAATTCCATTCACGGATTCAGATGTTGTCCTCGGTTTGGGCTGTTTGGAGCTTCGGTATTGAGGCTGTTCTCTGGGCCTGGCCCCCAGCATGCTCTGCTGCAGGTGACATAGGCCACCCATACCCTGGACAACAACTTTGGAAATCATGGAAGCCCAGGGACTCTGGCAGCATCAGGATGGTTCCCGTTTCTCCATTTTGGGGTCTGAGGACAGACAGAGCCACCGCCCATAATGCCCATAATAGTAATTAGTCCATCACCAGCTCTGTAACGAGGCTGTAATTTTTCTGCTCAAAGTCAGGTTTTATTCTGTTCATGCTGCTACCCCCCCCCCCCCAGGAGACCCAACTCTTTCCAGAAACCCCCTGCAACTGCCTGGGCTCCTTTCCTGCTGTGACAGATTCTGGGGACAGGGGTGGGCACTTGGCACTCCTGCTCTGGGAAATCCCTAACCACAGATTCCTCCTGCTCCCCAGCCCACCTCCGGGTACCAACAATCCTTTCTCCCATGCATCCAAAACAAACCAAACGGCCAGCTCCACCTCAACCCCCTTTAGCAAACTCCAGTGTCACATTTCAGGGCAACAGGTAAACACAGGTGAGATAAGCCCTCTTGTGTGACCAGGAGAGTGAGGTGGAATGTAAGCCCCTGTTGGGATCCAACCACAAGGACTGATCATCTCCTTCCCACCTTACCAGCAAAGGCCCACCTTGACTTCTGTCACACTAGCTATCAGAACCTGGTGGGGGAGAGGAGTGATAGTGGCAACAGGCTTTGTCCTGACCTTCACCAGTCCAGCAATGCCACCCCATGATGCTCTGCATGTATTACCTCCCTCCAGGTCATGAAATGATTGTAGGTTCCTGGAGACACCTGGGAGGTGAGTGCAAAAAACCCACCTGGAAATCAGCCTGAGGATTCACCAGTTATGGAGGAAATTTGAGCTAGAAAGGACTGGACTTGCCCCAAAAGAGCTATAAAAAAGTAGCAGAGCAACAAATGTGGCCATTGTCTACCCAGGTTATGGGCTGGGATCCTAGCAGACCCTGGCGACTTAGATCACCTCTTTCTTTGACCCTTTACCAGATGATTTCACATAGAGGACTAGGAAGCAACAAGAAAACTGCCTCCCAAGCATCCCATTGGAGAGGGGGAGGGGCAGAGCGGGATTGAAAATTTTGTGGCTCAGCTTTGTCAAGAATGTCCTCCCTCAAGCCCTCTACTCATTTTTAATCATCAAATGGCTAAGTATGGTCGAAGAAGGCCCAGGGTGCCTGCCAGGGACCTTGTGCCTGACTTGACTATCTTCTTAATGCAGGTCCAGCTCACCATCTAGGCCCTTTGGGGTCCGGGGACCTTCCTTCACTGGCTTAAGTGGTGCGGGGCAAGTCGGAGGGAGGAGCCGGGCCCTGCGCGCCCGGCACGGAGGGGGATGAGCAGGGCGGCTCCAGCTGCCCGCCTTGGAAAAACGACGGCCCCCAGCGCTGTGGCTCTGGATGAGCGAACCGGAAGAGGCCTGCTTCCCAGACCCTCAACCACTGTCTCCGCCGGGCTCGAGGATAGCTCAGGCTGGCCCAACCACGGGTCTGTAGGCTGCTCCTAGCAGGAGCGGGTCTCCTCCCTGTCGCTACCCGTCATCACTGAGACCGAGTCAGGGCCGCCCAGCGGTGCAAAACCAGACCTAGGGGTCGCTGCGCGACCTGATCAGAGCTCCTCCTGGCCAGCATCCGGGTTCGGGTTTGGGAGCCCCGGAGCTTTTCAAAGGACCTCCACTCATGGACCAGTGGCAGTTGGCCCCAGACGCTAGCGCGGCCCCGCGGAGCTGGACAGTGGCAGTTGACCGGGACCTGCCGACTGTAAAGCCCGGACTCCCGGCGCGCTCCAGCTAAGCCGTGGGCCTCTGGCACCCATGGGCGTGCGGGGCTCCATCCAGTGTGCAGGCCCTGGCTAGGAGGATGGGAGAGGCTGTGGTGGGGAGGGGAGGAAGCCCAGAGGCCTTGGTGAGTGGGGGTGGAGTTCAAGGAGGGTTGGTGAACAAAGCTCATTTGAACCAAGTTGACTGTTAAATTGGTTTCAAAGCCTGGTGGAAAGTTTACTTGCTGGTTATCATTGGGGGCGGGATCTAAAGAGGAGGGAATTGCTATCGAGCCCTGAAAAGGAGAGTGTCCTTTTCTGTCCGCAGCCCCTCAGTACAGTGTCTTCGCTCCCCTCCCACCTCGCCGCCCCAGCATATTTACAGGAGAATAAAATTAAACAAACCAAACAGTATCTTCATTTACAATTTATTATAAAATAATTACTCAGTTTTGAAGTTCCAATGACTTAGGTCTGAATAAGAGGAGAAAGCTTATTGAGGGGAGGGGGGCTCTCACTACCTGGAGCTACCACAGGGACCTGCCTTTAACACCGAGGATGGGGTAACGCAGACCGGTCTCCTGGATGCAGCGGGCAGCGCCAGGCGTCGTCGCCCGCCTTTCACAATGGCCTTCTTTGCTGTGCAGATGGCGGGGCTGGACGCACTGACCCGCCGGGGCCTCCGGACCCTGGCGAGGCCCTGCTCCCCAGCGCGAGCGCCCTGATTTATGAGTCTTGTTAAATACTCATTAGGACTCTGCACCCTTCTCCAGCAGGACCCAGGAAGCCACCCGGCTCAGCAACAGCGAGGCGAGTGCCAAGCAGTCAGCAATGACCGGCGCGGGAACACAGCTGTAACCCGGCTGCCCAAGGGCTGGGGTCGGGCTGGCTGCACTGATTCGGCGGCCCGCTCAGCTCGGCCCCTGGGTACCGGGCCAGCGCCCTCCTGCCACGCCCCGTCGGGACCCAGCTCCGGGGGGCGGGGGCGGTCGAAGACGCCTCTGGTGCTTCCTGACCCGGAGTAGCACCCAGAGGGCTGCTGGAACGCGAAGAACCGCGGAAACCCTGCTCCGAGACGGGAGCGCCTCGGTGGAAGAGCCAAGCGGGGCCGGCGGGAGGAGACGCCTACAGGCTCCAGGAAAACATGGAGAGGAAAAGGCCCAGAATCAAGGGACACAGATGGTCAGAATCTCACAGCAGTTCCTAAATAGAGTCGGGGCTTGGCTCCCCGGAAGGCCGGCGAGCAGGCGAAGTTCTCCCGGGAGCCTGGAACATTCCCGACCCAGCGGAGTATCCCACCATCGCAAGGTAGAGAAACGGACCGCAGGCCGGCCTTCGGTGCGCACTGAGGGTCGGAGGAAGTGGGTTACATGTGTGTGCACGTAAATATTTAATAAACCTCCCCTTAATTAACCAGATCATTTCCATTACGCCTCCGATGTGATCAACAGCAACAAAGTTAGGGTTTTCAGGGTTTATAATTTGATGTCACCAGACGGTTGCTCCAGGGCAGAGGTATGATCGCCGCACCAGCTGCACTCGTGTTTATTTGTTTTTCTGCCGCGTTCCTGTAGGGCTCCATTATGCAGTGTTTAATTAGTTTGTGTTTATATTTCACCCGTCCCAAATCAATGCCATCCCGGAGCAAGGCGTTGTAAATGCTGGCAGTACAGGTGTACTGCCTGCTCCGCAACACTAGGAAACCGTGTCTGACAAATGAAAGCGGGGCTGCCACACAGCCGACTGTCAGCTCTCTGCATCTGGGAGGCTAAGATCAAAGCCAGCGGGGACTTCTGCGCCCCTTGAACAAAGTCGTGGCTGTGGCTCCAGATGCCATTGGAGGGAGCCTGGCCACCCGCATGGGAGACAAGTGACTTCATTTTGTTCAAGTTCTGTGGTCTCTGGGCCAGCGCTGGCCACCAGCGCTTTGAGCTTGGGGTCTAGTAGAGGCAAGCTGAAAATGTCCCGGGCCCCCACCTGGATGCCCACTTGTGCGCACGCTGGCAGATAACCTAGCTCCTGAGGAAGGCGGACAGCGTGGCTTCCTGCCTAGTTCCACAAGCCATTTCAATGAAGCCCAGAGTATACAGCTCAAACTTCTACAATCTCTAGACAAGAGGACCCTCCCTCTTCCTTCCCCCATATTATATGCATTGGAGTCTCTTTCTTCTTGAAATGACCTCCGTGGAGCACGTGTAAATCTATCCTTCCAGCCACCAGGGAATTCCTTTAAAGCTTTTTTTTTTTTTTGGTCAAGAATAAGAGATTGTTCATCTTTAACCAGACCACATAGAAATTATGATTCAACAGCAGTGTATATTTAATTAAAGTAATCTCACTTGAATTTAATTACCTAATGAATTATTTGTTTAAAAGGTAGAACGTCTTGTTTGCCAAGAACGGTGCAGACCTCTGATAAGAACTTGTGTTATAAGGACATTACTTTTAAATGTAGGCATGTATTAAGGTTTATATTTTAACTCTTCAAGTATATAGCTGCTACTGTACTACTAAAACAAAAACCACGGGCACCTGGAGGGTGTAGGGAGAGCGGCAGCACTGCTCTGGCCACACAGTGTCTATTCTGTGCACATGTCTCTTGGAAATTAATAACTTCCAACTTTTTGTCATGTAAGTCTAGTTTATTTTTAAACTTATTTCATTTTGCTTTCAGTAGCATATTTTTTTCTAGTGCAAGATGACAGCTGTCTATTTGAAGACTTATTTTATGATTAGTGTTTGCACTGCAGTGGGGCACCCTTCAGGAAAACTCTATCCCAGCTCCTCTGGTTCCCTGAGGCATCCACACTGGCAGCAGGAAGGCATTCCCGCTTATCAAAGTCATGGGAATGGAAGCTACCATGACCCAGACTTTGACCTTAACCCTTAATTCCTAAACCGTGGAAGAATTTTGCTTCTTGTTGTTTTCCAAAAGCAAGAGCAAATAATTCCAAGCCACACTGTCCTTTCTGAGAGCCTCTGGGGTTGACTGTCTAGGTAACCCTAACAATAGGTGAAGCTAATGCAAAGTATATCACTGGGCTCATTAAAGCCAGGGGCGAAGAGGGGCAAAGGTGACCTGTTGGAAATCTAACAAGATTTCTGGTTTTGTTTTGTTTTGTTTTGTTTTGTGTGGTCCTGTTGCTGCAGAAGCAGACTGCTTCATTTCCCCCTCTGCACCAGGGATGGACAGAATGTTTTCTATCCCTGCATGATGAAATGCATCTATGGGGGGGAGGGGCTTCACCCTCTCCCTGAATCAAGAATAAGATATAAAACACCTCAAATCCACTTGGTTGAATTCTATTGTCACTTTTATTTATATTTCATTAATCAAATAATTTACTTTAATTGGAGGTTTGGTCACCATTGTCCCATGAATATTAAATATTATTCATATGGTGTTCAACTAAGTAGGAATGGGATAAAATAAAAAATGTAACACTGATAAGAATTACTTTTTCTGTTTCTTAGAAGCCCCGATCTTTATCCTAGCTATGCAGTTTGAAATTGATGCTCTAACAACCAGTAGTGATTGTGATAAACTTAATCACATTCAATTACAGTTACAGTAGCATCTTCTTGAAAGAACCAGATCTACATGCATACATATTTTAAACATATATGAATTTACTTCACCAATTCTTTTAAATTATAAGTGACAGTAAGAACCAGAAAGGATGAGATAATAGCTTAGGAGCGATAACACACTTCTCAGATCTGAGCCAATGCAAGGATGATTTGCTGGTTAAATCCTCAAAGGAAATGATACCTTTGGGATGGAAGAAGGTGAAAATACTAAATGGTGTATTTATGTTGGACTCCTCCAAAACTGTTTGAAATTTAGACCAAAGAGTATTCTATCTCCTGTGACTTCCTATCAGCAGCCCTCAATCGCTTATATTATTAGAGATAAAAGCTACTAGAAATACCTTTTTAAAACATCTGTTGACAAACAGTCGCCCTCACAACATCCTAGGTTAGTGGTTCTCAACCTGTGTGTTGCAACCCCTTTGGGGGTTGAACGACCCTTTCAGAAGGGTCGCCTAACACCATCGGAAAACACATATTTCCAATGGCGATTCATAACAGTAGCAAAATTACAGTTATGAAGTAGCAACAAAAATAATTTTATGGTTGGGGGTCACCACAATATGAGGAACTATATTAAAGGGTCGAGGCATTAGGAAGGTTGAGAACCACTGTCCTAGGTAGAGTTTCATGCCCCAGGTTTCTAACAGTGTGTGTCCCGGAAGTCACTGGTCAGTAGGCTAAAATCTGCTCATTAAAGGGCTAGCAGCTTACCAAAAATGCCTCACAGACAACCCATCCACAGTGACTTCAGGGGAATGTTTCTCAACCATTCTGAAGACACTTAGGGTCTACCAGCATTCTCCAGAACCATCCTTATAGAAAAACACAATTTGGAGAATGAAATGGGTCTAAGGGAGAAAACTTAACACATCCCTAGACTCGAGAGTCCCTAGGCTGCTTTTTATGAAATGTCACCTTGAACTTGATTGTCACCCAAGGCTGTCTCCAGACCTTAGGATACTTAGCTGGGCTCCACCAGTTACTTCCCTCCTGTCTTTATGCAAGAAAAACTGCATGGAGAGAGGTCTAGGGCTCCTGGCCCCCAATTTTCTACCAGCTTTGAGAACATGACACACCCATGACCAAAAAGGAGGCCAATCTGGGCAGCCCTCAAATCAAGAAACACGCCATCTTCAGCCTCCGTATTCCCCTAGGTGCCCTTCCCTAGCCCCCAGTTTCAGAGCCCCTCTGCTGACCGAGGCTGCCAAGATGGTTTGTCCAGGCCACCTGTCCACCTATTCCAGGCTCTGGTGCTCCCCCTGTCCTCCAGAGAACCCACTTGGCCTGTGGTCCCCTCTGTTGCGTACAAGGTGACTGACAGGAGCCTAATCCTAACATCTAATTGGACCTAGGATGATGGTTAATTGACAGAGATGTGTGAACTTAAACTCCTGCACAGAGAATAGTCACATTTTATTTATTTATTTATTTATTTATTTATTTATTTATTTATTTATTTATTTATTTTAATCGAATTTTAGAGAGAGCGGAAGGGAGACGGGGACGGGGGAGAGAGATGGACATGAGAGACGACCTCAGTCGGCTGCCTCCTGTACACCTGCCACTGGGGCTTGAGCCCGGAGCTCAGGCACGTGCCCTGACCGGGAATTGAACTGGCAATGTCCGATGCCCAGAACGACACCCAGCCAACGGAGCCACGCTGGCCAGGGCAGGAATGTCACGTCTAATGAAGCTCCTCGGAGAGACCGCACTCTGGGTGGACGGCTTTGTCCCCCGAGCAGAGGTCCCATCGCACTCCCCACAGGAAAATGGCAAAGGGGCCAGTTAAGTGTCATTTTCCAGGGTCCACATAAGAGGGAGCCTCCAGGAGTTAAGCCCGTGCTCAGTCTGCCTGTGTCCCAGTCCAGGTGTCGTGCATGTGCCGGAGGCTTCGGCCAGGAGAGAATCGCCATGAAAATGAAGAGTTTGCGTCCCCCTGTCCCACATCAGTGCCTGCTCCTCCCGCCAGCCTGCGCAGCGTCGTGGGCAAAAGCGTCGGCCATCATTTTACAAGCCGAAGACTGTGTGACGTTATTTCTAGGGTTGAGGTAAGTGGTTTGTCTAAGATCACTTAGCCAGAGTGTAATAAATCCAGGGTTAGAACCTGGACACCCAGTTCCACAGTCTGCATGCAGGCCCAGGGCAGGCAGACTTGTTGATCTGACTCCCCACCCCACTCCCAAACCCTTGGGCCCTCTGCTCCCCGCGGCCCCAGGGTCAGGCGACTGTTACAGCAGTCGGTGCAGGTAGGCAGCTGTCGGGAGCTCCTGATTCCACCTGCATCCCTTCCTTTTCCTCCTTTAAATGTATTTCCTTAGCAAACATTGTGGAGGACCACTATAAGAAATGGACAGTTTGTTTTGTGCCGAGGGGGGAGCTAAGATCAATTAAACAGCTGTCTAAACATCTGAGATAAGTGTCTGCGGTAAATCGCATAGTTAGGTGAGACACGTAGGAACACCTAACATCCTTGGAGGCAGAAACAGTGCAAAGGGGGATATGCCATTTATTCAGCTGTTGTCTCTCTGCTCCTACCTCTCACCCACACACACACCTTAGCTGTGTGAGGCGGGACCCTGCAAACCCCTCATCTGAGTTGCCACTGTCTCTCCATAGACTCTGCCAAAGTGGGTGCCAGAAGGAGGGTTCAGGGAGGGAGGAGGCCTTGCCCTCTCTGTTCCTGATGGCCTCCTGTGACCCTCAGCATCCACCCGGTGGCGTGCCTCACCCCGCCCAGCAAGTCCTCTGTGGCAGCAGCTGAGTCCAGTTCTCGGGGTTTCCAGCCCTCAGAGCCAGGCCGTCATGTGCCCTCTGTGCCCAGATCAGCCGGCAGCATCTCTGCCCGGACCTCGGGGTTTCAGCCGTGGGACTTCATTCTGTTTCACTATTTCTACCCGCTTCCTTCTGTTCACTGGCCCTGGGGTGGTAGCTCCTTCCTGTTCTCTTTCTGCAGGGGCTGTTAACTCATCAAAAAGTCTTGATATTGAATTTGTTTGCTAGGGTGACTATTAAAATATACCCGGCGATGGCTTAAGCAACAGGAGTTTCTCACTTCTGGAGGGACAACCGCAAGGTCAAGGTGCGGGCAGGGCTTCCTCCGAGGCTGTGAGGACAATCTGCAGCCTCCCTCCTAGCTTCCAGAAGTTTCTGGCGGTCCTTGGCTTTCCTTGGTTCGCAGACCCTAGTCTCTGCCTTCATACTCACATGTCCTTCTCCCTGTGTGCAGTTCAGGGTTCAAATTTCTTCCCTTTTACCAGAGCCTCAGTCACACTGTTTTAGGCCCACCCTTCTCCAGTGTGACCTCATCCTAACTAATGACATGTGCAGTGACCCTATTTTCACATCAGGTCCCGTTCTGAAGCGAAAGGGGATTCGGTCACCATGTGAAGGGTAACACAATTCAACTCATACTGACATCTAACTAAGACTTCGTGTTAACTTCTTCCTGCCAAAATAACTGTAGCTGTTGCCCCTGCTCTAGAATTGGACAGACGCCAGGAACCAGGACCTTAAGAATCAAAGGATTCGTTTTGTCATTGAGGAAAGGGTACCGTGACCTGTCCCTTAAGCCTGACTCTGCATTGTGACTTGGATTGGGACAGACAGAGACCATGAGCACAGGGTGTTCTGTCGTCAGAGCAGCAGGTCTGGGGAAGCAGGGACACTCCGGCGAGGCCGCAGCACCGTGGCCATTGGTGGCCAATGGGACACTAGGCTGAACACAGTGGATTGCAGTGGCACGGGACGAGTGGGACGTCATTTCTTGGACAACGAGGAGATAGCGCAGTCTCTGAGGAGGAGCAGGATGAGGTTAGATGCATCAGTGGAGGAGGAAGATACTGATTTAGGTCAGAGCTGTGGCACTGAAAACATCTCAGCAAAGTCGACTCCGATGTCCACCAGAGTCCTGGTGCTCCAAATGGCCCTGTGCTCTGGGACTTCTGTGTCCCTCCCGGTGCCTGAATGCTGCTGTGGGTGGACAGGAGGAAGGCTGGCCCCCCGCCACCCTGCTCGTCCTTGGGAGTCTTCTCAGAAGCACCAGGACAGTAAGAGGAGGCCAGGGGACACCCTGGGACCCTTGCTCTTAGCCTGTTGGTAGAACAGGTCTATTTCCTTCATTTTTTATCTTGGGTTTCCAGACCAGATTTTGTTTGAACAAGGGATTTTGTACCTAAATAGGAACATGAAGAATTATGACGTACATGACTGTTAGCCTTTCGATTCTTTGAGTGATTTGATGATACATAAACGTCCACTTGTCTGGGAAACATGCAAATGAACACATCTCCTTCCTCTGGTCAGACTCGGTGGGCTTTCTCTGCATGTCCAGGATATGTAGTCACAGCTCTCGTGACAGCATGTGTGAATATTTGGTTGATTCTTTATGGTATATAAAATGTTAAACTAAACACTAACCTGGAATGACAGAAATGTAGGGGGAAATGCCATCAAATAAAGATAATTGCCATTATTATTATTGTTGTTGTTATTATTATTATTGATGAAAATAATTTACTTCTAAGCCTTCCTTTGGCATCAAAACATTGAGGCCATAACACAAAGGCAGAGGTGACAGTTTCATCGGGAGGGAAGACAAATGTAGTGGTTAAAGTAAAATAACAATCCTCTGTGTTACATCAAAAAACTCCTGACTTTATCTCCCCCCGCCCAGGCCCCCTCCTCTGAGGCTTGTCAGTCTGTACCCCACCTCTATGTCTCTGGGTCAGTTTTGTTCATCAGTTTGTTTAGTTCATTATATTCCACTAATAAGTGAGATCATGTGATATTTGTCTTTCCCTGCTTGGCTTATTTTGCTTAGGATAATACTCTCAAAGCCCTTCCATGTCATCTCAAAGGATAAGAGATCTTTCTTTCTTACAGCTGCATAGTATTCCATTCTGTACATGTACCACAGCTTTTTTATCCACTCATCTACTGATGGACACTTGGGTTGTTTCCAAATCTTAGCTATTGTAAATAGTGCTGCTATGAACATAAGGGTACACATATTCTTTCTGATTGGTATTTCAGGTTTCTTAGAGTATATTCCTAGAAGTGGGTCACTGGGTCATATGCATAACCAATGGACATAGACGGCAAAGCTGAGGATGGGGTGGAGGGGATGGGGAGGAGGGTGTCAATGGGGGAAAAAGGAGAAACATCTGTAACAAAAACAAATTAATTTAAAAAAACCATAAAATTTAAAAAAAGAATTATACATGAGAATATATGTTTATATGTATATTTGTATGTATATCTATAACTTACTAAAGTATAATCAGTAGTACCCAGATGCTCATTAGAACTGTAAAACCTTGATTCTCCATCCTACAAACGTACTAAATCTGAATTTTAATAAAACACTCAGGTGATTTGTATGTACATTCAAGTTTAAGAAGCACTACATATATTCAAAATAAAAATGAGATTTTTTTCCCATTTAAGAAAGACAAAACAAAACCCAAAAACTCCTGACTGACATAAAAAGGAGGAAGAGTTCAATATTGTGGGGAAAATGATGCTTCCATCCAGTTTCCTGGCTAACTCTGTAATTCATGATACATGCAAATAGATATCATCAATTATCATCTGCCATACAGCAAACTCAGTGTCAACACATTTCATCATCACCCCTTGTCATCTTCAGTTGGGAATAAACTCTGTTGTGTTCTTGATAGCTACGTTGGTTTTATCTGCACAGAGGAAGGAAGGGACCATGTCACTGTACTAGTTTTCTTACTACTTGAGAGTTTAAAGGCTCATCAAGTTTATAGTCAATTTATGGGCACACATCTAACTGAATTATATGTGACACTATGTAACCAGGTTATGTAGGATGTTAAATAAAAGAAGCTCCATTAAAGCCTCCGTGTGAAGGCTAGTTCTTCCAGGAACACTGAGAGTCTTATCAGATGAGATGCGACTTTGCGGGGTGGTTTGATTGTGTGAGTCCACCTATCTGTGCGGATCTCTGTCATCACACAGGACACGGGCCAGTCAATGATATGATGGAACACTGCAAGGTCATACCATATATTTATTTCACAAATTTGCTTGTTGTTGACTCTCTGTAAACTCTTCTCTGCCCCTTGAATTCCCTGTTTCCTCCAAGGAGAAACCACCCTCTTCGTGTCTTACTACCTCCCACCTAAAATGCAAATCTGGGAATGCTTCCCAAAGCCTTATTAAAATGATTATCATATTTCCTGCCCACAATAATCATCCTTCACTCCTGCCCTCCCCCCACCCAGCGGTCGGTCCCTCTATGCCCTCACTATCATTCACTCCGGAGTTTACTTTTAACTCCTCCTTTACATGGTTGCCTACATCCATTTACTATGACCTGTCTATTCTAACTCACAAAAGCTTTTCAGATCTAGCCTCATCCGTCCCCAGTTCAAGCCCTTAAAATGACTGTCTACATTGTTACAAGGGCCTCCAAAGTCACTTTCTCTCCATTACTTTTTGTTCTTTGGCGCAAAGTCGTTTGGCTACCGGAGTTGCATTTATTTTACTCCCCTGCTAAAATAGCCTTGTCTCCTCCTCGACTACAGGGTAAAGAGTTCTGCCTCCTGTGCACACCACGAGTCAGCCTTCATGGTGGAAATGTATCCACTGGAGCTGGAATGACTGAGCACCTGAAGGTCTATTATCATCCCCTAGAAAGTCTACTTTAAAACACTTTTTGTACTGCTTTGTTTAGAAGAGAGAATATTCTTGGTGAAGTATTGGATTTAGCATTTATTGCTTCTTAGTGCTTCCCCTTTCCAACCCACAGTTCTCATGCCAGAATTGTCTTCTCCTTTCCAAACCCATCTTTTATTTTTTTGGTCTTCAAAATCCATTTGGAAAACCCATGTATTATCCTAGAATTCTAAAACTTCAAAATCCCTTGGGAAGCATGTTAAAATTCAAGGGCTTTGCCTAGAGATCTTCTGATTCATTATGTATGAGGTTGGGTCCAACATTTGAATTTTAAATAAGTACAGAGTGATTGAGACTTAGTTGGTTGAGAAAAACATTTCATGAACAAGAATCCTAGACACACAGTTTGATCTTCAACCCCAATGAACTTTTCTGCATTCTACTGCAGATCCCAAAATCAGACTTAAATGCCTGGCCTGAACACCAGCCTTCAGTGATACCACCCCCTCTACAAGTTTCTTTCATCTCTCCATTCCCTCCTTCTCTGTGTCTCTTGCCCTTAAATTCTTCTTCTGCCTGCCTGCTAAGCCCTGTATTCTGGTGAGTTTTGTTCTGCCCCTCACCCCAATCTAGGCCCTCTCACTGGAAAATCTCGTCCACATCCTGGGCTTTTTACCTGTGGGCTCCCACAGTTATACCTCTAGTTAAAATCTCAGCCAAGAGTTACAGACCCAAACATTCAACTTTATGTGACTCATCTCTACCCAACAGCCTGCAGATGCACCTGTCCTTCTGCATTTGTCTGAGGTCCCAGTAAAGGGTGCCATCATTCACGAAGCAGCTACAGTCTTGGCAGCCCGCCTGATGCATCCTTCAATTGTCCATCTTCAGTTCTATCTTATTTGACATCCATTTATTCAATGATTATTTATTGAGCACCCACAATGTTCTTGGCAATGGGCCAGCTCTGAGGATACACTGTTAAATGGAGAACAGGAAAGGTAGCTATGGCTTTTCCCTCATAGAGATATTGCAATACATAATGTGACTTTACAGATATCTCTCCAATGCATGTCTTCTTCTCATCCCCCATTAGTGAGGTGCCTGGAGAAATCCAAGTGTCTCTACGGCCACCATATTTCATTTTCTAGAGTGTCCTCAGTTGGACAATAACTTACAAGGTCACCCGACCTATTAACAATTTTTAATTCTCTGACTAAGACTATCAACAGACTGGATTATTATCATGGTTTCCTGAAAGATCTCCATCTTCTGTCTGGTTCCATTTTAATGTATTTTCCATTTTGCTTGGAGAGTGATCTCTCTCCATCACAAACTGACCAAGTTACTGTCATCTATTTAACAGTTATCAATGTTTCTCCATCTCGTGCATGGGATAAAAGGGTCCCTGTCCATGTTGCTGACCCATGTCCAGTTTATCTCAGGCGAGTTCTTTGCTTTCCTGTGTTGAGCTTCCAATAACTCATCCTTCCTGGTGCTTTGCCCTTTGCTTCTGCCGGAGAGGACAGTCACTTCCCCTTCTCAGTCTGATAAGCTTGGCCCATTGTTCACCATTAGTCACCGAACTTCTTCCTCCAGCCCCCTCCCCTGAGTTTCTGCTTGGAGATCATCATGCCCCCTGCAGGCAGTCCAGAAAAACACATCTCACTCTATAGCTATCATGTACCTAAATGGGTTTTAATTTTTAATAATAGAAATAACCCATAACTATTTTTGTCATTAAAAATTTTTTAATGTTTTTTATTTAGCCCAGGCCAGTTTGGCTCAGCGGTTAGAACATTGGCCTGCGGTCCAGAGAGACTCTGGTTCGGTTCCCGCTAAGGGCATGTACCTCGGTTGCGGTTTGTCCCTGGCCCTGGTTGGTTGTGCTGGTGGCAACCACTCGATGTGTCCCTTTCATGTCGATGTTTCTGTCTCTCTCTCTCTTCCTCTCTCTCCCTCCCACTCTATCTGAACAAAAAATTGAAAAATGTCCTCGGGTGAGGATAAAAAAATAAATAAATAAATAAATAAATGGTTTTTATTGATTGATTTTAGAGAGAGAGAGAAACATCGATGAGCGAGAACATTGACTGGCCACCTCCTGCAAGTCCCCCACTGGGGATTTGGCCCACAACCTGGGCATGTGCCCTGACCAGGAATTGAACTGGTGACCTCATGGTGCATGGGTCAATGCTCAACCACTGGGCCATACTGGCTGGGCGTTTCATTAAAATTTTTATGTAAAATAGCCCTGGCCGGTTTTGCCCAGTGGTTAGTGAGTGGGCCCCATGGACCAGAGAGTCCTGGGTTTGGTTCCCGCTAAGGGTGTTTACCTCGGTTGCAGTTTGTCCCTGCCACACATCCATGCTTCTTTGTCTCTCTTTCCCCCTCTCTTTCTCCCATTCTATCTGAAGATAAATGCAAAAGAAAAAAATGTCCTCGGGTGAGGATAAAAAATAAATAAAAGGATGTAAAATAAAAATATCCTTTGTTAAGCCCATCCCTTACCTTCCTCTGTCCAATCTCTATTCCATTCCCAGAGGTAACCATTCTCCCATTTATGTGGTGATCCCTCCTACTTCTTGTCCCTGTGTCAGCATATACTGCTACGCACCTCACAAAGATACACAGTAAAGTACCTGCACGTGGCAGCTTTGCGCGTGTTTGCACAGTGGCACTACCCACTGTGCAGTTTGTCTGCAACTCAGTTTTTCCCTTAACGATCCCTTCTGCAATTTTGGGGGTGTTGTTCACATTGGATCCTCATCATGTTTTAAAAACTGCTTCTCAGGATCCCAGAACTATAGTTTATTTAATTAGCTCCCAATTAGAGGGCATTTGAATGGTTCTTAATTAGTTATTAGTTCTCACGGGGCTGCAGAAGCAACCTCACCCTGGCATCTTTGTGCCCCACTGCGGGTGTCTCCAGGGCAGATGAATTAGCACGTATATCTGGTGAGGTTTCTGTTGAGGACGGTGTCCAGGTCTCCACCATGACTGTGACAGGGACCTCACCTGAGAGCAGGTGAGGAGTCTCCAGGAGTGACTTCTTATGTGAGAGCCATGGTCCCTGGTGAAATGGGAACTGCAGAAGCATCTTTTGCTGGGGTTTGTTTACTCCTGATGGTGTCTGTCACACTCATGAGACAGGCCATGTACAAGTGTGAAGGGTGCCAGGGACAGGGCACCTCTGGATAGTCACTCATTTCAAGGCAAGAAGGGAATAGGCAGAACGCACTTGCAGGTGGGGGCAAGTCTGATGACGGTGGGATCCTGCTGTGGCACTGGTCCCCTGGATGGCCCCTTCGGGGTCATGGCTGAACACACAGGAGCACAGGATGCGATATAGAAAGTGGGCAATCTGAGTTGCCTTGAATGCACTGGCCCAAGGCCACTTTCCATCTCTGGGGAGGTTCAGGGGGCCTTGAGGAGACTGGTGGCCAACGAGGAGAGTGACTGACGTGCCCTCTGGGCCACTCAAGGACTGTCAAGTAGGAGGGCTAAGTCTATGGTGTTCGGAAGAAAGGAGGTTGGAAGGGAGCTGTGCGAAGCATCAAAAGGCAGAGGCCAGGTGACCAGCGCCCACGGTGGGTGCTCTGTCTCGTGATCCAGAGCAGGGGCTCACCCAGAGCCCTGAGAGCAGAGGGTGGCAGGGAGACGCAGTCTTCAGCCTCAGCACCCCTGCGGCGGGCCCTGAGTCTGCCACGTGGGAGTGCTCTGTGCGTCCCTGTGAATGGAAAGACCAAACAAGTCACTTAAGTGGTTCAGTGACTACACATTGTTTCAGGACAGTTTTCTTATTACTATTATTCATTTTCAAGGTGGGTAATGCATTTTTTTTCTTTTGAGAGAGAGAGAGAAAGGGAGAGAGAAAGAGAGATAGAAACATCGATGAGAGAGAACATCAATTGGCCGCCTCCTGCAGCCCCCCACTGGAGATCGGGCTCACAACCTGGGCATGTGCCCTGACCGGGAACCGAACAGGCGACCTCTTGGTTCAAGGGCTGACACTCAACCACTGAGCCACACCGGCCAGGCGGCAGTACATTTTAAAGTCTAACTCAAACTTTACAATTCTTCACAGACCTTTGCTGAGTTCTTATCTAAAATACAAGTGGCATAATTTGCAATGAACTTCTGCCCCATCTTTTTTTATTCAATGTCTCAGAGTTGTTATAATTCCTTCCGCCCCTATGTTTATGGTCAAATGAGCTCATCAGCTCTTCTCTCATAAATTGACTTGGGTACCTGCTGGTGAAGGGTGTGTTTTGATGATAAACTCACAAAAGCCATTCAATGAGAATTCTGGTATGTTCTGGACGATGTTCTCTGCTGTACATATCTGCACCCTAATGAACCACGGCTATACCCTTCAGGGTCAGCTTTGGGGCAAAAACAATATTACATCAGTGCAAATGACTTTCGAAAGGTAGTTATGTCTAAATACCATATAGACATTGTGGGAAATATACCTTAATGCTAAAGCCCTGAAGAAGTGAAGTATTTTTTATTCTAATCCAAGTTACTTTGTGGTTAGCATATTGTCCTCTTGAATCTTTGAGGATTTATGGAATATTCTGGAATTCTTCTCTGAGAATAAGTAGTTACTTAATATTTTTTATTTTCTCTGTTCACTGAATACCATCAATAAATACAAAAAAAATAAGGTGAAGTGGTTTCTGTGTAGAGTTCTTCCATTGCTGTTAGTTTGGTGTCTGGAATAAGGTGACACAGTGTAGGACCTTCTCCAGCAATCTAACGGGGTAGCGTCCCCTGGCCTTGAACTCGGTGTACGAGGTGGCAGGAACCAGATGAAGGATCTTCTGATCATGCTAGAAACCTCATATTCAGCTGGTCATCAAAAGGACCAACTGGGGCTTTAGGAGACATTTAAAGTGATGCAAGGAATGCTTTTTAAATCACCTTATGTGTGTTGAAAACTTAAAACCTCAATGACTTACCACTTGGATTTTTGGCCCGAATTTTATGCTTAAGGTGCCAACAGCGCATATTTTTTTTTTTTTTCTTGAGTGGGGTTACATAACAGATTAAAAGACTGTGGTTGCACACATAGTTGTTGAATGATGATCTCGAGACAGGCACGAGTCTGGGCCAGGAAGTCAGCATTCGGGAGGGTCACAGACAGGAACGTGAGGTTGGGACAGCCGTTCGCTGACACCGAGGCTCTTTGACTGCTCTGAGCTGGGCTTCGGGGTGCCCAGTGCCTTACACACAGCAGCCACCACCCCGGCTCCTCAGGCCTGGCTGTCCCTGTGAGTGCGGGTGTGCCGGTGGCTTTCTGAGTGCTCCTGGGCAGCCTTGGAGTGGACGGTCAGTGCCTGGCTTCAACCCTGCTTCTGCCCGAGGCCTGGGAAGGTGGGTGTCTGGTGCTGAGGGCCTGGCAGGGACCCATGTCCTTCCTACACTCCACCCTCACCACCAGCAGAGAGACCCGGTAAACAACTCAGCAGGTGCTTGGACTCCACAGGGCTCAGGGCCCTGGGTGCAGAGGGGCCCCGGCTGGTGTTGCGTGGCTCGAACAATAGAATGTGTTCTCTCGCAGCTCTGGGGACCAAAAGTCTGAGTCAAGGGGTTGGCGGGGCTGCACGCCTTCCGAAGACAGGAGAGGACACTTCCTGTCGCTTCCAGCTCCTGGTGACTGCAGGCGTTCCCGTGCTCCTGGCCGCCGCGTGCCTCCCAGCTCTGCCTTCGTCTCCACGCGGCCTTCTGTCCACGTCTCTCTTCTTCCGAGTTTTATAAGGGCAGCTCTGACTGGAGGTAGGGACCAGCTGGATCATCCAGAATATCTCTTCATATAGAGATCCTTAAGTTAATTACTTGTACATAGACCTTTTTTCAAAACAAGGCCACGTTACAGGTTCTGGGGTTAGGATGTGGACATATCTTTTGGGGGCCACCATTCAACTTACTACAGGCCACGTCCCCTGGCACTCGCTGGAAGGGGGTGTGGAACACGCAGTGAAGGGCCCACCTGGACAGGAAGTTTTAACACAAAGTATAGAGCCCACTGCCTGGGGACACCTTGAGCACGGGGTGGGGAGGGACACCTGCACCTCCCGGGTCTGCATGAGGACAGGGAGTCAGTCGGAAGTAGGCCTTAGAAAAACGACAAGGGCTCCAGTCATTGCCACGGGGACAAAATGTAACCGAGATACGCGCCCTTAGCAAGAACCGAACCAGGGACTCTCTGGTCTGCGGGCCTATACTCCAACCGCTGAGCCAAACCGGCCAGGGCAGGAAGTTCCCTTTTAACTCTTTACATACCTGCCGTGCTCTCATGGAGCTCAGCAGTGTTTGCATATCGTTCTAGGCTTCAGCGCTCAGACTGCTGAGGGGGATGTTGAGATCTGGCACCATGGCTCTGAATTGCCATCGATGGTTAGAGAGGACGAAACTGCCAGATTTTAACGTCGTCTAGTTACAACTTCCCTCGTTGAGGACACCAGAGGGAGTGGAGCCCTTTTCAAGCTACCTCCGTTGCTGTTGCCAAGTAGGACTTCTCAACTTTTCCACAGTGAATCACACTCCGAGTTTCTAGAGCCCCTTCCTCCAGGAGTTCTGGAGAGCATCTGAGGCGCTCACCCCGCTGTGACGTCAGGTGCTGTGGGCGCTGCTGGACCAAAGGGAGGTCAGAGCCCACGGGGGACAGACGTCTAAGCTAATGGGCGTGCCCAATGCTAGATCTTGGCCTCTGGAGCCACATCTGAGTGTAAGGGGCTCTGCCACCTTCTGCAACATGGGGCCCAGCGGTCAAGCTGGCCACCTCCCTCCTCTCGTCTCTGCTCTGCTTTCCCGTGTGTGGTTCTGCTGCAGGAGCGTGTGGCCCAAACACCCCGCTTCTGGACATTCATCCCACCAGTTCCCAACTGAAGAAGTGGAGCATCTTCTAGAGCCTCAGCAAGATACCCGACCTGAACTGCGGCTGCTCCACCCCCGGGCTCTGGCTCAGCTGGCACGGAGTCAGGTGATTATCAAATGAAAGGTGAAATGAAGTGGTGTCCCCTTGTGGGGACGTTGCGACAATATCCTTATGCCAGACTCCGACCAGTTTCCCAGTGTCCTTTCTCATCAGGAAAATGTCTCCAACTGCTCTGGTGGAGTTAATTTCCCTTCATGGTTCCTTCATGGAATCTTTGATCACCTTTGCAATGTTGCTGATAGTCTATTTTGTAGCTCGTTATTTGCAGAAGTATGATTGTATCAGTTTAGACCCTCCCAGCTACAAGCTACAAAGTGTCTGACTAGTCCTGGTTTAAGCAGGAAGGCAGCTCCATTGTCTCACAAGAGAAGCCGGGAGGCATGCAGTTCAGGGTCTGGGGCCCGGGATCCACGGTACAGATCATCAATGCCCAGCCCTTTGTTTTCTCTCCTCCACCACCCACAGCTTGTTAGTGTGGCCTCATCACTCCAGTACGGCTGCCACAATCCAAGCACCGCATCCTCACACAAACATTCACACAGGCAGAAGAAAGAGATTCACTTATATTTGACAGAATGATCATTTTCAGGGATCCCCCAGCACAACTTTTCATACGTCCCAGTGCTAGACCTGGGTCCATGGCTACCCAGACACAAAGCAAGTTGGGGCCTTGAGCATCTGGCAGAGGGCATGGGTGTCCTGAGTCGCTTGGCATCCCCATCCTTGGCCCCAGGGCTGGACACATTCTTATGCTGGTCCTCAGGTCTGCTCACACCCTCAGGCTCTCTTCTGGGAGCACTGGGGGCTGGATGTGGCTGTATGACTTCTCGAGCAGTGACCTGTCAACAGCGGAACACTCCCGAGAGCAGCTTAAAGGGCTGGTGCACGATTCACATGTGGAGACAAAGCCTCCATAAGCTTGGGGACCATGGTTAGAAGGGTAAACAGGGCCATGTCCTCTTGATGCACAGGTATCCCAAAGAGAAAGAGGCTTCTGCTGTGTGAAGTCACTGTGAGTGTGGGCTGTGGGTGACCCAGTTCTCCACTATCCTTGACCTGCTGCACCAGTGTGCCTGGCAGGGGGAGGGGTGCGTGGGCATCTCAGGAGCTGCCAGGACCCTCTTCCACCATCGTGCCGCCCCCTCTGTCTGACAAATCAACAGTTGCTCCTGACATTGCTTTGCATTTAATTAAAATTCACTTTTCAAATTTACCTATCATTTTGTCTCAAGAAAATAAGGAGAGAGTGTAAAAAGAGAGATGGAAGAAAATTGGAAAGGGACCTGATATGACGGTTCAGGTATGTGAGCATGTGTTACATTCTCCACATAAGACCAACAGTTTTCTTTCCACCCCCACCCAAGCCTCACCCATTGAATCTGTCCACAGATGAGTCCCAGCTATGGGTATGCCTGTCTCTATGGCCTACAGGTTTCAATTTGAAGAGAAAATGCATGTGTGAGTGTGTAATGTAAATGAATTCATTTAAATACATTTGGGAGTTTAATATTTAAATCAATACAATCATGACTATGTTTGAAAAATAAATAATAACCTATAACTTCTTAAAACACTAATACATTTGCTTAAAGTAGGTTGTGCCTGGAGTCAGAATCGGTGCCAATGAGGGACACCAACGGTCCCCAAAATACCTACTTTTAAAACCTGGCTGTCATTTGAGATCACTTTGCCTACATGAAATATGTCAAAACATGAAAAGTCATCTCTCTGCTACCAGTTCTTCTTGTTCCCCTGTTTTCTTATGCAATTATCCTCTTGATGTTGAGAAATTTATTTTCGAGATTAGAATGAAAAAAAAAAATTTCCAAGGAAATCCAGGCCAACTTCACTGCTTTCCACATAGGTGGGATTTTATGTTCTATTTTCCCAGCTTAAGACACAGACTGTACAGTGAAACCCAGTTACTGCTGCAAAGCCTTAAATTGGAAGGTACGAGACACTTGTTGGGTGTTTGGCTTTTTAAGCCGAATTTTGCAATAATGCAGTTTTGTGAATCTTGACGTGAAATGTGTTTCCAAATATGGACGAGCAGGCTCAGCTTGCTGTGCCAGTGTGGACAGGGTGACAGCAGGGACGTCTCCTGGGCCAGGGAGCCAGGGGCTCATTTCTGACTGACAGCGAGACACCTCGTCCATCAGTGGCATGTGCTCGATGAGTCATCGTTCATTCATTTATTCTAAAAAGTGACTCCTTCCTCCAAAAGTCATCAGGTAGAAGGAAAATGGAATCTTTGATTTAAACCTTTTTGGCTAGTAATTTAGACTTTGGTGGCTTGCTAAAAATAACAGGTAATGGCTGTGTCAAAACAGTAACCTCTGGGTGAGACCTGAGGGTCACTACTTCTTTTTAAAGTTTGTTTTTATTGATTATTGATGTGGAAGGATGCTTCCTACTGGAAGGAGAGGCTGATGGAGCAGGGAAGGAGAGTGCAATGTGACAGCAGAATGCTAGGAGTTTGACAGGGGACTGGGGCACCACCCCTGCGTGACGCCACCTCCTGCTTGACATCTGTCTTGGGTGGCGAGGCTCTGGCAAGACAGGCTGATGCCTGGGGCCGGATGTCAGTTGGGCATCTCCTCCCCTTCAATTATCCAGAAGCTGATAAAAAATAAGATAAAGTTTACAGTTTGACATGGTTCACTGAGTGTTAGTCATCACACGTTTGCATAAAATTCAGTGTTGGAGCTAGCGCCCAGCCCTCCAGGAGGGAAGGAACTGGATCGTGTGGTCTGGAAAGCTCATCGATTCCCGTGTGGTCTGGAAAGCTCATCGATTCCCCCAGCCTCGGGGTCTCGTTTCAGGCTGAGGGTGCCACCAGACAGGAAGGGCTGGGAGGGCCGCGGGCCACAGGAGCAAGCTTCTTTCTCCGCTTCTCAGAGCTTCCAAATGCATGCCTTGCTGCAGGTGTAGGTGGCTATTTCTCAAAGTCCGTCCACTCCCATCGCTGGGTTGTCTTGAAGCTATTCCACATCTAAATGAGTGAGTGTCCCACCATGTCAGAGTCTGCGCCATTTCTCTCTGGAACCAGGGTTCCTCTGGGACACAGTGCAGAGCTGCACACACCAGGGAGAGGAGCGGAATGTCCACCAGGGATCACACATTAAGCCAATAGTCAATTAATTTATTCAGCTATGAGTGCATCTAAGTGGTGCCCTAATGGCTTGAAAGAGTAAGTGCCCAGCTCCCTGGGCAGCATTTACTATTCCAAACGCACGCCCCCTCAATGGCAGGCTGGTGGACTCAGTGAACAAATGCCATTGATTTTTTGCTTTTGGTAAAAACCATTTAGGCACATTTAAGAAAATATAGAGAATTGTAAAAGAGAAATAATCTTTTTACTCAGATATGGCCCTAGGCAATACTCTTGTTCATTTTCTTTCTATCCTTTTGCATGTACATATAAACATAAATAAGCTAAAAATCATAGTTTATGTACTGGGTTTTTTAAGATATACTGTTTTATATCCATACATTTTCAGTTGAAATTATATACATTTCTCAATGTTATTTAATATTTTTAAAAATATGTTGTCATATTGGATAAACTTAATTCAGTCATTTCTCTGTTCTTGGCATTGAGTTGGTTTTGGATTTTTAAAATAATTATGAATAACAATATTATTGATAATAGTGTACCATAATCTTTGTCTGAAACTTCAGTTACTTCTTCAGGATAGATTCTAGAAATAAAATTCCTGAGACAAACAATATATATGTTTTAAAATGCTTTTGATAAATATTACCAATTGCACCCCTCAAATTTGTATCAATTTATACATGTTCTCTTGGTTTGTGATGAGGCTTCCCTTTCTCTATATGCTCCCCAACATTGAGTATTTTGATGGGAAAAAAAGAAAAAAAATGCTACAAATATATCTTATATAGGTTGAAAGAGAGTTAATTGGTTTTATGGTCATTTCTTTAACTACAAAGTGTCATTTTTCTTACTTTTGCTCCAACTACTTAATCAAAGTTGGAAACTGTGTTGTCCAATATGGCAGCCGCTTGCCATACAAACGGTTAAATCTAAAGGTAAACAATACAATACAATGTTAAAAGTTGTTCCTCGTTTCACCAGGCACATTTCAAGTGCCCACAAGCCACATGAGACTGATGGGCAGCGAAGTGGACAGTGGAGACGTGGGACATCTACCTCCGTCCTTGCAGAAAGTTCTGTTGGGCAGTAATCTAGAATCACAGCCAGAAGTGGGCTGGGAAGAACCCCTGGGATTGAACATTCAACAACTGGTAATGCTGCC
The DNA here is from genome assembly GCF_014108415.1 of Molossus molossus. Lineage (NCBI taxonomy): Eukaryota > Metazoa > Chordata > Mammalia > Chiroptera > Molossidae > Molossus > Molossus molossus. The sequence continues at coordinate 36,131,443 of NW_023425366.1, forward strand.
TGCCGGGCTTGTCAATGACTGAGATGCTCACCGAGCCATTCCCTGTACTTCTTCCCAGTAAGAACAGTGTGGCATCTACACGCCAGGGACCAGACATGCCTCAGTGGGCTCAGTCACACTTAGAGGTTCGTTTCGCATCTTGGTAACTTTAGAAAGTGTTCCCATCTCTATTTTAAATGAGAACCCAGACCATCTTAACATGACAGATATTTAACAATTTTGAAGGGTCTTGATCCCCGGTGTCACTAAAAACAGTTTCAATGATTCTGTTTCCTCTAGGTACTGAGACACATCCAAATGACAAACATTGCTATATATTATTATGATACAATTATTATCAGTGTTTTGCTCTCTTTGAGATTTTCAGCCTCAACCTGTCAGCCCTGACCACAATGGAAGGGACACGGAATGGTGCCAGCTTAGCAGGCGATGTCCTCTCTGATCTGCGAGGTTGCTCCGAAGACACGCAGTGAGTCAAGTTGAGACTCATGCTCAGGCAACATTTTGTTTGTTGGTTTTTATTTTTTTCATTACAACATAGATTTGAGAATGTTATTAAATTTTGATGTGAAGGATTTTCCCCAAACATAAACCATCAGATTTGGCTTCTAATGAGAGGATGCTTCATTGAAGCCTTGGAGAGCTGATGATTTCATATTCCAATCAGCCATTATAAAAATGCCCAGTAGATATCCATACTTTCAGCTCTGAGTTTGCCGTGCACGTTTGCAGCCCTGCTATGGGCTCGGGCCTGTGCAGCCCCCCTGAACCTGTTGTGACTGTCCCTCACTGTCCTGAAGCCAGCCCCGTGGGTCAGGAAGGGGCAGTGGCTCTCACATTGTTCCTTGGAGGAGCAGGGGGGCAGGGGCCCCTCGGAGATGGGCCGCCACAAGACTCACAGACAGCAGTCTAAAGAGTGATAATTGATGACCTGGGCAGGAGTGATAGCAGGGACCGGGGAAACGTGGGGCAGTTGTGTATCCTGACCTTGCACAGCAACAGGGCAGAACCGCCGTGCAGCAGGCTTATCTGCTTGGGCCCCCCTTCCTGCCACAGCAGAATGCTCAAGTGCTGCAGGAGAGGATGCCTGTGAAAATCACGTTCTGCTGGGCACGTGGGCCCTCCCAGCAGAGTGCTTGCCCTCCTATGGCCTGGGGAGAATTGTCTGCTGCCTCCTCGGTGAAGTGTGATACAGGGGTTGGTGAGGAAGGGTTAACAGGAAGGCAGGTGCTCTTCATGTATCCATACGTTCTGCATGGAGCAGGCAAGTGTACGTGGAAACCCTTCTCCTGCGTGTGGCCTCGCTTGTAGGCAGGTTGGACCACCAGTGTCTCTCCGTGGACTGGACTAGTGAAAGACGGTGGGCCGGGGTTTGGGGATAAGTGTCATTGGGTACAGAAGTTATGAACTGCACATGTCCCCCAGGGTCCCTATCATACATGGTCACATGGACAACTGAACCCCAACATCTGTGAGGATGACCATCTAGGTCCTCTGGTTTGCCTGCAACTTTCTGGGTTTTCACAGCAAATGTCTCAAGTCCCAAGAGCACCTTTGGAAAATCGGGACTGTCTCCTAGCAAGCATGATCTGAGTTCTTAAAATCTCCCTAGAAAAGTGTCTCTTTTTTGTCTGATTGGTTGCAAACTAGTTCATGAAACACTTAGCCTCTTACCTCCCATGAATTAATGTCACACAGAAGTCTGGCTTTCTGTGTTGGCTGTGGCTCTGACCCCCTGGGGAGGTTTTGCAGAGCCCAATGTAAACACTTGCCAGGAGAAGAGCTGGGACTTGGGGTTCACTGTTGGGGAGGTAGGTGGGAGTGAAAAGAGGGGTCTCCGTGGGCTGAGCCCAGGAAATACTCCAGTGTCTGCCCTGGGCTCTCTGCCTGGCACAGGGGCGTCTGCAGGGTCAACTCTATTGGGAGGTTTAAGGGCCGATTAAGCAGCAGAGCAGGAGGACGGGGAGGACGGGGAGAATGGGGAGGACAGGGAGGCAGCTGAGAAGCCTGTGCTGTGCCCCAGAGGGAAACTTGGTCATCTTGGCCGCAGGTATGAGTCATGCCCGAGTGGAGAGCAGCATGGGAGAGATCTCCTCATTGTATTTACAAAGGGCCTGAGAACATTCTGTCTTCAAGGAAATACTCTCCAGATTCCTTACAGTTCACTCAAGAGTGGGGAGTGTTAAATAATTTCATCTGCAATCTGAAGTGCCCGATGAGTAGGATGAAGTTTTGGCTTTATTTTTGCAGTGTTGAGAGATGTCTTTGATTTCTAGTGCTTGCTAATCTTCTCATTTTCCTGAGTACAGGTATTCTATTATAAATTAACAAGGGAAAGTAAACGAACAGTGGGGTTTTAATTGCATATAATTACTTGGTATGCCAAAGTATTTTACAATTGAGATAATTTGCCTGAAAGTGTTGGTATTTAGTGAGCAGAATTTATGGTAATACCTTGATTTCCCCCCCACTGCCTAGTAATCTTTGTAACAAGGAAGTGGAAGCACAATGAGAATTCTGAACTGAAACAAAGCTACACATGAAAGTGCTTAAAATGTATCTGTTTGCCTTTGTTTCAATAGGAATCCAAAACAAAGTTAATCTGATCAACAAGGATCAATAGGAAAGTGAGTGAAGATTCGCATTTCTTTGAAGCTGGTACAGGCAAGGAAATAATCCTTGCAAACAATGGAGGCCTTTAATTCACCGGCTCCAGCGCTGAAAGCCATTGTGAAGTGGGATTTGCTGCGTTCCAGGTTTTAATGTGAACTGTACAAGCAGGTGCAGTGGCCGAGGCAGAGCTGCGCTTACTGTTCCCACTCCTGGCGAAGGAAATTCGCCAGGAATCCCGCTTCTGCTCGGATAATGGAGATTCTGCTGAAGTGGCCTCTTCATCACGTGGTTTTTTCCCTCAGGGACTTCCCTCCCTTTGGGACACGCACGGTGTCCTAAGGGAAGAACCAAACAAGCGGAGGCAAGTTCAACTTCAAATCTGGAAGATAAAACTGCACATAAAAAATCTCATCTAACCATAAAATGATGTGGACAGGGACATCCTAGGAGCAGCTGTGGTACAGAAAGCCTGGTGCTAAGCGAAGGGGCCCACTGTATCACTAGCCACCAGTCAAAGGATGCAAACTTTTGGGGCAGTGTCCCTGCCCACTACGTCGTAAATACTGTCCCTCCCCGTCTCAGACACACTGCCCTTTCTCATTTGTGACCTCAGAGTGACAGAGAGCTAGGCAGGAAGGCGGAGCCTGTGTTAGTGCTCATGTGAAGGAGTGAGACTCTCCCCACTACAATGTTTCCTGACAGTGGCTTGGTCAGGGAGGTGTGGTAGATATGGACACTCTGCCAACTGTAGAAGTTACAGAGTAGGGGAAATGGCTGTAGGAGGGCTTCCAGAGCTCTGGAAAAGATCCCTTCCATCAGTCCCAATCAACATTTGCTGATGCCCACCAGCCATCAAACATCATACATGGTGAAATCTGGGGATGCTGAAGAGGCTGGAGCTTGCTCTCTGAGTTCAGAGCACAGAACACAGCAAGGACCACCCAGGATATGGGGATGGAGGGGTGCCACTGCTATGGGCAACCTAGCTCAGCTGACTACCTCATCCAGGGTCTCTCAGGACCTGGGCTGATGAGCTGGTCTGCCGGATGGTGAGTGTCAGCCGTGACCATGAAAAACTTTCTGGTTGGAAAGTCATGTGCAGAGGCTCAGAAGACCACAGAAGTGGAGGCAGCCTGAGGATCAACCAGATCTTCGGTAGTGGGGGGTGGGAACCTGGTATTGTGGTAGGGATGGTTCCAGATGGTGCAGAACACGTGTGCCAGGCTGAGGAGTTCCACCTACAACTACTGCAGCCACATCAACCCGAGGGTAAAGGTGACGTCTCCAGCAACCACTAAGACAGGGATGGGAAGCGTGGGTCAAGATACGGAGGGCTGAGGCAGGGGCTGTTCTGATGGGAGATGTCAGAAACCGCCAGACCCAAATTCTTCTTTGTCATTTTGTACCTCTGTGAACTTGTGCAGGTTACTTACATCTCTGTTGAGCCATGTGGACCTCGAGAAAGAAGATACCTACTAAGAAGAGCTCCTGGTGGCAAGCTGGGCTTAAATTTAAAAAACAAAACAAAACAACGAAGTCTAACAGCTATATCTACATGGGAACCTCTCCCACAAACTGCACTTCAGAGAGAAGCTTGCACTGAACTTCCTGCCTGCACTGTTCCTGCCATCTGAGCCACCCCTTACAAAGGAGTTCCTGGAATCTTATTTCAACCAACAGGACTGAGACTTTCCTCATCCAATCAGAGCAGCACAGCTTTATCCCTATCAACATATCCATTGACCAATCAGAACTGCTCATTTCTGACCAATCAGAACAGTGCCTTTTGGATCAATCAGACCGGAGGATTTGAAGTCCTCATCTGCATGAAGGTGGACCAATCAGGGACCACAGGCAGGGAGCTCTGTCTGTATAAGCCATCTTCATGCTCTCTGGCTAGCGAGCATCATTTTCCCTTTTCTCTGAAGACTGCTTTTCCCTGGCTGAGCTAAAATACCAAAGCTGTCTTGCCAGAGCAGAACAGAGGGGAGCAGACCGGTGCAGGCCACAGCAGATCACAGCAGCACAAAGCAGACTGGCACAGAGCAGAGCTGTTTAGCTGGAGAGGGGTCTAGCCCAGGGCTGCCTGGTCCCAGGGCTGCCTCACAGCCATGTTGTACCACCATTCAGCTGCTTGGCACTGAATGAAATTTCCTTCTTCACCGTACTCCAAACTGGGGATTCCTGTTGATGTTGGCACCCATGGTTGACAGCCATGACTTTATTTTAAAAATGAAAATGAAACAGAACCTTCTTTTCCAGTTCTGAGAAATGAGTCAGATTCCATGTGTAAACTGATGGACAGGTATAACTTGATGTTCACTTAATGAGTGGCTTCATTTCTTCTCCCACTGCTTGTTGGATGGATGGCCCAGCTCTGAGAAGCATCAGCAAAGCATGGGGCTGGGTGAGTCTGAACTAACAAGGATCCATCAAACAGGATACTTTCAACCACCACAGTCCTCTTCTGTTTAGTTTTTCTCAGTATAACCTAGAAGAGTGCTATTTTTTTCTAAGCAAAAACTAGCCGCTGGGCGTGAATTAGTTTGGAGGATGACCTGGGTGCTACCTAAACAGAGCTGGGAAGAACAGTTCAAAACACGACTGTGGGACACAACTGCTTTAGTGACTTAGCTACCAGCAACCGCAGCTTAGCTCTGGGTGATGCCCACTGTGTGCCCTCCAGATCCTTCCACTTGCACATCAGGGAGTTGATCCTTAGTCCTGTCCCCCATTGCACATTCACCCTCCTGGAAGTCTCTGTGGTGCCCCCTTTGGTGCCCTGAAGCCTGTTGTTTCTGTGTTGCACAATCATGTGGCATGGGAGCCATGTCTTATGCTTGGGGCTGGTTACAGAGAACGTACATTGATAGCAGACTTAAACCTGCTCTCAGATTCATACTAACACAATGTCTGTATTGAGCTCATTCCCCCCAGAAACAGTGCAAAGTGCTCCTCACAGTTCTTTTCTCTTACTGCCCACAGAAATTTGTGAAATTTTTCTTATCTCCAGTTGAAAGTCCAGGGGTCTCATAAGTAATAAATGGAGAAACAAAGATTTAAACCCATGTGGGACAACGCCAGGGTCTGTTCTTAAACATCATGTTGGCAGGGGAAACAGACTATTCAGTGAACAGCTCTGAAGGGTCGATATTCCTGAAAGTGGCCAGAATGTCACTTTTCAAAACGGAAAAGCAAACCTGCTCACAGAGATTTTGATAATCAAGCATTTTACCTCAACCCTAGTATTCCATTTGCTCTGGGTTATGGCATTTTGGCCCTTTAGAATTTCCTCCTTAGAAGGGCTTTCCTGAACATGTTGCCGAGATAGCAGATCTCTGGTATTTTTTCTTCCTGCTCCCCCCCCCTTTCTTTTCTTTTAAAATTTTTATTTATTGATTTGAGAGAGAGAGAGGATGGGAGAAACACTGATTTGTTATTCCACTTATTTTTTAAAATATATTTTATTGACTGTTTTAAAGAGGGAGGAAGGAAGAGATAGACACAATGATGTCAGAAACATCAATCAGCTGCCTCCTGCACGCCTCCTATTGGGGATCGAGCCCACAACCTGGGCATGCGCCCTGACCGGGAATCAAACCAGGACTTCTCGTTCCCTGGGATGATGCTCAATCCACTGAGCCACACCAGCCAGTTCCACTTATTTATACATTCATTGGTTGATTCTTGTATGTGCCCTGACTGGGATAGAACCCACAACTTTGGCATATAGGGACAATGCTCTAACCAACTGAGCAACGCAGCCAGGGCCAGATCTCTGCGTTTTTATCTCTTCTGTGTGGAGGCCACTGCCTTCCAGGCTGAGCTCCTTAACTGGGGTTCCTAAACACATAGCTGCCTTGCAGTCTTGTTTGAATTTACATTTGCCCTTGTGATTTTATTTTATTTTATTTTCATTTATTAATTAATTTTTGTTACAGATGTTTCTCCTTTTCCCCCCCACTGATTCCCCCCTCCCCCTCCCTCCCTGACCTTTCCCAAGTTTGTTGTCTATGTCCACTGTTCATGCATACATGCATATAAGTTCTGTGGTTTATCTCTTCCCCACCCCCCCCCATTAAGGGGATTGTCAGTCTGTATCCCACTTCCGCATCTCTGGGACTACCCCCTTCCTCAGACTGTTATGTTCATTATATTCCACAAATAAGTGAGATCATATGAAACGTGTCTTTCTCTGTTTGGCTTGTTTTGCTTAGATAATACATTCCAGGTCCCTCCATGTAGTCTCAAGGGATAAGAGGTCTTTCTTTCTTACAGCTGCGTAGTACTCCATTGTGTATATGTACCACTGCTTTTTTATCCATTCTTCTACTCTTGGACACTGGGCTGTTTCCAGATCTTAGAGATTGTAAATAGTGCTGCTACGAACATGGGGGTACATATATTCTTTCTGATTGGTGTTTCAGGTTTCTTAGGGTATATTCCTAGAAGTGGGATCACTGGGTCAAATGGAAGTTCAATTTTTAATTTTTTGAGGTAACACCATATTGTTTCCCATAGTGGCTGCACCAGTCTGCATTTCCACCAACAGTGTACTAGAGTCCCCTTTTCTCCACACCCTCGCCAACACTTGTTTGATGATTTGTTGATGGCGGCCATTCTGACAGGTGTGAGGTGATATCTCATTGTTGTTTTAATTTGTATCTCTCTGATGATTAGTGATGATGAGCATTTCTTCATAAGTCTCTTAGCCATTTGTATGTCCTATTTGGAGAGGTGTCTATTTAGTTCTCTGCCCATTTTTTAATTGGATTCTTTGTCTTCCTTTTGTGGAGTTGTATGAGCACTCTATATGTATTGGAAATTAACCCCTTAACTGCCCTCGTGATTTTAAATTGTGGCCATTTACAACTAACACTTCATAGATAACAAAGCAAGTGTTGGTTGCACTATAGCTTTTTATGAATTTTCTCATTAATTACACCAAGATTTTAGTGAGGTGTGCCTGCTCATCAATCTGGTATGTTCCTATGTTTCTGCACCCCCCACTAGCAGCTTTAACAATTTTACATTTACACTTGTTAAAAAACAAAAACAAAAACAAAAAAACCACAGGCCCAAAGTGGCATCACTTGAGTTAAAAGGTTGTGATACCAAACTTAGATTTAATATCTGGTACAACTGCAGAAATGTAATCTCAATCAACTAGTTTGGAGTGTTCTGATCAAGCATCAGCAAGGTCATCTATCACTTGGGTCCTCTCCATCCCTCATAAAAAGAAGAGGCAATCTGTATGATAAAACCTTTTCCCCAAGGAAAAGGGTGTCCAGGCCCAGGTATAATCCTATCTGGTCTTTTGTTAATGGCTGCCATGCCCCACCCTTCTTCCGATACAAAATCCTTTCCTTCTGTGCCACCCCTGGGAGAGCACTTCTAATCGCTAGATGGAATGCTGCCCATTTAAAAAAAAATTTTTTTTCTTCATTAATTTTAGAGAGAGAGGAAGGGAGAGGGAGAGAGAGATAAAGACATCAGTAAGAGAGAACATTGATTGGCTGCCTTCTGCATGCCCCCCATTGGGGATCAGGCCCACAAACTGGGCATGTACCCTGACTGGGAAATGAACCGGCCACCTCTTGGAGCATGTGTTGACACTCAACCACTGAGCCACACTGGCCAAGATGAATTTTATTTCTTTAACAGAGGTCTCACATGTTAAGAACTAAAGTAGGTGCTATTTCTCTCCACTTCTACCATACCTTCAGAATGCCACACCTGTTCCAGCTCACCTGGCCACCCTCCAGTTGAGGAATGACTCTTAAAAACTCTTTCTTTGAGGCTCTTATCCTTGTGGTCACACTGGACTCTCTCCCCCTAGGTGCCTCTGGAGTGAGTGACCATTCATTCTATCTGGGCTCTTGTCAGTTTGTGCCTGGCCCTGCCTCTCACTCTATGCCTTTCACGGCTGTGCTCCTTGGGTGATTTAAAGGGACTTGGACTCGCAAGTCGTGTTTCTTGTTTCGCATGGGGTTTTCAGGATTTTTCTTCAGCCGTTTCATCTCCCTCCTTACAATTGTCTCAGCCACTTTACATTCTCATCTGAGGCTAATGAGACACTGTTTGCTCTGTGCTGTTTCCTTAAATAGAAGTTGCTTTGTGGGGCTGAGCCCCTGCCTGTCCTGCTGACACAGACGGCCTTTCTTCCCCATCCCACAGGTCTGCATTTCAGCGTCTCTGGACCTCTCATGGGATGTCCCAGTGGTTTCTATAGAATTCCCAAGCTGACTCTATATTTTAAGTTCAAAAACAAAAACAAAACAGAAAACGTTTTCCCCTTAGTCTGCTATTAAACGTCTTCCTAGGTTTAAATCTGTCTTTTTGAAATTCATTGTTTCCATGTTGTGCCCAGGGGATTCCTAAGTGCTTAAAATATCAAACCTGATTTCACATTGGCCACTGATCCTGGTGGGACGCCGATGTCCTCTCAACCATTTCCTGGATGGAGGGTCTGAATACCATTTGAATAGTAAGTGATGCATTAGAGTCTCCTACAAGTCAGAATAGTGGGTTGTTTTCTTAGCAGTCTTGTGAACACAGTGGTGGATTCTTTCCAGACTGGCTGATGATCAGCCAGGAAGACGCATGAAAAGGCTGCAGTGTGCCCTTTGCTTGTGCCCCAGATGCACGCTCCCCAGCTAGATGGGCTGGAGGCCGTCGGGAGAGCTGGGCTCTGTGTGGGGACCCGGACAGAGCTGCCAGCCCTCTGAGCTCATGCATGTAAGGAATCCAGATTGAATGACGGGGTGTTCAACCCTGTGGGCAACTTTGCTCTGGGGTGCAGGTGTCATCCCCACAGCAAGGCGCAGGGTGAGGGCGGAGGCTGGAGGTCCTGGCGGAGTCTGTCTGCGTCCCATCCTAGCTTCTGACCCTCACATCACAGCTATGGGAGTGGCCAGAAAGAGGGAGCACCTGTGTCCATTCCATGTAAGTTCTAGATTCTGAGTCACCGTTCTCAGCTGACATATTCCAGACTTTCTGTCTAGTGTGCAGGACTTTCATTATTTGGGAGAACACAGCACTGGAGAGAGCTGACACGGCTGCGGAACCTTCGCTGTTTTCTGATGGCTGCCGGAGGTGACTGAGGCAGGAGGGGTGACTTCCCGAGGCCAGGATGTTTCAAGGAAGAGAAGGCCAGAGGGAGCTGGATATGAGAGAGAAAAGCAGAGTCCTGCGATGTAGAACTGGGGGCTGAGTATGCAGAGGAGAGAGGCAGAGACGCCCCACAGGAAGACACTGGATCCTGTTCCCATCCCTCATCCCTGCCTTTGAAGCTCGGTTCCTCCCCAGATCGTGCAAATCCAAACACGTCTGAGTAGGAGGGTGGGCGCTGGAGAATGGGTGTCAGGGGTGGTCAGAGAGGACAGGGGAGAGTAGGGGGTCAGGCTGTGATGGCAGAGGCCATCCCCAGCATGGCTGCCCCCCGCCCTTGTGCTTCCCCGACAAGTGTGCCGTGCGGTAAGATTTGTCTTCCCCTGACAGTGAGCCCAGGGTAGCTGCCGAATTTGCCAGGCATCCCTGAACTAGTGCACATTCCACTCAAGATGGGAACCAGGATGTCCCGAGCTCCCACCTTGACCTCTCCCTGGCACCTGGTGAGGGTGTAGTCCAGAGTACCTGGCTCTGCTCCTTAGCTGTTACCCCTGCGCAGCTGCCGCACCTAGGAAGGACTTCATGCAGAGGCTGCTTTGTTGGGTTGATGTAGGAAGTAACTGAGTTAACACTGCAAACAGTTCAGAACAATGCCTGCCCCAGGGCGGTGAGGGCCCAGAAGGTGTCAGCTTTTGTTATTATTATCAGTGGAACCCAGGCCTGGGGGCGGGGGTGGTATCTGCAAGTGTGGGCAGAGTGGACCTATTCAAATCAGATGTGCAAACCGATGGACTCCTTTGGAAATGTGACAGGAGAAAATGCAAATTCAACAAAACCATCAAGCTGAAAACTTTCAGAGAAATGAAGGGACCACAGGCATCAGACACCAGAAGCCCTCGGCACGGGCCGGGCCCACCCCCTCTGGCTTAGTGGGGGCAAGCCGGCCTTGCTCTGGGCCTGCAGTTCTGCTCTGCAGGAGGTCTACCCAAGCCACACAGCTCCTGTCCTTTGCCCATTGAGGACTTGGGGCAGAGAAGACAATGGAGTCCTTAGTAGGGATTTTGGTAACACCTTCTCAGGTGTTAGGTCCTTTTGTTTGTTTTCAGAAACACAATGCTCTTGTGATAACCAGATAACCAGAAATGAGGCGGTTTGTAGGCAGATTTTCTAGAGTTAACTCACTCATTTTTGGCTGTGCCCGTTTAATAAGCTGCTATCTGACTGTGCTCTTCCAAACTTCCGTGACAGCCTCGAAGCTCAGTGAGCTGTTTCAACACCCTGCATGTTGCTCTTTCAACTAAGACTGACCCGCTCTTGGTGTTCAGGCTTGGCTCGCCCACAATTAAGTGAGAAAGACCGCAGTGATCCAGGATTTGAGATCATCTCCCTGAGGAGAGAGGAGGGACTGGGGAGGCTTTGCGGTGGGGGTCTCGGGGGTGCCCTCGGTGAGAATGTTTTGTGCATTGTCCGCGGTTCCCGAGGACAGGCTCCCGGCTGCCGTGTCCCCTGCAGGCCCGGAGTCCCGGCTGCCTTCCCAGGGAGACAGTCTATCAGCAGCCAGGCGAGAGGGAAGAGATAATAGACATGGCAAAATAAAAAATGTTATTTATCACGGCTCCAGTGTCACCAACCTGTTATTTTTATTGTTCTTTAGAATAATGGGATTTATTACGGCCATTTGTCCCGGAGTCACAGGGAAGCGTGAGTGATGGAGCCCTTGCGCGAGTGTCCGCAAAGCCCCGACTGGAAATGAGTTGCAGAACTCCTTTTCAAGTAGAGCTGTCTTTCAAAACTTTACAACGCTGCCCTTTTGAGAGGGCCTCAGCCGTTCCTGTGATGTAGCAGTGACGGAGAAGTCGAAATAAAACGGCTCAATTTGGGAAAATGTGAAAATTACATGACATTGGTGAAATCGCAGACACAACACAAAATGAAAACAGCTGTGGACACAAAACCCCGTGTGGACAGTGGAAGGCCATTTATCTTGGAAAGTCAAGGACGGAATTACCTGCCATGCTGGCCGGCCTGCACTGGGGCAGGTACAAACCCAGGCACCACGCACCAGCCCCGAGTCGCTGGTCACTTGAAATGCCTTGGGGGACTGATGCGCAAGGTAGGGTAGATCCCAGAAAGCCTCGGGGGGCTTTGCAGAGAGGCTTGTGCAGTACAAGAAATAGGGGTGCAGACAGCATGTGGTGTAGTGTCTCCTGGGGGCTCTGGCCGTGGAGCCCGTGAGGCAGGGCGAGCTCCGGGGGCTGGCAGCTCACACAGTCTGTGAGGTTCGGTTAAGCTGATACATGTATGAACCCCACTGAGGCCAGACAGAAAGTCTAGAACCTCGGTCTCAGCGATGTTACCAAGAAGCAAGGGCCCTCATGGGCAGCACCTCTCTCATCCCACCCTGTCTGGGGTTCACGAGTGGGCAAGTGGGCAGACATCGGTGGGGATAGGGAATGCTGGGTGGCCGGTGGTGCGATCCTGGGGGTGAGGGCCTTGCAGGACTGTGCCCACATAGATGCCTGCCGTCTGGAGTGACAGCTGTGGGCTGCTGGGGAATGTCAGCGTCCTGCAGATGAGCTTAAGCTGAAAACTGTCTCCACGCAGGGACGGAGCTGACTTCAAGGAGCCCCTCTGGATGCCCCCACGGCAGGCCCGCACCTCTTCCGAGAGATCCAGAGCCTGTCAGGTTGCCCGGAGAGGCTACTCCCTGTGACCCAAGGAGTCTTGGCTGGGGGACACCCTCCAGTCCCATTGAGAAGAAAAACGCCACCCGAGAGGAAACAGGATAAATAGGACTGGTCTCACTTTAATTAAGGTTGAGCAGAAGCTATTTTGCATCCAGGAAGCTAGAGCCGATTTTCCCAGTGTGGTTCGCAGCCCAAGGCAGGGCTTCTGAGACTGCAGGAGAGCGCAGTCCCGACAGTGCCCGGCTGGGCTGGACTCTTCCTTCAGGCCGTCCCCTGGGAGCCAGCCCACCGCGGCTCCTGCGGGGCCAACCCAAGCGTCCTCCTTTCGGGCTCCTTACCAGCAGATGCCCCAGGAGGTGATCCCATCCAGGGTGTGCAGGAGTGATCTGGGTTCAGGCCTTACCCTGCCCCTCCCATCTGTCGCCTGTTGGCTAGAATGGTGGTTCTACAGGAGGCTGGAGTGGGGACTGTGGGCCAGAGAACCAAGTGGCAGGGATGGCCTTGAAGGTGGCAAGTTGATAGCACCTACTCTTAGGAAGACAGCAACTTTAGAGCAATGATTCATTTCTTTAAATTAATGAATTATTATATATATTTCTGCTGAGGGTTGGAGGGAATAGTCACAGTTTCTTAAAGTCTCAATGGATATTGAATGTTTGCCCACAGAAAACGTAACCAACTCTAGAGGTTACTACTATGACCTGCCTTCACCTGGTTGAGGGAAGGACACCTATGCCATGCGACAGAGCAAGTGTCCAGCGTGGGCCAGGCCTGCTGGGGCCCACTCTGCGAGCACCCTCAGCTACTGGCACCCCCTTCGTCTCCCATCCCTGGGATGGGGTCCTCTCCTAAAGGGAGGAGAGATCATGCAGGCAAAGGGATGCAGCTGGGGCAAGACAGGGCCAGAGGGGAGCACAGGAGTGCTGTTGTCATGAGAATGGGGTTATCAGAAGGCTGTCTCAGGGAGGAGGAACAGGCAGCATGGTCTGAGGTTCTTGTCTCCTTTCACAAGTGTGGGACCTACCTCAGATGGTCGCCCCCCGTCCTTTCCCACTGTCTCCAACCACCCTTTGCAATGGTTCCATTTTTCTGCCTGGCTCACAAGGGGTTCCACCAAAGCTCGGACACCCCATGACCATGCTCCCTTCCTCCCCTCTTCCTCCACCACGTCACATGGCAGATTCTCTAGGCTGCTTTCTAGAACCACACCTGAATCAGCAAACCCAACACAGGGAGTAGGTCCATGGCCTGCCCGGTATGTCCACCGTCTGGGGGACACAGAGGATTTTAGATGCTGTTTCCTTGGCACGTGGACGAATGGTTTGGCATGTTCCCTCCAAACTGGTGTCCTGATGGGACACCTTCAAAACATCCATGATTGACTCCATTCTCTCTTTTTGACATACGACATTTCTAAGACAGCATTTAATAATAACTGTATGGTTTTTCTTTAGGAATTACCCTCTTCCGTGTGTGGCAGGCAGAATTCTCTAATGGCGCCCAGGATTTACCACCGCACCTCTGTGGGTTCCCAGGACTGGGAATCTGATGCCCCCCCCACCCCCACGATTGGATTGTTATGTGGACTTGGACTTTAAGAGAGGGAGGGTGTCAGGGTGGGCCGGGCCTCACTTCACAAGCCCTTTAAACATCTGAGGGTTTCTGCAGCTGCTCACAGACCAGGACATCAGAGATTCTGAGCTCAGGAATGATTTGGCCACAGGAAGATTCTGCTGCTGAAGAGAGGAGGCTGAGTGGAAAGGAACTGGGAGTGGCCCTTAGGGACAGCAGCAAGGACATGAGGACTTCAGGTCTGCAGCCATGGGAACTGGATTCTGCCAGCGACGAGACTTAACCTGGGAGTGGATTTTTCTCCAGATCCTCAGGCGAGGAGCCTGCCCACCATCATCATGATTTCGGCAGAGAACTCACCCATGCGGGTTGCCTGGGAGTTGAAGAGCTATAGCCGGCGAAGGTGATGGTGGGCGTCACTTTGTTTCTGATAATCGGTTATGCAGCCTCGGAAAATCAGACCCAACACCGTTATGCTGTCCCTGGTTTTGTCTGTCTGTGGTTTGCAAAGGGGGACAACTCCACCTCCCCGTGCTGCGTCTGGGCATTGTGTCCTGAGATCCCTTGTGGCAGAGAGGATGTGGTGACTGTCCCGGTCACACACACTAAATCCAAGAGGAACCAACCTATCCACCTGTCTTGTGCCTCAGTGTCCGCATCCACAAAATGGGACAATGACAGTGTCTGCTTCCTTGTGATCCTCACAGGACCTGAAGCCCTTGGAAAAGGTCTCATACACTTGATGTATAATAACCACTGTAGAATTTTCTTAAGTATTCTCTGCTTTTATTCTTCTAGAAATTTAAAATCAATTTTTAAAAGTAAATGTAGGCATATTGGTGGGGCAGGAGGCTAAAATCTAATTTGTAGATTCATTTAAGCATCTTTCTCTCATGGAGTGTTCTCATTCAGAAAAATGGACATCTCCCCAGTTACTTAGATATTCTTTATCTCTTTTCATATTTCTTAACAGTCTCTTATATTTTATAATTTTATTACTATTGCAGCTAGGATCTTTAATTCACTGTATTTTAAAACTATTTCTGTACTATAGGAAAAAATTTATATTTCTACACATATATTTAGACACTAAACTTTCTTACAAATTCTAATCATTTTTAAAATTTGAATTCCTTGATTTTTCCTGATAAGCTACCACCAAATCAGAAAAAAATGTATTTGATATATTTCTTCCCAATATCATAAATTTGTCTAATTTTGTGCCTTAGGTAGGGTGAGTATATCCTTTTCTTTCAGATCAGAACACTTTAGAGAATGGAAGAGGTGGGATGACTGACACAGGAATAAGAACTGTCAACAGGACCGCCCTGACGGAGTGTCTGTCCCCCAGAGTTCCTGTCCAGGTGGGGACAAGAAGGGTGGGCTGGGGTTCCTGCCAAGTTTCCTCATGGATGTTCTCTGTTGTTGCCTGATTCACATGCACAGGGATGCACATGTGATGACACATACTGATCACGCACACACAGGTACACCCATGGGGGGAGCAATGGAGGTATATAGATGTATAAACTCAAAGAACTTTTCCCTAACTCACTAAAGCTTAAAAAAGCTTTTAGAATTCATGAATGGATGTAGAATCTTATCATTGTTTTCATGTGGTTTTTACCCTTCACTCTAGTGTCATACACTTTTTACATACCTTCAATGAGCCTAATCTGATCACAATATGTCACTCTTAGATCACTGCTGGGTTAGGTGGCTAATATTCTATGTAGAGTGTGTGTTTTGTGTTCATAAGAGAGAGTGATCTGGAGGCGTGTGTGTGTGGCGTGCATGTGTGAGATCATGTATGCATGTGTGTGAGAGTGTGTATGTGTGCACCCATTTGCGTGTGTGTGTGTATGTGTGAGAGAGAAATTATATGTGCATGTGTGTGTGAGAGAGTGTGTGCGTGTGTGCGTGTGTGTGTGTGATGTGCATGCGTGGGTCCTGGAAGAAATCAGAGGTTGCTTCCACCTAAAACGGTCTCCTCCCTGTTTGATGCAACAGCAGGATGCATCGAGGAGAAAACACAGCTAGGGTGAGGGGTCAGGTCTTGAACCCTCCAACCTGTGGCTTTACATTTAGTCCAATGCGTCCTCAATAATAAACTGTCCTGAGTCTATACGGGACTTTTCTGGCTTGAAGGTCAGAACGGCACCTGCTTCGTGATTCCTGAAGGAGCCATGCACAGAGCGGTAAGCCCCGTTCACAGCTGGCTTTTGCCAACAGTGCCACCTGCTTGAAAGTCTTTTTATAGGTTTCCTCAAGGTAGCCATGATGAGGCTCCATTGGTTTTAGCAGAGACGACATGAAATGTCTGCAGAGAAGAGGCCGTTGACTTAACCGTCTTCCTATGAGACTCCTCCCTACATGTGTGGGTGCCAGGTGGACTCCAGGTGAGCATGGGAGCAGAACCTTTCCTCCTCACCACCCTGTAGCATGACCACGCTTAGCTCTAACCTGCATCCCCGCTGAGGGGTGGAGATTCCCCAGAGTGTTTCTTGTTCTTGTAACTCTAGGAGGTTATTCCCTGTCCAGTCAGTGCCTCGGCCTTGACTGCTGGTGACCTCTCAGCCTCCTCTCTGTGCCCATCATCCTGGTGGGGGCTTGCTCTGTCCTGGGCCAGCACACTCCACCACACACTTGTCTTTCCTTTCGCTGCACTGTTGTTCGGGCCCAGCTAGCTCCACTGGGCTCCGTCCTCTCTGAGCAACAGTGAGTCCTGAGCTGTTTGATATTTCTAACCCTAACACGGTGCCCAGGTCTCGGAGGCAGAGTGCTGCATGCACGGCAGTCCTGGGAGTCAGGGAAGAGAGGCGTGTGGTGATGCCAGTGTCTGTGCCAGTCGCTTGGTTCCCAGTGGTGTGGGCACAACCAAATTATAACCCATCACTTGGATATCCAAAACATTTATGAGCTTGAAAGTATACCCGATTCCCAATACTGCTCGAAGTATTATTTTTATTAACTACGAAATGGTTATATAAACTCATTTACATCGGCAATTTATAAACTCCAAAGATACAGCGATGCTTTAGGGATGTCAGAAAAATGTTATTTACAAGTCACACTCCACTATAATTTATAGAGATCTACCCTCTGGGTTACTGGAATTGAATTGGAAAGTAAGAAGTGTGTTTCTAGATTCATCATTTGCATATTTATTGGCATTTATCAGCAGACATGATGCGTGCCACATCTTCCCTGTGTCACCTCCCTGCCCGTGCTCCGTGCCATGCTCTGCAGTTGTGTGATGGACACTCTCAGACCTTGCACAGTGTGCCAGGTACTGGCTTGGCCCAGATGCAGAGCTGAGGGGACCCAGCACCTGCCTTCCAAGCTTCTGAATTCGAGGGCAGGAGATGGGCCAGGAAGGGACACTGGAGCCACCTGTGGCGAGTGTCTGTGGTTTCTTCATCTGTGTGAGGGCACCCTCAGCCTTCGTCCTCATCCTTGCCCTGGGGGAATATCAAAGATGGACAGCTAACTGGCTGTCTTTGGAGATGGGCAGAGCATGGACTCAGCAGGTGCCCAGACAGGCTGAATTTTCCCAGGTATCCTAAAAGCACCTGAGGCTTTGGTGGGGGCCACCTCATTGACAGCCTCCTCTTTAGGCTCATGCTGCAGGGCAGATGCCCAGGGAGCAGCTGGCTGCCTTTGCTTCTGCCGGTGTGTGTTCCCGGCCCTGAACTGGATCTCCTCCCTTTAAAGAAATACACTTTTCTCTGGAAGCCTGACGAGGCTTGGGACACCGCTGTGGTCTTGGTGGTCAGTGGGTCCAGGAAGCCGGAGTATGACTAGCTTGCTCATGGACACGAGCTGCTCAACCTGATTTCTTAGCGGAGTTCAGATAGGGCTCCTAGCCTGGGAGGGGTCAGCAGTGTGGCAGGTGTGTGTGGAGGATGTAAAGGAGACCGCTCAGGTCCGGCCCCTGTGCCCTCCTGCAGGCTGGCTCCATGGCTGCGCTGTGGTCTGGTTGACTTGCCACCTTCATGGTGAGGTGGGTACTAGGCAAAGCTCCTCCGAGGTTCTCAGGATCTATCCTTGGAGACAATGTTGCATTGCTACGGTGGCTACATGGCACCACAGCAGAGGGACGGTACCGGAATAAAGAGCACAGGTGTTTGAATTCAGTGGTCTGCATGCTGAAAAATTGGGGTGAAGGAACTCAGCCTTGAGAGCCAGTGCCAGTGTGGGCTCTCAGCCAGGTCGGAGACCCAGCACCCTCCGCTGTGGCTGTGGGATGGATGCAGGACATGGGGAGGCTGTGCCCCATGGTGCCACCTTCGTGTTTTATTATGTAGCGAAGGGCATTCATAGAGACTCTAAGTACTCTACATGCATAGCCCAAAATATATGCAGTGGGCTGAAGGGAAGTCGCCTTGTCACTTAAACCTCCTAATCACATAACGAGCCGTATCCGAGAAAGATGATGCAATCCGCTGGGCTCCTATGACATGCTCCCTGCAGTCCTCGAATGCCCCTCACACGGTGCGTGAGCTTCTGCAGCATCTGATGTCTTGTGTCAAGTTAAATGTGAGACTTGGGAGTTCTGCCCCGACATTAATAGCGAGACACTTTGATACATTAGCAAGACCTTGGGACGTCATCCACCCTCCCTCAGGATGGGCGTCATGAGGTGCAGGGGAGAAAAGCCACAGAACCACGGATAGCAGGGCTCTTTGAGTGCTGAGATCCAGGATCAGCCTCTATTTTTTTCCTAGGAGTTGGGCAAGTCACTTAAAGTGTCTGAGCCTTAATTTACTCACTGGTGAAAAGAGAGGTTGGGGTTCCATCAATATGATCCTAACATTGTAGGGATCCTAGTAATGCACTTTGTCTGGGTTGGTGGGCGGCTCTGAGCCGTCCCTGGTCTGCGGTCAGTGGGGTAGGGTTTGGAAGGGGGTTTGCATGAGAAATACGGGCCACGCAGGTGGGACAACTACTCCAGGGAGGGATTCTAAACTGGAAGGATCTGGAAACCAAGAAGAAAGATGGGAAGGGCTCAGTGAGTTGGGGATGTTTCTTCGCACATCACAATGCTACATACAATACAAGAGCAGTAAAGTAAAACACTATGCTCATTTTAGTTCTGATTTAGGTTTCTACTCTGCTTAGAGAAGCAGAGGGAAGGCACCGCCACCCTAACAAGCAGCTGGCTTGCTGAGGAGGCCCCCAGCCAGACCACCGGTCCCCCCGCACCCTGGACGCACTCCTGTCCTGCTCAGATGTTACTTATTTTTCATATTTACCTTAAAAAAAAAAAAAAAAAAACCCTCCCCAGTGTGAACAGAACAGGTGTAAGAATTTTGCAAGGGAAGGATGAGGTAGGGAGGGAAGAAATTTATTCTGACTTGGGAACCTCCTTGTCCTAGATTACATTTTTTTGAGAGTGCTCTCAAATCACTAATGATCAAACGACTAATTTTATCATTTTACTTTTTTTTGCTATGTTAACAATGAAGTTCTTGCTCCATAGTCCAACCCGGCCCACAGTGAAGTGTAATTTACAGCACACTCCTTGTACCCCAGGAAGAGACTTCCACTGATCTTTAAACCGGAATCAAAAGCTGAGCACATTTCGCTTAAACTTTCCATAAAAATTCACCCATTAGTCAACATGAGCGTTTTGACCCCTCGGGGCCAGTTCTGGTAAAGACGGGAGCAATGGAAGCGGAGAGAACTGGGATCCCCAGTGACGGGCTGGCTGTACCATCACCAGCCCCCTGCTGGGCAGTGACAACGGGGGTGAAGATGCTGGTGCCACAACCACGGTGACCCAGGAGGACGCCAGTTCTCAGTGGTGCACGCACAGGCCGCCCTGCGGTGGACGCCCCCTTTCCTCCCCATCCTGGGGTTCCCTGGTGCTGGGGCTCCCGTGCCGCCTGCTGCTCACTCTGGACCTCAGGCGGGGCCCGCGGCTGTGTTCACCTCGCTTTCAATCTGCCTTCTCGTGCTGGAGGTGGTCTGGTCTCCGCGTGGTCAGCTGCAGAGATGGCAGCTCCAGACTCATTTTCTGAATTCCTCGTGCCGTCTTGTGAATTAGCGACATGTATTTAGGCGAAAGTGGTGGACTTATTAAGGTAATGGGCCTGTAACGGGAACTCAATGAGCCAAGTTGAATGTGTGAGCAGAGGCCCAGTACACCAGTCAGCCCACAGAACACGGGCTTGTTGGAGAATGTACCTCTCTGGGGACCCCTGAGAAGCAGGCAGGCAGGGGGACAAGTGCCTGGGTCAATAGGGACCTGCTCCCAGGTTGGGCTTCTCCCAGGGCAGACACCCCTCTCTGGAACCTGACCCTGCTTGGCTTCAGGTAGAGATGCCGTGTTAGTTGAGAGGGATGTTTTGAATATAAGCTTAGACATGGCAAGATCTCTGCACATGGATTAGAAGGGACATATACATAAGTTTATAGATATTTTTAAAAATCTCATCACATTCTCCACCTTAGTACTGTGGGTAATGCATGTCACAAAATGTACTCTACATGTGCATGCGCTTGTAATAGAGAGATCCGATGCAGAGGCCTCCCCTGGCGCTTCCGGTCCAGAGAGGGTCTGCCCATCACTTCCTTACTTGGTCTGTGCGAATGGGAACATTGGGTGCCCAGGCCCCGACGTGTCTGTTTTCCCAGGATCCTGTTATAATAAGAGAAGGCTGTGCCTCTGGGTCTTCTCATCCAGAGTCCTTCTCAGCTCACGAATGTCCTCAGACCTTCTGAGAAGCACTAGGAGGAGGGGTCAGATGGCTCAGGCTTCGTGATGCTCAGGAAGCGGGAATGCTTCTTCACCGAGTGCTGTGCCCCCCCGACTAGCAGGAGGGGCTGCAGGTGCCAAGCTCCAGCCAGGAGCCAAACCCTGTCAGCACACAGTCGCACAGAAGATAAGCTGCTCTATGAGGGCTCAGTTTCACTTAATCTCTGCGGTGTTGGGAAACCTGTGTTTTGAAAAACTTTGCCACTGTTTTCTTTTTGACAGAACTTCCTTTAGTTAATTTCTATCACATGCAGAATTTGACTCAGAAGGGCTAGAGCCAATGCAGTTCAGTTTTCTTTGGAATGGAACTCAGCCACTCTGTGTTATAAAACTTTGATCAGACTGGAGATAACGCAGGCCCACCGGGGGAGGGGCCGTCACGGATTTCAAGCTCTGGAGTACCCGCTTCACCACTGAAAAACCCTGGTGGGAAGGACTGAGACGAAAAACATGAAGCAATGTTCGTGGAAAGTTGGAATGGTCTAACGAGATGATGAGATGAGGGTTTATCCAATGCCCAGCCTCCCACCAGTTTCATGAAGTGTTTTTGGCTATGTTTAGAGAAACTGGTCAGAATTTTGTCTTACTGATCATGGAAACAAATAGAAGTCTCTCTAAGGCATTCATATTGCATCAGACATGAGACAAAGATTGTCAAATAAAATACAGATTTGCAGTAGAATAAATATAATTCCAGTCTGGATCCAAGAGGAGTGTTATATCTGTTCCTACTAAAAATAGCATTGAAGGCCTGAGGGGGGAAGCAGAGTGCGGATTTGAGTATGTGAATCTCCTCCTTAGTATGGTGGTCACCATATCTGTGATCTAGAAACTCCAGTTCATCTCTCTGGGTTCAGCCTCCTCATCTGTAAAGTAAGGAAGTCAGGGTAGATGATCTAAGGTCCATTCAGCTACTAGAAACATTGACACAGTTTGGTTTTAAAGTTAAGTAGTGACCACCCACCCCATGCACAGCCATCTCTGGAGGTGAGGATGCCAACACGCACATCATGAGCTCAACCCATTGAGCAGCCCCGTCGGGGCAATGCACCTGCTCAGGCGAAGGAGCTGTGAGCTTCTGAAGTGACCACCCATGTTGGAGGACTTGGGTTAGACCTTGTGGAGCATGTGTAGGTGAGCAGACCTCCAGGCCAGGCTTCAGGGGCAGGAAATGTAACCCAAGCCTGGGACGAGACAGCAAAGGCTCAGAGAGTGGACAGTGCTGGTACGGCAGAGCGCCTCCTCTGGGCCCTCACGGGGGCCCTGCTCTTCCAGGTCAGGAGCTGTTGGATTTTATTTGGTAGACAAGGGTCTCTCGACTTCAGCAATATCAAAGTGCTGGACTTTGTCGTTCTTTGTGTGTGGTGTCTGTCCTGTGCGCTGTAGAATGTGCAACGACATCTGGGATTCAACCCGCTAGATGCCAGTAGCCCCTTTCATTGTGACAACCAAAATGTCCCCAGACATTTAACCTGGGGAATTGAAACAGCTGTGGTAGACTAATGGTATCTCCAAATTTCTCAATCATTCACCCCACAAGTGAAAAAAAATTTAGCCTATATATATAAAATAGTCAATATATATCGACACTACTGTCAGTATAATAATATTTAAAAAACTAAATATTTCTGCTCTCATTTCTAACTCCGATCTGTACTGTACCTCCATGGGTCATCTTGCTCACATCCTTGATTTTTGAGGTGCCTGTTAGGGGTTTAGTAGAAGCTATTTGAAATAATTCAACACACCCTTTTGTTGACACATGCTCTTTCAACAGCATTTATTTGGCACCTCCTGGGTGCCTGAGCATGTACTGGGGGTAGTGGGCAGGCAGCCCCGGACACATACTGGGTGTGCTGCATTCCTCCTGAGGGCTCCACACCAGATCACGCGTGGCACCCTCACCACAGCCTGCCCACTCGCCCTCTCCTTGTTCCTCACTCCTGTTCTCACCGACATCTATGACAGGGCAGAGCGGGGCACTCAGCTCCTCCCAGCAGTGTCCCTGTCAATGCAGATGTGGGGGTTCCCGCACACAGCTGCTGGGCAGGCAGAGAGCAGGGGTGAGGGGGGCAGAGGCTCTCTCATGTGCCTGTGGGCTTCTGGGTGGAACTTCTGGATCTTTTTCATTCCTGTGACCCATGACCATTCAGGCTTGTTCCCAGAAAAGCAGGTACATTTGAAGTCTTCGAATTAAGTGCACTGGTTAGTTGTTACCTTCTATCTCAGCTGCTTTTCTAAGAAGAAAACCCTGAAGAAACCCCCACCTTTAGTATTGACCTTCTGGGGTCAAAGGTTGCTCCCTTATTGAATAACCTGGATGTAGCAAAATTGAACCTGGCACCTGGATGTTGGCCAGGTACAGAGATAGTTGAGAAAGAAAGAGCCCAAGGTGGAGACAAGAGGAGCTGACTAAGCCTCCTGGGCACGAGATGTCAGAATATCTCACTATCCAGGGAAGCCACCAGAGAATACTTTTTGTATCATAGCCACAGAGTAAAAAGTATGTAAAAGGTCTTTGCCAACCCCTCACCCCAAAATGACACAGTTTGGTCATTTGTCTGTATTCTAGACCTGAGACTTAGAAGAAGGAGGAGGAGGAGGAGGAGGAGGAGGAGGAGGAGGAGGAGGAGGAGGAGGAGGAGGAGGAGGAGGAGGGAAAGCAGAAGGGGATGAAGAAGGAGGAGGAGAAAGAGAGGGAGAAGGAGAAAAAGAAGGAGAAAGGGAAGGAGAAGGAGAAGAAAGTAGCTGGAATTCAGTCTCCCTGGTCTTCCCGAATCCCACCTCTCTGTGCCTAGGATGGGTTCAGCCTGCCACCCCCTCTGGGATTTTGCGCTGAGCTGAGATGCTCTGAAACCTGTCTCCTTTGCCTACTGAAGTAAAAAGCAAGCTCTCCCCAGTTCACTGCTGACTCCATGTCTTCTGTCTTTTTTATTACTTGCCCATTGGAATCATTTTTGTAAGTGAACGGCAGCTGCAGACAACTGTCTTTCTATAAAACTGAGTGAGGTTATTCAGTACAAATGGAATGAACCTGCTTTTTTTTCCAGATCAAAGCAAAACTCTTTTGAAGTTTAGCTATTTGATAGAAAGTGGCTTTTATAACAAGCTGATATATGAGTTAATAGGACATAAAGATATTTTATTAAACTGCAAACCATTATTAATATTGCAGTTCTGACTTGAAAGAAATATGTGGAATGACACCGGAAATTAATTAGATTATTTCATCATTCTTTTACATTACAAACTTTGATACACTTGCATAGATATATAGGTACATTGATAAAAAGACACAAAGACAAACAGAATTTTAATGAGTGGGGAGCTTTTATCTACTAACACTTTGTGACTTAATTTTTTCTGTTTATTCTGCCTATTGATTCCAGTTGAAACCTGCTGTTTTAATGTTGTTATTGATATTCTCTCTGGGTTTTCTTCTAATTCTGGCATTGATATTACCTTGATCGGATTTAGTTTATTTGAATTGCCTGTAGGTTTTGGTCTCTGGAGTTTTCCACTGCTTATAGACATGCAAAGATAAAACCTCTCTTTTTATCTAAAAATCCTTGAGAGACTCTGAAAGATAGAGTCGTTTTCTGAGAACATTAAAAAGCAAGAGACAACAATCAAAAGGAATGTACTTCTCACCCAGTTTACTTGAGACTTCATTTTTCTACTCCCTACATCTCTGGTACCCACTGACTTCTAATCTCTGCGCTTCCATCGCCTTTGCAGACCCTGCGTGGAAAATGGTCTTGTCACAACCTCACGAGTGGCTCAAGCTCTGGGTCACTGGCTGACTTGGAAGTGGCTAGTTTTTGCAAAAGATTATGCCTAAGAAATTCCTGGGCTTTGAAAGGATGTTCATTTTATTACCGAAGAAGGCAAATTAATACAAATATATATTAACTTGAACCATAGGAAATTGCCACGATTTAGGGCCCAATCTAGGCTGTTTCATGTGGTTCCCCCCAGTGTTAATAATTGCCTTCCCCAATGGCATATGAGTAAATGTTCCATCACTTGAAAAGGGGAGGCAGCATGTATTAATCGATTACAAAGGGAAGTAAGGAGTTTTGGGGAGGGTTAAGTGTAGGTGGAGGTGGCACAATTGAACCATTTCGTAATTTAATTATTTTAACACAAACTACGTTATAAATCCCTAAGGAAAAAAGCGTGCAGTTGACGGAGACTTTCTGATGCTATCGTACTGACCATGGCTCCTGATGCTAGTGTCTGGCGCTCGTCCTGGGTCTCCACAGGCTTCCCCCAGGGCTGTCCAGCCCCTCACAGTTCTGCGTGCCTTCGCTGTTATTTCAGAAGACTGCGTTTATCTGTTTCCCCCATTTCTATCTTACGCTTGTTGTTATGGTTTTTGCCTTAAATAGTATTGAACGCTGAAACACTAATTAAAACTCTCAACGCTGTGAACAACGCAGTCATGCTGACAGAGTGGGGGTGGTTAATGATCTTCCTACATTTCCAATATCATCAATCAATTGGTTCCTCTTTTCTGCAACTATCAGGGCTTTGAAATCCAGCACGTTTCTAGCCTGGAATGTGCCGAAGGGGAGGGGAGGGATGGGGGCTGCCTTGCCTACCAGGACAGGGGTGTGGTCCCATCACCAGAGGGAGAGGAGGGACAGAGGGGAGCAGGTTATCGATGTCCTCCTCTTTCATGCACAGTTTTTTTTTTTATGAGTCACCTCTGGGGACTCATCTAGTCTGCTTCTACTGCTACCAACTCTAGTTGATAAGCTATCCTGCGAACCAGTAGCTCTCATTCCAGAAAGAGTCTTGCCTGACATGGACTTAATTATCGTAACATCTCATTCATCCAGTCAGGGGAGGAGGGGTCCACAGGTTTTGCATTTTCTAGATAGACCACACCTTTCCCAAGTGTTAACACATGAACATAAATGACCCTGTTTAATGAAATTCTTCCCATATTTATTAAATACTTTTATATATGTTTATATATGTTTCCTTAAAGTAGAAAACTCAGCATAATTTAGAATTTCTTCTGTGAGTCATTCATGGTCATGTGCCACTGTTACTGTATCCTGCTGTGGCTAGGTGATGCTCTAAGGGCCACTGAGACATATAATCTTATAGGATGCCAGTAACAAATGACCAGGGCAATGGTGCATTGGATGTTGCTTTGTGTAGTCTTCTGTTCTCTGCCTTGTGGTCTCCAGCAAAAGAACATCTAATGTCAAAACCACTTCCAGTTGTGCTGTTATCAGAAGAGGACTCTAACATGGGTACCTTATGTGAAATGTACCAAGAACACGAATTCTGTCACTGGCCCCCTGACATACTCAGATACTTGGATAATTATTACATAACTGGATACCTATATGTTCATGAAATTGTGATGCACATTTAAGTCTCCTTTTATGTATTGTGGCCATCGTTTGCAGGACAATTTCTGTTCTTTTCTTTTTATTTCTTTATTGATGTTAGAGAGAGGAAGGGAGAGAGAGAGAGATAGAAACATCAATGAGAGAGAATATCGATTGGCCGCCTCCTACATGCCCCCCTCCTGGGGATCGGGCCCACAACCTGGGCATGTGCCCTGACCAGGAATCGAACTGGAGACCTCTTGGTGCATGGGTCGACGCTCCACCACTGAGCCACACCGGCCAGGCTCTCCTCATGTTCTTATTGTGTCATCTGAACTCAGCCCCCTTGTAAAATCAGTCTGAACATGGAAAAGCATACACACACCGTGTAGGCCCTTGCCGGCATGCTCTCACTTGGTGCTGTCCATCATACCTGGAACTTCGGGTCATGACACAGTTTGCCAGAGCCACAGAATGATGCCAACTCTTTTTGCACAAAGAACATTTTTGATACGATAGCAGGAGGTGATCACTTATCTGTAGAAATTCAGACGTTTTGCTGTCTGGATAAGAAGTAAAATGCAGACAGTTGGATGGAAAGCAGGTCGGAAGCTGGAGGGTAGTTGTGGTGACAACGAAGGTGGTAGAGCTGACAGCCATCCTTGGCTGTTTCACTTCTGTGTGTTCCAACAGCCTGGCCCAAACCAGGGGCCTAGCCCTCCAGTGCTCTGCCACGGGTCCCAGCATGGTACAAACACGGCTGGGCTGCATGTACGGAGAGGACCCCCACAGAACCTAGGGGCTGGGCTGTTTTGAGAACACGAGAGGAGTTGGACAAATCAAAAGCGCTGCCTTTGGGTAGGCTTCTTCAGTTACAGAACCACGGCTGCACCTTGCTCGGCATGGGATAAAATGCAAATAAGGTAAAAACTTATTTCTAAAGTCATCGGGGGCTTTTCTTAAACCAAGCAGACTGAAAATATAGGCCCGTGGACTCGTCCCGCAATAACAGTGAAAATGTGATCTCTTTGACCCGCTCGAAGCTGACAGCAGGGTCGGTGAGCTGAAGGTTCCTCGTCAGAGCACTGCCAAGGTTCATGATTTGTCATTTGGGTGGTGGGCTAGGCTCATGGGTGATGTTCCCATTTGTGGGGAAACTGGATTTCCCAAATCCCGCTATTCTATAGCAAATATTTCATCACCACGTAAAGTATATCTTAAAACGATATGTGCTTCTCATACTTTTTATTGTGTACTACATATTAAAATCAACACCATGTGTTCAAAATGCAACAAATCAATTATACTTATAGACTTGTGTTCTTCGTTACGAATTACAGCTTGAAATACTGTTTGCTGTTTAATATAACCGTTCTGAAAGTGTCACTCAAATGTGCATTATACATGCAATATTTAGAACGGCAGGATAAATATGAGAGTCCCCATAACTGATGCCGCAGTGCCGTGAATTCATGGTTACATGGGATTCTCAGGGGCTGAATACCGGCCCATCTCTTCACATATTTTACATTTCTGTATCACCTGCCATTTATATAAGTTGGAGGTACCATCCTAGGTAGTAAGTGCCCTGCACCACCTATTTGTCTGCTTACATGTGCCACCTGGTGTGTGACTGACCAGTGCTGACAGGGAAGCTCTGCATGGTGCCCTGCAGAGGTTGTCCACAGCCTGCTCAACCTCGTGGAATGAGGTGTGTGCACCCGTGTGTGTAGGAGGTTCATTTTGGATATAGGTTCCTGGGGAGCAAAGAACTGGCCGTGGGAACCAAAGAGGAACTTCCCAGTTATTCAGGTTGTGACCGGTGGTGATGAGGCTCCCCGCAGAGGTGAGACGGGCATTGGGCAGGTTGTGACCAGCAGCCAGGGGGCGACGTGGGGCTCCGCGCAGAGGTGAGGCGGGCATCCAGCAGGCGCGGAGGGAGGACCACAGGGGCCGCTGTGTGGTGGTCGCCTTGTGGCATCGCACGGGCACTGTGAGTGGTAGGCCGAGCGCAGCACCTTTGGTTTGTGTCTCAGTGGACAAGCTGGCTGCCCTTTAAAGCTGAGGGAAGGGCACTGTGCAAGGCGGGCGAGCCGGGAGTCCAGGTGGGGTCGCGGAGGAGGCATGAGGTTTAGCCTCTCCTCTGTGCAGAGTAGGACTCTAAGAGTTTAGACAAATGGTTGCAGCAACAGTGTACAGAAAGAGTTTTAGAAAAGGAAACTTTAACATTGTTTACAGAATTGAAGAGGAAAGAGAACATGTTTAACAAAACTGTGCGTGCCCACATCCCACAACCCACTACGACATTCAGCAGTGTAGGACCCAGCTCTGAAATCCCGCCCCCGCGCTGTCTGAGGAGTCGTCGAGGTGCGGTGAGTGAGTTCATTGCAGATAGCATTCCGGAATTTGTTCCACGAGCAAAGAGCCCAAACTCAACTGCTCTCATGAATCATGTCCCGCCACTGAAAGATATGTAATTTTTGGTTAAAAAAAAGACAGAAGAAAAGAAAATTTTAGCTCCCCAAATTCTCATTTTCATCTCACAAGCCCCAAACATCTCCAGAAATAGCTATAATGACGAGATGGAGGCAATGTTATGAGGTGGTCTCATTATGGGATTAATCATTCCGTCTAGAGGGTATCCGAGTTTACTCAGATAAAAGGCTTGGAAATAGCAACTGATATTTATAATAAGGACACAGAAGTTCCTTACCTGTCACCGAAGATGGACACCTCGGAGCAGCTGGGTGACCTTGGTAAAACCCAGCTAGGTGTACACGTTTTAGCGGACGGCCCTGGAGGCTGCGCGCTGGCAGGATCTCACCGAGAGGGGCTTCCCTCCGGGTCAAGGGAAGGCAGTGTGCGCAGTGCTGCTAATAGTTAGACTGGAAATTTAAGACATTAAACAGCTCCATGTAGTCAATGACATTTTACAATGGGGCAAATTAATGAGTAGAGCTTTGAGGGAGTTAATCTACCTCACATGAGTAAGCACTTATGGCCACGGAATCACTTGTCGGCCGTGGGATCGCTTCCTTATGTTTTGCTTAATCAGATCAAGGTGAAGGCGCGAGGGGGACTCGGGGTAGCAAGAGACCAGGCACATCAGTTCGGCAGGCTCGTGGCCGCACCCCTGAGCAAGGGCGAGCTGGGCTTCTGCTGGGGGTGCCATGGGAGGGGGCAGGGGCCGCCGATGCTCAGCGTGCCTGTCCATGGTATTTCTCTCTCTTGCTCTGACGGTGTTTGCTGTCCACTGATGTGGAATCCGTGACGCCCCGACTTGGCTGCACTGCCGGGTGCCTTTGAACCACATAGGACGCTTCAGGATAAAACTGTTGCCAGGAATGTTTCCCTGGCTGAGGGACAGGTGTTCCTGGTATAGCAGCCTGATGGTTAATGTTAAGTGTCAACTTGACTGGATCAGAGGGTGCGCGGATACTTGGTGAAACATTACCTCTGGGTGTTTCCAGATGAGATTAACATTTGAGTCCACAGACAGAGGAAAGCAGATGGCCCTCTCCGATGTGGGAGGGCACCATCCAACCCACTGAGGCCTGATGGGACGGAAAGGCAAGGAAGGGCGGATTGCTCTCCGCCTGGCTGCTGCGCTGGGCATCTGCCTTCTGCCCTCAGACGGGGACGTTCATCACCCTCCTCCAGTTCTCCCAGCTCCACCACTGGACCCCTGGGTCTTCCGCTCGCAAATGGCACAGCTTGGGAATTCTCCGCTTTTATAATCATGGGAGCCAATTCTTTATAGTAAATTGCCAGTAAATTGGTAAACCTCAATAGCTCTCGATAAGTGGTGTATTAGTATGTATTAGTAAGTGCCAGTATATATATATATATATATATATATGATTTATTATAAAGAATTCACTCATATGATTTTTAAATTTGACACACACACACACACACACACACACACACACACACCTCTGATTAGTTCCATTTCCCTGGAGGTCACTGACTCAGGCCCCAACTCTGGTGCTCACATCCTTATTTTTCTTCCCTCTGTCATCTCTCTCCATCCCAGTTTTCTCACCCAGAGAGATTGGATAAAATATGTAGCTCTCAGGGAAGATTATGAGGCTTTCATAAAAGAATACATAAATTATTATAGAAGCATAAAGTTTAATTAGCAGCTGTTTCTCCAAAAATGTTAACATTGATTTGGTACACACCCCTTTCCTTCTAAATGCAGCGATGTCAATTATCCAATGTACTTGAGTATTTGAAATACTCAGATACTAGTAATCTGTTACTAAAAATATTGGGTGTTGATAACTCCAATGGGCTGTGCAAAGCACTAACGACTTCCCAAGCGCACTGCTGTTAAATTGGCACAGGAACACTGGCAGGTGCTGTGGTCACCGCCACTTAAGTGGAGAACGCCGAGGTCATAGAGTGTGGGAGTGGGACCGAGCCTCACAGCTAGCGAGCCCAGAGCCACATCCAGCTCCTTCTTAAAGTGGGAGCTGATGTGTTTCAAATTAGATGCTCACATTTTTATAAACTCGGGCTGGCTTTTCCCCAAGTATGTGATGGTGTCTCGTTATGCCCTACCGAAATGAGTGGAAAAGAAAGACAAAATCCAAAACTGGAGGGATTTTGAGACAGCTGTGAAAACTCCCAGCGAAATCTGTTTTTTTGGGGGGAGGGGGTAAAGCTACTTTGAATCCAGCTTTCTCCTGAGGATGAAGCAGTGGCTGGACCAAGCCCATAACCTTTTGCAGAGCTCACACACAGCTGTAGCAGAGCAGCTGGGGGCCCAGGGATGCCGGCATTTCTACCTTCCTGCCTCTACCATCCTTCTAGCACATCATTCAAAGCAAGGACAAATCTCTCCCACGTCGGGGCAACTTTAGGTTAAAGCATAGTGGTGCATATTTAATAATATACTTTGAAAAAATTTGTACCCTATGCACGTTGACAAAATTCCCCTTGAAGGGACATTGGTGAGGTGTGGTGAGAACGTAGGGGTTCTGATGGCCTGGGGCCCCAGGAGCTCTCTCTGGGGGCTTCCTTCACCCTCATGGCCACGGTCGGCCACAGTCACACCAAGCTCCTCCAGGTGTCTCTGTGCACAGGCTTGTTTAAATCCGTTGCCATGGTCCTCCCTGTCCATCATGTCCATTCCTCAGTCCCAGGTGTCCACAGTCTGCCCAGCAGGCAGGGCTGAGCTACCAGGCAGGCATGGAAGAGCATAGAGAAGAACCCATCTATTTTTTACCCCACAAAGCACAGCAAAGTGCATTTCCTAGGCAGAGGTCAGATTCAATTTGATAGTGATAGATTTTTTCTCCTTTTTTGTGGATGGACATCTTAAAGGTACAGTGTCTGAGGGAAAAGGCGTGGAGCAATCTACATAAATAAGTGAGTGTCCACCACACGACTGAGACGAAATATCCTTGTGATGTAAGTAAATGGGGAGAAATAAAGCTACAGGTTTCCCTGAGCTTCTGCACAGGTTCAATATTATCAATCCAGTATCACATCAGACTCTATCAATACAAACATAGGCTTGAAAGTTGGGCAGGAAGTCATATGTCACCATGAAATAATCATGTCACCATGAAATAATTACAGTGAAATATTTCGTTGAATAGAATTACATATAACATGTGATGTTAACTCAAGACTAAAGAGGGTCAGAGGAAACGGGGCCATGGGGTGGGCTAGGCATCTGGACCTGAGTTCTGAAGGAGGGAGAGCATGGGTTGGGCTTTGGAGTGCGCATGGGAGAGGAGGTGGGCACGGCCTGAGCCAAGGGCAGGAATGATTAGAAGTAAATCAATAAGCCCAAGGGTGCATCACATCCTGGCTCCGCCCCCACTAAGGATATTTACTGTGTCTCTGAGCATCATTTTCCTGATGATTTTGTGTGAAGATGATGGCACGCATCTTGCAGGGCTGGGGTGGCAATTAGCAGTGATAAATAGCACCGTGCACATTATTAATATTAGAACAGGAATTTCCAGGTGGGCCGAGGCAGAACTCTGATGAGAGCAGAGGATGGAACTTGAGTGGAATGGCAGACGAGAGGGGTGGTCATGGTGAGTGAGCGACATAGCCATCAGCACCCGTGTCTGCATCGCCCGGGGTAGATGCGGGTGCTCTGGAGTGACAGTGGACGTGAGGGAGGACAGGGGCCTGGGAGCATGCTCACGGTCTGTCCGGCCTGCGGGCCGAAGACCAGGTTGTCTGTGGATGTGGAGGAAAGGAGCTTCCTGGAGAACATTTAGAGAAACAACAGGTCATGATGGCCAACCTGCGTGAGGAGTGAAAGAGAACGCCAAGGTCAATATAAGGTCAAAATATGGAACCTGGAGGCAGGGGGACTAGTGCTGCCACTGAGTGAGATGGAGAACTGTTGTTGGGGGCCCCCGGGGAGGCCGGGGTAACGAGTTCAACTCGCTGCATTGGAGGGGTTGAAGGAACTCACAGGAATTCGTCTATAGGCAGCTGTGGGTACGGACTCAGAGAAGAGAGCCAGGGCAGAAATTCCTGTAATTATTGCTGTGGAGGCCGAAGAGAGGGGAGTGTGCCTGGGCTCTCACAGGGGCTTGGGGATACGGAGAGCTGGGGCGGGGTTTGGAGAAGGGGTCTCCTCACAGGAGAGAAGTAAAGCTGGGATTCTTCAATATCGAGGGCAGGCTGTGTGGCCTTGTGAGGGGAACTGACCTCAGTCGTCTCGGCATTTCCCAAGGGGTGAGGTCAACTGCCCACCATGTCCCCAGAGAGCATGCGGGGTGGTCAGTCCTGCCACAGGAAGTGCTCCCTGAACACGGGCTGTTCCGTCGGGC
This sequence comes from Molossus molossus, assembly GCF_014108415.1. Lineage (NCBI taxonomy): Eukaryota > Metazoa > Chordata > Mammalia > Chiroptera > Molossidae > Molossus > Molossus molossus. Next base: position 36,164,339 of record NW_023425366.1, read on the forward strand.
CAATCCAGGCAGCTGGAGTCAGTGCCCGAGACGGGGGCGTGGCTCAGGCAGGCGGGAAACAGGCTCATGTCCTTTGGGAGAAGTCGCAGTGGGGAGGCAGAGATGCAATGACTTAAAGAGAGATAAGAGTTTGGGAAGATCTGGGGTTAATGGCAGGGACAGAAGTAAAGAAGATGAGAGAAACTAAGGCGAGAAGAGAGGAGAAGGGGCAGGATTTGGTGGAGAGGCCACAGTGGGGAGAAAGAACAGCAAGAAAGCAGAAAGTGGACTCTTCCGGTAAAAGCAGGTAGAGATCGATCGACACGCCGGGGCACTCGAGGGCCTTGTGGACTCAGTGGAGCCACAGGCAGAAGAATGCTCACCCCTCGTGGGGGCGGTGAGCACAGAAGCCGGTCCCTGCAGGCCATACTCTTTTTTTTTTGTACATGCCCCTAGTGGGAACTGAACCTGAGACTTTCTGGTCCCCAGGCCAACACTCCAACTGCTGAGCCAAACCGGCCAGGGCCAGGCCATACTCTTTTAAAGGCCTCCCTTTAGCATGTGATCCGAGTGTGGTTGGCATGTCCTTGGCACTGCGTGTGGGGAGGCCTCGTGTCCCATGTGTCAGTTTCCTGGGACGCTGTAACACACTGTGCGAACTGCATGGTTTGAAACAGTGGACATTTATTCAGGGAGCCAGAAATGTAAAGTCACGGTAGTGGCATGTCTGTCCTTCTTGGGGGCTCAGAGGAAGACGTCTAGCCTCTGGTGACGGCGGGCGCTCCTGTCTCGTGGCTGAGTCATCCCAGCGTCTGCCTCTGTCCTCCCACAGCACCTGTTTGTGTGTCCTCTCCCTGTCTCTTCTCCTCCTAAGGAGACAAATGTATCAGAGCAGGGCCCACTCAAGTGCACTGTCACCTCAACTTCACCTGCATTTTAATTACATCTGCAAAAACCTATATCCAAGTAAGGTCACCTTGATGGAGACGAAGTGTTAGGATTTCACCATATTGTTTGGGGGACACAATTTAACCCACAACACCCCATAAGAAAGCCTTTTAAAGGATGCCCAACTGCCTTCTTGGATGCCTACACCAGGCCTGCCACGAGCCTCCTTCACGTCGAGCGGGCTCCGTTTCCTTGTTTGATTTTGATGAAGGCAGGACAACACTCCCCACCTGCTCCCGTGCAAACGGGAGGCGATGCACTGCTAGGAAAGTGTTTAATTAATGACGTTTTCTTAATTTACCTCTTTTGGCAGTTCTCACCTCAAAACCAGAGTGGCTGAGAAGAATGAAGGGGCTCTTCCAGCCTGCTCCTCACCTGCCCACCCTCCAAAACTTAACCAAGAGCTAGGGCTTCCCTTCTGTTTATGAAATTCCAACAGGGAGAGGAGATCGCTGTTCAGTGTCATTCAATATTTGAGAAATTGGAGCTTCCTTCTGGGGGTGGGCTGTGGTCTCACCAGGACAGTCTGATCACTTAATGTTGGCCGTGGCGACCCACCAGAACTGTGTCCACATCAGACAGAAGCAGCCTGAGGCCTCGCCCTGCTCCTGTCTGCGTACCTCGGCTCCCCAGGCGAGGGCTGAGCAGCACAGAGCCATCGTTCTCTGTTCCTTGTGAGTAAAATATATTTACATCTCATGAGTATATTTTGCATTACATGGTTTTTATGGTGAGATTGAAATCGTAATATTTTATCTTTGAATATCAATACTCCATGTAGTAACCATCAATTTCCTTGAAAATAGGAAATTCATGAGAAAATACAGTTAATTTTTTCTGTTTTATATTTCTCAGGGCACCACCATTGTCTAGCGGTAGATGCGAGTTCTCCGTCAGAGGACGGTCCCTTGGATAAGGGACATTCCGTGCTGTGCCTTACCCTGAGTGTCAGGCTGCAGAAATCGCTGGGCAGGCCACAGGCTCAGCGGCACAGACGAGGTTGCGAAGCATCAGAGACAGACTAGAGCTTTTCCAGAATCATTGCTACTGTCTCGGGGACTGGATGGTCCACATGCCACTGGAATGTTCTGCTGTTGTATTTGTAAAAGGCAGTTGTACCTGTTGCTTTCTTACAGAGGTGCAGCAGCCGAGTCTTCTTATGGGAAGGTGAGGTTCAGCTGAACCCAGCGCAGAAGGCCTTCCCCGCCAGGCAGTGCGGTGTGTCACAAAGCCACACCCAGGCCGTGCATCCCTCTGCCCAGCTCTAGCCACGAGGCACCCTCCTGTCATTCTCTGGCTAGGGGACGAGAGCGCGTCCCAGGTCTCAGTGAACTTGGTAGACACCCAGTAAGTGTTCACTGCATGAGATCAGAGCAACGAACATGTAAACTTTGGGTATAAAAAAAATCCTTTTCCGAAAACAGCGTACAAGGAAAATGTCACTAGCACTGCTGGTCTCCGGGGTTGACCGAGGACGCTAAGCATTGGCCAAGAGCAGCAGTGGTCCCTGGCCTGCTTGTGCAGGCGCCGGAGGCATGTGCAGACCAGGAGCTGGGCGCGGAATCGCATGGAGGGACGGCTGAGCGCACGATCCCCCCTCAGGGAGCAGCCTGATGGCAATGCCCCACTGTTTAAGCACTCCTAAAGACGTCCTTTTCCCTTGGGTGCTGGAGGAGAATCGGCCGTGTGCTTCAAAGATGGTGTTGTACAGCCCACAACGTATTGATTAATCGTATTCTTTTCAATTTAGGACATTTTCCTTTTCAAGGTGGCCCCGGCTCCCGTGCTACATGCATGCGCGGGCCCAGCCCGCGGGAGGAGAGGACGCCGAATTTCGCATTCCTGTCACCGTCGCCCAGGTCATATCTGTTAGTGCTGGAGGTTGTTAGGCCATTATCGGCCACTGATGCCTCTCCAGCTGCGAGACTAATTTGGATTCAGGGAGGAAACATGGGCTGATCTCGCCTGGGCCGTCCACCACCAGGTCTAAGAGCATCTGTGCCGTCTGGGCTGTTAGGGGCTGCAGGGAGAGGGGCGCTCCCCAGCTCGGAACGACCAAACAAGGGGTGAAAGCCCAGGGACAATCCAACACTGGCCCCAGGGAAAAAGGCAGCACCACTATCATTCAATAACCTACTTACAGAGCAAATTTTTAAGTTTAAATTAGACATATGTGGACAGTACATTGTACCACTTATAATTCATCATGAGTGGTAAATTATTCTAATGGACTTTCTTATGCTGTTTACATTCTAAGTATCCACGCTGGAGCAGAAACAAATTCACGGTGCGGCTGCCGATCACGTCCTGTTATTGTGGGTGTTTTCCTCTTGGTTCTTCTACAAACTCTGTGGTAATGAAGATGCAGAAATTGTGGAGAAAGGGTATAGTGATACATGTCAGAACTTTTTCCCCCCCAGAGTATATTTTGATCATTTTCTCCTGTATTATTTTTTTATGTGGAAGAAGCCAAAGGGGGAAATATGCATTTGAGCATATGTGAGAACTAATGGAGGGATCTTGTGATTCAAAGGGTCCGAGTTCTCAGCTGCTCTGGACCAGGTCCTCCTCGTCTTCTTTCATCATGTGTCTGTGATGAGCAGAGTCGCCTCAGATTTAAGCAGTGGTGAAGGGGATACAGGGCACAGGGAGTGGGGAGTGAGGTGGAGGGGCCCGTGGTTTGAGGATCCTGGCCTCAGGTTGGGGAAATGGTAAGACTCAATGCGTACTTACTAACGAGGAGCAGTGTGGGACACATGGTATACCCTCCAGGGTCCTTGTGGTCTCACCCATGAGAAGAAAGAACCAGGATGTGGACCCTGGTCTAGTCCCAGGAGTTGAAGTTATACAATTGGCAACAGAAAAGGTAATTTCTGAATTCAGGCTTCTGGCCACCCCCAAAACAAACCAACATTCCCATTTGTAACTAACTACCTGGTAAAATTATATACGGGACCTATTGACATATAATTTCAAGAACCTTAAAACTTAAGGTTTGTGAGAAAGAACAAAGCCACCATGAAAAAGGGATGAAGCTCCAGATCCAAAACCTTCCCAGACTTTGACCAACCAAGGCCCAGACCCAAAAGCCAGCCTCTGACCCCCAGCTTAGGATGTCTTCAGATGCTCTGGATGGCAGTGACTTGCTAAGCAATATCCATCTACCTTTGCACCTATTCCTGTTTATTTTAACTTGGTCTTGTGCCCTGCAGGGGTGCCATCGGGTCATTTATTCTTTCAGCTCAGGAAGGAAGTGGTTCTAGCTTTGTGGATTCTTTACCTCATGATAAACTTACAACATCAGTGTCCTCGTGCTAAGAGGACGGGTCGATGTCTGCTGATCGACTGGCGATAGATCAATCAACAGAGAGTTGATTCTTGTGTATTGACCACTAAGCGACTGAGAGCCTGCTGCAGTGCCCTGCTAAGGTCTGTCCCACCTGGACTGTGCAGCTTCTCAGAACCTATCCCCAGCGCTCTGGCTGCCGTTAGGACTAGTGCTTTTCCTGCATTTCTTGGCAAATGCATCAACTGTGTGATGGGCATGTGTCCTCTCGCCTGGAACATACCTGCACCTTAAGATGGAATGCTCCTTAGGAAAGCAAAGAATCACCATGGTTTTTTTTTTTTCTTTTTCTTATATTTTGCTCTTTCCCATCTTTTTCTTCAACACAGCTCTCCTCCCCTTGTTCCCGCTCAGCGCTCCTCATGTGAGTAGCAAGCCCTTCCCTCATTGGGATTCCACACCCTCTTCGTTATTCTTCATCCATATGTTTACGAAACACTCTGAGCAGAACTTCGTGTTCCTCGGCCCCTCCTAAAACACTGTGTGCCATTTGGGCTCATGGCGCTGGCTGTCCCGTGCTCAGCAGAGGGGTTCTTTAAGGAAGGGCTTTGCTGAGGGGTGGGTGGAGGGGTCTCCTGCTTCCAGGCAGGGGCAAAGCTCCGTGGGCAGGTGCAGACTTATTTCCATCTACCGGCCCTGAGCTGCAGGGAGCTGTCTCGCCCTCTACCCTTCAATGCATGGACAACATTTTTTTTTTTTGAAACAGGAATGATTCCACTCTTTTTGTGCTTAAAAAGCACAAGTATTTCCTTCTTGCTGATCTTTCCAAACTTTGTATCTAAATGTTAATTATGATTGAAATGTGGATTGGATAAAACAAAACTGCACGAAACGAATCTGGCCTGAGGGAGCTCGGCTGTGTTCATCCTTTTCACCCAGAAATGATTGATACGGGCTCAGTATCTCTCAGACATGTTGTGGGGATAAAAGTAAATTCTTCAGGTGAATGTTCTCTGACCCCCGAAGTACAAAACACGTGCTGGTATCATCGGATACCAAGGAAGGCAGGGCGTGCAGACTTCGCCCTTCGCTCTGTCTGGATGCGCCGAGCCTCCCCTTGCACCTGGCCCGGGGAGCTCGCGGCCGCCCTGTGCGTGGGGCACGGTCGGGGCTGTCTCCACCTCCAGCTGACCTGCACGTCAGCCAGCACAGGAGTGTTGACGTTCGCTAATGCTGGGGAAGATGGGTCTGGATTTACAAGGTGGCAGGTGCATTGTCCACTACACATCCCTCCAACTTCTAGAATTTCTTCCCTCGTCCCTCATTATTTAGAAAAAAAAATATTTTTTTTTCATTTTCACTGTTACGTCTTCTCCTTTTCATTTATTTTACAATGCATACCGTTACAAAAACAAAGGCTGTCTCCAAGCACTGCTGCATTCCCCATGTTCTTACTTTGCTTCTTCACTCATCGTGAATACTGGAAGTCGAACTGAGAATGTAGAAGAACCAATTCAAGCTCCCTCCAAGCCAACCATCTTCTTTCTTTTGGTGTTTCTTGCTATTTCTCCCCAAACCCTATTCTCAGAGCTGGTCTACACTATTTCCTGGTAGCCACAGGCCCATCTTTATATTCATTATGCAGATACAAACCACAGCTTGCGCATCGCTGACACGAAAGACGGGCTTGTCTATTGATTTGCTCAGTGCCACTTGCTAATGGAAACTCAGGGCCACCTCCCACCTCGGCTGGGTTCAGAAGCACTGTGGAAGCTCACCTGAAGTTTGGCGAAAATCAATGGAAATAAAAAATTTCTTCAGTAAGGAGATAACACATGGACACACACATTCATTAGACACAGATGTCTCCGACAGCTCACATTACTTTTCTTTCCTGTTGAATACTATTTTATTTGCTTTAGACGCTTTATTTTTTTCTTGCATTTTAATGATGTTCTTTTTCCTGGTTTTTTATGTCAAACAGGAACACCATGCTCTGTGTATCACAGCGAAACAGTGTCTGTTTATCTCCAAAATCAAAATCACTGTGTTCTGTGTTTTAAAAAAAAAAGCACCCCCAAATACCAAACGGTTGAAAGTAACCACATTTTCAGAAGGGTTGTCTCATACGTATTACGATTCTATGGAGATTGAAGTCATTTTGAAGCTAAAGGGATTCTGAAATGTGTGAGAAACATTTTGCCTAGTACTTTACTGCCTGCTACCTAGACAGTTAATTATGCCTTTAGGTTTGGG